>NC_050070.1:95144497-99944497 GCF_009764565.3 Dermochelys coriacea | reverse complement strand
AAGGGTATGAGAGAGGAATAAAAATAAAGGGGAAGCAGTCCAGAAAAGGACAGTGTAGGGGGCACAGAGAGGGGAAAATGGGATCAGGAGGGACATAGACTAGAAGTATGTGGAGATATGATCTCAGAACTGGGGGCTCTTGCAGTAGGAGAGGGTATAGATAGAGCACTAGGATGATAGCACATGGAAGTTGGAATGAAGAGGATGCAGGGAGCCGGGGGTATAGAAGCAGCCTGAGCTTCCCTTCCAACAGACACCATTCACTTTTCTTACCAGTTGCATAGCTTCATTTGCACGGGCCTTGGCCTCCCTGGCGAGTCTCTCTGCTTCATCAATATAGTCCTTGATATTGCTATATGCCTTGAAAGCTACAGTGGCATTGAATGAGAGGTTTTTAGCTTCAGCAAGGATTCTGTTAGGGTGGAAAAGTTACGGCACACCATTAAAAACTGCAGCTGTAGCTCAACAGAGCAAAATGGATTGGCACTTTGAGCCAAACAGCCCAGATTTCTAATGATTGGCTCTAGTGCACAATGCCATATTTGAGGTTTCCGAAGTCTGGGTGCTAAGTGTTTAAAGGGGGGTGTCAAATTTTATTTTCTTAGTGTCACATGGAGCAACAACAGTTCTGTGTACTGTGGGTTAAGGAGATATTTCACATTGAAAGGAAGAATGGTCCAGTGGTTAGGGCATTAGCCTATGATTCAGGAAACCCACGTTCAATATCCTGCTCCACCACAGACTTCCTGGGTGATCTTGGGAAAGCCACGGTACAGCTCCACTTCGAGCTTGAGATGTAATTTCCATCTTAAAAAGATGGACCCATGCTAGCTCACTAAAAATAGCCATGTAGCTGCAGCAGCGTAAAGGGCCAGCTGCCTGAGTACGTACTTGGGGAGGCTAGCTCCTCCTGCCGCTACATTGCTATTTTTAGCATGCTAGCTTGTTGAGAGCTAGTATAGGTATGTCTCCTTGGGTCACAAAGTACACCTTCAGCTCTAAGTGTAGAATCACCATTAGTCTTTCCATGTCTTAGTCATATTGATATCACACCACCCCTGTGAGGTTAGCCAAGTTCTGAGGTTAAATACATTAAAAAGATTGTGAGGCATATAGATACTATGGTAATGAGGTCCACATAAATACCATAGATAGCTAATAGAAAGTACAAATGTCTAGTGTCTAGGTGTCTGAGGTAAATAGCTTTATCCTGATACAACAGTGGTTCTCGAACTTTTGTACAGATGACCCATTTCACATAGCAAGCCTTTGAGTGCAACCCCCCTTATAAATTAAAAATCCCTTTTTTATATATTTAACATCATTATAAATGCTGGAGGCAAAGTGGGGCTTGGGCTGGAGACTGGCAGCTCATGACCCCCCATGTAATAACCTCCTGACCCCCAGTTTGAGAACCCCTGTGATACAAGGTGACAGGATATCCCCACACAAGACTGTGCAATTCCTCTCCCTCTTGATCTCACACATAAGACCACATTAAAAACTTCAGCCCTGCAAACTCACTCTGGGCTCTGAAATTTTTTCATCTGTGAATTCATTAAATTTGATATGGAAATGGAGAGACACAACAAACAGGGAGCCCCCAGTTCTATTTTTATATAGTCCCTTCTGTAGAGCCGAACCATATTTTGAGTGACATATTTGTATGACACTCACTGGTGTTTTTGTACAAACACCATCTACTGGATAGTCTATCAACCTTCTCAAGCTTATCAGTTTATTAGCAGGACTGGCTGGAAAACAGTAAATCCATGTTATGAAATTTTTTTTGAGGTTTTGAAATGTGTTTAGTTCTGCCCTGGAACAAAACTGAGATCTTTCAAAAAATTTTGCAAAAAAACATAAGACAGAAACAAACCCGCCTCAGAATAGCCAATAGCCTGGTGGTCAATAGCCTAGAATGTGGGTAACCCAGGTTCAAGCCGCTGCTCTGCCTGATTTAGAGCAGAGCTATGAACCCAAGTCACCCATGTCCAAGGTGAGGGACCTAACCACCAGGCTACAGAGTCAGAGTCTCTCTCTTTCTAGCCCAGTGAATACTTAATTATGTATGCAAAGTGGAACAGCTCGAGCAGGAGAGATTGAGAGAGTGACTCTATAGCCTGGTGGTGCTCTGAACCAGGCAGATCAGGGACTTGAATCAGGATCTCCCACACCCCCACCTCAGTGTCCTAACCAACTGGCTATTCTTGGATGGGTTGGTGAATCTCTCTTTCGCACCAGAAAGTCCATCCTGAATCTGAGGAACCTTTCTGTAAAAAGTTTCAGGTTTGACTAATCAGCACTTTCCTGATTAAAAACAAAAATTGTCAAAAAGTCCTGACTGGTACCGAGTGCTTTACCCTCTGTTGAATTAAGGGCTTTTCTACATGAGGAAATAGATAGGAATAGCTAATGCAGAGCAAACTATTCACAATAGCTCCCCATTTAGACACTCTGATACATGTACCTTTTTCCTCAGTTAGCTTAATCTATTAAAGGAGGAAAGAGTACAAGCCTTGCCCCCCATGATTACCAGCAAGTAAGGAGGCATAGCAGGGAGTGACAAGCATTCCCCTCATAACTAGAGGTTGCTTTATCCCCCACCCCACCATCTCTGCTTTCCTCTTCTTCAGAGTTCCTCAGACAAAATCAACATGGTCCATAGTCTTTTTCCAGAACCGGGGCTCAATTCAATGGCAACAGTATTTTGTGTCTATCTGCCTCTCCACAGTCTGTTGCACATCAATCACATCAGTTTGTATGACTCTTTTTAAATGACATGAAGGAGCTCAGCAATTGAATTCTAAACAATCTACCAAAGCTTTTGGGAACAAGTTTTAGGTATTCTCAATTTTCTGTGAAAGTGATGCTTAAATTGCTTCCTTTACCCCAGAATCAGCAAGTGCACACTCTTAAAGGCTGCCAATTTCAAACACACAAAGATAAACAAACTTCTCCTTGCATGTTGCGGTGTCATTTATTACTGTGGGAAAGTGACTGTAAAAAATGCCACTAAATGAGAAGGGTAGCATCTTACACTAATTTGCACTCACTTTGCCCTGGTGTAAATGACAACAGAAGGCACAAGAGAGATCAGATTGAAAAAAATATTTTTTTAAATAGGAGAACTTCTTGTGAAAGTGGCAGTACTTTCCATCTACTGGTTGATTTTCAGAAATGTTTGGGTTTGATTATCTTGGATATACCCCAGGACATGTACAATACCTTCTTAAGCCCCATATCTAACTCAGACTTTTGATGCTCCTCCAAAGAAATGAATCTAGCCTCTCCTAACTGGGTTCTGTATAGAGCATTGGAATCTTGTATATTCATAATCACAGAACTTAAAGTCTGAAAATAATACCCTTCTATTTCTGTCAGGGAATTCTAGACACTAGGCTATGAGTGTTTTAGAAGTATGAAGAAATGGCTGTCTTACCCATCCAGTATTGCAGATGATTCATTCAGTTGGGCTGCATGGTTCTCAGCCTGCAACACCTTTTCTGGAAGCATCCTATCCTGAATATCTTGGGATAGATCGTCTATTTTATATTTCAGCTGATCAGTGATTGGTTGTATCTTATCCCCCATGTCTTCCACGTACTGAAAGCCACAAAACAAGAATATTTGAAGAGCTGAATGCAAACATCATAGCCCTTTGCATATTGTTTCTCTATGAGATATAATCACATATGCTTGGACATTTAATAACACTTCAGTGAACTAATAAGGAAAAACACATCAGTGTTGAAATATGGGGACAATTAGGCTATTTTAAAAGCCACTATTCCATTGAAGACTTGACTGTCTTGAACTTGGTGTTCTTCCTTATTTCTTAATGATGTAAGAGAAAAGATAAAAACACACTTTATACACAACACTCACACACATGCACTCTTAGGGAGATATTTTCTAAATTATGGATGCAGAAATATTTATACTATGCTGTGGTGATATCCCTGAGATAAACTGCCAAGTTATATGACAAATTCCATTTATCATGCACCTTTGACTGACTCACCTACACTTTTGCTTATTAATCCATTTCACTAAGGGCTACAATTTTGAAATAGCCATCACTTTACCCCAAACAAATGACCTCAAGAGGGTTTCTAATCCACCCCCCTCCCCCAAATATGGAATTTCCCCCCAAATTACACTTGTTTGAGATGCAGGACAGAAATATTATTTCTTGGACCAGTGGCTGTTTTGAAATTAAATATTTTGCAAATTATCAGGTATAGAAATGGGAGTGTATATTACTAAAGTATCAAACTGTAAAATCATAGCATTATAGAAAAGTTATTGTAGAGGTTTCTAAAATATATTTATTTTAATTTTTCTCCATTAAAGGCCTCTCTAGCTTACACTGGTGAAAATCAGGAGTAACTGCATGAAAGAAATAAAGGTATAGCTAAACTAGCCGAAAACTGATACAAAAATAATGATGTTAAAGTTAAAACTCTCAAATATTTCTGAAAGCATTTTTCTGTAGGATGAATGGCATATGAAGAATATATGATGGCATGACTTGTTCTAATGTTTTATTGGCTAGAATGGTCTGAATAATTCGTTCATTCCATCACTTCTTGTGACTAGTCCTTCCAAATACATGTCCATAGAAGTTTTAGGGTGGGATTTTCAAAAGCATTCAAGTGAGATAGGTGCGCAAGACCCATTGATCTACCTAGCCCAAGGTCTGCAGCCACAGGTCCTTATGTAATAATTTCGTATGTTTCTTTTCTCTGTTGTGTTTCCACACTCTTTTTATGTCAGGTTTCAGAGTAGCAGCAGTGTTAGTCTGTATTCATAAAAAGAAAAGGATTACTTGTGGCACCTTAGAGACTAACAAATTTATTTGAGCATAAGCTTTCGTGAGCTACAGCTCACTTCATCGGATGCATTCCATGTGTGTACATGTGCATCTAGACAATAGAGCCAAGGGTAGGACTGCCTATGGACATCTTGCACCTGCTATTCTAAGGCTACAATCCTTTGTTCAAATCTAGATGCCTAATACCACACTTACAGAAGCAGACAGCATCTGTAAAAAGTAAGGGATGTGTATATATGCATTTGTGTGTAATACAATCAGATTGGGTCAACCTTGATCAGTTTATATACCAATTTATCCTTTACAACCTGGCTGTACACACAACAATGGAAAGCCAAGTGCTTCCAATTGAAATATTCCAGCACTGATAAAGGTTGGATTAATTAGGTGTTCCTTTAATTATCCACTTAGCTGCCTCAATGTGCCTATCCTCAAAAACCGAACCAAACCAAACCAAAACCACTCACCTCCACAGCTAAACTGATTTCATTTGCAAGATGGCTGGCTTCATCCAAGATGTCATTCCCCTCTTTTACTGTTTTTTCAGCCTCTTGTCTTCTACTTTCTATAGCTTGCTTCCTTTTCTATAGGTTGAATCCACACAATGAAATAAATTAATTAAGCAAAGGTAAAGCAGGAGTGGCCAGGCATTCCAATACCCCTGCATTTTTTTCTGGGGCCCCCCACATGAAACTTCAGAAACCTTCAGAGATATTAGAGCAAAAAATAAAAATACAGCATGTCTCAATGGCAAAGATAGTCAATATCTGAGTTTTATATTGCCCCACCACAGAACTGCCTCACTGTAGCATTAGAGTAGAATGAGTTCGAAAAGTCAGAAATCCCAACCCTTCCTCTTCTTTTGATAGTGTTATTTTCCCCAAGCATGACAGTGAATTAGCCCAAAGTGAAATGTTGTGAAGATTCCTGAAGAATCCATATTAATTTTCATTCTTGATTTTAATTGTTGATCCCACATTTAATAAAAGTTTCCAGTGTGTGGGGTTTGGGTTTTTTGACACCATTGCTTTATTAGTTTGTGAAGCAACCTTGGGACTTCCATGTTTCCAACTAGTGGATACTGCATACATTGCTCAAGAGGGATGGCACTCCTTTGTCTCTAGTTCAAAGTACTAGATACATCATGTACAGAACCATTAAGCATCACAGAGTAGACTGACAGCAGGCCATAAAATTGCATCATTCAGGCAAACGGGAAAGTGCAATGATGGCCACAAATTAAGAGAAAGGGAAAAAAGATGGAAATCTCAGAATGATGAACAGAGCAAAACCATTGGTTGAAGGGACTCTTCACAGCATTCAGATAATTGTTATTACTTTATTAATTATTATCATTAATTGTATCATCTATTGTGTTAGGGAGTGCATAACAACCTAGATAAAAGACAATCGCCCCATCTTCTCTGCTCTAACCCCACTGGAAAAGAAATATAGAGCAGCTGATATTTTCTAACTTCTTTACAATACAGCATCTATCTGTAAATCAATCAAGTGCACAAACTTCTGATGAAAACTCAGGTCCTGGAACTCTAACCTCATCACTGTATATTAGGCAAAAGCACATCGAGAGCAACGAGAGTTTGAAACATTTATCTTCATTTATGTTTGACTCTGCTCTTTCTATCTTGGATAAATGCTTGTTAATGAAAAGTATAATGTGTTTTTCAAGTCTTTGCAATTAAAATTAAATCAGAAGCAGACTCCCCTGCTAGCAGGGAGATCATTTATAACAGCTACTAACTACCCAAGATATACTTTGATTTATGACTTTTTAACATCTACACACCCAGTTCATTTCTTTCTAGAGGTGGGATATAGAGGTGAAAATGTAAGGCTGCAAGATGCAAATAGAGGATAATGAAGACTGTAATTGGTCTCCTGCTAAAACCTTAACCCAGGGTTTAAATTTTGCATAGGGACTTTTGTGGGTCTTTGCCCTGGGATGAATTTCACCCCACATGCACTATAGGGATCCAGGGCATCCTCCACCTGAAATTTCTTAGGGTTCTATTTGCTTTTAGAAGAAATAATAAGAATGATGAAGAGAGCAAAAACCATTCATTGAAGGGGCTCTTCACAGCATATATATATTCTGCTGGTTGTAAAAAGTTCATGTGAACCAAAGGGGTCAGAGTTCCAGATTCTGGTCTAACCCTCAAGATGGTGGTAAGTCAAGGGTATCTGATCATCAGCACTAACCTCTATCACTGTCATGTTTCTTTGGTTGATTGCAGATAAGCGATTGGCCTCCCTAATTTTACTACTGGCTTCTCTCAGCAGGTCTCGAGCATCATCAACCTTGTTTTTGTAATCTGCCATCTTGTCCCTGACCTCATTCTTGAGTTCCTCATTTTTCTCTGTGGGCTCTCCAAATAATTTCTTCACTTTGTTCAAAAGGGCTTCTGCATTTCTGCAATTGCCACCAACACAAACAAAAAACAGGCATTGACTCCATCTTCTCCACACCCAGTAATCTCATCATTTTTAATTCCATTCAGCTGAAATATTCATTTTAAATAGAAGTGGAAAACAACTTTGAAGAGAGTACACATTTAGTAAAACATAAGGACAAGTTCATATTAGGTTTTCCTATGGAATTTTAAATTCGCCCTGAGTCCTTATTTAGGAAATAGTCTTCAGGGAAGTCTTTTTTTATATTATCATTTTTGCTATCTGACTGATGAAGTGAGTTTTTGTAAATCACTACACTTGTCAAAAAGCATCCCCTCATCCACATTAATGTGACACTTGTCACAAAGTGGTCCATTACCTTGAACGGAGGGGATATGTCTGATCTGAAGCTATCTCAAAGCAGAGCTTCAGACAAGCTGCGAGAGTCAGTTTGAAATAATTAATTCTATTCCCTTTTTTCTTTGTTACAAACAACCTCTAGTGGGTTAGACGCTTTTTAAAATGAAAGCTGAGATTATGACATAGTCTCACAATTCCAGGAGGTGGCGCTTTAAGAAAAATATCAACCATCACAAGTTTCTTCATAAAATCGTGAGAGTAGGAAAACGTCATGTGTAGTTATTTACTTTGGGGTTTTTGGTGAGAAAGTGGTGGATTTTTTTTTAATTAGGTTCAGAAATGTGCCCTTCAGGTGGACTGGGAGGAATAGGATTACAGACCTGAATTCAAATTTAAACACTGAAATAAGAAGGGGGAAAAGCAACAACTGCAAGTAAAGTTCTGTTGACTATAGGAGCAAGAAGATGACTTCAAAGGGAACAATTAAAACAGTCTTCTTCCTAACTTAGCATGTAGAATTTCAACTCAAACACAGGGAAGGGGGAGGGTCACTTGGTCCTTGGGCAGAATCCTGAAAAGTAGCCAACCAGAACCAGCAACTGTCCAAAATCATTTGATAAAAGAGTAAACATGATTAATTACTTCAAAGTAGTCACAAGAGTTGTAATCCCCTTCAAAAGGGAAATGTTTCAAAGAGACTTTTTTTTCCTGAAAACTATGAATTTTAAAAAGTATAAATACATAATTTTAAGGATAGCATTTTTAACCCCTTTCCCTTAAAGAATGCCTTAATACCTCTGGAAAGAGTCTGATTGGAGAATTTCCAGACAAACTTTTTTATGATAATGCTAAAAAAACCCAACTTTTTGTTGAAGTCAATGGCAAAAGTCCTTTTGGCCTATATTACTTCAAATATGGAAAAACATATCCTTCTGAATGCCTCTGCTGGTGGATAATTTTACACAAATGTTAGCACTTTCAGGAATCCAAGGGCTACAAAATAGACATGAAATATCAGAATCCTTTTCCCTTATGCTTCGGTGACCTCCACTTTTGAAATCCCATCGGAATGGACTACGATCACATTAATAAGACTCATCTTATTGGGCTCAGGGGAGGTTGAAGCTTGTGGCCCTTCTACTTACTCTAACTCATCTTGGGCTGCCCTTTCTTGCACATTCAACTTTCTTCTTCTCAGTTCTCTCATCATTCTATCAATATCACTCTGCAGAGCCTGAAGGCTTTTCTCCAGGGTCTTGTCTTGGATTCGGAGTGTCTCATTCAGTTTTACAGCATTTTCATTTACAGCTGCAGAGGGGGGACAAAACACACATATACGAAATAAGTAAATAAAAGTGACACAGAGACTTTCAGCATCCGCACATCATCATCATCATCATCATCATCATCAAGGGAAATGAAATTTGCAATGGGTATTCCAGCTGTGAAATATAAAAGGCAGTTAATCCAACAATCAGTAACAAATGAGAAAATGTTATATGTTCCATCAAATCCTTTATTGTATTTCACTTTCAGGCACAGTAATTAAAGTAAGAAATATATATAGAAAATAGGTACCAAACCCTGGAAACATCAGGTGATAATTTGGGGCATTGAGCAGCGAGTGAGGGGGTGGGGCAAGAAATGGAATGAAAAACTGAAATGTGAATGAGTTTTAGAGGACGGTTTACTGTTTTTAAAATTCAAGTTTACTAATGATAAGAAGAATAAATGATGGAGATCCCCCTCTGAAAATGGAGAGCGAACGAGCATTGGTGAGAGAGCACAAGCTTATGTGTTTATACACAGAAACACAGAAGGGGAGAAGGGGGCAAAAAGGCATAGACTGCACAGTGATGTGTATAAAAGTTTATGGGCATGGGTTCAAGATGGCTGAATTACTCATAAATGCCAAAGCCTCTGTGCAGGGCATCTCATTCTAGTACTGATAAAATATTTATGCCATAACACCCCATGGTATATTCAGAATATATTGTGAATAAAATTTTCGAAAGCACCTATATGATTTAGACGACTAAGCCCCATTTTCAAAAATAATTTAGGACTTTTGGAGCAAAAGTTCCACTGACTTTCAATGAGACTAAGGTGCAAAGTGTCTTAGAATATGTCTACACTGCAGTCAGAGGGGTGACTGCAACATGGGCAGACATACCCTAGCTAGCTCTCATCTAAAAATAACAATAGCAGTGAAGCTGCAGTAGCAAGGGCTGTACAAGTCTGCCTAGGACCTCGGGTATGTACTCTAGTGGCTAGCCCATGCTGTTGCAGCTTCACTGCTATTGTTGTTTGAGTTAGCTCAGTCAAAGCTAGCTCGGGTATATCTACTTGTGCTGCAATCATACCTGGGATTGCAGTGCAGACATACCCTCAGTCGCTGTTGAAACTGGGACATAATCACTTTTGAAATTTTAATCCTACACCTTTAACAAAAAAGCAACAAAAGCTATTTCACAATTCATCAGAGAATTTTTAGAGATGTAACTGTCATTGTTTTTTGTATTCCTTAAACCCTAATCCTGCAAAGAACCTTGCTACGTGGGCAGATCCCTCTAGCTGTGTGGCGCCTCAGTGACTTGAATAATACTCCAAGCAGGCACAAGGGAATGTCCATACAGAGATCACTGCAGGACTCGTTCCCCTTAGTTGCTATTAGCCCAACTGTATAAATCTGAGCATATAACCAATTATATGAACTTTAGGGCACACTGCAAAGACTCTTAATTTGCTAGATCTGTAGGGAAGGATGGGATTTTGGGGTGATACGGTATAGATTTTGTTGTTTTAAATTTCTGGCTGGTTAATTTAAAGTTGGTGCATGTGTTGAGCAGGGGAGGAGGCATGGGCTTTGCTATGCTACTGGGTGCTTATTCCTTGTAAGGACTGTTATTTTAAAAGTATGGTCAGGGCATCCACGGATGTGGATAGGTACCCGTTTTTAATTTTTTTTAATAGAAAAAAATAGATAATTTAGGAATTCACTAAAAAAAAATTATTTCAACCCAAAGTGAAATGTTGTGAAGATTCCTGAAGAATCCATATTAATTTACCCAAAATTATTTACCTAAAATAGAAATTACTGGACATAAGTTATATCTCACATCTAGAAGCATATGCTGTTCATCCAACTGTAAAAAAGACAATATGCACATCCTAGTCTTGCTGAGTTGCAAGTTATCAGACTATAATGATGCTACTGCTCTGGGGCTGGATATTCCGTCTATGAACTCCAATGAGTGTATTTTGGGGAAATTCAAAATTTGAGGTTTCAGAGTAGCAGCCGTGTTAGTCTGTATTCGCAAAAAGAAAAGGAGTACTTGTGGCACCTTAGAGACTAACAAATTTATTAGAGCATAAGCTTTCGTGAGCTACAGCTCACTTCATCGGATGCATTTCGATGAAGTGAGCTGTAGCTCACGAAAGCTTATGCTCTAATAAATTTGTTAGTCTCTAAGGTGCCACAAGTACTCCTTTTCTTTTCAAAATTTGAGGAGAGAAAAGGAAACATTTTACTGGCACATTTTGTTGTGTTTTTTAAAGATGGTTGTGTATAACTACTCACAGGCTTGGAAAGCAAGAAGTAGTCCAGTAGAAATGGGTTAGTGAACATAGTGCATATGAAGCAAAGATAAACAGCAAAAGCCATATATTCTGTATTTATCACCATCACAACAGACAATATTACATTAGATAGAATATGTATTTTTCTACTTAAGCATATATTTTATATATTAAATATTTTGAGCTATCTGACAAACGTTCTGTTCTCATGCCAGACAAGGTGAGTGTCTGCTGGTGCACATGGTAGTAAGGCTTTGTATAAATGCCAGTTCATGCACTCTCTTTGTATAAATCAATACATAGAAATGGGAATTTCACTTGAGGCAGACAGGTAGCATTTTGTCAGTAGGATGGGTGAAAACTATGAAAGAAAACAAAGCACTTCTTGAACTATCCTGCCATAAGTCTGCAACAGTACGTATTTACTTAATAGAATCATTGCAGTGTTTTATTCCTAGTTATTATCCTCTGCCTGTTTTGTTTATATGAATGCTTTTGTTAAGAGAGCATCCTGCTATAATGGAATGTTCCCCTCAGAGGAAAGTTACTGCTAACTCCTCAATAGTCAATCAGGAATCTTCAAGGTTGTGAGAACTTCATGAGATCAGACATTTAAGCTCAGCTCCATGGAGGTACTTATGCACCTAACCGTCAGACTTAGGCTCCACTGAGATCCGCAAAACTCCTGCTCAGCTGCTGCCTACCCCTCTAGGTGCCCAAACTCACTTGGTGTCTACTTTTTTGCAGTAAAACTTCCCTTGGAGCCTCGGTTTCTGCCTCTAGGCATGTGCACTGCTGCTTCCCCCGAGGTGTCCAGGCACTTACTTCCCACCCAAGCCCCAGAGAGAGCCACAAACTGGGGGAAGACAGGTGTTCAGGCACTTAACATGCATGTGAGACCCAGTCTGACCAAGTACCATTCAAAACTCTGGGTGGGGGTCCCCATCTTATAACTTTTAGCCCAGTAGTTAGGGATATGGGAGACCCTTGTTCCATTCCCCCCTCTGCTCGATAGGGAGCAAGGATTTTAAAAGGCTCACAGATGGATACGCTAACTGCCAGGCTGAGTCACTCACTCTCACTGTCTCTGGTCCAATAGCTCTTCAGATATTTATCCACCAGCAGCAGTTTTGTGTGGAGTGAGGCAGGCACATTAATCATTCTCACAAGAAACAATTTAGGTTCCTAAGCTGCCTGACTACTGGAAAGAAGTTCCTGGCTGTGGATCACTAGCAGCCCTTGGATACGGCAAATCGGGGTGACTGTTCAGGGTCCTGCACTTTGGGGGGCCCCGTGGGCTGGTGTGATTGGCCGGCGCGGTCGGTCCTGGAAGAGATGGGTCGGTCCCAGAAGTGACAGATTCAACACTTCTGCCCTGGGCCCCACAACCCACTAGGGACAGCCCTGACTAGCAGAGACAGACATGTCCCTGCCAGTCTGGACTTAGTTGCCTAACTCTATGATGGGGTGGGACTTAAGATACACCCCTCTCATCAATATCTCCCATTGGCTAGCTTAGGTGGCTCTTCATTGGAATACATTTGATGAAGTGAGCTGTAGCTCACGAAAGCGTATGCTCAAATAAATTTGTTAGTCTCTAAGGTGCCACGAGTACTCCTTTTCTTTTTGCGGATACAGACTAACATGGCTGCTACTCTGAAACCTTTTAATTCTATGTTACCATTTTTCCCTGGAAACCTGCTGGAAGCATCTTCTGTGGTGGTTCCAAACATTGGACACAAACTTTATGGAGCAACAGGTTTGGCTTGTCATCCTTCAAATTCACTTTTGTTTGAGAGCAAGGAGTCTTCACTTTTGTAGTCATGTTGGTTCCAGGATATTAGGGACACAAGGCGGGTGAGGAAATATCTTTTATCGGACCAATCTCAGTTGGTGAAAGAGACAAGCTTGTCTCTTTCACCAACAGAAGTTGGGCCAATAAAAGATATTTCCTCACCCACTTTGAGTGCAAGGAGCTCAGCCTCATTCTATTTAAATCACTTTGAAAACTGCAGATCTTTTCATGCTTTTTTTAACACTCACTTGTTTTATGTCAGGGTTGAAAGATCAAAAGATATTTTAAATAACTAATTAGTTCTACCAGGTGGAGCACATTGGGATGCATTTCATGAAAGTCAATATAAAATTAATCTATAGTATAATCTGGTGACAAAAATGAGTATTTTTTTAAATGGATAGGCTATATTCTGCTGTAACATCCATGCAACCCCACTGAAAACAATGAGGGGTAGTAAAAGTCTAATAGGAGAGAAGAATGCAGCCCAATGTTTCTCAAATTAAACTACAGTTAATTATAAGAAGCCATGTTTTTCAAGTGTGTTTACCTTTCTCCTATTTTATAGCTTTGTAGAGTACTTAGGTTCTGCTTCCCAAAGCTGGCTGCTATCTTTCTGCTCGTGATTCTCAACTGCATTTGTAGGTGCAGAGAATCATGTTCTTGGGGGAGAACTGGCTCAATGCCACTGTTCATGGCTAGGACTCACTTGCAAATTCCAAGCAGCAGATGTTCATTAGTAGTAATGTATTAGTAGTAATGTATTTTTGAAGTCAATCTGAGAAATTAAGATATAGCCTCAATGCACCAAGTGAAATGATAAAATTATAAGAGGCTTTTTTGTTCTGTCCAAATGAATTTTTTTTAACTGCCTTCAAAATAAACAGCTAAGCAGAAGGCACCCATTAGTTATGTAATCATAATAGCTGTTCTTCAAGAACTGGAACATTCCTGAAGGAACACTTCCAATTTCTTGCTAGTCTGTGCTCATAATTACCAATCCACTAACGGTTGTTATGAACTGCACCCTGTTGATTACAGAAGTCTGCAGATAGTTGGCTGGAGTTTCTTAGCCTGACTCTTAAATCACAGGATGTCTACCAGCTAATGCTCTCTCTTTCTCTCTCTCTCTCATTGTCTCTTTCCCTACTTCCTTTCAATTTCCATGAGGAGCAACTGCCATAGTTTTCTTTTTCCAATACCTTCCGCAGCCTGGAGCGTGTCCTTGATGAACTGTCCAAGAGACTGGGCTCTCTCATTAGTCCTCTCAGCATCCTGCCCGGTTTGTTCTCCATCCGCCGTCACCTTGGTAGCCTAGTGATACAAATTGAGGGAAAGTATAATTAATGGACATGACAAGACTGCACCAGGAGATATTCCCACTGGCTGAATCCATCTGCAAATCTTTCCTCGGGCAAAAGGCAAATCGATGAATTATTGATCAGATGTACTAGAAATGACACACACTGCTCAAGTACACAATTACATTTTATTTCCTCTTCCATTAAATGGAAATTGGAGGGCTTTATTTTTGGTTCTTGGAAATGCTAGTTGTGTGGAACAGCACACAAAGGGACTCAAGTTTGAGTCATTTGAACATTCTTTGAATCTGTTTAAAGCAATGTTGTTCAAAAGCTTTTAAAAAAAGAAAAGGAGTACTTGTGGCACCTTAGAGACTAACAAATTTATTTGAGCATGGGCTTTCGTGAGCTACAGCTCACTTCATTGGATGCATCGGAGCTGTAGCTCATGAAAGCTTATGCTCAAATAAATTTATTAGTCTCTAAGGTGCCACAAGTACTCCTTTTCTTTTTGCGAATACAGACTAACACGGCTGCTACTCTAAAAGCTTTTAATGGATACTTCAGGGCGTACTTCCACTAGTTTCACTATGTGATTGATTTCCTGATGACAGAGTGCAATATACACAGCACTCCCTACCTGGTACCTCCCCTGGGGTGTTTTTGAAGAAGACATGGCCTGTCTCAGTAAGTTAGTAGAATTTTAAATCAATACATTAATTAACTGGAAGAAGAAAGAAAAAGAGAAAGAAAAGGAAGAATAATTACTCTTTCATTCATTTTGCTTAAAATCTTTTGTATACAACATTTTCAAGTGATCAATACAGTTTTGACTATGACTACCATCATGATTTATAGTTTTGATGAATCACAACAGATCAGGATGGAGATGAACATCAAATACAAGTCTGACAAAGCACTAGTCAGAAAAAAACCATCCAAATACATTCATATTTATTTTCAAATTTAAAACATCCTATTTATAATACACCTACATTCATCATACGATATTAGACCATTTCTTGAAAACATTTCATATACTGAGTGCAAACAGTATTTCATGGAGGAAAATAAGCTGTTTGTGTAGGAATTTGATTGCCCAGAAGGAACATCTCAGGCAACAGGGCATCATGCTCTCTCCAGTTCCTGGGAAAGGGTTGAAAGATCTACGTGACCTGGAGCAAGCTTACATTTTATCTGGCTACAGCTATGCAAATCCTGTTCTCAGTTACGAACAAGCATTGCAATAATCTAGTCCAGGGAAATTAATGACACTTTAAAACTCTGAGTCTTGTCCAAGCTGGCTGTGTGTGAATCCTTACTTATCACACTAGATCTTGCCCAATCCCTAAATCTGCTCAGGAAAACTGAATACTTGTTACTGCACAGAAATGGCATTAAAAATCAAAGTAGTATAATAATGTATGGTACTTAAAGCATAAATGGCCAAATTTATCCTTGAAATAAAATCCATGGATGATTTTGGTCTATTGTACTGATCTGCCTCACAGTAATTACAACATAGGTAATTTACATTAAAAATGGTTGAGGTGAGTAGAAGCATCAGTCTTACACTGACCATTAAAAGAACATGGGCTTATCACTTCTATGCAAGTTATGCCAGTGTTACTGGATGATCAAACCTTTAAAATGTGCCCCAGAGGCAGAACTTGCTGGGTAAATTATAAAGGGCATCCAGTACAGGTAATTGGTGGATGTACCTGGTCTTGATGGACCACTGGTCTAATCCAGGATGGCATTTCTGATGTCATTTTGTTCCTCATGTATTTGAGAATTGTCCTATTATTTATTGTCACATCTTCTGCAATCATCCTTTTATTCTCTGCCTTTGATTTTCCTAGAATGTTTTACATGCACTTCACTTTGTTCTATAATATTCTAGTCCTTCACTACAAATGATGTTTTATAAGTTGCATATACCTTTCTTATCCTTGATTACTTTTTTCACATTCAAATTAATTCAGATTGGCCTTTTTTAACTCTCACTATTTATGGCTGTATGCCATGTATTACATTTTGGCGCAAATTAATCTGTCTTTGAACAGTTTCCATTTCCCCTCTGTGACCATTCCCTTAACTCTTTAAACGCATTCAGCTCCTCTGAATGCTTCTTGTATTCAACCATAATTTGCTCTACTGGAAAATAAATTTTTCTCTTTATTTTTTTCTCTCTTTTGGCTTAACTTCAACTCTACAAACCAAATTAAATAACCAATAGCATCACTCAGACGCTGTCTCACCATAACAGACAATCAGGGGTCACTCTTTGTTAGTAAAGTGCCAACTATTTGCCATGTATTGAGTTCATTAGAATTCCCCATATCTACAGGGGCAGGATTCAACTGAAGAAAACACTACTAATATTGAAAGTTACATCTCAAACTCCTTTCTGAGAAACTACCAAAGCCAGCCAGATAAGAACTAGAGGAAGGTGGTAGAGTGACATCCATGAATGAGTTTTTAAACAGGGTTGCGGGGGCTTGAAAAGTTACAGAATTTTAGACACAAGGTAAACCCTTTAGGATAACAAGGATCTATCCCATGGAAATTCAGGAAGAGGGAATGTTTTTAAGCCCTGCGGTCCTACAAGCATCTTGTGTGGCTAGGGTTCACAGGTGGCACACATCCATACAGATATAATCTTTATTCTCCACTGCATTTGGATCCCTTTCCACCAAATCTGAAATCCATACAAATATTACCATCTGTGCTCAGCCCTACTTCTCCCTCTGTGTGATAGAATCTCCTAATATCATCTGCTCCGAGTAGAGGGACTCGTACTATGGTGCTGCTTCCATCCGCTGCATGCCACCAGGGAAATAGCTCTACCAAGACCTTCTACTGAACACATGCTTTAGGTGGAGTGAACATGCAACATAGACATATATTTGGCTAATTGAGATGGGCTGCACAGAGGCAGGGTTTGGCCCCCCTTCAAGTACTTCCTGCTATCTACAGCCAGTGTTGCTTCGGCCGCCTACTTTTCCAGATCCAGTAACAGGGTTTTCTGAGTCGTGGCAGCTCTCATGGATGGACATAGGGACATCCTGATTTGCAGGATAAGGTGTGGGTGAAGAGGTTTTCTGACTCTGTCTGGGAAGCTCAGCCCTTACAGTTGCATTCCCCAATACACCACCTGAGTCTCAGGGCATGGCTACACTTGCAGATGTAAAGCACTTTGAGTTAAACCCGCCTTCGGAGAGCGCAGTAGAGAAAGCGCTGCCATCTGTCCACACTGACAGCTTCAAGCACACTGGCATGGCCACATTTGTGGCACTTGCAGTGGCATTGGGAGTGGTGCATTATGAGCAGCTATCCCAGCATGCAAGTAGCTGCAATGTGCTTTTCAAATGGGGGGTGGGGTGGGGTGGAGTGTGACAGGGAGTGTGTTGTGTGTATGTGGGGGGAGAGAGAGTGGGTTTTGGGGGGCTGAGAACATGTCAGTATGCTGTCTTGTAAATTCAGAGAGCAAGAGACCCCCCTTACCCCCCTCTTTCACACACAGCATTCCACAGTAATGGTTGCTTTGTCTCGGAGCAGATAAGCAACTGGCTCTCAGAAACGGAGCTTTCAAAAGGCATTTCCGCATTTCTGCAGCCAATTCCAAACAATAACAAGAGTGGCCACTTGACTTAAGGGGATTATGGGACGTTTCCAGAGGCTGATCAGAGTGCAGTAAAGCAACACCTCATTTACACTGGCTCTGCGGCGCTCCAGCAAGGATGCAGCAAACATTATTCCACTCGCCGAGGTGGAGAACCAGCAGCGCTGTAGCTGCGGAGTCAGAGCGCTCTAGGTGCCTTTCCAGTGTGGATGGGTAGTGAGCTAGTGCGCCCAGGGCTCCTTTATTGCGCTGAAACTCGCAAGTGTAGCCAAGCCCTCAGTGAGGGTGGACTGTAAGGAATGAGTGAATGGAAATGTGAGTGAGGGAGAATAAAGTTAAATGGAGAGCCAGAGGGGGAGAAAAAAATGAACTGATGGAAAGGGAAGAATGAAGCAAGCACCTGCAAGCTAATGAGGTGTGAATGTGAAGGTGAATGAATTGGCAATGAATATGAATGTAGATGAATGAGGGAGTATGGATGGAGAGGAAGACAGCAGGGAGAGATAGGAGAATGGCAGCCACTCTGGAGGGGAGGAAAGAGTGGATGAGAAGTTGTTCTGACTGACCAAACACAATGAAGGGGTTGCAGAAGGTTAAATACTGTTTTCTCCTGCCCTTTACATTAAATGGATAGCAATTTTCTTCATGAACCCCAATCTAGAAAATATCATTTCCCCTGCTTGCAGTTATAAAAGTCCTCTTCTATTTAAGGTCTGTGATGCCTCAGACTTTATAATTTGTATTAAAAGATGAAAATAAAGAGATAATGAATGAGCCTCCTTTACATTAATATTTGGAGTACACACATACTCCCTCTCTTCAGGCACATGCACACGTGTGCACACACACACAAACACACACACACACACACACACACACTGTAATTTTGAAGGGATTTACAAAATAATATATAAAATGTACACAAGCAATAACCAAACCACTATTTTAAAGTGGCTTAAAACTACAACACAGGACTTTCTTTAGGGAAGGAGTCTAAAATTACATGGAACTTTTAAAATTTCAGGGGCATACTCAGCAGCTGATGTTAGCAATACAACTCTCAGTGTCATGTGTGTGTGTTAATTAATGTCCAACTATTAATTCAACTATTTTGCTGAATATCGTCTCTCCAGGTCTGCAAGTCCTATATATTAATGTTCCATCAAATACCTGAACTTCAACACTGCTGATATCAATTCCCTTTCTTAGAATTCTCAACCATTAGGTGGCACACTTTATATTATTTTCCTTTCAGACTCTCTCTCTGATGACCTAACAATATTCCAATCTCTGCACTGACGCTCTAATCTGAAATAAAAGCTTTCCTAATAAAAGGAATAACTAGCATCCAGAGACCCTCACCTCCCCAAAATAAAAAAAGTGTTTTAAAAATTATTTGATTTATCGCTGTAAATGCCATTGCCATTTTGATAGCCCCACTGATTGACTTTTCATGATAACTAGATTTGATTTTAAATCAGAAATTTCTCTGTCTTGCTGTGCAATTCTTAAGTAGAAACTGAAACAACTCACAGTGCTGTATAGCAGTGGTTATCAACCTACAGCCTGCTTGCAGCCCAATCAGCACACAGCTGCAGCCCATGTGACATCCTCAGGGACATACAAGTAGTATGTATATATTGTGTGGATGCAGTCCACATGAGACATAGAGAGCTGCATATGTGGCCCACAATGGTAAATTGAGAACCACTGTTGTACAGCCAAATGAGAAATGAACTACCACAACAAACAGATCATTTGTCTATTTAAAAACAGGAAACCAAAATGCAGAAATTGCAAAACTTTTTCTATAATATGTCTGAGACCTCCTGGGCATTTTGCAATTCCGTCACAAATGCTGAGTGAACCTGTGGTACCCGTCTGTGAGAGGCAATCCTACAAACACGCGTTTATTATTTCTCTGAAATATTCAGGCCTAGGGGATTTGAAAGAGAAAATTATGCTTTTAAGGGATTGATAAAAAATGTGGAGTCTTTGTGGCACCTTAGAAACTAACACATTTATTTGGGTAAAAGCTTTCGTGGGCTATAACCCACTTCATCAGATGCATGGAGTGGAAAATACATTCGGCAGGTATAAATACACAGCACATGAATAGATGGGAATTGCTTTACAGAGTGGGGGGGGGTCAGTGCTAACGAGGCCAATTCAATTAGGGTGGATGTGGCCATTTCCAATAGTTGACAAGAAGGGGTGAGTATCAACAGAGGGAAAATTATTTTTTGTAGTGACCCAGCCACTGCCAGTCTTTATTCAGGCCTAATTTGATGGTGTCAAGTTTGCAAATTAATTCCAGTTCTGCAGTTTCGTGTTGAAGTCTGGTTCTGAAGCTTTTTGTTGAAGAATTGCCACTTTTAAGTCTGGTATTGAGTGTCCAGGGAGACTGAAGTGCTCTCCTACTGGTTTTTGAATGTTTTTGAATGTTACAGTTCTTGATGTCTGATTTGTGTCCATTTATTCGTTTGCGTAGAGACTTGTCCAATGTACATGGCAGAGGGGCACTGCTGGCACATGATGGCATATATTACATGTATTTATACCTGCCTACTGTATTTTCCACTCCATGCATCTGATGAAGTGGGCTATAGCCCATGAAAGCTTATGCCCAAATAAATTTGTTAGTTTCTAAGGTGCCACAAGGACTCCTTGTTGTTTTTGCTGATACAGACTAACATGGCTACCCCTCTGAAAAGGGATTCATGAACTCCGAGGCCAAAAGGGACCACTGTGATCAGCTAGTCTGACCTCCTGTATAACACTGGCCGTAGAACTTCCCCAAAATAATTCCTAGAGCAGATCTTTTAGAAAAACATCCAATCTTGATTTTAAAATTGTCACTGATGGAGAGTCCATCACAGTAACCGTTGGTAACTTCTTTCAATGGTTAATTGCTCCCATTTAAAATGTGCACCTTATTTCCTGTCTGCATTCAACCTAGCTTCAACTTCCAAGCCCTGGGATCATGTTATGCCTTTCTCTGCTAGACTGATGAGCCCAATAATACATATTTGTTCTCCATGTAGGTGCTTATAGACTGTAATCAAACCTATACACTTCCAACAGTGGTCATGCCAGTGCCAAATACAGAAGTAAAATAACTTCTTTACTGCTACTCGAAATTCTCCTCTTTATGAATCTCCTGATGTGTTAGTTTTTTGGCTACTGTGTCACACTGGGAGCTCATGTTCAGCTCCACCACAACCACCATGTCTTTCTCAAAGTCACTGCTTCCCATGATAGAGTCCCCCATGCTGTAAGTATGGTCTACACTCTTTATCCCTAGATGTATACATTTAGTCATATTAAAACACATATTTTTGCTTGCACCCCATAATACAAAGTGATCCAGATCGCTCTGAATCAGTGATCTACTTTCTTCATTATTTAACAATCCCCCAACTTTTGTGTCATCTTCAAATGTTATCAGTGATGATTTTATGTTTTCTTCCAAGTCACTGATAAAAATGTTAAATACTGTATGGTCCAGAACTGATCCTTGCAGGACCCCACACAAGCTTGATGATAATTCCCCATTTACAATTACACCTGGACACCTGTCATAAGAACGGCCATACTGGGTCAGACCAAAGGTTCATCCAGCCCAGTAACCTGTCTACCGACAGTGGCCAGTGTAACGATCAGTTATCTCTCTCCTGCCATCCATACCCACCCTCTGACAAACAGAGGCTAGGGACACCATTCCTTACCCATCCTGGCTAATAGCCATTAATGGACTTTGCCTCCATGAATTTATCCAGTTCTCTTTTAAACCCTGTTATAGTCCTAGCCTTCACAACCTCCTCAAGCAAGCAGTTCCACAGGTTGACTGTGTGCTGTGTGAAGAACTTCCTTTTATTTGTTTTAAACCTGCTGCCCATTAATTTCATTTGGTGGCCCCTAGTTCTTATATTATGGGAACAAGTAAATAACTTTTCCTTATTCACATTCTACACACCGCTCATGATCTTATACACCTCTATCCGATGAAGTGAGCTGTAGCTCACGAAAGCTTATGCTCTAATAAATTTGTTAGTCTCTAAGGTGCCACAAGTACTCCTTTTCTTTTTGCGAATACAGACTAACACGGCTGCTACTCTGAATCCTACACCTCTATCATATCCCACCTTAGTCTCCTCTTTTCCAAGATGAAAAATCCTTGCCTCTTTAATCTCTCCTCATATGGGACCCATTCCAAACCCCAATCATTTTAGTTGCCCTTTTCTGAACCTTTTCTAATGCCAGTATATCTTTTTTGAGATGAGGAGACCACATCTGTACGCAGTATTCAAGATGTGGGCATACCATGGATTTATATAAGGGCAATAAGATATTCTCCGTCTTATTCTCTATTTCTTTTTAAATGATTCTTAACATCCTGTTTGCTTTTTTGACTGCCACTGCACACTGCGTGAATATCTTTAGAGAACTATCCATGATGACTCCAAGATCTTTCTCCTGATTTGTGGTAGCTAAATTAGCCTCCACCATATTGTATGTATAATTGGGGTTATTTTTCCAATATGCATTACTTTACATTTATCCACATTACATTTCATTTGCCATTTTGTTGCCCAATCACTTAGTTTTATGAGATCTTTTTGAAGTTCTTCACAGTCTGCTTTGGTCTTAACTATCTTGGACAGTTTAGTATCGTCTGCAAACTTTGCCACTTCACTGTTTCCTCCTTTCTCCAGATCATTTACGAATAGGTTGAATAGGATTGGTTCTAGGACTGACCCTTGGGGAACACCACTAGTTACCTCTCTCCATTCTGAAAATTTACCATTTATTCCTACCCTTTGTTTCCTGTCCTTTAACCAGTTCTCAATCCATGAAAGGATCTTCCCTCTTATCCCATGACAACTTAATTTAGGTAAGTCCCTTTGGTGAGGGACTTTGTCAAAGGCTTTCTGGAAATCTAAGTACACTATGTCCACTGGATCCCCCTTGTCCACATGTTTGTTGACCCCTTCAAAGAACTCTAATAGATTAGTAAGACATGATCTCCCTTTACAGAAACCATGTTGACTTTTGGGCAACAATTTATGTTCTTCTATGTGTCTGACAATTTTATTCTTTACTATTGTTTCAACTAATTTGCCCGATACTGACGTTAGACTTACCGGTCGGTAACTGCCAGGATCACCTCTAGAACCCTTTTTAAATATTGGCGTAACATTAGCTATCTTCCAGTCATTATTTTGAATCCATTTACTGTGTACCATGTTAATTTTATATCATTCTAGTTTTTTAATCAAAATGTTATGCAATACCAGTTCAAATGCCTTACAGAAGTCTAAGGATATTACGTCAACACTATTACCTTTATCAATCAAACTTGTGATCTCATCAAAAAAAGATATCAAGTTAGTTTGACAGGAACATTTTTTCATGAATTCATGTTGATTTGTGTTAATTACATTACCCTCCTTTAATTCTTTATTAATTGAATCCCATATGAGCCGCTCCATTATCTTGCCTAGGATTGATATCAAGCTGACGAGCCTATAATTATGCATGTCATCCCATTTACCCTTTTGAAAAATTGGCACAACGTTAGCTTTCTTCCAGTCTTGCAGAATTTCCCCAGTGCTCCAAGACTTATTGAAAATCAACATTAAAGGTCCAGTGAAAAATTCTGTCAGTTCTTTTAAAACTCTTGGATGCAAGTTATCTGGACCTGCTGCCTTAAAAATATCTAACTTTAGTATAATCTGTTTAATATCCTCCAGAGATACTAGTGGAATGGGAAGAATGTTATCATCACCATACAATAAGACTATATCATCTCTTTTCTCCCCAAATATAGAACTGAAATATTTATTGAACATTTCTGAATATTAGATAATTCTACCATTTCCATCTAGTAATGGACCAAATTCCATTGTCAGGATTCCTTTTGTGCCTTATATATTTTAAAAACTCCTTCTTATTGTCCCTAACTCTAATGGCCATAGATTTCTCCTTTTGTCCCTTCCCTTTGCATCCCTTATCAATTTCTTACAATTCCTAACATCTGATTTATATTCATCATCATCAACCTCCGCTTCCTTCCATTTATTATGTGTGTTATGTGTTACATGATTTTACTAATGCAGAAACCCCAAGACTGTTCAAGAGGCAACACTTCAGTGCAGGGGGAAATGAGAGAAAGCTACTACCTCACTTGCTGAAGGCCTCTACTACCCAAAAACGGCTCCAGCCACAGGAGTCACTGTATTAATCTGGAGGCTTAGCCACTGTTGGTTTTGTAAAATAACTCCTAGCAGCAACCCTTTTGAGACTTGTGCATATTTGCCACAATAATGGCTCTCTTTCCTTTAGCACTATCTTTTTCAAATCCGTTCATTCTTGAATGCTGCTTCTGCTTACATTATATATTTATGTGAAAAGAACACATCTCAACATACTGGCCCACCCCCCCCCCCAAAAAGAGGATGTCAGGGGAGTCATGGGGAGTGATTTGAAACTGGCACTTTGGGAGTGAAAAGTGATTTATAACTCAACCATTCATTCACATTTAATTCATCTTCAAAAAGAATTTTGTCTGTCACTTAGAAGCATCCCTTTAAACTAACCTCTAGCTTTACCTCAGAATGCTACAGACTTACCCTTGTCAGTAACTCATCCATCTCTGTCACAAGAGTATCCAGGTTTTTTTGTGCCAACTGAAGGAGTCTCTCTGGTGCTCGCTGAGGTGATAGCAAATGCTGGGGAAAAAAATCCATTTCATGGATTTCAGGGCTTCAGAAATAATGGAGGGAAGAAACATCAAAGCTTTCTTCTCATTACAGATGCAACTCCTTTTTTGACACTAATGACTAATGTCACACCGATCTGAAACTGTTTACTCAGCGTTCCTGACAGTTTTAAGTCTTTAATATAGGATATAAAATATATGCATGTGGTAGAGTATACAGTGCACTCACTACAATGTAACTGCTCTACGGACTGTTAACAAGAATACTATTTATTTTTACTAGAATTTCATTTCATTATCTCTGTGCCTGCCATATATTTCCTTCCATCCAAGTGAACAAACAAATTACCACTGCATGATTTACTTATTATCATGAGTCAAAATACATAATTGTAATAACTATTTACCAACTGTGACAAGTTTGAAGTAATTAAACCTTTCATTTGTCTTTTTCCCTACTTCTAGCTGTAGTTATGTGTACAGGCAAATATATACGTGTTTGTCCTGAATCCTTGGATTGATGTAGGTGTGCTGTGCATATACCTTTAATTCCTGTGTCGTGTTCTCAAAACCATACAGCATTTTATATGGAGGAGGCAAGGGGCCACTGAGGTTGACACTCAAAGTCATCTGGTTTAGTCGATCCAAGTCACTTAGAAGGAGTCCTATGCATTCATCATCACAAACTGTGGGAAGGACAGGGACAGTAAAGCATATTTATTCCTGCTAAGCATTTAAGGCAGATGTTTGAGCCAAAAATCTTTTACAGCACACTTATAATTCTGTGAAAGATAATGCCACCAATCTCAGATAATTAAACCCAACAAATGTATGGAACTAGAAAAAAAAACATGGAAACAATAGGTAGGGAATATTGCCTAGAACTTGATAATGGGACAGTATGATATAAAACCTATAGAGCTAAATAAGTAGACTTACCTGGGATAAAGAAGGAAAAAAATTAACATTAAACGTTATAGACTAGCCTATACAAAATCCTAATTTAGGTGAGCAATTTAGAGGAAGTCTGGAGAAAGCAGGCAGATAATTCAGCAAATCTAAAGAGCACTAAAAAAAAAAAAGAACTATGGATTGTCTTGCCATGTATTTGAATAGATGCAAACCTCTTGTATTCATATCATTTATGCACTTTATAGTCACACCACACATAGCAGCATCGCCAAGCAAGTTAAACTGTAATGCAGATTGCAAAAAGGGTCAGTATGAAAATGCTGATCACTTCCCATTATTTAGTGCTTTCCTCTACTTCATTTCATTATTCAGATTATAATTTATTTGACTGTTGTGTACTGCATATGCCTTAAAGGCGTTTGAATCTTTTCTCCCCAATACTTTATCATCCATTAAAAGAAGCTCACATAACCTTATCGTCTAATATTATTCACTCTGAAGACAGAAAATTATTCACCCTGTAAACAGAAAATTATGGGTATGTCTCTCTCTATGAGTCTCCCATCATCATGCACAAACGTGTTACATAGGTTCAGTAAAGCTATACAGCATTTCGGAAGGTGGAGTAATTGTGAAACAATGAATATAATGGGGATGCTAAGAAACACAGAGGGCTGTGCCTAAAATTTTACTAGGATGTAATTATCTCACTCAGCAACATCCTTTTAAGCTGCCTAATGGCTAGGAAACCATTAAGCAAAATGTGCATCTTTGTAAAAATAGGATGTAGATAGATGTAGGATGTAGGTAGATGATTTTCAATGCAGAGTGACAGTTTCATCTGAAATCTATTGTTCCATGTAGATTAAATCTCCTCTGCTTTTCATAATGTTCAGTCACAGTCATCAGAATGTTCCCTCATTCTAAATCAGGTGAGGACAGTGGAATTGTGAAGCGGGGGGCTGGTCCAATTGTGGATGTAGAAAGAAGAATGGATACTGGTTTAATACACCAAGGAGCTACTTGGAGAGGTGTGAGAGAAAACGGATGTTGGTTTAGTGCAGTAAGAAGTAGGTAGGCTAGCCACACTGGAAGGAGGATAGATGAGTTCCTCTCTTCATTTAATTCTTCCCCCTACGTCTCAATATTTTGTTGCTTGAGATGAAGTACATTATAATTATTCTAGTGAAGGCCAGTATATTCTGGTTTATGCCTGTATATCAAAAAGACTTTTACTGGCCCACCTCTTGTCATCTGTTTAGAGAGAGAAAACATATTTCCATAAGCTAAAGGCAAGTTTTACGGCAAGCTGTGTGTTTTATATATCAACATCTGTCTCCTAATTGGTCAAGAAGACACACAGATCTGAAAGCCATTTTGGAGGGTGTAAATGCATTGTCTAAGAGAAAAACAGTGTTCTTTTAAAGCAGAGGAATTTTTTTAGATATATTTTATTTTATTCTGTATTTATTATATTCTGTATATTACATAAAACAATAAGAAATTTCTAGTTGCCCTCAATATTTTTGAAGTGACTGGAAATTAAAATGGGCTGCAAGTTAAAACCAAACAATTTACTGTAACAGGAAAAATTTGAATAGCTTATAAAAACATGAAGTATTCTCAGTGAATAAACAAGTGTCATTTGATAAGTTTTCTGTGAGCAAGTGATATGAATTAACACCTCTTGGTTGACAATCGGGCTGAAAAGATGAACTACATCAAGTCAGGACCACAGCTGAGGAGAAGAGACAGTTACTCCAATACATAGTCTGAATGTACTGGAGTAATAGCAAATATTTCAAGAGTATGAATGTATTTTATATGATGAAATGTCTCCAAAGCTTTATCTATAAAACTGTCAGCATAAATCTCTGTCTAATATTAACAAATGCAACTTTAAATTCAGATCATTATAGCAGTGCACGTGTGTAAGGAGCAAATCATGCCACTATTACAATCTTTTCAGCTGGCAATTAATACAAAATATTGTATTTTCAGTTTTCACCACAATCTCTCATGCATAATATGTACTATAAATATTCTGACCTATCTCCTAGTGAAAAGCATCTCAGAAAGCATGTATGCCAAAGAAAAATGGTTTCACAAACACTGATCTCATAATAAAGGATATTTCAAGACATACATGTTTTACAGACATCTATCCTCTTACCTATTTTAAGTAAAAAAAAAAGCCAAAGATAATGATAATGGAATCAGATTTTTTTTTCAATACACACAGATCAGAGTATAGTTGAAAGGCTCTCCATCAAGTCTTCCTTTTTCTGGAATTCCTTTGTATGGCTGAAAGATCTCACAATATCTCTCATTTTCCTCTGTTTATTTTTCCTTTCTTAACTTTCAAGCCCTCATATTACATGGAATTTCCATTACAAAAATACTCACATGGAATATCCTAATAATGATACAAAACACTGTAGTAAAACTAGTATAAGTTCTAGTGTTTTGAATCATTATTATACAACACTATAGTGTCTTTTAAAGTTTTTTTCTGGATGAGTAGGGCAGAGATGGAGTCATTCCTGAGGTGATCAATGCTGATACTTTTTTGTAAAAGTGAATGCTCCAGAGCAAGACAAACCATTCCTCCCTTCCATCAGTGTCTTGGAGCATAATTTTGTTCTTAGTACTACAAATACCTGAATCCTAATATACCACTCTCCCTAAGCATGCAGAAAGCTCATTTACGTCAGTGTCAGTTCTGCATGACAACAGAGAGCAAAATATTATGGCTGAAATTGGTGTTGTGTAACTGAACCCAGAATTTTGTCTTAAATATTGTCATCACCATTAAAGTGCTAACACATCAACTTACCCAGAGTTATTTCCCAGTTTAAGTATAAGGGAAATCCATGGAACCTCTGATATCACTATATGGTAACCTATGATCATTATTGACTTTTTAATGTTGACTACTATCTACTCCTCTTTCTGCAATCTCAGGGGCTGCCAGTCAAAAAAGTGGTCGAGTGAACCTGGAATCAATCCCAACTGTCTTTCTTGATTGTGCAGAACACTCACTAAACTAATCAATCTTGTATCATTTCCGCCCCTTTTTCATTAGGGAAAAAGAAGTGAAATCCTGGTTTCATTTAATGTATTTGGAGTTCTGCCATTAACCTCATTGGAGGCAGGATTTCACCTGTGATCTCTATGTCTCCAAATTTTGGAGAAAACTCAGACCTAGATCTGGATCAAAATTGTGCAGCTCAGGTTCACTTCTGTTCTCCACTGTTCATAATCCCACATTTGTTGCAGATGGCTGAGACTCAGTAGCTAGCAAGATTTAAACATGCAGAGGCTGGTGCAGTGGTTCTCAAACTTTTTGCCGTCATAACCCCATTTTCAGATTTAGTGCTTTGTGCTACCCCAGAAAGCATGGAGGATGGTATTTTGCTTTACAAAATGGTGTCCTCTGCACAGCATGACTTCACATGAACCATACATGTGAAATCACACAACATGGAGTCTGCCATTTTGTAGAGAAAAAAGGCATCTCCGCACACAGAATTGCAATCCTATCTGCTGATGATGCCATTTGGGGTTCTGATACATATTTTGGGAACTGCTAGGCTGATGGTAGGACATTCACTCAAATTTTCTCTCTCCAATAGTAGAGTGCAGGTTTGTTGGCTGCATGGCATAGTACAATGTCCATCTCTTTTCACAGTGTTAAATTAAATAAACAAAATTTTGTATTTTTAATATATATATTTCCCAGCTTCTCTATTTGTCGTACATTTTTCCCTTTCCCTTTTATTTTTCACCCTTTCATTTAAGTCCTTGCTTGCACATTAGTACCATGTTGGCAGCATATATTTGAGGATAAGGATTTGTTGTTTAAATATTGCTGCAGATCTCAAAATATTGTGACTAAACTTTTACAGATGAGTCTGAATTGTACATATAATTGATCCCCTGAAAAGTGCTCAATCGGTGAATTATTATTTTATTATTTATTATGGGTATTACAGCAAAGCCTACAAGCTCGTATCAGGATTGGGGCCAATCAGGATTGTGCTAGCCACTGTGCAAACACACAGAAAGTCTTTGTCCCTGTCCAGGTGAGTTTACAATCTAAGGCCCTAATTCTCCAATGACTCGCTCATGATTTTATCAACTCTGGGCAGACCAGTTGAAGTCTCTAGAACTACTCACAGAGCATAAAGTTAAGCATGTGTAAGTCTTTGCAGGATCAGGATCTAATTTAAGATGAGATGCAACAGACTACAGACTTGATCCAAATCCGATTTAAATAAATGGAAATATTTTCATTGACTTCAGTAGGCTTTGGCTCAAGCCATATTGAAGAAGAAAGAGGGAGGGAGGACAAGCGTGAGAACACTGGGAAGTCTGAGTTACATATTGTGGCCATGTGCATAATTTTAAGTTTTTATGCCCAAAACTATCTAATCCAGGTGAAGGGGCAGAGAGCTGCAAAAAGACAATACCTATGCATTGAGTTACTCTTGGGCATAAAGGATTGTGGCCATCCCTTTTTAACTCTGACAGAGAAGCACATATTTCTGAAATACAGTTGTCACTATCAAAAGGTCAACATTTACACCCCAATACCTGAGATACCACAACTAATTTCTAATATAAGTAGGATATTGTGTTGCCTGTATCTCTGACACCAGGCTGTGGTAGTTGTCGGTCAATGGTGACATTTACAGTGGTGAAAACTGCATAGATATTTCTATTATTTAACATCATAGGGGTCCCTAAGCAGAGTAAATTATTACAAATTAAAACTAATATCTGTGAGTAATTCGAGAAAATCGGGGGGAAATTTTTTGTATTTGAAATTAAACAATTTGTTCCCAGCATCATTAAAAATAATGTTGCTAATTTTCTTATTGGTTATGAAGGCTACTGTTTGCTTGAACAAAAAGAGAAAATAAGACACTAGAACTGGACTACGTAAGAGCACAAATTTCAAGGATCATGTATATTAATCAGTGTGGAGGCCTCCTCAGCATGACACTGGGCATACAAACTCTTCACTCCCTGGAATTTTTGAAAATCTGATGGCTTCAGTTGGAACCAATCAATTGGGGGCAATGATATAAGTGCCAAAATTACTTATTTAAAAACAAAGAAATAGATTAGAATTAATTCAGAGGCATATTAGGCTATTTTGAGTATTGAACTTCTCAGAAAAAAATTATTTTTGGCTATAATTTTTCTCATCACTGCTCTAGCTCCTCATCAGACTAGATCTAACATTGTTCTGTTCTGGGAGTGTAATAAGGAGGTTTATTCCATATGTCTACGCTATCCACATGTAATTATCTTTCTGTTATTATGTGACTGTAAACAAATTCTTCCCTTTGTTCAGCAATTGTATGTTTTTAAAAAATCCCCCTTTTTCCATTCTGCCTGTGGCTCTCTAAAATATAGTTATTACAAAACAACACTGACAAAAATGCCACCTACTAAGCAACAAAAATGATGTTATGAAGTAGTTGCTAGACAAGATGACGCTATATTGTAAATAAAAAAAATTACGTTCAGTCAAAAATATGATTATTTAAATGCAAATGCACACCTCTCTGGTGGTGGGTTTTTTTTGCCTAGTCACTTTAAATTGTCCCACCATTAAGATGTTTAGTATAAAAAAGATCTTTAATACAAATGTCACATTTAAATAATGTTACATTGTAATAAATTGGTTAAAAGTTTATTTTTAAGAGGATTTAAATTTGTATTCCTTATCTTTTATTTGTTATTTTTAAATAACTGCCATTTCAAGAACACTTCCAAAAATTAATTAGTAGAAATCATTTGGTATTAAATGGACAAAATCAATGGACAAATATTAAATATGACAGACCAAAATGTTAATAGTTTAACAAGACTATGCTTTAAATTTACATTACTTATGTGTGTGTATGTATATTTGCATTAAGCTAGACCATTTTAAAACCATCTAATAATCTAGGACTTTACATCACAATTCTTGCAATTACCACCAATGCACCAATATTTAAAATGAAATTATTGAAAGGAACAAAAATATCCAGGCGAATATTCATATATCATTTGTTTGAAATATTGCAGGTATGTAATATTCCTTATGGGGCATTCATTTGCTCCATTTTAGTCACTATTAGTCACTTAATCAATATTATTATGGTTTTATTACAGTTGAAAGTGCTTAGGCATAAGGGTTTTATTGCATTTTCTGGAAAAAAAAAGTTTTATACACTCAAGCTGAATGATAACAACATAAAGGGGCCAACTCCTCAGCTGCATCAGAATGAAACTTGGCACAGCTATGGGCTTGGGGAGGTGGGCAAAGCCTCAGAGTTTCTCTAAATGATGCCTCTCTGCAATCGCTCTTGGTGGGCCCTTTCACAGCTGGTGATCAGTGGAGTGCAACAGTGTATCACCAACACTCCTTGTGTCTGTTATGCCCCTAGAATGCCCTTGATGGGCTAGGAGGGAGAAGCATAGAGTTGCCTATATTGGCTCTAGGCTACCTGGGGTTTCCACTATAGTAGCGGAGTCCCCAACCTGCCACTGGAGCAGGCAGACCTGTGGAAATAGGAAATAGAGTGATATCTGATTTATATTATTCAATACTAGTCTCCTCTGGTGCACAGCTAGGAATAATATGGGCCACATATTAAAACATATTAGAGAAAATACCTCTATTTGTGCATTTGCAACTTGGCACTTCCACATGCAATTTTGAGCACTTTCACTTGTGTGTTCAAATGCTAAAACCCATTTGTACATGCAAACTCAGTACTAATGTTGTTTTGTATATATACAAGTTATTTGCATACACACAAAAATACAAGCTGAGTTGAGGCTACACTGACAATTTTGGCTATATTACTAATAAGTAATACAATAACCCTAGACTTATTTTTCCTTAATATTGCACTCATACTGTGTATTGTATTTTACAAATTATCATTGATTTCACTGGGAGTTTTGGGTGCTCAGCACATCTGAAAATCAGGCCTCTTCCATTTAGGTACCTACCTATGGCTTTAGATGGCTTACTTTAGGTGCCACACTGAAAAATGCAATCAATGTTTTATAGGTAGGTAGCTATATACAGCATGGCTTGATGGTCCATTGCCCTGCACCTTGTGTCATCATTTACAACACTGCAGAGAGGGTGTAAAATACTGCCATTCTGATCTGGTAGCATTTTACATGCACTTTACTCTCACGTTGCACCGATATAAATAAAAAGACAACATGCAGGACAACAGAGAACCAAGCCCTATAACATTGGGGTATATTAGAGGTCTCTCTATCATTCTCTTTAACATACCTATGAAGATATTAACATACTTATTCAGAGAGTGTAGCGTCCTTTTTCAGCACTTACAGAAGTTTCCCACCTAGCTCTCTGTTCACTGACAAGGCAATGTTGGCTCCTTTGTGCATTTGAACACTTGTAAACCTCACCCTGCCAGATTCTGAGCACTTCCTGAGAGATGCTGAAAGCCCAAATGACTGCAATGTTCTGCACCTTACAGCATCAGGACCATTATGCCTAGCATTCTTTAAACAGGACTCCATTATTCATCCTCTCCAACGTCGAAAGACATATTTAGCTCTTGATGGATATGAGCTGTTAATGTTATTCCATGTCAATTTTTGGGTTTAATGGCTATTTTTAGGCTGCTTTGCATTGTTTGTGTTGCACAGTTACAATTTGTCCTGATTACCTATTAGCTGGTTTAAAAGTAACGGTACCTGAGTCCTTACCAAAGTCTCTGGAAATTTAGGCTGAGTAAACATGAAATGAGTACTCCAGGATTTTACCCAACGCGAAAATAAAATTTTTAGTTTTATGGTGCCTATCTGCTTTGGTGTTATATGCGCCTCACATCGAAAGAAAATCACAAAATGAAAAAGCTTCAATTAAAATTCAACAACAAGATAAAATTCAGATAAAACATTAAAATCAGTTCATTGTGCCCTGCCAATATATTCAAGTATGCATAGAATAAAAATCTTATATACTGGGGGCTTATTGGATCCTTATCTGTATTCTGTTTTAAATAGAACAATGATGTGAATGCCTGGAGGGGGGAAAAATTACAATTAAATTAGTTCCTATTCATTTTCTTTTTTTTTTTAAGAAAATGCCTTATTTCAGTTCATGATTGACTAAGTGTCCAAGAATATGTTCTGCAATCTGATTTTTATGAGCTTTTGAGAATACATAAGGCATTATCATAGAAAAATGAAATTCTGGGCTCAGAACAAACATAATATCCAATTTCATGGAAACCAAATTCCAAAAAATAATAAAAGAGAAGACAATCTGAACACACAAAAACTGAAGGCAAGGGCAAAAAGTATGAGTTTTGTAAAACACTCAACAGTGTTTTAGGCTAGATTGGCTATTAATTTTATCCTTTAAACAAAAGACATTCTTTGTTTCTGAATAGATTGTACCCTGACTGCTTCTACCTTCTCAATTTCAATAGGAGGTTGTGAACCAGCATGTCCAAGGCTTTCAATAAGCCTTGATGAATACTTTTCAGAGTCTATGTATGATTCATGGCAAAAAGCAGTGGAGCTGCTGATTAAACATTTAGGAACATACTAAAATATTCAATAAACCCAGATCTTTAATCTGTCACAGCAGCATCCCCAACCTTTGGCAAATCCGCAAACTTCGAAACTGACTAAAAGAAGTCCTTCAGAGCTTTGTTGTGGATTTTCAATGATGGTATTAAACTGTACTGAAGATTTTCCCAGCAGCTTGAGGCTTGTGAAAATGGGAGGCCAGAATGCTAGAGAAATGAGCAGTCTGGTAGATATTTTCAAAAAAATAAAACAAAACAGCTACATAATTGACTGGCACCATAGCAAGATTCAGTTCCTGAGATGCGACACAAACCACCATAACCCCCCGAAAGGTAATGTTAGTATACGTACAAATGCACTCCATGCCATCACGCACATGCTGGTGCTTGCAGCCTGCACAAGTCCACCCTGTGGATCCAGGCTTGCAAGTGCACTGTCCGGTGACAGGGTCACAGAAGACAGGCAGTGAACCGTATGGATCACACTCACATTCTTGGCAGGACCTTCCTGGAATTCTTGGGTCACCGGTGTAGCCAGGGGAACATCTAGACATTATAAATATCAACACAGATTTATCCTCTTAAGAATTCAGTGTATTATCTTTATCTTGTCTGCAGTTGGCAAGACTATACCAAGTTGAGCACCCCAAAGCACTAGCCTTGGGGTTTTTTGGGGCACTTTATGAACAAATATATATTTATGTAAGGGAGAAATATACATACCACCTGACCAACTGATTATAGGCACAATCCTGTAATCAATATGTGGGTTTCAGTCAGGACAGCAGGGTTGGGCAAAATGATGCCAAGGCCTAATGCTCCCTAAAAGCTTTGCAGACACTGAAACCCGTCAGAAGTAAAATTCTACAACAGACTGACTTGAAATCTCCCCCATGATTTATCTTTTATCAAGAGACTCTCTGGCTATTGTGTTTAAAAGAGAAATTTGTACTAAATCTCCTGATAACTGTGATCAGCTTATTCATACTGTGTTATGCAGCTATTTTTTGTTATGGGTGGAACAACTGCAATCTCTTTGATTATTAATAAATCTAACTGTAAATTTCTTCCTTGTGGTCAAGGTCAAGAAGGCTTCACTAATAGCTAAAAAGGGAATTTTAGGATGACATCAGGACAATTTATATGTACAACACATAATTTTAGATAAATATATAATTTTCTTTAGCTCTTGGAGTACAATGAAAAAATAACATAGAGTAAAAAAAGACTAAGCCAATAGAATTTTGGCATTAACAATAATGAGTTTATCCACTGTCAATTTACAATAGAAATTGATAAACTACCTGATAAATCCAGATTTTAAACCATATACAGAAGAGGAAATAACTTATCAAAAGAAGCATATTTAGAAGATACTGAATTATTTACTGGTTTCAGAGTAGCAGCCGTGTTAGTCTGTATTCGCAAAAAGAAAAGGAGTACTTGTGGCACCTTAGAGACTAACAAATTTATTAGAGCATAAGCTTTCGTGAGCTACAGCTCACTTCATCGGATGCATTTGGTGGAAAAAACAGAGGAGAGATTTATATACACACACACAGAGAACATGAAACAATGGGTTTATCATACACACTGTAAGGAGAGGTGATGGCTTATCTTAAGTGATCACTCTCCTTACAGTGTGTATGATAAACCCATTGTTTCATGTTCTCTGTGTGTGTGTATATAAATCTCTCCTCTGTTTTTTCCACCAAATGCATCCGATGAAGTGAGCTGTAGCTCACGAAAGCTTATGCTCTAATAAATTTGTTAGTCTCTAAGGTGCCACAAGTACTCCTTTTCTTTTTGTGAATTATTTACTGACATCCATTGAAAGGCATTATGCCTCTTTCTACATTGTCCCCTTTCTAATTCTTTCTCTCCATCTCAGCCCACACAATTATCATACCTTTCACAGTACTGGCCTTCATATCCAGGTGGGCAAGCGGTACACCGGTAATCACTGAGACCTTCCGCAACACAAGAAGGGCTAAAGCTAAACCGGGGGAAACAAAGAATAAAAAGCCATTTCTACTGTACTCCATTTATATGCCATCTCATGCTAAGCAGCTGTACAGGGCCAGTAATAGAGTCTCCTCTTCAATGTTAATATCAGGATTTTCTTACCCGCTATGTACCTACTATGTACATCTAGTGGAGGGATACTCATCAGTGATAACAATTCTTCTATAAGTCCCTAGCTGTGATGTGAATGGTGTCAAAGGGTGAGCAGCGAAGGGAAAAATTCTGTTATTTTTCCAGCAACAGTAAATTTTCCCACCTCAACCATACTTTGCTGATTTCCATGTCCTCTGGTCCTTGTTTTATAATGTAGCATCTGCCGGTGTGTATGGGTGCCTCTGCCCTCTGATGGATAGAATCAGACCTGCTGAAGTGTTACTTCTTCTTCTGATTATTATTATTATTAATTATTATTATTATTATTATTATGACCATAATGCCTAGGATTTCTAGTTGTGGACCAGGACACCGCTATGCTAGGTGCTGTACAAACAGAACAAAAAGAGGCTCCATCTCCTGGTGAACCATGGCCACTGGGAGCTACAAGCGGCCATGCCTGTGGATGGTCAATGTAAACAAACTGTCTTGCAGCCCGCCAGTGGATTGCCCTCATGGGCCACAGGTTACCCGCCACTGGTCTAAGCATAACACAGGAGGACAATAGATGGATGAAGACTGACAGGGGAATTCAAGGAAACAATGAGAAAGTATTGGTTAGCATGACAGGCAGTGCTCTCAGCATACGTGCTACTCCAGGGAGAATTCTGTGCCAAAAAATTAAAAATTCCGTGCCAAAAAAATAAAAATTCTGCACGCAATATTTTCGAATTCCACAAAATTCTGCATATTTTATTTGTCAAAATAATGTAATATAATCACACTGGTTTCAATTACTTAGGTAATTTATTTAAACTACAGTGCAATGGATGGAGAATGGGAACGAGGAGCACTGGAGAAAATCCCCAAGCCCCAAATCCCCAAATAGTAATATAGCTAGATTTGATCCTTAATTTCTAGTTATTAGTCAACCAACAAATGCAGCCATATGATCAGTGTTACATCAAAGGCAACTAAAGAGCAAGTGAGGGCTGAGGAATCAACCTCATAATTTATATTGGTTACTGACCATCACCAGAAAGGTCAGTAGGAAACAGTTCATGGAGCATATTTTTTCAGTCCAAAACTTTAGACCAGCTCTAATCACGAAAGCACCATAAGCATTTATAAAACCATATTGTCCTTTATATCATTCTGGCAATGTGAAGGAGCCTTAAAACTTTTACACGTGTTTTACATTCTGGGGGAATTCACTAAGAACAATGGGAACAAGTGACTAAGCAGGCAGGCTGCTACATTCTGCTCTGCCTAAGGGGACGGAGCCTGCCTAATGCTTACCTCCTCAGATTTCAGAGTAACAGCCGTGTTAGTCTGTATTCGCAAAAAGAAAAGGAGTACTTTTGGCATCTTAGAGACTAACAAATTTATTTGAGCATAAGCTTTCGTGAGCTACAGCTCACTTCATTGGATACATTTGGTGGAAAATACAGTGGGGAGATTTATAAACACACAGAGAACATGAAACAATGGGTTTTATCATCCACATTGTAAGGAGAGTTATCACTTAAAATGAGCCATCACCACTAGCGGGGGGGCGGGGGGAAGGAGGAAAACCTTTCATGGTGACAAGCAAGGTAGCCTATTTCCAGCAGTTAACAAGAACATCTGAGGAACAGTGGGGGTGGGGGGGAGAAATAACATGGAGAAATAGTTTTACTTTGTGTAATGACTCATCCATTCCCAGTCTCTATTCAAGACTAAGTTAATTGTATCCAGTTTGCAAATTAATTCCAATTCAGCAGTCTCTCCAAAGACCTGCCCCTCCATGCCGAGCATGCCGCAGTAGCGAATAAGAGGGTCAGAATGTCTCTCTCTCTCATACGTATGACTGCCCAGCCCCACTCCCAGTGGTGATTTATGTCTCTACCAGCTGCTCCAAGCACCTGAACCAACCTGCCTGTGCTGCTGAGGAGGGGTGGTGACCACTCTTGCAGCTTCCCCATCAGAAGTCATTCTTCTGTGGGGAGGCAAAGAAATCTGTGGGGAACATGAATTCTGCACATGTGCAGTGATGCAGAATTCCCCCCGGAGTAGCCAGCAGCCTAACCATTGTCAAGTTTTTTGTAGGCATCATGGCAAAGGAATGTTTGAGGGAGGATTTTGAAGGTGGATAAGGTGGTACTTTGAGACTGTTTACAGGGAGTGCCTCCCAAGCATGAATGGTAGCAAGGGAGAAAGCACAAAAGTGCTTGTTTGAAAATTTAACTAACAGGTGATGGGGGCTGATGTCATAAGCTGATTTGGAGGCGGGAGTTGCCATCTTGATAATGGGTGAGAGATGATAGGTAGCATGTGGATAGGCAAAGTAGGGTCTTAAGAGTGAAGATGAGTAGTTTATGTTTAGTGTGACAGAGAAAAGGAGCCAGTGGAGGGATGCAAAGGGATGGTTGACATGGTCAAAGTGAATGGCTAGGAAAACTATCTTTGCAGGAGCATTTTGAATAGATATGAGCAGGACAAAACTGTGTTTGTCAAGGACAGGGAAAAGGATGTTGCACTAATCAAGACATGAGATGAACCGGAGTTTTAGTTGTGTGAGTGTATAGGAAAGACCATTATCTTAGGGCTTGTCTTCATAGGTAATTGATGCCAAAGTTATGGGCCTAATAGGCAGAATGGTGGTGCTGGGAGAAGGCCTTGGGTGAGGGGTAGATTATGAGCTCTGTTTTAGCCATATTGAGTTTGAGCTGACAGCTAGACATCCACAAGAAGATGTTAGAGAGAGGCTGAGATTTCATTTTAGACAGAAGGAGACAGGTCTGAAATAGAGAGGTAGATCAGTGAGTCATCAGCAGAGAGGTGACAGCTGATTTGTTGTTTGTGGATGAGATTACCCAGAGGTATGGTGTAGAGGGAGAAGAGAAGGGGACTAAGGACAGAGCCATATGGAACCACAACAGAATGTTGATGGGCAGGATGAGCCAGAACCTCTTGAAGACACTCTGAAGGAGTGATCAGAGAGGGAGGACAAAAAACAGGACAGGATAAAGTAACAGAAGCCAAGGGAGGATATGATTTCAAGACGAGCATGGCTGATGATGTCAAAGATGGCTAACAGGCCAAGGAGCATGGGGATGGAATACTGGCTCTGAGCTTTGACTAGGAAGAGGTCATTAAAGACTTTGGCAAGATCGTTTGTGACGATCTCACACTCTTGCCCTAATACTACCCTATTGAAAGAATAATTTCTTTTAGCTCAAGCAGTGAATGTGTGTATTTTAGTCACAGAATATAATGAGTTCTGTTCACGATACCATATGCATATGGTAAATTGGTGACTGTAGTGTGCACCTACGAAAGATGTATACAGTAGCGTGCTATTGGAATATTAGTAAGTCAGGATCCTGTACTCACAGTTTAAAAAAAAAATAGGAGGGGAAGAGGGAGACACAGCTAAGCATCAAAATGGTGCTTGTGCTAAAAAATGTATCCAACTATTTGTGCAGGGAGTGCCAAAGCAGATTAATGCTGAAAAAGCACTGAGGTGCTGGTGGCCCAGAACTCCCCACTTTGGTATAGTGCAGTCAGAATCCTTATAATGCATTAAATCAGTAGTGCTTGAATAAGTAATAAAAATTACACCTTTACATAAAATGTACACAAATTGATCTACTACTCACAAACTCATTATCCAACACATTTTCAACTGTGTAAAAATAGACCCACACATCCATACGCAACTTACTCCCTCCAGTTTTTCAGCTCATCATATTTGAAGCTGAAAGCTGATTGTGCAGAAAAACAAGAACATCTTTAAAAACTTAAAACCTTAAACTTAGTTGTGCTCTTGAAAACTTAAAAAATAAAAATAACTGAATTCTATTTCTTCAAAAAATGCTATTGTGTCAATCTGTGTCATCCAATTACCAGCTCGTGTGTATTTCATCTACGTGTCTGTAGCTTTATTAATACGGAGCTACAATAGAGTGGTTCGCAAAAAGAAAAGGAGTACTTGTGGCACCTTAGAGACTAACAAATTTATTAGAGCATAAGCTTTCGTGAGCTACAGCTCACTTCATCGGATGCATTTGGTGGAAAAACAGAGGAGAGATTTATATACACACACAGAGAACATGAAACAATGGGTTTATCATACACACTGTAAGGAGAGTGATCACTTAAGATAAGCCATCCCCAGCAGCGGGGGGGGAAAGGAGGAAAACCTTTCATGGTGACAAGCAAGGTAGGCTAATTCCAGCAGTTAACAAGAATATCAGAGGAACAGTGGGGGGTGGGGTGGGGGGGAGAAATACCATGGGGAAATAGTTTTACTTTGTGTAATGACTCATCCATTCCCAGTCTCTATTCAAGCCTAAGTTAATTGTATCCAGTTTGCAAATTAATTCCAATTCAGCAGTCTCTCGTTGGAGTCTGTTTTTGAAGCTTTTTTGTTGAAGGATAGCCACTCTTGGGTCTGTGATCGAGTGACCAGAGAGATTGAAGTGTTCTCCAACTGGTTTTTGAATGTTGTAATTCTTGACGTCTGATTTGTGTCCATTCATTCTTTTACGTAGAGACTGTCCCGTTTGAATCTGATTTTTTTCCCCTCTAATTTTATCTCAAAGAGCTTGTAATGAGAAAGTGGAACAAATATAATCAGGCTGGCAGTTATCAAATCTAAGCTTGAACTAATCAATACAAGAAAACATTTTCTGTTATAAATAAGGCAGGTGGACCATGTCCCAGAGGTTAAAACGCTGCACTGCTACAGAAGAAACCTGGATTCAAGTCGTATTCAAGTCTTTCATTAGCTAGGCTGATCAGACTTGGAAGAGCTATGGAGGTTGCACAGCAATTTCCTGAGGAAAAGGGAACCTTGAATCATCCTGGGGCCACAACAGTGGTTCCCATAACCCACCCAGCAATATTGTTAATCTATCCAACTATACTCTTAACCGAGCAGAAGAATCTGTCCTATCTCGGGGCCTCTCCTTTGCACCTCCACCCCCACGAACATGATAAAGTTCTGTGGTGACCTAGAATCCTATTTTCGACGTCTCTGACTCAAGGAATATTTCCAACACACCTCTGACCAACATATTAACCCACAGAGACCTTCCTACCAACACTACTAAAAGAAGGATTCTGAGTGGACGACTCCTGAAGGTCGAAACAGCAGACTGGACTTCTACATAGAGTGCTTTCGCCGACGTGCATGGGCTGAAATTGTGGAAAAGCAGCATCACTTGCCCCATAACCTCAGCCGTGCAGAACACAATGCCATCCACAGCCTCAGAAACAACTCTGACATCATAATCAAAAAGGCTGACAAAGGAGGTGCTGTCGTCATCATGAATAGGTCGGAGTATGAACAAGAGGCTACTAGGCAGCTCTCCAACACCACTTTCTACAAGCCATTACCCTCTGATCCCACTGAGAGTTACCAAAAGAAACTACAGCATTTGCTCAAGAAACTCCCTGAAAAAGCACAAGAACAAATCCGCACAGACACACCCCTAGAACCCCAACCTGGGGTATTCTATCTGCTACCCAAGATCCATAAAGCTGGAAATCCTGGACGCCCCATCATCTCAGGCATTGGCACCCTCACAGCAGGATTGTCTGGCTATGTAGACTCCCTCCTCAGGCCCTACATTACCAGCACTCCCAGCTATCTTCGAGGCACCACTGACTTCCTGAGGAAACTACAATCCATTGGTGATCTTCCTAAAAACACCATCCTAGCCACTATGGATGTAGAAGCCCTCTACACCAACATTCCACACAAAGATGGACTACAAGCCGTCAGGAACAGTATCCCCAATAATGTCACGGCTAACGTGGTGGCTGAACTTTGTGACTTTGTCCTCACCCATAACTATTTCACATTTGGGGACAATGTATACCTTCAAATCAGCGGCACTGCGATGGGTACCCGCATGGCCCCACAGTATGCCAACATTTTTATGGCGTTAGAACAACGCTTCCTCAGCTCTCATCCCCTAATGCCCCTACTCTACTTGCGCTACATTGATGACATCTTCATCATCTGGACCCATGGAAAAGAAGCCCTTGAGGAATTCCACCAGGATTTCAACAATTTCCATCCCACCATCAACCTCAGCCTGGACCAGTCCACACACAGGAGATCCACTTCCTGGACACTACGGTGCTAATAAGCGATGGTCACATAAACACCACCCTATATCGGAAACCTACTGACCGCTATTCCTACCTACATGCCTCTAGCTTTCATCCAGATCATACCACACGATCCATTGTCTACAGCCAAGCTCTACGATATAACCGCATTTGCTCCAACCCCTCAGATAGAGACAAACACCTACAAGATCTCTATCATGCATTCTTACAACTACAATACCCACCTGCTGAAGTGAAGAAACAGATTGACAGAGCCAGAAGGGTACCCAGAAGTCACCTATTACAGGACAGGCCCAACAAAGAAAATAACAGAACGCCACTAGCCATCACCTTCAGCCCCCAACTAAAACCTCTCCAATGCATCCTCAAGGATCTACAACCTTTCCTGAAGGACGACCCATCACTCTCACAGATCTTGGGAGAGAGGCCAGTCCTTGTTTACAGACAGCCCCCCAACCTGAAGCAAATACTCACCAGCAACCACATACCACACAACAGAACCACTAACCCAGGAACCTATCCTTGCAACAAAGCCCGTTGCCAACTGTGTCCACATATCTCTATTCAGGGGACACCATCATAGGGCCTAATCACATCAGCCACACTATCAGAGGCTCGTTCACCTGCACATCTACCAATGTGATATATGCCATCATGTGCCAGCAATGCCTCTCTGCCATTTACATTGGTCAAACTGGACAGTCTCTACGTAAAAGAATAAATGGACACAAATCAGACGTCAAGAATTATAACATTCAAAAACCAGTCGGTGAACACTTCAATCTCTCCGGTCACTCGATTACAGACCTAAGAGTGGCTATCCTTCAACAAAAAAGCTTCAAAAACAGACTCCAACGAGAGACTGCTGAATTGGAATTAATTTTCAAACTGGATACAATTAACTTCGGCATGAATAGAGACTGGGAATGGATGAGTCATTACACAAAGTAAAACTATTTCTCCCCCCACCCCACCCCCCACTGTTCCTCAGATGTTCTTGTTAACTGCTGGAAATGGCCTACCTTGCTTGTCACTATGGAAGGTTTTCCTCCCCCCCCCCCGCTGCTGGTGATGACTCATCTTAAGTGATCACTCTCCTTACAGTGTGTATGATAAAACCCATTGTTTCATGTTCTCTGTATGTGTATATACATCTCCCCACTGTATTTTCCACCAAATGCATCTGACGAAGTGAGCTGTAGCTCACGAAAACTTTTGTTCAAATAAATTTGTTTGCCTCTTAGGTGCCACAAGTATTCCTTTTCTTTTTGGTTGATCTAGACTCAGCATATTTGAATTCTGAAAGAATTCTTGATGCCATTTGCTTCACATGACAGATCACTAAAATCTTGGGTATTGAGGATGGAAAGAGGAGCCATTCCCACAAAAAAAAAAACCAAAACCACCCCCAAAATTATAAAATGATGAAGACAGAAGATGACATCTCAAAGGGGAAGTGTACTGACCAAAGTACTTATTAGCACATCCTAAATGTCAATCAGTGAGAAAGAACACAGAATGTGGCTTTGGAGAAAGCTGTATGCCCTTGGCCTTTTAAAAGAAAGATCATGTGCCATAAACCTCTTAAGAGGCAACAAAGAATGACTCCTGATGGCACCTAGGGCTTCCCACCACAATAACAAACAAATCTCAAGTATCATTTGTGGGAAACAAGGAGAGAGGGAGGTGAGAAGGTTCATTAGCATAAGGCAACCAATAAAGTGGATACTGCAGTAACTGTAACTGTAACTGTAATTCTATCCTTCACAAATTGCCTAAAACCCATGTAACATTAAATAAGGAATCAATAAATTGCACAGCAGAAAGAGAAAGGCACTGTAATACATTTATACCAACACAATATATGAGCAAAAGACTATTTACAGCTCCTTTGTGGCTACATTGTACTTGAGCTCTGCTCTAGCTTCACTTATGAGAAACCTTTTGTAACACACATTCATTATCTGTGGAGCATTGCATTTTCCACCCATTATTAATTTATTCATCATTAATTAGCAAGGAAGCAGTCCCTGACTCTTTCAGCAAGATCAATTAGCGAAAGTGGATTAGACACTTTTTAGCGGGCACTTATACTGTGTACAGCTGACTGAGAACACTGAGTGAGACCAAGACAACGTTATTTTTGGCTGGAAGAGGCAGCTTAATGCCACAGGCTTACTTGTTGCTGGGAATGGTTAGAGGACAAGCACAAGGATGACAGTCCTCTGGAGATCGTGGGACGTTACCATAGAATCCGACTGCGCACCTCTCACAATGATCGCCAGCGGTGTTGTGCCTGCAGTTCTGTGAGGAGGGAGGGAGAAAGAAAGTAGACCATATTTTGTTCCTAGCCCAAGGGAGTCACACAGTCTTAGATACAAGGGATCTTTTTCACTGAATGAGTTCTTCACTACTGTCCCTGATGCAGTTCTCACTGGAGCTGCCTTCTTTGAGACTCTCCAAAAGACATGCTGTGTGTTACATATGGGTTTACGCGGAGGAGGAATGGAAGCCTGCAACTAGCCACATGTATTTCTGCAGTTTCTCATCCTGTTCATCTATCTTTCCCTTTCTTTCTCTGCTCCAGCTGTCAAAGTAGGAGAAACAATTAACACTCCATCTTAATGCGTCACCACATGTGCAGGGGATGTTATTGTCTATCAGAATAGCACATTGATTAGTGTGAAACAAACAGTAAGTTGCGTATTGGGCTTACAGGTGTAATGAGGCAATCACCTCCGGAGTGCTTCCAAGTGGCGAAGTGCAGTATCACAGTCCTTTTCTCACCCTTGGTGCTCCTGCATGCTGCTGGCTGACCTTGATGGGTCTTCAGTGGTTTGGCCCTGTGGCCCAGTCACAAAATTCAAATGAACCTCTTCCGTTCAGGCTCCCAAATAAGACCTGTCCCAGTTTATGCCCCTTTGCCTGTGGCTGGCAAGGAAAGCCGGGCCTCTCCCCTACTCTGGATTCCAACCCAGGAACCCTATAAACAGCAGACACATACTTCTTACTCCAGACCATTGCTGCTATTTCCCTAGGCACTTCCGACCCAGCCCCTTTTATCTCCATTCCCCAGGTTCTCTTGTATCTCCAGGCTAAAGAGGAGCACCCTTCTTCAACAGGTTTCTTGATTCAAGCTGCAGGAATTTGGAGGAGAAAAAATACGCTACGTGACTGGAATCCCTAACTCAAGAAAATTCTGGGAAAATTCTGAAGGTAGGTTCATTTTTTTGGTCTGGCAACCTTGACAGTGTCCCATCTTTAAAGCAAGAGATTAAAATATGACTTCCAGATTTTCAATTTTGGCACACAGCAGATTAATTTTAGAAGAACATAGTGCACTACATTAGGAACAGCCTATGATTTATACCTGACAAATAGAGGTTTCAGGGTCACACATATTACTATGTCCATGGCACTGACATGCGGCACAGGTGCCTAGGGTTGGGCCAGGTCTCCTGCCAGATGATCTAGAAGGCAGTCTATAAAATCCTGGAGAACATGCCTACAAGAAGGAAAACAGATCATCACATAATAGATGGATACTGCGAGTACGGCAAGCTCATCTTCCACCAGCAGCTTTTACAAGTTGCCAGGCCCCCAGCTATGTTAAAAATAATATACAGTACTTTACAAATAGCAGAACCAACAAAAATTGGAAACATTGCAAAATCCCTGGAACACTGCCCTGGCACCAGCCTTTTCATAGTACAACTACAGAGACCTTTCATTCACATGCAAAATACCCAGTCTTTCTCACTGTGCATCAAGCATCCTTCCCTTCATTTATTTTCAAAATAAAATTGTTGCGTGGGCTACAGGGAGCAAGGAGGAGGATTATGTTTCCCTTGTCCTTGGTGGGTTTTTCAGATTTAACAAGCTAATATCTGCTTGATGGATAACAAGCAAATGTCCAATGATACTCAGCAAAAACATTCTTCATGTATTATTTGTATCTGTATAATTTAAATACTGTAAAAGTAAAGAATTACAAATAATAAAAGCTCTAATAAAATTTATTCTTGATCTGTTTTTTTCCACTTGGTAATAAAATTCTGAGAACCCACCAAAGATGGTTAGCAAAGCTGACATATGCAAAATCAAACCTTTCATCTTCATTTCAAACTTATTATGCAAGTAGATCAATGTGGATCTCCAAAAGCATACAGCTATGACAGTACAAAAAAACCTAACCAAAGCAGGATTGTTTTGGAGAGTCATCCCAAAAGGAGAAAGTGTACCTAAATAAGAGAAACTCTACAACCTCAACCCTCACAAACCCACCCCAGGGATCTTCTACATGCCTCTCAAGATAAACAAGGGAACCGATGCAGACCCTTATATCATGCAACAGCACTGTTATTGAAGGAATACTTGGTCTCACAGAAACAATCCTCAAACCACTCACCACCAAAAGGGCTAGTTTCCTCCAGGACACAACCAACTTCCTCCAGAAATTCTGCAACATTAACAACTTCCCTCAGAACACCATCCTTGCCACCATGGATGTCATCTTCCTGAACACCAACATCCCTCACCATGATGGGCATTGCTGCCTGCCTCAAATATCTACAATAATGGAAAAAGCTCAGAAATCCATTCCAAACACATTGCCAAACTCATCCATTTCATCCTCACCCAAAACAACTTTACATTTAACAACAACACTTTGTCCAAACCATGGGAACAACCATGGGTTCCAGGTACACTTGTCAGTATATCAATCTCTCCTTGGGCCACCTTGAGGAAGAATTTCTGGACAAATGCAGCACACATCAATCAATGATATTTTCATCCTCTGGACAGATAACCCAAACTCCCTCATAGATTTTCACCACAACTTCAACTCCCATCCATCACACTCTCTTTAGAAAACCTCCACACCAGTATCAAGTTCCTGGACACCTCAATCAGCTTTAACAATGGAATAGTACAGATCACTATATGCAAGAAACCCATAGATCACCACATCTACGTACACAGATCCAGTAACCACACTAGACACTCTAAGAAATCTGTTATCTACAGCCAGGCACTGAGATACCACATAATATGTTCTGAAGAGAAAGTTCAGGATACATACCTAAACACACTTAAAACAGCCTTCATCAAACAAGGACCACTACCAGAGAAGTGGTTTCAGAGTAGCAGCCGTGTTAGTCTGTATTCTCAAAAAGAAAAGGAGTACTTGTGGCACCTTAGAGACTAACAAATTTATTAGAGCATAAGCTTTCGTGAGCTACATCCGATTGAAGTGAGCTGTAGCTCACGAAAGCTTATGCTCTAATAAATTTGTTAGTCTCTAAGGTGCCACAAGTACTCCTTTTCTTTTTTACCAGAGAAGTAGATCTCATCATAGAATAAGTCATCCAAATATCTCAAAAGAACCTGCTTCAGTACAGAAAACAAACCCCACTGACTGCCCGTTCCTAGTTATCACCTGTCACCCCACAACAGAACCCATATGAGGTATCTGTTATGCTAGCAAACCCAGGTGCCAGCTCATGCCAAGGCCTCTAAGTCTCACTGAAAACTGACAAATGCATGGCTGGAAACCAGTCTGGCTCACCTGTGTGTTAGTGTTATTAAAATAGGTATTAGACTTATAGAGCTATATTTGGTGTTTGGACTTTATGAAATGCTTGTGAGTTGGTGGATGAATTAATCTCACTTATGACATCTGTATCCCGTGTTATAAGGTAATATTTAAGTGTTTGCTTGTAACAATAAAAGTGTTTGCTATGAAGCTGAAAGACCCCCTAACCCAGTCAGAGGAAAAGCATTACTAAGTATGAAATACTAGTTTACCACATGAGGTGCAGTTTCCTGTCCAACAAAAGAAGACCAATAGACACCAGATGAACGATTGTGGAACATCAGTGGACAGAAGACTTTGTTGATTGCTCCCCTCACACCCATGAAAAGGGGATGTGCACAAACCCTCATCTCATCACAGTTTGAACTCTGGGGGAAGGGAATAAAAATCCCTGACCCAAAGATCCTGTATCATTATGCTGCTTGGAATTTGGAGATGGCAATATTTTTATGCATAAGCAAGGGATCCCCAACATGCTTGGATATCAGTCCTCATCCTCAAAGGAAACCCAAACAACACTTTCAAAAGACAAGCCTGGGAGCTTAAACTCATAACTTTGCTAGACACTAAGAATCATGGACTGAATAGACTGAATTTATGGCTTATTACAACAATCAATACCCAGTAACAACCCTCCCCCCAGCCTCTTCCACTTCTTCCCTTTCCTGCCTATGACTAGTGGGGGGTGTAATTAAACCAACCACTTCACCTTGAAAGGTCCCTTGAAACATGCGTTAACTACATATGCTAAACAAACTATTTAGCAGTGACACTATGAGACCACGTCTACACTACAGTCCTATATCGGTATGACTATGTCATTCAGGAGTGCGAAAAATCCACACTCCTGAGCAACTTAGTTATACCAACTTAACTCCCCCGCCCCAGTGTAAACAGCACTGTGTCAACAGAAGAAGCTCCCCTGATGGCATAGTAGCGTCTTCACTAAATCCACATGAAGACAAGCCCTAAGTTTCCCAGACTGGAAGAAGAGGTCTGTGAAAGCTTGAAAGCTTCTCTCACTCCAATAGAAATTGGTCTAATAAAAGATATTACCTTATCCACTTTGTCTCTCTAATATCCTGGGACCGACATGGCTACAACATCACTGCATACTGAATATTGTTGTGATAATTGGTGTAAGGGACCATCTACCACAAAGGCAGACTTGCCAAGTGGTAAGATAGACCGGAATCCCCAAGGGGCTCTCTGTGATTCCATGTTAAGACTGTTCTAGTACTTGAGGAGCTCACACTTGATACTTGGTTTGTATCTAACTACAGAACACACAACCAATTTGGGGTTTGTGCCCTGGTTTCTGGCAGCGTGCTCTGAGGTTGGCATCTATGTTCGTGAACCACTCTAGACAGCCTGACAGTATCAACAATTACAACCCATACTTGAGGGATCACATCCTGAAATAAATCTTTCCTGAACCCCTACTTCTGGTCTTCAAACAACCGCCCCACCGAACTTTGCCAAGCTCATCAGAAGAAGAAAGCTCCCTCAGACTAGGACAAACTAACTCAAAGTGAGACGAGACCCTGCCAGAAGAACATATGCAAAACCTGCAAACATATTTCCAGTGCTACAATGATCAACACCTTCCACGACACACCATTCAAGATTTGTGGGTCCTACACATGCCTAATGCAACATGTGGTGTACCTCATCCAGTGCATCAAATGCCCTAACAACATCTATGTGGGTGAAACCAGACAATCGCTATGCTCTCAGATGAACTCACACAGAAAAATGATAAAAGATAAAAACACCCTATCAGTTGTAAATGCTTTCTACAAAAAACAAAATGAACGAAAAACCAAAAACCAACTCCATATTTAACCTGTTAGTCCTTGTCCTCAAAGGAAATCTGCACAAAACTTTAGAAGGACAAACCTGGGAATTTAAATTCATAACTCTGCTGAACACTAAAAACCATGGACTTAACTGAGACATTAATGTTACAGCCCATTACAAAAATTTGTAATGCACCCTGCTGCCTATGAACCCTCCATTGACCTATGACTGTAGAAGTGTTAATTGCCCACTTTATTTGAAGTGGTCTACAACCCCTCACGCTTAACAATCTGTCCCATCTTATATTTAGCTTGTACACTTTGGTAACTATCTCCAGGCCTGAAGAAGAGCTCTGTGGAGCTCGAAAGCTTGCCCCTTCCACCAACATAAGTTAGTTCAATAAAAGACATTACCTCACCTACCTTGTTCCTCATAGATAAGATATTCAGTTTTATAGTATCATGTACAATGGAGCAGGTCTCCAAATCCTATTAAGGGAGTCTTAATGAGGTCATGTCCTACTCTTGATGAGGATTTAAGCTTTTCTGAAGGAGTGGGAGTTCTCCCTCCATTACATGGCAGTAAAATCGATGCAAAGTAAAACAGAAGGGAAATTGAAGTAAAGGCTTTGCATCAAAAGTGGGATATTTGAGTGGAGTGTTAATTGACATGTGCTTGGCTATGCTTGTACAAAAGCTTGTAGCAGTATGTTAAGTTTATAAGCACTGGTGACCCATTCAAGAATCTAAGTAAGAGAGAAAGTAGAAACACAATTATTTTCTTTAGAGTCAGAAGTAAGTAATCTCAACTCACTTTTATTTTGGTTTAGAATATGGTAAAATCAGTGAAGCACAGAAACAGTCTATTTACCTTTACCATGGCTTGTGAGGAATTCTACTTTAGAGGAATAATCTCAAATGGAAGTAATTTTGCTCCTTACTATAGATTCTTAGTTTTCCCCCTCAAAAATGTTCTTGTCCAAAACAAACTGGTACAGTGGGACCTTTTACAAGGGCTGAGACCCTTAGGATTAGGGTACAAATATGCAATTTTGGTAAATCTTCACCTAAGTGTAAACTCTAAATCATTTGTCTAATATGCTATTGACATTCTTCTCATCTGTATTGATTTGAAAATTATGTCATGATCCAGAATATGGTTATAATATGAAGTAAATTATGAGGATGTTGAATGTATTTTCCACAACTATTTTTGAAAGATACCAGCAGTGCTTATCAGGAAAGGTCCTTTTTATCCTTAAATTTTGGGCATGCACTTGAATACAAATTTTGGACACCAATATCACCTCTGAAACATCTGAGGCAAAAATACTACATGCATAGCTCTTAGAACTGCAATTTTGGGATATGGATTAAACTAAGCAGTAGAAATGATTCCAGATTATATGACAAGCTTTACTACCTATTACCATGTTCTAGAAAGCAACTGGTTATCAGATTTTTCTTTCTCTTTTCCTATTGGAATATGGGGGCTTAATCCTTTATAGAATATTAAAATTAAATATATATATATTGTAAAAGCATTAAGATTGCACAATTAAGCAGGAAATGGCAACATTGTAACTTCAACCTTACCTCTCCCTCCCAGAAAGTGTGCATAATGATACAGTTCTAATTACATTACCACATATAAGAGCTGGGTGAATAATGGATTTTTTGGTTTGTTTGCAGTTGGAAAAATTGAAAACAAGCTTTGGTTTGATTCACTAAATTTTCAGAGAATTGAAAAGTTGAAAGAATTTTGAGTCAGGTTGAAGTGAAAAGGTTTCATTTTGACCTGCTTCAAAAATTTGTGTTTTGATTTTGGGCATTATGACAAAAGCCCAATTTCCAAAACTCAAAATACTTCATGAAATGGAACTTCCATCCCCTACACAGCTTTACTTTTGGTGTTTGACTTTGAAACCTTAATAGTGTTCTTTTAATGAAGTTTTTTGGGGTGTAATAATAAATAACTTGTGTGGTGAAAAATTTCAAAGAGATCACTATTTGTTTGTGGACAACTCATGAGCTGAAAATTACGTGAAATTCACCAAATAACTACTGTGCATATTTTTTCGTCTATAGTTTGTTTGTGACTATTCGTGAAATAGTGAATATTTAATATTTAAAATTCAAGCTGTTTTTATTGAACCCAGAGGCTACCTGTTGTTTCTATTCCCTGACTGGATGAATGCATCACTTAGATTAATTTTTTCAATATGAATTTGCACAGGTATAAATTCAAAATTCACTACAGGGAAAAGTTTTGTAATATCCACTTAAAAATCTTGGTTTTGGGGGAACATTCCTGCTTGTAAATGCACTTGATAGAATATTTGCTCAATACAAGCAAAAGGGATGTGAATGCAGTTCAAAGGAATTTTTCTTATTTTTCATATATAGGATCCTATTACCCCCCTCCCCCCCCAGCCCCTGTCCCAATTTTTCACATTTGCTGTCTGATCACCCTAGTTTTAAAACATTCAAAATTCACTGACAATTTTTGGCTGCATCCACCCAGCTGCAGTGATAAATAAGAATGTGTTATATTCTGTCGGTTCATGTCTGTTTTGCCAAGTACCTAACTTCGAATTCACTGCAGAGAATTAGCCAAGAATATATCAAGCCAGTGGCAGTATTTGAGCATTTTAAGAAATAGCCATGAAGTGATATTTGTAGGCTAACCTCCAGAAGATAGTGATAGCACAACAACCAAGGTACTGTTAATACAGAAGAATCTCAGAGTTACGGATACCTTGGGAATGGAGGTTGTACGTAACTCTGAAAAGTTCCATAACTCTGAACAAGACGTGGGGTTGGGGGCTGCAGCTGCAGGGCAAGGGTGTGTGTGTGTGTGTGTGTGTGTGTGTGTGTGGGCTCTGGATGGGTGTTTGGGGGGGATGAGAGCTTCTGACCCTCAAGGTGGCAGGGGTAAGGGCGCTGAGGGCTTCGGCATCGCGGGAGCGCCAGGGCTCAGGGCTTTAGGCCTGGGGGGAGCGCTGGGGCTCAGGGCTTCAGTACTGCAGCTCCATTCCTGGCTTCTGCCCTGCAAGAGGCACTGGGGCTCGGGGCTCCCCACAGCTCCGCTCCCAGTTTCAGCTGGGGGGGAGGAGTAGGGCTTAGAGCTTTAGCTATGGGGGAACCACTGGGGCTGAAACTGGCACTTCCTTCATAGAATTATAGACAATTAGGATTGAAAGAGACCTCAGGATGTCATCTAGTCCAACCCCCTGCTCCAAGCGGGAATCAACACCACCTAAATCATCCCAACCAGGGCTTTGTCAATCCGGGCCTTAAAAACCTCTAAGGATGGAGATTCCACCACTTCCCTAGGTAACCCATTCCAGTGTTTCACCACTCTCCCAGGGCCGGCCCACAACATTTTGGCACCTGAGGCGGGGAGCTCAAATGATGTCCCCATGCCCCCTTGCTTGGGCCAAAACTTTGAAAGGTCTCAATTCTGCCTTCTTCCTGTTCTACTCCTCTCATGGGACTGCTCTGATACCTACCCCAATAAAGGAGAACTAACAACTTTAAATGCCTTGTTCAAAAATTTTAAGTAACACTTAACTTTCAAAGGTCTGAACAGCAAATGTAACTTTTCTTGTCTGCATACTAAACACTGGCATTTTTATCTGTTTGAATAATCAAAGAGGTGCTTTCCGTGCTTCTTGGCTGCAAAGTTTTGAACTGCTTCCTGCTGAAGGTCCACACTCTGGGCCAGCTTATGCTCTATTGAGATGGTTGCAAGGCCGACCAGCCTTTCCTGTGTCATTGTGGAGCGTAGATGTGATTTTATTAACTTCAGCTCGGAGAAGCTGCGTTCTCCACTGGCAACTGATACAGGAAGTGTTAGAAGTATGCACAGACGTACAAAAGCATTTGGAAAGAGGATGGTCTTTATTTGTGCACATATATTCCACAACAGCTTTTGGAGTTGATCCTGCTGAAATGTATCTTGAAAGGGTTTTCAGTTCATCACCTAAATCACTCGCATCAATATCGCGCATGTGATCATGTGTCAATAGTGTCTCTAGTGCCCTGCATTGCTGGTGTAGGTCTTCCTCAGGTAGAGTGAAGAGTTTTGGAATATCATACAACATCCCAAATATACTGCTGTGTTCCTTGAGCTGCATGAAACGTTCTTCAACTGACTGTATTGCACAATCTAGCACCTGGATAAAGAACTGAACTTCGAATTGTTGTTTGGGGTCTCTAATGGGATTGTCCCGTGCCTCGTAATCAAAATGTCGTCTTCTTTGGGGACTCTTGTATTCTTGAAAATAGCTTCAGTGTGAAGTTCCTCTAGCAACTTCTGTGCACTCTTCAGAACATTTTGCAATCCCTCATCTGACCGGTAAGACTGTAGGTATGACTTTGCTTTGTCCAGTTGTTCCATTGCTCCAGATATATCAAAGTCAATGCCTTGGAGTCTCTTGCTTACAATATTTATTTCAAACAGTATGTCATGCCACAACACTAAGCCACACAGCAATTTGAAGTTATGTATGTTTCTGGTGATTCCATTTCCCTCTGCCACTGTTCTCCCATGAACAGTTCCTGTCATAGCATTATCCTCCATAATGGCATCATCTATCTTCCCAATTTGGTGTTTGATAGGCTTTATCGCCTCCTCTTGACTTTCCCATCGTGTGGCACTCAGTGGTCTCAGAGAGGATGTTCCCAGATGATGCTTCAAAATCTGCCATCAATGAGTTGATGCAGAGAAAAATACATAGATGCTTTGAATTACATTTAAAAATTCAGCAGCCTCACTAGAAGCTGATGTTGCATCACTGACCACCAAGTTCAATGAATGAGAACTGCATGGGACAAAAAAAGCTTGAGGGTTTAACTCTTGGATCTGTGTCTGCACTCTTCTGTTCTTTCCTCTCATGTTCGCACCATTATCGTAGCCCTGACCTCTCATGTCAGCTATCACAATTCCCTTATCTTCCAGCTTTTTAAGAAGCACATTTGTCAGACCAGCTGCTGTAGTATCATCAATGTCAATAAATTCTAGAAAATGCTCTCTGACAGTCACAGTTGCAGGGACATTTTCACAAAATTCTGTTGTTTCATAGATACTAAGGTCAGAAGGGACCATTCTGATCATCTAGTCCGACCTCCTGCACAACGCAGGCCACAGAATCTCACCCACTCACTCCTACGAAAAACCTTACCTATGTCTGAGCTATTGAAGTCCTCAAATCGTGGTTTAAAGACTTCAAGGAGCAGAGAATCCTCCCTCAAGTGACCCGTGCCCCATGCTACAGAGGAAGGCGAAAAACCTCCAGGGCCTCTTCCAATCTGCCCTTCCCGACCCCAAATATGGTGATCAGCTAAACCCTGAGTATATGGGCAAAATTCACCAGCCAGATACTACAGAAAATTCTTTCTTGGGTAACTCAAATCCCATCCATCTAATATCCCATCTCAGGGGATTAGACCTATTCACCCTGAATATTTAAAGATCAATTAATTACCAAAATCACATTATCCCATCATATCATCTCCTCCATAAACTTATCAAGTAGAATCTTAAAGCCAGATAGATCTTTTGCCCCCACTGCTTCCCTTGGAAGGCTATTCCAAAACTTCACTCCTCTGATGGTTAGAAACCTTTGTCTAATTTCAAGTCTAAACTTCCTGGTGGCCAGTTTATACCCATTTGTTCTTGTGTCCACATTGGTGCTGAGCTTAAATAATTCCTCTCCCTCTCCTGTATTTGTGCCTCTGATATATTTATAGAGAACAATCATATCTCCCCTCAACCTTCTTTTAGTTAGGCTAAACAAGCCAAGCTCCTTAAGTCTCCTTTCAAAAGACAAGTTTTCCATTCCTCGGATCATCCTAGTAGCCCTTCTCTGTACCTGTTCCAGTTGAATTCATCCTTTTTAAACATGGGAGACCAGAACTGCACACAGTATTCTAGGTGAGGTCTCACCAGTGCCTTGTATAATGGTATTAAAACCTCCTTATCCCTACTGGAAATACCTCTCCTGATGCATCCCAAAACTGCATTAGCTTTTTTCAAAGCCATATCACATTAGCAGCTCATAGTCATCCTATTATCAACCAATACTCCAAGGTCCTTCTCCTCTTCCGTTACTTCTAATCGATGCGTCCCCAGCTTATAACTAAAATTCTTGTTATTAATCCCTAAATGCATAACCTTACACATCTCACTATTACATTTCATCCTATTACTATTACTTCAGTTTACAAGGTCATCCAGATCCTCCTGTATAATACCCCGATCCTTCTCTGAATTGGCAATACCTCCCAGCTTTGTATCATCTGCAAACTTTATTAGCACACTCCCACTTTTTGTGCCGAGGTCAGTAATAAAAAGATTAAATAAGATTGATTCCAAAACTGATCCCTGAGGAACTCCACTGGTAACCTCCCTCCAGCCTGACAGTTCGCCTTTCAGTAGGACCTGTTGCAGTCTCCCCTTTAACCAATTCCTTATCCACCTTTTGATGTTCATATTGATCCCCATCTTTTCCAATTTAACTAATAATTCCCCATGTGGCACGGTATCAAACGCCTTACTGAAATCTAGGTAAATTAGATCCACTGCGTTTACTTTGTCTAAAAAATCTGTTACTTTCTCAAAGAAGGAGATCAGGTTGGTTTGGCACGATCTACCTTTTGTAAAACCATGTTGTATTTTGTCCCATTTACCATTGACTTCAATGTCCTTAACTAATTTCTCCTTCAAAAATTTTTCCAGGACCTTGCATACTACAGATGTCAAACTAACTGGCCTATAGTTACCTGGATCACTTTTTTTTCCTTTCTTAAAAATAGGAACTATATTAGCAATTCTCCAATCATTCAGTACAACTCCTAAGTTTACAGATTCATTAAAAATTCTTGCCAATGGGCTTGCAATTTCAGGTGCCAATTCCTTTAATATTCTTGGATGAAGATTATCTGGGTCCCCTGATTTAGTCCCATTAAGCTGTTTGAGTTTCACTTCTACCTCAGATAGGGTAATATCTACCTCCATAGCCTCATTCCCATTTGTCATGCTACCATTATTCCCAAGATCTTCTTTAGCCTTATTAAAGACTGAGGCAAAGTATTTGTTTAGATATTGGGCCATGCCTAGATTATCTTTAACCTCCACTCCATCCTCAGTGTTTAGCGGCCCCACTTCTTCTTTCTTAGTTTTCTTCTTATTTATATGGCTATAGAACCATTTACTATTGGTTTTAATTCCCTTTGTAAGGTCCAACTCTACTCGACTTTTAGCCTGTCTCACTTTATCCCTACATGTTCTGACCTCAATAAGGTAGCTTTCCTTGCTGATCCCTCCCATCTTCCACTCCCTGTATGCTTTCTGCTTCTTCTTAATGACCTCTCTAAGATGCTTGCTCATCCAGCTTGGTCTACAACTCCTGCCTATGAATTTTTTCCCCTTTCTCGGGAATACAGGCTTCCGATAGCTTCTGCAGCTTTGATTTAAAGTAATCCCAGGCCTTCTCTACCTTTAGATCCATAAATTCTTCAGTCCAATCCACTTCCCTAACTAATTTATTTAATTTTTGAAAGTCAGCCCTTTTGAAATCAAAAACTCTAGTTGCAGATTTATTTTGGTGAATCCTTCCGTTCAGTTTGAACTGAATTAGCTCATGATCACTTGAGCCAAGATTGTCCCCTACAACCATTTCTTCTATGAGGTCCTCGCTACTCACCAAAATTAAATCTAAAATGGCATCCCCTCTAGTCAGTTCAGCAACTCCTTGATGAAGGAATCCATCAGCTATCGCATCTAGGAAAATCTGAGCCCTATTATTACTAGCACTGCTCCTCCAGTCTATATCTGGGAAGTTAAAGTCTCCCATGATCACGCAGTTTCCATTAGTATTTACTTTATTAAAAACATTAAAAGGACTCTATCCATATCCAAATTAGATCCCGGCGGTCTATAGCACGCCCCAAGCACTATCGTAGGAGAGGCTCTACTAGTTTTCTTCCCCAATGTAATTTTTACCCAGACGGACTCTGTCTTATCCATTGCATCGCTTCTTATTTCTTTACATTCTACCTCATCATTGATATACAATGCTACTCCACCACCTTTACCTTTATTTCTGTCTTTCCTAAACAGCACATACCCTTCAATACCTGTAGTCCAGTCATGACTACTATTCCACCATGTTTCTGTTATCCCTATAATATCTGGTTTCACTTCCTGCACCAGTAGCTCTAATTCCTCCATTTTGTTACCTAGGCTCCTCGCATTGGTGTATAAACATCTTAATTTTTGCTGTTTGGCCTCGCTCACATTTTGTACCCTATTAGGCACAGTCATTCTACAGCCAGTAGAACCTATTAGACTGGTATCCACACTGCCCTCGCTCCCTATATACATTCTCCTACCCATGGCTGTATCCTTTCTTACTTCATCTTCTTCCCTCTCAATGCTAAAATCTGGCATGGAGATTACCTGGACATCTCCCAACCATCTCCCCCAAATTCCTAGTTTAAAGCTCTCTTTATCAGTTGTGACAGCCTCCATCCTAGAAGTCTATTTCCTTCCCTACTCAGATGAAGTCCATCCCGAGAGAACTGTCCTCTGTCCATGAATGCCTCCCGGTGGCCATACATCCCAAAGTCCTCCTTATAGCACCACTGCCTAAGCCATCTGTTGATAGTCATAATCTTGTCACACCTTTGTTGCCCTTCTCTAAGAACAGGCAGGATCCCACTAAAGATCACTTGAGCCTCGATTTCCTTAAGCGTCTTCCCCAGCCTAGCATAGTCTCCCTTAATACTTTCCAGCAAGAATCTAGCCGTATCATTTGTTCCCACATGAAGGATTAGAATTAGGAGATTCTTTCCTGCTCCCTTTAGGATCCTTTTCAACCTCAGGTCTACATTCTGTATCTTAGCACCTGGAAGACAGCACACCCTTCTATTCTCTGGATCAGCTCTAGTTACAGGCCTGTCTGTTCTTCTCAATAAAGAGTCCCCGATCATATAGACCTGCCTTTTCCTGGTGACAGTGCTATTCTCCAGTCTCTCCCCTGTTCCCTCTGGCTGCAAGTTCTTTCCATTCCTATTTTCCCTTATAATCCTCTTCAACCCATCCTGTATCCTCCTGGGGCTCATATTTGGTGTTGTCTCCATTGACTCTTCCCCTTTTCGTATAGGACTAGCCTCTCTTCTCTTCTTCCTTGCCCTTCCACCTTCAGCAACCCTGCTGAGCCCCTTCTTCATTTTCCAACTCTGCAAACCTGGTCCTAAGCTCTATTTCTCCTTCACTAGCCCCTCTTTTCCTCTGCCTGGTTCTTTTAGTCACATGCTTTCACTGACCACTTTCCTCACCCAGTCTCCCCTCAAAATTCCCCAGCCCTGCTTCCATCTGTAAGTCTGAGCTTTTCCCTTCAGATACCTCATGTCTTTGCTCCATCATCTGCTCAAACACCTTCCTATACTCAACCAGACTTTCCACCTGCATCTCCATACCTCGGATCTTTTCCTCCATCAGCTCTTGTTGTTACAAAACGCACCATTAAAGCCATTTGTTCCGTATGGCTGATGTCAGGTGTGCAGTCCAGAATAACAGAGTAATATCTTGCTGACTTCAAATCTGCCACAATTTTCTGTTTGACTTTTGTTGCCAGTAACTGTCTGATCTTATTTTGAATGGTTTTTCCAAGGTAGTGGTTTTTTTTCCTTTTTTTGGGTGGTAACTCTTCTTAGATGCTCCTGGAGTACAGCATCAAACTCAGCCATCAGCTCCACAATTTTAAGGAAGTTTCCATTGTTTGGCACATACAGTTGATCTGAAGTGCCCGCAGTGCTAGGTTTTGGGTAGCAAGCATACTCACAATGGCAATGAGCCTTTTAAGAACATTTTGCCAGTAAAGAGACTCTGATGCAATCTTCTCTTGATGCTGATCATCTATGGTGGCCTTTAACCTTAGTCTCATCTCAAGCTCTTTCCACCTATGGAATGCGCTCTGGTGATTTGCTGCCTTCTCATGGCATGCCGGATTTCTAGCCAGATTTTTCCAGTCCTTTGTTCCTGTAGAACCCAATGTCGCTGAAACATTAGACTGGAAGAGTTTGCAACAAAAACAGTATGCAGCTTTCTGGGCCATGGCCTCTCCACTTTGTCACAATTGGGGATTTCATGCCAGTAATGTGTTGGATGGAAACTTCTATTTCCATTGTCTTTGGGGAACATCAAGTTTTTCACCTGCTGTGGCCCACGCAGTACAAGGAAGTACCTCAGGCTACTGCCCAAGTGGGTCCACAGTCCTAGATCATCTAGACTTAAGGAACTAAACTCAGCAGCAGCTGTTTCTTGTGCCTCCACCACACTCTTCTCTGATCTACACTTTTCTTCAGAATGTGCATGGTTACATCCATTTGAGATGGAGATATGGATGCTGCAGTAGCTGCCAGGTCACCTTCACTCTGACTAACTGGAAGACCAGGCATCTCCTCACCACTCACATCCTCACTGGGGCCAGAAGGCTTGCCGTGAACATTTGTGTCTATGTATCTCAGGAGAGCTCCTTCCTGCTTAGATAGAAAAGCTTCCTTTGCTTTCTTTCTTTTTCTGAATGCTGCCCCAGAGGCCGTTTTCTTCTTTCACTGATGACTGTTGTTCTGTGCCAGCTACAGTGGCTCTCAACACACAATTAAAGGGGACAAATAAACAGGCTGGTAGCAGGGCCTGAGTGAGGGAAGATATCAACGTCTTAAGGGCCTAACTGGCTCCTACTACTTCAGTTGACTGCCTATTCTCCTTGAGTGGATTCAGGGAAGCAGCAGGAAACAGGAAGCTCCCTGAGAAGCTGATGTTAATCAGTCCAGGCTCGTAGGGGTGCTAGAGAGGTACACAAGAGGATCCTTCTCCTCTCTCTCCCTGCAGCTCCTGCTGCTTTCTGTTATTGCCTCTCACCTTTCCTCCTGCCTGCCTGTTATGTCTCTTATGCCCTCCTTCCTCCAGTACAGCACTCCACCATCTCTGTGCACCTAGAGCAGAGAGAATACATATGCACGAGCAGCAGACACAATTTTCTACACTCTGAGTCCTAGTGGCGCCCCTCCCCACCCGCCGCCCCCTAGTCTGGCACCTGAGATGGCCGCCTCATTTCGCCTCATGATAAGGCCACCCGTGCACCCTTCTGGTGAAATAGTGTTTCCTAATATCCAACCTAGACCACCACTACTGCAACTTGAGACCATTGCTCCTTGTTCTGTCATCTGCCACCACTGAGAACAGCCTAGCTCCATCCTCTTTGGAACTCCCCTTCAGGTAGCTGAAGGCTGTTATCAAATCCCCTCTCACTCTTCTCTTCTGCAGACTAAACAAACCCAGTTTTCTCAGCCTCACCTCATAAATCATGTGCCCCAGCCCGCTGATCATTTTCATTGCCCTCCGCTGAACTCTAATTTGTCTACATCCTTTTTGTAGTGGGGGGCCTGAAAACTGGATGCAATATTCCAGATGTTGCCTCACAAGTGTCAAATAGAGGGGAATAATCACTTCCCTCGATCTGCTGTTAGCCTTCTTGGCAACAAGGGCACATTGCTGACTCCTATCCAGCTTCTCATCCACGGTAATCCCCAGGTACTTTTCTGCAGAACTGCTGCTTAGCCAGTCTGTCCCCAGCCTGTAAAAGTACATGGGATTCTTCTGGCCTAAGTGCAGGACTCTGTACTTGTCCTTGTTGAACCTCATCAGATTGCTTTTGGCCAAATCCTCCAATTTGTCTAGGTCACTTTGGACCCTAGCCCTACCCTCCAACATATCTACCACTCCCCCCAGCTTAGTGTCATCTATGAACTTGCTGAGGGTGCAATCTATCCCATCGTCCAGATCATTAATAAAGATGTTGAACAAAACCGGCCCCAGGTCTGACACCTGGGGCACTCTGCTTGATACCGGCTGCCAACTAGACAGCGAGCTGTTGATCACTACCCGTTGAGCCCAACAATCTAGCCAGCTTTCTTCCACTTATAGTCCATTCATCCAATCCATACTTTTTTAACTTACTGGCAAGCATACTGTGGGAGATATATCACGTCTACCGCTTTCCCCACATCCACAGAGCCAGTTATCATTACCAAAGGCAATCAGGTTGGTCAGGCATGACTTGCCCTTGGTGAATCCATGTTGACTGTTCCTGATCACCTTCCTCCCCTCCAAGTGCTTCAAAATGGTTTCCCTGAGGACCTGCTCCATGATTTTTCCAGGGTCTGAGATGAGGCTGACCGGCCTGTAGTTCCCCGAGTTCTCCTTCTTCCCTTTATTAAAGATGGGCACTATATTTGCCTTTTTCCAATCGTCTGGGAACTCCCCCAATCACCACGAGTTTTCAGAGATAATGGCCAATAGCTCTGCAATCACATCAGCCAATTCACTCAGTACTCTCGGATGCATTAGATCTGGACTCATGGACTTGTGCACGTCCAGCTTTTCTAAATAGTCCTTAACCTGTTCTTTCACCACTGAGGGTTACTCACCTCCTCCCCATACTGTGCTTCCCAGTGCAGCAATCTGGGAGCTGACCTTGTCCGTGAAGACCGAGGTGCAAAAAAAAGCATTGAGTACTTCAGCTTTTTCCACATCATCTATCACTAGGTTACCTCCTCCATTCATTAAGGGAAGGCCAAAGCCCTGAGCCCCAGTGCCCCCCATGGGTCTTAAGCCAGGAACTGAACTGTGAGGCTGAAGCCCCGAGCCCCAGGGCTCCCCCGGTTTAAAGCCCTGAGCCCTGGTGCTTCCGAGGATCAGAACCCGAGCCCCTCCACCCGCACCCAGAGCTCTGGGCCCCCCACAGCTGAAGCTGTAACCCCCGTGGCTGAAGCCCTGAACTTCAGGGCTAAAGCCCTGAGGAAGTACAGTATTTGCTGGTGGTTTTTTGGTCTCCCCTGCTGCCTGACTGATTGGTTTTGGTGCCACATGGTATCTGGCTGACCGGTAAGTCCGTAACTCTGGTGTTCTTATCTTTGAGATTCCACTGTTTACACCTCATCTCTTTCAACAAGTTTCATTGACTTCTACTGCACACACAACTCAAGTGCTGAGGCCTTGATCCAGCAAAGTTTAACTTTACTTTAAGCACATGAATAGTTCCAGTGACTTCAATGGGACTACTCATGGGCTTAAAATTAAATAAGTGCTTAAACACTTTGAAGGATGAGGACCTGGGAGAGAAGGAACAGAGGGAATAAAATTAAGGGAAAGTGGGTGGCTTAGTTAAGCACAGTTATTGTTTGAAACTCTTCTCATACCATTTCTGCTGAAAGACAAACACAGAGTAAAGACATTTAATGGAGGTTAACCAGACACTGTACCTCACATGACAAGCCAGAATAACCTAGCGGGCAGTCACATTTCTCAATCAAGTGAGCACGAGGACTCATTCCAGACACGTTGCGTTCTTCAGCAACTTCCATCGAGATCTCAGAAATTCTGGAAAACACAAATCGGCAAACAAAGCTTATCAACTCCATAAAGCACTGTTTCAATGCAGGTTCAAAGTCAGCCAATTGAGGAGAAAAAGGCTTCATTTGGCTGTCTTGAATCCTCTTGGCCTCATCGACATGAGACAAAAAATGCTCTATTTTTGCCTGTGTATGAAGGAAACTTTGAATCCAACATACCTTCACTCTGATTTTCCATTTCTACCCTAAAGTTTAACTAACTGGTGTACTCTTCTTAGTTCCATCTCCTTTTTTTTATTTGCAGCCAGAATACTGACAAAAGCTCATATCTGATTCCTCACTTGAACAGATCATTAAGAAATTGATGCCACACACTAAACCCGGATACAGTTAACAATTCACAGAAGTGCAATAATAACTTTATTCACTAAATATGCTTCCAATGAGGCATTTTTTTAAAAATAAAATGTATCCCCAGCAACTAAAGCAATCTAACAAGCTGTAGAACAGACTTCAAAGACATTGGACAGTCAGTTGTCTTTTAGCAGCAATTTTAAGACAGCCAGAATTCATTTTTTTCCTCAGAATCACCAGGACAAACAAGCGAAATGTTTAAAACAAAGAAACACATAGAAGTTGGTTAATGTCGGAAAAGAGTTTGTTTCACATTGGGACTGCTGACTCTTTCCCTACCAAATGTCCACTTGATTATATTAATATCATATACCCTCATCTCCCAATTATCCTCCCCACATACACCGAACAGACAAAATGATTCTAAAGGGCAACAAATGAAGCATGGACAATGACAGCAAAAGACAGTTCTAAAGCATTAGTTTATCCCAGGGCATTGCAAAATTGTTGCTTTGCCGAAAGAAGGTATTTTAGCCCTCTCCTTCTTCTTTTGTCTAAATGAATACTAAACTGTGAAAACATTTGTTGTTCTTTAATAAGTAAAAAATATATGGCAAGCCATGTAAATTTTAAAGCTTCCAAAAATAATTCCAAATCTAAGCAAGGAGAGGAAGTTTCTTTCTCTTCTATCATTGAGTATGAATACTTATAGTGAGAGTTAAATCAAAATAAAGAAGCTAATCCGTCCAGAATTTATTTATTAAATATCCGTGTGTAGGCGTTAGTACAAAGAAACTTATGGAAATAATTAGCTCCTGTTCATACTCCCAAATCACCCTCACAGATTTCTCCACCCCCACCCCCAATTATACTCATCTGTTTGTTTAGGCATGTCTATTGCACCTGTCATCTTGGTATATAGGTGTCAACATTAAGAAGACCATAAGCAAATCTAGGGTGAAATCCTGACCCATTCAAATCAATGTGAGTTTTGCAATTGACTTCAATGGGATCCGGAGATCCACTAATTTCTTGAGTCAATGCAATGTCCCAAATGACAGCAGCACTTTCCAGCCTATATACCTTTGTCCCTACTTGAGAAGGAGGGTCACCTGGAATAGAGAAGTAGAACAATGAGGAGACAAAAACAACAGACTGCAAAATAAATAGGGTCCAAAATTATTGTTTTTGTATGGAGTGTCAACACAAGCTTGACTCCCTGTACATTTAATATAAAAACAGAGTGGAATCTGCTTCCCCATCATCTTCAAGATAGAGGATATGCCTACACTGCAATCTTCAGCATGGGCTAGCAATACAAATACGAATCCAAGGTCCCTTTCATGCCTGTACAGCCCGCACTGAAGCCCTTACTCATAAACCAGAGACAATGCTCTGTGTTCGGCACAAACTATATACTGTCCCAGAGCTGAATTTACATAACAATATACTTTGGGGGCAAAAAGCTATTTGTTGTCTGGGTAAAAGTGTTACTTAAGGTAAGTTAGGTTCAGTTGCTTCCTGAAGCATGTCTAATAAGAATCAGTCTAATCACTGCTTCCTGATTAGCATCTAGTATTCTGAAATAATTAACAGTAAAATTGAAAGCATACTTCCAATCCAAACTAATTTATTATCAAAATCCAATTGCCTGTCGAGCAAAACAAAATCTAATTTGAATCTGTGAAAGAAATATTTCAATTTTGAGTGGTGAAAGTGAAAAAGGAGAACAAAATGAACACAGTAGGAGAAAAATGTTTGCCTTTGGATTTTTAGTAGAAACCTCTAAATAACTCTCCTTATTAGCATAGCTTTCTTGTAAAAACAAATGATAAATTATATGGCTAATATAGGGCTAACATTAGAATTAAACTATTTTACACTTAGGTCTGGTTTGAATTTTCATTGACAGTGTTTTTCTACAGTATATCAGTTATCTGCAGCTCTGCTTTTTTAAACATTTGAGTTGAAAGAATTTCCATGTTAGAATTAAAGAGCTATTAACTCCTCATTATACACTTTGAAAAAAATTGACAGCAGCCCTTTATAATAATTTTTCTATAACTCTCTTCCCTCAAACTTTATTTCTAATGGCAACTGGATGAGAAGAGAAGCTTTGCTTGTTAAGAGTTAGGCTCCAAATCAGGAAAGCATCCAGGACACAACTAAAGCACATGCTTAACTATAAGTCACTGGACTTAAGAACATGTTCAAAGGTAAGCATATGCGTAAGGGCTGTTCTGAATAGGGATGGACTTAAGTCTGTGGTTTAACTTCTCTCCTGAATCAAAGTCTGTAGTTCTTAGGGAAATCTTCCAATGATTTCTAAGGAATTTTTGGGATTGATTCTGCTGTTCTTATTCAAATGAAATTTCCTCTGAAATCAACAGGCATTTTGCTTGAGTATAGATTGCAGGGGTTTGCCTGTTAAATCTCCACCTAGTGTCTCAAATATCATGGTGATGAGCATTATATAAATGCCTAGACAGATATCATAAAACTTTATTGTGACAATCATCTTCATATCAGTTGTGATAACATACACAAGGGCTATGACTTCAAGTGGAGAGGTACCAGAAGGGGAACAGATTAACTCTTTAACAAGTCCTGCTGCTATATAAAAGGCTATACCCTGTAATGTGACTCTATAAAAATGGCATCTTAGTTTTGTAACTGCTATCCCTGCAAACACACCCTGAAATTGGAAAGCCGATCTCTCATCTCCTGATTTACACATCATCATTGGTAGCCCTGACCCAATCAAGGTGCATTATGCTTTGGTGTAGCTAGCTGTGAATAAGGTGTCCATCTCTGTACACCTCAGCATAAAGATTCTGAAAATGAAAATCATATGACATTTTTTCTTATGATTCATGAGCCAGGATAGAGTTCACCTCACTCTCCACAGCTGAGCTGGGCTCTGTAGTGCTAACAGTGATTGATACAAGTAGATGGAATATTTTTCCGGAGCAAAGAGAATGCTTTTCAAAGTTTTCCATGAGGAATCATAATTGCTTTCCCACTCCTCTAAGCTGAGGTTTCCCTGTGCACATCACACAATGTTGTAAATTGAGCATGCCAAAAATAGACAATATGAATTGACTGACACCCGCAGCTGCAGGGGACATTCAAGTTTTGGAGAATGGATGGTTAGTTCCTTTAAAATTACTTACAAAAATTAATAATTAATAATAAATAACAACCAACCGATTTCTATTACTTTTAGGGCACAGATACTAGTCTTCGATGTCTCTGTTACACAAGTATTGCAAAGTTACACTATATCTTTTTAATTCTACCATCATAGTAGTACCTTCTCGAAATTCTATATCTTGATAGAGATATTTGTAGCCTATTACTTTTATTTGTCTCTGCTATATTGGCGTAAGTGTCATTTTAACTGGGCACTATTTGCATCACTAATCATTTATTCACTACTGATTGACAAGAGACAAATATTTCACAGGACAAAATTCATATTTATATAATAGCACAATATTTGCATAGCATTCAAATCTGTTTACAAAATATATTTTTGTTTTTTTCTTGGCTTTGGGATACTGAGAATATAAGTCTCATTTGGCTACAATAATTATGGTTTTCTTTTAATACAATTCCTTTCTTCCACTTCTCCAGCTATACTGGACACTCTACTCTTCTTGTATATCCCACTGATTTTGTGCCTGGATTAAAAATTCAGTTTGAAGTCTCAAGTGAATTAGCTGGGATGACTGCAGTATTTCAGGCTATTGCATGAAATTGTTACCTGCTTTGTCTCATGATGCTGCCATGAGAAGCCTTAATAAGAATGTAATTAATGTTGTACAGCACATCCATGAAGTCCTCACGTGTCACAGTACTTCTGACTCTTGGGTCATCACCATGATATCTCCATTCATGCTGAAGGAAAAAGTAACACAAAAGCCAGCCAGTTAACAGTATCAACAGAACCAAGAGTTAACATTCTGAAACAGAACAGACTAAAACATTACCTCTGTCATTTCTATCTCATGCCTCGTCAGCTGGCCAATCAAAGGGGCAGCCATATGCCGGATGATAGTTCTAGTACGTGTGGGAGGCCCACCTCTGATGATGACCTGAGGATTATAGGTAGCAAAACCCGTCTCCTCACGTGCTTCAAAGTAGATAGCATATTTCAGTTTCCCTCCGTAAGCTGTCAGCTAACGAAGCAAAAAGAGATACCAGTTACAGTTAGCTACAAATATATCTCTGTGCATACATGATGGATGTGTAAGTATTACAAATGGATGTATAAATACGTGTGTGTGTGTGTGTGTGTGTGTGTGTGTGTGTGTGTGTACACAGAGACATGTGCTACTTGGAATACATGGAGATCAAGGATTGTGCATAGACATACATGAAGGTAAGCTGTTTCTGCAGAACTGTAAAAACAAATGTCCCTCTTTGTGAGAGTCTGTGGGAATATCAACATTCCCATGAGTCCAATCAGGGGACTTCAAAAGTGCAACACACAATAGAGCCACAGAGGTGCAAAAGGCCCAAAGAGAAGGCTGTTTCAAACATTTTCAATAAACTGTGTCTACACAAGACATATAAAGCTTGTGAAACATTTCTGTCAGATTGGGAGAGGCAGGGAGTCACCAGAGTGAAATATTAACTTAATACAATCCCCCCACCTTTTTTTAAAGTAGTTTTGTGAAAAGCTCCATCTTGTGCAAATAAATAAAATCACAAGGTAAAATCTGGAATTCCTGACAGATCTGTTGGTTATCATTGCCTTCGATAGACAATAAAATTCCCATTAGCAGCATATTTCTTATATATTTGTATGATTAAATATCTAGTTTAAGATAGTATTGATGTTACAGAATTCCAAGTTTTGATTACAATTAATAGAATTTCCTATTATTTTTGTGACAATTTTGCCTTGACAAATGTGCTGACAAAAATATGTATTCTTTGCAAGCACCTTCCAGTTTGCTGTGATTTTCCCAAGAGAGGAATCAGAAGCATTTATAAAATGTCAATTTTTGTCAGAGTTCAAAGGAATCGTCTTTACCTTTCGTCCTTCAAATTGCTCTGGAAGTTTCCAGTAAATAGGTTCTGATTGGAGATCTTGCATCACCAGTTCAATGTTAGCTACTATCTCTGGATGCTGGAATACAACCCCTCTGGTAGTACTGTCCTGAAGGTTTTCATCTACCAGTGGCAGAAACATCTGTTCCGGCTTCAAAGTCAGCTGCACATATTAAAGGGATTAAAAAGAAAAAACAAAGTTTATTTTTCAAGCTTTTTTCATGTAGGCAAAGTCCTGTTATTCTTTTATTTTTTATTCTCTTAAAAACTGGTTGTACTTACTTTCCCACTAGCCCTTAGTCATGTGAGTAGTCCCACTAAACAGAACTATTTGAATAAGTGTTGTGCACTGTAAGAGTTCCACCATCTAGCCCTTTGCATTTAGTGCTCATAACAGCGAGGAAAAAGCAGAATTGGCTAGAGCCAAATACCGTGTGATATGAGCATGTGTCTGCAAGCTCTTCACAGACCTTTGCCAATGTAGCTTGTTCATAAGACTTTGATATGTCTGTTATTTCAATCCTGGGCCACACCTCTGTTCAGAGTCTGAGAATCTTATATTAAGATGAAACACACTTCTTATTTTCACTTAAGATCTAGACTTAAAGGGTAGACAAGTGTAATATAGGCATTTTTGTTACATTTATTGCCACTGGGCAGCCAATGTGAGAATAACTATTTACTGTTAGAAGCTCTAAGACTGTACTGAGAATGCATCACTGGGTTGGAGCGATGTGAGGAATTTTTTCTAAGATGGAGACTAATTAGTTGTCTATATGATCCTGTACCACAATAAAATATCTCCTTTTTCAGTTCTAATCCATTTTGGGTCTCCATATACTACATTGGCAATGAGGATAAACTGAAAACAACCATCAGACAGTTCTACATACTGTGCAAGTGACAACCTTTTTTGCCTTTCCATATGGCTGCATATGGAAAAATGAAAGAGTATGATGTAGAATGGGAGAACTGGATTCAGTACTCAGAGACTCTCACAGTACTTCATTGCAAATGGTAAAGAGGATGATAACAAGAAACATGCCATGTTACTGAGAGTTTTTGGAGCAAAAACATACAGTTTAATTAGAAGTTTGTTGGCACTGGAAAGGGCCCATGCCAAATCCTTTGATGAGCTGGTTAAAGTTCTCTTGCACCATTATAACCTCAGGCCATCAGAGATTGTGCAGCATTTTGAATTTAACAGTTTCTCCCACCAACCTGGAATGTGGCCCATAGTAGTTTTTGTAGAAGAACTGCATTATTTATCAGAGCTTTGTGATTTTGGAGATACAGTAAATGCCATGCTGTTGGATAGACTTATCTGTGGTTCAGTGATGAAAGAGTTCAAAGATGTTTGTTGGCAGAGTCCACCTTAGTTTTGACAAAGCTCTGGAAATAGTGTAAGGTATGGAAATAGGTATGCAGCATGTTTTGGATTTACAGGGAAGCACTAAACAACAGTTAGATAGCCAAACTGTTGTGGGGACCTGCCATACACAAATTGTCCAGCATTTCACACAAAATAAATGAATCTTTAAGTAAACAGAGGTACCTCCTTATGAACACACAACATTGCTTTAGAGGTGAGGAGAAACATGACCAAATACCCCTCCCCATATAAGGCTACAGAGTGCTGGATTTGCCAGAAGCGAAGTCATCTTACAGAGGCATGCTGTGCAAAATGGACATATGGAAGGGAAAATGTGGGTCACAAGAAAGAGGCTCGTCATATTGCAGAGAAGGAAAAGGAACTGAGGACTTGATGTATATGATGTTTAATGTTACCAACAAAAGCCAAAAGGAGATGGCATTGCGAGTGGATGTTACAATTGATGGACAAAGAATAACCATGGAGACTGATACAGGAGCTTCTCTATCTATAATCAGTGAAGTTACATATCACCAGTTGTGGCCAAGGAACAATACACTACAGCTGGGAATAGCAAAGGTGGTGTTATGTATATATACAGAAGAACAAGTTCCAGTGAGAGGTAAAGTCAATGTGGAGGTGGGATACCAGGATCAAAAGCTATGCTTACCTTTAGTAGTAGTAAAGGGAGAAGGTCCCAGCCTCCTTGGGCAAGACTGGTTAAAGCTATTAAAATGTAACTGGGCAGTTATCAGCCATCTCTATATGCTACATGTAGAAGCACTTTTTGAAAAAACACTCAGAGCTGTTCAAGGAGGTTCTTGGTACTTTGAAAGGGGTCACTGGCAGAATTTACATGGATCCAGATGCTAAACCATGTTTCTTTAAGCCAAGGCAAGTACCCTATGCCAAGAACAATGAGGTAGACCAAGAACTGGACCAATTACAGCTAGCTGGTATTATTGAGCCTGTCCAATTCTCAGTCTAGGCTGCTCCTATTATCCCAGTGTTGAAATCAGTTGGTGGAGTGAGGCTATGCTAGGACTACAACCGTGTGGCCAAGTTAGATAGGTATCCACTCCTCAGGATTGAAGAGCTATATGCTACCTTATCTGTGGGAAAACCTTTCACAAAAACTGATTTAAGTAATGCAAACCTCCAAATTCCTCTGGACGATGGTTGTAACAGCTATGTAATGATCAATACTCCTAAAGTGTTGTTCCATTACAACTGCCTCCCATTCAGAGAGTAAGCAGAGCCAAGAATTTATCAAAGGGTAATGGACAATTTATTCAAAGGCATGCACATGTCTGAGTCCACCTTGACGATATCCTGATTACAGGGGAATCTGAGTCAGAACACTTGCAAAATTTGGACCAGGTCCTACAATAATTGGCTGAAACAGTATGCATCTTAAGAGGGAGAAGTGTATTTTTCAGTCTGCTGGAGTAACATACCTGGAAACAAAACTGATGCAACTGGTTTACATTCTGTAGAGGAGAAGGCACCACCACCAAAACTGAGGCACCACCACCAAAGTCCGTGTCCTTTCTAGTCGTGCTAAATTATTATAGCAAATTTTTACCCAAATGGCAACTGTACTATTACAGAAAGGGATAAAATTCTAGTGAAGTCAAAAACAAGAAATAGTTTTTGCAGAAGCAAAGGAATTGCTACAGTCAAACTTTTTAGTTCATTATGAAATCCAGAAAAAGCTAGTCTTGTCTTGTGATGCCTCATCATATGGGATGGGAGTGGCACTAGCCCACTGAATGTCTGATGGGTCTGAGCATCCAATCAATAATGCATCAAGGTCACTAGCTCCAAAAGAATTTTTTTTCCTCCAAACCAGAATGAGAAGGGCTAGCAATAGTCTTTGGGGGTAAAGAAGTTTCACTCTTACCTATGTGGCAGGCATTTTGTTATGCACAGACCATAACCCTCTGAAAGATCTGTTTAGTGAGCACAAACCTGTCCTCCCTATGGCATCTGCCAGTATTCAGAGATGGGCTCTCACTTTATCAGCTTATGACTATGAGTTTGATTATAAACCTAGAAAAGCATTGAGATGCTCTGAGTAGACTTCCTTTACCAGATAGCCCGCCCAGAGTACCTCAACCTATAGGAACTATCCTTCATCTTCTCTAATTGAGGCAACACAGATAAAAAGAGAGATAGAGCAAGACCCATTATTGTTGTGAGTGCAGAGAATGGTTACAACTGGCTGGACAGAGAGAGTAAGCACAGAGCTCCAACATTATTACTTCCTAAAGGATTCTTTACGTGTCCAGATTGGGTGCTTATTATTAGAGTCCTGAGTGATCAGACCTCCAGTAAGAAAACCAGTGGTATTGAAGTTGTTACATGAAGCACATCCTGGCATTGTTCACACAAAGCGGGTCACATTCAGTTGTGTATGGTGCCCGGGAATGGATTAGAAAATCGAGACTGTTTGCAAACCACACACTGTTGCACAATCTAGCCGCCATACTCCACTGAAAGTTCCTTTGCACTCATGCACCCTAGGCGAAGCTTCATGTAGACCATGCAGGTCCATTTATGGGGAAAATGTTTTTAATAATAATTTATGTTCATTCAAAATGGACTAAGGCATACGTAATGCCCTCCTCCACAGCTGAGGCTACACTTGATAAACTTGAACTTACATTTTCCACTTTTGGATTTCTTGAGACAGTGATGAGTGACAATGGTCCCCAGCTTACTGGTGCTGTATTTCAGGAATTTATTGGAAAAAAACCCAGCATCAAATACAGTAGGACTGCACCAAACCACTCTTCCTCAAGGGCCTAGTACAGTGGGCTGTCCAAATCATAAAAGAGGGAATGGAGAAGATGGCACAGAAGCCAAAATTACCAGGCTTCTTTTCCAGTATTGCATGATGCCACTAGCCACAACAGGAAAGTCACCTGCAGAAACTCTTAATGGGAAGGAAACTAAGAACTCATTTCGACTCTCTACACTCTGTTAAAGCTGCTAAGTTGAAGGAAAAGCACACAGCACAAAAGTTATACTATGATGTCTGAGCATCACCAAGAAGGTGCACATAATGCAGTATATGCTCTTACGGCACGAACTGGTTAACTGTTCGCATCATAGCACATGCAAAACCACTTTGTTGGGTAACTGAGTTATCAGATGGGAGGCACATTTATAGATATCACAGTCATGTTCATCTGCAGTACCACGAGAAGTCACCAGTAGACAATTCTCATTTGGATATTGACGTAACAGGTGTTGCAGAGTCATTAGACTACCCAATTGTTACTTTCAGAAATAGTGAGACTTGGACGTTAAGCCTGAAGAGATGGTTGTATTATCAGAAAGTCCTTCTGCACCTGCTACTGATCAAGGATTGCAGGTGTTTCCATTGTACAGTTCCAGAAAATCTCCCAAACCTAGAGATAGACTGGACTTGTAGTAGTAAGGTGTAGGCTTGACATGAGTAATGGACATGGGTGAGGCCTCATTTCTTGGGAGACAGGATTAAGGAGGGAAATGGATCAGCAGGCTGGAAACAAAATGTCTATACTAACTAAGATAAGGGAGAACACCCAGGGAACCATTTACAGTGGTCAAGATAACGATACATAAGATATTCCTGAAATATAAGATGAGGTAAGGAATAAATTGTGCATGGACAGTGTGTGGACAGAGCATGCTGTACAGGGATTGGTTCCTACAAAGTGACAAAGCCAATCCCAAAACGTGTGGGGGATGCAATGCATAGTAAATGCAATGTCATGTGTAAATGTATACAAAGTAAGAAGTTTGTGAGGTATGACCTACACCCACCCACATTTGAATCTGATCCACTCACTGTAGCTTTCCTATATGCCAAACAAAAGAACCTGAGTAACGAGACTGGAGTGAGACTGCATTCTTGGGGAACCAAGTGGAAGAGGTCTTGGGGAGCCCAAAGATAAGTCAATTATCCTAGAGATGGCAGAAAATTCCTTGCATTTGTCTGAGGTTTGAGGTAGTGTACCCAGCCAATTAGTCAGGACGTTTTGTTTTGTTGTTGCAATGTTAATGTTTTATGTTTATTATTAGGAATGATTTAGAGGGGAAGGAGTGTAATGTTTTAGGTATTTTTGTTATGATTGGTGAAACCTGGTGGCCAGTGTGAGAATATGTATTTACTGTTAGCAGCCTAAGGCTGTACTGAGCATTCTTCATCGGGTTTGGGGTGGGGATAGGCCGTGGGAATGAGGAAGTTTTTTTGAGATGTAGACAGATTAGTTGTTTATGTGATCCTGTACCACAATAAAATATCTCCTTTTCCAGTTCTAATCTATTTTGAGACTCAGGCAAGTGCATGAACCCATTGTACTGCCCAGCCCCACTTGCATCTTTTTCATTTAAAATTCAAACAAATTACTGTGTTCTCAAATATACTAAACTGTGTGAGCCCAAAAGTCACACTGATTGGATAATGTAATGGTATTCCACAACTATTTAGATGTTAGCAACCTCACTGAAAGAAAACCAATAATATGCCAGCCAAATCATTGCTGTGGTCAAAAGAAAACTGGAATAACTTCTGCCCAGAATTACCAAGATTGTTCATAGAAAGCATGCAGCAAGCTGGACAAACACAGAGAACAATAAAATAAAAAATCAGAAATGCAGACACCATAATGCTAAGGAGTCAGAAACAACAATTAAGCTAATGAAGAAATCACATTTGGGTTTCACAAAATGCCATTTGGTTACTGAGGAAGAGGAGAGACCCAGCACGGTATTCAATTATTGTGCTGATTATATTCTCAGCAGCTGTTGTTCAGTGACAGGACTTGGAAGTATTCCTTCCAGCTGCCAACTTCAAAGTCATGTTCCTGGAGTGGGTTTTGCTACTATTCACCAAGTACATCAGCCAGCAAGAAAATGGTTAACATATGTGAACTGCATTAAAGATTTTCATCAGCCACATGAAGTTTGTGAATTTATGGCTTTTCAAATGGCACTGACTCTGTTTTGAGATAGACTGGAGTATTCAAAACTATAAAGGCCCAGGTAGCCTACAATGTGAATCTGCAAAGTCTTGTTTAAAGCTCAGAATTCAAAGAGGAGCGAATAAAAAGAGGAGAATAAAAAAAATCCAGCTTTAAATAATGCTTCAGCTTTATTCCCTCATGTAAAGACCAAAACAGAGTTTGCAAAAGGATTGATGCTTTCATTAGCTCTGTGGCATGACTGGTTTTATCACCTTCCTCTCGACCCAACCCACGTCGGATTGATAAAGTTGCACCAATACAGCTCATCTGGAATCCCTCTCCATCTACCAGGAGGAAGAAAAAGTGCTAGAGATAAACAGAGGACTTCAGTCACGAGGACTGTCAATCCAGCATGGGATCTGTGGTACCTCTCTTCTGAGGTGACAGGTCTTTTGTTGTTCAATTGGGCTCCACCCACCAACCCAGGATTTAAATAGATAAGCATCTGTCACAAGCACGACTTTAAAAAAAATTATAAGGGGAAAAATGAGGAGTTAATCAAATCAAATCAAATCGACATATTTAACAACAAGCAATAATGACCCTGGAATATGGTTAGGGAAACTGTGCAACAAGTTCTGATTCTCATCGCTGTATCAGTGCTCTAGTGTGCTGGATCTTCACCGTACAATTTTCCCACACTTGAATACACTGCTTTTTACTGGGTTTTAATAGCTTTACTTTGGCTTGACATCTATTACACTATCAAACAATTTTTTTAATGCCTTGACCCTGATTGTCTAATGGAACATGCTCCTCTCTCTACTTCTCAAAGTACGCAGGGGAAAAGATTGCTTAAACGTTTTGCCATTTCCTAGCTACCTCTCTGTGCCTGACTAAAAGAAGCCAGCAGGAAACAACATTATCACATTACACGGCTCAGCAGTTCCCTACTCACCCACATGCGGATCAGTCCCTTTGCCTCACTGCACTGAGTAGTCAGACCAAAGCAATAGCAGCTGTTGCAGCCAAGTGGGTTTTTGGCATAGAGTTCAAACATTCCAGACCTGCACCTGTCACAGTGGACACCTTCCACGTTAGCCTGCAAGAGAAAGAGCACAGGGAAGAGCTTTATTTAGACACACCAAAAACCAAAACCAACCCCACATCACATGCACAATAAAGGGATTTGGATGAGAAGAGTAGGTTTAAGGGAAAAATTAAGGCTTACGGTTTTCAGCCTCCAATCACACATATATCATACTAGATAAGTATGGGCAGAGGATGCTGGCTCCATGTTGGTAGAGGTACTTGTAGGACAACAAATCGCACTTTTGATATGGAGTGCTTAACAGCTTATTGATAAAATCAGTGAAATTATGCCCTCCAAAATTGATGGGTTAATCAAACCTTTTGTCTGCCATGAGTTTATCCTGACATGTCAGAATATTTAAGGGACCGTACTAACCGTACTAGCTGAGGAATTTATTTTTATAGAACTATCAAGGGCGGTAAAACATTTCCACTCTCTCTCTTCATCTGATTGTTTTTCCGCATCATTGAACAATATTTAAAGGGATGAAATGTGAAGCTATTCACTGTTGTAATGTCAATACTTTAATTCCACTACGCTATTATTTCCAATAAAGAACGCTAGACTGTGTATCACTGGATGTACCCATCATTTACACTGAGCCTTTTTGAAATGATTTTTATACCAATTCTGTGGCATTTTAAACACTCACAGACAATATTAAAGAGCTGAAACTTTTATTTAAAGAACAATGTCAATATAAAACATTTCAGGAAAAAATCTCTATTTCTATTACTAACATCAAATCAGAGTATTAAAATTAAAAGAATGTTGACTATCTAATTTCATGTACATCTTTTGTTTAACTTTTTTTTCTTATCAGCCTTAAATATCAAATGTCAATGTCACCGCTTTTGCTCCTATTCAGTTATGGTTTCTGATTCTTTTATAGGAGCTCCATGCCGTTGTTTTTTGATTCACAACATTGCCAGGATCACGTAAGTAAAAACAACTGCTTTCATCAAAATTTTAAAACCCAACCAACCAAAGAAAACATTTCTTTATAAGGCTTTGTAAAATCTCCTTTCTCCCTTTGGGAGCTATACTTTAGACCTAAAATGTGTCAACTAATGTCCATTTGATAAAAGAATTATCAAGCAATAATACTTATTTCAGCTCCCTCTTCCTTAATTACTAGCTCTCTGCATGTCTGGATGTTGAAACAGAATGAAGGATCCTAAAATGGAGTCACTCCGATGAGATACATGAGTATTAATGTGACAAATTCTATAGCCTTACTCAACAAAGCTCCCATTGAAGTCAATGTCCCAGTAAGGATTAATTAAGGACTATGGGATATGGCCCAAATGTTGCTATCACCCAAAAAGTCAGACAGCTGATTTTGTACACTGAATATGGCCAGCATGGTAACAGTTCTGTAAGGACAGGAAGAAAAACATAAAATAAGAAAAAAATCTGAGTCGAGGCCACATTTGGGCACTTGCTTTATTAAGCTTTAGTGGATGAAAGAGCAACATAGTGTAACATTTAGTTAAGTGTTTGTTTCTCCCTCTAGTTGCAAGACCTTTGGCCAGGAAAAAAGGGCTACTATTACAAGCAGCTAAGAGTTTGTGTTTACTGTAGGTCCCAAGTTATCTCACTAACAATCTGTTGTGATAGGCATTGTACAAACTCCCACTAACTTTGAAGCAGGTTCCCATGGCACCATTAAGTCAGCTTGCATACCTCATTTCCTTACCTTGCAGCTACATTTCCCTGTACCATCAACACATGAACATTTTTCAGTCTCTGCATCACAAGTCTGAGGATCAGTCCCTGCCAGCAAGCAGTCACAGGGGATACATTGTGGGTATTTCCAATATCCCGGTCTGCACTGAGTGCATTTGTCCCCAGCAAATTTAGGGTGGCAGGAGCAGCAGCCGGTATCTGAGTTACACTGGAAACTGAGGGATCCAACCACACTGCAATCACAGGCCTATAAAGAAGAGAGAGACAACAATAGATTTTAATCACATTTCTTGTAGGAAGTCTTGTCATTTGCAGCCATAGATGAACACATGTTACTTGGGAGTTCGTATACAGTAATGTATTTCCAAAGTTAACAGCAATGCATCTGTATCAGAAGGCCACAATCTAGTTAGGGTAAGAGAGGAGCCAGAAGTGAAACAACATATATTTACAATATTATTTTCATCATATTTTATTTATCACTTGAAGCTTTTGCATTGTAAATGAACCAGTCTAGTGGCCTCTGAGTCTGAGGTAGCAGAGTGAGAAATATAATGTGCTTTGTTAAACCCACAAACAAATCTTGACATCTGGTGCAGGGCAGGCTTAGACAACACTGCCAGAACTGCAGCTGCCATAGGTCTCAATCCCCGTGCCACCGAGTCCCACCAGAACTAGTGCAATGATTATTAATTAGGTTCCAGTGCATGGACAACACATGTCGCAGTGCAGACAGAACTGATTTTGCATACGGTCCTCTAGAGAAGCAGGTAGTCAGAGAAGCTGAAGGCCTCTAAAAGGTAGAAGAACCAATCCCTTAGGAGTATCATTGTGACTACTCGGTAATGCTAGCAGAGAACATTCAATTGAATCAGTGGCATGATGGGAGCCTCATATCAAGAAACTTTGCTTGCAATAGCAACATTGTTCCAGTGCCAATAGTACAAGTTGCCACAGTAACTGGCATGGACACACACTCACTAAAATTAAAGAAGTAAAGCTGGCAGGGAGAAGAATAAAATTTGCAGATTTAGTTTCCACTCAAAATTAAAATCTTGTTAACATGACTAGCTACAGCATCCCATTTGAATTCAAAAGACCTGCTCACAGCACAGGTCATTTATATGACAGTCACGCACTCAATCTTTACTGACTGCAACAGAAACAATAATGGTCAGCAAATGTTTGACAGGCTGCTGTATAGTCTAAGAATTAAAACCTTTTCAAAGCAGTATGCTTACTCAATATGTTATGCTGGAAGATAAATCCTAGAGAACAACTTGTTCACCACACAGAGAGATAACTCGGGGTACAAGATAAAAACCTAAATAACCATCATATATAATGTTTCTTTTGCAAGGAACCAGTTTTATGCCGCATCCTCCAGCCTGAGAGTTATGACAGGCTCTGAAACCTGCTCCAGTACGAGCTCAAGTGGAGTAGGCATTCGCACCTCATCTCAGAGAAATTAGTTGCAACATGCTAGAAGGGAAGATTGACTGATATATCATTATTCATTTAAAAGAAAAGGAGTACTTGTGGCACCTTAGAGACTAACAAATTTATTAGAGCATAAGCTTTCGTGAGCTACAGCTCACTTCATCGGATGCATTTGGTGGAAAAAACAGAGGAGAGATTTATATACACACACACACAGAGAACATGAAACAATGGGTTTATCATACACACTGTAAGGAGAGTGATCACTTAAAATAAGCCATCACCAGCAGCGGGGGGGGGGGGCGGAGGGGGTGGCGGGAAGGAGGAAAACCTTTCATGGTGACAAGCAAGGTAGGCTAATTCCAGCAGTTAACAAGAATATCAGAGGAACAGTGGGGGGTGGGGTGGGAGGGAGAAATACCATGGGGAAATAGTTTTACTTTGTGTAATGACTCATCCATTCCCAGTCTCTATTCAAGCCTAAGTTAATTGTATCCAGTTTGCAAATTAATTCCAATTCAGCAGTCTCTCGTTGGAGTCTGTTTTTGAAGCTTTTTTGTTGAAGGATAGCCACTCTTAGGTCTGTGATCGAGTGACCAGAGAGATTGAAGTGTTCTCCAACTGGTTTTTGAATGTTGTAATTCTTGACGTCTGATTTGTGTCCATTCATTCTTTTACGTAGAGACTGTCCAGTTTGGCCAATGTACATGGCAGAGGGGCATTGCTGGCACATGATGGCATATATCACATTGGTAGATGCGCAGGTGAACGAGCCTCTGATAGTGTGGCTGATGTGATTAGGCCCTATGATGGTATCCCCTGAATAGATATGTGGACAGAGTTGGCAACGGGCTTTGTTGCAAGGATAGGTTCCTGGGTTAGTGGTTCTGTTGTGTGGTGTGTGGTTGCTGGTGAGTATTTGCTTCAGATTGGGGGGCTGTCTGTAAGCAAGGACTGGTCTGTCTCCCAAGATCTGTGAGAGTGATGGGTCGTCCTTCAGGATAGGTTGTAGATCCTTGATGATGCGTTGGAGAGGTTTTAGTTGGGGGCTGAAGGTGATGGCTAGTGGAGTTCTGTTGTTTTCTTTGTTGGGCCTGTCCTGTAGTAGGTGACTTCTGGGTACTCTTCTGGCTTTGTCAATCTGTTTCTTCACTTCAGCAGGTGGGTATTGTAGTTGTAGGAATGCATGATAGAGATCTTGTAGGTGTTTGTCTCTGTCTGAGGGGTTGGAGCAAATGCGGTTATATCGTAGCGCTTGGCTGTAGACAATGGATCGAGTGGTATGATCTGGATGAAAGCTAGAGGCATGTAGGTAGGAATAGCGGTCAGTAGGTTTCCGATATAGGGTGGTGTTTATGTGACCATCGCTTATTAGCACCGTAGTGTCCAGGAAGTGGATCTCTTGTGTGGACTGGTCCAGGCTGAGGTTGATGGTGGGATGGAAATTGTTGAAATCATGGTGGAATTCCTCAAGAGCTTCTTTTCCATGGGTCCAGATGATGAAGATGTCATCAATGTAGCGCAAATAGAGTAAGGGAATTAGGGGACGAGAGCTGAGGAAGCGTTGTTCTAAGTCAGCCATAAAAATGTTGGCATACTGTGGGGCCATGCGGGTACCCATCGCAGTGCCGCTGATTTGAAGGTATACATTGTCACCAAATGTGAAATAGTTATGGGTGAGGACAAAGTCACAAAGTTCAGCCACCAGGTTAGCCGTGACAGTATCGGGGATACTGTTCCTGACGGCTTGTAGTCCATCTTTGTGTGGAATGTTGGTGTAGAGGGCTTCTACATCCACAGTGGCTAGGATGGTGCTTTTAGGAAGATCACCAATGGACTGTAGTTTCCTCAGGAAGTCGGTGGTGTCTCGAAGATAGCTGGGAGTGCTGGTAACGAAGGGCCTGAGGAGGGAGTCTACATAGCCAGACAATCCTGCTGTCAGGGTGCCAATGCCTGAGATGATGGGGCGTCCAGGATTTCCAGCTTTATGGATCTTGGGTAGCAGATAGAATACCCCAGGTCGGGGCTCCAGGGATGTGTCTGTGCGGACTTGTTCTTGTGCTTTTTCAGGGAGTTTCTTGAGCAAATGCTGTAGTTTCTTTTGGTAACTCTCAGTGGGATCAGAGGGTAATGGCTTGTAGAAAGTGGTGTTGGAGAGCTGCCTAGTGCCTCTTGTTCATACTCCGACCTATTCATGATGACGACAGCACCTCCTTTGTCAGCCTTTTTGATTATGATGTCAGAGTTGTTTCTGAGGCTGTGGATGGCACTGTGTTCTGCATGGCTGAGGTTATGGGGTAAGCGATGCTGCTTTTCCACAATTTCAGCTCGTGCACATCGGCGGAAGCAGTCTATGTAGAAATCCAGGCTGCTGTTTCGACCTTCAGGAGGAGTCCACCCAGAATCCTTCTTTTTGTAGTGTTGGCAGGAAGGTCTCTGTGGGTTAATATGTTGGTCAGAGGTGTGTTGGAAATATTCCTTGAGTATGAGACGTCGAAAATAGGATTCTAGGTCACCACAGAACTGTATCATGTTCGTGGGGGTGGAGGGGCAAAAGGAGAGGCCCCGAGATAGGACAGATTCTTCTGCTGGGCTAACAGTATAGTTGGATAGATTAACAATATTGCTGGGTGGGTTACGGGAACTATTGTTGTGGCCCCTTGTGGCATATAGTAGTTTAGATAGCTTAGTGTCCTTTTTCTTTTGTAGAGAAGCAAAGTGTGTTTTGTAAATGGCTTGTCTAGTTTTTGTAAAGTCCAGCCACGAGGAAGTTTGTGTGGAAGGTTGGTTCTTTATGAGAGTATCCAGTTTTGAGAGCTCATTCTTAATCTTTCCCTGTTTGCTGTAGAGGATGTTGATCAGGACCTGGGGTATTCTATCTGCTACCCAAGATCCATAAACCTGGAAATCCTGGACACCCCATCATCTCAGGCATTGGCACCCTGACAGCAGGATTGTCTGGCTATGTAGACTCCCTCCTCAGGCCCTTCGTTACCAGCACTCCCAGCTATCTTCGAGACACCACCGACTTCCTGAGGAAACTGCAGTCCATTGGTGATCTTCCTAAAAGCACCATCCTAGCCACTATGGATGTAGAAGCCTTCTACACCAACATTCCACACAAAGATGGACTACAAGCCATCAGGAACAGTATCCCCGATACTGTCACGGCTAACCTGGTGGCTGAACTTTGTGACTTTGTCCTCACCCATAACTATTTCACATTTGGTGACAATGTATACCTTCAAATCAGCGGCACTGCGATGGGTACCCGCATGGCCCCACAGTATGCCAACATTTTTATGGCTGACTTAGAACAACGCTTCCTCAGCTCTCGTCCCCTAATTCCCTTACTCTATTTGCGCTACATTGATGACATCTTCATCATCTGGACCCATGGAAAAGAAGCTCTTGAGGAATTCCACCATGATTTCAACAATTTCCATCCCACCATCAACCTCAGCCTGGACCAGTCCACACAAGAGATCCACTTCCTGGACACTACGGTGCGAATAAGCGATGGTCACATAAACACCACCCTATATCGGAAACCTACTGACCGCTATTCCTACCTACATGCCTCTAGCTTTCATCCAGATCATACCACTCGATCCATTGTCTACAGCCAAGCGCTACGATATAACCACATTTGCTCCAACCCCTCAGACAGAGACAAACACCTACAAGATCTCTATCATGCATTCCTACAACTACAATACCCACCTGCTGAAGTGAAGAAACAGATTGACAGAGCCAGAAGAGTACCCAGAAGTCACCTACTACAGGACAGGCCCAACAAAGAAAACAACAGAACTCCACTAGCCATCACCTTCAGCCCCCAACTAAAACCTCTCCAACGCATCATCAAGGATCTACAACCTATCCTGAAGGACGACCCATCACTCTCACAGATCTTGGGAGACAGACCAGTCCTTGCTTACAGACAGCCCCCCAATCTGAAGCAAATACTCACCAGCAACCACACACCACACAACAGAACCACTAACCCAGGAACCTATCCTTGCAACAAAGCCCGTTGCCAACTCTGTCCACATATCTATTCAGGGGATACCATCATAGGGCCTAATCACATCAGCCACACTATCAGAGGCTCGTTCACCTGCGCATCTACCAATGTGATATATGCCATCATGTGCCAGCAATGCCCCTCTGCCATGTACATTGGCCAAACTGGACAGTCTCTACGTAAAAGAATGAATGGACACAAATCAGACGTCAAGAATTATAACATTCAAAAACCAGTTGGAGAACACTTCAATCTCTCTGGTCACTCGATCACAGACCTAAGAGTGGCTATCCTTCAACAAAAAAGCTTCAAAAACAGACTCCAACGAGAGACTGCTGAATTGGAATTAATTTGCAAACTGGATACAATTAACTTAGGCTTGAACAGAGACTGGGAATGGATGAGTCATTACACAAAGTAAAACTATTTCCCCATGTTATTTCTCCCCCCCACCCCACCCCACCCCCCACTGTTCCTCAGATATTCTTGTTAACTGCTGGAATTAGCCTACCTTGCTTGTCACCATGAAAGGTTTTCCTCCTTCCCCCCCCCCCGCTGCTGGTGATGGCTTATCTTAAGTGATCACTCTCCTTACAGTGTGTATGATAAACCCATTGTTTCATGTTCTCTGTGTGTGTGTGTGTATATAAATCTCTCCTCTGTTTTTTCCACCAAATGCATCCGATGAAGTGAGCTGTAGCTCACGAAAGCTTATGCTCTAATAAATTTGTTAGTCTCTAAGGTGCCACAAGTACTCCTTTTGTTTTTGCGAATACAGACTAACATGGCTGCTACTCTGAAACCTGTCATTATTAATTTAGGTAGTGCCATAGCAGCTGCCATGCTAATATACTCATATAAAAGACAAACAGAGAATGGATTCCACAGCTCAGATAAGAGTCTTCACCCCTGTTAGGCTGGTTTCAAGCCAAACATTCTATATTGCAGCAGAAAGGCAAAGATTTTACAAGAGCAGCTTTAAACACACTCGGAAAAGATTCTACATAATTAGTGAGCAGCTTGAACTAGATGAGAAACAACCCTTTAAGGAAGGTCATTAATGGTATATGACTATGTTCAGACAGAGCACACTCTTCTAGCATAACTGCAGAAGTATTAAACCCCATTTTGTCAAGGTGAGTGGTAGAGAGGAGTAGATATTTGAACCTGGCATAATATTCACGGTCTGTCATTAGTTTTCAGCCTTGGCTGAATGATACTCACCTTATATCCGTGCATGTCATTACTATATCTTTCAAATCCTCCCCCTGCCTGTCTCACGTCCTCTCATCTTTTCATTCCCGCTCCTTTCTTCTCTTTTCCTTCCCTTCTTTCTCTTTCTTAACTCTTGTGACAAACTCTTGTGGGATTTAGATGCTCAAAAGAAGGTTTACACATCTCAACCTGGTTTAGAAAGCACTTTTTAATTGCCATCATTGCTCTTTCCTCCACTTCCCCTTTCTTTCTTCCATTGATTTCTAAATACATGTCAAAGGTCTCCTTGCCCTGAAGTCCAAGAGAACATTCTCCTTGATGTCAGAATCATGACCTGAGTGAATTTGTTCTGCACAGACACAATATATCACTTATTACTGTATGTCTGTACTTAATATAAACAAGTTGTTATTGTGACAGATATGGCAATTTCCTGCAATATCCTGGACAAACCATATTGAGTTATGTATTTTAGGAGTTTGTTGTATTAAAAATGCAAATGTTTATGTATTATTGTGGGAGTGTATGCAATGTCTCAAGGGAGGAGACCTGACTAATGTAAACCCTGGGAAGTGTTATGAGCTTCAAAAGAGAGTTTGAAACAATGAGAACTTTTAAAGTTAAGTGGTTCTCCAGGCAGGGCCTGCTCTAGGATTTTTGCCACCCCAAGCAAAAAAATATTTTGCAGTCCCTGCTTTTTTTCATGCCCTCCTGCCCCCAGCTCTGCCCCAATTCCGCCCCTTCCCTGAATCCCCAGCTCCGCCTCCTCCCCGGGCATCCAACATTCCCCCTCCATTGCTTCCTGTGGCTCCTCCCCCCACAACCTCCCGCCCTAGCTCACCTCTGCTCTGCCTGCTCCCCGAACATGCCGCCGCTCTGCTTCTCCCCCTCCCTCTCAGGTGAGGGAGGGGCAGCATGTTCAGGGGAGCAGGCGGAGCAGAGGTGAGTTGGGGGGGAGGAGCGCAGGAAGTAACGGGGCGGGTAGAAGATCTGCTTCCCGCCCAAGCTCACCATCACCGCCTCCCCCGAGCATGCCGCCACTCGGCTTCTCCTCCCTCCCTCCCAGGCTTGCCGCACGAAACAGCTGTTTCGTGCGTGGCAAGCCTGGGAGGGAGGAGAAGTGGAGCGGTGGTGGCAGCGCGCTCAGGGGAGCAGGCGGAGGTGGAGCAGAGGCGAGCTGGGGTGGAAGGGGCACATTTCTAGGGGCGGCATGGCCGGCGGCGGAATGCTGCCCCTCAAAATGTGCCGCCCCAAGCACCTGCTTGTTTTGCTGGTGCCTATAGCCGGCCCTGTCTCCAGGAAATCTCTAGGGAAGGTGTATGCAAATTTAATTCTTCCAGTTATGCAATACCCCCCACACCAGTCTTTTGAAGCTACACCCTGAGGAGAAACCTATTGTCTATGAATCAACTATTATCAAGTCAAAGACCCAGACTGTATAAAGGAGAGACTCTCAGATTCATGGGTGAGCCAAGGTGATTATGAACCCTAGGTGGGGTTTGAAGGACTGTTCACCTCCCGGAGCCCTTCCTGCAGTCAGGGTGTGATCTCTGGTAAGCTTATTAGCATGTGTGTAGATTATGTTATTATTTTTAATATGTTCTCTCTGTAATGCTTTCATCTTAAGAAGAAATGCACTTGCTTTGAAAGAGCTGCACGGTAACTTAACATAACTTAACTTAACATAACGGCAGTTATGCTGTTTATAGTCTCTGAAGAAGGAAGGCAAAGCGGCCTCCTGAGTCAGTCTGCCTTGCTGATGAATTCACAGTGTAGGCAGGAAGCAGGGCAGCCTGCCAATCAGTAGGGAAAGAAATGTGGGTCTCTGCCCAAGAGAGGTAATCGCTGGAGTGCTAGAAGACTAAGAGTGGGTGCCCTTGATGGACCATAGTGGGGAATACAGGTACAGTTGCCCTGAATTGTGACAGTAATCTTCCCAGTTGAGTTAATATACCTATAATACAAAAATCATAAACAAACAATATCCAACAGCTTTACCATGGATGAACATATGGTACAAACAGATCTGGTGATGCAGCAAATAACAGATTGCATGCCAGGAGAGAGAGTCTGCAGTATTCAGATACAGGTCATCAGCACCTATATTGTTTCCCTGATTGATACCAAAACTCAAAACACAACCACGTGGCTCTTTACAAGCCTAAAATTGTATTGTAGCTTCAAACTACTGTACTTTACCCCATAAAAAACATGGAACACACAGAGAGAAAATAAGAGATCCACTCACCTTGCACCCGCTGACAATGTCATGACCCCAGTAATTTGGTGCACATTTATCACACTTCTCTCCTATGGTATTGGGAGGGCACACACAGCGGCCGGTGACTGGATCACAATTATTACCAAGATGGGAACACTCACAAGCTTCAGGGGAGAGAGATAGAGAAATAAAATAGAGATAAAGTCATCCTCCCTCCCTGACATAGAGAGAGCAAGGTTAAGTCCATTTTCATCAGAGCTTTCACTACATGACACTTTTCTGTTGTCATATATCTATATCTATATGAAATAAAGTTATTCCTTCCTCTTGTTTTCTTGTTGAAGTCTAAGGGTTCCTCTCCACATCTTGTTGTTTGCTGGAATTTTCTGCAGAGAGGCTCACTGTAGCCAAGCACTTCTATTTTAAGAGGGAGATATTTAAAAAAAAATCAAATCTTCCTGGCTCCCCTTTTTTTCATCCTTTTGCCTCCAAAGAGGTGGCAGAAAGAAAAAAAAGGAGGTAGTCGGGATAAATATCCTACCACTGAACTGATTGCAACTCCAAGTGGCGCTAATAATGTGGATAGCAAAAACCCCACATTCACCACTGAGATCCCCTTTAGTTGCATTGTACGGGGAGACTTTGGCAAACCAGTAAAGTGCCTGAAACCACTATGGCTTATTGCTAAAGCAGCCAAGTCAGCAGGCTGTAAATTGGCCATTCAGCAGTCTCAGTTTAACCAAGGCAGGAGGGGAGGGGGGTTTTTGCCACAGAGAGGGCAGCTTGACCCCGCGTCCTTCCTGATAAGAATTGTGTTGAAGTTGCTGATACATGGATTTTAGAAGAGCAGGATGTGCCCCAGGAATGTCTACTGGGGCCTCAAGGCTGCAAACTCTGGAAAAACCCACACCTAGTTAATCAATAATCAGAAAGAGCTTCTTGCTTGCCCATTGGAACTGCTTGCTTAACAAGTTTTCTTTAAGGGAAATGTCATGCTATTATTAATGTATAAATACAGGGAAAAAGTTTGAGGTGGTGGGACTCTTCAGGACTGGACTCTCCCTCTGGGTGCGTCATTTTCCCCAGTGGCAGACAGGCTGCCGCTGTGCCACTCGAGAGCCACACTCAGCTTTGGTAATTATCAAGGGTTGGGGGTGTTTTACTAACCTGTTAAAGATGTGTGTATAAGTGCTTGAGACTAAGTAAAGTTTAACTTTAAGTGAAGGCACTCTTGTGTTGTCCTGTTTGTGCCAGCCATTTATCGGTCGGATGGCCGTGTCTCCCGATTTATTTCCTGACACCACCTCACACAGAGTAAAAGTTACCAAGAGCTTTGGGTTGAAAGAACCCCGGGTAACAGCATCTGCTTCAGAAGCAGTTAAAACAGTAGAATGGAAATCTAGTTCCCTTTCTTCACCACATTCTGCTTTTAATGGGTCTGTAAAAAACTCTTCAAACAAAATTAGACTCTCGTTTCAAATAAAATTGTAAGTTTAGAACAATGTAGTGCAGCAACAGAAGAAATAAATCAATGAGCTAGATGATAAAATCCAGAATTTTTATGAAGAGAATAATAGCACTATAGCTCTAACTGGAGCAATTATCAGAGATAATGTTGCTACTCATAGTAAACCAGAATTTATGGAAAAAATATTAAATCTACAAATGTTTGGATTCTGGGTATTCCCAACTAATTATGATTGAAGAACTATCAGTTAAAGGTTCAGCTCTTTTAGCTTTATTGGCTGGAACTGAGTCATCTTAAAATATAATGGGCCAGATTATGGTCAATCTAACACTTCCAAGAAGGCTGGCACAGGGCAACTCTTGACTCCACATCATGGGTAGCATCTTGGATGGGAGAGCTGCTTCCACAGGTAGGTGAGGAGCGGGGGCTCTGACCAATGCAACTGCATCAGGATGCTGGAAGAAGTAATTTGCTCCAGATCCATAGATTCATAGATTATAAAGCCACTGATATCATCTAGTCTGACCTCCTGTATGATACAAGCCACAGGGCTTCCCTAATTAATTCCTGTTTCAGTATATTTTTTAGATTAACATCCAGTCTTGATTTAAATATTGCCAGTGATGGAGAATCCACTACCACCTTTGGTAAGTTGTTTCAATGGTTGCTCACCCTCATGGTTAAAAATATAGATAGTGCAGGTACAAGGTTGGCACCGGTTACTCCCCTCTCACTCGCCACTACAGCAGAAAGGGAATGAGCAAGCAGCTCATGACTATCTGTCCCCTGGTCTATTTCTAGGGCAGCACTACAATGTACTACTCCTTGCTTAGGGTTGTGGCACAACCACAATTTAGCTCACTGAACAGATAAAATATACCAATAAAAAGCCTTCTATTGTTCAAAATATTTCTACTCCAATCAGAACGAAATCATGAGCATGGCGTGGTGACGTAACAGTTGGCTGTGGTTTGGTAAAAATTGATCTCTCTAAAACAAATCAACTGCTGCAGAAAATTATTAAACGTTTGCCTTGAACCTGCAATGACCTTCATGCAGATGGACTCCTGTGCCCACACAGCTCCGCTGACTGCATGCTGGTGTAGAGGCCCAGCCATGCAGAGGTCACTGAGGGACTGAGTCTGTCACTTGAATTCTCTTCTCTGGATTTCCAGACTTTAGTTCTATTCGCTACAAATGTTATTTAATTAAAAATAAATTTATATTATAATATTCAATAACTGTAGGGTATGAGCTTAATAAAATAAATAATAAAAGCAGAATTCATTTGTTGTAGGTGAAGAACTGGATTCACATGTAGAAATCTTGTACAACTTTTCTGTATCGATGTCAATAATATATTGTGATACTTTGTTTTTCTATAATATACCTTTGTAGGTTTTATAATTTTTTTATTATGCCAAAAATCTCTAAATTACATTCCTCTTGGATAAATGCTAGATAAAAGAGGCCCAATATTTTATTCTACATTTAACTGTCTCTTTGGTGCTCATTTTCATGGACTTTTTTCGAGCATGATTTGATATACTTAAAAACATTCCATCTTTTCTATGTGATTTATTATTCAATTCCTGTAGTTTTTCGTCTTTTGAAACAACATATAAAAAGCTGACTAAAAATAGATGGGGGCAGAGGGACTTGCATTTTCAACAGAATTCCTTCCTGTCTATTTTCTTCATTTTAGAACATCTAAAAATCGGAGTCTTCCGATTTTAAGTATCTGGATTTATTTATTTAAACAATGGTTTTCTCATCTGGTACAAAACAAATATATTTCTGTCAAAAAAACAAAAACAAAACCCCTCCTAAAACAAAAAACTCCCTTTTTACCTGGATTGTTTCCCAGCTTAATAGAAGTGAGCTGTAGCTCACAAAAGCTTATGCTCAAATAAATTTGTTAGTCTCTAAGGTGCCACAAGTACTCCTTTTCTTTTTGCGAATACAGATTAACACGGCTGCTACTCTGAAACCTGTCTTAAACTTAAATTTTTTTGTGTTGGGAGAAACAGAATTTAAGATTTTAATGTAAAATCTCATTTATTGTCCTTTGATGCCCCTTACTCAAATACATGAAAAACATTTTGTAATGAGTGGGAAACATGTATTTAAGTATTCTTATTATCTGTAGGATGATTAAAGACAGAAAGATTTCACAAAAGGGATGTGCTTTTTAGTTCTGTGACTGTTAGAAGAAGAGACCAATCATTAGGGTTGGCCAGAAAACAAGAATTCCATTTCACAAAAAACTTTGAGGTTTCCACATTTGGTTCTGTTCCAATGTGGAATGAAACCAAAACTTTCAAAACTGAGTTAGAGACAGAGACACTAACTCTAGAGATGTGCCTGATTTTGGACATATACTAACCACTGAGCTCTAAGTGTCAGGACCTCCCTTTGCCCCAATGAATAGTTAAATATTTACAGAAAGTGGAATAGCTCCAATAGGACCGATCAACAGAAGCAGTGGCTGACTCTATAGCCCAGTGCTTTAGGCATTCCCCAGGAAGCAGGAGACCCAGGTTCATGTCTCGGCTATCCCAGATTTGGACCCAGGACTTGAACCTGGGTATTCCGTATCCTGCACGAGTTCCCCAAACACTGGGCTCCTGGCTATTCTGGGTAGGTCTTGAGCTCTCTCTACCCCTCCCCAAAGAAATATGGACCTGAGAATCCTTCCCAACCGAAGCTTTGCTGAAACAGATATGTTTCTGTGAAAAACTTTGGTTTCAACACACTGGCACTTCCTGAAAAAAAAAATTTGTTGGAAAATTCCTGACCAGTTCTACCAATCATGAACTCCATTCACAGTTCTCTTGTTTTATGCACTAAGAGCTTGGCGATGGCAGTTACCGTTAGAGCTGAGTGAATAACTGATTTTTTGGTTCACAGGAATTTTTGGAAAAAATGAACAAAAAATTCATTTCAGGTAGACACTAAAATTGTGAAAATTCAGGCAAATTGAAAAAAAAAATCCATTTCAGATTAAACAAAACTGATTTTGTTTCCCATACCTTTCAAGGGCTTATTTAAGAAAATGGGCAAACAAGGAGGGGGTCCTGCTGCTGCCCTCCCTATAACTTTAGCCCTGATGTTAGGGCATGAGAGATATGGGAGACCAAGATTCAATTCCCACTCTGGCTAATGCAGAGAGGGAATTTGAACAGGGGTCTCCCACCATCCAGAAGACTGCCCAAGCCATTGGAGTATGGGATATTCTGCTATGGATCTTCTCTCAGTCTCATCTGCTGAAGCTACTCATTTCATGGAGTCAGTGAGTCTCCCATATCCTAGGTGAGTGCTCTAACTACCAGGAGAGTGTCCTTTTCACTCTCTCTACCCCTTATTCAGAGCAGGGACTCTGAACCTGGGTCTCCCACATTCCTGGTGCCCTAGCCACTGGGCTATTGTAGGGCTCATTCTCTGACCAGAAATTCCATCCATGACCTGAGAAACCTTCCTGACTGATCATTTCTGCAAAAAGTTTACATGAATCACCATTTTCCAACCAAAAGATTTTTAATTTAAAAATTCCTGACCACCTCTGTCCCTATGCCTTTTATGCATACCCATGATACAGCAGCTTGGCTATAAAAAGAGGTTAGAGTGGCTCACTCCATATTATCCTGTATGCAGCTTGGTCCATGGCAATGCCCCCACCTTAGATATAGGGTAGGATAGTCCAAGGAAGAACATGCTACAGATTGAGAAGGGAAAAATCTGCAACAGGCCATTAAATGGGACCTGATTGTTTACGTACGAGTGCATCCTCCTTCTTCAAAGTTATAAAACCCAGGAGCACAGCGATCGCATTTCTTTTCTGCTACGCCAGGCTGGCAATGGCACTGTCCAGTCTCATCACAGTCGAAGGATTTGGAACCAAAAGAATTGCAGTTACAGGGAACACATCCTCTAGACGAGTGTAGACCAAATGTTCCAGGCTGCCACATAAGACAGAGGAAGAGCATTTAGTATAGATGAGGTCTATCTACAGAACAAAGAGTTAAACAGTAAAAATGCTGGGGGCAGAGGGTTTATTTGAGTTCTTTCCTCCTCAACGGCAATAAGAATAATCTGAAATAAATTAAAAATAAAGGGCCAGAGCCTAAAGCCTTTGAGTTGAGGACATGACATATCTTGCTGGCTCTGATCTGAGTAAGGACTTAAGGATTTGATCCAATGTTTATTAGAATTAGGGCACTTTGTGTCGCTGTGTAAGCCTACTGAATTTTCCTGTGATGTCTGTTTCTAGACCCTTCCAACACATGAAGAAATGAGGGTAATCAGATTGCAGACAACCTCCCAAAGACATACTCATAAGGCATCCCTAAGTATAGCAATTTATTTCAGCAGGGAGATTTTGAAGTGTGCTCTAAAAGGTCACTTATAGAACTTTGCCATTTAACCTGACTAAAATGCCGGCTCCATCTTGCTGAATTGAATATTTGGATTGTGATATTTTTGAAGGTTATAGTCATAAGCTAACTGAATAAACACAAATACTGACCTATGCTTCAGCACAGTCTGCTATATGCTTTGCACATTATCATTATGATTTTTATTACATTTGTCTGATTTCAGGCCCATTCTTGCTCCCACAGAAGGGAAACAGGATGGAATGGGAGGACAGATTTCACCTCCTTGGGCCAGGGACCATTTCTCACACATTTGTCAAACAGTATATATGACTACAGCACTCTGTGAATAATGCATAGAGATAACTTACAAAAAACAACTGAACCCTTTATTTTCCTGCCAAATTGGAGGGGGGAAGCATTAAGGTAAAATTTACAGGCCAACTTCAGCTATGGTATAAGCGAGTGCAACTTTATTTACTTCAATGTGAGTTGCATCCTTTTATTCTAGTTTTGAGTGTTGTCCAATATTTTCAGGACAATTAAATAGCTCTGACAGCCGAAGATAAAGCTATGCAACCAGTCTCTTGTTTCTCTTCATTTTATTCTTTTACTTTTTCTGCATTAACCACTCCAGGGGCCTTCCAAAATCAAAACCTGAAGAAAAATATTCTGCAAAAGTTGAATATCAACGGATATAACACTAAGTAGCTTCCCCCTTAAGGCTATCTGTATAAGGCAAAAATACTTGTGAAGAAAGGAAGATAAGGCTTTAATATATATCAAACTGGACAGACCTATGCTGAGCTTTTGGCCGATAGGTTAAATTGAATCAGCTGAACAGAAGTTCTATGGCAGCACAAAATTCTTTATATTAAAATAATGAGTTTAATTTTACATTAGGTATATGTTTACTGTGAATATGACAGGGAAACCAAACTTTGCATATAGTGATTTTGTCATTAAAGTGCATAAGGCTGTGGAGGTGGAGTATTTTTGTTTAGCTGACATGGATCTGACATGGATCGTTTTGCTGGGGCAATCTGGGCATCTGGGCAGAGGTCAACTGGGAGAATCATGTGAAAACTAATGAAGGATCATACATATAACAAGTAATTATCCAAATTTTCATTTCCAAATTTTATAGTGATATGCTACACTGGTATGTACCTTAGCATGATGAAACATAACAGAGAAAGGAATACCCAAACTCTTGTAATTAAATTTCCAGGTTCAATTAAATCTACAGACCATCTCTAAAGATTTCTTTCATAAGAGGAAGAAATAGAATTCAAAAGAAGAAATGTGAATATGCAAAATCTCAGGACAGGGATTCAGATTAATGCAGCGAAGCAAGCATAACGCAGCATGCAACTCAGTTCTCAATGAAAGGTTTGATAGGATCTAATAAATTCTGTTTATCAGGGTGAAAAACAGTAAAATTGGCTCACAGGCTAGAACTGCATAGCGTGATGGAAAGAAGGATCACCAGCATACGCTATTTTCTACAGTGATGAGTTTTGCAGAGTGAAAGGCATTCTGATAAGTCATGCAGTCCCCCCAGATTAATCCTCAATAAAATCTATTTATATATTGAAATTAAAACTCTATTTTATAAGAATCATATTTAACAGGGAGCAAATTTCTCACTTCTAAGACTCTGGATAAAAACAAAGAAATATGCTGAATCTTTCCAAATATACTATTATGTTTTGTCTTTATGATGGATGTTCATGTATGTGTAATATATGTGCAAATAGTATTTTTGCGTATGGTTTTGGGTAACAAAAGTATATCCTAAATGCTTCCATTTAGGAACAGGGCATTATAATTACACCAACTTCAAAAAAGGTTGCTTTGACTAGACATGAAAAATAACAGGACTATCCTGATTATTGTTTTCAGTTGGGAAATAGATTCTTCCAATGTGCACTTTAGGTAATAAAAGAAGTCAGCTCAAGTAGCTGGCATGTGAATTAGTGAAAACTCAAAGTCTACTACATATGATGATCCAGAACCCCTACATATGTTCATCATCAGGGTTGATCCTTCTCCTGGACTAAATTTCTTGATATCTGGAATCCATAAAGATTTAGGGTGAAATCCTGCCCAGTTAAAGTCAGTGGCAACACTCCCATTGACTTCAATGGGGCCAGGATTTCACCCATAATTTCTGTACGTGTCACTATTGATTATGTTGTCTCTAGACTTATTCTGGTATTTATGGTTTTGCCTACATTGTGCTTTGGGCTAGGTTCAATCCTGAAGGAGTGTAAATATTTTAAAAGTCTGCATTTGTACCATGTCATATTCCTAAGCCTGTGGTTTCTTGATAAACTATTAATTTAGCACAACAAAGAATGGGTGTAAAAACCTCCAACCACTATTTGGGAGTCCCCATGCACAAACAAATGCTGAAATCCAGCCCATGCATCACACAGGTTTTCTTATTACCAAAGCGACAGGGCTGTAAGCACCCCGTGGACACCCGCTGGTACCAGTGAAGCCCCATCTCTTAGAAGGGACTTGGATTTGCTGAGTGGCCCGTGGATTTTCTTTCCGTTTATGCACCTGTCTGCTGAGCTCACAGCGTTTACCCATGAATCCTGATTTGCAGATGCATCTCCCCAACATATCACAGCTCAGTGACATGGATCTTAAAGGACTGCAGCCACAGGGTATGCAGAATTGCTTTTCTGGGGCCCACAAGTAGTTGGGCTTTAGGAGTGAAAGGCAAAAGATAGTTAGCCAACAAAGGCAGAGAAGTGATATGGAAAGTTGTTGAGAAAAAAGTGCGGCATTAAACAAAGATTAGCTATCTACCATCTGATAACATACTTATGAAATAAAATACACAAAACATTGAATTTAATAATGGGAACTAAAATATAAACTCTATGGTTAGTATTAACTAGCTTTAATTATTGTATGTGCACATTGTACAGCAAAGGACAAATTCTGCCCTCTGTTACACCTGGTATGTTCCAATGATGTCAGTGGGGCTCCCTTGAATGAAACCTTTGACGAATGTTGAAAATCAAAGTAGTGCATTTATGGAGGCCCTGACCCAGAAATCTACTTGCGTAAGTACACAGCTAAGAGTAAGTAAGTAAGTAGAAATAATCCATTCCATTTCTATAGGATTTCTCATGTGCTTTAAACTAGGCACCTGCTTAGGTGTTTTAACAGAGAGGGGCCAAAGCCAGGAGTTCTCACTCGGCAGTCTGTAGAGCTACAATAATCTATGAAGAAGAACAAAACATCCTGAAAATCAAGGATTTGGGGACTGGGCTGTTGGGTGGGTCCATGAGAGGAACTGTTTTTTGCAATGTTTTCCACTTTTGAACTAATGCACCAAGACAACAGGCAGTTTTGCCATGAAAATCTTCATTACCTTCATGCCATGAAAATCTTCACAATGCATAAAGCACAAAATACAATGCAGAGAAGACAAGCATTTGCTTTTTTGCAAATCAGCCAGTCTCTTTTAAGGCAGTAATTTTTTCCTCAGGGCTCTCATATGTATTACCTTTTTCATATACATTAAGTATTGATAGTGTATATAATTTTCAGGTGACTTAGAATAGAAAGGTATACATGTTAATTACACAGAAAGTGGCATATTCATTTAGTGCTGAGTTTTCCTCCAGAAAATTCCCAGAATACACACTGATCTCCTGCTATAGCAATAAAACCATTTAACTTTTGCTTTTCTTTGCCTGGAACAATCCATAATATTTTTTTAAATGGAAAAGCACTTAGTCATGTCAAACAGTCGAGAAGAGTTAAATGAAATCCCAGTTCAGATTACTCACCTTACACTCATCACAGCGACGTCCCACAACATTGGGCTTGCACTCACACTGCCCTGTCTGAGAGTTGCAGATCTCTGAGAATGAGCCATTGATGTTGCAGTGACATGCTATAGGGAAACAGAGTTTCACAATGCACTTTGTGAGGACATGAAATGCATAATAAGTGAAAGCTTACACTCCAATTTCAAAACAGTTTTTTGAAACCAAGCATTTACAGTATTATTAGTCTTATTACTGGCAAGGTCCTGTGAGGTGCTGATCAGCTTAGACTCTCACTGATGATAAAGGCGGTTCAGGGTACTCAGCACATAATACTATCACACCTATTTTAGGATTAGTGCACCTCTAACTGTACATTATAAAACTGTTTGCAAACCTAGGAATTTTGCTTCAAGATAAACCAAATCATTTGCAAATCACCAGAATTCAAAAATAGGAGAGCATACTACTATGGACATGTTCATCTATAATCAAGGGTCTGAAACTTTTACTTCCTACTCTATAGATTACATGCTCAAAATCTCATGGAAAACTGAGGAATGAGGAACAAAGACCTGCTGAAACCCACTGCTTCTAAAGAGCAGCCTGTCCACTGTAACAAATCTTCGTATCAACAGGATGGTGGTTGAGTAGCGATGAAAAGGTATAGGGTTGAGGTTTAGAGACTAGCTTGTTGTAATGCCCAAAGATGAAACTGGAGATCATATGCCTCCATGTCTCCATCTCAGCAACGGGCAATGTAACTCAGGTAGGCATCCTGCTGCCATTGGCTGGCCCTCATCCAATCTATGCCCAATCTCGCTTTGAAAGAGCTATTGAAAGGAATTGCTGCTTCTCTTTTTTGATACTTTTTGATACTTTTTGATGCTCCGCATTCTAAGTTCTGATGCTCTGAGAGAGGAAGAACCTGATGCACAGCGAGGCTATTCTACCAACTGCTCCTCCCACTCCCTTTGATCATGCCTCTCTCAGTCACACAGACCAGAGAATCCATAATGGTTACAGAAGGGAGAGAGGTGGCTATATGATGGTGAGGAATGTGACCATATAGACACTTTTCACATCCCCCTTCACCTTCATGAATAGGACCTTCCGTCTCCCTTCTTCCCCAGGAGAGGAGTTCATATAGTCCTATACTTCTTACTGTAAATTCCCTCTGCTTATCAGGTCCCTGCTTCAGTATCTTTTGCCCCTGCCAGCTTCCCTGAATGCCTGTTTCTCGTCCTTCTCTCAAACCCCAACTTGACATTTCATTTTAAGGAACACTTGTAGTCCCAACAATACACATTGTGATCACCATTAAAAAGTTAGCATCTGACAGACCACCACATGGCATTTCAGATACTGCAGTTGTTCCTAGTCTATGTATGGGGAAATACTGCAGTCATCTCACATGACTGTCTCCGATCTGCAGATAAATGCTCGCTCAAAATACAGAATGGTATTTTTTATGTGCTATGTGATGATTGTCACTTCATAACAAAAGACTGAGGATTTTATAACTTGTGAGTCTATTCATTGTCCCATTTTCCTAGGTCTTTAGATAAGCACTTCACATACTGGAATAAATACATACATACATAAATTAAAACCTGTACTACCCTAATGTCTTTTTTTGTAACAAGCAAAGCTTGTTCATGTCTTCCTAATGCTTTAATCTTCTTACATTTTGGGATATATTTAGTATAATACAAAGATTTAAAAACCCTTCTCCTATAGATTATATCACTTGTCCCCACTTTTCCCTGATTTTTTTTCTAGCTGCATTTTTGTCCCAATTCCCTCACCCTTGTTTCCACCATTCCTCCTATTGCCTCCCAGATTGTTTACTCTTTAAAACTACCTACATTCCAAAAAGGATACATAATGATTATTATTACATACTTCTTTCAAAATAGCTTTCTAATTCTGAGATCAACAGTGAAAGATTATACACTTGTAAACCTCCATTCTTAAAAGCATAACATAGGTTGTCAGCATGTAATATATATATAGTAAGTCTACTGAAGACTTCATTGGATTTTTGTCTTTCAGACAATTCCAAATACGGTATCTCAAGAATTTAAGTCAGAAATTACACTTTTTACATAGATCAGGTTATGTTATTAGTAATATCATACTCAAAATTCCACACAGTGTACTCCTAGTTTGACTACAGATGAGCTCTTGAGAAGGAGTGTAATATAGTGGTTAGGGCAAAAGTTGGAAGTCAGGACTCTGGTTCTTTTTCCCAGCTCTGCCAATGTGTATAATACGTATAGGAGTAGCATGTATTTAGTAGTATCATCTGCTACATTACAGATCCACACAATAAACTGCATTTATTTCACTTTTACACTGCTCACTGATTCACCTCCACAGTTATTGTCCAAACCTCTGAGCAACTTCAAAAAGTTGCAATTTAATAAAATAGCCTATCAGGGAAATGTTTTGTTCTTTCCAGCAAATGTGGAAATTTCCCCCCAAATTACATTGGTCAAAATCTACTATTCATATCAAACACACACACACACACACACACACACTCACTCACTCACTCATCTATCTTTATCTATGGTATGGTACACACATATACACATCATTATGCAATTTTTCTCATCTGATCCAACTGTGATAGTACCAGGATAATTGCTTGCTGTTTTCTCTGCCAGATTGTGGCTGTTTCACACTATCATCACTAAAAACCAACCCAGAAGAATCATATCAAATAGGCTTAAGACATTTGTTCAATATTCTTAGATTTGATTTTTTTTTAAATTCACTTTGAAATTCAGAAATGCTGTGATAATATACAGCTGGGCCATCCTTTGAAACGGCTAATGCAAATGACAATAGCACTCTTCTTAAGAAAGAGCAGGAAACATTTCAAATAATAACCTCAGAGCAAAATTCATGCTTTACAATACTCTGGGATTTCGCTCTTTGATAAAAAGTGAAAATTGAAAACAACAAAGTCAAGTCGTAGTCCCTCTGATATTGTAGCTGCAGGGCACACTTCATGGAATGCTGCTAAAGAAATATAAAATCTTATGCAAAAAGAAAATCCACAAGAAAGATGGAGAGAAAATAAAGGCAAGGTAGCTGTGAACACAAGGATATGAATACATTGAGGCTTTACTGTCATCATAACTAACTACAAAAGCAACAATTTTAATGATGCGTTAAAATGTATTTATTTTTAATATTTTTATTGCGTGTTTTCATCATACTCCAGATACCTCCCCTTTGCAGTTGCCACCATTGCAGAAATGTTCAAAGCTTCAGCCATGTCAATGTCTGAGAGAGGGTGAGGCAGTATTGGGAGCTGTGCTTGTACCTGTAGTTTGATATGTGAAATGCACTGCTTTTTACGTGACATTATATATTTAAAGTCTTAAATCATGTGACATCATGCCCATGAATTATTAACCAGTTCTGAGGCTACTTGTGAATGCTGAGTTTTTAGCACTGTCTAGGTGTAGAAGATTTGGAAAAACCCTTTTGTTAGTCATGTCACTGCTCTGTGCCTCAGTTTCCTCATCTGTAAAATGAGGAGAATGATACTGACCATCTTTGTAGAGCACTTTGAGATCTAATGAGGAAAAGTGCTACATATAAGCTAGATATTAGCATTATAATTTTGCATATACATACAGTATATAGAGATAGGTATGCATACATATCCGATTATATCTTTACACACACACAGAATATTTTTATGCACCCATACAGCGTATGGACACACATATGTATATCCACACAATGGAAAAACTTGATAATTTGTCAATAATGCTTTGAAATCCTCCATGAAAGGAATGCTATACACAAAGAACAAAGGGCTTTACAATAATTAATTCAACCTCTGATGGATAAGTATTATGATTGTATGCCAATTAAACAGACTGCTGAATAAAGACCAACATTTTCAAAAGAGGCCTCTAAGTTGAGGTACAGGCAGTCCTCAGACTAACTACACAACTGGTTCCTGAAAATTGCACCGTAAGTCGAAATGTTGTAACTCAGAATCGCAATCTTCTCCATTGAGGGACCAAGCGCTTTAAAGTCAAAACCAAGTGTTATAAGTCGAATCAGGATGTCAATTCAGAAATATCATAAGTGCTATCCATCGTAAATCGAACGTCGTAAAGTCGAGGACTCCCAGTACTTCTAGTTTTGGATGTCCAACTTTAAATACAAGTGGTTTGATATTCAGGGGTACTGACCACAATCTAATTTAATTCAAAGGGAGTTGGTGATGCTCAGAATGTATGGAAAAAAGTCTTTAGAGTTGGGGTCCCAAACAAAGGTACCCAAATTTACAGAGCACTTTTGAAACAGTGTGCCTAAATGACTTTCCCCACTACCAAACTGCAAGTCAGTATCAGATAAAACTACAAAACCCAGTAGTGATGGCCCAAAGTTTCATATTCTAGCCAAATGCTCTAGAAACTGCAGCCCATGAAGCACACTGCAGTAAAACAATTGCTTGATTCTCTTCTAATTTAAACTAGTTTTACACCAATGTAACTAAATTGGCCTCTGTGGCCTTCTGATTTATCCCAGTGAAAAAGGAGAATCAAGCCCTCAATGAAGTAAAATGTCCAACAAGTGGGCCTGAAAAACACACAGTCTTAATAGTAAATGGCAGTTGTGTTTACTGATTACTATATCTCTTAAAACACCATTTTAAAAATGTAGCCCCTGCTGCAATACCAAACACACAAATTTATCCTGGTCACTGTTCACATGTAGCAGGATGCTTTTCAACAATTTCTACTTTATATATACACTGAAATATCTCTTTCCATACATAGATATATAGCATCATTTTTACTTATATAAATATATTGAATCACTCACATGCACACCTCCCCCCCACACATCTCAGGTACACATCAGTTATGTGGATATGGAATATATCAGTTCTGTCAGGAGCAGCCAGAGTTCAGGACTTACATTGACAATTCTTTGGATCAAGAGCATCTCCAAAATATCCATCAGCACACCTTTCACAGTATTGACCTGTTATACCAGGCTTACATATCAGGCAAGCTCCAGATAAGCTGTCACAGCTGCCAGGAACGGAGAAGTCAAGGTTGTCATTACACTGGCAGGGCCGGCATGATCCTCCTGGTATTAAAGGTTGTCCAAAATAGCCATCTGCACACCTAAGACAAGAGATACTATCAATCAGGGTAGTCCTGATTACATAGTCCTGTTAGGAGAAATGTTTACAGTTTTGTTGTCTCACTAATCACTAAGGATGATTTGATTTTTCTTTCAAGTATTTTTTAAGTGCCTTAAAAAACAGCACTGTAGATACAGAACCAGCTGAAATCCTGCCAGCTCTGCTAGTAATTAGATTTCAGTGGGGGAGCGGGAATCTTGTCACTGGCACTGAAGACGAGACAAAAGCATAATAAGAAATTTGTCTATTGGCACTCCAGAGAAATTCAGGTCCATGTTGGAAAGCCTTTGTACAGCACATCATGTGTAGCTACCCAAGTAAGCTGATTTTCTGTACTCACTAATCAGGAAGACTGACAATTCCCCACCCCCACCCCATCCCTGGCCATAAAATATTTTTGAGAAAAACAAGTTCACCTGGTAATACAGCACCAAATGTATTTGTTTTCCTCATAAATAAATAAAGTAAAATAAAATAAAATAAAATAAAATAAAATAATAAACACCAAATCTGCAACATGGAACAATCTGTTTAATATTAGAGGGATGTATGTCTGTCACACAGAGGTCATGTAGAGTGAACTCAGTAATGCAGGAACCACTTAGTTGTAGCAAAGTAAGATATACTGCTCTTTGAAAATTTCAAACTAGGGATGTTAAAAAACTCACCTATTTTTCAATTTACCTGTCAGTTGCTTTCTATAGGTACCATGTAAAACATTACTGAACCTGAGTGAACATTACTGCATGTTTTGAAAGTGTATCTTTACTGTTGCAGACCATTTTCTATTTATATTCCGCTCGGCTCTCCCTTTCCATTGCATTTGCTCACACTTCACAGTAAGACCAACTTGTAAAGGGAGAAGTAAAAGAAGGAACGTAAAAGTCTCCTAATTCAGGCTAATATTGTTGTTCACGTCATGTCGTAAGAATTCAGACTAACGTAAAGGAACGCTAAAACTCTACTAACCTCCATGTTATTTAAGCCAGTGTCTCCAACGAGCTGACAGTTCCATCTCATCACCTACTGGGCAGGATACACAAGCAAGAATCTTGTGCATTGTACCTGGATGTATGCATACATCTCCGCTACACTTTGCCTCTCAGAACTTCAGAGGCAACTTCACCCATTTCCCTCAAATTCACCCTTTCTTTGCACTCAGCACATCCCATCAAGGTTTTTAAAGGGATCTTAACACTTACTGTACCACTGTCTTACGAAATGGTTATTAGTTTCGATACTAACAGAGCTCATAAAGTGCTGAATGATTGAGAGTGGAGAGAAAATTCTATCTGGATCTGATCAAATATCTATCTGTAGCAGAATGCTATAGAATTTAAATATAATTTTTCCTATTCCACCATCATATCTAAAATTAAAAACTATTACAGTCTAGATTATGTAAGCCTTACTCACATAAACAGTCCAAAAGGGATTATCTGTATAGGTCAGTGGTGGGCAACCTGCGACCCGCTGGCCGCATGCGGCCCGTCAGGGTAATCTGCTGGCGGGCCGCCATACAGTTTGTTTACATTTACACCAAATGGCAAGATAAAGTCACCAACGCAGAGGTTCTTCAAAGGGCAAATTTACCAACTGTGACAGTCCTGCTCAAGCAAAGAAGACTGTGCTGGCTGGGCCATCTGAGTAGGATGGAAGAGGTATGCATACCCAAGGACATGCTATACTGGGAGCTATCAGAGGGAACAAGTATTACAGGACGTCCCAAGCTTTGCTATAAAGACACATGCAAGCAAGATATGAAGGAATTTGGAATTGATTTTGACCAATGGGAAATCTTGGCAAGTGTTCGTAACAAGGGGCGCCATCATCTCTCTCAGGCTATCCAAGTCCATGACAGGAGCTGGCTCCTACAGCTTGAGGAGAAAAGAGCCCATGGGAAGCAAGCAGGTATCAACCAAGACACATACATTTGCAATAACTGCCAAAGATAATGCAAATCTCAGATTGGCCTATTCAGTCATGAGACATTGCAAACTATCTACATCATAGGTTGCAATTCCCACCATCTGTCACAGACGAAAGGATGCCAACATAAACACAAGTCACTGACATACTCTGTATCTATCTGGCACATACATCCAGTGGTAGCTGCATGGTTTTTGCTGCCCTAGGCAAGCTGGAAAATATATAACTCCTTCTCTCACCACCTGCAGGTTGCATTCACACAAAGAGCCACAGAATACCAGATTTTGCTTTTTGCTTTAAAGAGGCCTGCTCATGGATTATGGTACGACTCAACACTAGTGAAGCATGCAGAATCAAACTCATGCTAAATCCTTTACTACTCCAGTTGCTTGATTATTGCCTCTTCCAACTATACTGTTGAGCTTGACCTGGGTAGCAACTATTAACTAATTTCCAACCAACAGAAAAATTACTTTGACCCAAGAATCCCTATAAACTGTTAAAAATTTTTTAGGTTGCAAAGCCAAGTACTCTAAAGTTAGGAAAATACTAGATTCCTGGTTGCCTGTGCAACCTTAATTTAGTTCCCTTGTGCTTCCAACCTCTGTATTCAATAAAGCAATGGTGCTATGGAAAAAATAGCATGTGATTAACCACCACAATGAATATGCACAGGGTGGCCACATTAAGGTTGCATGCACAACCATAAATCCTAACTTTTGAGTGCCTGGCTTTGCAACCTAAACAGCATTCTTTTAACATAGGTTGGTTCTGGTTGGTGGTTTTTTTTGGGGGGGAGGGTATTTTTAAAATAACAAGGGTAAAACCACATTCTATTTTGTATCACTATAATAATCCCCCATCAAATATCATCATAAGGATTTGATCCCTGAGTAGTCTGTATTGTAGCAAAGATTGCTACTGCTTGAGCTTTTGTTAGCCAGCAGCAAGAAAAAGCAGTTATCACAGAGAAGGAACATGCTGCTGGTACTATGTGCTGGGTCCAGGAGGTGGTCAGGGGGAGCCCAGCCCTTTTTTCTCTTCCCTGCCTTGTGAGATGGGAGGCTCCTTCCCCATGTGATGCCCCCAGAGGGGAGGATGGACGGCTGAAACTACATGCTGGATGCAGGGAGTTACGGGGAAGATCAACTTGGCTCTCTTTTGCCTCCCTCCCTCACTAGTTAGGGGAACTCCTGCTCTATGTCTTGCCCCCAGAATGGAGTAGGTAAATTGTGACTTGGGCCATGTATTGTGTTGAGATGGGTTATGGGGGTGCTTGGCTTGGCTCGGCTCTCTCTCTTGCCCCTCTGGGAGTTGGGAGAACTCCGGCCCTATACCACACCCTTGAAGAAAGAGAAAATGGAAGTCTGGGGAAGAAGGATTATTAGGGGAACTTAGCTTTGCTGTCTCCCCCGCATCCCCCACCTCCAGCTGGTCTGGCAGCTCCCAAGCATTCCCAGAGCAGTTCCTTCTGCTGCCACTGTTTTGGTAGTGATAGAGGCCAGGCTTTTCAGAGTGGTCAATGATTTTGTTAGGCTACCAAAATGTTCCTGACAAGCCCAAGTGAAAACTGACAGTGATTTTTGATACTTTAACATTCTGCTAAATCTGAATGCAATTTCATAGGACAAAGAAAAGGCACTTTGGAAGCTGGGAGTGGTGGGTGTGAGCTTTTCCCAGCTGAATACAAGGCCTGCTGTAAACAATGAAGGTGGTGATATTTCACAATAAAAAGGTCCCAGAAATCCTTGAAATGGAGAGTATTATGCATCCTAAATAAAGGAGTCCTGACCAGATCCCCCTACAACAGGCAAAAGCAGGTTTGTGGGCAGCTGTAGGAATGAAAGGGTATGAAGCTGTTGTTTTGAGAGAGAACTGTATATAAGATACCTCATGATAATTTGGGACTGTTAAATTACTAGTTTCATATGACTCAGATCAGTTGTTAGCTTGCAGTTGCTAAAATAAAAAGGAATTTCATGTACTATCTTTGGGCAATTACACATACACTTTTAATAGCAAATACAACATGTTTTCTTCTGCCTTCTAAATGTTTAATAGGTTTCAGAGTAGCAGCCGTGTTAGTCTGTATTCGCAAAAAAGAAAAGGAGTACTTGTGGCACCTTAAAGACTAACAAAATTATTTGAGCATAAGCTTTCGTGAGCTACAGCTCACTTCATCGGATGCATTCGGTGGAAAATACAGTGGGGAGATTTATATACACACACAGAGAACATAAAACAATGGGTTTTATCATACACACTGTAAGGAGAGTGATCACTTAGGATGACCAGCAGGAAGGAGGGAGGGAAGGAGGAAAACCTTTTGTAGTGATAATCAAGGTGGGCCATTTCCAGCAGTTAACAAGAACATCTGAGGAACAGTGGGGGGTGGGGTGGGAGGAGAAATAACATGGGGAAATAGTTTTACTTTGTGTAATGACTCATCCACTCCCAGTCTCTATTCAAGCCTAAGTTAATTGTAACTAAAACCTCTCCAATGCATCATCAAGGATCTACAATCTATCCTGAAGGACGACCCATCACTCTCACAGATCTTGGGAGACAGGCCAGTCCTTGCTTACAGACAGCCCCCCAACCTGAAGCAGATACTCATCAGCAACCACACACCACACAACAGAACCACTAACCCGGGAACCTATCCTTGCAACAAAGCCTGTTGCCAACTCTGTCCACATATCTATTTAGGGGACTCCATCATAGTGTCTAATCACATCAGCCACACTATCAGAGGCTCGTTCACCTGCGCATCTACCAATGTGATATATGCCATCATGTGCCAGCAATGCCCCTCTGCCATGTACATTGGTCAAACTGGACAGTCTCTACGTAAAAGAATAAATGGATACAAATCAGACGTCAAAGAATTATAACATTCAAAAACCAGTCGGAGATCACTTCAATCTTTTCGGTCACACGATTACAGACCTGAGAGTGGCTATCCTTCAACAAAAAAATTTCAAAAACAGACTCCAACGAGAGACTGTGGAATTGAAATTAATTTGCAAACTGGATACAATTAATTTAGGCTTGAATAGAGACTGGGAGTGGATGAGTCATTACATAAAGTAAAACTATTTCCCCATGTTATTTCTCCCCTCACCCCACCCCCCACTGTTCCTCAGATGTTCTTGTTAACTGCTGGAAATGGCCCACCTTGATTATCATTACAAAAGGTTTTCCTCCTTTCCCCCCTCTTTCCTGCTGGTAATAGCTCATCTTAAGTGATCACTCTCCTTACAGTTTTCAGAGTAGCAGTTGTGTTAGTCTGTATTCGCAAAAAGAAAAGGAGTACTTGTGGCACCTTAGAGACTAACAAATTTATTTGAGCATAAGCTTTCGTGAGCTACAGCTGTATAGCTATAGAATGAAACCCATTGTTTCATGTTCTCTGTGTGTGTGTATATAAATCTCTCCTCTGTTTTTTCCACCAAATGCATCCGATGAAGTGAGCTGTAGCTCACGAAAGCTTATGCTCTAATAAATTTGTTAGTCTCTAAGGTGCCACCGGTACTCCTTTTCTTTTTGCGAATACAGACTAACACGGCTGCTACTCTGAAAACTGCCACCAAAGTGCTCCTGATGTGATTACCTCTTGCAGTCATTAACTTCATAGCCCCCTAGCTGAAAGGAGGAGGATGCTGTCCGAGGCAGACAGGAAAAGACAGGCAGAAATAGCACTTAGCAGGAGCAGCCACAGTGAGGGTGGGTGGGAACAGGTGACTGCCTGCATACTCTCTCTCTCTCTCTCTCTCTCTCTCTCTTTCTGTGGTTCGGGGGAAGTCACTGTGACTGTAAGTTGGACAGGCAGGGCTACACAAGAGTAAATATACAGGAAGGTGAAAAGGGGTGTAAAACAGGCCCCTTGCCTTCTCTTACACCTCTTGTTTGTCAGTTTTCTTGCTACAACCACACTCTCCCACTTCTCATCCTGTAACTTACATCAGTTTACAGTCAGTGGCCTTCATTCACTTTAGCGTCTGTGCTGGAAGATGCTGGAGGAAACTCGAACAGTGAGTCCCAAGTGTCAGAGAGTTCATTCAAAGAAAGGTCAAAGGGGGACCACAGAGGATCCAGGGTCTAGACAGTGCCCTATACAACAGGATGATATGCTGGAGAGCAAGGGGCTGTGGTCAGGGAGCCTGAGGATATGCTGATTCAGCACTGCCTGAACTGAAAAGCTGCCCCTCTCTGGTGAAGCCCCTAAAGGAGGTGACAGTGTAAACATTGCCTTCCCTCCCATATAGGTGATATTCCCCTTGTGAGCAATTGTTCCCTGTGGTACAAAGGTGTGCAATTTGCGCCTCCCTGATTAGCATTAGGGAGTCAAGTGCTCTTACCCCAACCTATCTCAATCTACACAATGGTAACTTCTGCAGCCATTTAAATTAGGCCCTTCCAGTACAACACAGAAAAAAGGTGCGGGGATGGAAGAAGACCTTCACCAAACCTTAGGCTCTCTCAATACCAACAGCTCATGGAGGGAAATTAGACTAAGACCAAGTATACACGAAATACACCAGACTGCCAGAAGCTGGGACTGGGTGACAGGGGATGGACCACTTGATAAATTGCCCTGTTCTGTTCATTCTGTCAGAAGCACCTGGCACTGGCCACTGTCGGAAGACAAGATATTGGGCTAGATGGACCATGGGTCTGACCACGGGTCTGACCACGTACAGCCATTCTCATGTTCTTATACACAAAACTTCTCTTTTTGTCTTTTTCTGTATAGGTTAAAAACTTAATATTCTCAAGCAACAGAAAAGTCTCTGAATTATTAATGGGCATTGCTGTATATTTGTCACAGATATTTTTCTGTCACTATTTAAAACTCAGTAGCTCCACTTGCTAAGTAAGCTACAGCAATAGAGATCTAGAAGCAACAAACATTTTAAATATTGGTTTAAAATAATTAACACAACAAATAAATCCTGTTAGAAAAGTTGCATTTTTGGTTGTACCCTGACTTTTTAAAAAGAACCAACAGTAATGCACTGAATAATTGATTCACCATGCTCTAAGCATTTGACTTACATTTTAAAGACACAAAAATAATTATGAAAACTCAAAAGGGGCACAAAATAGCCAGAAAGATAATATTAAAAACTCTGACTGCTTTCTGACAAATGCTTTTTTGAAGTTGTAGCTTGGTGTTTAACCCTAAAATTATAAATGATCCCTTTTTTTTGCAGCTGATTTATAAAGCAACGTAAGAAAACTAGTATAGAGAATAAATAAATTATGTCAGTACATATACTCTATAATAGAGAAGTATGAATAGGAACCTCCTTGGTGAGTTCATTGCAAGTTGGGGGGCATAGGGAGAGAACAAACAGGTATAATAATCCTGTGTGAAAAGCACTCTTGCTTTATACTTTAAGGGAGAAATGGTAAAAAAGACTGCTGTATGGCACTTGCTTACCTCTCACAGCGTGGTCCTGCATACCCAGGAGGGCAGTCATCGCATAGTAATCCATGACTTCGGTCTAAATGACATGTTGGGCTAAAGCTACGTTGTTGATGTTGGGCAAGAACAGGGACAAGGAGGAAACATAAAAACAAAATCATTAGTGTTTTAGTTCCCTTCCTTCTTCAAAAAGCATTACTTTGAAAATAGAGCACAGAGAAAGTCCTTCTGCTCTAGCACATGGAGTTTAGGATTGGCTCCAGCCAATAGAAGTTGGAATGACTCTGCTATTTCTACCAACACTGGATATAGCACAACTGATGGCACCATCCCAATGTCATGTTATTATGGGACTTTAGTTTTTCACTGAGTCAGTACACCATTAAAAAGCAGGAATGTACAGCTGTTTGTCTGTGCCCCTGAGGGTCTGGCAAAACATGAAACCTCGGACTACACTCTCCAGCTAAATCTCTCTGAAACTGAAGGACAATTGTTTTGAAAGCTCGGTTAATGTAGTTTATGTGGAGTGTAAAAAAAAACCCCAATGCACAAAGGTGGGGGGGTGCTAAAGAAAAATATTTGGTAAAACTTCCAACATAACTCAAGATTAAAATTCTGCCTAAGCCTTATCTGAGCAAATCCAGTGACAATAGCAGTATCAACAAGCCATCCAGTCACACTGCAATTTCAGAATGCTCTGCAGACTACTGAGCTTTACTTCACACACATTTTTAGCTGTAGTTTTATATAACAGAGGTAATAGTCAGGTCTTGGCAATGCAGTTATTTGCATGCTTACAGCCTTCCTATGATGGTGTTTTATCCTGGCGTGTTCCTCTGCCCTGTAGCATTTTGTTTTCTATGTTTTTCCTCCCTGTTACATGATTGACACACTATAATGAGGTAATCTGCTGGCACACAGAAAGATATAAACAGTTTTAGAACAACAGGAGATCCATTGCTTTACCACTTTAAAGCAATCTATCCTCAGTTATGCTTTCTTCTGTTTCAATTATAGATTAATTTAATTCTATTTATAACCACTCTGGCTGCCACAAGACATACCGGTGGTCCAGCAGCCTTAGGACATAGCTCCATGAAAAGAATGAGTGCAATGGGGTTAGTAAACGTGAACAAGGGTTTGTAATTTTCTGTTTTTCCCCCTGGGGGTATTGTTTACACTGTTATGATCCATGTAATGCACCTTTATAGTCATGTGAAATTGGCCCGCATTACATAGTTTAGCAGCTATTTTATTACAATATATTAGTATTTAGTAATATAGAAGTAATAATAAAATTAGTAGTATAAACATAATATTTCCACACTTTTAATTATCAGAAAAATATCACTCAGATCTGGATTTTTCAAGTTTTCTTTTTTTGACTTAAAAAATAAGCCAAGTCTGCAGACCTGCTCAGAAATTCCTTGTATAGACATTATTGAGTAGTACCAGATACATTTTACTCAGATTGAGAGTGAGAGGCAGGGATGTCCAATTAATCGTGTAATTTGATGAGCTGAATACTCTTTAGACTTTTGTATGTACATAATACATATTCTGGCCACTTCCTAGGTTCTTGAAAACTAAATCATGTGATGCAAAGAAAGTGGATTAAATTATATTTTAAAAACAGAAACTGTGTGTTAACTGTAAGCTCAGAGAGACAATGTGGGTGAGGTACTATCTTTTATTGACCCAACTTCTGTGGTGAGAGAGACAAGCTTTCAAGATATACAGAGCCGTTCTTCAGGTCTGGGAAACATAGTCAATGTGTTGAAGAACTCTATGTAAGCTTGAAAACTTGTCTCTCGCACAAACAGAAATTGATAAACCTCACCCACCTTGTCTCTATAATATCCTGAGACAGACACAGTTACAACACTGCATACAAGAGTGTGCTCAAGCAGGTTTAATGCATCAGTGTCCATGAACTTCAAGATTTTGAGCAAATTTTAGATACATAAATAATTGGGGAAAATTATGTGTCAGTGAAGAAAGGCAGAAGTTTGCCAGAAATGTTTTGACCTTTCTTCTGATCCACCTTTGAAGGGATTTTGCTGTTGCTTTCTGAATGGTTTACAGGATCCAGGCCATGAATACCAAAAAATGCCACCAAGTTATATTGACATAATATCAGTAATGATGAAAAAACTAATATTTTAAGCAAACTTCATAATATGCCCTACTGCAATAGACATTCTCACTCTATTTTATTTTGTTTTAATATCATAAAACATGTTTACAGCTGGGCCTGAGCAGTAAAATTAGAGGCCAGACTTCCACCAAACACTTCCTTCCTCCACTACAGCCTAGGAGTGATCAAATGGCCTGCTGGTTCGGGCCCATATCTTTAAGGAAAAAATCTCAGTGTAGAAAGAAGAGCTTTCATCATCCAGATGTAAAAAAAGCACATTGCCAGCAAGTAAACTATCTGATATAGGCATTTTGTTACAGACATGTTGCCAGTGAAAACTAACCCCACCACAAGATTTGATTTAGGCCACTACACTTTTGCACAATATACAATTCTGGTACTGTATTGTTTTTGTAGCACTCCCATAGTTAACTGAGGGCAGGACTGTATTCCAGTATATATTGCTACAGTAGGAAGCTCTACTTCAGTCTTCTACTTCCACTCACATAGTGGGGAGTTCCTCATGCTGTTTATGCAGCAGCTGCTACTGCAATCTTCTCACATGAGAGCATGAGCATAGAGCCAAGTACAAGTAACATGAATGAGGCTGAGTATGTCTATAATGCAATCATGGGGTATGCCTGCAGTTTGAGTCGACATTCAGGAGCAGCGAAGCTGTGGCAGCATGCCCGTCAGGAAGAGCTAGCCATTTGAGGAACTACTCAGGGTTCCAAGGCAGGGCTGAATAGCCCATGCTGAAAAGCATGCTGTCTTGGCTTCACTGCTCTGGGAACCAAGCTAACTAGATTAAAGCTAGCTCAGGTATGTTTACTCAAGATGAAGTTACACCAAGTGATTGCAATATAGATATCTCCTTTTTAGAAGCAGCCTGTGGAGTTGTGGGAAACTGTGTGGTTGTGGGAAACTGAGGGTTCAATACCAAGGAAAAGCAGAAGGTGCTCTGCACAAATGAGTGTGCTAGAGGAATGAAATGCAAGAAGCCGTTCGACAGCAATACACCCATTGTAGAGGAAGGCAGTCTACTGGCTCTGCTGGGGAGTACTAAGTGAAATGCCAGTACTAGTGGTTCCATGTCTGGGCAGGGTGGGTGTAGAGCCATGTACACTGAGGAGCACCAGCACCAGGACAGTTCTGTTGACAGGGAAAGTTGTACACCACTTTCCCCCAGGATCTCTGCACACTCTTGGTCAAAGTACGCTCTGACTTACAATGAGATGTGAATGTGGAACAAAGTCAACAGAGATAGAGTGATGTAAATAGAACAAAAACTGGGCCACCTATACTTTATGCAGGCAGATTGCCATTCAGGCAATCTCTCCCTGTTCCCTGCAGAGCTCTGCCTCATAGAGAAATCATTTAGCCCTAAACTTCTTATGAAATGATCATCATCTTTGTCTCCTAAATATTAAAACAGATTGGAGATTGACTTAGAATCTTCAACACTGGGCTCCTAAAATGCTGGTGGCACTAACAATGACACTTTGCTGCAAGAGGGCCTCAATTAACCTGTGGCTGGAATATGCTAAAGAAGTTAATGTGAACCCATATATTTATTTTAAAATACTCCTTCACATGTAAGACAAGCAGAATAGGAGAGTGTGTTTAAACTGTTATGGTAATTAATGTTCCTAGGTATTTAAACTGTCTAACTGGTTATATCTATGATTATAGACTGCTACATAAACTTGTCCCTTTTTCTCTCATCAGCTCATAGCCATATATTTGCTTTTACCTTCACCAATCTTAATCCAATATGAGGGTGTGAGTGTAGAACTTTACCTGGACTACACAGTATCAATAGAATTTTGGTATTTTGAACTGTCAGGATTTTGCACTGGCTAAACCCAGCGAACTGTCTTTCAAACCACACAATCTACTGAATTGCTTGTACTTAAGTATCACAGAGAAATATTTGTAGTTACCAAAACAATATTGATCTTAGCCACTAATCATGATTTAACAATCTCACCAATATTTTACAACATTTAACAATACAAGTTCATAGTAATTATTCCAAGAAATATTTATAAATGAGTTAGAATATCTTGATTTGCAAGTTACAAGGCTGAATTCAACTGAGAAAATTCTGTTCTGTACATCAGATTGAGAATGAATCAGCAGCTACCATGACCTATTTGAATCCCAATTAAACATAAAAAGACGGAAGGAATCTCAGCCAAATTGGTTATCCAACTAGTTGGTTATCCAACAGAAAGTTAAAAAAAACAACATCAACTCCTAAGAAAAACACATACAAAATCTGTAATTTCAGCTTTCTATTTAAATGGCTAGCTATTGTGTAGGTGTAGGGGAGGGCAGAGTGGGAAGGGGGACTTTAATAAAAAGAAATACTGATTAGTGAGAACAGAGGTCTGGGAGTCAAGAATTTTAGATTTTACTTCTGGCCCCAGCCTTAACTAGCATAGTAACTAAAGCCACTCAGCTGTTCAATGCCACTGTTTCCCATCTTTAAAGTGGGACTAATACATACCTGAGGTCATATGATATTTATTAATGTTCATAAAATCCCTGGTTTCAGAGTAGCAGCCGTCCCTGTGAGACAATATTGTACAGCACTGGTTGGCCCAAAATGAGGCAGTACCAGTCCTATAAGATTCCATGGTTTAGATCATTATTGTACAATATTATAGTTGTTTTTATTTTAAATAAGGGGGAATTGAAGATCCTCATCCAAAAGAGCAAGAGCACTCAACACAAAAATAACGCCATTTATTAAATGTATGAAAAAATTATTGTTATACAGTAAATATGCATCTTACTTGTTAGAAGGTATAGTTAATGGGCAGGCACACAACTGGCAGTCTTCACTTGTCCCTTTAGTAGGATCGCCATAGAAACCAGGAAGACATCTATCACAATATGGGCCACCTGTATTGTACCTGCAGTCCTGAATAGCAGATGGAAAGTAGAGAATGTCGATTCAATCTCAAAATCAAAGAACCAGCCATGGAAAAGACCTTGTAAGTCATCTAATTCATTCTCCCACTAGTGCAGGGTTGTTCCCTACAGTACATGTTCTACTGTTTTGCTGTTTAGCAGGGAACTAACTCTTACAATTAGTGGTTCAAAGACACATTTATGTTCTTTCTGGAGAGATTTTCTTAAGCCAAATGAAAAGAGTATTTATACCTCCTTATTTCTTGTTTCGATCTGGCATATTTTAAAGGGGCCTGATGCACTTAGCAATGTGAAAAGGATTATTATTGTAGCCTTACTCTTATACTCTTGATGAAAAATTAAGGGGTTCAGATGCCGATCTCACATATACAGCACACAGTCATCTGCAAATAACTGTTGCAGTTGCACATCTAAGTACAGTCATTCATTTTATGAGGTCTGTGGCTGGCAATCCACTCTATTTTGGATCAGAAGCTGACCCCTGGTAATTTATTACTTATGCTGTATAACAGGATCAGTGTTATGATTTGCAGGTACAAGTAAGATTTGAAATTCCCTTCAAGTCTTACTTCTAATTAGAGGGCAGAAACTGGGTTTATATGTTTGGCCCCCAAAACATGGAATCTCAACCAATCACGTATGCTCCTTTGTTAGTGAGTGACTTATTCAATCCCTGGCTCTACAGACCATGGAGATCCTTGGCTGCTCTCACAGTTTGCCCCTACCTCTTTCTGTCAAGGGCATAACTTTTCCCATTGAGGGTAATTCACATTGAGAGCTCTTAGATTTTTCTCAATATTTATTGTCCTTCCATCTTCTCCTTGATCGACCATTACCTTGGACACCACAAGGATGTCCTTGCAGGAGACAATTAGCTGGTCTGTCTTCTGTCATTCTAACTACATGACCTGCCCCCTGAGTATTTCACTACATTTACTATACCTGGTTCTCCATAGACCTTTGACAGTTCTTTATTAGAACTTCTTCTCCATACATCATTCTCCCTTATTGGCCCAAAAGTTCATCTCAATACTTTATTTTTCAAGGTATTTAGCTATCATTCTTAGTCATTGTTCAGGTCTCACATCCACATATAACAAAGTCTTGTATATCTGAAGTTTGGTCTTTCTGAGTAGTAGTTTGGAGCTGAAATTTTTTTGCTGAGAAAGGTAACAGGCATTCCTGCTCTGAAGCCATGCCTTAATTTCCTCACTCACCATACTGTTATTGGTAATTAATGTTCCTAGGTATTTAAACTGTCTAACTGGTTATATCTATGATTATAGACTGCTACATAAACTTGTCCCTTTTTCTCTCATCAGCTCATATTTGCTTTTACCTTCACCAATCTTAAGACCCATTTTTCTTGCTGCTTCCTTCAAATCTCCAGTCATCCTTCGAACCATATCATCTGTCTCTCCTATGATAGCCAAGTCCTCAGCATATCCAAAATGTTGGGGTAGGACATTTCAATTCACCCCATCCTGAGAATTTTGCAATGATCATACCACTTTTTCCTATAGCCACATTTAAAACAAAGGAAATGCAGTAAATCTAATCTACCTGGATTTCTGTAAGGAATTTGATACAGTTCCACATGGGAAATTATTAGTTAAATTGGAGAAGATGGGGATTAATATGAGAATTGAAAGGTGGATAAAGAACTGGTTAAAGGGGAGATTACAATGGGTCATGCTGAAAGGTGAACTGTCAGGATGGAGGAAGGTACTAGTGGAGTTCCTCTTGGGACCAATCTTATTTAACATTTTTATTACTGGCCTTGGCACAAAAAGTGAGACTGGGCTAATAAAATCTGTGGATGACACAAAGTTGGGAGGTATTGCCAATACAGAGGAGGACCGGAATATCATACAAGAAGATTTGGATGACCTTGTAAACTGGAGTAATAGAAATGGGATGAAGATGAGGCGATGACTGATAATGTTGCCAATAGGTACGAGGAATGTTATATCTAAGGTTCAGGTAGGACTCAAAGCATTATACTGTTTGTCCTGGAGATCACACAGTAAAATTTCTGTCAGAGTACAGAATAGTGCCCAAGACCCTCAATATAACTTTGCTAATGCATAAACATTAACACTACTATATATTAAGAACCTATATCTTATTTAAACTAAGGCCCCTTTAGCCTGCCAGAGCAGAATGATTGTGCACTGCTGCCCTCCCTCTGGATTTCTGTCATGGAGAGTCATGCCCATTGTTAGTTTACACTAGCAGAGGATAGTGAGAGGAGATATTAAAAAAGTATATTTCTGGCCACCATGATCCTTCCAATCCTTGCCTATTCATAGCTATGGTGCTCATGGTGAGTGCCCCATTTATAGATGATTGAAGAAACAATGAAGGCCAGCTTCCCAAAGGATTCTGGGAACCATCCTATCACCAACATGAATAAATTCAAAACAAAATTTCAGAGGGTTTATTTTCTCCTAGCTTACTAGTTGGGATTTAATATTTCATTACAAATAGTGTATGCTGCAGTGAATATTAACACCACTGAGTGCTTTTGTTCTTCACAAGGACTAGGTTTAACCAGCCTCCTAATGCTGCATAGTGCTCTCGTAACACTACAAAAAAGGATTTCTGCATGTTTAGAACTTGCACTGCTTACTAAAGCAGTTATCATGTATATCACAAGGGTAATGTAAATGATATAGCACGCAGCTCTCGCAGTACAGTTGTTCCAGGGATCAAAGGGCTTTGCAGGTTATTGCAAGATGTGCGTAAGAAATGAGCTTTTTATGCAGGCCTATGCTAGAGCAGATGATCCGAGCTTTTATCATGAGTCAAAAACATATTTCAGCTGCTTTTCAATCACATTTCAAAGCTTAAGAAGAGTAAAAAGAAGTATCATATCTGTAAATTAGGTGCCTAAATTGTCTGTTATATTACTGAAAAAACACCATGAATTATAATAAAGAGGCCAAAAGACTGTGTAAATCTCAATATAAAGAATACCTTTGATGTGAAACATTTCTTTCTTTCAGCACTCAAACTTCTCTCTCTTTCACTTCAAAAGCCTTAGGATCCAAACTGAATAGCAGCATTTAACAGTCTGCCTGGATACTAACCAATCTAACTTCACTTAGAGTACACTTAATGGTAGCTACAAGAAACCTCCAGACAGACTTTTAAGCCCTTCTGTGCTTCCTCTCTCGACAGAATGCTATAGTACATGCACAGATAGTACAGTGATGAGCACAGCATAAATGCTTGATAATGTAGGTAGATTAGGTATTATTCTTTTCAACTGGGTATTTTCCAAGTCCTTTTCACTAGTGTGCTATCCTCACAGCAGCGTTCCTAGAGATATCTGATGGGGGAACTATACGAATCTCAGTCACTGATTTACTAGTGAACATCAAAATCAGTGGACTACACAAGCTCCACAATACAGCTCTCCATCACTCCCCACAAAGGAGTGTGAGTGAATGACTGGTAGAGAAAAATGAAGAGAGGTCCTAGGTTATTGGGTTGTTTTGGCTGAGCAAGTGGCCAGACAGCCGTGCACTTCTAAGCAAAGTAGTCCAGAGCAGCTGACTTACCTTCTGGAGCCTTAAACACTGACCCACTGGCAAGCCTCCCCTTTTCATTCTTTTTAATTGACTCTATCCCGTATTGATGTTACAAAGATTGTGGTTGGGAGCTACAATCAGTAATATACTAAATTCTCCCTATCTGTGTAAGGAAACCCATATCAGAATGGTCATGAATTTTTCTCATTGCATTTAAAGTGAAGGATTCAAAATGTAACTGTCAGGAGGGTTATGTTTTCCGAGGTACATCTTTAAGACTTACTGTATAATTAAAATGCTATTCATGGAAAAGCAATTTGAAAACTCCACTGATCCACAAATTAAGGCTATCTTGTTTTATATTGCAAGGCAATTAAACATCCTGTATGGGGGAAAACAGGAAGACCAGTGGTAATTCTAAATGCCAAATTACATTGTAAAAACCCTGAATTTTCATTTTGGACTTTTCCCAGAAGCTTTTTCTTAAGGAAAGAAAAGGGAACATTTAGAAACACACTCAATACGGAGCCTGCTTGAAATTCTACAGGGAAATGAGAGTATGATATCCCACTAAATTGGCACCGGCTCAAACTGTGTTTCTGCAAGACTAATGAAATGAGAAATGTTGTTTCAAGCTTCATGCCATGTCAGAGAATATAAAACTAAAATGCCCTTGAGTTAATCAGAACAGTCTATTCAGCGTAATTCGCCCATTCCAAAAGGCTACAGAGCAGGATGGAAACAGCTGTATATTGGGTAAGATTATTCTGGATAATAGCATGGACCTAATTGCTGAATTAGCAGGGAACTATAGTGAATATATGCATTCTGCAACAAAAATGCTGGTTTCTATTTACTCTGAACCATATGCTTTAAATACAAAAAAAGTTTTCTGATTTATTAAGCATTTCTTTGAAGCTAGAAGGAAGAAGCCAACAACAACACCTTCTTGCCATATTATAACAGAATTTACAAAGTTACCTTCTACAAACAATACACAGAATAACCCCACAGCAGGAGACAGAGATGGGAAATCTTGCATGGAAAGCTTATTGATATGCTTTGCTCCCTTCCATCATGCCATATCATATGCTGTTGATCCTATTTTACCGCGTCAGACTAAAGTGAATAAACCCTTTTTTTGCTTATTTGCAGAAGCTACTTTATCCTGATATAGGGGCATTCAGAAGCAGTTCAATATAAAGATCTCTTCTGTCAAATCACTGCTTCTTTTCCTCAAGTACTTGAGGTCCCAGTGGTGGTTAATTCAATTGTATTGGTATATTGAGCCAATATTGGTGCCACCAGTCAGGTTACCCAAAGGCAGCAGCACTTACCATGCATTCTCCTGTGATGTCATCACAGAACTCTGCATGACCAAAGCATGTGCATGGTTCACAGATCCCACCGAAAATAGTGCCGTTCACTCGTCTGTGTATAGGCCAACAAGACTGCAAGAAAGACAACAAATTTGTCAGACAGTTTGTGTGTGACTTTATTTTTTAAACAGTTTTGAATTTGATAGACAGGCTCAGAAAATATATTTGCTAAATGTCTAAAAATATTGAACTATTTCTAGAAAGCTATTCTTCCTGGCACTGTGGCTTTGCACTGACCTTAGCTTTATTGGTAGGTGAGAGATTAGAGGAAGCATTAACTTGATCTTTCTTCTGAAATGGTAAAATAAAGCACAGAAATGAAGAATGGAAATATGACAGCGTCAAAGCAAGAGGTACAGTTTGAAAAATAGCCAGAAGACAAAATACTGAAAGAGAGAGAGAAAAAAGCAAGGACCTTTTTTGAGAAGCTTAACTGCAAACAATGTACAACTAAGATACCCTTCAATCTTTCTTGTTCCAAGTCTAATAGGAGACTGCATTAAATTACAATATAGATTGAAAACAAAGCATGCTCCTTTATCTGCAAGTTTTATTTCTTCATGCATGTATAATAGTTTCACATCTGAAATTATTTACTTTAAATTTAGATCCAATAAATGCATGACTAGATTTTTCTTGGCAACGGTGATATCTTACAACTGATTCATCGGCAAAAATGTAGCTGTTTCACTTATTCATAATAAGATGTCAGGCAGCAGTCTTACTATATATTTCAAAAATGGCTTTACAGTTTTCACAAACTATTCTCCTTCTATAAAGTTGTTTATGTGATCTAAGGATTTTGCATATTGTAAATAGGTGTATGACATACTGTATTGACCTTGAAGAGAGCCAGCCTTATATAAGGTGGGAGTAGTCTTACAGAAACAGAGATATTTATAATAAAATGATCCTACATTTTAAAAAATGTTTTCCAAACAACCTCCAGTTGACAAGTGATCTCATTTCCCCTTTAAGGGGAGTTGCTTTTTATTTTTATGTTTTTAGTCATGTTCCTGTATAACATGAGATAGCTTTGAAGATTGATTAGAAAAGGAAGATTTTCTTTGAGAAACATTCCAGAAAAAGATGTTGGGTTTTTTTGTTGCTGTTTTGGTTTTGGCTATGCATTCTTAATCAAGATAAACTGTAGATGTCAAATTAAGAACAAGAAAACTTAACAGAAGAGGGTTGTTTTTTCTCCTGCTGTGCAAGACACATCAATAGGTTCCTGAGCAGCCCCCTTCCACGTTTTAATCTTTCCCTCCTTTATAAACTGCATATACAGTTTTTAATTTGTCTTAGAAACTTAATCTAGTCTGAGGGAGTTGGCAAGCATGCACCACGTTGTACTATTTAAGGCTGATATTTTCAGACATCCAAAGGATGTGGATGCCTAATCCCAGCCTGGTTTGGTGGTGGAACATCTAAGATGAGATTCAAAGCATAAATGGAAGAAACTGCACTGAAGAGAGGGAGAGAGTTTATGGGTTGAGATTTGAAAAGAGGAAATTACTTTGATTCAGAGGATGGGTGCTGAATCCCACATAATCATGGCAGCACAAGTGAAACACTGACTCCCACAGTGGAAAACTGGAAGGAAAGCCAGCAAGAAACCAAGGCCGGGGGAGGAGTGAGAATGCAAGGAAACAGGTGGTTACAAGGTCAGAGGGGTGATGTGGGCAGAACTAGGTGATTATCACAAGCATGAACATTTTTGGATTTTTAAAAATTGATCCATTTCAGCTGTGCCCATGCACATTTAACTGAACAATTTTCCTTGCCCAAATTCTTGTAGAAAGTGAATTTTAAACTCATGCACTTGAGTATTCTCACCGGTGGTGACATCTTTAATATGGGATTGGATACGTTCTAGCATAGCAACGAAACTGGGTTCCTCAAACACCTCACTAGAACATTACCACAGGTGCAACTGAATGAACCAGACAAGGGTCTGACCTCACCTTTCACAACTATTTTTCTTCTTATGATTATTTATATTGCTGTAGTGCCTATTTATCAGTTGTTTTGTGCATGGACATGTAATTGCCTTGTATAAACAGGATGAGAGAAAGTTAAATTTAAAATCTGCACCATTGAAGTAAATCAACAGTAGCTTCAGTTCTGAAAAAACAAAGCTTTGGGCAAAGCCAGTGTTGCCGAGAAAGAAAGAGGTTAAAGTTACTTAAAATCCTATTTAACTGGATACTCTCAACTGCTATACTCCCTGGGAGATTCAAAGCCCCACTGGCTCCTTCTCATGTCTCCTGATTATAAGAGTCATAGTCATCCAGTCAGGGTCCAGAAACAATACTTTGTGATTTTTGTGACGAATCTCAATTAGCCAGCACACAGCTCAGACTTTGAATCTCTAGTAGGGAGTGCTCACAACAGTCAATTCAATAAATAAATATAAGGAAATAATGATCTGCTCACTGGCATTCTGTCAGCAGGAATAAAGGCTAAACTTGTCAAACAGAATTTTCCACAGCACATTATTTGCTCAGCACAAAGGCTCCGATTGCATAATTGAAAGAACACAGGCAGACTGCTGCACCCCCACAGAGCCCCATGGACTCCACTAGGGCTCTGTGACAGTGCAGCCATTTGCAGATGTACTGTCAAATGTAGAATCTAGGCCTCTGTGTGTGTGTTAAATCCATAAGCAGTGTTGCAAATGGGCAATAACTGTGAATTGGATATGGAGACAGAATATGAGAGTAATATAGTCTGACTTTCTGGAGCAAGAGAATGGTCTGGTTGGGACACCCTGGAGATCAGAAGATAGGGATTTAGGACAATTAAGATGAGAAGTGGTTACAGCATGAGTCAGAATTTCAGCAGAGTCAAGGTAAGTAGGAACTCTGCCAATGTTCCAAAGTTGGCAGTAGGCAGAATTAGACACAATTGCAGTCAAGGGGCCTCTAAAATTTCTGGCCTTGAGATCAAAGTTAAGGTCTGAATTAAGAAGAGTAATGGAGGAGTCAGAAGCATAAGTGTCCAGGATAATAATGGTGTTTCAGCCAGTTGTGCTTCTCCAAGTAATTGTACCTACAGGAGACAGGCTGTAAAAGTTGCATCTATCTAGCTAAGCAATGGTCTCATTTGATTTTGTTCCTATCTATATGATTTTGGAAATGATATGAGCTTCTGTGGATTCCTTTAGGTCTTCTTTCTAGATTAGTATTACTAGCCCCAGCAAAAAGCAAAAGTATTTGGCATGAAACAAGACTCTAAGCCCTAAATATCATATATAAGCATGGGGTGATTTAAAGAAAAAGAGAGTTGACAAGCAAATGCCTAGAGTGTCTGTGTAAATGGCATATTGTTTGTAGTTTTGTGAAGCAGAGCATCTTGGTGTTTGAAACCACTTCCTTAGAGGCATAGCTTTTGAAGACTTTTGCGCTCCAATCTACCTCAAGCCATGCCTTTCTCGGTTAAGCATAAGTGTATGTGTGTGCATGCATTAAGGGTGCATTAGTGAGATTGTATGAACATATGCATGTTCTGAGAGCATGTATATGTTACTCCTCTAACCTTCAACCTGAACAAAAAGAAAAACCTGAACAGTACTCATGCAAAGAACCTGGGGAAACAAAAGTGGGAATTCAGCTACACTCAGACCATGACTACACTGAAGCCAAGTCTATAGTATGAGTGCTTTGCCAGTATAACTATACTGGTATACTGTACCAACAAGGTGTTCCTAGCATGGATGCAGCATATATACCAGCAAAACTGTCATTTTGCTGGTATAGGTAATTCTGGCCCCACAGAGTGAAACAAGCTATGCTGGAAAAGAACGAGTTTTGCTGTATAACTGCATCTACTTTAGTGCTTTTACTGGCACAGCAATGTCGGTCAGTGATCACACCTCTTCATGCCCTTCACTGACATAGCTGTACCATCAGAAGTCTGTAAACCAGACATGGCCGGAGTCTGATAGTGGTTGATACCAGCTCATGCTCACAAATTGTAAGATTATTGCTAAGCAATATCTTACATACATATGTAATGTCTCTAAATTGTGCAGTTGCAAAATAAATTATCTGAAGAGCACAAGAAAATCTTCTAGAGAAATATTTTTCCACTCCATAATGTGGAAATCATTGTTGGGGTCTAAAACGTTATCTTTGAAGTCTAATAGTAAGTCTGTTACTTTTGAGTTAGGGAAACTACACAAGGGACCAAATCAGATTTACAGAAGAGGCACTTGGGAATCAAAAGTTATGTTTTGCAAATAATTATTACAATTTCCAAAGTTCCCTAATCAAATAACAACAACAATAACAACCACAAGACTGCAACTTGAAATTTCAAGCAGCAATTTCCCATTCGATCTAAAATCCAAGAGAAAGTGAATCTATCAAACGGCTCATTTGATATGTTGCATCAACAGGCAGCTCCAATAGACTGTGGCATTAGCACAGGTGATTTGCACTGAAATATATCTCAGCTCCACATGGATACTCACTTCGCAGGAGGTACCACCATACCCTGGAGGACACTGACAAACCTCCACAGAAGATGCCACCTTCTTACCAGTTGAATAACGATCAGCAGCTTCAAGGCTAACCCCACTCAACCTGAGTTTAGATTAACAAAAATAAAATAGTTAACTCACAAACCAAGTATAGAAGGCAGATCAGTACACTTGCATACAACTAAAAGTGAATGGGGAGACTCGGTGTGCTATTCTCATTTACTTGCTTAAATATAGGAAGGCATTCATATTTATCCAATGTCTCAATTTCCTAGACTAATGTCTGCAGGCTTTAGCTATTTCTGTTCATCATGTGAAGAAGAATATGGTCAGCACACACTTGAAAACTCAGAATACTGTATCTGTAAGAGAAAGACTATTCTTGGCACGCAAGTTGTATGCTTTAGCTTCCATTACAGATGTACATATAAATAGCCTGCTTGTCGCAAATGAAGTAGCAAAGAATTTTAGACTGTAAAACAACTTTCTCCTGCTTAAAACATTACATTACTGAGCTTTGATTATTGGACATTTTTCTTCTGCAGATTTGCCCTTTTGAAAAAGATTTCAACTTATCAGCTCTGTGCAGGAAGAATTCTATACCTTGCACATAAGAGTCATTAGTTCCAGTTCTCCAAATGCCACAAAAAGAGAAGACACACACACAGGAATTTCTATTGTTTCCATAATCTTGCAGCAGAAAACTGAAAGAAAATGTTAAGTCTACCTCTCGTGGAATTGTTTTGGCATCTCAGTGATATGGCTGATATATATCTCAGTGGCAACTAGCTCTAAAACCCCTCACTAGTAACTTTCTTTCTATTCCTTTGAAAAAATTAAGGAGCCAAAAAAAAAATCAATCATTTTACCCAGTCAGAAAAAATGCTCCAATATTCCATGCTCTCCATAAATGACTTGGCAAAACTTTAAGTATTATTTTGATTATTTAAAAAACCTTCACTCAAAAATGTATAAATTAGCAAGTCAAGAAAGTACTTCATCACAGCTGACAGCTATTTTAATACAAATTTGTGTTGTAAGTCACCCCATCTCCTTGCACACTGGACAGACTGTGCAAATCTTTTGGTGAGTCCTGGAAGGGATCATGCATCTCTGCTGCACCCTGTTTCAGAGATACCCCACTGGCTGATAGCAGGCTGGGATTTGTGGGGTTGATTCTCAGCCAGGGCTCAGAGTTTTTGGGGGGAAAGGGACAGGAGTCTGTTGATCCCCAAAACTGCAAGCCTGGGGCAGGCACAGAATATGCCCCCCGTCCCTCACACACCTGTGGCCCCATTGGCCTAACTGGAGTTGCCCCCTAGCCCTAAAAATAGAAGTGAAACTACACCTATGGCTCAGAGGTACACCATTTGAATTAGTGAGGTGCAGCTTAGCCTATTTTCACTTAGCATCCTTAAAGGAGACCTTTATTACTAGTGGTGTTTGAAAACTTTCCACCACACTGCATTTTCAAAGGAAAATAGTTTTTTTGGCACAATAATTTCACAATTTTTGTGAAAAAAAAATCAACGTTCACTGAAAAACTGAAAACTATTTGATTTTCAAACAAAAAAGTTTGGTGTTTTGGTTGCCAAAAACTGAAAAAAAAAATGTTGATTTGAAAAAATGCACACACACACACACAGTCTCAAAATTTTCTACAGGAAAAAAGAATCTATTTCCCTAACCAGCTATACATGGATTGCTCTCACAGAGAAAGAGGGGAACAGATGAAAAGAAAGGAAGGGGGATTAGCTACTATAACAGGGGTAGGCAAACTATGGCCGAGGGGCCGCATCCGGCCCTCCAGACGTTTTAATCCGGCCTTCGATTTCGCACCGGGGAGCAGGATCCGGGGCTTGCCCCGCTCAGGTACTCCAGCTGGGGAGTGGGGTCAGTGTGTGGCTCCTGGAAGCAGCAGCATGTCCCCGCTCTGACTCCTACGTGGAGGAGGGCTCCGCACACTGCCCCAGGTGCTGCTCCGCAGCTCCCATTGGCCAGGAACCGCAGCCATTCGGAGCTGCGGGGCAGCGCTTGTGAACAGGGCAGCATGCAGAGCCGCCTGGCTGCACAGGAGCCGGAAGGGGGACATGCCGCTGCTTCTGGGAGCTGCTTGAGGTAAGCGCCGCCTGGAGTCTGCACCCCCTGACCCCCTCCCACGCTCCAACCTCCTATCCCAGCCTGAGCCCCCCTCCCGCCCTCTGAACCCCTTAGTCCCAGTCTGAAGCATCCTCCTGCACTCCCAACCCCTCATCCCCAGCCCGACTCCAGAGCCCGCACCTCCAGCTGGAGCCCTCACCCCCTCCTGCACCCCAACCCTCAATTTTGTGCGCATTCATCGCCTGCCATACAATTTCCATACCCAGATGTGGCCCTCAGGCCAAAAAGTTTGCCTACCCCTGTACTAGATGGTAGAGCATGGAGTCTGGGGAAATGTAAGAGATACTCTGTGTGGTTTACAAGGGAGTTATTTTTTGCCATGGCTTGAATTTAATGCACAGCTAGAGACTTTTGCCAAATTGGGATCAATTCAGACAAAACCTAGAACCCCTGCAATAAAACTCAACCCAGAGAGGATGAGCTGAGTTCACCCCTGAGTCTCCAGAAAGCTCCCTCTCTCCTTCATTATTTACCTTGCTCCTTGCTACAAATCAATTGTGCAATTACATTTTTTGAGTTCTACTTTCTATGAACAATCCCTAGCCCTTTAGATATTAAAGAAACATTACTGAAAAGCTAGAAAAAGGCACAGAATAAATCAAAGAATTTAGAAAGAAAGACCTATAGGCAAAACAAAAATTGCCAGTGAAATGTTGAATCCCATTTGCCTATTGATTACAGCTGGCCTGCTCCCCGCTCTGTGTAATATAATTTAGAACAAGGAGAAACTGTTACACACAGAAACATTTCATCTAATATTATTTCACATTTGTATTCACTGAATACTTCCAATTTTCATTAGGTTCTGCTGTTTGCTAAATGGGATTTTAATGTGTTTAACAGTTTTCAGTGTTAAACAGTTACTCATTGAAGAAAGCTGCAGTGCATTTTTTCCACTTCATTGTTGTAATTTCTATTCCTCCGTGCCATTCTGCATTCATTAAAATACATAATGCTGGCAGTAATGGAGCACTGGATTCTGGAGATACGTGAACAATCTGAGATTCAACATCTAGACCAAATATTTAAGCTGACTGTTACTGTCAGCAGGCAACTGCTGACTTCTAAATACAAATAAGATTAAAAAGGAAGGAGACATTTCAGACAGTATCAGCATAGTTTACTGCCTGTTATGGCAAGCATCTGAATCACATCAGCTGTGTAAGTAACATGAGGTACTGACCTGAGCGTTGTTCATTTGTCTTTTAGCTAATTCTGTATACTTAGGGACCCCACTGCTTTGCCTTTCCCATCCTCCTCCCCTCTATTTTAGTGGTTTCAAAGTAGCAGCCATGTTAAGTGATGAGTCTATTTCAGACTGCAAGTAATATATTGTCTTTATCAAGATTTCTACAACTGCTCTCCAGTGCCCATCTCAGTCTACACCACATTTACATTAGCTGCACTGGCAAATATTAACAGTGAAGAATCAATGTTATTACTACAGGCTTCCTTAGAACAGAGTCTAAACAATACTGGATTAAATAACAACTACAATACATACTTTTTAAAAGTTCAATCAATTTGAAAGATTCCACAAGCTTTAACAGAGTCTCCCAATTTAGGCAGAAAAGCAACAATCACTTTCAAAACTTCTGATGCATTTCTCTCTTCTCCTCATGTTTTTATCCTCTCTAAATGGGCTTTTATTTAGATGTTAATTTGAGGAAACTTCCTAATTATGAGATACAGTAATAATTGCATCCCTAGCTTTAAAATAATCCACAAGACATTCAAGATCAAATGCTGTTGCTTAGTCAAGGGCACATCAGTCATTACACATTAATATGAAGTATCCTCAAATTATTATGATACTGAAATTTTTATGGCTTGTTTTTTTATCCTTCTGTCAGGATAAAAAATAGAGGGGATGGGGATGATCTTCTGGTTAAGGCTCAGGCTGACTGGAACTCAGAACATCTGGGTTCAATTCTCCGTTCTGTATGATTTTGTGCAACTCATTTTCTCTCTCTCTCCGTGGAGAGATTCTCAAACACAAAACTATAAAATCACCCTTGAAAATTCTTGCAGATGTGAAGTCATTAGAAGTTTGAATATTTGCTCTATTTAAAAGAACAGGGTATTTAAAGGTAGTGAGTTTCTGCTGCTTTTCTGAGGTGGAACTTACCCACTGGAGAAACCTAATTACACTCAAATGCTTACCAGATGGAGTGGGACCTCTGCATCTCTGTCACATTCTCAAGGAACATTTTTACACATACATTTATTTTTTCACACTCCTAGTCTTGGGGCTATCTGAGTTTTCTGGGGAAGTCTGACTTCCTTCAGAACCCATCAACACTAGTCTTTAAGCAGCCAGAAGAGTCACTGCTGAGTGACACAAAGCACACAGACTCTTAAAGATTTTCCCTATAGTACTCCCAAGGCTCGTAGGGCCAAGGGAACAGGAAATAAAGTTAATGTTTAGCCAAATCCACTATGGAGAAAACAGAATATTATACATTTATTTTAATGTGCAAGATTATTATTGAGTATTCATCCAACTGAGAATTGAATCAGGTATTTTGCAAGATAGTAAAGAGCATTACCACGTAGCCCCAGGGCCTACAGTGTTTTATAAGAATGAAATGGAATCTAACAGAAAATAACACAGTCAGACCTAGGCACTCATTGGAAATTAGCAGTACATGTGTGATGTAATGGACATCAAAAGATCAACTTAATTACAGAGGCCCTGGGTGAAATCTTAGCAAAACCTCCATAGACTTCAGTGGTAGCTTGGGTTTCACACCATGTCTTCCTCAATATTGTACAGCACTGAGCACCCTGTTAGCACTCAGTATACCATAATAACCAAAGAGCAAGCTATCTTCCAAGTGTGAAAGGCTTTGCATGATACTGGTGGTATTATACACACACAAAAAGCTACTTTAAACAACACCAGTGGGTGGATCTCAGATTTACCAGCAACGGCTATGTGTGGAAGGGAGGTTGTACCATCAGCACTGATTAGGAGTATTATGTCTGTGGTGAACACAGGCAGAACATCCACAGAGATAGTGACACATCTTTGAGAGCAACTCAAAGTCATTTTTTAGCCAAAGACAATAAAAATAGAGAACACTCTTCTAAATGACTAACAGCTACTTTTTTATCATAGCCCTTGTGGAACCTGCATTTCCAACCATAATCCAACAACTGGAGAGAGACTGCCACAACCCTGCAAAGCACTTATAAAAAGGATTTTTATTCTGACCCATCCATATGTTCTCCTGCTGAGCTTCCCTAAGGATACTACTCAGCAGAGAGGTTCCTTTTTCCCTGAACTTCTCAAGTGCCCCCAAAATGCTGTGCACCATCTCAGCAACAAAGGGGCTTCTTTAAAGGGAGGCAGTGTGACCTAGTGGACAGGGCACTGGACTGGGAATCAGGAGTCCTGGGTTCTTCCAGCAGCCTCCAGAATGTCCTGGCAAATCCCTTCACCTGTGGGCCCCATTTTACAGATGGGGAAAATAATATTTGCCTTCTTTTACAAAGTGCTTTGAGATCTGCTTTTGAGAAAAAGTGCTTATAAGAAAAGCATTATCATGTTTCTGAGAGTCTGGGGTCTATGTATGTTTTCACAATGTTTAGCTAGCATATTTAACCTGCATGGCACAGTTTATGAATCAGCATATTAGCTTTAAATGTTAAAAGGAGTTCTCTGTCAAGAAAGTAAACTGTGGGGAATCAAAAGAGGAGTGGAAACTTGGAACTTGGCAGGCAGGACTCTGGGCACTACTTCGCAGTTTGTAGGAGAAAGTTTTAAATAGAGACCGGCCAATGCCAAGACACTCAGATTTGAACCCTACTGACCTTTGCTGAAGTTTTGGCAGGCTCTTTCCTCCACAATGGGTCAAACTAAAATGCCAAATCCAAACACTACTAAGTTGAGGAAAATTTAGATCTAGAACCAAATTTTGCAGCTTAGCTTGTTCTTAAGTTTAAAGAAGCAAGATCAAATGTTACAGGGACAAATTTCCCTGGACACCTAAACAAAAGCTGACATCAGCAAGCTGTATGCTTGCCATGACCTGAATTTCCACATCTACAGGTTGGAATCTTTGTTTAACCCATTTGGAATTAAAACAATGGCTTTTGTGATTTAAGACACTCTGCTCACTTGCAAAATCGGTGTTTATTTGCTTTCAACTTATTTGCCACGTTTCAGCTGGATAGTACTTAAAATGATTACGTTTTAGGTTCTCTAAGTAAAGGTGAGAAATTAGAAAGTATTGAAAATGTTAGCAGATGGTTCCATATACTATATCTAGGAATGTGTTCTAGTGGAACAGGGCAACACAAAGATTTTGATTACTCTCCTCTTTTAGATAATACTTCATTCAAGGCAAGTAATCACAGGATTGCAGTCAGCTCCCTCTACCTCCACTTGGTTAAGATCACTGAAGTGACTGGTTCGTGGGTTAGTCTACACTTCAGATATTATACCTCATGAGTGGAAAACCACAATGGAACATAAACTGGAATTAATTCCAGTACCAAATTTTACAAACATGATTCAAGTCACTGAGCAATAGTGTATTAACAAAGGATAAATCTAAAGAACCAGGAACCAGGCTGACGTTTGGCCTACCTGCAGTGTCCACTAATGCACTAACAGAAATTCCAAATCCAATGCTAGCTTTGTAGATTGAATCACAAAGTTTTGTAGGTATTGTAGACTATACACTGCAGCCACCTAAATGGGATTGCTGCTGTGCCAGCTCACATAAAGCTCCTCAGGGCACACATCATTCATTTTATAGAAAGAGTTCAAAAGACTTCAAATGAAACCATTGATTTTAAGACGACCAGACAGTAGAATCATCTGACATAAATCAGAGGGAAATTAGGTTTGGGATTACCTAGTTGTAGATGCAATACCGATTAAAAAAATCCCTCTAGCTACATTTTGTCAATTTGGTTTTTATTCATTTTGAGAGCTAAAGGATCCCTCTCTCCTGCATGGTCTTAACATCCTGGCATACTCTATTCTTTAAATGGGGAAACAAAAAATTAAGATCTTCCTCTCATAACCAAGGCATCTCAGCACTATTACCCATCAGAATCACTTATCATATACAACGGAAATATAGTGTTTCAAAATAGATGTATTTATAGAATTGTGATTCTCTCCTAATAGTCCACATGATTTCACTTTGTTGTAGGTTAGCCAGTAGAAGCCCCCCACCCCCCAAAAAGAGCCAGAATGGGAAAAATGCAGACTATTTGAAAATGTTAAGATTTAAATAAATGTTAAAGATTTAATTGAGGAAAAATAACAATAAGCATCCTTCTAAATTACACCAACCTCAGCCCTGCACAAAGAGAAAATAAAAGCATTCATCAGACGGCCTGCAGAACATTATCATAAATGCAGTTCCCACATCTACCTGTAGATGGCATCCATCCCATAGCTGTATGTGGCTCTTATGAGGAGCCTCTTTATATTTGCCAGCACAGTCATGAATTCCCTTTTGTTGACTGGAGAGTCAGTGCCCTGTACAGTAAATAAGTCCGGTTTCAGCACAATTTCTTCAGTGTGTTCTTCAAATGGCTGTAGGTGAATGCCCTCCTTTGAAGTGCTGATTCTTAAGCCAGCTCCCTAGAGAGAGCGATGTGTTAGGGATACAATTAAATATAAAAAAGGGTAGAAAAGATGCTGTATCATTGTAGATATTTGGTATAAAGAAGAACTGGAAAGCATATTTTATAAGAACAGTCTATATCAGGAATGCACTGGATTTTCTAATCTTCCTGATATGAGCTTTGTTGCAAAAAGTCAGTGCATGCAAAATTCAGGTAACCCAATTGGAACCCAGTAGCGTGGCTTTGAATGAGTATGAGAAAATCCAGATAACCCACTGAAGCACAGTATACATGATACTATATAGCACAGATGTTTAAAGTGTAAAGTGGTTTAAAGTGTCTGCAAATGCTATTTCAATGAACAAATGTATTATATTTATTCATTTTTCTTGCTCATCATTACAAATGTAGTCTACAATATTTTCTAACATTAGTAGAGGCTCCTTTGGGTAGTTAGTCTTGCCTATCTAGTTTTAAGTCATTAAGCTCTGATCCTTATTTGTTGCTGTAAATTGGCTGCAGACACACCTTTACATGTCGGTTTTGCCTGCTCACTTTTGGATGCTATTAGCCTTCAGTGTTCATGAAAGAGATGGACAAAAGTCAGTCACTGGAAATGAAAATACTTTACCTCTATGATGATATCAGACTGCAGTATTGTTTCAACAGCTTCTTCCTGCCCTGTGAGGTCATAGGAGATGGTAAATTTCAGATGCCCTCCAGCAGCTGTTATCTATAATAAAGCAGAATGATGCTTATTACATGATAGGAAACATGCCTTTAACCATTCTGGGTTACTCTTTTCCTATGACAGTATTTCCAGGAAATGGATTTCCAGTGTTGTGAAAGGAGATGTGGATGATCTAGTGCCTTAAGCAGGAAGTCCTTATGAACCATTCCCTCCCTGCCCCAAGCATGAGAGGACTCACTCTCACCTACTAATGTTTTCCCCAGTGCCAGGCAAAGGTTGCAAATCACTCCAAATACAGTAAAACTAAGCAGCAGCAGTTCCTCAGAAACAGCTTTGAAATCTGTGCAAATACATCTCCCTTCAATCTGCATTGTAGAAGGCTAAGGGCTGTTTCAAAGATAGGTTTTGAATGTGTTTCAGCTACTTTAGCCCCATCTGGTCCTTGCCTCCTTAAGAATCAACCAACCAGTGTTTTGTACAACACTTTGCATAACGGGGTCCCCCTGATTCAGGACTAGGACTGGTAGGCACTACCATAATACAAATAATAAGCAACAATAATAATAATAATTAATAATGGATACAGCATCTCCTATTCTGATGCAAAATATACCAATAAGGCAAACTGGCATAAAGGAAAAAGAGTTTTGCTTTCATATCAATTGTAACCAAAAATAGAGGAATGTAATAGTCTGTCCTCATGCAGTCAAACAAAGGAATGGTATGTTCTTTATCTCAGCCTGAGTCACTTTCCATAATAAGAGGCTAATAACTTCAGGTCGTATCTCATTTCAGTATGTTTTTCCTACTCTGTTTTTGCACCCAAATTCAGGGCCCTGACAATAACTTTTCGGAGAAAAATCACAACATGTATAGATCATTTTTAGGACAGGAATCAAAACTACTGTCATGAATGACTGAGTTTACTGCAAATACAGCAGGTTTGCTTTGCACCAAAACACTGTTAAAAGAGCAGTTTTTTAAAAAAAATATGAAAAAAGTCTGTTTTGTATTCCAGTGTAACATCTCCTCTGAGATGAACAACCTACAACAGCAAACTCCCTGCCCTTCCCAATCCATGTTGCTGATCACAGAGAAGTCTTGTGAGTATTCTGCAGGAAGGAGAACAGTATGATTATTCTCAAGACTGATCCAAGGGAACAACGTACTATATTCTATCATTCATCATACTGGATGTGTTACACGGCATGTTTGCACATATGTACCAGAAAGCCAAGGATGCTCATATTTTCCTGTGCACTGTATTTTAAGAAGAAGGGGGAAAACAAATCAATCTCCTTATTAAAGATGCAGCAATCAGCTCATTTTAGATAACATATGGAAGTATAAAAATCTGTGGATTTAGGCTTTATAGTTAGTAGCCATGTGAAAACTAAAAGAGGCTCCCAGGATTCATAAGCAACCAAAAGTTTGGATGTGTATTCAAATGTTATCCAGACCAGCTGGGTCTACAAAACTACCTCTAGCCTCTGGTGACACCAAAAACACCTAAAAAAAATCCCTAGCCTCTAATGCAGTGCTTTGGCACCTCTGCTTCTAGTCCTGACTGAGCCTGTAGGCAATTAGGAGAATGAAAAGCAATAGGAAAGCAAAGATAGTCAAGCTTTATTCAACCTCAGAAAGGGTTGAAATCAGGTCAGTTCTTATTTAGTCTAGTTGTCTAGTTAATCTCAGAAAGGGTCTGAATGAGGTCAATTCTTATTTTCTCTAGTTGACCTGTCCCTTTTTAGCTAGCACAGATAATGAACACATGAATACAATATAAATTCTCAGTGGTCAACCCTTCCACGCATAGTGCCATCACAGCTTTGAAGAGTTAGAAGAGTTTCTTTAAATGCCACCATAATGGTAGCACAGGAACGCCAATGTTTCAAAGTTGTATGTAGTGTTGCTGTAGCTGCATTTTGGTCTCAGGATAGTAGAGAGAAAATGTGGGTGAGATAATATATTTTATTGGACCAAGTAATGTCTCTCTCACCAACAGATGTTGGTCCAATAAAAGATATTACCTCACCCACCATGTGTCTCTGATGTTTCAAAGTGGCACTTATGAGGTACTTTGGTCAGCTCTGGAAGTGTATTTTATCTGGTATTCTATGTAATACTGAAGTGGTTAACAATACAACTGAAGTCTCACAATATGATAGAAGTTATCATTTACATTTGCCGTTGTTTTTGCTAGCCTTCCTCTGTTGCAACCTAGGTTTAGTTACAATTTAAGTCATGGGTAAAAATGAATGTGGTAGTCTCATCTTCGTCTGATGTCAAGTATCCTAATTTAGGAAGGGCAGTTCTGTTTTTTATTCTGGTATTTTTATGAACTACCATCATAACATTTGGGCAATTTAATAACACATTTAAAATTTCATGACATAAAATAATCACTCTGAGACTATCAGTTTAAATTCATAAACTGTAGTCCTGCAATCACTGTGCTGCATAAACAAATATGCCTCATAAGAACATAAGAATTCCCATACTGAGTCTGACCAGGTCCATTTAGCCCATTATCCTCTCTCTGACCGTGGCCCATACCACAGCCTCAGGGGGGAATGTACAGAACAGGGCAATTCTGCTACCTTCTTACCTGTCAAGCAATTTACCCTGTGGTTCTCCTGGTCATCACAAACCCAACTATCTGTATTTCTAAAAATTGACTCCTCCTCTGCTATTGCCAGTGTCTTCCTAATAATTAGAATTCTCCCCCCCTCCCCCGCCAAGAGGGATATCTTCAGTGCGAGAGGATACCGTGACATTATCTAGAAGATGCATCCCAACTATGGGATCATTCCCCTCCAATCCAGCTTCATGGTCTCCTGCCCAGACTTTCATCCTCCTTAATAGTACAGCACTGTTGGACAAGAGGTGGGACTGCTGTATGTCCTTCGTGTACCTGTCTGTCTCCCTTTGCCTCCAGAGCCCGTACTCTGTCTCTGAAGGCTTTGCGTTACATGCACACATACACCATCTGCCTGCGAGGCAGGTAATCATACATATTACACTCAGTGCCATTAATTGGGTAGCCCCCACCCTCTGTTACTGGTGTTCTATCTGCTTTTTTATTCAGCCTAAGCTTAGAGGATGTTTGTGAAGTGTATTGGGTTCTCTTTATTCCATCAGTTACTTTTTTGGGGAATTTGGTGCCTTTCTAATGGTTAAATCCCTCAGACTCCTCCCCCTAGAGTTAAACTCTCCTTACCTTGGCAGCTCACTCAGTTGCTATGCTCGCTCTCACTCACTCTGTCATGGGCTTTTTCTGCTCTCATGAGGCCTCTACATTTATAGCTTTGGCTAGGCCACACCTCTTCCCATCCTCCTATTGATTACTCTCAACTGAGAATGACCTACCAGTGATCTTAAACAATTAAGTTCCAGATCCAGTCAGAAGGAGAAACACAGCAGATCTTAACTTCTGCAGCAGGACACAGGATGGTAGGGAATTTCTCACAAATTTGGATCCTAGACCATTAGGGATACTAAATATTTTGCAACCAACACTTTTTAAATTGTATGTGGAAGTGAACAGGAAGGTTGAGAAGAGCATGGACCCAGCACTTAAAGTGGTCTGAAAGAAGTGGGAGGGCCCTATCATTTTCTACATAAATGAGAGCAATATCACACCTGCCTGTCCATCCGCCCCCTATCAATTTTCCCCCACATCTGTTCATAGATTCATAGATATTAAGGTCAGAAGGGACCATTATGATCATCTAGTCTGACCTCCTGCACAACGCAGGCCACAGAATCTCACCCACCCACTCCTGCGAAAAACCTCTCACCTATGTCTGAGCTACTGAAGTCCTCAAATCGTGGTTTAAAGACTTCAAGGAGCAGAGAATCCTTCAGCAAGTGACCCATGCCCCATGCTACAGAGGAAGGTGAAAAACCTCCAGGGCCTCTTCCAATCTGCCCTAGAGGAAAATTCCTTCCCAACCCCAAATATGGCGATCCGCTAAACCCTGAGCATATGGGCAAGATTCATCAGCCAGATACCCAGGAAAGAATTCTCTGTAGTAACTCAGATCCCACCCCATGTAACATTCCCAGCTTGCCGTCAGTTCTTCCCCATGCCCCCTATCAATTCTGACCCCACATCTGTTCTGACCCTGCTCCACCCCCCAACCCACGCATCACCTCTGCTCCTCCAGTAACTGTTGGGACTCCTTCTTCTCCTCCTGTGAAATGACTTTGGCTCCTTAGGGGAGGGAATTGGTAAAAGCAGCCAATCAGAAGGAATTCCCTCCCCCCACCCCCCGGCAGGATTGAAATGTGTGCCCCTCCAAGACCCAGCTTGAGTTGTGGAAATTTTATTTTCTGGGTCTGCAAGTGCTTTCACCCAGGTACAAATTAAGCATGGCATGGAGTACTAGTGAAAAATATTCATATAAACCCAACTCAACATTCAGCAGAACTGCTGCACTCTGCATCATCTGAAGAGTCTAAGTCCTCTTTCAAGGGTCATCCTCTGCATTCTTTTTAACACCAAGTACAACACAATGTCATATTTCAGAGTAGCAGCCATATTAGTCTGTATTCGCAAAAAGAAAAGGAGTACTTGTGGCACCTTAGAGACTCACAAATTTATTAGAGCATAAGCTTTCGTGAGCTACAGCTCACTTCATCGGATGCATTTGGTGGTAATATCAAATGGTATTACCACCAAATGCATCCGATGAAGTGAGCTGTAGCTCACGATAGCTTATGCTCTAATAAATTTGTGAGTCTCTAAGGTGCCACAAGTACTCCTTTTCTTTTCACAATGTCATAGTCTATCTTGATGGTGACAAACGCAAGAATCACTGAGGCAAGCAACGTTGCTTCAAAAATTGGTAAGAATTTTTTGGTATTTTTTTCCCCACAGAATTCTTATCACCATTTTTCATGAAATTTCAAAGTTTTCTGACCAGTTCTTGTAGCAAAGTCTGCATCTGAGTGGAAGGGCCACAGCTTCCTGGGAAAACGTAGATGACAATAGGCATGACAAGATGCTGCAACTATGGCCATGATTTAGAAAACCATGTAAGCATGAATGGAACGACTCATGCTCTTAAAGTTAAGAGTTTTGATTGACTGGGGCCCATCAGAGAATGCAGATACTACAAATGATGGAGCAAGACCTCCCCATTTCTCCCTACACAGCAGAATGACTACCATCTTATCTGGAAAAAACATAGCCCTACCTATGGTGTCCCTAGCCTCTGTTTGCCAGAGGCTGGGAATGAGTGACAGGGAATGGATCATTTGATGATTACCTGTTCTATTCATTCCCACCAGGGCACCTGACACTGGCCACTGTCAGAAGACAGGATACTGGGCTAGATGGACCTTGGGTCTGACCCAGTATGGCTCTTCTTATGTTCTCTGTTACATTCTGTTAACAGAGCAGACTAGAGAAGCCAGATTCAACAAAAGGAGATGTACAACCAAGTGCCATCCACATATTCTTGGCACTGCATATCGTATCATCTAATTTTTTCCCTCAGCAACAATACTCTACATATACACTGAACAGGAGGGATAACAGAACCATGGGGATTCCAACAAGTTAGAAGCCATGGGAAGAACAAGTATTTTAGCAACATTTTCACTAATCCCACTACATCCCTGCAAAAAAGCTCTTATATATATCCCCATGTATATCAACAGAGGTAAAAAGAAGCATCCTTATTTCTCTCCTTATATTTTCCAAATGTTGGCAAGTATTGGGTACTATATGCATATCAATAGCATAAATCACAGGTTAGTATGATTTGACCTGATTTCCAGTCTTTGCTGAAGAGCGATTCTAGGACAGAAATAAGAGGAATGAAGCTAGTCAACATTCAGGTGCTGTACCTAAGCTCTGTAGAAGAAGGCCGCACAGCACCAGTCCACACTGTGCTTGAAGGTAACTAGTACTGCAAGTCTTTCATTATCATGTGTATCAAGTTTAGCCAATTAAAATAAAACAAAAACACAAGAATCTTCTTTCCATGTGCATTTGTCTTAATTCAGCCTGGAGGGGAAGAAACAACATATTTACAAGTAACTTTACAATTATTGTGCAATATAACCTGATGTCACCAGTAATCATATGGTACGTATGCAACACACTGCATCAGGGATTTAATGAGACAGGCAGATTTTCCCATATGTATGGTAATGCTCAAGTTGGTATAGCTGTGAGATCACAAAGTATCTTCTTAAAAAAAATTATGGGAAGAATAAGAAAGGGGAATAGAGAAGGGAATGATTAAGCAAGAAGAAAACTTTTCTACAAAAAAACCCAATAATCTTTCTTCTTCTGTCTGTACCAGATGATGAGTTAAGGCTCCATCCTGCAAGCTCACTAAAATTGCATTGAATTCAAGATAAACTGAGAGTGTTCAGCACTCCAGGAATTGCTCAGCAGGTTGCAGGATCATTTCCTAAGTTATATTGCAACTGAAAAATATTTTGTATGTGACTGTTTAATGTTTCAGAGAGGCTCACTCTGTAAGGAAATGTTAAGAAATACTGTAGTTTTTTAGTAGCATTCATTCATGAAAAAATTAGTGACATTGAATTTTGATCCATAAACTAAAAAACTTTAAATAGAGGTGTCCTATCTTCCATATTTACGACCTATGGAGCTAGTGTTTTACATTTATACTCTCCTCTGTTTTCTCTTTTGTCCAGATCTTTGATATATTTTTATCCTTTTGATACTTTTTTTTTAGCTGAGGATACTTTGCTATTGACCTGGAGTTTTAGAAGAAGAGCCCTAATATTTCTAACTACACCTTCAAGTCACAGCAAGGGAAAAGGAAATATCTCAGTAGAATAATAAACTTTTTGAATCTAATGTTATTCAAAAATATCTGAATATATACAAGCCTGAACACAAAGTAGGACAGCTCTGGATCTCTCAATTTTCCTTTAATACTTTAGGGAATACTGCAAATACTGACATGACATATTTTAGTTAGCTATGGCAACACTGATTTTAAGAGTATTAAAGATAAAAGATTTTAACATTTAATAGAATAACATACTAAGTGATATTTTTTATTTTCTGTCTACTATTTTAATCATTAGGTAAACTTCCATCAATGCCACTGAAGTCAATAGGAGTTTTGCCTAATTATGAAATACAGATGGAAAGCAGGATTTGGGCTATTATTCAAACAGAAATCCTGTTCAGTGGACCTGAGGTAGACCATTGGTTGGAGCTGGCTTGGTAACTCAAATTTTCCTGAGATATCTGTGTATTTTAATGTGAAGCTTTACTATGCATGATACAACTAATGAAAACACTACCAAACCTGAAGATAAATATAATGGATGGGGGAGGAGGGCCCTTGGTGGTTAATATGGACCCGGCCTCTAAACTGTTTTATAGGATTTTTGAGGTGGAGTTTAGGAATGTCAGGAGAAGAAGACAATTTCAGCACAGTTCCCCCACTATCAAAAGGCCAGTGATTGAAAGCTGTGACCAAATGCACCCCAAAAACCAGTCAGCTTAACTTCTGTACCCAGAAAGATAATGGAGCAAATAATTAAGCAATCAATTCGCAAACACCTAAAAGATAATAAGGTGATAAATAACAATCAGCATGGATTTGTCAAGAACAAATCATGTCAAACCAACCTGATAGCTTTCTTTGACAGGGTAACAAGCCTTGTAGGTAGGGGGGAAGCGGTAGATGTGGTATATCTTGACTTTAGTAAGGCTTTTGATATGGTCTTGCATGACCTTCTCTTAAACAAACTAGGGAAATACAACCTAGATGAAGCTTGTCATAAATATAAAGGGAAGGGTAACAACCTTCCTGTATATAGTACTATAAAATCCCTCCTGGCCAGAGGCACAATATCCTTTTACCTGTAAAGGGTTAAGAAGCTCAGGTAACCTGGCTGGCACCTGACCAAAAGGACCAATAAGGGGACAAGATACTTTCAAATCTGGGGTGAGGGGAGGCTTTTGTTTGTCTGTTCTGTTTGCTTGCCAGAGAGAGATCAAGAAAGCAAGCAACCCAACTCCATTAGAATTAGTAAGTACTAGCAAGGAAATGCATTAGTTTACTTTTGTTTTGGCTTGTGATTTTCCCTGTGCTGAGAGGAAGGTGTATTCCTGGTTTTCTTTTTGTAACTTTAAAGTTTTTGCCCAGAGGGAAATCCTCTGTGTTTTAAATCTGATTGCCCTGTAAGATTAGTTTCCCTTCTGATTTTACAGAGGTGCTTCTTTTACCTTTTTTCTTTCTAATAAAGTTCTACTTCTTTTAAGAGCCTGACTGATTTCTCTATGTCCTAAAACCCAGGGGTTTGGGTCTGTGATCACTTTGTAACCAATTGATTAGGATATTATTCTCAAGCCTCCCCAGGAAAGAGGGTGTAAGGACTTGGGGGGATATTTTGAGGGAATAGGAACTCTAAGTGGTCCTTTCCCTGATTCTTTGTTAAATCACTTGGCAGTGGCAGCATACCCTCCAAGGGCAAAGAGTTTGTGCCTCAGGAAAGTTTTACACTAAGCTGGTAGAAATAAGCTTAGGGGGTCTTTCATGTAGGTCCCCACATCTGTACCCTAGAGTTCAGAGTGTGGAGGGAACCCTGACAAAGCTACTATAGGGTGGGTGCATAACTGGTTGGAAAATTGTTCCCAGGGAGTAGTTATCAGTGGTAGGGCTGGTAGGGCATAACGAGTGGGTTCCTGCAGGGATCGGTTCTAGGTCCAGTTCTGTTCAATATCTTCATCAATGATTTAGATAATGGCATAGAGAGTACACTTATAAAGTTTGTGGACGATACCAAGCTGTGAGGGGTTGCAAGTGTTTTGGAGGATAGGATTAAAATTCAAAATGATCTGGACAAACTGGAGAAATGATCTGAAGTAAATAGGATGAAATTCAATAAGGACAAATATAAAGTACTCCACTTAGGAAGGAACAATCAGTTGCACACATACAAAATGGGAAATGACTGCCTAGGAAGGAGTAATGCAGAAAGGGATCTTGGGGTCATAATGGATCACAAGCTAAATATGAGTCAACAGTGTAATGCTGTTGCAAAAAAATCAAACATAATTCTGGGATGTATTAGCAGGGGTATTGTAAGCAAGACACGAGAAGTAATTCTTCCGCTCTACTTCATGCTGATTAGGCTTCAACTGGAGTACTGTGTCCAGTTCTGGGTGCCACATTTCAGGAAAGATGTGGAGAAATTGGAGGAATTCCAGAGAAGAGAAACGAAAGGTCTAGAAAACATGACCTATGAGGGAAGATTGAAAAAAATTGGGTTTGTTTTGTCTGGAGAAGAGAAGACTGAAAACTGTTATCATGTTGCCTCACAAGTACATAAAGGGTTGTAACAAGGAGGAGAGAGAAAAATTGTTCTTCTTAACCTCTGAGGATAGGACAAGAAGCAATGGACTTAAATTGCAGCAAGGGCGATTTACGTTGGACATTAGGAAAAACTTCCTAACTGTCAGAGTGGTTAAGCACTGGAATACATTGCCTAGGGAGGTTGTGGAATCTCAATCATTGGGATTTTTAAGAGCAGGTTGAACAAACATGTGTCAGGTATGGTCTAGATAATACTTAGTCCTGTCTTGAGTATAGGGGACTGGACTAGATTACCTCCCGAGGTCCCTTCGAGTTCTATGATTCTATATTCACATTATTGTAATAATCTTTGTACAAAATATGCCTTGTGAGATATCTTTTGAAAACTAATAATTCACTAGTCAAAAATATGGAGAAATGTATGTAACAACATTATATGTAAAGTTAGGAATTCCCCTGAATGATGTTGGTAGCACATGTTCAAACCCACATAGCCCCAATTAGGCAGGACTGGTCAAGCAGATCTTAAACAAAGAAATGTGTGAAACATGTAAATAATAAACAAGGTCCTTGAGAGAGCAAGAGGGAAACAAGGCATATCTGCATTTTAGCAAACAACAGCATGGAACCTCTTTCACAATGAGACTCCATGTCTCCATCCCACAGCTGCAAGGAACTTTATCTCAGGGTAACGCTCAAGAAAATACATTTCAAAGGGTGACTGAATTATAAAAGTGAGGGGCAAAACCACCTCAAGTTATCTCTCTCTATCCATCTCTCTCTTTCACCTAAGAAAACAAAAGAAACAGCCTATGGACTTTGGGAAGAGATCCTGACCTGAAGCTTGGTCAACAGTGTTACTGGGAACCTGTAGTAAGAATTTCACCTTGAACCAAGTCTAGTTTGTTAAATTTAGTACTAGGACGCATTTTATCTTTATTTTTCTTGTGACCATGTCTGACTTTTAGTGCCTTATACTTGTACTCACTTAAAACCTATTTCTTTGTAGTTAAATAAACTTGTTTTATTCTTGGACCAAAAGTAATCCAGTGTTATGAGCAGTGTGGGTAAATCCATTTACGGTAGCAGACTGTTGTACATTGATTCCCTAAGAGGGGCAATGGACCTAATATATCTGGATTATCCAGGAGAGGGCTAGACAGCGCAAAATGTATGTTTTGGGGGGGAAATCCAGGACTGAGAGTGTGTTGGGGTCACCTTGCAAGTAGTAACCAAGGCTGCTGGAAGCTAGAGTGTGGTTGGTGTTTGCTAACAGGCTGCTGGGGTCACCGTTGCTGACCAGGGCTGTGGCTATATACACTCAGGGTGTAACCTGCATGCTGTTCGGCTGTTTGTAAGAAGCCCAGGTTGCACAGGTTGGACTCATCAGCAAAGCATTTTGAGGCACCCCAGGTTGCAGGACAGGTGTGAGATAGACCCTCACTGGTCTGGATTACACCCCAGAGTGTCAAACAGGCCACGAAGAGTGAATAGGTCTAATTGCCAAACAATGGAGTAGCCATCATAGGGACATTATCTGAGACGGTCTGCCTGGCTATCTGGGGGGAAAAAAACAGTCGCTGGCTAAAAGACGACTTCACATGTAGGCTTTATAAGAAAATCCATTGAGATATGTGGTAATTGGGTAAAGAATGTAAATTGGGTCTGTTCTGTTTCTGCAACTCAAAGGGAAGTCCATCTAGATGAGCTCGTAATGAACCACAAGATTATATGAGTTTAGATATGAGTGTCAGCTGTTTGTTGTTTTGAAATTTTCTTTAATGCTTTGTTCTGTTTGCTAATGAACTCATTTGTTTTAAGAATGTTGCTGTTCACTATATCACTATGTACTGAACACCTGTGCTTCTTCCCTTCAGGAGTTTGTGATGACTCCCAAAGGGAAGAAACACAGGTGTCCAGCCAGACCTGCACAATAATAAGCTAGCATAGACAGGGTGTTGTACGCAGATCCTGGTCTAACAGAGGGAGAATTGCAACTTTCCACCCTGAGATGGGTCAGGGCATGAGACCTAATGTTTGAAGGAGAGAACTCAGAGAGACTAGAAGGGAGACAGAGGTGTAGCTAGCCCAGTAACTCTGACAGTAATCTTTAGCAAACGTTATATACATTTAAAACACACACATTAAAAGGTTTTAACATATGGTGCATCACTTTCACTTCTTTCTATAGAAAGATGTTTCAAGTCAGTTCTATAAAGTTTCTTTTGTTGCTGGTAGTGAAAACGAACTAGGAAGACACAAAAGAGATTCCAAAACCTCTTGTAAAAGCAACAATAGTAGTAATGTTGAATATAAAACGTATATATCTTGCCCATGAGTGCAGTGGTGCATTTAGTAGTAAAACTCCTGCCTCCGAATGGATTTCTTTCAGAAAGGCTTTAATCTCTGACCTAATCCAAGAGAGCATAATACTTGAAAAAGCAGAAAGAAATTACTGCAGGGAAGTGGACCCATGATATATATTCAGGGATTTACTACGTACAGTACAAGACTTTAGAAATGCAATGAATACACTCTGGAGTAGAAGTGCATACTGGCAGAAGGGTGGACAAAATGACCCAACCGGTCTTTTCCATTTCTAATATCAGTGATTCCATGACTATTACACATACATTCCATTGGCATTGGTGCTATTACACAGATATAAAATATAATGAATGAGAAATATCAAATAAGCTACTAAAAGATCTATAAAAAGAAAAGGAGGACTTGTGGCACCTTAAAGACTAACAAATTTATTTGAGCATAAGCTTTCATGAGCTACAGCTCACTTCATTGGATGCATTCAATGGAAAATACCTATGTTCACTTTTACTGACACTGACCCCAACCTCTATTTTTGTAGCTGCCAAAGCCAAATTGGTCCTTTGTTTTAGACAATCAGAAATCAAATTAGTCATCAAAGTAGCATTTACATGTGTTTTCTCAATGGTTAGAGATATTATTTAACAATTTGTATCCATTAGCAAGATTTAAAAATTTGACTAGATAACACATTTTGTATGTGTTATCCTCTCCAACGCACCATCAAGGATCTACAACCTATCCTGAAGGACGACCCATCACTCTCACAGATCTTGGGAGACAGGCCAGTCCTTGCTTACAGACAGCTCCCCAATCTGAAGCAAATACTCACCAGCAACCACACAACAGAACCACTAACCCAGGAACCTATCCTTGCAACAAAGCCCGATGCCAACTCTGTCCACATATCTATTCAGGGGACACCATCATAGGGCCTAATCACATCAGCCACACTATCAGAGGCTCATTCACCTGCACATCTACCAATGTGATATATGCCATCATGTGCCAGCAATGCTCCTCTGCCATGTACATTGGCCAAACTGGACAGTTTACATAAAAGAATGAATGGACACAAATCAGACGTCAAGAATTATAACATTCAAAAACCAGTTGGAGAACACTTCAGTCTCTCTGGTCACTCGATTACAGATCTAAGAGTGGCTATCCTTCAACAAAAAAGCTTCAAAAACAGACTCCAACGAGAGACTGCTGAATTGGAATTAATTTGCAAACTGGATACAATTAACTTAGGCTTGAATAGAGACTGGGAATGGATGAGTCATTACACAAAGTAAAACTATTTCCCCATGTTATTTCTCCCCCCCACCCCACCCCACCCCCCACTGTTCCTCAGATATTCTTGTTAACTGCTGGAATTAGCCTACCTTGCTTGTCACCATGAAAGGTTTTCCTCCTTTCCCCCCCCCCACTGCTGGTGATGGCTTATCTTAAGTGATCACTCTCCTTACAGTGTGTATGATAAACCCATTGTTTCATGTTCTCTGTGTGTGTATATAAATCTCCCGTTTTTTCCACCAAATGCATCCGATGAAGTGAGCTGTAGCTCACGAAAGCTTATGCTCTAATAAATTTGTTAGTCTCTAAGGTGCCACAAGTACTCCTTTTCTTTTTACATTTTGTATGGTAGACTTAGACTATGTAAGAAGCAGCAGTATTTCTGCTACCATCAATATATGAATAGGAAGAATGTTCTAATCAGGAGTTTCTCCAAATTGCTTCCAGGAAACCAATGTTTGGAAGGTGTCACACACCAACCATTTGACACTAACTGAGCATGCTAAGAGAAAATGTTGCCTACTAAGATTTTTTCCCCCACTTTATGCCTATGAACTTCCCATCATTTGTCATGATCCCAAGTTATGACACCTGACAACATGTTCATTACTCTGTGGGTTCTGTCAGCATACTAGTGGCAGTATTTGCCACTATTTTCAGAATAGCAGCCGTGTTAGTCTGTATTCGCAAATAGAAAAGGAGTACTTGTGGCACCTTAGAGACTAACAAATTTATTTGAGCATAAGCTTTCGTGAGCTACAGCTCACTTCATCGGATGCATCTGATGAAGTGAGCTGTAGCTCACGAAAGCTTATGCTCAAATAAATTTGTTAGTCTCTAAGGTGCCACAAGTACTCCTTTTCTATTTGCCACTAGATTTTCTTTACACACAATGCCGGGAGATACTGAAACCACATTATATACAATCCACATTATTTGGATTGTCTTGACTTTCATCCACTCTTCAGGTATGTATTTATTTTTAAGACATAGGTATTAGCAAATATAGAGACATCTGATGCCACTACAGCAATGGTGACAATGAGGAAGAAATCCCCACAAAAATAACAGCACTCAGAGTGTTCCATAGGCTGTTTACTCAATCCATAATTGACTGGCACCTATGCTATAGTGATGGGGTTTGACAAGTGGTGACTGGACAGCATGCCATTTTAACAGATGGATGTAAGTACAAAGAGTTTATGTATATGCCTCGGGTGGGTTTACTGAGTGCAGGATTCACAGGTGGGAATGTCCAAACATCTGTTTGTCCTGAGTTTACTTGCTACATTTAAGGCAACGTTCCATCATTAATGCAGCTCAGGTCTGGATTAACATTTTAAAAAACAAAAACAAAAACCAAATACAGATTGCAAACTCCTAAGGAAATTTAGTTTGGAATGGTTGATTCAATGGTTGAGTGTTGCATTTGGTGTGCATGTATGTGGAGTGGGGGAAGGGATGAGAAAGAAATTCCAGTGGGGTCCTCACTGTTTTAGATCTATTCAAGTTGCATTTTGTTAGGAAAGAGATTATCTAGTCTCCACTATCTTAGATAGGACTTGAATTTAAGTAGCATACATAAACTTTGCCGAGAGTTTGTACTCATGTTTCAGATAAAGGGGACAGCAGTAATGCCAGTTTTAATGCTCTGTTTGAATAACTGCATAGTTCTGATTCACTTTTTTCTCACTGTTTAGAGTTTTTGCCTCCCATAAATATTTTTCCTAGAAAGGTAGTCTTTATATTGTGCAATGGAGTCCACCTCCAATCACCACCAATTGGTCTGTTGGGTGCCATAACAGTGTACAGCAAAAGACATTTCCAGCCCTTAGTCTTATACAGGCTTACTATTTAGGTATACTCTGAATACTTAATAATTCTATAACTGCACAAGCTGAATTGTACATTAAAATCACCTACATTCGTTCAACATAATACTCCAGAACAGTCATTGGAACAGCCAGAAAAGTTTCAGAACTGTGTTCTTAAGGAATACACTTCCATAACCCTAGTCTACACTGGGGTGGGGGATGGATCGATCTAAGTTATGCAACTTCAGCTATGTGAATAACGTAGCTGAAGTCAACATATTTAGATCGACTTACTGTGGTGTCTTCACCACGGTGAGTCAACTGCTGCCGCTGCCCTGTCGACTCCACCTGCACCTTTCGCGGCGGTGGAGTACCGGAGTCGACGGGAGCGCGCTCGGGGGTCTATTTATCGCATCTAGACTAGACGTGATAATTCAGTCTCCGCTGGACCGATCGCTGCCCGCCAATCCAGCGGGTAATGTAGACATACCCTTAGTATAGATTGTAGGCCTACTACTATATTCCCTGGACCTGAAGCTTTTGTCAAATCTGTCAGTGGTTTTCTACAAGACAAACTACTTAGACTAATATAGCATAATTAAAAATTGCCATTTAGTAGCCACCTTCAGTTTACCTGAACATACCTCTTTGATCAACAAATCAGACTGGAAATCTCATGAGTTCAGGAAGTCAAAGGATTTCCATTACTTCTTTTTTGAAATCATGTCAGAAATATTATGATATACGCTCATTGTATTTTAATATTTCACTTCCAGCCCATAAGCAGGCCTGGAAGTTCAGGCAGTTCAGAGGTACAATTAACTCTTCCAAACTTCAATAGTGATTTTGTTGGGTGAGTATTCATTTTATCAGAACTAGTTCTACCAAACCAAGGTTTTATGTTAGGGAGGGTAAACATCAATTATAAAGAACATCACTGAGAACACATCCGCTCTGTTCTACTCAAAAGAGTTTCATGGCAAATCTAGATAACAATTTCTCACAAACGCATTAAATAAGCCTTTTTACACAGTGCACATTGATACTAGATAAAGGACAATAGCTTCAAGAATTCACAAGACCCCTGAATGTTTTGCTGATTCCCGGCAGTGAAAGTAAAAAAGCCACTAAATCTGTTTCTTCTTCTGCTTTTCTCTTCTCTTTTTGAATGAATGTAGCTGGTGAAAGGCAACTTGCAACCTAAGAGAATTATATCTTCTATTTACAGAGAAAGAACAGAAAATCAGAGTTCCCACACAACACCTCTTATATGCCTTGGCCATATCCCTAAGGATAGTCTAGTTCAGCGGTTCTCAACCTGCAACCCAACCAGTACACAGCTGCAGCTCATGAGACATCCTCAGGGAAGTAACAAGGAGTAGGAGGGATACCTGCACCAGGTGCAGAGCTGACGGGGTGGGTGGGATGCAAAAATGGGGTGGCGCGGGATAGGGCCAAGCGTCAGCCCCCATCTTTCCCCTTGGCAGAATCAGGTCCAGCAGCATTGGCACGAGGCCAAGATGCTCAGTGCCTGCCCCCCTCACAGGATTACTTGTCCATTGACCCTGGGTGGAGTGGACTCCCTGGCACTAGGACCACAGCGGCAGATGGGCAGGGTGGGCTGCAGGGCTTAGCTATGTGCAGCTGAGGTAGGAGACCAACAGGCATGGGTAAGAGAGCGCAGGGGCTGGGGTGAGTGGTGGGGATGCAGGGGGCTAGGGCTGCAGGGAGGGGTGCAACTGGTGCATGAGGGACAGACTCTAGGTGTGGGGACTGGTGGCAGGGGACAGTCCCTGGATTGGGGGTTAGATACTGGGACATAGTCCCTGGATGCAGGGGGAGGGGAGGTTGAGTACTAGGGGGCAGTCATGGGGGGGAAGACTGGGGCAGTTGCTGGGGGCCAGTCCCTGGGTGGGGGACTGGATGCTGGAGGGGGCAGTCCCAAGCAGGAGGTTGTGCCAGCCCAGTGTTGGGGGGGGGGAAGTCTGGATGCAGGGAGCAGGAGGACAGTCACGGGGGTGGGGATTGAGTGATGGTGGGGCATTCCCTGGCTGGGATGGCAGTCTAAGAAGAGGCTGAGAGCAGTCGCTGGTGGGGCGGGGGATAGATACTGGGTCACTGTCCTTGGATGGGGGGCTGGATGAGAGGGCACCTTGCACCGGACAGGGCTCCCAATCTGCGTAAGCAGGCTCTGCAGCTGCTCTCTCCAGGCTCTCAGCCCAGGTTCGCCGCCAGCAGCAGTGCGGAAGTGAGGGTGGCAATACACTATGCCCTGCCACCCTTATAGTGAATTAGTTAATTTTAACAGTTAATGTTTTGACTTATTTTGCTAATTTCAAATGTGCTTTGTAGATATTTTCCAGTGCTGAAAGGAAAGGTACTATATCAGTTTGAATCATATTTCTATCATATAAGAAATACTAAACCTTTTTTTGTGTAGCTGTACAGGTAGTATATATATTGTATGGATGCGGCCCACATAGCACATAGAGAGCTGCATATGCAGCCCACAATGGTAAACAGGTTGAAAACCACTGGTCTAGTTTCTATACTTGTTCAATCATAGCCTTGTTTATAAGAGTGCCTATTGGGATCCCAACCATAATGGTGGTTTTGTGTACACTAGGAAATGGGAAGAGATCAACAGCCCTCTTGACACAGATCACAGAAACCCATCATTCAGTCTCTTCAGACCATGCAAGACAAACTGGACAGATAAAAGGCTCCATTTCCCATCACCAGTCCCCTAACCATTGTTCTGGTGTCTTATTATATGTTTGGACAGTGCCAGACACATAATTAGTGCTACTCTAATATGAGTACATAAGTAATACTAATATATGCAGCACATGTGTGTAGGGATCTTCAGGTCCCATCTATTCTTTCTTCGTGCTGTAGAAGATTTGAGCCGTGGTCTGTGCTGCTTACTATCTTGAACAAGACTATCAAAATTCTTGTATCAATTGGGCACCTTACATTTGAAATGGACAGCTTGTCATATGCAATACATATAAATTAAAAATCCATCTTACATCTTTCTTTCAATTCAATATATCTGCCGTAATGAGAAATCTTTCAATGGAAAAGATTAAGTAATACAATAAAAAGTTTATTATCTGAGGATTTTCTAAATTATACATATAAATCCAGCCCAATCTCACTTTTATTGAAATACTGTATATACATTACCAAGTCACAATCCTACTTCCGAGCTACTCTTAAATGAATCAGACTACATCATTCATTGGAAATAAAAAAAAGACTCACTTGTCTAAATAAAGTTCAATAATTTATTGTATGGAATACACTTTTAATACAGCATCAAAGTGTAGAATGATAAAATGGAACTTTTTTTCCATCTGAGTACATTATCTCATTTATTAGGAAGAGAGGATTTGGAGGACACCATTTTCTTAGTACTGATTACTGTGGTCTCCATTCTGCCACCTTTATTCCTGCCGCGTAATAACTTTCTCTGCAAGTAGTTCCATTGAAATCAGTGGAACCAGACATGTATTATAGCAGTTTCCCAAGCATCCCGACCCACCAGTGGGGTCACAGGAAGGTTCTAGATGGGTTATGGGGCCTAGGCAAACACAATTCTCCCTACCTGGTGGGGAGCAGAGAACCTGGGAGGGGAGAAGAGTAGATTGGAGAGTGGGCTCACCCTGTAGCAGTAGCTCCTGTTCCACAGCGTGGGGCCCAGCTCCCCTCACTGGGCGTTGACCTGTTGCATGGGATTACAATGCCCCTCAGATTTGGCCTGGCCAGCCCATTTCCAGATCTCAGGGGCTCCACATCTCCCTGCACCACGTCATAACACTCCTCACTCAGATTTGGCCTGGCTGCCCCTCTGTCCGGAGGAGCAGCTGGACCAAACCCTAGTAGGTTTGGTTAACTAAGACTCCTCATAAATCTAAACACAATCTTATCATTACAGCAATACAGCAAATACTGTGCAAACAAAACAAATGAATAGTAATAATTATAATATCACACACACAGATTTCTTCAGTACCAGAAGGTATATGGGCTGTATATCCCATTCATTGAGAACTTACACAACTGATTTGACATTAATGTCGCCACACTGAGCTGAACAAGCAGCAAGCACTCAGTTCTTTGAATGTGACAGTACCCTTCTCTTTCTGGTTATCGTTTTGCTACAATTAGTAAAACCAGACCTGTGAGCATTACCTCTTAGGGCAGAGATTTTCACCTTGCTTCCAGCATGGCTGTCTCTCTCTGGATCTGCCTGAACTAACTCAAGATTTTTGAGGAGGAGTTCCACGCCCCTCTCCCCACATGCATAGGGTCACTGGGTGTCTGGTTTTCTACCAGAACACCTGGTCAAAAAGGGACCCTGGCGGCTCTGGTCAGCACCGCTGATCGGGCCATTAAAAGTCCGGTCGGTGGCACAGCGGGGCCAAGTCAGGCTCCCATTGCCCGTGGCTCCCGATCAATGGGAGCTGCAAGCTGGTGCTTGGGGTGAGGGCAGTGTGTAGAGGCCTGATATAAATATAAAGGGAAGGGTAACCACCTTTCTGTATACAGTGCTATAAAATCCCTCCTGGCCAGAGGCAAAATCCTTTCACCTGTAAAGGGTTAAGAAGCTAAGATAACCTCGCTGGCACCGGACCAAAATGACCAATGAGGGGACAAGATACTTTCAAATCTGGAGGGGGAGGGAGAAAGGTTTTTTTGTCTGTCTCTGTGAGACCTTTGCTGGGAACAGATCAAGGATGCAAGCCCTTCAACTCCTGTAAAGTTAGTAAGTAATCTAGCTAGAAAATGTGTTAGGTTTTCTTTGTTTTGGCTTGCAAATTTACTGGAGAAAATGTGTATTCCTGTTTTTTGTGCCTTTTTGTAACTTAAGGTTTTGCCTAGACGGATTCTCTGTGTTTTGAATCTGATTACCCTGTAAGATTATCTTCCATTCTGATCTTACAGAGTTGTTCTCTTATTTTTTTTGTTCATCTAATAAACTTCTGATTTTTAAGAATCTGATTGTTTTTGGGGTCTTAAAAATCCAAGGGATTTGTGCTCAACTTGTTTATTCTCAAGCCTCCCAGGAAAGGGGATGTAAGGGCTTGGGGGGATATTTTGGGGGAAGACATCTCCAAGTGGGATCTTCCCCGATTCTTTATTAAGTTGCTTCGTGGTGGCAGCGTACCAGGTTTTTAACCTAAGCTGGTAAGAATAAGCTTAGGGGGTCTTTCATGCAGGTCCCCACATCTGTACCCTAGAGTTCAGAGTGTGGGTAAGGATCCTTGACAAGGCCCCTGGCTTTCCATAAAAGCCAGAGGGGGGACATGCCACTGCTTCCAGGAGCCACGGCCAATGGGAACTGCGGAGGTGGCACCTGCAGATGGGGTAGCCCGCAGAGTGGCCTGGCCATGCCTCCACACAGAATCTAGAGGGGGAACATGCTGCTGCTTCCGGAAGCTGCCTTAAGTAAGCGTAGCCAGGAGCCTGCACCCCGCCCCCCTCCCACGCCCCAACCCCTGAACCCCTCAGTCCCAGTCCGGAACACCCTCCTGCACCCCCAACCCCTCATCCCCAGCCCCACCTCAGAGCCTACAACCCAGCCTTCACTGCCCCCCTGCACCCCAACCCCATGTCACAGCCCTGATCCCCCAGTGAACAGCCAGATGAAAATGAGTGAGTGAGGATGGGGGGAATGGAGTGAGTGGGGGTGGGGCCTCAGAGAAGGGGCGGGACCTCGTAGGAGGTGTGGGGCAGGGCCCCCAAACCCTTCAGTTCTAACCCAGAGCACCTCTGAACTCCTGGTCCCATCCTGGAGCACTCTCCTACACCCCAAATTCCTCATCCCCAGCCCAATCCCAGAGCCTGCACCCCCAGCCACAATCCTCCCCCCCATGCCCTGCCCCAACCCACAGCTCCCTCTGCACCCTGAACCCCTCATTTCTGGCCCCACCCCAGAACCGACACCCTCAGCCCAGAGCCCCTTCCACACCACAACCTCCTGCCTCAGCCCAGAGACACCTCCCGCACCCTGAACTCCTCATTTCTGGCCTCACCCTGGAGCCTGCACCCCCAGCCGGAGTCCTGACCCCCCCTGCACCGCAGCCTCCTGAGCCAGCCTGGTGAAAATAAGTGAGTGAGTGAAGGTAGGGAGAGTGAGCGACAGAGGGGGATGGAGTGAGCAGGGGTGGGACCTCTGAGAAGAAGCGGGGCTCCGGGGAGGGGTGCGGCAAAGGTGTTCAGTTTTGTGCGAGTAGAAAGTTGGCAACTATACCCATACAAACACACAAAAACATACATCTCAAACACACATAATACAGTATTCTTAAACATCTAATAACAACAATTCCTAACAGGGAATCCATAATTAAGTTTGGCTCCAGCATATTCCTGCAGTTAGTAAAAAAGCAGGCCTTAAGCATCAACCCTCAGGGTAGTGATCTTCCCCTCCCATCTCCTCTAGTATGACTGTCTCCCTCTGGATCTTGATGAATTAATGAGTTTGGTGCCCTTTTTTCTGACATATTTGGGAGTGGAATTGGCCTCCACTCTTGGAGATGCCCTATTAAACATGCTTCGAGAGTTTGTGAACTTTTTGCCCTTTGTTTACCTACTTGTCCCAGACTAGCTGGAGTCAGTGGAGAGCTGCTCCACTCTTCTGGAAAAAAACAAAACTGACTATTGTTGTTTCAAAGGAACAGTGACAGAAGCATGGGTTATATAAGAGTGCCAGTATCAAACTGTATACTGTTTGTTGGGTATTGAAAATGTGCGTCTTGCTGTAAATCCATGTACTATAAATGTACAAAGCACTGCTACCACTCCTGCTTCTCATTACCATATTCTCTTATTTGGAGTAGGGATTCCAGTCCATCTCATCAGCCTATTCCCTGTGACAAAGATCCTCTCTGCCAATGATGATCTCTTGAAATATGCAGAGTGTAAGATCACTATTATACCCCTATCGTTAGCTGCTTCGCACATAACTAAAAATACCTTACATGGTTGTGTCCTTCCTACACACTACTCCCACACATTGCTTGCAGTTAGATCAAGGCCTCAGACTTGTTCTTAACATCCAAACTAAACCATATATTATGCCAATATTGGCTAGGTGGAGATAATTCAGATAGAATATACTCACATCCTCTAGTACCGTGGTGACAAACAGTCTGAGTTAGACTTTGGAAACCACCCAAGTCTGGCAAAAAATGCCAACAGATGTGATCCGGCTATAGAATATGCCAGGCCTTCATCATGAAGGGCTATTAAAAAAATCTACTAAGTGCTTCATCAGAATTACAAATATTATCCAAACCCCTATTCCCTGTCTGAATGTAGTTAAACTGCAAAAAAAACTAATACAAGCTCACCAGCTGCTGAGTAGATTTTTGCAACAGCTGCTATTCCCTTAATGAACAATAATTTAGTGGGGGTGGAGTGGGCTGGGGAGAGGTAAGGTTGCATAAAGTACCACATTTTCTTTTAGTGTTGGAGAGGTTACAGACGACCAATGGTGATGCAAATCAAACTCAGCAATTTGGTTATCCACTCTGCGTCTCATCTTTGGTTCCAAACAGTATATCCTCAGCAAACATTTCCAAATGAAAACTACACACAACTGTACTGCTGGTCTTGAAAGTGCCAACAGATATATAACTGAAAACAATTCTAAATTTCACTGGCCAAATGTTTACTTATCGGTTCCTGAACCATAGACCTCAAATGGCCAAAGTCATAATTATGGCCGATAGATCAATTAATGCCTTCCTGTAATATTAAAATAAAATAAGAATGTCTGTGTCTACATCCAACTCCCCTGTTTCAAATGACAAGAACTGACCCACCATCCTTGTACTCCTGCATGAAGATTCTGGCTAAAACCAAAAATATGCAATTTTTTCCCCAAAACTTAAGAAAACCCATATTCTGTAGTTTGGCAGGTTCCTTGCCTGCAGCTATCCCACTGCAAGCTCTGACTTTGTCATCTCTCATAAAAACAAAACAAACAAAAAAAGCAAGGGGCTAATGAAACAAATAGTGACTCTCTAGGGACAATAGTTTAAAAGATGGGTGAAAATAGTACCTTCGATGGTACAGATTGTCCTCAGACTTGTTATTGCCTTTGGGGGCAATCAATATATAAATGCTATACAGCTGGAGATAGGAACTTTAGCATGAAATGTGAAACCAAGGTCCCAAACAATCATGTTTAGCAGAGAGGTAAAGTCAGTTTTTGCATGAGTAAATGCAAATACTGACTAAATTCCATTTTTTGTAACTTCATTTTATCTACTTAGATTGTAAGCTCTTTGGGGCAGGGGCCATGTTTTGATCTGTGTCTGTACAGCACCGAGCACAAGGGTTCATGACTGGAGTTCCTAGCCATTACTGCAGTATAAATAAATAATAATTATAGTACTTATCTAATTTCCTTCTCTACAGTTAATTGGAAATGGTTATTCTTATCTCTTTGCTCTAAGCTGTTTTGTAATATTGCTACGTGCTGCTGCATACCAACCCCAAAATGGCTGCACACGTAATTCACAACTATATATCATAGTTTGAACTTGGGGATCATTCATTAAAAGGAATGCATAAATATAAATTATTATTTATTATGATTAATGTATCCAGTTGACAAGACTCATGTAATTACAGCATCCATCTTGTAAATTATTCTGACAGAGAATATACATTGTCCATTAGAAGTTCCCTACGTTACCTTTAAATATGTTTTTCCTTAAAAACAAAGTGGGAGGTTTTGTAAGAAGAGAGCCACCAATTTGAATGCAAGTTTCTCTCCTCTCTACAACATCACATAGGACTCTGAGAAGTCCAGTACTTTCCATTTCAGTGACTCATTTTTATTAAATGTATTCTTATTTAGTACCTCACTATATTATGGAGACCTCTAAGGGCCATACATCAAAAGAATAAGCAGTAAAAACAAACCATAAAATATTAAACAAACATAAAATGGTATAAACATGTCACCATTTACCATAACACTGACACTAGTTCTGAGATGAAAAAGTTAAATTTCGATATGGTACACTTCAATTCTTTAAAAAAGTTAACTGAACAAGTTGCTGATGGGTCAAACTCAGGAAAGCTGTTTCAGAGTATAAATGAAGCTCCATCTGTAAATGAAGCCTCCTATGCAGTATTCCTGCCTCGGCCCTCTCCTGGGATTTCTAGGAAAGCTCCAAATTTAAATCCTACCTGAGATCTCTGAGAGCAGGAGCTGTTAAAGGGCATCAGTGAATCAGCACTCTTCTCAGTTGCTCTGACCATACACTCGTTTCAGCTTGTTCTACCAACTTTTTGAGTTACTTTGCTCCTACTGCCAATCATCTGTCATAAATAAATTTAAGGCCACTTTTTCTGAGCTTGTGTGCACTATAGCCTTCCTCTGACTATACTAATCAGGACTGGCTAATGCATTTGAACACATCTGTTTTGTTTTGCATTAAGAACAAAAATCATGTTTAAACTGTGCAAGTTAAAACATGAGTCAGTTAATATGGTGCATTTTCCCAGTGTAGAAATCCTGGGAATTTTAATAGTCATTTTACATGATGAACAAATGTTTATAAAGTCTAGTGTAGATAAAACTCAGTTGTATAAGTTAACATGTTAAAACACAATTAAAAATCACAGAAAGCTTATGCTCAAATAAATTTGTTAGTCTCTAAGATGCCACAAGTACTCTTTTTCTTTTTGCAGATACAGACTAACATGGCTGCTACTCTGACACTTGCTACACTGTATTCCTGTCCTCCAAGTGGATAATTTGACAGCCAGGATATCTTCCATGGATGACTTGTCCAGAAAATTTGTAGAGTATATATAAACAAACCTTGGCTTATGTTCATCTCTTTGTAAATTATGTACAGGAAATATGCCTAACTACAAATATAGAAGCAGCCATTCATGCTTTAAAAAAAATTGATGAATATCACCTTAAAAGAAAAAGGCTTTCTTTGAAAATCCTCACGGAGTCTTGTTACTTTATATCAGCTTTCTTGCATTGCTACAATATGGTTCATTAGAGGAATTCCTTAAATTTACTTTTCTTAGATCGAATTATATAACCTTTCCTGTGTATCAAATTCAATGTGTTTATTTCCTGAGGGGAAATAAAGGGGAAAGAGATAGTGAGGATGACTGGATTGATGTCTAGGCACAAGAGAGAGTGAGATAGGGATGCTTTATTAGCCCTAAATAAGGCTATATTTTTGTTTCTATCCATGGGAGAAATTATACTTTTAACTCCCATTCACACTAATGGGAGTTGAACATGTGAAATCCCCAGGGCGCTGCAAGGATAATCTATCTCTGTGAATTTCCTGGCTTTTGTTTATTTTTGTCTCTTATCTTTAATATCATTTTATTACCATTATTTCATTTAAAATAAACAACCCAAAACACCACAACAACAAAAAGATATCTGTTCTGCAGTGGTTACACTGATCAGGAGATAATGAGATTATTTTGTTGTTGGCCAACATAAATTGTCGCTTCTGCTTATCACTGATTCCTAAGATGTAATATTTTCCTACTTGGGCTTGGTGCAATATGGCTTATGAAATGGCATGAGATGTCAGTTGCTGAGAAGATTATGTCTATTACAATCATGTGACATAATTTGTATTGAGGAAAACAGGACGTGTATATTCTCCTCCTGTGTAAAAATGCATGGTAGGCAATATAATGGAGAAATTCTGGGGCTCTGCATTGTGTTTTGGTTGCATTAGCACCACTCATAAGCAGGATGAAGGTGCATTGCTAGCAGGAAAATATGCTAAGAAAATTAGTGGCAAGTGGGTATCTAGTGGAAACCAAGTTGCCCACTAAATACAGATCCCACCAAGCTCACAATCCATGCTCCACCCTGTCCCCTTTATATTGACTGAAGCTCCACAAGGTGAGTTAAAGTATTATTGTTATATTAAGGATTTTATTTTACACAGGTAGAGGAATGTTCTGCTTAAAGAAAATGTTCTCAAGCTCCTCCCTGGGTTCCCAGGCCTGCCTTCTTTACCAACCTAGCCCTGTGCCATATGGATATATTGCAAAGGTTATTGAAGTGGTACTACATGTGTGTGCATGTGCATTAAAGTGTGTGTGAGAGATTTCTCAATAGCCAACTTTCCTTGCCACATACTCACCCATCCATTGTCAGAATTTCCTCACATTCCAACTATGCTGCATGGCAAATTGAGCATAGGATCCATGTATTAAGATTAGTCTGTATATAGTCCATTTTAATTTTCAGAAAATATCAGCTGTAGCAGAAAAGTAATAATTTTTTCACAGTTGAGTGTAAAGTCACAATCTCTTGGTTTCTAAAAAGACAATATGATCACAATGGATGTACAGGATAAACCTTGTATAAGGTATCATATACACAGCAGTGCAAGATAAAGCCGGGAAATCTTCACTACCACTGAAAAATACCCTTCTGCAAATCTGTATTCCAAGCTACCCATTATCCATAATACTTCATCTTCTGTACCAATCAAGGAGAATGATGCAACCTTGCTAGCCATGAATAGATTCCTACCAGCATTTTTCTTACCTTTGTCATTTCTTTCCAGCAAGAAGAACCCTCTTTAGTATAAGGTATTTAAGGTGATACAATTTGGCAGCGAAAAACAGAGAAGCCTCAGCACAGAATTTCATCAGATGCTTAAGGGTGACATCTTGGACCTACTGAAATCAGTGGGAGATTTGCCATTGATTTCCATGGGACTAGAATTTCACCCACCGTATTTGAGACTTGTGAACTCAGGGTGAGGTTATCAAAAGTGCCTAATGGGAATCAGACCTAATTCCCTAAGGCTGTTGGGAAAATCCCATCCTTATTCCAGCAGATCATTTTTAATTAACTTAATCACTTTTTCAATTCATGTGCAACAGTTAACTTTAAACTTCAACTCAAGTCAACATGTAGTTGTTGTAGGTATAGTTCATGTGTAATATATAAACACAAGGTCCACAGAGTGCGATCAGTGTGATTTATACATTACCTACATGCATTTCTTTTAATTAAAGTGTTCCAATACACTATTCCTTCCTTCTGTCTGTTGGCAAAGTGTATATTCTGCTTAGTTCCAATGTAAATCAGGATGCCAGGCCTCAATAAAACAAGTCCTGACTAACAATGTAAACATTGCTAAAATGCTTCAGTTTCAAACTCTTTAATAGTTAGCAGGGTTTCACGGTGCCTTAGATATAATGCAAATAGTGTAGTCTGAAGCAATGATTAACTTTATAGCTGGAAGATAAAATGTGGATAAAAGAGCTATTGCTTGACAATAGCATTAAGAGAAAATGATTAAAAGTGTTGAACTTAAGTTCGGGCTGTTCAAAGCATATTTTAGGTGAAGGACAATTGTCTACATGATATAACACACGTTTCTGGACCATCACCTTTGCCACCAAACAACACAGAAATAAGAACATGCTGTAAATTGTTACACATAAGTAAAGTAGTTTCATTTAAATGAGAATAATTTTGTGTGTAAATTTACTTTCGTGTGTGTGAAAGCTTGGGACACCTAGCTACTACATAATTTGCAGGTTCAGAGCTATTAACTTTCATAAAACACTACTTGCAATCCACTGTATCTACTCAAATATGTTGTCCAGCTGGTAATCAAGATTTCCCCATTGTTGAGGAAAGAGAAGAGGGAAGGGAACATACACTAAATATATTGAAACAGTGGAATTTCATAGAACCAGGGCTCACATTGCTACACACTAAATCCATACAACTCTACATATGTAGGATATGAGATGGGCCTTTTAAACCGATGTGTGCTCTGCATGGGAAATCAGAGCCAAATTTACAAAACACAGTCTCCATTTGCGTGTCTCAACTCTGTGTGAACAATCACCTCTGACTGAACATTCATCAGTACAAACTCTGCCATCTTGTGTGCTTGTGATGGGTTTTTGTGCATGTAATTTTATAAACTGCATAGGTAGGTATTAATAACTGAAAAGTGTGTTTATGCAAAACCTGGAGGCCAGTTTGAGACTCTCTGTCAACATGACCATAATAAAAGTAAGAGCTTTTCCCAGACTCCTTAATCAAAAATGTTCTTTCTCCACACTACACTGTAGTCTTGTGTGTAGATGTCCACTTGGCTTACAGTTATCGCTAAGAAGTACCAGCTCTGTCATTACTTCATGATTCATTGTGATTTTCAGAAATGTGCAGTGTAGATCTAACTCTAATACTACTGAAAATCAATGGTAAAATTCCCATATGACTTCAGTGGGAGAGAGTCTGGTCAACACTGAGCACTTTTGAAAATCCCAGCCTTTGTTTTTAATAAACTTGTAGGACTTGGACGTCTTCTTCAATACCTCTATCACCATAAGTAACCTGCTTCAGAGCCATATCAATATTTATTTTTGTTGGGCTGCAGTGGGGCTCACCTTAAGCCCTTGGATATATAGCTGGTTGCTGTCTTTCCAACCCAGAGGTGTCTGTGTTTAAACAGCAGGTGAAGGGATTTCTCTTTGAAGATCACTTTAAATGTTCTTCAGGATGAATGGCACTATATAAATAAATGTAAGTTTAATATTGATGATTTTTTTAATTTTGTGTGTCTGTGAATTTTGAAAAGCATCACTATAATTTCATATGTCAACTCTTCTTACTGCATATTAATATCAACACCCTGTAATGGTTGGGTTGGCACCCACCTCTCACGAGTGCCCCCTTCTGATTGGGCATGTCTGAGTTCTTTAGGTCTGGAGATCTCTTTTGGTCATTCTCAGGAGGTTTTTCAGTGACTCAGCCCTCCAGCCGAGTCACATTGTCTGCACATTAGCCAGCAGAAACTTCTTCTGGGGTATACAGTCCACAGGGGCCTATCTCAGTACTTCCGTGGTGGTGTCTCTCTGTAGCCCTCCTTGGACTTTAGTCTTTAAGTAGTCCAGCACTGGTATGGGGCTTTATCCCCAAGACTTCTTCCCTGGAAACACTATCTTTCTATAGTCCTCCCAGACTCAGTCCTTACTCAGTCCCTAGCAGCCAGCCAGGAGCCTCTCACTCCCCTGGTCCCATCCAGCATCTGTTTATAATCCTACTGCTCATCCAGGTAGCCAAACCTGCAATGCATTCTTCTCCTGCTACTGTTCTGTTCTGCAGCTCCTCTTATATGGCCCTCCTGGGTCCTGATTGGCTGCTTCCCCTGCAGTCTGTCTAGCCTGCTTGTAGGATCTCTCCACTGCTCCTTTCCTGGGATGGGTATGGCAGAACCCTGAAGCCTCCAGCAGGGGGCCTTTGGCCTAGTCCATCCCATCACACACCCATACAACACTTTATGCATCTGATTCTCCAATGCCTTATATACTGTGTTACCATATACGTCTGCACAACGTTAGTGAACAATCTGATTTAGAAGGGAATCGCACAAAATATTGGTGCTAGGGATAGAGGATCAGTGATGTTTCTACAACTAGACTGGAAGATATTTTGCTAAATTTCATTTTTCTTACCAAAATTAAAATTTCTATTGGCATGCAAGGATAGCATGCAATACATATAACACTTTTTATTTTCAGAGGGCCAAATCCTGAAGTCCTTAATCAAACCTCCTTCAGACAAAAAAAAACAAACAAAAAAAAACAACCTCTTTATGGGAGTTTGGCCTGAGTACAAACTTCTGGATTTAGAACTGAATATTTTCTTTATTATACTGTATTTTAGCACATATTAAAAACCTATTGTCTTTTCATAATCTAACTGAAATAGTTGATTTATTTAAGAGATTACTTTTGCACAGCAATGATATTCCTATCAGAAACAGGTAAAAATCAGTGTGAATGACATCTTGGTTACTGTTTGTGGAGAAGACTTGGTCTTCTCACAAGAGATGAGTGACTGACAAACACCTGAAGGTACAGACTCTGAGCCTTTGAAGTTCTGAGCAACCTCAGCTCTCATTGAAATCAATCCAATGAACTCAATTCAGTAAACTGAACTGAAATTAAGGGGCGCTCAGGATGCTTAGCACTTCAAAGATCCTGTCCCAGAGAATCAGAGAATAAGAGTGGTCAAAACATGCTCATAAGCATCGAAGAATCAGCTAAACAAGCATGTGTTCTTCTGAGTAGTGTGTGTGAGGTTATTAAAACAAGTGGCAATGGTAAGTGGTTAATATCTTTTCAATGCTGTATTACTTGTTTATGTAAAACATGCCATGAAAGTTTTAGATTTAGTTACTACTTAGATAAAAAAAGTTCCAATGAAAACCACATTGACACCTTAGAGTTTTCAGTCTGAGCCCTCACCTCAATGTTATTAAATGGTAGCACTTCAGTGAAGTGCAACAGAGGGGATCGAGCTACGATATTAAATGTTAACAGTAATCTGAGTAAAATTCAAGGGTTTTCAGTACAAACAAACAAAATGTTCCAAATTAATTCAGTTTTATCTAACTAAGGTTCAGCAAGCCAATACAAATGTTTTATCAATAAGGAAGCTTCTTCCAGTGGCGCTTTGACTGGTGACTCAAGTACGTCCAAGCCAAACAATACTTTAGTTAGGGGTGCATCCATTATGTTTGAGATATGCTCTCACTTCATAGAATGACATTCCACAATGGCATAAACCTTTCAATATCATGCTTGGGCATGTGTAAGAATAGGGGCCTTACAAGAGGCACCACTGCTACCTTGGACCAGAGGAGCTACAGTAAGACTCCAATATCCTTATTCTTCCTGTCTCTGATTGGCCTCCATGGGAGGAGTGGAGCAAGAACAGGAGGGAAAACTAACATTGAGAACAAAGAAGGAGCAAGGAGCAGAAGAGCCCTTTAAATTTGTGCTCAGGGCCTATTCATATATTGTTACATTTCTGATCCGTTTTCCTACTGGCTGTATCTTTTAACGCTCAAAATTAATGTCACAAAATTCCAATGTATATGAATTATACATAGTGCAAATCATGACCTTCCCATTGCAGATTAAACATCTAACTGCTACATGGAGGGGGAGGGATGAAAAGACTATATATGAACAACAAAGTGTGGAATATATATCTTTATAGCCTTCTTAATTTAGATAATTTAAGTGTTTCTATTACTTCCTTCTAGTTTGGATATGTACCATAAATCACAGGTGTCTCCTCAGGACACAGACTGTTAGTGTGTTATTATTTGCTGTTTTCTAAGAAAACAGGAATTTCTGCTCTGCAAAGGCAAGCCCCCAGGACATTTGGAGTTTCTGCTCAGAGTTCAAAGCAGGGCATGAAAGCACTGACTATCCACCAGGATGTAGACTGCCACTATTCTCACACTCTCTTGGGTGGTACAAATATTTATGCAGCTTTAGACACTTTTAATTTTAAATTCTTTCCCACGCAGGTTAAATAACTGTGTTTTTCTTGAAACCTATCCAGGCAGAGGATGACGTTTTTTTAAAAAACATCAGCATCCTACACGCTTGCCTCTGCCCTACTCAAAATTCTTCTCAACTCATCTTCAGTTCTAGGGATGCTGCTGCTTTTGGACACATTTACCTCTCCTACTTGTTTCTATATAACCTATAGTATTGTAAATTGTTTCTATTAGGAAAGTTGAAATGAATCATGAAACTGAATGTATATAAAAGCAGTATCAATGTTAGTGTAATGATTCCCCAAGCACGGTCCGTGGACCTCTGGTGATTTATGGGGTGCTCACTGGTCACATGGCACTGACTCTCTTTGTTTCCAGCTGCTGCATTTTACGAGGAGACAGAGAAGATGCATAAATATTAGTTAACAGTACTTTCCCACATAAATAGTAGCTGTTATCACCACAGGGTTGGTAAGCAATCATGAATGGGGGGAAGTGGCTCCTTGCAATCATAAAAGAAAAGGGAGACAGTGCATGTGTTTCTGCTATCATATATGTTATTGTTGTTTTTATAAAAACACAGATTTGTACCACCTACGTAACTCAGTTCAATGAGTGATATAGCCCTTGACTCCAGCAAATACTATCTGGTCTGAATAGAATAAATCCACCCAATCATGAAAGAGCTTCCAAAACTAAAGATTTGTAAAGTTAGTGACCAAATGCCACACTACCTATTCCAATGATATGAACTATGGTGACCAGATGTTCCGATTTTATAGGGATGGTCCCAATATTTGAGGCTTTGTCTTGTGTAGGCCCCTATTACTCCTCACCCCCTGTCCTGATTTTTCACACTTGCTATCTGGTCACCCTAATATTAACCATGATCAATAGAGATTAATTGAGAGAAGGAGGTTATATTTATGGCAGTGTTATTAGAGAATACCTGATGTAGATGAAAGGGTTTCAAAGCCTAATGTATCAACTTCGCAGTTATTTTAGAAGTGAGTGGCCAAAATCCTTTCAAGGATCCTATATATACACATCTGCCTTGATCAACAGTGTCTCAGCAGCATGGACGAACAGGTCTTTCCCATTTCTAATATAAGAGACTTTCATTTTACAAACCGCATGAGTAGTAGTTAAATCAGAATTTGCATAGAACTATTCTCTCTGGTTGAGTTCATCTTGCCAAATGATTAATGGTGCTTTGGGTTTGCTCTAAGATCAATTGATGCGCAATTTCAGCTTTGCTTGAATCTGAAAGGTAAAAATATTAGCCCATAGGACTGTATTTAGGCAATGGAAAAGAAGGACTAGGCAGGAAGTAGTTTATGTGTGAAAAGTAGTATTTTGCATATGATCCAGCAGCAAAATATCTTTGTGATAGGGCAGGACAGAAAATAAAAATGGAGAGAGAGAGAGAGAGAGAGAGAGAGAGAAAAGTTTTTACTGACATCAGTTTCAGGTAAAATACTCTGAACGTATTCGCTCAATTTGTAATTCTAGAGACAAACCCAATTGGGATATTCTGTTAATCTTCAAATACCCCAATACCAAAGGCTTCCCAGAGGAGCTGACAGAGACACTCTGTCACTATGACAGAGACACAGCATTGTAATCCCATGTCTATGGGACTCAGACTTGTGGACTCAGTGTAGCAAGCCCACACTAGGGTGTTCACATTGCATTGTAAACATTGTTTTACAATTGATGGATCTTGGTCTCACAATCGTGCTAGTGCATCCATATTGCCGTACACAGACCTTCTGACTCAGGTCTGTGGCTTGAGCTGCATCACTGAAAAATGACAGGACTTGGACCTGAGTATCAGTGGGACTCATTTCAGAGTAGCAGCCGTGTTAGTCTGTATTCGCAAAAAGAAAAGGAGTACTTGTGGCACCTTAGAGACTAACAAATTTATTAGAGCATAAGCTTTCGTGAGCTACAGCTCACTTCATCGGATGCATTTGGTGGAAAAAACAGAGGAGAGATTTATATACACACACACAGAGAACATGAAACAATGGGTTTATCATACACACTGTAAGGAGAGTGATCACTTAAGATAAGCCATCACCAGCAGCAGGGGGGGGAAAAGGAGGAAAACCTTTCATGGTGACAAGCAGGTAGGCTAATTCCAGCAGTTAACAAGAATATCAGAGGAACAGTGGGGGGTGGGGTGGGAGGGAGAAATACCATGGGGAAATAGTTTTACTTTGTGTAATGACTCATCCATTCCCAGTCTCTATTCAAGCCTAAGTTAATTGTATCCAGTTTGCAAATTAATTCCAATTCAGCAGTCTCTCGTTGGAGTCTGTTTTTGAAGCTTTTTTTGTTGAAGTATAGCCACTCTTAGGTCTGTGATCGAGTGACCAGAGAGATTGAAGTGTTCTCCAACTGGTTTTTGAATGTTATAATTCTTGACGTCTGATTTGTGTCCATTCATTCTTTTACGTAGAGACTGTCCAGTTTGGCCAATGTACATGGCAGAGGGGCATTGCTGGCACATGATGGCATATATCACATTGGTAGATGCGCAGGTGAACGAGCCTCTGATAGTGTGGCTGATGTGATTAGGCCCTATGATGGTATCCCCTGAATAGATATGTGGACAGAGTTGGCAACGGGCTTTGTTGCAAGGATAGGTTCCTGGGTTAGTGGTTCTGTTGTGTGGTGTGTGGTTGCTGGTGAGTATTTGCTTCAGATTGGGGGGCTGTCTGTAAGCAAGGACTGGTCTGTCTCCCAAGATCTGAGAGAGCGATGGCTCGTCCTTCAGGATAGGTTGTAGATCCTTGATGATGCGTTGGAGAGGTTTTAGTTGGGGGCTGAAGGTGATGGCTAGTGGCGTTCTGTTGTTTTCTTTGTTGGGCCTGTCCTGTAGTAGGTGACTTCTGGGTATTCTTCTGGCTCTGTCAATCTGTTTCTTCACTTCAGCAGGTGGGTATTGTAGTTGTAGGAATGCATGATAGAGATCTTGTAGGTGTTTGTCTCTGTCTGAGGGGTTGGAGCAAATGCGGTTATATCGTAGCGCTTGGCTGTAGACAATGGATCGAGTGGTATGATCTGGATGAAAGCTAGAGGCATGTAGGGTAGGAATAGCGGTCAGTAGGTTTCCGATATAGGGTGGTGTTTATGTGACCATCGCTTATTAGCACCGTAGTGTCCAGGAAGTGGATCTCTTGTGTGGACTGGTCCAGGCTGAGGTTGATGGTGGGATGGAAATTGTTGAAATCATGGTGGAATTCCTCAAGAGCTTCTTTTCCATGGGTCCAGATGATGAAGATGTCATCAATGTAGCGCAAGTAGAGTAGGGGCATTAGGGGACGAGAGCTGAGGAAGCGTTGTTCTAAGTCAGCCATAAAAAAGTTGGCATACTGCGGGGCCATGCGGGCACCCATCGCAGTGCCGCTGATTTGAAGGTATACATTGTCACCAAATGTGAAATAGTTATGGGTCAGGACAAAGTCACAAAGTTCTGCCACCAGGTTAGCCGTGACAGTATCGGGGATACTGTTCCTGATGGCTTGTAGTCCATCTTTGTGTGGAATGTGGGACTCAGGTTCTGACTGCCCCGTCTCCCTCCCCCACTCCATCCCACCCCAACCCGACAGGGCCTGAAGATCTGGGTCCTCATGCTTTCTGACCCAATTAAGACTAATTTGTGGGTGGATGGAACGGGGGCTTGGGCTCAAACCTGAGTCAGATCCAGAGCTTATTGTGCAGTGTAGACATCTCCTATGTGACCTGGTGATTAAGTTTAAATGTCTTGGAACACTTCAGTATCCACATTAATGATACTTCTGATGGGTTAGTTCAAAAACTACTATCCAACTAATCTCCACATTAGTTTTCCAACAGGTAATCTCTGGACCCAAAAAAACACATCAAACCATATCCTATAGTTGATCCTCTTGCCGAATATAGACACAAACACTTCAAGAATTTTATGTGCCCAGTTTCAGTGTCCAGATGAAATTTGACACCCTGATTAAAAAATTTCATTATGAAATTAGCGATAGCCCTTAACTACAGTATTGCAGCACTAGCAGACTCTGTGACTGCCTGCCTATCTCATCCATTCAACATCATCTGACAATAATTCAAGGAGGAGGAAAAGTAAGATATTCTAAGAGTGTTTTAAAGCATGTAAAAAGTAAGAGTTAAGCCCCGACTCACTGTAGTAAGAGTTTTCCCAGACTAACACATAGAGATCCAAATTAGTACCATATTGTACACATGCTGTATGAGAATAATATCCTGCCAAGTAAAAAAATGTCATCTTAAAATAGAAAGCTACATTTCCTCAGGATATTGATTGAGCCTAGCTGGATTCTGTAAAACATAGAAAAGTGTATAATGTAACTTCAGATGTGAGAATTTATTAACTTAAGTGACTGGTATGGTCAGAACTAATACTCGGTCCATACAGCAGGAGGATTTCTCATGTCATTTTGTTTTTATATCACTAATCTGCTAATACAATCCAGTTTTAGGAACTGCTGCAAAGTAATTAACTTGTTATAGTGCCTACGTGATGTGTTGTACAAGGGATTTATATGACTCCCATAGTCATTCTGCAAGGTATATGAATTCCACAGCTCTTACAGATTTGAAATTTTAATAAGGACTTTGTTGTGTGCAGTAAAGTTGCCTCAATTTTTAGAGGATTTGTTTTAAAGTTCGTGTTACAACACAATCTCTAAACGTATCGGTCAGATTTCAACCAATTCACTCACTCACTCGGAGTTATAATTTGACCAACAATATTACAATAGCAGTACAGCACTTAGACACTTTAGCCCCAGCCTTCAGATAGTATAATTCTATGTAGCAGTGTTGGCTTGTATGGAGCAATGACAGTTTACACCAGCTAAAAATCTGGATTCTTGAGTTTATTTGTGGTTGTTATGGCTCTCAGTGTATCATCATTCTATGGTCTTCTAGATTGTGGCTTTCAAAGCCAATACCATGAGAACATAAGAATGGCTATAATGGGTCAGACCAAAGGTCCATCCAGCCCAGTATCCTGTCTACCGACAGTGGCCAATGCCAGGTGCTCCAGAGGGAGTGAACCTAACAGGTAGTGATCTAGTGATCTCTCTCCTGCCATCCATCTCCACCCTCTGACAAACAGAGGCTAGGGACATCATTGCTTACCCATCCTGGCTAATAGCCATTAATGGACTTAACCTTCATTAATTTATCCAGTTCTCTTTTAAACCCTGTTATAGTCCTAGCCTTCACAACCTCCTCAAGCAAGCAGTTCCACAGGTTGACTGTGTGCTGTGTGAAGAACTTCCTTTTATTTGTTTTAAACCTGCTGCCCATTAATTTCATTTGGTGGCCCCTAGTTCTTATATTATGGGAACAAGTAAATAACTTTTCCTTATTCACTTTCTACACACCACTCATGATCTTATATACCTCTATTATATCGCCCCTTAGTCTCCTCTTTTCCAAGATGAAAAATCCTAGCCTCTTTAATCTCTCCTCATATGGGACCTGTTCCAAACCCCTAATCATTTTAGTTGCCCTTTTCTGAACCTTTTCTAATGCCAGTATATCTTTTTTGAGATGAGGGGACCACATCTGTACACAGTATTCAGGATGTGGGCATACCATGGATTTATATAAGGGCAATAAGATATTCTCCATCTTATTTTCTATCCCTTTTTTAATAATTCCTAACATCCCATTTGCTTTTTTGACTGCCACTACACACTGAGTGGACATCTTCAGAGAACTATCCACGATGACTCCAAGATCTTTCTCCTGATTTGTTGTAGCTAAATTAGCCCCCATCATATTGTTTGTATAGTTGGGGTTATTTTTTCCAATGTGTATTACTTTACATTTATCCACATTAAATTTCATTTGCCATTTTGTTGCCCAATCACTTAGTTTTGTGAGATCTTTTTGAAGTTCTTCACAGTCTGCTTTGGTCTTAACTATCTTGAGCTGTTTAGTATCGTCTGCAAACGTTGCCACCTCACTGTTTAACCCTTTGTTCAGATCACTTAATGAATAAATTGAATAGGATTGGTCCTAGGACTGACCCTTGCGGAACACCACTAGTTACCCCTCTCCATTTTGAAAATTTACCATTTATTCCTACCCTCTGTTCCCTGTCTTTTAACCAGTTCTCAGTCCATGAAAGGATCTTTAATTTATCCCATAACAACCATGTTGGGAGTGTGTTACAAATGTAATACATGGTTAAGAACTAAAATACCACCAGACATTTGGGACAGTGCACAAAATAGCAGCAACTGATATTCATTAAAAGAGCACACAGCGTGCTACCACAAGCATTGGTCTTAGACTGCCAGCTGGTGCAGAAAAGTGTTGAGGCAATGGCCATACACTCTTTTTAGGATATTTCATATAACTGAAGACCCTAAGGGAACCCAATCTTGTGTTCAGCAGAGAACACAAGGTTCAAGATCCTAGCTGCCCGCAACACAGAACAAGAAGAGGTATAGCTGTTCAGTCTCTGCTGTGCCCTCTAGTTCCTTGTACAAATCCATTCAACAGAAGGCAAAATATGGCCTTTTAAAGAATAAAATTATTAGTAATGAGATTGTTCCTGTACCAGTTCCTTCTGTGACCTTGCCTGCTCTGTCCTTTCACTTCCCTTCACTCAACCCCATTAAGCGATTTTTAAGACTGGGTACCCATATTACTTCAAATCTCTCTCCTTGATCCACTGCTTTTGATATGCTTTAGCACAAAGAGCAGCATGTGATGGGCGTACTGAAGTTAAGACCTGGAACTAGCATAATGCCCTAACAATAGATGGTGTGTTAGTGCATGATGTTGCTCTGAGCCTAAGCAAAGAGAATTTTAAAATGCTGCAATCTTCTTGAAGCCAATCCAGGAAAAGACAGATTAAATCCTGAAATCCTCTAGATTTCAGGCATTGCTGACACAAGGGATGTGATTAGCTACTGAAGGGAATGTCATGTGGAGGCAAAAAATAAGCCACTAAGAAAAAACAAGAATAAAGGCATTAAAGAATTCTACTATTTATATTCTCAAAAATATTTTCCTTTCTCCCTGTCTGGTGTCAGATGTAATACAGCAAACCCAAAATGGCTAGATTGAACCTTAGCTTTATGCCCAGCTTGTAGCTGTCCTGTCTAAGGAGGAGATCTGGGGAGGAAATGCATCACAGTTCCTTGCCCTATTCCCAGGGGAAACTAATTAGCTGCAGCCCTTCTCTTAGATGCTTATTTCCCCCCCCCTCAAGTCAGCTCAGCTCAGCTGGCCTGCCTCTCTCCAATCCTACCCCACTCAGCCACTTAGGAGAAGGTCTCATGAAAAAGCTGTGCTAGCGCCACCAGAAGCACTAACACAACCAGGCAGGAACTGGAGTCCTACTCCACTCTTATTCCCCGGCAGGACCACAGTAAGGCCAGTCAGTACTCTTGAGGCTTGTGGGAAAGGCTGTTCCTGTGTTTAAGAGCTTTTCTATACCCTCAAACAATTTTCAGTAATAATACAAAATTAGTGATAAAGGGGGAACAAAGCAGTGAGACAGGCTTTCAGCCTCAGGCACCTCAGAGTCCCCCTTTTTCTTCAATATTTGAATGCCCTGTTTAGGGCCTCCGAACATGTTCCCTAGAAAGCAGTTCTGAGCACAGGACTTGACACCAGGAATTGAAGTGCATATTCTCCTTTTAATGCCTGTGCTCAATTCCTGCACTAAGCATTATGCCCGGAAACGACACTATTCTACAATCCCTACCACATACCCCTGCTTCTCCCTTATTAAGAGTCAAGAAAAAATACTCACAAGAGTAGTTTTGGACTTCAGTCTACACTCCCTTTCTCATGGCAAATTTTTATTCTCTGATCTGCAGTGTGGATCTCTTGGCTTCAGTGTGCAGCTACATTATATGTTATGCACCTGTTTCATGAGCAAAACTCCTAGTGATGACAGTGGAAGTTCTTCCCTCAAAGCTACTGTAGAATATCTAATACAGATCCACACTGTAGATCAAAGAGCAGAATTTTAACTGTAGTTTCTTAGACATTCAAGGAAAAAAGGAAAATGTTTTGTTCTTTGTGGCTAAAATCATCTTTTTCTTCTTTCTTCTCTTAGATGCTAAAATAAATACTGTGAAATGATTCTTTGGTAATCAGTAAAAGAAAAGGAGTACTTGTGGCACCTTAGAGACTAACAAATTTATTAGAGCATAAGCTTTCGTGAGCTACAGCTCACTTCATCGGATGCATTTTGGTAATCAATGTGTTTCTACAATTTTCCCCACCCCTTTCTTTTTCCTCATCCCAGCTAAAATGAAAAGCTCAATGAGATTATGTGTAACACTCTCATTCTGAGTATCACTTCGTTTTGTCACAAGCCTGTGGTCTCCTGAGTTTGGAGTTTGAATTTCCTCATGTCCTGGTGGCACATTAATAATAATTATAAAAAAACCATACAGAACTTTTTGGCTTCCAGTGAAAAATAAGCCTCAAGGGATAACAAGAAGAATCTTTGGCACTTTGAAGAGCTCACAGAACTTTTGGGTATACATATTAACAGTTGGGCCAGTTTGCTGGGACCATTTTCTCTGCTCTAAACAGGATGCTTAATACTGTCCTACAGAGGCATATTTATAAGGGCAAGCCAAGTCACTGGGAATTCACATTTTTGTTTACACAATCAACATCATCGTAAAAGCACACAAACAGAAAAATTTTTACTTGTTTAATTTCTATTGTCAGCTTGCTGGGATTTCTGTGTAGATTTTCTCACATATCAAAGAAAGGGAAGATGAATATATTGCCTTTTGGGCAGTATTAGTACTACATTCTTAGCATTTTTAATATTTTACGTAGAATATTTGGCTGTAGTTCAGTGGTTTATAACTTCCTGACCTACTGCAAAGTCAACTTTCTAAGTAAAGACATTTTCCTGATGTTCTCAGATCACCCAAAACAAGTGCATGGTAAGCTGTTGTGTCTGGATAATTGTGTGATAAGACTGCATATCTTTACCAACACAGCTAATGATTATACTTTATTTTTAGTGTCCCTTTCATATTAATTAATTTGGTATTCATTGTATTAACATTGACCATAATGATATCCATTATAATACCTAATGTATGTCATATACCTTTCCATAAGCATTACATCGTAATTCAACATGGACTCTAGCATTCATTATGATGGTTCCTTTGAGTAATAATGTGGATTTTTAAAAATAATTCCAATAATACTTCCATTGTATTTGAGCATTAATTAATGTTCACTTATTATCAAGTGGTATTCACTGCCTACTTAGGGAAGATGAAACCCTGCCTTGCAGTGGTAACTTGAATTCCTAGGATGCTCTAGGGTAGTCCAAAGGGATACTAGCAATCCCAAAGCTCTACAAGTGAGATGTAAAACTACACTGCAATCACACATACTACAGCATTGCTTTATTATTTATGACATTTTAAGCCCTCATACACAAAATCAGCTTGCTTCTATGGGGTGATGATTGATAATGTGAGAAGAGGAATCCTCAGACCTAAATTTTCAAGCACAGATGACTGAAGTTAACCATTCAAATGAACATCGAGTTTCACTGCCTTCAAGACAGGTTTCAGAGTAGCAGCCGTGTTAGTCTGTTTTCGCAAAAAGAAAAGGAGTACTTGTGGCACCTTAGAGACTAACAAATTTATTTGAGCATAAGCTTTCGTGAGCTACAGCTCACTTCATCCGATGAACTGTAGCTCACGAAAGCTTATGCTCAAATAAATTTGTTAGTCTCTAAGGTGCCACAAGTACAGCCTTCAAGAGTAGCTGATACCCAAATATGGAGTTAGATGCCTAAGTTTTCAGGTATTAGAAAATTGTGCTCCTAAGACATGAAACAGTAGTGGCAATACAGCTCAGTTTAGAGCTTGATATTTTTGTGTAGTTTTTTTTTGGCAGTGTAGAGCTTCTCCCCAATGGAATTTTGGGTGTCAGATGGAGCACATCAAGCCTAATAGTCTTCTAGATTCCTGAAAAGAACCTTTCAGAAAAACACACACAGGGTTCTACAGACTATAAGGCAATGATATCTAGAGAACATTGCCAAATTTTGCACTCTATTGCAACCATGCAACTCAACTGAAACCAAGGGGGAAGAAAACTAGTAATGTTGCACAGGTGTCACTGAGAAAAGAATTTGCTGCTTATCAGCTGTACTTCAAGACTCCCTAGTGATTTATTTACAGACAATGGGTAAAATTTCTCCTTTTGATCAGCACTGTCCTTTCTTCCCTACCAAACAGAGCACAATTGCACATTCTGTATATCCTGTCCATATGCAAAACTATCACTAATTTTAATGGGATATCAAGAGTAAAACCTGTGCAGAACATGTAAGAGAGATCTGTATTAAGAGTCAGAGAATTTAGCCCATATTTTACAATTTCCAAAGAGTCTTCTGAGAAAACAGTGGGCATTTAGGAAAATACTTTTGAAATTTCCTTCAATTACACTCCTGAAAAAAAGAAAGATTATTTTTTGTGCCAATGACTCATACAGATCTGTAAAACAGTTGTCTGCTAAATAAAACCTGCAGCATGTATGTACTGATTACCCATACCAACGATACCAAAACATGAAAGCTACATAGATTGAAAAATGAGCTAAAGATATACTTTACTGCACAAAAGTGAGGAGAGGAAAGCAAAAGCACTCGTGTTGGAAATCGGCAGCATGACACACCAGGGCCAGGTTAATTCACTACATGATGTATTCATAGCAGAAGGCATATTGGAATCACTTTATTTCATGAAAAGAAATACAGAGTATTAGAAAGACAAAGTCTACTGAGGTGTGAGGATTCAGAAAGAAAACAAGCAAGTGTATGGGGTTGGTTGAGTCTGAAAACAACCTTTGGCAGAAACTTGGCATGCAAGTGCAGGGAAATTTTGTTATTATACATCATGACCTCCGGTTCACCAACCCTTCTCGTGGAAATAATAGCTACCAGGAAGGCAACCTACATGGAAAGGAGAGACAGGGAGCAGGAGGCCATAGGTTCAAAGAGTGAATTCATCAAGGCAGAAAGGACAAGGTTGAGATCTTTGGGAGCAATTGGCTCAATGGGTGGATAAGTCAGGAGAAGGTTCTTCCAAAACCTGGTAGTCAAAAGGTGTGAAAAGACAGAGTGCCCCTCCACAGAGGCATGGAAGGCACTGAGAGCAGCTATATGCACCTTGATGGAGTTGAGCATGAGTCCTCACGCCTTCAGGGACAGGAGGCAGCCCAGAAGAATAGGGATGTCCACATCTTCAGAGGCAAAACCCCTCTACTGGCCCCTGAGGTGAAACGCTTCCACTGGCCCATATAGGACCACCTCATGGACTCTTTTCTGCTACTCTAGAGGATGTCTTGAACTGCTGATGATCATTCCCGCTCTAGCGAATATGCCCATCCAAAAACCAAAAACTCTTAGGTGAAGCATCTGCAGTTCCGGATGCCTGATCCTGCCACCATGCTGCATGAGGAGCTCCAGGAAAGGTGGCAACAGAAGCAGGGGACATGCCGACATGTGGAGAAAGAGGGGAAACCAGATCTGATGAGGCCAGAATAGAGTGATCAGAATGATTGTCCCTTGCTCCTGTCTGATTTTGTGTAAGACATGTGGCAGGAGCAGTAGCGGAGAAAAGGCATAATTGATCTGGTCTGACCAGTGGATGACCAGGGCATCTTCTAGGTAAAGGGCGCTGAGCCTCCCCAACCCCCACCCCCACTCCCCAGGAGCAGTACTGGGTGCATTTGCTTTTGGCATGGGAAGTAAAAAGATCAGTGGTCGAAAATGTCAGCAATCATGGTGTTGTGGAGCTCCCATTCATGATTGGCCATGAATTTCCTGCTGAGAGTCTGTGGTTATGTTCTGAGTCCTGGGAAGATATGCTACTCACAACAAGATCTTGTGTGTAATGCACCAATCCCAAATGCCCCCTCATTTGTCGATGTAGTAAATGATGGTGGTGGTGTAGTCTGATGTGATAAGTATATGACGGGAGTGACTAGATGTAAGAAATGCATGACATGCTCTCCACACCTCCTGAAGTTCCAGGATTTTGATGTGTATCCGGGATTCCAGAGTGGTCCAAGTCCCATGATATATGCTCATCCATATGGGCACCCCATTTGCTGAGTGAGGTTCCATGATGATCGTTGTGCTTGGGGAGGATGGGAGGAAGGGTATCCTGGTGAAGACTTGACCACCACTGAAGGGAGGAGAGAACCTTGGGGGGGAACTGTCAGTAGGAAACCAATGGTTTGGTACATGGGTGAACAGGCCCTCTGGAGCCACAGTTGTAGGCAGTCAAAGAAAAAATGAGCGAAGGCTGTAATGTACTGTCAGGTCGCCATGTGAAGGGAAAAGCAAGTCCTGGCCAGAACAGAAGGACCAGAGAACACCTTGGTAATCAGTTCCTGTAGGATCTGGAACCTGCCCTCTGGTAGGTAGGCATATGCCGAGACTGCATTAATGCGGGCCCCAATGGCTTCTAGGGATTATATGTGATTTTTCAATGTTTACACTCATTCCCAGGGAGAAGAGGAGTGTGAGCAGCATGTGGGTCGAGGCTCGAGCCTTCCCTTTGGATCACGCTGCTATTAGCTAGTCATAAAGATAAGGGAATATAAAGTCCCCTTGAGGGCAAAGGTGGCCCACCACTACAGAGAAAACTTTGGTGAAGATCCATGGAGTAGTGGTAAGTCCAAATGGTAGAACCCTCTACTGGAAGTGTCGAAGGCCTGCCATGAATCTCAAGAAACGTCTGTGGGTAGTATGGATATCTATGTGAAAGTAAGAGAGCTGTAAACCACATGCCCTTTTCTAGTGAAGGTATGTTGGCTGCTAGAGTGACCATACAAAACTTTCGCTTATGTATGGAACGGTTGAGAGAATGGAGGTCTAAGTTTGATCTCTACTCACTCTTCTTTTTGGGAACCAGAAAATAGGTGGATTAGAACCCTGAGCTCTGATAGATCATAAGAACAGGCTCTATTGCTCCCCTTTGTACTTGGTAGTTCACTTCTAGGGAGAGGATACTGTCATAAGAGTGGTCCCTGAGGCGGGGCTAGAGCAGGGGATATGGTCATGTATCATTATGAACTTAATTGTACAGCCATGTCAAATAACATCCAGGATCCACTTTTCCATTGTTATCCTATTCCAAGCTGGTAAGAAGAGTGCTAGATGCCCCTCGAAGAGGGTGGTTCGGGAGTGCTGCATGAGGCAAGATGGTTGACGGCTCTCTAGATGCACTCAGAAATATTGCTTCTGCAAATACTTAGTATGAGATGCTGAAGGCTGTGATTATGTACCTGGAGAAGTGGCCATGGGCTCTCCTGTTATGTGCGAGGAGACTCATTGTGCCATTGATTGAAGAATTGAGGAGCTCTGAATCATTGCACTGGTGTCAGGCAGTAGACATTGTGAATGGGTGCTGGTGTGTAGATACCCAGCAATTGTAGAGTGGCTCTGTAGTCCTTGAGGGAATTGAGGGAATCATTTATCTTCTAACCGAAGATGAGATTAATTGAAAGGGAGGTCATCTATTGTGTTCTGGACTTCTCTTGGGAAACCTGACAAATGTAGTCATGACTCCCTCCTCATGACAATCCCCATAGCCATTGTGTGCAAAGAAGTGTCTGCCGCATCCACCATGGCCTGAAGTGTTGTCCTCCTGACCAGTTTCCCTTCCTCTAAGATAGCCTGGAAGTGGGCACCATCTTGCTGGGGAAGTTTGTCTGCTAACTTGCCATAGGTAAGGAAGTTGTATTTAGTGAATAGAGCCAAGTAATTTGGGATTAGAAATGGAAGGCTGGCAGAGGAGAAGACCTTGAGACCCAGAAGGTTCAGTCATTTGCCCTTTTGTTCTCTTGCGTGGAGTGTGGGGGTTGTTGCCGAACTCAATCTGTTGCCGCCTATATGACAAGGGAACTGGGTGAGAGGTGAGAAAACAGAAACTCAGACCCCTTTGTAGGTACATAGTACCTCTTCTTTACCACCTTGGGGGTAGATGTGCCAGTGGCTGGAAATTGCCAGACAGTCCAAATCTGTTGAAGAAAGGCATCGTTGATCGGTACAGCCACTCTGGTCAGTACTAAGGCACACAAGATGTCAAGCAGCTGGTTGTATTCATCCTGTACCTCTTCCAGTGGGATGTGGAAGTACTCGGCCACCCTGCATAATAGGTCCTGGAACTGGCGGTAGTTATCCGGGAGCGAAGAGGGAGCCGAAGACACTGTGGCATCCGGGGACAAGGAAAGGAATCACTCCAGTTCTGGCAGGCTAAGCAGTTCTTCCCCCAATCACCTGGATCAATTAGTCTTCAGCTGTCGTTAAGACTGCATCGATCACAACATGTCCGCCATTCTTCTCTTGCCTTTCTTCTCCATGTTCATCCGAAATGTTTAACAATGTCATCTTCCCATCTTCTTGGAGGCCGACCGGGTGGTCTTTTCCATTCTCGCAGGTACCACTTGGCAATGATTGCGGTTCACCTATTGTCCGTGAACCATGCTGTGTGCCCCGCCCATCGCATCTTGTTATGTCTGCTTTCCACGATAATATCTTTCACACTGCTGTGTTCTCTGATAATTTTATTTGGGATGCGATCCAGAAGGGAAATTCCCAACATAGCTGTTCCATTACCCTTTCAGCTACCGACAGCTGCTGTTCTTCTCTCTTCGTCAGTGCCCATGTTTCACTGCCATACAGCATGGCTGGCAGCACTGTTGAACTGAAGATATTTGTATGTGTGGTCTTATCGATTTTTCCTTTGAGGACGTCCTTGATGGAATTAAATGCATACCACCCTGACCGAATCCTTCGCGAGAGTTCTCTGTTCAGGTCTTGGCACATATTAACTTCTTGCCCTAATATATATACTGTTCCACTTCTTCAATTTCTTCTCCTGTTACCATTATTCAGGCTTTTCGTAAGACGTCTGATCGCATGTATTTCGTTTTGCAGAGGTTCATTTTCAGGCCAACCTGACTGCTTTTCTTGTCAAGCCTTCGTAACATGCTCTGCAGTTGGTTGGTGCTTTGGGCAATTAGTACGATGTCGTCCTTGAATCTGAGATGGGATAATCGTTCCCCATTTATGTTGACACCACTCCTCCAATTGATCTTGTTCATAATTATTTCTACGCAGGCAGTGAATAGTTTCGGTGAAATCGTATCTCCTTGTTTTACGCCTTTCTTGATTGGGATGTGGAGGGGAATTTCAAGGAGAGTAATGTCTGTTGTACATCCAGTATTTGCTTCCTTTAACAAACTGATGTACTGCATGTTAATGCCCTGCTCTGCAAGCACCTTTAATATTGTGTTAAACTCAACACTATTGAAGGCCTTTTCATAGTTGATGAAAGCAATGCACAGCAGGAGTTTGTATTCCCTCGCTTTTTTTAGGAGCTGGCTAAGGTAAATATATGGTCAATCGTGCTGAAATTTCTTCAAAACCCTGCCTGCTCTCTTGGCCGTTGTTCATCCAGACTCTGTGAGAGTCGGTTCATTATCACTTTTGTAAAAAGCTTGTAGATGTGAGAAAGCAGGCATATAAGGTGGTAGTTCTTAAGATTTTCTCAATTGCCCTTCTTGTGCAGCAAGATGGTATTTGACTCTTTCCAGATTGATGGTATTTTTCCTTCTTCAAGATACTGACTAAATCTTAAAGCGAGGGCCTTCCAAAGTTTTTTGCCTCCTGCAGATCATTTCTGATGTTATTCCATCTTTTCTTGGAGCTTTTTCCTTCTTCATCTGGTGTAGTGTGCTTCAGACTTGCTCCCTCAGAGGAAAGAGTGCTTTTCCTTCTCCTTAGAAGTAGAAGGCTAGCTAAGCTTGAGGAGGTATGCATGCCTGCCCGCCTAGCCAGTGAGATGGCTTGAAGTTAACAGCTAAAACAACACAAGTAAATGGGTCTTAGTTCCCTGCGCATCATCGAACCATTCTACGGTGGTGGAGCAGAAATTGAGCGATGAGAGGTTGCTAAAAATGTCAGATGCTAGGCCAACATGGAAAAGGACAATCCTTGCTGTGTGTACTTACAATTGTAGGTCGCTGGCGAGGGAGGAAACATTAAACCATCTTCCCCCAATACCGGTTCTAAATGCCTACTCAATGACAGTTGAAGTGAGATGGGGGAGCCCTCCCAAGCTGAGCAGAAAGGTTCCTAAGGTGGATACTGAGGCCAGGACCCCCAGGACAGCCAACAAGTTGGATCCGACAGTTGCTGCAGAGGACCCCTAGGAGTGGGGTATCAATTATTCTTTTGCTGAGAAAAAGGAGGGTACTGCCACTGAATTGGTAGAATCTTCAAATAGCCATATCAACAGCACAGGAGGGGTTGACCCTGCACTCCATTCAAGTCCTCTGATGCTGAGAAGTCAGAGCCCAGTTTAAATGGCAGTACCGGCAGAACCACCGGAGTTGTAGGGGAGTGGATGTGAACACAACCAAAACAAGTTAAGTACAATGTAGGAGAGCATAATCCCTGAAGAGGTGGAGACCTTACCTCCAAGGCAAAGAGTTCATGAGGTGTGGGAGCCAATTTGATCCTCCCTGGCATCAACGGTACATGCTCCACAGTTGGAACCAGATTTAGAACCAGAGCTAGAACGGTGGCACAAGGGTGCATGCAGGAACTAACAGACATTACTACTTTGAAAAGCTCTGACTCCAGGTTCATGCATATAACCCTCAGTGGAATACAATAGAGACCATCATCTGAAGAAAAGCACGTGATTGGCTCAGTTGTTCTGCATGTCACAGAAGGTAAACTGCTAATCTGTTTGAGTTTGGAATGGGGCTAAGCCAGGATACACTGTGTGACTGACCATCTGCTTATAGGATTCTCGATAGGGCTGCTGAGCTGTATCCCTCTTCCTGACCACCAATTTTCGGGAAGGGTCTACAGATTTTGGGCTGATGCTTGTCTCGCTGACCAATGCAATTTTCAGATCCTTGACTGGGCTTTTTGTTACATGGGAGTCTAGGGAGGCCTGACACATTGTGGGTCTGACCATCCACTAGGAGGTTGTTCCTGGGCTATGCCCACTGGATTGTGGGCTGGTGTTTCTGTCACTAAATATTGCACTTTCTCCACTCTTCAGAGCCCCCTTTCAATCCTCAAAAGAGAGTGGGGGCATGAGGCATCTCAACTCCCATGATGCACTGCAGCAGCTCAGGCAGACACAAATAAATGTCAAACTGACCTGAAACTAAATGTTTTGATTCAGTTCAACAACCAGAATATTTCATTTCAGGTTGACCAAACCTGAAACAAAAAAATTCATTTTGATTTTCCATGGAAATATTTGGATGGGAAAATCCCAACGAATTCTAATGTATAAACATAAAGCACGTTCACAACAGGAACTAGTGGCACCTTCCTATTTTATATTTGTAAGTTTCCATGTTTAAAAAAATTGCAATCCCATTTTGTGTTGTGTTCCTCTTTTGTCTCTAATTGTGTGTCATGCAATCATATTTTTCTTAGACAGATGTAACTTACATTTATATTACACACATATATGTTACTTACATCAGTCTAAGAAAAACGTGATTGCAAAAATGTACTATGAAAGACACAAAAGAAGAATGCTACACAGGATGGGATTTTTTTGTATTTCTGCCTGAACTCTGCATATATCTTATATCAATATAAAAAAAACAATGAAGAGTTAACTGAACTGCACTTCACGTGACAAAAGACCTCAAGGAGCAATGCAGTATAAACTTTCTTTCCAGAGAGGACTTTCAATTGCAGCAGACTAAACAACATTAACTGAAACATTTAAATAAGAAGACACAGCTGACCAAATATCATCGTGTCTATGTATTGATTAGCTTTAAAGGCATCTGTTGTCTCAGACCTATGGCGTAAGTTAAATAAAGTAGTTTTAGCCAATTAATGTTATTAATGTTGGTTGCATAGGCTTGGTAATTCCAAAATACAATTTACAATATTGTAATACAATATTACAAAAAATACAATATTGACCAATTTCCTCACATTTTTATGTACTGTACTATAATGACTAACAATGTACAGCTGTGTTTAGTTCTAGATAAAATATAATAAGAAAGAAAGAAAGAAAGAAAGAAAGAAAGAAAGAAAGAAAGAAAGAAAGAAAGAAAGAAAGAAAGAACTTTGATCATATGACCTTGGAGGAACCAGAAGAAGATTAAGTGATAATTGCTACCATGGAGTTCTTTAGGGTGGAAGATGCAAAGTTGGTGGATGAATTCCAGAGAGTACTCTCCACATCTACTAATACCTCTGCAGACATGCTGTGCAATTCTGCAATGCAAAAATGTAGATGTAATTGTAGGATTCCTGCTTCATTAAATACACAAAGTGTGCATTTGAATGATATAGGGCTCTGCAGGAGATATTTTGATATGAATTGTATTATTTGAGAGTAGCATGTGATAATATAATTAAAGACTGTCACACTGTATATACACAATTGACTGACTCGCTCTGGAGACTGAACTATACTTTCATTCAAGAAGGTGGTCACTCCAGGTCAAAGTAACTATCTGTGGATAAAAGAAGTGTAGTTTGGTGGCTGTCAATCAGTCATCTTTCCTGACACTAGATGACAGGGGATGGATTACTTGATAATTGCCCTGTTCTGTTCATTCTCTCTGAAGCATCTGGCAGTGGCCACTGTCAGAAGACAGGATACTGGGCTAGATGGACGATTGGTCTGACCCAGTATGGCCACTCTTATGTTCTTATGAACATACTCTGTGTGCCTCTGGCACCACTGTTTTAATAAAACTGAATTCTTACGCAAAATATGAGCAAATTAATGCAGAAAGTAAACTATTGTAAACATACTCTGTTCTTACATAAACATCCCTTCTTCACAACTAACTAACTAAATAAATAAAATTCTTCCAGAAAACTCTCAAATGCTTCATGATATTTCACTTGAAAGTTTCAAAAATCTTCTTTACGGTAAGAATAAATTAATGAAAAAACAAAAGTTTATTGATGTCACAACTCTCCTGCTGCTCCTTCTTCTTTTTCCCCCCAAAGTGGACTACTTCTGGCACAGTAAGTACAAAGGCTAATAGGACTAAAAAAATAAAGCAAACTTTTCAGTCAGAAAAGATATTCTGCCATATAGCAATGCCTCTAAAACCTTGCTGATTGAAAAGGCATGTAGATACTAATCAGAAATTCATCCAGCCATCTCAGGAGATGGAGAGTGGTCTTCTTCATACATTGTGAGAAATGCTATATATATTTCCAGTGAAAACAGGGAATGTTCAGACAGATCCATATTAAAAAAAATAGTTTCACCAAAAATAACTGTAAATATATTCATTTGGGTAAAACAATCATCTGTGTCTATTCATGCATGCTATCTGTTCTCATTGCAGTCGCTCCTGTCGATCTGAAGTTGAGAGGTAATGGCCCCATGTTTCAAGGAAACTGCTGAACTGTGTACTCAGGCTTCAGTTTGAGAGATGGGTTCATTTATCATCATAATAAGCTATTACCATTGATAGGTCACAACTCATTGAAGAGACAGTCAGTCTAATTGGCTCAATTCCGTTAGCTTTGGATGTGCCTCAAGGAGTCAGAGATGAGCAGTACTTTGCAGGTAATATTCAATCACCCAACAAACTGCTTGTTTAATAATTCATCACATTTCAAATTGGGGTTCTATCATATTACTACAATTTCAATCTGCTGAATGTCTGGTTTTAACTCTTTCATCTCTTGGGCCCATGGAAATAAACAGAATTTTAAAAAAAGTCAAGAGACTTATTGCATATTTAAAATCTCCACTGAGATTTCCTTTCTAAAGAAATTTGCTGTCATTACTTGAATTATCTCTCTGAAAAACAAAATCTTTGTCCCCACCTTACCATCCTGTTGAGGATCAAAATCTGGTAGTCAAAGCTAATGGAAACCTAAGGGAATGCAGCTCAGCTTGCATTCCAGGGATTAACCAAGCAGTATGGACTCATTCAGAAATCTTTTGCAGCAGGTAATGATAGAGTAGAGGAGACGAGGGCCTGAGGGCTTTTAAAAGACACAATATTCTAGTCAGATGTTAGATGATCAGATCAAAGCATAAGTAATTCATGTTATTAGAAATTTTTATTGTTTTTAAAACTGTAAAAGAAAATAATTGAAATACACACTATCAACTTCATGAAAAAACTCGTGCAGATACAGACAGACGACATTTTCCTTTCCAAATGCAAACAAACAGATGGACATCATACCAAAAGGACTGAAGGTAAAAAATCCATTACAATCAACATACCACACAGACGATGGTGACAGGTTGTGCCACACAGTCACAAAGAAACTGCAGAACCCCCTGATCAACATCCATACAGCAAACAGGAAAAGATCAAGAATGCGCTCTCAAAACTGGAGACTCTCATAAAAAACCAACCTTCCACACAAACTTCCTTGTGGCTGGATTTTACAAAAACTAGACATTTACAACACACCCTTTGCTTCTCTACAGAGGAAAAAGGATACTAGACTATCTAAACTCCTACATGCCACAAGAGGCCACAACAATGGTACTCTTAACTCACCCAACAATATTGTTAATCTATCCAGCTATACTCTTAGCCCGGCTGAAGAGTCTGTGGTGACCTAGAATCCTACTTTCACCATCTCTGACTCAAGGAACATTTCCAACACACCACCAAACAGCATACTAACCCACAGAAACCTTCCTACCAATGCTACAAAAAGAAGGATTCTCCGTGGACTCCTCCTGAAGGTCTAAACAACAGACTCTTCTACATAGAGTGCTTCCGCTGACGTGCATGGGCTGAAATTGTGGAAAAGCAGCATCACTTGCCCCATAACCTCAGCCATGCAGAACACAACCCCATCCACAGTCTCAGAAACAACTCTGACATAATCAAAAAGACTGACAAAGGATGTGCTGTAGTCATCACAAATAGGTCGGAATCTGAGTGAGAGGCTGCTAGCAACTCTCTGACATCACATTCTACAGGCATTACCCTATGATCCCACTGTGGGTCACCAAAAGAAACTGCACCATCTGCTCAAGAAACTCCCTGAAGAAGCACAGAAACAAATCTACACAGACACACCCTTAGAGCCCAAACCAGGGGTATTCTATCTGCTACCCAAGATCCATAAACCTGGAAATACTGGATGCCCCATCATGTCAGGCATTGGTACCCTGACAGCAGGACTGTCTGGCTATGTGGGCTCTCTCCACAGGCCCTATGCTACCAGCACTCCCAGCTATCTTCAAGACACCACTGACTTCCTGAGGAAACTACAATCCATCGGTGATCTTCCAGAAAACACCATCCTAGACACGATGGATGTAGAAGCCCTCTACACCAACATTCCACTCAAAGATGGACTACAAGCCAGCAGGAACAGTATCCCCGATAATGTCATGGCAAAACTGGTGGCTGAACTTTGTGACTTTGTCCTCACCCATAACCATTTCACATTTGGGGGCAATTTATACCTTCAAGTCATCAGCATTGCTATGGCCCCACAGCATGCCAACATTTTTATGGTTGACTTAGAACAACACTTCCTCAGCTCTCGTTTCCTAGAGCCCCTACTCTACTTGCGCTACATTGATGACATCTTCATCCGCTGGACCCATGGGAAGGAGGCCCTTGAGGAATTCCACCAGGATTTCAACAATTTCCACCCCACCATCAACCTCAGCCTGGACCAGTTCACACAAGAGATCCACTTCCTGGAAACTACCGTGCAAATAAGTGATGGTCATATAAACACTACCCTATACTGGAAACCTACTGACCACGATAGTTACCTACATGCCTCAGCTTTCATCTAGACTACACCACACAAGCCAAGCTCTACGATACAACCGCATTTGCTCCAATCCCTCAGACAGAGACAAACATCTATAGGATCTCTATCAAGCATTCTTACAACTACAATACCCACCTGCTGAAGTGAAGAAACAGATTGACAGAGCCAGAAGAGTACCCAGAAGTCACCTACTACACGACAGACCCAACGAAGAAAGTAACAGAATGCCACTAGCCGTCACCTTCAGCCCCCAACTAAAACCTCTCCATCGCATCATCAAGGATCTACAACCTATCCTGAAGGACGATCTCTCACTCTCCCAGACCTCGGGAGGCAGGCCAGTCCTTGCTTACAGACAGTCCCCTAACCTGAAGCAAATACTCACCAGCAACTATACACCACACAACAAAAACACTAACCCAGGAACCGATCCCTGCAACAAACCCTGTTGCCAACTCCGTCTGCATATCTATTCAAGGGAACCATCATAGGACCTAACCACATCAGCCATGCCAACAGGGGCACATTCACCTGCACATCTACCAATGTGATATATGCCATCATGTGCCAGCAATGCACCTCTGCCATTTGCATTGGCCAAACCGGATAGTCTCTACACAAAAGAATAAATGGACACAAATAAGACATCAAGAATTGTAACATTCAAAAATCAATCTCCCTGGACACTCAATAGCAGACTTAAAAGTGGCAATTCTTCAATAAAAAGCTTCAAAAACAGACTTCAACGAGAAACTGCAGAACTGGAATTAATTTGAAACTGGACACCATCAAATTAGGGAGTAGATAGGTCACTACAAAAAGTAATTTTCCCTCTGCTGATATTCAAACCTTCTTGTCAACTGTTGCGAATAGGCGACGTCCACCTTGATTGCATTGGCCTTGTTAGCACTACAAAAGTAATTTTCCCTCTGATATTCACGCTTTCTTGTCAACTGTTGAGAATAGGCCACTTCCACCTTAATTGAATTGGCCTCGTTAGCACTGACCCCTCACTTAGTAAGGCAACTCCCATCTTTTCATGTGCTGTAATATATATACTGCTTACTGTATTTTTCACTCCATGCATCTGATGAAGTGGGTTTTAGCCCACAAAAGCTTATGCCCAAATAAATGTGTTAGTCTCTAAAGTGCCACAAGGACTCCTCATTGTTTTTTCAAGTTCCCTGTTGGTCTGTTGCTTTTCTATCAGCTCTGACTGGCATTTGTTTCTTAACGTTTCACATAGAAAGTTGTTTATTAGTCCAGGAAAGGAATTGCCATTTTTCAGTCAAACAGAAAACTCCAGTTTTCAGTGCTGAGCTCTCAAAAGCCTATCATATTTTCTTCCAGGAATATAGATAATGGTAAATGCTATGTGAATGCTTGGATAACTTCTGGAAGAATCACACCATTATTATTTACTATTAGGCCAAGATTTTCAAAAGTTCCTAGTGAGGTTGGGTTCCTTGATTTTTGGGTGCCCAACTTGACACACCTTAAAGAAAGGAATTTCAGAAAGTGCTGAATATCCATCCCCTGAAAATCAGGCTATCATAAAAATAAAGGGAAGGGTAAACACCTTTAAAATCTCTCCTGGCCAGAGGGAAAACCCTTGCACCTGTAAAGGGTTAAGAAGCTAGGATAACCTCGCTGGCACCTGACCACAAGGATCAATGACGAGACAAGATACTTTCAAAGCTGGAGGGGGGGAGAAACAAAGAATCTGTGTCTGTCTGGGTGATGCTTTTGCCAGGGACAGAACAGGAATGGAGTCTTAGAATTTAGTAAGTAATCTAGCTAGATATGCGTTAGATTATGATTAAATGGTTGAGGAAATAAGCTGTGCTGAATAGAATGGATATTCCTGTCTGTGTGTCTTTTTGTAATTTAAGGTTTTGCCTAGAGGGATTCTCTATGTTTTGAATCTAATTACTCTGTAAGTTATTTACCATCCTGATTTTACAGAGGTGATTCTTTTTACCTTTTCTTATATTAAAATTCTTCTTGTAAGAAATTGAATGCTTTTTTCATTGTTCTTAAGATCCAAGAGTTTGGGTCTGTGGTCACCTATGCAAATTGGTGAGGATTTTTATCAAGCCTTCCCCAGGCAGGGGGGTGCAAGGTTTTGGTGAGGATTTTGGGGGTAAAGACGTTTCCAAACAACACTATCAAAAATAAATACAGACGTTTGGTGGCGGCAGTGGAAGTCCAAGGGCAAAGGGTAAAATAGTTTGTACCTTGGGGAAGTTTTAACGTAAACTGATAAAAGTAAACTTAGGAGGTTTTCATGCAGGTCCCCACATCTGTACCCTAGAGTTCAGAGTGGGGAAGGAACCTTGACACAGGCCCTGTTAAGTAATTTATTTAGTCAATTTACACAAGCTGGGGACCTGCCTCATAGACCTTACTTTGGGCCTATCTAGTCCATCTAGTCCCATTTCAGAGAGGACTAGATCAAAGTGCTCTAACAAACTGTTAACGCATGTCAGAAAACTGTACAGGAATAGTTAGTCTGCGGCAGGTGTAGGGGATAGAATTACACCCCCTCCTGCAATGGTCAAATTGTTCATGTACCTTTTTTTAAACACTGGGTATTTTGGATAATTTATAGAATTATGCTTTCTGTTTTTTAAATTATTATATAATTATCATTAGAGTAATAATTATTAGTGGCAAAAAAGAAGAGAAAGAACAAAGAGGAAAAGAAAATAAACTTTTGTATGTACTTGAACCTAAACTGATTATTTCTTTTTTATGAAATCTTAATTGGATCTAGATTTTTCCAATCTGTTGAATAATATTAAGGTAGTAATAGAAATTTATTTTATATATTTATTTTCCCCACTACTCATGCTTCTTGGACACCTTGGAGCCTGCTGAGTTGCGGTGCTTTATGATGACAGTGTTAAAAATGACAGAACTCCACCTTTGATTAGAGTAAGTTAATAAGATTAGAAAGGCAATAATAGTGGTCTTTAGTTATTTGTGCTTCATATTGATAACTGATGCCACAGTATGAGATTTTGAAATGCCATTAATAAAATGTGAGACAGATCTATGAATCAATTAAAAAAATCATATGGCTCTTCAAACAGCATAGACAAATCCTTGGAAAATATGGTACTTGTGACACTCCCCAGGGGTATCCAGGTTTCTATAGCATGAGGCGTCTTGTCTGTGCCTGCTGTGGACCATCTCTCAGAAACCACCAGCCTCTGGCAACACAAGCACTGCCTTCCAGATCTCGCTCTCTCTGTACAAGTTAGCAAAAGGCAAAGACCTACTCCCATGTCCTCAGAACCTTCCCTGTCATGTCCAGCCCCTTATACACTGAGCGCTAATAGAATTACCAGGCCTGCTCTTCCCAAAGGAACACACCAGCTTGTAAGATTCAACTCAGAATCACCACTTTGCTTGACACCACAGCACTTAGCTATATTTATAGCGAAGGCAAGGATAGATTTATTATCAAAATACAGAGATTTAAGTGATAGCAAGTAAGAATATTGGAAACAAGTAGTTACATATAAAACAAAATCATAACACACCTTCCTGAGACTAAACTAACAAGTTATACTCCTATCTAAACAGGCTTGTCTCACACAAAGTTCTCTCCACCAATTTCAACCAAGCCTTGAATGAGACTCCTCTTTCATGAAGCTAACTCACAGTCCATTTATTTTGTAGGTGAAAAATGACAGTGTCTTATTTGTTCTGCAAATGAACTAGAGCAAGCTTTTGATGCACACCTCAAGATAAGGTTCTCCCCACCCCACTGTTTACTTCTTCCTGTTATTCTTCTTTCTTTGAAGTTCTTACAATCCTTCACTAGCATTCAGTTCAGACTGATGAGAGGAGATCCACTGTGAACCATACAATATTTCATTGACATGTAAACAGCCAAATAGATAAACATTTCTTGTCTGACAGAAATTTGTTTTTCACCTTTGCTGGCGACCAGTCCCTAGACCGAGATCTTAAGAATACAATTTTCAGCATCTATATGTATTTCCTTACACAGTGATACTGATGACCAATTTGACACCAGCTTTTGAGACTTCATATGACATTCTTTGGTAAACTAGAATGTACTGGAGTACTGTGTCCAGCTCTGGGCACCACTCCTGGGAAAGTTGTGGGCAAACTGGAGAAAGTTCAGAGCAGAGTAACAAAAATTATTAAAGGTCTAGAAAACATGACCTATGAGGAAAGACTGAAAATACTGGTTTCAGAGTAGCAGCCGTGTTAGTCTGTATTCGCAAAAAGAAAAGGAGTACTTGTGGCACCTTAGAGACTAACAAATTTATTAGAGCATAAGCTTTCGTGAGCTACAGCTCACTTCATCGGATGCATTTAGCTCACGAAAGCTTATGCTCTAATAAATTTGTTAGTCTCTAAGGTGCCACAAGTACTCCTTTTCTTTTTGAAAATACTGGGTTTGTTTAGTCTAGAGAAGAGAAGAGTGAGGGGGTGACATGATAACAGACTTCAAGGATGTAAAAGGATTTTACAAAGATGAGGGTGATAATTTTTTTTCCTTAACCACTGAGGACAGGGCAAGAAGTAATAGACTTAAATTACAGCAAGGGAGATTTAGACTAGACATTAGGAAAATCTTCCTAAGTATAAGCATAGTAAAAAGCTGCAACAAATTACCTATGAAGATTGTGGAATCTCCATCATTGGAGATTTTAAAGAATAGGTTAGACGAACATCTAGCAGGGATGGTCTAGATAACACTTCATCTGGCCTCAGTGGAGGGGACTGAACTAGATGACCTGTCGAGGTCTCTTCCAGTGTTACATTTCTATGATTCTATGTATATACCAGACTCAGGAATTCCCTGTAACCCCTCTGCACCCTCTTGCGCCAGCTGGTGTTAAGAGGTTCTTGGGGCACAGTTGTAAATTCAAATTTTAATTTTAAATAAATCTAAATTTAAAAAAAAGTAAAATATCTGATTTGAAACATAACAATTCAGTTTTATCCACCTTACTGGACACCCATTCGATTTTACTTCCATTTAATTAAATATATGACGTTTTATCCATCAGAATTGATTAGCTCAAAATGAATAAATAAATAAATAAATAAATACACTTAAAAGGGTGTTGTATGTGTGTCTATCTATCTATCTATCTATCTATATCTCAGTGCAGCTAGAGTTATAAATAATTTAGCAAAATTCACTAGATCAGTTATGACATACAGTAGTGCTATCAATGTTATTTGTTAACATTTAAGGTTTTCCAAGAAGTGCCAGCAGCTCTCGAAAGAAAAAGTTATCCAAAAATTAGCTTCCAATAGCACTTTTTAGAGTAGCAGCCGTGTTAGTCTGTATCCATAAAAAGAAAAGGAGTACTTGTGGCACCTTAGAGACTAACAAATTTATTAGAGCATAAGCTTTCATGAGCTACAGCTCAGTTCATGTATGCATCCGAAGAAGTGAGCTGTAGCTCACAAAAGCTTATGCTCTAATAAATTTGTTAGTCTCTAAGGTGCCACAAGTACTCCTGTTCTTTTTACAATAGCACTTTGTCTGTCATCTCAACCATCAGGAAGTATCAAGGAGAGAATGCTTTCCTTTCCCAGGCTTGCAGTGAAAACAAGCCAAAATGTTTTCATATTTTGGTATCAAATTGCAGCTATCGTGTCTGATGATCTAGAAACAGTCTCCAATTTTTGCTATCTGAAGCTAAACCATGTGAATACTAGATGGAGTTTTGATGGTCTAGATGCATTAATAATTTAGGACAATTGATCTTGGCATTCTGTTTCAGGCCATCATTGTTTTATTTACGCTGCTTTATGGTTTTTTTCTGTGTGATCTGTATTCTGTAATTTCTTTGGCATGATTCTGTCTCTTGGACCAGAACTGCACCAAAAATGAACACAAATAGAAGGAAATAAAGAGAGCACAAAGTCCTGTTATACGCAGAGCAGTAAGATACTTACGCTATTTTTGTTTTTCCTGAAATCATGGTGATGCACTAATTTACAGCATTCACTAAGCTGTACCTGCAGTTCTTTTCAAAGCCCATTACTGCATAATAATACCAAGCAGCACAGGGTCTTAAAGTTATAGCATTTATGATGATGTTATTTTATACATGGTAATGCATATGAAAACTATCAGATCATTGCCCAGGTAAATGGGTATTTGTCCATGTGCAATTGTCCATTTGCGTGGGCAAGTTCCGTGGCATAAGCTGCACATTATTTTTTCAGGAGCACCTTTAGATGCAAACATTCTAAAGATTAGCCCTCAAGATTAAACCTACTGAAGGAATAAAACTAATTAAGGCTAAAAATATGCCCTATCACTGCTGGTACAGATCATATGGGACATTAAAGCAGCCCTTCTTTTGGGGCCTACACAGAAGGACAATACCTATGCACAGTGGAAAGAGTTATGGATGAAATTTAGCCTTAATTCAAATGTTTGGCTCTTGGAGCTTTAAAACAGAATGCTGACATTATATTAACATATTCCCTTTTCTTTTAAAGATCATCAAAAATAAATTCCTAGTGGAAGCAATTGTTAAAAAGGCAGTTTTACCAAACAGGGGCTTTCAAATGTGTAATATTTTTCTGTTTAATAGAGCAAAAGCTTTTTCTTCACTTGGCAGAATCTCTAAGGGTATGGCTACACTGCAGTTAAAAACCTGGGGCTTACCCATGCCAGCTGAGTCAGGCTCATGGGGCTTGGGACAAGGGGCTGTTTAATTGGAATACAGATGTTGGGGCTTGGCCTGGAGCCAAGACTCTAGGACCCTGTGTGGTGGGAGAGTCCCAAAGCTCAGGTTAAAGCCCCAGCCAGAATGTCTACATTCCACAGTTAAACAGCCCCTTAGCCCAAGACCCACGAGCGACAGTCAGCGGGCACAGGCCAGCCCCAGGTTTTTAACTGCAGTGTAGACATACACTTACAGAGTATTGTGTTACCAAGTACTTATGACTGTGTCAGTCCAGAATTAAATTGGCAACCATAAAATAGACGGAAAAGCTATTACATGATCCCTGTTAAATCTTAATAGTAGCCCAGCATAAAATTTCTTCCTAATAAAATAATTCGGAAGTTTACAAAATTATATTGCTCTAGAATTATCCAAATAACAGCACTCCATCTAATGAATACACCACACCTTCAAATTTTCATTTTAAACCAATATAGGCTAAAACAAGCATCTGAAAACTAACCTTTGTTTAAAAAAAATAAAAATCTACATTTGAGATAACACAGAGCTGCATGTATTTTATATTTTTAATTTGGTAAAATTTCATCTAACTCCTGACATTTTGCTAGTAGTACAGTAGTACTTTGTTGTTGTTGTTCTTGTTTTTCTAAACAACAATTGAGATGTTACATTCATTTTCTTGCTTTCTTGTCCCATAGTCATACTGTCACTTTCACATAAACAAGAGGCCTAAGAGCAGGAGTACTTGTGGCACCTTAGAGACTAACAAATTTATTTGAGCATAAGCTTTCATGAGCTACAGCTCACTTCATCGGATGCATGCAGTGGAAAATACAGTGGGGAGAGTTTATATACACAGAGAACATGAAACAATGGGTGTTACCATACACACTGTAACGAGAGTGATCAGGTAAGGTGAGCTATTAGTATTACTATACCAGTACTTATATTTAATATAATTTCTTTTTGCGAATACAGACTAACATGGCTGCTGCTCTGAAACCAGTCCTAAAAGCGTTACCTATAGCCTCCAGTTACTCACTTTGTAGCCCAACCTTTTTAGAGAAACCAGAATCTGCCACAGAACAATCTCATTTAACTCCAGTGTCATTCATTCTTAAACAAAGCTCAGGGTTACAAACTCAGTATCATCCCATTTTATAACATTTGTGTCATGTGAAAGCAGACTTGAAGGTGGATCGAAAACATGCAGATAGAATATATATGGCAATCAACATTGTGGAGACATATGCATCACATGCCAGCCTTATGTGAAAAGAAGCCTTTCAAACAAAGGTTTTGGGCTATGTTTTAAAACTGGGGTCTCTCAATATAGAGGGACAGTTGTCCCCATGTTTTATTCAAATTTATTTTTAGAGACAACATTCTAATGAAATGGGTAGAGATAGAAAGAAAGGGAGTTGAAAATGTAGCATGAACTCCAGAGTTATGGATTACACTAAACTTAAATGTCTCGATATAAAACTTCTTAAAACCTTTCTCTGCGTACTTTTAAGGCAGACATTCTTAGGTAAGCACACCTACCATAAAACAGCAATTATTATACTAGTAACACAGCTAGCAGTCATAGTCGAGACGGGCTGGTTTAATCCAGTTTCAGCTATTTAGAGAGATGTTTTATTGAGTTTACAAATAAGAACCTGCAATACTCCATTTCCATAGCAATACACTAAATCATCCAAGCTAAGCATGTCATCATGACTATAATTTACATGATGTAACATGACAGTTAAGATGTACTGTGGTAATTTGTGAGTGTTTTCAGTATTATTGTAGTATCAAAAATGTATTTGGTTCAGTTATTAAGGCAAATTGTTTTATTCATACAGAAATGTCTGACAGTAAACCACAAAGGACCTTCAAATTACACTGAAAAAATGTCTTCCATGTTCAGACAATTATTTTGTTCACCAAATGGAAAAGAAAGAAGTTTGTCTGTGCAAAGTTTCTATCAGAGTACAGGAAAAGTTCACTATATGGAAGCTATAAAAAACTTCCCTTACCCCAATTGAATGGGCTTGGCTATATATCTTTAAGCATCTTATAGCCATGAACAGGATGCCCACATTCTTTGGAAATGATGCTGTTTAATTTTCACATGCTCACTTACCTTCTGTCATGTTGATTTCCAGCCAACAGGAAAAAACTAGGCGGACAAGCCTGAAGAGACTAGAATGGAAAATGTGCTGAAGCACACCATAGTTTCATATACTTCACCATAATCAGAAAAAAGCTCAAGTTCTGAACACAGTCCCCAATTCCAAAGCCTGACAGAAAACTCATTTTAAGAGCACACCACCTGTGATAACAGAGTCTGTGGATAGTAAGCCTGATACTCCGACCACTAAGGCAGCCAGGGAGGTCTTCAAAAATTTTAAAAATAATGTAATGCAGTAACCTTCAGGGCAGATACTAATATGTTTATATATTTATGTGTTTGTGTGTGAGGGGTGGGAAGCCGGTGAGTGGATCTGAATAAAGAAACTGGCACAAAGTTTAGTACAGCACCTTCTGAGTTCCAGGGGAGAGTTCCCGACACAAGTTTATGCCAAGCATTAAAGCTTTGTAACCTAACTCACATCATCTGATATTCACTTTTCATCTGTGAAAAGCAGTATAGGGAACAGCCTTTCATATCCAAGGACAAGATGGAAAGAGAAGAGGACAACCTGAAACACATATTCATATGCCAGCCAATTCGTTAAGAAATAACGCTGCAAATTATCTGAGCTTCTCTAAGACCTGACAGCAGAGGCCTCAAGAGGTCTCAGAATTGAAGTACTTCGTTTATTCTGCTTTCCCCTGATGCTTTGTGCCCCATAAGGATTCTCTACATGCCTAATTCAGTTCTTTTCAGCAAGAAATTTTGCTGGTCAAATATCTATCCAACTTAATCTTCCCTCCAACAGGAACTAAAAAAAAATTGCTTACATCTTTCCCTAGCAATAAATTAAATTAACATACAGTCAAGGACCATTTGCACTTACTTTGTTGCCCAAATAAGGACTGGGTGCACTCCAGTAATAAATCAGCGGCAGCACTCTTCTGGCAACCACATTACTGATGCTAAGCTGCTGAAGTCCACCAAAACTGTCCTGCTGAGGTATAACTTGAAGGAGACCAGGTACATCAGTCAGATACCAGTCACTCATGTCTCCTACCTATAATGACAGAATAAAATACCTGTTGGAGGGAGAGTCAAGATATCAAAGTCCCAGCACCCACCAGCCTCTCTGTTTTGTTTTTTTTTTTGTCTTTTCTGCAGCTTAATTTGGTTTAAGATCTTGATTAATCTCAGTGAAGAATCATATTCAGTGACATGAGAATACTCATAGGAAAATTAATCTACTGTATGCATACCAGCTCTTGGATTTTTGTGTCCTGGACAGCCATTTAGGCTGCCAAAAAGTTAGGGGATAGGTAAATATTTGTTCCCAGTGACTTAACAGAGAGTGGGGAGGGAATGTCGGCTCACTCCCAACAATATTTGAATAAGAGCCATTCATGCTCACACTGTAGGTCACACAACACAAATACTCTGTAAGTGATATAAGTCCCAGATGGTACAGAAGCCTGAATTGAGAGTTCAACAAATCTGAACAGATATTATTCAGACATAGACAATGTAGTTTATTGTTCTAAAGACCTATATCTTAGAAGTTCAAAGGTCGCTTCTACTGCACCAGCTAGCAAAGATCAAAAACCTCAGACCCTGAATCTCTGAAATCCTCTATCAGGAAACTAACCGGTACAGAAGAGCTTAATATACATACAAGCACGCTGTATGGTTGTTGGTTGTTTTCCAGAAGCCTAGATAGCAGCAGAGCTATGAAATGGCTCAGCTATGAGCTGGAAAAGCTTTCTGGATACTGGTATATAAATGAGTACACCAGGCACACTTTACTCCCAGAGTTCCCATATACCAAACAGCCAAAACAGTAGCTATTTAACCTAAACAGATTTTCCTACGCTAGATGTATGGACATATATTATAGCCCCTTTATAGAGAAACTGGTGTCCAGGTTTTGAGACCTTATTGAAAGTATAGGGCATGCTTGTACAAAAAAAATAGTATTTTCTACAATGTGCTTTTGCAAGTAAGACCATTGGAAGGGTCATTCCACCTTTAGCTTCAATGCTATATACATATTGTATATAAGAAATTCACCATAGGTGTAAGACCCTCACTGTTTACATGCCCCTATGAAGGATATTATTTTTTACATAAATTTGTATTTGTAAGTGTAAATTCTTAATTAACCCATATGTGTCTATATGGATATTTATTACACACCCAGAGAAGAGGCACCCCTATGGACACCTCAGAATTACCCTCATGTTCATACTTTATCATCTGCACATTCCATGACTGTTTCACACACACAGCTTCACCTCTGACAGACATTTCGGAGTTGCTTTCTATATCAGTCATAATGTTGATTTCAGAACATTTTCACAATGAAAACAAAGAAAGATCAGTTCTTGTGTGTGAAAAATCCTTTCCTTTTGGATATCTGAAAAGACTTACATGGTATATAATGTGCCTGCAGATCTTAGGATAACATCTTTTGTACAAGATATGTTTTAAATGACAGCATACTCAATGACATATTTTTGCTATGATGTTTACTATTATTTTTCTTACACTGCTGTAGGTCCAGTGAGAGTCTATACAGACGTTTGTTTTCCCTGAACAAAAACACTCCTCACAGCCTCTGGGATTATCTTGCTGCAGGTTGAAGAAACTTGGTTTGCAACGATCACAGTTTTCTCCTTCAACATTTTCCTGGAAATACACATTAGAATATTACTTCATCTATCACATATTAAAATTAGAGGCTTTTTGCTTGCTTTTGGTTTGATACAACAATGCAAAAAGAAGACATTTATGAGAAACTACCCCTCATTTTTCAATATAAGAGCCAAAATCTCCAAACAATTAAACCAGTGCAACCCCACTGAAGTTAAAGGGATTGAATGGGTGTAACTGAAGGTAGAATTTGGCCATTTAATTTATATCTTTTCCATGAACATATTATTTTTTCACAATAATCTAGTAAATCTCTAAAACATGGATGGCCAAAGGGAGGAAAGCATGGGGTACAACTTGCCTATTCCTGGAAATCAGCAATCAATGTCCAGCAACTGCAAAAGCTACTTGAAACTAGGGTATGATCATCCAATGCAAAATGCAGCATTTCATTTCTTCTTGTCTATGCTTGGGGTTTGCACCAGTGCAGCTACTCCTGTAGCTGGCCACTGGTGGCTGAATGAGGGCTAATTCCAAGTATTGGCAAGGCCTGTATTTCTTCCTCCATGACTGACAGTATTTGCCTACCACATAGATGATCTGTGAACCTACAGAGAACTGGAGCAGAGGACCCAAGTGCCAGACCATTGCAGCATTTTGTAATTTTGTTTTACAGCAAAGGTTTATTTTACTAGTTGAGATGCCTAGTTACCAATATGTAATCAATCTGGCCCATATGCAGAGACAAAGATGCCTCTTTTCCACATGGGGTGCATTACAAAAAGGTTCACACTGTGGTGGGAGCTGAATAATGCAACAGTAGTTTTTAAAGATATCCCAGAGAAGAATTATTCTTATAAGTACTCTCTCAAAAATATTTTGCACATGGTCTCTTTAATCCTCGACACCACATTGTGAAGTGTGCACAGATGTACCAGAATCATTGGCTCCAGGCCAGCAGAGGCTGAACAGTTTATGGAAAGCCTGCCCATAACACAAGTAGGTTAGGATCAGCCTGGCTTTGCAGCACAGAAATAAGTGTACTGAAAGCCACTTGCCTGCCTTCTGGTCAGAGATGCTGGAAAGAGTGAGTCAAATAAAGGATAAGGAAGGGGGAGAAAAGGGGAAACACAAAGGGCAAAGAAAAAGAAGACAGAAGAGAAAAAAAGAGATAGAAAAATGGGGCACAGCTAAAGAAAAAGAGGCAAAGGGCAGATAAGGATGTTAACACCAATGATGTGGTAATTCCTATATCTGTTTTCATTGTCTCTAATGCCAACTAGAAACATCAGTAGGAGTCTATACACCAAAAGCTTAAAGCAATTGTCAAGGCTGTTGGTCTGAAAATGTAAGCTGTAGTACTACTATACTCTAACTGTAGCTGGCCTCTGAAAGTGGTTTCTATGCACACAAATGTTTGCAGCTGCAATTTTTGAAAACACTTTGAAAATCTGGCCCTAAAAGTTCCTTTAATAGGATCCAATTGAATTGCTGATGTGTTACTGTGGGCAGGGTGGGAAGAGGAAAGAAAAGTGAAGACTGAAAAGTAAATGTATTAGTTATAATAAAAGTTTCAGTAACAAAGCTCAGCACAATTGAACTCTACAACTGCAAGTAATCTACACCATTCTTGTGAAAAGACAGGAAGTTAACAGAATCCTAAACCCTGAAGCTGGAAAAAGATATGTAACCCATCCCTCTGCCAGTGCAGAATTGTTTCCTACAGTATAGTATATTTTGAATGTATAATTCATCATCAAAGCTCGTTTTCAAATCAGAATATAATGAAATGTGCCCCAAGTCTGATCCTGTAAACACAATAGCTTAAAAATTAAAATCCTGATAGGAAGAGATTTTACTTCTGATAGAGAACATTTGAGTGTTATATATGTGCCAAGTGAGGATAAGATTAATACCCTGAACAGACTTCAGTGCTGTTCAACTGTCACACTGGTGGTTTATGAGTATATTCAATATGAGATGATGGAATGAAACTTTTTTGTACACTCGTGCTCTTGAGAACTTAATAGAAGCATTGCATCTTGTACACTGCATTTGTATCTGAGTCTGTAAATTAAACATCCAAATGAAACATACACAACAAAATATTGAAAAATAACCCACAGTATCTGCCATGTTGCTCTCTGCTGAGCATAGTCAGGGTGACTTATTTCTTATGCAAGCTGCATCTTTTGGACAACAGGACCTTCATGTGTATTATTGGTATTCAGGATATTTTTTTAAATAAAAATAGTTGTGTATCACTTTAAAATAGTGTTTTAATTCAAAAGCTATATTAATACTTGGCTCTCTGAATTTACACACACACAGCACTAAGAACTTCAGCTACAGCACAAACAGCCTCAGCAGTCAGATTTTAACAGCATCTTTGACAGAAATACCTTGATGGTTTCCAAACAAAGTGCCCAAAATGGAAAAGAGAATCTCCTTTGTCCAAACTTTAGCAGCAGAATGATATATATTACATAACAACCGATAAAATAGAGGCCTTAAATGCCATTTCCCCTTAAACCAATAGTTCAGAATATTTGCTCTTTTAAAGATATATGACAGGTTATTTTTAGAGTTGACAGTGCTCAACTGCTTTTAATGTATAGCTCCTGGGCGGATGGGGGTGGGAGTTTGAAATAAGCAATTCATAGCTTTCTGAATGTATTAAATATCTTATCTTGAGTATCATTCTATTGGGTTTACCTGAATGGCAGCTGATTCCTAATTACTTGTTTTAAGACTTGTACTCAAGACTCGAAGTGTCACAGTAACACATTAACCCTAAAAGGTGTCACAATTTCTTGACATGCAGATATCACCACACTTAAAAAAACAGTTGCCTACCTTTCCATAACAGTTGTTCTTTAAGATGTGTTACATGTGTCCATTCTACTGTGGTTGTGTGTGCAGCCCATGCACAGTTGTCAGAGATTTTTCCCTTAGCTGTACCTGCTGGGGCAGTGTGAGCTCCCTCTGGTGACTCACACCACTGCACACAGCTATAAAAGGCTGCACTGCCCCCTGATCCCTCTCCATTCTGTCCTACTAGCAAGATTCCAATAGAAAGGGGAAGGAGAGTGGGTCGTGGAATGGACATGTGCAACACATCTCAAAGAACAACAGTTACAGAAAGGTAGGTAACTGTTTTTTGCCGGAAGGTTGAAATGAAGAAGGTGACCGTGATCCTGACCGTGATATCACATGCACATCTCTCAGGAGCAAGAGCAGAAGTCTGACTGATAGAGCTAGTAAAGTCAAAATCCAATGCTGACATATCCATATTAGAGCTATTAGAATAAAGTGTGTGGATGTTGCTTGACTTTGGATAAGATTTTGGGCAGGAGCAGAAAAGGAGGGAAGGCATACAGTAGGCCTCTCAACCAAGGCAGAAGGACCTGCTCAGGAACAACAAATTTTTTTTTGTTTTCTCTTGTTGGAAACAGATCCCCTTGAGGAGTTCCCCACTGCTGGAAAATGGAGCTAGAAAAGTCTGGTCCAAGGGACAACTCATGATGGCCTATGAATGACCTGCTCACAGAGAGTGTTCTGAGCTCCCGGATTGTAAGCAGCTTTCAGGTTGATGGAACCTGTGAAGCATATATACCACAGGAGGATTGCCTCCTGGCATAACTTTGTGGATTGGGCCTCTACATGCAAACATTCACCAGTCCATGGAGGATAAGACCCAAATGGGTACTTGAACCACTATGTCTATATGATGACGGGCCAGTAAGTACACCAAGGTTATCCATCCCTGTAGATGTCTCAGGTGTAGTTTGGCATGTAGGTGCATGATGCCAAGCATCCTAGAAGTTTGAGGCAGTTTCAAACTCTGATGCCAGGATGAGCCTTTAGATCTAGAGCAATAAGTCATTTTGTTTGGAACCTCTGCTGTGTCAAGTCAAGTCCAAAACTACTCCAATGAATTCTATTCATTGAACAGGAGATATACAGTGAAATCTGTGCTTGAGCAGTAGCCCCAGTGTGTCAAAAGTGGACTGAATAGTTGCTACACTGGAGAGTACCAGAGACCTGGGCTGGCCAGTCATCCAGATAAGGAAATACATGCAGTCCAGACTTGCTCAGGAATGCCGCTACTACAGCCATGCATTTTGTGAATATGCTACAAGCTGCTGATAGTCTGAAAGGCAGCACTGCAAATTTGTAGTGGAATCCATTGATCATGAACCTGAGGAATTTTGGTGACTCTGGTGAATTGCCATGTGAAAATAAACATCTTTTTAGGTCTAGAGCAGCAATCCAAAACCAATCCCCTTGGATCTATGGAAGGGATACTAGATGCTACAGTGGCCATTCAGAATAAATTGGCCTGAGGACACCCTTCCCCTTTGCCTTTGAGATCAGGAAGTAACAGGACTAAAATCTCTTCCCTCTGAACAACATGGGAACTTCCTGTATTTCCCCCAGGAAAAGCAGAGACTGGAGCTCCTGATGTAGCATCCTCTTGTGAGCGTGGTCCCTGAAGAGGGATGGGGAAGGGAGGTTGAAAGGGAGGTAGAAATCAATTGAAGACTGTATCACAGTTTCCTTTTCCTTAGGACCCACTAATACATGATGATGTGGGTCCAAATGCTTAGTAAGTGGGATAGGTGGTTGGCAAAAATAGCACTCAGGAAAGATGGCACTATGGGGAGTGTATGCTGTCCTCAACCAACAGGTCAAAATAATTGCTTAGATAATCCAGATTGCCTAGAAGAGCTGGTAGCTGCCGAGGGGGGTAGAGGAGGAAGATGTATCTTGTAACTCCTTCCCCCTTTTTTTTTTTAGACAAGTCCTGAGAATGTGGCAAGAAGAGCTGAAACCACTGGGAATGCTGTGGGTGGAACGGCTTTATTTTTTGTGGCAAGTGTATAGATCCTCAGTGACTTAAGGGTCACCCTTGAATCCTTAAGGCTATGTAGCCTCTGATCAGTTTTACTGGACAACAGCCTTCAAATGTGAGGTCTTGAATTGTTTGTTGCACCTCTGGAGAGAGCCTGATGCCTGCAGGCAAGATAAATGCCTTATCATGATGGCAGAAGCCATAACTTGAGCTGTGGAATCTGCAACATCCAGGCTCAACGGCAATGCCATTCTGGCAATTAATTTGCCTTACTCTGCCAAAGAAGAGAACTCCTGAAGTTCAATGACAAGCTTCCTGATGAGGCAAAGTAGGATATTATCCTATAGGCTGAAATCGTATCAACCCAGCAGAGCTTGCTGGTTTGCGATCCTGAGCTGTAAACTCCCAGTGGAATAAAATTTCCTGCTAAACAGATCTAGATTGTTTTGCTTCCTTTCCCTTCAGAGTAGAGGCCTGGTGTCCTTGCCTCTCCTTTTTTGTTGGTGGCTGCAACCACCAGGGAGCCTGGAGAAGGGTGGCTGTAAAAGTGTTCAAAACCCCATAATATCTTTTCTCCACCCTTAGGGAGAGTGAGGCAGAGAAGAAGGGGTAAGTCATAAAATCTTGACGGGCTCCAGGACAGCTTAATTAATAGGGAGAGCTACCGTAGAGGGACCTGCAGAAGCTAAAATACCCACAAGCCTGTGACACCTTTCTTGTATCTCTTCTGCCTGGATATCTAGAACTACAGTCAACCTCCTCAACAATGGCTGATGAGCTCTAAAATCATCAGGAGGGGAAGAGGTAGAGTCAGTCACTACTGCCTCATCAGGCAACATAGAAGAGGCTAAGGTTGTTGAGGAGGTACCTCCTCCAATCCCTCTACTTGGGAGTCCGAAGCCTGCAGCTCCACTTGTATGGTACCAATACTGGTACCAGGGGAAGGAAGATGGTGACCTTCTTGCAGATGCTCCAGGCTCCTGGCTGACATAGAAGGGTGGGAAGGCAGCAGAGAGGTTCTGGAATGTAGAGGGAAGCCCAAAGGGGTCTGGAAGGGTTACTGGTATGGAGGTTGAACCCAGCTCTGTGTAGACCACTGACTACTAGGATGATGAGGCTGTGGACAGTATCACACTGGGGCTGCTGGGCATACTCAGGTCAGAACACAAAGGATCTGAGTCTGAGGAGGAGTCTATCTCCTCTGAGCATTGGGGAGCTGAACTCATTTGTACCAAGGAGAGAGGTTCCGAGTCTTGGGAAGAGGGTATCAACCAAATCATTGCTGGCTTGCCTGTAGACGCAATCCTACATAAAGGTGCCGCAAGAGTAGAAGTGGCTGGTACTGAGCGGTGCTCTGAGGCTGGGCCAGAGCATGTTCTGCTATCAGTACTGTGCAAGGCTCTTGAATCACAGGAGAAGTTGGTACTGACAAATTAAGCAACTCTCAGGGTGCCTCGAAAGCCTCAGGTGTCAAAAGCAACTGGAAAGTGTTCCTGGGCTTGAGGTACCACTAGGGGTGCCAACCCTTTGGGAAATGGTCTCAGCTGACCCTTCCTGGCTCACTCTGTGGCTGGGGGTGTGACTTTTTTGAGTACACCTCTGAGTTCTTGTGAGCACTCAGTGCTTCTCCTTGCAGGGTGGTGGTATCAAATCTATATTAGACTCATGCATCTCTTCTTAGGCTCCTGTAGCACAGATCTGCCTGAGGACTCTGTCAGAATAGGAGGAGCACTCCTAGGAGACTCAGACATGCTTGAAACCCATTTGGAATGGGGGCAGGTTCTGATGATGGATGGAGTGCAGACTCCATGAGCAGGTACTCGCATCTGGCAGCCCTGCCCTTTTTCCAACAGGGACCCTCTAGAAATGTGACATTTGTCACTTACATGCGCCTCTCCACAGACTTAAGGTAGGTGGGGTATGGGTCACTGACTGGCATAGACCTGTTACATGAACAACAGGCCTTAAAGCCAGGAGAGCAGGGCACCTGTCTGGGTACAGTCTGGTACCAATCCCAGTACCCAATCAGGCATCAGCAACTGTACACTAAAAAGACTGTATTCCAAACTTATCCCTAAAACTAACTATTTACAGATATGCTATACAAGACTACAAACTAATGCTACAGGTACTATTTACACTAAGGGAGGGAAGCTATTCCTCCCCTCTATTTGGTGAGGCCTCATCTGGGGTAGTGTGTCCAATTTTGGGCCCCACACTAAAAGAAGGATGTGGAAAAACTGGAAAGAGTCCAGCGGAGGGCAACAAAAATGATTAGGGGGCTGGAACACATGACTTATGAGGCGAGGCTGAGGGAACTGGGATTATTTAGCCTGAAGAAGAGAAGAATGAGGGGGGATTGGATAGCTGCTTTCAACTACCTGAAAGGGGGTTCCAAAGAGGATGGATTTAGACTGTTCTCAGTGGTACCAGGTGACAGAACAAGGACTAATGGTCTCAAGTTGCAGTGGAAGAGGTTTAGGTTGGATATTAGGAAAACCTTTTTCACTAGGAGGGTGGTGAAGTACTGGAATGGGTTACCTAGGGAGGTAGTGGAATCTTCTTCCTTATAAGTTTTTAAGGTCAGGCTGGGATGATCTAGTTGGGGATTGGTCCTGCTTTGAGCAGGGGGGTCGGACTAGATGACCTCCTGAGGTCCCTTCCAACCCTGATATTCTATGATTCTACATGACGAATCAAAGTGGCAGCTCCAACAACAACCATCACTTGTGGTAGGAGGGAACTGAGGGAGGACGGGGGCAACACAGTCCTTTATACTTATGTGCAGTGGCATGAGGCACCAGAGGGCACTCATGCTGCCCTGATGGGTACTGCTAGGGGAAAAATCTCCAACAACTGTGCATAAGGTGTGCACGCACCCAAAGTGGAACAGACGTGTGCAATCGCTCGAAGAAAAAGAACAGCATAACAACATTGAAATGATGATAGAGGATAATGGGTTTTAATTTCTCATATTATCAATGGTGAATTAGTATGGCTGAAAATACACTCATACCTTGCAAATGCAGAATCCTATACAAGGGTCATCATTCAAGCTGCCTTTCACAGAGCAGCTACAGGCCATGCAGTCAGGATAACCCTTGTAACCCAATGCACATCGACTGCAGCTTTCACCTGCATAGCCAGTCTTGCAGTGGCAGAATCCAGGGAGCATGCCTATGGAAAGTCAAAGACAACACTAAACCCACATATGTATTGATTTATCTTTATTATGAGTTATTTGTACTATGATTGCAAGGATTGGGGCCATACCTGTGTTCAACATTGTACAGGTATAAATTGTGTGCACAGAGCATGCCCTGAAAAGCTGACAATCCTAGGGCCAGTGTGCTGCTCTTACTCCTATCGAGTAGCACCTTAACCCAACAAGACATCCCCCAGAAATCAATGGGACTGCTCCATAAGTAAAGTAGTACGACTAAATGTGAGGGGTGGGAGCAGCATCTAGATCTCATTTACCCCACACTGTATGAGCAGGCTTTACATTTAAAATAAACAGCTATCATTAAGATTTAGCATTACATATACAAATACGTGGGCAAAAAAAAAATGGCAGCATGATGGCGTCTCTGATTCAGGAAGCATTCAACTACCAGAGCTGTTACAGGTTGTTTAAAAGCAAACTTACTAGGAGATTATTTATTTCACCCCACAGTAGAGTGCCTTGGATGAAGAGGTGAGTTGATTCAGTCAAGGATTGCTGTCTAATTTTTAGAGCAGTGGACTGGGAGTCAGGTCTCAGAGGTCCCAGCTCTGCCACTGACTTGGGTGATTATGGACTGAATCATTTAAACTTCTGTGCTTCAGTTTATCCACTGGTAACATAGATTACAGATGGGCTAAAGAGGTCACTGTTTAATCTGGAAAATCTTTGCATGGATTATGGCCTTTCAAATCCTAAATCAAGGGTTGTTCGGGTCAGAGCTCCATTTTATCCATACCAAAGGTTGTAGCTAGGGTGATGGTTTCATAAAAGATTCTGGTTCTGGCCCTTATCTATATTGAACATAAACCTATTACACAGGACAATTATGAAAATCAGTATTTAATGAGCACTTTGAGAGTCAAATATTAAAATGTGCTATTTATGCCAGAAGAATCATTATTTACCTTTAGGATTATCAGTGGAACATACTAGCACAGTAGAAAAAGTACTGCTATTGAAACGTACGGTATGATGTTCATAATGGGAACTATACAATAAAAAATAAATGTTTTTACTGAAACAATTCCAGATCGCTTGGGAATATAATTCTCCAACCTGTTTTCTGATCTATCCAAACCTCATTATGCAATTTTCTATAGTATCTTCTTGTAACAATGGCCAATTGTTAATTGTACCAAATATATAAAGTACTCCTGCATTGGGCCAGAGAGAGACATTTTAATTATTATTCATATTCAATAATCCTCAGCCTTGATATATCCAGAGTGCACATCCTGCAACCTCCATCTCAGTGAGAAGCACTCGTTACTAGCCTATACCCTCAATCACCATCATCTTCCCATTTAAATTTAAGAATTATAACCTGTTTATTGCTTGGTGTACCACATGCTTCAGAAGCAGATTTCCATTTTACATCATGTAAACAATTTCTCCTTAAACAACCAGCCAGCTCCTCTGGAATGTGTTTCAATATATCTAATGTGTATTCATTCTGATTTGCAAGTATATAGAGAAATTTCATTGGAATGGATCATGTTTCTCAGCCTTTCATTCAGACAAGAAACAGACTCTTTTCAGTTTACAAATACTCAGATAAATTTTCAGTTGCTGTCTTGGATGAGAGGTTTTTTGCTATCTTCACTGAAATAGAGATTCTATCAAAGTAGCATATTATGGGCTCAATACATAGTACTTCCTTCACAACTGGCTGGGTACAATATATTTTTTTTTTAGTACATAGGGTTTCAATGAGCTAGTGAACACATATTCAAGACATAAATGAACAGGGATCTGTAAGGGAAAAGTTTGGATCTGTGCCTAGCTATTACAATGATGCTTGCAGTATAAGAGCTGTTGTGACAATTGGTCTGTAACTTTTGCCCGCTTAGGAATTTACCATGGAAAGTAGGTCATGTTATTTTCAGTAAAACATGTTATTAACAGGTGCAAGAGAATCAGACAGAGAAACTAAATTAGTCAAAACGTAACAGGCCAAGTTGATATGATTCAAGGACTGTGTTAAAATTATACTTGTTAAAAATAGGAGACGTGGAACCAGAGGTTAATGAGCCAAAATTGGCATATCTGATATTAGGCCTAATTGGAGGTCAAAATAATGATGGGATGGGGTCTTCCACTCATAACTCCCTTTTGGGGTCCTTAAAAGAAAGAGATTTTTGTAGGGAAAGTACAAAAGAACAAAATGGAAAACAGACAGAAAGAACAGACAGACTCTACTGGAATGAGCTTCACCATCATGGCTGCCACCTCCACCTTTTCGCAGGAACCCAGCCCTTCATCATCATAATCCTGATCAGAACAGGCCAGAAAGAAAGGGACCTAGGTGACATTGCACCCCTACCAGCTCCAGCTGAATCCCAAACACCACATTGGATTACAGTTATTATCATCCTTGATCCCATCTAAGAGACTATTAAACAAGACTTCTAAGACTTTAACAACAACAGCACCACCAACAGTTCTAGTCCCAAAGAGTTTACAGTCTAAGACAACAGGAAATGAGTAACAAATAACTGGAGGTAATAGGGGAGCAACGATAAAGGTACTGTGACCAGAAATGTGATTATGTAGCCTAGTTGTATGCACAGATGGTTTTGAGTTTGCTAATTTTAAATATATATAAGATAAGTATCAGAACTCCCTTACTGGCCCTCTAGCCAGCCATCACAAATTGTCCTTTCCCATAAGCATCATAATAGAAAAGGATCTTGTGGAGGGACTTCAAGGAGGAAGGAAGAGTGGCTTTACAGCCTTTTTCAGTGAGGGTGTTCTGTCCTTCTGCACAGACTGCTTCAGGGAGAGTATTCCATGAATGAAGGCTGGCATGGAAAAAAGATGGGAGGAGTTATTGGAGATGTGGTCAAATGAACAACTGAGGCTGGTATCATTGGCAGAATAAAGAGTTGGAAGGCAATATGACAAGATACAAGAACAAGTAAGTAGGGAGGGACAGAGGTGTTAGAGACCTTAAAGGTGACGGGGGGGGGAACTGTATCTGATATGGTAGAGAAGACAGAGCCAGCACAGAAACTAAAAGCATGTTCTAACATAGATGGAGCTGAAGAGGGTTGTCAGGAAGGAGGAGCTTCTGTCAAGCTAGGAGATGATGAGGGTCTAGACCAAAGGTTTAATAGTGTGAAGAGAGGGGAAAAAATGTCAAGACATCCAGGTAGACATGTTAAAGAGAGACATTGCAATATGGAATTGGATGGATTGAGACACTAGAGAACAACTGTGGAGAAAGATGAGGAGTGGATCAACGATGAAGCTCTGAAGGACTCCACCAGAAAGACGAAAAGGGGAGCAGCAGAACCTATCAGAAGAAACACTGGTGCAATGACTAGAGAGGCAGGAGGAGAACCAGCGGAAGACAAGAATCACAAAAGCAAGGGAGGATAAGGTTTCAAGAAGGACATGTGGATGCAGTTATTTTGAAGCAGGTTTAAAATCCTGCTCCGCACAGTACAAAACTCTGTAGAATGCCCCCTACTGTGGTTAGTTCAGTAGGTATGAGAAATAAACTGTACTGTAGCTGACAGCTACCTGGAGACAGCTCATGCATGTGTGGCACCACATTTCTTTAATTAAGGCCTTCTTCTCTCAAAATGATAGCCTCATTATTTTACTAAAGAGACTGAACATCAGCAGTAGCAGATGTTTGAATAAAAGAGGTCCCTTTTAATAGCATTCAGTTTTTGAAGTCCTTCATCTATAACCTGTATAATATATAACCTGTGCACTCTCATCAACAGGTTTGCTAAAGACATCACATTGTCTTGCTGTGTCTTTTCTAACCCTGGGAGTCATGTGCACTTCAGTTTCTATACAACTTCCTATTAATCTGTGGGATATACTGTTTCTTTCACTTCTGTATTAATCAGGCTCTATCATTCTATCTGGAATCTTTAATCATGTTATTTAGCTCATGTGATCAGTACATGGCTGATGTAGTAGATTTTGTACCTCTGGACTCTGTATTTATAGCTCTGTTGTGCTTCTTCTATGTTCCATTCAATTACTTGGGGGAAAAAAAAGATCACTAGAGTATCTCTTATCAATAAAAGAAGAGGAGTACTTGTGGCACCTTAGAGACTAACAAATTTATTTGAGCATAAGCTTTTGTGAGCTACAGCTCACTTCATCAGATGCATTTGGTGGAAAATACAGTGGGGAGATTTATATACACACACAGAGAACATGAAACAATGGGTTTTATCATCCACACTGTAAGGAGAGTGATCGCTTAAGATGAGCCATCACCAGCAGCAGGGGGGGAAAGGAGGAAAACCTTTCTTGGTGACAAACAAGGTAGGCTATTTCCAGCAGTTAACAAGAACATCTGAGGAACAGTGGGGGGTGGTGGTGGGGAAATAACATGGGGAAATAGTTTTACTTTGTGTAATGACTCATCCATTCCCAGTCTCTATTCAAGCCTAAGTTACTTGTATCCAGTTTGCAAATTAATTCCAATTCCGCAGTCTCTTGTTGGAGTCTGTTTTTGAAGTTTTTTTGTTGAAGGATAGCCACTCTCAGGTCTGTAATCGAGTGACCGGAGAGTTTGAAGTGTTCTCCGACTGGTTTTTGAATGTTATAATTCTTGACGTCTGATTTGTGTCCATTTATTCTTTTACGTAGAGACTGTCCAGTTTGACCAATGTACATGGCAGAGGGGCATTGATGGAACATGATGGCATATATCACATTGGCAGATGCGCAGGTGAACGAGCCTCTGATAGTGTGGCTGATGTGATTAGGCCCTATGATGGTGTCCCCTGAACAGATATGTGGACATAGCTGCTGAAGTGAAGAAACAGATTGACAGAGCCAGAAGAGTACCCAGAAGTCACCTACTACAGGACAGGCCCAACAAAGAAAATAACAGAACGCCACTAGCCATCACCTTCAGCCCCCAACTAAAACCTCTCCAACACATCCTCAAGGATCTACAACCTATCCTGAAGGACGACCCATCACTCTCACAGATCTTGGGAGACAGGCCAGTCCTTGCTTACAGACAGCCCCCCAACCTGAAGCAAATACTCACCACCAACCACACACCACACAACAGAACCACTAACCCAGGAACCTATCCTTGCAACAAAGCCCGTTGCCAACTCTGTCCACATATCTATTCAGGGGACACCATCATAGGGCCTATTCACATCAGCCACACTATGGCTATCCTTCAACAAAAAAACTTCAAAAACAGACTCCAATGAGAGACTGCTGAATTGGAATTAATTTGCAAACTGGATACAATTAACTTAGGCTTGAATAGAGACTGGGAATGGATGAGTCATTACACAAAGTAAAACTATTTCCCCATGTTATTTTCCCCCCCACCCCCCACTGTTCCTCAGATGTTCTTGTTAACTGCTGGAAATAGCCTACCTTGCTTGTCACCATGAAAGGTTTTCCTCCTTCCCCCCCCCCCCCCCCCGCTGCTGGTGATGGCTCATCTTAAGCGATCACTCTCCTTACAGTGTGGATGATAAAACCCATTTTTTCATGTTCTCTGTGTGTGTATATAAATCTCCCCACTATATTTTCCACCAAATGCATCTGATGAAGTGAGCTGTAGCTCACGAAAGCTTATGCTCAAATAAATTCATTAGTCTCTAAGGTGCCACAAGTACTCCTTTTCTTTTTGCGAATACAGACTAACACGGCTGCTACTCTGAAACCTGTCTCTTATCAATAGTGTACAATTAGTCCAATTAAAAAAATCTCTTAAAACCTGACCTGGAAGTTTTGCTGCACCCCAACCAAATGTCAACAACAAAAAAATATGGTTTCCAAGCTACAAGAAAGCAGCATGTTCTCTATTTGAAGGTGGCTCTTACAGAGAAACTAAGGTGAAAAATTTACAATCCTACAGTAATAATAGAGATGGTAGGTAAATGGTAGGTCCCCATCTTTCAAAGGGACTTTTCCTAGTTTTCAAATGCAAATAGGCACTCAGAAGAAAAGAGAGGATAAGATTAAGGTTCTGCTTTATTTTAATCTCTGTCTCTGAAAGAGAAAGCTCTCTGCTCTTGGCAAGAGGACTAGAAAATCCTTTACAAGGATGCAACTGCATGCTGTGTGCTTCATGCATGCATCTTGCTTCCCAGCACAGAATTAGGAGACATGCTATAGGCTGAGTTTGGGGAGAGGTCTAGTGTGTCTGTGTATTTGAATGTCAGTATCTACTACATTTCAGAGAAGTCTGGAATAATGGGAAAGCCAACGTAAAAAAGTTCAGTTGGGAATATTCTTCCCAATGTGCACGTGCCTGCGGGCTGCAAAACGGAAAGATAGTATGAAAAAATGCTGTGAGAGCACAGGCGGACTAGTGACCGTGTGAATGAATCAGCACTGGTCTGCTGTGAGGGCTGGCTCAGTGAAGGGAGATGATTCAGCTTTCATTTTAACAATGTTGGGTCACAATGTTTAGCACTATAACTGTAATCTAACTGTCAGGGATCTCACCTCCTTCCGCATGTTTCTGATCCTTGACACACGTAGCATGTAAAGACCCAACTGGATCACAGAAACATGGCCGGCATGGGTTCGGGTCATCTGGTAATACCTACCAGAAATAAATACAAGTACAAAAAAAAAAAACACATTGAGTTTCAAAGCTAAATCTTACCTTTTAAAAATTAGAAACTGGTACATAAATTTAAAAAAAATAACCAAAAAAAAAATCAGGATCGAATCATGCTGTGTTTAGGGTTTATTTCAAAAACTGAAACAGCATTGTTCATTCAGTCCATTCGTTTGTTATTCAGTCTGCATGTTAATCTTAGCAAATTTTTACTAAAGAGACACTCAAGTAATTGAGGCCCCAAATTTAGTTTATTAAAGAAAAAACAGTTGTATATAAACTAATGTTAACAGAAATGTTTTTATAATTTTTAATTACAGGGAGTGAAAGCATGCTTTAGTTTTTAAACCTCTTTGGGTTTCTAGTAGCTAAATTCTGCAGCAGTGTGATAATGAATGAGAAGCATGGATTGAAACTTATTGTAAGTGGAGTAGTTCAGTTACACGGTCCAAGACGAGTGAAAAACAGTAATTAAACTACAGATAAATGAAGAAAAGTGAACACTAGACAACTGAACAATTTGCTTTCACCTTTCCTTTTCCCATCTTAGAAAAGGAACCACAGACAAGGCCCACATTTTATTATAACAGTATGCCTGGGACAAAAAGTAAAAAGTGCAGAGAAATCTAGGTGTACATATTCCATCATTCTCTTTTTCCTGTGGGCAGCAGAGGATTTATATGGAAGGGGATGGAACCTATATTGATTATGACTGGCAAGTGCAATCATATTTCCCTCTGTGAGTACCCCATCATTTTGGGACCCCATGTAGCTGTTCATTTCAAGTGTCCTTAAGGTCAGTTGACCTCTACTTGGTGTTGCTTGATGAATTGGGCACAAGCAGTAAAGAGCTATCATGTTGGTTGTAAAAGCTTAGTAACACTTCCATTCTGTGCCTGATCCCCAAAACTCAGGGGACAAGACCCAACCCAGATTGAACCCTGTGTATCCTCACCCTTATTCCAAGATTCAGCATTTTTACCATTGATAAACCAGCATCTCTGAACACGGAAAGCTGCCAAAACCACACTGAACCTTGAGAATATTTTCATAGTCTTTTTCCGTTATTAGGAAGAAAGAACATTCTCACAGTAAAACAAAGAAGTTAGAGTGATATTTTCAAAAGTTTCTAAGTGACTTAAGAGCACAATTCTTATTGACAGTCAATGGAACTTGCGGTCCTATATGTCTTTCATGCACTTCTGAAAATACCACCATATGACTTGGGAGGTGAGAGTTCTAGTCAAAGGCTGGTCATACTCTTTCTTTGTGACCTTGGACAAGTCAGTTAGCCCTACATTTTCGAAAGCCTGGTCTTCCTACTCTATTTTCAGAAGCTTGTCCACATTTTCTATACTCACAATTGACTGTGGACACAAAAATTATTAACTGGAGGACTGCTTAAATTTTGCTCCAAAAACAGTTTTATCATCCAGCTGCTGACAAAAGACCAAAACTCTTTCTTCTATATGCTTTGAAGACAAAGTGCAACCTTGCTACATAGGGGGAATTTTTAATTTTTTTCATTTGTTGTTAGCCTCCATGGTAGTAGAGGGAAGATCTATCAGGCCCAGTGGTCAGACTTTGCTGAACTGAGGGCCACAATGATAATGTACCAGGAACCTCCAGGAATCCAAGAGGCACATCTGACCAGAATAGAGAGCAGCTCTCTGGATCTTTAATACAGAGTGATGACAGCTCATGGAGATAACAGATCCCAGTATGCCATGCTTCTTCTCATGGCCTCAATTCAGACTGAGATGGAGCATCATCTTCTGGAATTTACGGTAGCATTTCCACAGACCATATCTCTCTCTACTGAAGTGGAAGGCATCCCCAGGATATACTGTAGCATTTTGTTGACTATGTCTGGTTTGCAACAGCATTTTGGCCATGCCTGATATAGGTCAGGTGACAGATTAACAGATTAAATATAATATAGCAGTACTTCTAAATCAAAGAGCTTAAACCAATTAGAGATTCTCCTTTCTCCCAATTTCCTCACCACCCCCAACAACTACAGCAATTTCTCTCTGCTTTCTGAGAGTGTATGTTGAAACTCTCTATGATGCAAAAGCTGTGTTTGCAGGATTGCATCCTCCTTTAATTCAAACTGAAGTACTAGCTGGAGGCCCTGACCTTAAGTACATTCCTTCATATCAACACAATTTGCTTTCACATTCCTGTGAACATCTACTTTACAGATTTCCAACTGTGAAAGACGACTAGTTGGCTGTCAGAATTAGAACTTAACCTTCATAAAATGGTAATCAAAAGTGTGTCTTCTCTACTAAATAACCTAACTCCCAAACAGAAGTGATAGCTTGAACTACTTAGAAGCGACAGCAGAGCATACTTTACCCCTTTTGGCCTGAAGTATCCATCAGTGCAGGTCTCACAGTTTATGCCTGCGGTATTGTGTGTACAATTAATACACACTCCACCCCCAGTATATTCTCCACGGATGTTCAAACTCCGATTTCTGTCTGCAATATTCTGATCATAGTAACATTCCTTAGTCTTCCCATGACAATTGCATTCTGAAAAAGAAACAACTGTAATAGCAAACCTCACACCCAGACTACAGACATGCAGAAATAACATTTTTACTGAAGTATTAACAACATCCTTTCATCATTTTGATATCTATACCATGAACATTGAAACACATAGCAACTTTACTCATGAGCACACCACTTCTTCAGCTCTTAAATATAATAAGGTCCACTCACAAACGGTGCCTGGAGTTCCTTCACATAATATTTCTTTCTAGGGGTTTTGTCTTGGGAAAAAGCCCTAAAAGCTCTTTTTTAAAAAATGCTGCAATTCACTATTTTAAATTGGTGATCCCATAACATTTTGCAGAATACACATGTTGCTCATGAGAAAGTTGGACAGTACAAGACCTAAGAAGATACAAGGACTACAAAGAATCTATTGAGATGTTAAAACTGTTAGCAACATTAATATTCACCAAAAAAGGAAGCTTAATGGAAGTACTTCATCTACATATAATGCATGTTGGAGATGGTCACAACAAAGACTTTGAATCCAAACTTCTTCAAATTTCAGGACAGTTCAAATTTGAATCTTCAGATCCAAAATTGCCCCCTTGGCTTTTGTTCCAGGCTGGACCCAAAATTACAAGAGGACAATATTCTGGTTCGTTTCATGAGATTTTCACTATTAAAATGTGTAAAACAGTCTGCAAGATTTCATTACTATTGAATCAACCCTTTTATCATGATTTGGCCTCAGACCCCAAACCCTAGGCTCAATTTAATCGGGATCTAAACTCCACCTCCCTGGCCAACCTCTAATATTTTCCTGTGTGTTATAAACAAGTTTGGTGCCTGGTTTGTATAAATGTAGAATTTTGGTAATTATCAATTCCAAAATTTAATAAAGAGGAATCCCTGATCCAAAGCCCACTGAACTCAGAGGGAGTCTTTCCATTGACTTCAGCATGCTTTGGATCAGACTCTATGGGCTCGTTTGCACTATTTAGGTACAGCCCTGCACCTAAAGGGCTGCAAAGAGCATTAGAATAAATGCATCTGCACTCCTGTAGCCATATGAACACTCATGTACAGTAGCATTGCATTTTAATAGGTTCAGAAATTAAGGTGCTTTGTGAACATCAGTGTTAACTATTATTATTAGAGAAAGGAGAAATTCCAGCTTTTTGAACTTTGTTTTCATTCCGAAACAGAACAAAAAGTTGAATATCAATATTTTCCAGAAAATGTAAATTTAGAAAAAATGATTTGGAAATATTAAATTATTTCATTTAGATAATGTTGAAACATTTCATATAAATATATAAATATCTTAGTCAAAATTAATTGAAATTAACCATTTTTACCTTATCAAAACAAAATGAGAAAGTCAAAACAAATTGTTTTGATATTCTTCTATTGAAAATTTCAAAATCAAATAATCAAAACTGACATTCTCACAAAACATTTTAATTTTGATAAAACTCTATTTTTCGGTGGAAATCTGTTTAATCAAAACTTTTTCAACCACGTCTATTAATTATATGGTTAAAAATAGCATAGTGGATCTAAACAACATGTGGTTTACATTTACAATCACTTGCAAGTGTTTTTTTGAAGTTAAATGAATTCTGCAGAGGCTTAAGGACTAAATACTACTCAGAGTGACGAGGAGTTAAGCTAACACTTTTCTATTTTGCTTTGCTTTTTTATAATTTACCTTCACACTCAGACTTGACCAGGAATGTCCCAGCTTGCCAAGGCTTTTGATGAAAACCGGGACAGCAATGATCACAACTGTCTCCACATGTGTTGTGTTCACATTCACAAGTAGATCTCTAATTTACATTAAAGAAAAAAGAAAACAAAGTTCTAACACAGCATGATGTTATAACAAAGCAAAGAGAAGAGCGCTGAGACAGGTGGAGGTTAGGAATACATGCAAACCTGCCCGCCTGTGACTGACAACCTCTCTTATATTATCCTGTTTTCTTCAATGGTCCTTTACAATCTATTCATCATATTTTTATAATGATCTTAAATATTTGAGACCTGTCCCTTTCCAGCAATACATTTATGCAAATTACTGCAAGCAAAATGATCTACAACGAATTCCAGGTATATTTCATTTTTTAATGTATTATAGTTTTAACACAATTCAGACTACAAATATTTGCATAGTGGCAGAACAGGATACTTCACCCCACTGCAATTGACATTAAAAAAAAGAAAACAAAGTATTGCATATGCAGAACATCCAAACAGAATTTTCTGGACACCCCTTTCTGGTTCTGCAATGTTACCATCACTCTTCCAAGGCAAGCCTAATGGAAAGGCATAGCTCTAGGGTTATGATTGTAGTCTGACAGTTGTTCTTTGAGAATAACTGCAGAAACGGTTCAGCATTTGTTATGCAGATCTTATGAAAAAGGCCTATAAGAATAAAACCAACAGGATTCTATAGAAATTATTCAGAACTATAGATATTTTTATAGAATGAGATTTTTTGAGAGGGCTTTTGAAATATCCTATTTCACTTTATAGCAGGGACATGATTTTCTATTATATTCTATAGGATGCTTCAGAATCCTATAAAAAGATTATTATTGTCTATAAAATTCTACAGGACTTCTCCATAAGGGAAAGCTGGGTGCGATCTTACACTGTTGCATGCTAGTAACATTACAGATAAATTCAGCAATTTCATTTTAGTATTAATGTGTGCATACATGTGTATGGAATTGAGAAGAAGCTGGAGAATCAGTTTTAAACTGAATTCCTTGTTTGATTATATTCTCATAGAGCTGAACTTGAGTGGAAAGCTAAAAATATAGGAAAAGAAATTATAACCATTAAATTGGTGATGTTTGTTTGTTTGAGAAGAATTATGATGACTACCATGGAAGGAATAGAAAGACTGAGGGCATTCAGAGTAGCAGCCGTGTTAGTCTGTATTCGCAAAAAGAAAAGGAGTACTTGTGGCACCTTAGAGACTAACAAATTTATTAGAGCATAAGCTTTCGTGAGCTACAGCTCACTTCATCGGAATGCATCCGATGAAGTGAGCTGTAGCTCACGAAAGCTTATGCTCTAATAAATTTGTTAGTCTCTAAGGTGCCACAAGTACTCCTTTTCTTTTTGAGGGCATTCAGTTTCCAAAGCTAAATCATGTAAATTCCTGTCAGAGCTGGAGAGTTTCCAAAATGAATGGATTTGTTCAAAGCCTTTTTTTTTTAAGAAGAAAATCTTTCACTGTCACTGTGATGGTGGATTTCAAAGTCCATCATTCTGACTACCAATGTTATTTCACCCTGGCACAGGTTTTGGTTATATTGTCTAAGTGGGAACAGACATCAATTCACAGAACTCTGTCAATGGGGAATATTCGTTCTCTACACCATGAATAAAGAGCCTAGAAATATACGTACGTTAGTTGCTGGATCCAAAGGACAAGCCCTTGCATGGCCAGAACAGATACACATGCCTCCAACAGATATATCTTTTACAGAATAGTAATACTGTAAGACAAAACAGAGAAGGAATTGCCAAATGGATTGCAAGCTGCAGGTGGCCAAGTACTGAAACTGCTTATTTTATTTCCTTTTTATTTATTACAAATACAACAGATGGTATGGTAGGTAACTGCTTCCTGAACATCAGATTCAGGCCTCAGTGAAAAAGAAAAGGGATCAAATTCTCTGCTGGTGTAAATTGTCATTGCTCCATTGAAGTCAGAGGAGCTGCACCAATTTATACAGTATAGAATTTGGCTCACAGTTCACGTACAGAACACAGATATAGAAAAAATAAAGGCTAAATATTCACAACATAAAAGAGCAGGTCATATATGTAGATTTTACACCTGTGAAAGAAGAAAGCTCAGAACCCATGGTGAAAGTACACTAACAGTAATGGTACAAAATCACTCAGCAAATACATAGTATGTGTTAAAGGAAGAACTTTTTTTTTTTTTTTAACAAATGCTATGTAACAAAGGCCTTTACTCATCTCAATAAGGTAATGCTTTGGCATGCCCCGGACAGTGAGAAGCACAGTTAAAATCTCCTGCTGGTCTGCAGGTTTACCTGATAGGAAATGGGGGTGGGAGAGAAGGGAGAGTTCCCTATCCTGATTAATGTACTTATGGTCTGTCAGTCCACCCATTGACCATTCCCTTCTGATTTTGGTGGGGATAAATGGCCCAGACAAAAGCAAGGAGTGCATCCATGGTGGTGAAAGAATACCAGCAATACCCTTCAAATAAACAGGCTTCAGTAGGGCTGAAACTGCTTATATATGGAAGAGATGTATGGCTGGTCTTACAGATCCCACACTAGAACCCCCAAATGCACGTAACCATGCAAAACTTAATTAGCAGTAGCACTGCTGCACGAGATTCTGTAGAAGAATGAAGACCAAGATTGGCTTGGCAGGGACCTCTCCCCCAGCCTAATTAGATTGAAAATATCCCCTAACTAAATTGAACACTCCCACTCTTCTTAGTCTTTCCTCAATGAAAGTCTTCACATTCCTCTGATATTTGTCATTGCCTGTCTCTGCACACCTTATATTTCTGCCATATCCTTTTGCGAGGAGGGATCAGAACTGAACACTGTTCTCCAGATGAGGACATACCACTGCTTTACCTAAAGGCATTATAATAATTTCAGTATTACTTTCCATTCTAACAATTTTAAACTACTGATGCATCATGAACAAAACTTTTTCACTGAGCTATTGCAATGTCTTTTTTCATGAGTAGTTACAATTAATTTTAAACCAGCAAAATATATGAGCTGTTCAAATTATTCCTTGCACTGTGAATTACCATGAATTTGTCAAAAGCCAATTTCAGTTGCCATCTTGTTGACTATTCACCTAGTCTGGTTAGGGTCCACTGAAGTGCTCACATTTTTCTATAATCTTGGCTAGCCTGTGTAATTTTGGGTTATTTTCAAATTTTGCTAATTCACTACTCACCCCCTTTTCCAGGTCATTAATACATTAAACAATAGTAGATCTAGTATGTAACTGTAGGGACATATTTAAAATTGTTCAACTGTTGCCATATTGAAAATTGACCATTTTTGCCTAACCTTTGTTTTCTGCCACTTAGCTTAAAGGTTACTCTAAACACGTCAGCCAATATGGCCTCAAAGGGTCTGTTGGGGCAGCAGGGAATGGGTGGGTGGGATACAAGGGAATAACAGTTATGCCCTCTTTCCCCAGTCAACACCATCTGGATGCAGCTGCCATAGGTAGGAAATAGTACAGAAACCACTGTGCTAGTTCTAGCTACCTGTGGATCCTCCTACTGGGGCTTGAGCAGCACAAGGTGGCCTTATCTAGATGATTCAGTTGTCAAGCCTGCCTCGTTTAGATCAGCTGTGCATCCTGTCTTGAGATATGAGCAATTAGCTTCCAGACTATTACTGTCAACAGTTAGGAACTATTAAAATAAATAATACTCATAGCAATGGAAGAATCATTGTTCCACCTTAAAGACATATTGTCAGTAAGTGGGGAAGAGTAATCAGATTTTGACCTCAGGGATTTACAAGGTTTATTTTCCCCTCACAAAAATTATTCCGAGTCTCTTCCCCCGACCCCAAACTCTCAAGTTTACCTAGTTGCCAGCTGGTGTTCACACAGCTGTGAAATTTCCTACAAGCACTAGTGTAACATCAGACAAAGTCCTGAAACTTTAGCTACCAAACGGAATATGTCTTTGAAACGACAACATATAGAGTAAAACACTAAATGATGCAGAAATAAGAACGAAAGCACTGCACGCCTCCTTTTCTTATACACTAAAACATGTTTTAAAACCGATATGAATAATAATAATGAAAGAAATCTCTTGAATTAAAATGTTAACACCAATATTGTACAATGATCCAAAGGATATTGAGGAGATGGCATGAGCGGTAAAAGACATTATCTGACCACAGTCTCCTGCAGATCATCTGTACAATAATCCCAGAAATCTTTACAGCCACAGCTACAGAGTAGCACTGCTACTGGTTCTTCACGTTAATAACACATTTAAACTGAAAATATAAACAAACTTTTCCTTTTGCTGAGAAGAAAAAAAAAAGACTGAAGAAAGGGGAGCTATTTATTTGCCACTGGGAGTTTGACAGCAAATAGAAGCTATTCATATTCTTCCAAGATTTCCTGTGGTGATCAAAGGCAGATACAATATTAGTAAGGATAGTTCAGCATCTATTATATAGTTCTATGCCTTTACCAGAACTTACCCTCCTTGTAACTATGTGGTCAATTTCACTGGGATCTTTGTGTGCAAACATCATTAAATCAGCATTCAGTGTCCTTATCCTCTGAAATCTCAGTCGAATAAAGCGAGCTGAGGTGAATTCCAGCAATACTCGGGAAGGATCATCAGCACTAGGTCGTCCATTGATCAGTGATGTGTGAATCTAAAGACAGAATTATTGAAATGATCAGATTAAAAGAATATTGCTTGTGAAGATGCCAGCAAATGTCACAGTTATGGTGTCAAACCAGATAAGGAGACAGGGGACCATGTACTATTTCAAATATTTTCTTTTTTAGAAAGCAAATATCCCCCTGCCTCCAAAAAACTGTTTTATTGTATATTGAACAGTTTCTAGAACAACTGGCTCCAACCAATATATAAATCATAAATAATAATATGTCCAAACCTAATGCAGATAAATTCTCCTGTTCTAAACTAACCTCCTATTAAGTCATTGGGCAAGAAATTTAAGAAAAGGGATTATGCGGGAAGTGTTCTTGGAAAAGTTCTGCCAGAAGAAAACATCACATGTAATAAAATACCATTCTTGAGCACTTTGTGGAAAACCAAAACATTTTACTCTATGGTCTGGAGTGTTAACTTTTGATTGGTGTATCTTTATTAGATGATTTCTTGAGGTCCCTTCCAGAAACTACATTCTATTATTCTATTACTAGCTGATGAACAAAAAGAACATGACTCCATTTTCAGATCTCAGATTGAATACGCAGGGCTGGAGTGGAGAATGAAGGAGTTGTAGCATAGTGACCATGATAGGGTTAACTGGGTTGCCCAGAGCGTTACAGGATAGAGCCTTGCTTCACTCATCCCTGACTTCCTTTTGAAAGTAAGAGTTTTCTCCCTCCCACACCAATGTTACCTCTAATTTTTGACAGGCCGTGTGCGCAAAAAAATTCTTCTGTGCAAACTGCTGTGCTTCTGTGCAAATTTCTGTGCACACGGTGTTTTGCTGTGTGCATGGGGTTTAGGATCTGTGTGTGCGCAAACACACGCACAGTTTGGAGGGAACAGTGTCCCACACACACTTTGAGGCAGTGGAATAAAGCAGCAAATTCCTGCCTACAGTCCTGTGAGTCAAGAGTTTTGTTTTGTTTTGTTTTGTTTTGTTTTGTTGGACTGAGCAGTTGCTTTACAAAAGGATTTATCTGTATTATTTTTATGACTATCATATCCACTTGAGTTCATCTGTTTGACATAATCCTGCCTGACTGAACGGAATTAAATCAAAGGATTTAAACAGAGGGGATGTAAACAGGGAACAATACAATGACCAAGATCAGTTACCACCAGAGAGCATATCAAGGGATCTTACGGAAACAATGGGGGACTATTTGTTGGGAAATGTCCATTTACCTGTCTCCAAGCATGCTGGCAGGTTAATTTTTCTCAGTTCTGAACCTATGATCAACGGGGCACTAAACTAATAAAGAGCCTGACCTTGAGAGAAAGGAGGTGTGAGCAGGCAGCAGCTGTTCAGGGGGAAACATGAATGAGAGAGAGAGAGAGAACTGCAGAGGGACATGCTTCCAGCCTGTCTTTTCCAGCCCAGCAACAAAGTTAACTGGGCTAGGTGGTAACTGCTGAAACTTTCAAAGGAAGGATAAAGTTTAGGTGAGACCAGATACCTATAGATTTTTGTTGTTTAAACACTTCTCTGTGCCTGCTGTGTACTTTTGGGTGAATAAACAAAACATTTGGAAAGAGAGAGGCTGACACCCTGGTATCTAGTTGGAGAGTGGTAGAACTGTGGGATACCACCCAGAGAGCGGTGAAGGTAGCAGAACCTGTCACCTGAGTGATATCCTTGAGAAGGGCTGTTTAAGATGCCACTCAGCCTGTAACTGTGACAGTATGCTGGGAATGGGGGTGTTTTGTAGCCTTGTGGGAAGAGTGCAGAAAAAGTGGCCACAGGAGAGACTAGGGGAGATTACAGGTGCCCCTGAACATTACAGGTGGCAACTAGGAATGACACCTTTTTACTTACAAAAAGGCCAAGTTGAATCTGGAAGTCATTGTGACAAGGACATGGAGCCCCCATAACTGTAGTTTTATAGAATGCCTTTCAGTGTAAAACTACACTTTCAAAGGCTCCATGGTCTATCTGCCAGGAACCCATCTCTTCTGCAAGCTAGCACAGTAACAGTAATGATTTTCATTTATGCTGTATCTTTCATACAGAATGAACATTAAGAAGTATATAATCCCATTTTAAATCTAGATAGGCATCACTTTACATACCCACTCAAATGTAGCCACCTCTTTGGTGAAATGTGGTGCCTGTTAAACATCGCACACCAACACTACACCTCGGTTTCGGAGAATAAATGGGGAGCATGTTATCAAATTGAATGTATAGGGGGAATTTAGGTAGGCAAAATGTAATTACCCAAATAATTTCTCCTTCTTTTCAGCATCTGTGAAAAAATCATTAAATTTCCCCCAAGAAACATTTTAGAATCTCCATTAATAGTGCAGACTAAGATGTTCCTACTTCTTAGAAGAGAACAGGAAAGAACTAAGAGTACCTAGGAAACATTTGCCATTAAATCAGAAATATGAAGCTAGAATTATAACTATGACTCATTTAAATATGTTTTTTTAAAAAGAAGTTTCAGCTTTTGACTAATAAAATATTGTTTCAATTTAACACTTTTATAATAAGATTTTAGAGTTTTTCAAGAGCATACATTCATTTTTTCAAACTTTTTCACTTCCTGAAAGCATTTAGCATGCTGAATGATACTCAAGGAAAAAGGAAGATGTGGTCCTTGCCCAGGGCGGTTGTTTTGCCACCAAGGTGGAAAATGTTTTCGGCACCTCCCAAGCCAAGTATGGAGAGGGAGGAAGAAGGGGAAAGGCCAGGCAGATCAGCAGAGCAAAAACAAACAAAACTGCCTGGGGGATGAGGCCCACCCCTTCACCCCAATGTTGATTAGGCACCCAGAGTGACAGTCCCTGTTCCTGGCCCAAGAGCTTATGATTCAGCCCCAAGAACTGTCCCAAACAGTCTAGAGTTATCTGAGGTACTTATATGGCCTCCATTATCATAGTATCTGAGCACCTCACAGTTTTTAATGTACGTCTCTAAGCCCTGTGAAGTAAGACAGTGCTAATATTCCCCTTTTACAGATGGGGAGCTGAGGCAGAGAGAGACTGAATGACTTGCTCAAGGACACACAGGTATTCTGTGGCAAAGCTGAGAATTGAACATGAGTCCTTCAATCCCAGACAAGTGCCCAAACCACAGGGCCATCTTGAAAATAAAACCCCATTTAGGAAACAATCTCATGCTTTTCACATCTTGCAGTTGCATTTATTAATAACCAATTCAACAGGTCATTGATATCAATGGAGTACTTTGCTGAATTAGGTACTATTCAACACAAGGGCATCAGAATCTGGCCTGATATCTGTAGTGATAGCTATATGTCCTCAAATAGTTCTAGCTACCATATAAACTCTTTTCTAGATTCATTTTGGAGTCTAAGCTCTTTTACAACTACTGCATATCTGTCTGCTGAAACCTCAGTCATGTTTATCTAAACAGGGATTTCCTTGTCCTTCCATTTCTAATAAATCTTGTACTTGGAATAGAGAAAAATTCCAATGATGACCTTAAAGCTGTCTGTAAAGCACCTGTAGCTTCAAAGGGGACTTTTTCTCTCTTTGTTTTGATTAATGAAATAGACACAACACTTGTGCTTCACATGGCAGTATGGTTTCAACTTAAAATCAATGCAAATTTCAACAAATAAGGTTGTTTCTTATTTTAAATCATGCAGATTTTCTCATTTAAATGAATAAACCATATGATAGCTTTTTGAGGAATTCAACAAAACAGTATTTCTTCTACTCACAGCTTTGGTATTTGAAGTGAGCTACTTTGCCAAGCAATCTACTCAGTGCAGTCAGCCCCAAGCTGTTTTAGGGATATAAAAAAACCCAGCTGTTTGGCTATGTTGCGCGAAACCTTCACGTTCACTTTCCTTTCAAATAAACTATAATCACTGGCTGGGATGTTTTCACTGGTGCAATATATATATGCTGATGGTTAAATAAACTAGTCTAGGTTCTGATTTTACTGGAAGCTGTAATTCTTTTGTAAAAGATGAATGCATCTCAATTGGACCTGTCTCAGAGATGCATTAGGAGAATACTAGCACTTCAAAGTAACCTTTGTTTAACAACATAGCATCCCTTTGTTCCACTCCTCACCAGTTTACTTTGGATTTCATAGTAAAGCCATTGTCATATCAAGCCTGGTATACTACCTAAGGCAAGATAGTGGGTAGTACTTGAGATATTTCTGAGGAAGATGAATATCCCCCTTTACACATCCATTGCAGTAGTGCAATGGAAGGGGAAATTTCTTTTTGGCCCCTGCAGGAAGCTTCTATCCTGAAGCATAACAATAAATTATTGAGAAGTGGGAGGCAGACATTTTATTCTTAAAATTGTTAAAAGCAGGACATATTGTGAAATATTCCTGAAACATTATGCAAAAGCATTAAATATATGAAGATGGATAATAAGCAGTATAACAGTCAAATGAGTTTTATACAGTTATTTGGTAACTGTATAAGGTCCCATTTGCTGGTTATCCAAATATTTTAGCTCAGCTACAACATACCTGGTTTAACCCACCATTTTGTCTAATTATTTCTACTGGTAGTTTTATTTGCTGCAACCTTCAATAATGGAATGATGGAATAAACCCATTGTAAACAATTCATTTTCAACTCATTTAAATTACTATTGGCAAATCAATCCCTTAGCAGCTAGTTCATGGAGCCTAAAGAAAAAGCTCTGTGGGTGTTTCTTCACATGAGGATCCTAAGCTCATAATTTCAGACATCATTAGAGTTGTTTTCAAAACAGAAAAAAATATAGACTGGAAGCACACGTAACAGATGATTTCTAACCAGAGGATTTCTCATAGCCTGTGTCATAATGTTCCTACATAAAATAGTTAGAATTCCTTTCTCTGTATAATACATAGTGTATTAAACAGAGTTTGCAGCATTTCTAATAAATGTCTGACTCTCTTAGTAAATTAATAGTTTATTATAGCAAAGACCAGTTCCTATTCTATGTATTGATAATGAGTACAGAGCTGCTTGAAATGCAATGCTTTGAACTTGCAGGAAAATGTCAAGGGCTGTGCATGTAGACTCTACCTCAGCTAACTCATTCCCCCAAAGAATACAGGCAAATATCAGCTTAATGAACTGTTTAGCAAATAGTATTGTGTCATTGACAGCTATGCCCTACAGCTTAGGCTAAGTAGGACTTCCTCTCCAGTTCTATTTTGCTTGCTTTTGTCATCTTGTTGTTTCAATTGCACCTGAAACTTAAATTGCTTCCCCTAGCCATTCCTCTTCTACAGTACTGCAATTCTTGCATTTGTCATTTTTGGATGAAAAATAATTTGTCAAAGACATTGTCCTCCATGAGATATTTAAACAGATTGTTACTTGTCAAAGCAATAGTTATTAATAAATCATAGTATAATATGGAATTCAATTCTCCTGAACGTATATTTGTCATTTTCCCTTTGTTGCTGCAGCAGCTAAGAGGAAATATTATATTCGGTTGAAAGTTTCAGCAATAGTTGTGCATATCTAAACCTATCAAGGATTTAGCCAACAGATATGAAGCACCGTACCCTTACAAAGACAACCCTGCTTGGTTCTGTACAATTGGCTTCTCAGAATATACTTCTAAATGTTAATCTCATTCATATCACTCTGCAGACTCCTTAGTCCCTTAAAAAAAAGGCTCTTGCTTCTTTTGTGTTCAGGATTAAACAGCAGAATGTGCTAAATTGGTTGGGGGAAAAAGGCTGAAGGCTCATCTCTTATAGGAAGTACAATTTTCTCAAAAATGCAAAATGTGGATTGTATTTTTAAGGAGATTGGTAACAGGGTCTAGAATCTTCAACCTCCAGGTTGCCAGTTTGAGCCTTTGTTAGTTTGTCAGCAATTCAAAGTTATCATTTGTTGGCTATTTGGTGCTTGATCCAAATTCCCTTGAAGTCATTGGGGATCAGGCCTTTGATCCCTCTGAAAAATTAATTGGTGTATCAGTCCAAGTTTACAGATGTCAACATCACAAAACTACTGCCTAAACTGGTAGTTTTAGCAGTCAGGCTAAGGACTGAAGGTATGGCTACACTGCAATTAGACACCTGCAGCTGGCCTGTGCCAGCTGACTCAGGCTCACAGGACTCAGGCTAAGGGGCTATTTAAATTCGGAGTAGACATTCAGACTTCAGCTAGAACTCTGGGACCCTTCCATCATCCTAGAACCAGAGGCCCAGCTTGAGCCCAAATGACTATGTAACCCACACACCTCCTGGGCGTGGCGTTCTGTCCCATCTAGTGGCACCGAGACTACTTAAAGAGAGAGATTAATGAGTCTGCTCTACAGCCTCAGCTAAGAGCCATATGGCTTTTAGCTCATGCAGTAGAGGCGCATGCACTAAGCATCAGAGGTCCCAGGAGTTCAATCCGCCCGCCAGCAACCGGGGTCTGTCAGTGTTACATCCACACTACATTTAAATAGTCCCTTAGCGCAAGCTTCACAAACCCAGGCTGGCCACGGGTTTTTAATAGCTAGACATACCCACAGAGAACATAGAGACTGCACTAATTACTGCCTCATGGCAGCGGGCGCTGTAGTGCATAGCACCTCTGAATATTATGCAATAAGCTCTTGCTCCTGCAAGTGATCCCTCTTCACCAGGGTTGAAGCACACTGGTGTTATGAAGCTTACTCTACCTCTTATCTCATACTCTGAATAAAGTACTTCAGTCTCTGGGGTTATCAATTTGGCATCTTTCACAAGCACTAAAAAATTCACTTTAAAAATAGATGGCATATTTCCCAAATATGACAGTTTTCATTAGTTCATGATAATTTTCTTTTAACGGTTATGAGCTTATTTTTATTATTATTATTGGACAGTGATTGTTAAAGAAGCAAACCATTCCATGAGCATAGCTATACAAAAACAGACAAGTATTTATTAAATTGCAAGTTTTCTTAAGGGAAGTACCAAAAAAAAATACTGATTCACAAGTTTAACCAACGGGGGATCTAAATAATGATAAGAGACCTCTCCCCACCCCATACTCCCCAAATTTGCAGAGTCTTGATTTCACTTGTTCACCATAAGGCTGTTCTGTGATCCCATTGCATATTCCATAAATGTCCTAGCATACCTTCTGATAAGAGAGCATTTATGGTGTGCACTGTGGGATCACAGACAATTCATGGCCAGAGCATGACAATGACTAGAGGAAAGAACCCACCTGAACTTGACCAGCTTTTTAAGCAGTTCTGAAGGGATCCCAAATACAACTACTGATGTAAAGGATGGGGAGTGTGAGCATTCAAAGGATCTTTTCTTTAATAAAGGGTAAGGAGGGTGGGGATAGTACAAAAACAGTGCATTTAAAAACACTGATCAAATACACCTGCTACTGAATATTGTTACATAAACTCCACTGATGTGCCTTTACATTATAACAACCATGCTTGTTTTGAGCTATGATTTGCAAGAACGAGTAATTGGGGAAATTTAAGTAACACATTGTGCTTTTTCTTTGTTTTTTTATTTCAGTTCCATATGTGGAGGAGCCAGTTTCAATCACAGTACAAGGCTGGAGCTTAAGCTCTATCCAAAGTGCCAGAACCTGTGTCATTTCAGCTGGAACATAAACTTGACAAATAGTTTTGAAAAAACAGATGGGATGCTCTTGAATGGGAAGCATTCAATGTCTTTTAAATCATTTATGATGTTTTAAAAACAAAACAGGAGAAGACACAAGACATTCTGCTGTATAACATGAGCATTTTTGATCCCTCTCCCACTCTGATCCAGGTCTTTCCAAATTTGGTGTTATTTTATGGGGGCTAATAGAAGAAAAAACAGAACAAATCCATTTTTAAGTAGTACAGAGAGAACAGCAAAGGTCAGCAGCGGTATCATAAATCTGTCTAAACAAACTAATTTGAAATATGACAGATTTAAAAATTATAGCCATCGAAACAATTATATCTTTCTCCTGACTTCTTTCACTAATTGCTGTAATATTACAAAAACTGTAGTACTTACTCAGAGTGGCTATAAATACAAGCTCTGAGAGTGTTTTGTCAAACTTCTAATGAGTTTATGTAATTCCACATATTTAAAAGAATTACAGCATAAATCCACTATAAATGTATAAAAAAGTGACCCCTTTTCCTCCTCCTGCCCTTCGTTTCACTCTCCCTTACCTCCTTTCTCACCTGGCGCTAATGAACATCAGCTGCTCCTTCTCTTCATCTCCCTGGCTCCCATATTCTCATCTATCTTCTGATATTTCCTCCAGTCACCCTACCATACACGTGCCCAACACCAAACCAACCCTGTCCCAGCCCCCCATTAAGTCTTTCCTGGATTTTACTAATCAACAAAATGAAACAAGCAACCACATTAACTCATTCACATCCTCCTCTACACTGGCTCACTTTGGGGTCCTATACAGTACTAGATTAGATAGATAGATAGATTTACTTAAATCCATCTATCAATCGATCGATCTATCTAAGTAAATAATAAATGTTATGAAAAGTAATTAATGATCCTATTCAATATACATGACATTTTCAACTGTATATTTCAGACAACAGTGCAGAGTATTCAGATATCCATTCCCTTAAAGTAATTATTTAGGAAACCTAAATTCCTTCCTCTCATGCACAAGAAGAAAAAAAATGTATAGTTTGCTTAGTGCACTATGGTATGATTCTTCTGCTGGAATGAAACCAACCACTGGCCACAGCATAGCTGCCAGCCTAAAAGAAAAAGAGCAGCATTGCGATTATCATCCCCATGACCCAAGTAAACGCTGAAACTCTGAAGTGCATTTCCCTCAGGAGCCTTGCAAGTTTACGTAGCCCTAAAACAGTGAGTCCGGTTTCAAGTATGATATCCAAATATGATTAGCAAGTATAGGTATAAATCTTTGTATTATTAATTTGGTGATATTGGCAGATATTTATTTTAATCTGAGCTATTTGTAACATTTTGATTTCCAGTTAACAATTACAGACAATAGAATCATAAAAATTAGGCAGAGAAAAGACCAAACAGGTTATCTAATCCTTTCTATCCTCCACCCCCAAACTATGAAAGATTGTTCAGTACAGTATGTACTTTATAAATTGTTACTTTTAAATCATTTGCAACACATTATCCCAGAAGGCTTTATGATTCATGTTATAAATCATTGTTCTGTTTTACACAAATGGCAGAAATTACAACAGTGTCTGCTGAGGGACAGAGGAAATGCCAAAATTGAAAAAAGGATTGTCTCATGTGCTACCAGGAGGAAGTTTTGTTTCCAAGTTGGCCCCCTGGGAAATGACAGCAAACCTCTTTCCCCCTTGTTTTCAAACTAATGACAGATTGCTGTCCATCTTATTAATAAGTTTTAAGAGTCACTTTCATTCTGGTATATAATTTAAATATTCTTATCTAACAGTAATTCTATATCCTCTTTACATTTTACTAGTTGAAAAGATCACAAGCCAGGTTTAATGCAAAGAAAGAGATCTAGTGCTCTGCAAAATAGCACCAAATTTTGAAGAGGCAACTGGTATAGATTTCTTTTTTTTCTGGCTCAAAACCAAAGTATGTAGCTTGCTACAATGTACAGTAGTAAGGTGCAGGACTATTTGCACACCAGTTAAGCAGTTGAATTATTATCATTATTTGTAATTTAATAGCACCTATAGGTCCTACCACATAATAAAAGTTTGCCCAGACAATTTCCCCATGTGGAACAAGCATAAATGTGTCGCACATGTAGACAGCATGTCATATTTTACTATATGTTATGTGTTTTTGAACTGCATTATATGAAATATTAGTTAATATTTCTATGTTAGTTAATGAGACAGTATACAATTGTGTAAGTTCAATACATAAAATGTATTCTTATATGGCACACATGTGTAAGAGGATAGATAGATAGATACATAGATAGATAGATAGGTAGATAGATAGATAGATAATTTCTATATGGGTCACTCAAGTTCCATTTTACTCAATGAGACAAAAAATATTGTAGAGCCAGGCAAACAGATCCAGACTTGAACCTTTGCCCAAAACTCTCATCTGCACTGCCTCGTATTAGTTTGGAAAAAGATGGGTTAAACTTTTTGTACACTTGTTTTTTCCTGTTTGTGTTCTCATTTGAACTTTCCAACTCCAGCTAAAAGTGTAATTGTCAAAATACAAGAAGAAAGGGTGGTCTACAGCTCAGTTTTGCAGACTTAATATTTTGCTCTAGTTTGTACTATTCTTACTCCCACTTATTTACACGAGTATCCCATTCAACTCAATGGAACTATTCATTTTAGTAAATAATGTGAGTAAGGATTGCACCATCAACACCTTTATGTTAATATAGCACTGTATATTTTCAAAGCACTGAATGAGGGCCTGATCCAATGCCCACTGAAGTCAATGGGAGTCTCTCTGTTGACTACAGTGGACTTACGATTAGGTCCAATATCTCTATAATATGTCTAAAATTTCTGTTTTACAGTTGGGAAACTTGAGGCAGACATTAATTCAGGGGTAGCCAACATAAGCCTGAGAAGGAGCCAGAATTTACCAACATGCATTGCCAAAGAGCCACAGTAATATGTCAACAGCCCCCATCAGCTCCCCCATCCCGCTTCCAGCACCTCCCACCCACTGGCAGCCCCGCAGATCAGCACCTCCCCCTCCCTCCCTGCACCTCCCAATCGGCTATTTCATGGCATGCAGGAGACTCTGGGGCTGGGAAGAGGGCAGGAAGGGGTGGAGTGGGGCAGGACCTGTGGCAGAGCCAGGGGTTGAGCAGTGAACATCCCCCAGCACATTGGAGAGTTGGTGCCTGTAGCTCCAGCCCCGGAGTCGGTGCCTATACAAGGAGCCGCATATTAACTTCTGAAGAGCCGCATGTGGCTCCAGAGCCACAGATTGGCCATCCCTGCATTAATTGTCTTGCCCAAGACTGCAGAACAAGTCAGTGGGAAAGTCAGGATTAGCACTCAGGACTCCCAAGTGCCAAGTTACATGCAGTAGACCATGTTGCCTGTGTCTAGAGTGTGATTCCTTCTCAAGAAGTGTAAATTCTTTGAAGGAAATGCTTAGCACAGCCAGGCCAAATTTTAGAATTGTTAATAATAAATGTTATTTATTAATAAATAATAATTGTTAATAATAAATTACTGTTACTACAAGTTTTCCCACTATCCTTTGGGTAACAATCAAGTAGGTACATCTATAATTCAGCTGGAAGCATGCTTCCCAGCTGGAGTAGATAGACACGGTCTAGCTCAAGCAGGGCTACCATGCTAAAAGTGTAGCCAGAGTAGCATAGGCGGTAGCTCAGGTTAGCTGCCTGAGTAAGGTTCCTGGTGGGTTTGTTACTCAGGCTGTCAGATGTGCTACCACCACCTACACTGCTATTTTTAGCATGCTGGCTCAAGCAGAGTTAGTGCATGTCTGTCTACCTGGGCTGGGAAGATGTATATGTACCCTGTGTCTTCACTAAATATTGGTGCAAAACAACATCTTTCCTCGCACACATTTACAAATAAATACTCTAGGGGAATGCACAGTACAGGTTTCTTTGTTTTAATTGGTTTCAGAGTAGTAGCTGTGTTAGTCTGTATTTGCAAAAAAGAAAAAGGTATTTTCCACCGAATGCATCAGATGAAGTGAGCTGTAGCTCACAAAAGCTTATGCTCAAATAAATTTGTTAGTCTCTAAGATGCCACAAGTACTCCTTTTCTTTTTTGGTTTTAATTGTATAATAATTTCAGATAAATTGAATTTTTTCATGCCCATGAGAAATGCCTTGAGAGATTGCAAAAGAGCACATGGAGAGAGAGATTATTGGCATTATTATTCACGTTGCAGGCATCTTTTCTGTACCTGCTGCTGTTGCAGAGAACAACGGTAGCAACTCAAGGCAAACTGACAGTTCAAGCTCTGGAGTCAGATTTCCACAGGCAAAGACAACATACAAAATGCAGTTTGGGTGCTCAGAAGGTCAAATTAAAAATGGAAATAGCAAAGTAGATATGATTGAGTTTATCCATAAATTCCTATGCAAACCCCTTTTTATGTGTGCTAGAATCACTACATGCACCAAGTTATCTTTTATTAAGTAGAAAGATGTCATAGCAAATTTTCAATCTCACTGACACTGAATTGAATACCTTTTAGTTTTGAGTACTGTTGGCAATGCTGACACTTTGACCTGTTAGTGTTGGCAATACCCAACTCTTAGTGTACGAGGATTAAATCTGGCTGTGGGGAGAATTAATTTTACAGTTCATTTGTAAATCCCTTTCCCCTTTCCTTTCTTTGCCTCTCCCTATCAACCAGTCGTATTCTAGCGAACAGGCCAAGCATTAGGGCATAAAGAAGAGAACACTAACAGGCAAGCATTAAGCAGTAGCAGAGTTTGACACTCCTGACATCATTGGTCTGATACTAGGACAGAGGAGCTTTAAATCCCCAGGTAAGTGGGGTCTTGGAAGCAGTGGTGCTTATGGGAGAGGTCTGCTCATCTGAATGCCTCTCAAGTTTTTGCACTTCCTCAAAGTTCCATAGGCTGCAGAGCCGCGGGGGAAGGGCAGACATGGGACAGACAGTTTTAAACAGACCTGTATTAAATCAGTATGGGTACTGTTTGAGAACTGCAATGCTACTGAAATTGGACCCAGCCACCCCCTCCCTACAGACAGAGGGGTGGATGGGCCAAATTTCAATGTGTGGCATTGCGACACCACTGAAATTTGACTGGCTGCCCCTCTGTCCAGACAGAGAGGTAACTGGGCCAAATGGTGTTGTGACCTGATGCATGGGGAGTCTATACCTGTAAAGCAGAGTGCAAGGGAGTCCACCAAGAACTCAACTCCTGGAGGCACTGGCTCATGCACTGATGAACAAGAGGGAGGGGAGGCTCCCCATCCAAGCAAAACCCATTGTCTCTATGTAAGAGGGGAAGTGACTGAAACAAAGTCCCTGCCAGGGGGAGAGGAATTTGCCCCTTCCCCCAAAAAAATATCTGAGGGAGTCAAGGAATCAAGCCCTGCAACACAAAGATAACTGGAAGAAGGAACGAGGAGATAGAGGGTGAGCACATGGCAAGTGAATGGAATGGCAACATTTTAAAATCAAACCACTTGTCTCTCAGCTGCAGCCATAAGTGCAGTTTTAAGTTGTGTCTAAATTTGTTCTAATGAAAGAATATTTCTCTTTTGTTTATTTAAGGATTCTCATTTTCCTTCAGTCTCTTAATGTGTACTTCAGGCTTCCACTTGTATGGAGGAAATAAACAAAGACTGATGCAGTCAGGCTGTTCAGTCAGATCAGCCTTTTTTTTTCTAAGCACAGAAACGGGTTATTACTACTTGACTTTACACTTATCTTATTACCATTTCAGGAAAACCATGGGGTTAAAAATTTGAGGTAGCAACACAGCGTTGCCACTATTGCTATATCAACATTCTTACCATAATAAAAATGGTGACAGGAAAACTCATATGAGGAAAGGGAAGGAAAAAGACAACAGAATGTTACATCACCTCCTCTATATCCTCAGTTTATCATTTGGCTTAGGCAGTTGATCTTAGGGAGGAAGGAAAGTCTTGTTATTAAAGCCTCGGATTGGGACCCAAAAGACCTGGTTTCTATTCCTGGCACACCCTACATCAGTCACAAGGAGAATTAATTTGCCTAAGTCATTTGGTCTCTCATTTTCCCCCCTCAGTGAATCTTCAGCTGGAAGGGGCTCTAGAAAATTGAAATATTGATTTAATAGTTTCATGTCAGAAGGGACCCTTAGATGGTCAAGTTTGACCTCCTACATATCACATGCCATTATATTTCACCCAAGTACCCCTATGTTGAGCCAAACGCTTCATTTAAATTAAAGTATTTTAGTCTTCAGGAGACTACACTGCTGTGTGCCACTGTCAGAGAAAACGAAAGACTGAGGTATTAACTTCTTTGTGAAAATATCCTCAAAACACTGTCCCCCATCTAACACAAACAATGCTGAAAAAGATGCAGCTGCTAAGTGTTTAGTAATCTGTAGAACAGCTTGTGCCTCCTAGGAATCTATGGTTGAAATCCTTTTTTGAAGGCTTTGAGGATATCGGTAGTTCAGAGCAATGGTTCTCCCACATTTTGTGAGAAAGATCTTCTTGTGGATTGCCTCTCTTCCCAAATCTTTACTTTCATCACAGAGGCTCTTACAGAACACCAAAAGAGGCTTACTAAATATAATTTTAGCACTATGTGCATTGGAAACAGTAGCTAGAAGAAGTGTAGAAGAGACAGATTTTTCATTTCAATGTCAGCCATTGGTTCTAACAGTAGAATCATGTTAATGATGGTTGTGGGGAGATGAGAAATACCCACAAAATCCATCAAAATTGTTATATTGGCACCTTGATCGATCAGTCCTTCAGCCCTCAGATAGATTGCGCCGATCACAACATGTCTTCCATTCTTCTCTTATCCTGGCCTTCTTTCTCCATGTGCAGCCATGCCTTTTCATGATAAAATCTTCTCATTTCTTTGGAGTTTGGCTGAGTGGTCATTTCAGTTCCTGCGGGTACTACTCGGTGACAGCTGCAGTCCATCGATTGTCAGTGATCCTAGCTATATACCCGGCCCATCAATTTTACTGTACCTGCTTTGAACAATGATGTTCTGCATTCCACTCTGCTGTCTGATCACTTCATTGGGGACTCGGTCGCAGATTTAAAACCCCAGAATTCTTCTTTCTACCATCCTCTCTGGAACAGACGGTTGTTGCTCCTCTATCTTTGTCAGCAACCGTGTTTCGCTGCCATACAACATTGCCGGCAGCACTGTTGAGTTGAAGAGGTTGGTGTTCATTTCCTTATTGATTTTTCCTTGGAAGACATCCTTGATAGAATTGAATGCACATCAACTGGCTTTCTTTCTTTGCGAGAGTTCCCCTTCCTGACCGTGGCACATGTTAATTTCTTGGCCTATATACACGTATTGTTCAACTTCTTCTATTTATTCTCCTTTGAATAATATTTGGGCTTTTGGCAAGGTATCAAAACACATACATTTTGTTTTAGAATGGTTCATTTTCAGTTCGACTCAGTTGCTTTTTGTGTTGAATTCTCAGAGCATTTTCTGTAGTTTGATAGTGTTTTAAGCAATCAACACAATATCATCCATGAATCGGAGGTTGCTTAACTGCTCTCCATTGACGCTGATTCCACTCTTCCAATTAATCCACCTCATTACCATTTCAAGGCAGGCTGTGAAGAGTTTTGGTGAAACTTTGTCTCCTTGCTTCACACCTTTTTTGACTAGGATGCAAAGGGGAGTGTCAAATAGAGTTATATCCATAGTGCAGTCAGAGTTTGCTTCCTTTAGTACTTTGATGTAGTTTGTGTCAATGCCCTGCTCTGCAAGAGCTTTCAGCGCTGCATTGATCTCTATGCTGTTGAATGCTTTTTCATAGTCAACGAAGGCAATGCATAAATGGAATTTGTATTCCCTTGAGTGCTCCAATAGCTGGTTTATAGTAAAGATATGGTCCAATGTACTGAAGTTCCTTTGAAAACCTGCCTACTCTCTTAGCTGCTGCTCATCCAGACTCTGTGAGAGTTGATTTATTATTGTAAACAGAGTCAGGATGAGCTCTACCCTGACATCTGGTGGCGAGTCATGGTGGGTTGTAGAAAAGAACTTCAGGAGCTGATCTCATTTGCATAGACACACCCACCCTGCCTAGATGGTCACTGTGGCTGCTCTAGGAGCTCCAGTTTCTCTGTTATTGGGGCAAGAATAAACTGTTGTTATCCTGATTATGTGAATCAAGGACAGTGGAACTGTACTTGGCCTTTTGTTATGATGGTGGGACTCACCATCAACTAAGCAGCACTCGCTAGGCAAGGGTCATGGGTTCCAAAACCCAGTGAATAGAGAGAGGCTGGGGACAGTTATTGATACTTGGTGGTATGGGCCTCCTGGTGAGGGCCTTACGTGCTAATTGCACTTCCTCCTCTCTCCACTGTGGAATATCAGAACTAATTTTGATTCCATTAGGAGTCTAATTACAGGCTGCTGAGCTGAATTCACTTTGGGCCAATGGTGCACCAGCACTGAAGCTCCCCTACTACAAGCTGAAATCATAAAAGAGCTAAACTTACTAAGAGCTGAAATCACTGAGTGTTGTGTTAAGTAGAGGGGGAGCCTGAAGATATAGTGTGGAGCAGTTTGTGAGATGCCTGGCAGAGCAGAGTGGCTCTTGGAGCAGAGCATTTTGCGGGGACGGCTGGAGCGGCTCATGGAATGGCTGGCAGAGCAAAGCGGCTGGTGGAGTGGAGCAGTTTGTGGGATGCCTGGAGCAGCTCATGGGGGCAGCTGGCAGAGCAGAGCAATTTGTGGGTTAGCTGGTGGAGTGGAGCAGAGCCCCATGGAGAGGTGGGGCGATCGGCTTTGGACCATGTAAGGTGCCCCTTAACCCCCTTCCCCCATCTCCACCCAGGTTGGGAGGTAAAACGCTGCAGATAAACTTTTGAACTCTGGGGCTGCACTGACCAGGGCAGAGATTTTTGGGTTTTTGGACTTTTGGGGATTTTGGGTTGCTGGGCTCAAGAACCAAAGGGAAAGGACATGCTCCAACTGGGGTGGGTTTTTTGCTCATGGGTTGTGTTATGAATCCTGTGGGTGTTTCCCCAACATAATGCCACATTGTTTCTCTCTGTTATTAAAAGGTTTTTGCTACACTCAGACTCTGTGCTTGTGAGAGGGGAAGTATTGCCTCTTGGAGGTACCCAGCGCAGGTGGTATATATTTGTCCCAGGTCACTGGGTGGGGGCTCGAGCCGGTTTTGCATTGTGTTATTGGAATGGAATCCCTGGATACTGAACCCGGCCTTTGTTGCTGCCAACTCTGATGGGCAGAAGGGTTACATTATTATTTTGGTAAATAGCTTGTTGACATGTGAAAGCGGGCATATTGGATGATAGTTCTTTAGATCTTCATGATTGCCTTTCTTGTTCAGCAAATTGGCATTGGACTCCTTCCACTTGAATGGTATATTTTGCATTCCTAAGAAATGGATAAACCTCTGAACAAGGGTTTTCCAGAAGTCATGACCTCCAGTTCTTATAATTTCGGTTTCAATACATCTTTTCCTGGACCTTTTCCTTCCTTCATTTGGTAAATTGCATGTTGATTTTTGCGTACAAGGACTGGAAGTATGCGCTTGTTGGTCTGTTGAAGGGTTGGTAGTGGGATATTTATAAGAAACGCAAACAGTTCAGTGTAGAAATCTTTGCAGACCACTTCCATCCCTGTTCTGTAAATTACTGCTTTTCTATCCTTGTTCTTCAGCACCATTATTGTCAACCTGTACAGCGTTAATTCCTGTTTGCATTTTTTGAGGCTTCTGCGATCTTCAGCCGTCTTTAAAAGCCTCTCAATTCGATGCTTCTCAAAGTCCTCCTATAGTCGTCTTCTTACCAGATTGCAGAGGAGAGAGTACTCAAGTTTGTCGCCATCATTTCACTTCATATTCCTCTGCTTCTCTAGCAAATTCCTCGTTTCCTCTGAGATTCTTCCCTTAACACTTTTCGGTCTCTCTTGGCTAATTTCATGCATTGCCTCAGCTTATCAGTGACATTTTTGAAGTCCTCATTGCAGTTATCTATAAGACATTGTCACACTACATTTGTATCTTTCTATGTATCTAAGTATTTGTACTACACTTATTACCATGGCATTTCAAGTGCTTCAAGAACAACTATAGGGAAAAAGAAGAGAAGTGTAATTATCAAATGTTTATGTGAGATGAAGAATCAGACTCTAAGCACCCAAAAAAATCAGGGAGCAAGAACAAAAGGTCTGAAGGGAAGAGGAGATAGAAAGCAAATAAAGATGAAGAAATGAGAGAGAGAAGGCAAAAAAGTGGAAGAGGAAAAATCTTAACAGCAAGAGCCAAAGACAGAAAGTGAAAGAATGAGGTCCAAGTGGGACAAAATGTAGGGGAACAATACTACTAAAGTGGCCCCTGTATTTGTGGAATGATTTTTCCAGATCATTTATGAATATGTGGAACAGCACTGGTCCCAGTACAGATCCTTGGGGGAATCCTTTATTTCCTCTCTTTTAACCAGTTACTGATGCATGAGAGGACCTTCCCTCTTATCCCATTACTGCCTAGTTTGCTTAAGAGCCTTCAGTGAAAGCACCTTGTCAAAGGCTTTCTGAAAGTCCAAGTACATTATGTCCACTGAACCACCCTTGTCCACATGCTTGTTGACATCCTCAAATAATTTTAATAGATTGGTGAGGCATGATTTCCCTTTACAAAGCCATGTTGACTCTTCCCCAATATACTGTGTTCCTGTATGTGTCTGATAATTCTGTTGTTTACTATAGTTTCAACCAATTTGCCTAGTACTGAAGTTAGATTTACCAGCCTGTAATTGGCAGGATCACTTCTGGAACCCTTTTTAAAAATTGGTACTATATTAGCTATTCTCCAGTCATCTGGTACAGAGGCTCATTTAAACAATAGGTTACATACCACACTAGGTTGTTCTGCAATTCCATATATGCTTATGGAGCAGATATGGAGCTGAAGCATTATTTATACATAAAATTGTATACAATATAAGCCAGTGAATATATGTGGTTCCCACAACGAATAACTGTAGTTCTCTAAGTACCAATCAGCAGAACACAGTGACTGTGAGAGAATGCATGATCAATACATGTCCTTTTATTTGTCTCCAGTATTCTCCTTCTGTTTGTCTGCCTTGCTGTCTCTGACACCTAACAGCTCCTTTCTAAATCCCTCTTATTTCCCTGCTCTATTTATGAAGAATCAATATTACATTAATACTGTACATCTGACCATGGGTAGCATGTTTTTAACCATTATGCTGCAGACTTATCAAATTAAATGAGACAGTGAGAGTAGGTTGACACTGTTAAAGTCAATAACCCACTGCTTTAGTACTTATGACCCACTAAAGGTACATTTGGGCTGAAATGGCTCAGAATAGTGTAAGTAACTTTAATGGATTAGAAAATAAAGTAGCTGCTTACAGATCCTAGGAAGTCCACTGTATGCTTAACTTTATCTACAGACAGGTATTTTGCTTCTAGCACGCTACTGATCTAGCCACTGGCTCAGAAAGATCAGAGAAGAGATGTTAGGTTTGAACCAAAATGCCTGGCCTACATGTTAGATAATGGCAAATATGGCCAAAATCCATCTATGCCAGATTCCTATTCCCAGACAGATAAGTTTTCCTTGCAAAAATACAGCTAAAGTTTCATAACTTTACAGATCCTGGAAATCAGCAAAGACTAGTACTAGCCCCAGCCAGAAATATAAATGAGCGAAGGGTCACAGACCAGAGACAATGGAAGACAAAATTGAATCTTTCTGACTTAATTTTCTTCTTAATGAAAAGCATCTCTCACAAAGATGTTAGGTATTTATCAACAGCAATAATTCCCCCATCTCTACCAAAATATATTTGCTAGTGCCTGAAACTCTGAGTTCTCCCTTGCCAACTCCAGATTCTTTAAGGAGCATGTAGCTTTCTGAATGCTTTTTTCCCCCATTAGTGGCACATTGTGTACCGTATGTGGGTCTTTTGGTTGGGGGGGGGGGGGATGAGTTTGTTCACCCATGTGTTTTCTGTGCTGTGATACCATATTGGCTTTATACTAAGTTACTAAGATGTTTGACAATCCTGACAGAACTAATCTGAACATTGAAGCTTATACTGTCACGAAAAATGAAATAGAACATAGTAAAATTACAATGTGATTGAAAGCAGAAAAGCTTGCAATTATCCTAGTTAATTTGATGACTCTCTAAGTAACAGAGGGAGGGGGAAAGGAGCATGACAGAAAAAAGAATATATATTATTATTACTGTGAAAGGTTTCATTAAAAAGCATGCATCAGTGCTTAGCTAAATTGTTATTTCTCAGATTGCTTTTCCAGAGCAATGATGTCCATGTGCAGTCATAGAGTTTAAGCCCGGAAAGGACCACCAGATCATCTAGTGTGACCTCCTGTATATCACAGGCCACCAGCGCCACCCCGCACCCACACACTAAATCTAACACCCAACATTAGATCAAAGTATTACAACGCAAAGGAGACTAAGCTAGTATGTGCCACTGGCAGAGAAAAGGGCACTGATAGCTGAGGTCCCCACAATGGCAGGGAAATGATTAACTGAGATGATCCCAGCGAGTGATCTGCACCCCACACTACAGACAAAGGTGAAACCCATTCAGAACCACTGACAATCTGACCTGGGGGAAAATTCCTTACCCATCCTCCATATTGACATAGAATATCAGGGTTGGAAGGGACCTCAGGAGATCATCTAGTCCAACCCCTTGCTCAAAGCAGGACCAATCCCCAATTTTTGCCCCAGATCTCTAAAAGGCCCCCTCAAGGATTGAACTCACAACCCTGGGTTTAAGCAGGCCAATGTTCAAACCACTGAGCTATTCCTGCCCCCAATGCTTAGACCCTGAGTATGTGAGCAAGAACCAGCCAGCCAAGCACCTGAGAGAGACTGCTCAGTACCACCTCAGACCACTGGCCAACCCCATCCAGCGTCCCATCTCCAGCTGAAGCCATCTCCGATACTTTAGAAGAAAGAGACAAACAATTAGCCAGAATACATGTGCGGGGGGGAAGGCAAAAGTAAAGTGATTGTGACTTATGCCTGGCTGTACTCTCCTCTGACGCTCAGAGAGCTGCAGTATAACATGATGATTCCATTCTAGCAACTTCTTTCCATATTGGGCTTAAGTCAGTTGATCTGCCTTAGGCACTTCTCTTCTACTGTGCACTACATAGTTAGGCTCTGCTTGAAAAACAACTCCTCTGCCTTCCATGCCTAGTGTTGACCTACCAAGGTCATCGGTCTAACAGATCAGGTGTAAAAATGGCTCCCATTATGATAGCGGTCCAGGATAATAGGCAGGAGCCTAAACATTGTTGCCTTTCTGCTGCTTGGTCTAATGAAGAGGAGAAGCGGTAAGTGCAACGTGTACTAGGAAGAGCCAGCTATGTGGCTCTCCAGAATTCATACAGGTTTCAGAGTAGCAGCCATGTTAATCTGTATCCACAAAAAGAAAAGGAGGGCTTGTGGTACCTTAGAGACTAACAAATTTATTTGAGCATAAGCTGAAGTGAGTTGTAGTTCACAAAAGCTTATGCTCAAATAAATCTGTTAGTCTCTAAGGTGCCACAAGTCCTTCTTTTCTTTTTTGCAGAATTAATATGATTTCCCCTCAGCAGGGTCCATTACTTCTGAAAATTCATGCCCCCTGGGTGGGGTAGGGGTGGGACTTTAAGAAAGATACTCAACAATAATTATTCCTTGTGCAGTGTCTCTGGATCCAAACTGTCTTCTTTCCCCCAGTGGCTTGGCCTGCCATTAATGCTAAGTGACCATGTCACCAATCCAAGGCATACCCACTCTCCATTCACAACAGAATCATTCCCAACTCTGATTCCCTGATCCTGTCTTCCTCATATACAAATCTGTGTGCCTTTTAAATGTGTAAATTGGACTAGCTTTTGTAATTTATATGCACTCTCAGCTATTCCCATTTTTATTAAACTTACTGCAGACTGATGCTTTGAAGCAATACTCAGGAAGACAGACTGTACCCACACAGGGAGAGATATTTCTCCTTCTTGCAAGTTTGCTTAATTGCTGTGCATCAACATTAATCATATCTTCTGAAGAGCAGTTTTTCAGATCTCTTGTATGGGATCACAGTAAAGTGAACCAGGTAGTCAAATGGCTATTTGGATTTAGATTTCTTCATCACTGCCAAAGGAAGAATCTAAATTCAAATCCTATCTTCTCTTTTATAGAGTTGCCAAAGGCTGAAAGCCCAATCAGGAAGCATGCAGCCTTCTGGATGATGAGTTATCCCTCTTATTGCTTCACCAGTGACCCTGAATGCTTTTGGCACAGACCCTGAGTAGAGCTCTCTCCACCCTTTTTCACTAGATTAGAATTGCAAGCTCTGCTTGCAGAGACAATTGGTTATGTAGAAAATGGCAAAACAATTTATTTTCCCCTAAGTTTCTGCCTGTTCCCTATAATAGGCTTGAAACATCTGTCTGTGCTTGAGGAAATGTTTTTGTAGGTGGAGGTGAAAAGAGATGACTGCCTCATTTCACTCCACCCCAAATCAAGCTGCAGCCCAGCAGAAAAGGTCATTTTTGATGAAAATGTCTAAAATATTTAATGAGTTACAGTGAGAGGCAGAAGCACCTCAGTTCCCATTCTTCTTCAGATGAACTTAGAAGCATCCAGCAAAGACTGACGGGATACAAAGGGAAAATTTCATGTGTCTAAGTATAAAACGTATAGTATGCGACATTATACATGCCATTTAAAACATCAAAATAGATGAAAACTCTATATAGTCCACAGAAAAATCAGTAAAAAAAATGAGGAGGACTTGTGGCACCTTAGAGACTAACAAATTTATCTGGGCATAAGCTTTCGTGGGCTAAAACCCACTTCATCGGATGCATGCAGTGGAAAATACAGTAGGAAGATATATATACACAGAGAACATGAAAAAATGGGTGTTGTCATACCAACTGTAACAAGACTAATCAATTAAGGTGGGCTATTATCAGCAGGAGAAAAAAAACTTTTGTAGTTTTAATCAGGATGGCCCATTTCCAACAATTGACAAGAAGGTGTGAGAAACAGCACGGAGAAATAGTTTTTACTTTGTGTAATGACCCATCCACTTCCAGCCTTTATTCAAGCCTAATTTAATGGTGTCCAGTTTGCAAATTAATTCCAAGTAATTATTTTGCATGCATCTAATGAAGTGGGTTTTAGCCCATGAAAGTTTATGCCCAAATACATTTGTTAGTTTCTAAGGTACCACAAGTCCTCCTTGTTGTTGGTTTTTTTTTTGTTTTTTGTTTTTTTTGCTGATACAGACTAGCCCGGCTACCACCCAGAAAAATAAGTGGCACTAAGAAAATGTTCCAGAGACCAATATCTACCTAATAGAATCAAACAGAAGTCCAGGCACTGGTTACAGTCCAGAAAAACAAGAAAGTGATTGCAGTAAAAAAGGAACAAATTAGATGTAAATAATAGACTTCTGTGCCAGGGAAATGAAACAAAAAAATCACTATGTTAACTATTAATTTTTAGTTCTCAGACTAATGATGATCTGAGTAGTAATCCCAGCAAGGAAGGATGGAAATGTCATGAAACCAAAAGAGACATGGGCTAATTCTTAGGGCTCTCTCCCCACACCAAAACATGGCAGTCACAGCCTCCTCATATGTCCCCCAGATCTATTTTTAGTTTCCTGACTGATGTCAAACAAATTAACTTTAAATCAAAGAACCTGCTTGATAAAAACAATAAAGAACATGTCATCCTCTAATATATATGTGAAAGAAACTCTCATCTGATAATATTTGAGATATTGGAAGATATATTTTCGTACTGAAAATAAGCTTTCACCATACTGCAGGTCTGTTCATGTACTGATATTCTTTGAGAAACATGCTGTAACCAAAAACAATGTCACAGTCTTTGCAGTGGAGTGTGACTAACATTCTACCTTTCCTACAAGCCATAAGTCCCAATGACTTCAGAATGCGTGGTGGGTTTAACTGTTTCAGTGGTATCAATGCATTTACTTAAGTCAACATTTTTCAGAGTGCTTTTCAAATAGAGCTGATCAAGTAACTAATTTAATTGATTTTGCCCATTTTATTGTTCATAAAATGTTCTTGCGCAGGTTTTGATTTTCTCAAATTTATTTGTTAAAAAAATTACTCAATGATTCATCTCTGTAAATAATTCTTGCCCTGTAGATTGATTGTTTACAAGTACCTGATTGTTTACAAGCACCTGATTGTAAAGAATCTGTTATATGAAATTCAGCTGTGTTGGTTAGGCTGGCTTGAAGACAAGTCATGCGGTACTGTTTCTATTCCCTGATTGGCTGAGAATATATCTTAGAAACTTCTTTCTGGAGCAAATACCATGTTAATGAATTCCAGATATGCATTTTGATTAATATATCTAATAATTACTTAAAATTGCCATTTCTATTAATATTATCATCAATAAACTCATTGACTAAAATATATGTAGATAACGTGCACTAAAAGGGCTCCAACACAGGAGTTTCCCCCCTCTAATTTGCCCAGTTTTAATTTCAAATGTTGCTATGAACAAATGTGTAATACCAGAGCATATATCTGACTTTGGCAGTGTCTTGTAGATCCATATACATCCTGCACGTAGTCAGGCTTGATGATGAGTACACACTGTCTGAAAATCAGGCTCCTTCAAGGTATCCCAAGCAGGTCACCAAGATATGAACATACCCACAATCACTAATCATGCATCACACATGCAAATCTTGGCTTTCAGTAACTATTATATAGATCACATTTCTACACTGAAAGTGAAATAAGTAATGCACGTATTTTGCTCTGCTGAAAGACCAGGGTCCAATCAAATCTTCTGCAATGTAAGATATGGCTAACTATGAAGTCTGTATGGATTTCTATTTTATTATTGCTCACCTCATGTGTGTTTTGGCTGAATATTAAAAAACTGACTGTGGCTGACATTTATTTCATAGTGCTGTCAGTACTAATAAAACAGATAAGATTGATGTTATGCCTATGGTAACAGGTTTGTGTAGGTTACTGGTTATGCTTATTAATTTACATGGAATCAAACTCTTCCAATGATTGTGCAAACTCCACTTGATGTCTCCACTGGAGATAGTTGACTTTCCATATAGATCTGCATCATGGAAGGATACTTTTAAAAAGTGTGAGATAAGCTTCCAGAGGGATGTTTTTATTATCATGCCTTCAGTGGACTAGAGTTTTTGGATAAGAATTTGCTTTAACTGGACATTATGCTGAATACATCCCTTGTTCAAACCAAGTCTCCTTTTCTTAAAATCAGAGCCCTGTTTACGTATCATAATCACTGGTATATGTCCTTTATGAGCTTTGATGCAACATCCCAATCTAACAACACATGGAACCCAAAAAGAAAAGGAGAACTTGTGGCACCTTAGAGACTAAGAACTAAAGCAAGTGCTTAACTTTAAGCATGGGCTAAGTTCCACTGAAGTCAATAAGACTTAAGTATGTGCTTACAGTTAAGTACATACTTAAGTGCTTTATTGAACTGGGGCCCTTCGTTACTTAGGAGCCCATAGTTCACTGAAACCAGTTTAATCCACTTTAAGGACATAAGGAGGCATGGATCTGATTGAACAGTTTCATTCACAGGACAGCAGAAGATTGGAGTCAAGATTTGCCTGCAAGTCTCAGAAGAGAATTATGCCCTTAAAGAAAGAGAATGAATTTAAAACAACTGAGATGCTGAAAAGGTTCTGGTGGCATTAGGTTTAACTATACAAATGTTCTCACCAAAGGAAACTGTTTGAAATTTCTATCTTAGTAAAATTGCTGCTTCAAATCCCCTATTCACTCCCTGGATTTACTCATAAATATTTTAGAAATATGACATCTGTACACATACAGTTTTTAGCACCGTCATTTTCATAGCCAAGTGTTACATTTTACATGTGTACAGTCTACTTCATGTGAAAAGAGAACACAAATGGTGTCTATGTCTTGAATTGTATCTTGTGTGTATCCGATTGCACATGCTAGAAGGGCAGGTTCAGGTCCTTTTGAAAATTTCCTTGCAAGAAATTGTGTATATTTCATGCCTACATGTATATGTATTATTTCTGAAACTGCATTAGAAATGGCTGTTTCCATGCCTTAACCCCCAATTTGCACAGATAATCATGGTAATTGCAAACAGAAATATAAGCTTGCAAATACACAAATTCTTCAATGCAGACCTCCAGCCTCCCAGTTTCACAGTTCAATCCACTGTGTCTCTAGACAGATAGCATTTTGAGAGCTCAGAAACATGCATGTTTTGAGTATTGTCCAGAATTGTGAAAAGTTTGCAGACAGCAGTCCTGACTGCAGCATGTCAGGAATCCATGGGCCTTGAAATGTAAACTACTGAAAAAAAAATACAATAAAGTCACCCATAACTAGGAGCTATGCCATTCTGTTCATAAAAAAAAATCTAGCGGTGATATATAGTGAGGTGCATAGATGAAGTGAAATAGGCGTGAAGTATGAAAGAAGAAAAGCTGAAAGTTCAGAAGCTCCACAAACTCAAAAACAGTTTTGGTTTAAAACAATAAAAAGCGTGAGATTTTGCATGATAGTCAGGAATTACGCAGCAATCAGTCAGTACAGTAATAGAAAAATATCTCACCCTGTGACTAATGTACACTAAAATGTGTTGCCTAAAATCTATTCCATATCCAATAGTCATTTTATTTTTGTGAATTATCAGGATGTGAGTAAGTTTAATAAATATGAACATTTTATTCTGTGAAAAATATAAATTTCTTGCCACTTTAATAAGTAAAAGGAAGGGGAAAGCAGCTTACAGTTGCAAGTGATATATTTAAATGCAGCAGGTAAAATCATAACCCCCCTGAAGTCACTGGGAGTTTCGTCCAGTATCTTTCTCTGCTTCTTATTGGAATTGTTGCCTATCTTAGCCTGCAAGTACTAGAGATTAAGGACCACACAGTTTCTTCACACTGCATGTGTTTATTAGTGAGTATTTCTCCCTGTTTAATGGGATATATGGCAACTTCAATTGATGCACATATAAGGAAAAGAGCTCCATCCTTCATATATAAAGCCCATACAAAAACATTGCCTGCACAAGGCATATACTTATCAATTAAGCAAAACAATATTTCTGTTGGTATGTTGGCTGAAGTATATTTCCAATCTTACCTCTCCATTCTCCAGTGGGTGGATCTTGGAGTAAAACGAAGTGCATATAACTTCATCATCTTTTGCATAGGATGGAGGCCCTCTGCGGGGATGAATGTTGTAACGTGTCAGGCATTCTGTGTCTGTTATGGCATAATACTGCCATGGCTGATAGTTAACACCATCCAGTGAACGCTCCAAAATCCAGTTCCCAGGTCGAGGCGCATTAGCTGCTTTCACAATAACATATGCAATCTGGAATACCTGGAGAACAAATTAAAAATCCACGTAAATGTGTATTTATATATTCATTTTCTGCCAAAGTAAAAAGGCTAAATATAGTCAATTCTCATTTGAGAATTTTTCCCTGAAAATGAAAGGAGGCAACACCTTCCAGTGAAACTCTTTGACCGTGAAAATATCCCTTCTCCAGTAATATTTCTGCAAGAAAGAAATTCCACTGTGACAGCACAGACTTTTGGAAGTGTGATAAAAAATAATCCTCCAGATTCAATCTAACTCACTAGAGAATTGCCAAACCTCTCCTTCAGGTTCATTTGAAATATTGAAAATTTTATCTTTGTATATGGTATTTACATTTGTACAATTTACTGTATATCAATATATGCATATAAATGTTCATTTGAGCATACATACACACACACCTTTTGTAACCGTTACCCATTTCCAAAACTCAATTGTGATTTTCTCTCTCATGTAAAACTCTGTGGTTAAGACATTAGTGGGTAATCATGTCATATGAAATCTCTCTATAAAACATTTCTGGCCACAACACATGGCTTCTGCACAGCTGCCATAAATAAGCCTTATAGAGATACATGAAATGTCACTATAAACAGAATAATAGCATGTAATCAACACTTATTATTGTCTGCTTCATCTGTCTTTCCAGTTGATGTATCAAGGTTTTTTCCTGCTAGGCTGCTTGCTGGGATTTGAGTCACAAACAACAGTTACATTTGTAGCTCCAGAACAACATTTGCTAATGATGCAGCATCTTTTCCCCTAATAACATACAGATACCACTGTGCTAACAGTGAAGCAGAGGAGTGAGTACATAGGTACCTGTTAGAAGGGATGAATGTACTGTGAATTAATAGGTTTCAGAGTAGCAGTCGTGTTAGTCTGTATTTGCAAAAAGAAAAGGAGTACTTGTGGCACCTTAGAGACTAACAAATTTATTTGAGCATAAGCTTTCATGAGCTACAGCTCACTGCATTCGGTGGAAAACTCGATGAATTAATAGTTAGAGTCACTTTTCTATGAGGTAGTGCCATGAGCACATACAGAAGGAGGCTGGAGGGAGAATATCGCACTAATTTCTGGCTTAATGGCTTCAATGTTGGATTTGGGAGAGTGACTGTGAAGAACATATATGACAAAAAATTATCAGATCTACACCTCAACTCCATCATTCTGCCCTCCAGGCACATACCAAGAACAAAATAGTTAAGATCCAGAGCACAGAATTCTGCCCTCTGTGAAGCCCAAGTATTAACAATGCTTGGAGATCTTTGGGATGGGATTAGGGGCAGGCAAGAGAAGCTCCCTGCTCTCTGCCCTCTTAAGAAGAAGCTCCTGCAGTATTTACAAGCACCATGCTGTCACAGCACTTGCCATCTGTTTTTCAACTTGAAAAACATGCATATGGGAGAGGTTTTGTTGAGGGTTGCCTTAGGTGGTGAGTATTACTGTGTCCACTCAGAGCATGAGAACTTGGTTATGAACACTATTTTTGGTGGACATATATCAGCATATAAACCAGCAAAACCCTGAGCTAGGAAAGACTAACCACACTATTCATTGGTCTCGTTCAATCACTCTCCTCTTATTTCATACATGCCTTTTACTCTCTTCATTGTTCCCACTTATTGACAGATTGAATTGCAGCCATAAATTACAGCCACACCGGATCTGTAAACAGTAAATAAAAATAGTTTAAAAATAGCTAAACTTTATTTTCTCCCCTCACAAAATTATGCTGTTTGGTAAGAAACAATCTAATTGGAGAGCTCAATAATTTTTTTTAAAACATTGTATTGTAATTGTTGAGAAAAAACTGCATTGTCTAGGAGACTGTTTCTGATATATTTGTACAGAAAGTTATTTTGGACTTTTTTTGCATGGGTAGTGGCTCCATTGAACTAAATAATTTCATATTACACTAATATGTCTGATCTAGTCCAGCCATGTAACCTTTTTTTGGCTCAAAACATCCAGTCCAGAGATTTCACTATGAAGTATTCCCAACAAATACTTTAGTATTTGATTTCATACTCGAAGCTCAGATATTAGGACAACAGCAGAACTGCTGAAATCTGTGCAATCACACTGAAATACACAATAAAAAATGGGAGGTGTAGTGTTTGGTCTGACAACCCTAGAGTATGGACCAGGAGTATTTTCTACTGTTGAATACCATCATGCTCCAATATCAGCATTGCTCAAATACATGTTCTCATCGCTGCAAAAACTGCTGTCAGTGTTCACTTTACACTCTCAGTTGTGTTGGGCTCTGCAGGGCTAACGGGAATAAAGGAAAGTAAAAGGCTGCTTTTACAACTAAAGTAAGCAGACTTATTGAGGATGAAGGTTCCATTTTTATAGTCACTCTTCAGATTAGGAGTACTTGTGGCACCTTAGAGACTAACGCATTTACCAATGTGATATATGCCATCATGTGCCAGCAATGCCCCTCTGCCATGTACATTGGTCAAACTGGACAGTCTCTACGTAAAAGAATAAATGGACACAAATCAGACGTCAAGAATTATAACATTCAAAAACCAGTTGGAGAACACTTCAATCTCTCCGGTCACTCGATTACAGACCTGAGTGGCTATTCTTCAACAAAAAACACTTCAAAAACAAACTCCAACAAGAAACTGCTGAATTGGAATTAATTTGCAAACTGGATACAATTAACTTAGGCTTGAATAGAGACTGGGAGTGGATGAGTCATTACACAAAGTAAAACTATTTCCCCATGTTATTTCTCCCTCCCACCCCACCCCCCACTGTTCCTCAGACGTTCTTGTTAACTGCTGGAAATGGCCCACCTTGCTTGTCACCATGAAAGGTTTCCGCCCCCCCCCCCCCCCCGGCTGGTGATGGCTCATCTTAAGTGATCATTCTCTTTACAGTGTTTATGATAAAACCCATTGTTTCATGTTCTCTGTGTGTGTGTATATAAATCTCCCCACTGTATTTTCCACCGAATGCATCCGATGAAGTGAGCTGTAGCTCACGAAAGCTTATGCTCAAATAAATTTGTTAGTCTCTAAGGTGCCACAAGTACTCCTTTTCTTTTTGCGAATACAGACTAACACGGCTGCTACTCTGAAACTCTTCAGATTGGAACCATACTTTAATAAGGATCCTGTGTATACTGCAGAAGATTTATCCTAATTCCTTTCTCTTGTATTCCATTGAGATATTGTACATTATGGATGAGTTATCAGTTGATTACATATCTTTTGGTTTTGTTTATTTTTGTTTACTTGTGTTAAGAAAAATGCAATAAAGTTTTAAAGAAAATATAAAGGGAAAGAAAATAAACAGTTGAGATGCTGCAACTCATGGAATTTTTTCTTAATTTAAGAAAACACTTTAATAGTGTAGTACATAAAGATTCATTTTTAAACACACACTAGTTAGAGTTTTCAGCTGACCCAGAGCATTGTCTCTGTCTTGCCTTTGATTTGAGAATTCCAAAAGTAGCTTTTGAAATGATGCCAAATTATTTACATTCCATACAGTTATGAATCACATTCCATTTTTCTAATTCATGTCTCCATTCATCAGCTGACCCCAAAGATGGTGTCTTTGTAATAAAACAAGATTATTCCTTCAGTGTGGGCCATGCAATAGAATAGGAAAGCCAAACTTGGGAACTAAATGAATTTTTTGATCCCCACAAAAGAGTATGGACTAAATGGTCCCATTTAGACACAGACATGCATTGAGAGAGTTGTGGAACTGCACACCAGTAGGAGCTCAGGGAGAAACAGTTTCTTTTGGGCAGGCTGGTAATGCTACTATAGGCACCATTAAAATGTAAATGTTCAGTGTCAGATCCCTCAGTTGCTGTAAGTCAATAAAGCTCCATTGATTAACACCAGCTGAAAATAACACCCTTATGGTGGTAAATTCCTCGCTTTGGTACAGATTCCAAACATGCTAACAACAAAAAATGGAATAGGGATAATGGGGTGGATGAATGATTTTTCAATAATTCTGAGGCCTTGTCTATATTAGAGAAGTTACAAGATTTCACACCCCCTCAAAATGATTGAAGACTACCCTTACCCATACACAAACGAAAGCGCTTCATCTGATTGTTGGGGAGGCAAGCAAGTAAGTTACATTATAACGGTCTCGATGGAAGAACCACAGTTGCCAGGGAATTTTCAGTGGATAATGTGGGGGGAATGGCAAGAGACAGGATTGGGGAAGATTTTGAGGAGGGTACTGTGGAGACAGGTGGGGTGTGACAAGATGGGTAGCTGAGAGGGAACTCTCAGCCAGTGAATAAAGGAGGTTTTCTAGTTCAGGGAGCTGTCATCTTTGTCAAAGATGACAGCCACTCCACCTGAATTAGTGTAAGGCACTCCTGGTGTGGGTGCAACCTTACCTTAGTGGACAAACCTGTCAATGGTTCTTCAGTTAGCACAATACAACCAACTGGAACTCAGCAACTGAGTGCTCTAATACAGATAAAACCTAAAGTATCTTTGAGATTTACTGCACTTATGTCACACTGTCACCATGTTTATTTCACAATGACACAAAAAGTGAACCAGTTCTGCTAGCTGGAGTCAAAATTCCTAGTAAAATGTTCACTCTGAGCTTGTTCCCATAGGGTATTTCATGAAATACATCTTTCTGTTTTACTTTTTGATTAGATCAGTAGGCTGATACGAGTAAATGATATCATAATAGATCAATCTTAGAGCATATCTCTTTTTACACAAGTCCAATGGAGTACAACTGGTAATCAAAGTTTGCCAATCTGAATGTGAAAAAAGAGCAGAGCAGTACCAAACTACCTAGTGGCGTATAGCAGCCAATTAGCACAGCAGCCACTGTACAGCTGGAACTGTTTCCAGTTACTTCATTCATGTGACTATAACATAATTAGTAGGGGAATACTCTAAATAGTCCTCTGAGCCTTTCCCAAATTATGGACAGAATGGGCCTCATGATGAGATACAAAATGAGTCTTGGGTCTCATTTTCATTGCTAATTATCTCAGCAGCAAAGTCTTCAAAACACACATTGAGAAACACACTTCCATATGTTATAGCACTGTCTCTTCTCAAGAATGGCTCAGAAGATATAGGAAAGTGTATGCTATTGTACAGGTAATTTGCTATACTAATATTATTCAGATTGTCTGAAGTGAATCATTAATCTGCATAAGGTTAGCCAATGAAGCAGAAATTTCCTTGTGTGTTACTCCCACCTTGTCTTCTATTTCAAAAATAAATCCATCAGCTAATAGTAGTTTTTGTAATTCAGAATAGCATCACAAATTAAATACAGTATTGACCAATTATATAGAATATTGCCCAACATCTCAGAACCTAATTCTGAAAAACAGGGCTAATGTTTCAGAGTTATACCAACAATCTGGGATAAAATGTTTCTTTACTTGTTTCTTTACTGTTATAGTTTTCTCTTTAATTTTTGTTCTATACATCAATCAGGTAAACTGTAACATATATGTGGCATTCGGAATTTGGACAAAGGTTTATATTCTTATTTAGATGCTTAAGATGTATGAACATAATTAACCTAATTCTGCAAAATTGTGTGGATAAATCTAAGCATTTTTTTCTATTCATAATTAATTTTTAATCCTTATGGTTGCAAAAATATCCTCCTAAACTTAACACTAACATTGTTTATAGTCAGTTCCTCTTCCTGAATTGACAAACAGGCAACCTAAAACAACTCTTATAAGTATGAACTACCCATTCATCTCAATGATGCATTAACTCTGGAATGTAATGATAATAAATGAGATGCCAACATTGTTAACTGTTTATCTGCTGATCATTTTACAAGAAACATGTACTAATACTGGATGCAGTGGTGGATAATGAACCAGGGCAAATGGATGTTGTCAAGGGTTGGTGAGGAGGTCATCAAGCCACTGTTCCTGCCTCTATTGCTCTTTTCTCCCCTCCAAAATATTATATACATAAGTAACTTCTTGTCCTATCCATAAAGGGACAGCAAAGAAGGAATTTATTTGGTCTATGAGTCAGTAGAAATAACTGCATCTCTGTGTCAGGTTCTAGCATCTGACAGAATGAGTCAATAAAAAAAAGCATGCACTTCTAAGGCTGTCTACACTTGTGTGAAGGTTCTACACGATACTTTGTTGAAAACAGAAAAAAATATCTGTCAGCATCCTTTCTTTTTATTCCATTCAGTTTCTTCTTGCAGGAATATGCAGCCAATATAGTAAATTTCTCATATTGATGTATGTTGAGGTTATGAACGTTTGTAAAGTGAAAAAAATTCTGGGACTTCAGTATTTAAGTTGCCCATATCCCAAAACTTGAGATTTCTCTAGCAGCAACACACATGAGCTCATGAAGCAACTCGGCCTGGAGCCAGTGAATCAGGCTGGTAGTAGTAGCATTTCCTGTTCCCATTGTCGCAGAATGCCTTGCAGAGGACCTTTACTTCTGAGGACATGGGAAGAGTCGACACCGCACACTGATTAAAACGGAGAGACTTGTCCAAGCCCAGATGATACATTGATGATGAGTGATATTGAAATGCATACATTAGTAAGAGAGGATCTCAGAGCCAGCTGCAGAAGGATGTAGCTGGGGTGAGAGAGTAGGGAGTCCTCAGATTAATAACAGTATTCTAATAGTCAGATTTTGTGTACCGAACATCATCCATGCATCAGGAAATCCAAATATAATCATGAAATATAATGAAATTAATATAATGCCAATTCCTATACTACACAGTTAGTTTCATATCCATATTTTAAAATCATCATTAACAGTGTATACTGGTTTCTTTGTATGCAGAATATCACGTCCCTCTACTGGATGAAATATTAGACCTACAATGTTTGTCATTTTGTAATAGTCTTGCTTTCTAATGGCTTTTACATCTGAAAGAAATACTAAGTCCAACTGCTACTGATAGCTATTAAGCAGATTTTTCATTGGTACATGGTGTAGCAGCTCATGCTTTTGAAGACTGCCATCATGCATTCAGTTCCCAACACCCCATGTAAGCAGTCATTTGTCGGTTCTGGCGTGTGGTCAGAGACCATTACAAGAGTTTATATCATGTGCCTCTTTCATTTCTGACAGAAGATAGGAATCTTTGACATCAGAATTTTTAAAATAGTGGATATTTTAAAAAATTAGCAGCTTTCCTCATGTAAGCAACTTTTAAAACTCTAAAGCCTAATTCAGATGTGGAAAAGAAACTAATTTAAGAATAGCATTTCTCTCAAAACTCCTCAAGCTGCCATGTAAATTTCTATCTAACACTTTGTCATGAGAGAGACAGGCACATCACTTTCAAACATTCTGCTCTCACAGTCAGAGAAGCTATAATTGAAAATGCCAGCATAGGGGAAAAGATGCTTAGTAGGAGTCAACTAATATCAATTTAGAGAACCAAACAGCTCCCTACCATGCTGTAGTTTGCCTTCTAATGACAGTATCTCTCTCCTGCTCATCGGAGTTGCTGCCAGCTGAAATTCTCCTACTAATGGGGAGCTTGGGCTAAAAGCACATGCTTGATTCCAAGGTAGTTTCTCCATAATGTGATAGACTTCACTAGTTGCAACTGATCAGGGTGGGACTCTTTGTCCTGTTAAAATCTCATGAAGAGAGTGTCACAGAACATAAGGTGCCACTGAACAGATTTTGGGGGCAAATGTGGGAAAAGCTTTGACATAGTGAACCCCAAAAATCTAAGTCAGAACATCAATATCTGTAAATCTATCCATTTTCCAATTAGAAATAGTATTTATCTTCCTCATGAAACAATAATATTCACTCATATGGACATCTCAATTCTGTTCAATCAATAAAATCGTATCTGGAAAATGTACCCTAAACAAGAGTATAAAAATGCCTTTTTTTCCTGGTCCAACTTTCTCCGCAACGACCACCTTTAACCATCAGAGTAACCACAGATCCTCTAAAAACCATGTTCTTCTTAAGAAAACTAAATACTTTACTAACATAACAGCTCTCACATTTTGATCATGTTCTAAGCAGCAGAGCAATAGAATTCATCTCATTATTGTAACATGTAAAGGGGAAGTCTACCACAACAAAACAAAACAAACAAAAAAGCACTCTGTGAAAAGCCAAAGCACTGCAAAACTAGACCTGACTCCTGATCTGCCCTGCTGCTGAATACTTAGAGACACATTCAGCTGAGTGAGGAGCGTAAGTGCCAGCATAGTTTCTGGCAGCCTCAGTTCTTTGCGATTTTCTCTACTTTCTGAACTTGCTGCTTAGTTGTCAAAGCCTATAAAGGATTGGTTGCTTTCTCTGGACAACATTTGCGGCTTCTTGTCTTTAGCCTTTATCACACCAGAGTTTAAGGTCAAAATTAGTCTTTCCCAGTCACTTCCCCTGTAAGACAGCGGGAGAAAGCAACTTACATTTATTCATTTCCTATGGCTCTACATTTCTTTCCATGGAGAAAACAAACAAAAGGAAGTATTTTTTTCACACAACACAATCAACCTGTGGAATTCCTTGCCAGAGGATGTTGTGAAGGCCAAGACTATAACAAGGTAAACTAGATAAATTCATGGAGAATAAGTCCATCAATAGCTATTAGCTAGTATGGGCAGGGATGGTGTCCCTAGCCTCTGTTTGCCAGAATTTGGGAATGGGCAATGGGGATGGATCACTAGATGATTACCTGTTCTGTTCATTCCCTCTGGGCTACCTGGCATTGGCCACTGTCGGAAGACAGGATACTGGGCTAGATGGACCTTTGGTTTGATCCAGTATGGCCGTTCTTATGTTCCTATTACTTTCAAGAAAGACAGGCTGGAATGCTTTTTTTTCCCCGCAAGCCAGAACTGCACTCATAGTGGGGAATAGCGGGGAGAAGGGGTGCTAATTCTGGGGCCAATCCAGCTCCCAAGACAATGGGAGTTTTCATGTACTTTAACGAAAATTCCACTGGGGCCCTCTTCACCTACTTCATTCCAAAATGAGCTATCTGTATGCTTGAGGAGTTGGTAATGATGGCAGCAATTCTACAGGTGCCATTTGAAACATTGATCAGGAGTTCCAGTTATTTACAATGCCACTCTCAATCTCAGCACTGATTACAGAGCCAACCCTACAACAATGAATATCATTTAGATTCCAGTGATGACTCCAAACACCATCAATAATATTCCCCACTTTAATATATGCTTTATTTCCACCATAGGAACCTTAATATTAATATTGAAACAAATAAAGCTATTTTGGTCAGATAAAGGTACAATATGCACTAAGATATCTTCCCCCCAAAAAGCCTAATTTTCTCACTGAAATTGTTTAGGATTTGCTTTATGTACAAGTGACAGCAAGTTCGCACAACAGTAAACAGTTTTATGAATGTGAAGTCTAAAAATTTTATTCATGTTTATGATTTCTGTACTTTTCAATTCAATGGAAAAAAATTATATTAATAGTACATAAAGAAATGCTTATTTTTAATCTGAGGTGACACCCACCTGTTACCCACTTTGAAAAGAAGGATACAACACATGTCTGTGAAACTGCTGTACCGCTGAGCAGAAAGCAACTTTATCTAAGGGACTGTTGCCCCCTTACTTACATTCAGTAGGGGTGTTTTAGTTGCTAGCACTCAGTACTAAAAAGGGGGAAGGGTCTATGGGGAATCAGGACCCTAAGACTGATAGCCCCCAGGAACAATGGGGAGAGGCCAATGCTCCAGATCAGCCTGAATGACAGGGCGGGCAGGCTAATCAGGTAGTCAGGAGGCCAGGGAGGTCCCGTCCTCTGTGTGAGCTGGAATTGCCTGGGTCAGACAGAGTGGGGCCGAGCTAAGGAGAAAGCAGGGGCCCAAGCTGAGCTAGGGAGCAGGGCCGCGCCAGATCCAGAGAGAGCAGACCCTGTCCTGGGAAGAAAGCTGCAGCAACCAGAGCCAGAGGAGCCAGAAAAGCAGCCCAGGAAGCAGGTCAGTGCTGGGAGCAGAATCACAGAAGCAGCCTGCAGAGCAGACCTGTCCTTGGAGCAGAGCTGTAGCAACCAGAGCCAGAGGGGCCAAAGAAGCATCCCAGGGAGCTGGAGGCAGAGCAACAGCAGCCGTGCAGAGACAGAGTGGTGCAGCTGGGGCTGGAGCAGTCCCGAGCTGGGTGCGGTAAGCTGCTGGGGAGAGCAAGGGGGACCCTGGGCAGTGGGCCCAACACAGGGAGACGCCTCAGCCAAGAGGCTCTGCAGGCCAGGCTTGGATCATAAACCCGACAGGGCCGGGGCGACACTGGGAAGAAGGGTTCTACCACTTAGAGCCAGAGAGCATGTGGCCACCACCAGAGCAAGTGTCCAACCCACAGCATCCCTGCAGCACAGCCAGGGCCGGAGAAGAAGGTCTGGGACTTACAAGGAACAGCCTGTGAACTGCCCTGACATTCCAGAGACACTGTTTGTGATGTTCCCTGCCACAGAGCCGGTTGAAGTGTTTCCTTTAACCTTTCCCATTTTTCCTTATTCTTTTTAAAATTAATTGTTGAATAAATAACTTGCGTTTGCTTTAACTTGTATGTAATGGTCAGTGGGTCAGAGAAATGCCCAGTGCAGAGAGAATACCCCGGAGTGGGGACACCCTAGCCTCTGTCCAAGGTGACCACAGCAGGGTTGGGGGTTGAGCCCCCCAGGAATCCTGGGCCCAGCCTTATTGGGGTTACAAGGACTCTGCCAGACAGGAGAGTGGAAGGGGAGTCCTCAAGGACAGGGAGGCCACTGGGTAAAGGAAGTGGGAGCAAGGACTCAGATCCTTTCGCTAGCCCACTTCACCGGGGTAGTGCAGAAGCCAGGAAAGTTCCCCACAACAGCGGGCCTATTCCCCCGCTTACATTTAGTATAACTGACATTTAAAACCTTTATATCTTTCTATTGAAATCTTAGTGGGAATGTGCTTAGACTGTTCTAGTGAAAAAAACAATTGTTTTCAAATAGATTGGGGGGAAAAGAACTCTTAAAACACCAAATCCAAAAGACTCATTTTAACTTCAGGATAACATTTGCAAAGGTGTCTAAGTGACTTAGGAGTGTGTGTCCCATTCTCAAAAATAACTTAGCCATTTAAGAGCCTGTGTCCTATTGACTTTCCATGTGACTTAGGCTCCTATGTACCTAAGACACTTCTGAAAACAGGATTTAAGCTCCTATATCATTTAAGCACTTGAAATGTTTTATCTAGACCATTTAAGATGCTCTTAGGTCCTGATTCTGCAGAGACTTATGTATGTTTTTAACTTTACAGTCAATGGGGCTGCTCACAGTGCATGAAGTTAACCATGTGCACAAGTCTTTTCAGTATCAGGCCTTAGACTGTAAGCTCTTTGGGTCAGGACCATCTTTTCATTATATGTATGTATAGTATCCCTGACTGGGGCCTTCAGGAGCTTCCATAATATACATAAATAATAATAATCTGACTGGATAAACTGAATAACAAAAGTAGTACTACTGAAATGACACAAACCGTCAAACAAATCTCAAACCAAAACTGCAGATTTTCATACAGACAGAAAAAGTTTTGTTAAAGTTCATTTACATAATAGTTTGTTTTCTTTAATTTCTCCTCATCTCTGCACTTCTTTGCTTCACCTGGGTTTGGAAGTGGAAATACTGTAAAAGACAGTTCTGGCAGTGGTTCCAGCCTAGCTGATGCCAGCAAGCATTAGAAATTTCCCAGAAAAAATGTTATGAGATTTGCAGTTCAGAGACATTTATGCACATTCTGCTAAGCATCTGAATTTCTGGGTGCTTATCTGAACCAAATATTTTCAAAGTACTTTGAGGACTACTTGAAACATAAGCACAAGACAGCATGGATGAGTTTGGGGTAGGGGGGTGAAGGACCATAAAGAATGGACTCTCAAATGGAAAAGTATTAGGAGAAATTACCACATCCATATAAGAAGAATTTCCTTAGCTACAGTCAGGAACTGTAATATTTCAAGATCAAGAGCCAAGCAAAAGCTGTTCCTTGGCAATAAAACTGTACACTTTATGTAAGGAAAGGCTAACCCTCTACTATTTGGTAATGGTGTTTAGAAGAGACACAATAAATATCCTCTTCATTAAAGAGGTTCAGTGACTTAGAATATCAAAGAGCAAGAGGCATGTGTTAATGAGTGTCTTTTCTTTTTGTTTAAACTGAATCACTGAAAAGTGACTCCCCAAGCACTACTGAAGCACACTGCTGCACGTGGGTTTAACTGAGCAGAAACGGATAGTATTATTGCCAGCAACAAATGAATTCTCCCGTCTTTAAAGGAAAAAGGCATACATACACATTCCTCATCTTAAATCAATGAACCTTGGGTGCCTTTCAGCAGCCTCAGGTTCTACCAAAACGTTTACTTTATTATCACCACACCATTATTAACTTGGGGTGGTTCTTGATGTGCTAGCAAATCAAGATCACTGCTGGGTTGAAGCTGCTGGCAAGTCATCTTTTCAAATGCAATGGTCTGGCCTAGGCCATGTCCTGGCATATAACCCATATTGCCAGGGACGGTGGTGTCTTATTAAATATTGGGTTTACTCATGTTTTTAAATAATATTTACAGCCCACAATCGGCTAATACAAAAAAAGTACAGGAAATAAACTGACTTACTGACATTTGCTTCAAGTTTATCACTATTGACCCAATCCTGCAAGCTGCTGAATGCCTACAGCAAGTTGTTTAGCATTCTGAACTCCCATTAGGGTGCTCATTGCAGAATTAGGCCCTATGACCATAAGGCCAATATACCACAAAAAAGCAACTTAATCAATCAATAAATAACCTTCTAATAGGTCTGCTGATGTCATCCTACTTTTATCATCAGTGGCTTTCAATAACACAACACATAGAGGACTCATGCCTCCTGATACTGGGGGGCACAATCTAAACAGGAGCACACATGACCGTTCCATGTGTCTCCTCTGCCCAGCAACACGACCACCCTGTGCCCAGCCCGAGGCCGGTGCTCTCCCCACCCCACCAGAGTTACCTTCAGAAGGCGGGGGGCCTCTCCCACTGCATCTCCCTCTCCCCACACACGTTCAGCCATTCTCCCTAGCAGCTGGGCCCAGGTGAGGAGTGGGAGGGAACCCCTTCTCAAACCTGCTGAAGCTGTCTGCTCTAGGTCGTTGCTCTGTGCAGCACAGCAGCTGCCTGAGAGAGCCTGGCTGTGGAGGTGGCGGCCCACTCTCCACCCGGGCCCAGTTGCCAGGGCCAGGAGCAAAGAGAGCCGGAAACATAACGGGGGAAGGGAGGGTTCCTGCTCACTCAGCCCATGTCCCCGGCAGCCGGGTGTGAGCTAGTGGGTGGGGGGGGAGGGGAGGCAGAAGCCACCGCCTCCCCATCTGGGCTCTGGGAGCCAGCCGCCACACTGCATAGAGCAGCAAGCCAGAGCAGCAGGCATAAGAAGTGGCTGCTCCTGCCCCTTCTGCTCCCTGCCCAGGCCTAGCTGCTGGGGACAGGAGCCAAGCATGCCAAGGGAGCAGGTGCAGTGGGAGAAGGACAGAGCTCTCCCTCCCTTAGGTCAGGCCAAGTAGAAATCGGGGATGGGGGGGCACTTGACCCCACACACCTCCCTACACATCACCTATGACACAACAGCTACCACAGATTCTTGCTGCCCTTAAATTTCCTTTTTAGCTTTAGCATGGATCCTACATTTCAATAATAATTTTGTGTTAAATGGCTGCTGTAATAGTACCACTGTCATATTTTATGACCATCAGCATTCCCATATAGTATACCAGAAAAATCAGTTTTTAAGGATTTGGTTTTTATTCACTGACAACTGCTCAGTTATAACACATTTCAGCGAGAGGAGCAAAATCTGTCCAAGACTTAGATTCCTCTGATTCTTCTACCTGCCATGCTACCAGTCTCTCGGACTCTCTGTGGACTCTGTTTAGTAGAGGACTTGGCAATAAAACAGTCATAAAATAATCATTTTGGAATGCACGAGTGTGTGTGTGTGTTTGTGTGTGTATCACATTCTGGGGTGCAATCTAGATGATAAGGGCTTGTGTCACTACAAGCTCTGCAACTTTTGGTGCCTCACAATGCTTTGCTGCTGTAGCCCCCTCGCAAACAGCCAAACAGCATGCAGGTCATATCCTAAGTTTCTGTGTATTACTTCAGCCTGTCAACAACACTCCAGACAACACTCTGGCTTCCACCAGACTCAGTTACCACTTGCAAGGTGACCCCAACACACTTCCAGTCTGGATTTTCCCCCAAAACATGTGTTCTGCACTGTCCAGCCCTCTCCTGGACAGTTCAGATATTATAGGCTTAATGCCCTTATAACAGGTCAATATGCAAGAGTTTGCTACTTTAACTTGAGTTACCCAAACAGTTCAGTTAAAACACAACACCGGATTAGTTTTGATTAAAGAATAAAACAGGTTTATTTAATGACTAAGAGCTACATTTTAAATGAGTACAAGTATAACAGGTATTAAAGAAATGGTGACAAAAATAAAGATAAAACTCTTTCTAGTAACTAAAATTTAACAAACTGGACTTGGTTCAAGGTAAAATCTTTACCACGTTTCCAGCAACAGGGCTGACCAAATTCTCAGGTCAGAATGCCTTCGAAATCCAAAAGCTGGTTCTTTTGTCTTCTTAGATGAAACAGAGCAAGAGAGAGATAGGCAGAGAAAGAAAGATAGAATAGCTGTGTTGTTTTCAACCCTACTTTCATAGTCCAGTAACCCTTTAAAATGCATTTTCCTGAAGGTTACCCTAGATAAAATTCCTTCCCATTGTGAGGACGGAAATATCGAGTCTTGTGGTGAAAGAGGTTCCATGTTGTTGGTTTGTTAAAATGCAGATTTATCTGTTCCTGCTCCCCTCTGTTGCCAAAGAATGGCCACTTGACATGTGATTACCAATCAAATTTGATGACACATGGCCAGCTTGTCCTTTGTCTTTGAGGAACAGGTTTATCCCCTCTCCAGATTTGTCTGGAAAACAGATTTAAGTCATAATTTCACCTTATGTTCATAATTTTACATATAATGTTGCTACACGTATTTTACCATGATATTATTGATTAGTGAGTTATTAGTTTTCAAATGACACCTCACAAGCCATATTTTGGTCAAAGACTATTACAATAGTGTGCAGGATGTGAATACAGGGGTGCATTAGGTCACAGTGTGTCATCTGGGATTTAGAGGTACAACACAGTATCCAGGACATATATCCTGAAACTATCTGACCACTGATAGAAAGGCCACTATAGTAACAGCTTGAATGGGAAGGAGGAAAAATAATATTCATCAATACTTCAGTCATCTGGGGAAAAAATGAAACAAGAAACTGAAAGGGTTTCTCTTTCTGAAAATTCTGAAGCACTTTTGTTCTTTGCCAGTATGTGTTCCAATGTGGGGGTGAGAAAAACAGGTTAATAAGAAATCTTCCAGACCACTAGGCAATAAAAATTGTGTAGTCTGACTCAGTAATAAGTTCAAGAGATTGGGGGCATAATTCAGAAGAGATTTATTGGCAACCCAATTACGTAACAAGTTAGCTGTGTTTTCTGTACACAGAGGATATTCCAACTCTTCTTAGAGGAATATATTTGCTTCCTAACCAAGCCCTGGTCTACACTAGGCATTGAGGTCGAATTTAACAGCGTTAAATCGATGCAATCCCTGCACCCGTCCACATGATGAAGCCGTTTTTTTCGACTTAAAGGGCTCTTAAAATCGATTTCCTTACTCCACCCCCGACAAGGGGATTAGCGCTGAAATCGGTTTTGCTGGGTCAAATTTGGGGTACTGTGGACACAATTAGATGGTATTGGCCTCCGGGAGCTATCCCAGAGTGCTCCATTGTGACCGCTCTGGACAGCACTCTCAACTCAGATGCACTGACCAGGTAGACAGGAAAAGGCCCGCAAACTTTTGAATTTCAATTTCCTGTTTGGCCAGTGTGGCAAGCTGCAGGTGACCATGTCGAGCTCATCAGCAGAGGTGACCATGATGGAGTCCCAGAATCGCAAAAGATCTCCAGCATGGGCCGAACGGGAGGTACGGGATCCGATCGCTGTATGGGGAGAGGAATCTGTGCTATCAGAACTACGTTCCAGTTTTCAAAATGCCAAAACATTTGTGAAAATCTCCCAGGGCATGAAGGACAGAGGCCATAACAGGGACCCGAAGCAGTGCCGCGTGAAATTTAAGGAGCTGAGGCAAGCCTACCAGAAAACCAGAGAGGCAAACGGCTGCTCCGGGTCAGAGCCCCAAACATGCTGCTTCTATGATGAGCTGCATGCCATTTTAGGGGGTTCAGCCACCACTACCCCAGCCGTGTTGTTTGACTCCTTCAATGGAGATGGAGGCAACACAGAAGCAAGTTTTGGGGATGAGGAAGACGATGATGATGAGCTTGTAGATAGCTCACAGCAAACAAGCGGAGAAACCAGTTTTCCCGACAGCCAGGAACTGTTTCTCACCCTGGACCTGGAGCCAGTACCCCCTGAACCCACCCAAGGCTGCCTCCCGGACTGACCAGGCGGAGAAGGGACCTATGGTGAGTGTACCTTTTAAAATACTATACAAGGTTTAAAAGCCAGCATGTTAAATGATTAATTTGCCCTGGCATTCGTGGCTCTCCTGGATATACTCCCAAAGCCTTTGCAAAAGGTTTCTGGGGAGGGCAGCCTTATTCCATCCACCGTGGTAGGACACTTTACCACTCCAGGCCAGTAGCACGTACTCGGGAATCATGGTAGAACAAAGCATTGCAGTGTATGTTTGCTGGCGTTCAAACAACATCTGTTCTTTATCTCTCTGTATTATCCTCAGGAGAGTGATATCATTCATGGTCACCTGGTTGAAATAGGGTGCTTTTCTTAAGGGGACATTCAGAGATGCCCATTCCTGCTGGGCTGTTTGCCTCTGGCTGAACAGAAATGTTCCCCGCTGTTAGCCACGCAGTGAGGGGAGGCAAAATGCGACCTTGTAATGAAAGCACATGTGCTATGTATGTAACGTTAACAGCAAGTTTTACCGTGAAAGAGTGTACCCATTGTTCTATAAAATGTGTCTTTTCAAATACCACTGTCCCTTTTTTTTTCTCCACCAGCTGCATGTGTTTCAAGGATCACAGGATCTTCTACTTCCCAGAGGATAGCGAAGATTAGAAGGCAAAAAAAACGCACTTGCGATGAAATGTTCTCTGAGCTCATGCTGTCCTCCCACACTGACAGAGTACAGACGAATGCATGGAGGCAGACAATGTCAGAGTGCAAGAAAGCACAAAATAACCGGGTGGAGAGGTGGCAGGCTGAAGAGAGTAAGTGGTGGGCTGAAGAGAGGGCTGAAGCTGAAAAGTGGCAGTAGCGTGACAAGAGGATGCAGGATTCAATGCTGAAGCTGCTGGAGGATCAAACTAATATGCTCTGGCGTATGGTTGAGCTGCAGGAAAGGCAGCAGGAGTACAGACCGCCGCTACAGCCCCTGTGTAACCAACCGGCCTCCTCACCCAGATGCCCAAGAACGCGGTGGAGGGGCCTCTGGCCACCCAGCCACTCCAACCCAGAGGATTGCCCAAGTAACAGAAGGCTAGCATTCAATAAGTTTTAAACTTTTAAAGTGCTGTGTGGCCTTGTTCTTCCCTCCTCCACCACCCCTCCTGGGCTACCTTGGTAATTATCCCCCTATTTGTGTGATGAATTAATAAAGAATGCATGAATGTGAAGCAACAATGACTTTATTGCCTCTGCAAGCGGTGAGCGAAGGGAGGTGGGGAGGGTGGTTAGCTTACAGGGAAGTAGAGTGAACCAAGGGGCAGAGGGTTTCATCAAGGAGAAAAAAACAGAACTTTCACACCGTAGCCTGGCCAGTCATGAAACTGGTTTTCAAAGCTTCTCTGATGCGCACCGCACCCTCCTGTGCTCTTCTAACCGCCCTGGTGTCTGACTGTGTGTAACCAGCAGCCAGACGATTTGCCTCAACCTCCCACCACGCCATAAACGTCTCCCCCTTACTCTCACAGATATTGTGGAGCGCACAGCAAGCAGTAATAACAGTGAGAATATTGGTTTCGCTGAGGTCTAACAGAGTCAGTAAACTGCGCCAGCGCGCTTTTAAATATCCAAATGCACATTCTACCACTATTCTGCACTTGCTCAGCCTGTAGTTGAACAGCTCCTGACTACTCTCCAGGCTGCCTATGTATGGCTTCATGAGCCATGGCATTAAGGCGTAGGCTGGGTCCCCAAGGATTACTATAGGCATTTCAACATCCCCAACGGTTATTTTCTGGTCTGGGAAGAAAGTCCCTTCCTGCAGCTTTTGAAACAGACCAGAGTTCCTGAAGATGCGAGCGTCATAGATACATAGATTCATAGATACTAAGGTCAGAAGGGACCATTCTGATCATCTAGTCCGACCTCCTGCACAGCGCAGGCCACAGAATCTCACCCACCCACTCCTATGAAAAAGTTTATGGAGGAGATGGTATGATGGGATAATGGGATTTTGGTAAGTAATTGATCTTTAAATATTCAGGGTAAATAGGCCAAATCCCCTGAGATGGGATATTAGATGGATGGGATCTGAGTTACCCAGGAAAGAATTTTCTGTAGTATCTGGCTGGTGAATCTTGCCCATATGCTCAGGGTTTAGCTGATTGCCATATTTGGGGTCGGGAAGGAATTTTCCTCCAGGGCAGATTGGAGAGGCCCTGGAGGTTTTTCGCCTTCCTCTGTAGCATGGGGCACGGTTGACTTGAGGGAGGCTTCTCTGCTCCTTGAAGTCTTTAAACCATGATTTAAGGACTTCAATAGCTCAGATATGGGTCATGTACCTTTCCCGGCCATCCCACGTTGATGTTGGTGAAACGTCCCTTGTGATCCACCAGTGCTTGCAGCACTATTGAAAAGTACCCCTTGCGGTTTATGTACTCGCTGGTTTGGTGCTCCGGTGCCAAGGTAGGGATATGGGTTCTGTCTATGGTCCCACCACAGTTAGGGAATCCCATTGCAGCAAAGCCATCCACTATGACCTGCACATTTCCCAGGGTCACTACCCTTGATATTAGCAGATCTTTGATTGCGTTGGCTACTTGCATCACAGCAGCCCCCACATAGATTTGCCCACTCCAAATTGATTCCCGACTGACCGGTAGCTGTCTGGCGTTGCAAGCTTCCACAGGGCTATTGCCACTCATTTCTCTACTGTGAGGGCTGCTCTCATCTTGGTATTCTTGCACCTCAGGGCAGGGGAAAGCAAGTCACAAAGTTCCATGAAAGTGCCCTTAAGCATGCGAAAGTGTTGCAGCCACTGGGAATCGTCCCAGACCTGCAACACTATGCGGTCCCACCCGTCTGTGCTTGTTTCCCGGGCCCAGAATCGGCGTTCCACCGCATGAGCCTGCCCCATTAGCACCATGATGCCCACATTGCCAGGGCACATGCTTTGAGAGAAGTCTGTGTCCATGTCCTCATCACTCTCGTAATCGCGCTGACGTCGCCTACTTGCCCAGTTTCGCTTTGCCATGTTCTAGTGCTGCATATACTGCTGGATAATGCGTGTGGTGTTTAATGTGCTCCTAATTGCCAAAGTGATCTGATCGGGCTCCATGCTTGCCATGGAATGGCGTCTGCACAGAAAAAAGGCGCGGAACGATTGTCTGCTGTTGCCCTGATGGAGGGAGGGGCGTCTGACGACATGGCTTACAGGGAATTAAAATCAACAAAGGGGGTGGCTTTGCGAGAAACTGAATGGCTGCCTCAAGGATAGAACTCAAAACCTCAAGGATAGAACTCAAAACTGGGTTTAGCAGGCTGTTGATTTCAACAGGGAGGGAGGAGAAAATGAATACAAAACAAATCTGATCTATTTCTTGTTTTGAGCCACTTCATCTATCTTTATACATCTTGCTGGCAGCAGACTATGCAGTACGACCGCTAGCCATCGTCACCTCCTGGGTGCTCGGCAGAAGACGGTGCAGTATGACTGCTGGCCATCATCTTCTGCTGGCTGCAGATTAAAAAACAGTGCACTGCCGGTAGGACTCAATCGCCATGAGACGAAATAAGGGAAATGACCTGGCTGAGTCACTCCCATGTTTGCCCAGGCGCCCGGTTAAAAGAGCACCCAGGACTACGTCGACGACGGCTACCAGTCATACTGCACTGTCTGCTGCCAAAAGGCAATAAACTGCTGCTGTGTAGCAATGCAGTACCACGTCCGCCAGCACCCAGGAGACATACGGTGACGGTTAGCTGAGCGGGGGTCCATGCTTGCCGTGGTATGGCGTCTACACAGGTAACTCAAGAAAAAAGGTGCAAAATGATTGTCTGCCCTTGCTTTTATGGAGGGAGGGAGGGAACGGGGGCCTGACGATATGTACCCAGAACCACCCGCAACAATGTTTTAGCCCCATCAGGCACTGGGATTTCTACCCAGAATTCAAATGGGCAGTGGACACTGCGGGAACTGTGGGATAACTACCCACAGTGCAAAGCTCCAGAAGTTGATGGTTGCCTCGTTACTGTGTACACAGTCCGCCAACTACATGCACTTAGAGCATTTGTGTGGGGACACACACACTCGACTGTATAAAAACACTTTCTACAAAACTGACTTCTATAAATTCAACCTAATTTCATAGTGTAGACATATCCTTTAGGTTGCAACTGAAAGGTATGGCTTCCCTATGTCTGTTTTGACACCTGGCTATCCAAGAGAAGCCTGTCTTTCTAATGTACTGTCACAAAAGCAGAGATCAACTGGACTGGTTTTACTGACAATCATGTCTTAAGCATTCAGCCATTAAAAATACAAGAGGTTCTCTTGGAGAATCCTTTGCTATAGAACTACTTTCCCATGCTGGTATGGAAGAACCTGCATTTGTTAATCTTGGTGAAAGGTTAATTGATTTGCTTGGACATTTGTCTGAGGAGTAGGAGTGTGGGGAAAATAATAAGTACAATATTGTTCTGGGGCAGAAATCTTCCTGGGTTGACATCTATCAGCAATGTATGTACATTGTTTTGAGTTTTGTACAAGCACATTTTCTACATTTTAAACAAACAGAGGAAAAGGCAGGGGAAAATTACAGGGTAGGAGGTATGCTAGATACTATACACATTACACAGGTAGTGATTAAAAAGCTAACTATGTTGTCAAAACACTTACCACAGTTCTGTTTGTTTTTAAAAAATATTTTTAATAATTATATTTCCTCAGAATATTTGTTATCAGAAGCTTATGGCAGAATTGCTTTAAATGATCAGAAACAATGAGCACAATTATAAAATTACTTCAGCTCAAGCAGCAAATATTTCAGCGAAAGAGTCCTCGAGAACCAGGAGCAAAATATAATCCGCCACATACTTTGTATATGTCCCTTAGTACCAGCAAAATACAAACCTAAAGTAGTGATGAGCAACTCTCAAAAGGATCAAAGTTCAGCTTAAATTCTGATAAGTATCCAAAAGTTCAACGACTTCACAAAACTTCTCATGTACATGAAATTTAGCTGGACGTGTCTTAGAAACAAGATCTTCATTCTTTTACTCTAGGCCCCTTTTTCACCATTCTGGCAAAATAAAAGTCTTAAAGTAGGAGTAAGTATGATTGTAAGAAATGTAATTCACATCCACTTTAAAACCCTTTATGTCATCAGACTGGTGTAAAGGCACTTTCATGTACATAAGAATCAAAGGCTTCCTTGCAAGAATCTTAAAAGTTCCAAATTCTCAAATACTATAATATTTTAAATAGTTGGCTTAATTTACTTCTACTACATTGTGGGGAAAAAAACTATATAAAATAAATCTTGGTGTTGCAGACCCTGCCTGAATCTCCCAAGGCCTCCAGAGCTAGATCTCTTTCAATTTTCCAAATTTAGTTCTCTCTCTCTTTCCAGAGCCCTCTTTCTTGTGTCCCAGAACTTACTCAGTTGATTTTCTGTACACACTGCCCTATTTCTCTCAGTATATGGGGTAGAAGAGGGATAATAGGGGCTGGCATTTGTTGGTAATGAGATGTACACTTTAATTCCTATTTGGTTACACTCTGCTTTTGGGGTGGAGGGAAGCTGCTGGCTTTATCTTTTATGTAACTGTACTTTTATTTTTGTCAAAAGCACCTAAAGCCCAGGATATCTGGCATTTTTTTTTCTATTGGTCAGATATTTAAGTAAAAGTATGTAAAAAGCGTGGATGCAAATACATTCCTAACACACAAAGTCCATGTGGAATTAAAGTTGACTAATATAATTTCTACCATCTGCAGTCTAAAGCAATGGCATGAAGATTAGCATACAACAAAACCAATCCTTTATTCCCTATCTCCTTACCCTAATCTAGAAGTTCAGATATGAAAACGTGGTTTATTACATTACATAAAATTTCAATCTGAGAAAAATGACTCCGCTTCCTTGGAGGCCAGAAAATGCCTAAGAGCAAAGTGTGAAGATCAAAGTTTGACACTGATGTATAGGACTAGTTTCTACCTACTATAATGTAGACCATATTGATGGTGTGTCAAGTGTCACTGCAATATGGCTGTGAGGCAAAACAGGTTCTGGTTCACCAACCACCCCTTGGATAGCCATTTTCGATTGTAGCAACAAAATAATAAACAACAATAAAGAAACCCTATTGTGTGAGTAACATTTCCTACTACTCTACCATAAGTTACACTTCACTTTGGAAGAGAGACTCTGATGTTGCTCCCTAAAGTATTAGTTTAACAAGTCCCAACAATGTGATTTCAGCCAGGAGGGGCAGGTTGACACAAGGGGCTCTGATCCACTAAATTAGGGGGTCTCTGAACTAAGACTGCAAAGATGAACTTTCAGAATCTAAAATAATGCCATAACTATTGTGCAATCATTAAGATTTAGGACTCAAAAAGTGGGTTATATCTCTTTTAGGAGAGAAATAAGTGGACACAGACAATGGTTTAATAAATTCGGAACCTCTGGCACTTAATTTACACCATGGTACACACAGAATACAGCTGTGACCAGAGATGGGACAGCACAAAGGCCTAGACTCATTTACTCAAAACTTCAGCAGTGGCTCTTCAGAAAAAACAACATTATGTTTTTCAGTTTACTTACATATTTCAACTCCCGTGTGTTTCTAACTTTCTTTTTCAAACACTTTTTAGGGGGGAAAGCTCTGATTAATATTTTCAAACATGGGTGTCTGAAGTTATGATCCTTTGTACTGAATACCCACAAATCCCAAAGTCAAATGGGATTTGCATGTTCTCAGCATCTTTGAAAATGAGGCTAAATTTATTGAGAAAATTAAGTACAGATTTAGGAGTTTAATTTGAGGCATCTAGGTTTGGGCACTTGAGTACCCCAACAAAACTCTGAGCCCCACTGCTCCCACCAACTTCAACAGGAGCTACAGCTCCTCAATATCTCTGAAAAGGCCTAATTTTGCTTGTAAATATGGGTTTATGTGCTCAATTTTAGGCACCCAAGTTTGAAAAAAACGGTGTCTCAGCCTAAGCTACATCTCTAATGAACATGAGACTTTCTTGGTTTTCTGTTGGCCAAGAGTTCTAAAGAACAGCTAAACCTCACTCCAGGATCCCTTCTGTGGTGTGCATTATGGGAAGGGAACTTCCTCCCAAGCAGACATTAGGGCCAGTCAGGCCTTAGATGGGAACAAGTTAAGGAGGAGACAGTGCTTGCCCCCTTCACAGAAGGTTTCTTTTTCCCAAGCATGGATCAGCAATAACTATATTAGGCCATCCTGGAACACAGCTCTTGGGTAGATAAATACTAATAGGCTCTTGATACTAACTTGGCTTTTGATATTTTTTGATCACACTGGATACTCACAAAACACTGATATTCATATTTTTTCTTAGCTCCATTTAAATATGGCCCCAAATGTTCAAATTCATCTTTAGCCCATATTACAGATATATTTTAAAATACAGCTGCAGATGCATAAACAACTCCATTGCATACAAACCTAAATGCTCAAGCTTTACAAAGGTAAGAAAGTAAAAGAAGTAGTATACCAAAATGATGAAACCATCCACTTTTTATAAGTGGAACCCATAATACAGCTGTGAAAAATTACCTTAAAGACATTATCATATCCTATTTCTAATTGTTTTACTTTGTCCTTTCCATAACTGTAGTGATCAAAAAGGATTAAATGATTTTTACACAGATTTCTTTCCATTCATCTCTCTCCCCGTAATGACTTTTTTTTTTAATTAGGTGTTTGTTTTGCAGAAAATTTTGCTTTGATTTCATCTTGTCTTCCACTGACAGAAGTCTCTCTAAGGAGCTTTTTCCACCAACTGCTATACTGAGTTTTTATAGTACTAGCCTTAGTTCCATCCTGTTGTTTTCATGTTCCAGCCTTTCTCAGTTTAACTTGTCACAGTTGCCTAGTTCCATTATGTCTCTCTTTCAGCACAGTGTCCCACTTCTGCAATGTCATATATATAAACCAAACAAAACCGAACACATAACTCTCTCTTTTCCAATTTTCTTCTTTGTGACACTATTCCTATTAAGTTTATGGAGGAGTTGAGTAATAACGCAGAAGTTCATTTTTCTGTGGCTTCACTCATGGGCAATCAACTGATTCTGTTCTAAAAGATAATCAACTGGTTCACTTCATAAAAGATTATACTGAACCAGATCAAAATCCTCAAAGTGATGTTTGGGCAACACAAAATCATGAAATAAGGAGTTCAGAGTGTACATCCATGAAAGTGCTGTACGCATTTCATAACTGGGGATGGGAGAACTGCTTCAGATGAAGTAATATGTCTCCCTCTCGCTCCCAGCCATTCTATTTGTTATATAGTTCCACATGGTGTACCTGGCACTGTTCAAAGCACTAAACGTGCCATTTGAATAACAGAGTCCCTACCTCTGAAAGCTTGCATTCTAAAGGCAATAGCAGCTAAAATACAACTCAGAACATGAACAATGGAACAGAAGATTTATCAGAAGTCTTTTGAAGTAGGAAAGTGAAGGTGATGGTGAGCTTAACTAGGGACACTACCTCATTTTTAGACAAAATTTGAAAGAAATATTTTGAGATGCTAATCATTTCAAATTATGTTGTTGTTTTTTCCTTTCCAGGACCAGAACTGGAAGGGATGACCATTCAACCACCTATCAGCTTCCCTGTGGATTTGCCAGTTTTCCCTATAGAAACCCTTCTAATCTTTCACAGCAGCTTCTTCAGCTTCAGACTATTAGAGAACTTAGGGGAATCAATATCACAAGGAGTAGAACTTGCAACTCCAGGTCTCCATGAAAGTCCACGTTTCCAATTTTTCCCTGCTTCCTTCCCCTGCCTTTCCTGAAAGGGTGTAATCCTTTTAAAAAGGAATATTTCCCATTGTGCTGGAACTGATCTCATTGCATCAGAATATCCTCTGCTGCATGATGAGGATGTATGCAAAACTACCCCTTGCTCCCAAAGCTAAAACCCAGTTTCCAACACAATCAGATGCAGGAGGCAAAACACTCCCTGTTCCTATGTGATGCACATTTCATAGATATGGTGCTTCACTATATGGATTAAAGGATCCATTTAAAATCAAATTCATAACTTCTTCTGCTACACTACCAGGCCAGCCCAATTTAAGTGTGTTTTTATCCCCAAGTAAACTTGCCATATGAACAGTCTGCACAAAGCACAGTTACATTTACCAAATTCCATTAAATGAATATTTTTGATCAGCTATTAATTGTAACAGAATAATAAATCTTATGCAGTATTTGTACAGTGCCTTTCATCCACGAATCTCAAAGTGCTTTATAAACATAAAACATAGAAACAATAGAAAAATAATACAAGCGCCCCCAAAAGGTACGAAATTATTTAATGAAAGAAACAGTAATTATTTTCCTAATTTCTTTTCATAAAATTAGAATTTGCTAAAAGTACTCCATGTATAGTCATAATTATTAGTAATAGCACATACTGCTAATGCATTCCTGCAATTTACAGTCCATTCTTTGCAGAAATAATGTGACAAATCTGTTTCAAAAAAATTACACATTTTTGTACTTACATTAAGAACACATCAGTAAAATCACTGGCAATTATTGAATCTCATGTTTGCCAACAAAGATACGGAGCAAAATCTTTTTTTTTTTAAATGATGCCTCAGAGGCATCTTGTGACCTTCATCCATTCCTGGTGACTGCAATCTGTGATCCCAGCTGGAACAGACATCTCATGTTTTACTGAATACTCTATTAAAGCCTACAGCTCTCTGTGTGCAAAGAAAACCTTATAGTATAGAGCTATATATTTGACATTTTAAAGCCAAGACTATTGATATATATCACTACTGTTGGGAGGCAAAATTATCCCTTGTCCTATGTAAGATGGTAAGTGGTATAAGGTGCCTCCTTAACTGCCTGGGCTACTCACATTGCCAACCAGAGCATGGGGAGAGCACAGGCTTCACAACTTCCCCCACTTCTGTGAAGATGGATAGGGAATGAAAGGCAAATCCTTGACTCTGCTCCTCCGAAGCACTGACCCTGCACAGCTGAGCTGGTGCAGGAGAAGTCAGATGGCACTGGTCTAAGCTTAAAGCTCTCTCTCTGGACTATTCCTGAAACAGTGAACTGTGCAGCGACCATGGGCTAGGGGTAACAGTACAATCTCCCCCTTTCACACTATCACACACTTTAAGTTTTATTTAAGCAAACTAATATAGCAGTCACAGTGTGCTAATTGTAATATGCTATTGGTATCTGCAGAAATTCCTGAAATACAGTCAAACCACCACCTCATGTACGTGTCAGCATAGGCACTATAACTCTATAGTCACCACAGCTCTTTTTATGTAAGCAAAACATAATTAAAGAAAGCTATTCTTGGTTTTTCCCTGTAACAATCTGGATACCAGCACTAAAGGGGATGGAATAGTTTATGATGCTGGGATTGACATAAAGAATTATTGGGATATAGAGGAGCCTTATTCTTAAAATTGTAGTTGAATTAAACCATACTACTATCTGACAATCAGCGACGCAATGTCTTGGGGCGGGGTGAATGGTTAAGGGTAAGGATGCTAATTAATTTCTGATGCATGAGAGCTATTTGCATGTTAATGGATCCAAGCCAGCAAGAGAGAAAATCAATGTGTAGGGGGAAGGTAATAGTACCTGTAAGTCAAAGGAACATTTTTTAAGAGCAGAAGACTAAAATCAAACCTGTTCCAGCAAAAAAAAATCATCTTATTGGATAAAATAAAAATATTCATTAGACCCTGGACCAGGGATATGAGACGATGACATAGGTGGGTGTCCAGAGCAACCTTATTTTCAACATGGTAATGACAAAGATGGTTCCAGGGTTAGAATGCTAACAATGGAAGGGGCTCACACCTGAACTTCAGAGCATCTCCAAGGTATAACAGGAGCAAGCTACCATGTCTGCAAATCCATTTTCTCAAATTCTCTGACCATTGCAGCACCACTAGAGGGAAAGTTAATGTAAAACAACCACAAGCATTTTAACCGCCATTTATATAGATGGTGGTTTGTCTCTTCTGAGGAAATGAAAGAAAGAATTTTTGAAAATTAAGCTTTGTAGTTTTTATGGATTTTGATTAACTTCAAGGGTGAGGCTCAAACTAGACAAGGCTAGGGACTCCAAGACCTACAGATGTTTTTCTTGTACTCTTACATTTGATTTCATTTTAAGTTTCTAATAAACTGTGTTTTATTCAAGACCCTTTTGGACCATTGACTCATTCTGGGATAATCAGCTACAGTCCTGTAATCCTGGGGAGAGGTTAATGGTCCTTCTGAGAAGTAATAATTGAGCATATGCACCACTCAGATTCTGGGTGAAAGTCATAAACCAAGAAATCCCATTCAGGGATTAAAGGAGATTGAATCAGGAGGTTGTAGGAGGATCTCTGCACACTTAAGTATAGAGAAGGGAGAGTTGTGAGGGCTGTGCTACTTACCCAAGCCAGGGAGAGATGGGGACATTCCCCTTTGCTTTTACAAAGGAAAATAGAACTGCATTTTCTTCACTTTAGCCCATCCCATAAGTCATCTTGGTATATGGGACAAGCCTATAGATCACAGAAAAGAGAGGACTTTGAGGGGACCTGGTGACAATATTCCATTGTCTTGGGGATAAAGTCAAAGCCTCCTGGATTATCTAGTCCATCTTTAATTTCTATGACATTGAATAGCAGGATGATAAATCTAATAGCATGATGTGTATTTCTGGTGACGGATCGTTATTCTGTATTTGCATTACCAGAATACAAATAAAACTACCTCTCCTCCAGCACCCAAAATCCTTGTGCTTGCATGTCTGGCATAATCCAGCAAATCCGTGAGCATCAAACAACTGTATTCTGGAAAACTACAGCTGTCAAGAATACCATAGAAAGAGACAGAAATGATTAGCAGAAGATGCAACATGAAACCTGAGGCTACTCCTACTGAATCTATGCAAATACAACAGGTCTTGTTAACTCTCCAAGTAGCCCAGGTTTAGTTTACCAGCTGACTGCCTGCAGAGCTTTCAGTAATGAGAAGCAATTTATTTAAGGGCCTTGTTAACATCCTCACCCCCTAAAAAAATCTTTAAGCGCACCTATCCTTAGCAAAGCTGAAGACATTCTTAGTGCTTTATTTTAGTAGTTAAAAAATGCAGCATTTTAAACCAATAATTAAACCTTTGATAAATTTCCTCCCCCAACATACACCATTTTTAATTAGATTTATTTCTAAATATCCAAACCTACAGTTGAAACAAACACTGAATACTTCATATTTAGACTAATTCAAAATATGTCTTAAAGACAAATAACCTGAAATCTGATTTTTAAAAAAACCAAACCATATATGTATTATGCTACAATGAAGAAGATACATTGTGTGTAGTCCATATAAATAACTCAGTATGTTATAATGAATCTGGGAGTATCTTTATGATCCAAAAGCATCACTGACAAAGTAAGGAATGACGAATGAGACAGCAATTATGTAAGTGAGAAAGGCTTGCAGAAACAAAGAACAAACAGTACCTGTTGAAGGTCCAATGTAATGGTAACATGATGATATTCTATCCCATTTTGGATACTGGGACTCTGCCACCAAGTGTTCTTCCCATCAATTGCATTAGTTATTGGGTGTCGTTCTATTGGACCATTGGCAATATGTAAAAGAAAAACATCTTTAGAATGGTCAGCAGTCGTTTGGTGGTAGCATTTAGTTAATACAGCATGTGAATATAATATTGTACATAAAAGTACTTCCATGTGTTTGTTGGTGTTATGGCACAGTATGCAACATGCTGTAAAGGTGAACCACAAAGCTTTATTATGCAATAAGTATCAAAAAGACTTTTTAACCCCCCAAATCAGTAACAGAATACAAGTATAGACTTAAAAAGACAAAGTAGTACATTAAAACAAAATAACCAATAATCTGTTTTTCTTTTACTTTTGAAGAAAGTTTAATATTAATATTATATGTTTGCCTTGCAACCTCCAAGGAGACCACAGCCATCTAAACCAGCATCTCCAGGCAGGCAATATGAGATCATCAGCTAATGTAATGAACACAAACCAGGAATTTAGGACTTGGCAGGCAGGTGAAGGAGAAGGTACTGTGGTTCTTTTTGCTAGTATTTGTGTTTGGAAGTCATATGCAATCATGCAGTTTTCATGCAGAAAGAAATTCTATTCTATTCTACACAGAGCTAATCCAAGAACCATTACTGTAGTATTTGAGTGCTTTATAATCCACTGCTTAAAATGATAGAGGTTCCATCTCTCTCTTTCTCTCTCTCTCTCTCCCTCCCCTCAAGGTTCTCCTCAAGACCCTCTGAACTATTTATGTTATGGTATTTAGAAGGTGAGGGGTCTTGCTTGCATTCTCTTGATTCAGGTAAATATCACCCAGTAACTGCAAAGAGTATTTTTTGTCTATCCATGTTTCAGGAAGATCTGCTCCTTTTGTGCATGCAGGATGGTAGCCTACCCACAATTCTAAAGGATTTGATCCTGCACCTACAGAAATCACTGATTTATCTGAGAGCAAGACTACATCCAAAGGAGGGGAAAAAATCAGAAGTTATTTCAGAAATAATATGTCTCCTTCCCCCAGCTGCTAGATATGGAAGACATTAAACACAGTCAGAGAATGTATTATTCTTGTGGTATCAAGCACCTGATAAATGTTACCCTTTCACCTAGAATGACTTCCTAAAATACATTGCTAGATATATAAAATGGGAAGAAAAAGGAGTTATTTATTGTTCTTAGATTTCTAGGGGACTAAATCAAACTGGAGAGTTTACCGGCCTTTTATTTGTTGTTTACGTCAACAACAAATAAAGAAGATTAAGAAGATTGAAAGTCTGTTTTTTTGTGGTTTCGTACCACGTCAGCTGTCTGTGGAGGACAGGAATCCTGCCTCATTAATTAAAGCCAGAATGTCTGAAAATATTTAAAGAAAGAACTAAAGTGTTTTGTGGGAGAAACTGCAAATGCCAGAAGTGTATTTAAATATCAAATGCTTCAGCGGCACCAGTGACCACTAGCATTTGCTTGTCATAACACTAGTGGTACAATGGAAGTATAATTGGTATGGATAATTGGAAAATATTTGACTGAATATACCATTAGATCAGAGGGAGTTGTTAAAGAAATCAGACAGGAAGAGTACAACAGCAGCCCAGGTAAGAAGCCTCCCCTCAAACAGCTTTATAACCATGAAGAGGAACTGCTCAGATCCCACTCTGGCAACAGAGCTGTTTGGCTCAGGCCAAGAAAGGAGGGATCAAAAGCTGACAGAGAAAGAGAGAGAGAGAGAGCTTGTTGCAGCAAGGAGGCTACAGTTTGGTTCCTAAGAGAATAGGGAACATCAAGTCTAAGTCATGTCTACCTAGGGCCTCAAGGGGAACAAGAACAAGGGCTTCTGGTTTTAGGTTTTAACGAATCAATACCTCCAATACAATTTTTTTTTAAAACCAGGGTTTATTCAATAAACACCATAAAAACTCCAGAAACAGTTACCTGTATCTAAAGGCTTGTCTAGAAGGTGGGGTAATGTGCTCTGTAGGGTGTGATTTCTAAAGTGCACTAATCTGTTGTGCATTAATTTGTCGATGAAGACCCTGCTGGTGTGCACTAAAGGTTCCCTTGTGCACCTTAATGTAGTACTGTTTCAAACGCACAACATTAAAGTGCACGAGGGAACATTACAAAGAGATTATTCATTACAGTATATACTATTATATATGTACAATATAAACCTCAATTTTTGGACATATACAAAAAAAAATCAATAAAAACATACCCTGAAAATGTCACGGCATATTACCGCTATCCACGAGCGCACTTGCAGGTGACAAGTCCATTGGGCTTGCTAGGTATTACAGCAAGCTACCTAGGTGGTGCAATCCAGAGACCCAACTGGGGAGTGGTTGTATCACAAAGCTGCGTCCCAAACAGAAGTGGAGGCAAGGCCTGCCACTCAAAACGCAGAGGACTGGAAAAAAGGTCTCCACAGAAGCGCGCGCACACACACACACACACACACACACACACACACACACAGAAAAGCCGATGCTCTAGGCATTGTCAAAGCTAACAACTCTGATCATCATTACAGCCCCATCTTAAAATGTGTGCTTGCAAAAATCATCTGTAAATTCAACTCAGGGCTACTAGGTGATTGTGATAGAAGTTGTCTAACTGGAAATTTTGATATCAGTCTCCTCCAACCAAACTGATACGAGATTTAGTCCTGAAAAGTAGAGTTGGGAGATGAATCAACAATTAACTGTAATCCCCATTATGAATGTTTAATCATAATTAATTTGAAAACATTGATTAATTGCTGGCATGTTTTCCCTATTTAAAGTAAGAAAGAAACATAATATAATACTTGCAAAAGGGATGGGACTGAAAAACTACTCCTAGGACTAACTTGACTGATGGATGACAAGGGGGACTGCACCTAGAGTTAGCCCATCCCACTCTTCCCTTTAATTTGGGCTCGCATGCCATTAACCAGGGAGTCTGTGTTCATTTCCTTCTACAGTAATTAAGGGGAGGCACACCAGACTCACAGATTCCAAGGGGATCAGTTAAAGTCTGGTTACATTACATGGTATTCTGATTAATGAGTCATCTCTGATTAAAAAAGGCTCTTCACAGTGCCAGATTATCATTATGAAAACCTTAAACTGAGATGTGGTTGGCTATGAAAGATCAGGCATTCTAAAACCAGACAGTTGCAGGTTAATAAGAGGGAAAGACACATAGACCTACAGCACTTGTGTGTTTTTATATATAAATGAGGCATTACTGTCTAGTGGTTGGAGCAGGGCACAGGGATGTAGCAACCCAAAATCTATTCCTCACACTGTGTGTTTGGTTTGCTGTATGAATTATCATAGATTATATATTTTTATTATTATTAAAATATTTGGCTCTTCCCAAAATGGAGGGTGTGATTTTAAACATACAGGAAATTCTTCAGGAATTACCATGGAGAATAGCTGCTAATACGCTGTTCACCTCCATCACTGAAAGGGCAGGTGAAAATACGGGAATACTACCATACAGCTCTATCTAGGTTCAAGTCTTCCTTGTATGCACTTACCTTGTAAGAGGCACAAAACTCTCCTTGTACCTGATAATAAATTAATGCTTGAAAACTGATTTTACCCTGAGGCTGGTCTTTAAAAAAATAGTAATAATTTTAGCAAAGATCAGTTCTAGTGTTAAAAAAATGAAGTAATTAAAAACTCAGTGGTTTGGGGGTTTTTTAGTCAGTGAAATTAGAATTAACATCAAGCTGAGAAGGGGTTGGGGTGGGGAGAATCACAGAACAGACTTAAGATAAATAAAATTGGCCTTATCCACAAATTAAAATTTTGTAAATGATTCAAAAAGATCAGAATTTTCTGATTAAAATTAAGGACCTAATCCCATATTTAGGTACCTTATAAAATGGCCTGATTTTCATGTATGTCAAGCAAACACAAATCCATATTAACTCACTGAGAGCTGCAGAGCCTCTAATAATAGATTTAGTTGCTGAACTTTAAGCACTCTTTGTCCCAAAAAGTTTAATTTAATTTACAGGTAAGAATTTTGCAAAACTAGCCCAGGGACAAAAAATTTGTTTTACTTAGAACAAGAGAAATTTTCCAAAGTAATTAAGCCAATGAGCTAGAGTTTATTCTTCCTCCTCCACTCCCCACCCATTGCCAGTCGTTTGGTCAGAAAGTCCCTGAATATGAATGAACCTAGACCAAACTCCCATAGAAGACCATGTCTATTAACATAACAAAATTGAATACATACGATGTGGAATCCTACTGTTCTGGTCACAAATACGACACTGGGGGGGGTTTCTTGCTGGTTGCCTAGGTACATGTTCAACTAGTTTGCAATACATTTCAGAGCCTTTTTCGCCACAGGTAGCATTGGTTGTGATGATAGCATTGACAGCCAGGTTCAGCACTGCTGGAAATAATCCTGGGGAGGGGGGAAAAACAACAGAAGTGAGGACAGAACGAGTTCAGTAGAAACAGAAATGTATACTACATATTTAGCCTTTTTAAGGCAATAAAGCAAAAGACCTAACATTCAAGGCTGTATATATATTTTGAAGAATGCAATGCCGACATCAAACACCTTTCCATTTTTCAATCTAGATTTCAGACATCTGATTAAAGCCATTACTAATAATGTCATCATGCTTACGACCTTCTAAAATCTGATTACAAAAAATATCTTGTAGTTACATACATCTGAAAACATATTACTGTTGTATTACTTGAAAGGTTGGACAAAGTAGCTTACTCAAAGTATCAAGAAATGATATTATAAGCAATTCAAGCTCTCCAGTGACTGACAAGTTGAACATTATTTGAATCACACCTGCAAATTATCTGTGCAACTTCTTACACTCTATTTTCATCTCCATGGCGGAACATTACCAATCTTGCCTTGCATACACTTTACAATTTGTGTTACGTTTTCACTGTATTATTGTTCTATATAGGTTCTTAGACCACTTTCATCACATTTATATCTGAGCACTTTCCAACAGGCAACAAGACTAACATCTGTCACATGTGGTTTGTTCTCTCTCTCATCCACTCCTCAGGGAGAGAATTGTGTGCGCAGTATTGTTTTGATAGTTGTTGGGGTTTTTGTGGGTGTATATGATGTACATACTGCTATATGTATTGCACACTGAAAGAAAAGGAGCACTGTGGCACCTTAGGGACTAACAAATTTATTTGAGCATAAGCTTTTGTGAGCTACAGCCCATTTCATTGGATGAAACTCACGAAAGCTTATGCTCAAATAAATCTGTTAGTCTCTAAGGTGCCACAAGTCCTCCTGTTCTTTTTGCGAATACAGACTAACACGGCTGCTACTCTGAAACCTGTAGTATTGCATACTGTGATCCTCATTCAGCAAAGCACTTAAGCATGTGTTTGGCTGAATCAAGGCCTATAAGAGGAACCCCACAGCATGCAATAAAGATTATAAATCCTTTGACGAACAATCATTCAGTAAAGTCTACTCCCCTTTCCACCAAATGCAGATTGAATCCGGAGAGCTGTAGGGGAAAAAAGGTGATCTGCGGAGGCAAACTGATGTGGCAGGTTGAGCTTACACATGAACCTTCCATGCTAGAAAGCAGTTTGCTAAAAACTGCCATTACTGCAATGTAACAGGTAGAAGTAGTTTGGATTGGGGCATTGACAGATCTGTCTGGAGATTTCCACCAGTGTCTGCCTGCCTCTTGCCTAGTTCTAGACAGTGTAATCGGTGGCCAATTTTAAAGAGCATAAACCTAACCTCAAAATAGGTCCTTTGCCAAAACGGGTCTTGAAATTATTGCACATTTATGAAACTCCTTTGGTAATGACTCTCCTCCTTTTCCTTGATGTACTGTGCTAGCTGAATTAATACAACATCATGCATCTGATTCCTTTTGATCTGCTAACTCTGTTCTCCTGACAGTCCCTGCAATTAACCTGTTTACCATTTAATTACAGAGCTCAGTGGTCATGGTACAGTTATCTTTTGACATAAGTTAGTGACTCTCTGGCTCACTTTAAAACCATGTTAAACATATTGCTCGAGTAAGGCATCCAATTAGTTAGTTACTTGTCCAATTTGTACAGTCAGTCAATCAATAGCTGAGATTTTATTGAGTTTGCAGCTTGCTGCTTCTTTACAGATTACAGCCCATTTTCATTACATTTTAAAATCTATATTGTTATATCCATTGTATTTTTATTCAAAGTGTTCAGTGATATTTATTGCTGTCTACAATAGGGTTGCTTGCTAAAGACTGTAAGCGTTGCAAGCACAAATGAATTGTGAACAGTTGTAGAACCACTTGACTTACTGCCTCCTTATTCCATGTTGAGGCTGTGTAATATTAATAACATAAAAGCCAGTGATCAGTTAGCCACAACATGAAGACTGGCACTCTGCTTTGAGTACAGCAACTAGCTTCCTCAAATGGGAGCCCAGCATAAGAAAAGAATATAGTACTGTACGAAAAGAATTCCAGCACATGATCTGGTGAAAATAAACCCTGAGAAGTAATGGAGAAGGTGACAGATAGAAGCAGAAAAGGACTACAGCATGCCTGTCTCTCGCTCACTTTTACAAATATACATTGACACTATGTTGGAAGCATTCACACACAATATTTTATTTATACACACACTGGATATATGCACATGTATGTTGTGGTGTTAAATTTATACAAATGAACTAATTTGAAACCTACTAGTGAAAATGCTATACAAGAGCTAGATATTTATTATTATATGAGGCAGAGCCTGGTTAATCATCATATTGTTAGATGTTTCATTAAAGAGACACTGTTAAGGTCCCAGTGGTTCAGAGAGAAGAAAACTTGTCACTTTCAATTCCCTGCTTGCTCATAAGAATGGAGCTGACAGGAAAAGCACAGAAGTTGCACAAAATGTATGCATACTTCTGCCACATACCCAGCATTTGGGGTTTGTTGCTATTGAGTCACCCAGCTTTGGAGCTCGGATTTTATCACAGTTGATAAACACATATTTGAATACTGTTTTACATAGCCAGCCCTTCTTTCAAAAGGATGTTGGTTATTTTTTCATTTAGGTTGACATTTTAGAATAGGAAGTGTAATTTTTATGGGGCAGATCACAGGTTCTCTCTCTCTTGACAAAAGCCTGTTAGCTTCAAGTGTTGATTGCAAGAGAGGCCATTTTTGGAGCCAAAATGATAGTAATCTTTCCTACAGTTTGGGCTGCATTTGTGCCATTTAATATTAAGTTTGCTGTTATGCTTTTGAAATATTGAGAAGCAATGAACATATTTTTCCTAGGATGCACCTTCTGTGACTCCCAGTTTGCATTTTGAATTATGGATGCAGAAGACATTGCCAAGTCCCAAAGAACAGCACCCAGAATCTATGTACTTAGGGTGATCAGACAGCAAGCATGAAAAATCGGGACAGAGGGTGGGGGGTAATAGGCACCTAAATCAGAAAAAGCCCCAAATATCAGGACTGTCCCTATAAATTGGGACATCTGATCACCCTATATGTACTGCAATTTATTTATACATTATTTGGACAAAATATGAACCTGCTTTTAAAGCCAGATATATGGTTATCCTGCTTCTTTCCCTTGTGCAGATGTATGGGGTCGGGCGCCTGGAGCCTTCAAGGCTAAGTTTGGGCGACCCCAACATGGCAGAGAGTGGCATGACTCTATACGAGCACCATCAATGATGTTAGCCTCCTCAAAGGAACAGGAAGAGGTAGGATCAGATGTCTATCCCCTACTCCCTTTCTGGAGACTACCATTAGTGGTGCTCTAGCATGGAGCTGTAGCTCCTCTCAGCCATGTTGAACTGGTCCAAACTAAGGGGTGATTCTCTCCTTCTGTATCACCCAGCAGGGTTTTTCAGGCACACAAGGTTGTTCATACTGCAGCCTTTCACAGGACAGCAGCAAATTCTCTCCACAAGCCACAGAAAGAATTCAAGCTCTCCTTGCAGCAATGCCCCTCTGCAGCCACTCCCTCCCGAAGCACTGCTGTGCTTTTAAGATGCAGTCTACTTGGAAGTGTGCTGGAAGTGGGGAGCCTTGCCATTTAGACTGACTCATAGCACCCAGGATGTACCATACTTTTCTGATACAAGCATGCAATTCGAGCAACCCACAAATGGAAAGCACTGGTTGGCTCGAGTCCTATAAAAAGGTCATTTGAATTTAAAACGGAGATTTAAACACATTTGTGGTACTGATCCAGACGGTTTACATTTTCCAAAAGGTTCACATCACATTCTCCCTCTAAAGCCAGTGAGAAAGAGACAAGAGAGCCCTACATATTGAGGCTCATCTTATTGAGTTTCCTCCAAACTGTCTCTCAGAAGGAATCTCACCCAGCGAGCTCCAATAAAGAGAAAGGAAAATCTGGGAATCTGCAGAAACATTCCAGCTTTGGAGCCCTAAAGACCTTTGGTGCTTAGGGACAACCCTTTGATGCTACTCTGTGGACCTGATTCCTCACTGCCTGGATCCGTAGGTAGTCATTTGCACCTGTGCAAGGAAGGTTTAACGTACTACTAAATAAGAATGAACATGTTTTATATCCATTTGCACAGTGCATGTAAAACTACCACATGTGATGCCAAGTGTTGGAGAGTCAGGCCCTGTAAGTCAAGGCTTACCTCTGTCAGCCTGGCTCTCTCAGGCTGGCAATGGACAAATTAGTCATGCCTTCCCCCTTTTCCCTCCCTCCCGCCCTTGGCAGAGAACAGCTTCACTCTGAAAAACCTGCCAAATTCTGACAATTAGGCTGAGGGGCAGGAGAGGAAGGAAGATTTGTGGTTAAGCCACTGACCTGAGACTCAAGGGATTTGGGTTCAATTTCTGGCTCTGCAACAACCTCTGTGTGATTTTGGGCAAGTCACTTGGTCTTTCTGTGACACAGTTGCCCATCTGTAAAATGAGGATAAAAAGCGGGTGACATGCTTTGTTGCTTCTGTAGGTTGAGCTCACTGCGCGCACCACGGGCTGCTTGCATCCCTCCATTCCCTGCTCCACAAACTCCCTGTGCGCCACCCTCTCATCCCCTTCTATGTCAAGGCGTCCCTGCAATGCCTTCATGCCATGGATTCTGTGTGGTCCCCCATTCCCCTTTCCACCACATACCAGGGTCCCCCATTCTCCTTCCACCAGAGGTTCTGTGTGCCCCCTATTTCCCCCACTGACAGTGATTCTGTGTGCACACCCCTCCCTCATAGTCAGGTCTGCACCAACCATTTTCTGGGGGTCCCCCATAGGCATTAGGGTAATACAAATAAAAAGTTTTTCTTCTTCTTATACCAGGGCCTCTGGGTGTCCCCCCTCATAACTCTCTCCCAGCAAGGTCTCCCATTCTCCACCCTCCCACCCACCATAAGCTTCATATGCTCACCCCATTGCCCACACACCATTCTTCTTTTCCTCCTTTCTTTTCATTTTCAAGGTTGTTGACTTTTTAAAACCCTATTGGGAAGATGGACAGAGCTGAGATGGGAGATGATGTTATACTGGAAGGTGTTAAAGAGTGCCATGAACTGGATCATTGATCTATACACAATTACGGACCTTGTTGAAGCTGATGGTTTGCTAGCCATATGCCAGGGGCTGTGAGTGTCCCCCACTTTCCCCTTCAGGTTTTCCAATTTCCACCAGATCAGTAGGATTCTGCCCATTGATGCCTAGAACATCCCCCAAATTTTTGGACTTGATTAGCTGCAGCATTCAGAAGTTATCACAATACATCCAAACAGAGAAAGGCCACCAAGTTGAGTCTAAGGCAGGGATGGGCAAACTTTTTAGGCTAAGGGCCACATCTGGGTGGGGAAATTGTATGCAGGGCTGGGGGAGGGGGTTGGGGTGTGGGAGGGAGTGCGGGGTGTGGGAGGGGGTGCAGTGTGCAGGAACAGGCTCAGGGCAAGGAATTGGGGCAGAGGAGGGGTGTAGGGTGTAGGAGGGGGCTCAGGGAAGGAGGTTGGGGTGCAGGATGGGTGCGGACTGTGGCAGGGGACTCAAGGCAGGAAGTTGCGGTGCAGGAGGGGTGCAAGGTGCAGGCAGGGGGCTTAGGGAAGGGAGTTGGGGGGCGGGATACAGGAGGGGTTCGGGCTCCAGACCAGCGCGACTTACCTAAAGTGACTCCGGCCTGGCGCCACTTACCTAAAGCAGCTCCAGGGTGGCAGCGGCGTGCTCCCTGCCCTGGCCCCACGCTGTGCTGCTCCGGGAAGCGGCCAGCACCATGGCCCTGCACAGCCCCTAGGGGAGAGGGGGGCACAGGGCTCTGCTTGCTGCCCTTGCCAAGCCTCCAGATACCTCCTCCGAAGCTCCCATTGGCTGGCCAATGGGAGCTGCAGAGGGCAGTGCCTGGAGGCAAGGGCAATGTATGGAGCCCTCTGTCCCCTCCCTCTCCCCCAGTCCCAGGGACATGGTGCTGGCCACTTCTGAGAGCAGCGCGGGGCCTGAGGCACCACAGCGGGTGCAATCCCGTGTGACGGATCCAAAGCCCTGAGGGGCTGGATCTGGCCCATGGGCAGTAGTTTGCCCACCCCTGGTCGAAGGCCTCACAAATTTGCAGATGTAAGCTGGTATGGTACGGTATGGCGTACCGGCAAGAGCCGTACGCCATGCTGGACTGGTCCAGCTTCCCCAGGCTGGCGATTTAAAGGGCCCGGGCTCCCCACTGCCGAAGCCCCGGGGTAGTGGCGGCAGGGCTCCAGCAGTGCTTTAAAGGGCCAGGGGCTCCGGCTGCTGCGGGGAGCCCCGGGCCCTTTAAAGCACTGCCTGAGCCCCAGGGCTCTGGCAGCAGGGCTCCAGTGGTGACTTAAAGGTCCAGGGCTCCCCACAGCAGCCACAGCCCCAGGCCCTTTAAAGCGCCGCCCAAGCCCCGCTGCCGGAACCCTGGGGTAGTGGCAGCAGGGCTCCAGCGGTGATTTAAATGGCCTGGGGCTCCGGCTGGTGCAAGGAGCCCCAGGCCCTTTAAAGCACTGCCCGAGCTCCGCTGCGGGAGCCCTGGGGTAGCAGCGGCAGGGCTCTGGCGGTGATTAAAAGGGCTGGGGCTCCAGCCGCGGTGGGGAGCCCCGGCCCTTTAAATTGCCCCTGAGCCCTGGGGGCTCCCAGCCGCCTCTGCAGCTGGTAGCTCCAGGGGTGATTTTAAGGCCCTGGGACTCCCAGCTGCAGCCCCGGGGCCTTTAAATCTTGATTTAAAGGGCTCGGGTATTTAAAGGCCACACCTCTTCCGGTTGAGGCCATGCCCCCTGGTCAGGACTCTGGAGTACCGGTAAATCCTTTAAATTACTTTCACCCCTGCAAATTTGATCAATAATCCTCCCCTCCCCAAAACACCCACACCCTTGTCTATCTTGTCTATTTAGACTGCAAGCTTTTCAGGGCAAAGACTGTTTCTCACTATGTGTTTGTACAGTGCCTAGCACAATGGGGCCCTAGTTTTGTTTGGGATCTCTTGGTGCTACCATAATACTATTGTCTCTAATACTTATTATGTGTCATAATGTCACAGAGTGAGTGTTATCCATTTTATTCCTTCACATCACAATATGCCTACACATTAATGGAGCCCTGACTTCACTAGCTGCTGCTTTGAATCCTCAACAGATTCTTCATGAGAAAATAAATATGCTGCAAAAGACACGGCTCTCCCCCATCTACTATCTTCCTCATTTTATTTTGTATTTGCTGCTCTCGTGTGCCTCATTGCAGAAGGAAACATAAGGACCTAGATTTCAAATGTTTCTCCTTTATCTACTTCAGACTTTCTCAGTACCCCTGGATTTGTAAAATTCACCCCAATGAGTATCAATGGAATGGACGTCTTGGCACGATCCTATTACCTACTTATCTAGGAAAGCCTCTCTCCCTATGCTACAAGACCACAGTTGAGATCAGCAAAGACACCTGATCTGGAGCCCCACCCATAAAAGGAGAGGGTAGCCAGTGCAGCATATTTTCTGCAAGGATCCTTCTCAGCTGTTCAACTCATTCCCAACATGGTCCAAAATAGTCCTATCTGGTTGACCTGCAGCGCCCCCTGCAAAACCTAGCTGATTTTCCTAATTATGAGGGGCTGGGAGGACTCTGGTGGTAAATCAAATATGTTGCCTATTTCTTCAACTGTTGGATGATTATATGTTAATTGTTGGGCACAATTGGTGGTGGTCTCTGGAACAATTTACTAGCATAACTATTTTTAAAATGTGTCAAGGAGCACCTACTGAAATCTGTTTTTTTACAAATGTGGATACGAATCCAAGTAAATACAAAAAATACCTTTCATGTTAATCTTCTAACCACTCTAACGTATGCTATTTTGACATTTAGAATATATTTTTTGGTTTTATTTTGTTTTTCACATAACCAGTTCATTGCAAATAATTGCAGTCAGACCAATCCCCTAGACATTGCCTTTAATTTGGTTGATGGCAGATGGCACGGGGAGGTTCATAGAGAAAGCCTTACATTCAGTACTAGGAAACACTTGATTGTACTATATATGTGTATGTATTATTTACATTTAGACTGTGGTAGCACCTAGATCGCAACCAGGTCAGCATCCCATTTTGCTAGGACCTGTACAAACAGACAGAAAACAGCAGTCCCTGCCCCCAAAGAGTTTACTGTATATGGTATTCATTAATATTTCATAAAGCACCTAAAGGTTTTGTTACTATTTTTTCTTAAAGAAAGTTCTACTGAGACCAGTGTCCCCATGCTTTCTTTTAACACACAACTACTGGGCACAGTGTTTTTTACTGGGCATCAGTTTTTTTCTCAAAACATCTCTCATCTCTTCAAAACAGCAAAAGAAAACAGTCTGCCTAAATGTGTCAAACTTTTCCAACCAGTCTTCCTAGTCTGCAAAGTACTTTGAAATCTTAATGCAAGCAAGCAAAGCTGTTTGCCACTGAATTTGTATTAAAAAGACAAAAGAGAACATGCCTATTTAAGATGTTCTAAGAAGTGTCAATGGGGAAAAAAGAGAGATACTTGTCTGTTGTAGTACTAAGCTATGCTAGTGTGTGGGAACACAGTGGGTAGAAAAAAACTGGGACAAAACAAAACAAAATGTTGCAGCAAAGAATGGTTTCCAGCTGTGACCCATGGGGAGTAACTTAATGCACTCGATCCACAATGTAGATGAAGAGTTTTAGACAACTGGAAAATAATTCCAATTTGAAAAAATAACTGTTCAGACATGACAGTGCTTGCAGACTGGAAAAAAATGACACTAAACTCATTTACACAGCTGCAAACAAAATCAGAAAGCACATACTGTAGTTCCAGTTCACGTTTGTTGCTCTAACAGTTCATATAGTATTAAATAGTCCCGCTCTCTTCTCTCCCTCAAAAGAAAGTGGAAAGTTGCGAGGGTTGTTTTGTTTGCTTTAAAATCCCAAGCAAATTTCTTTCTTTGTACTATAGGACAATACCTTTTTTAAAATAGTATTTTCATCTTCAAGTCAAAATACATAGTATGAAACTCAAAATAACAGGTGTTTTCTAGCACTAAACAAGACTGCTCACAATGCTTATAACTAGTGGGGGCATCTGGAAAAGGAACTATTGATTATCTAGTGATAATTTCTAGTACACTTCTATGGCCTCTGAGATCCAAGTATGTCAAAGGACCATATAAACTTTATTGGCATAACCATACAACGCCTCAATTTTACAGACTGGGAACTGAGCCACAAAGAGATACTGGGTCACACAGATACTTGATCACCACATAGGAAGTCTGCCACAAAGCTATGAAAAGAACCCAGATCTCATCTCTCAGACCTGTGGCAGCAAAATGGATGAAATCTCAACCCTATTGCAGTCGATGACAGAACACTCTGAGTTCAGCACACACCAAGACTTTACCCAATAACCCATCTGTGATGGGGTATTCATCCCATATCAGACCCGAAGGGGTTAAGGTGGCCCAGAAGAGGCCAATTAACCTTTACAGTTGTACCTGAAGGGAGGCCCTGAGATTCATAAATACTAATTGCTGATGGAACCTAGTGGCGGGCGGGGAGACAATGATGAAACAACAACAAAGATTGGGCAAGAAATATAAAGAGAGGAAGTTGGTAGTAATGAGGTGGCTATAGCAGGGAGGTCTGCAGTTACTCTCTGGAAGCAGAGAGTGGGGAGGAGGAAACCCAAGTGGGAGAATAAGTCTAGAATCCTAGCCCTGGAAGAAGGGTCACCCAGGGGAGTTGTGAAGAAAGAAAGACTGAGAAGGCAGGGTAGGAAGCAACCCAGGGAACCAGCAGCATGGATGGTGATTGTATAGACCTTGGCTACTGGTTATAGGGTCTCTGGAATGGAACCCAGTGTAGAGGAAGGGCATGGTTTCTTCCTCCCAGCAACTGGGAAGTGGTGCAGAACTGCTAGAGGTGCCTCTGGACAGCTGGCCTGGCGAGACTTTGATATCTCAGAAGTGGGGGGAGCCATACAACGACATAGTCAGAGCAAAGTCACAAAGAGGAAGCATCATGAATTATGGGGAAAGAGACTACTGCACTGATGGAATGACCATCAGCACAAGGGGCCATTGTGATGGGGTGGGGGTTTCCGTCCAGTGTGGGGTGAGTACATCCCTTACTTTGAGTGCCCATTTCTTTGGGGTAGGACACTTGATGGTCTTACACTGATAAGATTGTCCTGCATCACAGGGCAATAAGGCCTAACGGTCAGAGTCAGTAGCGACTCTCTGGTTCGCACGGTCAAGACCTAGTGTTCTGAGCCTTGGGGGGGGTCTGATTCACAGGGTCTCAAGGCCTAATGGCCGGAGTCAAAAGTGGTTCCCTGGTTCGCAGGGTAAGCAGGCCAAGCGGCCAGAGTCTCTGAGGAGTCCCCGGGCAGCAGGGTAGACAAGCCTGGCAGCCAGAGTCAAAGAGGTGTCCCTGGGCTGCAGGGTAGGCAGGCCTGGTGGCCAGAATCAATGAGGCATCCCTGATTCACAGGGTAGTGGGCCGCCCCCTGAGGGGAAAGTGGCAGCCTAGGGTGGGGGAACTGGTAGCTCCCTACTCCACAGGATCCCAGCTCAGGACCCTAATAGTGGCAAAGGGTTCCGCCACTGAGGTCAGCGGGGATCAAACCGCAACACGCTGCCTATGTCCGGGACTATGGCTAGTCCCCCCGGGCTACTTCCTACCGTGGTTCTGGTAGCTGCAGTTATATGTGCATGGCAGGTGTGGAAAGCAAGCCCTATTTAATTTACCTTTTTTTTTCCACTGCTTTCTGCAATACTGAAACATCTTTCCATCAAAAAAAAAAAGGCGGCTTCACTGCAAATTTTCAGAATTCTCCAGGGCAAAATTTTCTTGTTCATAGGAACAAGAACTCACCTGTTACATCTATGAAGCCCTCAAGATTTTAGCAAAAAATGATTAAAGAACTTGGCCCTGTATTTCAAAGTAGCAACACACATTTTAGTGTATATTCAAATATGAGTTCTCAAGCATACTTACCAAACTCTGACACGCAAATACTTGTAAAGTGGAATCTGGTACAGCACTAGTCAGAATGCTACCTATTTCCTACATTTGCTTTTCTTCCAAACAAAAATGTATTCCCTGCTCCCAGTTTGCTATCTAAACTATTGGTTTATACTGGACTTCACAAAATACTAGCTACTGTGCTAGAATAACAGGCTTCCTTGAGAGATTTCAAACAGTTCTGTTTTTGATTGGGCTGGAAAGAGCAGAGGAACAGTTTGCTTATGGGAAGATGCAGGGGAAAATGACAGCAGGGAGTAGAGATGGGAAATTTTAAATTAACTGAGCTTCATCAGTATGGGTTCAGTTTGAGGGCTGGGTAAACATTCAGGTCATTTCCTATTTGAACTGAACTTATTCATTCATTATTCATTCATATAAAATTAAAAAGGTCAAGGAGTTTTTAAGCTAAGGCCTGGGGGAAAGCCAACAGGTGCAGAACAGCATGTGATTTGGACAGATATATCTCTTAGGGGAGGATTTATTAAAGGAGATCTCTATATCCTAGCAACCAAGAGAGGACAGAAACTGACAAAGTACAGATAGGAACTCACAGGCTCAAGACTTTAAGACCAAGAAGGGACCATCATGATTATCTAGTCTGACCTCTTGCACACTGCAGGCCACGAAGCTCACCCACCCACTCCTGTAATAGATCCAAAACCTCTTACTGAGTTCCTAAAGTCCTCAAATTATGATTTAAAGACTTAAAGTTACAGAGAATCCACCATTTACTTTAGTTTAAACCTTCAAGTAACTTGTGCCCCATTCTGCAGAGGAAGGCAAAAAAAAAAACCGAGGGTATCTGACCCATGAAAAATTCCTTCCCAAACCCAAATATGGTGGCCTGAGAATTTCATCAAGACTCACCAACCAGACACCTGGGAAAGAATTCTCTGTAGTAACTCAGAGCCCTCTCCACCTAGTGTCCCATCACCAGCCATTGGAGATACATGCTGCTAGCAGTCCCATCACCAGCTATATGCCATTGTAGACAATCTCATCATACCATCCCCTCCAAAAACTTGTCAAGCTCAGTCTTGAAGTCAGTTAGGCTTTTTGCCCCTCACTGCTTCCCTTGAAAGGCTGTTCCAGAGCATCACTCCTCTGATGGTTAGAAACTTTCATCTAATTTCAAGCCTAAACTTGTTGATGGCCAATTTGTGTCCACATTGGCACTTAACTTAAATAACTCCTCTCCCTCGCTAGTATTTATCCATCTGATGTATTTATAGAGCACAATCATATCTCCCCTCAGTCTTCTTTAGGTTAGGCTAAACAAGCCAAGCTCTTTGAGTCCTAAAAAGGAATATCAGACAAACAAGTCCCATTCAATTATTTCACATGAAGGCAAAACTAAATATTGACAAATTTGATAAGTGCTTGTATACAACTGCAAGAAGTTTAAATACTAAGATGAGTGAACTTGCATGCCTGGAATTAAATGAGGATATTGATATAATCAGAGGTGCTGGAACAATTTTATAGTGGGCGTGCTGAGAGCCATTGAACCAAACTGTAAACCTTGTATATAATGAAAACCACTTCAAGCCAGGCGTGTGGCAGCACCCGAGCACATCTAGTGCCAGCACCTATGGATATAATAGGCAACACAGAAACTTGGAGGAATGATCATAATCAATGGGTAACAGTAATACTAGAGTACAAAATATATAGGAATGACAGCAGACTGTGCTAGTGGAGGAGTAGCACTGTATGTGAAAGAATGCATAGAGTCAAATATAATTAAAAAATTATGAATCAAACTGTACCATAGAATTTTTATGGATAGAAATTCCATGCTTGAATAATAAGAGTACAGTGGTAGGAATATACCATCAACCATCTGACCAGGATTGTAATGGTGATTATGAAAGGCTAAGAGAGATTACAGACGTTACAAAAACAGACAACCCGGTAATAATGGGAGATTTCAACTAGCCCCATATTGACTGGGTACATGTCACTTTAGGATGGGCTGCAGAGATTAAATTTCTGGATACCATAAGTGACAGCTTCTTGGAGCAGCTAGTTCTGGAACCCACAATGGGAGAGGCAATTCTTTATTTAGTCCAAAGTGACACACAGGATCTGGTCCAACAGGTAAATATAGCTGAATCGCTCAGAAGTAGAGACCATAATGTAATTAAATTCAACATCCTTATTGAGTGGGAAAATATCAAAGAAACCCACCCAGTAGCATTTAACATCAAAAATGGGAATTGCACTAAATGAGGCAGCTAGTTAAATGGAAAACAAAAGGAACAGTCACAAAAGTGAAATGCCTGCAAGCTGCATGGAAACTTTAAAAACACCAGAATAGAGGCTCAAATTAAATGTATATGCCAAATTAAAAATAAATCAGTAAAAGAGCCAAAAAACCACCAATAGGGCTAAACAGAGTAAAAAAGGTAGATAGAGACAAAAAGACATCTTTTTAAAAATTGGAAGGCAGATCCTACTAAAGAAAATACAAAGGAGCATAAACTCTGGCAAGTATAAAAGTATAAATGGGCAGGCCAAAAAGGAATTTGAAGAGCAACTAGCAAAGACACAAAAACTAGTTGCAAATTTTTTTAAAGTACATCAGAAGCAAGTTTGCCCACAATACTAAACTACTCAAAATAGTTACGTCCAAAGTTAACTATGAAGAGTTACAAAGGGATGTCACAAAACTGGGTAACAAAATGGCAGATGAAATTCAGTGTTGATAAATGCAAAGTAATGAACATTAGAAAACATAATCCCAACTATACATACAAATTGATGGGGTCTAAATTAGCTGTTACCACTCAAGAAAGAGATCTTGGAACTATCATGGATAGTTCTTTGATCACTTCTACTCAGTGTGTAACAGCAGTTAAAAAGGCTAACAGAATCTTAGGAACCATTAGGAAAGGCATAAATAAGACAGTAAATATCATAATGTATAAATACATGGTATGCCCACACTTCCAATACTGCATGCAATGCTGGTTGCCCCATCTCAGAAAATATATATATTAGAATTTGAAAAGGTATAGAGAAGGGCAATGAAATGATTAGGGGTAGGGAACAGCTTCCATATGAGGAGAGATTAACAAGAATGGGACTGTTCATTTTAGAAAACAGATGATTAAGGGGGCATATTATAGAGGTCTATAAGATCATGAATGGCATAGAGAAAGTGAATAGAGAAGTATTATTTACCCCTTCATATAACACAAAAATCAGGGATCGCCCAATGAAATTAATAGGCAACAGGTTTAAAACAAACACATGGAAGTGCTTCACAAAATGCAAGTAAACCTGTGGAAATCATTGCCAGGAGATGTTGTGAAGGCCAAAACTATAACTGGGTTCTAAAAAGAATTAGATAAGTTCATAGACCATAGGTCCATCAATAACTATTAGCCAAGATGATCAGGGATGCAACCCATGCTCTGGGTGTCCATAAACCTCTAACTGCCAGAAGCCTGCACTGAACAACAGGAGATGGATCACCTGATAAATTGCCCTGTTCTGTTAATTCCCTCTGAAGCATGAAGCACTGGCAGCTGTCAGAAGACAGGATACTGGGCAAGATCGACTGTTGGTCTGGCCCTGTATGGCCGTTCTTATGTTCTTCTTGTCTTAACAGCCTGTGGCCATTTTGAAAAACTACCATAGTGCTATTCTTATACATGCTGATGAAAACAAATGAGAGTCACATCTCTTTCATATTACAAAACCACCAATTATGCTGTGCATTACTATAGTCACTTCTATATGAAGATCTCTACAGCCTTTACAAATCAATTAAACCACAACACAGCATTGCTAGGTAGTTATTATTTAGCCTGATTTTACACATATTAAAATGCAGAACAGAGACGTTACTTTCCTTAGGTCATACCATAAGGCTCCCAATCTGCAAGCTGTTCTGTGCTAGCAGATGTGCAGAAGAGTTTGCAAGAGTACTAGAGATAGAACCAGGAAGTCCATGAGATCCAATTCCCTGCTCTAAACTCTGAAACACAGTCTCCGAATTTTAAATAGAAAAGGTTTATTTGATTTAATATCTCTTTCTGTACCCACTCTTCCCACCATCTTGTTAGGCAGCAATTAGATGGGTACCTTACAAGCCCTCCAAAAGTGCACAATTAAACTGCATATTAAATGGATTGTGCACTAACACATATTGGAGTTTACTGTACTTTGATTAATGCAGAAGCTCTTGAACTATACATAATACTGTGGGAAGACTTGAAAATTCTATATCAATTTCTTTGGCTGCTTTTATTCGGATATGTTTGATCTGTAGTAATTTGTTGCATAGGTCATAGCTTTCTCTGTAACAGAATGAGGAATCAAGCTGCATATGCACTACCTACGACATTAATATTTTATTTGTTTGTTGCCTGCATAGCCACACTCACAGAGATATTATAGATATATATAGATATATATATACACATAGAAAATTGTACATGGTCTAAACCTTTTCCTTTTGATCCCAAAATATAAGAGAATAGTTCATTTCTATTATTTTTTATTTTTACATATTTAGTAAGAAATAACATTTTAAAAACATAAGTTTCCACAAGAGCTATACAAAACCTCATATTCTCCCTAAAAAAATGTTTGTTCCATCTTTGTACCCCCACCCCACCAAATTCAAACTGCAGTTGAATAGGAAGATCAAATGAGGTCTGAGCAGTTGGCTGTCAGCAAACCAATACTGCATAGCAGGCTGAGAATTAGTGCACAAAAATATGCAACATGGTACACAGTGCAGAGTTCCTGCAAAAAATGCCAAAAAAAAATCTGGCTTGAATTCATTGTAATGTTCCTTTATATTTATTTTATCGTTCAGGAATACTAAATTGTAATCATATCTGCTGGGCACAATCTTAGTAGGGAAGTCCTACATTCCCTTATATAAACTCGTCCTCGTCTGGAATTTAAGTGACTCAAAGCTGAACATAGCTTTACATTTCATTAATAATAATTTGGAACTGCATATAGATGATGCTTTAAAAATGCATAGGATGACATCAAGAAGTCCACTCCTGCAGTCCTTCATATAGGATTTTGATTGGCTTCAATAATACTACTCTCAAAAGTAAGGGATGAAGTGCATAAATAAGCATTGCAATCATGGGCTCTCAGCCTGGGAACAAATGGGTTTTTTTCTCCAGAAATTTGAAGCAACTCTGTTTCCCTGGGAGTTTGCATTTGGGGGGCTATGCCGTTGTTCTGAAAGTAGGAAAGTGGCATGGGGTAGGTGGGAGCAGGGGAAATTTTACTGGTCTCTAGTAGCTTTGTGTGCTCAACAGCAGCTTTTTGCTTTACATAGTCTTTTCACATTTACAGAGGTTGTCTTCAGCTTCTCCAGTTCATTAACAGAGACAGTACTGCTCAACTCTAGAATTCCTTTTTTCTACACACTTTTCATAGTTTCATCGGCTTTTTCTTACACAGAGGAGCTATCACTTTGAGAATTGGACTGGCAAAACTTCAAGGAGGAAATCACTATCATTTCTGAAGATACAGTGGGACACAGGGTTTTCTTCAAGATAATTTCCTCAAAGAAGAAAGGGGTTTTCCAACTATGCATTAGCCACTGTGTCTGAATGCAGAGCTTGCAGCCATTTTTGTCAACTTTAAAACTTTCATATTAAAAATTCACTTAATTTTACATTGTACTGAGGAGAAGAAAACAGCATATCTTTTTCTAAATACTTTCTTCATTATAGAGATGGCAGTTAATGTTGAGTTGGGCTTTGCCTTAAACCAGAGATTCAGCTTCTGTTATGTATTAATAACACAGTGTATCTTCCCAAAATTATAATACTGAGCTCTTTAACTAATGAATTTTCTGAGAATTTACTTGTAAAAATAAATTTAAGATGAAGTTAATTTTAAAATGGGCTCTTTAAGAAATTTAGCACCAAGTGGTCTTAATAATAGAATAATGCAGAGTCTTCAAACTTTTCATAGTTAAACTTCCCTGAAGTTATGTACATAGGCTATATTTGATGTTCACAGGTGTGGGGTTTTTCTAAGTTTGTTATTTATTTTGCTTTAATTCTTCATAAATGAAAGTTTCTTCATCATAGGCTGAAGAATAATGTTCTTCAGAGAATTCCACAGAGGGCACTTAAACTTCTCCTCTCATTGTGTCACTCCAGGACAGAGTTAAAACAAAAAAACCCAACAACCGCAACAAAAAGAAAATGTGTGCCTACAAATCAGTTTACTCTAATCTGGGACCGCAAACACTAGAATGCCTTACTCATGCTCCTATGGGTATTGCATAGTCTCACTACAGTCAAGCAATTTTTCCCCCTCTTGTATTGTTAGGCCTTATCTGCCTTGTACTTCTTCCATGTCAAAACCCTCTTACCCATGCACTGTACTTCAGGAGATGTTGACAACTCCCTCTAATAGTTTAGTTAACATAGAATCTTACTGTTTTTGCTTTGATCTCTACATATATGAAAAGATAACTTGTCATCTTTGCAGTGCATCCAGCTATCATTGGACCAAGACCTGTGTTAGCAGGGCTCTGCCTTAAAACTCAGGTTTCCACATGACCACGTAACCTCAGCCAGCTAAAACTTGCCCTACATGCTGTGCAGTCAAACATATACTGTAGTCCCACACAAAGCAGTCTCAAATTTTTTAAAATGATTCCCATCTATTTATACTTTTTCCCCTGATTTTCTTCTACAAATGGATGTAACTAATAGGTGGGGACAATGGAAAAGTCCAGACAGAACAGATCACTTTAATTTCCTGTAAGAGAAGAATGTTTCATTAGAAAACGTTTTTCAGTTATTTTAGAGATAGCAGAAGTATACATTTCAATTAATTCTTCACATTTAATAAGAACCCCCAGGCTCTTTAACTTACCATTCAACTCAAATTAGAACTACATACAAATTTTCCATACAGATCCCTGCTCATTGACTTGCCTGCATACAGTACATTTAATATTTCACTAAAATATTGTTATGGCAGTGGAAGGCTTTTTCTGTGCTAATATTCTCTCCTGTAAAATAATATTACCAGGTTTTATTCTGTCTTAAATTACAGTTCAATTGTTCTGTCAATACTGTGATCAAAGGAAAGCACCCCTGCTGTCATCTAGCAACACTTTTATTCTCTGTTGATTTTATGGGGTGCTACTACCTAATACATCTTGCTCTAAGGCTTGTCTGAACTGTGTAACATTTGTATATAATCTTTTTAGAGTTGGATATTTTCTCCCTCTCTTTGTGTATCTATGATTTAACTCCACTTCTTCCCTCATTTTAACATTAGTCACTCTTGATGATAATATGTATTCTGTACAATTCATCTGAAAGTAGTTGGAGGGAGACAGCATTCTGTTACAAGAATGACAGGGGATCTTTAATGTCCCCACACCAGAGTGGACTTGAGTTCTTATGGCCGAATCTGAAAGACACCCAGATAGCAAACTGCATGCAAAATAGTTTACCCACCTCAGATGGATGAAACACTGAGATGACCCTACTATAATAGGAACTGGTATTTTCAGGGAGTATTAGAAATCCAATGCTTAGGCCACTAAGCTACCCCCAGTCCCCAGCCTTCCATACTCTTGTTTAATTTAGAGTGGCAGCTCAAAACTCAGCACTAATCTGATTTTATTTTCCTCCTCTTGCTATATCTTCTAGTCAGCGTTGCTTTCAAACATCAAAATCTATACTTCTGCTGTCACTTTGTGTAAATAAAAGTTCATCTGACCCAACAGCAGTGCCGCAGATAACCAAAATGCCACTTCTCAAGTCATCAAGCCCATGTACTGAGACCAGTTATTTATATAGTGAATGTATGAAGGTGTTTTTAAAAAATTGCAAGGGAAAGTGTGTGTGTTATAACCATTCCATTAAACACCATTTAACTCTTCTATAGACTGACTACCGATGAGTAGGGCCAACTAGGCCCAGCACAACTCCTGCATAACACCTGCTGTATTTTTGCACACACATCCTAAATGCCCCACAGAGGCCCCCCAAGCTGGGGCTTAGTTCAGATCTAACTCTACAGATGTGGAGAGGAATGGCAGGGCAGCATTAGGCGGGCTCAAAGGTACAAATGGCCCTGCTGATTCATTTTTTCCTTATACTGGGCAGCGTAGGCTATTGCATGACAATACACACCTTTCAGGAGAGGTTTGAAGACAGCAGCCAGCAGGAAGGCCCATGAAAGACTAATTCCTGTAGGAGGTGTGCCATCATGGAGAGTGAGTGTATGTGCAGAGGCACAGAAGCTCTGTATGGATGACCCAAATCTCCTGAAATCAACAGGTCTGGGGGCCATTCCTCCAGCCAGTTCCATAGAAGCCAAACTCCACACAGGAGAACCTGTGTGACAGGACAATTGGGAGGAACATCCATGAATGGAAACTCCAGTTTCTATCCCCTATGTGAATTCCTCTTGCATAAAGGACCTAGGGTAGGTACCTGAGTTTCTCCCTTATCACCTCTATCTTTAATCTCCTTGGAGAACACAGGATGAATTTGTAATTTACTGTAAAAATGCATTTACCCATGTGTCATATCTTACCAGTTATAATGAAATACTATTATAAGTAAATATGGAGGGTACAAGATGTAAATTATCAAAGCCTATACTTGCATTACTGGATAAGTAGGTAATTATATAATCTGTCTCTAGTTTTATGATTCTTAGACTGAGACAATTATATAACTTTCCACCATAGGTGCTGGAACTAGGGATGCTGGGGTGCTGCTGCACCCCCTGGCTTGAAATGGTTTCCATCATATACAGGATTTACAGTTTGCTTCAATGGCTCTCAGCACCCCCACTATACAAATTGTACCAATACCCCTACTTCCCACTAATATGGAGCAGAATCAAGATTATTTGTAAGTGGTAATTTAAATTTCCAATACAATTTTACTTTTAAACTAGGTGTAGATTTGCTCTTCATTTTTATGCCTATATTTACCATTCTGCAGAATTTTTGACAGATCTGAAAGTTTTTTCTTTGCACTATATTGGCTAATGTTCCTCCCAGTAAATATAAGAATGTTATAATCTCTGCCTGAGAATAATGAAAGGCCATCAAGGAATTGTATGCAGGTTCCTGAAAAAAAAATGTTTTTGTTATTATTTTACAGAAGTCACCCATTCAGGGAGCTCTCACAGTAAGGATGTTCAACGCTGCAAGCTCTTCTCATTCTTCCTTCGCTTCTGACACCCTCTAAAGCATCAGTGACCTAGCTGGGGAAGATACTTAAAATCAGTGATTTAGGAAGGAAAACCGAGTATGCAGTATGCAAGATGGGTAGATAGGTGTTCAGGACAGCTGGTCGGGAATTTTTTTTTATTTTTTTTTATACTCAGAAAAATGTCAAAAATGAAAAAATATTTGAAGTGTTTCAGATTTGTGTAGAAACAACAAATGCCGTTTGGCTTCTGAGTGTTTGGTTTTTGATGAAAATGGATTGTGGGGTGTGAGGTGTTGTTATCTCTGTTTCTCACATGCCATTTTCCACTGGATAAAAGGTTTTGTGGCAATGTTTGGACCAGCTCTAATCATCGTTTTGTTTGTGTAAATGTACCAAAGCCTCTGCTCTTTTCTGAAGAACTCGCACAAAATTGCCACATTTTCCCTTTTATCCACTTCCAAAGGCATTGCAATAGGTTAAGACAGCCTATTGGCCCCGGAGAATTAAGTGTACCTCCTTTTACATCCTGTCAACACAGCTCTTGAATACAACATCAGGACCTGATCCAACTCCCACATTAAATCTATGTACCACTTGGTTGAAAAACGTTAGCTAGGTTTAAAAAAAACCCTCAATTTTCAGATTTGTTCGATTTAAAGAAGCTCAAACCCAAACATTTTTCAAGTTTGCATTTTTAGTTCATCAGTTTTTGCAGTCCTCCCCCAATTCCTTCTCTCCCCTTTCCCTCTTTTTATTCCCAATTTTACTCTGAAAGGGGGGGGAGGGGAAGAGAGGTAAAAAAAAATTCAGGTTTGGGGTCTTCATTGAAAATTTTGAAAATTCTCCATAAAAAAATCATTTCTGAAGCAAGGCTTTTTTTTTGTTTTAAAAAAATGTTTGAATGAAAACAGTCAACCAGCTCTAGTCTATGGTAAATCTCTCCTGCGAATCTAATAGAACCAGGTTCTGACCTTACATTTTTTTCTCCCTCCTCCTAGCTGTCACTCATGCTGTGATTTTCATGCCATGATACAGCTTACGACAATAGACCTTCCCTTTAATGTGAGAAACAAAGCTAGAATGAGCTCTTTTACAAACAATTTGGTGTTGCCTCAACTCAGGGAGATGGAACAGATACCCTTAGACCGATACTTTTATGATTCCATTATTCTAATTTCTTCTGAAATTTGGACTCCTGGAATCACCTCAGCAACTTTATCAGAATTATTTGACAGATTTTATTCAATTACAGAAATTCTGTTCAACATTATCATTTTACACTGATTTTTCTCTTAATGCTATCATCATTTAAAACTATTAAGCCCTAAATCTCCCTTTAGTTCTAAATATAAACATACAATCACATGACCAAATGAACTTCATACTGACAATGCAAATAGGGATCGAAACAACACAAAAAAGCAGCAGAGCCTAAAAATAAATGGATTCATTAGCTATACGAAAAGATCATCCTTACAGGTAAGAGAGAGAAAAAGTGTGTAATAGAGAACAATTTATGGAAGTCGGGAAAGTATTATAGTTGTTTTACAGGCTATTAAATCATACTGTGAAATGAACTGTTAAAAATTTCCAAACGCCTTTAATATTTCAGCCTCAAGATAATTTTTAGTTTAGGGACAAGTATTCCTAGCAGAGCTACAGCATGCACAGCAAATCTATTTTTCATGTCAGAAAAAATGGTAAAATTAAACTCTCCCAGCCAGTGAATGCAAAACAGGTATTTTGTCACATGCAGTTTGGAACAAATATTATAATACACATCTGACATATTCAAGCACTAGGAAGATGCACAATTATAAAGAAAAAGAAAAGACTAGAGGACAGCCCCTTGCAGTGCAAATGGCCTCAAAATTTTAAAAACTCACCAAAAAGGTCAGTTGTATGAGTTAGCAGACTCAGCTGGTTTTAACTTGAGCAAATGGCAGTAAGTTACAAAGGAAAATAACCCAAGGTGTTCTGACCTTGGCAACAGAATGGCATCTTTGAATAAAAGTGCATTGTTCCTTTACAATTTCCAGTGTATTATGATAAATATGAACCTGTTTTGCTTTAATATAACTTCATGTTCACTTTTTTCTTTAGAAAATAACTTTGTGAGGATAAAACAAGAAAAAATGAGTTTCCTGCATGCAGTAGCCTAAGAAGAAGCAGGATTTTGTTCCTTATCCCATCTAGAATCTCTCATTGGGGTTAAATTGTAAAAATTTCACTCTCATAAAGCAAGTGGCAGCATTTAAAGTGGCTAGTTGAAATTAATGAAAGCCAGGAGATGTAGGTTCTGCTCACAATTCTGTTATTAACTTGTTGCAAGATCTTGAGTTAGTCATTTCCTTTCTGCACATCTGTGGAAAGCTCTCTGTTTGCACATCTGTAAAACATGGATAATACTTACCCACCTTTATAAAGCATATGGAGATCCTTGGATGAAAAGTGTTCTGCTCAAAAAATTGGTAGAAGCAGAGTCTAAAGACCTTCAGCACAAGTTAGTAAGGAACCAAAAAAAATATTTTTCTCACTTTGAGATGACGATTCAGAGTGCCCCTTTTCCAGACATAGAAACTGTATCAGTTTATTTGAATGCAGCATTTTGTAGGTAGCTGGAGTCAACCAGCACAGACCGTTATGAGGCAGTTCTTGCAGAGCATTCTATTCAACCCACCAATTCTTGTGCATAACTTCGTTCTTTGTTACTCAATACAGCATAAAAAGTTAGTTTGCTTTAAATCTTTTACTGTCCCCTTTAATGCCCTTTGTGGTGGAATCCCCATGTCAACAGTAAGATATTCAATATGTACTCAGATACCAAAGTGATAAGCACAGAACAGCTATCTAGACAGATTAGATAGTTTGTGCTAAATTAAGGTACCAGTCAAACTTAACTGAGGCTATTGCACAGATACACATTCTTTCACTACCATCTATTCCACTGACACCTTGGAGGTGATATCCTCTTTCTCCTACCCATGACAGAATATATTTGCGCCAAAATAACAAATCAGGATGCAGGACTTTGGCCTTAGAACAATAAAGTGCTATTTCAAGTAATGCTTTCTGCCATCTCCAGGGGTATAGGGAGGCTCCACTTGATCCTGGCAGACAATGACCTGTCGTCAGTTATACACTTCTTTGTCATCTGCCATGAAGACTACAGTAATGCAGTATATCTAGGTATGAAGCCGTCAGGCTGTAGGAAACGCCAAATAGTACAGGACTGCAGCATGTCTCCTCACCAACACAATCTACAATGAGAACATCATAGGTTACAGAGTCAAGTTTTTATCTTCAAGTGCTCAATGCCTGGATCCAGCATGCCTACAAAATATCACCTAAAGCTCCCAGATGAAGACTGAGATCAGCTACTCCAGTCCTCAGGTCTAATGGAACTCTGTATCAAAAGAGTAAATTTTGTCTGTGACATAACTTTTTCAGGGGCCAGTCCAAGATAGCAGAACCAACTCCCATAAGAACTAAGGAGCATCACAAACCTTACCACTTTCCATTCCAAGTGCAAGATACACTTCTTTGACCTTTCTTTCTCTAACACACGTAGCAGTATGTACATTTAAATAAAGAAACCCATATCAAAACCCAATCAGAACAAAAACACTACACTACACACACAGGTCTTCTTCCCTGTGAGAATGAGCATGAGAGAGGAGAGAATGAAAGGAAGAACAAATCACATGTGACACATTTTTGTCACATCATTTAATGCGCTCTGGAAGGTCCTCAGATCCTATGGTGATGAGTGGCATAAGAACCTATGTAGAACAGAAGCCCTTCAAAATGAATTCAGACAGGCTAAGTTGTTGTTTTGTTTTGTTTTGTTTTGTTTTACAAATGATGTCAATATGTACACATACCATACGATGCACATTTATGTGCCATCTTTCATAGAAAAGACATCCTGGGGCTCTTTACAAAGCAGTTTAATATTACACTCTCTGTGATATAATAAATCTAGATACAACCCAGGCATCCAGGAAAATATATTAATGACTAAAAGTGCTGCATATACACTTCAAAGGCAGAAGACACTGTTGCCTTCTCTGCAGCATCTCCTGCCTTTGTAAGCTTAAAAATCCAGTTAACTTACAGGCACCATACCACTGCCCCCAGGTGCCAGCTGCAACTAGATTTAAATACTTTAAAAAACCTATAATTTTTTTTAAACTGCCCAGTTGGATGGAACAACCCCCTCATCGCTGGCTAACAGGCATGGATGAATGTGACTTGGGTATGGATCAATCTATTTCAGACTGGAATAACCCTTACACATAGGAAAATACCCGAGAAGTAGTAGATATTACAGAAGCATTCGCCAATGACAGATTTTACCTACCATTTATGTTCAATGCTCAGAACCTGAGTCGGTGTCTTTTCCATCTCTAAATTCTATGGGCCTAATTATAGCACAAGTGTTAGGATGGAAAGGGTGCAGGGAGCCCTTCACTCAGCAGGATACCCAGGCAGGAAGGAATTATAATTTGGCTGCAGGTACTGGGAAGAGGGCTCCACTAGTGCTGCTGATGAGCACACATCTAGGCAAGGCCAAGTCTAGGCAAGGTCACTGCCCCACATGTCCCATCTTTCCTACACTATCCAGCCTGTATTAAGCTGAGAGAAGAGCACTGTCTACACTGGCTGAACAAATTTATCAAGTCTTCCAGCCCACTCCCACTTCCACTCCCCTGCGTGCATCTCAAGGTATTAGGCTTTCAGGCACTGCCGCTTGGGACAGCACTGCGTTTTCCTAAGAATCATTCGGAGGCCTCTTCAGAGGCATAAATAGCCCTTTTATTCTATTTTTGGCATTTATGGAGAACCAATCATCATATAATATAGCTTATGATACTGTATCCATAGTGGACAGTATCAAGATAACAATTTTATCTGGAAGTTCATTCTATAAATCACCTTGTGTTGTGTTGTATTTTTGCAAAAAACAATCTGAGAGAGATGGGGCAGATTGCTATGACTCATACCCATTTACAGCCAGATCATGCTCTTCTTACTCACATGAATAGTCATACTGAAGTCAGACTTGAGCAAGGCAAGCAGGATTTAGCCTGTAATGATTCTTGGTCTGCTATGCATTTAAATGAAAGACAAAAATTTCGCTTGGTTTTATCCTTGGTATTTTTAAAAACAGCATATTTTCCCAGTTATCTCCTTAGAGTGGAAATCTTGTTATACAATGAAAATGAAAATTGATTCTATTTTTATTTGTCCAAGATTTGATAGTATACAAAGTGAGCAGCTCTATCCAATAAACAAAAGGAGAACTCCGGCCGAAGAAGTGAAAAGACTATTAAACTTTTCTGAGTTAGCTATCCCTGTTTTATATACATGAGACTATAGCACCCATCATCTGTAACCAAAACTATAGCTTGATAAGAAGTTAGAAGTAAACAGATCATGAAATGCAAGTGATAAAAATGTAATCAATTATGCAGATAAAGTCCAATATGAAAAATGGCCTTCTAAGTCAAAAGCAACATAGTTAATATGAGCACAAACTAGCACCTGCTTGTGGAAAACCAGAGCAATATAAGATGATTATTAACCTATAACTCTAGTATTGTATACACACAACAGTAAAAAATCACCTATCCATACCCTCTAATCACCTTTGACGTAACTTTACAATACCAACATCAAAAATGACATAACTAACAAAGTGAAACAGTACCAATCAATTTAATATAATACAGTAAATTCTGAATGACAGGATATCTATTAGAGAAGAACTACAGCGGCTTACACTGGAGGTAAAATTTTGGACAAATATCAGAATTAGGGATGAGGGAAGCCAGTCTGAGACTAAAAAGAACTGGCGCAATCCTCCACATAAATCTCAAACTGAAGCAAACCAAAACTTCTTTAGATATGCAGCTGGAATGTCACTAAAGGTAGAAAAGCCGAAAGAGCTGGATCCTGTTTAGAATAAGGTAAAGGTAGTTTTTTGGGGGGTCAGGAAAAAGGAGGATCAGAGGAAACTAAGATGGATACAATGCAGTGAGTATTTAGATGGGTTATAAGGAGTAAGGAGTAGGAGGTGAAGAGGAAGAAAGAGAGTCTTCAAAAAAGGTTTAGATACATTTTAGGTCAGCCTCAAAATTTTCCAGGCTCATCCAAATTTCTGGACCTTTTAAGGTTTGCCCATATTTTTTACTATGCATTTTTATAAATTTGGCATAAAATGTGCAAATAATGTAAAAACATACAGTGTAAGAAATATGACTAACTGCACTATGTTTGTGCACCCTTTCTGTTCATACCCTGCATGCCACCGCAATGGTATTTGTACAACATATGCCATGTGAGTTATCATTTGAAAACTCATAACACACTGGTCAATAATATCATTCTGAAATGCATGAGACAATGCTGTGTGTGGAATTATGGATACTCACTGATATTAGGCTCTGAAGTCTACGACTCAAAAGTGTTTAAACCAAGCATGTCAGGGAGAATTGATGAACAGGTTTTCTCAAGACAAAAGAAAGAGGCCAACATCTCAGATCAGGCGTGGTCAAATTCAATGAGCTATTCATTTGTACCAAAGGTTGCAGGAAGAGAACATTTACATTGTAAATTGTTATCAGGAAGAATCACATTGGAACACATCAAGGGACCTCTTAATAAATAGAGAAGACTGAACCCAAGGGGATCAATTTGACCCTTGAAGCAAAAGCAGACTTTCAGATAGAACAACACATAGAAAGACTTTGGATTATCCTTCACCTGAGAAGACAAGGAAAATCAGTGCCTTGGACTCTATGGGGATTGTGGTGAAGAGTTAGTCAGCTATTGATGGAAAAAGAAGATTGGCGAGGACACTACCTTGAACAAAGACTGTAGTATGTTAAGTTAGGTCTTCAGATGTGTATTTTTATTTTTGGTTGTTTTTAACCATTTCTATTTTTATTCCTTCTACTTGGTATCACTTAACCTATGTCCTTTTGCTAATACACTTGTTTTATTTTTACAATAAACCAATACAGTGCTGTGTTTGAATTTAATCCTGATATAAAGTCACTGATTTCAGTTGTAGTGAATCTTGATGTCAAACTGGCTCAAGTAGGATCATATTTTGTACTTCTCCATTCTTTCTGGGCTCCTCCCTCTATACACAGCTACATACACAAAGAGCATACTGTTGAGTATCAACTGATGAAGTGGTAATATATTACTTACCTAAGAAACACAGGTTGAAGCAAACATAACATGCGGAAATATTTATAAGACTAACATTCCTATTTTTTCAGTATATTTGTTCCAAAAGTGGCAAGATATTTTCTTTCTCACAGGGATCTTTTATTTAATGGACCACATGATTATCTGCAAGTGAGTGTAGTAATCTCAGGAAGCTATAGACCATCCATAACTTCCCATAACAACATCTCTGCTGTTACAACCTTTCATCAATTTCTTGATCATAACTCATGACATAAATCACTACAAGTCCTCTAGTATCCCCAAAAACACCCAAGTGAATGCTACTGTAGCTAAAATAGTTGCTCTCAGAACAGGAGGTCATAAGATTGATCCATAGTAAGATTTTTTCTTATTTGAAGCAGAACACAATGACGGTAGGAAGAAATGCTTTATGAGACTCAATGACAGACTGGTCACCTGAGCATAGCACAAAAGAACTTCCACTCACCTAGGTACAGTTTGGTCATTAGAGAGCTTGAAAAAGCATAAAGGGATAAATTAGTATTATTTCAGAGGCATACACCTGGGAAGAAAAGCAACTGAAATAGGAAAGCAATCAAAGGATTATTTTCTACATATGAAGCCCTTTCACAAAATTCACTACTCATGGTAACTGGAAGGGGTGAAAACCTTCAATAAGTAGAACAGATTGCTAAGTGGTTTGCCACCAAAATGATGTCTGTTGTTAACTTAAATTATTCTTCAAAAGGAGACCTTTTGTGCCTTAGGATCCGTATGCTGTGCTTGTAAGAGAAGATGTAAGTGGAAAAACAACAGCTATTCAAGAACAAAATAAAATGAACAGGAACAGATGTGCTTTCACAGAAAACCACATGAAGTACTTCTGGAATAATCAAAACTATCCCCTTTCTACCAAGCAAAATCCAAAATCTAAAACCTGGCAATCTGTTATATAAAACCATACTTTTTTTAAAAACCAAGAGGAACTAAAACTTTTTAAAATCAAAAACTATCATCATATTACATATTTTAGCTTTTAGGGAAAAATACAGGCCTATGGAAGTTTTTCAACAAAATTGCATTTTTTACCAATCTGAAGTATTATAACTTCATAAAATAATAAAACACGACAATCTTTTGCAAAGTATCAGGTCTTGCTATACAGTTATCATCCCCTCCCCAGTTCCAAGGAGTACACATATCATCTTATAATGGCTGTGGTTAAACAGTAAGAGAGAAAAAGTCTATTAGTGACTTTACAACACTAATCCTCAGATTCATGACAGAAGCGGTAAATATGGAGTTTAATTACTCTCCAACTCTTCTGCAAATATCTTGACTCTCACTGCAAAGTACCCCCTCACAGAATGGAGATTTGATTAAATAAAATCCTTATGTGTGTGAGAGAGAGAAACTGTAAGAAATTCTAATCATGGGGTGAGGTACCCTTCATTTGACCCAGACAATGAATTTAACGGTCAAAAAGGAAATTATTTCCTCTGCTTATAGGTTTTGTTTGATTTTGACATTTTTTTTCCTCTGGTGATGGAATCTAAGAGGGAATCCACAGATATTGGTGCATGTATAATAATTGCCTGTATTTATCAAGATATTTAGTTTAACAATTAAAATTAACATCTTCAAATATAAAAATACTTAAATATTTTAACCAAACCCCTTGAGTAGCTAATTTAAATCTGATTTTTTTGTTGCTGCTATCCTCTTCATGACTAAGAAACCTGTAATAATCCCAAACAGCTGGCAGCCAACAGGTGCTGCTGAACAACACTGAACACAAGGCCGTAAGCTGGAATCATTTTTGTCTCCTTCACAGCTACAGTCAGGCAAGCAGAACAACTGCCGCATTTTTAATATTTCCTTTAATATCCTGCAAAAATGGAAGTGGGAAACAGGACCCTACTGTATAATCACGAAAGCACATCCTGCCGTCATTATAATTGTTCTCCAGAGCCATGCATTTTATAGTTATATATGCAAGTTATAGTGAAGGTCATCTTCTGAAAACTGAATACAGTTTACAGGCTGTGAGAGCAATATTAGAAGAAAAAATAAAAAACGTACTCACAGTCTGATATACCATTTTCAACAGTCTATGCTCAGAAAAGTGCTCCTTTGCGATCTGAATCAGCAACAGGAGGAATATAAAGCTAACCTCCCCAGTTAGCCTTGATTTTGCACAGAATCAGTTTGTGCTCCAAGCAGAGCCCCCACATTGAAAACGGACATTAAAGAAACATAAAGGTCTAATATTTATGTAGCAATTCTATGGTCTAATGAAAATATTTTATTTAATTAAATTTATTTATTTACAAGACTAAGTTTCTAATTCCCTTTCACCATACCAACCTTGATTTAGTTTTTGCTTCTCCCTGGTCTTGGTTTTAGATCTGTTTTGTTTTTTTAATCAGAAAGCAGAAGGGAAAATGTGATGCATTGTATATATTCATGTATGTGATGTATTATTTTATATATATATAAATACATCACATGTATATGTAATTTCACATTTTATAGTCAGAAATGTAGAACTCTTCATTTGTTTGAAATTGGTTCCATGCCTGTAAAAATAATAAAAAATAATTAAAATAGTAACAATATATTCCTGACTATAAAGTATTTTATTAGCATTAGAAAACAAATTTCCAGCCTGCCTGAAGACTTTATGGATTCCAGTGGTGTCACGGAGTCCCTGGGCGATGCTCTGGAACTGCTCCCTACAAAGCCAGTCAGGACTCTGGGGGAGCCTCCTCTCTATGAGCGGACTGTCTTCAGGGCAAAAAGCTCACATGGCTTCCACCTTCCTGGATCTGACCTCAGAGCATTCAGCATCCTCTGCCCCTCAGTGCACTTCCCACAGTGAGCCTGCCCAGACGAGGCTCCTGGGGAAGCCAGAGGGTCCTGCACCCCAACTCCGCAGTCAGACATGACTCTTAGCCAGCCAGTAAAACAGAGGTTTATTAGATGACAGGAACACGGTCTAAAACAGAGCTTGTAGGTTCAGAGAACAGGACCCCTCAGCCGGGTCCATTTTGTGGGGCAGTGAGCCAGACAACCACGTCTGCACTTCACTCCACATCCCCAGCCAGTCCCAACTGACTAATTCTTCAGCCCCTCCTCCTCTGGGCTTTGTCCCTTTCTGGGGCCAGGAGGTCACCTGATTTCTTTGTTCTCCAACCCTTTAGCTATCACCTTGCAGGGGGGAAGGGCCCAGACCATCAATTGCCAGGAAACAGAGAGTGTCGGCCATTTATGTACACTGGCCCTTTGCTTTGCAACAATTATACCCCTTATCCCACCACCTAGAGACTTAAGAAATGCATAGGGGAAATTGAGACACCCCTACAGTAATCAGAGGAAACATTAAGAACAGTCCCACTTCGTCACAAATGTTGCCTAATTTGAGATACATTAAAAGGACTGATTCTCCTGATTCAGATGGTAGATTTTCATTGCTTTCTGAAAATCAAACTCCTTTAAGGAGTACCAAGCTGGACACCCAAAAACTTGAGGCCTCCAAAATCATTCATTACTTCTGAAAATCCTAGCATAATATGTGCTGCCAGAGAGAACACCAGGGCTCCAAAAGGATGCGATTCTCAGGACATCAAAGACCGAGATGATAACATGTGAAAGCAAAGTTCAAGTAAGATAGGTCAGAGAAGGAAAAGAAGAATATGCTATGAGCATAGTTATAAAGGAAAGGGTGTGCCACATCCCATATAATGGGAAAATAGCCCAGAATAAGGGCACAGGTTCTCTGAAATTTCAGGGACACTTGTAAACATTTTTACTAATTTTTGAAATCAAAGATTTTTATATAAAACCTTTTCAATAGCATGTCCTGACACTTCTTTTTCAATAAATTCCTTTAAAAAATTTTTACAGGGGCTTTTTCTGCTCTCCTGCTGGTGTAGAAGAGTCTTTTGGGTGAGCCTTTGTGCCAAATATAATTTGAATTTACACTTCCCTTTTCTGTGTACAATTCTGACTGCTTCCTGTTGAGTTTCAGCTATGATTGTGTATCACTGACAAGCATCATCCTGCATGATCTGCAAGGTATGTGAGCTCTGAGCTCACCCTCTAGCAATATATACGATCAAATGCACAACAGAACACCTACCCTCTCTTGAAAAGTGAAACTGACTAAACAAAGAAAAAGATAAATAATTTCCCTTAATTGCTCATTTATAGCATCTATAGGTATAATTTATTACCACAATTTCAGATGGATATTTGTTTTTCAAATTGACTATATGCATGTAATTCAAACCCAAACTTCCAGTTTCATGATGGGGAGTAATTTAGGACGAAAACATTCAAGTGTTAATTCTGTAGTTTGTTCAGATATCTAATTTTTTAGAACTACATTTGCAAGTAAGAACACAAATAAAGATCTATCTATTGGAATTTCTTCTGCAGTGTTGCAGGAATTCCTATAACCAGTCATTCCAAACTGGTTGTGTTGGATAATAGCTGCATGGCCAGTGAAGGAATCTAGTCAACTTATGTAAAATTGCAGAACACCCAGCTGTTCACGTCTGGTGTGCCCTAAGCATCTATTGTCATCTTTCAACTATTTCCCAGCAGATCAGCTAAGTGTGAATCATCTGGAAAAAATCCAGAAAGACTAGATGGATGATGTCCCTGAAGTAATGCTATTGTATTGCAAAATGATCCATCACTTGCACTTATGAGAGAGTTACAAAGTATTGAAATTGAATCCTTTCCATGCACCTGAAGTTATATATGAAATATGTTTGTCTTTCTGTTAATGATAAACTGTACATAGAGAACATGCTTTTAGCCTTTGTGGGGACTATATATACTGTATGTTGATTTGGTTATTGGGATGTTCATGGTATGAATGTATTGATTTAGTTTAATAGTAGGCTTTAAGGAAAACAAGCAGGAAGAGAAGAATGGCTTAAAATAATCTACTTCTCAGCAAACACTTGAGGGTGATTAAGAGACAATTCCATTGGAAGATTCTACCTCCTGGCTTAGTCAGCTTACAGAACTGGTTTTGATGAGGAGGATCAAGGCCTGGGAACCAGAAGATCAAAAGTACTGTAGCAGGTGAAAAAGGAACACTCCTTCAAGTGGAGGCAGATGTTCAATGAGTTACGCAGGGTACGGCGGGAAGGGAAACCAGACTGACACATAGAAACTTATGAGGATGTCTAAAGAAGTTAGGCCTGCCTAGGGATAAGACTTTAGGTAAGCTGTGTATACTATTTGCCATTTTAAAATCCTTCTTCTCTAAAATCAACAGCTTCCACAAGGCTGTCTGGTCACAACATACACAACTGGTCCCAGACTCTTGAAGGGAAGAACTGCAAGTCTCAGACCCAGTAACACCTGCTGGGTAAGCACAGTTGATATACTGGTTACAATAACCAGGGACTTGCCTAAGCTGCCTATAGTACTAGGACCTGACAGCTGAGGGGCTGCACTCAGAGAGACCCAAAAGGGGTCAGAGGTGCAGCTAGCCCTGTAACCATGACACATGGATTTACAGCACCTCCTAATCATGGGAAAGAGTTCATTCATATGAAAGCATATCCTGATAATTAAGAAACGGCTGGTATATAGTTGTAAAATAAGACCACTTGTACAGAAGCTTTACCGCAACTTGGACCATTTTTGCCCTCTACCTTCAGTATCATTTGTCAACAGATTGACAAACTTCAGTATCCAAATCAGCTTTGATGATCTGAAGAACGTTTAGTTTCCCCTCTCACACCAGGAAGTAATGACAGCACTGGCACATTACACATACTCACTGGTGTCAGACGATTTGCCAGTAAAATTAATGAGGAGACAGGAATGTTCATGACAAAAGCAAGAGAACAAAAATAAGCAGGCACTTATCTTCAGTTCTAATTTCAGTCTGAACTGGTTTGCATCGTCCCCTTTGACTCAAACGCCTCATTTTTTGTCTTTCATACATCTGTGGACAAAAGTCTGGTTTCCTGACAAAAGTTTCTACGAAATTGGTTGCAAGTAGTTTCAGAACTGTCCATAGTATCTGCTCATTAAAGTTGTCACTGTCTGCTCTGAGGTGAATAAAACCTACATCTATTACACTTAAGTTCCATCCTCCTTTATTTCAGATGACAAAAATATCAACTAATTATCACAGCCAATTTCTCTGCCAATCTTACCTACTCATGGTTAAGGTAGAGACAGGATTGGGGTGCGTGGCACTTGAGCCATAGATTTTGCAGGCAACAGATAGTCAAAGGCAAAACCATAAAGTATGAGTCAGATAAATTGATCACTTAAAACTGTACACCAGAATGCTCTATTGTTTTATACCCAGGAAATTTTGTTTATGAATGGTAACCCCTTTCTCATGCTTATGCTACCACGTTGCAGGTTGTCAGACCTCATCAAAGGCATTTGCAGTCTTCCCATTTCTTATTTTTGGAGACAAAAGTAGGAAGTTTGCCTCATGCCTTTGCTAACAGCTTAAGGTGAAGCAGATGGGCAACATCCGCTAGATATTAGGACTACTTCATCTACTGAACCATGTTTTTGGTCTCCTCAAATACTAAGCCCAGCTTGCTATGCCATCTATGATATGTCCAAGGAGTGCTCTGCTGGTCTATGCTTTAGTGTTCGTTGGCATTCTCTAGAAAATATTAGATAATATGCTGCTCTTTCCACATGACAGTTCCTTCCATCCCAGGCACACAGATGTCCTAGAAAGATTCTTTGTCATTCCTCATTGATTTGGTCCATCAGTTTTCAACAGCATTCACAGATGTGACGATATTCACCATATTATACAGCATTCTATGCAATTCTAATTGCAACTATCTGAAAAAATGATTTTCTGGTTTTTAACACTAACATAATACTTTACTCTTAAAGCACAATGGTTTCACAAGCATCTTTCAATGAAGAACTATTTATCAAGTAACTAATATATTCCTATTTACACAACTGACGTACTGGAGAGTAGTAAAAAAATCCCTTTGAACATTTTTTATCTTCCCTTTAATCTTCCCAGTCTCATTAATTTTTCTACAGTATATTTTAGTCCAATTGCTTACATGACTGACCTTTGTATGCATCTTAACAGGCCATGCATAACTTTTGAAGATTCTTTGAGATCTAAACAAGTCTTTTATGCCCAGATGGATAACTTAGCCTTCCGCAACAAACCAATGGCAAGTTACACAATTTTTTTAATTTATTTTTACTACTACTACTAGTAAGGCTCAAAATTTCAGAACAGTAATCAAGGGTATATTCACAGTACTTCTTCCTGGTTGCATTCTCTCTTTACAGAATACAGAAATACAATATGGAAATGAGTCCAACTTCTACATGTTTTGCCCCATTGAATTAAGACCAGAAATTCAGTACGGTTTTATTTTGTTGACCTATAATTCCATGACCTTATGCAACACAGCAAACTTAAAATTGCTTTTGGAACTAATATAGTCACACAAACTGCATTAATATTCCTTTAGAGGTTATTTTATATCATACAATTTCTTTTGTGGAACGTTGGAAATTTAAGATTTTTACAGGTTGCTGGAAACTTGACAGTGTTATGCTTTGAAATACTTTTTTAAAAGAAAAATATGAAGAGAGTATTGCTTTCATGAGATAAATTGCTTAGTTTTCACCCACTTAAATTAAGTTTCGATAGGATCACTTGTATTAGAAAAAGCAATAATATTTCATTTTCAGGATGCAAAATAGTTTCAGAATCAGCAATAAAATGAAGCAGGCCCTTCATGGGGATACATATATCTATAAGGAAGCCACAAATCTGTCAACCTAGACACAAGGGGAAAACACATTATGGAGTACAATCTTGAACAATCTGAATGCTACGAAGATATGCAATAAGACAGACAACCCCCCCCCCCCGAGACTGCAATTTTTCACACCAATTTGGATGGGACTCAGCTGTACTCATTTCAGAGTAGCAGCCGTGTTAGTCTGTATTCGCAAAAAGAAAAGGAGTACTTGTGGCACCTTAGAGACTAACAAATTTATTAGAGCATAAGCTTTCGTGAGCTACAGCTCACTTCATCGGATGCATGGTGCTCTGGATAGCTCTGGTGGAATCAGATTGCCACATCTTTCAGGTCACAGACATATTCATAATTGGAAGTCACTTGTGTGAGGTGGCATATTTGTACTGGTTTGTTTGCTATGGGGTGGTTTGAGATATTCACTTTGTGTTGTCTTGTCAGAATTTGGCCCATAAGTGGAGATGAAATATCAAAATGTCACCCATTATCCAGAACTTTTCTTCTGTTGATACAAAAAATACAAGTTCAGTTACTTGGGAAGCAATTTTCTTTTCTCTCTCCATTGCTCTTTTTTATGGCTCAGACTCTTACAGTGTTGCTAACCTTGAAAATCATGAATCAGGCCCCATGACAATCATAAGATTTTTAAAAATAATACATTTTGGATTCTTTTTATTTGCCTGCCAGATGTTGAGCCTTCAGGATACATTCAATTCGCATTTTCAAGAGTTTCTTTACAATCACGAAGACAAGAAAATTACTTTTTAAAAAAATGGAATCTGAAATTCTCACATAATAACCTCCAGGAGCTGGGGCTTTAAGAAAAAGTACCAAAGCAAGAATCTCAATAAAATGAAGAAAGTTGGTAACACTATTATAACAGAAAGCTATCATACCAATTTTGTGAGACAAATGCTGGTAATGCAGTGAAATATTGCCTTATTATAAATGAATACCTTTTAAAATCTTCAATATAAAATCTTCTCTCATGGAAACAGGGATGCAAGTATCATGTCAGCACTGGCACTTGTTCTAAATATTAAGCTGGGTAACATACAGTGTATGTGAAACATAATTTTAATAAAAGATATCAGATGTATAAAAATCTATTATTTACTCCTTTGGGCTGAGATATTAAGTATTTTACTTTCGGTCTTTGAAGCCAACAGCTTTGAATGAAGTTCTCTTATTGCTTTAACAAAACCCAGACGTTAAGAGATTTGGATGTTGGTAAACACTACATCATACACTCCATGTGGTTTGCCATTCTTGAGAACAGATTTGCTAATATAATAGGACTATTAATAAAAATGAATAACATTAGCCCCCAAATTAAATTATCAGCTATTCTTGCTCAATTGAATAAAAATGAAGACATCCCTTGCCACTCCCCCCAAACTGACAAAATTTCCCAGAGCTTTCAAATATTTATGACAACAAAACCAGACTATATTATGCACACATACTGTTGTTATAGTTTATATATTATTTACATAGGACTACCAGTTATGATATTATGTTTCTTCCCAAAAGATTTGTTTTAAAAGCCAGAAAGGAATAACCAAAAACACTAGCCATGTAACCTTCAATTCTAATTTCTCTTTACAATTGCTTTAAAGTAGCAACATAGTTTTTAGACTTGTCTATCTTGACAAGTTTACCTTGCCCATTGACCTGCACTGAAGAACTTTGGTGCAATCCTGATGGTATCTTGATTGTAAAAAGCAATGCATGCTGCCATTGGAAAACTCAAATAAAGGTTGATATATGATTTATTGCTAGACTCACAGGGGCACACGTTCTGAATATATGGAAAGAGTTTCTGTCCACAGAAATCTCTTAGTAAAAATGGGCTGAATAAACTGATATGTGGTACATCCTCCACTCTGAGAGAAAACTGCAATAATCCACAGTGGGGGTGGCTGCCAACAGCTGTTGAAGAGAACTAAAAAGTTTCTTTCTTTTGGGAGGGTGACGTGGTGGATTTCAGCACAATATGGTGTCATATGCAGAAAGTGGCTAATGCATTTGTAACTATTTAATGCTTAAATAAATGTGTTCCTTAGTGTTATAGATGATGTGCACATACTCCACCTTTGGATAATGTTCCTCTGTGCATTTGGAAATCTGGCATCTCTCCCATCTCTCAGAGGGGTGGGTGGGAGAGACGTGTATAGTTCTCTCTCCATCTGTTTACCCCATGACCCTGCAGCTTCTGCTCCCATCGGAGTCCCTATGCAGGTTGAAAAGGAGTACTTGTGGCACCTTAGAGACTAACAAATTTATTTGAGCATAAGCTTTCATGAGCTACAGCTCACTTCATCGGAAGCTGTAGCTCACGAAAGCTTATGCTCAAATAAATTCATTAGTCTCTAAGGTGCCACAAGTACTCCTTTTCTTTTTGCGAATACAGACTAACACGGCTGCTACTCTGAAACAGCACATGGGTGTCTCCAGTTAGCTCTTGCCTCCAGGATGCCCCAGAGCAGCTAGGGCTCCAGCTCCTATCCCTCTCAGACACACACAAATTCCTGAGCTTTCTGCTTCCTTCTTCCATCCAGTAAAGGCAGCTGCCCCTTCTAGACCAGGAGTTGCTAGTTGTCTTACTGAAAGGAAGCAGGGAGCAGACCATGAGGAGCCTGCCATCTGGCACTGCCTTGGGGTACTGACCAGGATTCCAGTTCGCCAGCAGAGATGTTCAAAACCCAGGAGTACTCGCAGCCGTGCCATACACATGCAAGTTTATACCATCCCATTGGCAGTCTCTGGGCACGTCTACACTTAAAACACTGCATCAGTGCAGTGACTGATGGCTTATTACAGCAATCTACAACCTACTAATCCTCCTCTGCAGTAAAACTAGTAACTCAGACCTAAGAGAAGCAAAAGCTGTTTTACTGGAAGGGAGGGAGGAGCAGAGCCCCTGTTTCTTACAAATTCATTGGCCCCCAGCTCCAGCTCCTTTTACTGCCCCTCTGCCCTAGCTCCTCAGGAACTGGATGCTTCCTGCTCTCTCTCTCTCTCTCTCTCTCTCTCGCTCGCTCTGGGAGAAGCAGCAACAGCTTTAGCCAAACAGGAGAACTGATGTCTTTTTTCCTGCAGGAAGTGGACCAGGGAGCAGAGTAGTTTGAGCTACTAGTTTTATTACTTGATTTGGAGGCTCCCATATGTGCCAGCTCTCCCCGGGTCCCAGTAAAACCACTCCCTGAGACAGGTTTTCCTAATCCAGGATGGTGCAGATCCCACTTAGGTTGGTAGCAAGTAGATGTTTATATGCTTTGTGGAAGTTTTCCATGAGAGAGGATGTGCTCTGCTACAAACCAGTATAATTTAAGTAAATAAACCCACAAGTTCTACACTACCACTATTCCAGAAAACAAACGGCCAGTTCGTTCAATAGATTCATAACCAATGGTGGCTGCTGCCTTTTTTTAAAGGTGAGGCACAAAACACAATTAGTTATTTCCTCCCCCACCCAATTTATAACTTAATAGCTATTAAAAGCCTACCTTATTAATAGTGAAGCAACAGCAGCAGACCTGGGAGCTGGATCTACCACTGTTGGCTCCTCACACACATCCATTAGGCCTGCCCCATGAGGGAAGAGGGCCAGGGAGGTACAGGCCCCATCTCCACCCCCTGCAAACACTTCGTAGCCCAGGCTTAACTGCTACAGGCCAGCTGTGGTCCCTACCAAGCAATACCCTTACAAAGTCACTCTTTGGCATGGTAAAGTGCCCTGGTAATGAGGGCTTTGTGAGGCTCAATTAGCTAAACCAAGATTCAAGTGTTACCCAGCACTTCAATCTTAAAAATTTCTGGTGTTGCATTTGGCTACTGGAGAGAGAGTAAGTTGTGACATTTACATCAAATCATAATTTGTCTATAAATCCCTATATACTTATCAATTTAAAAAGAATATGCAAAATGTATTTTGTAGTTTTTAGGAAATCTTGGTTAGGCTGCACCTCCCTTTTCTGAGCTGATGAGCCAGCCCTGTTTGTAATGAAATATTTATCTCTGAGCCTCCCAAAATCATTAGCCGACAAGGAACTTTTTGAGATGCATGCTCTTAAAATGTGTCCTCTGACATCCTTCCACCCAGAGGTTAAAGGAGATTGAAAGAAAAGGGAGGAGAGCTCACTACACCAACCAATGAGGAGGGGGAGCTACGCATGGGAGCATGGTCTGCTTGCCAAGTCAAGGCAAGGAAGGGAGCTCTCATCCACTTTTAGAAGAGGAGTGAAAGCTGCACTTCCCCCTTTCCATTACTTTAACACTCACCACCGCCACCTTCTAAAAGGTTTTGAAAGCATGGTTGAGATTCCATCCTGTAACACATGAGGCTAAGTTTTCAAGGCATCGTCCTAGGCTTTAGATATGCAGCTCTCATTGACCCGAATTCAAGTCGCATAGCTAAAAACCTGCACAGCATTTTGAAAATCTACTCTGAATGTCACCCAGGCCTCTTCATCTTGCCAATTTAGTTCTGTAAAAGTCAGCTAATGGATTATGTTTTGTGTGTCTATATCTTGAGGATTATCTTCAAATGTCAGAATCCTTTGAATGCTATCTGACAAATATTTACCATTGAATATATTTCTGAACCGGAGATCAAGTTAGCTCCGATAACTCCACCCGCCTCCTGAGAAGAGGGAACCCTCAGAACTGGATCAAAATGTGAGATTATATAAACTCAGTTTTACTGTTCTGCAAAAACATAATTGCAGTTGCCATTACTGGTCAGAGAAACAGAGATTTCTGAGCCCTATCATGAGTTTCTGCATATGCAATGGATACAGAATCTATAGCCCAGAATACAGATGTTAACTTGCATCTGAATTGTTTGTTTATTGTGTGGGAAGGGCTCTGACATTATTTATAATAGATACACTTTTAGGGTATACAAAACACATTTGACTCTACATAAGGGAGTATGGCAACCTTTAGCAAGGTGTCTCAGCTGTCTTTCCAGTATTCAAATGTCTACATTGTTTTGTAAACACATTTGTAAAAACTGCTGTTTGATTTTCACCGGACTGTTGATTATTTGGCAGGCAGTACTATTGACAATAGCAATTAATTTACTAATCATGCATAGAAAGATAAAACCGTGATGCCACTTTGGTTTCAGTAATCAATGATGAAGTACATTGTAGAAATGAAAATAAGGGAAGTAACATCTATGTATGATCAGAAGTAGGCTTACAAAAATAACAACACATAGTATGTTGGTCTGTATTCAAACACACAGAGAATGAACAAGATCCCAGCCCCATCCCAGCAATCCTTAAAAGAAAAAATAATCCTCATAAGCAAAGGATTTGACCCTAAACATTAAGCAGTATAAGCTGCACAGCCATTTCACACGTTCTATCTGGTAGCAGCATTGTCAGTCTTAACTGATCTATATTTTAGACCTGAGCTCTTCAGATGAGAGCCTACAAAGGCATCAATTTCTCCCAAATCTGTATAAGCAACTGACCTATTTTCATTCATAGGGATACATTTTGCATTCATAACCACACACATGTAACAGACATAAATCAAAAGGGGATGAAATAGGTTATGAACAAGGAGGGGCGGGGAAATGAGCAGTACAGTACTTACAGAGTACTACACGGTGATTTACATCAAAAGAGTAAAATGTGATATTCTGTCTTTGCATATGTAATAAAAAATAGGTAATTCAGACCTGCCAACTAATTAATTTGTAGAATATTCTACAGAAAGGAGCAAGTGAGACAGTTTCTAGAGAACAGGTTTCAGAGAACAGTGACATAGTCATGCCTTTATGTTTAACACACTATAGTGCTTCAAAATGTTTGATTCCCAAGGCTTAGGAATGCAATTTGTGTTCCATAACAGTAACCCAGGCACCCCCTGCTAGCCCTACAGAAATGAAAATACAACAAAGAACTCATCAAAAACTTGGTTGTCTGCAGCAAGTGACTGATTCTTGGGATTAAACTACAGTGTAATTTGAAAATGGAATCCAATATCTTGAGGTTAAAACATCCTCATTGCTCTCCGCCCCAATCTGTTTCATTTTAATTGACATCTAATAAAAAACGTGTTCAGTTCTTTCCTCAGTGGAAATTCTCAATCACTGGAGAAAGGGCTTCATATCAGAGTTGGTTAGCTTTGGACAAACAGTACAAAAAGAAAAATAGTACCGAGAAATAAAACAGTGTTCATAATAAGAAGAATGCTTTCTACTGAGCAAACAGGAAAGTCTGGTGAAGGATAGTAGGGGGAAAAGGGACCCTTGTGAAGATGATTATTGTTTGTTTATTTTACAGGGGATCCCAGAAATACCACTATTGGGACCTATGCTCTCCTATTCTGTAGGGGATGTACAGAATCCCCCAAAAGAAGTGGAAACAGGCAGCAGAACAGAGCATGTACCAGGTTCATCCCCTGTAGTCTGCCCAGAATCCCAGAGTCAAATGTGAATGCTTGTGGTTTGGTAGTAGAGAATAGAGCAGCCAGTCTGTGCAGCATTCTGTCCTCTGAAGTTGGTGGAAATACTACTGGCTAAACCAGCAGAGTTATCACTGCTCAAAGCAGTATTAATTCCTACTCTTTACTGTCCCCTCACCATGGGCAAGGATACTAACAATGAGAAAGGTGTGCCAAAAATGGCATTCATTCTTTTCTAGAGAGTCACGGTAGGGTTGGAGCTTCTTTTTCCTGTGGATCCTGGGGGGTTGAAGGCCTTGCTTTCCATTCCCTCTAAGGCCAATCCAAGCCCCTAACCCTGTTAGAAGCACTTGAAGAAAACTCCACAAAATAACCCTGACTGAGTTCTTGGGCCCTCTGTTCCCCTCCTATGTGTTTCATCATGTGACAGTACAATATGGGTCACAGTGTGGGTCAGGGATCTTTTACCCACCTACAGGTTTATAAATTAGCTCAGTGGTGGGCAACCTTCGGCCCGTGGGCCACATGCGGCCCATTAGGGTAATCTGCTGGTGGGCCGCGAGACAATGTTTACATTGACCATCCGCAGGCACGGCCACCCACAACTCCAAGTGGCTGTAATTCTGTTGTAGGCCCCAGACATAAAATTCACACATGTGCATGGAGCTTCCAGTGACTTTAATGGTAGCAATCTATGACCATCCAAAGGTAGAATTTGAGCCCTAAAAAGGTACATAAAATCTGAAGGCTGGAACTAATTCTTAGTGACCTTTACTCAAATGTAAAATAGGCTTTTACATCAGAGAAATGTAAGGTGAAATATTCAAAAGTTCTCAGCACTATTGAAATATTTACAATAAATTCTTTGCTAAGGGTCAAAAGAGAGTACATTGTAAAATTAATGCAGCTCCAATTGATTCAAAGTGTTCAACATTTTGAGTTGTGTTCTATGGCAGTTCCCAGGAAAGAACATTTTCCAGCTCCCCTGCAATCATTTGTTACACATGACCCAAAGTGACAGGATCAGCACATCATGACTAGATGCACCTGGGTTGGAATGTGTATAATTATAGGGAACTGATAAAGTTAGTGTGTTTTACAAAAACGTATAATAAATACAAGCTCAGGATTTCATGCTGTGTTTTGAGGGAATATGGGCATGAATAAAGGATGGGATTGGGATTTGCCTAATAGGAAATGAGCACCTAAATGCACAAGGCAGCTTTGCAACTCCTACCCAGAGTATTTATTTCTATCCTCAGGGCAAGCATGCTGGTCATAGTATTCACATATCAGTTCTCACACGGTATCCACAGTCACACTCTGCCCACCATAGCCTCCCAACCAGCTAAACAAACACTGTTAGTAACAGCAGAACACATGTGGCCCCCTCTGCCTGTAAGCAAGAACAAGAGAAACATATCAATTATTAAAGATGGCATGAAAGAACAGCAAAAAACAAATTAAAAAAGCCAATAAAAATGATATAACTCATCAATGACCTATGTGAAACAGACCTCAAACCCATTTTTACTTCACAAAAACCTACAACAGGATTCTTGTTAGCATCTCAGCACAGATGGAAAAGGGCCTAGAGAATGAGCAACTCTCAACCCTAGAAATGGTCCCTCCAATTCATAGACAAGGTATGATGGCAGGAAAGTTTGCCCCACTGCTATCCTTGGTTATAGGCCATAATCCAAAGCCCATTGAAACCAACAGAAGCCTTTGGATCAGGCCTATGCAGGGGACTCCCATCATCAGGACTGCCATTCCAATATCTTTCACAAATATTAAATTAGTAATAATAAAAAAAATTTTGAATTAAGACCTGATTCAAGAAAACCTTCTTCACAGGAACTATGGACTCCAGATACTCCAAAATATCAGCTTTCTGGCCATCCAGGTGTATGAAATCATAGGAACAAGCACAGATGCAAGAAAGATTATTTTTTATATCAGGAAAACTGAAAAGACTGCATCAAACAAAGCACATGTGTAATAAACAAAAACTGGTACTACAGCTGGTGGTAATACTGTTTATATGACTTCTGATTATTGCCCCTCATTCTGACACTGTGTAAAAACAAGTTTGTTTATTTCTGCATATATAATTCCTTTAGCAGATATACTGAGGAGCTCAATCAACCTATGCTTCCTATGATTCACCTAATCTGACACATTGTTCTGTGAGAAAAGTCCCTAATAAAAAAGCAGGGACAAGGTATTTCCTCTTTACATGATAAGCACCCCAGGTAGAATCCCATCTATCCTAAAAATACTAAAACACAACACATATCCTTTCAATGTTTAGGCTTCAAAAGGAAAACACAAATGCACTGGAATACTTATCTCTTTATTATGTTACTGTATAGTAGCGTGATCATCAAGACAACAGCAGCTGCCATAGAATTTACAGACAATAGTTTGTCAAGGTTCACAAATGTTAAAAATAATTTCCAAACTAATTCATTATATAAATAAATGACAGAGGGGGGAATAAGGGATCCTTTTTGTGTTGTTTTTGCTCATAATGCCCCCTACTTGAAAATTCTTGCCAATTGTATCAGTTTCTTTTAAGCAAAACTTAAACGTTTTATTGGAAAGTAGGATCTACTGAAATGCTTCAGATAACTTCTTTACTAGTTGTTAATTCTACAATATTTGTTATTAGTAATCACTGTAATTCATAATTACTCATGTTTGTACTCAGAACAAGAATAGCAGAATTTTTTTTTGACTGTACAAGAGTCAGGAGGAGTAATCTCAAGTCAGAGAATCTATTTGAGGATAGTGAAAGCCAGAGATACAAAAGGTAGCCAAAGAAAGAGCTTCTTCTTGAAAAACTACAGCCAGGAGAAAAGTTCTACCATGAAAAGACACTCCACTGTATAAAGAGTAGGAGTAATGAAGAGATATGCACTACAATCAGCGTCCACTATTTTTAGGAGTGAGAACTAGGAATGACTTGTCCACCAAGAATAACAGAGAGAACTTCTGCTAGACAAATGTCTTTGTACCCCTACTCCTGTCCTGCAAGACCTGTCAGAGCATCCATCCCCCAACTAGATTTGCTATAGGCAGCCATCAAAACATTTCAACAATTTCCATCCCACCATCAACCTCAGCCTGGACCAGTCCACACAAGAGATCCACTTCCTGGACACTACGGTGCTAATAAGCGATGGTCACATAAACACCACCCTATATCGGAAAACTACTGACCGCTATTCCTACCTAAATGCCTCTAGGTTTCATCCAGATCATACCACTCGATCCATTGTCTACAGCCAAGCTCTACGATATAACCGCATTTGCTCCAACCCCTCAGACAGAGACAAACACCTACAAGATCTCTATCTTGCATTCCTACAACTACAATACCCACCTGCTGAAGTGAAGAAACAGATTGACAGAGCCAGAAGAGTACCCAGAAGCCACCTACTACAGGACAGGCCTAACAAAGAAAATAACAGAACGCCACTAGCCATCACCTTCAGCCCCCAACTAAAACCTCTCCAACGCATCATCAAGGATCTACAACCTATCCTGAAGGACGACCCATCACTCTCAAAGATCTTGAGAGACAGGCCAGTCCTTGCTTACAGACAGCCCCCCAACCTGAAGCAAATACTCACCAGCAACCACACACCACATAACAGAACCACTAACCCAGAAACCTATCCTTGTAACAAAGCCCGTTGCCAACTCTGTCCACATATCTATTCAGGGGATACCATCATAGGGCCTAATCACATCAGCCACACTATCAGAGGCTCGTTCACCTGCGCATCTACCAATGTGATATATGCCATCATGTGCCAGCAATGCCGCTCTGCCATGTACATTGGCCAAACTGGACAGTCTCTACGTAAAAGAATGAATGGACACAAATCAGACATCAAGAATTATAACATTCAAAAACCAGTTGGAGAACACTTCAATCTCTCTGGTCACTTGATTACAGACCTAAGAGTGGCTATCCTTCAACAAAAAAGCTTCAAAAACAGACTCCAACGAGAGACTGCTGAATTGGAATTAATTTGCAAACTGGATACAATTAACTTAGGCTTGAATAGAGACTGGGAATGGATGAGTCATTACCCAAAGTAAAACTATTTCCCCATGTTATTTCTCCCCCCCACCCCACCCCCCACTGTTCCTCAGATATTCTTGTTAACTGCTGGAATTAGCCTACCTTGCTTGTCACCATGAAAGGTTTTCCTCCTTCTCCCCCCACCCCCCGCTGCTGGTGATGGCTTATCTTAAGTGATCACTCTCCTTACAGTGTGTATGATAAACCCATTGTTTCATGTTCTCTGTGTGTGTATATAAATCTCCCCTCTGTTTTTTCCACCAAATGCATCCGATGAAGTGAACTGTAGCTCACAAAAGCTTATTCTCTAATAAATTTGTTAGTCTCTAAGGTGCCACAAGTACTCCTTTTCTTTTTGCGAATACAGACTAATACGGCTGCTACTCTAAATCCTGACTGTATCACTGATCTGTGATATTGATTATTCCTTAGTGTAGCATATAGGCAACAAAGGATTATTTGCATACTGCATGGTCCTGTACACCATTCAGAGAAATTTACAATAATTAAAGGAAAGGGGGTAGGAGAGAAAGGAGAAAAAATAGTTTTATCTTATGCCAGTTTTGCCCAATGACTACATCAGAAGAGTATTTGTGACAATTCATGACAAACTGCTATATGAGAACAGAACTTAATACTTCTCAAGTGTTCAGCCCATTGTCTAGAGAGACTCCAGACGGTGTCTTTCAGAGACAAGATGGAATGCAGCCGTATAACAGTTTTCTCTTGCAAGAAGAGAGTTACTGTGTTCTTAGAATAAGTTCACCTCCCATGTCATCTTTGCTTTTCAGGAGATCTTTTTAGTGTTTTCTCAATACTCATTCCCTCTAGTAATCTGCAGTTTCTAGCATTTCATTTTGCCTTTAATACCAATTCTCCAGGATGATCAGACAGCCTGCAGCTTCATTGTTGTGACATAGCTCTGGGAGAAATGGAAGTGAAAGGCACCTGTAGTTTTTATAACTTTGACCAGCTCCCGGTAAGGAAAGATTCTTGCTCAGTATGCACTGTTGGTTGTTGTAATATTCCTGCAATAGTTCAGCTGGGAAAGTCAGTGAAGAATGCAACAGCTTCAGGTTCAATTTACAATTAAGCATGAAAAGGGCTAAATGTTCCCATCTCAGTCTCTTAGAGAGTGGGGCTGAAACATACATGACAATACGCCAATGTCTCCCATGTGTTATAGATTGGATAGTCACCTCAAAAAAATTGGAAGACTAACATGAAAGAGGACAAAGCCCTAGTTCATCTCTCTGGGGTTATCCTATGACTGCTTGAGGAACCATCATGTGCCTAATTGCAAGCTAGCTTCTGCTAGGTCCAGTTCTTTCCTCACCATTTTGTCTTGTGAGCCTTGAAGAGTATAACTGCTTAATCAGCAATCACAGTCTACTTCATTAGTGCACTACCATTAACTGAAAGTTAGATGCCAGTTAAGAGCTGCCATACTGGATCAGACCAGTGGTCCACCTAGCCCAGTATCCAGTCTTCCAACAGCGGCCAGTGCAAGATGCTTCAGAGACAATGAACAGAACACAGCAATTTATCAAGTGATTGGTACTCTGTCATCCAGTGCCAGCTTATAGCAGTCAGAGGTTTAGGGACACCCAGAGCCTGGGATTGCATCCCTGACCATCTTGGCTAATAGCCATTGATGGACCTATCCTCCACAAATTTATCTTATTCTTTTTTGAACCCAGTTATACCTTTGGCCTTCACAACATCCCCTGGCAATGAGTTCCATAGGTTGATTGTGCTTTGTGTGAAGAAGTACTTCCTTATCTTATTTTTAAGCTGCTGCCAATTAATTTCATTGGCTTACCCCTAGCTCTTGCATTGTGCAGTAATAAATAACGTTTCCCTATTCACTTTATCTACACCATTCATGATTTTATAGACCTCCATCATATCCTCCCTTAGTCATCTCTTTTCTAAGATCAACAGTCCAAGTCTTTTTAATCTCTCCTCATATAGAAGCTGTTCCATACCCCTAATCATTTTTGCCCTTCTCTGTACTTTTTCCAATTCTAATATATCTTTTTTGAGATGGGGTGACCACATCTGCACACAGTATTCAAGATGTGGGCATGCCATGGATTAATATAGAGGCAATGTGATATTTTCTGTCCTATTATCTATCTCTTTCCTAAGGTTCCTAACATTCTGTTAACTTTTTTTGATTACTGCTGCATATTTAGCAATTGTTTTCAGAGAACTAACTACAATGGCTCCAAGATCTTTCTTGAATTATAACAGCTAATTTAGACCCCATCGTTTTGTATGTATAGTTGGGATTATGTTTTTGAATATGTATTACTTTGCACTTATCAAGACTGAATTTCACATGCCACTTTGTTGCCCAGTCACCCAGTTTTGTGAAGACCCTTTTGTAACTCTTTGCAGTTGACTTTAGATTTAACCATCTTGAGTAATTCTATATCATCTGCAAACTTAGCCACCTCACTGTTCACCTCCTTCTTTTATGAGTATGTTGTACAATACAGATCCTTGGGAGAGTCTGGTATTTACCTCTCTCCATTGTGAAAACTGACCATTTATTCCTACCCCTTGTTTGCTATCTTTTTAAACTAGTTATTAATTCATGAGGGGATTTTCCCTCTTATCCCATCACTGCTTACTTTGCTTAAGAGCCTTTGGTATGGGACCTTGTGAAAGACTTTCTTGAAATTCAAGTACATTATATCCAAAGGACCAGCCTTGTCCACATGCTTGTTGACCCTCTTCAAAGAATTCTAATAGATAGGTGACTTATTACTTCACTTTTACAAAAGCCATGATGACTCTTCCTCAAATATCATGTTCATCTATGTGTCTGATAATTCCCTTTCTTTATTTTTTTTACTCTACCAATTTGCCGGGTACTGAAGTTAGGGTTACCAGCCTGTAATTGCCAGGATCACCTCTGGAGCCTTTTTTAAAAATTGGTGTTACAGTAGGTATCCTCCAGTCATCTAGCACAGAGGCTGATTTAAGCGATAGGTTACATACCACACTTAGCAGTTCTGCAATTTCATATTTCAATTCAATACAAATTCAATATCCCACCTCAGTCTGGGATAGTTCTTCAGATTTGTCACATAAAGAATGGCTCAGGTGTGGGAATCTCCCTCACATCCTCTGCAGTGAATACCAATGCAAATAACTCATTTAGTTTCTCCACAATGGCCTTGTTTTCCTTGAGTTCTCCTTTAGCATCTCAATCAATCATTCAGTGGCCCCACTGATTGTTTAGCAGGCTTCTTGCTTCTGATGTGCTTAAAAAATTGCTGTTAGTTTTTGTCTTTTGCTAGTTGCTCTTTCAATTCTTTTTGAGTCTGCCTAATTATACTTTTACACTTGAATTGCTAGAGTTTATGCTCCTTTCGATTTTGCTCAATAGGATTTGACTTCCAGTTTTTAAAGGATGCCTTTTTGTCTCTACCTGCTTCTTTTACTCTGTTGTTTAGCCATGGTGGCATTTATTTGGTCCTCTTATTATTTTTTATTTGGGGCATACATTTAATTTGAGCATCTAATATGGTGTTTTTAAATAGTTTCCATGCAGCTTGCAGGTACTGCACTCTTGTGACTGTTCTTTTTAATTTTCATTTAACTAGCTTCCTCATTTTTGTCTAGTTTCCCCTTTTGAAGTGAAATACTACTGTGGTGGGTTTCTTTGGTATTCTCCCCCCCCCCCCGCCCAAAAAGGATGTTAATTTAATTACATTGTGGTTTCTATTACTGAGATGTTCAGCTATATTCACCTCTTGGACCAGATCCTGTGGTCCTCTTAGAACTAAATCAAGAATTGACTCTCCCCTTGTGGGTTTCAGGATAAGCTGCTCCAAGAAGCAATTATTAATGGTGTCTAAAAATTTAACTTTGCATCCCATCTTGAGGTGACATGTACCCAGTCAGTATGAGGCTAATTGAAATCTCCTATTATTACTGGGTTTTCTGTTTTTGTAGCCTCTAATCACCCTGAGCATTTCATAATCACCATCACCATCCTGGTCAAGTGCTCGATAGTATATTCCTACTGCTATGCTCTTATTATTCAAGCATGGAATTTCTGTCCATAAAGATTCCATGGTACAATACCATGCTTCATAAATAATACATCTCCAGCACACGCACAAATAAGGATGCAAAAATAAGACTCAGTGGATAACTGTAAAAGATATTCACATTCTTAAAAGTTGCAAGGTTTATTTGGGGATTAGAAGGTCTCTCTTATGAGGAAAGGCTTCAAGAGTAGATTACGGTTAGCCTTGGGACGAGAGCAAGAGGGAATTTCATTGTAGTTCATGTGTATTTAAAATGTCTGTAACAAGAGTTTGAGTTATATCTGTTCACATAACAGAGGGATCACAAAAATTGGGGTTTATAATTTAAAGCTGATGGAGAAGAGTTTCTTCTCTAAAAGGATCCTCAGAACGTTGCAAATACCACCAGGAAGAGCGATAGGAGCAGATGGTACAGGTAATCTTAAGGGGAAACTATCTGCATTTACTTAATTTTCACTAATATTAATGGGTAGAGTTTTCGCCACAGCACCCCATTCACAGTTGGTAGTCCCTGGTTAGTGAAGACCCAGAGTTCAGAGGTGTGTTCACAAGGGGGGGGGGTGTTGAGCAATGCCTCGCCACTGCCGCCTTTGCAACTGGCTCCCAGCTACTGCTGTCTTTCTCCGACTGCTATCTACCACCACTGCCACCATCTCTCTGCTACCACCAGTGGCTAGTGCTCCTTGCTGCTGTGATGTCACATTCTTTCCACAACTTAACCCAGCTCTCAGTGATTTCAGCAGGTACTGGGGAACCTCATTGCCAGTGAAGTTTCTGCGTTGCCTTTCACTGTTCTCACACAAGATCTGAGTCTGAGCCCCTAGACTTACTCAGCTGTAAGGACAGCTCTAAAAATCACCAACTGGAAACATAAATTCCTAATTGAGTCTACTACAGCTCTGTTATTAAACATTAAAGAAGGAAGGTCAAATGATGTCTAGAACTTTTTAGGTAGAGGCCATATCACCAAGCAGGAACACAAGCACCTCTTCTCTTCCCTTTCCCCCCTTGCCACTGGTATTCCTACCTCCTGCTTAGCCACTGAGATTAAGTTTAGGGTGAACCCATCAATAGGGCATACTAAGCACAGTTCTGCTGCCCTTTACTCATACAATAAGGTTAACAACATTCCATAACCCCTGCATTCAAATACTAGAGTGATTTGTAACCCAAAACCAGCCAAAACTGATCATTTTTGTAGCTTCATTATGCTGCACACCTAGGCAGAGTAGGCGTGTCTATGCAAACATGGTCTGCTCCTGAAGTCTTCCCCACCCCTGTGAGTGCATCACTAGATGTCAGGGGAGAGCTCATTCAGATCCTGCTTACATCCATTTTGATAGACCTTTTCTGCCCTGTGCTGACTGGCTGCTTGTTCCATACCTTCCACTCCCTTCCTCCCTCACTTCTTAGCTTCACTCCACATCTGTCCAATTATCTTCTTCTTCAGTGCTCCCCATCCCCTTCCCTTCCATGTTTCCTCTCTCTTATTTTCTTTCCATTTAATTTATCCCCTCCTAACACCTCCCCCACCACCAAAAAAAAATCATAGAACTAACATGCTGTTTGCTGCCATCACACTGGTCACTCAGCTTGTGGGTTCTGCCTCTTCCCCCACCCTTGGTCTTGTCTTGTCTATTTAAATAGTCATCAAGGTAGGAGCCATCTACAATTGTGTTTGTACAGCACCTAACACAATAGGGCCTCATTCTTGATTGGACCTTAGTCTCTACGGTAATAATCATCATTAAAAAAACAAACACTAATAACAGAAATAAATATAATAAATTGCATAGAATCATAAAAGTGTAGGACTGGAAGAGACCTTGACAGATCATCTAGTCCTGTCCCCTGCACTCTAGACAGGACTAAGTACAGTGATAACATTATCACAATGAATAACTAATGCATGAATAGCAGCTCTAATGTGTTTGGCTACCGTTAGCAGGCTTTTCAAATGCTTTTTAGAAAATTGCACCAGTAAATTAGGCCTTGTTTCAGCAAAGCACTTAAGTATATGCTTAACTTCAAATACAAGCCTAAATTACAATAATTTCAGTGGGTTTTAATCACTGGGGTAGCGCCACTAACCTGTCTTCTGACAGACAGATATGATTAAGGATCACATCATACAATGTCCACTTTCTAATGCTTAGGCAGCTGTTTCCAGTTATTCATAAGCATTGTGCTTAAGTGCGCTGCTGAATCAGGGCCTTAATGAAAGATTCCTGTGTAGTACAGACAGACAGATTAAGAGAAGCGATTATATAAACACAATACGCCAGACGTAACAACTATGACACCAGCTACATTTCACCAGTGATGAATTTGACCCAACTTTTAGCCAGCACCACACAATTTTTTTCTTCCTCTCTTTATAAAACATAAAACACCTGTACTGGAAGAAAATAATCTTCAAGCCGCAGCTAAGCCGATGTCGGGCTATGTGCCTTCCTCTGTGTGGGCTTTATCTCTTAGCCAGGGCCAGATGCAAAAAGAACATGGAGTAGAGAAACACTGAGTCCCGAACCCAGCTGAATTGTTTAGCACTGGGACGTGGATTCTAATACCGGGGCAGAGCCACAGGCATGTCTTTCAACAGCCATGTTTAATTTAGATCCCAGCACACAATGCTAACTTTCTGATGATTGGGTAGCAGTTTTCAGCTATTCATAAACTGTTATTCTAAAAATGTGGACATCATAGAATCAACCTGTAACCACTCCATTGGAAATATTAAAGTGTCTCTAATTTGTGCCAACTTATGTGTATTGGGAGTTTTGCCTGAATAAGGACTGCAAAGTTCTGCCCATACACTGTATATCAAGAAATAAGGCCTTGTCTACACACAAACTTGCATTGGTTTAACTAAAGGTATGTTTATGGGCTATATTTACACTATGAAGGGTGTGAATCCCCTGCTCAAATACACATAGTAGCTCTCTTCAAGCTAGCCCAGCTACAAATAGCCCTGTAGCACAGGTATGGATTGCAGAGGTATGGCTTAGCCATGTCGAGTACATATCCACAGGGTTCAGGTGGGTTTGTATTTGTCACAACTAAGGTGTGTCTCTGCTACCTGTAATGTTACCATGGCTTCACTGTGATTTATACTCAAGCTCGCGCAAGTAGGTGTATGCAAGCAGAGCAATCACACCCTAGCTTGTAGTGTAGACATAGCCGTAAAGCATTGTTTCCACCAAATGCATCCGATGAAGTGAGCTGTAGCTCACGAAAGCTTATGCTCTAATAAATTTGTTAGTCTCTAAGGTGCCACAAGTACTCCTTTTCTTTTTACTCTTATTTTCATTTGAGTGGCCCAAAATGAGTACGGTGGAAGAAAAGAACAACAACGTCATCTCACATAGGAACCTCAGTGATCACAAACTGAATTTACAGAGTCTATGGGTGACAAAATTTTTCCATGCTAGGCAGACCTCTGAGACTGTCAACAATGTTGAATAATTTGTGCAATAGTTTACCTTTCCAAAATAATGTCCATCAGTGACTGAAGTGAAACCATCCTAGTCATTCTACTTCTGAACACATATTGAACCCAGTCCAAAAGTCAACAAAATGTGAAAGGTCAGCATTCTTTTCTTTATTCATGCCTCATCTTTTTAAGCACCAGATTGTCTCAGAAAAAAATCTTCATTTTTTCCATTAGCTATAAGGATCTCAGTTTCTCATACACCAGATTATAAATAATCTCTATAATACCTCAACAATCAAATATCCCTAAAGCATTTTGGGAAGTGCTCTTCTATTTTGTATGTCTGCATACATTATCCTGCTTTTCTCTCCACCCTCGCCCCCCCCCCGGGATAGACTTAGATACTTTTATGCTCTCTCCCCTTCGGGCATTAATTGATTATCTTCTAATAAAATACAAGAAGGATTCACCTCTAAAGGCCATTGGGAAAAAGAAGATCTATGAGGTTGAGACGCTTCATCCCATAATCGTGTGTGTGTGTGTGTGTGTGTATTTGAAATCATTCATTTTACTGTGTGCCGTATACCTGTAAGAATATATTAATTAATATATATTTTAATAATTATTGTTATTGAGAAAAATCAAGAAATACTACAAAAGACTCAAATTACTTTTCTTTGTGCTAAAGTCCTGTAATAGAATGACTGGACAATTGCTGACTTTTTAAAAATGTCGACTGTTTCCTGTGACTAAATATTCAGAAGGCGTAGTTGTAAGTGTCTTATCTGGGTTTATTAATTTTTAAATTATTTCTAACTCTGTGTTTTCAGCGGTTCTATTACTAACCCTCAAAGCAAAGCAAGAAAGGAAGATAGGTATTAATGAAATAAAGGTGAATATTATACAACTTTGAAGAGAGAAGAAAACAAAAGGCTGAAATACCACCACAATCATACTTTGATGCCCTTCCTTCTCCAGTTTTCAGTCTGTTTACCTTACCTGTACTGCTGTCTAAATGATTCTTTTTCTGTAATACTGTGTTAACTGATGTTATTTGAATGACTTGTGTTGGATTTACGAATAACTTAGTTTATGATAACACTTACAATCCCTGACCAGGGTCAGACTCCATTATGCTGGGCACTGCACAAATAGAGAGCTTTACACAGCCTCTGCACTCAGGGGCTTACAATCTAAGATTCAGTCCTGTCTTTCCTAGCAAAAAATAAATGAGTAAAGTGGATCTTAGTCTAAAACCCCCAAAAAGATTTATAATATATTGATATGCACCACTGCAAATGTCTTACATTAAGTATATCTCCATTCATCCAGATTTCTCAAAGCAGCACCCTGTAAGAGGACACTGGAAGAAAGTGCATCTAGATTTCTATTACAAATGCCCTTAATAATAGTCTCTAAGGTGCCACCAGTACTTTTCTTTTTGCTTAATAGTAGAGATACTGTGAGTAATGTATAATCACAGGTTTCAGAGTAGCAGCCGTGTTAGTCTGTATTCGCAAAAAGAAAAGGAGTACTGGTGGCACCTTAGAGACTAACAAATTTATTAGAGCATAAGCTTTCGTGAGCTACAGCTCACTTCATCGGATGCATTTGGTGGAAAAAACAGAGGAGAGATTTATATACACACACACAGAGAACATGAAACAATGGGTTTATCATACACACTGTAAGGAGAGTGATCACTTAAGATAAGCCATCACCAGCAGCAGGGGGGGGAAAAGGAGGAAAACCTTTCATGGTGACAAGCAAGGTAGGCTAATTCCAGCAGTTAACAAGAATATCAGAGGAACAGTGGGGGGTGGGGTGGGAGGGAGAAATACCATGGGGAATGGTATTTCTCCCTCCCACCATCACAGATCTTAGAGTGGCTATACTTCAACAAAAAAGCTTCAAAAACAGACTCCAACGAGAGACTGCTGAATTGGAATTAATTTGCAAACTGGATACAATTAACTTAGGCTTGAATAGAGACTGGGAATGGATGAGTCATTACACAAAGTAAAACTATTTCCCCATGGTATTTCTCCCTCCCACCCCACCCCCCACTGTTCCTCTGATATTCTTGTTAACTGCTGGAATTAGCCTACCTTGCTTGTCACCATGAAAGGTTTTCCTCCTTTTCCCCCCCCTGCTACTGGTGATGGCTTATCTTAAGTGATCACTCTCCTTACAGTGTGTATGATAAACCCATTGTTTCATGTTCTCTGTGTGTGTGTATATAAATCTTTCCTCTGTTTTTTCCACCAAATGCATCCGATGAAGTGAGCTGTAGCTCACGAAAGCTTATGCTCTAATAAATTTGTTAGTCTCTAAGGTGCCACCAGTACTCCTTTTCTTTTTGTGAGTAATGTAGACTCTCTCACCCCTTGATCCCTACTGCATGTTGAGGGAGAAAGAACAGTTATGAGGACAGGAATTAGGATTTTCCTGCCACAATGTAGCAAAGGGGAAATTTGAGGAGTTGCGTGGGAAGAAAAGAGCTGGACTTAATATTTTCAAAATAGTGAAACTAGTAAGAACCTCATCTCAATCATTTCACTAACGTATTTCTCCCCTTCCCACCATCCTGGCCTCTCTCTGTTGTCTCTTTAGACTGTAAATTCTTCAAAGGCAGGGTCTGCGCCGCACCTTGCATACTTTTGGGAGCTTGACAATAAATGTCTTTTGGGGACTATTCCTGCTCCCAGTCATGTCGGGGCAAAATGACAATGGTGCAGAGTCAGGAAACTGGGCTCTGATTCAGTAAAACACTTTAAACAAATGTTTAGTTTACACATGAGTAGTCCCCATGGTCTACTTAAAGTTAACTATCATGCACATGCTTGCGGGACTGAAGTCTTAATAAGCAAGCCACAACTACTTCTGAGAGCATTTATTTGAAAAGTCAGAAATATTGTCCTGTACAGGAGGATGCACAAAAATTAAAAGACTGCATCTTTGAGGGTTCTCTGTTTTCCCAGAGAACAAAAGAAGTGACTTGCAAAAGGACACTCTGCTTTACTGATTCCTGAGGAGAGTACCATTTTCAGAAAGATTTACACAGAAACATCATCTCAGAATGAAGGGATTGTACCGATTTAGCACCATCATCTATAGTTTGGTAGAACCCAAATGCCCCAATCAGGAGCAATGCCCCTGATTATGTTAGGCACCCTATAAATACATTGCAAGTAAGATGAGAGGCCAGGCCTCCAAAAATTCACAGACGCTTTAATTCATTTACTCGAATCAGATTCATACTCTGCTGTCTTTTGGGGTGTATTAATATTTACTTTGGAAGGGAACATTAGAGTATTGTACATTTTCCAGTTCTGTAAGGCCTAAAATGTGAATCCAGTCTACTACTAGCCAAGTACTTTTAATGGGTTCATAGATTTTAAGCCCAGAAGGAACCATTAGTTAATTTAGTCTGACCTCCTATATAACACAGGCCTTTACATTTCAGTCAATGTATTGAGCCCAATAACTTGCATTTGATTAAAGCATACCTTCCAGAAAGGCAGACAGTCTTGATTTGAAGACTTCAAAAGATGGAGAATCCACCACTTCCGCTTGGTTGTTTGTCCCAGTGGTAATCACTTTCACTGTTAAAAATGTGTGCCTAATTTCTAATCAGATTTTGTCTGGTTTCAGCTTCCAGCCATTGGTTCTTGATATTCCTTTCTCTGCTAGATTAAAAACCCCTTTAATATCTGGTATTTTCTTCCTGTGAAGGTACTCATACTCATCTAATCAAGTCATCTCTCAATTTCTTTTTGATAAACTAAACAGATTGAGCTCTTTAAGCTTCTCACTGTAAAGCCTTTTCTCCAGCCCTCGGATAATTTTTGTGATTCTTTTCTATACCTCTCCAATTCTTCATATCCTTTTAAAAATGTTGACACCAGAACTGTATATAATATTCTAATACCAGTCTCACCTGGGCCTTATTCAGAGGTAAAATCACCTCCATGCTCCTATTCACTATTCCCATATTTATGAATAAGAAGAATAAAATTAGCCCTTTTTCTTACAGCATCACACTGGGAGCTCATGTTGAGTTCGTTGTCAGCTTTTCCACTATTTTGCCCTGGCCCAATGTCGGGCTATCTGGCCTATAATTACCCAGGTCATCATGCTTGCCCTTTTTGAATATTGCCATGACATTAGCACTCTTGTAGCCTTCTGGACTTTCCCTTTTACTCTAAAATGTATTAGAAATTAACATCTGCAAGACAGAAATCTACTCAGCCAACTCTTTTAGAACTCTTGGGTGCAAGTTATCCAAGCCTGCTGATTTAAAAATGTTTATCCCTTTTAAATGCTGTTTAGCATCCTTTTTTTTAATTAATTACTAAATACTTTGGAGAGAAGTGCACTATAATGACAAAAAAGCAATATACTTCCAAAATACCGTGTAATGAAGTTTCAATTAAAACACACCAGAACAATAAATAAAATCACCAACAATTTTGTTGTGAGATAAACATTTTATCTAAAAGGGAGAGTTGACTTGACTGGATTATTTCAAGGACACATCTTATTTTCTTTATCCTATTTGTAGTGAGACCTCTTATTAAAACCAAAATTCCAATTTTTCCAGACCCTCTAACTCAAGATTGAAAGTTATAATTCTGCATAGTTTCGCCATTGAGTACCATAAGAAAACCCATAAAATAAGAAGGACAAGAGCAATCTTACACCAATAAACCTACACACAAGTTTACTGAGTAGTAATACTTTAGAAAAACCCTTCTTACTATAGCTGACGCTGGTAGCACTGCCTATAATTAAGAGTTCCATTATAAAATCCTATTTTTAGTTGTTTATAACTTTGCGAAGTTTAACCATAATAATCTTTTCCATGCCAGAGGTCTGTCTCAGGATTTGTTTTTTGGAAACTTTAATCTTAAACAGTTCATGTTTCTCAGGACAAGATTAGGGGAAAATATTTTTCCCATATTAATTCCTTACATCCTTTTCATTAAAAAGCACTAGTGCCTTCATGTTTGAAGCAGGCACATGAAATTTGGCTTGGGAGTCACCCCAGCGTCATGGATGTGCCTTAACAATTGCCCAAGTTTGGCCAAGTTATGAACCACCATTTAAAAAAAAATCTCAATTCACCACATGCTCATTAGAAACTTCTTATAGTTTGGCAGCAAGATTCTCCTAAAATTCTATCTACACTGAGCATACTTCAGCCTAGTACTCAGAAAAGTTAGTCCCTGGATTCCTCTGTTGAGCACAGAAAATTAATAGATACTTCTGACAATTTTTACCATAATCTCTCTGTGCCTATTCTCCGGCTGTAAAATACCACCATCTAACCTCACAGGGATGCTGTGAAGATAAATTCATTAATGCTCATGAAGCACTCAAACACTATAGTGAGAGCACTATAGAAATGTCCAGGAGGAAATTATCAGTCCGCTCTTCAGTGCAGCGTTTGAATGGTGTGCGGTGAATAAGGCCTGAGGCCAAACATGAGGATGAAAAGAAATATTGAATAACTACCCATTCACTGGAAAATATGGGGCTCTGGGGAAAAACGGCATGTGATCACGTGATTTAAGTCTACACACCATACCACTGGTGGCAGCGGCATGTACAGTACACATTGCTATGTGCTGCACTGAAAAGCAGGCTGCGTCTACACTCCAGTGTGTAGCTACATGTCAGTGAAATAATCTGGTAGAGGGGAGGCAGCGGGGAAAGGCTTCAGCAGCTTCCCTCCGCCAGAGCCTTTCATCAAGGTGAGGAAATGCAGGTGGAAGGGGGGGAAGGCTGAGCCTTTCCCCACTGTGGGGAGTCTTTTCCTGTGGAGAGGAAGAGCTCCAGCATCAGGGAGACAGCAAGATACTATGATGCTGAAAATAGCAGTGCTGATGGAGAGGCACAGCTTGGGGTGGAGAGAGCGTGTAGGCTTTGTACTTGCAAACATATCCACACCTTTCAGGCATGTCTTTACTTGCCTAAGCCATGCCTCACCAGCTACACTACTATTTACACCTATGCTGGGTGGGCTACACAGGTGCCGACTTGTCAAAGTACTGGGGGGTGCTCAACCCCTAAATCCACCCCAGCACCACTCCCAATCCACCTCTTCCCACAAGGCCCCATCCACACCCCACCTCTTCCCACCCAATTCCACCCCTTCCCCTGAGCGTGCCGCATCCTTGCTCCTCCTCCCTCCCCCCGAGCCTCCTGCACACCGTGAAACGTGTTTGTGGCGGGTGGGAGGCACTGGGAGGGAGGGGGAGGTATTGATCAGTGGAGCCCACCAGTGGGCGGGAGGTGCTAGGGGGTGGGGGGAGCAGGTAGAGGGGCTTCCCCGGGAGTGCTCCAGCCGCGGAGCACCCACAGAGTCAGCGCCTATGGTGGACTATGTGAGAATGTACTCTACAGGCTGCTGAAAGAAGCATGCAGTGTTTATACAGGGAGATCTTGGCAGACTAGCAAAATGCTTGGACCACTACCGATAATTGGAATATTGATTATCATGCTTATTGCCAAAAGCAGCTAAATCAGTAGGTCTTAGCAGGCCTCTGCAATGGCCTTAGCATAACTAAGCAAGCAGCCAGGAGGGCTGGGGGGGAGACTGACCCTCTATCCTTCCTGATAAGATCTCTGTTGAAATTGCTGCGGTATGTGTTTTAGAAAAACAGGAAGCTTATCCATATCTGCCCTTTGGGACGTGTTTGTCAGGGCCCACAAGACATGCAGACTCTGCAAAAATACATCTGTCTAATTAATGGTTTGAGGAAATCTCTTGCTTAGACTTTGAAATTGTCTGCTTAACAAATTTTTTTGACTGACATGTTATTATTACATTAACCCAAATAAATAAGAAGAAAAAGTATGAGGTAGTCGGACTCTTCAGGAACACTTTGTGGACCCATCGCAAGGTCTCCAACAGCGGCTGAAAGACTGGCCAATTGGACAGCTGTCATTGTACCACTCGAAGACTGCTCCAGACTTTGGTAATTATTGATTTTGGGGGTGTTTTACGAACCTGTTGCAGACATGTGTAAGTGCTTGAGGCTAAAAGTACAGCTTTAAGTGAAAGCACTCTTGTGGTATACTGGTTGTGCCAGCCATCTATCAGTCGGACAGACATGTCTCCACTAATTTATTTCCTGCTAATGCCTCTGTCAAGAGTAATCGCTACCAAGAGCTTTGGGTTTTTAGAACCACAGTAACATGTTAGACATATCCAAAGACTGTATCATAATGTATACACACAACGGGGGCAAATCAAAGTTGCACAGGCAACCTTCATTATGGCATTTCCTAACTTTTGAGTGCTTCACTTTGCAGGTTTAAGAAGTGTTTTTTAAAAGACTGAAATAAAGATGGAATAGATTACAAAATTGTCTAGTGTCATTTTGTGCATGAAAACTCAGCTTTTACACATCTATAACACTTAACTAAAAATACAGCTAGTCTTTGCCAATACAGGCTAACGCAGCTGTTCTGAAGATTTACATCTCTGCTTATTTCCTCTTATTTACTGGGGCAGGCCTCATATACAATTTAAGCTACTTCTGTAAAAACTTGAATTTGGTATATCCCAGTTTAAAAACAGGATTTTTTTTCTTCAGAAATAAAAGCTGCTACAGTTGTTTATTTTTTTTAAAGGCATCCATACATACATAGTTAATGCAGTAAAGAAAACTCATCTCATTTCCCATCCATCCAATTATCTAGTAATTCTGCACTAAGGAAAAACTGTAAACAATAGTTGTGAACTAATCTGCTCTTAATTGAGGTCTTTGTGTGAAAATGTTCAGAAAATAAACAGAATAGCTAAACTGAAAATGTTCCTTTTTCTGGGATACCACATATGAAGATTATAAACATCTGTACTTTCACTTAATTTAGGCCAATTGGATGCTGAAGTTAAATTCCCCTGGTAGATTATGTTCTTCCTGTACTATAACTCAGCCTATTTAACTTTCTAATGATGAGTTTCCCACTTACTTACAGAGATAACATTTCAATGAATGTTTCATCAGCTAAAATGTGATAACTTAACTGTTAGTTTTGCCTCTATCTCTGTGCCAATGTCCATTAATAATATGCAGGCATCTTAGCCTTAGCAAAAGCACACATGGATTTACCATGCAAGTATGATGAGTCTATTTAGCTGTTGAAGTGACATGAACAGTCTGCTTCCGTTAACAACTTGAACAGATTTTCTGCTTAACCATTTGTTTTATTTGAGTTGTTCTAGACAATAAAAATACCTCATCAATCACTATCTCCTTGACCGAAAGTTTTGTATAGTGGTTAGAGCAGCCACATAGTACTTAGGAGTCATGGGTTCTAGTCTCCACTCTATCAATGACTCACTGAATACCATTGAGCATTTGAATACCATTGGGTGTTTTCAACAGAGATTTTCAAAACTTCCTAAGATATTGGGCTCCTCTACCACCTTTGAAAAATTTTAAGCTAAGCCTCCATTACCCATTTCCCCAAAGAACAATATTTACGTAGTTCACACAGGTGTTGAGAGGCTTAATTCAAAAATATTTATATAGTGCTTTCCAGTCCTTGCATTAAAGAGGCTGGATAAAGGTTAATGTCATATATTGGGTATCTTAATACCTCTTCTAAAATAAAGGTTTTTTAAATAGATATTAAAAAATTACCCCAAAACCTGTCAACATGAAGGAGCACTTAAAAATCTTACTTTATTGTGAGAGAGATGAGGTCAAATGGCAAAGATCAACATACTGACAACTTATTTAGCGGAAAGCGTATGGAACGCATTCACAGCTCGTATAAGCAGGTGCATTCATTTCCATGGAGTTGTGGCTGCTTAGGCCAGCAAAGCCTTTTGCCCTATCAGTCAAAACATTTACTGCATCCATGTGACCTCACAATTCTGTTTCTGCTCTGACTAAAATTAACACAGGTCTTTCAAGAGCCTTCACTGGCAGAAGATAATTATATCTCTTTAATAACCTGGTGGCAAATCCTGAACTCTTCACTTGGACCTTCTTCTGACAAAAATTCCAGTGATTTCAGTAGCAGTTTTACCTGTGTAAAGCTGTCAAGGTAATGCCCACAGTGTGCACATTTTAATTTTTCCTTCACTTCCTGTATTGTATGATGCAGACCAGAACAAAAAAGCTTTTAACCTGATATGTGCTTGGTTTTGTGCAAAGGCACTTCATAGTTTTCACTTCTGACACTAGTCAGAAAGAGATCTGACCATAATAATGAGCTTGTTTTTAGTACATCAATATCTGTAGTCCTTTATTAATAAGGCATCTAGAGTGACCATCTTTTCAAAAGGCAAAAGCAGACACATGCAGAAGTCCCGCCACCCCTGTGACCCTACCTCCAATCCCTCCTCTTCCCCTGAGGCCCTGCCGGAGAGCGTCCCCCGGCCAATGCCCCGCCCACACAAGGCACACCACCCAGGCAGGTGGAAGGTCCATGTCTCCCCAGAGAGGCCTGGGCAGCTCTTACCACAACCCAGCTCCAGCTTCCAGCCTAGCCAGGGTGGGGCTTCGGGGAAAAGAGGAGTAGCAGGGGACAGGTCCTCATGACAAGACAAGGCTAAGGCCCACTTGAGTCCCCACTCCCACCAGGAAGAGGTTGGTGCTGCCCCTCAGGTTTGGGTAGTGCATAGCAGTGCCGCAGGAAATTCAGGACAAATGCTGGCCCAGAGTCATTCAGCCAGGGACTAGGACTTGAACTCTGCATTTCAGGACTCTCCCACCCAATTTGGGATGGCTGGTCACTCTGTTGGCACCTGGAATTTCCTGTGGTCTTCCAAATCACAGATGACATATTATAAAAATGGAGAGGGAGGGATTCCACTCTGTCATTGTGGAGAGTTGCTTTCCTTCCCTGGACTCCTCTAGCAGTGGGGAAATATTCACTTTGTTCATCCTCCCCTTGCATCCCACCCTCTCCAAAAAAGATTGAATGGATTTTATGATTACACAAAATAAATAAGTTCAACTTCTTTGGTTTTATTCTCTGCTACTATGGCTTCTTGAAGCAGTAAGGAATTAGAGGAATGCTTTAGTATAACCTGTCCAAAAAATAAAAGGAAGTAAGCAAATGAACCAGATTGGAACAGACAACAGTTTCTTTACAGTTATAATAAAAACTCAAGGAGACCATGTGAAGCCCTGGGAAATCTCTGTATGATGACCATAGTACACAAGTTATTACATCTTACAGGAGACGATGGATTTCTTACTTGTATTTCTTTCCTGATTACTGAGCAGAAATTAGGGAATTTATGAAATAGTCTATTAAATTATCTTTATGAGAAAAAAAACTCCTGCTATTACCAAAAAATATTTATCCCACTGAGCTAAGCTGTATCAAGTTTTTATTTGCATAAATACACATGAACTTCGCCAGCAATTTTATGAAAAAGTGAACTGAGAGGATGTTATAATAAATAATTCATAGTAAATCACTAAACAGCTAAAAGACAGTGAACTTGTCATAAAAATACTTTGTAAAAAGCTCCAAGCCTATGAACCAATGTAGCTTAGGCTTCCAATTAGTCAAACTTGTCTTAAATCTATAGGACACAACTGGGGCAGGCCCAGTATGGAGCAGAAAAGAGCTGGTCAAATAGTGTAAAAACAAAAAATTCCAAGATAGCTTTTTGATTCATCCTAGTTTTGTCTCCACTCTTCACTACTTTTGAATATCTGTATGACCACAGTTTTGTTTATACAGATGTTTAATGAAAGCAAACTTCAGGACTTTAGTACAGAGCTGGTGGGGAAATGTCTTATGTTTCCATGAATATGTCAATGAAACAAAAAAATTCATGGAAATTGTTCTGCAAAAGTTTTTGTCAAAAACCTCAGAATACAAACATTCTGTTTTCAAGTATCAAAAATGAACATTTTAGTCAAAATCAGAAAAATATCAGATTTTAGCCACAACCTTTTTTTTTTTTTTTTTTAAGTTTTGGATGAAATTTTTCTGTAGTGGGATTCAAATATTCCCTGAAAAATGTCATCGTTTCACAGCTATTTTTTGCTGAATTTTTTTTTAATTAAACATTTTGTCCAGTTCTAATTGCAACCAAGATTAATTTAACAAACAAACAAAATTAATATCTGATAAATGTGCAAGTTTGTTATGGTTAGGGCATCCAATCAGGAAATACAAAAAATACCAAGTGACGAGAGAGGTAATTGTTCTGCTCCATTCAGCACTGGTGAGGCTCAGCTGGAGTACCGGGTCCAGTTCTGGGCACCACACTTTGAGAAAGATTGGACAAATTGGAGAGAATCCAGAGGAGAACAACAGAAATGAGAAAAGGTTAAGAATACAATCTTTGAGGAAATGTTAAAAGTACTGGGCATACTTAGTCTTGAGAAAAGAAGACTGAGGGGAACCATAGAACAATCTTCAAATGTGTTAAGGATTGTTTTAAAAAGGACAAGCATCAATTGTGCTCCCTGTCCACTGGAGGTAGGACAAGAAGGAATGGGCTTAATCTGCAACAAGGGAGATTTAAGTTAGGTATTAGGAAAAGCTTTCTAACTATAAGGATAATTAATTCTGGAATAGGCTTCCAAGGGAGGTTTGTGGAATCCCTACCACTGAAGGTTTTAGAGAACAGGTTGGACAAACACCTGTCAGGGATGGCCTACGTTGACTTGGTTCTGCCTCAACACAGGGGCCTGGATTAGATGAACTTTTGAGATCCCTTCCAGCACTACACATACTGGATGCCACTTCCTGCAGCTCCCATTGGCCGGGAATGGTGAAGTGCGGCCACTAGGAGCTGTAGGCGGCCATGCAAATGTAAGCAAATTCTCACGGCCCACCAGTGGATTACGCTGATGGGCCACAGGTTGCCCACCATTGTTCTAGTCAGACCAACTGCACAACACAGGCCATAGAATTTCACCAAATGATTTCTGCATTGAGCTAGAGAATCTATTTTAGACAGATATATGGTCTTGATGAATCCACCACGTCCTTAGGTAAGATGGTCCAATGTTAATTGCCCTAACTATTACATTTGAATTAGTCTAGCTTTAGCTTCCATTCATATGTTCCTGTTATGCTTTTCTCTGCTAGATTAAAGAGCAATCTATTATCACACGTCTTTTCCCCCATGTAGGTACCTGTAGACCATGATCACGTTACCACTTACTCTTTTCTTCAATAAATAAATTAATTGAGCTTCTTTACTGGCTTCTGTAAGGCTGTTTTCCAGGCCTCGAATCATCTAGTAGCTCTTTCCTGAACTCTTTCCAATTTGTCTACACCATTTTTAAAGTGAAGACACCAGAAAAGGACACAGTATTCCAGTAATGATCTAAGGCCATACACAGTGGTAATAACAAACCTCCCTACTTCTACTCAATATTCCCTGACAAATACATGCAAGAATCACACATGCTCTCTTAGCCGCCACTTTGCACTGTCTGTCTATGTTCAATTGGTTACCCACCGTGACCCTTAAATCCTTTGTTGAATCACTGCTTTCAAAATGCAGTTCCCATCCTATAAACGTGACCTACATTCTTGATTCTTAGATGTATCATCTTGGATTTAGCTGATTAAAAACCCATGTTGTTCAAATGATCTTAGGTTACTATGCAATCTAAGCGCTATAAAACTTCCATCTTCTTAGCATTTTTACCCAGTTCACCAATTTGTGTCATTTATGAACTCTATCTGCAAAGATTTTTGGTTTTCTTCCAGATCACTGGTAAAGATATTGAACAATACTGGGCCAAGAACAGATTTCCATAGGACATCACTAGAAACACCTCTATTGGATGTGCACTCCCAATTTACAATTCCTTTTTGAGATCTATCACTTAGCCACTTTTAAAATCCATTTTATATGTGCTGTGCTGATTTGGTAGAGTTCTAATTCTTTAATCAGAATGTCATACAGGACTAAGTCAAATCCCTTCTTATAAAAATCTAATTATATTATGTCAATCTTTGCCCCCCAAACTTAATTTTATGAAAAAAACAATTAGTTTCATTTGACAAGGGCTTTTTTTCAGAGAAACATGTTAGCAGTAATAATTATGCTCTCTTCCTTACTGATTGCCTCCAATATCAGCCTTCCCACGAGTTTTACTGGTATCAATGTAAAGCACACGGGACTATAGTGACATGGGTCATCCCATTTACTCTTTTTAAATGTTGGCACAAATACAGCTTTTCTCCAGTCCTCTGAAATTTCTCCAGTATTGTAAGATATCAATATCAGTGGCTCAGAATGCCATTTTACCATTCCCAATCCCTAAGTAGTAATAAATCTATACAATTCCTGGGATTTCTTTTTAAACCTGATATATTTTTAAAATTCCTTCTTATTGTCCTTTGCCTTAAGTGGCCTGATTTTTTTTTATTGATACTTGTAGCTTTCCTCATTAATTGTCAGCATTTCAGGATTGCTAGTTTATAGTCATTGCTGTCAAATTTCCCATTTTCCATTTGTTAAATATTGCTGTTTTATTTTTATTTCTCCTGTCACTTCCTTCAATTTGGATAGTTTTTAACCAACAAAATCTTCTTTTGTGATTGTGGAACTGTGTCTTTGGGGGGGCATCTTGTAAAGTTATCTTAAACAAGACCCAATTATCATTCACATCGTTTGATTTTTTCCTCCCATTTAATTTCAAAGGTATGGAAGTATCAGAAGGCCTTATTTCACAGCTGTGACATCAGAGCTGTGAAAGGCGAGTTTCTAAAAACAGTTTTATTTCTCAGACATATTGATTATGTGCATAAATGTTGATACAGGCAATACTAGATATTAACAAAAATTAAAATGTAAGGAAAAATAGAGTAAAATCCTAACTCTGTTCTGTTCAGGAACAAAGAATATGGCTTAACAGCACTGAAATGACTAATCATGAGGACAATCAGGGAGGCTTTAAGAAGCAATTCATCTTCTCTCGGTCCTACTCTGAGGTCTCTGCTCATTTAACACAGGCCATGGCTTTGCCGCTGTCCTTTCTGTCAAAGCTTCTTTCTTCCTGTGCTATTATTTTTCAATTCTATAAAGTAGTTCTGGGGCACAATTTGTATGATTTACAATAAAATTGCATAGAACATATATTCTGTTGAATAGAGCTCACAACTGATCTCATCCAGCTATCAGAAGGAACCATTGCCATTTTGTGGTGGCTGGCCTACACAACCATTTACAAGGCTACTGCACCATAACCAAAATGTAGTACCTGAATATTAATGGGTAAAAGAAAATTGTAACCATATTTGGATGTCATTTGAAAATGATAAGTAGATTCACATCCCCAAACTACAGCAGCATAAAGGGCAGCAGACACTCATAACTTCTATACCACTTAATCATCACTCTCTATTTGACATTTGTCTCATTGACCAATTAGGACATTGCATGTGAAATGGTTAGATGCAGATGAAGCAGGACTATCCTAGACTATCCTGTAGGCAAAGAATGGAGAGATTCTCCAAATACACAGGGTAGCTCAAAAACAATGGCTATTTTAATCCTTCTTTGAGCAAATGAAAGATAGTTGCATGCACCCTAGGATCTTTCCCCTAACTTTCCCCCTCTATTCCCCACCAAAAAGGAGAGATGTTTGCTTAATAGAATTTGCATAAGCATTGTTACTTCTTTTGAATTTCACATGCATTTTAAAAGATTTTATCCGAGTAGTAGCTGCTTACACCAAGACTAAACTGGCCCACTGTGAGTTTTTCCAGTTTTTATTGTTTAAATGGAAAACATTTATTAGTCATTTGACCACAGAAATAATCCAAAACCTTTAACTATGTCTTGTTTACACTTTAGTTTATCTTTTAAAACCAAAGTTATATCTGATGGAAAATCTTATGTGTCAAATTTACTCAGACTCTTTTGCGGCAAGTTTTAAATCCCTGAAGACAGATGTTTCCTATGAATAAAATGGCAAGCATAATATAATAGTGATGGCATTATATTAAAAAGGATGTTAACACAAGTTCTTTTCTCTTGGTAACAGTTTAGAATACAGGACAACTATGAGAGCTGACTATTTACTGTAAACTACAAATACAGAATTAATAAACCTAATATTAAGGATGCTGGCAAGCCATTTTCCATAGTTCTATATGGAACTATCTATATAGTTTAATACAACTTTCTTGTATTGCTATTCTATTAGCCTTTTGGAAGCTGCAAATTGAAATCCATTTCCTTGCTCAAGGCTATATTTTGCAACTCTTACTCATGTTGTTGGGCACTTACTCACAAGAGTAGTCCCACTGAAATGAATGTATTTTTCACCATACCAGTAAATGTTCATCAGCATGAGTTGCAAAATATAGCCCTGAAGAGTTTTCCTCCCTGATACATGCAAATTAGTTTATTATTATAGGGTTGCTCATGAGTACTCAAAAGCTAGCAATGGCTTCCTTTTAAAAACATAAAAAGCATTTGCTTTTGAAGGAAACATAGTAGCATATGGACTTTGCAAACAGATATAAAAACTGAAAGCTTTGTAAAACACAGGGCCTGTTGATCATGATAGCAGCCCTTTAAAGTAAAATGTAGTTGTTCCTCATAGTTCAGAAAGAACAATACTTTTTCTCCAGAAAATTCTCTCAGGATGTGACATCTGAGCTCAAGAGCTGGATTTTGCTAACTGGCTACATGGACTTCATGACAAAGCCCGAGGTTATTTAACGGTGTTTAGCTAGATTTAGTCTAAACAATTCTGTGTACAATCTATGCAAGTCTCACTTGATTGCCTTGTTTATTGGAAGCAGACCTCTGACGTTTGGGGTGCAATCACGGATTTGTAGGAGGAGCACATGTTGCACCCTTCCAAACTCTGTAATTCTGGGAATGCCAGAGAGCACAGCCAAGAGACATTGTGCCTAGCTGAGGCAGTGTCTGCCCACACAGTCCCTTACAGAAGCCCATGGCTTCAAGCCAACACATTGGTCCTCAGTGATTACTAAGAAAAAAAATCCCACTGATCCTAATCTTTTTAAGTGTTTTACAAGAATTACTCAGATCCTCTCTTCATCCCGTGCTTTGTAGAATTGTTCATGGAAATTTATCTTCTACCATTTACCTGACTATCAGGGCTTTACTACATTGATTTACACCATGTGACATGTAAAGAGCTAAAGCAAAAATCAAAATGAGTCATCAGCAATATAAAAGAGCCAACCAAAAAAGAATTAAAACCACTGGTATGAACTTAACATATTCAAAACAAAATCAACTTTGATGACTCTTCACTGACTTACACTGGTACATTATGTTCCTTTAAAGATTCCATAAAAACCAAAAGCTTCTTTATATCTGAGACACAAAGGACTGCCATACAGTTTACAGTTTCTCACAGAAATAATGATATACCACAAAAAAATCAAAAATAAATAAATCTTATTTAAATGTCTCAGATCAAAAACTAATGCTCATGTATTCACCTTATTTAATTTTATGTTATGGTGAATGCAAGCATTATATTTTAATGCTCATTGATGTCTTTGTCTGTTTTATAACAGCTAAAATGATAGCCATCCTCAGCAGTGACAATGATATAAAGTATCATTCTGAACTACAGATTTTGTTTCCAAAATAAGCCTTTGATGTCTTCTGTGCTTGTTATTGCCAATACCCTAGCACTTCAAAAGTGTTTTAGCTTTAACACAAAGTCTGGGGGTTTTTTTTTGACTAAATTAGAAAATATAATTCCAATGGTCAGGAAGACATGAACTCCAAAAAACAGGTTGCCCGGTAATCATAAGGTTTCATGCATACATATTCCCATAGAAGCAAAAAAGACAAAATTACACAGTAAACACTGGAGGAGTGGCATAACACCATAACAGTCAGCCAGAGACAATTTGGTAAACGTATTTTGTTTTTTCAAAATAGTAGGGCAAGGAAAATTCAGCTTAAACAAAACAGCTAGGAATTTTCTAAGGAGATTTCTACTACTTCCTTATGGCATCTGCACTTCCAAATCCAGCCAAAACCAGAAAGTGCAGAAATAAATAAATATTAAATTGTGGGTCAGAATGAAACACAAAACTTCTTCTAAACCTCAAAAAAATGTTTGGTTCAAATTTAGGGTGAGGGTTATTTATTATTTGTAAAGTATCAGCGATGTGCTTCATGCTGATCAAGACAAAAATTAATGAGATGCTAATCCAAGGAATTTATAGTTTAAAAGACAGGCACAGTTGAGATAGACAAGACTTGATGGGAGATTGAGACAAATGTGTTAACTAAGATTTAGAGAGACAAGGTGGGTTAAGTAACATCTTTTATATAACAAACTTCTGTTGGTGAGAGAGACAAGTTTTTGAGCTTCTACAGAGCTCTTCTTCTGGTCTGGGAAAAATACACAAGAGTGTCACAGCTAAATACAAGGTGGAACAGATTGTTTAGCACAAGTAGTGAACATATATTTCAAGGGACCATTCAAGGTGAAGCAGCCCATTAATACCTCTCCAGTCATAGGACAGAAGGGGGGAGAAGCAGTTGGGAAGGAGTTGTTAGTGGGTTACAGATTATTGTAACAAACCACAAATAAGGCTGCGAGTCTGTCACAGAGGTCATGGAAGTCACGGATTCCATGACTTTTCATGACCTCCGTGACTTCTGCAGCATCTGGGCAGCCCTTGGGCCAGCTGCAGCTGTTTGGGTGTCTGGGAGGGGGCTCAGGGCTAGGGGCAGGGGGTTCAGGGGGCTGCTTACCTCAGGGTGGGGGAGTCCTGGCTCTCACTGGCATGGCCCTGCAGTGGAGGAGTTGGGGCGGGATCTCTGCGTTGTGCGCTGCCCCTATCCTGACCCCTCCACTGCCTAGGAGCTGCACCACCTCCCGGGCCACCTCCCTCAGCACTCGCGGTGCCCCCAGACCTCCCCCGACCCGAGCACCCACGGCCCCCCACCCAAGTTTTAGTCACAGCAGGTATTTTTAGTAAAAGTCATGGACAGGTCACAGGCCCAAGAATTTTTGTTTACAGTCCATAACCTGTCCATGATTTTTACTAAAAATACCCACTGTGACTAAATCATAAATCCAGTGTCTCTATTCAATCCCTGATTTTTAGTGTCTAGCAAAGTTATGAATGTAAGGTCCCAGGCTTGTCTTCTGAAAGTGTTGTGCAGGTTTCCTTTGAGGACAAGGACTGACAAGTCGGACATGGAGTGTTTGCTTTGTGAAAAGTGTTCACCCACAGGTGATAGGGTGTTTTTGTCTTATCATTTTCCTGTGTGAGTTCATTCAAGAACATAGCGTTTGTCTGGTTTCACCCACATAGCTACTATTGGGACATGTAATGCACTAGATGAGGTACACCACATGTTGTGATACATATGTGTGGGATCCATGGATCTTGAAAGGTGTGCTGTAGGAGGTGTTGATCGTCGTAGCAGGGGAGATTGGTCTGCAGTTTGCATCTGTTGTTTGGGCAGTGTTGGTGCTGCTTTGAATTGGTGTCTCCTGGTCTGTGAGGAGCTTGCATCTGATGATGAAAGTCTGGGATTTAGAGACTTGTGTTCAGTTCCCTGCTCTACTACAGACTCCATGCATGACCTTTCAAAAGTCACATCGGGCTTGTATTTACTGAAAGAGTTAGCTGACGTTATTGCAGTCAAGTCAGCCTAGCTCAATTGAGAGTGGTGTCCACACTGCAAAACAACAATTAAGATCCACAGATTGGATTAGAAGCGAATCAGTTGTTCTAACTTGGGCTGTAACCCTGTAGGTCAGTGGCCCCCAAACTGTGCCCATGGAGGAATGTGGGAGGGCACAGCCAGGGCGGGGCCAGCCCCCATGGAGGGCCCGGAAGTAGAGCCATACTTCCAGCCCTGCTTCTCCCCAAGACCAGCTCCATCCCCAGCCTCACTCCTCCGGCAATCCCATTCAGCCCCAAGTCCTGGTCTGCCTCCAGGCCCAGATCTGCTCTGCTGCCTCATTGTCCCCAGATCTACTCTGACCCAAGCTGCAGCTCCACTCAGTCTCCAGCTTTGCTCCCAGCCGGGTTCTGCCCTCGTTCCCTCTCCACCCCCAAACCAGCTCTGCCCCAGTCCCAGTTCTATCCCCAGCTCCATCTTCAGCCCAAGGTCCATTGCTGAGGAAGCCCTGGCTGTGCAGTAATGGAGGTGGGGATGTGGACAGATTCTATTACTGGTAAGGGAGAGGAGCGTGACTGAAAAAGTTTAAGCACCAATGTTGTAAGTTCATCCCCACTGTAATACTAGCTCAAGTATCAGCAGTACTCACACTTCAGAACATACCTCCTGACAGGCCAGCTAGCTGACATGTAAAATACTACTTAACTTGAGCTAGTTATTTGTGTGTGCAGAGGGGAGCTGGTTTGGGGCTACATTCGAGTTATAGCCTGAGCTAACACTACAGTGAAGAAAAGCTCTCTGTGCCTAGTTTTTTTCTGTTTGGAAAATAGGGATTAGAGTACTTCTCCCCTTCACGGGGTGGTGAGAGAATAAATACATTAAAATGTCTGAGGCATTCAACACCATGGTAATGAGGGCCATATAAGTATCTAACATAGTGTGTGAGATTAACAACAAGGGAAGTCAATAGCTGAGAAGGCATCAGATCAAGGGGACAATGGATGACCTGGATGTTCTGATTGATTCTAGCCTTCTCAGAACTAGTGCAACCTATTCTTCAGCTAGGTAATGAATTTTAGGATGTGATTTCCAAACAAATCCCCTATAGGATTAAGTAAAAGTATGCTTTGTAGCAGAGAGAATAAGTCTTTGCTTACTCAACATAGAATACTGAACAGAGATCTGAAAATAATTAAAGATGAATGTCTCAGTTATAAAATATAAAGTCTGCGGGGAAATTATTGCCTTAATCAGAAAAATAATTTTTTCTCCCCACCATGGAAACGTTGTTAACTTAAACTGACACAGCCCTTCTACTCTACATTCATATATGCCTGTAATACACACAGATCATTCCTGATGTGGTTATCAAAGATGTACACTTCCGCTACTGAACAAGTCATCATTGCTGTGAACCATATAAGTCTAATTCACCATCCCAGTTAGAAACAGTCATTCATAATAGAGAGAGCCAACAGAATGCAAAATATCTCCTTATAAAGCCACCTAAGCCAAGTTTCCCCAGTGTGAAGGCGAATTCAAACATTGACACAATGTGTTATTACTGTGTATTATTTCCCAGCTTTCATCTCTCTCTTTTTCTTTATAAATCATTGTCATATTTGCATGTACTACATGGAGGGTTGCCAACCCTCCAGGATTGTCCTGGATTCTCCAGTAATTAAAGATTAATTTTAAAGATTATGTCATGTGATGAAATCTCCAGGAATATGTCCAACCAAAACTGGCAAACCTAATTACACTGTACAACAGTAGAGACAGATAGCTGCTAGTTAAGATTAGCATGTGAACCTCAAAACAAGATTTACTCAACTTAGCATCCAAACATTTTGGGGTTAATGTAAAAATTGACTCCACTCAGAAGTTTTCAATTTCCCTTTCTACAACAACGCCATACAGGCTGTCCCTTCCTCCTCAACTATGCCTAATTACCCAGCTCCAGGTGGGATCCTGGCCGTTTACTACTTTTCTTTGCTATAACCATTGTGACAAATTCCTGGCAACCTAGAGCTATCTTTGTGGTACATGCCTTATTTCCTCTCTCTGTGCCCCTGCTGTGAAAGGCTACCACAACTCTGCAAACCTTTTTCCTACTAAGTATCTTCCCAACCCCTATGCCAGGACAGTCTCCTGTCAATCCATTAGTCTTCCTATTCCCTTCAACAGGATGCTGCCTCCACCACCTTCACAAGGTGGCCTTCCCAATATGTACACAGCCCCCATTACTTTTATTAACAAACATGCAACAGCCCAACAACTGAATCAGACCCCAAGATCGGCCCTGTCACCTCTGAATTCAGATTCTGCATTCCTTATGTATTCCTCTTTCAAGAGACAGATCATTCACTACAGGGCTCAAGATTTCCAGTCCAACACCTAGAGAATCTAGAGAGTACTGAATAGTCTAGTACATGTGAGAGTTTGGGGGCCAAGCAGCTTCATCAAACTGAAAGAGTGCAATTTGTGGGGCAGAATGGGGGATTTCACTTATCCAAACCAGATTCAATTAGGATGAGGTTCAGGCCAATTCTTATTCCAGTCAAACCAGTTCACCCATGTCTAATCAGGTCAACTTTATCTGCTTTCCTATAGCACAGACTGTCCTATATCCAAGGCCAAACACACTCTGAAGTAATCCCTACTACTGTATTTACACTATTAATATACTTAGAGGGCTATACCACCAGCCTCCAGATCAAGAAAAGGGCACTGAGTGCACAATGCTCAGAGAGAGAGACCAAGGAAGCAGCAAATAACAAAATGATGATAGTAGGTGACTTCAAGTGTCCACATATGAAGCAGTCAAAGGCATAAAGAAGCAATTTCTCAACACTAAATTATTGCTTCTTAGAGCAGCTAGTTCTAGATTACATGAGAAGAAAGACTAATCTTGACTTAGTCCTAAGTAATGTGCAAGCATTGATTCAACAAGTAACAAAAGTTGAGCCAGTAAGTAATAGTGACCACAAATATGACTAAGTTCAACATACTAGGAGGAGGTAGGCTACCAAAAAGTGACACAGTAACACTAAACTTTAGAAAGGGAGATTTCAATAAAAAGAGGAGACTAGTCAAAAAGGACCTAAAGACAAAAAAGTAAAGAAAGTAAAACCCTTAGATTTGGTATGGATATTATTTAAAGAAATGACTTTGCAAGATTCAAAGAGGGATTGGACATTTATATGGATAACAAGAATAATGAGAACTACAACAGTAAATGCTTTCTTAAATGGTTTTAATAAGGATATAAATAACCAATTACCATGCTTCCAGGCTTACAAACCCTAATTATTAGGTGTTACAAGGAGAGTACCACATAGAGAAGATTACCCATTATGTGCCTATTGTGGGGCTTCTTGCACCTTCCTCTAAAGCTGGCCAACAACTGGAGACTTAATATTGGACAAGATGGACCTCAAGTTTGATGCAATAAGGCATTTGCTATATTCCTAAACAAACTGGAATTCCATTTTGCTTCAAACTGCATGTGGCAGCTTCATTTAAACAAAACAAAAAACTGAAGTTAATTTAATACAAAAAGTAATAAAATCAGCACAGTGGTCCTGGTGTTATCTTGGTATTACACTCAGTTCTATTCTGTGCCCATATTTTTCGTTTCTATGTGCTACAGGGTTTTTTTTACTGGTCATTTCTAAGTGCATTGTAGAATTTATCAGGGGGAAGCTAGAGATTTTGTCAGATGGGTAGGAAACAGTTGTGGCTTATGTCATTTTACAAGGCATGGGAAGCAGTTTGCATTTATGGGATGAATATGTTACCTGGATGTTTCTGCTAAAATAATCAGTAATGAAATCATAAAATCATTCTTCTGGACAGGGAATCTATGAATCATGAAGGCTAAAATTAACTAGAGGGAGAAGGGGCCAATGAAAGCTTAGTTTCCATGGTAAAAATCTGTAGCATGGGATAGATTCTGTGGCAATTTTTATGGCCTATGCCTGTCTCTATATCAATGCAACACACCATCTCCCTGGTTCTGAGCAACTTGGAATTCCTACAAACTCATCATTTGGAAAGGAAAAGGAAAAATCACTTGAAAATATGATCCTCTTACATGTTTGCTGGCTGTGCTTACAGTTCTGCCACTAGCCAGCATGAAGGGGAACATCACTTTTCTTTCTTCTGCTTCTTCTTTACTCAAAGTAGCTCTAAAGGGTTAATGTAACTTGATGGAATAAATTCCTTTGTATCATATATCAGGGACAGATGTATTTACATGTAACAATTTCCATCACATTAAAAACAATGGCTGCTTTATGAAAAAGTGACAAATTTATGAGAGGTTGGTTACAACGTTAACTGGACTAACAAAGGAGTTTGCAAAGTGTGAGTAGACACTATCTGGGATGGCTTGGCTGTGTTCTGACAGATTATATAGTGTTTTGTGAGAACTTCATTTTCTTTATGGACTGATTTGTATGGACTGATTACTAATAATGGAAGACTTACTAACCTGTTTGGAAGACCAAGTAATTTACATATCTAATTAAAGCGAAATTTCCCCATCCTTCCCCTGACCCCAACATTTCATTGTACAGGTCAATAGGCGCTTATGTTAGCAAATTAGGTAACTGTTCTGAAAAACAGCATCCATTTTATATATACAGAGCCACAATCCAAAAATCCTCCAAATCCACATAAAGAATTTGCAGGTTATGTTGGACTCCAAAAGAAAGTTTTTCAGAACAGCATGACTGAGTTATATCCAACATAACCACACCTGACAAATTGCAAGGTTGTTTGATTGCATGCTTTTATAGCTCTTGGAGCGTTAACCCCTAAACACTATCTACAGTTTCACACGAGCAAACTTTACAAGAAACAGCCATGTGAAACAGGCAAGTTGAATATGTATCACAAGAAATCCACAGGGAGATCACACATTGTGCAGACAGTTTAATTATTCCCATTCATCTGCCGAGTTCCTTGGATAACAGATCCCTCAGGATTGTGGTTCTTTACTGAGACATTTTATAGGGATGCATGGGTATAATTACAGGCAAAACATTTCTGAATCATAAACTTGTCTTTAATTGTGTGTCTGATCCTTTTTGCTCAAATTGTATACTTTTATGCCTCTCTCACTCTTTGGCAGTCTGCTTTATTATTGTTTGCTGCAAAAGTTTGGGGCAAGAACTATCCAATGTGAAGAACCATCTAAGTAGTATCACATAAACTGGTTTGGCAGTTACTGAGAGACGCTAATATAAGTATTTCACTAGCAAAGAAATACTATGAACAGAATACACCTCCCTTGCATCCACCGACAAGGTTGTATCTTTTGTACTTTCCAAATACTTAAGGAAGCATAGGCAGTAGGCTGGTGGGAGTATCTAGTAGAGGGTGAGTGTTTAATCCCTTCTCCTATCTGAATTTATTCTTGAACCCCCAACCTAAAGTGTGTCCTCCCAGTGCTACAATAACGATACAATTGTTCCATTTTTTATAACATGCTGTTGCTGACGTTTATAGATTTTTTTTAACTCTCTTCAGATCCACAGACATGTGGTTTTCCTTTGTTGCTCACCCCACAAAATGGCATAAGCTGAAGAAGCTAATATACAGGAAACTAGTGCTCAGAAGATCGTGGGACTTGTATTAGGGACAAGTGTTTTACAGCAGCACTGTATGTAACCTAATGGAAATAAATAGGGATGTATTCTTGTCATGATATCACTGGGAAATTGTTACCAACATCTCATAAAAAATTAGAACGTATACTCTTTATTCATAGATACTAGATATTAAGGTCAGAAGGGACCATTATGATCATCTAGTCTGAATTCCTGCACAATGTAGGCCACAGAATCTCACCCACCCACTCCTGCGAAAAACATCTCACCTATGTCTGAGCTACTGAAGTCCTCAAATCATGGTTTAAAGACTTCAAGGAGCAGAGAATCCTCCAGCAAGTGACCCGTGCCCCATGCTGGTCACTTGCTGGAGGATTCTCTGCTCCTTGAAGTCCTTTAACAGCATCTCCTTGAAGCAAAGAAATTCACTGTTCTCATATGTTTACCCTGCCTCATCAAAATACTCAAAGTACAGTCATTCTGAGTACTAAACCTCTCTGCCAGCTCTTATTGCCTACAGCCACAGTGATTATTTTAACACCAAACAGCTGAAGTGTCTTTGTCTCTGTCTCAAGGTGAATATATTACCAAAACTGAAATTTGGCACATTTTAAATTATCTGCAGATAGCCAGTCCTGGACAAATACTACAAAAACATTTGGGATAGATTTTTCAAAGACACAAATGGCAACTAGGTTCCTAATTACCCTCTGTGTCTTTGAAAACCCTAACACTGTGTGAATGTTTAATGTTTAGTGTGAATGTTTAATTTAAAATTTTGGCCACGCTCACACTCTTTATGTTCCCTTCAGACAAATATTTAAATGATCTTGTTTTACTCACATAAATGTCAACAGAAAACAGATTTCAAAGTTGAATGTGCAACTATTAATAGAACTCAATTTTAAAATCATGCCACTATTGCTTGCTTCCTCATCCAGTGAGGGATCAGAAACAACAACATATTATTCATCCAGCCATTCACAACAGACTTCAAAGAAGTTGAAGAAGCCAACCAACATTATTCAAATAGCAAAATATTGTAGAAAACTGGTCATAGTCAATCCATGGAGTTAAAAACATGTAAAGGAAGAAAGGGAGGAAGGAAGGACTTTCAAGCAAATACATTTAAGGAAATCACAACAAAGGAAAATAATTTTAATTGATTATTTGCTCAGCTCTCAACACAAAACACGCCTAGCTTAACAGAAGTCACAATTTGTCCTTTGTAAAGGCATAATAGTTACTTCATGGACTGTGCAAGCTTTCCAAGTCGCTCATATGAATAAGATTAATCTTATGAGCAAAATCTTCCACTATCACCAACTGAAAGGGCGGTCAATGCACAGTTTTTATGTATCTCATACAATAGCATAAGGCAGTTACCTGTGGAATGAATTCTCTCAACACAAATATCTACCTAATATTAATATTATAGTGAAAAAATGAGTTCTAATAAAATCATGGAGATCCTTCCTTGGTAGATTTGGCTATTTTCAAGATCTGTAACAACTGTGAAGACAGTAGCCAAATGTTAGATGACATTTCATAAAATATCAGGGTTAGAAGGGACCTCAGGAGATCATCTAGTCCAACCCCCTGCTCAAAGCAGGACCAATCCCCATTTTTTGCCCCAGATCCCAAATGGCCCTCTCAAGATTGAACTCACAACCCTGGGTTTAGCAGGCCAATGCTCAAACCACATGTTGTACCCTCAGAAATTACATTCATGAGCAGAAACTCAGGTGAAAGTTAGTTCCAAAGAAAAAATTAATATCTGCTCTTTGGGAGACATATAACTCTTTGAAGTAAAGGGCTGAGATCCTCAAAGATATATTACACAACTGAACTATAAGCTAATATGGATCACAACATCCAGTGATGAGGAAAAAAAATCATGACTAGAAACACATAGAGCATGATAGACAAAACTGGCTAAATGCAGATCTGGTGTAAGTTTAGTCAATTGAGATGAGCCCACTAAACCTGGTCTGAATTGGGTCAATAGCAGCTATAATCCTCATTGTGTGTTTCTAGCCATGCCACCTCTTAGTTATGACAATTTTTCCCTCTGTGTGATCCATGCTAAAATGCAATGCTTTACTCAAATGGCAGAATTTCCTACCCCGTGTTTGTAGAGCACCTAGTACCATGATACCTTGATCCCAGGTATCTTCTCCTAGCACTACAATAATACAAATAAATCATCAATCATCTTCATCTGTATTAAGAAGTAAATACATATGATAAGCAAACTTTTCCAAGCCTCTTGCAATCCTTTGCCACCAATCCTCGTATGCATTCATTGAAATATTATTTTGCCAAGCTCATGTGTTGTTTTTGCCAAAAGTAAGTTACCACTGCTCAAAGTAGCATTACTATTTGTTTTCTTCAATGAAAATTAATTATATTGCCAATTCCCGGCTATTTTGCTATCTGTGTTTCGTACAAGACAGTGAAGATGTTGGGTTACTCCTCACTGCTTGCTCTGACAGGACAATTACCAATTACCATCCAGCATTTTCCCATCAACTAGTTCTCCCTTTTCTATTTCTTCAATTTGATTCCTTATGATCTGTATGAAATTTGTTATGCTGCTCTTCAACCCCAGCTAAAATGAGAAATCTCTTTTCCTCGCCTGGGTTTAAAAATCTAACTGTGTGGAAATCTGTTCTGTTTCCACAGAACCACAGAAAACAAATTAGCTGGAAAATGGAAATATAATTTGCTTCTCTATTGTTCAGTCTGCAACAACATGGTTTTTTAACAGAAAAAAAAAAAATTTTGGACCAAAGCAGCAAGATTTCCACTCCATTCATCCTGTACATGAGAAAACATAATCTGGCCTTTTGTACAGATATGGATTACATCTGCTTTTAATTGATCCTTCCAGCTTTCTCTATCCTTTTATTTTACCCAGCAATAGACATTCAAACTCAGAATAAATCCAAATGGCGGTTTCAAGTCAGCAGCCTACAACACACCTGCTCTTTCTTCTCCAGGTTTGCCCTCACTTTTATCCCTTAATCAGTATATTTAATAGAGTCCTCTGACAGAGTCTAACCAGGCTGTCATAGATATCAGTAGTAGCTTTCTCATTGACTTCAAAGGGAGCAGGATCATACCCTTAAATTACTGGGTTTGTTATGTACCGTTTCTGCACTAAAACTATAAACCCACCTGTAGCAGGCAAAAGAGAGAGAGACTCAAGTCCCTGTGAGGAAAATCAAAATTAGGTCCTTTTGTGACCACAGCCGAAACGTCTCCGACTGGCATCCCACTTGGTCTGAAACATATGGACAAAGTAGTGGGAGTGGAACACCACAGGAGCATTCTTGATGATTAGACAGAAAGGGAGGAAACGTGTCCTTCATGTAACACTCTAGTCTCTGCCTGACCTGCCACGTCAGACAGATGGATACTGTTCAGAGGCCATGCACGAAGCAGCTCTGTAGAGCTGGAGAGCAATGAGCAAAGCTCTTAGTGCATTAATGTCCCAGACAATCAAGGATAGATATAAGAATAACACTGCACCCTTTCATGCTTATTCAGGTCTCTTCTCACCACAATTTCCAGTTTTCTTTCTGTGCTCCTTTCCCCACAATCCTGCACTTCTCTGACTTGGAGACATTTAATTTATTTTGAAGACCTCTTCCCTCAGTGAGGAATTCTTTATTTTATCTCTCTTGCCGCTAATTAAAATAGCACATTTAAGTCATCAATCCCTTTGGAGATACAATTGCTTAAGCATTTAAGGTGATTCCTTGTATAGTTATAGTTTCAGTGATAAAATGCCCCAGTTACATAAAGCTATTGTATCATTTACTCACTGAGCACAGCATGGGTAGTTTGTGTAAACTGCAGAGATTAAAATGCAGTATTAGCAGCCAATTTGCCACTGGAAAAAATGCATACTGTACTTCATCATGAAAACTAGAATGCATTTGTTTCCCTGTTTTTGTAATCTTTTCCCTCCCCCTCTTTAATGCTTCATCTCATGTATAATAACCCATTTCTCCACAGAAAATTTCAAATAACCAGCTCATTAAGTATTTACACAAAATAATACAATTAACATTTCCATACATTTCAGAGATGAAGGTTCTCTCTCAGCTAGGCCACTGGCTATGACATGTAAATGTTACCTAAATATTTTTTGAGATGGGTGTGAAGTGCTTAGAAAACAAGCAAAATGAGTTACTTGGGCTACTTCTGATTCTGAAGATGTGTTCTTAGATATTAGAACATGATGTATTTGCTAAGAAGATACCTTTTAGATATTTTACCTAGGATTGTAATTTATGCTGACTAAGTAGAGGCAATTTTTAAAATCTTACCTGTACAGCCAGGGCCCAATGCTGCATCCTTCACTCACTCAAAAACTTCCAGTGGTTTCAATGGAATGTGAGCGTGTAAGGAACAGCCTCAGCCCTCCCCTCACCCCTTTTGTATATTGGACACATGTTGGGTTAAAGTGAGGGAAGAGCACCAGGAAGGAGTGAAAACACTTACTGAAGTACAGAAACTGGATTCCTTTGTCAAATGTTGGACTTGCTTTGTGCAATGTTTCCAATCTTTTCACTTGCAAATTCAAGCATAATGTCATGTTACATCATTTGCAAGAAGTGTGACAAACTGTGCACTGCCGTAACAGAAAGACATCTTTCCAACCCACTTTGCTGAACACTTGACAGCTGTTAAAAGAAAACAGCGTATTCTGTTGGGGGAGGGAGAAGGTGTTTTATTTAAAAATTCATTAATCTTCTATATTAAAACCAAAAAGGAATGACACAGTGTAATTCATGTAAAAATATATGAAAAAATCCTATTACTTATAACAGTCAATACTGAAATGAGGATACTGAGTTCATTTTTTCTTATGAAAGGCAGAGAATAGACTGCAGGATAACTTGTGACTTGGATGATTCATCTGCACAGGAAGGTAAGAAGCCTCCACTTAAAGATCAGTAAGAGCTACCCGACGGAGGATTCAGGACAGGTGCATGTGCCCTCTTACTTTACATCCTCCCATGTAAGGATGGAGGAGGGACAGAGCTTTGGCGGTATTAGTGGTCCCAAAGTTTGGGGCACGCCCCAGCAGAGGGGCACAGAGGAACATTCGAAGGGCACATAGCAGGGCCCAGGCCAGCCTCCATGGAGGATGGGGAGGGAGCACCACCCAGCCTCGGTCTGCCCCTAGACCAGCTCCGACCCCAGTCGCAACTCACTCCAACCCCAGACCAGCTCCACCTCCAGCTGCAGCTCCAATCTGCCCCCAGCCACAGCTCCACCTCTAGCCCTAGCTCCTCCCACATCCCCAGTTCTGCCTTCAGCTCCATCTTCAGTCCAAGCTTTGCTGCTGAGGAAGCCCTGGCTGTGCAGTAATGGGGGCGGGGAGGGGCGCAGACAGGTTCCATTACTGGTAAGTGGGACGATACTGGAAAAGTTTGATCACCACTGCCATATATGCTAGTCAGCATAGTTTAGCCAGCATGGGATGTTGTAATTTCCTGCTGGCCTACACACGCATGAAGGGAACTGTGATTCTGAGTACCTCCTGAGGCTGTTCTTGGGGTGGCACAGTTTATACCACCACTCCCTCCTCAGGGCTGTGCCTAAATACACAACCTAGCCCACACATATAAACAGTAATGCAAAGAATTTCACTGGTTATGAGCTTCAGACCCAAATGTCAGACACACATCCATAATGTTAGGACATTAATATTAGAAGACATAAAGATGACATCAAAGTGTGTGCAATGTGCTACTGCTGCAGCATGTGCTATGCGCAAACAGAATAGGAATTCAGCCACAGATTTGGAAGTTAGAACCTTTCACCAAGGACATTCTATATTAAGATTTAAAACATTCCAAAACTTAAAAATAAGCACTCTCATACACAGTGACCAAGCCAAGGAAAGGCTCCTTGGTCCTAAATACGCTGAAATTGAAATGCAATTACTTCCCACATTTATTGAACATTATGTTGTTGCTGTGAGACGGTTTGAAGAGATTGTGCACTGCAGGCATAGTCTCTATTCTTTTCTTGCTTTTATGCTCCCCTGCTATGATAAGTACCAGCAGTAGCAAAAAGACCACTCCCAGCTGCCAGACACAGAACATGTGCATATTTGTGTATGTGCCCATGCAAGCCAAAATTGTAATGTTTCTCTGTTTCTTTCCCTTTGTTCTTTTCTTAATACCCAAGAGGCAACATCTTTACAGTATTATCTCTGCCAATCCTGAGATAAATGTGGCCTCCCTTTTCTGGGATTGCAGGTACATTTACATATGCTATCCTCTTCCCGCCTTCCTACCTGTTCTCCATTCATTGGCAAAGAGTGTTAACCATAATCTACACTATCACAGCATCTGGGTTCTGTTTCACATGTGACTGAGTGCTGGGCTGGGGCTGCAGTAACACATGCATTCACGCTACAGAAAAGCCTGATTCCACTGTCTTTTAGACAACAACATACCATTTATCAGGTCAAATTTCACTGGCCTGGCTGGATACAATTTTGGTAAATTTAGGGTGAGCAAGGAAATGCTTCTAAGTTGCCAAGTAATTAAATGATGAATAAGTGGGATATTGTCAGTAGGGCGCAGCAGCAAAGAAAGCAACATGAAAACTTTTAAAATCTGCAAAGCAGATACTGCAAAGCAACAAGACAAGAGTCTTTTGGTGAGGTGTGAGTCTGAACAGAGTAGCTGCTGTTCCAATCCCAGTTGTAAATATAGCAAAGAGACAGGAGAAGTTTTAAGCATGATTAATACGGGTTAATTTATCAGGAGCATATATTGTAGGAGGCCTAGTGTGAAGCACTGAATCAGTCCCTTTACTTCAAATAGGGTCCAAACCCAAGGCCACTAACTACATGCAGCAGCATACAGCCGTTTCATTTTTAACCTCCACCCTAATTCCACTGTATAGGGCCTGTAAGCAATAGTCATTTCTTTCTATATAACAACATCAGTATTATTTAGAACAGAAGTTCTCAAACTTCATTGCACCGTGACCCCCTTCTGACAACAAAAATTACTTCATGACCCCAGGAGAGGGCACCAAAGCCTGAGCCCACCCGAGCCCTGCTGCCCCGGGTGGGTGGGGGCAAAACCCAAGCCCCACCACTCCAGGTAGTGGGGCCAAAGCTGAAGCTCAAGTGCTTCAGCCCCAGGAAAGGGGCCTGTAACCTGAGCCCCACTGCCCTCGGGCTTTGGCTTTGGCCCTGGGCAGTGGGGCTCGGGCTTCAGCCCCAAGCTCCAGCAAGTCTAAGCCAACCCTGGCGACCCCATTCAAAGGGGGTCATGACCCACAGTTTGAGAACCGCTGAATTAAAATAACAGAGATGGGAGATCACTGTGCAGCTCCCCCCGGGACACAGACTCAGTGGTGTGGCTGCACTCAACCCTGACACAGCGCAAGGACTGGTCCTGCCCTAGAAGCATCCCAGGGCATCTCATCTGTGCCAGGTGAACCAGGTGTCGGAAGGCAGGCTCAGCAAGGCAGGATCCAAGTGTGGAAGGGCTTAGTGGGGGGGGGGATCCAGGTATAGGTTGAGAGTGATCTGGGTGCGGGTGTCTCAGTGGGGGATCCAGGTGTGGTGGGGATCTGGATGCACTGGGGCTTGTTGTGGGGTTCTGGGTGCAACAGTAATGGGACTCTGCAGAGGGGTCCAGGTGAAGGTGGTTGGGTCTCAGCCGGGGGCGGGGGGGTCTAGGCATGGGCGGGATAGAGCTCGGCAGGGGGTCTGCATGTGAGGTCTCAGTGGGGGATCCAGATGCTGGGGGAGAGGGGCTCAGTGGGGTGGGGATCCAGGTGCCGCTGGTTGGGGCTTGGTGGGGTGGGGATGGCTTGTCAGGGTGGTCCAGGTACAAAGGGAGAGGGGCTCGGTGGGGGGGTTCTGCAAGTGGAAGGTGAGGCTCAGCGGGAGGGTCTGGGTATGAGAGGGTCTGGATGCACGAGGGTTGGGCAGATGGGGGAGCAGCTCCCCTTGCGGCTGAGAAGCGATGGGTGCAGGAAGCGGGCGGGGAGACTTTGCAGTGCTTCCTTCAGCCGGGGGAGAAATCTGAGGGTGGGTCTGACCTGGCCCTGGATGCCATGCAGGGGAAGAGGAAGTCCTGTCCTCCCCAGCTCAGCCAGGACCAGCAGCTGAGCCTGGCACAGAGTAGGAGTCACCAGCTGGGTCTTCCCCAGTCCCACCTCCTACCCACAGTGATTTACCTCTCTGCTGGCTGCCCTGGGCCCCCACAACATACTGCTGGGAAGGGTTGCATGACCACTCTTGTGGCTTCCCTTTGCTTCTCCATCAGAAAGTCATTTTTCTGCAGGAAGCAAATAAATCTGCAGGGGACACAAATTCTGCACATGTGCAGTGGCGCAGAATTCTTCCAGGAGTAATAGATACATTCTATCCAAATAGCTCAGATAGTACAGCAAGCGGCCATATAAGTGCCTAAATATGTCACCTTTAGAAGTAGAAATGTTGTGTTGTGTTCTAATGTGGTATTAAATTTTAGATTTTAATCTTGGGTCCATTAAACACACTATCAATCTACTGTCAGAAAACCTCCTTGTATATACATCATGCTACACTGTACATTATGTTTCCATGTAGGTATCTAAAGAAATGTGTTCCACATACACATTCGGTTTAAGAAAAAACTGCCATATATCAGAACTACAAACTAGGTACCTGTCATATGTGATTACTGCTGAGTTTATTTGCAGAGAAACACACTTTAACAGCATTTTCACAGCATATCTTCACTTACCACTATTCAAATGCAGAGGGAAAGGAAAGAGCCAACGATATTATATTGACTTGTTGACATTGTCAAAACGCAATTTAACTTCAGTATAGTTCTGCTATAATGTTCAATACACAATTGGCTATAATTGTAGCTATTCTCCTGGAAAGGTAGTTTATGTAACTGCAAAGGTGGTGGAACATCTCCCCAGAATGAACTGGTTCAGAATTTCAAATTTCCACTAAGTCTAGAACTTGTAATATCAGCTTGTGTAGTCTGCATAAATATTATCTTGTGGTACTACCTCTATGTCCTGGGGCTGGTATCTTTGGGAGAGTACCCAAGGGTAAGAAGTGTCTGTCTGATCTTGTACAGCACCAAGTGCACTTTCAGCATTAAATAATTCCTTTTCTGCCTTGGGTGGAAGGATTGGAGGCAGGGGTATCTTCTAAATTCCACTTTTTTTGCTGCTGTGGGGGTGGGGCCTAAACTTATTTTTCTATAGCACCCATCACCATAATATCTAAGCACTGACCAGATATATTATTTTGTCCAGACTTGGACACAGTTTGAGACCCACCTATGGTTACCAGGGCTAGATCTGGCAAAGGCATCTTCTGTAAACACTAGAGGAACTCCCTCCAGATTGCTTTCAGAGGTTTAATCCTTTTGGCCAGGGGACAAATATTTGAACATTTCTTACCTCTGCCAGAGATAGAGGTGTCTTCACCACAGGAGGAGGCATGGCTACTTGCCAAAAATGGTCACTTCAGGGCCTGGAACTGAGACTTCTAACATCCCTTCTGATGGGCTTGAAAGGGCAATACTCCAGCAGCGGATTGCAGAGTCCTCTCATTCCCCTTAATGACACAGGGCATCTGCCCTGCTATTGAGATGACATATTTTGCACTATATGCAAAGGAGAAAATCTTTCCTTTCAGCCAGGCCTCTGATAGGCAACCCCACCTTTCAGACTTTTAATCAGCCTCCAAAGAGACCAACATCATTAGAAAGGACCCCACACGGTGGTGTAGTTGAGAGTAAACTTGGGTAAACTGAGTTTACCCACTTCTCATTTGGGAAATATGGAGTTTAGGTTCATTTACTCTCTTCTGTTTTTTAAACCTCTACACTGCTGGCCCCAAGAATTGACCACCTTCCACTGGATCACTCTCATTACTCAGACAGCTTCTCGAGTTCGGTATCTTTTACCTTACGAGTGGGAATGAGCTTTGTGTTCGTGAGGAATTGCACAAAAGTTTCCTCCAGATGTTAGGATTACCAGAGGAGTGGGACAAGGATGATCCTAATCTTGGAGAGGAAGGTTAAGATGCCATAGATTCAGAGGTCTTCCCTAAGAAGAAAAATGCACACCACATGGTACTCCTGTCAATACAGCATCCACCCCACCACAACTGGTCCCTGTATCAAGGACCATTGAAGCAGGTATCTTGACAGATTTGTAGTGGGAAAGAAATTGCCTCAGCATCAAAGATGTCTTTAGAAAGATGCTCTGAAGTGGAGGCTGGGTCTAAGATAAAACAATCTAGAACTGCAAATGTCTTCCCGCCCCCCCGTGCAGATGGGATCTGGAATATGGATGCAAATGGCAGTAGGCAATATGCTGTAGCCTGCATCTGATAGAACAGGAAGCTGTCCCTTGAAGCCAGTCCCATGAGCATTAGGTGGAGGAAGGGAGATAAAAGGAGAAATATCAGAGGGGGGCGGGAATCTCTGAACTGTTACAACAAGCATGAAGAGCATAGCTCTTCACACCTTGGGGGTATTGATGGGGCAAAAGAATTCCTCACATGTGAATAAATAACATGGCTTTACTCCCTGCTATATGTTTAGACACGAGTGGCAGCAGTGAAGCTGAGGCGGGAGGGTACATAGGGAAAAACACAGGTAAAAGTTACAGCAATATCAAAGAATGATACCATCATTTAATTTATATGCTTGAACATGAATAATTATGTTGGAAGGTCAGAGTCTGCACAGCTTGTCAGAAATGAAAGCAGAAGCCAGAGGTTAAGCATTAAAACTGTCCTCTCTAGGATTTCCAGTTTATACATTTTTCTGGTACAACTAAAATAAAAAAAACAGACTAGCTAAATCCTTGGCCACATTCCCAGCTAAACTCCAAAACAATATTAACAGAGCAGCTCTCATGTCTCCAGAACTTCTTGTCCTAGCTTCTAAGATAACATCCCCATCTGCTTATTCCCTGAAAAGGATCCCAGCTTTTTTCTAAGGCTCTGAGCCTAACTGGGCAGGCCTGCATCCTAGGGATTCCTCCAATCACTTTTGGCACACAGGGATACTCCACAGCAGAAAATCAGATACAGAAACCTAGTTCTAGACCCTGACTCTGCATGACCTTCCTTTAGAGGCCCATAATGTCCAAAGAATCAGTGCACTCAATCACAAGTTGCAGTCAACCCAATATCCCAGATTTATCAATTAGTAGTGGGTTGCTCAGCCTATGATCTAGGATTTTAACAAGGTTGTAACCTCTTATTTGGCTGATATGTTCACCTCTTTATTGGTGGGCCAATAAAAATGAGTAAATAATAGGAGAGATTACATCTTAGGCCTGCCAACACTGATAGTGTTTCTTAAAAACATTCAATACAATGATTATTTTTGCATTTATAAAAGTGATTGAAAAAAAGGCAATGGGGCCTTTGACATAACTTAAAAATACAAGGGCAGCAATTTAAGATAACCCATCAGAAAACACACAGGCCTTCCCACAATTCCTCAGCTCATTTTCAGATCCCTGAGTGAAAAATGAGCTTTGCAAAATGCCCCAAAGGGCATCGGATTCAGGCCATTTCAGCCAAGTGGGAGAACAAATTCCAAACCTGTGGCGCTCACATAGAATGCCCTTGTTTATACCAATGGTGCTCCACGTTGAGCACCTCTGTGGATCTCAGCTGTGGCAGCATGGCACAGTTAATACATTACGTTAATAGCAAAAGGACTGAATTATTCATATCATTCAGACAAGCATCAGCTTTTTCCTTAGGTATGTTGATTACTATTTTTCCCTTTTTTTGGTTTATTTTTTGGTTTCTAGTCTTTGAGGCAATGGGGGCATTCACTATAGCCAAACAAATTCAGATTCAAGACTCAGGTCTGCAAGGTGGTTGAATGTTAAATGCTTGGGTAGTCCACCTGAAGTAGCGTGTGCAGGACTGGAACATTAAGATGTAGAGAATTCCCATTCCCTCTCCATTATGACAGTAGTTGGTCCTAAACAGCATTTCAGCACCATTCAACTTTACTGAATTAAATGGTGTTGCACCATCAGTGCTTCGTTTGTAATGAAAGAAGTGCCGGAGCTCAAGCAATTAGGTGCCAAGCCTAGAAGTGCCGGAGCTCAGCCCAGGCAAGCCCAGGAACAAATTAAGCACTATGCACCACAGATTACTTGACCACCTGTGTTTGAGGATCTGTTATAGCAGTGGTGCCCTGAACACTGACCTCAGGAATATGTCTAGTTCTAATATTCTGAAAAGTAAAAGCAGAACTTCCCCACAAGGGTTGTTTTTCATATCTATCACTATTAAGGCAGAAGACCCTTCTTTTGGCTCATTGCTCTAAGAAGAAAGAACAAGAAAATCTCACAGGAAAATTTGTACTTTTCCTTTTTTCCCTCCCCACCTCTCCCTTTGTTTATTCAAGCTCATTTGCAAGAGAGAGTTCCCTTCAAATAAATCTTGACGGTCTTGCTAGGTTTGGTGGGTGTGAACCACACCTACTCTCAGAAGGTACCCAAGACTACAGCTGCTGCTGCAGCTACATTTCCAAACAAGATTCAGGCATTGTCATGCTGCCCAAACAAAAAAGAATTCTTATTCTTCCTGTCCACATACTCCAGTTACACACTAATTCAATTTACACTATTGGTTGAATACTAATTCTGATACATTAAAATATGGTTTGCAGGATTACACGCCATATCCTGGACCCTTGGAGATTTGGGAAAGTAACAGCAAAAATTGGTACCCTCCCCAAAGGGACAACATGAGGAAGTGGTTACCTGCCTCTCCTGAACCGAAGAGAGTGAGGCATCCATAGGAACACAGTGAGTATTCATTCATCAGTTATTCCATAAGAGAATTAAAGGAATGTTTGGGGGAGGAAGTAGCTGGCAGCAGGCTTCCCCTTGGTGGCTCATGTTCTAGTAAACTAGTTTATATTGAGAGGTGGATGGGAAATGGTTTCCCAGTCCTCAAATATTTTCAAATGTTCAAAAAAATTTCCTGTCTCAAATCAGAACAAAATGTCAAAATCTGCTAAATAGTCACAAACTGAAATAAAAATCAGTTCACGTCAATTGAAATGCTTTCTTTCAATCAATTTGAAATGTTTTGTTTCAATTTTGACTATTTCCCCCCCTTTTTAAAACCTTTGTGTGCCTAATTAGCTCAAGTTTTGAACTGTAAAGGCATTTCAAATTGGAAAACTAGCATTTTTTTCATTTTGAAAACTTTTTCAAACTTTTTTTTTAGTTAGGAGATTCTTCAAATCTGAATCTATTTTGCAAAGTTTCAGTTTTGATTCCTTGGCATTTTGGGGAAAAAATGTTTAGCAGTAGTACAACAGAGTGGTAGTTGGGCCTCCTGGTTTCTATTCCCAGTTTTGCCACTAACTTTCACTATGACCTTAGTTAAGTCATTTAACCTTCATGTGCCTCTGTTTATCCAGCAGTAAGATGTGTACACAGTATTGCCATACCCAAGTGTTCAAAAATCATGGGTGAGAGCTCAAACATGTGAGATTTTAATCGAAGAATAATAAATTTTTGGTCTGCATTGTGATTTTTCCAGCCTCTTGGGTAAGCAACAACCTTTGCTTTCTCTTCATTTCAGGAACTTTAAGCACACGTACGCACTGGAAAAATGAAAATGAAAGCCTCCTCAGTAGCCCTCACTTCACCCCTAGGCGGGGTGCTGCCCACTCCATCTTCTTTCCTGATCAGTTTCCCTCCTGCTACCCTCACTATCCTCTCCACTGTCCCAGTTTCTTTTTCTCCCCAACCATCTCCAGTACCACAACTGCCCACCATATTTTTCCATGTGCCTAAAACCCCTCATATTTTCTTTGTTCCTCTATCCCACTGCCCCATCCCATCTCCCGGCTACCAGATCCTTATTCCTTTCCTTGGTCCCACATTCCACTGCATGCCCCATCCATTTCCCTCTTGCATCCCACATTCCCCTGACCCCACAGCTTCCTTTCAGCTCAGATTACAAATTGTAAGGGTCAGGGAGCAGTTGTCTTCAATGAGGGCATTCTGTCTTCAGTCCCAAGATAAAAAAGCTAAGATGACACCCATGTTGTACAAGGACAGAAATTTACAAGAGAATCCCAGCTGTTCGTGAGCAGCTGTTTTAAAAAAGAAAGAAAAAAGAAAAGAAAAAAAACATGCACCTAAAGTCAGCAATTCTAGCACCTCCATAGGGGTTTTGAGGGTTAGTATTTATTTAGTGTTTCTACTCTTGGGGGAATTCTGTGCCACTGAGCAATGCAGACTTCTGCAGAAATGAATGTTGTGCCTGCAGAATTTCCTTTCCCCTGCAGAAATGGGCTGCAGTGCTGCTAGCGGCCACTAGGGGCCACTGGACGGAGCAGAGCCCAGCTTGCACATAGAAGTCACAGCTGGGTGGAGAGAGAGGGAGTTAGAGGGATCCTGGCAGCTGCAGTTCCCAGCATGCCCTGAGGGAAGGAGAGGGTGGCACACAGGAAACTCTGTGCAAGTCTGGGAGCCAGCATTGGGCTGTTTCTTCCTCTGGATCCCTGGGCTCTGAGGGGAGAGGAGGGCGGGTATCTGAGCCGGGGGGGGAGGTGTGGGTATCTGTGCCAGAGGGGCCCTGTAGCTGGGCTGGGGGGGGCGGAGTGCGGGTATCTTGGTCTACTGGGCTCTGAAAAGAGGGGGTGTGAGTGTCTGCCTCCCCTCCCCACCTCACCCCCCGGAATCTGGACTCGGGGGAGGGACAGAGAAACAGGAACTGGGTTGTCATAGGGGTTTCTTTAACTCTCATCTCTTGGAGGAATTTTGTGTGTGTGTGTATGGTTACAGACATACTTGCTGACAGGTAACTTGAAATAAATGACCAAAATAATTGAAACTGGCATGATTAGGTAGTGTTATTTTGACAAATAAAATTTGCAGAATTTTTCAGGATTTTAAAATATTATGCACAGAATATTTAATTTTTTGCCACAGAATGCCCCAAGGAGTATGTTTCAAGAGCTTTGGATGAAGGTGCTGAAGTGCAAATTATTACTAGCCTATTTTATGCCACAATTCTGCAATGAGATGTGCGCAGCAAACTCCTGTGCTTGCAGCTCCAGTGAACTCAATGGGTCTCTATATGGATGCAGGAGTCCACCTACATGCATCTCATTAAAAAACAGCATTTTAGCATTAATAAAGGTCCTAAAAACTAGCCCTACTTTTTCCATGCAACAGGTGCAGTCCAAACAAGCTCTCTCACACTGACACTTTCTCATTGCAAATTTCTTCCTACTTTCCAACCTATGTAGCTCACTGTTAGATTGGAGGGATCACTAAAGGCAGCATAATAATTCCATCTCCTTTACTTAGTCATATTAGTTCAATTTCTATTACTTGTCTGCTCTGCTGAGAAGAGCTGAATGTCAAATAGCACCATATGGGGTGGTGGTGGTTGGGGAGTGGGGGCGAGGGAAGGAGGAGGATATTTTCCATACCATTTTGGCTACCAATATAACAGAGTGAAATACTGCAATACGATGATCACACTTCAAAAGATTTCCATGCTTGAGAGATACTACCCTGAGGTAAGTGGAGAAGTGGGATACCAGGAGGAAGCAAGAGCAGGAGCGCACGAGAGGGCAGGGCTCCTGCCTCATACTGAGAAAGAGGGATGATAAGCAAGTTATCTCAAGTGCCTATACACAAATGCAAGGAGCCTGGGAAACAAGCAGGGAGAACTGGAAGTCCTGGCACAGTCAAGGAATTATGATGTGATTGGAATAACAGAGACTTGATGGGATAACTCACATGACTGGAGTACTGTCATGGATGGATATAAACTGTTCAGGAAGGACAGGCAGGGCAGAAAAGGTGGGGGAGTTGCATTATATGTAAGGGAGCAGTATGACGGCTCAGAGCTCAAGTATGAAACTGCAGAAAAACCTGAGACTCTCTGGGTTAAGTTTAGAAGTGTGAGCAACAAGGGTGATGTCGTGGTGGGAGTCTGCTATAGACCACCGGACCAGGGAGATGAGGTGGACGAGGCTTTCTTCCGGCAATTCACAGAAGTTACTAGGTCGCAGGCCCTGATTCTCATGGGAAACTTCAATCACCCTGATATCTGCTGGAGAGCAATACAGTGGTGCACAGACAATCCAGGAAGTTTTTGGAAAGTGTAGGGGACAATTTCCTGGTGCAAGTGCTGGAGGAGCCAACTAGGGGCAGAGCTCTTCTTGACCTGCTGCTCACAAACCGGGAAGAATTAGTAGGGGAAGCAAAAGTGGATGGGAACCTGGTAGGCAGTGACCATGAGATGGTCGAGTTCAGGATCCTGACACAGGGAAGAAAGGAGAGCAGCAGAATACGGACCCTGGACTTCAGAAAAGCAAACTTTGACTCCCTCAGGGAATTGATGGGCAGGATCCCCTGGGAGAATAACATGAGGGGGAAAGGAGTCCAGGAGAGCTGGCTGTATTTTAAAAAATCCTTATTGAGGTTACAGGGACAAACCATCCCGATGTGTACAAAGAATAGCAAATATGGCAGGCGACCAGCTTGGCTTAACAGTAAAATCCTTGCTGATCTTAAACACAAAAAAGAAGCTTACAAGAAGTGGAAGATTGGACAAATGACCAGGGAAGAGTATAAAAATATTGCTCAGGCATGCAGGAGTGAAATCAGGAAGGCCAAATCACACCTGGAGTTGCAGCTAGCAAGAGATGTTAAGAGTAACAAGAAGGGTTTCTTCAGGTATGTTATCAACAAGAAAAGTCAAGGAAAGTGTGGGCCCCTTACTGAATGAGGGAAGCAACATAGTGAGAGAGGATGTGGAAAAAGCTAATGTACTCAATGCTTTTTTTGCCTCTGTCTTCATGAACAAGGTCAGCTCCCAGACTACTGCACTGGGCAGCACAGCATGGGGAGGAGGTGACCAGCCCTCTGTGGAGAAAGAAGTGGTTTGGGACTATTTACAAAAGCTGGACAAGCACGAGTCCATGGGGCCGGATGCGCTGCATCCGAGAGTGCTAAAGGAGTTGGCAGATGTGATTGCAGAGCCATTGGCCATTATCTTTGAAAACTCATGGCCATCGGGGGAAGTCCCAGACAACTGGAAAAAGGCTAATGTAGTGCCCATCTTTAAAAAAGGGAAGAAGGAGGATCCTGGGAACTACAGGCCAGTCAGCCTCACCTCAGTCTCTGGAAAAATCATGGAGCAGATCCTCAAGGAATCAATTCTGAAGCACTTAGAGGAGAGGAAAGTGATCAGGAACAGTCAGCATGGATTCACCAAGGGCAAGTCATGCCTGACTAATCTAATTGCCTTCTACGAGATAACTGGCTCTATGGATGAGGGGAAAGCAATGGACGTGTTGTTCCTTGACTTTAGCAAAGCTTTTGACACGGTCTCCCACAGTATTCTTGCCAGCAAGTTAAAGAAGTATGGGCTGGATGAATGGACTATAAAGTGGATAGAAAGCTGGCTAGATTGTCAGGCTCAACGGATAGCGATCAATGGCTCCATGTCTAGATGGCAGCCGGTATCAAGTGGAGTGCCCCAAGGGTCGGTCCTCGGGCCAGTTTTGTTCAGTATCTTCATAAATGATCTGCAGGATGGTGTGGATTGCACCCTCAGCAAGTTTGCAGAGGACACTAAACTGGGAGGAGAGGTAGATATGCTGGAGGGTAAGGACAGGATACAGAGGGCCCTAGACAAATTAGAGGATTGGGCCAAAAGAAATCTGATGAGGTTCAATAAGGACAAGTGCAGAGTCCTGCACTTGGGATGGAAGAATCCCATACACCGCTACAGACTAGGGACCAAATGGCTAGGCAGCAGTTCTATAGAAAAGGACCTGGGGTTACAGTGGACGAGAAGTTGGATATGTGTCAACAGTGTGCCATTGTTGCCAAGAAGGCCAATGGCATTTTGGGATGTATAAGTAGGGGCATTGCCAGCAGATCGAGGGATGTGATCGTTCCCCTCTATTGGACATTGGTGAGGCCTCATCTGGAGTATTGTGTTCAGTTTTGGGCCCCACACTACAAGAAGGATGTGGAAAAATTGGAAAACGTCCAGTGGAGGGCAACAAAAATGATTAGGAGACTGGAACACATGACTTATGAGGAGAGGCTGAGGGAACTGGGATGGTTTAATCTGCGGAAGAGAAGAATGAGGGGAGATTTGATAGCTGCTTTCAACTACCTGAAAGCAGGTTCCAAACTGGCTGGATCTAGACTGTTCTCAGTGGTAGCAGATGACAGAACAAGGAATAATGGTCTCAAGTTGCAGTGGGGGAGGTTTAGGTTGGCTATTAGGAAAAACTTTTTCACTAGGAGGGTGGTGAAACACTGGAATGCGTTACCTAGGGAAGTGGTGGAATCTCCTTCCTTAGAAGTTTTTAAGGTCAGGCTTGACAAAGCCCTGGCTGGGATGATTTAGTTGGGGATTGGTCCTGCTTTGAGCAGAGGGTTGGATTAGATGACCTCCTGAGGTCCGTTCCAGCCCTGATATTCTATGATTCTATGACTACCAGTTACAGCAGTAGTCTCCCATTTTTAAATACAGCAAATGTCTCTCAAACAAACACTTTGAACCTTTCAAAATGGAAGAAACTTTAAATGTGACCAATGGGCCTGTAGTATAACTACATAGTTTTGCTGCAGACAAACACTGCACATCTCTTGAGTCGAAAGAATAGTAAATATGGCAGGCGACCAGCTTGGCTTAATGGTGAAATCCTAGCGGATCTTAAACATAAAAAAGAAGCTTACAAGAAGTGGAAGCTTGGACATATGACCAGGGAAGAGTATAAAAATATTGCTCGGCCATGTAGGAAAGATATCAGGAGGGCCAAATCGCACCTGGAGCTGCAGCTAGCAAGAGATGTCAAGAGTAACAAGAAGGGTTTCTTCAGGTATGTTGGCAACAAGAAGAAAGCCAAGGAAAGTGTGGGCCCCTTACTGAATGAGGGAGGCAAGCTAGTGACAGAGGATGTGGAAAAAGCTAATGTACTCAATGCTTTTTTTGCCTCTGTTTTCACTAACAAGGTCAGCTCCCAGACTGCTGTGCTGGGCAACACAAAATGGGGAAGAGATGGCCAGCCCTCTGTAGAGATAGAGGTGGTTAGGGACTATTTAGAAAAGCTGGACGTGCACAAGTCCATGGGGCCGGACGAATTGCATCCGAGAGTGCTGAAGGAATTGGCGGCTGTGATTGCAGAGCCCTTGGCCATTATCTTTGAAAACTCGTGGCGAACGGGGGAAGTCCCGGATGACTGGAAAAAGGCTAATGTAGTGCCCATCTTTAAAAAAGGGAAGAAGGAGGATCCTGGGAACTACAGGCCGGTCAGCCTCACCTCAGTCCCTGGAAAAATCATGGAGCAGGTCCTCAAAGAATCAATCCTGAAGCACTTAGAGGAGAGGAAAGTGATCAGGAACAGTCAGCATGGATTCACCAAGGGAAGGTCATGCCTGACTAATCTAATCGCCTTTTATGATGAGATTACTGGTTCTGTGGATGAAGGGAAAGCAGTGGATGTATTGTTTCTTGACTTTAGCAAAGCTTTTGACACGGTCTCCCACAGCATTCTTGTCAGCAAGTTAAGGAAGTATGGGCTGGATGAATGCACTATAAGGTGGGTAGAAAGCTGGCTAGATTGTCGGGCTCAACGGGTAGTGATCAATGGCTCCATGTCTAGTTGGCAGCCGGTGTCAAGTGGAGTGCCCCAGGGGTCGGTCCTGGGGCCCGTTTTGTTCAATATCTTCATAAATGATCTGGAGGATGGTGTGGATTGCACTCTCAGCAAATTTGCGGATGATACTAAACTGGGAGGAGTGGTAGATACGCTGGAGGGGAGGGATAGGATACAGAAGGACCTAGACAAATTGGAGGATTGGGCCAAAAGAAATCTAATGAGGTTCAATAAGGATAAATGCAGGGTCCTGCACTTAGGATGGAAGAATCCAATGCACCGCTACAGACTAGGGACCGAATGGCTCGGCAGCAGTTCTGCGGAAAAGGACCTAGGGGTGACAGTGGACGAGAAGCTGGATATGAGTCAGCAGTGTGCCCTTGTTGCCAAGAAGGCCAATGGCATTTTGGGTTGTATAAGTAGGGGCATAGCGAGCAGATCGAGGGACGTGATCGTTCCCCTCTATTCGACACTGGTGAGGCCTCATCTGGAGTACTGTGTCCAGTTTTGGGCCCCACACTACAGGAAGGATGTGGATAAATTGGAAAGAGTACAACGAAGGGCAACGAAAATGATTAGGGGTCTAGAGCACATGACTTATGAGGAGAGGCTGAGGGAGCTGGGATTGTTTAGTCTGCAGAAGAGAAGAATGAGGGGGGATTTGATAGCTGCTTTCAACTACCTGAAAGGGGGTTTCAAAGAGGATGGCTCTAGACTGTTCTCAATGGTAGCAGATGACAGAACGAGGAGTAATGGTCTCAAGTTGCAATGGGGGAGGTTTAGATTGGATATTAGGAAAAACTTTTTCACTAAGAGGGTGGTGAAACACTGGAATGCGTTACCTAGGGAGGTGGTAGAATCTCCTTCCTTAGAGGTTTTTAAGGTCAGGCTTGACAAAGCCCTAGCTGGGATGATTTAACTGGGACTTGGTCCTGCTTTGAGCAGGGGGTTGGACTAGATGACCTTCTGGGGTCCCTTCCAACCCTGATATTCTATGATTCTATGATTCTATGATTCTTCTTCTCTGGTATGGCCACACTGCAATTGCAGCATGTGTAGACATACATGCGCAACCTTTAATCTAATACAGCCTATTTTGAAGCTTGTGTTGTCATGGCTTCGCTGTTACGGGAACTCGAGCAGCTCAAGTATGCAAACACATACTTGCGCTACATTGATGACATCTTCACCATCTGGACCCATGGAAAAGAAGCCCTTGGGGAATTCCACCAGGATTTCAACAATTTCCATCCCACCATCAACCTCAGTCTGGACCAATCCACATAAGCATTCCATTTCCTGGACACTACTGTGCTAATAAGCGATGGTCACATAAACACCACCCTATACCGGAAACCTACTGACCGCTATACTTACCTACATGCCTCCGACTTCCATCCAGGACACCACACAATCCATTGTCTACAGCCAAGGTCCAAGATACAACCGCATTTGCTCCAATCCCTCAGACAGAGATAAACACCTACAAGATCTCTATCAAGCATTCTTAAAAGTACAATACTCACCTGCTGAAGTGAAAAAACAGATTGACAGAGCCGGAAGAGTACCCAGAAGTCACCTACTACAGGACAGACCCAACAAAGAAAATAACAGAACGCCACTAACTGTCACCTTCAGCCCCCAGCTAAAACCTCTCCAGCATATCATCAAAGATTTACAACCTATTCTGAAAAATGATCCCTCACTCTCACAGATCTTGGGAGACAGAGCAGTCCTCGCTTACAGACAGCCTCTCAACCTGAAGCAAATGCTCTCCAGCAACCACTCAGCACACAACAAAAACACAACAAAAACACTAACCCAAGAACCTATCTTTGCAACAAAACCCGATGCCAAACCTGTCCACATATTTATTCAAGTGACACCATCATAGGACCTAATCACATTAGCCACGCCATCAGGGGTTCATTCACCTGCACATCTACCAATGTGATATATACCATCATGTGCCAGCAATGCCCCTCTGCCATGTACATTGGCCAAACCAGACAGTCTCTATGCAAAAGAATACATGGACACAAATCTGACATCATAACATTAAAAAACCGGTAGGAGAACACTTCAACCTCTCTGGCCACTCAGTAAAAGATTTAAGGGTGGCAATTTTGCAACAGAAAAGCTTCAAAACAGACTCCAATGAGACTGGGAGTGGCTGGGTCATTAAACATATTGAATCTATTTCCCTAAGTTCCTCACACCTTCTTGTCAACTGTCTAAATGGGCCATCTTGATTATCACTACAAAAGTGTTTTTCTCCTGCTGATAATAGCTCATCTTAACTAATTAGCCTCTCACAGTTTGTATGGCAACTTCCAACTTATCTGTATCTATATATCTATATATAGTATATATATCTTCTTACTATATGTTCCATTCTATGCATCTGATGAAGTGGGCTGTAGACCACGAAAGCTTATGCCCTAATAAATTTATTAGTCTCTAAGGTGCCACAAGTACTTCTGTTCTTTATATTGCAGTCACACATCCTGATTGCAATGTAGACATACTCTTAGTTCTTTAATTACAAAATGTCACTTTTGGCATTTCACAAACCCCACTGCAAATTGCAAAGCTTCTGATGAAAAACTCTGTCTAGGGTTAGAAGGGAAAAGGGTTGGTGTCTTCAGTGTTTAGTCACAGCTTCTACTCAACATTTTCAGAGAAAAAAAAACAGCAAAACAAATAATTTTTTGTCTGCTTATGCAAAACATGACAGTTAAATTCTATAGATAACATAGATTGTCCTACTTTTCATTTTAACGGAATGAGAAATAACCATGCTTATTATTTTGCAGAACCTTGGTCACAGTAATCTTTATGTCAGGGTGATGAAAAGACATGACAGTGTCATGAAAGTTAACAGTTACTGTGACACTTTTGTTGAATCAAATTATTTGTATACCTAACCATGGCACAAAAGCAATATTAAGTCTATTATCTTTTCCAAACTATCACGTAAACCACAGTTATTTTTTCACCCAGAAGTGAGCTCAGACACAAAACTGCAGGCAAAAATATTCTTGCTGCACTTTTATGACAGTGAACAATTAATAGCAAATTACAGCACAGACAGGAACTAAGAAGAATGGCTCAATTATAATGGAGGTTGATTTTGGACATGTGTTTGTTTTATCTGGCATATCAGCAATACTGCAGGAAACTATGCTCCAAATTAGAGTGCATGATGTTGACTTGTATAACAATCAGATTTCCAGTATGTTGTACTACAATTGCTCTGGGTAGCATCTTGAGGCTAGTAACAAAATCCAGATGTAAATCTATGACTATTTTTAACCATTATTTAAATTTATAACTTCCTCTGTATGTTGTTCAAACTCAAAATGTACAGTTGTTCGTTAACAAAAAGATTCACCCTGACCTGACCTAGAAGGCTATGACTCTCCCCGACCCTTCATGTATTACTAGTATTTTTAGGTCCTGATCCTGGAAACACTTATGTTAAGACCTTTGAGTATTACCATAATGTAAGTATTACTTCATTTTATAACTACATAACTCATCATGATGGTATTCTGCTGGTAACTTGATCTGTATGGAGGAGCGATCGCTAAGGTAAGTAAGGTCTACTATAGTTGAACTACCAGCAGAGGTTCTGAAATAGCATGACATTATATCATACACTTCTTAATAGCTTTAATCAGGTGAGTTTCCTAATGTGGTCAAAGCACTGAGCCTTGGAGAAAAAATGGAACTCCAAACTCTTCCTTTCAACAGGGTCCAAACACACCAGTTATAGATACATAGATTCTAAGGCCAGACGAACTAGTATGATCATAAAATTTAACCTCCTGCATAACACAACCCACAGAACTTCACTCAGCAATTCCTGCAAAAAGCCTGATAACTTGTGATGAAACTGGGACATATCTTTTATGTGAACAACTTGGATCAGAGGGGAGCAGGTGGAGACCAGATGGGGAAAGAAAGGCAGCCAACCATCTCACTCTTCATCAGTACCTACTGCCTGATCCATGAAACTTCAGGTTTGGAAATGGACACTCCACCATTTCAGCTGAGGTTTCAGGGAAAGATATAGCTACTATGAAAGAGATTGGAAGTGTAAAAGTCAAAACTGAAAAGTTTTGCCAAATCAGAAGCTGGACAAGAGTCTATACTCTAATGCAAAATTGTTTGTCTTCAGAAACCTGATAGTTTAAAAAGTATAATATGGATCAGATTGCGCTTTCCTGTGGAAAACATTTTGGGAAGGGTACCCCTATTTCCCCTTCCCCACAGCAGCACAGTTTCAGGAGCAGCAGCACTGTCATTCCCCACTTCACCTGGTTCTATAGCAGCAAGAAAAAGAAGTTCTCAGGAGATAATGCTGCTTCAAACAAGATTAATTACTTCCTACACTTCAACATGGAGAAACCATGGGTTGAGTAGAAAGCAGCATCTGGAGAGCTGCTCATTCTCTTTTTCCCCTGCCTTGTACTCCAAGCCTAGAAAGTACCCACTCCAATTACATGTCTTTGTGGCGTACAATAGCACAGAAACAGTACTCAAACTTTCTGCTTAGCCAATGAGAACATTGTCTGTGTTAAGACACCTCTTCTCCCATAACCAAAAGGGACAGTTTGGGCCAGTGATGGGAAAAAGAAAAACAATGTTCTAAAGTGATACTTTGACTGACCAAGCTAAAAACCCTGGGCCAAAAGAATATGACCATATTAGAGAGGTGAAGACATTAAAATCTTGAACACAGTGGATGAAATCCTGGCCCACACTGCACTAAATGAACAACTAAACAATACATAGCTGGTGTGAAGACAGCATTACGTGACCCACTCCTGAACCCTACCCTATGGGTATTCTAGGTACATATCAGGGAGGGAGGTGGCAATAGCCAAAGCTTGTTGTGTCCAGAAATGCCTGGCTGATGTAATGCCCCCCTAAGGCAATGTTTTACAAGTTAGTCTAAGTTAGCCTCAGCCTCCAGGCTGGCCTAGATAATTGGGGATGGATGGTATACATTCTCCTCTAACCACCTCATCAGATCAACCAAGTGTAGCTCATGGATGGGAGTCAATATGTGGGTATAAACTACGCATCTACTATTAATGTTCATGGAGGTCCTGTTGCAAATTCATTCAATATCACATTACATATTTAACCTTTTGGAAGTGCTATGTACCTACCCAAATAGCACAGTCGCTGTCTCCTCCCTGGAGTTTGAAAAGAACAATTGAGTCAACCCTCCAAGAATGCATCTATTCTTGATGCATACAAGTATTTCCCATTCATAGAAGTTATGCATGGCAACTGCATGGAGAATAAAGTTGGGAGATGTAATAATGGGATAAATAAAGAAAACAAGTGGTTGCTGTTAAGGATGGGAAGTTTTCTCTGTCTCTGACCCTGAGTTTTAATTATAAAATTAAAAGTAAAAATACAGTGAAACTCTAATATTCACAATTTCCTTCAGCCTAACACACACACACACACACACACACACACACTCCTCTCTCAGTGGCATTTCCCTAAAACTGAAATTCCTGAAAAATAAATGTAGACAGCATTTTAATAGCGTATAATAGTTTACGGTTACTAACATCTGTTATTCCAAATGTTATCTACACCCAGTTGTATTTAATTTGGACAGAGTGAAACACAATTTATACAGTGGTATAATCACATTCCATAATTGTGTCCCCAGCACACCGTAATGTACAAATTTCAATTCAGGTTATAGAGAACTTCTATTGATCATTAATAAAAGATTTGTCTGAGGAAAGACTGAATAAAAACAGCTAAGGATTTCAGGATCTGGTGGAATATTCTTGGGGACTATTTCTCTCTATGTATTCTGCTAATGCCAACTGGCACAGGACCCATCAGGCCTGACACACTCATTACCCTCAATACATTGTTGTCATCATATGTATCTAAAAGATGTTACTAAAGGCATCATATGAAAACTGGTGACACACTGGTCCTGAAAATCATTGTGTGATGTATGTACGGTTGTATACAAACAGTTATAGATCTGTGCAAGAAATATGTTCTTAAAATGTGTTTGGGTGCAATGCATAAACCCAGCCTGCCCTAAACAAAGGAATGTGTATTCCCGTCTGACTGGCTTGATTATAGGCAGAGGATAATGAAAGTAAATGTACATATAAGGTAAGCAAAGCCATCAGGCTAACAAGCGGCTAAGAAGATAGTTTAGCGATCATGCCAGGAAACAGAATTTGCACTCCAGGAACGCTTCCTAATTCTTGAGGTAGAGACAATGGACTTTGGGTAATATAAAGGAAACAAAAAGACATTTTAGTTATCCATCACCTAGGGGTCACAGAGTACAGCACCCTCTGAGCCTCTGAAAGTTGGATCCCTTAGCCTTGAGGGCTAAGTATGCTGTCAGTACTTGTCAGTAAAAAAACTGTTTAGACAAATATTGTAACTAGCTAAAATTAAGTTTTGGTCACTAGAAAGTGTGTTGTGTTTTGTTTTGTTTTGTTTATAACCAAACCAGTCACTTTTTGCTCTTGCTTAGTATCACTTAAAATTCTATTCTTTGTTAGTAAACTTATTCTTAGTTTTACTATAAACCATTTCAGTGCTCTTATATTGTGATAGGTTTGTGTCCTTAACTAAACTAATAGGCTGGAGTCTGCTCTGTCTCTTTGGGGGCAGTGAACTTAATTTCTGTGAGTGTCCAGTGAGAGGAGGGAGATGTCTCTGGGAAACTAAGAAACTGGGGTTCACTGTATTTACCAGCAAGGCCAGGTGTAGAATGGCAGAATTTCAAGGAGTTGGCTGATGAAGTTGACAGACCTTTGTGACAGGGAGCTGACACACGGTCTAATCAACAACAAAGCTCATTCTTGCTGAGGCAGTGGGGTAATACAGTGTCTAGTGGTTCTGGGTGAACTAAGCAGAACATCACAGGTGGTCTCTGAAGAGAAGAATTTGGAAAATAAAAATGGTCTTTTGTCGAGGTTTTACTGCACTACTGGAAACTACAAATGTCTTTATCAAAGGACTGAGGGGGGAAATTGTATAAAAACAACAACAGAGTGCATATTTCGAATTGTTGCTGGTTGCATTTTAAATTAAACATATATGAATTATGTCCTTGAAACAAGTCAGTGGGATGCCAGTAGTACTGTGTGAGAACATACTGATCAATATTTTTGTTCTTTGGAGCTTTGGAGCCAGATGTTCATTAGGCCCAGCTGATATTTTAGAAACAGATTTCAACTGAGACAGAAAAGTGGTTTAATTCCTGGATACTGATTAAACCTGATATATGTCTTCTTTAAAGCATTCCCCTCATATGCCATTTCCACACTACATTTATTTCTTAAAAACATATTTTTTATTGTCCTTTTGGTACCACTAAGTATAATTTTTACAGTGCTAATATAATTTGGAGAAAGAAAATAGCTAAATCTGTCACTTACATAGGAAATGACTTTAAATCCTTGTTTATAGCTGTTTGTAGAGATTTAGTCTTCTATAGCCTTCAACTATAGCTGATCCTCCATGTTAAATTGTTCTTGCTGATAGATACAAGACCTTCCCGTTTGAATTCTCTAGTTCATCTGATTATTGTAGAAATAAATCACTGTGGCTATTCACATATATTCAATGGATAATTGGGATATAACAGAATTAGTGTTCTGGACTATATGGCTGAGTTCATAAAGACTGGGGAATAAATCCTGGCTCCTTTGCAGTCAATAGGAGTTTTGCCACTGACTACAGCAAGGCCCGGATTCACTTTGATGTGTTGATAGCACCTACCTACAGATGTCACAATAAGAGAAGTATCATAGTAAAAATTCCAGATTATAATAATCATAAAAAATTAATTTCTTCTCTTTAATACTGCTTTTCACTTGATGCCTTATGGACACTGTCTAGTAGACATCTATGATGAGGAATTAACAAGTTCCTCTTCACTAGCAGTATAAAGTTATTTATTTGAAAAGGTGGACAGTGCTAACATTTTTAAACTGCAATTTCAAAATAAATCAAAAATATCTCTGCTCTGGGAAGTAATGGCATGTAAATTTGTGATTTAATAATTATTTGCATTTGCAAAACAAGCTCGAGCAATGCAATTTTCTATTTTTCTACGAGTCTAATAATTGTATTGTGAGTCACTTGACAAAAACAAAAAATGTTGTTCAAGTGAGGCATTAGTGACAATTCATATAGTAATGCATTAGAAATTTATTTTCTCACTATATGACCACAGTTCCCATAACTCTTAACATTAAGAGACTCCGAATCATGATAATAAAATCAGTCTCTCATAAGAATTTAGAGCCCTGATTCTGCAATTCATTGCATGCAGGCACAGCAGTGTGCCTGAACCGAGCCCAAAGAACCTCCAAATGGGGCACCGGGGTCTGTACACATCCATCTGCTGGATATAGGCTTACATCTATAAACTACTATGGGGGCCATTCTACCCTGTATCTCTGCCCAAAACTACCACTGACATCAGTGGGAGTGCTGCATGTGAACAAGAGTGACTATGATCAACCCAAAAAGATTTTTTTTTTATTTTCATGACCTGCCAGCAAACTAAAAAATCAGTTATTCACCCAGATTTACTGCAAACAGCCCCAGTGCTAACCCTACCATTGGACAGTGAACAGTTCTCAACACTTACCCTAGTCCAGCTCCACCAGCTGGCTCTAAATTTCACCCGATTCCAGGCAAACCTGTTCCTAGTCAAAGCCCTTGAACTGCACACAGCCCTTATGCTAGTCTAAGCCTGTAAATCTGCAATAACTTTAACCTTAGCCCAAACTTAAAATCCATACTAATTCTGAGACCATCAAATGGCACCACACCATAACCCTACCCTGGGATGATGAATCTATTCTAATCCTATCCTGTGTCCACAAATTTACCATGCCAAATCCTATATTTTATAACTTTATTGGAGTCTCTTAGGACTTGTCTATACAAACACTTAGTCTGCAGCAAAATGGGGTGTAAATCTACCCCACATTAGCCAGCTGCATTCTAATTGTCCTTGTGGACTCTGCTGCCATGATCTAAAAGTTCCCTAGCACTCTTTAATCTACTTCTGTTTCAAAACACAGTATATCAAAAGTACACTGGAGAATTTTTAGTGCACGGCAGATGGCTCCACACAGACACTTAGTGTATTGCATGCTAGATTTACACCCCAGTTTGCCGCAAATGAAGTGTTCATACAGACAAGCCTTTAGATTGAGCCGCGTGTGGTAAGAACTGACTATGTCCTCTACAGTGCCAAGCACAGTCATCAATTAAATACATGTAATTTATTGTTGCTCACTACCCCAATTTTCCCCCCTGCATTTACCTAAACTGTCCCGCATGTGCGGTGTAGTACTGTATTACATTCCAGAATCTATACCAATTAGAGAGAAAAAGAATAAAAGAGGGCCAATATCAGCAAAGATTCCTTCCTGAAGCAATCAACATTAGTTGGCATTGAATAAAATGCTTTCCTGATTATTGGGGTGATCATCAACTCTAATGAGAAAGCCTTTAAAAAAAGACAATTTACATTCTTAAAATGCTACCAAAATCTCCTAATCTCTCCAGTAAAGATTAAATCATTTTGTACAACTCATACAGAGTATGTAGTTAGTACCTACTCACTTTGCTCTGCAACTTTTGCGGTCTCCACAGATACAATAACAAGGAGACAGATAAAGGATGACTGACATGCAACCCACTACATGATTTTTAAAAGAGGATTATATAAGGTTTTCCTTTACTTAAAAGAAGGAGCTTTATTTTTTTTAAATGTACACCTCATTTTATTGACTTTATAGGTGCTGGAACTTAGAGTGCTGGGGGTGCTGCCGTACCCCCTGAGTTGAAGTGGTTCCCATCATATACAGGGTTCACAGTTTGGTTCAGTGGCTCTCAACACTCCCACTATACAAATGTTTCCAGCACCCCAATTGACTTCACGTGATTGTCGGTAGATTAGTTTAATCAGCTAAACAGAAAAATATCTCAGACATCATTTTTGTATAACCAATTAGAACATCATCCTAAAATCTGTTCTAAATATCATACTTGGGATCTTGTGCTATATATCATTGGATGATGCTTTAGCAGCTTGGAAATGATCAAGAGCAATGTATAGCCTGTCTTTAGAATGAGAGATCAATTCTGCAACCCTCAAAGACACAGTGGCAATACTCCTTACCAATCAGGAGATGTTGAAACTAATTTCATAAATCTTTTGTTTCATTCTAATCATTTACCCAACCCAACATCTTATTAAATGGAAGGGGTTTATTTCTTTCTAGTTATGCACAAGAGGCACTGTTTGTAAAAGAAGAAAGACTTGCCCAGTATTCAGAATAAATGTGGATTGATAGTATGAACATGAAACATTCTACTTTTAGATTGTTAGAATATAATTAAACAATTACAGTCAAGATATAGGGCATTTCCTGGGGATTAATGACCAGGTGGAAGAGAAGATGTACCCTTGGCTGTGTCTCAGGCCATTAACCAGAGTGGGCCATCATTAATTCTCAATAAATTGCTCTGCACCAAGATAGCTATTGCTATTGTAAGATTAAAAAGAAAAAAAGACTATGAGCGGGTTTTGTTGTACATAGGTGAATCACTTTAATTTGCTATGTGCTGTACAGGGCATTTCTAGAGAATTAATGCCCCCTATTATCCAGTCAGATTGCTTGAACTGTCTCAACATTCAATTCCATTTATAATTCTTTATTACAAACCTAAAGTGGCAAGAAAAATGCAACATACAGCTTGGTTTGTTAGCAGTCTTTAGTGTTCAGAGAACCTCTAACTCTTTTTGATCTTCATTCCTAGAGACATACTGTTGGCAAAAAATGCAAGGATAATGGTTTTTCTCCAGTTCTTTCCCCACAAATAGCCAATAAACAGCACTGCCTGTCCCCACAATAACACTTCTAGGAATAAGCAGTGACAGACTATATACAGCAACCAAGTATGTTATTGGGATTAAAAAGAAAAGCAGTGAACAACTTTTCAAAGGATATTTTCCCTCTCTTTTAAAAATAAAGATGTTGTTGTTGTTCTGGTAGCAACTAAAGGACAGGAATCCATAGTGCAAGGCACAGTACTATCATATACAAAAAGAAAATCAAAGGCTCTGATCCTACAAACAATTATGCACATGCATAAGTTTACTTCCATGACTAGTCCCATGGGACTCATGTAAGATGAGAGACAACAAGTGGATGCCACACAGAGGGGGTACAATGAGACAGTTGCAGTAAGAACCCATAATCACCTTTGATCAGACAAATAATTAAATATGTATATTACGGGAATGCTCCGAGGCCCCAGATAGGATACGGGTTCCATTGTTGTTGGTGCTGTACAAACAGATGTAGAAATGGTCCCTGTTCTGAAGATTTTACACCATCTGTTTGTCTGCACTAGACCTTTCCTGGCTGACAAAGGACAGTTGCATCCACTAATTGTTCAAAACACTGAATTTCCTAAGTTATACTGTAGGAAGAGAAATAGTGATGTGGGGAGTGAACATAATGATGATGATCTGGTAGCAATACTGACCATGAATAACTGGATACAATAGCTTCAGCCTTACTTTGTGTCATCATCTCTCCTGGGCAGCCATTAACCCCCCCCCCCCCCAGAAAATGCCCAGGGCGTGGATATTATTGCTTTTAAAAACCACACACATACAAAAGCTCTTTTACCAATTAATCCATGAGTTCCAAAGACACTACAAAGTTTTTAAATGACTCCATAGCCTACAATAAGGCAAGCACGTTGAGTGAGTTTTCCCCTCTGTTTGCCAAGCTATAAAAAGTGGCACAAAAAGTTCATATGCTTTACTGGAAAACTTGTGTCTCACTCTGTGTCCAAGCTGCAGCTGGAAGAGCGGAAAACTGTAGCTCCATGCATAATCAATAATGATAGGGTATGCATGTAAAAGCTGCCCGCCCACTCTGAATGTAGCAAATATTTGCCATATTTACTGTACATCCATAAAGAAATGGCTGGGAGGGAGAAACACATTTAAGCAGATCCAAAACCCACACAATATACAAGTCTAATACAATGGTACTAATTCAGAAGGCTTTCTGCCGAGCTGCAGAAAGCTCAACTTGCTCAAAAGAGAAATCCTCCAAGCTTTAGATATTTTGAAGATACACTGCCAATTAAATATGCATTTTCAATTAAAAAACATATTGAGAGGGTTTAGTACAAGTGGTGGAATCTCATAGATCAGTTATACTGTACTACATCATTAACAGAAAACAACTCTGTACTGCTAATGAATGGCTTATTCTGTTTAAGCTGCATATTGTATATGCCATTTTTAACTTTTTTCAGTTACGTTTTTTTAAAAATTGTTATAGTGGGGGCTAGATATCACCCTAGGGTCTGAAAATGGCACAAAGAAAAAAACAAGTAATTTTAACCACTGCCTGGTTTGCATGGTTTGAGAGGCAAAAAACACCGCTAGTGCTGCTCTGTCAGTTATACCACCCTATGAGGATTCTCCACAAAATATGTGGACAATTGCACCCTGAATTCACATATGCTATTGCAATGACTTCAGGCATACATAAATCACTAGCACTGGCCATTTGCATGAACAGTATTGGGATTTGCTCACACAATATAGGCACAAGGATTGCATGCCTAATGGGTTTTTTTTAATCAAACCCAAAATGTTTTAGTTCATACAATACATTTATTTAAAAGGCAAGGTTTTCAATTTATTCCATGGCACCCTCTCCCCCCAGAGGAATTCCATGCTCCTATACAATTAGCATATGAGATTTAGAAAATACATGTATAATAAAAGCTGCTGTAATGAGTATTTTTGCATACACATATATAAAGACATAATAATAAAAGAAAATATTGCTGTATATTTATTTTTCCACATCTGAAAAACATTCAGGAACAAATTTATAGCAATAGTTTTGCATCCCCAGAGATGCCTGCAGCACAGGGGAAGGTCCCAAATAGGTTATTAGGGGATACGTTTTCTTACATGCATGCCATGTATATATGCAGCCATTATTACAGGATGCCACAGCGTATTGCTAGCACAGATGACCAGGGTGCTAATGCTGACTGCCTTCCACTAGAACTACTAGTATACGTGTGGGAAAGTGCCTCACTAAGCAAGATGCTGTGGGCCAAGTGCCAACAGTGTGAAATTTAATTTGTGTGATCTAAGGAAAACTGAAAAATATATTTAAAATACGACACATGGATTGCAGTGTTAATTGGCAGTGAAACTGAAGGAAGATAAAAAGAAAAGGAGTACTTGTGGCACCTTAGAGACTAACAAATTTGTTAGTCTCTAAGGTGCCACAAGTACTCCTTTTCTTTTTGCGAATACAGACTAACACGGCTGCTACTCTGAAACCTGAAGGAAGATAGCAATGACAACAGGGAAGTAATGGGAGAGTTGGGAGAGTACTGACCCAGGGAGAGATGGTTTTAGGTTATGTCTTTGGTTATGTAGAAACACTATAGCGGCACAGCTGAAGCACAGCAGCTGTGTCGTAGTGTAGACACATACTACAGCGATGGAAGAGATTATTCTGTTGCTGTAGTAAATCCATTTCTCCAAGACGCTGTACCTAGGTCAATGGAAGAATTTATCAACCCAAAATTATTTCTCCCCATCCCCCAATTTCTCAGTTTAGTCAATGAACCAAAAAAAAATCAGTTAGTCATGCTGATTTACTCCCAACACCCCCGTGAGATATAGAAGTGCTATACACCCCACCATTTTGCAGATGGGAACTGAAGTAATTAGTAACCAAAAGCCAGATTTTCAAAGGTATTTAAGTACCTCAAGATGCAGATGCAAGATGCAGAAGCCTAGCAGAATTTTTTAAATAACCTAGGGGTGTAACTCCCTTTTCTATCCCATTGTACACATGAAGTGTGGGGCAAAGCAGAGGCTTGAATCTGGGTTACTTTAGTGTATAAGTTGGGGTATTAGCTGGTCTCTGCTACAGACCACCAAATCAACTAGGGAACAGGATGACCACCTCCTTACACTCCTATCTATAATGTATAGAGGGGAGAAAATCTGTTATCCTGGGGGACTTCAATTAGAGTGGCATATGCTGGACATCTCATGCTGTTAATTCTAAAACATCCTTGGAATTTTTAAACATTATATATGACAATTTCCAAGCTCAAAAAAGTGTTGTAGCCAACACAGAGGAATTCTATATTAGATCTTATTCTAGCAGATAAAGAGGAACTGATCACAGAACTAAAAATTAATGGTAACTTGGATACAAGTGATCAAGAGTTGATCACGTTTATAATGTGCAAGCAGAATAGAGTCCGGACCAGAAATATATATACTTGGTGCTTTAATAGGACCAATTTCACAAAGCTGAAAACAATTATGAGCCAAATCAGGTGGGAAGAAGACTTTCATCAGAAATGTGAATGATAATTAGGAATCATTTAAGAATACCTTATTCAGAGGCCATAATCCCAGAAATGAGGGAAAACACCATGCTAGTTAAAAAAAAATCAACCTAGTTTACAGAGAAAGTGAAGGCAGATATATTTATAAATTAAATATATAAAACAAATGGAAGATAGGAAAAGTTGATAGTAATTAATATAAATCAGGAAATGTAGAAAATTAATAAGGGAAGCCGGGGACACAAGGAGAACTCTATGGCCAGCAGAGTTAAGGACAATAAGAAGGAGTTTTTAAAATATATTAGGAACAAAAATAATCTTGCCAATGGTATTGGTCCATTACTAGAAGGAAATGGTAGAATTATTACTAATAATGCAGAATAGGCAGACATGTTCAATAAATATTTCTGCTCTGTATTTGAGGAAAAACTAATGACAGTCTCATCATATAGTGTTGATAACACTCTTTCCATTCCACTAGTATCTCTATGGGATGTCAAACAGAAGCTACTAAAGTCAAACATTTTTAAAGCAGCAGATCCAGATAACCTGAATCCAAGAGTTTTACAAGACCTAGCTAAGGAGCGTGCTAGATCATTAATGTTCATTTTCAACAACTCTTGAAGCAAGTTCCACAAGATTGGAAGAAAGTTAATGTTATGCCAATTTCCACAAAGGCTAAATGGGATGATCTAGGTAATTAAAGGCATGTCTGCATAACATTGATCCCAGGAAAGATAATTGAGCGGCTGATCTTGGAATTAATTAATAAAGAATTGAAGGCAGGTAATATAATTAATGCAAATCAACATAGGTTTATGAAAAATAGATGCTGTCAAACTAGCTTGATTTTTTTTCATGAAATTACATGTTTGGTAGATAACAGTAATAGTGTTAATGTAATATAGGTGTTTGACGTGGTACTGCATAACATTTTGACTAAAAAACTAGAAAGATATAAAATTAACATGCCACACATTACATGGATTAAAAACTGGCCAACTCCTAAATCTCAAGATGTAACTTTAAACAGGGAATGATCATCAAGTAGGTGTGTTTCCAGGCAGGTCCCACATAGATAGGTTCTTGGCACTACACAATTTAACATTTTAATTAATGACCTGGAAGAAAATATAAAATCATCACTGAAAAAGTTTGCAGATGACAAGTTGAGGGAGTGACAAATAATGAAAAGGACAAGTCACTGATTCAGAACTATCTATATTACTTAGTAAACTGGGCTCAAGCAAACACTGCGTGTTCTTAATATGTCTAAATGTAAACGTATTAATCTCAGAACAAAGAATGTAGCCCATACTTACAAGATGGGGGATTCCATCCTGGGAAGCAATGTCTCTGAAAAAGATTTGGGGGGGTCATATTGGATAGTTAGCTGAACATGAACTTCCAGTGTGATGCTGTGGCCAAAAGATCTAATATGATCCTGAGATGCATAAAGAGGGGAATCTCAAATGGTAGTAGAAAGGTTATTTCACTTCTGTATTTGACACTGGTGCAACCTCTGCTGTAATATTGTGTCCAGTTCTAGTGCGCACATTTTAAGTGAACTTGTGGGGGAACATACCTGTCCTTCTGAGCACACAAGAGGAATTGTGGGAAGGCATTGGAGGACTATCAGCACTCAACTGATTTAACCTTCATCCTTGCTGCAAAGTTGGCAGGTTACCAGCCCAAATGCAAGCAGTAGCAAAGGTCTAGCCTATACTGCCAGCTGTGCCAGCTAGCCAGGTTTAAAGCACCACCAAAATCTGGTGAGAGGGTTTTGTGTGTGGATGAGAGGGGAGGTATAGGCAGGCAACACCCAAGTAAGAACCCAAGTAAACTCTGCAGTGAAGACATAACCCTAGGAGCAGACCATGGAACTAGTTCCATGTATTAGGACAAATGTACAGGCAAAGTTTGGGTCATGGGGGGTTTGGATTCCAGGTACTACAGTGATGAGCATGGTATAAGAACCTATACTGAATAGAATCGAATCCCTCGATTCTGATGACTACACAAAACCATTCAAGATCGCTTTTATGATTAACTGCATCATCAGACACACTCAATAAATATATGATCTTGTAATTGAAAGTTTTAATAAAACTTTAGTAATAAATAGGGCTGTTGATTAATCGTAGATAACTCATGCGATTAACTCAAAAGATTAATCGCAGTTTTACTTTCACTGTTAAACAACAGAATGGAATTGAAATTTATTAAATATTTTTGAATGTTTTTCTACATTTTCAAATATATCTGTGATGATTTGCCCCCCTTAGGATGCCACCTTAGATTCTGAGATACCACTGAGACTGTCTATTATGCCAGCCTAGGTACCCTTTTAACCTGTCTTGCTGAGCCCAGCTATTCTATTAAGCCTCCTCCAGCACACACACAGGCAGGGCCACACCAAATTGCAGAATGAAACAGACACTGAGATCAGTTCTGTGAAGGCTCAGCTTAAGGGACTTGCCCCAGCACTCAGGTGTCCACCTCTCTTGGGGTGTAGACCCAAAGATATATTATGAAATCCACCTCCTCCCTCAATGTGGAGGAAGGTATGCACGACCTCTTGTCTCCCCTTCCCCCAATTGTGAATTGTACAACTGGGGTTATATTATAAACAAGAAATGCGTTTATTAACTACAAAAGGTGAATTTTAAGTGAATATAAGATAATAGACAGAACAAAGCAGATTACTGAGCAAATAAAATGAAATATGCAAGTTAAGCTTAATATACTTAAACAGAAGAATTACAAAATGTAATTGCTCATCCTAAATATTGTCACAGGTAGACTACAGAAAGTCTTGAAAGGTAGCTGCACTGGCCTGCAGCTGGAAATTTCAGGTACTTCCACTCACAGACTGGATGTCCTCCCAGTCTGGGCTCAACCCTTCTCCCCTCAGTTCAGTTCTTGCTTCCAGGTGTTTTTCAGTGTCTCTTTGGGTGGGGTGGTAGAGGAGAACCTTGATGATGAGAACTCCCCTGCCTTACATAGCTCTTGTGTATGGCAGGAACCCTTTGTCTCCCAGGGGAAGAACAATGGCATTCCAATGGGTGGGTCCTGTACCAGGTGACTCAGACCCATGTCTCTGCAGGGCTGTGGCAGCCATTACTTGTAGGCTGTCTGGAGTGTCCATGGGAAGACTACGCTTTTTCATAATCCATTGTCTCTGCTAATGGCTCATTAGCCCTGTCTGGCTTTTCCATTGTTGTAGCTGAAGGACTGGTTGAGGTGACACCCAAAGTAACACATTTGAAATACAGATATATAGTTAATATTCTAACTTCAGATACAGAAATGATACAGGCATACAAATTGGATAATCACATTCAATAAATCATAATGTTTCCAATGATATCTTACATGAGCCATCTTGTATAAAGTATATATCTTATGTCATTCATATCATAAGCATATTTTCATAAAGAATATGGAGTGAAACATTACTATTTCAATTACACCACAGAATACAAAGTGTATAGTGCTCACTTTATATTTTTATTGGAAATATTTCACTGTAAAAATGATAAACAAAAGTTGATTTCAATTCACCTCATACAAGTATTATTGTGCAATCTCTATCATGAAAGTGCAACTTACAAATTTAGATTTTTTTTGTTACGTAACTGCACTCAAAAACAAAACAATGTAAAACTTTAGAGCCTATACATCCACTCAGTCCTGCTTCTTGTTCAGCCAATCACTAGGATAAACAAGTTTGTTTATATTTATGGGAGATAATGCTGCCTGCTTCTTATTTACAATGTCAAGTGAGAACCGGCATTCACATGGCACTTTTGCAGCTGGCATTGCAAGGTATTTACATGCCAGATAAGCTAAACATTTGTATGCTCCTTTGTGCTTTGGCCACCATTCCAGTGCACATGCTTCCATGCTGATGACACTTGTTAAAAAAAATAATATATTAATTAAATTTGACTCAACTCCTTTGGGGAGAATTGTATGTCTCCTGCTCTGTTTTACTTGCATTCTGCCATATATTTCATGTTATAGTAGTCTCTGATGACCCAGCAGGTGTTCTTAAAAAGAAGAACATTTTCACTTCAGATCTGACAAAACACAAAGAAGGTACCAACGTGAGTTTTCTAAAGATAGCTAGCCACAGCACTCGACGCAAGGTTTAAGAATCTGAAGTGCCTTCCAAACTCTGAGAGGGATGAGGTGTGGAGCATGCTTTCAGAAGTCTTAAAAGAGCAACACTCCAATACAGAAACTACAGAACCCAAACCACCAAAAAAGAAAATCAACCTTCTCCTGGTGGCAGCTGACTCAGATGATGAAAATGAACATGCATTGGTCCACACAGCTTTGGATGGTTATCGAGCAGAGACCATCACAGCATGGATGCATGTCCTCTGGAATGGTGATTGAAGAATGAAGGGACATATGAATCTTTAGCACATCAATATATTTGAAAAAGTAGAAAACATCCAAAAATATTTAAATAAATGATATTCTATTGTTAAACAGCAAGATTTATCACTATGAAAGCGTGATCAATTTTTTTTAATTGCAATTAATTTAATTGTTTGACAGCCCTAGTACTGTAATTAATTAATAATATTTAGCTCTTAATTAGGCTTGGCAAAATTAAATTTATTTATAATCAATGTTTTTTTAAGCATTTTTTAAAAATCAATTTAAATTTTCACAGTTGCAGGGAATTATGAGGGGTCAGACAAGAATTATTTAATGACAGTAGCAGCTGGGATTCAAAAAGTTAAAGCTTTATACCATTAAAACACAAATTGTCAGCATCTCATGTCAAAACATACAAAGTAAATATCCTGAAGTTTTTACTACTCATTCACTAATCCATTTGTAACAAGCCTAATTCAGATGTTTAAATCACTGGATTCTCACTCTAAGTTCTCAAACAGCATTTTTCTTACTTTGTCTATCTGTAAATATTTATTATCCATGAAAATATATTTTCAGTTTGTGTATGTGGTGAAATTGATGTCTACCAACATTTACTGATAAAAATCTAATCTTTCCAAGCCTCCTCTTAATATCATGCTTTCATGTGTAGATCTCAAGGCACATTTCCAATTTATTTTTCTATCATACATGGATCCCTGCCCTGAGATCATGAAGATTCCCATTCCCCATCCCCAAACCTCCCAAGGAGAGGTCCTTCCAATTTCCTTCTCAACCTGTCACTCCCAGCTTCCCTAAGATGACTTCTTCCTACTTCTCTCTCCTTTCCCATAGTAGTGGTTCTTTTTACCACCTTCAAAGCAGTTTTCCACACTGCTCTGGTAGCTCCACTTTTCATTGCCACCAAAGTAACTGTGCCTATTCCTGAAGCAGGATCTTATGTTATGGGCATGAAGTCAAACCCCAGCTTTTCTTGATTTGTTTGAACATGACTGTGAGTCAAACCCATGAACCCAAGTCAACCAAATACATGCACATACTATTGTCAATTAGGAGTAGGACAAGGCGTACTAGCAGCATTTGGATAGGATCCTCTAAAAGTATGTTTATTGTTCATTATAAAGTTTCATAAGTGTTCACTGGCATATCGCTGTACAGCTGTTGCAGACCTTGTAATGACATTAGACTCTGAGTCAGAAATTTTCTGCTGGAGGAATCTGGCAGCGAGTTCAGTCCTTGTCAAAGTCTTATTGGTGATGAGTAATCTATACTAAAATAACTAACTGATTGCAATGACAGAAGACTTTTTATATATTAATCCTGAGAAGCAATCTTATTACTTGACAGGACAAAAAAAACCCCACATACTAATTTAAATTACTTTTCTTGGAAATCCTGTCAATAAAAGCCCTGAGTAAGAACACTGCAGTACTTCACTCCATCTCACACACAGTGCAACAATATTCTAAGAGTTATCAAATTATTTTTGGGTACCTCATCAATTACTATCTGTTCTTCCTGATTGACAAGGCATCCAAACCGCCATCAGTGAAACAGGAACCAAGCACCTATGATTGGCTACAGAAACTGGTTTAGAAGGACAATGATGTGCAGTCCCTAGTAGGATGCCTACTATGAACTAGTTTAGTGGCAGCCAGCAAAGGAGTCCCATTGCTGCCTTGAAGACATTCAATATACAGATTACCAGTCAGTTCTGTCTATTTATTTTACAATGGAGGGGTGTTTCAGCCTTGACAGCAGCCTCAATTAGTAGTAGTATGTGGGTGTTATCAGAAATATGCTGGACATGATTCACCCTCGGAAAGAAAGACAAAGCCCCTGCTGCAAAGAAATTACAGTTTAAAAAGTCAAGTAAAATAAGGGTGCGGACAACAAAATAGAAACATTTGTTTTATTATACATATATTTGAGGCTCATTAGCATTATCACCGTTGCATTTGGAACTTAGGAGAAAGTCCTGCTGCCTCCATTCGGAATCAAGATCTTCTTCAAGTACTATCAGTCCAAATAGCCAGATTGACTGTGAAGGCATTTGTGGGGGTGGAGTTCCTTCCTTCATTCTGAATTAATTAAAACCAAAAGAGGTTGTAATTGGACACTTATTAACCAAAGGGACAAATTGTCTGAAACTGCACTGTAAATCTCAGGAAGGAGAATCAATCATAGAATTGTAGGACTAGAAGGGACCTTGAGAGATCATCTAGTCCAGTCCCCTGTCCTCGAGGCAGGACTAAATATTATCTAGACCATCCCTGACAGGTGTTTGTCTAAGCTGATCTTAAAAACCTCCAATTATGGAGATTCCACAAATCTCCTAGGCAATTTGTTGCAGAGCTTAACTAGCTTGATAGTTAGGAAGTTTTTCCAAATGTCCAACCTAAACTGTCTGTGATGCTTTATGATTGAAATGTGACCATGTATAGTAACTCCTCACTTAACATCGTCCCAGTTAATGTTGTTTCATTGTTGATCTATTAGAGAACATGCTCATTTAAAGTTGCGCAATGCTCCCTTATAACCCTTGTTTGGCAGCCATCTGCTTGCAAGAAGAGCAGACCATTGGAGCTAGCTGGTGGGGGCTTAGAACCAGGGTGGGCCAGCAGGCCCCCCCATCAGCTCCCCTAAGTTCCCTGTGCGGCAGCTGCTCACCAGGCTATGAATTGCTAGGCAGTTTGGGTGTCCCGCCCCGCACTGCCATGTGCTGCTCCTGAGAGCCTCCTGCTTGCTATGCAGCGGGTAGCAGGTAAGAGAGGTGCTGATGGCAAGGTGCGTGTCTCTCTCTCACACATGCACCCCCCGGCACTTTGGAAAGTGGAGGGAGTGGTGCACTCCAGTGGGATAGTGTGGGTTCATCATCATATTCAGTTTCCGAGGGAATTTTTGCAGCCACTGCCATGGTCTATTGTGTCTCCTCCTTCTATTCGTGCTGCCTTGTAGAGTGTCAGACTACATTAACGTGTTAACCCTTGAGCGCTCAACCGAGTGCAAGTTCATCATTTAGTAGCAAGGCATTCCCTGGGAAATATCTCACCCTCTTCCACCCTCTGACTCCACCCCCACCCTCAACCAAGCTTCACACTCATCATTGCTGTGTACAGTATTAAATTCTTTGTCTAAAACTTACTGTATGTGTGTGTGTGTGTGTATATATAATGTCTTTTGTCTGGCAAAAAAAAATTCCCGGGAACCTAAACCCTCCCTCCATTTACATTAATTCTTATAGGGAAATTGGATTTGCTTAACATCATTTCACATAAAGTAGCATTTTTCAGGATCATAACTACAATGTTAAGTGAGGAGTTACTATTATTGTTGCTACCACTTTTAGACAATTGTAGCAAAACTTGTACAAAGTATATCATGTAAGGTGTCAATGGAAAAGTCATGATTTCCTAAGTATGATTATCCTGTTTATATGCATGTATTTTTGTACCTGAAGTTATGAATATTGGGTATAGATCTGTATACCCAATGTTTGTTCGTTCCTGGGGTAACACCCACCAGCCAAAAACCAACATTGAAGCCAGACAGCTTTCTGTCAATGGCCCATCAAAGGCAATTTGCTCTCACAGTGGGCCACACAAGAAACTCGTCCCTCCCATCAAGTCTTCCTTTGGACGCCTTAGCCTCCAAGTGGGCAATGGCTGCTCCTATGAGTCATCAAATCCATGTAAGGGCATGTGACTTGCTCATGTGACCCTAGACTCCATCTTGTGCCTGTAATTTTCTACAAATTTAGATTGTGAGCTTTATTTGGAACAGTAAAATTCCATCCACATGGGAAAGGGTATAAAAGACTCTGGAAACATCTCCTTCATTTTCCTTTTCATTTCTCTGGAAAGGATTTCTAACAAGGAAGCTCTGAACGAGGACTGATAACCCCCAAGCTGTTTGGATAATTTCTGGAGAGACTTTTTCAAATTAGCAGTTTCTTCCATCACTGCTTCAAGCCTGATATAAGTGATTGCAAAGTTCTTGTATGTATTTGATTTCCTTAACCATGTTAACTCTCTACTTCTTTTCTCTTAAAAATTAGACCTTTAGATTTTAGTTACTAAAGGATTGGTCACAGCATGATTATTGGGTAAGATCTGAGTTATATATTGACCTGGCTGTGTGGCTGATCTTCTGAGATCAGCCACACAGATCTCTTGAGATGAGAAGAAGCCTTTGTTTGATAAAACTGGTTTTCAATAATCACTCATCATAAAATCTGGGTGGTGAAATAAGTGCTTAACGCCTAAGGAGACTGCATTTTTGACTTCTTGATAATCAGTGTGATGAGACAGAAGTTTACTTTTGTTACTGCCTTGGAGATTCTATCTAATTGTAGAATCTTCCCGAACTGGTGAGCAGTCTGCCCTATTTCTCAGCAGTTTGTCCTGAATCGGTATTATCAGCTGTGACCCACTGGGGCCCACTGACACCTCCCTTGCTGCCATTTAAGCCCATTGCTTCCTATCCTAGCCTTAAAGGTTAAGAAGAAATCATGTCTTTTGTTTTCTCTGAATTAGATGACCGGGACCTGCAGTGCCTGAAGGATATAAAGAGGAAAGTTGACACTAAAAATCTCCTTCTGAAGTTCTGTACACTAAACAACTATTGCTTCTGGTATTAACAACCTCAAAGAAACCAATATATTCAGGGAGTTGTCAACTGCTTCCAAACGTTCAAAATACGTGTTAATCTCCCAATGTTCAGTATCTAGTAAAGACACAAAGATAGATAGTAGCCTTAAGAACAGGATTACAATTAGGACAAAGCAAAACTGGTAAAAAATAAGAAAATTCACACTGATGTGTTTTGTGTCCTATGTGTAATCTCAAAAATATCAATTTGAGGGGCAAAAGAATTCAGATTGATTGGCAAAACCTATTTCTAGTCCAAAAATTTGAGCTTTCAAATTTTAACGTCTTCAGATTTTCCTCAGAAGCATCATGGCAGTCATCTTCTGTGCTATTGTCTTGTGAAGATAAAACCAGGAGGATTAAACTAAAGCATCAAACTAAAACATACATTTACATTGCCTATGATATACAGACCAGGTAAGGTGGAGGGAAAATACAAAAACACGCTTGTGCCATCTTCAAAAATGACAAAGGGATCTGTTCCAGTTCCTGTACCCCTGCATCCCTCTACCCATGCTGTGACCAGGAAGGAAAGTTAAGCAGAGGCACTAAGCTAAATGCCAAGAAAGGTATCTGTGGCCAGACCATTCCAGTGCAAAAGTGAAGACAGTAGACCAGATGATAGTTTCCTCTCACTTTGGAAACGCACTTAGCAAGAACAGGCAGTGGAAGACAATGAACAGGCTGAGGATGACTGGGAGCTCCTGCTGCTCATCTAGAGACACAGACCCAACCCATCTCCTATAGGAAATAGGAGGCTGATTTCCTATAGCTGGAGGTGCAGATGGACGTTGTAACTTTGGAGGCAGTGGTAGTCAACCCAGGAACCTCCTTTGCTTCATGTCACCAAGAGTGGGCTTCTCCTTCAGCCTTGCCACTCTTTGTGCTACTCTTTCCCTCCTTCCCCTATATTCTCTAGAGATGAAGCAGCTTCCCTTAAGGGGAGGAGGCATGTAGCCTTAATCAACAACTCTGAGCAACCAGAGGGAAGCAGTTATGATATGTTCCCTTTAAGGCCACCAAACTGTAATCTAGAACCTTAGTTCTGGTGAAAGTTATTCTACTGCATGAGCAATTAGTGCTTGGAGCAGACTGCTAGAATTCCTGTAATAAGAACATAAGAGCAGCCATACTAGGTTAGACCAAAGGTCCATCTAGCCTAGTATCCTGTCTTCCGACAGTGGCCAATGCCAGGTGCCCCAGAGGGAACAAACAGAACAGGTAACTATCAAGTGATCCATCCTGTCACTCATTCACAGCTTCTGGCAAACAGGCTAGGGATACCATCCCTGACCATCCTGGCTAATAGCCATTGATGGACATTAATAAAGAGGACCATCATTTATCCCACAAGATTCAGCCTCAAGCTTGCTTTCTGTTCTAAGCAAAACAATAACAACTGCAATAATGTGGCAGCAGTAATTAGCTTGTTTCTCATCAGGCTCCCATAGCATCATCTCCTCTTATGGCCTGGGGTTCACTGTTGCAGGAGTATAAACGGGTGCTACATAGGTTCCACTGTGAAAGGAGTTACATGTAGAATGCAAGTTCCCTGACTAGCACATGGATGGGGCTACAAGAGCTACCACAATGGTGACTATTGAGGTGGCGGCAACAGGGTCTGGGGGGGTCCTGTGCTGAAACAGCTTCTATGGTTGTTAATAAAGCCAGACCTGAAGAAAGGAACTTGACCAGCACTCTAGTTTGGAGCTTTATTTTATCTTCCTTCACTGGTGTTCTGGTCACTTGCAGCTAGTGGAATAGTAAGGAAAGGGCATCAAGTGCCAGGGGGCGTGGAGAGTTAGTGTTTGCCAAATCCAATCATGCCATAGGGCAAGGAGCAAGAAAGAAGCTGGGAGATTGACTGACTTGGTTTTTTCCCTTGACTGAGGTAAGTCAAATCCATCTATCTACTGCTTTGAGAAGAAGCTGGACCAGGTTTCCACATGGAATTTGTATTTTGCTCGTCCTAGAAATAATCATTTTCAAAAGATTGCTCCAAATGAGTTTGCTCTTCTGTAAGGTCCGTGATGTGAAGTGATTATGGTCTTAAATTTCAGTATGCCAGTGTGCGGAAAATATATAGTTTCTCACTGATGCCTAGTACATAGAGTTAAAAACATCTAAAGTACTTCTTCACATACTAAATAAGTCATTTTGAAACCCAACGCTTCCAAGTAATGTTGCACCAGGAAGCAGCAGCAAACGGGTTAAGTACCATGAAACATATCAGAGCAGGATTAGATCTGTTACAAGGTTCTAATATTCTTTGACAGAACAAAATCCTCCAGAGAGAGTATTCTATATCCGAATATAAGGATTGCCCTACTAGGTCAGAGCAATAGTGCATTTAGTTTAATATTCTGTCTCAAACACCAATCAATACCAGATGCTTCAGAACCTAAATCCACATAATACTCTGAAGATTTAATATTTGTAATGGGACCTTCATATTAACAGATATATCTGTATCCTTATTAATCCATCTCCCTGAAGTTTCCATGCTTTGGGGCCAGATCCTAACATCTGGGTTCTTTTATTGTGCCCACTGCACTGGTATCTGAGTGCTCATGGGAGTTCTGCACAGAGTGAGCTTGCAGAATTGGACCCATGAACAGGCTGTGTAGCAATCATTCTATATAAATAGAGTAATAACTTTTCTGAATAGGACAAGGCAACCACAGACCCTTAGCAACAATAAAAATAAGCGGGCAGCCTATCTGATTCTGGATCTGTATAGAGACTAGGGAAAGTTGTTTTCTGCGCTATTGTCAGCAGTCAGGAAGGAGGACAAGTTAGAGATAGCAGGCTTGTCCCCTTCCCTAACTCATTCCCAGTAGATAAGAGAAGGCAAAGAGATAATACATGAAGTAGAGTCACAAAAATGCCACTAAATGGCGCTGCATTATAATAATGTAAAATAATAGATGGGATCAAAATAATAGAGGGGATCACTGTTACTCTGTATCATTATGCACTGACAGCATCACAATGAAGTGACAGGATACTTTATGGCTCTTTGCAACTCCAGTTGATACATTATCCTTTTGCATTCTCATGTCTACTGGAACTGAGGTGGGGTAGGGATCAAGCCTGCTATCTCTTACCTTTCCTCCTTCCTGCTGACAGTAGGGGGAAGGAATTCTAGTGACTCTAGACATCAGCAATGACATGAGACCAGGCAGGCAAAAGAGCTTCCATCAGACTCCAGAAAAGCCATATGTGGTGCATACAACTCTAGAACCACTGACCGAGTATCACTGTGGCCTCAGTGTGTTTTTCCTGATACTTAATCTATATTTCTCTTTCATTTATTTCTTCCTATTTCATATATGAGGCATTGTAGGTAATTTGGACTCAGATTCTGATGCTATTCGTCATGTTCAGGAACATCTTACTTCACAAATAAAGAGTACAGTGCTCCTCAGCATAAGTATCAGGTTCTGGTCCTTAGTGCTTACACCTTTCAGCTATTTGCAGGATTATGTTCACTCCTCAGTAAGATACTTAATTTTTCAATCTCTCCAAGCTCATAGAGATGTTTGTTGCTCCTGTCTGAATTCCCACCAATCTGTCTATTTCTAATATTCTAGAAGGAGGATGAAGCCCAGTCAGGCTTTAAAAAGGGCTATCTATCTCCTTGGCATTCTTGCTTGAACTATAAAATACCAAAACCTACAAGAAATAGCATTGTAAAATACACTTGGGGCAAATCTACATTACAAAATTAAGTCTACCTAAGTTATGTTAATTTACAGCCTTTGCAGTAATTGAATCAGTTTTACATATCCACACTATACTCCTTGTGTCAGCAGTGCACGTCCTCACCAGGAGTGATTGCACCAATTTATTTGTCAGTGTGGAGCATTGTGGGATGGCTTCTGAAAGGCAGCAATAGTCAATGTAAACAACACAGCGTTTACACTGACGTGATGTCAACCTAACTACATCAACTTAAGTGCTACGCTTCTCATGGAGGTGGAGCTAATTCGGTGTTGTGGGAGAGTTATATTGATGTACGTTACATTTTAGTGTAGACACTTAGAGTCATGTCAATGTAAACTGCCTTGTGTTGACCTAACTCTGTAGTGTAGACCAGGGCTTATTTTGACCCAGACATGATGCTGTCAGTTTATGAGGAATTCTACAAAAATACTTACTGTTCGGTCTACAGAACAAATAACATCTGTAGCAGAGAACAATACCCAAAATTAACTCCAGGTTTCTGACCACAGTAAATCTCCCAAGCAATTTAAAATGTAGAATTACATTCATGTTCATGTTTGAGGTACAAGATGTTCTTGAACTTTCCATATTGCCCTTTAAAAATGTAAATTCCATGTGACATCTTAGTGCTATTTTCCAAACTGTTCAAGACATGTTGAACAGTTTCCTACTCCCCCCAAATCTCTCAGATTGCTGCCAAATCTCATAGTAGCATTAACCATACAGTATTATTAATTAAATAAAGAATTAACTGAAAAAAACAAAAACTGTGAACATAAACTTACAAATTTAAGGCCAGTTCTAGTTCCCACTGAAGTCAGTGTTAAAATTCCCACTGGATTTCACTGAGATCAGACTTTGGACCTTAAAATCACAGTACAATTGACTGTATCATTCTTCAGCAGTAGAGGGATTTCTCTATAATGTGCGAGAACCACCTAGCAGCTGTAGCCCATCTTAAAAAGAGATTAGGGACAAGTATAAATAAAGTGGAAAACTGTCAGTCCAATACTGGAATTCAGCAGTGAGGTCTAAAAGGTCCCATTTATACTTAGTTTAACATTCCATTACAAGTAGTACTAGAGTTCCTCTTTGAATGGGACTCATATAGCATAAAACTAACAGTGTGGCAGCCCAAAATAAAGAAGTAGATCAGCAATTCTCAAACTGTGGGTCAGGACCCCAAAGTGGGTCACAACCCCATTTTAATGGGGGTCGCCAGGGCTGGTATTAGACTTCCTAGGGCCAAAGCCCAAGCCCCACCACACGGGGCCAAATCCAAAGCCTGAGCCCTGCTGCCTGGGGCCGAAGCCAAAGCCCGAGGGCTTCAGCCGTGGGCAGCATAGCTCAGGTTACAGGCCTCCCAACTCAGGACAGTGGGGCTCAGGCAGACTCAGGCTTCGGCCCCTACTCCTGTGGTGGAGTAGTCATTTTTGTTGTCAGAAGGGGGTCGGGGGCCATGAAATCTGAGAACAGCTGAAGTAGATGAAAACCAAAGCCTCCCACTTCCTTCCTAAGAGGAAAGTAATAAGCAAGTTTCTTCATCATGGAGGTCAAAAACCCAAGACATTGATTAAAGAAAAGCACATTCCCCAGCAATAAGAGATGGTTGGGGGCGGGGAGGAATGAAACCCTGCCAAAATGAGTGTGTCTTTGGCTGAGAATTAAATTCTTCGGAGCAAAACCCAAATGACAGTTATAGCAAATGTATGTAGTTCTGTATCTTTACTCTATCTTAAGATCTTCCTTACTCTTCAATATTTACAGTGAGTCATTTTCCAAAAGTAGTCAATATGGCTGGGTGAGATTTCTTGCCTTTGGTTTACTACAACTATTTAAGTTCTATGAAGAAGTTTTAGTCAACTGTCATCTATCTTCACATAGTTAAAATTAGCATTAAGGAGTCAGCTGTTTGAGACACTTTTTTCTGAGACAATACATCATATTTTATAAAATAGGTGTCAAACACCTGTACCCAAAACCTGAATGGAGGAAAAAACCCTAGATGAATCTGAAGCTGTGTGTTATTCTCAAGTTATAGCATGATATCAAGGTCATTTAGGAGCTCATTGTTATTCTAGCTATTTTAATCAGAGATTTATTATCACACACTCATGGTATCGTCTTACTGAATTCCTTTTTTTTTTTTTTTTTTTTAAGCAGAGCTAAAAATGTTAGGGTAGGAAGAACAGGCTCTAAAACTTTTAAAAGTTTCTTTTCTTTAGCTTATTTCTTTGATGTGGCTTTTTATTAAAAATTTCTTTTGTATCTGTACAGCATCATCTTATTTCCACCTACAGTAATACAGACTTAGCAACAAAAACAAAAAAAAATGTCCTTTCATTTTAAAGTTACTAATTAAGCACTGTGTAACTGCAAAATATTACTATAGACACAGCATTTTGGGTACTTGAGAAGGGCATGATCCCACTTCCCTTGAGGTGATATACTCTATTTTAAAAATGACTAGGAGTTTGAGCAACACCACCATGTCTTCTAAACTATCATGCAACTACTGCATCAACCTATGATCTTGCTTAAAATTGGAATGCCATATAAAGACTGCATGCATTTACATAGATATCAATGTGTACTTCATTACAATCACAGAGAGATGCCTGTAGATGTAAGTTAGGTGGGGCATGGGCTAGACAGCAGACAGGAGAACTGAAGTCATATTCAAGTCCATCCCTACCAAATCCAATAGAAAACTATGTGAGTATAACAGAAAATATCACACTTTGAGTTACAACTCCTGTATTTGAGAGACAAGGTGGGTAAGGTAATATCTTTTATTGGATCAACTTCTGTTGGTGAGAGAGAGACACTTTTGAGCCACACAGAGCTCTTCCTCAGGTCTGGGAAAGATACTCCCAGCATGCAAGGTTGAACAGACTGTTAAGCATAAGTAGTTACCACATACTGTAAGGGACCTTTCAAGACAGAGTGGCATTAATACCTCTGCAGTCATTGGACAAAAAGAGGGGGTTAGTGAATTACAGATATGGGAGTTAGTGTATTTCTCAAGCTGCAATGATCCCGTTCGGTATTGTGTCTGAAATGGTCACTCACAACGTTGGGAACTGTATCTCCCCTATATTTTGAAACGGGAATAAGGAGAAATACTTGGCATTTGGCTTTTTCCTGAAACAGGGATTTGTGTGCGCGCTGTGAGAAGGGGTAGGGAAGGAATTAGCCGGGAATCAGATTTGTTCTCAGCTGGCACGTGAAAGAGCCTTTACCGCCCGGTGCGCCTGAAAAGTTGCATCCGATGAAGTGAGCTGTAGCTCAGGAAAGCTTCTGCTCAAATAAACGTGTTAGTCTCTACGGTGCCACAAGGCCTCCTTTTCCTTTTGCGGATACGGACTAACACGGCTGCTACTCTGAAACCTGAAAAGTTGACGTGTCAACAGTCAGCACCGCAGATGGGGACGGAGGGCTGGGAACCAGCCCCCAAGCTGCTATGATCAGACACGGACAAGCAGCCCGCTGCCTCTCGGACCCCAGCGGGCTGCCTCCCCGCTTAACGCACGGACACTTGGAGCCTGACCACAAAGTCTCTCCTCGGCCCGCGGGCGATGCCAACGGTGCTACCCCTGGCGAAACCCCAAGCCTGCCCTGGGGTCCCCTCGGGCCTGTCACACCGAGTCCCCCCGTCTGCGGAACGGCGGGCAAACGAGCCCCCCGAGCCTGATGGCGACGCGCTGCCCCGCCGCTCGGAGCTCGGCAGCAACTCGCCAGCCCCCAACGCTACGGTACCTCTTGGCTGCGGCGGCTGCGGCTGAGCTTGGCTGCTGCACCGGCTGGCCAGCGCGCCGAGGAGCAGGAGGAGAGACGGACTTCCCCGTGCCATGGCTCCTGAGCCGCTGCCTCTCCCCCCGCCGCTCAGCGAGGCGAGTGAGCCGCCGCCTGGGAGAGCGGAGACAGACACCCTGCAGCCTCGGGGCGGGGGAAGAAGACACACCCCTGCCCTGCCCTGCCCTGCTCCGGCCTGCCGGGCGCCCTCCTCCCGCTGCCCCCACGCCGACGGGCGCCCTCCGGCGCGCCAGCCTCCAGCGGAGCTCTGCCGGGTCCGGGCAGGGCGGACGGCTCCAAAAGCCAGGCGAGCCCCAGGAGTGCGGGACCCCCCACTGAGAGGCGCGGCCGGAGGCAAAAGCGGACGGCTCGCCACGCCCCTCACAGGCGGGCCCTGGGGCCCTCGAGGTGGGATTCCAAGGGGCTCTGCCTGGGGCTCGGCTGGTCTCCACAGCGGAGCGCTACCCTGCTTCTCCTGGCGCCGAGCCCCGGCTGAGAGACCACTTTCTCCTCGAGCCCGCCCAGCAGCCGAGGCCGCTCTGGTGTTTGTCCGGGGCGGATGGGGGGGAAAGGTCTCCTCAACGCTGGAATTTGCTTCCCCGCCTAGGCTGGGGCTGGGCGGGGCCCTTTACCATTAGAAGATGGTGCCAAGCCCATCTCCCCTCGTGTCGTAGAAGCATGGAAATTAAGGAGGGGGAGACCTATCCCTGATCATTCTAATCCAGCTCCCTGCCGAGTGTGGATTGTTTCCTGTGGTACATGGAGCACTGTATATGCTTGAACTAGCCCCATACAGGGTTAAAGGTCAAATGCTGCTTCACCCGCTACAAAGGCTGAGTAAGCAGGCTTTGTATTGGGTGCAGCCACATTTGATTTTTAATCCTGTGCAAGGCGCGCCCCCCCCCCTTCTCCACCAGCCTTCACTGGGGTATACCAGTGATGGCTTAATAGCAGAGAAGCTTTGGCAAGCCAGCAGAGCATCTAAGAGCTGAAGAGAGGAATGTCTTCTTTTCAAGTGTGCTCTTCTATTTTTCCTTTTTTAAAATCATTGGAAAATCCTATACCAAAAAGCTACATTAAGAGAAAGTTAAAGTTACCTTGGCAAGCAATCAAAAGTCAGGAAATGCAAGTATATCAGTATGATTTTCCTGCTGTCTTAGACACACATCTGTGTGTACTACTGTATGTATGCCAGAGAGAGCCATGAAAAACATTTATATGAAAATTACAAACTAAACAATATTTACACAGCATTACAAATTAATTACAATGAGTAACTTTCAAAATTTGCTGGCATTGTAAAATCAATTTACAACTAGTCCCCTCTGTAGCTAACTGGCTTATCTCCTGAAGTGTGCAAAAGGAAGGTTGTGAGATTGGATTAAAATAAAATGTATAATACATGGCAGACGTCTAAAATTATTAAACTATATACCTTGGAGGGGGAAAAAGAACTCAAAGTCAATTTTGTTGACTTGAATATGTCAGAGACAGGTTAAGACAGTCTGACAATGAAAATAGTGTACATATAAAAGTTACTACAAACGTGTATCTGAGGTAGAAAAATGTATAATAGATTATATGAAAAAATGGAATTTAATAATGCAACTAGAGACTTTTGTGCATCCACACAAAACTGAGTAGTTAAGATTGCACTTTCAACTACTTCCTGATTTGAATGCTTACCCATGCATCCATAAAGTTTTAACAGTTTAATTAATAATCTTCATATTTCACAGCTTAATCAAATAAATGTATTTGCTCAAGTCAGGCATAAATACACCCTCATATAAGTGTTCATGCACTGAAGTCAGTAATCATTATCTGACCTTCCTATTACAGTTCCTGTTTAAATGGAGTTTGGATAATGAATTTGTCAAGCAATGTCATAGACATGGAAAGTTTGCCATAGACCCACAAATCAGGGTATGCCTACTTCAGCTCTCAAAATCATGAACTTTTGTTGATAATCTTTTTCAGCCATTTCAGGTTGACATTCAAGAGAACACTGTATTTTGCTGATAATAGATAGTACTCTGTTATATCCAACAATACAGCTCATGTGTTTTTCACTATTACTCCCCATTTAGTAGAGGTGTTTCTTGTCCTTGCAAAAACTGCTCATTTTGAGGTTTTATCAAAAATAACATGGCTCAAGTATTGCACTTTCAAGCTTGCCCCCCACTCTTGCTATCATATGTTGCTTACCTGAACTCTCCCTACATGAGTCCTCAAGCCAGCCCTCCGCAATGTGTACATTCAATTCCACTGAGCCTATCACTGCACCAATGTTATATGCAGGTAGCTAGGAACCCAGCCAGGGACAACATCAACACTTTTCCCTAATCCCACCAGAGTTCCACTCTGGAATGTGCTGGTGCAGAGAGGCACAAAAGGAAGCCTGCTTCAAGATGGGTGGGAGACAAGGAGAGGATATGATCTCAGGAGGGGAAAGGAAAGGGGAAATAGATGGAAGGAAAGATGGAGAAGCGAGAAAGAGTAGGTTTTGGGATTGAAGTCAAGTGAGGTGAATAGGAATGTGTGGGAGTGACAGGTTGAGTGAAGGAAAGCATGGCAAAGAGGAGGAGAAGTGAAGCACAGAATTGTTGTGGTCTGACAAAGTTCAGATGGCTCAAAGTGCAGTTCTTTTCTTCCCGGCCCCTCTCAGCTCAAGCCCTACATTTTCCATTGCTCTCTAAACATATCCCAACTCACCCCATGACCCACTGCAGCCCTACTTTTCATTGGGACTATCCCTTCACCATGGCCCACTACTCTCCTACCATGTGCACCAGCATTTAGATCTATGAAACATGATACTTAAACCATATTGATTCTTACACTGTAGATGCAGATAAGTAGGGAAGAGAAGTGGTGGGCCTGCCTGATCCTCAGACTGTGCATCGAAAAGGGCAAAACTTATACTCCTGGCTTCTTAAGGGGCCCCTTTTTATCTACTTGCTGCCAATTGAAAGAGGAAAAGATAACTAGTAAACAGCTGGCAGCCACATTAGATTAACTTAAGACTTGCTAGGAATCTTGAGATGAGAGCAGATAGGATTACTTAACATACATTTAATTATTACAACCAAAACATCTACTCACTCTAAGCAAATATTCACTTGTTGCAGAGGACTCAATGAGTATGTTTTTAGATGATCAGATAACTGCCAAAGAACAAGTACTGATTTTCATGGACTTATTCACCAAGGAAAACTATAACCCACTCTGAGTGATCCGTGATACTTTCAATTTAAGAGTATATTTATAAATAGTCTTCCACTGGTAAAGTTGCATGAGAAACTGCCAAAATTGCTAGAAATGATTAATAAGGGGAGTTTCTGTCTACTAATTTTACCCTGATCTATATCTTTGCCTCTCTTGGAATGGACAGGGGGATTGTTTGGCTTAGTCATCAAGTCTGGGTTTTATATTTCCTTGCCAGCAGCTGATGAATTTCAGGGGAAAAAAATTAAATCCGTTCTATAGGATTATATTGACTTGCCTTCCTGAAAATTGATATTACTGCAAACAATACAGGCAGGGAGAGAAGCAGATGGGCAATATCTGGAAATTTTATTTGTCAGATATTACCCATCTGTTTCCCTCTCCACATTTCAACTTCAAAGCATGGCTGGTGTCCTAAAGGTTATTCTGGTGATCATCAATATGAAGAAGACTAACCACTCAAACAGCAGCAGTATTCGGTCCATGAGCAAGTGCAGTGAGGTGAGAGTGGGGTTCAATTCACAAGATTGCTCTCCAAAAATATGATCTTGAAATTTAGCTAAGTCTTTAGCATTCATATGATTGGCCCCTTTTATTACAAAGAGATTCTCCTTGATAAACTTTATATATGCTTTGTGTTTGTTTTTAAATTTATTTATTTTTCAGAAACAATAAAATAAGGCAGTAAAATAAAGAAACCAAAGAAGAATGTGGAAGAGACACTGCAACATAACCATTGCTACCAGCACTCCTAGCTATCTTCGAGACACCACTGGCTTCCCGAGGAAACCACAGTCCATTGGTGATCTTCCTGAAAACACCATCCTAGATGGATGCAGAAGCCCTCTACACCAACATTCCACACAAAGATGGACTACAAGCCATCAGAAACAGTATCCCCAATAATGTCATGGCAATCCTGGTGGCTGAACTTTGTGATTTTGTCCTCACTCATAACTCTTTCACATTTGGGGACAATGTATACCTTTAAATCAGCAGCACTACTATGGGACCCGCATGGCCCCACAGTATTCCAACATTTTTATGGCTGACTTAGAACAACACTTCCTCAGCTCTCATCTCCTAATGCTCCTACTCTCCTTGTGTTACACTGATGACATCTTCATCATCTGGACCCATGGAAAAGAAGCCCTTGAGGAATTCCACCAGGATTTCAACAATTTCCATCCCACCATCAACCTCAGCCGGACCAGTCCACACAAGAGATCCACTTCCTAGACACTACAGTGCTCATAAGCGATGGTCACATAAACACCACCCTATACCGGAAACCTACTGACCTCTATACTTACTTACATGCCACCAGTTTTCCTCCAGACCACGCCACATGATCCATTGTCTACAGCCAAGCTCTACGATACAGCCACATTTGCTCCAACCCCTCAGACAGAGACAAACACCTACAAGATCTCTATCAAGGATTCTTACAACTACAATACCCACCTGCTGAAGTGAAGAACCAGACTGACAGAGCCAGAAGAGTACCCAGAAGTTACCTACTACAGGACAGGCCCAACAAAGAAAATAGCAGAAAGCCACTAGCCATCACCTTCAGCCCCCAACTAAAACCTCTCCAGCGCATCATCAAGGATCTACAACCTATCCTGAAGGACAACCCATCACTCTCACAGATCTTGGGAGACAGGCCAGTCCTTGCTTACAGACAGCCCACCAACCTGAAGCAAATACTCACCAGCAACCACACTCCACACAACAAAAACACTAACCCAGGAACCTATCCTTGCAACAAAGCCCGTTGTCAACTGTGTCCACATATCTATTCAGGGGACACCATCCTAGGGCCTAATCACATCAGCCACACTATCAGAGGCTCGTTAACCTGCACATCTTCCAATGTGATATATGCCATCATGTGCCAGCAATGCCCCTCTGCCATGTACATTGGCCAAACCGGACAGTCTCTATGTAAAAGAATAAATGGACACAAATCAGACGTCAGGAAATATAACATTCAAAAACCAGTCGAAGAACAGTTCAATCTCTCTGGTCACTCAATAACAGACCTAAAAGTAGCAATTCTTCAACAAAAAAAAAACTTCAAAAACGGACTCCAATGAGAGACTGCTGAATTGGAATTAATTTGCAAACTGGATACAATTAACTTGCGCTTAAATAAAGACTTGGAGTGGATGTGCCATTACACAAAGTAAAACTATTTCCCCATGTTTATTCCCCCTCCCAACACACACACACACACACACACACACACACACACACACACACACACTGTTCCTCACAAGTTCTTGTCAACTGCTGGAAATGGCCCACCTTGATTATCACTACAAAAGGTTTTTTTTTTCCTCTCCTGCTGGTAATAGCTCACCTTACTTGATCACTCTCATTACAGTCTGTATGATAAAGCCCATTGTTTCATGTTCTCTATGTATATAAAATCTCCCCACTGTATTTTCCACTCCATGCATCTGATGAAGTGAGCTGTAGCTCACAAAAGCTTATGCTCAAATAAATTTTTTAGTCCCTAAGGTGCCACAAGTACTCCTTTTCTTTTCACTAAAGGCTATGGGACATTTAGCATATGGGATCAGACTCATACTCCAGAACTACATGGAAACAGGAAACACTGTATACAAAAGTTATGTGATCTGTGGAACTTTTACATCTCGAGAGAAATGTAACACTGCATAAATCCCTTAATTTTATGGTGCACTTTTTGCCCAGAAAAATATTTTAATTTGAGGAAATTAATAGTGAGTAAAAAGATGGAAAGCATTTCCAGTATTTTAATATTAGTACTTTAATCCAAAAATGTTAGTACGGTTTGTGGTGTTGTATTTAATATGCATTACAAAAATTAATGTATCAGTGAGATTTATAGCTACAGAAAGAAGAGAATTGAACTTTCAAACAAAATTGCTTAGTCACTGATTATGGTATAATTGAGAGCAGAATTTGGCTCTCTGTCTTTAATTCACTCTATTGTACCTAAATTATTTCACCACACGGTGATTTGTAAAAATCACACTGTCAAGGTTCCTTCCCCACTCTGAACTATAGGGTACAGATGTGGGGACCTGCATGAAAGACCCCCTAAACTTATTCGTACCAGCTTAGGTTAAAACTTCCCCAAGGTACAAACTTTTACCTTTTGTCCCTGGACCTTATGCTGCCACCATCAAGCGTGTCTAACAAAATTAACAGGGGAAGTGCCCACTTGGAAACATCTCCCCCACAAGCACTACACCCCCTTTCCTGGGGAAGGCTTGATAAAAATCCCCACCAATTTGCACAGGTGAACCCAAATCCTTGGATCTTAAGAACAATGAAAAAGCAATCAGATTCTTAAGAGAATTTTAATTAAAGAAAAAGTAAAAGAAAAAACCTCGGTAAAATCAGGAAGGGAAATACCTTACAGAGTAGTCAGATTCAAAACATAGAGACTCCCTGTAGGCAAAACCTTAAGTTACAAAAAGACACAAAAACTGGAATATGTCCATTCAGCACAACTTATTTTATCAGCTAATTAAACAAAACAGAATCTAACGCAAATCTAACTAGATTGCTTACTAACTCTTTACAGGCATTCTGACCTGCATTCCTGCTCTGGTCCTGGCAAAAGCATCACACAGACAGAGAGACCCTTTGTTCTCCCCAGCTTTGAAAGTATCTTGTCTCCTCATTGGTCATTCTGGTCAGGTGCCCGTGAGGTTATCTTAGCTTCTTAACCCTTTACAGGTGAAAGGGTTTTTCCTCTGGCCAGGAGGGATTTAAAGGTGGTTAGCCTTCCCTTTATATTTATGACACACACAGCAATCTTTTAAATTACATTCCCAATAAACATTTCATGTAGATTTAATAATGCAGTTATACAAGGGATAATATCCATGGCATTAGAATATACAAAGCAGTAAGTGGCTCTTGTGCTTGATTAAATGCAGATGCAAAGTGGAGGAATTTGATCAGTGGGAAAGAAAGTGCCATGTAATCCAACACTATGTATATTACTTGTATCTAGTGACCAGCTAAAAAAGATACAAACTACATTATAAGAAATTATGGTTAAACTTGTATATCATTCTTTCATGTTTGTTTTTGGTTGTTCTTTGTACATTTGCTAGTTTGCCAAGCCAGCACTATGAAGCTTCTGGTTTGGCAAAGTGCCTAGGAATAACAAAAGAGAAATAATGAATTCTTTATACTATTGGTGAGTTTTTGTCAACTGACTTACTAAATTCAGTCCCAAGCATTTCTACCAGATGGCTATGGTGCCAGGAAAGAGGGCATTTTAAAAGTTATTCGAAGTCATTATACTACAAAGCAACAGACATTAAAGTCATTATCACCTGTTTTGGAGCAGCTTTCATATAAGACTGTGCACTTCATATGATTGCGTGTTGGGAAATCCTGGAGAATAAAGTCAAGAGAAGGAAATGCCTTACTGTTGCCCAACTGCATTATTATTCATTGTGACTAAAGAACACAACTGGATTTAGTTAGTTCCTGTCACAACATCATAATTTTGCACCAACGCAGCAGCCTCTAAAGTGTGTCTCATACAGAACTCTATCAGCAACCTTCATACTAGGCTTGTATATATTCCCGCAGTAGCAGAAGCTCCTGAGCCCATGAGCTTTAGTTCTTCTTGCATCCTTACTCCACTTGACTTGGAAGTTAGAAATTATTGTGGAACAGTATTACTGAATTGTTGAGGGGGAAAGACATGCAAAGGAAAGAATTCTGAGGGCAGTACTCTCTCTGGCAGGATGTAATGTTGTCTGCTGGTTAGAAAATGGGTCTATGACCCAGGATTTACTTTGTGACCTGGAGCAGACAAGACTCTGCAGGTCATTTTACTCATTTAGAAGCTGTGTATAATATTACTTACCTTGTGGGGTATTATGAAGTTAATTGAATGAATTTAACATGTGTCGCTTGCCAGACCACTCACTGGTACAGCGCCTCCTGCTGGTTGGTCCAGGAATTAGCTCTTTCCGCTTCAGAGTGCCTCCTGCTGGCCAGTGTCTTACTTGCTACTGCCTACTTCTCCCTTTCTTCAGATACCCATTTTAGTTGAGGCCCCATGTCCCCTCCCCCCCGGTCCATGGTGCCCCTTCTCTGGGGTTCTGCCCTCCAGCAGTGCCCCCACACTGAAGGGATACTCCCTGGGGAACCCCAATTCCTCAAATCCCACCTTGCCTCAGTGACTGACTGCCAGTCTTCATCTAGCCCCTTTTCTCAGGGGCAAACTGTAGCCTGAAATAGCTGCTCATCATTGGCAAGGGGGTTTGGACCTGCTTCTTTTTCCTGGCCTAGCTACACCACTGCAGCCTCAGTACCACCACAAGCTCCAGCCTGGGGACTAATCTGACCAGAGCTCCCCAGCACTGCTCTGTTTGAGATACCCTTCTCTAGCCAGGTCCTTCCCTCTCCACCACTGGAGTGAGACTCCCCCTACCTAGCTCCCAGCCCTTTATCAGGGCCAGTTGGACCTTAATTGTGTGTGGCCATACCTGTGGCTGCCTCAGCCTCCCTTAGCTGCTTTCAGCCCCAAAACTCTTCAAGGGCCTGCTTTTAACCCTTTCCGAGCCGGAGCGGGGTGACCACCCCGCTACAACATGATATGAGATTCTCCAATGAAAGGAATACCAATTATTAATATATTGCCATTATTTTAGCAATAGTGGCAAAGAATCCTGTGTCACCTTATAGACTAACAGGTGTATTGGAGCCTAAGCTTTCTTGGGTGAATACCCACTTCTTCAGACATGCATCTGAAGGAGTGGGTATTCACCCACAAAAGCTTATGCTCCAATACGTCTGTTTATAAGGTGCCACAGGACTCTTCACTGCTTTTACAGATCCAGACTAACACGGCTACCCCTCTGATATTTTAGCAATGTGTCAGATTTCTGGGACTGACTTTTAAAATGGCCAGATTAAAATAATGTTTTCAGTTTAAGGGAACTAAAAATCTGTCTTGTCTGGTATTTATCCTATAATGGATTTGATGAAAACCAAATTTGTTCAAAATCTTTAGCTTATATTGTGACAAGCACAATGCTTTACTTACAGATGTAGCTGTGGATCTGGTACAAGGAATTCCTTACCTCCTCTGGAACTCCAACTCAATGAAAATGTTGAAGAAACTGAATCACATCGAGGAAATTCTGCTGGTGGAACAGCTGGATAGCACGTCATGTGCTATTTTTATGGCCTTTTATGATTAGGGCATTTGGTATATTACAAATCATCTCTTTGTGTGTTAGTTTGACAACTGAGATACTCAAGCAACATCCTAGATTTGTATACATGGTGCCAGTGATAGGACATTTTCAGAGGGATGTCAGGTCTGGAATTTGCTTCTCATACTTGGCCCAGCAGAACCTTCAGGACATGCTGCAAGGCTTATATGTTCACTTGGAGTTTGTAAAAGGTGATGGATTGAACAGAGCACGTTTAGTTTTTCTTTATTCTAGACAAAGTTCTTCTGTGATTTTTTTATATAAGTTATTGTCTTATTTTCAAGTGTATTGTTGCCCTAGAGAGACAGTGCTATCACAATTGTTCTTGCTCCTCCCCCCATGTTTAAAGGGCTTGTGCCGAATCCTGTTCTTCTTTATGCTTGTCCTAATTTCAGGAATTTTTTTCTGTTCAGTACTAATTCTCTACATCGACTATGGATTGGTTAGCCCTATGTCTGAACTGCAAAGAACCAGCTGTAGCCAATGAGGATCTGTACTAGGTAGATGCAATGGCTGTAGATTTTTTCAGGATTTCTCTATAACTGTGACAGCTTGAAAGTTACTTTTTCGTCTTGGGCTAAACAGTTCACCAGCATAGGGCCTGTTATTCAGCTAATATGATCCTTTCCCTCATAAGTTGTGGATGGTCTTATGAAAAAAGAGGCACTCTTTCATAAATTACTTTTCCTTTTACAGATTTTTGGTAAAGTACTGCAGATCTTTCAATTTAGAGCCAATTTTTCATGCTCTCATCCACTTACTCAGTTTATAAAATATTTGGTTATATATATGGGTAATGAGGTATTTGACATAATTAAGTTGTTGGTTTTGTAGTGTTCAGTGTATCAGATGCAATAAAAATTAATACAAATACTAAATAAATAATACCATGTATTACATTTTAATTATAAAGTATGTGTTTATATACATATTGGTGTAGTAATTGTAATACATGGTTTTAATTTTCTGTTCTAGATGTATCTGTATCAATTCTATGCTAAATAATAGCTTGTTATGAAAACCACATTCATTAAGGTATGTTGCTGGATGGTAGGTCTTTTTATTACCATCCTATGAGCAGTTGTTGGAATCCAGCTGGAAGAAGCTACTAATAGATTCCTATTGCCTACAGTGTAGAAAATTTTTTGTCATTAAGTATTTTCAATGAAAATAGCTTTTTGACCAAAATAAACATTTTCAGTGGCAGAAGGTAAAGAAGAAAGAAAAGGTGTGTGTCGGGGTGGAGGTGAAAGTTTAAACCAAAAACTCTGAAAACAAAAACAAAAAATTAAAATTGAAATGAGACAAAACACCACTTAATTCTGCTTAGAATTTTCTTGTTGAAAAATTATCCAAACAATTCATGGAAATTTTTGAATTATATGTTCTTTATTTCAAATTTGTTCATGAAAATGGAATTCTGTTTTTCAGCCAGTCCTAATATGGACTCATTGTGGTGGCCATGGCTTGTTAATTCATGTGGAATATAAGAAAGGTGGGACTGACCCTCTGGAAAGACTGAACTGGTGTTTAGGACAAACAGTTTTCTCTGGGGAACCTTAAGAAAGTCAGGCTTTGGGGGAAAGCTTAGGCTGAAATTGATGCTCAGCAGCCAAACCTGAGGAAGGTGGTAAGTTAGTGATAAATACATTAGGCTATATTCGCAAAAAGAAAAGGAGTACTTGTGGCACCTTAGAGACTAACAAATTTATTAGAGCATAAGCTTTCGTGAGCTACAGCTCACTTCATCGGATGCATTTGGTGGAAAAAACAGAGGAGAGATTTATATACACACACACAGAGAACATGAAACAATGGGTTTATCATACACACTGTAAGGAGAGTGATCACTTAAGATAAGCCATCACCAACAGCAGGGGGGGGAAAGGAGGAAAACCTTTCATGGTGACAAGCAGGTAGGCTAATTCCAGCAGTTAACAAGAATATCAGAGGAACAGTGGTGGGTGGGTAGGAGGGAGAAATACCATGGGGAAATAGTTTTACTTTGTGTAATGACTCATCCATTCCCAGTCTCTATTCAAGCCTAAGTTAATTGTATCCAGTTTGCAAATTAATTCCAATTCAGCAGTCTCTCGTTGGAGTCTGTTTTTGAAGCTTTTTTGTTGAAGGATAGCCACTCTTAGGTCTGTGATCGAGTGACCAGAGAGATTGAAGTGTTCTCCAACTGGTTTTTGAATGTTATAATTCTTGACGTCTGATTTGTGTCCATTCATTCTTTTACGTAGAGACTGTCCAGTTTGGCCAATGTACATGGCAGAGGGGCATTGCTGGCACATGATGGCATATATCACATTGGTAGATGTGCAGGTGAACAAGCCTCTGATAGTGTGGCTGATGTGAACCTATCCTTGCAACAAAGCCCGTTGCCAACTCTGTCCACATATCTATTCAGGGGATACCATCATAGGGCCTAATCACATCAGGGCTTCAGGTTCAACTTTTAAAATACTGTTTTGCAGATATTTAATAATATTGGTCATCTCTGATCTCCTGCTGAGGATTACTAACTCCTTATTACTGTTGTAATTGGTATTGCCTAGCAGTTGCAACAGAAAACAGGTTCCATTGTACTAGACGTTGTACACAGAGCTTCAGGATAGGGACTCAGAGTAGCAGCCGTGTTAGTCTGTATTCTCAAAAAGAAAAGGAGTACTTGTGGCACCTTAGAGACTAACAAATTTAAATGCATTTGGAGAGGAAGATGATGTCTGTCTGTATCTGTGCGAGTTTTTTCATGAAGTTAGTCTAAACTAGACTAAACTAGACAAATTTATTTGAGCATAAGCTTTCGTGAGCTACAGCTCACTTCATTGGATGCACTCAGTTGCATCGGATGAAGTGAGCTGTAGCTCAAATAAATTTGTTAGTCTCTAAGGTGCCACAAGTCCTCCTTTTCTTTTTGCGAATACAGACTAACACGGCTGCTACTCTGAAACCTTACAATTCCTCTGTAGATTCTTCCTTGCTCTGAAGGAGTGCATCTCCTATGGGTTGGTGCAGAAGCTGAAGCACCCTTTACTGTAGGCTGAGCCTAGTAGTACAACCTAGGCCATAATTATTTAAGTAAAAGTAAGCCACTACCAAAAGGAAGCTCAGATGATTTAATGTAAATTAAGGTAGTAAGATGGTGCACGTAGGATCATTTATTAAGCTTACTCATTTTTCTTTATGAGCAATGAATCTTACAAATTTTATATGCTTTGTCCAAATAATTAAATTCTGTTGGCTCTTCAGATATAAATACTTCTGTACAGCTTGCAGAAGCAATCCTCACCCATTCAGAAACTTCAACTTTCACCCATACCTTTTAAAAAAGCAGTTTCCCCCCCCTTTTAAGAAAAAAAAAAAGTAGTTCATGCACAAGTTAAAAGCCAAAATTCTGATAGTGGATAATCCCAGTAAAGCTACTGAAACAGAGTAAGGCTATCAGAATCTGGCCCATAGTTAACACAGGTATGTAATACACAGAACTACTTCCTGTATCTTTAAGAATGCTGATTTAATTCCAGTTTGGTTTATTCTCTAACCCTTTTCCTTATAAAGTCTTTAAAACATTAATATAAACCGATACCAATGAATCACTGGGGTCGAAAGGAACAAGCAGCTGGGTTATATAATTCTGCTGCAGTAGGCTGGGACAACAAGAACCTCAAGGTCTCTCACACACTTTGTTAGGTAAAGCAAAGTTACTGATTTTGAGATATACTCCAAGGAATCATCTCATTATCCCACCTTCAACCCTTCCCCAAAATGTCCTCTGGCTAGGCCTGTAGAATGAACGTAAGCTGGGCAGATAGAACTTGTTGAAGGGTGAGCGGTCAGAGGAGAATGGACAGGAGTTGTTGGAGTAGGGAAAAATATTTGTTTTGCAAGCCCATTCCAGAAACTGGAGGTTGACTCTGGAGCAAAGAAATTTTGTATGACTCTGTATCGTGCACCAACAAGATTCCTTCCAGCAAAGAAACAAAATGTTTCCCGGGCACTTATCCAGGGAGTGGACAACTGTGTAATTCATTATTAGTTTTCAGCATACATGACTCACTTAATTTGATAATGCTTAACATGGATACTCTTGACACAGACTGTGGAGACAAATCTAGACTTTGTTATAGCTATATCAATATTAAAGTAAATGATCAATATAGTTGTTTATAATTATAGATACATTTAACAGGTCTTGGTTTACGAGTTTCTACTTTACATATTCCCAGTAAACCTCCTTTTCTTACAAGTTATTATTAGAAATATCTTCTTAATAGAACTCAGAAATTGAGAATACATCTCTCAAGCCAGCCTGTTTTAAAACCCTGTTTACCAAGGACTATTTCATATCAAAAGGCCATTTTTTTCCAATCTCTCCTGTTCTTGCACCTCATACAGATCCCCAAGATGCTGTGTGGTTTTTGTGCCTCTTTAAGTCTCCATTTTCCTGGTTTCAGCCAGCAACTTCTAGCTGGGAAGAGTGACAATGGCCTTTGGAGATCTCCTAGATCACTGTTTCCAAAGTCATAGGTCCTGACCCACCGTGGGTTTCAGGAAAGGTCTATATGCGTTGTGAATGCCCTGGAGATGCTCTCCTCCCCTGCTACCATGTTCATACTTTCCCTGGACATCAGGCAGCAGCATGGGGAGCAGGCTCTGGGCAGCAGTAGTGTGGAGGATGCAGCCAGAACCAGTGAGCAGACAATCAGCAGCCTGGTAATGATTGTGGCTCAGCCACACAGAGAGAAGCTGGTTGGATCAGTGAGAGCAAGGGGCTTCGGGGAGCCAAGCAGGGGGTTCAGGGGCCTGGCTGGGCAAGCAAGGGCAATTAGGGGGCTGGAGAAGGGGTTGTAAATTGTAGGTCCCCCAAAAAAAGATAAAATGCAAGTGGTGGGCTGCCTTACTAAAATGTTTGGGAACCTGTGTTCTACAGCATGAACTGCTGCAACACAATGATCTTTTTAAACTTTTCTTTCCCAGGGTTGCCACTACAGCACTTCTCGTTCAAGTTGACATGTCTCTGTCAAAATGTTGCCTCTAAGGCAGGCATGCACGCACGTGTGCACACACAAATGGAGAAATTCAACCCTGCTATGGCTCCATTGATGTCAGTGAAGTCATAGCACGGAGGAATTTGGCACTAAACATCCTTAATATGGAGAAAATGAATGCCATACATCCATATAATTATGGAACAAGTTTAAAAGATTGCCAGCCTGTGAGCCAGGAGAGGTTAATGAAACCAATAGATCATTTTAAATGGTAAACAATTATGGCAGCAAAAATATATTGAGATGGTAAGATATTTGAAGCCAGCCTAAGAAATGCTGGAAGTACCTATCTTTGCAGCCATCTATCACTAGTACTAGAGATGGGACATGTCAAAGATGAGCGAATACTTGATTTTTGTATTCATCACTCAGTGATACTCCAGCTATGCATGACTTGATATTTTCTTGCAAACAGGGCCACATTTTGATATTCACACTGAGTTGTACCTTACTCCTCAAGCAATCCCTATGCAATCAAGGTACTATCCTGACTCGCACAATCTAGCCCACAATAATTAGTTTAGGAAATACCATGTTGTCAAGGTGGGAAAGCCCAAGACATTAGATCTTTATGACAACATATTTTTTTATTCCATCTGATACAAGTGGCCTATAACATTGTCTTTAGGCAATGAGAGAGAACCACAGGATTTGGCCAAGTGGGAATGCCACCTTGGTAAGGACTTCAGAATTTGGATTAGTGTGTACAGATTGTCTCTCTTGGATGCAGTGCATTTTGGCATGCCACTTAAATTTGGGACATATTAAACTTGCTCCTCTGTTGCCTCCTAGAAGTTTAGAGTCAGCTGCCAGATTCCATTGCATGCCCAACAGCTTCATGAGCCTAACCTATTTTGTCATTTTACAGTGATGATTGAACTCAAGAAGTGAAAAGCAGTGAGGTTGTGAACTCAGAGGGAGTTTTGCACCAGTCTGCAATTCTGGCAAGGAGCCCTCTGCAACTCCATGCTTTAAAACTGAATAACTTCTTTATGCATAATCTTTACAACCAACAATATGTCTATTGTATTATCATTACAATGTATTGTAACAACGCCTGTGCTCCTGCTGTTCATGCTGTTTACAACATTAGAAAAACCCTTCATTACAAAGTCTTGCATTTAAACAGATACCATGGCATATATTCTCTCCATGTTATGAGCGTATAATTCCGTTAACAATAATAGGCGTTACATGTGCACATTGGTGGTGACTTAGATTTCATGTTTAAGGGGCTGGGGATGAACAGATCTCCTAGTTTATGTCCTTACACACAAACACACACACCAATTTAAAAATCACTGGCTTGGAAGGAAAATGTTTACCATTTACATGCTGTAAGTAGCATAGGGGGTATATTATTAATAAGTGGAATTAATTGCATTGGCTTTATTGTCAGAGGTTATTTGCACTCTCCTCTGAATGATGAAAGCCAGCCTACTCTTTCCTAAAAGGCTATGTCAACAAATGCAATATGTAGAGTGCCATTTTATTTGTGTAATACTGATAATAAACCACCACACAATTCCTCTTCCAATCTCAGTAGTGAAGTGCTGTCATGTGTCTGATTTTTCTCTTAACAAAGAGCTTTCCAGTTTTACTAGTACATAATTACAATATATGCATAAATCCTAGTCTATTGCCCAATGTACTTAAAGATATTTCTTCAAGAGGAAAATTATGAGGCTAAAAATGCTGCTGAAACAAGAAATCCTTGACTAAATGCATTTTTATGCATGAATCAATCTTCAGAAATATTTCTGAAAACAATTATTAATGGTCTGTTTAATGGAAAACATCTTATTTGTTTTAGTGTGGGAGAGAAGTTTCTCAACATTGTCATCAAAGCTGTGCACAATGACTTCAAGACAATGTAAAAAAAAAAAGGCAGAACTTTTGTGCACCCTAGTAAAATGGAACCAGCAAAGCCCTTTTACAATAATTAGCTTTAGTAAATTTCTAATCAGACTAAGACATTCATTTAGCTGGACATCTCATGTACCCTTGTGGTAACATGATAAGCTAAGAAAGATGCCTTGAGAAAGTATTTCCTCTTGTAAACTAAGCACGCTAGGGATATAAAAGTAATACTGACTTGTTTTTTTTCCTCCTCTTTTGAAAGACAGCAGTTGTAATTCTGCCAAAGTACTTGCAGATACTGTCCAACAAACACTTGAAGATAACACAGCAACCTAATGTGCCCAGTATTCAGACAAGAGTGGGTCACGTGTTTAGCACCAATGCAAATGATCAGAAAGCACAGCTTGACATTGGACTAAGCATTGCCTCATTCCATTTACCAAAGGAGCACTGGATTAAAGAAACTCAGAGATGTACAGATAAGACGAGAACAGAAGAAATAAAAAGATATTGTTTCTTAATTGAGCTCTTGATAAGAAGGGAAAAAAATCACCATTCAAAGGAAAAAATAAAGTGATGGAACTTCTAAGCCTTGATGCATTTTTAATGTAGGGAGCAGAGAACAGGAAGGTATGGAATAAAAGTAAGTGCAAGCAGAAGAAGGCCCTTCTGATCTTCCATTTTGCAATCATCTTTGCTTTATTCATTATCACTCCTTATTTCTGATTTAAATTTTTAACCTTAACTTTCTTTCATTTAATCTTTGCACAATGTTTCTGCTATTCTAGTGAAATAGTAAGGCAGTTTCTTTTAGTTTAGGAGAAGTGCAGCTATTCAGCCTCTGCTGGGAAAGTATGACCAAGTTCAGCACCTGGGCGCATCTGTTCATAGTGGAAACAAAGGACAACTATATGGTTTGCAGTTCTTTATCAGAATATCCTTCCAATGACATTTGTCTAACATTGTGTTTATATCTGGTCCTGACTTTCATATAATCAATATTATACTTTTTATGTCTAGAATTAGGTTCCTGATCAACTTTAAGAATTGGGCAAAAAAGAATGTTGTTGTAAAGAGTATCACATCCCTTTACTGTCCAAAGTGTGAGAGTTTGCTTGAATAAAGGTAGGGGAGAAAAATAAGGAAAGATCTCAGGATTTGGGCCTGAATTAGTACCATTATCTGATAAAGTATTTCTTAACATAATCAGCAATGTTGAAATCACCCCCACCTCGAACTTTTGGTAGAATCTGCTGATTTTGTGGAGGAAGTAATAAACTTGCTGTCCTTTATAGTGTTGGAGTTGCTAAGATACTCTGTCCTTGGCAACTGTAACCCCCTTCCCCCCCCCCCCCCACACACACACACACACACGACCAGCCTTAGAGGCAGTCAGTCAGAGCAGTTGCCCTGGATAACAACTTTCAGATCCACCAAATCAGCATCTGGGGGAGGGCAGGCAGGGGTGCTACACTGAGGGTTAAAAAACAAAAAAAGAGCTGAGCAGCCAGTCAGTTTATGGGGGCTCCAAAAAAGTTTTCTTCCCTTGGCATCAAAATGCCAAGGGCTGGCCTTGTCCACTCAGACAACACTAAGGACACCATATCCCTCTTGTTTATAATCAGGTGGATGCAAGCTAGGCTTGATCTTCATCCTAGAAGTTGACATTAGGGACATCACAAGTGTTCCACTCTCCTGTTCTAAGCACTGTTTCATCTAGTGAAAGATTGTACCCTTCTCTCTGTCCCACCAGGGAAAAGAATCAACATCAAAAATTTGGCAGAAAAAAACCCCAAACTTTTGAATCATCTAAATTTTCAGCATGGTCTAGATCAGTGGTTCCCAAACTTGTTCCGACACTTGTGCGGGGAAAGCCCCCAGCGTTCCAGGACGGTTTGTTTACCTGCTGGGTCCACAGGTTCGGCCGATTGCGGCTCCCAGTGGGATCCACGATCGGCCGAACCTGTGGACACGGCAGGTAAACAAACCAGCCCAGCCTGACAGGGGCTTTCCCTGCACAAGCGGTGGAACAAGTTTGGGAACCACTGACCTAGATAGGTAAACTTCCTAAGTGCAAAGCCAAGATACCAATGAGCTGGTAGAACATTAGAAATCACCTTGTGATGGGCATCTGCCCCACACTAGCCCATAAAGGGTTAATAGACTCCTAGGGAGGCTGCACAACAGGCAGCCAATTGGAGAGGGCTACGAGGAGCAGCCAATCAGGACCGGGCTGGCGCATATAAGAAGAGCTGCAGGGCAAAATAGATCAGTCGCTCTCTGAAGCTTGGGGAAGAGGGGAGGATTGGCTGCCTTGTAGGCAGAGGGCAGCTAGCACCTTGGACAGAGCAGTGCTGGGAAGGATCAGGGGAGCGAGAGTGAGCTCCTGGCTGACTCCTGGGGCCTTGAGACAAGGATGGAGAAGGTGCTGGGGCTGCAGAGAAGTGGCCCAGGGAAGTAGACTGTGGGGTTTGATGGAATGCAGCACATGGCTGCCATCTACAGGGTCCCTGGGCTGGGACCTGGAGTAGTGGGTGAGCCTGGGTCTCCCCCCCACTTGTCACTGAGGAAGTGGCTGGACAGTGGACTGTGGTTCTTCTGGAAGGGGGAGAACTGAGGGTGACACAGCTGGAGGGCTGTGTCCTGAAGAGGATATGGTGTTTGTTGGAACAATTCACTTCCTGGAGCAGAAGTGACGGTGATAAGATGTCACCAAATGAGGGTGCAAACTAAGCTAGTTCCCAGGACAGCCAGCAGGTGGTGCCACAGCAGTGAGTCACGCCCCGTCACACACCTAATGAGTATAACCATCAACACCTTGGCACATGCTGCCTTCCCTGACTGCGATGGTCATCATGGTTCACTGACAAACTGCACCAAATGAAGCACACACATGTAATAATACTATAGGTGTAAAACCTTCTCTGAACCCACTTGCATATTTATTTTGGACCTACAAGTGAAGAGAAGCTTGCAATGCAGATGGAGTTTAATTTGTTAAGTAGGGAAGCTTAGATGCTGCCAGAACTGGGAGGACAGAACTTGTTGGAAGAAGCAAAACTACTGGAGAGTGTACCAATCCAGATGCCCACAGAAAGCAGCATGCCTGCTGGGGCTATCTCCCTCTCATAAAGGTCCCATTCCAACTAAGTCAAAGCAAAGAATCTAGTATGTGATGGATGCTGCAGATCACATGTACACACAGCAATCTAACACGCATTTCAGGTTGTATATACCAGCTCTTTATAAGGAGCAAGAAATACCTTAGCATATACTACCAAAGAGTTGCTCGTGCCCACTGTCAGTAATTACAGAATCATTTTCATAACAGGCTCAATACTTGAATCATAGACACCATCTTCACTTGTTTTGCCTGATTTTATACCCCCATTACATTCTTATCCCTCTGCACTGGTGGTAGATTGCCTGGGCTGTAATTAGACACTATGAATTAGCAAACACTGTCTTGTTCTTTTCAGAGTTCATCTCATGGACGAAAAAGAGGAGGTAGGTGAAGAGACAGTTGACCTATGATACTGTTACCCTCACTACAATTTCTCAGACTGGCAATGAGCAGTATATTAGTCAGTGTACTTTGAGCTAAAGTGCAATATTTCAGACTTCCTCTCTCTCCCGCTACCTACATGATATTACCTACATATCTGCATGCATTTAATTCATCCTTGCAAAACAGTAATTGAAGTTAACCAGCTCCAGATACAAAAGTGACTTGCCTGCCCTTTACCATTATGACTGGTGTTATTGAACAAATGAATGGTATTTTACCCACCCATTAAAATAATTAATTACTCACCCTGAGAAGGGACAAGTAAAATTTTGCAAGAGTGGCATAACAGATCTTTGCTATATTGCAAGCTGGAACCATTTACCCCTTCCCCTCAAATGTGTGTATAATATTAAAAAACCCTATATTGAAGTTACCTTTGGAAAGTCAGGTGTTCAAAAGTTAGAAAGGTCCAGAATTAAGAATGCTTGTGCAACCTAAATTTGTCCCACATCTGTGTATGCATTATGATGCAGTCTTTAATTACATGATCACACACTTTTTTGCACAGGACCCCTGCATCACTGACTGTACAAGATGGACAGTGCTCAGTAAATGGACAGCTATTCAGTATTTTATTTTTATCCTCATTGTTCAGTGTGTGGCCTCATGGATAGCTTACTACACACTTCACTGAATATAGAGTTATTAATTTCCTTATGGGCTTTTCTATGGTGCTTTCATAGAGGTACGAGTTCTTTACAAACCTTACTGAATTTATTATCACAACATGCCTCTCGGGTAAGGTGGTATTATTATCCCCGTTTTACAACTGAGGCACAGATTAAAGTCAAGAGTGTCAAAAGTATCAACTAATTTTGGATGCCCAATTTGAGATGCCTATGATATGATTTTTTTTCCAGAGCTCTTACCATTTTATATATTCAAAGCACAGATCATTGACTGCATTTGCAGCTGCAAGTGCTTGGCACTTCTGCAAGTCAAACCATGACTTCTTAAATGGGGTTCCCAGAAAATGAGGAACACAAAGGGTATGTCTACATTGCACCTGGGAGTGAGCTTCCCAGTTGTAGCATGGGCAGCAGGCTAGCCTCAGAGAATGGACCCAAGGGCACTCAGCAGTTTCGTAGTCAGGTGGTTAGCCCAGGATGCTGCCCATCCTACCCCAGCTATACTATTTTTAGCACACTAGCTCAAAGGAAGCTAGTGCATGTCTAGCTAGAAGCATGGTCCCAGTTGCAGCCTGTATAGACCCATACTGGCCATTTGTGAAAACTGTTTTATCCAGCATCACACAGGAACTCTGTGGCAGAGGCAGGGATAGAATACAATTCTCCAGGTAAGTATTCAGGTACCTTAACCATGAGACCACCCTTTTTCCATCCTGCAATCCCCAGATTAATTCACTATAGAACCCTGATTTATTCCTCAAGCCCCATGTAGCCTGTGCACTGCCTTACTTTTGGTGTGCTTGACTTTTCAGCACAGAGCTAGAAAGCTCTCTCTCTGCCTTGGGTGGGAGAGGGGAATAAGGACAGACACCCAATACACTCCTTGAGCCACAGTGAAGTCATCCCTCCTCCAGAGAAGTCATCCCTTCTGTGACAATTCCCAGAATAGATTCTGCTTCCTCCTGATGCAATAGTAGAGACAGAGCCAATATTAACATACTTTAACTTGCTGGCAAGAATACTGTGGGAGACTATCAAAAGCTTTGTTAAAGTCAAGATATATCATGTCCACCACTTTCCCCATATCCACAGAGCCAGGTATCTCATCATAGAAGGCAATCAGGTTGGTCAGGCGTAACTTGCCTTTGGTGAATCCATGTTGACTGTTCCTGGTCACCTTCCTCTTCTCCAAGTGCTTCAAAATGGATTCCTTGAGGGAGGCTCCCCAACAATCCCTCTCCCCACCCCCCACACAAAACAAAACCCACACATGACTCCATACTTCTCTCACCCACACCCAACAACCCTCCAGGTTCACTCCCAGGCTCCTTCCCTGCAATTACTTCCCCCCCCCAGCTCCTCTGTTACCCCTCCCTCAAAACTTTTGCTTCTGAGATGTGCAGGAAATGTGTTTCTGTATTGTTGTTTACATGAATTATTGAGAGGTTTCAGAGTAGCAGCTGTGTTAGTCTGTATCCGCAAAAAGAAAAGGAGTACTTGTGGCACCTTAGAGACTAACAAATTTATTAGAGCATAAGCTTTCATGAGCTACAGCTCACTTCATCGGATGCAGTGAGCTGTAGCTCACGAAAGCTTATGCTCCAATAAATTTGTTAGTCTCTAAGGTGCCACAAGTACTCCTTTTCTTTTTATGAATTATTGAGAATTCTGTATTAATATGCCTAGTAAAGAATCTATTTGTCAAAAAAAACATTGCCTGAATCTTGTTATCTGTACTGTAACAGACATACTGAAAGGTATTTTGAAATAAATTACCAAAATAATTGAAACTGGTATGATTATATTGTATTTTAACAAATAAGATATGCAGAATTTTAAAATATTTTGCACAGAAATTTGGCACAGAATTCCCCCAAGAGTAGAAACTGCACAAGATGTTCTACAAGTCGTCACTATGAGGGAACAAACAAAGCTCTTGTGGTTGAACTGAGTTTATTTTTGAGTATCTGTTCCTTCCTCTATAAGGATCAGCACCTCCCCTCCACTCCATCACCACAACAGGGTGCCAATATGGAGCATCCCTAGAGCCCATTTGTGAGGTCTTAAGTTAAAAGCATTTAAACATGCTATAGGTATATTATGAAGCAACTCCCATCATCATTTAATGACTCCTAGAATTGTGTCAGACATGATGAGGTTAGACATCAATCCACTGCAGCATCAGCATATGATGGCAATGGCTTCTGCTGGAACAGCCCACTAATCAATGCCATAGTATAAACCTAACCTTGGCATGCAGAAGCACTAGCTCTCGCATTATCCACACACTTCCCCTGTTTCTTCAATTTAGCACTAGCCCAGCTTATGGAGTCTTAGAGGCAGCTGCCTGCCTCACCCTCCAAGAAGAGCAGCTGCAGTGGTCTGGCACAGAGCCATTCTGGAAGTAGCTGTATCCACCCACCTGAAGAGAAACATCTGCCTCAGCTTGTGGTGAGTCCTTCCAGGACTCATGCTGCACCAGTCCTTCAATAACAGCTTCTAGAACACAGGATGGGGGAGAGCAGAAGTGCTACATGTATTTATTTCATTTGAAATGAAAGACAATAGTAGAATTTGTAACAGTTGTGTTAATAAGAGAACTCAAGCGCTCAGAAAAGCAAACGAACATTACAGGGTACAAGACTTAGATACACAGGTAGCCAGACTCACCCAGGGAGGCCATGTAACCTGTTTTAATATCAAAACTATTAATGTATTTTGATAGATTTAATTGGCACTATTTGTAGGAGGTGTTATTTTACTCATGTTGTAGTTACTATGGTACTGGTTGTGCTAAGCCTATGAAGATAGTGTGAATGAGATGTTTCTAGAATATTCAGTCTGATGCGAGTACTGGTAAAGCTGGTAAGTGCTGCACCTTAGCTCCTGATAAACATGACTTCATAGTACATTATTAAACATTATTCAGTATGGGCCAGATTTTGACCCTTGTGCCCTCAGGGTCTCCCAAGCACATACAGAGGGAGGGTCTTCTCCCCAGTTTAGCAGTGGCCACCTACTTCCTCCTCAGCCATCAAACCCTCACTCCTCTCAAGTTGAAATCCATGGTTCTGTGTTCCTCTCCTCTTCCTGCCATATGTTGCAGATGTGATTTGAGGAAGACTTAGAAATCCCATTGTGTGTAATGGGGATCTCCCCAGCAGAGTGAGTGACCCAAAAAAAACCCCCCACTAAAGCCAATTGACTGTGCCAAACTGAACACTGTCAGACAGTTTCATGGGGGGGGGGGGAGTTGAGATTTTGTCCAGCCACCCCATGATTAAGGCAGCTGGGAGTAAGAGGATAAAGCACAGTCCTGTGGAAGAGACCTTACCTAGGCTTCTCTAACAGAGACCAGGCTGGATGATTCAATTGAGTTCAGCTCTTTCTGGGAAGGTACTCTGTTCACCAAGAGCTGAGAAAGGATCAGGAGGTGTCTCAGTGGCTCCACTGTGAAAGGGGATAAGAGGAGGAGCTTCTGTGGTGGAGGACCAGGAGAAAAGGTAGAGAAACTGGAGAAGGAGGAGGAGAGAAAAGGGAGCTGTGGAAAGGGTTAGAAAAAAAAGTGTAGGAATACATATGGAGATAGGACAATTGAGCAAATGGAACAGAGAAAGAAGAAACAAGGCTAGGATTTAAAGGGGGAGAAGACAGAAGACAACTCAAGACAACTGGCTGGCTTGTGAATAAAGGGGCTAGCAGGCCATTTGAGGAAGGCAACCTGACTTGTAACTACTCCGATTTAAAATCTTGGGAAGAGTGTAGGTGGTAAAATAGACAAGGGCGGAGGTGGATTAGTTGTAGCCAAAGAGGATGATAACAGCTGTATTTTCTGGCTCCCATAGATCAAGAAACTTGTGCCAAGACAAAGTATGAGGTTTAATTAGTCACAATTTGTTTTTGTAGCTCCAGATGTCAATGGATATAAAATTATCCAGTTTTACAGCCAAAATATTTGTCTGTGACCTCTTGCAGCAATGAATTCCACATGCTGATTACCTACCTCCTCTCAAAAGGGGGTTAGGCTGGGGCCATCTCTAGGAGTGATTGGCCCCAGTTCAGGAATTATATGAATTTACTATTTCTTTAAGAGTATAAGCTTTTATGTAAATGTAGCACATATGTAAATATGAAATTTGCCCAAGATTACTGACAGGACTTTCAAAACAGAAAAGGGTTTGGTCTTCCTTCCCACACCCACTGTTTGGGTCAATGAAACAGCCAGTGGAGTTGCACTGGTGTAACTGGGAATAGAATTTGGGCCACTGATTTTGAAACCAAAGTTGTGAATGATGCATAAAATGGAAAACCCACGTCCAGTAGTCAGAGACTAAGGACAAGCCTTTGCCTTGGCTGTTTAGATTGTAAACTCTTTAGGGCAGGAATGGTCTACTACTATTTGATTTTAAGGCACCTAACAGAGTCCTCATTTCAGATGGGGCCTCTGGGCAGTTCTGTAATAAAAATAAAATCACTGAACTATGCTGGGCTGTATTGTCCTGTGCTATACTGGGATGCACTCTTCACTGACAGATTAATGAAGTTAGTTCATTAAGAGATTAGTCCAAAAATCTCAAACTCTGAAATAACTACATTAAAGGTTTAATCATATACCCGTTCATTCTGTCCTTCAATCTATTTGGTAGCCAGAAGGCAGGCACCTTTGGAAACATTTCACATAATGTGCATAAATCCACCAGAATGTCTCTATTAAAATAGGTTTAAAATGTTTTAATGAAAAAGTGAAAACATTTTTAAATAGTCATTAAAGTATTCTGCCTTACCAGACCTAGTAGTATGTTACTGGCTAGCAAGTAATCAAGCTGCCTAATCCAAACCCCCGTGATGTTAATGGGACTCTTAATTGACTTCAGTGGATTGAGTCAGGGTCTAGTCACCTGGCCTAACTACAAATAGGCAAATACAGTAGCTCTGTGTTCAGAAGCATCTGACCATTCCTGATCTCATTTGCCCTTTCCCCAATTAAGATAACAGCACTAAATGTTGAACATATAGCAAAGGGAGAGGAGGTGGTGACCAAAACAGCACTTTGATTGCTATCTTTATGACTTCTTTTTTAAAAAGCAAATATAAATCTACAGTTTTTCATGTAATATATCAAATGTAAAATGAATAGGAGCGCTGCATTTGATGCAATTCAGATTCTCAGTGAAGGGTGGTAAAGTAGTTCTTATCCATATTTAAGATAATAAAAAAGGCTTTTAAAATGCTAATCACGTCTCACCAGATTATACCTTCCACATAAGGCTTAGTCATTGAATCAACCAAATGTTTTCTGCCCAGAAATGTAAACATCTACATCAACAATGCTTAGCTAAAAAGAATACATTGAATGGTATGTAACAACTTCTATAGTATCTTCCATTTAAGTATCCCAAAGCACTCTACATACATTAGTAAATTCAATCCAGTGAGGAAGATAAGCATTATCTTCACTTCTCAGATCTTAAGAGACAGTTGTTGAACATAAGCAGCACAGAGGGACACTGTAGCGTAACTCACTTCAAAAGTGGCAGCATGGACCCTTCATTTGAGGAAGGTTGTCTCATGATCCAAGGAGAGCAGAGGAACGTCCTTAGTTGGCAGATGACCAACCTTTTTATTTCCATTTTTCCTGCACCCCTGAGATTACTCCAGGAAATGCTGATATGTTTGAGAGATGCAGACAGGCTATGGCAATATTGACTTAGTCATTAGAAATATCAATAGATTAATATATTGTGATGAGAACAGTTTGCCAACCAGGTGCAAAACTGGTGAATTTCACCAGACATCTAGACTAGGTCTACACTAGACACCCCTTTTGGCTATGCCTAGGGTATGTAGCTAAACTGCAGTGAAAAGCTGGCTGTGTCCACACCAGTGTGTAGTTTTCACATGCCAGTGACAGGCTCTGGCATGGAGAGGCAGCATGAAAGGCTTCAGCAGCTTCCCCCTGCCAGAGTCTTTTCCTGTGGTGGGGGAAGGCTCCAACAGTGGGAAGCTGCCAGAGCCTCCCTCCATTGCCTCCTTGCAACCAGAGCATTTCCCTGCTGCTGGAGTATTTCTGGGGAACAGCTGCAGCAACCGTGAGGCAGCAGGCCATTACCTGGATAAAAATATCAGTGTAAATGGGGAGGCACAGCTTGGATGATTAGAGAGCTGTGTAGGATATTTACTTGGAAACATACCCAGACACTTCAGGCTTGTCTGTACTCTACTGGCTTAAGCTATGCTTCACCATCTACATTGCTATTTAAACTCATACTGGGAGGCTACCCATGGACATTCTCTACCACTGAAAGATGGTACAATGTAGACATAGCTCTAGATTAATTTCCAATAAATAGTGGAGAAGAGCCAATGGGGTGTGTGTGTGTGTATATATATATATACACACACACACACCCCCCATTGGCTCTTCTCCACTATTATATATATATATATATATATATATGGAGAGGGAGAGAGACACAGACCACTGACATAGGGAGGTGTAGGAGAGAAGTCCTGGAAGTTAGATCTAGGTTGCTAGGGAAAAGACTTAGGTCCAATTCCTCTGTGGTACCTTTTTTAAAGATGCTTCCGGTTTCATGCACAAGGCCAACCAAATGGTGTGGGGAGGTTCTTCAGAGTTTCAATGAAATGATAAGATGGTGTAAACATGAGCGGTTTCAACTTATGAGCCTGAGGAATGCTTTTTGGAGAATGAAGAGCCTATTCAGAAGAGATGGGCTCCACATTAACATAAATGGAAACACATGACTGGCACAGAAAATGGATCAAGTTTTTTTTTTTTGGAGGGAGGGGTGAATTTAAGATAGGAATTGGGAAAGCTGGCAGGTCCTGAGGAACTCCCAGGTCAAAGACATCTGCCAGGGAGATAATACAATCTGTATCCAGGACAGATTTTACAGCTAACTGGGAGACCAGTTTGGTTACATTGGTGCAAATAAGAGCAAAATGTGATCTCATGAAGTTAAATTCAGAGCTAGTATAGGTAGGTAAACTCCTTAGTGAAATCAACAGTTGCACTAACTTAAACAAGACCTTAATCTGGTCCCATACATACAGTGGGGCTGTTAAAATCTAGATCTGCTGCTGTAAATCCTTCAGGCAGGGAAAATATAGGACACTATATTGGGTTTACAAATCCCATACTGAGCACAGACAGAAGGGAGAGGAGAAAGTCTTCCCTACTTACAGGCAACCAGGCTGGGCATAACCCAGCACAGCTGCCAGTAGTGCCAATCATAGAGACATGCACTCACAGCTGGGACCAATAAGGAAAACAAGCCCAGCTATAAAGGAAAGAACAGATTGAAAGAGCATTGGGGAGGAAGAAAGGCCAGAAGGCAACAGATTCCATGCCAGACTGCTTCTAAGAAGCTGTCTAGGAGACAAAGGAAGACTGCAAGCCCTGGAGTTTAAGGGCTGTGTAATGGCATCAGAACCCACCTCTTACAGGTATCCTCTTTCTGATCAGTGTGAGCCAGGTTTTCATACAGTTCTAACAACAGGATAGCACCTACCTCTCACAAGCACCTCCCTGGCTGATGGTTGTACACCAGGTCTTCGATGACTCAGTCCTCTGGTTGAGTCATACACACCCCTTCCAGGGCATACAGTCTCTAGTTCTTTCACATGGCCCTGGTATTGGGGCATGACACTAAGGCTTCCTCCCCAGTGGCACTGCCTTCTTTAACAGCCCCACAGGGGCCATCTCAGTACCCTCAGTTCATGTCCTTTGGCAGCCCTCCCTGCTCAGTCTTCAGACCAGTAGGGCCAATCACAGTACCCTCACCCATCTGGCTAGGTCCTGGGCTAAGTCTGCCCCCACTGACCTGTCTCTAGTCCTGCTGCTCTTCCAGCTAGCTAGGTACCCAGTCTTTGGAAGCCTGCCCAAAGCTCAGTCCTGCCTGCAGTGAGCTATCCAGGGTCTTGTTGCTCTTCCAGGCACCTAGTTCTCTCTCTTCAAGCTCCAGGCAGTAACTGACAGCTTGGCCTCTGCTGCTTCCTTTTATATGGTCCTTATGGACCCTGATTGGCTGCTCCAGTAGCCCCTCTGATTGGCTGCTTGGAGGACTTCTCTTCTTTTTTCTGGGGCTGAGTGAGGTAGGGCTGTGCTGCCTCCAGCAGGGGCCCCTCTGGACCTAGTCCACCCCATCAAAGGCTGATTGACTCATGTCAGGTTAAGTTGATGGACAGGGCTAATTTGAGAGGAATAGAGGGAAACCAGTTAGGAGAAAACTGGGACTTCTAGAGAGATTGTCAAGTGCTCTAGGGTCAATGTGGTGCCAGAAGTGGGGCTGAGTTTAATTGTCTCAGCAGAAAAGGGAAGCTCTGGAGGTGAATCAGTTCCTGCAATGGCTGTCCGACTTGAGCACAGCAAAACAGAAGCATCAACAACTGTTCAAACAGATAGCATTGCACCAGCAACAGCTGTTACCAGGTCTACCATCCATTGTACCAGCTGCAACTTCTCAGGGTCCCACCACTATGTGGAATGTGTCCCCTACTCTTCAGGGAACCATTCATTCTTGGTACCTTTTGCAAGACTGACAATGGCCTCTCAATGGTCCCCAGCCCAGTGGGCAATGTGGCTTGCTCCACTCCTCACTGGGGAAACCCAAGCAATATACTAGGGACTTGAAGATGCAGCAGCCCAGGACTGTTCATAGGTGAAGTCTGCCATATGGGACTAGCTAGGTCTAGAGAAACAAAAATCTATAGCCACCATTTCCAACGCAAGCGCTACTTGCCTGTACCATGGCCATGGGCAATCATACAAAGGCTAGAGGACTTCAGCTGGTGTTGGTTTGAGCCAGAGTCTCAAATGGGATCCCAGAGAGTACAAATCAGTTATGGAACTGTTGGTACAGATTATTCTGTCTATCTGGTTTGCAGACACCCCGTGGTAATCCTAGCAGACATCGCCCAGTTTATGGAGAACTATATGGTAATTCAAGACATCCATGGGCCTTCTGCTGCAGAATTACCTACTTCATATACACTGGAGAAGGAAATGTACTGAGAATCCCAGGGTGGAGGTGGCCCATATTGAGTAAACCACAAGAAAACCCAGACACCTGCCTGGTCATCTGGCAGGATGTAAGATTTCCCCAAAACAGCAGGCTCATAATTTAAATGCCCCACAACAACAAGGGAACAAGGGCCCAGTGAAGCTCAGAAAGAGGACAAGACCATAGAAGACAAGGGACAGATTCAGTAGCCTGTTACTCCTGTGGACAACAGGGACACAGGTTTCATGACTGCCCATACAATGGAGTGTAATTTCAGGCAGATGTGGACAGGACAGAATAGGGCCTGCGGGGGAAAGCCCAGGGAAACTAACAATTCCAGTAGAAGTGAATGGCCAAGAACCACTGGCCCTTGTTGACTCAGGATATAACCAGACATTTTTCCAAGAGCAGAAACTGGAAACAGGAGGGAAACTTGAAAAGGGAAAAATCACCATTAAATGCATCCATGGAGATGTTCTACAGATGACAGTAAAATTGGCCATTCATGGGAATCAGAGGACGGTATGTGTGCCTCTGGATATCCCCTACCCAGAGATGTTTATTGGGACTGGACATTTTTCCTTGAACTTTTACAGAAGCTTCCCTTAGTGCAGGAGCCCAAAGAAGACACTCGAGAAGGAACATTAGGAGTTCTGTTCCCCATTAAGGACCCTAACCTACTTACCTCATGGCCTAGAAGGAAGAAGTCCCAGAGAGAGGTGATACAGGCGACCCCCTTCATAGGCATAATGAAGACCACAGACTCTATAGTCAATCCAGAAGATGCGGCAGACCAGCATTCCATAGGCCAAAATGAGACAGCCCCTCTGCAATTGGACCCAAAGAGGCTAACGGGCTTCTTGGATTTCTGCATGGAGCAAAGAAATGATGATACTTTGAACTGGGCCATTAAACAAAGTAGCAGTGATAGACAATTGGGAAGTGAACCTCCTGAGGGCATGATCATACCCTCATTTTTGTCATTAAGACCGACTTGTTATATCATGTAGATAGTGTTTTGCATTTTCAGTTTTCAACAAAAAATTTACAAGGTTTTTTATTAAAGGAGTTTGGTATTTACTGTTTTATACCAATTTATCAATCCACTCAATATTTGAGGGGGTACTTTTTAAAAAAAAAACCCTAATGCTTTATGCAATTGTTGTGTCCTGAAGCTCTGAGACTGAAGCAGTTCTACTGTATAAAACACAGAACACACATATTGTGGAGATTAGAAAAATCTAACATTAATATCGCACTATGATTGACTCACAAGGAGATGCTGCCCACCTATTTCCTTGAGTCCATTTAGTGTGGTGCTGAATTTAAATCAATCCTCTGCAGATAAAGATAAGGTAAAAAAGGTAAAGAAGGGGTGAAAATGCAAATCTATTCCTGAATACCAACAAGAAAATCAGTGCTTAGAAAATGTCAAGAAAAGTAAAGATGGACTGAGAACAATGCATTGCGCTGCAAGGACTGCAGCACTGAGGTCAGTGCTCGTGCTGACAGAATAAAGAGTGTGTTGAAAGCAAGAGACACAAGAAGCTTAAAGAAAGTGAATTTTGGGACAAACAGTCACCATGGCTTTCACCGTGACTTTAATGAAAGAGAAGACACAGCATGATTGTGTCAATGAATTTGTGCATGCTTTTTGTTTTGCCAGACAATCACTGTTAATTGTAGAGGGGCCTATTGGTGACTTTCTGAGATAATATTGTGCAGCAGCAAAAACCTTTCCAAATGCAGACAACCTCACTTGTAAGTATCTGAAATAAAATGATGATATTTTAGTATCTAGACTGATGGAAATGTGGTGTCTAGTCTGATTTTTGACAAGTCTCCTGATGCTTTGGACTGTCCAATTCTTGGCCTTTTGTTTTTGATTTTGATTTCAAAGTGAATAAACCTACATTGTTTTGTGCTGATGTGACATTCATCCCCTCTGCTGATAAACATTTTGTCAATGCAGCAATAACTGACATGTTTGATATGTACCAACTAGCTTGGGAAAATGTGGCTTCAACTAGACACAGATTCTGCTTCCTACATGGCTAAGTTTGCACAGGAGATTAAACTCAATCAGAAACTGGAACTGCTATGTACTACCTGCCCTGCTCACCTAATTAATGTTGTACTGTCAGTAGCTACTGGTACAGAAGAAATGAAAGACGTGAAATCTTGTATCATTGGATTTGAAGCCATTTTCAAGCATGCAAACAAGTTTAAGGCTTTGTTTTATACAGTGTGAGATAAGTGCAAAGCCAACTGCCGATTATCTACCCCTCGTGTACCACATAGGTAAATGAGCTTGTACTTCCCTGCTTGTCTTGTAAATAATGTATGGACTGCGCTAATGCATCTCCTAGAGCATCCTGAGTTTGTTGGTTCTAAAGCAGAAACTCTGAAGTGACTGGCAAATAACCAAAATGACCACCAGATTCTGCACACCAAGGTAACATTCATTGTTGAAAACTTGGAATCACCGTGTGACACACACAAAATATTGGAGTTTTCTCTGACTACTCCCAACATGTTTGCCAATTCAGATGTTTTCCCGATCCCAACAACCAAAATCTCAGCTGAAATGAGCACAAAAGCTTCAGTAGAAACATACAGTGAGAAAACCCAGCTGTTTCTGGAAATCCTTATGACCGGAAAACACGAGAAAACCAAAAAAGCATTCAAAACCTTCAATACAATGCTCACAAGAAATGGGAGATGACTGTAGCCCATAAACTGAGCCCCAAAATGTTTGGGGCCAAAGATTATTTTTGGAATGTCATCCAGGTGTTGCACCCCTTCTTCAAGGTATTTTCGGCACACTATAACTGTTATTCCAGAATGTTTCAACCATTTGCCACTAAAGATGAAATCTCAAATCTGAACATGCCTAACCCTGATAATATGAAACTAGATGTGCTGGCTTTTTGGACCAGTCATCAAAACACACTTCCCAACTTCAGCAAATTGGCAAGGTAAGCTTGGGGTGTACCCCCAAGATCTATTGATACAGAGCACTTATTTTCAAAGTTGGACTACCTCCAAGACAGCAAGAGGCTCAATAGTGAGGATGCATAATTTTCTTCAGAGTAAGAGTATACAAACCAAGATTTCTGGAAAAACTATTAGCTCAGAGAGACAAAAAATACCTTTGTACATAAAAAAAAAAAGGTTTCAGTTATCCTGTAGTAAAATGTGTATATTATGAAAGTCCCCATCTCTCCCCCTCACCTCCACCCCGATTTTTTTAATTCTTGTTTTAACCTGATTTCATCCTGGTTTTAATGTTTGGAAAATGAACACTGACAAATTCTCAGAATTTTTTTTACAAATAAAAACTGAAAATGCAGAACACTACATCTAGACCAGGACAAGCAGAGGCATGAGATATGGATGCAATTACTTGTGCCCTGGTTATATCATTTGAGCTCCTACATTTAGTGCACATAATCCTATGTGCAGGACACCATGGGAAGGATAAGACCAGGGCTGGCCTTACCATGAGGCAAAGTTGGAGGGGGGGGGGTGGGGTGCCACTAGGATCCAGAGTGTAGAAAATAGTGTCTGCTGCTGGTGCATATGTATTCTCTCTGCTCTAGATGCAGAGATGGTGGAGTACTGTGCTGGAGGAAGGAGGGCACAAGAGACATAACAGGCAGGAGAAAAGGTGAGAGGGAATAACAGAAAGCAGCAGGAGCTGCAGGGAGAGAGAGGAGGAGAAGTCTCTTGTGTACCTCTCTAGCACCCCCAGGAGCCTGGACTGATTTACACCAGCTTCTCAGGGAGCTTCCTGTTTCCTGCTGCTTCCCTGAACCCACTTGAGGAGAACAGGCAGTCAACTGAAGTAGTAGGAGCCAGTTAGGCCCTTAAGATGCTGCTATCTTCCCTCATTCAGGCCCTGCTACCAGCCTGCTTATTTGTCCCCTTCAATTGAGTGTTGAGAGCCACTATAGCTGGCACCGAACAGCAGTCATGAGTGAAAGAAGAAAACGCCCCTCTGGGGCAGTATTCAAAAAAGAAAAAGCAAAGGAAGCTTTTCTATCCAAGCAGGAAGGAGCTATCCTGAGATACATAGACACAAATGTTCATGACGAGCCTTCCGGCCCCAGTGAGGAGATGCCTGATCTTCCAGTTAGGCAGAGTGCAGGTTACCTGGCAGCTACTGCAGCATCTGTATCTCCATCTCAAATGGATGTAACCATGCACATTCCTAAAAAAAAGTGTAGATCAGAGAAGAGGGTGGTGGAGGTGCAAGAAACAGCTGCTGCTGAGTTTAGTTTCTTAAGTCTAGATGATCCAGGACTGTAGCCTGAGGTACTTCCTTGTACTGCATGGGCCACAGCAAGTGAAAAATTTCATGTTCCCCGAAGACAATGAAAATAGAAGTTTCCATCCAACACATTACTGGCTTGAAATCCCCAATGGTGACAAAGTGGAGAGGCCATGGCTTATGTACTCAAAAACCCAGAATGCTGGATATTGTTTTTGTTGCAAACTCTTCCAGTCTAATGTTCCAGCCACATTGGTTTCTACAGGAACAAAAGACTAGAAAAATCTGGCTAGAAATCCGGCATGCCATGAGAAGGCAGCAAATCACCAGAGCACATTCCATAGTTGGAAAGAGCTTGAGATGAGACTAAGGTTAAAGGCTATCATAGATGATCAGCATCAAGAGAAGATAGCATCAGATAGCATATTGGCAAAATGTTCTGAAAAGGCTCATTGCCATTGTGAGTATGCTTGCTACCCAAAACCTAGCACTGTGTGGAATTTCAGATCAGCTATATGTGCCAAACTATGGAAACTTCCTTAAAATTGTGGATGACTGAGTTTGATGCTGTACTCCAGGAGCATCTAAGAAGAGTCACCACCCAAGAAATGTACACACACCACTACCTTGGAAAAACAATTTAAAATGAGATCATACAGTTACTGGCAACAAAAGTCAAACAGAAAACTGTGGCAGATCTGAAGTCAGCAAGATATTATTACTCTGTTATTCTGGACTGCACACCTGACATCAGCCGTACGGAACAAATGGCTTTAATGGTGCGTTGTGTAACAACAGAACCTAGTGAAAATGTCCCTGCAACGGTGACTGTCAGAGAGCATTTTCTAGAATTTATTGACATTGATGATACTACAGGAGCTGGTATGACAAATGTGCTTCTTAAAAAGCTGGAAGATACAGGAATTGCAATAGCTGACATGAGAGGTCAGGGCTACGATAATGGTGCCAACATGAGAGGAAAGAACAGAGGAGTGCAGACACAGATCCAAGAGTTAAACCCTCACGCTTTTTTTGTCCCTTGCAGGTCTCATTCATTGAACTTGGTGGTCAGTGATGCAGCATCAGCTTCTAGTGAGGCTGCTGATTTTTTTTAATGTAATTCAAAGAATCTATGTATTTTTCTCTGCATCAACTCATCGATGGCAAATTTTGAAGCACCATCTGGGAACATCCTCTCTGACACTGAGACCACTGAGTGCCACACGATGGGAAAGTCAAGTGGAGGCAATAAAGTCTATCAAACACCAGACTGGGAAGATAGATGATGCCATAGTTGCCGTTATGGAGAATAATGCTATGACAGGAACTGTTCGTGGGAGAACAGTGGCAGAGGGAAATGGAATCACCGGAAACATACATAACTTCAAATTGCTGTGTGGCTTAGTGTTGTGGCATTGCACACTGTTTGAAATAAACGTTGTAAGCAAGAGACGCTAAGGTGTTGACCTTGACATATCTGGAGCAATGGAACAACTGGACAAAGTAAAATCATACCTACAGTCTTACCAGTTAGATGAGGGATTTCAAAACATTTTGAAGAGTGCACAGAAGTTGGCAGAGGAATTTCACTCTGAAGCTATTTTCCCACCCATTCAAGAATACAAGAGTCACCGAAGACGACAACATTTTGATTATGAGGCATGGGATAATCCCATAAGAGACCCCAAACAACAATTCAAAGTTGAATTCTTTAACCAGGTGCTAGGTAGTGCAATACAGTCAGTTGAAGAACATTTCATGCCACTCAAGGAACACAGTAGTATATTTGGGATGTTGTATGATATTCCAAAATTCCTCATTAGACCTGAAGAAGACCTACACCAGCAATGCAGGACACTAGAGACAGTGTTGACACATGATGACATGCATGATATTGATGCGAGTGATTTAGGTGATGAACTGAAAGCCCTTTCAAGATACATTTCAGCAGGATCAATTCCAAAGGCTGTTCTGGAATATATGTGCACAAATAAGTTGACCACCCTCTTTCCAAATGCTTTTGTTGCTCTGCGCATACTTCTAACACTTCCTGTAACAGTTCCCAGTGGAGAACGCAGCTTCTCCAAGCTGAAGTTAATAAAACCACATCTACGCTCCACAAAGAAACAGGAGAGGCTGGTCGGCCTTGCAACCATCTCAATGGAGCATGAGCTGGTCCGGAGTGTGGACCTTCAGCAGGAAGCAGTTCAAATCTTTGCAACCAAGAAGACACGGAAAACACCTCTTTGATTATTCAAACAGATAAAAATGCCAGTGTTTACTATGCAGACAAGAAAAGTTGCATTTGCTGTTCAGGTGTTTGAAAGTTAAGTGTTACTTAATTTTTGAACAAGGCATTTTAAGTTGTTAATTCTCCTTTATTGGGGTAGGTAGCAGAACAGTCCCATGAGAGGAGTAGAACAGGAAGAAGGCAGAATTGAGACTTTTCAAAGTTTTGGCCCAAGCGAGGAGGAATGGGTGGGCATCATTTGAGCTCCCCGCCTCAAGTGCCAAAATGTTGTGGGCCGGCCCTGGATAAGACACAGTCTGACCCAATACTTTTGCCCAGGATCCTTAAAGAAGTTGAGAATTTATGTGTGTCATGCCCTAAATGCTAACTAGTGGTCACCAAAGGAGTCCCATGGACTCTACTAGTACCCTTTCCCTTGATGGAGAGCCTCTTTGAATCAATAATAATCATTCTTATATGCCCGTGTGACTGGGTCAAGACTCACCACTGCTGGCACCTCCCACTGGTTGTTCCGGGAATTAGCTCTGTCCGCTGCAGAATGCCCTAAGCGTGTGGTGTCTTGCCCGTTGTCCATTCTGCTGCTCTGGGACCTGCATTGCTCCCTATTCGGCAGTGCCCACTACTCCAGACTCACCCCCTTCCGGGGGGGGGGGACGCGGTTAACATCAGTCTTTGGGACTCGCACCTGCCTCAGTGGCCAACCACAACCCAAAGCCTAGCCCCTTACCTCAGGGGCAAGTTGCAGTCTGTATCGGCCCCTGTCTTCCGTGGCCAGATGCAGTGTAAGGTGGGGACCCAGGCCTGCCTGCTACTCTGGGTCCCGACCCAGGGACCGTCTAGCAGCAGCCTCTTTCTGACCTCCTTCATTCCCCTCTCGTCCGTCTATTCTTCCCTGGGCCACTTTCCCTTTGGCCCTGTGCATCTTCTAGGCTCTTTGTAGCAGGGTCTGCAGCCTGGCAGGTAATGGGTTTGGAGCTCTCTCCTGCTCCCCCGAGCCTGCCCAGCACTGCTCTGTCTTGCTAGTCAGGGAGAGATTGCCTTCTCAACTGCTAGGCAGCCTTTATATAGGACCTAGCCTGGCCGTGATTGGCTGCCTCTTTCCCTGCTCTGAGGGCTTTCCCCAGCAGAGTGGTGGCTGCTGGCCAGGAGCCCAGCTCTGAAGGCAGAGCCACTGCCAGCAGCAGCTCAGAAATAAGGAGGCATGGTATAGTATTGCCACCCTTCAGCGCTGCTGCCTGCACAGCTGGGCCCTCAGTCAGCAGCTGCCACGCTACAGCTGCCCAGCTCTGAAGGGAGCAGTGCAGAAGTAAGGATGGCATGGTATGGTATTGCCAACTTTACTTCTGTGCTGCTGCTGGCGGGGCACTGCCTTCAGAGCTGGGCACCCAACCAACAGCCATTGCTCTCTGGCCATTCACCGCTGAAGGCAGTGCAGAAGTAAGGGTGGCAATACTACCACCCCCCTCTAAAATAGCCTTGTGACCCTCTGCAACTTCCTTTTGGGTCAGGACCTCCAATTTGAGAAACGTTGGTCTCCCCTGTGAAATCTGTATAGTATAGGGTAAAAGCACACACAAGATCAGATTTCACAGGGGGAGACCAGATTTCATGGTCCATGACACATTTTTCATGACCGTTAATTTGGTAGGGCCCTACACATCTGTGTACCATCCGTAGACAGATGGCCAGTGGAAAGACTTAATCAGATGGTAAAGAGAATGCTCAAGAAATTCATTAACCAAGACTCTTAACATTGAGACCAACTACTCCTGGCCCTACTCTTCTCCATTAAGGAAGTATCACAAGCTTTGACAGGGTTTTCATCACTGCAAGTGCTATATGGGCAACCACCAAGAGGCATACTAGACATGGTGTGAGAGACATTGGAAAGCCAGGCTCCAAGAACCAAAAACCTTGTAATATGTCTTAAAGTTACATGAGAGACTGGAAGCTATGGGACGCTATGCTAGAGGAAGGAGCACAGGTACAACAACAGTTACATTATAATAAAGGGGCAAGACTATGTGCCTTCCAGTCAGGCAACAATCTCTGAATCAAAGCTGATGGTCAAGTGGCAAGACCCTTATGAGATGGTAAATGAGTTGGAACTGCAAACTATTTAATCAGACAAATGGGGGGAATTAATCACAAATTGTAAATTTGCTGAAGCCAGGGAAAGCCACTTCATCATGCCATATGCTGAGGAACTGGGATCCCAAATTAGAGATTGCCTGAAAGAAAGCTCGGTGCCCCTCAGAAAGAACCTAAACCAGAAGCAAACAAAACAGGTACTCCAATCACTTTTACAAAGATATTCTGAGAACATATCCATGGGCCACAATCACATTCATATGGAACCCAGTAAACCACAGAAGAGCTCCAACCAATCCCCAAAAAATTGAGGAGGGTTATCAAGAAAGAGCTCAAGGTCATGTCAGAACTCGGGATATCCCAAAGTGACTGGAGAAGTCCCATTGTGCTGGTTCCAAAGTCAGATGACTCACTACATTTCTGTATAGACTTCAGAAAGGTGAACAGTTTCAGAAATGAATCTACCCCCTGCCTGGGGTGGATGAATTCAGACTGGCTGCGAGAAGCCCAGTATATCACCACTCTGGATTTAACAAAAGGATACTGGCAGATTCCCTTAACACCTGACTCTCAGGAGAAGATTGCTTTTCTATGCAGAAAATGGGCAGAGATGACACTAAAAACTAGTGAATCCTGAAACTACACCCTGTCTTTTCCTTCCTGCACAAATCCAGGTGCCTCTCATGAAAGTAAGAAAAACAAAATAGATATCGTTTTTATGGTCTTATGGTGTGTAAAGACTAATGTATCTTAATTTACAGCCCTGGAATGAACAGACAGAGCTAAACAGCATTAAAAAATGCTCCTCTCTCTCCTCAGAAAAATACTATGAAATAGAAATGATTATAAATATGCTGGAAGTTTTAAACTTTGAGCTTATGTTTTTAAAACATTTTTAAAGTTCTACTGACCTCTGTAGACAATAAATAAGAGCAGGAAATTCTCACATCTGGAGAAGTAGATAGTTATTTATATGTATTTGCCCCTGTTCTCTAGTTAATTTTGAATAAATTATTCTTTTTAAAGTTGTTGTGATGTTATAACTCTACACATGAATGATATAATTTGGTCTAAATATGATGGAACTACTTAGCTCATGGACAATGTAATAAACCTTAATTTAACCCAACAATAGCCTGCTCTCTTAACTTCTATATATATTACATTCATTTTGTTTGTATAAGTCAGTCAATGCTGCTTTTTAATGCAGTAATTTTTTTTGAGGAATATTTACTTGTATTGAAAAACATGCTTGCATAATTTCCAGGAACAGATTCTTGCAACTACTTGTAGCTTCTTCACGAGTGACTGATCTATGTACTTACCATAAGTAAAAGGATTTGAATTGTAAATTTCAGCTTGCAGGCTACTAAACCTCATTGACTCTGAGCAGCACCTTGAAGACCCTGGGGATGTTCCTTTAGTTTGCCATTTGAAACTGACACAAATAAAAGACTGAAGGCCAACAGACCTCATAAATCATAGTTACAGTGTCAATGCTAATTAACAAAGGGACTAATAACACACAACTACTGCAAAAAATAAAGACAGCTGGGAAAAGATTTTATTTTAATAGCTGGTATTCAGGATGACTTACCTGAAGCAGACTCTTTCATCTCTTCCCCATCGCTTTAGGGGTACACAGTCCCTATTTTTCAGGCTGGTGAAATGGGAAGGTTGCCTAGACGCTGACGAAGAAAATGTGAATTTTGCCAGAAGGGATGAGCTTAACCGGACCCACAACGAGGAAAAAGAGGAACAAGATGCTACCATAACCCTTAAGTTTAATGTCTCCCACCAGGATCCAGGATATCAATCCAAGGTTCACATGCAAGGTGCCCAGATCAAACTGATCACCGCTTGGGAAGCTGGATGGAATGTTACCAGTGCCATTCAGGTAAAATGCTTATCTATTTACATTAATCATCATTTTAAATACTTACTCTGTTTTGTTTTGCTTTAACTATATCATCATTTCACAACACTCGGAAGATTTTTGATTTCATCTCAGATGGTGGATTAATTTATTACTGACATATTTCAATGTTTTTACATGAAACTTACACTTTAAAAACAGGGGACAAAGGTCAAAAGGGAGTCCTGGGAAAGGTAGGGACACTCTCAAAAGAGATAGATTCTAAAAATAATTAAACAAAGTGAAAATAAAGAGATGCTAACTGCTTCTGTAGGTTTGGAATTGCCTTTCCATGTGTACATTTGTATTCTGAGAAAATCAGCAAGTTAAAGAAGGTGGAGATAAATCTGAGATACAATATGTAAACATCTCACAAAACCAGAGACAATGTATTTAAGACCAGTTTCATAGAATCATAGAATCATAGAATCATAGAATATCAGGGTTGGAAGGGACCCCAGAAGGTCATCTAGTCCAACCCCCTGCTCAAAGCAGGACCAAGTCCCAGTTAAATCATCCTAGCCAGGGCTTTGTCAAGCCTGACCTTAAAAACCTCTAAGGAAGGAGATTCTACCACCTCCCTAGGTAACGCATTCCAGTGTTTCACCACCCTCTTAGTGAAAAAGTTTTTCCTAATATCCAATCTAAACCTCCCCCATTGCAACTTGAGACCATTACTCCTCGTTCTGTCATCTGCTACCATTGAGAACAGTCTAGAGCCATCCTCTTTGAAACCCCCTTTCAGGTAGTTGAAAGCAGCTATCAAATCCCCCCTAATTCTTCTCTTCTGCAGACTAAACAATCCCAGCTCCCTCAACCTCTCCTCATAAGTCATGTGCTCCAGACCCCTAATCATTTTTGTTGCCCTTCGCTGTACTCTTTCCAATTTATCCACATCCTTCTTGTAGTGTGGGGCCCAAAACTGGACACAGTACTCCAGATGAGGCCTCACCAGTGTCGAATAGAGGGGAACGATCACGTCCCTCGATCTGCTCGCTATGCCTCTACTTATACATCCCAAAATGCCATTGGCCTTCTTGGCAACAAGGGCACACTGCTGACTCATATCCAGCTTCTCGTCCACTGTCACCCCTAGGTCCTTTTCCGCAGAACTGCTGCCGAGCCATTCGGTCCCTAGTCTGTAGCGGTGCATTGGATTCTTCCATCCTAAGTGCAGGACCCTGCACTTATCCTTATTGAACCTCATTAGATTTCTTTTGGCCCAATCTTCCAATTTGTCTAGGTCCTTCTGTATCCTATCCCTCCCCTCCAGCGTATCTACCACTCCTCCCAGTTTAGTATCATCCGCAAATTTGCTGAGAGTGCAATCCACACCATCCTCCAGATCATTTATGAAGATATTGAACAAAACGGGCCCCAGGACCGACCCCTGGGGCACTCCACTTGACACCGGCTGCCAACTAGACATGGAGCCATTGATCACTACCCGTTCATCCCAGGTCTAATTTAACTGATGACTATGAATTTGGACCAAAGAGAGTAATAATAAAATAACACTTTTTATTAGACATCAAATTTAAACTTGGTTCCATAATTTTCTTGATGGAAAAAGTGTTTTTTTCATATCCACAAATTTAGCTTAACATTGTTTTTAAAACTGCTTTTTCCCTCCCCCCTCGTCTTCATTTGAGACATCACACAGTAAGAAGAAGAAACAAATGTCTAAAGACATACTTCACATTTAGCATTGTTTATATACTAATCAGTAGCTCACTTGCAAATTTTCATGACACCCTAAATATGAAAAAAAAAGTTCTTCCGCTGTTGTTTGAGACTTTGATAACTTTAATGGACATTTGCGTGTTCATCCTCTTCTAACCCCCCAATCTTGTTGGGGGAAAAAAAACCCTAAACATTGTCTATGTCTCAATGAAGTTTACATGCTATATCTAATGTAAAATGAATAAAAATACAATAAAATTTAAGTCAAAGTTACCTATCATACGCTAAATGTGTTTAACTATGAACATAGACATATAAACATAATACAACAATGGAAATACATGTTAGTGACAAGTCAGTTCTTCCAGCTTCTCAGCATGGTCTATCAGCACAATGGGCAGGGGGTGAAATCCTGGCCCCAGCACAGTCAATGGGAGTTTTGCCATTGACTCTAATGAAATCATTTCACTTTGGAGATCAAGGGACTTTGTTTCTAGACCCAGTTTTATCAATGCCTTGTTGTATGACCTTTGGCAAGTCACTTAACCTCTCGTTGCCATTGTTTCCCCATCTGAAAAATATAGGTAATAATACCTGTCGCTCAAAGTGGTTTAAGACTCCTGGATCTATTTAAATACAATATTATATTACTTCTTATTAATTATTATTATATATTCCAATATAGAACTAGATATTTAGCAATACAGTAGCAATACTACTTACATATGGCAGATTATTAAAAGATTTTTTAAAAAGGACAGGTTTCAGAGTAGCAGCCGTGTTAGTCTGTATTTGCAAAAAGAAAAGGAGTACTTGTAGCACCTTAGAGACTAACAAATTTATTTGAGCATAAGCTTTCGTGAGCTTATGCTCAGATAAATTTGTTAGTCTCTAAGGTGCCACAAGTACTCCTTTTCTTTTTAAAAAGGACAAAGTAGCTAATCAGTTCAGGAAGAAGGGCTTCATTCACGGTCTGTCTATACTGCAGTAAAATACCTGTGGCTGCCCCAGGTCAACTCATTCAGGCTTGCGGATGGTGGGCCGGGGTTGGAGGGCTGTTCGGGCTGCAAGGCAATAAAATTGCAGTGTAGACATTTGGGCTTGGGCTCGTGCCCAGCTCTGAGACCCCATGAGGCAGGTTTGGTTAGGGAAATTCTATAAAATAGGTATCTAAGGCAGAAAAAAAAATCTTGAGTTGGCACAGATCACTGAACATATTAGAATTTGAGGGAATTTCTATGCAAACCTTACAAGAGAAAAATCAGGAGTTATGAACAGAATGATTAAAGCAACCAGAATGCTCTTGACAGGTGGAAACAAGCTCTGTTAAAATGGGAATGACAGTTGTTTTTGTCTTACCCAGAGGAAAGGGCAACGATGTTTTGCATGACAATTAGAGATAAATGTTTAAGTTGAATTTGAAAACACTCTAAACAGTTATTTCAGTGCACACAATTAATCCACAAATGAAATTATATTATAATCTGGAAATATTTTAAGGGTAGGTAACTTTTTGGTCATTATGAAATTCAGTAAAGAGGGCTTTTTTAGATTGTCTGCTTATTAAATAGTATTTATTTGCACTGGAAATGTTTACTTTTTTTCCTTCAACAGAAGAATATGAAATTTTGATGACAGCATTGTTTATGTAAATGATTGTTTCAGACATTTAAAGTTTCCAAGGAAACATGTTTCATATTCTTCCACTGTACATGCAAATGAAAACCTGTGTGCAGTTAAAAATACCTTTAAGAAGAGACATAACCCAAAATTACAAGATAAAGGGTTGCAGAAAAGTATACTCTGGCAGAGTGGTTCAAGTTACCCTTCTAGCTAGCAATAAAGAGGCAAAATTTTACACTGGTTTTCACAATAGTCTAGATTCTAACAATATCATAGTACCAAAAGAGTCTTTACATACCAACAGCATGGAAGAGGAGAGTAGTCAGATGAGATGACATGGCAAGCCAAAGAAAAAGAATGTCAAAATAAAAATCCCACTAAGCCTACGGAGTCCTGAAGTAGTGCAAGCAGCCAGAAAACAGCTATTAGGAAGATGTAAAATAAAGTATCCCAGCACTACTTTAACTTATAACCCGACTGAGATGGACTTCCCCAGAACTCTCAGCAACAAACACAAAGCTCAGGGCTGCAGAAAACTCATCTGTCCTACCAAACAGTTTCAAAGTGCTTTCAATAGTATGAAACCCACTACTTTTTATATTTAAAATATAGTTGGAATGGGTTCCCCCTCAGGGGCCACCTGAACTGGGGTATCACTGAGCCATCTGACCCACCAGCCTGGGCTCCCTCTCGGTGTTCCCGTACAAGTTGCAAAGCCCTCCAAGCTTGCACTTTCACCAGCATTCACACAGGTAAGACACACCCAGCTGAAGTCACATGCAGACTCTCTAACCACCTGCCTCCCAGCCTAGGACAAATGTTCCCTCTAATTTTTCCCACCCATGCACAAAATTAATTTTGTTATGTGCACCAATATGGAGGTGACACATCACCTTCGTATTGGTGCACATAACAAAATTCATGTGGTGGGGTGGGACTGAGGGGTTCAGAGTGTGGGAAGGGGCTCAGGGATGGGGCAGAGGGTTGGGTGCAGAGGGCTGAGGTTTCCAGCAGGGGGTGCTGGCTCTGGCATGGGGCTGGGGATGAGGGGCTCAGGGCTGGGACAGAGGGTTAGGGTTCGGAGGGGGTGAGGATGCCATCTAGAAGTGTGGGCTCTGGATTGGGGCTGGGAGGCTTGGGGTACAGTGGGGCTCCCTGGGGCTATGGTGGGGAGAGAGGACTCCCCCCAAATCTCTCTCCCCGCAGCAGCACCCGGGCTGGTTTGGGCTGGGGGAGGGGAGCCATGGCAGGTCCAGGGCTTGGGGAGAGGCATCTCTTCCCTCCATAGCCCTGAATGCCTGCGTGGTGCTTTATAGGCAGCTGCGCGGCCATGCAGCTTAGAGGGAATTTAGCCTAGAATCCCAGAGCAGTACCATCCTGCCATGGTCAAATCTGGCCACTATATGGGTTTAAACCCAGTCTGCCTCTCCCTCAATGTGAAGAGGACCACACATACTAATGGTAACCAAGCTGAGATTTTTCCCTAGACATCTGAATCAAACGCACAGTGGTTTGGATTAAAAAAAATAAGTTTATTAACTACAAACAGATAGATTTTACGTGATTATAAGTGATAGCAAACAGATCAAAGCAGAATACTTAGTAAATAAACAAAACTGCAAACTGAGCGTAATTTACTAGATAGGTAGGATGTGAATTAGCAAATCTCACCCTGAGTGCTAAACAGTGTGGCAGATTCTTAAGGCAGAAGCTGCCTTGGCTTTGCAGCTTGGGTTTCCCAGATTTCATACACAGGTCCCTTTAGCCTGGGACCATCACTTCCCCCTGGTCAGTCTTTATTCCTCAGGTGTTTCCAGGTATGTGGTTGTAGGGAGAGTGAGGTCCCCTTATGCTGCCCTTTTCCTCCTTTTATATTTTCTTCCCACTTGCTGGAAAGCTCTTTTGCTGTGACCTGGGTCAAACAGTTCCCATTGTGTAGTGCTATCTCTGAGAGGTTTCTATTGTACACAGTTCCTGGCATAATCCTTGTGCTTGTGTGCATTTCCTCAGTAAACCATTAACATTGTTTGGTCTTTTTACTGTTGTACCTGAAAGGCTGCTTGTGGGTATTTTCAACCTCACAACATGTATTAGTAACACATACATAGCCAAACTTAATAACTTCACATACAACGATAGCACATACAGTCCAACAAGATATTAATGTCTAGCAGATCAAGACTTTTAGAATGATACCTCACAAGGCATACTTTGTACAAAACATATCCTAATTACATGACAGTGGTGACTATTGGAGTGCCTGTGTGTCACAATAGTGTAATATATAAATGTTAAATTACTGAAAATATATTAATCATATATTCATAGTGTGACAAAGCTCTGTCCTTGCCTCCGTGGGTCTCGCGTTTCCTGGTGGATTTCACTAGCCTTAGAGACTCACTGTGACCCTCCACATAACCCTTCTCTCTCTAGAGACAAGGGTCACAGTCTACTGAGCCATTTTCATCATAAGCCAGCGAGGGAGGTGAGGAGAAGTTATCCTTCCTTGCACAGTCTCTGTTGTCTCCCAGTCTCAGTGATTAATCAGGGAGCAAAGGGGAGGGGGGGAAGCCCGGGCCCATCCTCTACTCCGGGCTCCAGCCCAGGGACCCTACTAGTATCAGCTATGGTAGCTGACCTTTTAGAAACATGACATGTACAATTCCCTGGCTACTTCCCCCACAGCAGCCCTCACTTTCTCAAGCTCCACTTCACCCTTACCTCAGGGCCTCCTTCCTTATGCCTGATATGGTATGTACTACTCAGCCTCTCCAACAGCACAACTTCTTCCCACAGCTCCTGACATGCACACCCACCTGACTAACTGGGAGGCTTTTAACTAGTTTCAGCCAGCCCCTGATTGGTTTCAGGTGTCCCAATCAACCTAGCCTTCTCCCTGCCTTCTGGAAAGTTCTTAATTGACCTGAAGCAGCTGCCATTTCACTTATCCTGGTACCAGGGATTTGTTTAGCCTGGAGCTAATATATCTATCTTCCACTACTTTTCTATAGCCATCGGGCCTTGCCCCATCACATACCCCCCACCCCCGTCTGTTCAACACCATAGAGTTGGGCAACTTGGGACGCCAGGCAGTATGTTCGTGACAGACCATTAGCGTTGCCATGGTGGCATCCAGCCCTGTGCCGTATGCAGAACTGGAATGGTTGGAGGGATAAGAACCACCTGGTGACCCTTGCATTCTTTTCCTTATTTCACTGCATTCACTGCAGGGGTCCATGCTCCCGTCACAAGAGTATATTGCCGGCCTAAGAGGTAATAATGCAGTGTCTCCATAGCCCATTTGACAGCAAGGCATTCTCTCTCGACTACTGCATATTTCTGTTCTCTTGGGAGAAGCTCTCTGCTTAAGTAGAGGATTGGGTGTTCCTCTTCTCCCACCATTTGTGACAGAACTGCTCCCAACCCCACCTCGGAAGCGTCTGTTTGTAAAACAAATTCCCTGTTAAAGTCCGGGGCTATGAATACGGGATCATTACAGAGGGCTGTCCGAAGGTCTGTAAATGCCCCCTCTGCTGCATCGGTCCCCTTTCCCATGTCTGGACCTCGGGCCTTCACGAGGTCCGTATGGGGACTTGCCCTAGTGGCGAAGTGGGGAATAAACCGTCGGTAGTAGCCTACCACGCCTAGGAACGCATGGACCTGCTTCTTTCGGGTCGGCCAGGGCCAGTTTTGAATTTCCTCTAGCTTATTCATTTGGGGCTTTTCTATGCCCCTTCCCACAATATATCCCAGGTACCTAGCCTCTGCTAGCCCTATGGCACATTTAGCGGGATTAGCAGTGAGGCCAGCCCACCTTAAGGTGCCCAGTACTGCCTCAACTTTCTCCAAGTGCGTTCCCCAGTCTGGCGTATGGATGATGACATCATCTAGATATGCAGCTGCATAACTAGTATGGGGGCGCAGCAGCTTATCCATGAGGTGCTGGAATGTGGCTGGGGCCCCATGTAGCCCAAAAGGGAGGACGGTGTACTGGAATAGCCCATCCGGGGTGGAGAATGCTGTCTTTTCTTTAGCTTCTTTGGTCAGAGGAATCTGCCAGTACCCTTTTGTCAGATCCAGTGTAGACAAGAATCGGGCACTACCCAGTCGGTCAACCAGTTCGTCGATGTGTGGTATGGGGTATGCATCAAACTGGGATATTTCATTCAGTTGGCGAAAGTCATTACAGAATCTCATGGTACCATCAGGTTTAGGCACTAGAATAATTGGACTGGACCACTGACTGTAAGATTCTTCAATAACCCCTAATTCTAACATTTTCTTTACTTTGGCCTTGATTTCCTCTCTTTTGGCTGCTGGGATTCGGTAGGGTCTCAATGTTACCTTGGCTCCGGGGATCATGCAGATATGGTGATAGGTCTCAGTCGTCCGTCCTGGTTTTGTAGAGAACACATCTCTGTTGCAATTAATCAAGTCGGCTGCCTCGATCTTTTGGATCGGCGTCCAGTCGGATGATATCCTCACCCGCTCGTGTAAGTTATCCTCCTGGGGAAGGGTCTCCTGCATGACTAAGCATGCCTCTCGATTGTGCCAAGGTTTTAGAAGATTGATGTGGTAAATTTGCTCTAATTTCCGGCAGCCTGGCTGCCTCACCTTATAATTCACCTCTCTGAAGGCTTCGATTATTTCGTAGGGTCCCTGCCACTGGGCCAACAGTTTACTTTCTGCTGTGGGCACCAGTACCATCACCCGATCCCCTGGTTGGAACCGTCGAAGCTTCGCTTGGTCATTATAATGGGTTCGTTGGGTCTCCTGTGCTCTCTCCAAGTGTTCCCGTACAATGGGCGTAACTCGGGCTATCCGATCTCTCATCTGCAGTACATGCTCAACTATGTTCCTTCTGGGATTTGGCTCCTCTTCGCAGGCTTCTCTGGCTATATCCAATATGTCCCAAGGGTGGTGCCCATATAGTAGTTCGAATGGAGAGAAACCCGTGGAGGCTTGCGGAACCTCCCGGATGGCGAACGTGAGATAAGGCAACAGGGTATCCCAATCTTTCCCATCCTGGCTCACCACCTTCCTGATCATGGCCTTGAGGATCCTATTGAACCTTTCCACAAGGCAATCTGTTTGCGGGTGGTATACAGAGGTCCGTAGGGCTTGTACATGGAGCAATGAACAGAGATCTTTCATCAACTTGGACATGAAAGGTGTCCCTTGATCAGTCAATATCTCCTTGGGTAGCCCAACCCTAAGCAAAGATCTATACTAGCTCCTTAGTTATTGTTTTGGAAGCTGTGTTGCGCAGGGGAACAGCTTCCAGGTACCGGGTTGCATAGTCTAGTACAACAAACACATGTTGGTGGCCCCGAGCTGTCTTCTCTCGGGGCCCTACCAGATCCATGGCTATCCGTTCGAAAGGAACCTCCATTATTGGAAGAGGTATCAAAGGAGCCCACAAGTGCGGGCGAGGGCTATGTAACTGACACTCCGGACAAGAGGTGCAGTATCGCTGGACATCTTCATGTACTCCTGGCCAGAAGAACCTCTGCAGGATCCGTGCCTGGGTTTTCTCTACTCCTAGGTGTTCTCCAAACAGGAGACTGTGGGCGACACTCAATATGGCTTTTTGATGTTTTCGTGGCACCAGAAGTTGTTGTATCTCTTGCTTCTGCATTTGCACTACACGGTACAAGAGATCTTTCTTCACTATAAAGTAAGCTCCGGGACCCCGGACCTTCCCATCCACGGGTATCCCATCAATCTCGGCCACCTCTTTCCTGGCATTATCATATCTGGGGTCCTCCGCCTGGTCCCGCCCAAAAGTCTCTCTCCCGGGACTAACCTGCCCAAGCTCCTAGGGGCCGGCTTCTGCTTCTTCCAATGGCTCACCGCTGTCACGGCAGGGGGCAGCTTCTGGCTCACCTTCTGTGGTGGAAGTTTCTCTGTTGGCTGCTCGCATCCATCTGCCTACTAGGGAGGTCTTCTGGCCCTGGGTCAGGATCCGGGGTCCCAAGGCCTTCGCGGCCTTCCTCTCTTTTTTTGTCTTCCAGGTCTTTCGGGGGGCTGAGAACAGATCCTGAGAAATCTCAGCGAACATCGGGGGTTGACATTCCCCCGGTGACAAGTCGCTATCCTTAGGGTCCCCACCTCCCTCCAGCCTCTCCACGGGGAGTAAATTATCAAACCCTGGATAGTCCCTCCCAATGACTACAGGATATGGGAGTTTAGGAACTACGCCCACGGTCAGCTCAATGCGGTTTCCCTGAACCTCTATCTCCACTGGGATGGTGGGGTAATGGCTCACAGCCCCATGCATGCACGTCACTGCTATGCGTTGGGCTTGTAGCAGCTTACTCGATATGAGGGTGATAGCACTCCCAGAGTCCACAAGCACTGTAGTTTCTGCTCCATTTATTCTCACTGGCCTGGTGTAATTATGTGGGGCTAATGCAACCCCCACGAGGTGGATAAAGGTGCATGGGACCTCCCAATCCTCCAGGTTACATTGCATAGGCTCCTCGGTGCTGGGACACTGTGCTGCTATGTGTCCCCACTCCCCACACGCATAACATCTATAATTGCTTTTAATCACTCCCCTATCCCGGGGGCTAGGGGATTTAATCCCGGGGCTCCCCCACTCAGGCCAATCCCTTCCTTCTGGGATCCCCGCTGGTTTTCGGCCCCCCCCCTTCTTCCACCTAGGACTCCCCAGGGGTTTGGCTGCCCAACCTTCCAGGGTTGGGGTCGGGTGCTTGCTTCGAAAGGGGCCTTCCTTGGGTAGTCGGGTCAGTCCCCTGGCTGTCATCCGTCTTTCTACCAGTGTTATCATCTCATTGTACATGGACGGATCGTTCTGGCCTACCCATTTGCGGAGATCTGGCAGCAGTCCCCGCATGTAATGGTCTATGACCAGGGTTTCCAAAATCTCCTCCGGCCTGCACACCTCGGGCTGTAACCACTTCTGTGTGAGGTGTATGAGCTCGAATAGCTGGGACCTCGGGGATTTGTTCTCCTGATATTTCCACTCATGGAACCTCTGGGCCCTTACCGCTGCCGTTACCCCTGCTCGTGCTAGGATCTCTGCCTTCAGACAGGTATAGTCAGTGGCATCCATGGCAGGCAAGTCAAAGTAGGCCTTCTGGGCCTCTCCACACAAAAAAGGGGGGAGGATACTGGCCCATTGCTCCTGGGGCCATGCCTCACGCTGAGCAGTCCTTTTGAATGAGAGGAGATATGACTCTACATCATCTCTTGACGTCATCTTTGGCAGACAACCAGTGGCCCTCAGGGTTTGCGTCCCGTCGGACCCCCGGGCCCGGGGGTTAAGGATCTTCAGCTGGTCCACCACCTCTCTCAAGAGAGCACGATCTTGGGTCGCCTGGCTCATCAATAATTGATTGGTTTCCTGCTGTAGCCTCATAGACTCCTTTTGTGCCATTGCCTGAACCCGGGTGGCCTCCTGCTGGGCTGCTGTGGCTTGTACCAGAACTCCTACCACCTCCTTCATTGTGGTACAAAGAAAACAAACAAAAACCAAAACAAAAAAAAATCCAAACCCCCAGTTCACTTTTTTTTTTTAAAAAACCCTCTTTCTTCTGCCACTCTGTGAACAAAATCCCACTACTCACACCAGTTGTGACAAAGCTCTGGCCTTGCCTCTGTGGGTCCCGCGTTTCCTGGTGGATTTTGCTAGCCTCAGAGGCTCACTGTGACCCTCCATGTAACCCTTCTTTCTCTAGAGATAAGGGTCACAGTCTACTGAGCCATTTTCATCATAAGCCAGCGAGGGAGGTGAGGAGAAATTATCCTTCCTTGCACAGTCTCTGTTTGTCTCCCAGTCTCAGTGATTAATCAGGGGGCAAAGGGGGAGGGGAAGCCCGGGCCCACCATCTACTCCGGGCTCCAGCCCAGGGACCCTACTAGTATCAGCTATGGTAGCTGACCTTTTAGAAACATGACATGTACAATTCCTTGGGCTACTTCCCCCACAACCGCCCTCACTTCCTCAAGCTCCACTTCACCCTTACCTCAGGGCCTCCTTCCTTGTGCCTGATATGGTATGTACTACTCAGCCTCTCCAACAGCACAACTTCTTCCCACAGCTCCTGACATGCACCCCCACCTGACTGACTGGGAGGCTTTTAACTAGTTTCATCCAGCCCCTGATTGGCTTCAGGTGTCCCAATCAACCTAGCCTTCTCCCTGCCTTCTGGAAAGTTCTTAATTGACCTGAAGCAGCTGCCATTTCACTTATCCTGGTACCTGGGATTTGTTTAGCCTGGAGCGAATCCCTCTCTCCCTCCTACTGCTCTCCCATAGCCTTCTAGCTTGGAGGGAGGTGGGAAGCTGCTACTCCTGCTGCTAGGCCCTAAGCTCTCCTTGCTGCTCCAGCTGCTCCCCTGGCTGGGACAGACACCCACCCCCCCGTTCTCTGCTACCTGGTTGCTGGACCCCCCACTCTCGGGTGCTGCTACTGCTGTAACTGCAGCCCCGGGGGAGGGGCTGCTAGCCCACTCCCCAGAGAGGAGGAGTGAGGGACCCCAGCCACTGCTGTTGTGGACACCACCACCACCACCTGAGAGGGGTCCTTTCTGCCTGCCTGGACCACCACCTGGAGTTTCTGGAGCTGCTGCTGCTGTGGAGTCTGCTGGCTGGAGCTGCTGAAGCCCCGAGGAGGAGGAGAAGAGGACCATCTACCAGTGGGGGAGCACCTAGAGACTTTGCAGACCACCGTGGAGGGGGCCTAAGACTGAGTAATTTTCAAACTGTGCTCTTGTGGTGGGGGTCTTGACTGTGTTTCCAGGGACACAGGGGGTGTGGTGTGGAGCTGCCCCCAATCCATCTGTGTGTCCCCCCAACCCCCACCACTGCTACCACCACCGCTGCTCCCTCCACCACCCCCACTGGCTCTATACCATCTGCCTCAGCTCCTGCCTCTGGACTCAGCTGCTTGCTTGGCTTGCCACGCCCTATTTCCACCCTTTGGGCCAGAAGCAGCAGCCAGCTTAAAAAAAGACTTGTGCAAGTGCACGTGGGCGCATGTGCCCCCCCCCCGGACTGTCTACCCCCCAGCTTTGCCCTTTACTACCTGCCCCATTTGCCACTGGCTTTGCCTCCTCTTTTGCTCCAGCCCCCCTTACTAGCTTCAGTTTGTTTGCCTGCCCCGCCCATTTCCTTCTGCAGCCTTTGTTTGTTTGCCCCGCCCCAGCCTTTGAAGCTAGCCCCTTGGTTTCCCTGTTCTACCGCCAGACCGCTTAGCCCCTCGCTCCGTGTGCCCATGCCCCCTCCCATGCGCTTGTGCAATTCCCCATTTTAGTTGCAACCCTCTTCACTGCACCCTCAATGTTGTTGTATCCCCCCCTCCCGTAAGTGCACCAAGAGGAGCCGGAATTCCACCTTGTGTCGGTGACTGACCCCAACCCCTGATTGCCCCCCGTCCAGCCCACCCCTTTTGGCGCCCTCCTCCCCTGCCTGCAGCCTAGCAGGGAGGAGTGGTCGACCTGCTTCCCCTCTCCCCTCCTCCTTTTGGTGTCCCCCCTTTCCTCCTTGCTCATGATGGCGAGGGATGAGACGGGTGAGACCTCTCCAGCAGCCCGAGCTCCCCCTCCCCCGCCTACCCCTCCGTCACCCCCCCAAGCTTCTACCTCTGCTGCCGAACCATTTGCCACCGCCCCCGCTGGGGCACCAGCAGCGACGGGCACTGGGGTGACCTCTACTGCTGCCACGTCTCTCACCCCCTCAGATTCGGGGGGAGTCCCCCCAGCCGGCAGGAAGGGCCAGGGGAAGAAGAAGGGGAAGGGCCCCGCTAAAAAGACCAGGCCCTCCATGGCAAGGGCTGCCCCCAATGCCCCAGCCCCATCTCCAGCTGGGGTGCCCCTCCCTGCTGTTCCCTCCACCAGCTCTGCAGGTGTCCCTCCCCCGGCCCCCAGAGCATACGCCCAGGTGGCGGCAGCCCCCCCCCCGCCTGCCGCTACGTCATTTCTCCAGCCCACCGCCTCCGCTACCATCTATAGCGGCCGGGGCCCCTTTCCCACCATGACCAGGAAGCATGGCGTTCGTTGCCTCCTGGTGCCCGCCTCGCCCCACGTGGAGACCTATGTGCGGGCGTTGGCGAGGGTGGTGGGGCCCACAGCCATTGTGGCGGCCTCCAAAATGTATGGCAAGGTCGTCTTCTTCTTAACATCGGAGGCCGCTGCCCAGGAGGCGGTGGAGAAGGGCCTGGCGGTAGGGGGCGTTTTTGTTCCCTTAGAGCCGCTAGAAGACCTGGGCGTCCGCCTGGTCCTGACTTCTGTCCCTCCCTTTCTCCCTAATGCCGCCCTGTTACCCACCCTTTCTACCTTGGGGAAGCCCATCTCTGTCATCAGCCCTCTCCCGTTGGGCTGCAAAGACCCCGCCCTCCGTCATGTCCTCTCGTTCCACCGGCAAGTGCAGCTTCAACTGCCGCCGACGGCGCGTGATGGAGAGGCACTAGAGGGGTCCTTCCTAGTCCCCTACCAGGGGGCCCATTACCGGGTGCATTACTCCACGGGGGAGGCCCGGTGCTACCTCTGCCGGGCGATGGGGCAAGTCCGGAGGGACTGCCCCCTGGCCTGGGAGGGAGGGGCATCCAGGACCCCCGAGCCCCGGCACAGCACCGGCCCCATCATCACCGACACCCCTAGCTGCCGAGTACCCGAAACCACCCCTCCTCCTTCCCAGTCCACCATTGCTCCCGCTCGGGCCCAAGGGGCACCTCCCCAACTATGCCCAGATGAGCGGGAGAACCCCGCCCCCGCTGTTTGCAATCTGGCGGGGCCTGTGGAGGAGGGTGCGGCAGGGACACCACCAAGCATGGGAGAGGGCCCGCCCCAAGGGGAATCTTCCCTCCCTTGTGCTGCCCCACCGTTACCTCCTCGAGTCCCTGAGTCATCGCCTCTGCCCCCTGACACAACCCCTGCTAGCCAGCCCCTGGATGATGCCACGGAGGGCTGGGCCTAGGCCAGGGGAAGCGGGGCAAGCGGAAGGCTCGAGCTCCGCTCCTCCCATCTGACGCGGAGGCCCCCCGGAAGACCAGGAAGGGGGGCACCGATGCCGAGCCTTCCGCTCTACCCACGGGTGTGTTCCATCCACTAGAGCCGGCTGGGGAAGACGTGGCAGCACTGGAAGGCAGTATCTCCCCTCCATGGGAGTCCCTCCCTTCCAAGACCCCCGAGGCACCATCTGAAACCCCAGTGTGCCCCGAAGTAACCGTCGCATCAGGTGCTGGCGGGGAGAATCCCGGGGTAGCGGAAAACAATTTCCTGTCTATATATGAGGAGATCGAGGCCCTGGGTCTGACCCCGGTCACCCAGGGGGAGGACGATCCTATGCCAGTGAGCCTCGATCTGGGCGACTTCAATCCAGCCCCGCTTTCCCCATGTTCCCTCCCCCTAACCGTTGCTTCTGCTCCCACCTCCGAGGAGCCCCTGGACTCCTCCATCAACCCGGCTGCAGAGGGCACCCCGCTGAGAGCCGCCGAGCCAGTTGAGGCGACGGCCAGTGCCACGCGGCTGGAACCTGAGCCACCAGGGGCATCCCTCGCTGGTGAGGAGCATTCGACCTCCTTCCCGGGAGAGGACCCTACAGAAGAAAGTCCACCTCCTGATGCCGTGGCTGCCAAATCCACCAGACAGCTTGCGCCCGGCATCAGTGAGAGCCCTCTCCCGACCCAGACTCTCACCTCTACCCCTGCCCCTGTCCTTATCCCGCCCACCTCCCAAGATATTATTGCCACCCCTGGGACTGTCTCCTTCCCCTTTCCAACAGATGACTCCCAGGGAGTGTCCTTTGTGTTTACCCGTCCCGACCCACCAGGGGCTGCTATCCTCCCTCCGCCGCCCCCTATCGCCCCAGCATTCAGGTCAACCCATCAGGAGCCCCGTCGGCGGTCTGCACCCAGTCTGCCCATCTCGCTGGGCCAGGGGGCTGTACCAAGGGCCCTGTCGGGGAGTAACCAGACCATAACCCCAGCCCCCCATGTGCTGCGAGAGGAGTTGCGGGAGTTCCTAGAAGACGTCCGTGGCTCCCGCAACAAAGTCCAGCTTGCCCTCCAGCGATGGGGGGACTTTAATCAAATCCTCCGGGCTGCAAGGGTCCTCATGGGGGAGGGGAAAAGGACCGGGAGGCAGGGCGGCGTGGCCTACCAGCGGGTCCGCCACTTCCGTGACTCCTTACTCACCTACGGGGTGGGTCACGGACTGCTGCACGGCCCGCCGGGAGCCACGAGCATCCCTGCCGGCGAGGATCCCCCCCAGCCCTCCTCATGGCACCCTTTACCATCGCAACATTGAACACCCGTGGCTGTAGGATGGGTCTCCGCAGGTCCCAGGTGCTCTCCTTCCTTCGAGAGGAGAGGTACTCTGTGGTTTTCCTGCAGGAGACCCATACGGATCCGACCGCCGAAGACAGCTGGCAGCTGGATTGTGGGGACAGGGTCTACTTTAGCCACCTCACAGTTCGTACGGCTGGAGTGGCGACCCTGTTCTCCCCCGACCTACGGCCCGAGGTGCTGGGGGTCGCCGAGGCTGTGCCGGGTCGCCTGCTGCACCTCCGGGTCCGCATGGAGGGGTTCGTAGTCAACCTCGTCAACATCTATGCCCCAGCAGCAAGCCTGGAGCGGCTCCAATTCTATCAGCAGGCATCCGCCTTCCTTGGCACCTTGGATCCTCAGGAGTGCCTGGTCCTGGGAGGGGACTTTAACATCACCCTTGAGGAGCGGGACCGCTCGGGGATGGAGCAGAGCCCGGCCGCCGTCGCCGTCCTCCAGGAGATAGTCGAACACCACTCCCTGGTGGACGTCTGGCACGACCACCACCCGGATGACACTTCCACGTTCACCTTTGTCAGGGTGGAGGCCCATCGGTCGCGCCACTCCTGGTTGGACCGCATTTATTTATCACGCTTTCACCTTTCACGAGCCCACTCCTCCAGCATCCGGCCGGTCCCGTTTTCTGACCATCATATAGCCACTGTGACAGCCTCCCTCTGCGCGGAGAGGCCAGGGCCGGCCTATTGGCATTTTAACAACAGCTTGCTGGACGATGCGGGCTTCGTGGCGTCCTTCCGGGAATTTTGGCTAGCCTGGCGAGGGCAGCGGCATGCCTTTCCCTCGGCGCGGCGGTGGTGGGACTTAGGGAAGGTGCGCGCCCGGCTCTTCTGCCGTGACTACACCTGGGGCGCCAGCCGACGGAGGGATGCAGCGATAGAGCAGTTGGAACGGGAGGTCTTAGAGCTAGAGAGGCGTCTGGCCACCAGCCCCGAGGATCCATCCCTCTGCGGAGCGTGCCGGGAGAAGCGGGAGGAGCTCCGGACCCTCGAGGACCATCGGGCCCGTGGTGCCTTTGTTCGATCCCGCATCCGTCTCCTTCGGGAGATGGATTGCGGCTCCCGCTTCTTCTACGCCCTGGAAAAAAAGAGGGGGGCTAAGAAACATATCATCTGCCTACTGGCAGAAGATGGCACCCCCCTCACCGATCCGGTGGAGATGTGCGAGAGGGCGAGAACCTTCTACGCAAGCCTATTCTCCCCGGATCCGACCGATCCTAACGCTTGCAGAGTGCTTTGGGAGGAGCTCCCGACGGTCAGCGTGGGCAACCGAGACCGGCTAGAGCTGCCTCTCGCTCTGGCCGAGTTCTCGGAAGCCCTCCGTCGCATGCCCACCAATAAATCTCCGGGCATGGACGGGCTGACCGTGGAGTTCTACCGCGTGTTCTGGGACGTCCTGGGCCCAGACCTAGTCACCGTCTGGGCCGAGTCTTTGCAGAGCGGGGTCCTCCCTCTTTCGTGCAGGCGAGCCGTGCTCGCCTTATTGCCGAAGAAGGGGGACCTCCGCGATTTACGAAATTGGCGTCCCGTTTCGCTCCTCAGCACGGACTACAAAATCATGGCAAAAGCCATCTCCCTGAGGCTAGGGTCCGTGCTGGCGGACATGGTCCACCCAGACCAGACCTACACCGTCCCGGGCCGCAGCATCTTCGACAACCTATATCTGGTCCGGGACCTATTGGAACTTGGGTGTAGGGATGGTCTGTCGTTCGCCCGCCTGTCCTTAGATCAGGAGAAGGCGTTCGACAGGGTGGATCACGGGTATCTCCTGAGCACTCTGCAGGCGTTTGGATTCGGACCCAGGTTTGTGAATTTTCTCCAGGTGCTGTACGCTTCCGCAGAGTGTCTGGTAAGGCTCAACTGGACCCTGACCAAACCGGTCAGCTTCGGGCGAGGAGTATGGCAGGGGTGCCCCTCTCAGGCCAGCTCTATGCTCTGGCGATCGAGCCCTTCCTCTGTCTCCTCCGAAGAAGGTTGACAGGGTTGATGCTGAGGGAGTCGGAGCTGCGGCTGGTCCTGTCAGCGTACGCTGATGATGTGCTCCTCGTGGTCCAGGACCCGGGCGACTTGGTGCGGGTGGAGGCTTGCCAGGCCATCTATTCAGCAGCCTCCTCCGCGCGGTCAACTGGGTCAAGAGCTCTGGCTTGGTGGTAGGGGACTGGCGGCAGGCGAGCTCCCTCCCACCCGCGCTTCAGGCCATCCGGTGGAGCACGGGTCCGCTGCTCTATCTGGGCGTTTACCTTTCTGCCACACATCCCTCTCCGCCAGAGAACTGGCAGAATTTAGAGGGCGGGGTGATAGAGCGGCTCCAGAAATGGGACAGGACTACTCCGGTGCCTCTCCCTTCGAGGGAGAGCGCTAGTGCTTAATCAACTAGTCCTGTCCATGCTCTGGTACCGGCTCAACACCCTGGTCCCGGCCCCGGCTTTCCTGGCCAACCTCCGGACATCGATTCTGGAGTTCTTTTGGTCAGGACTGCACTGGGTCCCTGCAGGGGTTCTCCATCTACCTGTGGAGGAGGGAGGGCAGGGCCTAAAATGTCTGCTTATTCAGGTCCATGTCTTCCGCCTCCAGACCCTGCAGAGGCTCCTTTATGGTGCAGGTAATCCGGCGTGGAGCATACTGGCGCATGCCTTCCTGCGCCGCTTCCGAGGGCTCTGATACGACCGGCAGCTCCTTTATCTCCATCCGAGAGGTCTTCCGCGAGACCTCTCCGGGCTGCCGGTCTTCTACCAGGACCTCCTCCGGACCTGGAAACTCTTTACAACGACCAGGTCCGTGGCGGCCACCGAGGGGGAAGATCTCCTCATGGACCCCCTGCTACACAACCCCCAGCTCCGTCTGCAGGTGGCGGAGTCCCGCTCGGTGCGCCAGACTTTGGTCCTGGCAGAGGTCACAAGAGTCGGAGACCTCCTGGACTATGACCGGGGAGATTGGCTGGATCCCCTAACCTTCGCTCAGCGCATGGGGCTTTCCAGACCTTGTACTCCCCGGCGCATACTTCAGGAGGTGAAGGCCGCTTTGCCGCCCGCTGCTCAGGTTTATCTCAACCGGGTCCTGCACGAGGGCACGCCCCGCCCACCCGCTACCCCAGGCCCGCCGGACCTTTTAATTGGACCCCTGCCCCGTGGACCCAACCGACCCCTTCACCCCTTCACTAGAAGCCGGATGCACGAGATGCAGCCGGTCTGCTTTCAAACCGCGCCAAGAAAACATCTCTACACGCTCGTGCTCCACACCCTTCACGCCCGCACCCTCGTGTCCCGCCCCGATACAAAATGGCGAGACCTTCTGCCACCTTTGGAGGGTGAGGAGTCCCAGTGGGCCAGCCTATATTCCACCTTAGTCCCAAGGCCCACCGGGGATGTCAGTTGGCGGCTCCTTCACGGAGCCGTGAGCACGGGCGTGTACTTGGCGCGGTTCACTTCAATCCCAGACACCTGCGGCGTGAGGGATACCCTGGCACATGTCTACCTGGAGTGTGCCAGGCTGCAGCCCCTATTCCGGCTCCTCACCAATATCTTATTACGTTTTTGGCTGCACTTCTCCCCTCACCGTCTCATTTATGCACTCCCTATCCATGGCTCCACAAAGTCACGGGATCTCCTGGTCAACTTCCTCCTGGCCCTAGCTAAAATGGCCATCTACAAAACCAGAGTGAGGAGGTTGGCCGATGGAGTCTCCTGTGACTGTAGGGCCTATTTCCGATCCTCGGTCCGTCCACGTATCCGGGCAGAGTTCCTCTGGGTGGCGTCCTCTGACTCCCTTGACGCCTTTGAGGAGCAGTGGGCGCTGTCCGGGATTCTCTGCTCGGTGTCCCCGTCCGGTTCCCTTCTTTTGACCCTTTGACCGCACTCCTGTCCCTGTTATTTTATTAGTTGTCCCCCGGAATTTTTTGGGTATCTAGGTCCTGTGGATCCCCCTTTTAGGCTGGGGGGGATCCTTTAGCAGTGGATGGGCTTCGCCTGCCCACTTCCCGGATCCCAATAAGACTACTCTTCCATAGCCATCTGGCCTTGCCCCATCACAATAACCAGAGCCTTACTTCATGTAAATTTGCATAACTTCATTGACTTCAATGGATCTATGCTGATTGACAGCAGGACTTTATTCTATATGTTTTGTAAAATGTATTGATTATATTATATACTTGTCTCATATACCAATACATTCTCATAGTCCCATTATTAGATTTTATTACATTTGTGAATAATGATACCATAGTCAAAGTATCAATTTTATATTTTTATATCTGGATTATGTACACATTTGAACTTGTGGCTATAAATCAGGTGTTCTCAAACTGGAGGTCATGACCCCTCAGGGGGTTGTGAGGTTATTATATGGGGGGTCATAAGCTGTCAGCCTCCACCCCAAACCCCGCTTTGCCTCCAGCATTTATAATAGTGTTAAATATAAAAAGGTGTTTTTAATTTATATGGGGGGGTTGCACTCAGGTGCTTGCTGTCTGAAAGGGGTCACCAGAACAAAAGTTTGAGAACTGCTGCTATATATGATTCATTCAGTACAACATATGGCATACTAAATCCAGGTATCCAATTTTAATATTTAATGTTCTCATTGATGAGAATATAGTTTCCATATAGGAGTCTATGATGATAATTTTTTATCTGTGACCCTTAATGGTGTTCATCTGAATAGATGTGATAGTTGATATTTCTCTTTCTTCCATGGTTTCAGCTGCCTTCATCACACTAGTGATAAGGATAAATCCTTAGAGACACTGAACTCCACAAATGGAATATGTAAGGGACCTGCACCTCCAAGGACCAGGGATCAGGTTTGCACAGACATTCAGGCCCACTAGGGTTGCCAGGTGTCCCTTTTTCAACTGGAACACCTGGTCAAAAAGTGACCCTGGCAGCTCCAGTCAGTACCACTGACCGGGACGTTAAAAGTCCAATTGGCGCGGGGCTGGCAGGCTCCCTACCTGGCTCTGCGCGGCTCCTGGGAAGCAGCCATCATGTCCCTCCTGCTCGTAGGCATAGGGGGCTCTATGCGCTGCCCCCACCCCAAACACTGGCTCCACAACTCCCATTGGCCGGGAACCACGCCCAGTAAGCGCCGCCCAGAGCCTGTGCCACTCACCCCCTCCTGCACTCCAACCCCCTGCCCCATTCCTGAACCCCCTCCTGCATCTCAAAACCCTCATTCCTAGTCCCACCCTAGAACCCGTACCCCCAGCCCGGAGTCCTCACCCCCCCACCCCTAATCCCCTGCATCAGTCCTGAGCCCCCTCCCCAACCCTGAACACCTCATTCTGGCCCCACCCAGGAGCTTGCACCTCCAACCCAGAACCTGTACCCCCTCCCACACCCCAACCCCTTGCCTCAGCCCCAGCCCCACCCCAGGCCCACCCCCAACCAGAGCCCTCACCCCTTCCCGCACCTCAACCCCCTGGCCCAGCCTGGTGAAAATGAGCAAGTGAGTGAGGGTGGGGAGGAGCAAGTGACAGAGGGAGGGGGGATGGAGTCAGTGGAGAGCGGGGAAGAGATGGGGAAGGGGCGGAGCCTCTGGGAAGGGGCGGGGCAAGGGTGTTCAGTTTTCTGCAATTAGAAAATTGGCAACCCTAAAGCCCACTGGGTGCCCATCTGCATTTTTAGCTGCCTTTTAAATCTGTCCCCAGGTCCTAAATTGCACCACAGAATGCCAACATGGATTTTCATCCTTAAATTCAAGTAGCTTACACACCTGGGTTTAATTTATACCACTTAGAACTCCACCTTAGAGCTTGACCCAAATTATTCATTTTCCATAGTCAAAGTTTAAGAACAAGGGCCCACTCCAGTATTTCTGACCAGAGCAGTAAGTAAAGCCACTTCCGTGTTTTGGGCTGCACACTGAAGTTAGAGTAAGTCATGCTCTGAAAGAATTTATAGAAGCCTGGGCAACAAAGATTCAACAGGATTTCCCATCATGGGCTAGTTTTGAGAATTCAAATGGAGAGGCCTGCTGCTGATAGAAACAACCAGCTTTCCTAGAGTCTGATCCAGAAGCAGCCAATCAACAAACATTTAAGTTCCCAAAGATGGCCTGCACAAAGCAAAGCCCAAACCCATAGTAATGAGCATGCAATGTACAGATGCCAGTCCATAGGCACCTACTCCGTGGGTGCTCCAGGGCAGGACCATCCATGGCGAAAAATTAGTGGGTGCTCTGCACCCACTGGCAGCCAACCTCCCCCCGCCCCACCTCCTCCCCCCACCTTGAGCGCGCCATGTCCCTGCTCCTCTGCCTACCTCCCAGTGTTTCCTGCCTGGCTGCTGCTTCGGGTCGGGGAAGGGAGTAGTGGGAACGTAGCACACTCAGGGGAGGAGGCAGGGAAGAGGCAGGGCCAGGGCAGGGATTTGGGGAAGGAGTTGGAATAGGGGGCGGAGTTGGGGCGGGGAATTTTGGGGAAGGGGTTGGAATGGGGGAAGGGAAGGGGTGGGAAGAGGCGGGTAGGGGCGGGGTCTCATGAAAGGGGTGGAGTGGGGGCGGTGCCAGGGCAGAGTGGGGGGTTGAGTATCCAGGGGAAAGCGGGGGAAGTCAGCTCATATGTGCCAGTCAATCTGTATCTACCTCAACCAGACCTGGCAACATTGGCCCCTCCACACTTAACAGGTTTGCACTCAGAGTACATCTGTGATTAGCAATCCTAACAATATTTGGGGCCCAGAGAGCACCTTTCTCAAAGTAGAATTGAATTACAATCTCTGATTGAATGTCACCATTATGTAATACATTGTCAACATAACATCACTTCAGGGATGAGGGAACCATGACTGGAGGCTATGTCTCTGGTTCTCTTTTCCCCCTTGTGAACAAGCCAGCCACCTCCCAAGGCCAGTGCTCTCAGTCAAATTACCAAAACAGACTCTTAAATTCAACACCACCCCTCCCTGAAGCTTGATTTATTAAGATAACAAAATATTCAAAAACAACGAGGAGTACTTGTGGCACCTTAGGCACTCATTTCAAACAGTTGACAAAATTGGGTCACCCTGATTACCACTACAAAAGTGATTTTTCCTCCTGCTGATAATAGCCCACTTTAATTGAATTGTCTTGTTAGCATTGGTAAGGCAACCCCCATCTTTTCATGTACTTTGTATATATATCTTCCTACTGCATTTTCCACTCCATGTATCTGATGAAGTGGATTTTAGCCCATGAAAGCTTATGCCCAAATAGATTTGTTAGTCTCTAAGGTGCCACAAATACTCCTCGTTGTTTTTTGCTGATACAGATGAACACAGCTACCACTCTGAAAAATATTCAGAATAAAAGTTCTCAAATCCTCATCAAGTCTTCATGCTCCCAAGCCCTCTTTTCCTGGAGCCTTTTCCCTGAAAACTCAGGGTCCCCTGCTGGAGTCTACTTACTCCCAGCCAACATCCCCTGCCTTAGTAGGCCACTGTCTCTGACTCTTAGCAGACTCTGCAGTCTCTATCTCTCTGCAGATTCCTGCAGCTCTTTACAGGAGAAACAGCTCCTCCATACCCATCTCATACTACTAAAAAATGCCACACTCCATTAGGGATGGTCAGTTCCAGCCCCCAAACCTTAAAGGAGCAAGCCCGCCATTACATACCTTCTATTAGGGCAAGGGTTCTGGACATGACCTGCTGCTTCACGGAACATTTTATTTCAGGTTAGACCCTAGAGTAACTTTCTTGGGCCTGAGCACTATGCCTGCCAGAGAATCCAGCACAAAGGGGCTGGAGCCAGAAGATATATTCTCTCCACTCAGTGCCTTTTTTGCCTAGCTCAGACAAGAGCACTTTGTGTTTACTGTTCAGAAATGTGCAGCATCCCTATTTTAGGGACTTTCTAGCAGACATTCCTATAAATCTTGACACCTGGGGACAAATTCTGTTTTAACTTCATACTTTATCAGCTGCAACCATTAAATACCTTATGAAGTCAGGGCTACTAAAGATTGAAAGATAATGCATTTAAAGTTGCTAATCACTTCTGGAAGATCACTATCTAGATTCGATTGTTCTAATGGGTATTAAGTTTCTATGGCTATGTCTACACAGGAATGTAAGCCGAGAGTTAGTGGGACTCAAGTCAGCTCATCTGTGCCAGGGAACCCTGAGACTGAGTGTCTAAATTGTATTTTAATCATCAGTTAAGAATTTTCTGATCCATGCTCAAACCTAGGGCTCTGGCATTCACACTGCAGTGTGCAAATGCAAGTCAAAGTAAATATATCCCAAAATGCCTAGCTCCCTCCCACTCCCCGAGGGTGACCAACCATCCCTAATAGAGTGGAACAGTCCTGAAATGTACATTTCAAGTCCTGGTCCTGGGCTGAATGACTCTGGGACAACATTTGTCCCAGATTCCATCTGGCGCTGCTCCACACCTGTCCGAGGCTCAGGGGCAGCGCCAGCCTCTTCCCATTGGGAGGGGCTGAGATGGGCCTTAGCACCCCTCACCACAAGACCCCACGTTCTTCTTCTCTTCTGTCCCCCCCCCCCCCCAAGGCCTATCCCTGGCCAGGCCAGAAGCTGGAGCCAGGCAGTAGTAAGAGCCCCCAGAGACCCCTGGACATGCTGAGCTGGGAACTCTACCACTGCCCCTCCCTGTCCCTTGCTCCCAGGCCCCTTGGGGCTGCCTGTGCAGGGGTGTCCAGGCTGCATGCACTGTGAGAGTGGCGAGTGTATGCAGCCTCCCACCGGGCAACTTTGCTCCCTGCTCTGGGCAAGCTCCATGCATTAGCAAAGTAGAGCCGAAGCCACCAGTGGAACAGGAGCAGGCAGAGGGAGGGTACTTGGCCAGACAGTAATAGCACTTCTGGCCATGGTGATGGCTGCCTGCAGCACTGCTTCTCTGCCACCAGGAACTCTGGGATATATCTGGAGGACTTCTGGGACCAGAGTCAAGCCGGGGCCACACGCACACAGGAAACAAATAGAGCTTGGATCCTAGGTCCCAGTTTAACACGAGTTCATACCCTTGAGCCCTGCAGGATCCTGGGACCTTGGGTCTGAGCCCTAAATTAGCAAATATGCAGTATGGATGCAAGGGTGTTTTGGCTTGAGCCTGGGCTCAGACCTGCAGGGCTGTGCACTGCATTGCTGCGTACACATACCCTATGTGGAAGATTGTGTGACTGTTTTTCAGCTACCCATCACATCAGGGATCTGGATGACTGAGGCAGAGAAAGAAAGCAATTGTATTAGCTGGTGTAACTGTTAGACGTACAGAACCTTTAGGATGTGACACATGAGTGCTCTGCAGCTCCTATCAGTTTTGCCAACATAAAGGCATCATAAAGTAAGCTGTAAGTATTCCACAAATAATTCCCCCAACATAGAGGCAGTTCCCTGGTAACTGTAGTGGGTTTAGATAGCTCTGTGCCACTCCACAGATGCCACCAGTTCAAGGGACACAAGTATTGTTAGGGGAAGGAGTTTTGCCAGGGTATTTCAATGCTATGGCTATTTCCAGCCACTAGAGTCACCCATAAAAGCCACAATGCAGTCCTCGGGATTGTGCTATCCTGTACCATAGGCCAACTCCACTATATTCTAATATGCAAATAGGAAAGTTACATAACCCCGCCCCACACAGAAGCTCCAGCTATGTCCAGAGTTCAGCCTAAACCTAACCATTCCATTGGTAACTCCACTTGTTTTGGCTATGTAGTTCAAGTCAGTTATCAGAGGTCTGAGAAATACTGAATACAAATACATTGAATTTAAAATGCAGGCTCAGTCTTAAATTTGAATGTCTTAATTATGGTTGATTTAAGACCGATCCTTTATTTTTAATATATTTTTATGTGAGTAAAACTATCTAATGTTGCATCTTGTTGACAGCAGTAGCTGGAAGCAGTGTTATATTGAGGGACCTGTTGGTGTTTCCAGCAGAAATACCATCTTTATAACATTATCTTTCTTCTCAGCGCATGTGCCTCAGGTGGCACATGCCCAGGATTCATCACCAAATTTGGTCCGCTGGTTGGATCCTTAGCTTCCCTTGCCCCGGGCTGGGTACTGACAGGAAGTGCAACATGAACGCTGGTCCATATCCCCCACATTGTCTTTAAAATTAAGAATCTGAGTTTTAGAGGTACTGAATACCCACAGTTCCCCTCAACTTCACCTGAAGCTTCTGCTACCCAGTACTCCTGAAAAGCAAGCTTATGACGTGGGCTTATACTCAGAGTATTGGTTACTAGCCTTCATGCAAGTATTCTTAGTAACAGTAGCTAAAACATTGCAGTATATCAGTTCCAGGGCATCAAAAATCTCTTTCCAGTTTTTGATGTTTTTTGTCACGCTATAGCTAAAAAAAAGCTTGATTTTCAATAGACATTTTGCAAGTGTCTTGTGTTTCCCTGTAAGCAGAGACCTTTTGTTGTTTGTTTACCTTTTATTTAAATGCTGAATAATGTAACTTTGAAAATCTACTACTGTACACAATACCTGGTGATGGGGTTTCTTTTAAACATTTCTTTCTAAGGACTGCCAAGGTGCAATCTCTTCTCAATATACATCCATAAATTGTGCTAATGAGAGCTGAGTGTGCCTTCCAAGAGGAGACTATACTGCAGAATTGGTATAAAAGCATATTGTATGAAATCTCATTAATCTCACCGAGACATCTTATATTAACTGCAACATCTCAATGCTGAACTGCAGTTCTTCTGCCATGGCTTACTCTGCAGTGTGTCTACACTTAAGGTGGCGTGTAGAGTACATGCATTGCATGACCCCTCAGCACGGGTATAAACAGCAGTGTAGACAGCAAGGCACGGCTAAGGAGAGTAGAGTAAAGATATATGCAGTGCCTCCCTACCCATCTACACTGCTAATGCCAGCAGCATAGTGTCCCACTGCTGGAGCCCTTCCCTGCTGCAGTGAAAGATTCTGACAGGGACAAAAGGCTCTGGCAGGGCGGAGGCCTGCCAGACCCTTTTACTGCAACATGTAGCTACACATGTATCTTTCATGTAGATGAGACCGGTGTTTGAGGATGGGAAGGAGGAGACGTTCACCATCCCAGGAGGAGTTCTTGAAGATAGTGGACCTAATCCCAACTGCCTTGCACTCAGTAAAGTCATTTACATACAAACAGACCTAATCAAGGTTTCATGGGCAACAGGAAATGCCAGATTTTTGAACCTTCAAGTGCTTGACTTTGCCACTGAAATAAATGTTCTTTTAATATAGTACATTTAAGTTAAATTTCCTAGTTTTTTTAAAGGAAAAGGGTAAAGACAAGTTATTATGCAACTGCAGCATCCTAAACAGGGATTGAACCTTGAACTTTCAACCCTGTAGTACAGATTGCTATTGCTTCTGCTACCATTCTGATTATAGATTTCAGAGTAGCAGCCGTGTTAGTCTGTATTCGCAAAAAGAAAAGGAGTACTTGTGGCACCTTAGAGACTAACAAATTTATTAGAGCATAAGCTTTCGTGCATCCGATGAAGTGAGCTGTAGCTCACGAAAGCTTATGCTCTAATAAATTTGTTAGTCTCTAAGGTGCCACAAGTACTCCTTTTCATTCTGATTATAGTAGCACACAGCAGAAGATGGCTGTTATTCTGGGGACAAGAGGGGCTAAGAGGTGGGTTGTTGGGGCCATGTGCTGAGGGAGTACTCATTAGTGGGAACCCAGCCTGGCTCTCTCATGCCCTTCCCCTCTTGCTCAGAAGATAGTGGATGCTCCTTCTCCATGTGGTGCCCTAGAATGGGAGATGGGTTGCTGGGGCCTCACGCTTGGCACAGGGATCATTTGTGGAGAGCCTAGCTCCCCATCCCACTAGAGCTGATCCCAGTGTAGTGTCTCCTGCTGCATGATCCTGGTCTTTAAATAGAATCTTTGGTTATTTTTGCATGATATTAAAATTATTCTGCCACCAGAAGCCCAAGCAGGGAAATCAGGAATTTATGTCTCAGGCAAACTTGAATGCAATTTCATGGGACAAATGAAAGACACATCTCTAGCCTTAAGGCTTCAAATTTGCCATATTTCAAAGGCCCACTGCAAACAATGGAGGTGTTAAAGCTTCTTTAAAAGAATGGTCACAAGAATCTTATATAATGGAAAGTGCTAGGCAACCTAAATATAGGCATTATTACCAGGTCCTCTAGGATATACATCTATACATAAGTGTGCATACAAAATGTGGGCCCCAGCTCCCTGACACTCTCCCTGCAGCAGCCACTTGCAGGACAAGCAGACATTAGCAGCAGAAGGGGGAGCTGCAAGTGGCTCACTCAAAATTCTTGAGATCATAAGCACTGCCAAAATTAAGTCTGAAATTATGACATTCACAATAACATTGCACATGTTGGCAACACTTCCTTTTCTTAGTGAGGTAGAGTTCAAATTAATTTCCTTGTTCAGCTCTGTCTCTTTCTGGCCAATCTCACTGATATCTCCTCATGCCATCAATTTAAGATCAACATAGATAAAACAGTTTCTAATCTCACCCCCACCCTCAAGTCATCTCCCATATGTCCTTTTCTGATCATTGTGGATGATACCACCATCCTCCCTGACACTTAGGCCCACAGTCTGGACATTGTCTTTAAATAGGACCTCTCTTTAGGTCCTCATATCCAGGCTGTCTAAATCTTGCTGATCCTTTCTTCACAGCATCTCTAAGTTATGGTCTTTCCTATCCATTCACACAACTAAGACTGTTGTCCCAGCTGTCATCATCTCCCATCTCAACTATTGCAACATCCTTCTCTCTGGCCTTGACAAATACAAACTTGCCCTGCTTACAACCATTCAAAAAAACTGCTTTCAGGCTCATTTTCCAATCTCATTGCTTGCCTATGTGTGACCCTAACAGCATCCCAAAACAAGAGGCTAAAGGGCTCACTGGTCTCTAGTGGTGACTTTCAGCTGGCCCGACCAGTTTAGTGTCCCCAATTCATTTATGTCATAAACTGTATCTGGTATGTGTCATGTGAGGTATCATTGGAAAACTAATAACACACTGATCATTAATATTCTCACTTCAAGCGTGCACAGTAAATGCCCAAGGGACCTTAAAAATATGAAGGAAATGTGGAACTAAAATGTGTTTATCAGACAAGTCTGGGGAGTGGGTAAACAGGTTTCTCCAGACAGAGGACAGATGCCTCCAGGCAGGTGTGATCAGAGTTGATTGGTAATCACATGGCAAGTAGCCATTCATTTGCATCAGAGAGGGCAGGAATAGACCAATCTGCATTATAGCAAACACCCACAGACGAAGAAACCAGCATGGAACTTCCTTCACCACCAGATTCTGTGTCCCCTTCCTCACAAATTGAATTAACTTTATTTTGAGAGGTAACCTTCAGAAGAATACTTTTCAAAGGTGCACTGAACTATAAAAGAGAGAGGCAAAGAACCAGGAATTATTTTTCACCTAAGAAGACAAAGGAACTAAGAACTATGAACTTTGTGGGAGATCCTGACCAGAGGGGTGGTCAGCCAACTTGCTAGAAGGTGGTGCGGTAAGAACCTTACCTTGAATAAGAAGGTAGTTTTGTTAATACTTAGTCTCTAGAAAGTATTTTTCACTTTTATTTGCTGGTAGCATTTCTAGTCTATCTATCCCCTTTTATTAATAAACTTGTTTTACTTTTAAATTAAACCAACCCAGTGCTGTGTTTGACCGAAGTGATTGTTAACTCCAGTTCAAGTGATAAGATGTGCAGTTTATCTCTTTAGAGGAGAATTCAACCCTCATTATTCCTCTGAATGGTCCAGGAGAGGGCTGGGCATGGCAGAACACACATTTGTGGGAAAATTCAGGACTGGTGGGTGCTGGTGTCACCTTGTCAGGTGTAACCAAAGCTCGTGTATACCAGAGTGTGGCTAGGGTATAACAAGAAGACTGCTGGGATCAAAGTGCTGAGCCAGAGCTGCTTAACACACAGTGTATATTTGCCTGCTGGCTGTTGGTGTCAGGGCTGTGAGCCACAGCAGCAGAGCATTTAAGGCATCCAGAGTTACAGGGCAGGAAATGACAACTCCTTACTGGTCTGGATTGCACCCTAGAACATAAAAACAACAAGGAGTCTGGTGGCACCCTAAAGACTAACAGTTTTATTTGGGCATAAGCTTTGGTGGGTAAAAAACCACTTCTTCAGATGCATGGAGTGAAATATACTTGTATCTCTAATTTTCACTCCATGCATCTGAAGACATGGCTTTTTACCCACAAAAACTTATGCCCAAATAAATTTGTTAGGCTTTAAGGTGCCACCGGACTCCTCATTGTTTTTGTGGATACAGACTAGCACAGCTACCCCCGATACTTGACACCGTAGAACATGACACTCTCTTTGCAACCCTCCACTGGATCCCCTTTCTTCATTGGATCAAGCATAAGCTTCTTGTCTTCACTTTCAAGGCCCTTGAGAGCCTATCCCCCTGCTATCTACCATCTTGCATACACTATCTAGATGTTTCAGAGTAGCAGCCGTGTTAGTCTGTATTCTCAAAAAGAAAAGGAGTACTTGTGGCACCTTAGAGACTAACAAATTTATTAGAGCATAAGCTTTCGTGAGCTACAGCTCACTTCATCGGATGCATTTGGTGGAAAAAACAGAGTAGAGATTTATATACACACACACAGAGAACATGAAACAATGGGTTTATCATACACACTGTAAGGAGAGTGATCACTTAAGATAAGCCATCACCAACAGCAGGGGGGGGAAGGAGGAAAACCTTTCATGGTGACAAGCAGGTAAAAGAATGAATGGACACAAATCAGACGTCAAGAATTATAACATTCAAAAACCAGTTGGAGAACACTTCAATCTCTCTGGTCACTCGATCACAGACCTAAGAGTGGCTATACTTCAACAAAAAAGCTTCAAAAACAGACTCCAACGAGAGACTGCTGAATTGGAATTAATTTGCAAACTGGATACAATTAACTTAGGCTTGAATAGAGACTGGGAATGGATGAGTCATTACACAAAGTAAAACTATTTCCCCATGGTATTTCTCCCTCCCACCCCACCCCCCACTGTTCCTCTGATATTCTTGTTAACTGCTGGAATTAGCCTACCTGCTTGTCACCATGAAAGGTTTTCCTCCTTCCCCCCCCTGCTGTTGGTGATGGCTTATCTTAAGTGATCACTCTCCTTACAGTGTGTATGATAAACCCATTGTTTCATGTTCTCTGTGTGTGTGTATATAAATCTCTACTCTGTTTTTTCCACCAAATGCATCCGATGAAGTGAGCTGTAGCTCACGAAAGCTTATGCTCTAATAAATTTGTTAGTCTCTAAGGTGCCACAAGTACTCCTTTTCTTATCTAGATGTTGACTCCCATCTTGACTCAGCAAACAATGACAGCCTTCATTGCCCATTTTTTAATAAAGCACCTTTATACTTTTTCCAATGCTGCCCCTCACACATGGGAGAAGCTCCAAGCAAACATCCACAAAGCAGCTTCATTATCCTCCTTGAAATCCCTCTTCAAAATGCTCCTTTGCTGTGATGCTTACAACAAACTTGACAACAGCTGCCAATATTGTCTCGTTGTTTCCTTGTACTCCCCCTTTGGCCTGACAATATCCATCTGTTGTCTCTTGTCTTACAGTTCAATTGTAAGATCATTTGGGCAGTGACTGTCTTTATGTTCGATGTTTGTACAGCAGGTCTCACAACGGAATCCCAGTCCATGACTGGGGTTTTTGGGCTCTACCAAGATATCTCAAATAAATAATAATAATCTCAGTCTCAAGGCCTTTTCTGTTTGTTTTTACAGAGGCTCTTCACAGAGCAAAGACTATTGTTTAAATGTGCCCCAGGGACAAATCAGCCCTGCCATTTGATCCTCAGTGGTTTCTTTCCCTTTTTGCTACACAGGGTAGATTCACATTGCTACTATGACCCATTGCAGTTCAAAGCTGCTTGTGAGGAGGAATGAAAGGAACTTATGTAAAGATTATGCTACTGATAGAACAATCTTTAGACTACCTTGCTGCCAGGATGGGGATTCCTTTTTATATGACCACATAGTCAACATGAGAAGAGGGTGGCAGATTTAGTCCAAAATAGTTAAGGTAAGTAATATCTAAAATAGAATTTCATCAAATGAGGTAAAAAATATTGCAGCAATAGACATTTTATTCTATAGGCATTACACCATTTAAAACTGTAAAAATCATAAACAGGACAAACTAGTGTTCACGTGCCATGACAAGGGTTTTGTACGGACAATAAATGTGCATCCAAATGAAAGCCATGACCGATAGACAGAGTAAGCTTGGATTGAATAGATCACTCTATCAAAGCCCCAAACCTTAAAGAGACCCTCACTTCATTCCAAAGGGTTTCCCAACATTGGAAACACTAGGTCTTGGTGCAGAAAAGAGATTCTTCACGCCCTCAACCAAAGGAAAAAGCTGATCCACATTTCCTCTGCAGAAAAACAAAAGTCACTTTAATACCTACATTTCTGGCTGATCAGTCCCTTGTAACCCTTGTATGAAGCTGCATAAAAATGAATTGGCACTTTTTCTCCCTCTTATTCACAGCTGGCTCCAGGCTTTTTAAAGTACTATAACAGGCAAGTTTGGATTTCTGTACTTGATATTTATTTTACCTGCTTACTTTTACAGTTGTGATATTCAGGAAACTCCTCTCCTTTTAAGAATGTTGTTGCCCATCTAGTTTTCTTTCAGATGAAAGCCAAAATTACAAATTACATTTACTTGTTCCTCATACGCAGTCCTCCAGGTATGCTATAAAAACAGCTCAGATATGTATGTGTGCACACATGCACTTCTGCAGGACAAAAACCACATTGGTACACAGCTACAATTGATTGAAGCCATAAATCTTCTTACTCTCTGAACTTTATCCTATGTGAAATCTCAGAGAACTAATCTGTTTTAATGAACAACTTTTAGACACACAATTCATTCCTCTTAAGAGAGTAATGCTAAAGAATGTAGATGCCAGAACGCAGTGATAGACAGCAGAAAGGCTAGCACTTCTGCAGCCAAGAATCTTTTCCTACTCTATAGTAACAATCTCCCCTACAATTAACAAATTGCCAGTGGGAACTGGGCAGTGAACAAAGTCTTAAAATAAAGAAGGGTGACCCCTAGTGTTTCTCTAGAAATAAAGATTGATTCAAACACACAATCTTTCCCACTACAGAAGTTCAAGTTGAAGAATTCAATGCTGTAAGTGATGTGCACCTCAATGACTACATTATATATTATTATAGAATTAGTATTAGTGCTATTATTAAAAGAATTTCCAAATGGCAAAACTTCTTCTCCACCATGCATACATTGTTAATCTACAATTCACCCATGGGTGTCTGACTCTAGCAGCAGCAGATTCACTGGAAAAGGCACAAGCTCTGCCTCAATGAGCAAATGGAGCTATTCAGGAAAATAAGAAAAAGCCCCAAACACTGATTACACACTTTATTGAGGATGACAAATTGTACCCTAGCCTCAGCAATAGTAAGCTGTATGAAATGTACCTAAGGCTAAATGGAAAAAGTCAAACCTTTTTTTCATGATAATGTTTGTTACTTGGTAGAAACATATCCCTGTCTGCTTGGCCAGTAGCACCAGTTTTACCATATGGAAAAGATAGCTTTTACCAAACAATCAACTAAAAATCATCCCTGAATCTAATATGTACTTCACAAAAATATAAATATATGAATCCAAGTGGATGAAACAACAAATATTAGCTCATATCCACATTATCTGTACATTCATTTTCTTTCAGGCCATTTCCTCTGTTGAGACAAATGATAGTACAAAAGGATGTTTTTGTCAGCCCCCTCAGCTAGCATTTTGTTTGCTGTATGGTGCCAACTGCTACAAGAGCTGCAGCCCTTTCTTTTACAACAGAGCTGCCCTTCGTGACAAACACTTTTTTATATCATTCTGTTTTCCCCTCCAGAAACATGTTTTGTTCAAGCTGGGTCCACTCTTCCATACCACTCAACAATCCCTTATATGAAGTACATCCCCTATGTTGATACCCAAATGTGCCTGTATTCCACATGAACCAGCTGTCTCCCTCTTAGATTACTGTAATCTATATATATGGATCTCAGAAACCATTCAATTCAACCGAAGTGAGAAAAAAAATTGTATGGATAAAATGAAGGATGACTCCAACATCCCTTTAACTTTTCTTTACTAATAGTCAGCATGCCTCTCATTTTCAGTCTTTGCCCCACATTTGGGTTTTGGCACTGAGCAGGTATTCCCTCTCTATTTGTTTTAAAATCATCCTCTTAACCTGCATGATTTCCTCAACAGCATGTGACATCTCCTCAATCTCTCTTCATGACCCTGCAGCTCAGTGCTCTTCTTGTGAGACTTAAGAGTCTAATTGGGATCCCGAGTCTAAAGCCTGAAAAGTTACTTTTCATGAGGTGTTTCATTAGGGCTTTCCATTCCCATTCTTCTTGTTTTTGCTGCCTTCTGATTTTTTCCACCCCATGGGCAGCCACCCAGTCCCAATTTGTTGGTGATCATCTCAGACTTAAAATTCAATCTAAAATATGTGCACAAAATGCATACATCCCTCTTTGCTGCTTGGGGGGGATTTTACCTCCCCTCTAATATCCCCTGGGCTATGGGGAGATCCTCCCCACCCACACTCACACACTAACTAGGCAGAATAATCTGTCGCACCATTTGTATTCTCTCTCCATGGCCCCACACAGCCTCCTGTCTCCCATCTATCCCTATATTCACTTACTTCCCATATTTCCCTCAGTTTCCTACCTGTCATGGTCTCTGTTTCTGCTATGCCACATTCCCCTGCTCCCCCCCGTCTGCCTCTTACCCTCACATTCCCCTGCATCCATCAGTTTCCCAACTACCACCCATAACCCCCTCCACTGACCTCACTCTGACTCCTGCTCCATCCACTTTCCTTTGACTCCTGATAATTTCCTGTCTTGTGCCTCTCCATTCCCAGTTACTCTCTGCCCCCCCCCTCCCCACAGTCTGTTTCCTGGCACTTTCAAAGTCTCTTGTCCCATGTCTGGATCTCATAATACTGGCTTCCAGGCTACCGTCTTTCCTGAGTCCAGCCTGGCTTCAGCCCCTTTGGAAACAATGGGAGAGGGAAGCCAACTTTGCTGGGGGCAGTCTCACCTCCACCTACAAACATTAAAGAGACATAGCAGCCAGCATGCTGAGGATTCAGTCCCAAAGACAATAATGAGAGATGACAGCCATTCTGGAGAAAGGCGAAACTTCACAAGATTCAAAGCAGATATTAGATACTAATGCGAACCCCTAAAAAGCCTAACTATTGCAAGACTGGCAATAAAATCATGAGAGCTGGCCTTTGGTCTGCAAAGGGGCAGATCTCCCAGCAAGACTTGGAGGATTCATCTGCATCCACTTGCAAACCTTTGCATGAAAAATTAGAATGATAGTTGGATTTGTAAAAAGAAAAGGAGTACTTGTGGCACCTTAGAGACTTACAAATTTATTTGAGCATAAGCTTTCATGAGCTACAGCTCACTTCATCGGATGCATTTTTCCACCAAATGCATCCGATGAAGTGAGCTGTAGCTCACGAAAGCTTATGCTCAAATAAATTTGCGAATACAGACTAACATGGCTGCTACTCTGAAACCTGTCAGTTGGATTTGTGTTGGCCGGGAAAACCACATGGTGAACTGCCTACCAGGTGCGAAGTTTGTGGACCTCTTGAGACATCTAGACAGAGTTATTTGCAGTGCTGGGGAGGAGCTGCTGGTCATGGTACATGTAGGTACCAGTGATATATGGAAAGGTAGGAGAGAGGTCCTGGAGGCCAAATCTAGGCTGTTAGGTGAGGGATTAAAGTCCAAAACCTTCATGGTAGTATTGTCTGAAATGCTTCCAGTTCCATGTTCAGGGCCAGTAATACAGGCAGAATTGCATGGTCTCAATGGGTGAATGAGACAATGGTTTATTAGGAACTGCGGAACCTTTTGGGAAAGGAGGAGTCTATACAAGAAGGATGGGCACTACCTAAATCAAAATGGAACCAGGCTGCTGGCATGTAAAATTTAAAAGGGCTGGGAGAAAGTCGACAAGTGTGAAGGATCACACAGTTCAGACGCATCCCTTGGGGAGGACTTATTAAAGGGGATACTCTATATCCCAGGAAAGAGGACAGGATAGAAGTTGATATAGTACAAGTAGGTACCAAAGAGAAGCAATCAAACAAAAAAGAGCCCCATTCAATTACATCACATGAAGGCAGACAACTAAATACTGACAATTTTTATAAGCCCTAGTGTACAAATGCAAGAAGTTTAAATACTAAGATGGGTGAGTTTGAAAGCCTTGTATTAAATGAGGATTTGATATAATAGGCATTACAGAAATTTGGTGGAATGATGATAATCAGTGGAACACAGTGATATCAGGGTACTAAATATATAGGAATGACATAGTAGGACACACTGGTGGTGGGGGCAGAGAGAGGCACTATATGTGAAAGAAAGCATAGAGTCAAATATAGTAAAAATCTTAAATGAATCTCAAAATACCCTCGAATCTCTATGGATAGAAATTCCATGCTTGAATAATAAGAATATAGCAGCAGGAATCTACTACTGACCACCTGACCAGGATGATGATGGTGATTGTGACTGTGATTAGAGAGGCTACAAAAACAGAAAACTCAATAACAATGGGGGATTTCAACTACCTCAGAATGGCTGGCAGAGATAAAATTTCTAGATGCCATTAATAATTGCTTCTTGGAGCAGCTAGTTCTGGAACCCACAAGGGGAGATGGCAATTCTTGATTTAGTCCTAAGTGACACTGTCCAGGAGGTGCCATGAGGGACTTCCCCTTTCTCTCAGGGCAGCAATGCCTAGGGGTGAGTGTCCACAGGGGCCAGCCTTTCTCTCAGGACAGTAATACCCAGTATCAATAGTCCAAGGCATTAGCCTCTAGTACCAATAGTCCTAGACAGCAGTGCCCAATGGCAACTGCAGGGAGGGTAGGGGAACCCAGGCCCACCCTGCTCCACTGGGTTCTTACCCAGGGCTCTATGAAACCAATCACCCCAAAGGAAGGTTCAGGTCTCCATGTCTCCTGACACATCCTTTGGGTTGCTTCTTACCCTTAAGTTCACCTCAGGCATCTCCTCAGCTACAGCAGCTCAGCCTCCCATTCTTGTCCCTGTGGTCAACTGGTTCTCTGCAGCATAGACAGGATCCTTGGCCTCAGTCATCTGGTGGTTCTTCTGTAGGAGCCTGCAGCACACGTCTCTTCCTCATCCAGACCAGGCTGAGCCGAGCTGAGCTGCTTCCTTTTATATGCTCCCTCCACTGGGAGCATGCACAGCAGGAGCAAGGGGGAGTGGCCACTTGGTCTCAGAGTAATTAGGTAACCACTGCCTGACCAGTGTGGGGTTGGTACACCCCGTCACAGGCATGCAGAATCTAATCCAAGTAGTGAACATGGCTGAATAGCTCATAATAGTGGCCATAATGTACTTAAATTTACTATCCTTGTATGGGGGGTGTCACTGGGCATTTCACACATTACTGGAGCACCTCCTTCTGGCTGCATCTGGGGATTACCTCTGCTAGGTCAACACTCCTTCCTGCAGTTGCACCCCATCACTATCTCAGTCTCACTCTCTCAGGACTCAACTGCTCCCGCTTTGTGGCTTGGCCCTCCAGGGATATCACATGCATCTAAGTCTTCTCTTTCCTTGCAACCTTAACCATGCCACTGGGTTCCAGCTTAGGGACCCTAAAAATAGCAGTCAAGGTCAGCACAATCCTATCCCTTAATGCTGTGTCCCTGGGTTACTTTCTACTTTGCCTTCTCACCCTGACAGTGACTGAGAGCCTCTCTTTCTGCAGCCCCCTTCTACTCTCAGCTACTGAACTTTATATAGGCCCTCCTGTTCCTATGTAGCTGAGCTCCCTCATTACTCTCTGTCTCGTCCTCCAGGAGAAGCCTAGATGGTTATTAGGCTCTCCTGGCCATTTTAACCCCTTCAGGCCTTGTGTGGAGTGAACACCCCATCACAGGGGGAAAATACTAGTGAAACCCCCCACAGTAGCATTTAAGTTCAAAAAGTGGAACTACACAAAAAATAGAAAGCTAGTTAAGTGGAAATTAAAAGGAATAGTCACAAGAGTGAAATGCCTGCAAGCTGCATGAACATTTTTAAAAACATCGGAATAGAGGCTCAAACTGTATCTATATATTTTTAAAAAATAGCAAGGGGATCAAAAAATACTATCATGGCTAAACAGAGTACAAAAGACAGTTAAAGACAAAAAAAGACATCTTTTAAAAATTGGAAGTCAAATCCTACTGAGATGAATTGCAAGGAACATAAACTCTGGCAAGTCAAGTGTAAAAGTATAATTAGGCAGGACAAAAAAGAATTTGAAGAGCAACTAGCAAAAGATACAAATACTATCAGATTTAGGAAGCCTGCTAAACAATCAGTGGGGCCTCTGGACAATCAAGGTGGTAGAGGAGCTCTCAAGGAACACAAAGCCATTTCAGAGAAGCTAAATTAATTCTTTACATCAGCCTTCACTGCAGAGGATATGATGGAGATTCCCAAACTTGAACCATTCTTTTTAGGTGAAAAATCTGAGGAACTGTCCCAGACTGAGGTGTCAGTAGAGGAGGTTTTGGAACAAATTGATTAATTAAACAGTAATAAGTCACCAGGACCAGATAGTGTTCCCAAGAGATCCCAAGAGATCTGAAGGAACTCCAGTATGAAACTGAAGAACTACCAACTGTGGTATGTAATATCTCACTTAAATCAGCCTCTGCACCAGATGACTGGAGGATAGCTACATTAACATCACTTTTTTTGTAAAGGCTCCAGAGGCGATCCTTGTAATTACAGGTCAGTAAGCTTAACTTCAGTACCAAGCAAATTGGTTGAAACTATAGTAAAGAACAGAATTACCAAACAAATAGATCAACACAATATCTTAGGGAAGAGTCAACACAGCTTTTGTAAAAGGAAATCATGCCTCACCAATCTATTAGAATTCTTTGAAGGGGGTCAACAACCATGGGGACAAGGGTGAGAGGTAAATAGTGGGGTCCCCCAAGGATCTGTACCAGGACTAGTGCTGTTCAACATATTCATAAATGATCTGGAAAAAGGGGTAAACAGTGAGGTAGCACAGATTGTAGATGATACAAAGTTACCCAAGACAGTTAAGTCCAAAGCTGACTATGAAGAGTTACAAAAGGATCTCACAAAATTGGGTGACTGGGCAACAAAATGGCAGATAAAATTCAATGTTGATTAATGCAAAGTAATACACATTAGAAAATGATACCAACTCTACACATAAAATGATGGGTCTAAATTAGCTGTTATCACTCAAGAAAGAGATCTTGGAATCATTGTGGATAGTTCTCTGAAAACATCTGCTCAATGTTCAGTGGCAATAAAAAAAATGTAACAGAAAGTTAGGAACCATTAGGAAAAGGATAGATAATATGACAGAAAATATCATAATGCCACTACCTAAATCCATGGTACACCCACACATTGAACACTGCATGCAATTCTGGTCACCCCATCACAAAAAAGATATGTTGGGATTGGAAAAAGTATAGAGAAGGGCAACAAAAATGAATGGAACATATAGTAAGATATATAGATACATATAAGATACAGATAAGTTGGAAGTTACCATACAAACTGCGAGAGGCTAATTAGTTTGCTAACTTCCAACTTATCTGTATGTGTATATATATATATATCTTACTATATGTTCCATTCTATGCATCTGATGAAGTGGGCTGTAGCCCACAAAAGCTTATGCTCAAATAAATTTGTTAGTCTCTAAGGTGCCACAAGTACTCCTTTTCTTTTTGCGAATACAGACTAACACGGCTGCTACTCTGAAACCTATTCTGTTCAGTTCCTCTGAAACATCTGGCACTAGCCATTGTCAGAAGACAGGATACTGGGCTGGATTGACCTTTGCTCTGACTGAGTATGGCCATTCTTATGTTCTTAATTCTCTTTTTTAATTGACAAGCCTCCACAGTGATTGTTTTAGAAGTAGTAGGATTTGTATTATAGTATTACCTACAGAACCCAACCAGGGATCAGGACCATGTTATCCCTGGTGTTCTACACCAAAGATGAAAAGACAGTTCCTGCCTGAAAGACCTACATTCTAAGTGTATTTTGACTTGAGACTTTTTTATTTTTTGAAGAAAGCCTAAGTCTTCAGCAGACATTTGATGTACCATATGCCAGAGCTGACAATATATAACATTCCAAATTCAAAAGGTAATAACTTTTATAAAGTAGATGCTCAGCAACCAAGTATCCCTGCTTATGCCTGTAACTCTCACTCCCATTCTTGTTTGATCATTTGTTGTCCCCTGAAATTAGTTTTAAAAAAATTTAAAAGAAAAAAAATCCTCTGCTTTGGCAGTGAGTGTTAGATCTCAGCTAGGGAGTCCATTAAACTAAGTTGTATTTCTTTCCTGTTTTCTGATTATTTTCCGCCTCTTTATTTTAGAATGTCCATTTTGTTAAAATATTCAACTTTGGCCCCAGATCTAACCCAGCAATTTTGACATTTTTGTTGCTTGTTGAAGGAAGAGGCCCAACACTGGGCCTATAACTCATTTGCAAACTCAGTTTAGAGCAGCTGCTCTCACTCCATAATTTCTTATCCTAAAACTGTGTAGAGTAAGAACAGCTGCTGTGTTTTATTCCAGAGGTGGCTGTATTTAGTGGTGGGTGAGCTCCTGCCCTTTGAGGTCTAAGGGGGGAGAGGGAGAAGAAGGAATAGAGAGCTTCTGCCCTTCCCTATTCAAATTGCACAACCGGATCTTTCCCTAGCATTCCAGAACAGATATAGCAACCATGGCAGTGCATACTGACTTATCAATTTACAAAACACTTTTATAATAATTAATGGGAACAAAATAACTTTACAGCTATATGTTTTTCATACAGTTGATTCCCAAAGTACTTTACTGGCTGGACCAAACTCTCTCTAGCTGGTGCTGCGAGGAGGAAGAGGGATGCTGCCAGTATATCCTCTGCTCTAGGGATCATGCTGGTCAGGACAGGTTTCTACTGAGGGGTGCCTTTGGGGGTGGGGGGGCTGTGCTGGGAAATAGAGCAGCATGGACTGTAGCTATGCACTCTGTCCAGCCAGCTAACATTTATGCTGCACTCAATAGCCCATGCTGATTCCTGTCCATGCCAGCATGGTACCTAGAGTGGATGATATACCTGGCAACGTCCATCTTCCCCCTCACACAGTGGCTAGAGAGGATTTGGTTCAGTCTATAAAGTATTTTGGGAACCTTCTGGATGAAAGGCATATAACTGTAATGTTATATTGTTCCTATTAATTATTATATAAGTATCTGATGAACTTGAATCAGATGAGTGGACAGTGATTCCAGCTTGCTAGGTACAACTCACTTTCAAAAGTGATGGCTGTTATTGGTGTAACTGACCTTCCTCTTTATTCTCTTTTCCCTGCTTCCATATGCAATGCATAATGCCATTTCTCAAATTCCTTTAGCTACATTATCTACTTTGCCTGCCTTCTCCTCTGGGACTAAGGGAAACAATGTATTCTCCTTAACAAGTAATTTGCTTGCAGGTTATGTTTTGTGGGATTCAGTATATTCTGACAGAAAACCAGGAACTTTCGCAACACTAGCATTTTCCATGAAATCATGCAGCATTAAGCCACAAGCATATTATTTCAATTTTAGAACAAATATTTAAAACCAGCGCTTAACGGCAGCAAACACTTCTTGTTGGGACATTTTCTTTTCCCCCACTACCCCTTTTAATCTTAGAGGAGACTCTCACAAATAATCCTGGCTATTCATGGAAGTAAGAGCGAACTCAGTGATTATTTTGTCAACCAAATGGACATACACATTTTACAATGAATGCAGAACAAGCAACTTCTTTCCCTCAATATCCTCCAATGCCATCCCAAGCAGTCTATCTGCCTCATCACAATCTGTGCCTGTTTACATGATCTGAAGGATTGACAGACCAACAGTTCTGAACAAAGTTCTCTCAGTACATGATATAAGTGCAGACATTAATCACAGAATAAACACCTGTGTTACTTTTCTCCCTGAAGCTGGAAGCAGGCTTGCACTGGCTGAGAGCAGGAATATCAGGGAAAAAAGGGATATTGCTGGGGATTAAGGGCCTAATTAAACTCCTACTGAAGTCTTTCAATTATTATTAAAAGGAGCTGGACCCATCCATAAGATTATACCAGCCAGGAACAAGCTGGAGCTTGTGGAAAACTGCTCCTTGTGTTTTCAAACTCAAACTCAGTGTTGTGATGGGTTGGATCACAGAAACCCCCTGGGGGCTGCCAACTGATGTGCCAAGACTACTTCTGCCCCTGCTTTCCCTGCCCTCCCAGCTTGGGACTTCAGTGCCCTGCCTGGTTTGAACCAGACCCACTAGCCTGCTGCAAACCCGGACCCAGGTCTGAACCACATCCCCTAACAGCTGTAGGCTTAAACTAAAAGTAGCTTAAGAAGTGTTCCTGTCTTTAACACTCAGATGCCCAATTCCCAATGGGGTTCAAACCCCAAATAAATCCATTTTACCCTGTATAAAGCTCATACAGGGTAAACTCATAAATTGTTCACCCTCTATAACATTGATAGAGAGGTATGCACAGCTTTCCCCTCCCCACCCCCAGGTATTAATACATACTCTGGGTTAATTAATAAGTAAAAAGTGATTTTATTAAATACAGAAAGTAGAATTTATGTGGATCCAAGTAGTAACAGACAGAACAAACTGAATTACCAAACAAAATAAATCGAACACGCAAGTCTATGTCTAATACATTGAGAAAACTGAATACAGATAAAAATCTCACCCTCAGAGGAATTCCAGTAAGCTTCCTTTTACAGACTAGTCTCCTTCTAGTCTGGGTCCAGCAATCACTCACACCTCCTGTAGTTACTGTCTTTTGTTCCAGTTTCTTTCAGGTATCCTTGGGGGTGGAGAGGTTATCTTTTTAGCCAGCTGAAGACAAAATGGAGGGGTCTCCCAGAGGTTTAAATAGACTTTCTTTGCTTCCTCTCTTTTATGCAAAGTCCAGCTCCAAGATGGCATTTTGGAGTCACATGGGCAAGTCACATGTCCATGCATGACTCAGTTTTTACAGGCAGCAGCCATTGTCCACATGCTACCTTGAACGTTCTCAGGTAGACTTCTTATGTGGATTGGAGCCTTCCAAGGTCCATTGTGCATTAAGTGCTTCTTGACTGGGCACTTAACTTGCAAATTCCTTTCTAAAGAAGCTGACCAAATGCATTACTAAGGTTATTTAAAATCAAACAAGTATACAGCCAATATTCATAACTTCGAATTCAATAATGACACATGCATATAAATAGGATGAATAGATTCAGTAGATCATAACCTTTACAGAGATATGCTACATGGCATATGTAGCATAAAACATATTCCAGTTATGTCATATATACATTCATAAGCATATTTCCAAAAAGCCTTATGTGGGGCACCGTCACAAGTGTGTCATGGATAAATTGAACTGAGGTGGCAAAGAATGTGAAGACATGTTTTTCAACTGCTTAAATACCAGTGCTAGGAGTCTGGTAACAAGCAAGAGCAATTGGAAATTCTCACTGATGAGAAAAAATTTGATATAATTGGCATTACTGAGTCACATGATTGGAATTTTAAAATCACTGATTACAGCCAGTTTAGGAAGGATGGAGTGGGTAAAAGAATTGGTGGGTGTGTTTATGTGGAGGGATGGTGCTCTACATTAAAGACACCATTACCTGTTTCAGAGTTATTGATAAATCAGAATAATGCTTATGGATCATTATTCCCAGTAACTAAACCAAGAAAGGATACTGGGCGGGCTGTTGTAGACCACTGAATCAAACCAGAGAATAGGATGAGTTGCTCCTTAAGAGCTTCTCTGAAAAGTGTTTAAAGAAGCCTGTGCTGTTATGAGGGACTTCAGTTTGAAGGACATATTCCAGAGATCTCATGCAACCAGTAGTAGAACAGCATTAGAGTTTATAAAAATTACATTTGGTAATTTACTAGCACAAAGGGTGTAGCACCCAGTGGGAGGTAATTCTATTTTGGACCTCATTATGATACATGAAAATGAATTGATTATTGGCTCTGATTACTTTCATTATGGGCAAACAGAGGACAGTCTCAACCAATCAAATATATATTTCTGGTGCTTCCAAAGGGCTAATTCCCCAAAGCTGAAGAAAATATGAGCAAAAATGATTGGGAAGAAAAATGTAGACAGAAAAATGTGAAATAAAAGTGAGAGTTGTTTAAGAAGACTTTATTAGATGGCTAGAAAGCCACAATTCCCCACACAAGAAAATAACTAAAAGTCCATCCTTGTTCAGCAAGAAAGTGAAGGGGCAGTTGGCTGAGGAAACCTGTGGCCAGCTGATGAGTAAAGATTGTATTTTCCTTAGGGAAGGGGTCATTATTTTGTCCTGTGTTTGTAGAACCCCTAGCACATTCCTGGTTCACAATAGGGACCCTAGGCACAACAGTAATATAAATAAATAAAAAATAATAATAAATGTAATAAATCTTGGCATACTGGGAAATTTCAAAAGGCTGGAAGACTGCTAATGTCCTGCTCAGATTCTGATTAAAAGATTAACACTATACAATACCAATAAAGCACGTGATCAATGGATTAAGAATTGGCTAACTGACAGATCTCTAAAAGTAGTCATCAATGGGGATTCATCATTGAATGGGGTGTTTCTAGTGGGGTTATGCAAGGATCAGTACCAGGCCCAATGCCATTCAATATTTTACCAATGACCTAGAAGTAAATATAAAATGACTGCTGACAAAGATTAGCAGAGTGGCAATAATGATGAGGACAAGGCAGTACAGAGCAATCTGGATTTCTTGGTAAACTGGGCCCTTTCAAACAAAATGTGTTTTGATACAGCCATATGCAAAGTTATGCATCTAGGAACCAAGAATGCAGGCCATACCTACAGAATGGGGGATTGTATCCTGTGATTCAGTGATTTTAAAAAGGGTTTAGGTGTCATAGTGGACAAACACCTAAGTATGAGCTCCCATTGTGATGCTGTGGCAAAAAGAACTAATGCAAAGCATGGATGTATAAAGAGAAGACTACAGAGGTAATTTTACTTCTATATATGGCCATTGGTAAGACTGATACTAGAATACTGTCTATAGTTCTGGTGTCCACATTTCAAAAACGGTGTTGAAAAATTGGAGAAGATGAAGAGAAGAGACACCGTCATGATATGAGGGCTGGAGAGAAGAGTAAAAAAAATTCAATCTGTTTAGCTTACCAGAAAGAAAATGGAGAGGTGACTTGATTATGGTGTAACAATATCTTTATGGGGCGAAAACAGCGGACATTAGCAGGCTCCATAATTTAGGAAGAACTAATGGCTAGAAGTTAAAGCCAGAAAAATTCACGTTGGAAATAAGGCAGACATTTTTAATAGTGAGAGTGATTAACTATTGGGACAAAGTACTAAGAAAGTGGTGGATTCTCCATCTCTGGCTGTCTTCCCATCAAGCATGGATGCCTTTCTGGCAGTATATTTTAGTCAATACAAGTTATTGGGCTCACTACAGGAGTAACTAGGTTCTATAGCCTTTGTTACATAGGAATCAGACTAGATCAGTGGTTTTCAACTTGTGGTCCGCTGACCCTTGTGGGTTCCACAGACTATGTCTAAGATTTACAAAGGGGTCTGCACCTCCATTTGACATTTTTAGGGGTCTGCAAATGAAAAAACGTTGAAAACCACTAGACTAAATGATCTAATGGGTCCTTCTGACCTTGAAAGCTATTGGGGGAAAATGAATCTCTGGAAGCTTGAGAGAGGTAAGGACCACATAAAAATTCTCTTTCTGCTATTATTTCCAGTGGGCATAGTTTTCACTCATGCAGGTTTCTGAGTCACAAATAATGCAAGCTTAGACAAGAGTTAAATTCTTGAAATACCAGCATAGAAAATGTATACTTATTTTTTTCTTTACAGAACTAACTTTAAATTTACTAAGACCCTGAGTTTCTTTTCTCAGACATCATTCTGGAGACGCAGAGTTGCAGGGCAGCCTTCATCCCTATTTAAAATAAACTAAGGAACAGGAAGGCTAAATTCAAGATGTGCTATCTGATGCTGTTGAAGTTACTGTTTAAAAATAAAAATAAAATAGAAAACAACCATGGGGATGTGAAAGCCACTGATATGTCCAAGTAGGTTGTTGAAGAGGCTAAGAAAACAAAACAAACCCAGGTACTACGGCAAATGGCCCTGTTCTAATTGCACAAGATTAAAGGATTCACTGTATTTCTAAATCTAGCTCTGGTTCAAATAAGCGCTTATCTGTATTTTCATATAAATACTGTGGAAGTGTATGTTTGTGTAAATACAGGAAAAACAACATAGGTGAAGTGATATCCCTAAACAATTTAATCTAGCATTGTATCACAGTATATTTTTTTCCTTTGTTCATAGGTTCATCCCCATGCCCTTCCAAGGAGATGCCTAACCCAGATTCACATAGACACCCAAGTATATGGTTACAGAAATATTAGGATTACCCTATTATACTGCTTCTGTATAATATTTGCAAATGGCTTGGAAGGTTTATTAGCACCTAGCACCTTTGTAGCATTCTGGCCTTTTTTCCATCTATTCTGATATTAAGCCAATACATATGATATTCTGGGCACCTGTTACTAACTATAATAATTTATCCATTTATTTGTACTTACTTCACTTCCTACATTATTTTTTCATTTAATTTAGCCCTAAGGTTGAACACATTTTTTACATCGTTCTTTTTGTTTCTTTATCACTTCATTCTCTTCCTAGCATGATTTGGTCTATTCTCTTTCTGCCAGGTTACTTTCCCTGGGAGGGATACTGCTTTGTTTTTTACAGGGGTGTGATACATTATAAGCTGAAATGGCTTGTAAAATTAAGGAGTCAGTATGACATGCATGACAAAACCCTGTTAAGGCTGGAAGTTCAGAAATCTGGAGAGTTTCTTTAAATGTATATTTGGTGAATATGTATCACCTTATTTACATAACTGACTAGGGAAAACTAATGAGCAGAACTAAGGCCTGACAAGTTTGAAGCACTGAATAAGATGTAGGATTGCCATGCTCCTGCCTGACTCTGTCATCTCTTTGGACTGGCATCCAGGTACCTCTGACCCTGGCTACTACTTGTCCTGGACTTGGCAGGGAACTGTGGCTGGGTTGGTGCCTCTGGGGTTGGCTGGGAGATCTGTCTGCTTCCTGATGGGGATGCTCTGGCTGAGCGGATAGCCCCTAGCTGGGGGCTGAGTTCTGGATGTGGCTTGTCTCATTCTCCCTCGTTTTAGTCAACTTTTGCTGGTCCTTGTTGCAAAAGCTGTCTAATCACCAATCTAGATCCCACTGTGTATTCCACTTTATGCCTGTCTGCCAATGGCCCTATTACAGCAGCCAATCATCACCAGGGTTTCGAGATACACTAACCCCACTCTCTTCCATTAGACTCAACCCCTATATTGATGTCTGGGAAGTAAAGTAGCATGGGAGCTGTTACAGCACCCTTACATCACGTGAGGTTTTATTTATATGGGAGGAATTCTCCATGGACTAGTTAAGCTTTTTCAGGTTGCTTTACAATGAAACAGCCTTAACAAATCAGAGAATCTGGCCTGCTATCTGTGCAGTTATGTATCATCGTCATTGAAAAAGTGCTTATTAGAGGTATCTTTTCCTTTGAAACTCCTATTTTTAAACTTGATGACATGTAGAAAGTGTCCTTGCAGAAATTATCACTTGCAGTGAGTTAGGAACCAGAGAATGAGGATGAGTAGGATTCTGAAGTCTGGCAAGAGATCCTGCTTTATTTGGACTCTCACTTTTCATCATTAACTCTTTTGGATGTATACAAAAAAACTGACAACCTGCTGCCAAAGGACACTGGTGAAAATGTTTTAAAAAAGAAATGGCAGTAATAAAACAGATTCTGGAGAGACAATGGAGACAGTGCCACTTTTTATTTTAACACATACATTATGGAAGTGTCCCAAACTCTCATTTCTGGTTACTAATCATCATCTGTACTGAAAAGACTACCCAGCCAGTTATGACCAGGAGGCTAGAGGCTTGCTGTTTTCCATTATCAAGAAGATGCTGACGGAAGCAGAAACAGTAAGTCCCTGAGTCTCTTAGCTTCATTCTCCATAATCATACCTTTAAAAAAAAAAAAAGCAAAAGAGGGACTTCAGATACTATCAATAGGTGAGAAAAACTTGGCTTATTGTGGAAATGTTCAGTCTAAACTTCCATTTGTCAACTCCAATGTAGCTTCCAGGTACACTGAAATTAGCAACCCTTTGTGGATTATTTTAAGAACGAACAGACAGTTTATCCAAATCCTGAGATTATTTCTGTGTAACTGTTCTGCCAGCTTTTTCAAAGAGTAATTAGGCCTGAGTTCAGAAGACAGAAAAATGTGGCCTTGATCACAACTGTGTCCTGAGTTAGCAACCAAAGAAAAATCATTGGATATAAGTAAATAGCAAGGAGATCTTAGAAGTTAGTTATGCCATGCTCTGATTAAAGTAACAGTTAAATAAGAGAAAACAGATACCTTTGGGGAGACCTGTCAGTGGCTGTGGGATGTGATAATGTTGTCTGAAAGACTTCTGCTTTACTCTGGGATAAGGATAGTTATATAAATGTTAATGGACTAAATTCAGCAGAGGAGGAGCTATTGTTTGGGGAAGGCCTGTTCTGACACCTACCTATGGCTTAATTATATTGTCATCTTTTTGGGTCAGCAGATATTCTTGAAACTCCCAACTGCACTTTGGGATTCCATAATTTTAAAAAAATACTATGAAAGCAGAAGAAAAGAGATAAGCTTACTACACACTAATGAACTGAGGAAACAGCATTGTCCACATGCTGATACAAAAGATGCCTTCATGTCTAGATTCTTCTACTGATTTTCTTATAAACATGGTTTCTTTAAGATGCTATCAGACCCATTCTGGTATTGGGGCAATCTCTGTAGATTGTTTTTATAGTAAAGGAAAATGTTCTTTGGAGAAGTGCCTTACCTGCAGCACTCAATAAAAAGCATGGACCAGAAAGGTGCATGCTCTCAAAAGATGTTGTTGCACATATACCTTTTGCATTCTGTGGATAGGCCGATTTGTAGTCTTTTCCATAAAGATGAGTAGTGACTAGAAATGGGGGAAGCTTTGGACACTTTCAAAGAATGTGTGTTAAATATACATAAGGGATTCTAATCGTGTTGCTTAATGTGCTTCCAGAAGTTGCTCAAGTACTATGGTAATGAGGACTGTATAAGAACCTGAATAGAACTGAATTAAGGCATTGACTGTCACTGTCTGGCTTTGGAAAGTCCTGGTGACTCTGAAGAATGGGATGAACAGGTGATCAAACATTAAAATACCTCAATAAAATGGCTCTCCCAAAAACTTAAAAACACTCTACCCCACCCCAAGTAAAGTGTCATTAACAGTCTGAGTGATAATAAGAGATGTAATGCATACACACTTAAAAACATCCTTAATTGTACCCATGTTTTAAGAGTAATCCTGCAGTCTTAATCCAACCGTATTTTAGAGATATCTGTCCCTCCACTAAAATCAAGTAAAATAGATACCACTGGTGCACACGATGGGTGATCTAACTTGCCTAGTAACTTAGCATAAAGATGTCGTTGTAATTTGTTGGTTGCCCATCTTTCTCCTTTGCTGGCTGTCCCCTGCAGTCAATGATTTATAATGTATGTTAGTTTATGGCTGGGAGACAAGAAAGGAGATCACAGTGTATTACTTTCAATAGTTTACCATTAGTTTCTCTTCACTGCCGAACCTCTTATCTAGATCTGTACTTACCTTCTCTTTTCTACCTTTTTCCCTTACAAATAACATACAAATTGTGCTCACCCCACCTATAACCTCATGATGGACCTAATCCTGAGGTCTTTAAAATTCCCATTGAAAACAACAGGATTTGACCTGAGTAAGGACTACGTCCCTGATCTTCAAAAGATATTTAGATGCTTAACGCCCATTGATTCCAAAGGGAGTTGGCACCTAAACACCTTTGAGAATCTGGGTGCAAAGGCCCAATTACACTACCCTTACTCATTTAGAGTAATATCTTACTCTGAACATAATAACTGAGTAAACTACCACACAAACTGAGTAAGGGTGACAGAAGTAGGCCCTATATAAATAATGAGGCACATATTCTGACACTTTTACTCATGCTGAGCACAAATGAAGACCCTGATTATAAACACTTACATGTATGATTAATTGTACACAATGAGACTACACATGTGAGTAACATTAAGCACATGTTTAAGCATTTGCACGCCAAGAGACTTAATCTGATTACTTTGCATGTAGCCCCATTGATGGCATATGACTCTCAGCAAGGATCTCATGATTTGGGTCACCATGCCTGGTTAAATGTGTTAATACCTACATTTTACTCACCTATAATGGTGTAAGACATAATATAAAATAATGTAATGAATTTTAGCTTTATTTTGCTTCCCTTCCATTTTATTTTAATTATCACCAAGAACACAAAGCACTGATGTACGTTTTATATCTTCAGCTTTGTCACCTGGGAAAAAAGGGAAATGACAGGGATGCTGTTTAGCTTAAATTGAATCTTTTGTATGCATGCCTATTGGGTTCAAGAATTTGATAGTTTTGTATTGATCTGAATTCAAAAGCAACAAAAACACACTTGCAAAAGACAATGAACATGGTGTTTCATGAAACTGAAGTGTGGGACTGTGCATTGGATAAAACAAATATAATCCAATTCCTCTGAGAAAGTGTTCAGAGAAAAATATGTGTATACCCACCATACATTTTTAGACATATAAATAAGGCCAAACTTTCTATACTCTCAGCTATAAGAGTGTTCACTTCAGGAATGAATACAACAGCAAAGAACCAATAAGGTTTCAGACTGCTGCAGAAGTAACCCATTCAAACACTAACGGCATTTTATTTCCAGATGACTGTTAACTATGACCCCCATATAATCTTTAAACCAAAACCGTGTGTCATTATTGGATTTGCCTAAGATACTATTTTAATATTTGGATGAAACTTATACAGCAGCTGCTACAGCTGTTTGATTTTATTATTGAACCCGTTCCATTAATATGCATGTTGACTGAATAACTGCCTATGAGCCTTTTAAAATATGCTTCTGATCACATCAGCATTAAATATTAAACAGGAACTTGTCTCTACCATTTGCTTGCATTCTCTCTTTCTTAGCTTATCTGCACGTGTGTCTGGATGAGCAGTTATTTTTGCTGATAACTTCACTTATCCTAAATAAACACTTTTTTTTTTGCAATTGTTATTTACTTAGAATACTATAACAATTCTCCCACCATGGAAAAGATGATACTCAACAGATGCAGGTTTGAAAGTGTTGCTTCTAGTAAACATTTTGCCTCAAGGTTTTTTGTCCTATCTTTTCTCTCTTTCTCTCTCTAGGGAATTTTTGTTCTAGGATTGCCATATGCTCTTCTCCACAGTGGATACAGTGGGCTATTTCTTATTATCCTGGCTGCAGTGTTCTGCTGCTATACTGGCAAAATTCTAATCGCTTGCTTGTACGAAGAAAATGAAGATGGGCAGCTCATAAGAGTGAGAGACACATACGAAGACATTGCTAATGCCTGCTGTAAAAAGCGATTTCCCAAACTAGGTGGCATAGTTGTCAATGTGACCCAGGTGATGGAACTGATCATGACGTGCATTTTGTATCTGGTTGTTAGTGGGAACTTGCTGTCACATAGTTTTCCATATTTACCAGTGACTGAGAAAACTTGGTCTGTAATTGCATTTGTAACATTGCTGCCTTGTATGTTTATTAAAACTCTCAGCATCGTTTCCAAACTCAGCCTGCTTTGCTCCTTAGTCCATTTCATTATCATCTTCATAGTGATGAGTTACTGTCTGACACAAATACATCAGTGGTCTTGGACAAGATTTAGACTCTCCATTGAGTTTGAGGAGTTCCTGGTCTCAGTGGGGGTGATCATTTTCAGTTACACTTCACAAATATTTCTTCCTACTCTTGAAGGAAACATGAAAAACCCAAAGGAATTTAGCTGTATGTTGAACTGGACTCATTTTTTTGCTTGTCTCTTCAAGACAGCCTTTGCACTGACTGCATTCCTGACTTGGGGTGAAGAGACAAAGGAAGTTATTACTGACAACCTGCCATCATCCCTAAAAACCCTGGTGAATTTGTGCTTCCTAGCCAAGGCTCTTCTGTCTTATCCATTGCCCTTTTTTGCAGTCACAGAAATACTGCATACTTGCATATCTAGCAGCAATCATTCTGATTACAGAACCCATCTGTTTATTGTAGTTTTAAGAGGCTTGGCCCTCTTGTTTACTCTGGTGATGGCCATGTTCATACCACATTTTGCTCTGCTGATGGGTTTAACAGGCAGTGTAACAGGTGCTGCTATGACTTTTCTTCTTCCTTCTCTTTTCCACTTAAAACTTAAATGGGGAAAGTTAGTGTTCTTGGAGAAATGTGCAGCCATTTCTCTTTTTATTGTGGGTTTCCTTTGCAGCTTAGCAGGTATAGTCTGCTCAGTAAAAGGGCTGATTGAAGCATTTGGAGGAAGGTAGAAAGGCCGTTTTGAAAATCTGATGATATACTCTTGAGTATTACCACTGTGAATGCAATTCCAAAATTAATATATGACAGAGCAACTGGAAAAATCTTGAAAATCTGATGATATACTCTTGAGTATTAGCACTGTGAATGCAATTTCAAAATTAATATATGACAGAGCAACTTGAAAAATCTTGAAAATCTGATAATATACTCTTGAGTATTACCACTGTGAATGCAATTCCAAAATAATATATGACACAGCACAAATGTGCTTTAATATAAGAACTATTACTTGTTTTTAAAATGAGTAAAGAAAGAAAGAAAAACAACTTGGTTTACAATTAAAATATTTTGTCATTGAATTGAAATGGGAGTTTCATTTGCTCTCATGTTCAACATTAACAGTGCTATATCAAGCAAAACAGAAGCACTTTTAATAGACCATTCCCACTTTTAATTCACAGTTATTTGTGAGTATATATGTTCTTAAAGGAACTATAGCTAATCAGTGCAGTTTTCCTGGAAGTCAGTTTGTAAGATTCATTCTCCTGCAATGCATTTATCCTATTGGTTTGATTACAAGATGTCTTATTAGTAGAATGAAGAAGTTAATATGCTGTTCACTTTCTGTATTAGGCAGAAAATTTCTTTGGTCTTTTTATTTTATCTGACTAAATTAAAAGCTGAAATGAAGTAAATCAAGTTCAATAAACAGACACACAGTTAACATCCTGTATAACTTGCCATCGTCTTTAATTTTAAAAGATATTATTTTAATAAAGAGATCAGCATCGCAATGTATTTCACTTTAGTGAAAAGTTACCATGATAGGAAGCAATCTAGTCCAGGTACTGTAAATGAATACATATCTTATTATACTAAAGCTATGCTAAGTTATTCAAATAATTACTTTCAAAGTAATTATTTGAAAGAAGAAAATTTAAATTTTCATTATGAACTGCTTCGTGCAACCCTTTACTGAGTCATATCAAGGAGAATCTTATCCAACCATATGCTGGCATGCACAAAGTGGAAACGTCAATAATAACTGTTTAACTGCAATATTTTTCTTTTTAATATCTTAGCAGCAATGCTACTGACCTGCAGGAGCGACAGTGGCCTCTCAAGGCTAACCTATTCAGTGATAAACGATGCACAACTAAACTTAAGTGATGAACACTATTGATACGACCAAGTATGTCAGTCTGTTCCTTTGTATTCTTTCTGGTAATTAATGGAAAAACGTACACTTCTCAAGTTTCAGGCATTAAATATAGGACACTAATGAATTAAGAAAACAAAATTGCTATATAGTAACAAAACCCCCAGCACAAACAAGAAAGTAACTAGTCTTCTAGCATTTGTGTACTCTCTTAAATACTATGAGTCATATTCTGCTTTCATTTGCTCCAGATTTACACCAATTTAATTCTGTCAACTTCAGTTGGGTTATTCTGTATTGATGCAAATGTAAATAGGAGCATATTTATCCCTATCTACTTTCAAAAAGTATAGTTTTTTTATTTTTATGTAGAATGACAAAAAAAAAGCGCTGCTCACTGAAGTAGTTGAAAGGTTATTATTACCCCCAATGACATAGACAAAAGGATATTATCCCTTGGATGATGTCAGTGAAAGGGTATCATTACTTTTTTATATGGAGAACATTCTCAAATAAGTAAACATGCAAGAACAGTATTAGTTATATTTTATCCTTTTTATGTCTGAGGACATAAGAAGGTCGTTTGAAGTGTTGCATAAGAATTTTTGAGCTTAGTTTATTCAACAAATCTCCAAACCAAATTGCAAAAACTTTTTTTCCCCCCATCCCATTTTCTTTTATTGCTTTCTGTCTTGTATTCTTCAGAGATTGCTTAGAGTTGCCTCAGTGAATGTAACTAGAAATGGTTGGAAAGTAGTACAATTTGTTTTAAAAAAAATGTACAAAACAACAAACCCCTTAGTTTTTCTCCAAAGATTTTGCAGACACTTTGAAATGTTTTTAGTTTTTGGACAAAATGCCCCCAAAACTGATTTTGGTTTTGTTCTTTTCTAAATTGAAAATGAAAATATTGGAAGTTTTTTGATTTTTCAATTGCTGTTTGTCTCCCCTCCCTCATTCCTATGTTGCCACTGAAAATGTGTGGGGAAAAAAGAAGAGAAAAACAAAAAAACCTGAAAAACTAATACACAAAAACTTCTCAATTTCAAAAAGAAAAACTTATCTTGGTAGTTAGGGGGTCTATCACCAGAAAGATATTTGGATATTTATAGTGCCCCTCCAACATATAGGAACCTTCAAAGTACTACAAACAGAAATAGTAATCTGGGTAGTACAGGCATGGGCAACCAAAGAATGGTACGTGTTAAGGAAAAGGAAAGTTACATGAGAGGGGTTTGGTGATGGACAGTAACAGCCGGACAACCTTGTAAGCCATGCAGTCCATGTAGTGAGCTCAAACAGTATGTGGATACAGCCCTGAATGTCCCATGGATTTTTGCCCCGGCCTGCCTCATATCATCTGACCCAGCTGCCAGAGATCAACATATGGTAGACCTACCTGCTTTCCAAATGTTTTTGTTTTGTTTTTTTAAACTGGATCTTTCATAAGTAATTCTTATGAATTTCAGGACCCCTAGCTGGGAAACAGACTTGATCTGAGAATCTGAGGAGTAAGTGCCTCCAGGAGGTGAACAGCTTATTGTAGGAGCTCTTTTCACCCTTAGCAACTCCACAGCACACACATTTCTTTGGTTTGACTTCCATGGCAAACTCAGCCTTCAAGGCCTTCTGTAGAAGCCAACATCAGCTACTTCAGAAGCAGGGAAGTTAAAGTTGGTCATTTTTTTCAGGATTCTTTCCTGCAACTGATTAGCTCAAAAGGCCATAGATGTTTTATGCTGCATAAAGCTCCCATATTATCACCATCATGATGTAATAATTTACCTAGGACCTTTCTCACATATCAAGGTACTGAAGAGAATCTGAAGGCTTATCTAGCTGAGACATTACTGCACAGCAAACCGGGTGAATCTTTAGTGCACTAGCTTGCTATGCAGTAATGTCCCCTGAAGACACTACAGAGTACAGTAACTTCTCACTTAACATTGTAGTTATGTTCCTGAAAAATGCAACTTTAAGTGAAACAATGTTAAATGAATCCAATTTTCCCAAAAGATTTAATGTAAATGCGGGGGGTTAGGTTCCAAGGAAATTTTTGGGGGGCAGACAAAAGGCATTATGTACTGTACAGTACTGTACTGTACTGTGATTGGGAAGTGCCCCGGCTTACCCCACACAGGCACAGCCCGCTGCAGGCAAGGACACTAGGAAGCACCTTCGCAGCATCCGTCCCCGCTCCACTCCAGGCCCACCTTTTCCCACCCCCACTCCAACTCCTCTCCGGAGCATGCCACATCCCCGCTCCTCCTCCTCCCTCCCAGCGCCTCCCTGCCGCCAAACAGCTGTTTGGCGGAGCTTAGGACTTTCTGAGAGGGAGCGGGAGGAGTGGAAGCGCTGGGAGGGAAGTGGAGGAGGCGGAGAAGAGGAACTTGTGCAATGCTCCCTTGTAAAGTCGCTGCTCTTCCACAAAATCTTACATGCAGTGTACAGAGCAGGCAGCCAAACCACATTATAAGGGAGCATTGCACACAACTTTAAATGAGCATGTTCCCTAATTGAGCAGCGACATCACTTTGAAACAACCTTAAATTGGAGGACGTTAAGTGAGGAGTTACTGAACCTCCGTTTGAAATGGGAGAACCTCAAAGCACACTACAGAACTTTTACTGCACTGTAGCAGTGTCCACGCAGGACGTTACTGCCTGGCAAGCTGCTGCGCTGTAGATTCACTCCTTGGCTTCAACACATAAATGCCCTGTTTAGATATACCCTAAGGAACAAGCAAATACAACAATGCAAGTCCACAAAAGCCCCAGCACCTTCTTCTGTGGGTAAGCATAGATTCCTGGAGAGAAAATATTCAGCAAAGGCGGCCAGAACAGGACCAGGAGTGAGTATGTGGCTCCCAGGTTACCCATCTGGGACTCCAGGACTCAGCAACTTCTGGGCAGATCACCCATGTGAGTTACAAAAGGCCGAACATGTCCTCATGGGACCAGGCCCAGACACCTAGGAGGGAGAAACTGTCTGCAAGGGCAGCAAAGGCAAGTAGGCCTTCAGTATCCAGAGCCCTCTTATTTACCTCTCAACCTGCCAAATGTGGGACTCAATATGTGACAAAGATACACAATGAGGGACACAAAAAATATTCATGTAGGAAACGTACAACTTTGGAATTGTCATGAGTGAAATCCCTCCAAAAGAGTGACGTTTGAGGGGTATGGATACACTGTATATGTCTGTGAAATGACTAGCACACCTTCAGGCACTGAATAAATAATACTAACAACTAAAATCACTACAGCTGGAGAAAATAAATAAAGAAACAGACAGACAGACAGACTTACTCAGTGTTCCAATCCACTACCCTGCTAGTGCTTTATTAAAACTTGTTTTAAGAGCCAACGATCAGCATTAATTGGAACATCTATCAGAGTAAGTGATGAGAATCAAATTGCAAATAAATACCATCTTGAAAGGAAATATCTACCAACCTTTTTCCTCCTTTACTAACTGAACCCAGCAGTATCTGTCTGGTAGCAAGATTCCAAGTTCCCCCTTCAATAATGATATCATTAGTACCCCCTAAAACAGTCTCTCCCTGTTAATTTTCAGGTGGCTGTGGCATCATCAGTGGGTTTAAGGGAAACACAAAGCCCTGAACTCAGCACTAGGCACATATATGTCCCAGTTGGGGAAGATACTTAAGCACACTCAAGCCAATGGGACTACTCACATGCTTAAAGTTAGGCATGTGTTTAAGTACCTTCCAGAACTGAAGCTATAAATAGGAACAGCTTCCAAACATTTTCTTTGACTCTGTAAGTGTATTTTTAATGTTTAAATTTACAGCTCGGGTGAAAGCCAGGTCCCAGTGAAGTCCATGAGAGGTTTGTCATTGACTTCAGTGGAGCCAGGATTTCACACCTACAATTTGTCAATGATGTTCTGTAACAAAAACTTTGCAGTCCATTTTAAAGCTCTTCTTTACCTTACCTTTAACTCTTACCTTAACTGGGAATTGTTTTCCCCACCACTATATTTCTTTCTCCTCTTTCAGCAATGAGATATGTGTTCCCTGTTGCTGCTAGTGATAACAGAACATCAGAGATAGTTCATGAAAGGGTATTAAAAGGCAGTTGCTGAGGCCAGAACCACTTTATTATCTGTTCACTCCTGATTATAATGCATTTTGCTTTTCATTCTCTGAAGTGAATTCTGAATCACACATACCAAATTCATTCTACACTAATCAGTTACTCTGAAAAAATGCAAAAAAAAAAGCATGTGGAGTAGGAGGAAATAAAATATGGTGTCTGTGCTTTAAAGACTAGTCCGCTACTAAATCAAATTTCAATATTCAGTACTCCCATTCCTGAACTATAAAACTTTAAAAATTGATGACTGATTCCTGAAAATCATTTATCCTGTTCTTCTGCATTAGTATTAATAACTGGATGATCTATCACTGCTAGAAAATGTTTAATCTTCCAAATTTCAGTTGAAAAGGAAATGAAGCTCAAAAAAATATCCTGGTGATATTGCAAGATTTACAGTCCTAGGAGCTCACATGGGAAATAAAATGTTAGGAAATTGACTGTGTTCTGTAGTAGTTTGTCATGTATTTGAAAATACCGCATTTGAAAACTTTTAAGTATTGTTGTCCACTGTTTAGATATTTGTAGCTACTTGTGAGCTATCCATCTAGGGTATGTATATGGCCCATACTGCTGTAGTGCATGAGCACCTCACAGTCTTTTGACAGAATCATAGAAATAATGTATTTATCCTCACAAGACCTCTGTGAGATAGGGATTATTATCCCCATTTTACAGATGAGGATGCAAAACACAGAGAGATTCTACAACTAGCCAAAAGTTACACAGTACTCTGTGGTGGAGCAAGAAATTCAACATCCCAGGTTCCATGGGTTTCTAATGCACTAACCAATAGACTATCCTTTCTTCTGGTGGTGGGATCCTAACATCAGAGGCAGCTCCCCTTCCTTCCTCCCTCTCCTCTCTGCCAATGTATGTCTTCATGAGATTACCGTATATAATATGGTGGGCTATATAGGAGGTTAGTCCACAGAACTTATGCTAATGTTGCCCTTCCTGCTTAATCTTTTCTTTTCTTGAAGAACTGAATACAAGAGAATGGGGAGGAAGGGTATTTTAAAGGGAAATAGGAAAGAGAGGGGAAGAGGAAAGGAGGAGCAGAAAGAAAGATGGAGAGGAAATGAAAGCTAGAGGAAATAAAGGAAAAAAGGAGATGGATAAGAACACAGAGACAGGAAAATGGTAGAATAAAGATGATGAATGGGAGAAGAGGAGGAAGCAAGAAGTGAAAGGAAGGGGAGGACAGACAACGGGAAGGAGGGAAACAGAGAAGGGCAGAAAGGGGAAAGGAGGGGAAGAGAAAAGCATTAAGAGAAGGTGAGAGAGAATAAGAAGGTAAGGAAGAAGGGGAGCTGCCTTCAATGTGTTTAATGCTTTCTGCTTTCCAAAGGCTTTTGACAAACTGCTAAATAAAAATGTTCTAAAAATCTATATTTCTCTTCAGTCTATTATATATCCCTTCCTCCAAATGCTCTCCCCTCTCCTCCCCACCATTATAAGTTCACAAATACTCACTGGGCCCAATTCATTGTTTTCCTGAGACACCATAGCCAGCACAAAGGGACCATAAAACAGTGTGACAGGGTCGGACCAGACGGCTATAGGAGAGTAATAGAAGGCAGATATATTAGCCCCAGGCTAAGTAGGTCCCTTTTCCCTGGGTAAGGTAACAGGGAAGGTTCCAGAACAATCAGGAACATTCTGGAGACAATTAAGACAGGCTGATCAAGAAGCTGCTAGAATCAATTAAGGCAGGCTAATCAGGGCAACTGGGTTTTTAAAAGGAGCTCACTTCAGTTTGTGGTGTGCGTGTGAGGAGCTAGGAGCAAGAGGTGCTAGGAGCTGAGAGTGAGAACGTGGACTGTTGGAGGACTGAGGTGTACAAGCATTAGCAGACATCAGGAGGAAGGTCCTATGGTGAGGATAAAGAAGGTGTTGGGAGGAGGCCATGGGGAAGTAGCCTAGGGGAGTTGTAGCTGTCGCACAGCTGTTCCAGGAGGCACTCTAGACAGCTGCATTCCATAGGGCCCTGGGCTGGAACCCGGAGTAGAGGGCGGGCCCAGGTTCCCCCCAAATCCTCCCAACTCCTGGTCAGACACAGGAGGAGTCGACCAGGACTGTGGGTTCAGAAAAACGGCCAAGCTGAGGGCTGCCATGAAGCTCCAAGGTGAGCAAATCCGCCAATAAGCGCAAGACCCACCAAGGTAGAGCAGGAACTTTGTCACAGCAGGAATAAAGCCCCTTGCAGTGAGGCCACTGGTGCAGGGAACCTCTCTTAGCTGGGTGCAAAGCCAGCACTGCACACATACCCGCCACAATCCCTGGATTTAGAGCATGTTCTGGCCAAGCCAGGTGCATGTTGGGTGTGAATGTGGTGGTCCTATTTCCATGGCCCTTACATCTGTAAGGGCCATGGAAGCCAGGGAACAAATTAGAGCAGCCCCTAGGGTTGTCCTAACATGAACCCAGTACTGGACTAGTCCCTAGAAGCCTCAGAATCAAGGCTGCACAAAGCCGCAGGGGCAGGGCCTAATTTCCTGCCATAGAGCAGATAATATACACACAGGAGTCCAATTATATAAAGTGGTGCATTAATTCAAATGTACCGAGAGATGATCACATAAGAATGTTCCTCAGAAACTGGTGTAAGCTTCAACGTGAAGTGGAGTTTACTGTGCACAGGCCTACCACACGTTACAGTGGGGTGTCTAGGTCAAAGATGCCAAGCATGCAGCCCCCAGGCTGAATCCAGACTAGCTGATATATATTTATATGGCCCACATGACATGTTCAGATGTTGCAAAATATTTTTTTTTTAAAAAGCAAGTTTCTAGTCCTCATGGTTACAAAATTATCCTTTCAGATGTAAAGTGAGTGCAACCCAATGCAATGTTGCTTTCCTAAATCTGCAAACAGCCTGAAATGATGGCTCTGGGAGGTGTGAACTTCCTCATTCCTATCAGTCATGCTGATCAAGTGATTCTAAAGCATAAGGGTGACAACTCAAATGCTCAGAGATTAATAGTTTATGATCACGTGATCAAATGGAATGAGAAATGGGGTGGAAATGAATCTTATGGGGGGCGGGAATTAGGGAGTTGCTCCAGGAAAGGAAATGCAGGTTGAAGAAAAGAGGAGAAACACAAAGAAAAGAAAGGGAGGGGGAAGAAAGAAAGGAGGATAAGGAAGTAGGTGAAGAAAAGAAGAAGGGGTGGTAGTCCTAATTTCCTACAGTGAGAAACTGAATGTGATTTACCTAAAAATAATGGACATTTAATTGCTACATAACGGCAAAACTCTCATTGACTTCTGTGGGAGATCCACTGTGGACTGAGGGAAGTACTTAAGTGTTAGTTTATGCCCTGTCCCATGGACCAGCATTAAAAATGGAATTCTCTCTCTGCTTTGAATGAGTTTAACACATCTGCTCTAGTCATAAAATAGTTTTCCACTCCTGGTTGAAATAAGAACACAGAGAGAAGCAGCATTACTAACTAGTAATCAACATTGAACAAAAGGCTGCAGCAGGCCAGGAACCCACGGAACACATGGGCCAGTGTCCTTGTCCGCAGGTTGCCACTCATTTTTGGTGCTTAGCAAATAATAATCATTTTGTATAATAAATAATAATGTAATAAGAGATAAGATGAAGGCAGAAGGATCAGAGGAGCACACTTAAAACACACAGGCCACACTACAAGCACCAAATTCCCATTGCAGCTGCTTCAGGGATACTAAGCCCCTCTTGGACAGCTGCACCCCCACTACCATTTGTGACTGGGATCTTTGTACATAACACTCAGAGTGAGCTATTCAAGTGCACAAGGAGACATAACTTCCATCAGCAGAAACTATCTACCACAGCACCTGTCAGTGGGGTAGTATGGTTATCCACCTAGCCCAACAGATCTAGTGAGCCACATGTCAACATGAGCACCCTAAAGCAGTTGCTAGTGGTGTAATCTGCTGGTAACAAGTCACAGCAGATCACATAATGCCACAGATGGGAGTGTGTGGCCCATTAGGGAATCAAATGGGAGGACAGAGCATGCATCAAGTCATCAGTTGTTTAGTAAACACTAAACCCACCTCTGCACACTTGTCAACTACAATGGGGGATGGGGGTTTAGTAAGAATGATCATTTCAATAAAAAATAGGTGAATCCTCACATCATCTCCAGTCATTCAGTAGCCACTCCTTTAACCATGCAATGAGACCTATATGCCCAACCTATTGCATCAAGGTAACAAAAACAATGTCACAGACAAGGCCTTAACTGCGGTATAGCATGACAGCAACCAGTGGATCCCTGAGCCCAGTCCTACATTGTAACCATGTACACTAATCTATATAAAAGAAAAAGCATTTTCCGCACTGGACATGCTCCCTTGTCTGCTGCTACTTAACATGCTCTTTGAAGCAGAATGGGGCTTTACTTTGTGCATGCATTGTTAAAAGTTATGCACCACACAGACTGGTTAGAACAATGCTTCCTCAGCTCTCGTCCCCTAATGCCCCTACTCTACTTGCACTACATTGATGACATCTTCATCATCTGGACCCATGGAAAAGAAGCTCTTGAGGAATTCCACCATGATTTCAACAATTTCCATCCCATCATCAACCTCAGCCTGGACCAGTCCACACAAGAGATCCACTTCCTGGACACTACGGTGCTAATAAGCAATGGTCACATAAACACCACCCTATATCGGAAACCTACTGACCGCTATTCCTACCTACATGCCTCTAGCTTTCATCCAGATCATACCACTCGATCCATTGTCTACAGCCAAGCTCTACGATATAACCGCATTTGCTCCAACCCCTCAGACAGAGACAAACACCTACACGATCTCTATCATGCATTCCTACAACTACAATACCCACCTGCTGAAGTGAAGAAACAGATTGACAGAGCCAGAAGAGTACCCAGAAGTCACCTACTACGGGACAGGCCCAACAAAGAAAACAACAGAACGCCACTAGCCATCACCTTCAGCCCCCAACTAAAACCTCTCCAACGCATCCTCAAGGATCTACAACCTATCCTGAAGGACGACCCATCACTCTCACAGATCTTGGGAGACAGGCCAGTCCTTGCTTACAGACAGCCCCCCAATCTGAAGCAAATACTCACCAGCAACCACACACCACACAACAGAACCACTAACCCAGGAACCTATCCTTGCAACAAAGCCCGTTGCCAACTCTGTCCACATATCTATTCAGGGGATACCATCATAGGGCCTAATCACATCAGCCACACTATCAGAGGCTCGTTCACCTGCGCATCTACCAATGTGATAGATGCCATCATGTGCCAGCAATGCCCCTCTGCCATGTACATTGGCCAAACTGGACAGTCTCTACGTAAAAGAATGAATGGACACAAATCAGACGTCAAGAATTATAACATTCAAAAACCAGTCGGAGAACACTTCAATCTCTCTGGTCACTCAATTACAGACCTAAGAGTGGCTATCCTTCAACAAAAAAGCTTCAAAAACAGACTCCAACGAGAGACTGCTGAATTGGAATTAATTTGCAAACTGGATACAATTAACTTAGGCTTGAATAGAGACTGGGAATGGATGAGTCATTACACAAAGTAAAACTATTTCCCCATGGTATTTCTCCCCCCTACCCCACCCCCCACTGTTCCTCTGATATTCTTGTTAACTGCTGGAATTAGCCTACCTTGCTTGTCACCATGAAAGGTTTTCCTCCTTTCCCTCCCCTGCTGCTGGTGATGGCTTATCTTAAGTGATCACTCTCCTTACAGTGTGTATGATAAACCCATTGTTTCATGTTCTCTGTGTGTGTATATAAATCTCTCTGCTATTTTTTCCACCAAATGCATCTGATGAAGTGAGCTGTAGCTCACGAAAGCTTATGCTCTAATAAATTTGTTAGTCTCTAAGGTGCCACAAGTACTCCTTTTCTTTTTGGTATCTTGCAGATATCCACACTTTGCAGGTAGGTCTGACCCTCATCTGTATTCCTGTAAGTTATCTGCACAACAGCTGTGCATTTCCCAGCTGTGCTGACTACACACCTGATAGTCTGCACTGTGTGAACTTTACTAGCCTATTGATTTGATACTGCTCAGTTTACATATTTCCCCACTGCTGAGCACCATGACGCAGCTCACATGCCTTGAGTGCAAATTGGGATCCCAGAAATGTCATTTTCTTATGCTGTCCTGAACTTTCTCATTTGACACAAATGGAAAAATCCACAGTCACTTTTTCACCAGTCAACATAATCCTACTGAATTTGAACCTTTGATGAGCGTCTAATGGTTGTTCCAGGGTGGAGCCAGAGGAATAACCTAGCAAACTATGGTGCTCCTTTATAAGAGGTCTGCTCAGTGGAACAAAAACAACACAACTCACAGGACTGGAGGCAGTAAAGCTTGCTGCTTTATTCAACTGTATCAGAACAAACTGAGAGTGGGGCAAAAACTTCTCCTAATGAAACAGGAAGTAAGAGAAATATAAAGCATACTTGCCCCTAATGCTCTTCATCACCTAGTTAACCTCATGATGACCACTCCTAAACTGCACAAGGCAAGCAAAGCCAGGGACTCTGTAGGGCTTCTAAGCACCACAGGTCAACAAGGGGCAGGACACAAACCAGAGATCCTGCAGAAATCCTAACACTCCAGAGACAGTGTAAGCAGCTTAAAAGTACATCTCCTAAATAAATGCACAAAAGTAAAGTGTCACATTGCACATCCCAAAATTCTGCTCATATATCCCCACCCTGTATACCAGAAACCCTCAAATGCCACTTCAGGGTAACTGCATGCGTGCCCAACCTCTCTGCCCATCCAGGTAAGTCATTATCTACGACATTGATCCTCAGGTTCATCTCAGCTGCTTTGTGCCATTCTAGCAGCACAATGCAGCATTAAAGCTTCCAATGCAGCCCCAGGAGGAGCCCCCCCGACGTTGTGTCAGGGGAACCTTGTATAGTAAATGCCACAGCAGTTCTTCAACATCTCCCATTCCAGCTCTTGCAGGGGGTTTTCTTGGGGGAATGGAAAATGACTAGGGCTTCTTTATTCCTTGGTGATCCCTTGTTGCTAGAATGATTCCTTGAGGTTATTGCCATCCAGCGCAAATTAAAGAAGATTTGACAATGCTCTCACTTGTGCCAGAGACCTGGCAGTCTGACAGCACCAGGATCAAGAGACCACAAAGCTGGCCTTTACACCCACCTCCACATCTATGCGGAGTGTAGAGCTGGGTGAAATTTCTCAATTGAAACTCCCTTCCCCCTCCACAAGAAAACACAGATTTGGGTCGACTTAGAATTCTGCAAAATGTTTCAGCTGGAAAAAAAGATCTGGAAAAGTAGAAAAGCTCAATTTTGACATTTTTCTAAACAAAAGGTTTCATTTTTAAAATTTGTAATGCCTTTTTGTTTCAAATTGTATATGGATTTTATTTTTTTTAAAATAAGATTAGTAAACCCCCCAAATAATATATAATATTTTGTTTTTGTTCAAATGAAGTGTTTTGTTCAACCCAAAACAATTTTTTACTTATCTGGTATACAAAATAAATCAAACTTTTTTTTTTTTTTTGGTTCAGTAACTGAGCACTCCGTGGCTGTAGCTGAGGATCTAGCTCTAAGACTTCATCTTTGGAGATGCCAGGGAGGCAGAGTCTGCATGTGTTGACTTTGCTTGGATGAGTAGGAAGGCTGAGTTGAACTAATGGATACATTATTTTTCTGTCCAGGGTCATTGCTGTTAAATAGTTACGGTTAAAAAGATGGCTGCATCTCAGTGGTGAATTTCTAATCACTTCATTCACCACTGCACTGTAGCCCCCTCAGAACCGAACATAGCAGTGATCATAGAACATGCAGCCCTGCCACAAAACAGTTCAGAATAGCAAATGACAAAGAATGTTGTATCCAATTGACACAGAAAGGATAATTTAGGAAGATAGCGTGGATGTGCCCAAATTTGAATTTAGCTGGGACACAAGAGTTACCAACCCTGTTCTTACAAAAAGTGTGATAAGATCTTGATTGTTCACAAACAATCAAGACCTTGCTTTTATGTGACCATGTATGTCCAATGCCACCTGGTTAGAAAACATATGGATTCGCCATGATCACATTTTTCTGTCATTGAAGATCTCACCAAATGAAATACCACACACGAGAACAGCGAGCTCTGAAGAGAAGAAAGTCCAGGAAAGTCAGAACCCAAAGTTGTGGAGGTTTGAGGGAATATGATGTTTCACCTCACAGTCTACCGTATAAATCTTAATCTTCAGAAGTGAGCTTTACAGAAAAATACAATTTCATTTCAAATAAGCGGTCTTATATTATATGCTAGTTTAAAGCTCTTGACAAAAGCAGGTGGTGAAATTATCCAGAGCTGTTTTATAATAAAACCTACTATATGAAAGGCAAAACACAGAGCAATCTGCTGTTCTAATTATATGCTCGGAGCAAATGCAATATCTGCAGCTTCAATAAACATTGACCCTTTAACTGAATGTGCCCTACAAACACATTAATGCCCATCTGGGAAATAATCCAATCATGCCAACAGAGAAATGAGTGTGAGATTGGTAAATGAGGGCTCATCCACTTTAGGTTGTAAAAGGCCGTTCCCTATTAGCTTGTTGCTGGCACTGTATATCCGTCATAGATTTTTGCTTCTTATTTCAAAATTAATTTAAAAAACCAGTGGTTATGAAGTGTGTCAGACTAACATTGCCATTGCAAAATGAAGTACTCTTGGGTTAGAGCCCAGATCTACTGTTGTGCACTAACTGGCAGAGAAAATTATATCTGCCTTCACCAGTTTATCCCTCTGCATCATAAAAAAAATATCACCCTGAAGAAAGATAGGTTATTTTTCCCTCCCTTTTGGGTATATGCTGGGTAGGAGGAATGCTTTAGTTGTGGTCAGAGCTTAACAGGAGCCTCATCAATAGGGCTGCTCAGGGGTTGTACTGACTCAGCTCATCTCCAGATTGCCTGGCCAAAAGCCTCCACTATTCGGGTTTCACTGGCCCTCTATAGCTTCCCTCATGGACTTTTCACTGCTGGAAATTCCACCAGGGTCTGTGCTGGCGGAAACCAGCACGGACCTAGGAGTGAATGTTCCCACTGACTACAAGCCTTTAAGAATAGCAGGATTAGGAGTACAGAAGAGGTACAGTGCAGCCAGTGGTAATGCAAGCTTTTTCCACACTATCTCATCTGTGCAATTTACCTAGAGACAGACTTAAGCCTGAACCCTGGAATCAGACACCCTCAAACTTTCCAGTTCCAAACTTTGCAACTAGCCCCTCTCTCAGTAATGAACCAAATCAACCCCCCAAATCTGAAGTGACTTGCTTATGGTCACAGGACAGATAAATTGAATAACTAGGAATAGAAATCTGGTCTCCTGACTCCCAGTCCAGTGCACTATCCACTTTTATTATACACATGTTTAAAATACAAATATAGTCATCCATGCATCAGAGCACACTGACTCCAAACTCAACCTTTTCCAGAGGGATTACCTCTAGGGAGAATGGGAAAGCTCAGATCTTAGACCATTCAATCCATAACACTTTCATTGAGATTGCCTATCAAAGGTCACACCTGCCCTGTAGCACCCCCTCTGACCACAAATAGCATTGCTGAGGCCTGCCTGAGCTTCTCTTTAATGCAGGCTCCCATTAAAAAGTCCATACAGATCAAACATTCAAAACATTCCCCCTGCTGAGGTCCAGTTTATGATGCCCAGCACAAAGTCTTTAAAAGAAAATTCATATCTTCAGAAGTCTTCATCCCAGTCCAAACCTGGGCACAGCCTGTCCTCCCTGATGGTCTATCTTTCTGCTCTCCCAGCACCTCTTGCCTGGAGTTTGGCCTTCTCCAGAGGCTTTCTCAGCTGGTACCTTCCCCTGCTGACTCAAGGCCCCACAGAAGCCTCCTTATTCCCTGCATGGTCTGCAGGTTATAAAGCCCAGAGGCCTTCCCTTAGGCCTAATTGGACAGTCCCTAATAGGTCTACATGCACTGACCCATTCTTGCAGGGGTCAGTCACTCTTTGACACTGCCAACAAAGATGTCAATTGATGGTAACTGTGCTAGTTTGCTTGAATGTGGATTTCCCACTAGGAACTGAAATAAGACACCTAACTCATTTCATGCAGGCTCCCAAAAAGCCACCAGATGTTAATGGCTTACCTGGATTTTTACTTTGAAAGCAATGGTTGTCATGAGAGTCAAATACTCATCAGAAGTTAAAGTACAAACAAGTGACAAAGAGGTTTTTATTTTTCCTCACTTGCATAAAGATCCATCTGTGGGAAACATCCAAACACATGCCACATGAAGGCCTTTTGCTAAATCAACATTTCAGCTCCAACTCAGTGACAGCTCTCTATTGTCATATTTCTTTCCTGATAGAATTCAAAGCCCCGTAATGACACAGGGATATAGGTATTAGACCTTGGGGAAGATTGATGATTTATCTGTAGTTTGGTGCATGTTGAAACACATTTACATCCAAACACAAGAATGATCTGGGATTTTTTTCTCATTTTCATTTCTCATCTTCAGGTGTTAGTTGCTTGAAGAATTGTCTGCATTTGGGTTTAAGTATGATTTTATTCATTCCTTTTTGTGATATTTGATAGTCATGCAGAACCTCATGCTCCAACTGGGGTAGGATTGTGATCAATACAAAAACTGTGATGTATTGCTCTTTCAAGAAAACACTTGTTCAAATTGATGGAGATTTAACCAGGGTCTAATGAAATAGCATGAATCCTTGAGGTCTAGTATTCAAAACATGCATAAGTTCCTCTGCCTCCTATCCCTGCATCTGGCCATCTTTACCCATAATGGTAACTGATGGGTAGAGTGTGACTTGGACTTTGCACCCAGTCCTACACAAGACATATGAACCAGTAAAACTCCCCGACCCTTATTTACCCCCCGTGTAGAGTATTCACACATATAGGAGTCAGCAAGTGCCCTCCTCCCACATTTGAGCTGACAATGAATGTCATGGGGTAGGGATGGGTTGATGTCATAATTTGCTGCATAGACAGAATTGAGAGCAAGAGGGGTGTCGCTGAAGCACAATGCCTTCCAGGGCTACTCCCGGCCTAGTACAGCTTCCGAATCACCTAAAGGCACAGTTTAGCCTGACTAAAATCTGATTCTTCTTCCTGTCTTAAGGTTAGGAGGACTCCAGTGACAGTGAACATATTGCTATTTTCCTATCTCAACTTTTTCCTGATAAGTAGGAGCTAGATTGTGCAGACTCATACACGCTGGTGAGCAATACTCAGATAAGTAATCCCATTGAATATGTAAATCCTGTGGCCTGAAGTTCTAGAGGGAAAGGAGCTTTCTGCTCCCTTTGGTTTGTGAGCAGGGTTAAGAAGGACCACAGAGCTGAGTCATCTTCATAAGCAATTTACCCAGAATTCCAGATGGACAAAAACTCTAGAGAGGAGAATGCTCTCTGTCCCTATCTAGTGGTGAATATGGTGAACTACATGGCTAGAGAGAGCTTCATTTGCATAAACTTTGTATACGTTTCTAGTGACACTTTGGGAGCTACACAAACTCAGGACTGCTTGGGTACTGGAACTGAATGGTACAGGAGAAAACAATTCCTTCTTTGTGGCAAGAACTCTGCTCCAGGGTTCTAGATGTTACTGGTTCCCTGCCACTGAAGATCCTGCACCGTTGAAAGGACTTTGCACAGAGAGATGATCCAGACTGAGGGCTTTGCAATAGGAGATGAAGGAGAGACAGATGCCAAGAACTAGTGCAACACAGAGAAGGCTCTTTGCTGAAGTGGCACAGGACAGCACCAGAGCTGAGTGTTGAGCCCCCTCAAATCTGCCACTAAATAAAGCTGAAATCCCTAGCTGGGTTAAATGGTGGAGCCTCAGGACAGGACTGGTAGCACTTCCCAAGGGACTGGAGACAGGCTTGCCTGCAGGCACCTCGACAATATGCTACCCATAGACACCAAACTATGAGTAGGGTTTTGCAGAGGGGGAAGGGGTGTGGAAAAGAGATATTTCCCTCCTGGACAAGTTAACATAGGGAAGTATTTTACTTAAGCATTCATATAGGTTTACTGTAACTGTGCTTCCCTATATTGATAGTGTATTCTGTTTGCCCATAATAAAATTTTCTTTGCTTCATACACAGACTCCGTGTTTGCAAGTAGGGAGGTACTGGCAATTAAGGGAGCCCAGGGACAGTATTTAGTGATCTCAGCTTGAGCCAGTGATTTTGTTAATTTTAAGAGGAACACCTCTAGATGTGTGAACACTGCCCTTGTGGCCATCGACAACACCTGGCAAAAAGGTTACAACTATAATAGAAATATTAGTGTGAGATAATTGCTCACTAGCGTGAGTAAGGATTGTACAGTCTAGGCTTCAGTAATATTTTAACATCTATATGAAAAAATGACTCCTAGAGGTTTTCTAAGTGACTAACAATCATCCCCTTTATCCAATGACATTGTTGTTTATCAAATTTAAAGTATTTTTAAGCTGCCAGACTTGGATACTTACTTCATGTTTAAGTGTGCATCCATTAACTGAGACACTGTGACAAGGAAAAACCTAAATAATTGGCCTAAATATCAGCTGAACAAGGTAGGACTTTACTAGGGGAAATGTATTAGCACACGGTCAAGATATATTTTTCCACCTCAGAATCACTGCAAAATATAAATTCCTTTGTCATTTATGCTATGTTTGCTTTTCACACTTCACTTAGCTTGGACAATGAAACAAGACTGGTTCATTTCATGCCACGTTTCTAGTCAGTTTCATTTTCTGGTTCTGAATCATTAGGCCAGTTCAATGTTTTTTGTTTGAGATTACAAAATTAGAGAGGTTTTCATTTATTCACTATTTCAAAACTGTTTTTCACTTCTTTGTTTTTAAAACAGCTTTCTACTCAAATTGGGTTTTCTAAAACTTTTTTTTTTAAATGAAATTTGGGGGGGAGGAGGGGAAAAACATTTGACTGTGTCCCTTTTCCAACCACATTTACCTTTTCATCTGTGTTTTTCTTCTTTCCCTCACTACTTTTTAGACTGATTTCTTCATAGTTTACCTTTTTGCCATGTTACTCAGCCTCAGCTCATTTGCCATTCTGTCCATGTCTTCTTGCCCTCTGAATTCTTTCTGTCCACACTTTGGTATAGAATGCTACATTCCTCACACTGATTTATTTACTTTTTGTTGATTGAGTCCATGAGACGTGTATTTGGATTCACCTATATGTCACAGTCCAGCCCTAATCGTTAAGGAGTCAGATTCTTTTGATTAATATTCAGATGCACTGTCATTAAGACAAAACTCTTGTAACTCACAACTTTTCTGAGCTACAGTTAATGTATATGCTGCAATCTATACACATAAATGAAAATCAATAGAAAGTTAATGGAAAGAAAATACCTTGGGGAGCTTCAGATGCTGCGTATAGCATGCTGATAGAGAAGTAGAACAAACATTTCAAGCAAATGGATAAAAGCCATGGATTGTGAGTTACAGAAGAAACTATGGGTAAAGTTCTTTATATGATGCTTATCTTGAACACCCTACAGACAAGATTCAGATAGGTTTAATGTGTTTTCATGTGCTCAACCATATAAAAGAACCGCTGTCCAGAGAAAATGTGTGGGAAACATCCATACTAAGATGACTCACCTAGTCACAAAAAGAGACTGTAGATCTTACCTTTATTAGAGTCATAAAATACAAATTTTCAAAGGGAAGGTAATGAGCTACACAATCAATTTTCTAAAGAACGGCACAGCAATTTCCTGCCTAGGCTCCATATTGTAAAAATGCTTGATATTAATTTCCAGCAAGCAAAAGAATAGCTGTCAGTGACCATTTCCTATCCTTGTAAAATTCCCCAGAAGGCTCTAAAAGTTTTCTAATATAATGTTGGTCTAAAAACATTCTTTGTGGCAAGAACTCTGCTCCAGGGTTCTAGATGTTACTGGTTCCCTGCCACTGAAGATCCTGCACTGTTGAAGGGAAGATACACAACATATTTAACAAGCTACACTCTTGCATACTTCTGATTAAAACAGGCAATGTTTATTTCTGTGTTATATCGCAAGAAGAATGTTTTTATAGTAAAGTAGATCTTGTCCCAGGCCCTTTGCCTTTAAATATCAGAAAGCAGTAATCAGTTCCCTTACAGACTTTCATTCACAGAGCTCACCTCAGAGCTGGAGAGAACCTTTGTCTCAGAAATTCTTAGTATATGCCCCTTATTTAAATCCTTAAAAAAAAAACCAAACAAACAAGCAAAAGAAACACGCACCAATAATATCCCAAGGGAGCAGAACAGAATTAGAAGTCTGTGAAACCTTGGCCCCAAGTCAATGGGAGTTATGACATTGACTCCAATGGTCCAGAATTTCACCTTCTATTTCTCCCTTGCCTATGTTACACTGCGTGGAACGGTTCATGACCATGACTGCCTACTTCAGGGCAGATGGTCAAAAACAGGGCAGATACCTCAAATGGGTTGTATGTTCTATAACTAGATGTTACCAGTAACAAATGTGAACTCCTGGATCACACCACCAGTCTTACTATGAAAAAAGAAAAGGAGTACTTGTGGCACCTTAGAGACTAACAAATTTGTTTGAGCATAAGCTTTCGTGAGTTACAGCTCACTTCATCAGAAACAAATTTATCTGAGCATAAGCTTTCATAACAATACCAACAACATTTCTTACTACGAATATCTTCTTACTATATGTTCCATTCTATGCATCCAATGAAGTGAACTGTAGCTCACGAAAGCTTATGCTCAAATAAATTTGTTACTCTCTAAGGTGCCACAAGTACTCCTTTCCTTTTACGAACACAGACTAACACGGCTGCTACTCTGAAACCTTTCTTACTATGGAGTCAGTGATAGTCCCCTTAGGCTCTCCAGTCTATCTTGCAACACAGACAAATCCTATATATATATATATATATATATATATATATATATATATATATATATATATATATATATATATATATATATAGACAAACTGGACTTAGTGGTAAATGGTCATTTAGACACACACACCCACACACCCACCCAAAAAAAATAATAATAATCACACAATGTTCAGGTGCTTCCACTCCCAAAAGACCGGTTTCAGAGTAGCAGCCATGTTAGTCTGTATCCACAAAAAGAAAAGGAGTACTTGTGGCACCTTAGAGACTAACAAATTTATTTGAGCATAAGCTTTCATGGGCTACAGCTCACTTCATCGGATGCAGAGAATGGAACATATAGTAAGAAGATATTGTTAGTAAGAAATGTTGTGTTGGTATTGTTTAAATGTGTTTAATTAGCTGTTTTAATAGTATGTATAAGGTAAAGGTTATGTAAATCACTGGCCTTAATGAAATCCAACATGGAGTATATCATCTGTGACTCTCGGACTCCATCTCTGTAAGCAGACTTGTTTACTGTAAAGACCCCGGATTTCCCTGGCTCAAACCAGACTGAACCAGTTTTTCCTGCCAAAAAGGCTATATAAAGAACTTGCTCAGCACCTGTGCTGGGCTGTCCATTCCAGCAGCAACACGTGCATGGTCGGGTCTTCCTAACGCTCCAGAGCTAGAGAGAAGAGTACCATCTATCCCAAAGTGAGGCTGAGGAAGGAGAGACCTGATCTCACTATCCCCACCACAGCGAACTGAATCCATTTTGCCTCTGGAGGGTCCTGCTTTCCTGGTATCCATCATCCCGGAGGGTCTCCCTGCCTGCAACAAAATCCAACAGTCGTCAGGACTCCCCAATAGTCCTCCTCGAAGGTTCCACATCAGCTGGAAAGTAGAAGGTCCTGGGCTTTGCCCCTGTATGCTGTGTCCACTGCATCTAAATCGTAGGAAAAGGTTTCTGTATTGGGGTTTTATTTATTGTTTTTCTGAAAACCAAGGGAGGTTTTGTGGGTCTGAGCTTCAAGCTTCTAAAGCCAGTCACTAAATCACTGTATGGTTAAGTTTGAGTTTCTTCCCTCCGTTTTTCAAGTTCTCTGTACCTTTACCCTTAATGTACTTACCTTTGTTTGCACCATATTATCTTGTCTTTCCTTCATTTTTATTACATCAAACAGGGAGGGAGGGACACCCTTATTGTAAGCTAAATCCACTGGTGATAGACACAGAAGGGAGCCGAGTCTGCTCTTCTGAGAAAAGGGGCTTTCCTTTTCTATCTTGCCCCCTACCATTTCTCAAGTATTTTCTCTGAAGCATTACTCTTACTCCCCTTGGGGTTTTATATATATATATTATATACACACACACACACACACACACACACACACACGTGAGGATACTTAACATGGGGAAATAGATTCAATATGTGTAATGACTGAGCCACTCCCTGTCTCTATTCAAACCCAAGTTAATGGTATCTAGTTTGCATATTAATTCAAGCTCAGCAGTTTCTTGTTGGAGTCTGTTTTTGAAGCTTTTTTGTTGCAAAATTGTCACCTTTAAATCTATTACTGAGTGGCCAGAGAGGTTGAAGTGTTCTCCTATCGGTTTTTGAACGTTATGATTCCTGATGTCATGTTTGTGTCCATTCACTTACCCTAGATCAGCTGGTACCCTAGATCTTACACCAAAGACAACACCTGCAGCCTGTTCTGTAATAAGCTATCTAAAGGTTTATTAACTAGAAAAGAGAAATAAGAGTTATTTAAAGGTTAAAGCAAGCAAACAAATATGCACAAATGAGTTACCATCTAAATCCTAAGAGTGACAGAGTTATAGTGAGATGTCAATTCAAAGTGTCTTTCAGGGCCAACCTAGGAAGCAGCCCTTGGGGATCTCTGGCTTCATTTTGGTGACTCCAGCCCTGTGAGAGTTCAAACAGCAAAGAGAGTTGAAAAATCTTCACATAAACTACTTTTATTTTCCTTTTCCAGCATTCAAAGCGATGGGATGAGGCCTTCTGCATGACTCCTCCCAGGGTGCCATAGGGCTATTAGCCAATCCTTGTATTGTGATGTTCTTTGATGGCTCATCTGGTTTTGACAGTTCTTCTGGATGAGCAAGGGCAGAAAGAGGAGGGGATGATTTCTGTGCCTGGGTTCACAAGTTCAGAGCAAACATTTTCAAAGTTATAAAGCAAAACGTACATATTATCTCATAGCATGGAATACAGACATTATAAGTGAGATTAATGCTTGCAGCAGCTTACAAACATTTCATAGAGTCAAAATAAATTGTTATTAAACTAATACCTATTTTGAGCAAAACTAACATATAGGTGAACTGGTCTGGTGTCCAGCTATGAGTTTCTTAGTTTTTTGCTAATACCTGCAGCCTGGGCCAGAGCTGGCATCTGGCCTGCCAGTGTCACAGCCCACATAACAGGTTAGAGTAGAGGAAAACCTGAATATTTTTTTCCATAATAAATACCTGTATTATTCAGGTTAGTGAGTGATGCAGACAGACACAGACATAAAGGGATCTGATAGAAACATAGCTGTCTGCTATGCTGACTTTATTGTTCAGGCAGCAAAACTGAAAGTGAGGCTTTGCACTGCGGAGGAAGGAGTGCCCAAACATTTGAAGGGACAGGGTATCACAATACTAATTAAAGAAGAAACCTGTTCAAGTTAGATTTATGTGAAGTATGAGAATACATGGACCTGATGAACAAGTGAGCTTATCACTGTCTCCCACTGTAGGTGCTGAATGTGGCAGCACTGGTAATCTGCTTTTTGCTTACTTTCTGCACATGCCATCCCCCAAGATGAACTCTCCAAGTCCAGCATTGACTAACTCCAATGTTATGATGGACTGCGGTTCACCTCCTGATGGCTGTCTTGGGAATTAGCTCTGCACCCTCTTCTGGTGGTTCTCACCCACCATCACCTCTGCTCCTGGACCCGTATCACCCCAAGGACTGCAGTGTCCTCTTCAGGACACAGCCCTCCAGCTGTGTCACATTCAGTTCTCCCCCATTCTGGGGGAACTGCAGTCAACTGTCCAGCTACTTCCTTCAGTAGCAGCCACAGCCATTTGTCTGGCTACTTCCTCAATGGCGAGGAAGTGGGGGGGACCAGGACCACCCACTACTCCAGTCCCAGGGACCTTGTAGATGGCAGCCATGTGCTATGTCCCCTCCAACCTCTCCATACCTTTCCCTGGGCCACTTCCCCGTGACTCCCAGCACCTTCTTCACTCTTACCTCAGGGCTTCAGCCTGACAGTCTTAGCAGCTAACCAGGAACTCTCTCTAGCTTCCCTGGTCAGTGCTGGCAGCATTGCTCTGTCCAGGATGCTGGCACTCCTTCCTCCCACTAGGAGCCTGACCTTCCCTCCTCCTCAAGCTCCAGGCACTCCTTCTTCCTGCTAGGAGCCTGATCTTCCCTCCTCTTTCCTCCTCCTCAAGCTCCAGGCACCTACTGAACTCTGCTCTGCCCTGCAACCCTTCTTATATGAGCCTGCCAGGCCATGACTGGCTACTCCTCTCAGCCCCTTTCTAATTGGCTGCCTCTGGCATAGCCTCTCCTGGGCTGCTTTTAACCCCTTTTCTGCCAGTGAGGGGCAGCACCCCATCACATATGTGCAGAATGCAACTGACCCCTTTTTAGGAAAATCAACAAGGAAAATTCTGCTAGACAGATATTGTTATAAGACCTCTCTGATTTAGTAAGAATTATGAGATATAGTAGTATGTGCAGATGTAAGTTACCAGATCATGGATTCAGCATCAGGGAATATGTTTCAAATACTGCACAGAGTCCACATTTATATAGTCTATAAATGTAAAAGAGATGCAAATATCATATTGTTCCATGGCAAGCACTATTTCAATAATTGGGCTTTTTTAAACCTAACTAAAGAACAGTCAACACAATTGCAAGCACACAGATCTAGTCACCAGTCATTTCATATTAATTAATATTCCCTCCCTCATTTTTTGATCAGTCGGCTTCCATTATGACCACCTACCTCTTGGAGAACATTTGTCATTTACACACCTTATGCAGCCATGTGTACTCATCACTGAATCTAGTATGTGTCCTCTACAAATAACTGGGCCAGATCCTCCTCAGTTGGAAGAAACTGGCATACATCCTTTGGATTAAATGGAGCTCTCCCGATTTACATCAGCTGAGGATCTGGGCCTGACTTTCTGTGTAAAATGGTATTTTAAAAACATATCAGAACATCTTGTTTAAAATGTTTTCAGTTCTTTTGACAATATACTATCTTGATATTCCTTGAATGTCCAGTAAGTGGACTACACTCTTGCCCACTTTAATAGTTGGTTTTGTTAAATCTATTGCATTACCTGAGGAACTTGTTTCTAAACACCTCAGAAATAAGGCCTTTGAATTCCAAGTTCTGTTTTCATCATTTTTGAGAGAATATTGGGTTCTAAGCATCACTTACGTGTGTTTCCAAGAATAAATTTACTAATGTCACTGAAGTTTTTATCATGCTTCTTCAATTTTTGTGATATTGGGTTGGATTTTATTTTATCACATAAGAACAAGATTTCTTAAGGCATTTAATCATGACAGTAGGTTTCCATGAGTTATCTTCACCTCTTACCCAAACATCAATATGTACCAGAGGAGTGTAAGGCTTGCTAGCTTAATTCTAATGTTACCTTTTAATTTATAATAAAATAATACTCTTCATCTATCACAGTAAACCTACAGGTTCTAGTATCAACAAATATGATTTTAAATGATGAAATATGCTAGTTCTTCTTGTCCTAAACTATTATTCTACTGAGACAAGTTCTTCCAATGCAAAATATTTCAAGTGACTTAGGCCCAATCCAGCATTGACTGAAGTCAGTAGCAACACACCTATTTACCTTAGTAGCTGTTTGATCAGGGCCTATTTGGCCCATTGCTTTGGGAATATTTGAGTGACTATATAATCTGCATAGATTCATAGTTCAGTGACAATCAATGAAACTCCTTGCTAAGGGAGAAGGTACTGAGTATCTTCCAGTATCCCATATCATGCAAAATATATTGGTACATTAGGGTTTCATTTTGCAAGTTTTTTCCATTACTAACAAGCATCTTGCATCTGAGCACCAAAACTTCTTAAAAGAATGAATAGTATTAATGAATGCACCTTGTCATGATCTGGGGAATCTATGCAATTCATGAATTCTGTCTGAGATTATGAACTCTTGGTATGGATCTTTACCAAACTGCAGACTCCATTTTGGGGAGTTCCTTATGTTCTTTGTTGTCCTGTTACCTCCATGTTGGACTACAATTCCAAAGGCTGGTGGCAAAGAGATAACAAAAGAGGGTCATTGGCTTAAGAGCTGGACCACTGAAACGTAGTTGCTCTAGACCACGGGTGATCAACCTACGGCCCACGGGCCATACACAGCCCATCAGAGCATTTCAGTGGGCCCGCGGCCTGCTTCGACACAATATACTAACGTCCAATTCATTAGCATTTTGCTGTCATATTTACATCATTTTAGTTTGCACAAGAGTGTAAATAGACAACACAGTACATAGACACACCTATCTCAATACATAGGAAACAAGCTGAACTTAAAATATAAATCAATATAGGTGACTTTAAATCTTACTAAAATATGTAGAATCTGTTTGGCCCAAACAAGGTTATGCTTAGGTTGATGTGGCCCTCCTGTACAATAAGGTTGTGTGCCACTACTCTAGACAAGTTTCAGAGTAGCAGCCGTGTTAGTCTGTATTCGCAAAAAGAAAAGGAGTACTTGTGGCACCTTAGAGACTAACAAATTTATTAGAGCATAAGCTTTCGTGAGCTACAGCTCACTTCATCGGATGCATTTGGTGGAAAAAACAGAAGAGAGATTTATATACACACACACAGAGAACATGAAACAATGGGTTTATCATACACACTGTAAGGATATATGCCATCATGTGCCAGCAATGCCCCTCTGCCATGTACATTGGCCAAACTGGACAGTCTCTACGTAAAAGAATGAATGGACACAAATCAGACGTCAAGAATTATAACATTCAAAAACCAGTCGGAGAACACTTCAATCTCTCTGGTCACTCGATCACAGACCTAAGAGTGGCTATACTTCAACAAAAAAGCTTCAAAAACAGACTCCAACGAGAGACTGCTGAATTGGAATTAATTTGCAAACTGGATACAATTAACTTAGGCTTGAATAGAGACTGGGAATGGATGAGTCATTACACAAAGTAAAACTATTTCCCCATGGTATTTCTCCCTCCCACCCCACCCCCCACTGTTCCTCTAATATTCTTGTTAACTGCTGGAATTAGCCTACCTTGCTTGTCACCATGAAAGGTTTTCCTCCTTTCCCCCCCCTGCTGCTGGTGATGGCTTATCTTAAGTGATCACTCTCCTTACAGTGTGTATGATAAACCCATTGTTTCATGTTCTCTGTGTGTGTGTATATAAATCTCTCCTCTGTTTTTTCCACCAAATGCATCCGATGAAGTGAGCTGTAGCTCACGAAAGCTTATGCTCTAATAAAGGTTGTTAGTCTCTAAGGTGCCACAAGTACTCCTTTTCTTTTTACTCTAGACAAAAGACTGCTCCCAACTAGAACAACTGGTTTCTCAAGAGAGACCATCTAGCAATGAAGTCACCTGGTAAGGGACTGAGAGCACATGGGGAAGGTGATCCAGGAGTCACCTGGCAGAGGAGACTGGAAGGTTATAAAGGGCAGGAGTTGCTATATTTGTTCTTCCTTTCTTCAGCCATTATTCACTAGCTAAAGATGAGAGAAGCTGCTGCAGGAGCCAGATGAGGCAGGGTGGAGGGGACCCTGCCTACCTGAACACAGATGGTCCCCCAGGGAAAGGGTGAGTTAGAGTGAGGGGTAACATCTATAGGGTTTATTATTTTTCATATAGCGCTATGTATTTCTCATGTGAATAAGTAGAGACCAATAATATGTTAGACTCTTTGCAAAGTGTGTGTCATATGGCATAACTATCATGTCGCCCCTGAGAGAGTTCAACTGTAACCCAGAATGCTTACACTTTTGGTAGGATTTTTGGAGAGGAGCTACAGAAGGGCATGTTAATCACAATTCCCAGGAGGGCATGTTAGAAGATCTATACTTCAAGAGTTTGCCTAAGGATCCCAAGACTGTGGCAGACTCTGAAGGCTTAACACGCCTAGAGGGATCCTGGCAGCTGCAGTTCCCAGTATGCCCTGAGTGAAGGAGAGGGCAGCACACATGAAACTCTGTGCAAGCCTGGGACAGAGCATCAAGCTGTATCTCCCTCTAGATTCCTCAACTCTGGGGGGAAGGAGGGGGCAATGTCTGGTAAAGGGGGAGTCCTGCAACTGGGCTCTGGGGGAGGAGGGGGTGCTGGTATCTGGGCAAAGGGGACCTCCCGGCTGGGCTCTGGTGCGGGAAGGGGGCAGAAAAACAGGAACTGGATAGTCATAGGGGTTTCTTTAACTCTCTATTCCTGGGGGAAATTTTTGCATGTGTCTGTATTGTTACAGACATACTTGCTGACAGGTATTTTGAAATAAATTGCCAAAAACTGAAACTGGCGTAATTATGTAGTGTTATTTTGACAAATAAAATTTGCCGAATTTTGCAGATTTTTTAATTTTTTGCCACAGAATACCCCCAGGAGTAAAATCAGGGTCAGCGATCTGCCATGGCCTGTTGAAATAGGGTGATTAATCAAAGGTACCCTTGCTGAGACTTCCTGTAAAACAGGTACAGGACAGTACCATGTATGGCTGTTGGGAACATCCACAACCTTCAGATAACAAACTCCATGCATATTAATTAATGCATATTTGTAAAGTATGCTGTGAGATCCTTGGATGAAAGGTGACATAAAAAGAGCCTGGGGTTTTGTTATTAATGGGAAGCAGAGATTGTTTTAGAGACACAAGCAAACTTCAGTTAAACAGGAGCTTCAGTTAACTGAGGCTCAGAACAATGGCAGTGACCTGTACTGCATCTAGAAACTCTGTCTTCTGTGCAGCAGTGACCAACGTTGGAATAGGTGTGTGTGTATTTAATATCTATTCAATACTGTATATTTTCTCTCTGAGTGTGTACAGGCCTGAATTAATGCAGGGGCTTAAGAGGCTGTAGCCCAGAGCCTTGGGCTAAGGGGGTCCTGCAAAAATAAATCCATAATTATATACAATTCAGTTGTCACAAACCCGTTGATCACGATCGACTGGTCAATCCTGGAGCCTCTGCCAGTCGACCGCTAAAAGTCCAGTGATGCAGCTGGGCTCAGGCAGGCTGCTTGCATGCCATGGCCCCACTCTGCTCCCAGAAGTGGCCGGTTGCTGGCACATCTCTGCAGCCTCTGGTGGGGGAAGGAGGCTCCATGCGCTGCCCCCACCCCCAGTGCCATCACCCAAGCTCCCATTGGCCAGGAACCATCCAATATGAACTGCAGGGGTGGCACTTGCACATGTGGGCAGCGCACAGAGACACTCTGTCCCCCTCACCCCAGGGGCGTGCAGAGATGTGCCAGCAGCTGGCCGCTTCTGGGAGCAGCGTGGGGCCACGGTATGCAGGCAGGCAGCCTGCCTGAGCCCTGCTGCACTGCCATCTGGGAGCCATCTGTAGTAGCGCCTTCTGGCTGGAGCCACACAAAAAAAACATCTCCAAAAAAACCCACCTCCACGAGGGGCGTAGCTACCAGCCCTGGGGCACTGTTTACACTGGCACTTTACAGCACTGCAATTTGCTGCCTTCAGGGGGGTGTTTTTTCACACCTCTGATCAAGAAAGTTGCAGTGCTGTTAATTACCAGTGTAGACAAGCCCTAATATAACAGCTGTTCTAAGATAAGAAATAGACTATTTTGAATTAACTTAAAACATGTAGAATATAGTTAAGACTGAAATATAACCACAGAATGGCTTTATGTTAATTAAAAGGCAAGTTTAGTATAGTGTTAATAGCCTCAATGACATCATTGTGATCATTTTGTTTTAAATTAGGAAAGAGACATGTATACAGGAGCCACACAAAATCTAATAGCCCCAGGCCCACAGGAGAGTTAATCTGGCCCTGAGTGTGTATACATATAAAAATAAACACAAACATACTACTAATTTTGGGACCCAGATTATGAACTCTTTAAAACTGGGAGTCTGTGGGACTACTCATGGAGTCACTCATGGAGTCACAGTGGGAAGGGGGATTCATAATCTGGCCCTTTGATACCAAGAAGACTGAATTCTACATAACAATTTGAAATGTTCAGAATAGGTCATTTAGATTTCTTTAATCTCCATCATTCTAATTACCCCTTTACTAAGGAGTTTTTCTATGGCCCACCTCTAAAAACTTTATTAATCAGTTTTTTTGGTATATGAACCATTCTTGCTTCCTCTTTACATTTGAGCAGTTTTTCTCTGCAGATCATGTATTCCCATATTCTTTGTTTTTTCTCATTTCAGGCTTCAGAAACCATGCTTTGGCTCAAAGTGTCTGTACTGTACACCCTTTTGCCAGAGAAATAATGGACCTTCACATCATCTTTTATTCTTTTAACATCATTCTTTGAAATTTTGTGGATGTAACTGCACCTGGCATTTAAACAGGCTGTCTATGAATTTGTGGTCTCTTCCCATACGAATTACAATTATTTTATTTTTTGTCCATAGAGAAATTAAGAGTTTTGAGCATGTGGATCTACAAACAAATATTTCCTTTTAATATTGCACATAGTTCTTTTAAAACTTTGTTAGTTATTTAGAACTATATCTCACAGGTTACTAACTCTGAAGCATACTGTTTGTGCTCATGAAGTATTCACTGGCAGTTCTGGGTTTCAGTATTTTAATACCGGTGTATCTACTCCTGTTCTTTTTATGGATACAGACTAACACGGCTGCTACTTTGAAACCTAATATGAGGCAGAGATTTAAACTTTTAAAAAGAAGCAGCCTGTGCTTTTGTCCATTCCCAGACTTATTTGCTCTTCCAGCAACTCCATTGAGGTTTATTTGTAGATGTTATGCTGGACTAAACTATTTCAATTAATTGGTAAGGTGCATACATTTTCTTAGAAGTTAGAGAAGGCAAAGACCTTTTCTACCCACCAGACAATGGCAGAATGTCCCATACTTTGAATTACGTGCTACCTTCAACAACAGTTCAGAAAGAACTATTTATCTGAAAAGCCCACAAATCTATTAATGAGGGACAAAAGGGCAACAACTCCACTGAATTCTTCCCCTGTGCTCCAAAAACCAAGAGCAATCTCCATTCGGCTGGGTCTCTGTGATAGGATATACAAATGTCACAGTAGTCAACATGGGGTTAATGAGCTATTGCAGGCTATTGAGATAACTGGGCCTAAAAATTTACCCTAATTGGAAGTTCAGTTGTAAAAAGTTCAACCCATCCTGTCCCACCTTTCCTGTGAGAGATGTAAGACTTGATGGAAGGAGCTTAAAAGGAGAGAACACAGCACAGTTGGAGGCAGACCAGACAGAAGAGCAGGCCTTCAGTCCTCAGGTCCTGGAGAAGGGCCTGGTGAAACCAGGAGCTTCTTGAGTGGCTGCTGCCTGATAGTTCCCTCCCTGAACTATACCATAGACTGGCCTGTGAGCTGGACTGACGCCATGGCTTGCCAAGGCTCTCTGAGGAAAGAGTCCTACAATGTCTGTGTGAGATTTTATTTATGTTGGTTTCTTTTCCTTCATTGACAATCCTGGAAGGATTCTGAAGTCTGTCTCCTATGAACAACCCTGTGTGGCAGATTGCCTGGTTGTTGTGGAGCAGAGGATGGGTGAGTGCAAAGGCCCTGTCCCAGCCCTAGGGGTACCCTCAAAAAGGAACACAGTGACAGTCTCTGTTAGAAGGAGGAAGGATTCTGGGGACAGTGCAGGAGAGAAGTTGTGGAGTATCTACATTGTGAAGCATGGTCCCTGATGGAACAGTTGAGTTTTCAAGTAGAAATCCATTCAGGAATTACTGCTGGTTGAACTAGGCAGAAGTAGCTGTCCCTGCTCAGTTGCATACCCCACTTCTAAAAGGAGGATTTTGCAGAAGCTGCCACTGGGAACCACATGGCAGCTCAGGGCCAACTATGTAAAGGAATTTGGCCTCAATGTAGATATTCTTGGCTCTTACTATTTTCTAGAGATCTAAGATGATTTTGACACAACTATGGATTCAGAGGTTGGAATCCATTACCTGCACCCCCACTATAACATTCCGAGAAAATGCCAGGAATGTGAAAAAAAGTGTTTCCTAGCTCCAATATAAGCTTTTCCTGATAGGCCCATTATATTGAACCTCCCCAGATACTGAGCCTTGATGAGGTGGCAAAAGTTGCTTGTTGCAATGACCCTAAGAGCTATGCTGGTGATAGTAGAACTCCTGCCAGATCTACCCAAGCCAGACAGGTCAAAGGGGAGGAACCAGGCTAAAGGGAGTCCACCAGTCCTCCTGGTAGGTGGTTGTGAGTCAGGCTAACAACCTCTCCATGTAAAAATGTTACAGAAAGAATCCAGAGGCAAGATGAGTCTGTCACAGATTTGCAAATAGAAACATCAACTGTAGAGAAGCACAATCTGCTGAACGTAAGACAATACAGTACCTGGTAAACCATCAAATCCAGCCAACACTATAATGATGGAGAATCAAAGCCACAAGAAAATTTTTCATCTGAAATGGAGTATCTTCACAGGTAAAGTTAACATAAGAATTAGGTGTTGGACTGTTAGATCACTTCAGACCACTGGTAGACTGATACAAGTTATTAAAAATGAAAAATCTTTGGCGTAAATATACTTTTGATTGAGATGAGGTGAACTGATGAGAGAAAATATCATCAGAAGACAGGATTGTTTATATTCGGAAATAGAGGGTGACAAATAGGGAGAGGCTTAGACTTAGTATTGAGCAAGGAAGCCACTAAAGCACTGAAGGCATGGGAACCTGTAAACTCAGGAATATTGACTGTTCACATTGTGACAAATCAGGCAAAAGTCATAATTCAGCATTATGTGAAACAAATGATACCACCAAATGAATAAAAGACTGTTTCTATGAAAGATTGCAGTGTCTTTGTCAAGATCAATAAATATGACACTGTTATTCTCATGGGAGATTTAAATGCATAATAGTGAAAAGGAACATATTATGGGCAGACATGGCATCCCAAGACATGCTGACAATGGAGAATGTCATGTTAAACTTTGTGACATATGCAGTCTTGGCATTGGGGGCACACTATTTCCATGGAAGGAGAGACAAACTGACACAGAAATCAAATGATGGCTGCACCCAGAAATAACTTGACCATGTTGCCAGTAGTAGGCACCGGGAGAAGTTCATTGTTGTATCCCAGTGTGTACATGAGTTCTAATGTTAGAAGTGACCACCATCTTGTTATTGGGAAAAACAAAATAAAACTAAAGAAGGTATCATCACATAAGGCAGAGGGTGTGTATACTAGAAAGTTAGGAGAGCCAGCCGTAACGTGCATTTCAAACTACAGTTCAGTAAGAGATCTGAAGAGTTAGACACTGATGAATGGCATAGAATAACAAACAATGGCAGTTTTTCAAAGACGCAAAGATGAATGCAGGCAGGACCACAGTGAGGGTGAGAAGATCTAAGAAAGAAGAACAGCTCTCACCAAATATATGGAAGCTTGTTGAACAGAGGAGAGAATTAAAGAAGAGAATTCAACAAGACTGAGACAGCAGCAAAAGAGATATTCTGCCACAAGAATATGCAGATAAAGACAAGGAAGTTAAAAGATCAGCCAGGAGAGAGAATGGATGGAAAATAAAACACGAGAAGCTGAGGAGGTGTACAAGACAGGGGATTCTAAAAAGCATTTTGTAGTATCTAAATTGACATTACAATTTGCAAACCATTGTGGTATTGTTAAGGCTCAAGATGGTACAATTTTAACCATGGAGGAAAGATAGAGAGCTCATTCTATGAAATATTTCCAGGCTGTGCTTAACCAGCCAGAACCACTAGCACAGACTGAATGATGTGAAGAAATAGCAGATTTACCTATATCCCTAGAAGTGATTGCCTATGAGGAGGTAACTACGGATGGAATATTCAAAAGGAGTTAGGCTCCTAACTTTTGAGCATTTCACCCTACAGCTATAAAGCCAACTGAAGAACAGTAAAGCACCAGGCTGCAAAAAGATAGATACTGAAATGTTTAGATGTGTCCTAAAGACTGGAGAAGAGGGGTTACCCTCAAAAATCCCTAAAAGAGGAACCAGCTTATTTGTGATAACTGGAGAGGGTGACACTTCTATCTGTACCTGGAAAAGTGTTTTACATTATCATTTTGCATAGGATAAAAACTGCTGTTGATAAAGTACTTGGGGAAGAACAGGCTGAATTTCAGTCTGGTAGGGTTGTATTCAGAGCAGATTTTCACCTTGAGAAAACTTACTGCGAAACACTTAGAATACTAGCAGAAAATGGTTTTTAATGTCCTTGATTTTACTAAAGTGCTTGATAGCGTCCACAGAGACACCTTCTGGAAGCTCCTGAGACACTATGGAATTCCAGCAAAGATTGTTAAATTAACAGAAGCTTTGTATGACGAGTCTGCATGCTACATGGTGTGTCAGGATATAGAGCAGAGACGTGGAATGGTTTAAGATTGTTACTGACATAAGAAAAGGTTGTCTACTACTTCCACTTCTCATTCCAAAATCTACAATAATGCAGAAGAGAAGATCACTGGTTGCAGCCAAGGATACTGGTATTGGTTGGGCAAGAGAGAAGCTGCAAGACTTAGATTTTGCAGATTATATAGTTATACTGGATAACAACTTGGGTGAAATGAAGAGACTTTTTATAAGAATAAAAGTAGAAGCTGCCAAAGTGGGATATTGTGTCAATATAAGAAAGATCAAGACCATGGAGAAGGATGATTATGTCATAAGGGTCACCACTATCATGGAAAATGTGGATTTTGCTATTTAATTCAATGCCAAAAATCATGACTGTCACAGAAACAGAACAGAAATGGTGGAATTTTGCCATGTTTATGAACCCTGCTGCTACCTATTAATAGTTTGTTAGTTCACTTTGATTTAATCCCATTTCAAAGAAGACTCAATCAAAGCAAACTAATGAACTGTTAGTGTGTAGCAGCAGGGTCCACACCAACTGTTCAAACAGTTAATGCACCGCAGCTGATCAAAGTGAACTAAGGTCAGGACTACATTACACACTTACTTTGGTATGACTATGTCGCTTGTGAAAAATCCACACCCCTGAGTGACATAGTGATACCAACCTTAACCCCTCCACCCCCACTCTGATATAGACAGCTCTATGTTGGCAGGAGAGCTTCTCCCGCTAACATAGCTATCGCCTCTCATGGAGGTGGAGTAACTAAGTCATTGGCTTAGAGGGTCTTCATCAAAGTGCTACAGCAATACAGCTGCTCCAATGCAAAGTGTAGATCTGCCCTAAGAAACTGTTCATGTGGGCCCTGCGGGTGTGTATTAGCACTGGTCTACCCTGTGGGCCGGGCGGGATCAATCTAAGTTACGCAACTTCAGCTACATGAATAAAGTAGCTGAAGTCGACGTACTTAGATCGACTTACCATGGTGTCTTCACCGTGGTGAGTCGACTGCTGCTGCTCCCCCATCGACTCTGCCTGCTGCTCTCACAGCGCTGGAGTACAGGAGTCAATTGGAGAGCACCCGGGGGTCAATTTATCATGTCTAGACTAGACACGATAAATCGATCCCCACTGGATCGATCGCTGCCAATCCGGCGGGTAGTGAAGACATACCTTTAGAGTTTGTTAACTTACTTGTATCAGCTGCCATGCATTAGCAGTTCCTTAGTTTGCTTTGATCTAGTCCCATTTCAAAGAGGACTAGCTCAAAGTAAACTAGTACACTGTTAATGGGTGGCACCCGATACAATATTTTGTTGCTGTGACCATAGCTTGAATTATCTATTTTTTATCACTGTGCAGTGACTGACACAATTTTACTGTGACAAAATTTCAGATAATAGAGAATGCTATCAACACTGGCAGATGTGTGATTGATGGAGAAGGGTACAAAAGAGTTAATGATTTATCTTGAAAGTACAATATCTTGAAAGTACAATAACTGCTAATGGCTGGCTCACTAAAGAAGTGAAGGCAAGAATCAGCAAAGCCCATGAATCATTTTCACATTTGTCAAACATCTGGAAGAGTAAAATGAGGTTGGACAACACTATTGTCCTTCCAACTGTACGCCTTGGAAACGTGGCAAATGGTGGAAGTACACAACTGGAAGCTGAAGGCATTCTACCAGCATTGTTTAAAAAGAAATCTTGGGAATTCTCTGGAGAGATCATGTAAATAATGCAGAAGCGTTGTGCTGCACAGGTCAGCAGACTGTGGCCTCAGTAATCAGACAAAGATGGCTATGGATGGTTTGGCCATGTCATGAGGCTACCCAATGGCAGAAGTACAAGGAATGTCCTAGATAGGATCCCACCTGAAGGGAGAAGAAGCCATGGAGGACAAAGAATGACCTGCCATGATGATGGAAAGGGATGCTGTTGTCATGGAGACAACTTACGATGGAATCAAATATCTTAATCTAGACGGTCAGCAGTGGGGAAAAATGGGTTGCCTCATGTACTACTGGGCTCAGGACATTGTAAATATACATCACACACACACACACACACCCCTATACTGTAAACACTTTGTCCAATCTAGTCTTTATTTACTTAAAGCAATGTGGTTTACACTCCTTCCCTTGGGAGACTATTCTACAGATTGGTAGACTGCACTGTAATTTTTCCAGTTGGTCAGCTTTATTCAGTCTAAATTTACTACTACTGCCTTTATAGCTGGAATGTATGGTATGTTCTACATACTGTGTGTATATTGCCTACTATTATCTCAGTGCCTTCTAGTCTTAGTCATGTAAAAAGTTTATGTCCTTTTTGCAGTACTGTTAATACTGATGTTACACCAAGTGCAAGTCTTATAAATTTGTACAGGCCAAATTACTGCTAAGATTTGCAACAGGTCCTTAATGTTAAACTCCTAAATCTATAAATAGGCATTTTAAAAGTGGCCTGATTTTCAAAACTGCATTGGAGTCAGCAGGAACTGCTGGGTGCTCAGCAGTTTAAAAATCAGGAGTGGGAGTGGGCTCCATTATCTGGAAGTTCCAAACTCCCACTTCTTGCCTTAGGGTGGAGACCCTCTTACAGCATTTGGGGAGGCAGATGCTACTGCTGATCTCTGAAGTGAGGTTCCACACAGGTCTCCTCTTTAGAACTTAGGAGCCTTGATTTTCAGTGTTCATGTTTGAAAAGTTTGGCCTAGACTTTTCAGGTTGAATTCTGAACTGCTTTACACTCCCATAATTGGGATTATATGGGGTATTAGTCAACACTAAATTTGCTCCGTTAAATACAATTTGCCAAAATCCTGTGCGAGCTTCTAGCACTAATGGATTCAGTCAACTTAGCAATAACTTCTGTTTTCATGGTGGCAATGTTTTCTTTTATATGCCTTAAGATTATTTGTATCAAGAAATATTGTAACTTTGCAACTCTGACTTTCTACTATTGCTACACGACTTGGCCAAATCATGCTTTTTTGTTGTTGTTGCTCCTTGATTTTTCTCACATCTACTGACATTCAATTTTTACATTATTTTCACATCAGTCAAGTTTTTTTCTAGAAAGATGTACTGCAGGCTTTATTTGGGTGTGATGTGTTATTTAGTCTCTCCAGACCTTTTGGGGGATGGAACAGTTTCAGTATGAGGAGAGATTAATAAGAATGGAACTTTTCAGCTTGGAAAAGAGATGACTAAGGGGGGATATGATAGAGGTCTATAAATTCATGACTGGTGTGGAGAAAGTAAATAAGGAAGTGTTATTTGCTCCTTCTCAGAACACAAGATCTAGAGGGCACCAAATGAAATTAATAGGCACAGGTTTAAAACAAACTAAAGGAAGTATTTTTTCACACAACACACAGTCAACCTATGGAACTCTTCAGAGGATTTTGTAAAGACCAAGACTATAACAGGGTTCAAAAAAGAACTAGATAAGTTTTTGGAGGGTGGGTCCATCAATGGCTGTTAGCTAGGATAGACAGAGACGGTGTCCCTAGCCTGTGTTTGCCAGAAGCTGGGAATGGGCGACAGGGGATGAATCATTTGATGATTACCTGTTCTGCTCCGTCTGGGACCCCTAGCATTGGCGACTGTCAAAAGACAGGATACTGGGCTAGCTGGACCTTTGGTCTGACCCAGTATGGCCATTCTTATGTTCTAAAAATCACTTATGTTCTGTAAGTATTCCTCCTGTTTCAGAGTAGCAGCCATGTTAGTCTGTATCCACAAAAAGAACAGGAGTATTGGGGCACCTTAGAGACTACGAAATTTATTTGACCATAAGTTTTCGTGCGCTACAGTCCACTTCATCAGATGCATACTCTACTTGCTCTACATTGATGACATCTTCATCATCTGGACCCATGGAAAAGAAGCCCTTGAGGAATTCCACCAGGATTTCAACAATTTCCATCCCACCATCAACCTCAGCCTGGACCACTCCACACAAGCGGTCCATTTCCTGGACACTACTGTACTAATAAGCGATGGTCACATAAACAGCAACCTATACCGGAAACCTACCAACCGCTATACTTACCTACATGCCTCCTGCTTCCATCCAGGACACACCGCACGATCCATTGTCTACAGCCAAGCTCTACGATACAACCACATTTGCTCCAATCCCTCAGACAGAGATGAACACCTACAAGAGCTCTATCAAACATTCTTAAAACTACAATACCCACCTGCTGAAGTGAAAAAACAGATTGAAAGAGCCAGAAGAGTACCCAGAAGTCACCTACTACAGGACAGGCCCAACAAAGAAAATAACAGAACGCCACTAGCCATCACTGTCAGCAACCAACTAAAACCCCTCCAGCTCATCATCAAAGATCTACAACCTATCCTGAAAGATGATCCCTCACTCTCACAGATCTTGGGAGACACACCAGTCCTTGCTTACAGGCAGCCCCACAACCTGAAGCAAATACTCACCAGCAACCACACACCACACACCAAAACACTAACCCAGGAACCTATCCTTGCAACAAAGCCTGATGCCAACTCTGTCCACATATCTATTCAAGTAACACCATCATAGGACCTAATCACATCAGCCATGCCATCAGGGGCTCATTAACCTGCACATCTACCAATGTGATATATGCCATCATGTGCCAGCAATGCCCCTCTGCCATGTAGAATATCAGGGTTGGAAGGGACCCCAGAAGGTCATCTAGTCCAATGTACATTGGCCAAACCAGACTGTCTCTACGCAAAAGAATAAATGGACACAAATCTGACATCAGGAATCATAACTGTCAAAAACCAGTAGGAGAACACTTCAACCTCTCTGGTCACTCAGTAACAGATTTAAAGATGGCAATTTTGCAACAGAAAAGCTTCAGATACAGACTCCAATGAGAAACTGCTGAACTGGAATTAATTTGCAAACTAGATACCATTAACTTGGGCTTGAATAGAGACTGGGAGTGGCTGGGTCATTACACAAATTGAATCTATTTCCCCATGTTAACTATCCTCACACCTTCTTGTCAACTGTCTGAAATAGGCCATCTTGATTATCACTACAAAAGTTTTTTTTCTCCTGATGATAATAGCTCATCTTAATTAATTAGCCTCTTAGAGTTGGTATGGCAACTTCCACCTTTTCATGTTCTCTGTATGTATATATATCTTCTTACTATATGTTTCATTCTATGTGTCTGATGAAGTGGGCTGTAGCCCATGAAAGCTTATGCTCAAATAAATGTGTTAGTTTCTAAGAACTCCTATTTCTCCTGTCCTCTTTTTCAGACCTTTTACTCTATAGCACTCTGGTAATTAGACTTAATTCCTGCTATGTAAAAGTAACCAAAAATAACTGACTTCAGATTTCTTCAGCAAGTTCCTTAGTTAACATGTTATAAAATGCTCTGGATGTTATGTATACAAAAGGCAGTACAGATCCTTTGGGACCCAAAAGGAGCCTGGGTAGATCCTGGACCCAGGCAACAGTGGCTTAAATCAAATCAACAAGAAAAAAGGCAGAAGCCATAAATGCAACATGAATGAGTCAAAAGGCCCTTGGGCCTCAGGGCCTCCATCTCTAGCTATCTCCCTTGTATTTCCAAGAAGTTATAAGTCTCTCAGAGGAAGCCTGGTGCTAGCTCCTCTGTCAGCAAGTAGTTACTCCCTTCAAGTCTCAAGCTCTTCTGCCTCTTCCTGTCTGTTCCTCCCTCTTTATACTTGGCCTTGCTCTCATTTGCTACAGCAGCTGGGGGCATTTCTGTAACACATTGAGGGGTTGTGTCACCACCTGCCCTGTGACCCCGCGGCATTTCTGTGTTGTATAGCTCTGACACCAGCATCCTGCTTACAGCACAATGGCCTCACCCTGACTTCCACCAGCCTGGTTACTCCTTGCAGAGTGACACCAGCAGCCCCTCCAGTCCCAAGTCTCCCCAAAACTGTCTTCCCTGCAGCCTTCAGTTCCTCTTCCCTGCAGCCTTCAGTCCCTCTCAGAGAAGTTTTCAAATTTGCTGCCTCCAAAGAGATGGAACATGCATCCACCTGTTAGTTTGGTTGAGGATTTTACCATTCAGTTTGAAACACAGCACTGAGTTGGTTGTGTAATACAAGATTAAGTGTATTAATAAAGAACAGATATTTCAGTGATAACAAGTAAGAATAGAAGAGATCAGTATGGTTACCAATGAAACCAAACAAAACACACCGTCTCTTGACTACAACTTAAATTTCAGCAAGTTACAATCTTTGTCTAAGCAAGTTTCTCATCTATAGTCAGTTTCTAGCTGTCCGGGCCAAGAAGATCCACTTTGCATGAATTCAAAAGGTACTGCTTTCCCTTTGTCCCCTAAGTGACGGAGCCCCAAAGTCTTTCAGCAGTACCTTATATCCTCAAAGTTTGTCTTTATTTTCAAAGTCCTGGGGGGCTCAGCTTTCTGTGTCCACCAGGGAGTCAACTCCATGTTAATTTTTTCAGTCTGTGATTCTACAATTTCTTCCTGAAATCTCTGGCACAAATGAATAGCCCATTGTTCTTGGCCACACCTGGCTTGATTTGTAACTGAGCCAAAAAGGTAGTGGCCATTCTCCTTTGTCTGGAAAAAACCTGTTTTGCCTCCTTGGTCTGTTCGCAGACTCCAAAACCTAATATCAGAGAGTATCTATAATTTCACATAGTGTCATTACATATAATTCACAGTGATATTAATGACCAGCATGTTATTAGTTTTCAAATGATATATTACAAGACACCTTTTAGAAACAGGTGTGTGAGGTATATTGAGCTGCTCAGGCCAGCTCAGTTTTACTGTTACATATCAGGGAGACCCCCTGGCCATTAGGCATTGGCATGTGCTTAAGGTCACAGTGTCTCTTCATAATTGACATTTCTCACAGCTGAACAAGGGCTTGTTTTGCAGTCTGCCACTAGGGGGTTCTTAACCCCTTCCTGCCTGTGTGATGTGGGGTTTGTAGACACCCATCACAGAACCTTTATAGTGATGGTTCTTCAAATCCAAAGAAAAGAAAAGAAAAGAAAAGAAAAGAAAAGAAAAGAAAAGAAAAGAAAAGAAAAGGCACCATCAAGCAGACACCGCTCAGGAGCTCAAGGGAAGAAGATTGAAACTCAATGCTAAACTTCCAGTATAGCTATGCTGCACTGGTGTATGCCCCATTTTAAGCATCAGTATTGGAAGTTGCATTAAAGTTGTTGCACTGGTGTTAAAATCCCCCTGGTGTACAAGTCTTCTGGCCTGAAGTACGTGAATAGCACAAAATAATGATTTAAGTAGACCAATCTGCTGCTTTTCTGAGATTCGTTTTCCAAGCTCCCTGCTGTGTCTCTGGATTCCTTGAAAGCATCCTGTTGCTAACCTGGTCCTGGGGGAAACCCTCAGTGGAATACATTTGACTCAGATAGGTAAACCAAATCTCTCCCTAGAGTGCATTTCCTAACTGTCTCCAAACAATAAGCCACAGCATTATGTGATTTTAACTCAAACATACACCCACAAAACCACACATATCCTTTCCTCCTCTGTCTGTCAGCTATAACCCAAAACTAATCATTTTGCAAAATTGCTTTACAGGAAGAATTGAACCTCCCTATTTTCTAAATTAACTCATTTTAATTAAAAGGAAATTCTTATCTCCTCTCTTATTTGACTGAGGGAAAAGTCCTTAGGCATAATCTCTCTGGAAAAATTACCTTTTACTTCATCATCTTCCTCCTATTGTTATCCAAATTGAAATAGCAATGTCCTTTAATAATTTTCAATCCCAAAGCCCCTCTTTTAACTTCAAAAAATTCTCAAAGGAGAAGATTTGCTGCCCCCTCCCCATCTCTGCCATCCTAACAAAATTCTGCATGTGACAGAAGGAAAACAAATTAAAGCTGCCTTACTAATTGCAACCATCCCCCAGGAGAGAAAAGGCCCCTGCCTTGACAGTCTAAGGAATACTCAATAAACTTTAGGGCACAACTTGAGACTCAATTGGCAATCTGAACATAGGTTCTGAGACAGACACAGTCATATCAATCGGTGGAGTAAACAGTTAAACTTCCTACAAGGTAGGCTCCCTAGAGGTGTAACTGACTGAAGGATATAGCTTGCAAGCTGTTTCAGTTCACTGGATGTGTGCATATTAAATAGCTCTAGTCACTAGAGACATAGGTTGATAACGACACTTGGCAAATGTGAGTTCCATTCCGGGTTTTGAGACTGACCTTTGTACTAAGGCTGTGGCAGTATCACTGTGCATGGAGGTGTCAGGCAGCGGTGCTACGTTAAATTACTCCCATTTCTCGTTAAATTACTCCCATTTCTACTGTAATGAATCGGAGTACTCAGGGGCATGTAAAGTGGAAAGTTCCATTCCTAATAGCTCCTTCCAAATGCTGTTGGCTTCTAGATTGTATATCCAGCAGAAAACTATGCTGTGGTCCTATTAAAGTTTTGGCATCACCCATTTTTAATCTTCTCTGTTACAGGCAATTTCAACAAACTTTACCCCATAAGCTGAAGAATCAAAAACTCCTTTAAAAAAAGGTAATTAAAGCTTTTCATTTTTGTGCTTCCTCACAAGATGGTAGGAGATATGATGAGTAAGGTGTGGGGCTGAAAATACTTTCAACTGTCTCACTACTGGTCACACAGGAAGTGAAGTAGTTTGCAGGATCGAATGCTTTGTTCACTTCAACAGCTGTGTCTTGACCTGTTTGGAATTAGAGGCAAAAGGGCTATGCATAAGTATCCAGGGAAGCAACATAAACTGTTGCTCCCAAGGTTTCCTACAAACATGGAAAAGACACCCCGTAAACCTTGTTCCCAGAACTGGGCAGGAATGCAGGTCAGTGGTTAGGGCAGGGGCAATGGAAGTCAGGATTACTGGGTTTTGTTCCTGGCTCTGAAGGAAGTGGTGTTAGAAGCTAAAGCAGGGAAGAATAGAGACTTCTGAGTTTAGCCTTTATATTGCATAAATATTAACTTTGAAGGAGACTAGGACCCAGGTTCTCTCATAATAGCTGTAGCATATTTTTACTATCATTATTCCCTGGGATGGTATAGAGAGGATGTGATGTGAAAAAGTTAGGCCTTTGTGTGCCTTATTCACTGTATACACTGATAATATAATGGGTTTTGTTGTAAATCTCAAACCGCTCACATCCTATTCTTTAGTAAGCCCCATGTGTTGCAACCTTCTGTTTCCTCAAGCTACAGACAAATCCTATTAGAAGGAGTGGATTAAATTGGGCCTTGACAGATCCGTGCAATTCACAGACTGAAAGGAACAAATTTTTACATAATACTGAATAATGCTACACCATGATCACATTAAGGTTACATAATTTTAAAGCTTTTGGGTACAACAATTTTTACACATACATGCAATCAGGTAAATTATGCAACTAAAAACTCAAACGGTTTTCCTTTTTGCTGTGAACAGCCATCTAAAGTATATGCAATATAAATAAACATTCCAAATCAAGACTGTTAATGGGAATTGGCAGATAAATGGCAACTACCCCAACAGACAGCAACAAATAAGGGCCAGATCTCATACTCTGGCTCCATGTACCGAGGGGATCCTCCTTATATGGATCTGCCTCTACCCAAATGGAATGTGCGGGGAGAGGGGTAGGTCTGATACCTCCACAGAAGAATTCCACCCACCCTTAGGTCGCATAGACGATGAACATGGGAAAAGGGGAGTGTAGTATATAGGGTAGTATCCCTTTAAATATGTTGTGAGCCATCTAGTGGTGCTGACTGTGTTCTGTGTGTTAGTAGCTGCCAGAAACCAGTCAGAGCAGCAGTATTTATGAAGCTAGGCTTTGCATGTTTGTGTGGTTTCTTCATCTTTTTGGTGTGAAAAGAGAAAAAAGATATAATTGGTTACAAGACAGCTGTAGCGGCACAGGAGCTAGCAAAAAGAGCTGTAAACAGGGGAGTTTCAGTGGAAGTTTGTAAGGGGAGTTTGTATTGTGATGCTTGTTTGGGGTTTGGTTTTGCTGTGGGTGGTGGTGTTTTGGTGTGGTTTGTGTTTCCCAGATGTTCTGGGCCAAGGTGCTTGAAGCACCACAGGCCTGGCAGAAGTACTCTGAGAAAAACGAGGTTTACACTCAGCTGTGAGTTATTGGCTTTTTTGAAGGTTAGTGACCCACCCGCAACAGGGACTCCAAGCATTGCAGTCACAGAGGCGGGGAACCCAGCACACCGGAGCTTTGCCTGGGACGGAGTCCGATGGAGGGGCAGACAGTCAGCATTAATAAGCATTACACAAAAAAAGCTCATGAATATAAAGTTAGGTGCTTCTTAAAGGGGGGCTTTCTACTATCTGGCGAAGGGACATGCAAAGCAGCTGTGTCCTTCAAGAACTATCTCCTACAATAACGAAGCTGTGTCCTTCAAAAACTATCTCTATCCCACAGTAACAAAGCAGCTATCTATGTCCTACGGTAGCCTCTCGGCTCGAGAAAGTAGAAGTTCCCTGGCTAGGCCATAACAAAGTCTTCCGCAGTCCCTTACACCAGATTAACAGGATTTAGGTGGGAAGGCTATGACAGATACAGAGGCAGAAGTGGGAGTGACTCATATAGTGGAAGACACAATGAAGATGACGATGTGGAAGCTGCAGTATGTACATGATCCTGGAGGGGGGACCTGGTAAGAGTTTTGTCTGCATGAAATGCCGTCTGAAAGAGCTGATGGAGGAAAAGATCCGAGGTGTGGAAAGTCTGAGTTTAGAAAGGGGTTTGAGCAGATTATGGAGCAAAGACATGAGGTTTCGGAAGGGAAAAGTTCAGACTTGCAGATGGAAGCAGAACTGAGGAATTCTGAGGGGAGACTTGATGAGGAAAGTGGTCAGTGGAAGCATGTGACTAAAAGAACCAGGCAGAGGAAAAGACGGGCTAGTGAAGGAGAAATAGAGCTTAAGAACAGATTTGCAGAGTTGGAAAATGAAGAAGGGGCTCAGCAGGTAGTCACTGAAGGTGGAAGGGCAAGGAAGAAGAGAAGAGCGGCAAGTCCTATAGGAAAAGGGGAAGAGTCAATGGAGACTACACCAAATATGAGCCCCAGGAGGATACAGGATGGGTTGAAGAAGATTACAAGGGAGAATAGGAATGGAAAGAACTTGCATCCAGAGGGAACATGGGAGAGACTGGAGAATAGCACCATCACCAGGAAAAGGCAGGTCTATGTGATCGGGGACTCTTTATTGAGAAGAATAGACAGGCCTGTAACCAGAGCTGATCCAGAGAATAGAAGGGTGTGCTGTCTTCCAGGTGCTAAGATATGGGATGTAGACCTGAGGTTGAAAAGGATCCTAAAGGGAGCAAGAAAGAATCCCCTAATTATCCTTCATGTGGGAACAAATGATACGGCTAGATTCTCACTGGAAAGTATTAAGGGAGACTATGCTAGGCTGGGGAAAACGCTTAAGGAAATCGAGGCTCAGGTGATCTTTAGTGGGATTCTGCCTGTTCCTAGAGAAGGGCAACAAAGGTGTGACAAGATTATGACTATCAACAGATGTCTTAGGCAGTGGTGCTATAAGGAGGACTTTGGGAAGTATGGCCACTGGGAGGCATTCATGGAGAGAGGATAGTTCTCTCGGGATGGACTTCATCTGAGTAGGGAAGGAAATAGACTTCTAGAATGGAGGCTGGCACAACTGATTAAGAGAGCTTTAAACTAGGAATTTGGGGGAGATGGTTGGGAGATGTCCAGGTAATCTCCACGCTTGATTTTAGCATTGTGAGAGAAGAAAACAAAGTAAGAAAGGATACAGCCGTGGATAGGAGAATGTATATAAGGAGAAAGGGCAGTGTGGATACCAGTCTAATAGGTTATACTGGCTGTAGAATGACCGTGCCTAATAGGGTACAGAATGTGAGTGAGGCCAAACAGCAAAAATTAAGATGTTTATACACTAATGCGAGGAGCCTAGATAACAAAATGGAGGAACTAGAGCTACTGGTGCGGGAAGTGAAACCAGATATTATAGGGATAACAGAAACATGGTGGAATAGTAGTCATGACTGGTCTACAGGTATTGAAGGGAGTGTACTGTTTAGGAAAGACAGAAATAAAGATAAAGGTGGTGGAGTAGCATTGTATATCAATGATGAGGTAGAATGTAAAGAAATAAGAAGCGATGCAATGGATAAGACAAAGTCCGTCTGGGTAAAAATTACATTGGGGAAGAAAACTACTAGAGCCTCCCCTGGGATAGTGCTTGGGGTGTGCTATAGACTGCCGGGATCTAATTTGGATATGGATAGAGCCCTCTTTAATGTTTTTAATGAAGTAATACTAATGGAAACTGTGTGATCATGGGAGACTTTAACTTCCCAGATATAGACTGGAGGACAAGTGCTAATAACAACAATAGGGCTCAGATTTTCCTAGATGCAATAGCTGATGGATTCCTTCATCAAGTAGTTGCTGAACCGACTAAAGGGGATGCCATTTTAGATTTGGTTTTGGTGAGTAGTGAGAACCTCATAGAAGAAATGGTTGTAGGGGACAATCTTGGTTCGAGCGATCGTGAGCTAATTCAGTTCAAACTGAACGGAAGGATTAACAAAAATAAATCTGCAACTAGGATTTTTGATTTCAAAAGGGCTGACTTTCAAAAATTAAGGAAATTAGTTAGGGAACTGGATTGGACTGAAGAATTTATGGATCTAAAGGCAGAGGAGGCCTGGGATTACTTTAAATCAAAGCTTCAGAAGCTATCGGAAGCCTGTATCCCAAGAAAGGGGAAAAAATTCATAGGAAGGAGTTGTAGACCAAGCTGGATGAGCAAGCATCTCAGAGAGGTGATTAAGAAAAGGCAGAAAGCATACAGGAAGTGGAAGATGGGAGGGATCAGCAAGGAAAGCTACCTTTTTGAGGTCAGAACATGCAGGGATAAAGTGAGACAGGCTAAAAGTCAAGTAGAGTTGGACCTTGCAAAGGAAATTAAAACCAACAGTAAAAGATTCTATAGCCATGTAAATAAGAAGAAAACAAACAAAGAAGAAGTGGGACCGCTAAACACTGAAGATGGAGTGGAGGTCAAGGATAATCTAGGCATGGCCCAATATCTAAACAAATACTTTGCCTCAGTCTTTAATAAGGCTAAAGAGGATCTTAGGGATAATGGTAGCATGACAAATGGGAATGAGGCTATGGAGGTAGATATTACCATATCTGAGGTAGATGCGAAACTCAAACAGCTTACTGGGACTAAATCGGGGGGCCCAGATAATCTTCATCCAAGAATATTAAAGGAATTGGCACATGAAATTACAAGCCCATTAGCAAGAATTTTTAATGAATCTGTAAACTCAGGGGTTGTACCATATGATTGGAGAATTGCTAACATAGTTCCTATTTTTAAGAAAGGAAAAAAAAGTGATCCGGGTAACTACAGGTCTGTTAGTTCGATATCTGTAGTATGCAAGGTCTTGAAAAAAATTTTGAAGGAGAAAGTAGTTAAGGACATTGAGGTCAATGGTAAATGGGACAAAATTCAACATGTTCTTACAAAAGGTAGATCATGCCAAACCAATCTGATCTCCTTCTTTGAGAAAGTAAAAAAAAATTTAGACAAAGGAAATGCAGTGGATCTAATTTACCTAGATTTCAGTAAGGCGTTCGATACCATGCCACATAGGGAATTATTAGTTAAATTGGAAAAGATGGGGATCAATATGAAAATTGAAAGGTGGATAAGGAATTGGTTTACAGGGAGACTACAGCAGGTCCTACTGAAAGGTGAACTGTCAGGCTGGAGGGAGGTTACCAGTGGAGTTCCTCAGGGATCAGTTTTAGGACCAATCTTATTTAATCTTTTTATTACTGACCTCGGCACAAAAAGTGGGAGTGTGCTAATAAAGTTTGTGGATGATTCAAAGCTGGGAGGTATTGCCAATTTAGAGACGGACCGGGAAATCGTACAGGAAGATTTGGATAATAGTAATAGGATGAAATTTAATAGTGAGAAGTGTAAGGTTATGCATTTAGGGATTAATAACAAGAATTTTAGTTATAAGTTGGGGACGCATCAATTAGAAGTAATGGAGGAGGAGAAGGACCTTGGAGTATTGGTTGATCATAGGATGACTATGAGCCGCCAATGTGATATGGCTGTGAAAAAAGCTAACGCGGTCTTGGGATGCATCAGGCGAGGTATTTCCAGTAGAGATAAGGAGGTTTTAGTACCGTTATACAAGGCATTGATGAGACCTCACCTGGAATACTGTGTGCAGTTCTGGTCTCCTATGTTTAAGAAGGATGAATTCAAACCGGAACAGGTACAGAGAAGGGCTACTAGAATGATCCGAGGAATGGAAAACCTGTCTTATGAAAGGAGACTCAAGGAGCTTGGCTTGTTTAGCCTAACTAAAAGAAGGTTGAGAGGAGATATGATTGCTCTCTATAAATATATCAGAGGCATAAATACTGGAGAGGGTATTTAAGCTCAATACCAATGTGGACACAAGAACAAATGGATATAAACTAGTCATTGGGAAGTTTAGACTTGAAATTAGATGAAGGTTTCTAACCATCAGAGGAGTGAAGTTTTGGAATAGCCTTCCAAGGGAAGCAGTGGGGGCAAAAGACCTATCTGGCTTTAAGATTAAACTCGATAAGTTTATGGAGGAGATGGTATGATAGGATAACATGATTTTGGTAATTAATTGATCTTTAACTATTCATGGTAAATAAGCCCAATGGCCTGTGATGGGATGTTAGATAGGGTGGGATCTGAGTTACTACAGAAAATTCTTTCCTGGGTATCTGACTGGTGAATCTTGCCCATATGCTCAGGGTTTAGCTGATTGCCATATTTGGGGTCGGGAAGGAATTTTCCTCTAGAGAAAATTGGAAGAGGCCTTGGAGGTTTTTTGCCTTCCTCTGTAGCATGGGGCGTGGGTCACTTGCTGGCGGATTCTCTGCTCCTTGAAGTCTTTAAACTACAATTTGAGGACTTCAATAGCTCAGACATAGGTAAGAGGTTTTTTGCTGGAGTGGGTGGGTGAGATTCTGTGGCCTGCATTGTGCAGAAGGTCGGACTAGATGATCATAATGATCCCTTCTGACCTTAGTATCTATGAATCTATGAATACAGTGGAATACAGAATGACTGCAGAGGCCAGTTTCAAGTGAATCTAAAAGAAAACTGTGTCTTGCAGCTCTGGAAATCTAAGTAAATTGCTCATAAGAAACAAAAAGGGATATCATAATTGCTGTATCAATGGAGACAGCAACTAAAGATGCCAGGGAAGTGCAGCAGCAGCACCATGTAAGCTGTGCAACAAATAAACTGGAGAGTCAAACAGAAAACACACCATAGATATCATGCAAAGACCATGTTCTTTCATTGTGGGAAATAATAACCCAATGCAAATGGTTGTTGGTTCAAGGACAAATCCTGTGGAAATGCCAACAAAATGGGGCACACAGAAAATGCGCAGCTCAACACCCTCTCCCCAGGCAAAAACAATCATCATAACCACTACCTGTCGTGGGGTGACTGGCCCTTGATGGTAAGATTGGGTCACTGCATTTGTGCCTGCTCAGCATGCCTCTTAAGATAATTAATTAAGTCCAGAGCAAGGGCATTTGATCTGAGTATCTTTCCCTAGTACCTACTGTGGCTTCAGAAAAATGGTGGGCCTAAGCCTGCCCATAATGAAGGGCCCTTCCTCTTAGCTGAGGCGGGAGGGGACAATGAACCTAGGCCATAGCTGAATACGAGGTACAACAAATGAAAGGACAAGGATGGCAGTGAAGGCCATAGGGCGAAAATCAGGCAACAGAAATGGGACACCAAGCAGAGAGCCCCCTGCAGTGCCCACTGCTCCCCAGAATACCCTTCCAGTAAGGGGGCTTAATTGTGGTGATTGATCCCAGGTGTAGGGTGGAAGGGGCTGAAAATACATAAAGGGAGCTAGGAACTCAGTAAGAGGGACATTGCAGAGAAGGAAGGACTCCCCTATAGAGAGAGACTGACAGGGAGGTGGTCAGGCTGGAGGGGGAAGAGTTCCAAAATAGGGAAGCTTGCTACAGGCTAGAGAGGGACCAACTAGGAGCAAAATAGGTTCCTGTAGAGGGGAAGCCCTGAGGAGAAGGTTTAGGGAATCTGGTGAGGTCCTGCTGGAAGAAGGAGTAGGCTGATAAGCCTGAGGAAATTGACCTTAGCGTATCCTCAGTGCTGATTCTCCCTCACTTAAATTCAGCGGCACAGTCTTTTCCACAAAAACCTGTGGCATATGAAGGGGCATCATTCCCCAGCGCTGCCACCATCACGTCCTGATGGATTTCCTTTAGGGTCCATCCCCTGTTGTGGGGGTATTTGATCAGGGGTCTGATTTCATTCTTCTCCATTTTTCAGATCTTTTGCACAGATGAAAAACTGGTTACTGATTTTAAAAAAAACACACCACAATTTCAGCACTTTGAACTGCGAAATCTGTTGGGACCTAACATATCATTAGATAGGTCAGGCTAGATTCTTTCTGAATGACCGCTACCTCTCAGACCTAATTTGTATCATGCTATATATACATATAGTGATAGTTTTGATAATAATGCATTTGTAACTTTTCATATCCTTTTATTTTATAACATATAAACATATTAAAGGGGGAGAAGTATGCAGACTATAGGAAAACAGCAGTATCCCTTTAAATAGTTTGTGAGCCTTTGGGTTGTGCTCACTGTTTTATGCTGCAAGATACCAGACAGAGCTGTAGTATGAATATAGCTAGCTCTTGCATTTTTGTGTAGCATGAGTAAGCATACTTATTTTGGACCCAACTGTGCCTCTAGTTTCTTATTATTTGTGTTATGTAAAAAGCAAAAAACTACGTAGGAAAGGGTGAATGTACTGGGTTGAGGGCAATGTGGGTGAATACAGTCTACCACCAGCCCTTTGGAGATTAAAAAGAAGTAATAAGCTATATTCATTTTCCTGCAGATGCTCCACCATGATGGCAAAACCCCTGTTGAAGGGGGCTCAGGGACAGCTGTGGCCAAGGGGGTCCTGAGAACAGAGAAGGATTGCTGCAAAGGTACAGATGATCCTGTGGCCCTAGGGAACTCTGTGATTCACAGGATTTGTAGCCAGATCCTTAGTTTCTTCTATGTGGGGAAGAAGCTCCCCTCACCCCTAGTGGAAGAATGCAGAGGAGACTTCCTGGGGAGACCCTGCCATCTTTGTGTATTACCAGATAGAGGAACAATCTGGCCCTTTTATTGGGGTGGGAGAAGTTTGAATAGGTGACCATCAGCACAATTCATTTAAGTACCTAACACTAAATCCTTCCCCATATTTATCTCAATCCACAAAGAGTTTTCAAAATGGGATGAATAGTCACAGCTCTGTAGCTGCAATGTAGGTATTCAACACCCACAGATAAAGTGGAATTACCCAAGAATGAAAAACAATCAGGATATGAAAATTAATAGCCGCCCACCGCTGTCAGTTAAGAATGAATCCCTAAATGGGGAAGCAGATCATTTTGTTAGGTTCTTCGCCATTGCATCAGTCTGGCACACACGTGTAAGGATGCAAGTTATTATCTATCTTTGAATGTGTATGCTAATTCTCAGCTATAATGTTGCATCAGTGTATTTTTACTGTATGTATTAATATCAGTGTATTTACAGTAACTATATATGCCTGCCAGCTGAGGTTATGGCCTTCCGTGTTTACCCATATGGAAGAGTGTCATGGGCATGCATGCATACTCCCTGTAAAAAGGTAAAGAGATTACATTTATATGCAATACATATGCAGTCTGGTTTCTGTGCTAGTGACAACAGAGCCTGGGAGGAAGAGAGGAGAGTGGCACTGAGAAGCCTAAGCATCTAATTGCAGAAATCCACTTAATAGTACCAGCAGGAGCAGCAATGAGCTGATTTTTCATGTTTTTTTCCCCACTGCTTCACTTTTGATTTTTCAGCCCCTTATGTATTTTTATACAAGGAAAAAAATATAAATAACTCTATATAAGTCAAGAGACAAAGCACAAATAGAATGTTAAAAGCAGGAACAGAAAGCACAAAACAAAGGGGCTCTCTTCAATGCTTAGTGGTGAGGAAATGGTTTGCAAGTATTTAGGAATGGAAGGATTAGAATCTTATTAGTAGATGTTAGTGAACATTGATTTCACTATACACAAACTGAAAAACATTTCCATCTAATGAAATTTACAGATAGGCAAAATAAGAAAAATACTGCTTGAGAACTAAGAGTTTGATTTAAGGATATTTATTATATGTTTTAACATGATGTTGAAAATTTGTATTGTAATGGTTATAAAGCTTTAACTTTGTGAAACTCAATGTCTGCCATTAACTAATTATGACCTGGCAGCTCCCCCGATAATTTTCTGCAGCTGAAAATTTAAAATGATAAAAATTGAAAAAATGCTTAAAAACAAATTGATATTATGAGCTGAAATTATATTTTTAAAAAATGAATTCTGCCAAGCCTGCAACTATTGCTGGCCCACCAAAGAAAAAGTCAGGAACATATGGTTCATGTGCCTAGAAGTGCTTTTTCTATGCTATATTTCTTCCTCGGGGCTGCAGCTATGAAATGACTACTTGAGAAGTGCCTGGAACTATTCCAGTACATATCCTTTGCCATGAAGCCTACAAAAAAAAGTTTAGTGATTGCAGCTGGTGTGCTGTGACCACTGCCTATCATGCCAACCAGTATCATCTCATTTCCTTTTACTCCCATCTGTTGTACCCACCTCTTGTCTCTCATATTATAGATTATAAACTCTTCAGGGCAGTAGACCATTACTCTGTTTGTATTGTGCCTAGGACATTGAGGCTCTGATGTATGATTGGAGCCCCTTGGCACTGATAACGCTATCTTCTTGCTATTTTCCTAATGGCCTGAAGATATTAGCCCAAATTCACTCTGGGTGTAACTCCGTTTAAAGTAAATGGGAAGCCCCAAAAGGGAGTTTGGTCTGCAATGAATTTTGGCTTAAAAAACTCCAACTCTGTAGTGTCTGGAACTTGTGATCCAACCCCCCAAAAAGGCACAATCCCTACAATAATAATGTGGGAAGTAAACAAGAGAACCACATCTGTTACTTATTGGAAGAGGATACAGAGGCACTGCCCCTCCAACTGGAGGTGTTTCTGTAACCTAATGCTGCCCAATATTTCACAAGCAGACAGAACAGACACATCCATGAGTTTCCCAGTATTGCCAATCCCAAGCCCTCACAACTCGTGAGATTTTTAAGAGTTACATTGAGTGTGTTTATTTGTCTGCTGGTTTTCTGAGCCTTGAGAGTGCACAGGGATCATGTTTCCAAGCTTTTCTCAGCAAAGCTATAAACTTTTTTTTTCCCCAGATGAAAACTGAGAATCTCACACTAACAACAGTCCAGGAGTTGGGGCTTCAAGAAAACAGCACCAAATATCAAAAGTACTTCCCAAGCTCAGGATCCTTCCTGTAGGAGGTGGGATGGATGGGAGCTGTCTGCTGTGTTTGTCTAGGAACATTCACTCATCCAGTCAGCAAAATAGCTACTGAAGAGTAGGGCTGACTAATGGACAACACTGCCATTTCATGAGAGCTTGTGAGGTTTAAAATTTGGGTTTTGTCCCAGTGCAGTATAAAAAAAATTGAATGTTTCAGAAACAGAATGGTGTTGAAAAAAGTTTGGGGGTTTTAAAAATCTAAATATGATCTTTTCAGTTTGGGACTGGAGAAGTGAGTGTGTAACCTGATGGTTTAGATACTAGCCAAGAATGAAAGAAACCAAAGTTCACTTCCCTGCTCTGCTTGAGTCAGTAGCAGCTGGGATTTAAAAAAAAAAAAAAAAGCCCACAGAAACACCTCACCTCTGAAATCAGCTAGAGCAGAGAATTAAACCTAGATCTCCCACAGCCCAGTTTAATGCCCATGTCACAAGGATATAGAATGTCTTCATGTTTCAATGAAATTCAATTTAGTCAAAAATGCTTCAAGCAGCACTACTGCAGAGCCATCATATTGGCTGTTTGTGATGCTGACAGATGAGCTCAGGCCAGAGCCATAGGCCAGTTCAGTTGTGTGTGAATATCAAAAGGAATTAAATATATTAGTATATATGCAGGCCTATTCACTTTTGTGTTAATAGAGATAAAAGGAGATGTATATTGCATTATTTTCACCTATCTATATCCTGTTTACTATTACATTACATTTACATTATGCATGCCTGGTCATTAAATAACCCTGTAAGAGTGTATTCAGGTGTTAGAACTTTATGAAAACTAATGGAATGTTACTTGTATTGTTTTCACTTATTTATTCTTATTATAATGTAATGACAGGTGTTTATGTATATCCCTGTAACAAAATAACTCATCAAATGTAAATGAACAAGAGTGCTAAATTCAAAGCAATTGGCCATTGTGTAAGTAAAAATACTTATCAGATTGTTATCTGGAGAAGATGCTATAAATACTGATTCAAAGGAAGATCCTTTATCTCTGAACTGTTTGAGTTCTAACAGGGCAGAATAACTGAACAAGAAGACAGAGATTCCCCAGAATTATTCTGGGTAGCCCTGGGAGAAACATTTGTGAAACTGGCAGTCTGTTACATTACTGCTACTATTTGGAGTTACAAACTGTGATTTGCCTGTTATTATATTTTACCTGCTTTAACCTCTTAATTACTCTCATTCTTTTTCTTAGCTAATAAAATATAGTTAGTTTACTATAGAATTGGCTACCAGTGTTGTCTGGTGTAAGGTCCAGAGTACCAGTTGATCTAGGGTGAGCGACTGGCCCTTTGGAACTGGGAGCAACCCACTGTGGTATGATTTTAGGTTTAAATAAACTTTTATCACAAAGTTCAGTTTGTCTGGGGGGTCAAGATAGTCCCCTTAGCCTCCAGCCTATCTGTGACTATAGTAAGACTGATATAGTAATCCAGATGTTCACTTTTGTTACTGGCTTAGTGAAATCTAACTATAGACCATACAAACTAGTTCGGAGTGTCTTCTCTTGTTTTCTAACAGTCTTCCCTGAAATAGGCGCTCACAGTCGTGAGGCACTCCAGACAGTGTGACCGTGTTCCCAAACTACTCTGTGATACATTAATCCTCAGCATAAAACTACTGTCTGGAAAGAACCAAGAGAGGTGTAACAAGCGTGGTGCAGCTCACAGCTGAGCTACATTGATGATCTACATCAGTTAATTTTCATAGCACGGATCTACACTATCAGTTTCTCACTTTCATGAGCACAAAAGCTCACTACCTGTTTTTTAAACAATAACCAGTACATATGAAAATTATTGTGTCAGAATTGCATGCATATTTCTTCTAGAGTTAAGAGATTAAAATTTGACTGATTATAGAAAGAACAAAAACATTAAAAATATATCTAGCCATTCAATGCCATTCTACAGAGCCGATGTTGTTGATACATCTATAATCTTACCAACATTCCATATAGGTGTTCAGAAAACACAAGTGATCACTCTGAGACATATACCTTGATGAACTCTGTTGTACACATAATTCCTCTTTGGAAAAAGAAAAATATGTCTTAGAAAGCTGCAATGGGAGCTGGACAATGGTGCTGTTTCCCACTTTAAATAAGTACTAGCTGCAACTCAACATATGGTACACTAGCTTTGGGTTATATTTTTTCCCCTCAAAACTATCTATTAAAGATGATTACTACTCTCCATTTTCAGGCCAAAAAGAAAAACAAAACAGAAAATACTACAATCAGGTAATGTATTTGGACTCAATTAAAAACTTTGTCTTTTTAATATTCTGAACTTGGTGGGCTGATTCTCATTTACACAAATGTAGCAGTGTAAAAACAGCTGTAATTACACATGATGCTTCACTTGTTTGTTTCCTGAAAATATAGTGTATCACTGGAAGGGAAAAAAATTCGAAGGGGGGGCGGAAATAAGAATGGGGCTGGAAGGTGGGTATGCTACTCAAGTAAGAGTGAAGAACTGAGAATGCAGGGCCAGATTCTGACTTACACTAAGACCATTTTACAGTGACAGACTGGTGTAAAGGATTTTGTGTGAATTACAATCTATTTAATAAATTTCCTAAATGCTCTACTGGTTAACCACAACTAAAATACTGGCTTCACTACATTCTTTGTTAGCATTATACGATTCAATGCAAAAGAAATAGTAATACCCAGACATTTATATGCTGTATATTGTAAACATCATCAAGAGCTACATTTTTATTTTTATGTGATGCTCATATAAAAAGCCATTTCAATTTTAGCCCATTTTTCAAGAAAAAACAAGACAACCCACAACCTTACCTATCTATATCCTGTGACAAATGTCTGAAGAAAGATCATCCTCAAACTGCACCCTAAAAACTGATGACAAAGGTAAGAAAGACGTGAGTTGCAGAAGATGCTGCACGGAGAACTAGCAGAGGCATCTCAAATGTCAAGTGGTAGCTCTGCATAGAACACATTGCTGTCATCCAGTCTCGAGGTGAGAAGGGGCAAATTTCAACTGAATCCCTGTTCCCCTGTTCTTTGTATGTCATTTTTCTTCTTAGATGTAAAGGATCTTTGAGAAAGAGACATGTTTGTACAGTATCTTCCACTGGCTGCGTGCTACCATGATAAGATAATTAAGAATAATGGCTTACTGTTGTTGTGAGGTCTTAACTAAAAAGGGTAACAAACACTTATCTAAATGCAGATATAAGAAAAGATGCTTCTGGCCAGTAACACTAATAGAGGCTGTAGATTCAGAAGCATCACTAAAATATGAACCCTTTGGCAAAATTGAAGATAACTCCTCATTAAGCACAGCAAGAACCACCATCACCAGGTTCTTCCCTGAAAACTCTTCTCTCCCCACCCCCCGCCCAGTGTCCAGCTGTCCATGTGGGGTCTTGGCCTATTTGCTCTAACTCAGATCCCTGTCTTGTCCAGACATTTGGAAAAGCACAGTCCAGAACTGCACCATCCTATTTGGATGAGAAAGAGACAGCTGTGTCTCATCTACTTACTAATAATGCTGCAACTGACTTTCTGCTGGGCAGCCTCACAAACAGGAGGAGGTGACAGGAAAAAAAAAAACCCTTGTGGAACCCTATACAAGAGAGTACTAGTGTAATAAATCATCTCTGAGAACCATGAGTGCTCGCTAAGCCTGATGAGTCATCTCTCACCCTGAGTACCTGAGGACTCTATGGCAATCTACCAGGAATCAGCCAATCGACAGGCCAAAGTCTAACCAGGAGACCCCAGTGCCAGGAATATGGGCTCCTAATGAGAGCAGCTACTCCAGTCTACTCAATATCATTACTCCCTGGGAGTATCACCCTCTGCCTGGTTGTTCTGACAGACTGTGTCTGTGCCTGCACCTACCCCAGTCCCAGACCCAAACCCAGACCTGGCTTGTGCTTACTCCTGCTCTAGCCTTGTTCCACCCCATCCTTGATTCCTGTTCTGTTCCCTGACACTAGGCAAGCCCAACCATTAGACCTGACCGTGGCTGTTCCAATCACTAGAAATGACTGCTGCTCCTTGGTTTCTGACAGCTAGGTAAAGACAAGCAGTTGCAAAACCACGCTCTGGGGTCAGTCAGAGAGGGAAGAATGGAGTACAGCTTCCACGTGGCTATCAACTGCAGCTAGAGGCTGCAGGCAAAAATAGATAAACCTTCAGCTAATGATATCAAAGACTGAAAAAAAAATCTAAAGGATAAGCATGAATATTCAACTATTGTCCATAATTAGTGGGAGATAATCAACTGAACTAGTATCATCTCTGTGCCATTCCAAGACACGAAGTCAGAGTGAAAAGGGACAAAGAATTTTAAGTACTCCCTATGACAACACAACCCTCTCCACAAAGGGAAAATTAGAAATAGGGCAACAGATTGCACAACTGTTATCTTGAAGAAATGGCTTCTTAAGTAAGAGCCTGATTACTGCTCATTTGAGGGATACTAGTACTTTACCCTTTTCATAGCGACAATTAACGAGCATCTTTGTCAGGAGACCTTTTTTAGCTTTTACAAACCACAAAGGGTATACATTCAGCTGCAGGTTGCAGAAAGAAGTTTTAAGTTCTACCAGAGAAGATGCCGCATGTGTACATACCTGGATGTGCTCAAACTTGATCACAAAAAATGGATGTGAAAAGTGTCTATTTCTGACCCAGACATCATAGTCTGGGAACCACTCAGAACATGAATATGATTACTAAGTAGATAATGCTTGGAAACCACCATATCTATGGTCAGGGACAAGAGATTTTTAATGTTTAATAATGTTCTGCCATGGCACTGACAAACTGGGCTCCCAGCCATAAAGTATTCTCTCTCAATCCTGAAATCCAGTTGTGTCCATCAGCCTCTGGGGGTGAACCACTTAACTAGATCCTCCACCCAATGAAAGCAATGGTGAGCCCTGACTTCAAACTTCACCCAGGCCTAGGTGTAGAGAGAAAAATTAGCCAGGATGGGTTCCTGATTGTTCTTGCAAACATACAAGATCACAAACCAACTCCTGAGAGTTCACATAGCATGGATGTTGAAGTCATCCAGAATAATAAGTCAAGATGACACTCACAGCCCCTCCCGAAGGCTGGGCAAATACTCAGTCAGGAATTCAAAGGTTCAATAGGGCATCTGGCACATGCAAACTATTCCCAACTTTGCCCCACCTTGGTTCTCACACAAGCACTGTATGGTATGGGTGTGTTTTTTCCTTCTGAAGTAGTAATCTCTTACATCTGAAATCATATGCAAGTGACATTGCAAGAGCACCTGTCTAACACTAACATTTTTTTTTATTTACTTACGTAATAGTTATTTCCCAAAAGAGGAATGTAAAACAAACAGTTATTAGGATCCATTTATTAGAGAGTCTTTATGCTGTGTTTTAAAAAAAACTCCTTTTAAAATGCACTGCAATACCACTGTATTTGGAGAAAAAAATAAACACAAGCTTCACTTTAATAGGAAAATATTCAGTGTTGTTGTAGCCATATTCGTCCCACTATATTAGCGAGACAAAGTAATATCTTTTATTGGACCAACTTATGTTGGTGAGAGGCAAACTTTCAAGCTTACACAGAGCTCTCCTTCAAATCTAGGGAAAGAAGATAGGAATTGGGAAGTGCTGACAGACGTGGAATCTGAATATTCAATAAATACTGAGCAGAAACAGTAAGTCTCTGTGTGGGTTTGTATGTGTGTTAATTATACTAATTAAAATTAGAACTTCCACCATTAAAGTTTCCTGCAGCTGTATAGTGCTAGCTGCTATTGTTAGTGTACACAGAAAATACTCCAACAGAGGGCACCAAGAATTACTTATGATCTGAACACCCACACAGTCTTGTCACATTAGAAAGACTACAGACAGCATAACTAATAAAGTTATTGTTCTCTTTTGAAAGAATAATAGCATGTTTGAAGAGAGCATATTAACCCTGTTGTAGAGTATTGATTGCATTTGATACTAAAGGAAATTAAACAACAAAAACATGGTTTTTTAATTCTTACCATTTGCTATTGCTAGTTTAGTCTATGCCAATTTACACCTATATCTGGGAACACTGAAAATGTATCACCCATAACTACAAAGATAGTGTTGTTTTCATAGGCATTGTTTCAGCAGCTTGACGCTTTTAAGAAAGGATGTGTACTTTAACTTGAGGAAATAGCCATAGACAAGAAAGAAATCATCATCTGGACCTGCTCTAAAGCCAGTTTGTCTTTCTTTTTTATTTCTTTAAAAAAAAAAAAAGGACACACACACATCAAGTCAATACACATGTCAAAAGATGTCAGGATGATTAGGTCTAGAGATTTTCCATTTGGAGCATGTTACAAGAAACATGGTATAATTATTGCAATCTCCCAGGAAATACATTAATTCTATACCAGTGCAGTAGTAATAATGTTTTACTTACACACACACACACACAGAGTAATACCTCTTTATAAAAAAGAAAAGTTCTAAGAGAATGAAGCAAACATTTGGGACTGTTTTGAGATTTTACTTTTTAAAATATTTAATAGGCTTCCCATTTTTTCATCAGTATATAATGCAGTGGTGGTCAGGTTAAAATAACCAGATTCAGTTATTCACAACAAATGTATTAAAAGTTAACAAAAAGAAATATAAAATTATACTTACTTTATGCTAGAGTGCAAGTTTAAAGGCAAGAAGATGTTTGATTCAGCTGAGTGGTGACTGATGGACATTTCATACGTCCATTAGGTATATACCAAAAAAATAAACATTCAAATAAAGTTTTTACTTTTAATGAAGATCATTTGAAATCATCCCTTGTGCAGTGATCTACTATATATAATCCACTCACTTTTTCTTGAAATATTGCCTTTAAGAGTATGATTCCTTGTAATTTTATTTCTATCCCTTTCGATAAGGCTATCTGTAAAGACCTTTGGCATCTCATCAGCCAAACAGCAGATGGAGAAAGGCCTTCCTATGTGCTATGTCAAGGGAATTGGAAGTTTAGGTGGAGTTTTAATAGACATCAAGGATTTACTGACATGCCATAGATTGCATGCCTTCATTCTACCTATTATTTGTGCCTCTCTTTTTTAATGGAAGTGAAAACAATTACAGTGCAGAAAAGATATAGCTTTTCTTTACGTGTATCATACCAAATTCTATGCATAGCCTGACAAAAGGAAAAATGAAGTATTTACACATCAGATGATAGTAATTAAATTACTGTTTTAAATCTTTTGCTGGACTGATAGAAAAGTTTACCAGCACCAAGAAAACTTCAGTATGCTAATGGCAATTTTATTAAATCATAAAATACATCTGTATATGAGCACTGCTTTTCTTATAAAGATGGTTTTGAGAACCAAAGAATTTGCATATTTCAGCAAGGCATGTGAAATGCAAAGGATACCATAAGTAAGCTTCACTAGAACTGGTATCCAAATTGCAAGGGTTTCAGAAAATTAACATAGCTATTTCAGAAAGTCAGCATATTTATAGCCTCACTAACAGGTATTGCATAAGAAACAGCAGACAAGGAGGTAGCAAAGATATTTCTCACACAGCCATAAAATAGATTCCCTAAAAGACTTTCCCAAATTGACTAAAAGAAAAGGAGTACTTGTGGCACTTTAGAGACTAACAAATTTATTTGAGCATAAGCTTAAGCTCAAATAAATTTGTTAGTCTCTAAGGTGCCACAAGTACTCCTTTTCTTTTTGCGAATACAGACTAACACGGCTGCTACTCTGAAACCAAATGGACTAGATATTCCTAATTATATAGAAGGGGCAGGAAGAGTTTTCCCATAGTTGCTGCAAATGAAGAGATGTCAGGGATGAAGTCATTCTTTTGCCTACATCCCCAAACTGGAAGGGTAGCCATTTTTTAAATCTCTGTATCTGATCAGCTAGACACTGGGGAACAACTTTACAAAGAATTAGTTATCCACTTGTTGGGGGTCACTTTTCTGTGCTCCCAGAAAGCTGCCAAGTTTCTAAGGCAAGTTGAAAATTTGGCCTGTCATGAGCATGTCCAGTGTTCAGGCATGCACAAGTGTCACAGGCACTATAACAAGGAGAGCCACATCCTGACTCCTGTACCAGAAGTCACTCTGCAGCACCCTGTCTCTGTTCCCCCCTCTTCAGGGCCCCTATAGAACTGCATGTAGGCTTCTCTAGGTTAACACCACCTCTGCCTGGGGCTGCTTAATAACAGAAACAGATAAAAACAGTCCTCAGGGTCCCAAAATAAAGCCCATCCCCACAGCACAAGAGTTCGTACTTAGTGCTGGCGTCCTCTGTCAGAACCAGTCAGGGTTTCCAACAAAAGCCTCCTGCTCACTGGGCTCTGGCCTCCAAATTACTCTGGCACCTGGGTCTTTTCCTAGAAGAGCCTTTCTCACTCCCTGCAGTCTTATGCATGGATATCTCTTCCCTTCTAACTCTGCTCTCACTGAGCCACTCTCCAACCCTTTATAACTTATGTGCTCCCCTCTTTATAATCTATGTGCCCCCCATTAGTCCTACTGGAAGCACCTGCACTAGCAGGTGGACCTACTCTAATCACAGGGAGAGATCTTGAAAAGGGGCTTCAGTATATCAGCCTAGTTCTAAGATCTCTAACTCCCCGGTTCATGGCACATCAGGTGCTAGTAATTTCTCCTGATTCATCTTTCCTGAGGACCTTTGGACTGGCTGTCAGGTTCTAGAGCCCTGCGTGGAAGTACAGAATTAAGCTCTACCCTAGCAACCAGCTGGATGGATCTCAATAACTCCAGCCCTGGAACATAAAAAATTGGGAGTCTCTCTACAACAAAGATTATGTCTAGAAGATGCAAAAAAGTTTCAAGTTACAGCAACTGAATTAGTTTAACATAAATGAAACATCCCCCCAATATCCATCTAGACATATAATTTCACACTTGTCATCTCTTGTCTTAGATTGTAAGCTCTTTAGGGCAGGCCAGGGACTACCTTTTTGTTCTGAGTTTGTACAGCACTGAGCACAATGGGGTCCTGGTCTATGATTGGGGCTCTTCGTTGCTACAGTACTATAAATAATAACATTAGCTGATCATAATGTAGCTCCTTCTTAGGCTATAACATAGCCAGCTAACATCTGGGTGTTTGGAGAAGAAGTAGGAGGTTCCAATCGTGATTAACTTGGTTGAGGTAACTAAATTAATCCCACCCCACCCCCAATGATGCTAGTGCTCTCTCTAGTGGGCCTCCCACTGCATCTCCTTCCTGCCTTCTGTCTTTCATTTGCTACAGATAAAGTGTTTCCATTTTGTTCTTGACTCCCCAAACCCTGTATGATATCCTGATGCAGCCATCAAACTCTGCCTGCAGTCACGCTACAGGTCCCCACCATCCCAAAATGCAAGGGACACTTCAGTGTCACTCCCCCCAGCTTATATGCTGCTTCATTTGAATGGGCTAGTCAAGCAACCAACAGAGGGGACCATGGAGACCTTCCCTAATCTACACCTCCTGGCTTGCACTTCCCAATATTTTCTGTGATCTAAATCCTCCTAAATTGGCCCTGTGCAAATCTAAAAATAAGCAATGGGTGATAAACCACCCTTTCACTACCCTGTTCATTAACACAGGCACATCAGGTGCCTCCAACCATTCCCTTTGAAAATTCTATCTGCTTGCTCCCCAGATAGATGTGCTTACTGAGATTTATAGTCATGCAAGCTTTTTAAAATCAGGCCCTGGATGTAGAGGGGGGGAATAAGGAAAAAGGTATTGCAACATGAAAGGTGGCAGCATGCAAAAAAGCAAAATATTTCAGTATCATTAATTTCACCAGGATATGAAGGCAGTCAAGTAAGTGCACTCATCCTTATCAGATAATGTTTCTTCCACAATCCAAGACATTTAAAATATATCCTTTTTTTTTTCTTTTCTTTTTCAAATCAGGAATAGCCTTGAGGGACACTCAAGTTAGCTGGATGGCACAGAGGATTGGAAATGAGACATAAAGGCTTTGATCTGTAAATCACTGGATCAAATGCAGCTCAGGTCAGTATTAAATGAAAGTCACTGCACTCTGATGACTGTTCAATGGCTATGTGAAATGAGCTGATGCTCTCAGGTATCTACATCACAAAAACTACGATCACGGTTGTGGGCAATCTCTGCAAAGGCCACAGATTGAATGGCCATGGAAACCAAAATACCCTCCCACCCCCAAATATTCCCACTAGCAATGCAGATGAGGGATGACTCACATTGGTAGGGCAGTTTGTGGAAGCTTGCATTTTTACTGCCCATGTTGTATCTGCTTTGTGGATAAACAGAGGACTTCAGTCTCCCTGGTCTGTCAATCTGTCATCTTTCACACAGAGAGAGAACAGGTATTGCCTTATAAAAGAAAGAACACTGCAAATAGAAACTCATCATAAATCAGGATTTATTTTTCTATATAGAAGAGTAAAAATCAAACTCCACATTTGGAACTCTATTTCACTTCAGAAGTCATGAAGAAAGAACATAAAGTAAAACTCAGAAAGTTTGTTCTTAGAGACAGGAAAAAGAAACATTTAGGTGTCTATATAGGATATGATGCTTGATGCAAGTTAAGTGCACTAGTACAACAAGAAACAGTTATATGATTCACAGATCCAGGTGGCAGAGCATGTGTGCCATCTATCAAATGCTCACTTCAAGACCTCCTAGAACTTTGAACACAGCAAGACTAGGCAATCACAAACCACTTTGGAATCTGTGCACAATGCCAAGGACTCTATGTCCTTTATATCAACACTGGTAAAAACCTTGCATGTGCTAAAATGAAATAAGTAGATGAGACTACCTGGAATTTATGATTGTATAGATAATTTTATTTCTGTTGGGGTGTGTCTAGACTGCAGTTAAACACCTGTGGGTAGCCTGGATCAGCTGACTCAGACTCATGGGGCTCAGGCTGCGGGGCTGTAAAACTGTGGTGTACACGTTCTGGGTTGGGCTGGAGCCAGGGCTCTGGGACCCTCCCTACTCCTGAGGTCCCAGAGCTTGATTTCCAACCCAAACCCGAACAGCTACACTGTAATTTTACAGCCCAAGCCCTGTGAGCCCAAGTCAGATGATCCAGGCAACTCACAGGTGTTTAATTGCAGTGTAGACATACCCGAAGTCATGGCAATGACTCATTCTTTGTTTAAAAGAAAGGGGTATTCCAACCTTGCCGAATAGATGTCAGTTGATATAAGGTTTCAGAGTAGCAGCCGTGTTAGTCTGTATCCGCAAAAAGAAAAGGAGTACTTGTGGCACCTTAGAGACTAACAAATTTATTTGAGTATAAGCTTTCGTGAGCTACAGCTCACTTCATCGGATGCATTCAGTGGAAAAAAACAGGGGGGAGATTTATATTAACAGAGAACATGAAACAATGGGTGTTACCATACACATTGTAAGGAGAGGTTTCAGAGTAGCAGCCGTGTTAGTCTGTATTTGCAAAAAGAAAAGGAGTACTTGTGGCACCTTAGCGACTAACAAATTTATTTGAGTATAAGCTTTTGTGAACTACAGCTCACTTCATCAGATGCATTCGGTGGAAAATACAGTGGGGAGATTTGCAAACTTTTGTTGCAAATCTCCCCACTGTATTTTCCACCGAATGCATCCGATGAAGTGAGCTGTAGCTCACGAAAGCTTATGCTCAAATAAATTTGTTAGTCTCTAAGGTGCCACAAGCACTCCTTTTCTTATTGTAAGGAGAGTGATCTCTTAAGATGAGCAATTACCAGCAGGAGAGCGGAGAGAGGGAAGAAAACCTTTTGTAGTGATAATCAAGGTGGGCCATTTCCGGCAGTTGACAAGAATGTCTGAGGAACAGTGTGGGGGTGGGGGTGAGGAAATAAACATGGGGAAATAGTTTTACTTTGTGTAATGACCCATCCACTCCCAGTCTCTATTCAAGCCTAAGTTAATTATATCCAGTTTGCAAATTAATTCCAATTCAGCAGTCTCTCCTTGGAGTCTGTTTTTGAAGTTTTTTGTTGAAGAATTGCCACTCTTAGGTCTGTAATCAAGTGACCAGAGAGATTGAAGTGTTCTCGGACTGGTTTTTGAATGTTATAATTCTTGACATCTGATTTGTGTCCATTTATTCTTTTACCTAGAGATTGTCCAGTTTGACCAATATACATGGCAGAGGGGCATTGCTGGCACATGATGGCATATATCACATTGGTAGATGCGCAGGTGAATGAGCCTCTGATAATGTGGCTGATGTGATTAGGCCCTATGATGGTGTCCCCTGAATAGATATGTGGACACAGTTGGCAACGGGCTTTGTTGCAAGGATAGGTTCCTGGGTTAGTGGTTCTGTTGTGTGATATAAACCAATCCAATCTCTTCTCCAGCTGATGTACATTCAAATATCATTTTAAATGGTTCATGACATGGCTCTGATGGTTTACACACAACTTAAAATAAAAACAAGCTTTAACCACATTTTGTAAAGGTATGAAAAATAGTTTCAGGTGCTACACCTGCCACTGAGTCCTCCTGCCATTTTTTATAGTTTTGCAATCACATTTTCCTGGTTTTTAAACATATTTTTTTCTCTCTGTTTCTATGTAAGAGACCCCAAACAACAGGGGAAACTTGCTAACAGTCCTATCATACAAACCCTCACTAACAGACTGTGACAGATATTGCAACCCTATTCAGTATATTTTGGAACAATTGTATTAAACTTATGAATGGCTTATGTATGATTGTGTTCTACTCCATGGAGGGAATATTACCACAACTGCTCCAGAAGGTGATTACCCCTGGGACTGTAAACAATTGCAGAGAAGTTCCACCCTCTTGGGTGGCTTTTATATGCTTATTCAGACTGGGTTTTCCAGAGACCAAGAGATAATGGGCTTTGGATATAAAAGGCTGAGTTTAAACACTACTCAAGACCTGCATTTTGATTGAGCAGACAGACAGGACCTTTGGTATAAGATGGCTCCAACTCTGGAGGGTTGGAAAGGAAATTGGCTTACCAGATTCCCCATGTAGAAGGTGGGTGACTCCTGGTATGTTTAGTAAACTTATGGGACTTTTTATATGCTTTTTCTGTGATGCTTTTATCCTTAAAATAAATGTACTCTGAGAAAGAGCAGTGTGGTAAATTAAAACTGCTGGCAATACACTGTTCATAGCCACAGGAGAGAGAATCCAGCACTGGGGCTGGCCTTTAGGCAGGCTGCCCTTTAGGCAGACTGGCTTGCTGGGGATATCACAGTATAAGGCAGGGGACTATGCAGCCTTAAAACTACTGTTCAGAAGGGAGGGAGACAAGGGCCCCTGCCTAGAGATAGGTGATGGTTCAGTGTCAAATTAGGAGGGTATATCTAGTGGGAGACCACAGGGGTGTCAGGTACTGGGCTGGTACTATTTAATATTTTCATTAATGATGTGGATAATGGCAGGGAGACTATGCTTATAAAATTTACAGATGACACCAGGATAGGAGGGGTTGCTTGTACTTTGGAGGATAGGATCTGATTTCAAAATGACCTTGACAAATTGAAGAATTGGCCTTTCAACAAGGTGAAATTCAGTAAAGACAAATGAAAAGTACTACACTTAGGAAGTAAATATCAAATGCACAACTCCAAAATGGAGAAGAACTGGGTAGATGGTAGTGCTGCTGAAAAAGGATCTGAGGGTTATAGTGGATCACAAATTGAAAATGAATTAACAATATGATGCAGTTGCTAAAAAAGCTAATATCATTCTGCAGTATATTAACAAGAGTGTCTTATGTAACCTTTCTGCTTTATTTGGCACTGGTGAGGCCTCAGCTGGAATACTGTGTCCAGTTCTTTGCATCCTATTTTAGGAAAGATGTGGACAAACTGGAGAGAGACCAGAGGCAAGCAACACCATTGAGAAAAAGTTTAAAAAACCTGTTCTATGAGGAAAGGTTAAAAAAAGTGGACATGTTTAGTCTTAGGAAAAGAAGAATGACGGGGCGCCTGATAATTCTTCCAATATGTTAAGGGCTGTTATAAGGGGACAGTGATCAATTGTTCACTGTGTCTGCTGGAAGTAGGACAAGAAGTAATAGGCTTAATCTTCAGCAAAAGAGATTGAAGTTAGATTTTAGGAACTATCAGGAAAATGAGCTGTGGAATAGGCTTCCAAGGGAGGCCGTGGACTCCCCATTCCTGGAGCTTTTTAAAAGCAGGTTAAACAAAAACCTGTCAGGGATGGTCTATGTTTACTTGGTTTACTATGTTTACTATGCCTTGGTGCCAAGGGTTGGACTTGATGACTTCTCAAAATCCCTTTGAGCACTACATTTCTGTCATTTTATGGCTAAAGGTCTGAGAACTGACTGGACACTGGAGTGGACCATGGAAGGAGAAATAGGTGCAGCTACCACTGAAACTGAGACATAGATCTAGTAAGGGTGACATGGTCTTCAATGATGATTATTCATGGTCGTAAGTACTACACCAGCAAGTGTTTACAGAATTGGGCCCTAGCTGATTATATAAGGGAAACCATGAAAATTACTAGACTAAGTGCTGTAAAATGCACAAAGTAAGAGGGTGGAAAAATAGAAGAAAAATATCTTTCTCTCAAATCTTTCAGTTACAGTAATCTTATGTGTTACTTGTGACAACAGAAGGTAAACATTTCAGACAGAAGTGTGATTTTTAAGTTGATTTTTAAGTATTCCCTTTTGAATAGACTATTTAGTGATTCAGAATTAACAGTTCTATTCATAAATGCCAGGCAATCACTTTTTATCTCATACCATGGCTAATTACTCCAGTAGGGTAGGGATGCAGGGGTGGGGCTTTTCTTGTCAGCTACGCAAGCAAAGATTTTCTGTGAATCCATATCTTGTTTAAATAAGGCCTTTCCACTTACCCACATGTGGTTCAGAGGAATCCTAACCTTTTGTTTTTAGGAATTCCACATTTTCTGATAATCATGATCCTGTTATCCTCCCTCCATAGTAAGCTAGTGGTTTCCTCAAAGGCTAACACCAGTGCTGTTCCATTCTGATTTCTGTATATTCATCTTTTGCTCTATCTTGTATTGCAGTTTATATTATCCAGCAGACAATGGTCCAATGCTGCTCTCTTATGGGTACATCTACACTGCAGCTCAGCGGTGTGATTCCCAGCACAGGTTGGCGGACGCATGCTAGCTCTGATTGAACTAGCGTGCTAAAAATAGTAGTGTAAATTTTGCTGCATTGGGCTGTGGCTCAGGCTAGCTGCCCAATTCCAAGCCCACCTGACCTCCTGGGTCTGGGCTTGGGTGGCTACCCTGAACCACTACCCATGCCACAACATCCACACTGCTGTTTTTAACATGCTAGCTTGAGGAGATCTAGCACAAGTCTGTCAACCCATGCTGGGAATCACGCCTCCGAGCTGCAATGTAGACATACCCAGCGTGTCCCTACCCTGAAGAGCTTGCACTCTATGTGTAGGAGAAGAGATAACAGGAGGGATACAACAAACAGTCAGGGGGAGTCATTTTCAGTCATACAGCAAGTGAAAACCACTCTCTCCCACATGCCATCAAAATCTGCAAAGAAGGTACACCTCTGTAATGCAGCTGAGGGAACCTGAGCTGTACAGGTCAGTGTAGGCTGAAAGTAGGTAGGCAAAGCTGAAGAACCTCCACTACCATAGTTGCTCTTGAACCAGAGCCTTCCATTCTGCAGCATGCAGTGCTGTTCCCAAGTCTACTATTGTTGATTTTAAAATAGGTAATAATGCTTTAGGAGCAGTTTTCAATATCAGATGGTGATAACTCTTGACTGGCATAAAAATTCCTTGAACATGCCACCTTACCACAATAAGGAAAAAAATATCCAGAGTTCTTGAAATGCTGTGTAAGGAAAACCCAGACCTGTCCTCTTAGGCTTAATCCTATTTCCACTGAAGTAAAAAAGAATTTTTTAAGCCAATGGGGATATATTTTTAGACCTAGAATATACAATAGTGACCAGTAAAACACATTTTTCTAATAAAATCTATCATTCCGTCTCTGCAAAAACAATAGAGTTAAAAGTAAAATTCCTGAGGAATTCCACTGATTCCATTCTACAGGGATTTCTCTTTTCAACACTCTCCGCTTCATTCTGGCTCTACTAAGATCAACTTTATTACTCAGTCTTGAATAGTTTTGGTCTTCTCTGTGCTATTTTCACCTTTATTGCTGAAATTGTGTGTCAGGTTATGCTCTAAAACAGGGAGATCTAGCAGTATGGCAGATGAGGCGGGAGGGACATTCCAGCTAAAAGACAGCATATACCTAGATTTTAGAAAATGTAAGTTTTAAATTTAGAAGTAAAACAAAAACAAACAAAACCCAATCCTGACTGAATATTTTTAAATGTGACTCCAATATGCTGATGTTTTGCAATTCAGAGTGAGTCACTTGACACCAAGCAAATACAAAGAAGACATAGTAATTTAACTGCCAGTAATCTTATAGGGTAGAAATTATAGGGTATTTTGGATGTCACACACACACACACACACACTATTTTTGGAGTATTTGGGACTTTTTTCAATTTAATAGCTGATTTTTAAAAGGGTAATTGAGGAAAATATTTTAGCTCTTGAAAGACAAGAACAGAAAAGGGGAAACCTTGTTCTTTAAGGCTGATATATGAAAGCCACACTGTACCTTGCAGTAAAAATATGTAGTGTTCAGGCAGTAATATTCTGAAGGAAACCAGAAAATCCTTGTTGGACCCAAGAGACAAAGTCCTTATGAATTTGTAAAATTTATCTGTGAAGACTTTTCTGGACTGGAAGAGAAGTTTAGCAGTATCTTATGAAAGACTGTTCTGAGAGAGAAAGATTATCTGAAATGACATTAGCAATCACTATACAAGAAACCATTAATGAGTTATGAATCTGCTGGATATCTATTAATGTGATTTGAGTTAATTTCCCTCGGGATTAAAATCTGCCAGGAATGATAGACAAGATGGCATCCATGAATTGTTAACAATCATTTCTTCAAAAATCCTTTTAGAATTTTCAAAATGGCAGTTTGTATAAGAGGAAAAGGAAGAAATAGGTAAACATACTCTACTTTCCCAGTGTTGGAATCCACTTAGCAGAACCAAAGAGAGATGGGCGGGGGGGGGGGCACTTTAACTTAAAGAGGGCTGGTCCTTTGTATCCATCTCTTGTTGTAAAATAATGGATGTAAGATGGAGTCACATGTGGACCATGGGAACCCTCCTTTGTTAGGCCACCGCTGGCCAGCAGAACTGCTACAGAACACCAGTTTACAGACATGGGCCTCAATTTTGCTTTCAGCTTGTAGTCAGTGGGGTTGCACTGGTAAAATGGAGAACATTGTGGCCTTTGTCATTAGTCATGTTCTCATCCCTGGAGTATGGACTGGTGAGAGACTACAATTTTCATCCCCTGCTATCATTAAAATGTGTGAAAGTATGACTGAATCATACTGGCTCCTTGGACTTCTTTTTTATTCAAATCATGGCCGACCCTTGGTTAACAGAGAAAACCTTTAAATAGATAAATGTGCCAGAGAAATGGATAATGCTTTTTATAGTGTCGCTAACTCCAGCTTCTTTGTGCTCAGGGTTGTTTTCTTTAGATAATTTTATATTCAGGGAGGCTCTGCAGCTATCCTAAGATGTATTAATTTCCAATTAACCAGAAAGAGGTGGAAAGCTGAAAGAATTGGGATCTTATAAAGGAGGTTTTGAATCTGTCAATATAACTGTAACAATTATTTTAGGGAGAGTAATTACTCTCCTCCAACCCAAATCTAGATTTTTTCATTTCACTAATATGCTTCTAAGTGATCTATATTGGACATTTATGCCTCTATAAGCCAAAGTTACTACCAATCCCAACATGCTTAAATGCAACCAGTTCCTGTGTTACTTTTGATTGGTAAGTTTTATTTCACTTTAAGGTTTACATTAAATGGTCTTCTTTTTGGAGAAGAGTACAGCAAAGTGTGGTGTTAAAGACCTAATAGTCATCTCCAGAATGCTATTTGCATTAAAGGAGGAAGGACTGACTTCTCAATTGATTGTACTGCTAAATAATTAATTTGCCCCCCAAGGCTCCTTAACAAACTGATCACTGGATGTAGCACCTCTGGACGTAATAGCACTGTGAAAGATGTTGAGGCTATGGACAACTTGGATATCTTTACTCTCCCTGGATAAATCACACTTTTCAAATGAATGTCTCAGGATTTTTTTCTTAATAATGGGGCCAGGTTGTGACACAGACAAATGCATTTCTGATGTCTATTTTGTCTAAGATGTCTCTGCTCTGATCTTGTAGTCATTTAGACTTTATATAAAAGAGCTGTGAGAAATATATAAAAGTGTTTGACGTTTCAGATTGACCAGTGCTCAGAAACAGTCTACGTTTTGAATGTTCAAAAAAGAACTAAGTAAGTTAATAGAAGATTGGGCCATCAATGGCTATTTAGCCTGGATCGGCAGGGAGCAAAACCATCCTCTGAAGTGTCCCTAGCCTCTGTTTGCCAGAAGGATCATTTCATGATTACCTGTTCTGTTAATTCCCTCTGGGGCACCTGACATTGGCCACTGTCAGAAGGCAGGACACTGGGCTAGATGGACCTTTGGTCTCACCCAGTATAGCCATTCTTATATTCTTCATTCCCTCATTGTGTAAAACATACAGAATCATTCTAATCCTGGTTCCATTGAAGTCAATGGCAAAGGCAACCTCCCAACTGACTTCTATGGAGCCAGAATTTAAGTTTGGTCTTCCCAAACTCTAAAAGTACTGACCTCTAGAATTCTCAGCTTGATGCATGGAATTTTAAGTTCTTAACTATAATAATATCTAGCTCTTATAGAACACTTTTCATCAAAGTCGATTTCAAAGTGCTTCACAATCTTTAATGTGTTTATCCTCACAACACTCTCCACCCCACCTCCAGAGAGGTAGGGAAGTGCTAATATTCCCATTTTACAGATGTGAACTGAGACACAGAGAGACAACATGACATGCCCAAGATCGCTCAGGAAGTCTTTGGCAGAGCAGGGAATTGGACATGGGTCTCCCAAGTCCTACACTGGTGCCCTAATCAGTACACTAGCCTTCTTCCCTATAATTAGATAATTATAATTGTTAATAGGAGTTGCACAGGAAGAGGTAAAATTCATATTATGACCCACCCCTTACATCACATTTTACCCCTGTTTCAGCTCTGTCTTAAGTGAAGTTGTACCTGCTTACACAAGTGATAAGTATGGGAGATGAGTTTAAAATCTCCTTAGAATGCTGTCTGTCTGAACCACAATATTCTAGGGTTTAGAGTTGGATGAACAGTGCAAAACAATTTCTGAGCATATTGATTTGATTTCCAATGCATTCACTCCTTCCATGTTCATTTCTGAGTTCATTTTCTGCAAACAAGTCTTCACATTCTTCTGGCATGAATTTTAAATTTGCATGTGCAGGTACTTGCACAAAAATACATACACACTCATCTACTCGAGAAACGGTAACAATACCAACCAATCACAACTAACCAACACAGCTCAAATAGTTAATATCTAACATAAAATATTCAAAGACAACTTTTGTAATCAATCCATAGAATTTTTAAAATGTACACAACAATGTTTGAATAATTTTGAAGAATAAGTAAATTAGAAGCTATCACAGTTTGCATATGGATATTCTGTGAACAAAGAAAATGGCTACCTTTACAGAACAAAAAAAAGGAGTACTTGTGTCACCTTAGAGACTAACAAATTTATTTGAGCATAAACTTTCATGAGCTACAGCTCACTTCATCAGATGCATTCAGTGGAATGCTTATGCTCAAATAAATTTGTTAGTCTCTAAGGTGCCACAAGTACTCCTTTTCTTTTTGCGAATACAGACTAACACAGCTGCTACTCTGAAACCTTCATAGAACAATTATCCATTATTAAGTATTTACTCAGTTGAGAGATAAAAAGTCAATGGAGTGTGATTTTCAAAGCATTCAGTGTTGGCTTAACTCTGTACCCAATTAAGTCAATAGGATAAGAGTGGAGTCAACACTAAGTTCACTTGAAAATCCTACTCTGTATGGCAAACAAAAGCACTTGTAGTTTTGAATTATACCAACAAAGGTAAGAATCACAAATGTGAAGAGTTGATTACAGTAGGAGACTGGAAATCAGGACTACTGAATTTTACTTCTGGGTCTGCCAATGACTCGTGTGACCTTCAGTCACTCACTTATTTTCTCTGTGCCAATGTTTATCAAACTGTTGTGGAGTTTAATTAATTCATGTGTGTAAAGTTCTTTGACATCCTCCACTGAAAGGTAGAAGAGAAGTGCAAAGTATGTGTGACCCAGGGACTTCTTGGTGCCAACTGACAGATGGCTCAGAGGTGCATAGGGATTAAAGGGATCACCTGGGTCTGGTATCTACATACAAGTTTACCAGAAAGAGTGTCATGTAAGGTCTCTAGTGAAAGCCTGTGTCACACTGGTCCTCATAATCATTGTGAAATGTATGCAGGGATAATATGTAAGGAGTTTTACATATATACTGAAAATTATGTTCTGCAGGCCTCTGACTTGGGGTTGGTCACCAAAAGGTGTTAAACAAGGTTATTTCATGCAAGAGATGTTTTATCTATTAGTCTGGCTAGATGTAAATTGAGTATTCTATGGTCCACAGGGATGCCCATTTACAATCTGAGCCAAATGCTAATGAAGGGATTGTGAAATCTTCCAGAGAGGGAGTTTACAGAAAGAAATAAACCAGCAGGAGGTAATCCTGTTTACAGATGAAGACAATGGATTTTTGGACTATAACTGTAGGAAGAGAGCTAAACTCTGTATCCTTTCCCAAGAGGACAAGCTGAGAGAGTGGCTTGTTTCATAAGGAAAAAAGGGATCACAATCTGAAAAACGTTGGTGAGCAATACTAGATTCTAGAATGCATGTTATTTCACTTTGTTTCCAATACTTCCATCTACAGTTATTACTTGAATCTCTGTTCTTTATTAAAGAACTTCTTGTTGTTTTTACTATAAACATATCTAAGAGGTGTGTGTTGAGCAGCGGGATGATCCTGAGATAAAACTGGTAAGCTGGAATGTATTATTCCTTTGGGAGTAGCAGATCTGTCAGTTCTGTGAGTACCAGTGGAACAAGGGCTGGCCACTTCAGAGGGATACTTGGAGGAGTTAGGGGTTGGAGTGTACCTATTGTTAACTGGTAAAGAGAGAAAGGGGCTTGAGAAGGCCTGGACAGTAGTTCTTGTGTTACCAGAGGCTGGTGCAGTTGGGGAACAGCTTTCTCACACTAAGGGAGATAGTAGTGAGTAACCCATGAAGGTTACTCAATTGATGGCAACATTCACCCCCCTTCTTCCAAAGTCTGTCTGGTGCCTTTATATAACTGTTTCAGTCAGCCACTTTCACTTCATCCCTATTTGTCAGCCAGAAAAGATTTGTCACTGTGTGGAGATATGGAAGAAACTAAATACTATCAAATCTGTATTAAATTAAATGTTTACAACGGAGTTGAAATTTCCATTTTCATTAAAACATGTTCCAAAACTGAATCTTTACCACTGAAAATTAAGCCAAGTTTTGTCCAAAATTTGAAAAATGGAAGTAAGGAAAAGCCTTAACAATCTGCACACTTTATATTAATTTGTTAACGGCATATTAAATCTGGCATTTGGAGAGGAGTATTAGTTTTGCTGCCTACTGCTTATGCAGTATATCTTACTGCATTCTTCTTAAATGTAATATTACAAAATGTTATGTACAGATCTATTGAACAGTGTTTTTCATTTATCACAAATACATACATCTACTTTGCTCCCCACTTTTCTTCATGGATGAGCGGCCAGAACTCTGAGTGTATGTAATATATGTAATTATACAAGAATAAAGTATAAATTACAATTGTAATTTGCCATTTCTTGCTTCATAGCATTTAGAACATTCAGCCCTTTCTCTTTGTCCAGACAACTACAGCTCTTTTCCATGCCCTTACATCCCATTTGATTACGACACCTCCTCCTCCTTGATATCCCAGACAATTACTTTCTAATTCATCCAAAATGCAACTGCTACCATGATCTTCCTGGACTGACAAGCCATCTATATTACTCTGTTATTTTAATCTCTCCAATGGCTCTTTAGTCTTCATTGCTTCAAATTGAAATTTCTTGTGCTTGCCTACAAGACCTTGCATAACTTTACCCTGCCTTACTTTTCTTCTGTTTTCTCTCATCTTATTGGCCCTTGCCCCTTCCATTCCACTGATTCCAGCCTTGAGGCCATTTGTCCTTTTCTCCCACAAGCCTCTATGCACCCTTTTTCATCCTACACAAGAAATGCCCTTCCTGAGCTTGTCCACAAGATGAATGCATGCCTTCAACTGAGTATCCTGTGTGATTGTACTCTAGTTATCATCATCAATCCTCACCCCATATGTTCCCTACTTTTTGACAACCTGTCCTCTGTTATATCCAGAATTTGGGCTCTGATCCTGCACATACATGGAATTAATTTTCCTAGATGGATTCATAGATTCCAAGGACAGAAGTGACCATTGTCATCATCTAGTTTGAACTTCTGTATAACACAGACCATAAAACTTGCCCAAAATATTTCCTAGAGCGATCTTTTAGAAAAACATACAATCTTGATTTAAAAATGGCCAGTATACACCAAAATCCTTGGTAAATTATTTCAATAGTTAATAATCTCACTGTTAAAAAGTTATGCCTTATATCTAGATGGAATTTGTCTAGATTCAACTTCCAGCCATTGGATCATGTTTTACCCATTTCTGCTAGATTGAAGAGACTATTATCAAATATGTGTTCCCCACGTAGTTACATACAGACTGTAATCAAGTCACCCCTTCTCTTTTTCAAGCTAAATAGACTGAGCTCTTTGAGGCTATCACTGTGAGGCATGTTGTCTGATCCTTTAATCATTCTTGTGGCTCTTCTCTGAATCCTCTCCAATTTATCAACATCCTTCTTGATTTGTGGGCACCAGAACTGGACAGCATATTGCCTCAAATAACCTTTCCCCACCTACTCGAGATTCCCCAATTTTTTCATCCAAACCTTGAATTAGCCCTTTTAGCCACAGTGTTACACTAGGTGCTCATATTCAGTTGGTTATTCACCATGACCCCCCAAACCTTTTTCAAAGTCAATAGAACTATTGACTTCAATAGGACTAATCATGTGGGTAAAGTTAATCATGTGCACAAGTATTTCCAAGATCAAACTTTCCATTTATAACCTCTTTGGGTGAAAACTTTAGGTGGGAACTGGTTTAAAACCTAATGAAATGTAAGGAGTTTAATGTACCCATACCTCTTTGGGGAAGGGACTATAGCTTTTTAAGTCTTCTGTGAAGTACCCTAAACACTTTGGAGGCTATAAATTACTAAATACAACAACTAAGAGTATGCAAGAATAAGAGGTGTACAGAAAGTTACAAGTGTAGTTAAGGTTACAGAAAAATTGCATTGTTATATTGTATTTGAAAAATATTAATTAAACCCTGTGATAATCGATATGCACAAAGGAGTATATTTGTATATGCAACCTTAAACTAAGTTATAATGACACACTGGCCCTCAGGGCACATGTACATTCCCTGCACACTTGTTATGGCTCTTAGGCCCTTTAAAACTGGGAGCTGTAGTTGCAGTCAAATGACAAAGAGCAATCGTGACATACAGGAAATCAGGTACAGTATAAGGATTCTTGCCTTAGGGGCAGGGGCAGCAGGTAGAAGAAACCCAGGGGCAAAGAAGTCCTAGGTTCTCCATAATAGCCTGATAAGGCTTCTAAGAGGGAAAAGTGCTTCTCCCTTCCCAGCTGATGGAATCTGAAAATACCTCAGATGCTTAGTAGCCTGTATTTTGAGTTTATTTGTTTGGTAACTCTTGTTTGAAAATTAAGTCAGCGTAGAGGAAAGGGTTTTGGGCTGAGTTGGGAACTTTATTCTAGGTTCCTAGCCAGTGAATTTGCACTGAATTTGTATGGGCATTTCTGGATTTTCGAGTGCTTAACCATGAAAAGTTAATGCTCTATTAATGTAGTTCTTTGTATGGAAATTCCTATGTTTGGAGGGTGGCGATGGGGTGCGTTAAAAGAAAAAGACTAAAAAAAAACAAAAACGCATAAAAGTTTCAGTTTTCCGGGCTTTGAGGCCCTGTTGGCTTGCAAACAATTGCAAATAGCACTTACAAATTCCATAATTTAGAAGTATTTGGCAAGTCGGCACTGAAAGGCCACTTAGCTAACATATCCTAGAAAGTCTGCATAAGTGTTGTTTCTTGGTGCCTCTTGTTGGTGCCTTTCCCAATTGCCGAGCTTATAAAGTGCACCAGAGTGAGGCTCCTTCTGTAGAAGTCTGCCTGGAACTTAGATGGAGGAGCAGAGTTTGCAGGAAGAAAGGGTTTTAGAGACAGTACCAGGAAATCAATCTGAATGGGTATGGCTTGAATGCTAGCTTCAGTTGCAACATCTCTGTAAATAGTTGCCGGAATAAAGAGCCAGTTTAGTTTTAGAAACAGGGAGTTCTCTGATGTTATTACCCAGCATGCAGTACAAAATACCCTCTGATGCTTTTTAGGAGCTGTGACATAGCAGCTAGGGGCTAGAAGCAGACAGATCAAAGGCTCCTGGGAGCTGTGGGGAAACATAATAGTTTAAACCAGATCACACTGAAAACTTTAGGTGGGAACTGGTTTAAAACCTAATGAAATGTAAGGAGTTTAATGTACCCATACCTGTGTATACATGCCTTGTGCTTCACTTCTTAGTTGCTTTGTAAGGGCCAGATTCTGATACCCTTACACTGAATAACACCTTAGCCCAGGGGAAGTCCCATTGACTAGCACCATGCAGGATTGAGCTCTAAATTACACAAAAAAGTGTATTGTGCATTCTTGAGCTGTGATTTCTAAATGGACATTGCTCAATCAAATTAAAACCACTTTCTTCCAGACCAAGACCATGTACTGCTCCTCTGTGAGGGCTATTTCCATGCAAAATTTCAATTCTCAGCCTTTTTGGTAGCAAAGCTGCTCAAAGATAAGTTGCAAGAATTTGGTTGATAATAGGAAAAGTGTATTTTTTCATTTTCCGGTTTAAAAATGACTGGATCATTTTTTATCAAAGCTTCATAAAAGGAAAATAAACCAAACAAAAACCCTTCCTTTCAGCAGAGAATGGAAACTTTCAGCCTGAAAATTGCTTCAAAGAATCATGAGCAAGACAGAACAAGAGGTTTGGAATAGGAACTGTTACACATCCCTCTCTATAATTGAACACACACACAGCCATTGACCCTGGGGGATCAACGAGAGAGGATCGTGTGAAAGAGCTGCAAAGGCTTCCTTAGCCTTGAGGATGGATGAGCAGTCGTAAGATGACTCCATTGCTACTCAGGTATAAAAATCCAGTTTCCAGTACCCAGCTGGAATAGCTGGGCACATATATGGAAGCTCTAAATTGGGAGGATTCATTCACTCCAGTTCATGGAGTAACAGCCAGGCAGCCTCTGCAGTCCTTCTGTACCTACTATATGCAGCAGCCCACTCCCAGCCCCACTCCCATCCTTCATCTGCCTCTACTTTTCTGCCAAAAACCCATTGTGTGAAGATATGCAGGAAGTCCCTTCAGAGGCAACAGGGAGATTCTGAGCATTGCCACCTTTTCTCCAGCCTTTATGGCACCCTGTTGTCAGCCATAGACCTTCCATGGAATTAGTGAACTTCAAAAATTCTAGCTTGAGTCTCAGACAATAAACTAATTCACTTAGCTGAGATTTTTTTGTCTAGGTATCATTGAGCTGTTCTTTTCAGAGTTCAAAATAAAATGAAGACCTCGCCTTGAGAATACTAGATTTTATCAAGAAAACTTGATGGGTATAATGCTCACTCTTCTTGAGTGTCTCCATCAAAAGGCTCTTGAATGTAGCCTTGAAGGGCCAGATATTAAAACAGCTCAGCTCCCATTTAGGCACCTAAACGAAGTGGAGGGAGATGAATGGAGGGGAGAGGGAAGGGCTGATGGGAGCTACTGTGTGGTGTGCACTTTTAAAAATCTGATCATAGTAGTTTGACACCTGAAAAAAATACCTTTGAATCTTCTTGGAATCCCTTCTACATCGCAATGAGATAGCAGGTAGTTCTGAGTGAAAAAAATATTTTTTCTCTTGTCTGCATTGCAATTGGGCAACCATATTTTGCAAAAAATACCTATCAGCTCTTTAGCATCTTTGCTTAGGCTATTATAGAGGCACCTGACTGGTGTGTATCCTAGATCTTTGACACAGACAGTGTTTTTGGGCTTATGAGGAAATTTCTCACTTACCTTTCACTAGGCATTGTGGGACAAAATTCACTGACAGTCTATGTCAGCTTCTTTCAGTGAAGATACCCTCTAGCAAAAAATGTTTCTGGAAGGGGAATGCAGCAGTACAAGGTATCTACAATGTCCTTTTTAGCCAGGGCAACTGGGGGATGTTCAGATCCATCATATTCCTGTTGCAGTCTCCATTTGCGGGGCTTCTCTGACACCATGGCAGAGATTAAAACTGCCTTCTCTACCAAACCCCCCAGGAGGAAGGCAGCAGTGGAAATTCTGCCTTCCCTTAGCCAGAGATGGATCCTCCCACAGGAATGGTGACCCTCACTAGTGTAGAGGGTGGAATTTGCACTTCCTTGCATCAGAGGTGGGTATGATCTAAGTGCATCTGATTTAGATGATAAAACAGGTAGAAATAAAAAGCTCCCGTCAGAGAAATTTGAAAGTCAACTAAGTAGATATGAATCCACAGCCTGTCACTAAAGAAAGACCTCCTGCTGTACACACAGTCAATGACCAAACAAGTCAATGATAAACCAGGGTTCATACATATAACAAAATGTTTTTTTCATAATCAGGAAAAATATTCTCTAAGTCCTGAGATAAAGAAACTCAGCCTTTGTGAAAGGGGCTATTTAAAAAAAGTTTTCTTTAGTTTGGTTGTGTCACAGGTTCTTGAGTTTCCGATTGATTTAGTGGCACCCAACAGAGCAATGGAGGGGCTTTAATGAGCAATATGTAAAGGATGGGGAGATCCAGCAGAGTCCTGGAAGCATTTAAGCTTTTTCTAGTTTGGGGAGATTTATTTTGCACCTTAATTGGAGACTGTAATCATCTGGGATTAAAGATGGTGGGTTCCTCAGGGCTCCAACTGCAATGCAGAATCCCCCTCCAGGAGATTTGGGGGAAATTCATCTGAGAATTTCTCACTGCTGTTTTAGTTGACCTCAGGCTTACACTTGACATCTTGGCTCTTAGCTCAGATGATTTTTTTAGAGAAGTGTAAGCTGTAAATTTAAATGTATTGTACTTTTCTCTTAATTCAAAGCAAAGGGCAGCACACATTCACAGCCATAACAATGTAAAAGCAAGAATAATGAATCAATTCCCATCATACTACTAATGATCTCAAACCTGATATGTCAATGTCAGTATTTTTAAGTGTGCTTATTACACATTAAAATTTTTTTCTCTCTGAGTCAACATGGATTTGAGCACCACAGACTCTCTGCACATACCCTGGGGAGGGAAAGGCCATATACTTCATAGTTGCTCTATTTACTAGTGACCTGTCCACTAAGTTAAAAAGCAGAATTCATTCTGAAGGAAGAAGGTCCATTCATTGCTCCTTAACCTGAATAATGTTGGCTGTAATGAGAACCCTTTGAGTGACTGGAAAGAGAGGAAATCAGAAGACTCCACCACTGGAAGATGTGAAAACTAGTTTGGATAAACCACTTGTAAATATACTGTAGCTGTAGGTATTCATTGGCACTGGAATGAATTACAGGCCCCCATCGGGCAAGTGGATCCACAGAGGAGTACCCCTGTGCTAGTGTGGCAATATAAGATCTGCCAGTATGGGTTCAGGGGTCTGCCACAGGGATCCAGCTGTAGGGGTCTAGATGACCTAATCAGTCTTTTCCCTTTAAAACTTTTATATATATATATATATATATATATATATATATATATATATTCAGGGTTTTGTATATATACAAAAACTTGAATTGAAGATAATATTATCATTTAATTTAAATCAATACATTCAAAATTAGAGCTAACAAAGTGTCCTTGGTTCTCCTTGCTCCTAGGAACTGCAGTATATGTACCTAAAATCAGTACATGACCCATTGTTTCTGCAACACCTAAAATACCAGTGCAGTTAGATCAGGAGTTGATGTGTCACGCTCATATAACTCTGAATTTCCCTGGTTCTGTCAGTTTAAACAAAGACTCAGTGTTCTTTGAAGCGCAGCTATTTGTATTCCATAGAAATACATTTGGATTGGTTTTCAATCACTCCACCCAAATAAAACATTTGCCTGGGCACAATAATCTGATTCCTCTATACAATAAAAGTCTTAAAAGCCAACACCTCCTTTTTAGAGAAAAGTCTTTGTGCTGGGTTTTCTGTGTATTTATTGAAAGCTAATACATTAGCCCTGATCCTGAGAAGACTTATCAAATGACCAGGGCCTAGATTTTAAATTACAGCTATACTGGTGTAGGTTAACTGTATTCAAATTCCCTTTCACAAATCCAGCGATCAGGAAGAGCAGAAGAAATCTTGGCATTACCTCACACAGGACCTGTGAGAATATTTTATTTGATTTTTATTTATATGAGTTCACACCTGTGTGTGCTTTGTATTCAAATAATGAGAAAATAATCTGACATGTTGTGTTTCACCTGGTTTTGCTGTGAAACCATGAGTTTTGCAGGGTACAGAGGCAAACCTACCAACTGGCACAAGATGGCTGGAAAGGGTTTTGAATCATAGCAAACCTTTTGATGAACCTGGGCTGAATTTCGAGCCTGTAACAAAATCTGTCAGTTTTCAGTGGTTTCAGGTTTTGTTGCAATCATTTTGTAACATCCCTAATTATAACTTACTAGGCAAAGAGGAAAACACACTTCAGTAAACAAGTTCACATTTAAAAATTGGAGGGAAATGTCAACTTGTGTAAATAAATGTGAACACTGATGCCTTTACCTATCATTTCAAGTATTTTTAAAGGGCCTAATCTTGTGTCCATTCAAATTAATGGCAAAACTCCCACGGCATTCAGTGGTGCAGGAGGATCAGGATTTTACTGCATAGCATACATTAAGTCTGGATCTTGTAAACAGCCAAATTCCTGCCCTGGCACAGTCTTATTAAAGTCAGTGGGACAACATGTAGGAGAAAAGATCAGGCCCCTATATAGTATATATGGAGAAAATTAAGTAGATGATTTATTCCAATGCCAATGCAGTTAAATAAGTTAATGGCAGTTAATGGCATTATAAGCTACATGTGTTGCGAGAGAGAGAGACTGTGTATACACCAGCCCCCCAATGATAACTGTATATAATAGAGGGGTAGCCCTGTTAGGCTGGATCTGTAAAAGCGGCAGAGTCCTGTGGCACCTTATAGACTAACAGACCTATTGGAGCATAAGCTTATGCCACAGGACTCTTTGCCTATATATAATAGACTGGCTCCGAAATGTGTCGAGTTTTGCATCTGGGGGTTCATTGAAATAATACCCCCCTCCCTCCAGTACAGTATTTATATTTTTAAATAAGAGGAACTCCAGCCAAAGCAAATCACTGGGAGTGTGGAGTGAGTCTAACCCGTGGCTAGGATGATTCCGGTCTGCCAGTGCAGGGGCGAGTTTGTGATGCAGCCTCTTTCTCCTTTGTTCCCCGGACTAAAGAAGACGACAGACCGCGACAGCCCGAGACAGAAGCGTTCCCCATCTCTCCCTCTCGTGCTGAAACTGCACCCGTTGCTCGGGAGAGGAGGCTGCTACACGAGGGAGGCCGGGCCCCGGCGGCTCCCGCCGCAGCTGGCGTGCCAGTGGCCGCCCGCCAGGCTGCACGGCCGCGTGGCTGCAGCAGGAGGCGCTGGCGGGCCCCGCTCTGGCGGCGTCCGGGCTCCGGGCTGGAGTCCCACATTCCCTCTGCCCGGCGCTGGGAACCGGAGGGGTTGACGTGCGCGCGCGGCTCCTCCCTCCCCTCCCCCCCCCCCCCCCCCCCGCAGAGCGGCAGCAAAGTAACTCTGGAGTTACGGGGGAGCAGCCGCTGCCGAGCGTGGAGGCGCCGGGCTGGTGCTGCCCTCGGGGTGGTTCGGGGGCGGGCCCGAGGACTAGGAGGAGGCGGCTGCAGCTGGGGGGTTCCCGGCGAGCCCTGCCCGCGGAGCGTGTCGCTCGGGGCCAGCCCGCCTCTCTTCCCCAAACTTCTCCAAACTCGCCATGGAGCCGGGAGCCGGAGCCGCCGCCTGGCTGCCGCTGCTCGTCCTGCTGGCCGGCCAGTCGCCGGCTCAGCTCGGAACAGCCCGAGCCCAGTTCGCGGCAGGTAAGTGGCCCCGCGGGCGGTGGGGTGCCCTGGGGACAGAGCCCGCGCTGCCCGCTGCAGCTCGGCGTCCACCAGGTGCGGAGGCGCCGGCCCACGGGTGCGCCGTTGCGCTGGGGGAGGAAGGGGTGTGGGGTCCCGCTCCAGCCCCGGCTCCTTGGCCCAGGGGTCGGAGCAGCAGGCGGGGAGCTGGAGCTCAGGTAAGGAGGCGCCCCGGGCGGACAGTCGCCTGCAGCGTCCCGCTCCGGGGTGGGGAGGCGGCTTCCCCCGGGCAGAGCTGGCGGCGGCGCTCGCCGGGCCGCGGCGCCCTGGAGGGGGCGTTGTCGCCGGGTTCTCCCGCCGGAGCTGCGGGGCTCGCAGGGACTGGGCGTTGCAGCCCGGCTCGGTGCGAGACCGCCAGTGTTCGTCTCCAGCAGCTTCCTTCCTCCTGGGCGCGGGGGGGGGGGTTTGGCTCGCCCCCCCCCCAGCTCCGTACCCCGAAAAGGCAGGACGTGGGGGGGGCGCTCTCCGTGTCCGAGGGGATCTCACCGGCCTGCGCCTCCTTGTTGCGGGGCTTGGAGAGCGAACGAGCGACGTGGGCATGGAAATGCCTCGTCAACTCTCTCCCTCTCCTCTAGCCAGTTTCCCAGGTAGCGTTTGTGCCGGAGCTTGTTGCTGCTCCCATTGTTCGTGGAACTTGCTCCTCTCCGGCCCCGGCGCTGGGGGAATAGCTGCCTGGGTTTTGGGCAGGGGTGTAGTACGGTTTATTTCCGGTCGGGCGCCTTCTCTACCCACAGCACGGGATCGGGGACGTAAAAGCAAATCAAACCGAAGTTTTCTGCGGTGGGGCTGGCCTCCAAGAAGTGTTTGTTAGGAAGGGGTGGAAAAACCCAGCTGCAACTCTCAGCTCTGCAACGCGAAGGGGTGGCGGCGGGCATTTGGCTGGGTGGTGGTAATCCCACTTTTAGTATAGCCTTAACCCCCCCCACGCCCAGTCTTCCCCCCAAAGAGAGGGAGGGGGCTGCCAAAACAAATTGGGCCGTCGCAGTCTGATTTTTCTAAGCAAACAAGCTGCTCCCCGAATCAGGCTGATTTCTTCTTTCCCCTTGCACTTCGGCTGCCTATACGTGTTGAGACAACTTTCCGAAGCGCTGTTGGTCTCTGCTGTCCGCTCCTCTGTGCGGTGGCAGCCCTTACAGTTTACCTGGTAAATAACAGGAGAGGTCTGGGGCCGCGCTCGGCTGTCAAACTAAGAACTTTCCTGGCCAAGCTCCCACCTCTACATGCAACCACTTGAATGGTGACTTCCGCTAGGAGTTCGTTTGCTTTTGCAAAAGAGGTAGTCAAAACGATGAGACTGTGGAAGAGTTCACGTTTCAGAGGAGTGTATAGATTTTTGCTGTTCTTAGGATAACTGAAGCAAGTTTACAACGCTACCACAATGAAAACATGTGGGGATTGCCCAGTTTAAAAAACAGAACAACACCAGAAGGGGGGTGCGGATGGGGGAACCCAACGAGGGAGTTGTAACCATTTCAAATGGCTTAAAAATGAGAGGGGGGGCAAATATTCAGGTAGCAGCACAGGCACTGTATGAGGTGCAGTCAAGCAAAGATGATGAAATACAGCATACAGAATAAAAGAGGTTCTGACCATGGTAGACAAGGAGTGATATAAGCGGAATGATAGTCAGTTAGTAGTATAACAGTAAATGTGCTGCATGCATTTCTACTGTAAAATGGAAATCACATTTTGGGCTGGTTTCTTCATATGAAGCATTATGTCCAAGAATAATACAGAAGATTCTTGTTTCCTTTCCCCTGGCCTGGCCCTCCCCCTGTTGGGTGCATGAGTTTGAAAAGATGTTTGGGCCCTATCTTATTGGGACCTTAGTTTGTTGATTGACAATTTGAACTAGAACATGGCTATGATTGAAGGTATATGTATCATGAGTATTTGAAATACTGTTGTCATTGCAGCTGAAGTGTAAAATTTTAAGTGTAAGAGAGGAGTGTTATTCTGTTCTCCTGAATACATTACTTCCTCTTTATTAGAAGATTTGAACCTTGAAATTTTCTTTTAATCAAGAAAGATAAGGTGATGATGGAAGTTGTGCTGGTGTATGCGGCTTACGTGTCCTATGTGATTGACTTGGAGGCGTATAATTTAATATACGCTTATAGAAATTGTTAGCGAAGGTAAACATTGATGTATTGTGTGGTAAAGGTCTTCGCTGGGTAAAAGAAAAGAGGAATACAAGATGTGCAGCACTTGTTTTCCTTTCAGTTGATATTACAGGGCTGGCTAAAGTATTACACTAAGGCAGAAAATACCTTTATGTATGCATCATACTATAGAAATTAGACTGATGTTTTGGCTATGGCAATATGAAATAACACTAACTTGACTGTGTCGTATCAATGCACCATATATATATATATATATATATATATATATATACACACATACAGAGAGAGAGAGAGGTATTTCTACTTCAAGACCCTTGCTTTCACAAGCTTGTATATTTACATAGATGTTTGGTCACTTGTGTCCTAGGCTCGCATGATATTTCATGTCTTAGAATGTGTCATGAAACCCTTTTGGTATTTAATGGAGACGACAAAAAGTTATGTCAGTACCTTAAAATTTACAGTGAGTAGAAGAGAATATAGGATTCTGACAGTAGGTAAAGCCTGAGTGAGTTGAAGAACCGCAGCTGTAGGAAGACATGGGATTAATTTATTTCATATACTGAGTTTTTTCAGTAGCTAATGCATTCACTTTCTAGTGCTAAGCATAGGATGTGCTGATGTATTGTACTGATCAGAACTCCATCAATCAATGTTAGTATTCATCCTTTCTTCCTGATTATCAATAAAGATGTTGACTCAGTTTGGGTCTGCTACCAATATCTGCAGTACCCCACAGACATCTCTACAACATATCAGTCAAAATGATATTTTCTTTTGTTTTGTGAGTCCTTCACACAGTTTTCAAACTATGAACAGTGGCCAGATCCAAGACAGTTTTAAGTTAATATTCAGGTTGGAATGTGTGATGTGTTATATTACAGGCTTGGCCAAACTGTGGCCCACAGGCTTGTTAAATGCAGCCGACCTCCAAATGGGTTTTGTGATGCTTGCACTCCTTTCCTATGTGTCGTATGAAAGCACAGGGAAAGGAGGTGAGGCGGAGCAAGTTAGAGAAATGTAGGAAAAAATGAGAACAGCAAAGAAAAAAGAGCAAGATGAATTTTGAAAGGAAATAGCTACAGATGGAAATTTTCTCTGGCATATAATCCCCAGCCCCATCATACATAGATGACACTTGGTAGGTATCTAATTTTTTTCTTTGCAATGGTGCAAGCAGAAGCGTTTTTAACAGTTCCTGCCCCTTAGTATGCTGTTGCTTTCTGCTGCTGCTGCTTTTCATCCTTCTTATTTTTTAAGATGTAATGGGACATGGCCCTTCAACTTGGTATGTGCCTGTCACACTCTGGGCTAAAGCATTTTGGCAGTGCCTGAAGTTCACAGAAGTCTAGCTATTTCGTATACAGCACATTCTTCAATCTATGATTTTTGCAGTTGAATAACGAACTGATCAATTTTACAATTTGTTCATTATAAATAGATGCTGCTTAATGGTATTAAATAGTAGCAGTTAGACTTTTTAAATTTTGAAAAAACAAAATAAATTTTTTTTACTGGCTTTCATCCAGCTTTAATAGCAATATTATAATTATATTACCTGAGATGACATCCATTACAATAGTTTATAATTTTTATGTTAAATACAACACACTAGTCTAAAATTCTTAGAGATGGATCAGTCTCATATGCCTAAAGCTCTGAACTTTAAACTTTTATCTCCCAGAACATGTTTTTAAATAGGGATAATTAAAACAACTTAAACATAAGGTCTTTGTATTTTAAAAGGTCAATGCTTTGTAAAATATATTACAAATTTAAGGAATGAACCTGCAAACTTTACATGGCAGTAGTCTCTACAATTTGGGGCTCTCTGGATGAGCAAAGGCTAAATGTATAAGGATTGCAAGATTAGGCCCTTGATTAATATGTTCATTTAAAGTTTAATAGAATTTCTTTCTCAAAGAAAGAACTTTACTATCTTTGAAATGTGATATAGTAGAGCAATACAAGTGTTGTTTCTTTTATAAGGAATTTATAATAATCTAAGAGCTAACCTCGATATAGAGAAACATACCAAAATCTTTAACCAGGCTTACTAAAATGAAATTGTTAATATTTCATGTTTATCTAATTGTGTAAAAGGTTTAGGCAGTTACTAAAATATTAAAAATAATATTAGATTAGGAATTAAAAAGGTTTTTGAAACTGAGCGACCCCTCTAGTATTAAACCAGCTGAAGTCTGGTTGGTATTTTCTTACTGATTATGTTGAAAGTTGTGTGTAGTATACAGTCAGATTTTATATATACACAGTCTGTGTGTGCATATAACATTTTAAAGAAGATTTAGATTTAAAAAAATATTTAAAAATCGGATAAACTGCTTAGGTGATGATGGGTGGAGATAGTTAAAACTATGTTGTCACAGAATATATTAGCATTCTCCTTTGTATGTTGGTATCTCTTGTACAGGGTGGGCAAACTTTTTGGCCCGAGGGCCACGTCGGTGTTGCGAAACTTTATGGAGGGCTGGGTAGGGAAGGCTGTGCCTCCCCAAACAGCCTGGCCGCCACCTCCTGAGTGCCCCCCTCAGAGCCCTCGACCCATCCAACCCCCTCTCCTTGTCCCCTGACTGCCCCCTCCTGGGACCCCACCCCTTACTTAACCCCCCTGTCTCCTGACTGCCCCACCCCCTGACAGCACTCCCCAGGATTCCCATGCCTATCCAATGCCCCCTATCCCCTGACTGCTCCCCCAAACCTCTGCCCCATCCAAGTGCCCCCTGTCCCCTGACTGCCCTCAGAGACCCCCTGCCCCTTATCCAACCTCCCCCCCTTACCATGCTGCTCAGAGCAGCAGGAGCTCGTAGCCCGGCCAGAGCCAGCCACACTGCCCGGCAGGACCGGTGGGCCAGAGTGTGGGCGGCGTGGCGCTCTGAGGCTGCGGAGAAGGGGGAACAGTGGGGGAGGGGTCGGGCGCTAGCCTCCCCGGCCGGGAGCTCAAGGCCTGGGCAGGACGGTCCCACGGGCGGTATTTTGCCCACCTCTGCTCTTGTATGTGGGTTTGTTAATCCAAGGCCCCAATCTTGCATAATTATTTGCAGTAGTGGGGCCAAAATTAATGGACAAACTATATTACAATTGTGAGACATGGATTAAGTTCCAGAGTGCAGTTTGTGTTAACCAGATATTAGTGATACTTAACAATTAGTTTCCATCTATTAAAACTTGGTGTTGCTTTACTATTTGTGGTCCATGCTTTTTTCTTTAACATAGGTCATGTGAACTGGTGGGTGGGCAGAAAATGAGGCATATAACATGAAAGGATAATTTTGGTTGTAAACCTTGTCGCAGAAACTGTATTTCATTGATCAAGTGTATAGCTCAAAACACATTCTTGCTGCTTCTATGTTGTACACCTTGTTTGGTGGTGAACAGGAATGTAGAATTATTTTCTCCGTTACTGCACATTCAGGCTATAGTGTGTATGACTTTGAAGAACTATTAAAATGCTGTTGAAATAATAACATATTATAAGCAATTTTATACAAATGCCTGAGAATAAAAACCATGTAACAATTAGGGTTGCTAATTTTGGTTAGATATATTCCTGGAGGTTTCATCACATGACACAGTCTTTAATTCCTGGAGATTTTGGGACAAACCTGGAGGGTTGGCAACACTAGCTGCAATGTTTCCTAAAATTATAGGCTCTTTATGCTTCACAGCAGCAATATTGTGTTAGAGACCAAAGTTTATAGTTCTAGTTAAACAATGCCACGCCCCCTTCCGGCCCCCGCCAGGTTGCTTGTTGAATATTTATTTAATCTTTTTTCTTTATATGGGTGCTGAGCAATTCAGTAGACTCTTAAAGTAATTTTTTTTTTTGAATTGTGGAGGGTAAGGTCACAGTTGACTATTGTGAGAATTGTTGACCCACTTTAAGGAGTTCTATTTACTTTGTTTAGCACTTTGCAGGTAGTTGTGCAATTCAGTTGCTTTTGTTTGTTGGATGGGGGTGGGTTGGGGAAATCAATGTAAAAGTTTAGGACACTGACACCATGGATCGGTTTGTATCTGAAGGAACAGTGCTGTTTTTTTGTTTTGCCTTTTGTTCTTGAAATTAATTTCCACAAAAATTCTAGGTGCGTTTTTCTTAATAAATCTCTAAATGTGTTTAAATGGTCCATTTGCTCTGCTGTTTGTTTCCATAGTCAAATCCCTGTCAAATAAATTTGTTAGTCTCTAAGGTGCCACAAGTACTCCTTTTCTTTTTGCGAATACAGACTAACATGGCTGCTACTCTGAAATCCCTGTCTGTGAGTCAAGATTTTGTCTTACTTTCAACAATTCATCAGCAGTTCTAAAATTACTGAATAGATTCAAAGATACTGGCTGACACAGACCAATGAAAATAAGAAAATTCAGTTAAAAGCTGCCCATCTCCTGCCTGGTAGCAGTATGCAGGGCTGAGAATACATTGAGGTTGTGGACACTACCCCTCAGCTCTCTTTGTATTTAATTGCAACCTCACATGACCCCCAGCTGTGTAATTCTGCCTTTGGCCCATTTGCAGGATTGGGACCATTATACTACATATTAAGGGTGAAATCTCTATATTTTAAGAGTGAGATTCTTCATTTCAGTAACTTCTGTCCCAAATGTAAAATTATTTTAGTGTGAGTCTTGGTTTATTGGCTGTCATGTTTTTAAAACAAAACAAATACTTCCCAGAATCAGTGAGAGATTTTATCCAGCGAAACAAACAAACAAAAAAAAAACCCTCAATTTTTATAGCCTCAAAGTATGCATCAAAACTTTTTGAATTTTATATTGTTTTCTGGGAACACACATTAGTTTTTACACTTAAAAACAGTTTTAAATCTCATCTGAGAGTGACAGAGTATATTGATTTACAGCTGTTCTACATGCCTTGAGAGAGGATTTTTTTTATGGGTTTGGTTGACATAATACCATGACAGTGCATGTTGGCGTAACCATAACACTGTTTTGTCAGTGAAGTAATTGACTGACATATTTATGGCATGATTATCCTATCGAGCTTGGATCTAAGCTTGCTATCATATAAAGACTACATTCTTGGTAGTAAGTGGCTGCAGGATTGAGCCCTTAAAGATGTGAATTTGTAAGCATGTGGTTTAATACTGCTTCAATTCCCAGAAAATCATACAATTGTCTAGATTAATTGAAAAACGCAGTATTTTCACACACTCCAAACTGTCTCACTTTGCATAATAACAGGTTTCAGAGTAGCAGCCATGTTAATCTGTATTCACAAAAAAGAAAATGAGTACTTGTGGCACCTTAGAGACTAACAAATTTATTAGAGCATAAGCTTTCGTGAAGTGAGCTGTAGCTCACAAAAGCTTATGCTCAAATTTTAGTCTCTAAGGTGCCACAAGTACTCATTTTCTTTTTTGTCCCACTTTGGGTACTTATGAATTAGGCCTTTGTTTTAAAGCCAAATTTTCTCTTCTGTAATTTTAATGGTTGCATATTCATGTTGTTTTTACTGTACATTGAATACGATATTTACACTGACTGGTTGAGTTGTATGCTTTGTTTGTGTATGTGTGAAATATAGATATCACACTCCCTTACTGTAATAACAAAGCAAAACCATACTGCTGGCTTTGAAGATAACTAACTGGCAGAGAAAAATGCCATTACAAAACAAATTTTATTCTAATTAAAATAACTTCTAACAGCTTCTGATAAATTATGTCCTTTGTGAGTGGAAACACTTAATTTTATAAACATTTTAGCTTTTAATTATGATTATTGCTAAATAGCATTTCCATGTATTATTTTTTCTATAGTTTTTAGTAGTTTGGCTTAAAATACCTATTGACTTTAAGTGCTTACATCATCCAAAGGGTATACAGAAGCTGGGATTGTGCTAGCATGCTAAAAATGGCCGTGTGGCCACAGTGACTCAGGCTAGTCAGCTGAGCACAAACCTGAACAACCCTGTGGATAAATACTCATGTGGCTAGCCCATGCTGCTGTCTATGCCACTGTAGTCACATTGCTGTTTTTAGCATACTGGCTGAAGCAGAGCTAGCATCTGTCTACCTGCACTAGGTACTGTGTAGACATACCTTACAGTTGATAAGCACAAATGCCTTAATACTTGAATGTTTCACTTGGTGGTTCCTGATGTCCCATCAAGAGTGGCAAGTGAAAATTACAAAAACTGGGTCAGTTTCATTCTGTATCTATTGGTGGTAATAGAACAATTCTTCCACTTTTAACAGCTTGTCATTTGGTATCTTTCAGGCTTTGCCTGGTGATTGGGGGATTAAAATCAGAACGGGCAACTAGATATCTTTGCAATTCTTGAGGCTTCCTCCTGATACTGTCTCTGTGACTAAATGTGGGAGAGCACAGCTCTGTTTCTTTCTCACCTTCTTATATAATGCAGGGGTAAGTCTTCATGATTTTCAGCAGTGAGACAGCAGTCAATACTTAGTAGAAGGGCAAGTCGTCAAAACCTAGTAATGTAAACTAGAGAAGGCAATTTTATATTTTGTACAATTGCTAACCTTCAATTTCCCTCTGAAAGCACAATTTCTGTATTTTCTCTATTTTCCTTCTGTGGAGGAGGGCTTCTTCAGAGTGGTATGTTGAGAGATGGATATTGCCCTATTGTAAGTGACCTGCAAATAAATATATATAATAGGCTTCTGCCTCTTTAGTGCTTTAGAGATGAAAAGAGCCTGAAAGATGTGGGTCTATTTGTTCTTCTCTGCTTTTTTTTTTTTAACCTTTAGAAATAAAAGGAACGTCAACTTTGATCTTCCCAGGTTTTGCTGGAGGACTTCTGAAGGGCCTTGGAAGATAAATATTGTTAATTCTTGCCCCTTAAGTGAAGGGAGAAGGTGTTGAGTCATAGATGTCCTTTCTCTGAACTCTTAGTCACTGAAGTTAAATAGGTATTAAATGGCAAAGAAATAAAAATAATTAATCCACAGTTAAGGTTTCTTGGTGATAGTTCATGCCCTTCCAGAACATGAAGTACAGCAAAATTCAAATTTATGAAAACCAGGAAATACAGAATTCAGGAACATGTCCTTGTAATGTTACCTCTGTCTTCCTAGAGCAGGCAAAAAGCACTGGGAATTATCGGCATGTACTGTGGCTGTATTCAGGGTGTGAACTGGTGCTTACTGAATGGTGGAGGCAGTGGGTGGAACAGGTAGCTAGAGATTTGTTTGTTCACTGAAGAGATGGGGATTAGCTTGATGAGCCAGAGCTGTGATTATGATATGAAGAGATCAGGGTTTGTTGTGGCTAGTACATGTCTGAGTAAAGGAAAGGGAGCATGAGTATCTTGACGTGCTATTGCAAAATTGTACAGATTGTCTCTGTACCAAGGTATGGGGGTGGAATGGGGGAGGTGTGTTTACCACCATAATTAGATCAGTAATGACTTGGGATATGAGAGAAGTCTCTGGGTTTAGTAATGGGTAAGAGAAAGTATAGGTTTAGATGGTATTCTGTGAGTTAGTGTGAAGAGTTGTTAAAATTCCAAAACATGGTGTTTTGTCATGAAAGTAGACTAGGGGCAGGTCTATAGTTAAAATGCTGCAGCAAAGATTCTACCTACACCAATGGGAGGGCTTCTCCCATCAGCACAGTACTCCACATCCCCAAGAGGCAGTAGCTATATCGACGGAGAATTCTCTCATCAACCTCGTGCTGTCTACACTGGAGGTTAGGTCAGTTTTACTGCATTGCTCAGGGGTGTGAATTTTTAACACTCCTGAGCAATATAGTTATACATACCTGATTTCCTAGTGTACACCTGGCCTAAGTGGTTGAGTATAGGGTAGGTTCAGATTGCATCTTTTCTTTACAGTGCAGATGCAGAGTGAAAGTATGGGTGTTTTGGAGCTCTCAGAAAGGGCAGAGTTAAGGTTGCGTGGGCATGTACTTTAACCCTGTATTTCCTGGTTTTCACAAGTTTGAATGGTGTAGTTCTGGAAGGGCATGAATTATTGCTGGGCAACCTTAACTCTAGACTGTAGGTCTGTTGTGAGCAAGGGCATGAAAAAATGAGAAAAGCATGAATTTACAGGAGCCTTGTCAATATGTAAAAGATGTAGCTAGTTGAAAAGAAATGGATAGGATAGTAAACGTATGATAACTTGCAGCTGTGGTTTAGCATGTAATGCAGCATGTGAACAGCTCATGATCTAGATGGGGATTGGCTACAAAAACTGATAGACCAACTGTCAAGTGTGTGATATGATGTATTAAGTGTAAGCATGTGTATAAGCTGATTCATGATTACGTACATTGAATGTGTGGCACATCTATACCCACCCCATTTGAGTCTGATGAATTCATTGGAGCTTTCCTGTATGTCAAATAAAAAAAACCTGAGTAACCAAATCTGGAGTTGAACTGAGTTCTTGGGAAACTGATGGGAAAGAGGTCTCAAAGGAAATCCCAAAGTAGGGGAATGAATTTTTTTGCCATTTTAATTTTATAGTTTTTTGAGCAGACAGAAAAATTGGTGTTGGTACGAGGTGGTGATCACTGAGGTACTAGTAATCCTCATGTACGTGTACAGTTCAGACACTCCGGTGGTAAAGTAGTACCTAGCTCTTACATAGCCTTTTTCATCCGTAGATTTCAAGAAGAGAAACATCATTAGTTTCCTCACAAAGAGTTTCTGTACAAAGAATAAGGCATAGAGAGGTGAGGTGACTTGGCCAAAGTCATTCAATGGGCTAGTGGCACAGCTGGGAATAGAGTTAGGTTTTCTGAGTTCCAGTCCACTATTCTCTCTAGTAGCCCCACACAGTTGCTATGTGATTCCCAAGTGCTCTCCCTTCCTTTCCCTACCCCCACATCCTTTGTTACAGTGGAATGGTAAAAGTGGTCTTGCTTTGAAATATTTTGAGAATCTGGTTTCCAACAGCTGGTGAGAGACTAGACCTGAGATCTCTATGTATGTCCCAAGAACTTGACAGTTTTATTACATAGTGGTTACAGTAACTTTAAGCATAGAATCATAGAAATGTAGGATGGAAGGAATTTTGAAAGGTCATCTAGTCCAGTCCTATGAACTGAGGCAGGATTAAATATTATCTAGACCATCCCTGACAGATGTTTGTCTACTCTGTTTTTAAAAATCTCCAGTGATGGAGATTACCAGGTAATTTGTTCCAGTGCTTAACAGCCTTACCTCTAGGAAGTTTTTCCTCATATCCAACCTAAATCTCTTTTTTTCTACAATTTAAGTCTATTATTTCTTGTTTCGTCCTCAGTTTATAAGAAGGACAATTTATCACCCTTTTTATAACAACCTTTTACATCTTTGAAGACTATTACTATGTTCCTCCTCAGTCTTCTCTAGACTAAGCAAACCCTTGTGGTCACGTTTCCTAGACCTTTAATCATTTTTGTTGCTCTCCTCAGGATTTTCTCCAATTTATCTGCAACTTTCCTGAGGTATGGTGTCCAGAACAGTATGATCTATTTGTATGTGAGCCTTGAAACTGCTTGGCAATTGCCTAACTGGGGAACCAAACTCTTCAGCTAATAATGTAATTTGGCTTCCCCCAAAGAAATAGTGGGTGGCATACACTCTGTTGGGGTAACTCGAACATTGAGACCCTGGTGTGATTATCTCAGCCCTGGTGTGGTCTTTTCCTGTGAGCAAAAACAGTTGTGAAAACATGTCAACTTCAAGAAAAGCTGTTTCTTTCAGGAGGCTGTATCTTAGGAACCACTTAGTCAGGTGGCTCCAAATTTGGATCACTAACCAAATCTCAAACCCTCATGAGGCACACCAAATTTTAAGGGAGTCTGGACAAAAAGAAAGCTTAGAAAGCTGATCTTAACCTTAACTCTAGGAGAATTGGTGATCCATTATAATACACAGTATGAGTGAAGCCCACTTCCCCTTTCAATTGCTCTTGGCTCCTATGATGAAGTCACTTCATTAATTCTCCGGTTTCTTTTAGGCTAGATGGGACTTGAATTTCTGGTGTAAAAAAACAAGTCCAAGGGGAAAAAATCCCTTTGAAAGGAAATCCTCCAGGATAAACCTGAACAAACCTTTCAGCCTTTCCTTATACAGTTTAAAGAAGCAAAAAGGCACAAGCTTAACTTTTTTTTTTGCCTCCGCTCCAGATTACGTTATATTGGTAGTCCATCCTAAATTGTACCAGGAATGGAATTGGTGGTAATGCACAAAACTACAAGCGAGGGCCTCAATTCTTATGTACATGAGTAGTTGGGGTTGGGCCGGGTGGGGGGCGTTGAACTCAGTAAGACTATTTGTATTGTTATTCATGGCAGGATCAGGACATAGCTGTTTTCCCATTCAAACATCTTTCAATTTCTTTTTTAGTCTAAAAGATAACTCTGTTTTCAAAACAAGGAACAACTGTTTTAGTTGTGGATGAAAACAAAGCTCTTTTAATGGTATAAACTTTGGATTGCTGAATGGGTTGAAACAAAGCTCAGTCTGAAAAGGAACATAATTGCCTTTGAGCATAAGCTTTCGTGAGCCACAGCTCAGTGAGCTGTAGCTCACGAAAGCTTATGCTCAAATAAATTTGTTAGTCTCTAAGGTGTCACAAGTACTCCTTTTCTTTTTTGCGAATACAGACTAACACGGCTGCTACTCTGAAACCTATAATTTCCTTTGTTAGAATATCAGGGTTGGAAGGGACCTCAGGAGGTCATCTAGTCCAACCCCCTGCTCAAAGCAGGACTAATCCCCAACTAAATCATCCCAACCAGGGCTCTGTCAAGCCTGACCTTAAAAACCTCTAAGGATGGAGATTCCACTACCTTAGGTAACCCATTCCAGTGCTTCACCACCTTCCTAGTGAAAAAGTTTTTCCTAATATCCAACCTAAACCGCCCCCACTGCAACTTGAGGCCATTACTCCTTGTTCTATAATTAGACTTGTGCAATATAGGTAATATAGGATGAAGACAAAAGGGAAGGAGAATTCCTTTGGTTACAAGTTTAGTATTTAAGCCCTGGATAAGAACTTGGCAATGGGTAGTAATTTTAGTTTTGGTGGTAAATGTCAAAAGCAATTTAAATCAATAAATATATTCAGGTTGTTTAGCCTGTTTGTTTTTTCTTTGGCAAAGATGTTGGTTTAAGCCTTTATGGTTTTAAGCATGAGTGGGGGAGAAGATACCATGTACTTCTTAAAGAGCTGATTATTCTCTACCTTGAAACATTGCTTTGAAGTCCTCCTATATCCACTTGGGCGAAGCACTAGATGGAATTTTTTTTCAGGGCCTTTTCACAGCTCTCCATGAGGTCATGCTTGAGGTATGAACTGCTTTCATATTCACAGTCCCTCCAAGTAATGAGTCAGACTCCACAACTGGCTTGTATGTCCAGTGGTTGCATAACAGCATTAGGTAGCTGGGTCAGTTTATACACCATTTAAACCACATTCAAGCATATGTACTTCACTGGTTTTTTGGTATTCCATACTTCAGCTCTTTCCTCTATATCAGTGTGTTGCATTTCTGCGGCTATGTCTACACTACAGAGTTTGCAGCAGCACAGCTGTACGATCTATCGTATAGCCACTCTATGCCAACAGGAAAGCTCTCCTGTTGACATAATTAAACCACCCCCAATGAGCAGTAGTAGCTATGTCTGTGGGCCTCTCCCACCAACATAGCACTGTGCACACTACCACTTATGCCGACTTAATTTATATTGCTCATGGGTGTGGTTTTTTCACACTTCTGAGCGACATAAGTTTTGCTGACATAAGTGGTAGTGTAGACATGGCCTAATTAAAGCTACATTTCTCCTGGTGGTTTATTTGCATTTCTCTCAATTGTGGAATAAGGAATTGCATAGAGTGATCAGTAAGTCTTTAGGGGTAATTATCACAGAATGCCCATTTAGAGTAGAGACAGTGCCCACTTACAAGCATTCAGGTTTTCCGTAAATTGACAGAAATGTTAAAATCTAGAGTTTGTGGCTTATGGGCTACATGATGATCCTATGAATCTGAGAGAATAGAATATATAATTATTAATGGCATTTGTGGACCTTAGAAATACTGAAATAATCAGATAGATAGCTGTGCACAATAATAGTATCCAGATGCTAACTATAAACATCTCATCACTGACTGCTGAGTACAGTAATGAAAATAATAAGTATTAGGTTTTATTTGTGTTTCAAAAGTCCATATTTCATGGAAAGTAAAATATGGCAAAATACTTTTACAAGTATACTGTCTTTCCTTCCCTTAGTTACTTACCCAAGAAAAGCATCCTAAGATGAACTGTGAAAGTCAGCATAATTCTGTGACAATAAAAGTTAATATGATTAGAAAAATCTTTAAAATGGAACAATGTGCATGATGCATTGAGTGGAGAAATCTGTGTTTGAGTATGAAGCAATCAGTTTCAGTACTGATGACTAAGAAGCTTTAGGCAATCAAGAATTGAGGAAAATACTACCAACCCCCCCCCCCCCCCCCCCCCCCCCGATTTAATTAGCTTATACTGATGGTCCTTGGAGGATCCAGTGAGTAGTGAATGAAACTGGTAAATGTTCAGTTATTTTCTAGAAGAATATCCTGATTTGTGTTGAGGCTTTATCAGAGTGCTGGTGCTGATTACATAATAGATATTTAATTTATAGTTTTGGCTAAATAGAAATCTCCAGGCAACTACATGTATAAAGTTGTAATAAAGTAACACAACAAAATTGTTACATTAAAAAAAAATTCAAAGCATTATTTTGACTGAGTAACTTTGAACCCTGGGAAAAATAGGAATGTCTTATTTTGACTCATAACAAAGGATTGTTCAAGCAAAAATAGAAAAAAGTTGGGGAATGGGAGAGCGTTTGCAAAATGCCTAGCACACTGGGGCCCTGTGTGTGTGTGTATAAAAATATAAAATAATAATAATGCGTTTGTCACAGTGAGTAACTACTTATTATGCAAAAAGTCATGGAGTCAAGCTATTTTGAACAAAATATCTCATTTTTCAATAGAAATTATTTAAAACCATTTAAAATCCCCCTTCACTCTCCCCTGTTTCTCCACACTGGGCATACATTGCCTTGTAAAATATCACTCAGCAGAGCACTAGCTGGGATCACAACTCATGAAAAGTAGCACTCTTGCTTATATTTATGGAAATAAAACTGAAAGGGGTTTGGAGAAGAGAGAATCTGGAATTATAAAGGGGAAGGAGGATGAGACTGAATCCTGAAAATGTACTACAAAGGTCTTGAGGTAATCAATTGGGTTTTTGTCCGTAAAGCACCAGTGACTAACAAGACTAAGATTTTAAAGGTGGACTGCAAAAGCAAAAACCAACATCTCTTATGTTTGGGCCTGTTACTGCTCCTTTATAACATAAAAAGATGGTTGAGTACTTTTTCCTGCCTATTTTTAATATATCAAATGGCTCGTGTCGTATTACTGTGATTGTCGTCTGACTCGGTCCTCTAGAGTCCAAGAAAAAAAACTCAGAATTTCTCAGTTATGAAGTAGAATTTCTCAGTTATGAAAATATATCTTTTTTAGATGGTGTTGATTTTCTATATGTTCATTTTGAAAGTACCTAATATCTCATCTAGTTGACTCTTATCTCTCTTTTTAGCAATATAAATTTTAAGTGTTGGCTATAGATGTTAAATTGTATGTAGATATTAAATTGTAGATTTTTAGTTCATAAACAGGCCCAGCAGCTATTTGAGGGATATATGTTTTATACGTGGGAAGATATTAAAATACAATATTTTTTTCAGTTATCCCTGGAGTATTCCTATTTCCTCTAACATGTGGTTGGTACTTTCCTGTAAGTAATGGAGCAATTTGTTCTCGGACACAAAGTTTACTAATTTTGGCACATGGGAGGAAACCTGAGATTCCTGTAATAGCAGAGGGAGAAAAAGTGCATATGAACAGTTGTTTAATTGCTACCCAATAGCCGTTTTAAGAAAAAGATAGAAGGATTACACTAGCCATAAACAGAGGTTTTAGAGACTGGCTGAACTGCTGCAAAATGTAGAGTGGCTTGGCAAATTGGTAATCACAAGGACCATGTGTCAGATGGAAATTCGTGATGTAATTACATGAACTATTAGTCTAGTGCATGGAGAACAAATTATGTAATGTGTAACTTTCATATTGTTTTTCAAAAGTTTACGTATGGAGGCTTGGAAAATCCACTTACCCTGGTTGAGTAGGTTTCAGAGTAGCAGCCGTGTTAGTCTGTATTCACAAAAAGAAAAGGAGTACTTGTGGCACCTTAGAGACTAACAAATTTATTAGAGCATAAGCTTTCGTGAGCTACAGCTCACTTCATCGGATGCATTTACTCAACATTTGGATGAGTAGGAAATGGTCCCTAGAACTTGCTCCCAGTCTCTCTCCCTCTTCTGCCCCCTCCCCCCCCCCAAAAAAGCTGCAACGCAAACTTTCCAAAAACAAAACAAAGTTAAATTGATGGAGTGTCATCTGCAGAGTTAGGACAGACAGCTCCAGGACCTCTGTTGTTGTTTGGTTTTGTAAGCTACTGCAGAGTGAAAACTGAAGAGTATTTTCTGTTTTCACTGTTACTAACCAGAACTAGAGCTTGCAAAACTTGGGATTTCCTGTTCATGAGTAATTTTGAGGAGAAAAAAATTGGAAACACACACATTTTCCAAAATTCAGTATGTTCCCTGGGCAGCTGTTCACTGAAATTGACAAGAATCATGTACATTTTAGTCTGATGCTACCAGGGTACCCCACCCTTGTTGGGGTAGCCCTCATGGCAGGGCTGTTCTGGAGCAGTGGTCCTTGGAACCCCATTTCAAGACTTCTGGTCTCTCAGCTCCATGGCAAGGAACTTGAAAACACTGGTTTGAGCAGTGGAGGTGGGAGTTAAGTCCTGGTTAGAACAGGACTTTCTAGGGCTTCAGGCTCCCCAACAGCCTGCCAGGAAACCAAAGAGGTTTCCACTGGAACCATGTCTAGGATTAACTGACAGTTCATTGAACCTGAGATGCATCCTCAAAACATTTCAGGTTTGATGAACAGCATTTTCCAGTTAAACTCTTTCACTGGAATGGTCCCAACCAACTCCGTTCAGAACATTCAGTTTCACTACTGTCCATAATCAGGTCAATTTTCTGTGATTTGGAAAAGCTAGGAGTAACAGCCATTGGGGGCACTGGAACAACTTACTGTGGAGGAAGATGCAAAAATCAAAGTAACAAAGGAAACATGTTTTTCAGTAGCTAGAAAGATGAGGGGAGGGGTAGAGTTGCTCCTTAATAGTGGGTGTCTCCATTTTATTTATATTGATCTGTGCCTGTTAGGTTTAGTCCTCTGGCTACTAGATGTCTGGTAAAATTGTCCAGTTCAGGCTGGAGGTGAGAGGGAGATACTAAATTTTAAAAAAAGTACCATGTGTGGTATAGGTTAGGGGGTCCTTCATTCTGTAGTGAGGTCCTGGCTACCCTTTCAGTTAAAGGTGTGAGAAAAAAGTTCACTGATGAGAAACAGAAAGCAAATACATGCACTGAAGTTTCTATCCTCCATGCTTTCCTCCCCTGACAAGTCAATCCTGTGGCCTTTGTGTGAATTGTCCCTTTCCTGGCTGCTGCCCCATTTGGGATCTCTCTCCCTGCCCACTGCAGATGCGCACAAACTCTCTGCTGAGGGTTTCTCTCTTCCTCCCTTGGAAATTCTCTATCTTGGGGTTGGTGGTTGGGGAGGAGGGTGTGGAGAAGTAGCCGCTTCCCTGAATCATGTGCTGTAAGGTCAGCTGTGGTGGGAGCAGGGAGATGGAGGAAAGCTGGAATGAAGCTTCTTTCATCCCAGTGGTGGCAGGGACATGGGTAAAGAAGTTGGTGGAAGACGAGGTCCCCTCGTGCAGGGTTTGGTGGTGATGACAATGGGTGAGGGAGGCTGGAAAGGAGCCTCCTCTGAGCCAGGAGTCAGAAGGCAATGTGGTGCTGCCAATGGCTGCAGGGGCACAGCAAGGGGGGGCAGCCCTCTTTATCCCTTATTGGCCCCGACTGGAGGATGGGCCAAATTTGATTGAGTAGCATTGCAACCTACTGCACTGGGTTGCAGTGCCACTCAAATTTGGGGCAGCCGGGTAGGTAATCTAGGGCCTGCTCCTTAGAAAAATTCTGGTTGTGCCCTGAGTGGTTGTACTGAGAGCTCCTTCTTGAAAAAGAGGGAATCTGTTCCCTGTGTGGAATCAGACATGAGCTGTTGCCTGCTTCCATTTTGGCCCTGGGTCCCTGCTAGCCCCATTAGGCTGAAGCAGACAGACTGCTGTGGGCTGGACACCTTTGAACATTTCAACAGGGACGGAGGGCCAAATCTGGATGATGAGTTTATGTTTGACACCCCAGTAATAGAGAGAGGTTTTGTAGTGGTGAAATGGGAGGAGAGAGAAAATGTATAGGAAGAAATGAACACGACAATTCAGGAAAGATATGCGATATGATTAAGATGGCTTAGGGGGAGAGGCTGTTCCAGATCCTTTAAAATTACTTGTTTGTTTATGCATATATTAAAAACACCTTGTAAATTACACATATGGCTATCTATGCAACTTTGTATTCCTGTTTGTCCTACTAACTGTCCCCATTTTAGTACTCGCTTCCGTCTCCACTCAGCTGTTTCTTCTTGACCTTATTTACACTGTAAGCTCTTGGAACAGGGGCTGTGATTTTTTTTATATACAGGGCCCAGCACATAGGGATCCTGATTAGGGCTGCTGTGTGCTTCCATAACAATCAATAATAATAATAGCATTAACCTGAAGAAGGACAATGATCCCCTAGCGTTGCATCTCTGCCCACTTCACTCTCTGCAAAATCTTGTTGTTAGGAACAGAGGAGAAGGCTGCAGTAGCTGTGACCGAGGCCAATTTTTGTGTGTTTTTTTTCTTCCATATTAGCACATCTAAAATGGCCCCAAGTACTGTAAAATTTAAGTGAATTACAGACTTTGATATATATCTCCTTACAACACCCCTTTTGAGTTAAAAGTGCTTTTATCCCCATTTTACAGATGGGAAACTGAGGCATAGAGAGGCTACATGACTTGGTCATGCAGGAAGTCAGTGGCAGATCTGGGTTCAGTTTCCTGCTCTCCCATGTCCCAAGCTAGCATGCTAACTACCAAACCTTCCTCCCTTAATGAACAAGAAAATAAGAGTCCATGTGAAATGGGGCTACGCAAAACTTAAGTCCAGCATAGAAAGCTGATCCACATATATAAAGTGAGCATTATCAGAGACCAGGATAAATAGTGTCTGTGGTAATAAGACCTACCTGTACCATATCAAGTTTAAAAGAAATAGAAGTGGATGCAGACCAAGCCAGCAGTAATATATCAAACCTTTAAAAGGAGGAGGAGGGAGGGGGAAGGAATTCAGTGAGGTAAATGTAGAGGAACACATTGAACTGGAAATAAGTGTATAAATTGCAGGAAATTAGAATTAAAACAAGAATTGACTGGAGGAGTTGAGCCAAGGCATCTACAGAGATGTCCACCCCATGGAGATTAATATCACACTATATATGAAAGACTGATCTGGAAATTTAGATTAAAACAAGAATTGACCAGAAGACGAGGATGAGCCATTGCATCTTCACAGAGGTGTCCACCCCCATGGAGATTAATATCGCATAGAATAGAGGAAATCTGATTTGGAAAGGAGATAAAGAAGCATTAACCAGAAAAGGGGATGATCCTATAGCACTTGCATAGTAAACAGGCTTTACTTTATTTCAAAGTAAAGGCTACTACTGTGTCTTTTAAAATATATCCCCTCAAGGTAATTAGGGCTTGTTACATTTAGCGTGATTAAAAACAAAACTAAAATTGTTTTATTAATGTTACAAGGCAAATTCCTGGCACCTTCCCTTTTAATATTGAATCCTCTTTCTTGATGCTGTAAGTAATGAGACATTTGCAGACCCAGTTAAGTTCTAAGTCCTTTTCTTAAGCAGTGAAAGATCAATACCATTATTAAACAAATGTGTCAAACAATTTTTTGCCTTCATTTTATAAACATGTCTTGAAAGCATAGAGGTGTTTCAGAAATTAGAATAACTGTGGGGAAAAATGTATACGACTTCCTAAGTTCTCCATCCACCTGTTAAATAAATAAATAAAAGCACGAGAAACCTAAGTTCTGAATGTATTCGATCATATCTAAAATTTAAATGTTACATATCAATAATATCTCTTTTTCTAGAAAGATTTACAATGTTGCTCTGAATGCTTAGGCTTAATTTTGCTAAATCTCCAGAGACCCATAGACAAAGGGAAAAGATTTTTTTTGGATTTAAAAAAAGCGTGAGTTTAGGCTGACCCAGGGCTTTCTTCCTGATCCGACAAATGGGCAGGACCCTTGGTCCATGGAGGGCCTCAGTCCATTGGGTGGGGCAGGTTCTTTGTAATTGAAATGTTTTCTCTGCAATACTTTTTACCTTTAAGAATAAAGAAGGCTTACCTAGAATACTAGAGAGCATCATGGGGAGGAAATTCCTTAAGATGTGTTGATCCCCCCCATGGGATTTTTGCACTGTCCTTAAAAATGTGTAAGATGCAGGCCATATTAACAAGAGGAACACTTAATTGGTATAGGAGTGCTCCTAGTATGGATGTAGCTATACTGGCAAAGCTGTGCTTTGTGTGGTAAGCCCCTTCCACCGCCCCAATGAAATAAACTATACTGATAAAAGCTCAGCCCTGCTGGTATAACATGACTACACTTGCAGATGTAGAGCGCTTTGAGTTAAACTCGCCTTCGGAGAGAGCAGTAGGGAAAGCACTGCAGTCTGTCCACACTGACAGGAACAAGTGAACTGGCGTGGCCACATTTGTGGCACTTGCAGCGGCATTGGGAGTGGTGCATTATGGGCCGCTATCACACAGAGCACCTTTTCCCATTCTGGTGCTGTGGCTTGTGGGAAGGGGGGGTGGGGCATTCTGGGTCCTGTCCCAACACCCCATGATGCATCGGTTCGCATCCCAGCAATCCCTGTGCTTCCGTCCACATTTGGCACCATCTTTCAACATTTTTTGTACTGCGCGCTCTGTCTTCCCTTTCGGTCTGCGGGAATGGATCCCGAAGTGCTGAGGAGTATGCTGATGAGTCTCGCCAGCACGTCATGTGTGGCAATCAAGTTATTCCATATGATCCAAAGTGACAGTGAGTGCTCAGATGATGATATTGACTCGAGTAATGCATATGACACGAGTTTGCTTGTGGCATTCACGGACATGCTCACCACCGTGGATCGCCACTTTTGGGCTCGGGAAACAGCACTGAGTGGTGGGATCACATCGTCATGCAAGTCTGGGATGACTAGCTGTGGCTGCAGAACTTTCTGATGAGAAAAACCACTTTCAAGGGACTCTGAGGAGCTTGCCCCCACCCTGCAGCGCAAGGACACGAGATTGAGAGCTGCCCTGACGATGGAGAAGTGGGTGGCTATTGCAATCTGGAAGCTGGCAATTCCAGACAGGAACCAATCGATCACTAACCAGTTTGGAGTGGGGAAGTTGACGGTTGGAATCATGTTGATGCAAGTTTGCAGGGCCATTAATTGCATCCTGCTCAGAAGAACCATGACTCCGGGTAATGTGCATGACATTGTGGATGGCTTTGCACAAATGGGTTTCCCTAACTGTGGAGGGGTGATAGATGGCACGCATGTTCCAATTGTGGCACCAGCCCACCTAGCCTCAGAGTACGGTAATCAGAAGGGATATTTCTCTATGGTTCTCCAGATGCTTGTGGATCACCGTGGGCATTTCATTGACATCAACGCAGGCTGGCCCGGAAAGGTGCATGACGCACGCATCTTTCGGAACTCTGACCTGTTCAGGAAGCTGCAAGCCGGGACTTTTTTCCCAGACCAGACGATCACTGTAGGGGAAGTCGAAATGCCCATTGTGATCTTTGGAGAACCTGCTTGCCCTTTAATGCCGTGGCTCATGAAACAGGCTGAGCCAGTGCAGAATGACTGCGGAATGTGCTTTTGGCGTTTAAAGGGCTGCTGGCTCTCTCTGTATGGGAAGCTGGACCTGGCCGATGACAGCATCCCTGTGGTTATGTCTGCGTGCTGTACCCTCCATAACATTTGTGAAGGGAAGGGAAGAGTGAACGATTCACTCAGGCATGGAACTTGGAGGTTCAACACCTGGAGGCTGAATTTGAACAGCCAGAGAGCAGGGCTATTAGAGGGGCCTAGTGTGGGGCTGCAAGGATTAGAGATGCCTTGAGGGAGCAATTTGAGTCTGAAAGCCACCAGTAATGTCTGGTACCCTGCCTGGGAGTGAAGTGCAGTGGTTCCAATGTTAGTAGGAATCTGTCTTTGCTACACTGACTTGCAGTGCCTGTTTTCTTTCCTGGGCTAAGGTATCTTTTACTTTATGCAATAATAAAGAATGCTTTCAAAGCATAAAAAAAATCCATTTATTGAAAAGAAGCACAACTGCTTGGGAAACAGAAAGGGCAAGGGGGTGGGGTGGGGAATGGTACAATCACAGATTTGCGTATGTCCTGTTATCATACTCAGCCTTCCTGTCTGGAGTGCTGTGCAATGGGTGTTGCACTTCAGGATGGCTATACTGCATGGTGATGGTGGGTGAGTGCAGTGGGTAAGGGTTGTAGTTTTCAGGGCTGGGCAGTGAAGCTATAGGTGTTGGAGGCAGCTGGTGGCAGTAAGGACCCGGATGTCGGGGAAAGTGGGTTGGAGGTGACACGGGCGCACAAGGGAAAGAATTTTGGGACAAGGGCTGCAGGTTGGGTCAGGCATGGTAGTGCTCCGCCTGCATGATTATGAGCGCCTGGATCGAGTCTGCTTGATCGAGTAAGCTCAATTATGCTTATCAGCCAATCCGTGATTTGCTGGCAGAGCACCGCTCTTTTGTGCCAGCACTCCTCATTCTGCTGGTGGATCCTCCTTTCACTGGCCCGCCACTCCTGCACTTCTTGATTTTCATTACTTGAATGCTGCATTACTTCACGCAACATGTCTTCCTTGCTTCTGCGTGGCCTCTTTCTGATTCTTTGGAGTCTTTCGGCCGATGATAACATGGATGGCTGAGATCTCAAGGCTGCATCTGTAAAGACAAAATGCAACAGAGGTAGCATTGTTCACATCAGACAGAGCAATGATTCCCCCGTACTTAAGGGCAACCACAGTCTACACAAAAGGATAATTTGTCGGTCCCAAAGCGAGTGCGCACAACCCATGGGAGCCCTGAAATGGTGAGTAAAAACAGGGTCAAGTGTGACTGACTGTTTCACGGCTGTACTCTAGGTTTCTGTGCCTTCGGGAGAGCCAACAAAAGCAGGGGGCTCCTATACTGAACATTGTCCCCACATTTTCCACAGGAGTTCGTCCTGGAAGATATCTCTCTGCTGAGGGTGACCTGGGAAGCAAGGGAGGGTCTTCTACTGCAATGCGGATTCTGCCCTGGCCCATAAGCCTCTTGCCTGTGTGCAGCAATGGTCCCTCCGCCCCTCACACAAGGTGGCACGGACAAGTTAGCCTTGGGACAAGGACCACAGTGGTTCTCCCAAGAAACCTGCACAAGCACATTGCCCGAGTTCTGGATCAGACCTTTGAAGAGATCACTGAGGCTGATTACCGCGATGTGAGAGAGCACATCAACGCCCTAGTCCGCATCTAGACATGCATGCAGCCCTAACCCTCCTCACCCCAAGAACCCGCACTGAATAACTTCCTTTCCAAAATAAAAGCCGCTTACCGGGAACCTCCTCTGGTGTTTTGTTCTTCCCCAAGCACTGGCTGCCATGACTGGCTACCTTCCTCCTGGCTTGAGAACAGCTCCTGGCTGCGTCTAGGGATTCTGGGGTGTCTTCCTCTGCCTCAGCACCCTCGCTCCCGCTTTGCTCCTCCTCCTACTCCTCCTGCCTTGTTGAGCTGGGCTCTGAAGTGTCCATGTTGGTACTCGGAGTGGAAGTGGGGTCGGCCCCAAGTATCATGTTCAGCTCTTTGTAGAAACGGCAGGTTGCAGGGGCAGCACCGGAGCGGCTGTTTGCCTCGCAGGCTTTGCGGTGGGCATTCCACAGCTCCTTCACTTTAACCCTGAACTGCAGTGCATCCTGATCATGGCCCCTTTCTATCATGTCCCTTGATATCTGCCTGAAGGTATCGTAATTCCTACGGCTGGAGAGCAGCTGGGACTGGACAGCTTCCTCCCCGCAAACACTGATGAGGTCCAGCACTTCGCCATTGCTCCAAACTGGGGATCACCTGGTGCGTGGAGGCATGGTCACCTGGAAAGATTCACTGAGAGCACTCCATGCCTGGCTGAGCAAACAGGAAGGGGATTTTCAAAATTCCCAGAGAATTTAAAGGGTGGGTCTGATGGTTGGTCACCTGAGGGCAGGGCAGTAGAGTTCAAAGTGATGACCAGAGTGGCTAGAACAGGCACTGTGGGATACTTTTGGAGGCTGATCAGAGCACACTAACAGACCAGGGCGTCCACAGTGGCGCCGCTGTGCTCCAGCAGGGGCACCAAATGTTATTTGACTGGCCGAGGTGGAGTACCAGGAGCACTCTAGCTGTGGAGTCAGAGCACTCTACGTGCCTTGCCAGTCTGGACGGGTAGTGAGCTAGTGCGCCCGGGGCTCCTTTAATGCGCTGTAACTCACAAGTGTAGCCAAGCCCTAAGTCAACACTAGGGACTTCCACTGGAACAGCTATGTCAGTTGGGGATCACAACTGACTGACACCAGAAGCTGAGACATGAGAAGCTTCTGCTGTGACACCAGAAGTCCCTAGTGTTTGATATACAGCTCTGCAAAGGGAAGATTTTAATCAGCACCAGTCCTTTCTAATAAGGCCAATAAACTTAATATTCATTTTGCTCTGTTCTTTGAATCCTTTTTCAAAATACTAGACCTATTATGTCTTCTAGATTAGAACACACACACTTTTTTAAGCATTCTCTTGAACTGCTGGGAAAATGCTGTAACTTTAATTAGCGTTCCTGCATTCTTTCATTTCATTGAATTCTTCATATGCAGGCAACCCTGTTCAGAAAAGAGTTTTGGCTAGTCCTGTAGCGGTTAGAGTAAACGCTGTGGTTTCTAGTTTAAACTTCTCTTCACATTCCTAAGGAAGTCTCTCTCATTCTTGATTTATTTTAAAAAAAATCCAACAAAAACCTTTCAAGACAATCTTTCAAGCACAGTATTAAGACTTACAACTCACTAGAGAAAACTGAATTGGTTAGCATAGTTCTAAGTTAATTCAGTTCAATTCACTGAAGTTTTGTGTGTATGTATACAGTGTCAAGTACTTTCTGTTTGAATTGGTGTAGCAGCTATACGTGCTGCCTGAATGAGATGATTAACAGTGCCGACCGTACAACATGGAAGGAAAAACCTGAGGAGGAAATCACGTTTAAGTATGTAGCCGGTTGCAATATGATACCAATCTTTAAATTCCTTGAGCCAGATTAGTATGATTTGGTTTATTCTTGCAAACAGGAGCCTTGGGGCTCTCTTCATTGTCAAGTGGCACGTTGAATTCACAGTTCACTATTTAGCCTTATGTGTTATGTATATTACATACTTTCAGCTGAACACTTAGAGGAAAAACATCAGAAGTGTGAAGATGTTGTGTTTTCAGGCAAAGTTGTGGGAAGAGGCTCTTAATGTGCTCAATGTGGTAATTTACAGAGCAGTTTGCTGTTGAACGGAAAAATTTAAAAACAAAATACTATTTAGAAACAATCCTGCCTATATGTAATTATTCCCGTTTTATTACTGGGGACAGTAACAAAACAAGATACCTTTTAGGCTTCATATTCTTATTACTTGACATTGGAATGCCTGTTTCATGTAAGTTTGTTGCTGTGGAAAGTATTGCATATGAATTGGGGAAATAAGCACCAGAATCAGATCAACTTTTTAAAATAACCTTCCTTTATCTACACACAATCCTCGGTTCATGCAAAATGTCCATAGTAAAATGTGTTTGTGGATAAAATGCTTTCCACATATTACTATGAGAAAATAAATTACTATGGTATATAGTATTTGTATTTAAAACGTTTACTTTGTATTCTGATTCTTGAGCCTTTTCCTCAGTGCTTTTACTATTGAAAGCAAAAAACAAACTGACACCTTATCTCAGAGTTTTGCTCACCAAGTGGGAGAGTGCAGGGAGCCCAAACCACTGACTTCCACAGAATTTAAGCTTCCTTTAAAGTGTCTGGGGGGCATTTCTATGCGTTTTGGTTGTGAAAGTAATTTCATGAATGTGAACTGAATATATGCTGGTGGAATGTTGTCTTCCTAAGTCTGTATTGAGAGAGCCTCAGTAGTTCTGCTACTTCGCAAAGCTATAAGCAGCAGCAGTATGAAATAACTAAGGGCTTGTTTACACTGGCAATTTACAGCACTGCAACTTTCTGGCTCAGAAGTGTGAAAAAACACCCCCCTGAGCGCAGCAAGTTTCAGCGCTGTAAAGCGCCAGTGTAGACAGTGCACCAGCAGTGGGAGACGCGCTGGTAGCTACACCCATCATGGAGGTGCGACCACACAGGAATATTAAAGCTGCGGCAGTGCTTTAGGGTTGTCAGTATAGACTAGCCCTAATGCTAGTTTGTTTCACAGCTGCTCTTCAGAACCTCTTGGGCAAAAGTGACATGCTTTTTGACAGTTTCAGTTTAATGCTACTGTTGCTTGGGAATGCTATAAGTAGCAGCAGCAGGAGGCAGACACTAGAGTTGTTAGTGGGGAGGACCTCTCAAACAACAGCAGCTGTGGGTTAGCTAGGATAGCAGAGACCTTTCTCTTTTCCCTGCCTCTTTCCCTCACTCTGCCTGAGCAACTATGAGACTGGAGGACATCCAGCTTCCCTTTGAAGAAGCCTTGAGGCTGAAGACTGAAAGCTCCTTCTTGATTTCTAGTGGCGGATGAGAGTGGAGTTGAATTTATTAGATTGCTGGTATCCAGAGGCTAATATGAAAGCCTGAGCCAGGCAAGGTCCAGGGATAGTATCCATATACAAATCCCAGCATTCTCTATTCCTCACTGACTGGTGGATGGGCACCAGGCTTGTCTTAAAGGATTGATCCTGGAGACTAGTAGGTTTAGTACTCTCAATTAGTAGAAGCCCATAGTAAATTTCTTCGTTTACCATCTCTTTATGCTTGATAGTATTTTAAATACTCATTTTAGATGTAATCCTATTTAACCTTAGAACTCCAATAAATTTGTCATTTTAAAATGACTGTGTCCTCTGCCTCCCTACCAGACTGTTTTCCTAACACTCAAGTCTTAGAGTATGTCTTCACTGCAGTTCGCTTGGGCCCCTACATGGGATTTGCCTCTAACCCCACTCCTATTCACACACAAACTTCTCTCACCAGAGTCTGGTGGTGCTTACAAACTGGGCTAGCTGTTTCATCAGGGGCTGCAGCTAAAAACCCAGGTTCTGCTTTCAACTGGGTTGGCAACCACCCACTTTGCAGTGGGGACCCAGGCTAAACCACTTGAGTGATGATAGTTTTCCAGTGCCCCCAATGCCTTCCAACAGTTCCTCCCATGTGCTCAGGACAGACACATTCTCTCGCAATTCACTGGGGAAGAAATGAAGCACAAAGAACCATGGGATATGCTCCCCCAGAAGTCCTATGACATACATGGGTGAGTGAGGCACCCATGGGGACACACTAACTAAAACGTGGCTGCTCACATCTGGCCTAGACTGACCCAGTTGCCAATCACCCAAATTAATGCTGCAGGCAAAGGCGTCCTAAACCCTGTGTTAACCCACTGTGGCCTCTTTTTCAATTTATTGATGCCCCTTCTCACTTGGTCAGAAAGGTTGCTGTTGAACAGTTTGAGGCTTTCTTATTGGACTAAACACTACAAATACAGTGCTGCTAGCTTTTTTTTGGTCAATGAAATAAAAGGTCAGTGTCAGGAATCTGACTACCCAATTTTGGATACTTTATTTAACTAGAGTAAGACAATCTGTTAATTTTTACTAGGAGATTTACTGGAAATCTTTTACTAAGGAGAGAATACCTGCCAAAATTTAAACCATGGAAGAAAATGTTTTGTCACAGCATAAAGGATTGTCGTCACTAGAGATTTTAACCTTGAACTGATTGTCAGGAACACCTTTCTAAAGGCTAGGGACACTCCTCATTGTCTGTTCCAGGACACAAACATTTGTATTTTCCCCTAGGTCTGTATTGCCAGAAAAAAAGTTTAGGGAATGTCCAGAATAGCCCTAATTATGGAGATAATTGGCAATCAATGAACGTGATATGGTAACAATACTGTGGCTCTATGTCTTCATTGCAAAAAGGGTGTGTCTTTAAACAATGACATAGGCCTTGTGTTTGCCATGAAACAAGGTGTGTTCCTAACTCCAGTTATCTGGTTTGGAGGTAAAATCCTAGTGAAGACAAGAGTTTGTAGTAGGCTGAGATAAAAATTCTTGAGGAGCGTAGGCTTTAACTCAACCTGATAGATTATGTGAAAACTAGAGACTGCCTTGTCTTCATTAGGATTTTACCTCATGTTAGCTAACTCTAGTTCAGAAAATACTTTTTTTCATAGCGAAGATAAGTCTACAGCTTGTGTCTGTACCTCGACCTTAACCAGCTAACATGTTAAAACTACAACTGTCTTTCCTACACTAGGATTTTAGCGTGTGTGTTAACACATGTTGAAAACACTTTTCCTTTTGTGGACATGACCTAAAAAAGGGGGTGGGTGGGTGGGTGTGTGTGTGTGTGTGTGTGTGTGTGTGAGAGAGAGAGAGAGAGAGAGAGAGAGAGAGTGTCAGTCTTTGGCTACATCTACGCTATGAGCTAGGGGTACAAATACCCTGCTTGCGTACCCATACTGGCGCGAGCTCTCATTGAGCTGGCAGGAGTATAAATAGCAATGTAGCTGCAGGGGAACAAGTAGTAACAGCAGAGGTGTGGCTGAGCCATGCAGAGTACAAACCTACCTGAAACCCTTGGAACCTCTGCTGCCACTACCTGTGCTGCTGTGATTATACTGCTATTTATACTTGTGCCAGCTTAATGAGAGCTAGCTTCTGTATGTGTAACACATGTGGGGTATTTGCACCCCCTAGCTTGTAAAGTAGATGTAGCCTTGCAGTGATCCTCCTGAATGCACAGAAATTGTTAGACAGCTAGGGAGAGGGAGCCAGTCTGTTACTGATGTCATCATTTTTATGCTGAGAGACTTAGAAAGCGCAGATTGAAAAAAACCAGTTAAATGAAATAATTTTATTTTTACAGAAGATCATTTCATGGGAGGCCTCTGACAACATAAATGCTTTGTAAAGGCTAACAGTGTGATTTCTATCTGGGAATTTAGGGCTATAATAGGTGCGTATACAAATGTTACCCATTCTTTGTATTGTACAAAAAGTGGCTCTTTGTAACTGTTGAGTTTTATCATTGACATTCTGTTTTATGCGAAGATTTGAAGCAGACAAACTATACTAATTAAAATCATTTTGATACTCCTATTAACAGAAATATGTGGAGAGGGAATGCTCCATGTTGCCTTTTTGTGTTACCGGCAGTATCGTCCATTACCATCCTACCAAGATTGTGTTTACTAGAGCCATTAAGAAAAGCCATTCACCAGTGGCTGCTATGAATCATAGAATCATAGAATATCAGGGTTGGAAAGGACCTCAGGAGGTCATCTAGTCCAACTCCCGGCTCAAAGCAGGACCAATTCCCAACTAAATCATCCCAGCCAGGGCTTTGTCAAGCCTGACGTTAAAAACCTCAAAGGAAGGAGATTCTACCACCTCCCTAGGTAGCGCATTCCAGTGCTTCACCACCCTCCTAGTGAAAAAGTTTTTCCTAATATCCAACCTAAACCTCCCCCACTGCAACTTGAGACCATTACTCCTTGTTCTGTCATCTGCTACCACTGAGAACAGTCTAGATCCATCCTCTTTGGAACCCCCTTTCAGGTAGTTGAAAGCAGCTATCAAATCCCCCCTCATTCTTCTCTTCCGCAGACTAAACAATCCCAGTTCCCTCAGTCTTTCCTCATAAGTCATGTGTTCCAGTCCCCTAATCATTTTTGTTGCCCTCCGCTGGACGCTTTCCAATTTTTTCACATCCTTGTAGTGTAGGGCCCAAAACTGGACATAGTACTCCAGATGAGGCTTCACTAATGTCGAATAGAGGGGAACGATCATGTCCCTCGATCTGCTGGCAATGCCCATACTTGTACAGCCCAAAATGCCATTGGCCTTCTTGGCAACAAGGGCACACTGTTGACTCATATACAGCTTCTCATCCACTTTAAAGTTTTAAGTGGCCTTTAAAGTTTACTTTACAGAAGATTAGTCAGGAAATAGCTCTTTTCATATTCACTCCTGACCTTGGTACGCATGATAGTATATACTTTTGACAGGCTACCCTGGACAACAATAAAATCACTTCCACAGTCTTGTTTTTTCTGGCTTCATTATTTTAAAATAATATCCTTTATCGTGTTGTGATTTTGGAACGTGGCTTTGGGTTTCAAAGGAGTTTTGTGCTTTAAATCCCCCAAAACTCTGATGTAGAAAATTAGCTGATACTTTTTTGTGCCATCGGGGAAATTGGAGGTATAGTATATCTAGTGGTATGAAAATCTTTTTATTGTGTTTTTTGGGGCGGGGCACAAGGGCATGGTGTTTTTTTTTGTTTTTTGTTTTTGTTTTTTAAACTATAGCAACAGTACTAATGCATAGGACTGGGTTTTGGATTGTAAATTCACGTGGGGAAGATGCAGAGCTATTTTGCTGATTCACCTTAGCAGCCAGGTCAGCTGGGTCTCTTGAGCTCCAACGGTGGTTTAAGAGGTTTAGTGGCTCTCTGAGAAGAGAAGGCTATAAAGAAATAGAAACTAGCTGAGAAAAGTTTTTGTTGTTGTAAGTGCATTTTGGCTTTTGGGCTTTCCTTCTTTAGTTACAAGTAAAGTAAAGGCAGACCCCAGGAAGGAGGGCGGGTTTTGGAAATTCCCTAGTGTGTGTGTGTGAGAGAGAGAGAGAGAGAGATGTAGGAGAGCTACTGGTTGTGTGTGACATTTAAGGCCTCATTTACATTGGGAAAATTGTGTTAACTAATGTGTTTGCCCTTGTGTTTTTAAAACATGTTAGCTGGTTGTTGAGAGTTAATCTTATTCTTGCCTATGCTAGGTGCTAATGTAACCCACACAACTCTTGGGTGTGGTGTTCTGTCCCATCTAGTGGCACCACTTAGAGACCACTTAGAGAGCAATTAATGAGTCTGCTCCACAGCCTTAGCTACCAGGCTTTAAGCTCATGTGGTAGAGGATTATGCACTAAGCTCCAAAGATCCAGGTTCGATCCCACCCACTGATGACCATGGTCTGTCGGCATCACATTAAGTTGTGGTCAACAGTGTTGCTGTTTAAAATATACAGTCATACCTTTAGAGACTCATCTTTAGAAAAGATGGGCCCTCTTCCCTAAAAAGCTTTTAACCGGTGAAAAGATGATGCCAAAGGAGGTAGAGAAGGGAACAGTAAAGTTTAGTGTGTGATAGTTAAAGGAACAGTTTTTTATAAATTGTTAAAAAATGCAGTTTCCTAATAGTGCATTCTTTAATCAGTATTTCTTGAATTCTTTTTACAAAATCACATCTAGAACTACAACTCTAGATCTTCTAAAATTCTTCTTATCTTGCTTGGAGATCAAAATTACTCTGGATCTCCAGGATCCTTTATTTGAATATTGCCCAATGCCATAGCAGGTATATTTTAAAATCAAGGATGTTAGACTGCCTTGTCAGACCTCTGTTAGACTCCTGCATCAGACTTTTCTGTTGAAGAAATTCTAGTTGGTCCTTGAGGATAGTGGAGGCTCAGGGGCTACAGACTGGAGCCCTAATGTGCCTCTTAGTTTCTGGGAATAGAAATTTATCTATCCTGTTTACTGGAGTCTTTTATGATGCTCATGAATATGGTATTTGAATGATTCACAAACATTAATCAATTTGACTTCATAACCCCCCCGTCCCATTTTACCATTGCGGAGTTGAGGCACTGAGAGGTGATGTGATTTGTCCAAGGTGTCACAGTAGTCCTGTGGCAAACACAGGAATAGGATTGAGATCTCTTCAATCCAAGTCCAGTGCTTTAAGCACAACCACCTCTTTCCTCTGAACAGGGTTCAGTAGGCCTCACAAGAGGCAACTGTCCTTTATTTTAATGGGCTAGCTGTGCTTTTGTTTTGGCCTTGGTTTATAGGTTATTAATTTTTCTTCCTCTTCCCCTTCAGTTGCCTCTCATTCTCTCAATCACCCTTTATAGGAGGAGGCTGAGCTTCAAACTGCTCTATACAATATTTGCTTTCTGTTCCTTGATCTGTCTTTTGGATGCCCTGGTTCACCCTTGTAACTTCTGCTGTTCCACAAGTAGCAGACTGAAATTTACAAGACTGTTAAGAATTTCTTGGCTACAGTGGCCTGTAACTTTTCGGTAGCAGCAGGGAATCTGAGATTCTTACAAATTTACTCTGCTTCCTCCAAAATCGGCGAGCAGCCAAGACATGGAGTGAGTCTAAATTGCGTTGTTTGTTTGACACAGATGCTACATTTACATGATTAAACTGGCCAAACCAGCTAAAACAATTTGTGAGGATCCTGTTATCAATCATTTATATAGTATTGCACATGTAAATGGCACTTTTGTAAACAAAGAATAAGACACGTTCCTTTGCCCTGAAGAGTTTACTGTCTGAGGGACAAAACAGGACATGGATCAGCAGTTACCTAAGGAAGGTATGGAGAATGTAGGTGAGGAAAATGAGGTAGGAACTGCAAGTAACTAAACACTTCAGAATTCACAAAAAGAAAAGGAGTTCTTGTGGCACCTTAGAGACTAACAAATTTATCTGAGCATAAGCTTTCGTGAGCTACGGCTCACTTCATCAGATGCATTCAGTGGAAAGTACAGCGGGGAGATTTATATACACAGAGAACGTGAAACAATGGGTTTTATCATACACACTGTAAGGAGAGTGATCACTTAAGATGAGCTATTACCAGCACGGGGGGCTCCTACTCTGAAACTTTAGAATTCATGGTTTTGTTTTCAGATGTCTTCAGTATTTTTAAATAAAGTGGTGTAAGGAAACTCTACTGCCCACTGTAACGGACTATGTAGTTAGAATTTCTGTCAGGAAGCAGCAATGTGTGTCTTACTGGGTCAAGATCCATTGTAATTTAAAGGCCAAACTGTATACATGCAGCTTGGGAGATTAGGTGAATTTAGGATCTTCTGCACGAAAACATTAAAGCAAAAGGCTTTTTGTCCTATGTTAGTTACTGGGGGATGATATAAGACAGTTTTAATTTTCGTGTGGTGGGGGGGAGGGAATGTGGGGGAAGCTGTTCTTCATGGAACAAGGTGACAAATTTTACGGGGCAACATTAAATTTAATAAATCCTCATTAAAAGCTGCAGTCATCCGGGCAACGACTTATAAAGAACTGTACACTTCTCAGTAGACCTCCAAAGAAATATCTAACTTCTATTCACTTCTGATTATTGGATCTTTGTTTAGATTTTTTTCTAATAGTCCAAGATAACTTATTCAAAAATACACTTCAGTATGATCAACTTCAAGACTCTGGAATATCTATCATAAGAAAGCAGAAATTAGCTGTCTTTGAACAGGAATGCAGAGTTGGGTTACCCATGCTATACATGTAAATATTTCTAACAAATAAAAGTTGGTGACACTTGATAAGACATTTATAAATGTATCTTTTATATAGAGAGTTAATAAACAATTAAAAGCATGTTATAAGCATGTTACAGACCTGTAGTATGTGTTATTGTGGTGGTAAGTACATCAGAAAAAGGCATTATAGATGTTTATAAGCAACCTATTGGAATTCATAAAATACACAGATTGGTCATTTATTAAATCTATTAATCATTTATTGACTTTATAAACTATATATAAAGGTAACCTTAATACTAAGTGTGACCAGAAAGGTGGCTTGTTGCATTATTTTTGTGCCACTCTTTCAGCCATCTATTTACTCATGGCGTAGCCTGCAGAAGAATCAGAATTTCTCTTGTCAGTGCATGTTGAAGTTTCTAAATGGTGATCACTTGTAGCTTTTCTTTATGATCAACTGGACTACTTCACAAAATGCTAAATGTATACCCAGACACTGATATGTTGTTGTTCTCTACAATAGAGTGGGAAATAGGGCAGAAAAATTTCCTGACTTAAAATCTGTTGCATCTGCTATAAAATTGTCTGCATACATGTACAGTAACTCTTGCTCTAAAGCAGAACCAGGTTTGTTTATTTACACCAAGAGTCTGTCAATGGTGCCTGAGAGAGAGAGGATAAACCATTAAAAAGTGGAGGCAAGGTGGATTTAAAAAAAAAAAAAGTAAGCAAAATTCACTGTGAGAAAACATTACTATTTATAGCCTTGCTTTCTTTAGAGGTTTGGGGAGGGTCTAGAAGTGCTTGAGTTTTGTCCTCTCCCCAACCCCCCCATTTAATAGAATCATAGGGACTAGAAGGGACCTTGAGAGGTCATCTAGTCCAGTCCCCTGCACACATGTAGGACTAAGTATTATCTAGACCATCCTTGACAGTTGGTTGTCTAACCTGCTCTTAAAAATCCCCAATGACAGAGATTCCACAACCTCCCTAGGCAATTTATTCCAGTGCTTAACCACTCTGACAAAGTTTTTTCAGATGTCCAACTGAAATCTCCCTTGCTGCAATTTAAGCCCATTGCTTCTTGTTCTATCCTCAGAGGTTAAAGACAACAATTTTTCTTCCTTCTTTTAACAGCTTTTTATGTACTTGAAAACTATTATCATGTCCCCTCTCAGTCATCTCTTTTCCAGACTAAACAAACCCAATTTTTTCAGTCTTCCTTCGTAGGTCATGTTTTCTAGACCTTAAATCATTTTTGTTGCTCTTCTTGGGACTTTCTCCAATTTGTCCACATCTTTCCTGAAATGTGGTGCCCAGAGCTGGACACACTACTCCAGTTGAAGCCTAATCAGCGTGGAGTAAAGCGGAAGAATTCCTTCTTGTCTGTCTTAAAACACTCCTGCTAATACATCCCAGAATGATTTTTGTGCAACTGATTGTTCCTTCCTAAGTGAAGTACTTTGCATTTGTCCTTATTGAATTTCATCCTATTTACTTCAGACCATTTCTCCAGTTTGTCCAGCTCATTCTGAATTTTAATCCTATCCTCCAAAGCACTTGCAACCCCTCCCAGCTTGATATCGTCCACCTACTGTATATGAGTACTCTATGCCATTATTTAAATCATGGTTGAAGATACTGGATAGAACTGGACCCAGAATTGATCCCTGCAGGACCCCATTCATTATGCCCTTCCAGCATGACTGTGAACCACTGATAACTGCTCTCTGGGAAAGGTTTTCCAACCAGTTTTTCATCTACCAGTATCTGAATAGTTCAGTCCCAAGCAGGAAAGCAAGCAAGAAGGCACTGGCTGTCCCGTTGGTTAGTGGAGCTGCTTGTGTAGACAGGCTGCTGAAACAAAGGCACCTGCCCTGGTAACTAGACGATTGAGAATATCAAAAAGGAAACCAAATAATTTAGGTGACAGAGATGGGTATCCCTCCCCATATTTTGAGAAAACCATACTATATTCTCTGGGGGAGTGTTTTAAGCCTCCTTCCCCTGCCGCTTTCTGTGCTCTGGTCTATGAGCTCAACCCAAGAGCAGGAAAACTGGTTCCTTACAAGGTGCCATCCCTGTCTGTCTCCTGCACAGTCATCCCTATCTCAGTACGTTTGGTTTCATGTTCTCATCTCCAGCTGCCTGTTTTTATTTGCATAGGAAGAAAAAAAAAACCTGGCAGTAAGTTTTGAATTTCACAGTTTTTACCAAAGATTTTGATTTTTGTGACAAATTTTCAACTTTGTATTTTTGTGAAAACAGTTAAAATAATACGGCCTTAGTTGTGTTTGTGCTTAGATAGACCTGATTGTGGTCAGCAGGTGGCAGCAGAAAACACACACACACACTCTCTCTCTCTCCCTCCCTCCCTCCTTTGTTTTAACTTGTATCCCATGTGCTCTGCCCCATCTATTTCCACAAAATTCAGAACTGTAAAAGCTCTTCAATATTTCCTTATCTTTCTGATTATAAATATTTCTCCTCTTGATTTGATTATTGAATGATTGCCATTCAAAATGCTCGGGAAAACTGTCATGATTTTTCAAACATGGTAGCAGCCCAAATTGTGAGAAGATACGGTAAAATTTATACAGAATGTTGTAATAGTGTCCTCTTGCTACAAAGCATTCAACAATTCTATGAGGGCATGCTGTTAAATATAGCTTATATAATGTAGAGGGAAAGATAGTGACTTCAGTTAAGGTTGCATAAACATTTCCATTCTGATTTCCTCTTCTCCCTTGATTGTAGCTTCACAAAACTTGAATCTTTTACCCTTAAATTTTCTTTGTCTCTTCCCAAATATTAATAATTCTTGAGCAAAAATAGTTGAGCCGCTCAGTTTGAATTTGAGAAAATTTAGGGAAAATTGACTTTTTATGTTTTCTCAGTTTCAAAGTTGAAATAGTTGTTGTAGTTGAAGTTGTTGGGGGTTGCACATGCAATTTTAGCTTTGACATATCTTCACTATGCACTTAACTATGCACCTTAACATTTGCTTAACTTAGATTTTTTTGCATTGAATTACATAGTAAATGTAAAAAGAAAAGGAGTACTTGTGGCTCCTTAGAGACTAACAAATTTATTTGAGCATAAGCTTCCGTGAGCTACAGCTCACTTCATTGGATGCATTCAGTGGAAAATACAGTGGGGGGATTTATATACATAGAGAACATGAAACAATGGGTGTTACCATACACACTGTAATGAGAGTGATCACTTAAGGTGAGCTATTACCAGCAGGAGAGTGGGGGCGGCAGGGGGGAGAGAACCTTTTGTAGTGATGATCAAGGTGGGCCATTCCAGCAGTTGACAAGAATGTCTGAGGAACAGTGGGGGGTGGGGAATAAAAATGGGGAAATAGTTTTACTTTGTGTAATGACCCATCCACTCCCACTCTCTATTAAAGCCTAAATTAATTGTTATCCAGTTTGCAAATTTAATTCCAATTCAGCAGTCTCTCCTTGGAGTCTGTTTTTTGAAGTTTTTTTGTTGAAGTATAGCCACTCTTAGGTCTGTGATCGAGTGACCAGAGAGATTGAAGTGTTCTCCAACTGGTTTTTGAATGTTATAATTCTTGACGTCTGATTTGTGTCCATTTATTCTTTTACGTAGGGACTGTCCAGTTTGGCCAATGTACATGGCAGAGGGGCATTGCTGGCACATGATGGCATATATCACATTGGTAGATGTGCAGGTGAATGAGCCTCTGATAGTGTGTCTGATGTGATTAGGCCCTATGATGATGTCCCCTGAATAGATATGTGGACAGAGTTGGCAACGGGCTTTGTTGCAAGGATAGGTTCCTGGGTTAGTGTTTTCGTTGTGTGGTTGCTGGTGAGTATTTGCTTCAGGTTGGGGGGCTGTCTGTAAGCAAGGATTGGCCTGTCTCCCAAGATCTGTGAGAGTGATGGGTCGTCCTTCAGGATAGGTTGTAGATCCTTGATGATGCATTGGAGAGGTTTTAGTTGGGGGCTGAAGGTGATGGCGAGTGGCGTTCTGTTATTTTCTTCGTTGGGCCTGTCCTGTAGTAGGTGACTTCTGGGTACTCTTCTGGCTCTGTCATTCTGTTTCTTCACTTCAGCAGGTGGGTATTGTAGTTGTAAGAATGCTTGATAGAGATCTTGTAGGTATTTGTCTCTATCTGAGGGGTTGGAGCAAAGGCGGTTGTATTGTAGAGGTTGGCTGTAGACCATGGATCATGTGGTGTGGTCTGGATGAAAGCTGGAGGCATGTAGGTAGGAATAGCAGTAGGTTTCCGGTATAGGGTGGTGGTTATGTGACCATCGCTTATTAGCACCGTAGTGTCCAGGAAGTGGATCTCTTGTATGGACTGGTCCAGGCTGAGGTTGGGATGGAAATTGTTGAAATCCTGGTGGAATTTCTCAAGGGTTTCTTTTTCCATGGTTCCAGATGATGAAGATGTCATCAATGTAGCGCAAGTAGAGTAGGGGCATTAGGGGGACAAGAGCTGAGGAAGCGTTGTTCTAAGTCAGCCATAAAAATGTTGGCATACTGTGGGGCCATGCGGGTACCCATCGCAGTGCCGCTGATTTGAAGGTATACATTGTCCCCAAATGTGAAATAGTTATGGGTGAGGACAAAGTCACAAAGTTCAGCCACCAGGTTATCCGTGACATTATCGGGGATACTGTTCCTGACGGCTTGTAGTCCATCTTTTTGTGGAATGTTGATGTAGAGGGCTTCTACATCCATAGTGGCTAGGATGGTGTTTTCAGGAAGATCACTGATGGATTGTAGTTTCCTCAGGAAGTCAGTGGTGTCTCGAAGATAGCTGGGAGTGCTGGTAGCGTAGGGCCTAAGGAGGGAGTCTACATAGCCAGAGAATCCTGCTGTTAGTGTGCCAATGCCTGAGATGATGGGGTGTCCAGGATTTCCAGGTTTATGGATCTTGGATAGCGGATAGAATACCCCAGCTCGGGGTTCCAGGGGTGTGTCTGTGTGGATTTGTTCTTGTGCTTTTTCAGGGAGTTTCTTGAGCCAAATGGTTTAGTTTCTTTTGGTAACCCTCAGTGGGATCAGAGGGTAAAAAAAAATATATGCTAATGGATTAATTTAAGTACTCACATCTGTAGAAATAGTTGAACTGTTGAGTGGTGTCTACAATGTAATTGTTGGGGTCATGGAAAATGATTTTTTTTTTAAAATACTAGTAATGACTTAGAGCAGAATCTCAAGTATAATCCATTTACCTTATGTCCTTTTAACCAGGACCGTTAATAGTTTATTTGCACAAGAGCAGGTCAACTTTACACTGCAATTTTGCTAGTTACTCTTTCCTCTCTGTTTTGAAATTTGAATTGGCCCAAAAAAGCCAGGCTTGAAAATCAATTTGCTGTATCTTTGCACAATCAGCTGTGGAATGTATTGCTAATAGCTGAATGCATGGTATTCTCAGATATAGAAAAGGAGTAGTTGTGGCACCTTAGAGACTAACAAATTTATTTGAGCATAAGCTTTCGTGAGCTATAGCTCACTTCATGGGATGCATTAGGGGAAAATATGAGAAGTTTATCTATTTGCATCCGATGAAGTGAGCTATATAGCTCACGAAAGCTTATGCTCAAATAAATTTGTTAGTCTCTAAGGTGCCACAAGTACTCCTTTTCTTTTTGTGAATATAGACTAACAAGGCTGCTACTCTGAAACCTGTCATTATTTTCAGATATGTTAAGTACAATGTAACGGTCAGCACAGGAAAAAAAGGGGCTAGTTTTGCCTTGTTTGTGGCCTGCATTCTGTTGATGTTTTTGTAAGTGTAACATTCAGTGCTTCTGCCCAGAAATGTATTCTGTACTTACCTAGAATTAAAATCTTTTAAGATTGCAACTTGATCGCTGGTTTATATTCTCTTTTGTAACACTTTTTTATTTTAAACAAATACATTAACTTGTTGCATTTAAATAGATAAACTTCTCATATTCACGATCATCTTGAGCTGTTTAACTCCCTTTTTGCAGGGGAGTGTGGGGAGTTGGTTTTAAAGCAACAAACCAATGGCATACATTTAAGGATGTTAGAGATTATAAAGATTATACAATCTGAACTTTTCTGTCTGTCACTTTTGTTTTTCCGCTGTGTGTAGGAAGACTGAGTTGTTGATATCTTGATAGTTAATATAATATAACAATGCTGTCAGCCACTACTTTCTAGGGATCTCACTGCTCTGCACTCAGTATACATTTTCAGACAGAGAAAAGGAATGTAGAAAATACTTTGGCAAAAAGCAAGTAACAGACATACAGACATATGTTTGGAATGTTAAATTTTTCTCTTTCTATAATTTACAATTCTATAATTGAATAGTAACCTTAAAACAAAGGTGCAACTCCTTTTATTCTTTATCAACTTAATAATTCTGTTCTTAAATTTGTTACTGGTTATCTTTAATGCTCTATCAGTTGAGGGAGTGCATGGAGCCCCACAATTTTTGCCTGAATATTCTACAACACAACACTTTAAATTTAGCTCACCATTTTCCAGCATAAATTACTGGTAAATATTCTCATTAAGATAAATTCAGCCTTTGTTACTTGTAAAATGAGAGATCCTACTCTCCTCTCAGTAAAAATGATGAATGTCATTAGCAAGGAAACTGTTTCCTCTGTTTTTTCTATTGTTAGAGAAGTCCTTTTTATAGTACAAACATGTACTTTACACTTGTGCTATAGTAAATAAGCCTTTTGGTGTAAAATTGAATTGTAATATTACCATTCTCACTTTAATAGTTCACACCAGTTCAGATTGTGCCACCCTACCAGGAGCTGGAAATGGTACAACTTAATCTGTAGACGATACAAAAAGGATTGATGGCTCACTGCAAACTATTGTTTCTGCCGGCTGGGAGTGAAGGATCAATTCCCTTGCTGGTGGCTGGTAAAACAGATCTAAGGAAAGGCTACATTTATCTCTGGTTTACAAAGTTCAGGATGTGGATCAAGAATGTACTTCTATGTGCAGCTGCAACCGCAATGCACTTGTTACGTTTAATCCTCACTGTAACATTAATTATGGGAGGTTTTATAGTTTGCATGCCCACAAGTACTCTTTTCCTGACCTTTTCTTGGGCTGTTGTGGGCAATCTGATGTTGCTGTACTTAAGATATTCTCTCCCTTCAATTACAAATATACAAGTTAAAGTAGCATACCCTTTAATACTTTCCCATAGGTAGCTGAAAAATTTATTAGCAGACCATTAACAGACTTGACCTTTCTGAATGTACTCCATGGTTTCCTGAATTTTTTAATTCAGTGTGTCTGCTTGTGGGATGCTTACTTTGGAAAGTACCCATAACAACAGTTTGGAATCTTCAAGCATTTAGTCATATACATTGTGGTTAAAACTTTGGGTGTTTAATTTAACTTGGCATGGAAGCTGTTTGACTTTCATTTGTACAGTAACTGTAAATAGATGCAACCTTTTGGAAGAGATTGAAAAGTACAGTTGCAGCAGGAAATGTTGTACCCTTCCACTAGGAAAAGTAGTCTGAGAATAACGAATATTGATCCCTGTAGTAAAAGGTTACCATTATAACACCTAGGTCTTGCATAGTGTTTTCCATCAGTAGATCTCACTGTGCTTTACAAAGGAGGTGTAGGCATCTTTATCCCTGTTTTACTGAATCAGAAGCAGAGTCCCAATCCAGTGCTTTGTACACTGGGGCTACACTGCCTCCCTTATAATTCCTATTATATCCCCAGTTTTCAGTTGATTGTATCTTTTGGGATTTGACACCTTTTGCATGTGTGTTTGCTCAGAAATGATTTGTTTTGGAAGGTCCTAGAAAATAAGTTCAGTTATTTCTGTTTAGAAGATAAATAGAAACGTATTTTGAGTATTGTACATCAAACAGCAAATCCCAAAATTGCTATTTCTGTATGCAGAGCTCTGGCACAGGAGAGATTGGGAGTAAAAACTTGCAAGTTGCTAGGAAAATGCTCTTCAAAGTGTCTGGTATAAATCTACTTTGATTTAGCAAGATACGAAAACTGCCATTTGCACATTAGTTCCTTTTGGGGACTTTTTTGCACTTCCATTCATGTTCTGAGAAGTCTGTACTATGCTACTCATATTTATCACTTATTGTTTTAAAAACGAAGATGCTTATGGCCCCAGGTCTTATCCAGAGCTCTTTGAAATCAATGGATTTGCAGGTCCGATATTTCATGGCCCATTCAGGTCTTGAAATGGGAGATATCTTACCAGTGTAAGAGAAGATTCCTGGTTTTCCAAGGGGTGGGTTGTCATAAGACTTGTTTTTTTCACCTGGAAGTTTCTGAAGCTTGGCTCTAAAGCCAATATTTATATTTATAAAAACATTTTTACCACACCATTATATTCTCATATAGAAATATAATGTCTGTATTGGGGCTCTTGATCTGAGGTACTTAACACAAGACTTCTCAGACTTTTTTTTTATTTTGTCCACACAGAATTGTTCATCAAAGTTATATCAAGGTAGACTTCATTGTCTAAAATTTAATCATTAAGGGATTAATGAAAGAGCCCTATGGTCTGATTTATATATTCTTTTCTTGTCCTTGTTGTCATTGATGGTTTTGGGCATCTTTCTAGTTCTTGAGATGAATATGATGAAACTGTACATCAGTATGAAGATATTTGCCTTTCTGCCTTTGCCTGAGGCTGTCATGCTCTTAAGAGGTGATTTTTCTGCTGTTCTGAGTGTTAGCAAGGTACTTAAATTCTGACGGACAGAGCTATAAAAAGCTGTCTAGCATAAATTTTGAGACATAGGTTTGACTGCATGAGAGCACATTTCTAGGGCCATTTAATTTGTCTCACTGAACTAGCTGTAAAGCTTTTTATTTGAATCCATGGTGGCCAACCTAGCATTTATGTCAAATTTCATACAAACATTACTTGAGGGGGATAGATAATGGGATACAGAACCTTTCACCTCGAGGACACAGATTCGCATCTGGTCCATGTTTGGTTTAATACGTGACCTGTTAGGCAGCTTATATGAAATGAGATGACACAAAAATGCCATCAAATTAATACTAATTAACAATTTTGGTCATGGAGGCCAAGGAATGGACATGGAGGCTAAATTTCCCTCTTGCCTGTAGAGGCAATCCCTTCACAACAGGTACGCTAACAAAATGGAATGGGGCACTTCCATTTCCTATGTTGCCTTAGTATTAGAGGATAAATGGAAGATTCATAAGTGTTCTCAGTTGTCAGACTAACCATTGTGAACATTAAATAAAATTTCAAAACAAATGTTGCTGCCACAAAACAATAAAAACTGGGTTATGCTAGTGGCTAACACTGAATTCCAGTCTTGTAAAACTTTTATTGATTAAAACAGTAACTTTTGAATCCCAGGAAGTTTTCCATACACCAGGTCTACTGATTTATTAAAAGCTGGATTTGGTTTCCCTGTGGATTCTGTTTTTTGAAGATGCAACAGGAGAAAACAAAATCAAACCCTTTTGCTATCCAAAAGCCCCCAGCAGAATAAAGAAATAATCTCCTGTCTAGATTCTTAGAGTGGACAAGAACTTGAATTGAATTGGAGGAAAAATTGTATTGCATAACTTCCCCTATCCCCACCCCCTCTCTGCCCTGGCACCACGAAGAACTGTTCTGTTTCCTAAAGCTCGTTTAATGGAGCTATAAAGAGTAGGATTTTATGGGCTGTTTTATGGATCCAGATTATGATCTTGGGTATATAAAATGTAAATCCAGAGTTACTTAGTTGAAGTCAGTGAGATCAGAATCTACCCCTCGGTGTTTAAAAACACAGCAGTTCTCAGTTGCATTAATTTTTATACTTTTATTGAGCTCCTTTAGGGTATCGAAGCTTATTGAACCAAAACCTGTGTGCTCACAGACCACAAGAGTGAAGACTCAGAAAAGGAATATTTTGGGTATGAGAGTAGTGGTTTGTAGAGTTGTTAATGTATTCTGATTATAGATTTAATAATATAATTGAAATAAAACTCTATTAATGGGATATTTTTGCCAGGCTATACCCTGGAAAAAAGTGATCCCCTGATATGAATAAATTGCCAACAGCAGTATTCCTTCTTTTGGACTTTGTCATGCTTAAACAGGAGAAGGCTAATCCAAATAGAAATCCTGAACATTAGAGGCCTACATTAAAAAAGCTTTTAAAGTATATGTGGGAGGGGGGAGTAATTGAGGTACCTGTAATCTGTCTTGCAAGTGAAGATTACTTTTGAGCTGTTTTAGTGCCCACCGGGTGAATACGGGACACATTTCTTAGATTAGTGGTATGCAACATTTTCAAGGCTAGGGAGCTTCAATCAATATTTGGGAGCAGATTCTCTGTCCAATTTTGGTGGTTTTGCACCATCCAGACAGCAGAGTGGGAGTGGAAACCACTTGCATTTTCCCATTTAAGAATTCTTCCACTGTGGGTGAATTCCTGACAGGTATAGAGCAGGCTTCTGTGCCTCCCTCCTTGCAACCTAAAAGATATGGGGCCCTCTTGGGGTGGGGAAGGGGAGCGGGTGCAGTGGACTGTACCTTGGTTATCTCCAGCTGGCATATGGTCCTTTTGGGGATTCAGGTTAGCTGGTACATGTTAGGGCAACTTGGGCTCTGCTATACCTGCACCACGGGCAGAGTACACAATCAAAAAGCCAAAACTGGTGGTGGTTTCTTAGCTTCTTTTTTTAACTCTTCTGGGCTGCCCTTGATGGCTGTGTAGGGGAAGGGAGCCATCTTTTGCTAAACACCCCCTATACTCAAGCAGAGCCAGTTGAGGTCATGTCCTGCTCTCCCTGTGGCTTCAAAAGCCAGACCAAGGAACTGAGCAGTAGGGCAGCCAGCTATACTCCCTTCTTTGTGATGTAGAAGGCAGCCAGCAGAGGAGCAGCTGCAGCAGGAAAAGGACAGCAATCCTAACTCGCATCAGGGCTGTTCTTGGTGTTACAGGGGAGAAGCCATGCAAAGCTGTGCCCCCTAGTACCTCCCCTTTGAAATGGGCCAGATTAAAAAATCAGAATCTGAGGACCCATCTCCAGGAACACATTTTAAATTGTAATCAAATACATTTTTCTTTTTCTTAACACACTTGCCTTTGAGGGTCACAGGTTGGACACTGCTGTGTTAGGTAGTGATTAGAGCCAGGTGATAGAATTGAAAGTTGGTTGGAATGCTTTCAAGATGGGGGTGGGAGAGGAGGAAAGGGAGGAGGTGACAGCGGTAGGGGCATAAAATCACTTGTTCCTTTTTGCTTTAAACAGCAGCAAGTTACCAGCAATTAGAAGTGAAACTGGGATAGGCTGGGTGGGAGTACTGGGGGTGGTATTCTATTAACAGCACTGAAGGCAGACACTAGTGTAAGCATTCGGTATGTGTGAACAGAGTGCTCAAACATGGGATGCTCTTTGAGAATACAGTATAAAAGTTAGGTGTTTGTTGGCAATGTTTTTGGCCTAAATTTTTTTTTATAAAATATAATTATCCCTAAAGGCTCACAATTTACCACTTTCAGCTGGTTAGCCTCTTCTGTGCATCATGGTACAAGTGGTTCTTCAGGAGGGATTTGATTGTGAGGAGTGTGTACTAGCTTAGGAAGGACTTTCCATGCTTGTGTGTGTCTGTGTAAGAAGGTGCAGTGATGTCTGAAGGAGAAATGGACAAATGGGCTGCTGATGTTGACATCAATGGTAGGGCACAAGGGGTGAGGGATGGTAGTGAGTGAGATTTTAAAAAATCAGTCCCATGTCTCCACTTCAGTTTTTTTTTTTTTTTTTTTTTTTTTTTTAACAAATCTCCCATTCTGCTTTTGATGTTCAGAGGGCTGTTGATTAGCTGTGTATTACAGTTCATTTTTTTACAGCAGTCTTGATGAGCATGTCTTTGTAACTATATCTATGGTGTGTCGTCAGCTTGTTTGATCATTTCATTGTGTTGTGGTTAAATAATATGTTGTTCCATGTACTGACTATATGATGAATAGATATAAGTAGGATAGGATTGTAAAAATATTAGATTGACAAGTGTGTATTAGATATATAAATAAGGTAAGGCAGTAATGCAAGACCTACAGGCAAAGCTTGTAAGGTTTCAGCTCAGCCACGCTAGGCCTCAGGCTTACAGTGATTTGACATGAGTAAGTGATCCAGGAATGACCCTATGCCAATAAGATCACAAGATTACTGTAAAGGATGTGCCAATAGGTTGTGACCTGAGAAAATATACCACAGTGTACCCATATAGACCTCAGTGTACCTGTTCAGACTGCAGGGCACCTGATTGTAACATCACAGAAAGTTCTGCTCTGGCTGGGTGTTACCATGGGAACATATGTACATAAATGTTCATGAGAAAAAGAGGAACTAAGAGGACAACCCATGAAGAGTGGAGTACCCCAAGATTCATGTGATGTGGAAGTACAGATTAGGTTGGAACCCTTATGCAGAAGGTAGTAGGGGGTGGTCATAATAACAAGATAAAAGGGTTCCCTTGTATGGATAGGGTTGGAACACCCCAGCCAGAATCATCCATCTATTGATGACCACCTGTTGAGAGATCCACCAGACTCTATATTATCTTTGGGTATGTGAGGATGAATATGGCATTGGCTATTGCTTGGGCTCTCTCAGGTTGAGAAAATTGGTATGTGAGTGTAACATAACATACAAGGAAAAAATCTTGTTTGCATTATAACTGTGTGTGTGTGTGGTCACTGTATATGTTGTTTGTGTGTTCCTAGAGCGTCCAAATCTAAGGGTGATTTCCACGTTATTGATCTTAAAACTGTAGCATCACAGGAGCTGGACTCACTGTAATTTACCACAGAACTATCAATTCATTCAATTAAATAAAAGCTACAGATGGGGTAAAAAAAAAACCTTTTGAAAAGGCAGTAATGAAGCAACCGTGTGTCTACATTATATTTTAGATAATAGATGTGATGTTTCATTACAGAATAATATGTTTTTGTAACAGTTGTCAGTTTACTTTTTTCTCCAGATTTTGCTGGAAAATGCTTCTGACTGTGTTTGCTGGTACTTAGGAATATCTGTACTCTGCTTAGCTGTCATTTTTATATGTTTTCTACTGACAGTTTACATTGTCACTTTTTTTTCTACCTCCTTTTTTCTTTTGGCCTTTCCCAGCCAGGAACTGTTACTCAATTGACTCAAGTTTCCAAATTGTTTTTGTTGGGATATATAAATTTGACTTGATTGCTTTACTAAAGGTCATATTTGTTTTTCAGTAGGTCTTTTAATACTCGAGATCATGGCATTGTTGCCTGTGGCAAAAGCTTAGAGAACATTTTTCAATGTAGAAAACTAACCCAGGAGAGGACTAAGAAATTGGGTTTAATTTTTTCAATTCATAACCTTATGTAACCCTTCCCTGAAAACCCACAATCCATTCTCTTGCACTTAATGCTAAGAGAGTTTTTGCAGTTTTCCTGCCATGTGTTGGATTTACTCTCCTCTTAAAAGGTGGAAACTGGTACAAATACAAAGTTAATATTTTTGGCATCATAAAGTGGTTGCTTTTTGGGTGATACAATTTTAAATTCTATAAGGTTTGAAAGATGCTATAATGTTTTGGTTTATTAAGCATGGTTGTTTTTTTTTTTGTAGTTTTGTAAGAGAAAGATGTGAAACAGCCAATGATGTGGTGATAGTAAGACACTAAAGTGAAAAATTGTTAAGGTGTCATGTTTCTCAAAAATGATTTACTACCACTGTACTTGCATCAGTTAGAATTTTACTTTGTGTGGTATTGTTTTCAAAAGACTTGTATTATATGTTTTCACACCATTGTGAGTCTTGGATATTTTACAGGCTTTCTGTGTAGTTGAAATAATGTATTTGTTCTTAGAGTTTAGGTTTTTCTTTTAATGTTTGTTTTAAACTCAACTGGGCACTTTCTTTCAAAATAAAAATGCAGAAAACTGAACCGGTTATATCTGTAACAAGGGGCTTTTTTGCCAAGGAGATTATTGAAAAATGAATGGGTGTTTTACATTCCATGCATGTTTACTTAATCTGACTGTACATCTTTGGCACAGATTTCAGTGGAGTCATCTTCTAAGAAGTTTGACTGTACTAGTGAGCTGTCTGGGAAAAGATTGCATTATCCTGCTGTGGCTATATGTAATACATCTGTCATAAAAACATTGTGAATCATTTTCCTCACAGATAATTTGCCATTTCTATGTGCTACTCAGAAAGGAAAAATTGTCTTTGGGTATAGGTAATTCTATTTCCAAACTAACAGAAAAACAGCAATGACATGTAGAGCTATATTGACTACAGGAGACTCACAGGAGTCTTGTTGGTGGATGCCAGTATTTCTCTAGGCTTGGCCAGCCGGAGGTAGGTAACAAGAAGAGGGGACAAAAAGTAGCTTTATTCATAAAAGGGAGAAATAGAAGCTTAATGCTACATATGACAGAAGGCTCTGGATTAGGCTGTGGTGCGCAGGGTGCCTTTCTTAATCAATTTCTGTGCATCAGCCAGCATAAATTTTGTGCTCCATATAAAACAGAAGTTGAAATTTGGGGTGTGCTTTAACTGGCAAAAGCTTTTGGGAGGGAAAAAGGCTGCCCAAGTTCATTTGTATCCATTTTTTGTGACAGAATTCTTTATTCCTTGTTGTTTACGCTTCTTCATGTTCAGCTGCTTGATGAGTTACGGTTTATTAATAAGATATCCATGGCTGATTTTATGAGTAGATAGGTGGTGTATATGTGGAAGACTGGTTGTTACAGGTATCTGTCTCTCAAATTCATTGAAATGTCAATTGCCTGTCAAATGAAATATTTCATTTTCATAAGTTCTGAAGCTGAATGTTACAATTGAAGTAACTGAAAATAAAACTGATCAGTTTAATTTTCCCTACTTCATCATGAAGTATGGCTGTTTGCCAACATTTATCTTCTTTTGTGGAAGGATCATGTGGCAAATGTTTTCAGCTTTCAGTAGCAAGATAATTGACCTTTTAAAATGGGAACATTCTAATAATGTTTCTTGAAAATAAATAAAAACACGTTTTAAAATAAATTCTGAGTAGCCTTTCTCATGTAGTCCAGGTAAGTGGATACGTAATTAACCAAAGCTGTGACTTACTCTGGCCTTGCTGGGGAAAACTAGTGGGAGGGAAGGGAGAGGAACAGGCCAAATGACAGCTAACATCCGTATCATCTTCCATTGAGATCATCCTTTGTAGAAAATAGTGCTGCTGGTTTGTACTTTTCCATTAGCTGAGACGGCAGACAGTCAGTTGTGCTGTCTCTGCATTGAATTCTCAGTTTTGTTTTTTTGTCTCACTAGCAGGAAATACGACAATGTAGAATATTTGCTTCTACTCTCTAAGGTTGCGTGTGGCCCCTTCAGTATATCCCCTGACCTTAGTGGCCGGGAGCTTCTAAAGTTGAGGCTGCGTGACTCCCCCTCTCTCAAATCAATTTAACTGAGCTGTGGCGATGTTATAGTTTGTTCTACACAGACTGGGCTTGTGTGCAACACTAATGAATTAGATGCTGTCTTGGTGACACTGGCTGTATGTGTTGAGATTTAATCCATTTAGCATTTTTCCACTGGTAAATATGTACGGTCAGAATAAATTACTTGATCTTCTGTCTCTTTTCTGACAAATAAAGGAATAATTATTAAAAAGTGTCCCCAAACCTCCCAAAATAAAACAAAAGGTGTTAATGAAAATGTCATTAGTTAGATATTATAGACCTGAAAGTATAAACAAAGGTTACAAAACAAAACCTCTTGGAATTCTTGGGAGATAATACACTGTAAAGGTTTAATAAAATTAAGCATGTTGGTTTTAAGGGGAGAGTGTGAAAGATGTATAAATTAAGATGTGTAGGCATTAGTATCACATGGTGAAGCTGAAGGGCATGTGATTGATTCAATTTTTCTGAAGAGGGGTACTTGCCTACAAGAAATTTTGGGAACACTGCTTCAACACAGGTAAGGGGAATCTTTTGGCTTACTGAGGCTGGCTTCAACCAATAGACACATTTCAGGTGCTGGTCTATTTGGCTGCTGCTGGTAGAACCAGCCTATTTCCTATGACAAGCAATGCCGACTTGCATAAATTCCACCTGTCCCACTCTTGCATAAATTCCTCCTGCCCCACTCTTTTTGTTTTTGTTTTAGTTAGTGTATGTGATGTTTTTTATTGCTGATCCTGACAACTGGCATTATTCTTCTGAGGTGAGGTGGAGGGAAATTGTCAGATTGTGTAAATCCCTGTGGAGCCTGCCAGTGCAGTTACATTGGAGGAAGCAGGGACTAAAAATAATGGGAAGCCGATTTTCCTGCCTTCTGCCCTGCCAGTGTCTTTGAGAATCTAAAGATGTGTGAGGACCTGGGATTGTTAGGAAATTAATGTGCTATGTCTTAATGCTACAGTTCTGGGGCTAAACAGATGGTGTCATTAGCCTACAGTGGAGAAGGACTATTTTTTGTTAAGATAAAAGGAAGTAGCTGTGGGTGGTGAACCAAAAAGCTTATAAATTGATGGGACCTAAAATGTATTTAAAATTGTGAAGTGTAAGGTTATGATTGTTCATTGTCAATTACAGTCCTTTTGATAGAAGAGACTTACATGCCCTTGGAGGTAGCCTTTAATGGCAAAAAAAAAAAAAAAAAAAAAGTGTGGTGTTCAGTTATTTTTAATGTTTAAGCACAAGTGGAGGAGTAGAAGCACGAAAAGCAAACACTCTTCCTTCTCTTGGCTAATAGTGATTACATTGCTTTGGAGTGACGGCAAGCATGGAGCTCACTTGCTTTTACTCCCTGCATGTGCATTAAGAGGCTATCGGAGAATCTGGGGGTCCTGCAAACATTGTTTACATCCTTGATTCTGTTAGTGGCTTTTTGTGTGTTTCTCACATTAACTTATTTTGAGCTTGGTTATGTCTTTATTTTTTTTTTTTTAATAAAATACAATGTCATTCACAAAAGTTAAGAAGAAAAATATAACTAAGCAAAGAAAAATAACTTGCTCTGGTCAATTGCTCTAATTGGACTTATTTTAAAAAGAAAGCTTCGCTGAGTTAAGAAATAATTGAAAAAGAGGTTGGGGAGGGCGTGGAGGGTGCTTGGTCAGAGGTTTCATGCTTGGGAGAAAATCCAGTTACATCAGTCAAGCCTTAGAGCCATTTCTCTTCCACTTGTAATAAATATTTCACCTAACACTTGGGCTGCAAAAGGAAAAATATTTAATAACTTTGATAATTAGCCAATGTGTGCCTGCTTGATCTTCAGTAGGTCTTTTCCGTGAAATGTAATGTCACAATTCCATTTAATTCACGTTAAATGACAAGACATTTGGTTGTGATTGGGAGGAAAATATGTTCAAATACATCTTACAAAAAGCAAAGTGTAAGAGGGTGGGGAAAATTAGCATCAGAACTAATTGCAGAGGTTTGGTCAGTAAGCTTTTGTGATCACAGCAAGTCTCCAGACCCTGACATGGAATTTACTTATCCTTGGTGCTGGGGTGCATCCATGCAGTTTCTGTCATGGCTGTGACTTAGTTCCTGCCATTAGCTTGTTCTGTGTCCTGTCAGCAGAGAGTGGCTGGCTTTCTTCACCCACTGCAAACCCTCGAAGCCTCACAAAACAGCATTTTCCTTAAATAACTGCATTCTGTTCTTCTAAATTTTACCTGATTTACATATTCCACATTTGTCCCTCTTATGCTGCTTTTCATTATTTTGTTTTGCTGTCTGTCTTGGGATCATATTCTTACAAGGATGGATAACTTACAATAGATCATTCAAATTTTGCCTCAGAAGTGTCCACTGGAAGAATCTTTTCTTGACTGTATTTGTTTTAAATTAGTTGGCTAACTTCTGTGAATTATTTGGTTTGCTGCTGGTTTGAGCTTATCTATTTCCACACTTGTTGGATACATAGTTCATATGGTGTATTTCTGTCCCAGATTAGACAAATAATTCTTAAAATCAAGTTATCAGTGCATGTTCTTGTTACTATTCAATATTTGTTTTCTGTAACTATTCCTTAAGTATTTTAGAACTTGCTGCTTCTGAGGATGTTACTGCAAGTAAACTTGTTTAATAAAATACTGACCCAAAGAAAACATGCGGCGTTTGAACATTAAGCGAATGGTTCTTCTTTGGAAAAATTACTTTGCAATACTCACCCAGCACTAGATCTGAGTCAGCTGGTAAAAAGAGGAAAGGTTATTAATGCAAACTCCTTGAAGTGCAAACTATAGACTCCTCCAATAAGTCTAGCGCTAGCTATCTGCTTGACATAAACTTTTGTCATGTTTGATTATATCCTTTAGATGATTAACTTCTGGGCAGTAATTGTTAAGTTGCCAGGCACCCATATTGGCTTAATAAAACCTGCTCAGCAGACATGCCAAACTTGTGAAAAAAAATGCAGAAATTGGGCTTGTTTTTGGCTTAATTGGCTTGTGAGTTGCTTGTTGGCTAGTTTTTGGCTTGTAGCTTGTTGCTGCTTTTTTTTGATTTGTTCCCTGCAAGCAAGGGCAATGGGGAGAAGCCGGGTGCGGGGGGGGGGGGGGGGGGAAGAGTCAGGTGCACAGTGGCACACCACAGTCCCAAAGTGCAAGCCGGGGGGAATCTAGTCACATAGATAATGGGATTCTTAGGGATTGGCTTGTTTTAGCCTTGTTTTGAAATGGGATTAGCTTGTTTTTTTGGCTTATTGTGAAAGTCAGGGTGCTTATTTACCACGTGAAACTTGGCAACTGTGCTGGTCAGGTATGACAGCACTTGTGGATAATGGAAGAAGATTATAAAGTTTATCACTTTCTGTCTGGCTTCATGAGTTCTTCAGAGGGTTATTAGTATTAAACAACATACGGAGGGGGAGGGGGAGAGAATGCCAGTCAGTATAGTTGGAAGATTTGTTTCCCTTTTACAAACATTTTCTACTTTTTAATGTAGTGTAAAATCAGAAATGTGATAGATATTGCTCTCTTTTTTTTCCCCTTTTATTATTGTCCCCTTATTTTGGGGGGTGGGAAATAAATTAGTCATAGATGCTTTTGAAAATGTTTCTCTAGTCACATTTTAAAAGTGATTTAGGCCATGTCTACGCTTACAAGCTTACAGCAGTACGTCTGTACGATATAGCTGTACTGCTCTGAGTGCTTATGTTAGTCGTGTTATGCCAATGGGAGAGGGCTCTCCTTTTGACATAATAAAACCAGCTCAGTGAGAGTCGGTAGCTATGTCGGTGGGTGAGTCTCCTGCTGACAGCGCTGTGCACATGAGCGCTTATGCAGGCAAAACTTATGTTGCTTGGGGTGTGTTTTTTCACACCCCAGGCGCAACAAAAGTTTTGCCCACATAAGTGCTAGTGTAGACATGGCCTAAGTCTCCTTGAAAGTCAATGGGACGTAAGTGCTTTTGAAAATGTTACTCAGTGCCTTGAAGAAGGAAATCTACAACCAGCGGGGAGAAGAATGCACATTTCAATAGCTACATTTCTCCTGGTAGGAAGGGGTTTACAAACCTGAAAATCATTTGATAAATACATACTTATTTGCAGAAAGTACACGTAGAGTAATCAAATTTAGTTTAATAACTTATTTCCTTTAATGGCCTAGGAAAGAGTGATAAGGACAGAGAGCTGGGTACTTTTATTGGTAGTTTTAATGTTCTACTGAGTGTTCTAGGTTAAGAGTCACTGCATTAGTCAGACATTGCCATGACAAACTGCTATTAAGTCTGTAATGCTTTTGATGTTTGAGGGCATTATAATGAACTCCAATTAGGAGTCCTTGTATTGTCCTTGTATTGGTCACCTCATTACAGATGTTCTGGTCTCACTGATGAAATTGCACTTCTGTACACACATTCAGAATGGAGGTTTATATGTTGATAAATATTAAATATTAACCAGAGAAAAATGTGTTAGTGCCACTGCTTCAGTTATTGATCTCATTTCCTACTGTTTCATTGAATTTGTAATTAAATTTGAAAAGAAGCTTTTCTGAATTTAAATATGTAGAAACTTGAAATACCACTGTCTATCCTGCTGACCAGTTCTGTCTTTTTTTTTTTTTATTTGTACTCCCCCATCTGTCTGTATCCATCTGTCATCTCTTGTCTTGCATGTAATTGTAAGCCCTTTCGGGCAGGGCCCATCTTTACGTTCTGGTTTGTACAGTACTTAACACCCAGGGGTCTTGATCCAGGACTGGGGCTCCTAGGTGCTACCATTAATGCAAACAATAATAACTGTCAACTTGAGTATAATTTTTAAGTAAACTAATTGTGTGTGGGGGGGAGAGGGAAACATTTTTAGTAATTCAAACTGATCTTCACTTAGACAGAATGGAAAAGCACTGGTACTTATAGTGCAATTGGTCTTTTGTCACATGAAGATGTGTCCTGGGGACCTATGCATGTTACTTAGTTTTCCTTCTGCCCCATCTCCATGGATGGGCTGACTAAATGGATGTTTCTGGAGAACTTTATTGCATATCATACATTTTCAATGCAAAATGGTCAGTCTCTGTCTGGCTGACACTATCGAATAAACATTTTTAAAAATGTGTTCGCCAGGGAAATCAGAACTGCTAGCCCAGGGGTCGGCAACCTATGTACAGGTGCTAAAGATGGCACGCGAGCCGATTTTTAATGGCACACTGCTGCCTGCTGGGTCCCAGCTTCCGGTCCCGCTCAGTCTGCTGCCGAACCCAGGCCGGCAGCAGGCTGAACTGGGCCGGCGGCCGGGACCCCGGCAGGCACCATCATGCCATTAAAAATCCTACCCCCCCATCCGCTCTTCTCCCCCCCCCCCCGCAGGGGCAGGGTGAAGAAGCTTGGTCCTGCTGGCTGCTGCTGCAGGGCAGGCAAGGTCCCCCCTCCCCCGCCTCTTCCCGCAGCATACTGGGTTCCTGCCCCTCCTCCGCTCCCTCCCTGCTGCTGATCAGCTGATGGCCCTTGCGAGGGAGGGGGATAAGCGGAGCCGCAGTGCGTTCGCTTCTCCAGGGAAGAGGCGGAGAAGAGGTGGGGCCAGGGCCCTGGGGAAGGAGGGGTTGGAATCATGGCACATCCCCCTCCAGCCCCCTGCCGTGAGCTGTTCTGGGCAGGGGGCTGGGAGCACTCCCATGACCCTATCCCACACTCCCAGCCCTCTGCCCTGCACCTCTCCCACACTCCCAGCCCTGACTCCAGCCCCCCCCACATACCCAGCCCACCCACATCCCATGTCCTGACTCCTGCACCCCCCACACATGTCCCCAGTCCCCTGCCCTGACTCTTGCACCCTCCACATTCCCACCCCTACCCTGAGCACCAAACGGGAGCTCCTGCACCCCCCACCCCCATTCCCACCTGCACCCCTCACACCAAATGGGAACTGCCTAGGTAAGCACTCCGCACCCAAACCTCCTGCCCCTACCCTGAGCCCCTTCCCTCATTCTAGCTCCTGGCCAGAGCCTACACCCCAACCCCCAGCCTGCTCCTTCACCCCCAGCCCTGTGCTCAGTGCGCTCCCACCCTCAGTTCAGTGCAGAGAGAGAGGAAGAGAATGGACTAGAATCAGGGAGAAGGTAGGTACCCACTCTGTGAGCAGGACCAGGATCCTAGACTGGCAGCGGGCTGAGCAGGGCTGGCAACCGGGACCCTGGCTGGCAGGAGCCAACGGATGGAACCGGTCATAAATGTAAAGGGAAGGGTAACCACCTTTCTGTATACAGAACTAGAAAATTCCTCCTGGCCAGAGGCAAAACCCTTTCACCTGTAAAGAGTTAAGAAGCTAAGGTAACCTCGCTGGCACCTGGCCAAAATGACCAATGAGGAGACAAGATACTTTCAAAGCTGGGGGGGGTGGGGGAACAAAGGCTCTGTCTGTCTGTGTGATGCTTTTGCTGGGAACAGAAAAGGAAGGGAGTCTTAGAACTTAGTAAGTAATCTAGCTAGAAATGCGTTAGATTCTGTTTTGTTTAAATGGCTGGTAAAATAGCTGTGCTGAATGGAATGTGTATTCCTGTTTTTGTGTCTTTTTGTAACTTAAGGTTTTGCCTAGAGGGATTCTCTATGTTTTGAATCTGATTACCCTGTAAGATATTTACCATCCTGATTTTACAGAGGTGATTCTTTTACTTTTTCTTTAATTTAAAATTCTTCTTTTAAGATCCTGATTGTTATTTTCATTGTTCCTAAGATCCACGGGTTTGGGTCTGTGTTCACCTATGCAAATAGGTGAGGATTTTTATCAAGCCTTCCCCAAGAAAGGGGGTGTAGGGCTTGTGGGGGAGAAGTCTCCAAGTGGGCTCTTTCCCTGTTCTTTGTTTCACATGCTTGGTGGTGGCAGCATAGGGTTCAAGGACAAGGCAAAGTTTGTACCTCGAGTAAGTTTTTTAACCTAAGCTGGTAAGAATAAGCTTACGGAGTCTTTCATGCAGGTCTCCACATCTGTATCCTAGAGTTCAGAGTGGGGAAGGAACCTTGACAGAACCCCAGACCGGCAGTGGGCTGAGCGGGCTGGCGGTGTAAAATCAGCATTTTAATTTAATTTTAAATGAAGCTTCTTAAACATTTTGAAAACCTTGTTTACTTTACGTATGACAATAGTTTGGTTATATACTATGTAGACTTACAGAGAGAGACCTTCTAAAAAACCTTAATTACTGGCATGCGAAACCTTAAATTAAAGTGAATAAATGAAGACTCGGCACACCACTTCTAAAAGGTTGCCGACCCTTGTGCTAGCCTGATGACATGCCAGTAAAACTGCCAGGGATTTGCTGCTCACTCTGTAATATGCGGGAACAATTCAGGGAAGAGCTGAATTGTCTGTTATAGCCCCCAGACAGCTACTAGAGTCCATTAGTTCATTGGAATATCTGTAATTTCTCTCTCCTTCCTGAAGCCACCACGGCAAACTGTTGGGAAAGAATTAATTTTTTTCTGGGCACTGTTGGAGGCTTTTTTCTTTCCTTTTTTGAACAGTAGGTAGGAAATCTGAAGCTGAAATCTAAACTTGAAGATATATGGGAAGGGTAATAGACACTTGGAAAGAATATGAGCATTTGACTTTTGGTATAGAACGTAACCACTACATGTAAGCTGCAGCCTTTCTAGCAACAAGGGCCATGTGAATAGAACAATCATCATGTTCCATGGAGAATCAGGAGAGTTTTTTGCCATAAATGTTAGCAGAACTGGAGCATAGATGCATAGCCATTGCATTGCCAGACAAAACTCTAAGGGCTTGTCTCCACTTACCAGGGGATCGATGTGCGATGATTGATCTACCAGTGATCGATTTAGCAGGTCTAGTGAAGATCCGCTAAATCAACCACTGATCACTCTCCCTTTCACTCCAGTACTCCACCGGAACAAGAAGCATAAGATAAGTCGATGGGAGAGTTTCTCCTGTCGACCTAGCACAGTGTAGCCACTTCAATAAGTCAACCAAAGGTACGTCGACTATGTGATTCACGTAGCTGGAATTGCATAACTTAGGTCGACTTAACCCCATAGTGAAGACCTGCCATAAGTGTGATTTTTACTCTGGGAAGCAACTCTGTAAGAATGGTAATGTGAGGTTCCATGTTTTTGGTGTTGATTCCATGTCAAGTGTGCTCAGATTACAGGCAGTAAATGTTTTTTCTATTTGTCAGCCCTACACCCTCAAGTTAGGATCTGCCAGTCAGAGTGGGATCTCAACTTTCACACACAACTTCTTCACCAGTAATAAAAGTTCTGCAGGCCAAATGGGTTCTCAGTTACACCTCTGCAGCCCCATTGTCTTTGCATTACATATGTACATGCACAATAACTTGAACTATAATATTTTGAATACCAGTTGGCATTAATGTTGTTCCATATATTTTCCAATGGAATTAAGTTTCCTTATATTTTTGTTACACAGTACAAAATGGCTTGGAAGATGTTGCACTCTGTTGGATTAATGATCTTCAAAAGAGTTCAGATATAGTGACAAGACAGACCAGAATTAATCCGTAATTTTTCATTTGTTGAATCTTTCAAACATTTATCTGAAACAAACCAGTTGTCTCTTGATTTTTAGTGCACAGCTTATAAGCATCTGAGTCTATATCTATATATTTATATATTTAATTTGGTACAAAAGCCAGATAAAGCTGAAGTTTGACAGACATTGACAAAATCCAAGAAAACGGTCAGGGTTGATGCTCGGTCCTAAACTCACATGGTTCTGCTTTCCATTTCCCCCACACTCTGTACATGCATGACATGAATACAGAACCAAATGTCAGCTTTACATTAACAAATGGTAAGGTTGTGACACACTTGAAAAAGGCCAGGCAATTACAAGTAGTTTATTTTGTATTTAATTTAATATAACATGTCACGAGAGTAGAGATGCTGAAGAACAAATGAGGGCATGTCTGTTTTTATCCTTAAGTTGTTTTATTAAAGAAAGGTATTGTAATATATGAATTACTAGACTGATTAGCTACAAGAGCTCCAGCTTGGCAAAAAAAAAATTGAATGAACTACATTTGAAACTCGCCTTGAACTATACCTATGGTTACATAATACACTTGTTTTTAATCACTAATGATTAACTTTTTAAAAGTGAGTGCAGGTTGTCTGTTTGGAACAAACACCTGAGTGTTTTCACTTTTTTTGATATATTTACCAATCACTGGTAAATATTTAAAGATTGTAAATCACATACATGTTGTCTTCAAAGCCTGCTTTTTTAGAAAAATGTGGTTATTTTTAATTCGTTAGATTTCATTGTTGGCTTCTAAACAGTGATACAAAATCAAAGCTGCTCAGTGTTTTTGGGGTTTTTTTCCGTTCAATCTGACTTCAGTCAAGATGAAGAACTAGTTCAAAAAGAAAAGACTTCTAAGTACTTAGAAATATACTATACAGAGCCCAAACTTCACTATGTTAGTTTTTTAAAAAATCTACACAAACAGTAAAGGGTCATCTTAAAACCAAAACAGACCCATAAGAATGTCCCATGATTACTGAAGTCCGGAAGGTGGCACATGTTTCAAAGCCATGACCTTGGAAATTTTAGTGAGTCACCTGATGCTTCCAGACTATGGTATTTTCCGGTTACATATGCTGCTTTTGACATTTAACCGTGCCTCCATTGCAAATAAATTAGTTTACTGTATTTCTTTAACAATGTGCTTGGCACTGTGCATGCACAGTATGAAGACCATTCCTGCCAGTTGCTCACAGTCTAAAAGACTGACACAAAAGAAAAAAAAATGCAGTGCTTCATTTAATGTGGTGTTAGGGAATTGAAAAAAAATTATTGGCTCATGTAAATGTTACTCATCTGTGATTTCCAGCCTTGTCAGGATTTTTCTATTTGACACTGGAGTACAATGATGTCTTTCTAGTTCTGATGCATCTGAAAGCTTTGAGGTTCTGTATGGAAGGGAAGTGTCTATGGCCCTTATCCTGCAACTGACTCCTTGCAGGCACTGCAGCCCAGGCTCCGTGCAGGTGTCTGCCAATACAACCCCTCATAGTGTGGAAACAGTTATACCAGTATATGGGGGGAAGGAGAATAAACTGCTAGTGTTAGGTACGTGTCTGGGGTATAACTGTGCCCACACTACAGGCGTTTGTACTATTTTAACTAGACAGGGTAAAACAATTATACCTCCTAACTGACATGGTTACACTGGGACAAAATCTAAGCATAGCCCAGACCCTAGTTGCAGGTTTAGGGGCCTTTGGAAGGAAATGGAGACGCTATAGTGAGTTCAGTGGTAAGTCTCTGATCTTTGGACTTCATAATCTCGTTTACAGTGACAATTAACCTTTCCTTTCATGACATCAGCTATGTATTCCTGCCATTTGCACTTAAAGGTGATCTTCAGAGGAAAAATCAAGAATTTTTTATGCTTTGTTTCACCCTAAAGCATACAGGATTATTGAATATTTTTATTTTCCTGATGTTTGTGAAGAATATCAGGTTATGTCTACTTAGTTTTCACTGGAGGACTCAGTGGTCAACCGTAGAACTAATGGGATTGCAATATCTCAAGAAACAAGAGTGAAACCTGATAGACAGCAAGGGGAGATTTAGACTATTTAAAACTTTTTTGCTTTAACAATTTATTTAAATTTAATTACGTTCCTGATGAACAGTTGGGAGAAGGACTTCTCTTGTCCAACTATCCAGTCCTTTAGGGTTTAAGAAGTCTTCTGGCAAAAGCAGGACAGACCTGGTATTTGACTTGCTTACATGGTCATATGTTCAAATGGATGACATTTCTCAGTTTATCTGTAATGTGATTGCCACATCTGATCAGTTACAAAATTTCAGGGAATACTCTTAGCATCAATGGGCAGGCAGATCTCTTAATTTTTGTGAACATTGGGGAACCTGGAAGGGGAAAATGGGGGACACATGGCATCTAGTTACAAGTCCCAGCAGCTCTAATCAGATCTGCAGTTGTCTGTAGCTCATAGGAACAGTTTGATTGTGCAATTAACATCTTCTAGCATACCAGCACTCCCCATCTCATCTTTGTCCTTTGTCTCAATTGAGTTCAAAATATTGGCACTCTAGATGACAAGAAATAAGACTCAATGGGCGGAGGAAAGATGGGAATGGGGGAACGTAGGTCAAATGGCACAGACCCCTGGCATGGCTAAAAGCCATTAACAGTTAAAAAGTTTTCTTAAGTGGCTTGTTGCAGGGAGAACAGGCTTGGGGGAAATGTTCAATCAGCACCGGGAGACAGAGGGAGAAGAGAGTGAAGCAAAAGTCCCTGGCCTGAGGGAATGGGTGGGGTCATAGGGAGTCCCTGGAATAGAAGAGTATGGGAGAGTGGCAAACAAGGAGCTTGTGGGGCAGGGAATGGAAGGATGCATGGAGACCCTGTTGTGTGCAGTGCACTTGGCCTACAGAAGCAACAAAGTATGTGCTTCTAGTTCTAAGTTGGTAAACAAGCGTGTCTGTCTGTCTGTCTGTCTCTCTATAAAAGCAGAAAAGATGCACAGAAAACTTTCTCTGTTTTCACTACAAGTCATCTTTAAACATCCACTTGGGCAGCCATTAATGACTGGCAGCATGATAGAATCTACTTAGAGGTTGTTGATTAATATTGACTTGTAAATAGATACTGGCGATGTTTGGAAATTTTAAAGCATTCCAAAGTTTATGAGCATAGTTTGGATGGGTGTAATTAACATCCATGATTGGCTGAAAACAGTTTTCTGCAAGATACGGGTTAGTATAACTGCTGTGCATGAACGGACCATGCGCAGAACTGGCGGGAAGATGGCGGACAGTGGGAAGAGCAAGACCGCGCCGACAGCTCCATCCACCGGCAAAGCGCTGATGGCGGAGCAGGTGGTGGCTGGATTCAGCTGGCTACGCAGGAGCAGTGGAGCCTGACCTCGAAGGTGGCGGAACTGGAGCGGGAGCTGAACGAGCACAGCCTGGTCATCGACACGTTGCGAGAGGTGGACCCCACTTGCAAGTGTTACTGCATGGTGGGCGGGGTGCTGTTGGAGCGCACAGTCAAGGAGGTCCTCCCTGCCCTGGAGAGCAACAAAGAGCAGATCAACAAAATCAAGACCCTGACCGAGCAGCTGCAGGTGAAGGGCCAGGAGCTGAACGAGTTCTGGGAGAAGCACAACATCCATGTGATGGGGGAAGAAGACCAGAAACCACTGCCCAAGGAGAGCTCCGATGGGGCGGGAGCCAAGACCAGCTCTGCTGGGGTCCTGGTCTCCTAGTAGGGAGACCACTGTGTCCAGGCCCCTTCCCAATGGACTTTCTGCATCCCTCCCCCTCCCTGACCCCTGAGGCTTAACTTTATTATTTGGAGTCGCTCTTGTAATTTTTTTTTGGTTAAATAAACATTTTTCTGTCAAAAAAAAAATAAAAAAAATATTTACATTGGGAAGGCTATTTGAACCTTATTGCATGTTCTTTTCTTAAAATCATCTTTATCCTGCTCTGCTTGCAAAATCCAATACTTTCTCTCTATTCCTTCTGATTCACAACCACAAATGGTTTTCTTTATTACTTTCCGTCTGTTAATCTTTCATATTAAAAGAAATTAGATACATCAAGAGAGGTGGGGAGCGAAACAACAGCGCCAACTGGAGTCCAATTAAACGCAACAAATCAAGGGAGAATCCATACGTGGACACTTCATTCAAAAGTCTCAGGACTTGAACAACAGAAGCACACTTCTGTTTGGAATTCTTAAAAGTGTATAAACCAACATCAGTGCCTTCTTGAGGCACGGCAGCAGTTCAGTCAAAATGAAACCTCTTCGGCTACTCAGCTGGAGGGAAAAAAATCATCATAGCAAGATGAGAACAAAACACATACTCATCTTTAGAGCTTTTTCTCACAAAAGCTCCTCTTAGGGCTAGTCTTACTATGGCTTAAACTGTGCTAATAACAGCCATGCTTAAAGGCTATTAATAACCCTCTGAGGATGTGTCTGGCGTGATTTCAGAGCACTGTTAAAACAATAATTAGGAAAAAAAACCTCCCTGAATCCCACTAGCTAAAATTTAGCAAAGATGATATTAATCACTCTTAAACCAATCTGAGAGCATGTCTACACTACAACCCTAAGTCGAACTATGTCCGCTGTCAAATGATGTGCACGTTATCCTCCTGTCAGTGATGCGGGTCCTCCCCAGGAGTGTGTCTGCTGATGGAAGAGGGGCAGTGTGGGGGCCTCTCCTCTCCCAAGTGGGAGCGGGGAGGGGCAGCCAGCCAGGCTTCTTATCTCCTTGAGCGGGGAGTCTCCGAGTAGCAGCCTGGCTAGAAGTGGGGAGCTGGGGGCAGCCAGGCGGTAGCTGCCCAGCTTTCTTGTCAATTTCATGGCCTGGAGCTGTGAAATTGACAAGACAGCCAACCGCCCATGTAAGTAATGCAGTGTCTACCCAGACACTGCATCGCCCTAACTACACTGACAGAAGCTCTACACCTCTCTTGAAAGTGGAGTTACGTCAGTATAGGAGAGCACTTGCATTAGCAGGACAAGGCTGTAGTGTGTACACTGATATAATTAGGTTCACCTTAAGCTACCTTGCCTCGACCTAACTGTGTAGTGTAGACCAGGCCTGAGTGTCCACTCCAGTGAGTTGCACTGATTTTATTAAATGCATTTAGAAATTAACTTAGTTGAGTCAGTGCAGTTTGTGTACGTAGACAGCCTTCTGTCAATGGCTTTGTCTTCCCTGCATGCTAATCAGAGGGTAAGTCATCATGTGCTTGTCAATGCACAGTAGCCTATCGCCATACTGCCCAACCACATAGTTAATGCTAGCACATTGCTGTCACACCCTGCATCTGTACTGATGAGGTATGTGGCTATGACAAGCAGTACAGCTATCTGGGCTTGTATCACAAGATTTATACTGCCACAGCTCATAGTGTCCTGTGCTCTGGTGCAGTGTGTGGTGGGGCAACTTGTTTGTCTACTCTTTGGACAGTGAGAAGAAATGGTTTAGGCCCACAAAATTAATTTCCTGGCAGTAACCTAGCAGGTGTGGTGGTATGTTATATGCTGAAGGAATGGATCCTGTTTTCCCGGTTACCAGGACCTGTTGCTTTTTCCGAAGACAGTGTTTCCTTCAAACCTGTGCACAAACTGCTGCCGGGGACATTGGCAGTGGTTTCAGAGGCTGTTTTGGAGGTGGATCAGATGGAGGCAGCGGCTTGCAATTAGGAGTAGCACAACAGCAACTGGATGCGATGATATGGACATGAGGGCATGGACTGAATTGATGTTGTTAATGTATGCAGTATTGTAGCCGTGTTATTACCAGGATGTTAGAGATGCACGGTGGGTGAGGCAATTTCTTTTATTGGTTCAGCTTCTATTGGTGAGAGAGACAAGCTTTTGAGACACACAGAGCTCTTCCTCAGGTATGGGAAACTCACTCAGAGTGTCACAGCTAAATACAACGTGGACTGATACAGCTACAACTACAACTACCCTGCATACATGAAGAAAGGCGCATTCATGCAGTTGTGAGCAGCTTGCCCTGGCTCTTGAGCAACAGAGCACCCAACTGAGAGACCCAGTAATGTTGCTTTTTCCCTGTGGAAACTGGCAACCCTGGCTATAGAACTGTTGGAAAAATCTACACTTGGCACAGTGATCGTAAAGGTTTGCAGGGCAATTAGTGCTGTGCTGTCCCCCAGGCTTGTACAGTAGAAAATTATTTCTGAAATAATTCAGGGTTTGGAATGGATGGGTTCCTAAGCTGGGCAGTTGTGATTGATGGCATGGTGTATCCAGCCTGTGCATGCCATTTCAAGCAAGTGAGTTCGTTACTGGAAAAGGATATCACTCCATCATGATGCAGGACTTTGTAGTCCACGGTGGTTCTATTCAGACACCTACCTCTGATACATGGTGCCAGGATGTTCCAGAGGTGTAGCCTGATTCAGCATGGGCAAGCTGGTAGGTTGTTCTACCTTCCCCATCCCTCCAAAAACCTCCCACAGTTATCAGCGGGTGTCTGTACAACCTGTGGATTTTTAGGTGACCCTTTGCTGCTCTGGTTGATGAAGCCTTATCCTGATGTGTGTAAGTAGGGGAAGAGGCTGTTTAACTGCCTGAAGAGCAAGTGCAGGATGGTGGTGGAATGTGTCTTTGACCAACTAAAACAAGATGGCACAGTTTATAGACTTGCTTGGACTGAAGTCTTTAATGCCATGCAAGTGATTGGGGCATGTTGTGTGCTTCACAAAATATGTGAGCTTACGGGGAAGTATTTTGGCTTGGACTCATTTGCCGACGGTTAGAATCCTAGAACGTTCGGGCTGGAAGAGACCTCAGGAGGTCGTCTAGTCCAATCCCCTGCTCAAAGCAGAACCAACACCAACTAAATTAACCCAGCCAGGGCTTTGTCAAGCTGGACCTTAAAAAAAACATCTCTAAGGATGGAGATTCCACCACCTCCGTAGGTAACCCATTCCAATGCTTCACCACCCTCCTAGTGAAATAGTGTTTCCTAATATCCAACCTAGGCCTCCCCCATTGCAACGTGAGACCATTACTACTTCTTCTGTCATCTGCCACCACTGAGAGAACCTGAGCTCCATCCTCTTTGGAAACCCCCCCCCCCACACACACACACCTTTTCAGGTAGTTGAAGGCTGCTATCAAATCCCCCCCTTACTCTTCTCTTCTGCAAACTAAATAACTGCAGTTTCCTCAGCCTCTCCTCATAAGTCATGTGCTCCAGCCCCCTAATCATTTTCATTGCCCCTCCTCTGGACTCGCTCCAATTTGTCCACATCCCTTCTGTAATGGGGAGACCAAAACTGGACACAATACTTGAGATGAGTCCTCACCAGTGCCGAATAGAGGGGAATAATCACTTCCCTCAATCTGCTGGCAATGCTCCTACTAATGCAGCCCAATATGCCGTTAACCTTCTTGGCAACAAGGGCACAGTGCTGACTCATATCCAGCTTCTCATCCACTGTAATTCCCAGGTTCTTGTCTGCAGAACTGCTGTTTAGCTAGTCGGTCCACAGCCTGTAGTGTTGCATGGGATTCTTCTGTCCTAAGTGCAGGACTCTGCACTTGTCCTTGTTGAACCTCATCAGATTTCTTTTGGCCCAGTCCTCCAATTTGTCTAGGTCACTCTGGACCCTCTGCCTTCAGCTTAGTGTCATCTGCAAACTTGCTGAGGGTGCAATTCATCCCATCTTCCAGATCATTAATGAAGATGTTGAACAAAACCGGCTCCAGGACCAACCCTTGGGGCACACCGCTTGATACCAGCTGCCAAATAGACATTGAGCCTGACAATGTAGCCAGCTTTCTATCCACCTTATAGTCCATTCATCCAATCCATATTTGGCAAGAATGCTGGGAAGAATACTGTGGGAGACCATATCAAAAGCTTTGCTAAAGTCAAGATATATCACATCCACCGCTTTCCCCTATCCACAGAGCCAGTTATCTCATCATAGAAGGCAATCAGGTTGGTCAGGGATGACTTGCCCTTGGTGAATCCACGTTGACTGTTCCTGATCAGCTTCCTCTCCTCCAAGTGCTTCAAAATGGATTCCTTGAGGACCTGCTTCATGATCTTGCCGGGGACTGAAGTGATGCTGACCGGTCCATAGTTCCCCGGGTTCTTTCTTCCCTTTTTTTAAATATGGGCACTATATTTGCCTTTTTCCAATTAGCGTGTACTTACAAACTTATGATTAAATTTACTTATGATTCAGTGTGCACTTACAAATAACCAGCAAATGAACTACTTACTGCCAAAGGGTTTGTTAAAGCAAAGGTTTAAAGGATGCCATTTGTACTAGAGCATTCAAGCTGAGTGGTGAGTACGCTGGAGCTGAGTAATGGGTTTGCATGGGAGCATTGAGGCTGTTGCCTTCAAACATAGTATTTATGTATGTATTAAAGAAATAATTTCATCCATCTTCAGTGAAATTCATTGAGGCTAAAAATAAGAGTGGTCATATCAGCTGCCCTAATTTTGTGAAAGTGTATGCAAACATAAAACCTTCTCACTCCTCAGATTTGTACAGATAATTAGTGTATCTGCTTTTTTACTGTCTCATTAAATTAGGGGTAATGAAGCTGGTACTACTCATAGTGTGGTGGTCTGTGGCACACTGACTGTTTCCCCGAGAAGTTGTTCTGTATGTTTTATAGTACATGGTAACATCAAGGTAATTCCAAGGGGCTCGTGATTACTAGGGGTTCACCTCTGTGGCACATGACCTGGAATAGTCTCTCAAAAGTGTGGCTGTGAAACTCCATGTTTCGCTCCCCAACCCACGATCACGGCTGGGATACTCAGCAGCAGCTCTTTGCTCTCCATCCTTTGCTTCTCCTCCAGCTCTTGCTTTTCTCAGTGCACAGAGCACTCCTCATGCACCTCCATTATCAAGTCATCCCTGCTCCTCTGTTGCTTTGCTCTCAAATTCAGATTGCTGTCACTGAGACTTGAGTAAGCTCCTAGTTGCTGGGCCATCCCTTGATGAGTATGGCTATTTTCCCCTGACAGAGGGGAAAAAGATGAGTGCCCTTGATTTCAGACAGTTTTATTCTATAGCTACACAGGCTGCAAGTAAAATAACAATTTTTGTCTCAGAAGAATGCTATTCCCTTTGCTTACTCATTCTATCCTCAAACTTCCGTCTGAGAACTTTTCTAAAGAAAAGAAATGGAAAGTAAAAATAACTCACCAACTATCATATAAAATATAATACAATTAATATATATAAATTATTTTATGGGAGGCGGGCAGTTACTGGACAGCAATGGTGATTATGGTGCATCCTTTTCTGGTTGTTGCAGCCATATACGATGTTGTGGTGCTTCAGAAATTGGACCAGAAGAAAGACCAGTTATGCTACTGATAAGGGATGAGACCCTCCATTTACAACAAGGAAGTCTTTGAGACAGGAATTGCAAGTTACAAGGGTGGTGACGGCAAGTGTGGCTTGGCTTTCCAAGCAATCTCAGATACAACCTGGAACTTTCACTGAGTGAAAAATTCTATTTTATTACTTTGTCCAGAATGGACCAAAATCAATTGAGTAGTAAGCAGGTTTCTGCACTAGTGGCAGGGAGTCTTAAAATGCAGGTGGATTGGAATGGTCGTGAGTACCTTTAAGCACTGTTTTATGGCAGGTCATATTTTGGTCAGAATATGGTCACAAGACTTTTCTATTAATGCTTTCCATTTAAGAAAAAACCCTGCTGCTTGATTTGCTGTGAAGTGCCACTTTTCATTTTTATCTCTGCTTGTCTGCTGTTTTGAGCCATGTGAATGGGGGTGGGGTTGGCTAGTGCAATGGTTCAGCATCTACCCCCAACTGAAGCAGCAGCTAGGCTAAGAACCCATCCAAATACTTTGTAATATTCTTCATAATAACAACAGAGATGGCAGCCTCCATCAATGTAGGACTGTAGGCTCACATTAGGCCTGATTAAACTATAGTTTTAAATTGATTTTGGATATTAGCATGAACAATAGGCACAAATCATGTGACCAAAAAGAATGAACTCATGAGAAAGAAGGATCGATTGTGCTGCTTAGCGTAGGTGCAACATGCCTCAGGCAGCATGCGACCAGGATTCATCACTGAATTTGCTCCTCTGGTTGGACCATTAGCTTCTCCGACTTGGGCTGGTTACTGATGGGGAGTGCTAAGAAACTGTTAATGACCCAATTTCAGTGTTCTTATTTAAGGTTTGGTAAATAAAGAAAACATGGTTAATTGGCACCAGATGTAGAAAATAATGGGTTAGAAATGCTTCGTCCAGTAGTTGGAGAAAATATATGGCGAAGTGAGATAGGGGAAAAACCTTGAAGAGACAGAGTGCAGCCTTAAACTGTTTCAGGTGTCGTTAGCTAAGGTCCAATAACCAGCACTGTCCTCACTTATTTGTTATAGCATACTAAAAAACCCCAAGGTTTACTAGGGGTTCTTTGTTAGAGCTTTTCCTCACCCCTCTGGAGTCTTACCATGATGAGACGGTGTCTTCTGGGCCTGATCCAGTTGTGAGTATTCAGCCAATGCTTATAACGAAGGTTAAAATTTGTCACTGTTGTTTTTAGTAAAAATCATGGAGAGGTCATGGGCAATAAACAAAAATTCATGGAAGCCTGATACTTATCCCTGACTTTTACTAAAAGTCCCCTTGGAGGGGGAAGGGTGGCAAACAGAGCACTGCTGAGGCTTGCAGCTGTTCCAGCCCCATGGATGTTCCATTATTTATATAGTGCTAAGAGGGTTTTTCTCTCTGCAGCCCAAAGCTGCAACAAGCTTCTGGGACCTTCGTACCAGAACATACTCTGCATGCTGATACACAGGCTTCTTTGGGGCTGTTGTTCTGCCTGCTCCAGACGCTGGAGATGTGTGAAGCTGGAGAAACTGCAAATGGTGTGGCTATAGGCCAGGGGCGGGCAAACTTTTTGGCACAAGGGCCACATTGGGGTGGGGAGATTGCATGCAAGGCAGGGGACTGGGGTGCGGGAGGGAGTGTAGGATGTGGGAAGGGATGCGGTGTGCAGGAAGGGGCTCAGGACAAGGGATTGGGGCAGAGGAGGGATGTGGGGTGTATGAGGGGGCTCAGGGAAGGGGGTTGGGGTGGAGGAGGGGTTTGGGCTCCGGCCCGGAGCCGCTTACCTAAAGTGGCTCCGGGATGGCAGTGGCACACTGCACCGCACTACTCCAGGAAGGGTCCGGCACCATGTCCCTGTGTGGCCCCTAGGGGAGGGGGGGCACAGGGCTCCGAGCACTGCCCTTGCTGAGCCTCCAGGTACCTCCCCTGAAGCTCCCATTGTTCCACGGTTCCCTGTTCCCGGCCAATGGGAGCTGTGGGGGCGGCGCCTAGAGGCAAGGGCGATGCATGGAGTCCTCTGCCCCCCCACCCCCATGGGCTGCAGGGACGTGGTGCCAGCTGCTTTTGAGAGTGGTGCGGAGCCCGCGGTGCTATTGGGGGCAGTCCCGCAGAGCCGATCCAAAATTCTGAGGGGCCGAATCTGGCCTACAGGCCATAGTTTGGCCACCCCTGATATAGACCCTATGCAAGCAGATATGAAGCTATACCACTTCCAGTCATGGGTCTGAGTACAGGTGGAAGGTAAGGTAATACGCAGAAATGGGTGCCCAGTAGGCTTATGGGAAGGGACTGGAGGATCATGATATCAATTGTTGTGGGTGCCCCTGGCTGCACATTTTCACTTTATTAGTATTACGTAGAAACCCCCAGTAAGCTAGCTCATGGTCTGTCCTATAGCTCAGCACATGGAAGCTGCCTTGCCATGTGGATGTATATAAATGCATACCTTATTAAGGTATAAAAAACTTATTAAGGGTAGAAAACTAGGGTTGAGCACAAGGTTAGCATGCAATGAAGACAAGGCCGTTGTTTAAAAGCCCTGTTCTCCACTCACTGCCTAATTGAGGGCATTATTCTTAACTAATGTTTTGGTTATTTTAGGATGATTTCATCCCATCCATGCTCTCCGGCCAAGCCATACTGGAACAGTGTTCATAGAACCTCATTTAGAAGGATAAAGCCCGGTATAGACACATGACCACACCTGGGATGATAGGGCTGTTACGTAATAGCAAAGTTTTAACAGACAGGAGTATTTGTAGAGTTGCACTGTAGTCCAGTCAGGCCACTAGGAAAACTTCTGGTCACTTTTGGTTCTGTGGATAGCTGAATGATTTAAATATAAATATAATATAGTTTATATGGCCAGTACTGAAGTTTATAATAAAACAAGGCAGCTATTAAAAATCTAATCTGAGGTTTTTTCCTTACTGTTTGTTTCCCGGGTTTGTTTGCAGGCTGGGCCAGGTATTAAAGCTCTAAGTGCTCTAATGGGGGTAGTAGCCTTGGGCTCTTGAAGAATTGCTAATTTCAAACCTTGTAATTTAGTTAAATAGAAAAGTAACTGCGTTTAGATGGATGAGCTGCCAATTTTTTATTCCAGCCCAAAGATGCCAACCACACGTTATTGGTTATCTGTGTTAAAGCCTCCATGATGATTGACAGTTTGCACGTGATTGACATGACATTACTTTACTAGTAACAAGCCTTTTTTCTTGGAGCCTGTATAGCAGTGGTGGATAACCTGTGGCCTCCAGGCCGTGTGTGGCCATCAGGATAATCTGATTGTGGGCTGCGAGACATTTTGCTGACGTTGACCGTCTGCACGCATGCTCCCCACCCCAGCAGGGAACAGCGAACCACCACTGGGAGCTGTGGGGGGCCATGCCTACAGATGGTCAACGTCAGCAAAATGTCTCTCGGCCCGCAGTCAGATTACCCTGATGGGCCGCAGGTTGCCCACCACTGCTGTATAAGAAATAGTACATATGTATCTGATCATTTGGCGTTTCAGCAGTATGGGATTCACTCTCTTGTTCACTGTTGGTGAAACTCGCACAAATGTAGTGGGTCTACACGAAGTCCTCCATCACTTGACCTACATGGTGTGGCTGCCTGAATGAGAGGGGAGAGGCTGTGGATAATTAAGTATAGAGTGTACCACAGGGAATATGCCAGGAAGAGGGACCACAAGAAGGTGCCCCTAAGTGGATCCAGCAGTCCTATCACCTATAAAGAAGGATTTAGGGGAGCTTTGGCAACTATTTCAGACCATAGATGGGATTTTTGGCAATGGAAGGGGTTATTGAAACCTTGTGTCTTTTCTCTGTGTTGGCAGGAGTGTGTATGCATTCCATCTCCCAGACGCACGCAGTTTTTTGCACAAAGCCTGAATAATCTGACTGTGTTTCAACTACCATTTCTTTTCAAGTTTGCTGCTAGTGGAGCTCCAGCAATGGTAACAATGTTGGGAGCATTGGTATAGACCAGCTAGTGGTGTCATCACTACTGTGACATGTTTGTGAAAATGCTGGCGCCATGTTTGTTAGTGCTTGTCCCCCAATGAAGTTGCACAGGTGGTTGCAGGAATGCAAAGTAAAATGCTAGTGTAGATAATGCCTGTATTGATGCGGAGGCTGTGCATGCGAGAGAGAGTGCTTCACTACTTACAGGTTTCAGAGTAGCAGCCGTGTTAGTCTGTATTCGCAAAAAGAAAAGGAGTACTTGTGGCACCTTAGAGACTAACAAATTTATTAGAGCATAAGCTTTCGTGAGCTACAGCTCACTGTAAGGAGAGTGATCACTTAAGATAAGCCATCAGGAGCAGCAGGGAGGGGAAAGGAGGAAAACCTTTCATGGTGACAAGCAAGGTAGGCTATTTCCAGCAGTTAACAAGAATATCTGAGGAACGGTGGGGGGTTGGGGTGGAGGGGAGAAATAACATGGGGAAATAGTTTTACTTTGTGTAATGACTCAGGCTTGAATAGAGACTGGGAATGGATGCGTCATTACACAAAGTAAAACTATTTCCCCATGTTATTTCTCCCCTCCACCCCACCCGTCACTGTTCCTCAGATATTCTTGTTAACTGCTGGAAATAACCTTTCATGGTGACAAGCAAGGTAGGCTTTCCTCCTTTCCCCCCCCCCCCCCCCCCCGCTGCTGGTGATGGCTTATCTTAAGTGACCACTCTCCTTACAGTATGTATGATAAACGCATTGTTTCATGTTCTCTGTATGTGTGTGTATATATCAATCTCCCCTCTGTTTTTTCCACCAAATGCATCCGATGAAGTGAGCTGTAGCTCATGAAAGCTTATGCTCTAATAAATTTGTTAGTCTCTAAGGTGCCACAAGTACTCCTTTTCTTTTTGCGAATACAGACTAACACGGCTGCTACTCTGAAATCTGTCATTATGCAAGGCACTGAATTGAGCCGTATAGAGTGGAAATCTGTCAACTTCATGAAAAAACTCGTACAGATACAAGAGACATCATCTTCCTCTCCAAATGCAAACAGATGGACATCATACCGAAAGGACTGAAGGTAAAAAAATCCATTACAATCTACATACCACACAGACTATGCTGACAGCTTGTGCCACACACTCTCAAAGAAACTGCGGAACCACCTGATCAACATCCCCTACAGCAAACAGGGAAAGATTAAGAATGAGCTCTCAAAACTGGATACTCTCATAAAGAACCAACCTTCCACACAAACTTCCTCGTGGCTGGACTTTACAAAAACTAGACAAGCCATTTACAACACACGCTTTGCTTCTGTACAAAAGAAAAAGGACACTAAGTTACCTAAACTACTACATGCCACAAGGGGCCACAACAGTGGTTCCCGTAACCCACCCAGCAATATTGTTAATCTATCCAACTATACTCTTAGCCCAGCAGAAGAATCTGTCCTATCTCGGGGCCTCTCCTTTTGCCCCTCCACCCCCACGAACATGATACAGTTCTGTGGTGACCTAGAATCCTATTTTCGACGTCTCCGACTCGAGGAATATTTCCAACACACCTCTGACCAACATATTAACCCACAGAGACCTTCCTGCCAACACTACAAAAAGAAGGATTCTGGGTGGACTCCTCCTGAAGGTCGAAACAACAGCCTGGACTTTTACATAGAGTGCTTCCGCCGATGTGCACGAGTTGAAATTGTGGAAAAGCAACATCGCTTGCCCAATAACCTCAGCCATGCAGAACACAATGCCATCCACAGCCTCAGAAACAACTCTGACATCATAATCAAAAAGACTGACAAAGGAGGTGCTGTCGTCATCATGAATAGGTCGGAGTATGAACAAGAGGCTACGAGGCAGCTCTCCAACACCACTTTCTACAAGCCATTACCCTCTGATCCCACTGAGAGTTACCAAAAGAAACTACAGCATTTGCTCAAGAAACTCCCTGAAAAGCACAAGAACAAATCAGCACAGACGCACCCCTAGAACCCCAACCTGGGGTATTCTATCTGCTACCCAAGATCCATAAAGCTGGAAATCCTGGACGCCCCATCATCTCAGGCATTGGCACCCTGACAGCAGGATTGTCTGGCTATGTAGACTCCCTCCTCAGGCCCTTCGTTACCAGCACTCCCAGCTATCTTCGAGACACCACCGATTTCCTGAGGAAACTACAGTCCATTGGTGATCTTCCTAAAAACACCATCCTAGCCACTATGGATGTAGAAGCCCTCTACATCAACATTCCACAAAAAGATGGACTACAAGCCGTCAGGAACAGTATCCCCGATAATGTCACGGCTAACCTGGTGGCTGAACTTTGTGACTTTGTCCTGACACATAACTATTTCACATTTGGTGACAATGTAAACCTTCAAATCAGCGGCACTGCGATGGGTACCCGCATGGCCCCACAGTATGCCAACATTTTTATGGCTGACTTAGAACAACGCTTCCTCAGCTCTCGTCCCCTAATGCCCCTACTCTACTTGCACTACATTGATGACATCTTCATAGAATCATAGAATCATAGAATATCAGGGTTGGAAGGGACCCCAGAAGGTCATCTAGTCCAACCCCCTGCTCAAAGCAGGACCAAGTCCCAGTTAAATCATCCCAGCTAGGGCTTTGTCAAGCCTGACCTTAAAAACCTCTAAGGAAGGAGATTCTACCACCTCCCTAGGTAACGCATTCCAGTGTTTCACCACCCTCTTAGTGAAAAAGTTTTTCCTAATATCCAATCTAAACCTCCCCCATTGCAACTTGAGACCATTACTCCTCGTTCTGTCATCTGCTACCATTGAGAACAGTCTAGAGCCATCCTCTTTGAAACCCCCTTTCAGGTAGTTGAAAGCAGCTATCAAATCCCCCCTCATTCTTCTCTTCTGCAGACTAAACAATCCCAGCTCCCTCAGCCTCTCCTCATAAGTCATGTGCTCTAGACCCCTAATCATTTTCGTTGCCCTTCGTTGTACTCTTTCCAATTTATCCACATCCTTCCTGTAGTGTGGGGCCCAAAACTGGACACAGTACTCCAGATGAGGCCTCACCAGTGTCGAATAGAGGGGAACGATCATGTCCCTCGATCTGCTCGCTATGCCCCTACTTATACAACCCAAAATGCCATTGGCCTTCTTGGCAACAAGGGCACACTGCTGACTCATATCCAGCTTCTCGTCCACTGTCACCCCTAGGTCCTTTTCCGCAGAACTGCTGCCGAGCCATTCGGTCCCTAGTCTGTAGCGGTGCATTGGATTCTTCCATCCTAAGTGCAGGACCCTGCATTTATCCTTATTGAACCTCATTAGATTTCTTTTGGCCCAATCCTCCAATTTGTCTAGGTCCTTCTGTATCCTATCCCTCCCCTCCAGCGTATCTACCACTCCTCCCAGTTTAGTATCATCCGCAAATTTGCTGAGAGTGCAATCCACACCATCCTCCAGATCATTTATGAAGATATTGAACAAAACGGGCCCCAGGACCGACCCCTGGGGCACTCCACTTGACACCGGCTGCCAACTAGACATGGAGCCATTGATCACTACCCGTTGAGCCCGACAATCTAGCCAGCTTTCTACCCACCTTATAGTGCATTCATCCAGCCCATACTTCCTTAACTTGCTGACAAGAATGCTGTGGGAGACCGTGTCAAAAGCTTTGCTAAAGTCAAGAAACAATACATCCACTGCTTTCCCTTCATCCACAGAACCAGTAATCTCATCATAAAAGGCGATTAGATTAGTCAGGCATGACCTTCCCTTGGTGAATCCATGCTGACTGTTCCTGATCACTTTCCTCTCCTCTAAGTGCTTCAGGATTGATTCTTTGAGGACCTGCTCCATGATTTTTCCAGGGACTGAGGTGAGGCTGACCGGCCTGTAGTTCCCAGGATCCTCCTTCTTCCCTTTTTAAAGATGGGCACTACATTAGCCTTTTTCCAGTCATCCGGGACTTCCCCCGTTCGCCACGAGTTTTCAAAGATAATGGCCAAGGGCTCTGCAATCACAGCCGCCAATTCCTTCAGCACTTTCGGATGCAATTCGTCCGGCCCCATGGACTTGTGCACGTCCAGCTTTTCTAAATAGTCCCTAACCACCTCTATCTCTACAGAGGGCTGGCCATCTCTTCCCCATTTTGTGTTGCCCAGCACAGCAGTCTGGGAGCTGACCTTGTTAGTGAAAACAGAGGCAAAAAAAGCATTGAGTACATTAGCTTTTTCCACATCCTCTGTCACTAGCTTGCCTCCCTCATTCAGTAAGGGGCCCACACTTTCCTTGGCTTTCTTCTTGTTGCCAACATACCTGAAGAAACCCTTCTTGTTACTCTTGACATCTCTTGCTAGCTGCAGCTCCAGGTGCGATTTGGCCCTCCTGATATCTTTCCTACATGCCCGAGCAATATTTTTATACTCTTCCCTGGTCATATGTCCAACCTTCCACTTCTTGTAAGCTTCTTTTTTATGTTTAAGATCCGCTAGGATTTCACCATTAAGCCAAGCTGGTCGCCTGCCATATTTACTATTCTTTCGACTCATCGGGATGGTTTGTCCCTGTAACCTCAACAGGGATTCCTTGAAATACAGCCAGCTCTCCTGGACTCCCTTCCCTTCATGTTAGTCCCCCAGGGGATCCTGGCCATCTGTTCCCTGAGGGAGTCAAAGTCTGCTTTCCTGAAGTCCAGGGTCCGTATCCTGCTGCTTACCTTTCTTCCCTGCGTCAGGATCCTGAACTCAACCAACTCATGGTCACTGCCTCCCAGATTCCCATCCACTTTTGCTTCCCCCACTAATTCTACCCGGTTTGTGAGCAGCAGGTCAAGAAAAGCGCTCCCCCTAGTTGGCTCCCCTAGCACTTGCACCAGGAAATTGTCCCCTACGCTTTCCAAAAACTTCCTGGATTGTCTATGCACCGCTGTATTGCTCTCCCAGCAGATATCAGGAAAATTAAAGTCACCCATGAGAATCAGGGCATGCGATCTAGTAGCTTCCGTGAGTTGCCGGAAGAAAGCCTCATCCACCTCATCCCCCTGGTCCGGTGGTCTATAGCAGACTCCCACCATGACATCACTCTTGTTGCACACACTTCAGAACTTAATCCAGAGACACTCAGGTTTTTCCACAGTTTCGTACCGGAGCTCTGAGCAGTCATACTGCTCCCTTACATACAGTGCTACTCCCCCACCTTTTCTGCCCTGCCTGTCCTTCCTGAACAGTTTATAACCATCCATGACTGTACTCCAGTCATGTGAGTTATCCCACCAAGTCTCTGTTATTCCAATCACGTCATAATTCCTTGACATCACCAGGACCTCCAGTTCTCCCTGCTTGTTTCCAAGGCTTTGTGCATTTGTATATAAGCACTTGAGATAACCTGTTGATCGCCCCTCATTCCCAGTATGAGGCAGGAGCCCTCCCCTCACAGACCTTCCTGCCTGTGCTTCCTCCCGGTATCCCGCTTTCCCACTTACCTCAGGGCTTTGGTCTCCTTCCCCCGGTGAACCTAGTTTAAAGCCCTCCTCACTAGGTTAGCCAGCCTGCTGGCAAAGATGTTCTTCCCTCTCTTCGTAAGATGGAGCCCGTCTCTGCCCAGCACTCCTCCTTCATGGAACACCATCCCATGGTCAAAGAATCCAAAGCCTTCTCTCCGACACCACCTGCGTAGCCATTCGTTGACCTCCACGATTCGACGGTCCCTACCCAGGCCTTTTCCTTCCACGGGGAGGATGGACGAGAACACCACTTGCGCCTCCAACTCCTTTATCCTTCTTCCCAGAGCCACATAGTCCGCAGTGATCCGCTCAAGGTCATTCTTGGCAGTATCATTGGTGCCCACGTGGAGAAGCAGGAAGGGGTAGCGATCCGAGGGCTTGATGAGTCTCGGCAGTCTCTCCGTCACATCACGAATCTTAGCCCCTGGCAAGCAGCAGACTTCTCGGTTTTCCCGGTCAGGGCGGCAGATAGATGACTCAGTCCCCCGGAGGAGAGAGTCCCCGACCACCACCACCCGCCTTCTCCTCTTGGGAGTGGTGGTCGTGGAACCTCCAACCTCAGGACATCGCATCTCATGCCTCCCAACCAGCGGAGTCTCCTTCTGCTTTCTCCCCCCAGACATATCATCTGGTCCACTCTCCGCATTGGTACCTGTGGAGAGAACATGAAAGCGGTTAGTTACCTGTGTCTGTGTTACTGGAACCCGGACATTCCGCTTACCTCTTCTGGAGGTCACATGTTCATCATCTGGACCCATGGAAAAGAAGCCCTTGAGGAATTCCACCATGATTTCAACAATTTCCATCCCACCATCAACCTCAGCCTGGACCAGTCCACACAAGAGATCCACTTCCTGGACACTACGGTGCTAATAAGCGATGGTCACATAAACACCACCCTATATCGGAAACCTACTGACCGCTATTCCTACCTACATGCCTCTAGCTTTCATCCAGATCATACCACACGATCCATTGTCTACAGCTAAGCTCTACGATACAACCGCCTTTGCTCCAACCCCTCAGACAGAGACAAACACCTACAAGATCTCTATCATGCCTTCCTACAACTACAGTACGCACCTGCTGAAGTGAAGAAACAGATTGACAGAGCCAGAAGAGTACCCAGAAGTCACCTACTACAGGACAGGCCCAACAAAGAAAATAACAGAACGCCATTAGCCATCACCTTCAGCCCCCAACTAAAACCTCTCCAATGCATCATCAAGGATCTACAACCTATCCTGAAGGACGACCCATCACTCACAGATCTTGGGAGACAGACCAGTCCTCGCTTACAGACAGCCCCCCAATCTGAAGCAAATACTCACCAGCAACCACACACCACGCAACAGAACCACTAACCCAGGAACCTATCCTTGTAACAAAGCCCGTTGCCAACTCTGTCCACATATCTATTCAGGTGACACCATCATAGGGCCTAATCACATCAGCCACACTATCAGAGGCTCGTTCACCTGGGCATCTACGAATGTGATATATGCCATCATGTGCCAGCAATGCCCCTCTGCCATGTACATTGGTCAAACTGGACAGTCTCTACGTAAAAGAATGAATGGACACAAATCAGATGTCAAGAATTATAACATTCAAAAACCAGTCCGAGAACACTTCAATCTCTCTGGTCACTCGATTACAGACCTGAGAGTGGCTATCCTTCAACAAAAAAGCTTCAAAAACATACTCCAAGGAGAGACTGCTGAATTGGAATTAATTTGCAAACTGGATACAATTAACTTAGGCTTGAATAGAGACTGGGAATGGATGAGTCACTACACAAAGTAAAACAAAGTATTTCCCCATGTTGTTTCTCCCCCCCACTGTTCCTCGGATATTCTTGTTAACTGCTTGAAATAGCCTATCTTGCTTGCCACCATGAAAGGTTTTCCTCCTTTCCCCTCCTGCTGCTCCTGATGGCTTATCTTAAGTGATCACTCTCCTTACAGTGTGTATGATAAACCAATTGTTTCATGTTCTCTGTGTGTATATATCTATCTCCCCTCTGTTTTTTCCACCAAATGCATCTGTTGAAGTGAGCTGTAGCTCACGAAAGCTTATGCTCTAATAAATTTGTTAGTCTCTAAGGTGCCACAAGTACTCCTTTTCTTTCTTCACTACTTAGAAATAGTTTCTTAAAATAGCTAGGATGTGAATAAGAGTAGCTTAGAAGGGATGATTACAAATACCGTTTATCTTTGTTTTATAACCATAGCTTCCATTAAGTTTAATTGCTTACTATACAGTGATAGAGGGCAGCTTCAAAATAAGGATGCTTTCTAAATGAAGAAACATGGCATTTAAACATGTTTTTTTAAATGTGAATAGTTTTTTTTTAAATTTGCAATAGTAGAGTTTGAAATTAGTCTACTGCACAGAGTTTGTGCATTCATGACCGTGCATCCATGACCAAGCATTCCTTTAATTTATCTTACCTTCGATATTAATAATCAGGGATGGAAAAGTTTCCCTGTCACCTACTAGTGGAAGGGAAAAATACTGCCACACGCACGCTATGCAACTTAAAGCAATTGTGTGTATCGTATGTTTGTAGCATTGTCAATCAACTTTCTAGTTAAGTTTTTAGCAATGTAACTTACTCTGGCCTTGTGTACACACAGGTTTTTATACCAGTTGAACTTATCCATTAGGGCTGTGATATTTCTCTTGAAATATTTAAATTGGTATAACCCTGAGTGTGCACTCAGTTGTATTGGAGTAATAGTGCCGTAGGCTGGTAAAGGTTATTTCTCTTCCCTAGGAGAAGAATTTATCCTGATAAGGCACCTTTGTAAGGTATAACTGTGTCCATGCTAGTGGTGTAATTAGAGCAATACAGTATCAGAGGGGTAGCCGTGTTAGTCTGGATCTATAAAAGCGGCAAAGAGTCCTGTGACATCTTATAGACTAACAGATGTATTGGAGCATAAGCTTTTGTGGGTGAACACCCACTTCATCAGATGCATGTAGTGGAAATTTCCAGAGGCAGGTATAAATATGTAAGCAAGAATCAGACTAGGGATAACGAGGTTAGTTTATTCAGGGAGGATGAGGCCCTCCTTTAGCAGCTGAGGTGTGAACACCAAGGGAGGAGAAACTGCTTGTGTAGTTGGCTAGCCATTCACAGTCTTTGTTGAATCCTGAGCTGATGGTGTCAAGTTTGCAAATGAACTGAAGCTCAGCAGTTTCTCTTTGAAGTCTGGTCCTGAAGTTTTTTGCTGCAGGGTGGCTACGTTTAAATCTGCTCTTGTGTGTCCTGAGAGGTTAAAGTGTTCTCCTACAGGTTTTTGTCTATTGCCATTCCGAATATCTGATTTGTGTCCATTTATCCTTTTACGTAGAGACTGTCCAGTTTGGCTGATGTACATAGCAGAGGGGCATTGCTGGCACATGATGGTGTATATCACATTGGTGGACCTGATAGTGTGGCTGATCTGGTTAGGTCTTGTGGTGGTGTCACTGTTGTAGATATGTGGGCAGAGTTGACATCGAGGTTGTTGCATGGATTGGTTCCTGAATTAGAGTAGTTATGCTGTGGTGTGTTTGTGCTGCTGAGAATATGCTTCAGGTTGGCGGGTTGTCTGTGGGCGAGGAGAGCAATACAGTTTGTGTGTAGACAAAGTCTTTGTCTCCTCTGCCTTATTATGCTTCCTCTTCCATGCTTTCTGCTCCGCTTTTCTTTCCTATTTCAGATCATGTGCATCTTTCTGTATTGTTCCCTTTTTTCTTCTCGGTAACACCTATTATCTTTTTATGTTTCTGTTACATTGTCTTAACTTCTGTACCTTTTCTGAGCTCTTTCTTCCCAAAGGAAGGGGTCTCACACACTTTCGCTCTCTCTCTCCCCCTACTACCCCTTCCTCACTCTTTCACCCCCATGCAGCTACCCATTCACAGCGTCTCACTGTTGGCTCTTGTCCCCTCCAGTTTTTTTTATAAGCAGTAGCTCCTGGTCTGATCTTCCCATCCCCCACCAAGAGAGTAGAGATGCCTGAGCCACACTTAATTGAGGTTTGCCCCCTTTCTTTATGTAGCTCCAGCTGTTCTGTTCTTATCACCTCTGTTAGCCTATTTGTCTACTCCAGATTCCTGATTGCTAGGGCAAGTGGTTTTTTGAGCCCTGATTATTTGAATAAGTGGTTATTTGAGCCCCGAGAGCCCCAGATCAAGTTTGGGATGTAGGTGTACTAGGCATTGTACAAACATATGTAAGAAAATAAAGACTTTGCTCTAAGAAATTTACAGTCTAAGAACGCAAAAAGAAAAGGAGTACTTGTGGCAGCTTAGAGACTAACAAATTTATTTGAGCATAAGCTTTCGTGAGCTACAGCTCACTTCATCGGATGCATTCAATGAAGTGAGCTGTAGCTCATGAAAACTTATGCTCAAATACATTTGTTAGTCTGTAAGGTGCAACAAGTACTCCTTTTCTTTTTGCAAATACAGACTAACACGGCTGCTACTCTGAAAACAGTCTAAGAACATAATCCATGTGCTTTACATCTTAGCGTATTTCTTGTGGGAGAAGAAAATAAAAAGTTATTTACACTTGCACATATGTATTTTTCAGGGCAAGCCAAGGGGGTGAAAATTTGCAGCAAAAGTACATTTTTAATGGAATAATAAGACTAGACAATTTTGTGAGAAAACTGTTGCAATGCATACATTGCATGAAATGGCTGGTTGTCTTGCTTGTTTTTGCAGTGTCTTCCTGCATAGCAACACTTCTTAAGAGGACTGTTTTGGTTCCTCCACATAGAGTATACTTAAGTTAAAACCAATGTGTTCTGAGACTCTCAAAGTGCCTAACAGTGTTCCTTGGAGCAGAGACTTTTAGGTGTTATCCAGACATGAGGCATTACATGATTGCATTTGAGGGCATGCCACTCAGTGGACTGGTGCAAGTAGCACATCCAAAATGTAGGGAAACTCTTACATGATGGACCAGATAAAATGATCCTGAACTAATACCTTGTTCCAGGAGTTATAATCAAGTGGTGCAAAACGCATTTGTAAAACACATAGGATGACAAGTGGGCGTGGTATCGTGTAAATGCTTTGCAGTCTAGACATTTCAGTGGTTTGTTGCCTTTTTCACTACACATAATACCTTTTCTACTAGTCTAGATAAGGACTTAGGGCATGGCTACACTTGCAGATGTAGAGCGCTTTGAGTTAAACCAGCCTTCATAGAGCACAGTAGGGAAAGCGCTGCAATCTCTGCACACTGACAGCGGCAAGCGCACTGGTGTGGCCACATTAGCAGCTCTTGCAACAGCCACAGAGAGCAGTGCATTGTGGTAGCTATCCCAGCATGCAAGTGGCTGCAATGTGCTTTTCAAATGGTGGTGGGGGGGTTGGGAGTGTGACAGGGAGTGTGTTGTGTGTATTTGGGGGGACAGAGAGTTGGTTTTTGGGGGGCTGAGAGCATGTCAGCATGCTGTCCTGTAAGTTCAGACCGCAACAGACCCTGTTCCTCCCCCTCCCCCCCCTCACTCACACAACATTCCACACTAGCGACTTGCTTTGTCTCAGCCCTGATAGCCGGCATGCTTATCTACTCTATCAGAAGCAGAGCTTTCAAAGGGCATATCTGCATTCCTGCAGCGATTCCAAAACAATGAGAAAAGTGGCCACTTGACTTAAGGGGATTATGGGACCTTTCCGGAGGCTGATCAGAGCGCAGTAATGCAACACCTCGTTCACACTGAAGCTCGGGCGTTTCAGCCAAGGTACGCCAAGTGTTAATCTTTTCCCGAGGTGGAGTACCAGGAGCGCTCTAGCTGTGGAGTCAGAGCGCTCTATGTGCCTTGCCAGTGTGGACGGGTAGTGAGCTAGGGCTCCCGGGGCTGCTTTAATGCTCTCTAACTTGCAAATGTAGCCAAGCCCTTAGTGTAGACAAGACCTAAAAGGAATAATTTCCAGACAGATTGGTTTTTGATATGGCACACCGTTTTTAAGGCTTGCGTAAGATCCAGAAATGTGTAGAAGACACACATGCAGTTGAACGAATCTGTAAAAATGTGAATGATATAATTCTGTAATAAGCAAATATCATACTTCATGTGTTAGCTGTTTAACTGTACAATTCTTCAAAAATAAAATTATTTTTATATTAGTCTAAGAATTGCTATCCCATTTCCCGTATTTGGGTTGGGAGAGCTGCAGTCCAGATTACTGCCTTGTGTAATATCATTTTTCTGGGATTGCAAAAATGCAGGGGTCTTTCAGTGAGCATATGCTATCTCAGTGCTTTATTTTGCCTGTACATATAATTAAGGAGCAGAAAGCAGCAAACACGTTTATCTTTAGCTGTTCACTTTTAGCAGTCAACAATCAAACGTTACTTTCTAAATACACTAGCACTTTTGTGGGTAAAACTTTTGTTCATCGGGGTGTGAAAAAACACAAGTTTCACCCACAAAAGAGCTGATGTGTACAGTGCTATGTCGGTGGAAGATGCTCTACCTCCAACATAGCTACCGCCACTCGTTGGGGGTGATTTAATTATGCTGGCAGGAGAGCTGTCTCCTGCTGGCATAGAGTGGCTACTCGGGAGACCTTATTGTGGCACAGCTGCTACAGGACAGCTGTGCCACTGTAAGGTCTCTAATGTAGACAAAGCCTACATGGGAGAATTGGCCTTGTGTGGTTTCGTGAGATGAATGATCCCTTCAATGAAATTTCATATTGAGAAGATCTTATCTTGGTCTTTCAGCAATTTGTTATAAATTTTAAAAGTATTTTTAAAGCCATTTGTCTTGTAAGAGTGATTTAAAATAGTTTGTGTTAGCCTTTTTATTGTTGGCTCTCCTCTGATCCAAATTAAAAAGAAAAAATCAATTAGCAACTTGGGTATGCTTCAAAATTAGGTCAACTTAGTTTAGGTCAACCTACAGCAAAAATTAAGACGTTTGTACATCAATGCGAGGAGCCTAGGTAACAAAATGGAGGAACTAGAGCTACTGGTGCGGGAAGTGAAACCAGATATTATAGGGATAACAGAAACATGGTGGAATAGTAGTCATGACTGGACTACAGGTATTGAAGGGTATGTGCTGTTTAGGAAAGACAGAAACAAAGGTACGGGTGATGGAGTAGCATTGTATATCAATGATGAGGTAGAATGTAAAGAAATAAGAAGCGATGCAATGGATAAGACAGAGTCCGTATAGGCAAAAATTACATTGGGGAAGATAATTAGTAGAGCCTCTCCTACGATAGTGCTTGGGATCTGCTATAGAGCTCCAGGACCTAATCTGGATATGGATAGAGCCCTTTTTAATGTTTTTAATAAAATAAATAGTAATGGAAACTGCGTGATCACGGGAGACTTTAACTTCCCAGATATAGACTGGAGGAGCAGTGCTAGTAATAATAATAGGGCTCAGATTTTCCTAGATGTGATAGCTGATGGATTCCTTCATCAAGTAGTTGCTGAACCGACTAGAGGGGATGCCATTTTAGATTTAATTTTGGTGAGTAGCGAGGACCTCATAGAAGAAATGGTTGTAGGGGACAATCTTGGCTCAAGTGATCATGAGCTAATTCAGTTCAAACTAAATGGAAGGATTAACAAAAATAAATCTGCAACTAGAGTTTTTGATTTCAAAAGGGCTGACTTTCAAAAATTAAGGAAATTAGTTAGGGAAGTGGATTGGACTGAAGAATTTATGGATCTAAAGGTAGAGAAGACCTGGGATTACTTTAAATCAAAGCTGCAGAAGCTATCGGAAGCCTGCATCCCAAAAAAGGGGAAAAAATTCATAGGAAGGAGTTGTAGACCAAGCTGGATGAGCAGGCATCTCAGAGAGGTGATTAAGAAAAGGAAGAAAGCATACAGGGAGTGGAAGATGGGAGGGATCAGCAAGGAAAGCTACCTAATTGAGGTCAGAAGATGTAGGGATAAAGTGAGACAGGCTAAAAGTCGAGTAGAGTTGGACCTTGCAAAGGGAATTAAAACCAATAATAAAAGGTTCTATAGCCATATAAATAAGAAGAAAACTAAGAAAGAAGTGGGGCCGCTAAACACTGAGGATGGAGTGGAGGTTAAAGATAATCTAGGCATGGCCCAATATCTAAACAAATACTTTGCCTCAGTCTTTAATAAGGCTAAAGAGGATCTTAGGGATAACGGTAGCATGACAAATGGGAATGAGGCTATGGAGGCAGATAATACCATATCTGAGGTAGACGTGAAACTCAAACAGCTTAATGGGACTAAATCGGGGGGGCCCAGATAATCTTCATCCAAGAATATTAAAGGAATTGGCACCTGAAATTGCAAGCCCATTAGCAAGAATTTTTAATGAATCTGTAAACTCAGGAGTAGTACCGAATGATTGGAGAATTGCTAATACAATTCCTATTTTTAAGAAAGGAAAAAAAAGTGATCCGGGTAACTACAGGCCAGTTAGTTTGACATCTGTAGTATGGAAGGTCCTGGAAAAAATTTTGAAGGAGAAAGTAGTTACGGACATTGAAGTCAATGGTAAATGGGACAAAATACAACATGGTTTTACAAAAGGTAGATCGTGCCAAACCAACCTGATCTCCTTTTTTGAAAAAGTAACAGATTTTTTAGATAAAGGAAATGCAGTGGATCTAATTTACCTAGATTTCAGTAAGGCATTTGATACCGTGCCACGTGGGGAATTACTAGTTAAATTGGAGAAGATGGGGATCAATATGAACATCAAAAGGTGGATAAGGAATTGGTTAAAGGGGAGACTGCAACGGGTCCTACTGAAAGGCGAACTGTCAGGTTGGAGGGAGGTTACCAGTGGAGTTCCTCAGGGATCGGTTTTGGGACCAATCTTGTTTGTTGTTTTTATTACTGACCTTGGCACAAAAAGTGGGAGTGTGCTAATAAAGTTTGCAGATGATACAAAGCTGGGAGGTATTGCCAATTCAGAGAAGGATCGGGATATTATACAGGAGGATCTAGATGACCTTGTAAACTGGAGTAATAGTAATAGGATGAAATTTAATAGTGAGATGTGTAAGGTTATGCATTTAGGGATTAATAAGAATTTTAGTTATAAGTTGGGGGACGCATCAATTAGAAGTAATGGAAGAGGATAAGGACCTTGGAGTATTGGTTGATCATAGGATGACTATGAGCTGCCAATGTGATACGGCTGTGAAAAAAGCTAATGCGGTTTTGGGATGCATCAGGAGAGGTATTTCCAGTAGGGATAGAGAGGTTTTAGTACTATTATACAAGGCACTGGTGAGACCTCACCTAGAATACTGTGTGCAGTTCTGGTCTCCCATGTTTAAAAAGGATGAATTCAAACTGGAGCAGGTACAGAGAAGGGCTACTAGGATGATCCGAGGAATGGAAAGCTTGTCTTATGAAAGGAGACTTAAGGAGCTTGGCTTGTTTAGCCTAACTAAAAGAAGGTTGAGGGGAGATATGATTGCTCTCTATAAATATATCAGAGGGATAAATACAGGAGAGGGAGAGGAATTATTTAAGGTCAGCACCAATGTGGGCACAAGAACAAATGGGTATAAACTGGCCACCAGGAAGTTTAGACTTGAAATTAGACAAAGGTTTCTAACCATCAGAGGAGTGAAGTTTTGGAATAGCCTTCCAAGGGAAGCAGTGGGGGCAAAAGATCTATCTGGTTTTAAGATTCTACTTGATAAGTTTATGGAGGAGATGGTATGATGGGATTTTGGTAAGTAATTGATCTTTAAATATTCAGGGTAAATAAGACTAATCCCCTGAGATGGGACATTAGGTGGATGGGATCTGAGTTACTATAGAAAATTCTTTCCTGGGTATCTGGCTGGTGAATCTTGCCCATATGCTCAGGGTTTAGCTGATCACTATATTTGGGGTCGGGAAGGAATTTTCCTCCAGGGCAGATTGGAGAGGCCCTGGAGGTTTTTTGCCTTCCTCTGTAGTATGGGGCATGGGTGAGTTGAGGGAGGCTTCTTTGCTCCTTGAAGTCTTTAAACCATGATTTAAGGACTTCAGTAGCTCAGACGTAGGTGAGATTTTTTTGTAGGAGTGGGTGGGTGAGATTCTGTGGCCTGCGCTGTGCAGGAGATCGGACTAGATGATCAGAATGGTCCCTTCTGACCTTAGTATCTATGAATCTACAGCCACTGCAGTAATTCAATAGGCTGTTGGTGTCCACATAGCCTTCCTTCTGGTAGTAGTGCACGACCTCACCAGGAGCACTTGCATTGACTGAAGTGGGGCATTGTGGGACACTCACAGCAGAGTGTGGGGCACTGACAGTTGTGTGGAGCTCACACCTGGAACCCCCTGCCCAACCTGGGGTGACAGCGCAAGCTGTGAGCTAGGCCCTGCTCAGTTTCAAAGGAGGGAGCCTACCCAGCAGTGAAACTGACATTCTTGTCCGTTTCAGAGCTGCTGGGGTCTCAGAGCTGTAAGATGGGGCTCACAGCTGGAGTTGTGAAACTGAAAATGTCAATTTCGCTGCTGATAGGCTCCCTGCTGTGAAATTGAGCTCCCCACTGGGCTCACAGCTTGGACTGTCACCCCAGGGTTAGGGGTGGGGGCCTCTAGCTGTGAGCCCAGCATCCCAGTTGACAACTGGGATGGGGGGCAGCTGTTTACTATTTTGTCGGTTGTTCAAAATGCCCATGAAGGAATTTAGAGACACAAAATAGATGAGGTAATACCTTTATTTGACGAACTTCAGTTGGTGAGAGAGACGAGCTTTGGAGCTATGCAGAGCTCTTGAGGTCTGTTTACATGCAGTTGCTAAGACAGTAACAAATATTATCTCACCCACCTTGTCTCTCTGATATCGTGGGGCCAACATGACTATAATAACATTGCAAACAGAAAGGAATTTGTGTGTTTGTTAGTCTGCAGAGTTCATCCTAAAATTTAAAAGGAACACTTTGAATTTAGGTTGGCGTAATGTTGAGATACAGTCTGAATCTGTCTTCTGCTTCTTTTGTAAAATGTATGTTTGGGGTGTGTGTACGTGCTTGTATATGATTAACAGTAAATAATAAAATATATCTCAAAATACGTGACATATAAATGTTTTTCTCTGTATTGACAGTGACTTGAATTTGAATGCTTTCTGCAATAAATCTTTTTTTAATTTTCAATTAGCTGTTAAGGTTACTGATCGTTATTTAATGGATAGTGTATTAATGGACTTCCCACCCTAATTACTGAAATTTAGTGCTGGCAAATGCAATAGTCAATCAATGAATGAATTAGAGCCTTGGATCTTGAACTCTCTCTTCTCCCTCCCTCCCTCCCTCCCTCCCTCCCTCAACAGTTTCAGTAGATACATCACTGTTCTGAGTCCTCCCTTTCAGGCAGAGAATGGACCTTTTCACTTTAATTTTTTGGTTCATCCATACCTCCTAATGCTGTGTTGGAACCATTTAGAACAGACAGAGGTCCTAAGTTGTAAATTAAATATTTTTGGCACTAAATTCAATTTTGTTGCTTAACTGTTCCTTTCTGATGCTAATATTCATGGGAGAGCAGGAGCTGTGATTGGCATCTTTTTAAATAAACAGCCAATAGTTTGAGGCTTTATCAACACTACAGAATTAAGTCAGCTTAAGTTACATTGATGTACAGACACTGCAGCAATTAAACCACTGTTGCATGTCCATGCTATGTTCCTTGTGTTGCTGGTATGTGTCCGCAGTAGCAGTGCTTTCATCGGCGCATAGAGCAGTGCACCGTGGATAGCTATTCCTACAGCTGAATCAGAGCTGTGCCTGCACAGCCTCTTCTCCCCAGAGACCCAAGAGATCCACCACCTGCTGAGGTCCCAGCTTCTGAAATGCTATTCATGATGTGTGTTGCAGATGTTGAGCATGTGTTTTGTGTGCTTGAATGCTTGGCGTGCATTGTTTATCCTGTCCTGTTTCTTATAGGATCCTGTTTCTGGACTTGTCTGTATTTGTGCTGATGTAGCTGTACTGATGCTGCACCAGTGCAAAACCCATGAACTAGAGATATTGCACCGCTTGAAATTCGGATACTCTGTGCCAGTTATTTCATTTTGCTGGTGCGCTGCATCTGCTTTGAGGTTTTTGCAATGTTGCAGCTGTGTTGTTGGTATACGCTTGCAAAAACCCCAGGGTAGACAAGTCCTTAGCTTCAGAGCTTCTGTTCTGGATATTGACTTCTGCTTTTCTTTTAAACCCTTAAGACAGGGTGGGGAACCTGTGGCATGCTGTTTCGTTTCACTCTGCAGTCTTCACTATGGCAGGTCTCTGCACCACGGGCCAGAAGCCCCGAACCTCAGCGTCCCCCACTTCCCACCAAAGGGGCTGGAGCTGTGAGCACTGGCTCGCCCTGCTGCAGGGGGAAGTTGGGGTTGCCAGGCATTAGAAGTCCGGTCAGCACCGCGCAGCTCCTGGAACCAACTGGCATGTCCCTCGACCCCTAGGAGCAGGGGCGATCAGGGAAGCTCCGCATGCTGCCCCCGCCCACAGTGCCAGCTCCGTAAATCCCATTGGCTGGGAGTGGCAGCCTATGGGTGTAGGCAGTGCATACTGCACAAAGCCCCCGATCCCTCCACTTAGGGGCCAGACATGCTGGCTGCTTCCAGGAGCAGCATGGAGCCAGGCAAGCAGAGAGCCTACCATAGCCCTGCTGTATTGCCAACTGGGAGCTGCTTGAGGTAAGTGCCTCCTGGCCGGAGCCAGAACCCCCTCCTGCACCCTAACTCCCTCCCAGATTCTGCACCTGCAGCCCAACCCCCTGCCCCAGCCCTGAGCCCCATTCTGTACTCAAACTCTGTATTGGAGCCTGCACCCCCAGGCGTGAGCCTGCTCTCACACTCCAAACTCCTTTGCCCCAGTCTCCTCTTGCACCCCAAACCCCTCATCCCCAGCCCCACCCCCAGAGCCTGCACCTCCCGCTGGAGCCCTCACTCCCTCCCACACCCCAGCCCCATGATCCAGCCTGGAGCCCCCTCCTGCACCCTCGACTCCTCATGTCTGGCCCCACCTAGGAGAAGCCCAGAGCCTTGTGCGTGTTCCCCCCTCCCCCAGTCCAGGGGGCTGTGTGTGGCCTGTGATTGATTTCCCTCCCCCCCCCCCCCCGTGGTTCAATGTCCCTCGGTAGAAAAAAGGTTCCCCACCCTGCCTTAAGATGTACTTTCACTTTCAAGCAGCTTTTCCCTTGTTAGCATCTTCGCTTACTAACTGCTGGATCTTCTGTTTGGTGGCATCCACTGTTGTTGGGCTATCAGAGCTCTCTCAGGAGACCCTTCTTACCTACTATTAATTAATAGCCTTTCGGAGAAGGTGGATATAGACTTGCAAAAATTTTTTTTTTTCCCCTCTTCACTTCTGCTCCCAGGACTCTTAAGGGGTGTGTGTGTCCTGGTTAATTAGCATGACCTTTCTAAAGCTCCATATTAGCTAGCCCTTCTCTCCCCAACTGCATTTCTCCCTCTGATTGCCCCACCCAGCCTTGTTGATGGGAATGCCTTAGTGCCTTCTACACAATTCCTCACAAATTGTGTCATGAGGTCCTCATCTGCTTACTATGATTTCATAGTAGTGAATTCAACTGATTCATTGCTCTTCTGGGTCAACTGTTAGGCTGGAAAATCCCTCCCACTGCTTGAACTGAGTCACAAGAGAAGTGTACCTGCATGTTAAGTGGGATCATTCAGTGACTGGAGCGCTCTGTTTTTTAACTAATATGGTGGTTAAAATGCTGGAAGCTGCTAGGACTTAATCTACATTGGGGCTCCCATCACTGTAGGTGAACCACTGATTGCACTGAGGGTAGAGATGATCAAAAAAGCCTCGACTTCTCTCAATATCCTTTCATGCCACTGTCAGGTAGCTGATAGGAGTACAAATTCTCCATCCAGCCTTGGAAAAAGAGTCCCAGCTGTGATGCAGAAGTAGCTTTAAAATAGTTCAGTAAGGCAATAAGATCCAGCCTTCAAAAAACATCCATTTTCTTCTGCTTTTCTGTGACTTGATCTCGATGTGCTGAATGACCTTTTAAGGAGTCATACCTTTTGACTTAACCTGTGCTGTTACCCTATTTCTCTCTTAGGCTAGTTTATCCTCAGTCTGGAACAACACAACTCTTTTTCAGCATTAACTATCAAACTAAACCAATTTCAAGATATACCAGTAGGGGCTTAGCTCCACAAAAATATTGATCGATGGAAGTGCACACACATCCCTCAAGGCAAACACATTCATCCTCAAATCACTTATAGTCTACTACTGGTGGGAAGGGTGCGGGTGGTGGGGTGAAAGACCATTTTTAATGGGCTTTTTATCCTAAAGAAATGTGTTTTTTGTACTGGGCCTTGCTGTTGAGCCTTTTCATTTAGAGAATTTAAAGGTGGTAATTGGGGATTTTAAACTTTTGTCATAGAAAAAGGAAGCAAGCTGCGGTTTTGAAAAGCAGATTGTAAAGACCACTTTGGTTTCAAACAAACAACCCACCCACAAAATCTGAGTGTGTTTGCAGTATTTGGTGGCTCTTCCACTTACCCTATCCTCTGATTCTTCCACATTCCCCGTCCATCCCAGTGAGCATGCTACATTGTACTTCCAGAGCCATTCCAACTTCTCAAACTCCAAACTCTCACCTGGCAGCACTGCAGTGTCATTTAGCTGGTTTTAAGATGGACATTTAGGTCTTTTATGTGCTTTGTGTACTAAATTCAGCTTCCACAGGAAACTATTGCCTCATTAAAGGAAAAACAGTTAAGCCCGGGGCACTTACGTGTAGTGTTTGGAGACATGGGCTGACAGTTTAGTGCTAGTAGGTCATGATCACCTATTAGATAACTAGTTTCAGCAGATACAATGTTGGCAAGCTAATGTAGTCAGTTGGAATCCAATAAATAGAACAGTGAATGAAATATCAGCAGAACAGCAAAAGAAGTGTGAAGGAGGCAAGTTTGTCCTAGTGGATATTATTTGAGAACCTGTTTCAGTAACTGGCACATTGATCTCTCTCAGAAATAGAGCTATGATTTTGTGGTTACAGACCTTTATTGAATGTGCTTTTATGGCACAAGTAAAACATCTATTAATGAATTGAAATTGAGAGTTGGCTACTGATGGATAATACCTCTGAAGAAAGCCCCTAGGGCATCAAAGAAACTCTGGTACTTAATAAGTGAAAAATGTCGTGCAACATGAAACACGATGTTAGAATATTAAGGAAAAGATTTGTATGCATTTTTTTGCCATGAAGAATGGATAGGAAAAGGTGGTGGTTTTTGCTATTATTGAAGTGAAGCATTGATAACAATGAGTAGAGCCAGAGGCATAGGCAGGTGCTGTGTATACTTTTCCACCACAGCCCTGCCAATCTCTTGAGTCTGACCTGCGGTTTTGCATTCTGGGCTGCTTAGTAATAGAGATAATCATCCATACCACAAAAACTCTCCGCAGTTTGGCAGGCGTCTGCTATAGATTATACTACATTGAGACCATTTAACTCTCTCATCTTTAGCTCAATTAGAATCCAGATCCTGCATTAGCTGTAACATGCCAGCTGTTCCCAACCTGAATAGTGTGTTTTAAATTGAATTTTTTGTTAAATTAAATTTTCATAATAATGCCAAATACTTGACTGCTTATGGCAGCTTGCAGTATGTTCTTTATGAATATAGCATACAGGTGCACCATACTAAGACGTTCATCTTCTTTGAAATGTATTTCACTTCCATGTTACCTTTATGGCCTTTTCATGGCTCAGTCTGTGGGTCCCTGATTCGTGCTGAATGTAGCACCCATATCTATAAGGAAATGTCAAGACAGGGCTTGTTCAGTCAGCGATATAGATCAACAGAAAATGTAGTTATTTGGAAAGCCTTATTCACAGCCTAAAACTGCTAATATACAGAACTGTGTAGACCAGTGGACTTTGAGTATAGATTTATGAACTTTTAAATTTTTTTCTGATATAAATAACAAGAGTTGTAAATAGAAATATCCTTGTTGCTTTTCTGTGTCCTTTCAGCCACACCTTGGCTAAGTGTTCCATGAGAATGAATCTGATTAACTGGTGCAGAAGTAGTCTCTGCCTTGCTTTAAAGTATTTTACTACTAGACTTGTCACCAGGCATGTACTAACAGTACTTTGGGAAAAAACTATATTGTCAGCCCTGCAGACTCCACTTTAATAACAGTTTCTTAGATGCTGCAACCTTACACATATTTAAGAAATGGCAAAAGAAACCGAAACAGACAGTTTTCAGAAATCATGGTGAAGTTCAAAACTTTAAACACTTAATTTTTTGTCTGTAGCCAGCAGGGCATTATTAATCTTCTAATTGAGTTCTCCCATGTAAAGAACTGTCACTTGCAGGTTTTTTTAAAGGGGTTGGTGGGTAACTGTGCAAGAGGAGAAATTAGATTAACCCATTTTTCAATATGTCACTTTTCAAAGCTTTCAAAGTATGGGTTCTTTCTCTCTGTGCATCTTTAGGTGAATCTTAAACCTGTCAGGAAAAAAAAAACCCTCATCCATTTTTCCCTTTACGTCCAACCTCTGTGTTCCCCCCAGAAAAATAACTTTAGATCTTTGACTATGTGGGCTTATTTTCTACCTCATTTTACCACCTCTCCATTCCCTTGCAATATGCCAGTAAGGCAGGTTTCATTGACCTTTTACTGTTGCCAGCAAAAGGGAGCTCAGATAGCACTGTGATTCACTTCCCCCGCCCCCCTCGCCGGGTGATTTAAATGGATTACCTTGCCTCCGAGGCTGTCTACATTGAGAATTTCCCAACTGATTTTAAAACTGGCTAGAGTTGTAGTATGGTCCTGGTGGTAGACAGTCTGACTTGTTCTCTGCTGAAGAAACTGGTTCAGTAAAAATGGGTCAGGCAACCTTTAAGATGGCTAAAGCTGTGCTGTTAGTAAGTTGGTTACCACTTTTAAATCCTATTAGAAAATTTCCCCTGGGTAGACAGGTTCTACTTGGAGTGCCGCACCTGCTGTGCAACAGTAGATTCACAATCACTTTGAATCTGTCTTTCAAGTACTGAGGGTGGCACATCTGAATGAATAATGCAATTTTCAAAGGTGGTATAGAGCATTTTCCAAAAATTGAGGAAGAAAATGGTAACTTTGTGAACTGAGAAGGCATTTTGTACATGACGAGCAGGGGGTGCTGGAAAAATTTTTATAGTGGAAGTACTGGTAATAGAAATCATGTATTTGGGGGGTTGATACTACTTCAAGCCACGGGAGGAGGTGCGGCAGCACTCCTAGTTCCAGCACCACTGGTGGGTAATGGCTTTTCAGATCCTTATTTTGAAGGGCCTCAGTCATAACTGGAAACTACCTCTGGCCACATTAAAATTATGTGAGCAGTAACTGCACTGTTTGGTACTAGTTTCATGGTTTCATTTCAGACCATTCAAAAGATGCCTTCTAGATATTTTGATCAAAGCATCCATCCCCACATATCAATATCACTTACCAAGGGAACTCTTTGCTTATTAATATACCATCTAGAACATTGTCTGCACTACAGCTTTTAATAGAGTTGGTAATAACTATTGCGGGGCATGGATAGTTCTGAACTAGATTTGTGCCCCCACATGTGACTACTACTGTTTAGTGATCCTGGCATCCAAGTGCTTTACCCCAAGACTGTTGCATGGTCATTTAACTGATTACAAAAAGACAGGTGCTGTGTTGTATTTATGTTGTAGTTGGGAGCCCTGGGTTTTCCTGCTTGTGGAATATGATTTGATTGATCCGGCAGTGGCTTTTCATGGAATCTAGCTCTCCAGCTGAAACTGTCCTTTTTTTCTCTCAAAGAAGGCTTATAGCTCCTGTTAATTAGTTAATGGGATGTACTCATGGAAATGCGACTGAAGCATGGTCTACACTAGGAAATTAGGTTGGTATAACTGTTGCAGAGGGCATGAAAAATCCATGCTCCTGAGCGGCACAGTTTAAACCAACCTAACCTGCTGTGTAGAAAGCGCTTGGTGGACTGGAGAATTCTTCCATCAACCTACCTATTGCCTCTCAGGGAGGTGGAGTACCTAGGAGAAGCCCTCCTATATGTGTAGGCAGTGTCTTCACTGAAGCGCTACATCAGCACAGTTGCAGCATTTTAAATGTAGACATGTCCTTAGACTCGTCTCAGCTGAAAGCGACATGGCTTTTTCCAAATAAGCTTTTGAATAAGGGGAAGTAGTAGTCAAACTAAGGCTATGTCTAAACTACCACTTATGTCGATGTAACTTATGTTGCTCAGGGATGTGAATAGGCCTTGTCTACACTGGCAAGTTACTGTGCGGTAACTCCTGAGGTGTACACACTGCCAAGTCACTTAGTGCACAGAAACTGAGCAGTTGCAGTGCTGTTAAAAAAACAAAAAAACAAACCAACAAAAAACAAAAACAAAAAAAACCCATCCCGGTGAGTGGCATACAGCTTTCTGTGTTGGGGCTACAGCAGTGCCAGTGTAGACGCTCTGGTAAATTACAGCACTGTGATTGGCCTCCGGGAAGTGTCCCACAATACCTGTTTTCGCCTCTCTGGTCATCATAGAATCATAGAATATCAGGGTTGGAAGGGACCTCAGGAGGTCATCTAGTCCAACCCCCTGCTCAAAGCAGGACTAATCCCCAACTAAATCATCCCAACCAGGACTTTGTCAAGCCTGACCTTAAAAACTTCTAAGGAAGGAGATTGCACCACCTCCCTCAGTTTGAGCTCTACTGCCCTGCCCTCAGGGTGAGTCCCACCCCTTAAATTCCTTGGGGATTTTGAAAGTCCCCTTTCTGTTTGCTTGGTGATGCGTGCAGAGGTCTCAGTGCATTTTTCCAGGTGGCCATATCTGCTCCATGCACTAGGCGATGCCCTCCTTGGAGCAATGCCGAGCTGCTGGACCTCATCAGTATTTGGGGAGAGGAAGCTGTCCAGTCCCAGCTCCGCTCCAGCCGTAGGAATTAGGATACCTGCGGACAGATTTCACAATGCATGACAGAAAGGGGCCATGACCGGGAGACACTGCAGTGCAGGGTCAAAGTGAACGAGCTGCGGAAAGCCCCTCAAGCCGCAGGAGGCAAACTGCCACTCGGTGCTGTGCCCACGAGTTGCTGGTTCTACAAAGAGCTGTACGTGGTTCTCGGTGGTAACTCCACCTCCACTGCGAAGGCCACTGTGGATACTTCGGTGACGCACGTGCCAGTCGATAGTGGACCGAGCCAGGAGGAGGAAATCTTGGACGAGGATGTGGAGGGGGACTCAGAGACAGAGGATGACTTGGTCAGAGGTGCATGTAGCTGGGAGCTCTTCTCTACCCTGCACGAGGCCAGCCAGTCACAGCTGTCGGAGCTTGGCAGAGCGCAAACAGAAGAGGAGGCCCCTGGTAAGTGGTTTTGGTTTTGGGAATCACTGAAGTGAGTTGTTGGGGGCAGGAGGGTTGCAGAAAGCAGGCTTGTGTTTGTATGATGTGCGTACCACTGCATGCCTAGTCTGAGCGGCAGAACAGGATGTTGTTTGACTCCCTCACTTCATGGGAATCTGTCTCACAGATCTCCATGAAACTCTCATGGAGATACTGGGCAATCTGCAGCCACAGGTTCTTTGGCAGAGCTGCTTTGTTCTTGCCCCATTAAGGGTAACTTTCCCGCACCACTCTGCCGTCACTGGGGGAGGACATTGCTGCACACAGGCGAGCTGCATAAGGGCCAGGGTGGAAGCCGCAGTCTTGGAGAAGACCCTCCCTTGATTTCCTGCTCACCCTCAGCTGGGAGATATCTTCCATAATGAACACAACCTGTTGAAAGTGTGGGGACAGGTCCAGCTTCCCATGGAGGCATCACCAGTGGGCTTTTAAATGGCCAAAAGCACACTCAACGGTCATTCTGCACTTGCTCAGCCTGTTGTTGAATCGCTCCTTACTGCTGTCAAGTTGCCCTGTGTATGGCTTCATTAAGCCATGGCATTAAGGAGTAGGTGCAATGTCCCAGAATCACAATAGGCATTTCAAATTCCCCTCCAGTGATTTTCTGGTCTGGGAAGCAAGTCCTGCTTGCAGGTTCCTGAACAGGCCAGTCTTCTGAAAGATGCATGTGTCATGCACCTTTTCAGACCAGCCTGTGTTAATGTCCATGAAACATTCACGGTGATCCACAAGCGCCTGGAGAACTATAGAGAAATACTCCTTCTGATTGATGTACTCGGTGGCTAGGTGGTCTGGTGCCAGAATTGGAATATGCATGCCATCTATCACCTCTCTGCAGTTCGGGAAGCCCATTTATGCAAAGCCATCCACAACGTCACGCATGTTGCCCAGAGTCATGGTCTTTCGGAGCAGGATGAGATTAATGGCCCTGCATGCTTCCATCAACACGAGTCCAACGGGTGACTTTCCCACTCCAAACGGGTTAGTGACCATTTGGTAGCAGTCTGGAGTAGCCAGCTTCCACAGTGCAGTCACCACACACTTCTCCAACGGCAGGGCAGCGCTCATTCTCATTTCCTTGCGCTGCAGGGCTGGAGCGAGCTCATCACACAGTCCCAGGAATGTGGCTTTTGTCTGCCACCACTGCTAGTCATCCCAGACGTATATGACTATGTGATTCCCACCACTCAGTGCTTGTTTCCCGAGCCCAAAAGCGCCTTTCCACTGTGGTCAGCGCCTCCGTGAATGCCACAAGCAATCTAGTGTCATAGCTAGTACGCGTGACGAGATTAATGTCACACTCCTCTTGCCTTTGTAGTTTGAGTAACTCCACTGCCACTTGTGATGTGTTAGTGAGGGTGAGCAGCATATTGGTCAACAGTGCGGGATCCATGCGTGCAGTACACAAACCGTTAAAAGATGGCTCCAAATGCTGACGGAAGCACAGGCATTGCAGGGATGCAAAGCAACGCATCACTGGTCATTGTGACAACTGCCTTCCCACAACTCTTAGCAGCAAAAGAGGAAGAGATGCTCTGTGGGATAACTGACCAGAGTGCACCGCTCTGAATACTGCTGCAACTGCCGCAAGTGTGAACATGCTATTGCGCTGGCAGCTGATAGTGTGAACACACAACAGCGGTTTCCTTTCAGTGCTCTCTGAGCAGCGCTGTAACTGCTGGTGCTGTAACTCTGCCAGTGTAGACATATCCTAAGCCACTCCCTGAGTGACGTAAATTACACTGACATACGCGCAGGTGTGGACAGTGCTATGTCAGCAGGAGAACTCATTGGGGTGGATTAATCATGTTGGAGAGGTCTCTCCTGTCAGCATAGAGCAGCTACATGAGAGCTTGCAGCGATCCAGCTGCATTGGTACAGCGGTGCCATTGTAAGCTCTCTAGTGTAATCATAGCTTTAGAGTGCTTTATTCTGTTACCCCAGTTCTGCCCTAAGAAGAAAACTATGGCCATTTTTTCTATCACCTGAAAAAAGAACTCTGTATCAAAAGGCAAATTGTATATTAAATGAGTAAATATAGTATAGTTTGTGTTTCTTATTAGTCAGAAGGCTTTCTCTTAATTTGAAATGCTGGGATTCCAATTAGAGGAAAGAAAGAGAAATTGCTTTTAGAGTGATTGGGGTAGCAAAAACACTTACTATTAAAAATTTAGTACTAATGTTTTTAACATTTCCTGACAGGCTGTCACATTTAAGAGGAATTATGTTTGTTTAATCAAATGTAATGTGGGATCATGAGAAAGTAAAGACTGCAAAAAAAGTGTGTATTTTACAGTTGGTACAGAATTTTAAACATTTTCTCTCAAATCTTAAATAAAGAAATCTTAAACTTCAACTTGGTCTTTTGAACTCAGGAATTTCTAACTGAAAAAACGGGTACCTTTCTGTCATATTTGTATTTTGTTGAAGAGTTCTTGTAAGGGGTGGATTTGTTTTTTCTCTTCAATACAAAAATGAGAATGTGTACTTTTGTTTCTGGAGGGAAGAAATGTATGTTAGCAATTACTTTTTATATAGAAACAAACCAAACAAGGTCATTTTTAACCTTTCTCCTTACAGCTTTCACCATGTTTCCTTTAAATTCTCATTTAAACTATAATTTTCTGGCTCTGTGGAGATTATAATCTTGTTTACTTTGTCTATTTGACTGGTCCTCAGCCACTAGCAACAAAAGTGTGAAGACCAACTCTATTCTTAATTCGCTCTTAGGCTGCATCTACATTACCCTTTCTCTGAAGAGGCTACTACCTTTCTGTAAATTGAAAATAATATTTACTTCACTGTGGTCCTGGGAGCTTATATTGGTTGTGAAGCATGTTGCATTTATAACACCTTTTGATTCCCAAATCTTCAAGTATGAATAATTACACTGATTCCTTACCTACTTCCAGGCATATAGTAATGATTGTTTTAACTGTGCATATCATCATCCATTGGCTGCTGTGGCAAGAAAAGGCCAGATGACCCAACCCTTCTAGACTTAGCAGATAACTTTTGTTATGTCTGACATCTACCAAGGTTGGGGAATAAAGTCCAATTCCAGATATGAGCTTTGGGTGGTCTACTTGGCTGAAAGTCCATTTGGACTGGTGAATAACTTTTAACTGGTGTGCAATAGTTGCTTTTATTACTTGGATGAAATCTCTAAATCTCTGATGTATAGCAATCTAATAGAAAACATAGCTGCATACTGAGTGTGCCACAAAAATTAAAATATTCCTTGCCATAGTCCATAAGAAATAGCAGCGCTCAACCTCAATATTTTCCAATTTTCCATAATCTCTTCCAGTAAGCTTCTCTTACACTAAGCAACACGCAAGGGAATTTGTGTAGATGCTGGATATTGTAATGTAGTTGGAAGAGTGATTTATTCATTCTTCTCTACCATTTACTCTATATTAGCTATGAATCAAACTGAAAAAATTTGTGTGAAGGAGCGTAATTCCTTTGTCACGATCAAAGCCCCTATATCCTACATGGCATGTTGCATGTGATGTAGGAGGGATCCCTGAATTGTGGTAGAAACGCTTACATTATGCATAACTGTATTTTCTCCAGTACAGCATCTTATTTTGATAGTAAATTCAGTTTATTTTATACCGCCCCAAATTTTAATATGTTACAGGTTTTCATATTGACAATCAGTAACAACACTGTAAAAATTGTCAAAAGAAAGATGAAGGTTTTCGTAACTGGGGAGAGGGCTAGGGTGACGGGATAGCAAGTATGAAAAATCGGGTTGGGGGTAATAGGCGCCTATATAACACAAAGCTCCAAATATTGTGACTGTCCCTATAAAACTGGGACATCTGGTCACCCTAGAGAGGGCAGTTGCTGCTTTTGTCACCCAGGAAAGCGTGGAAAGTCCAGTTTGGGATTCTGGAAGGCATGCATATTCTCATTCCTCCTCCTTTTGGGCAAGGGAAAGGCAGGTGAAGTTTGACGTAAGTGGAGTTTGAACCCCTGGTTCACCAATGCAGCAAACCTTGCCCCACTGTTTCCTGCCCCAATAATTTCATGCTACTTTTCATGCCACATCTACTACTATTATTACCACGGTTTATCTTCTAGAAGGCCGACCTGTTAAATAGATGATTGTGTTGACATTTTATAATATTATGTCTATTAATATTAATAATATTAATATTAATAATAATATAAATAATATATGCTTCAACCTAGATACATAGATACTAAGGTCAGAAGGGACCATTCTGATCATCTAGTCTGACCTTCTGCATGACGCAGGCCACAGAATCTCACCCACCCACCCTTTGAAAAACCTCACCTATGTCTGAGCTATTGAAGTCCTCAAATCGTGGTTTAAAGACTTCAAGGAGCAGAGAATCCTCCATCAAGTGACCCATGCCCCATGCTACAGAGGAAGGCAAAAAACCTCCAGGGTCTCTTCTAATCTGCCCTGGAGGAAAATACCTTCCTGACCCCAAATATGGTGATCAGCTAAACCCTGAGCATATGGGCAAGATTCACCAGCCAGATATTACAGAAAATTCTTTCCTGGGTAACTCAGATCCCACCCATCTAATATCCCATCTCAGGGGATTAGGCCTATTTACCATGAATATTTAAAGATCAATTAATTACCAAAATCACGTTATCCCATCATACCATCTTCTCCATAAACTTATCGAGTTTAATCTTAAAGCCAGATAGATCATTTGCCCCCACTGCTTCCCTTGGAAGGCTATTCCAAAACTTCACTCCTCTGATGGTTAGAAACCTTTGTCTAATTTCAAGTCTAAACTTCCTGGTGGCCAGTTTATATCCATTTGTTCTTGTGTCCACATTGGTACTGAGCTTAAATAATTCCTCTCCCTCTCTGATATTTATTCCTCTGATATATTTATAGGTATCTAGGTTGAAGCCTAATATTATAAAATGTCAACACAATCATCTATTTAACAGGTTGGCCTTCTAGAAGATAAACCGTGGTAATAATAGGAGCAGATGTGGCATGAAAAATAGCATGAAATTACTGGGGCAGGAAACAGTGGGGCAATGTTTACTGCATTGGTGAATAAGGGGTTCAAACTCTCCCCTCAACCTTCTTTTAGTTAGGCTAAAGAAGCCAAGCTCCTTGAGTCTTGTTTCATAAGACAAGTTTTCCATTCCTCGGATCATCCTAGTAGCCCTTCTTTGTACCTGTTCCAATTTGAATTCATCCTTTTTAAACATGGGAGACCAGAACTGCACACAGTATTCCAGGTGAAGTCTCACCAGTGCCTTGTATAATGGTACTAAAACCTCTCTATCCCTTCTGGAAATACCTCTCCTGATGCATCCTGATGCATGATCCCTGATGCACCACATTAGCTTTTTTCACAGCCATATCACGTTGGCAGCTCATAGTCATCCTATGATCAACCAATACTCCAAGGTCCTTCTCCTCTTCCGTTACTTCTAATTGATGCGTCCCCAGCTTATAACTAAAATTCTTGTTATTAATCCCTAAATGCATAACCTTACACTTCTCACTATTAAATTTCATCCTATTACTATTACTCCAGTTTACAAGGTCATCCAGATCCTCCTGCATGATATCCCGGTCCTTCTCTAAATTGGCAATACCTCCCAGCTTTGCATCATCTGCAAACTTTATTAGCACACTCCCACTTTTTGTGCCAAAATAATAGTAATTATTATTACTATTACTAGTAGTTTTGTACTCGTTTACTACTAGTACTAGTAGTAGTACAAAATAATAGTAATTATTACTATTACTAGTCAGTAATAAAAAGATGAAATAAGATTGGTCCCAAAACTTATCCCTGAGGAACTCCAATGGTAACCTCCCTCCAGCCTGACAGTTCACCTTTCAGTGGGACCCGTTGCAGTCTCCCCTTTAACCAATTCCTTATCCACCTTTTGATGTTCATATTGATCCCCATCTTCTCCAATTTAACTAATAATTCCCCATGTGGCACAGTATCAAATGCCTTACTGAAATCTAGGTAAATTAGATCCACTGCGTTTCCTTTGTCTAAAAAACTCTGTTACTTTCTCAAAGAAGGAGATCGGTTGGTTTGGCACGATCTACCTTTTGTTAAAACCATGTTGTATTTTGTCCCATTTACCATTGACTTCAATGTCCTTAACTACTTTCTCCTTCAAAATTTTTTCCAAGACCTTCCATACTACAGATGTCAAACTAACAGGCCTGTAGTTACCCGGATCACTTTTTTTTCCTTTCTTAAAAATAGGAACTATATTAGCAATTCTCCAATCATTCGGTACTATTCCTGAGTTTACAAATTCATTAAAAATTCTTGCTAATGGGCTTGCAATTTCATGTGCCAATTCCTTTAATCTTCTTGGATGAAGATTATCTGGGCCCCCTGATTTAGTCCCATTAAGCTGTTTGAGTTTCGCTTCTACCTCAAATATGGTAATATCTACCTCCATATCCTCATTTCCATTTGTCATGCTACCATTATCCCTAAAATCCTCTTTAGCCTTATTAAAGGCAAAGTATACTGAGGCAAAGTATTTGTTTAGATATTGGGCCATGCCTAGATTATCCTTAACCTCCACTCCATCCTCAGTGTTTAGCGGTCCCACTTCTTCTTTTTGTTTTCTTTTTATTTATATGGCATTTATTTACTATTGGTTTTAATTTCCTTTGCAAGGTCCAACTCTACTCGACTTTTAGCCTGTCTCACTTTATCCCTACATGTTCTGACCTCAAAAAGGTAGCTTTTCTTGCTGATCCCTCCCATCTTCCACTCCCTGTATGCTTTCTGCTTTTTCTTAATCACCTCTCTGAGATGCTTGCTCATCCAGCTTGGTCTACAACACCTGCCTATGACTTTTTTCCCCTTTCTTGGGATGCAGGCTTCCGATAGCTTCTGCAACTTTGATTTAAAGTAATTTAGAGGTAGCCGCCTCTACCTTTAGATCCATAAAGTCTTCAGTCCAATCCAGTTCCCTAACTAATTTCCTTAATTTTTGAAAGTCAGCCCTTTTGAAATCAAAAACCCTAGTTGCAGATTTATTTTTGTTAATCCTTCCGTTCAGTTTGAACTGAATTAGCTCATGGTCACTTGAACCAAGATTATCCCCTACAACCATTTCTTCTATGAGGTCCTCAATACTCACCAAAACCAAATCTAAAATGGCATCCGTTCTAGTTGGTTCAGCAACTACTTGATGAAGGAATCCATCAGCTATCACATCTAGGAAAATCTGAGCCCTGTTGTTATTACTAGCACTCGTCCGCCAGTCTATATCTGGAAAGTTAGTCTCCCATGATCATGCAGTTTCTATTAGTATTTACTTTATTAAAAACATTAAAAAGGGCTCTATCCATATTCAAATTAGATCCCGGCGGTCTATAGCACACCCCAAGTAGTATCCCAGGGGAGGCTCTACTAGTTTTCTTCCCCAATGTAATTTTTACCCACACGGACTCTGTCTTATCCATTGCATCGCTTCTTATTTCTTTACATTCTACCTCATCATTGATATACAGTGCTACTCCACCACCTTTATCTTTATTTCTGTCTTTCCTAGACAGCACATACCCTTCAATACCTGTAGACCAGTCATGACTACTATTCCACCATGTTTCTGTTATCCCTATAATATCTGGTTTCACTTCCTGCACCAGTAGCTCTAGTTCCTCCATTTTGTTATCTAGGCTCCTCGGTTTAGTGTACAAACATCTTAATTTTTGCTGTTTGGCCTCACTCACATTTTGTACCCTATTAGGCACGGTCATTCTACATCCAGTATAACCTATTAGACTGGTATCCACACTGCCCTTTCTCCTTATATACCTTCTCCTACCCACGGCTGTATCCTTTCTTTCTTTGTTTTCTTCCCTCTCAATGCTAAAATCTGACGTGGAGATTATCTGGACATCTCCCAACCATCTCCCCCAAATTCCTAGTTTAAAGCTCTCTTAATCAATTGTGCCAGCCTCCATCCTAGAAGTCTATTTCCTTCCCTACTCAGATGAAGTCCATCCCGAGAGAACTGTCCTCTGTCCATGAAAGCCTCCCAGTGGCCATACATCCCAAAGCCCTCCTTATAGCACCACTGCCTAAGCCATCTGTTGATAGTCATAATCTTGTCACATCTTTGTTGCCTTTTCTAGGAACAGGCAGAATCCCACTAAAGATCACCTGAGCCTTGATTTCCTTAAGCGTCTTCCCCAGGCTAGCATAGTCTCCCTTAATACATGCCTAGATTTTTTTTAATCTAGGCATCTAGGCACACTGGACTTGATTGATTTTTTTTAAATCATGTTAATAGCCCATAAGAGTAAAAATAGAATATCCTAAATATTTTTTGCCTTATTGTTTGTACCCTTTTAAAGCCGATTAGATACTTCTCTTTTCCCTGGCTTCATCTTTACTAGCAAACTTGGTAGCTGTAATTCATCACTGGTGCAACTCCAGCATAGTGGCTGTGAGCTATTGTGATTCGTCATTTCATGTTTTGGAACACCACCAAAAGCAGTGTCCTAACAGGTGGTAGCTGCAGCAGTCCAGAGTTCAGTTAGTCTTATGGCATAGCTTGGATTCAGGATGAACTTTGAGAAAAGCAAACTGGTTTCTTTATGTACAATTATTCCACCACCTGAGAGACTTTTTTCCCTTCAGAAAACAAGGCACGGTGTACCAGTGTCTCAGCAGAGATTGTACAAATGAACGAGCCTAGAAAAGGATAGTGCTGACGCACTGAAGGATAATGACACAATTCATAAAGTTGGTACTATAGGCAATCCCTGTATTAGTACAGTCCTAGCCATTACTGCACTCAGTACTAATATAATTGCTGTGAGACCTAAAGGTGAATGGAATGCTTTAAACGGTAGATCTTGAAGAAATTTTCTGACATTGTTTGGGAATTCATACACTGGTGAGAATACAAGCAATCTTTTTTTAAGGCGTATGTGGAGGTTTGGGGGGAGAAATTATATCACTGCAGGACCTCTGGGCAGTAATTTATACCTGATGCTGCCCTTTGGGATCAGAGTATAATTCTTATTTTGCAGTCAACCCAAGATCCAAGTAAGAGAGGGCCACTGGACAAAATCATAGCTGTAGCAACTGGAGTGAATGACCACTGACCCCTTGCCATGTGGCAGCCTTGTAACTTGTAAGTGACCAATGGCATATGGCTGAGGTCAAGAAATTTGTTTCATAGCAGCACTCATGTGTGTGTCACTCTTATTGCATGCATTAGCTTTCTCTAACTCTAGCCTGTGAGATTTAGAATACTCCTCCCATAGATCGATTTGACAACAAGAAACTCCAAAGATCCCTTGCATCTGATGAATTGAGCTGTAGCTCACAAAAGCTTATGCTCAGATAAATTTGTTAGTCTCCAAGGTGCCACAAGTACTCCTTTTTCTTTTTGCGAATACAGACTAACATGGCTGCTACTCTGAATCCAAAGCTCCCTTGTCTCTTGCACCAGGGTGTCTCCCAGTCCTTTGGGCCACAGATGCATTCATCTAAGGAGAAAAGGAGTACTTGTGGCACCTTAGAGACTAACAAATTTATTAGAGCATAAGCTTTCGTGAGCTACAGCTCACTTCATCGGATGCATCCGATGCTCTAATAAATTTGTTAGTCTCTAAGGTGCCACAAGTACTCCTTTTCTTTTTGTGAATACAGACTAACACGGCTGCTACTCTGAAACCGTTCATCTAAGGAGGAAGCATCATGTATACCTTCTATTGAGAGTCCATGGTACCAGTTCTTGTTGCATGTCTTTCCCTTTCCATTGCCCTCCACAGCTGGCCCTGGAGATTTTTCTTTTTCCCTGGAGGTCAAAAACAACCCCTCATCCCATTGTTCAGAGAGAGACCTTCTTTGTTAATGTCTCTTTCTGTTCTCTGGGTTCACTTTCTGTTCCAGAAATGGTCCTCCAACATATCCTAGCTTTGTCCAAAGTTGTCGTTAGTACTCTGCTGAGTTTTTAAATCAGTGATTTAAAGGATCCATTATAATATTTCTTCTTGGTGTTCTTGTTACCCGCCAACACTGGGGTAACTTTGAGGTTTTTTTGTTCTGTTATTCCGTGTGTGAATTGATGTAGATCCCTTCAATAGTCCTGTGCCATTTTAAACCAGTTGAGGATCTAGCCCTTTTACATGTAAATTATTTTATGTTTAAGAAAGGAAAAAATCAGGATTGAAAGCAAATCCCCTCCCCCCCGCTTCCCAAATTGACACATACCACAATTTGTAATGCATGAATTATGTGATATCTCAGTGGCAGAAAACTTAAGTCTCAAATAATCTTTTACTTTTTGGTATTGTCAGTGAATTAGCTGTGTTTATGGACTTCAGAATAAATTGTCATTGTAAATAAAAGGTGAAATTTCAGTAAAAAAAATAAAATAAAATAATGGTGGCATGCCATTCTTGGCCAACTTTAAAATATAAAGAGCCTCAAAAGGAGGAAATTGTTTTAAGAAGGTGGTGCCTTTGCTTCTAAAGGGAAGACAGCTCTGGGAGTTGATACAGTGTCAGGCTGTGTATTTTTAAACTGTAAATCACAGTACAGGAAAATTTAAAACCTTCATTTACATATAATGTCTCAAGTAAAATGTTCTGCCTTTAAAACTGATACTGCAGATCTGGCTATAAAAGCAGCCCCATTAGTTTCCAGTTGCAGGCGCAGTGGCTTAAGTTGGTAAGCTGTTGTATGTTGCTTAGCAATGTCCATGCATTTCTGTTTGCACAGACCAGTGAATAGGAATCATGAGGTGTTAGCTAATATGGATAAGGTGTTTTTACAAAGCCTATCAGAAGAGTAACTGGATCCAGACCTACTTAGTACTGGGAGAGTCTAGAAGCACAAAATCCAAGCTTTGAGTTAGCTTTATTCTTCAGACTCATTCCCTGCTTGCCAGCTCAACCACTACCACCACTCTCTTCCCCCCCCCCACATTCCGTCCATCCCCTTTTCTCTTTAGTGCCATAACATTTGGGGGGGTGAACACAGTGGGCTAGATTCTCATCTACATTAAAGCCCTTTTATGTCATCCTGGCAATGTAAATTCGCCCAAGTAAGTTACTTTAAGGGCCCATTTACAGTGCCAGAATGGTATAAAGACTCCACTTAGGGTACATGAAAGTCTAGCCCAGGATTGTCTCAGCAACTGTTATTCTTTGCTTAATCCCTGGAGGGGTATCTCTGCATTGGGTGGCTGAAGATTTTCTTCCTGAACGGAAGTTTTGCGTTATATACCTAGTATTTTACATCACCATCTCCTTATGCAAGCCAGGATGGGTTATCATTCTTCAGCACAGTATGTGTTCTGCATTTGTATCAATGTTTACATTATTTAAAAATGTTTTTCTTGATTCATTTTTTTTTAAATGAATGCATCCTGGTTTGCCTTATTAACAGCACATGTATATAAAGGAAATTGGGCCAGAAGATTTTTGGTTTTGAAAGTACCAGTGAAAGGATTAGTTGACTAGAACATCACATCTACCACTTACTGCATATGTGTCTGGATGTTTGTTGAGAAGATTGCTGGTTGAGATCCCTCTCTCTTTAATCCTGTCAGTTTACAGAAGGATGCTCCTGATGATTCAGATGTGGAGAAAAATGAGGCTTTATGTGTTAAATTCCCTCCATAGATTCCAAACAATCTGTGACATTTTCCATACACTTTCCTAGTCTTAATATATAAAATAAAAATTCAGTCTGTTTTTTTCTCTTTTGTCCCTTTGCAATCAGATCATGCTGTCTTCCTCTCCTCTCCCACCCACTCATGCTCCCTTTCAGTTTTTTAAAGTGGCTGGAGGAAAAGAAAGAGAGGAACAAACAAAAACCCTGCTGCTCTAAAAATATGCATGTGCTGGGGGAATAACCTAGTGTTCACCACCTCTTTCCCTCTGAAAAACGGTTAAAAAAAATTGTCATCCAATCTCGTTAGCAGTCTGCACTTATCTGTCCCTCACACCAATATCTAAGCCATGGCAACAAACTAGCTATTAATTCATGTTTTTACATCTTTCAACCAAAGATGAGTGACAAGAGAATTTTGAATACTCCAAGGAAGAAGTGTATTAGGTTTTCTGAGTGGGGTACCTGGGCTTTTTACTCGTCTCAATTTTGTAGCTGATATTTTCCCTTTTAGAATTCTCTACGTCAGCCACAATGTTGAAGGCTCAAATCCTGAGGCCAAGCAACAGATTGGTTCAGAATTGCAAGGACACTCTTCCTCTCAGCTGCTCACTTCAGAATGATGGTGATAATTATGCCAATAGGATAGTACTTCACCAAGTATATGGTTATCTGAGATCAAACATATGAGGTGTGAAGTTATGAGGTATAAGGCCAAGTTCTTCCAGAAGTTACCTCAGACCATGTTCACAGATTGAGGTGATCCACTGGTTAGTTTTGTGTTAAATAGAAAGGGTTGGGCTTAATAGTTTAGAGGTTATCGTACAGTTGTGAGATTGGCATCTTTTTTGGCCAATCAGAGTACTTCCTCTTTGCTGTTTAGTTTTTCTTTATTAACCCTTACGCTGAGAACTGCTGCTGTGATTCCTGAATGGTGGTGGTTATTGGCAGCAGTGAGGTTTTCATTGTATGCGTGGTATTTTATATCGTATAGAAGTAGTTGAACTGGTATATTTGGCGGTATTTTTCCACTTTTTCGGAAAATCTGCTAAACCTGTGCTTTGCATAAATAAGGAATAGTGAGTAACTTAAGTGTCCTGTGATATCTTCTAAAAGTTGCATTTCAGAATAACATGAACTGACCGTTTCTTCAATTAAAACTTGAATAATTTATAGGATGTTTATGAACTTAAATCGTACAACTAAAACGGAATCCTCCTTTGTTTACCTTCCAGAACCACAGTGCTGAATTCTTTGTTTCAGCTGCTTCACTTAAAAGCAGCAAAGAAATACAAATATTTCTATTTTAGGTGCAGTGATGTCATATAGTGTTTGGAGGAAAAAATACCGGCACCCTGAGTCAGAACTTGGCAAATACATATCTTTCAGGTTAACCGTAAAATTTTGTTAAAGAAAATATCCACAACTCCTCCTCTCTCCCGCAGTGTTTGAAATGGTCTCTGAATAGGATATATTTCTGATTATATTCTTTATAGTATGGGGTTGTTGTATTCTCTTGCATTTCCTACATTTTGTGTATTGTGTGTGATTGGAAAAATATTTCTTAAACTTGAGTTGTGGGACTCATAAAAGTTAATTATGTTTAATTAACTGATGATCAAGATGATCAAGAAGCATTGTAGCCTAAGACTACCAAAACTACTGTTACAAAACATTTTGAAGAATTGGTAGAATCATAATTTTCTGGAGGAGTTATCTTTCCCTTCTGTTTTTTTCCTTTCACGTGAATAATTGCATCTTTCAAACAAACCAAGAGGGAGAGTTGCATATCCCAAGTATGATTTGAAAAATATTTACTCTGTTAAGAATATTGATCGAGGAATAACAGATGTGGGTGGGAATCCATTTCTAACGAATTAGAATCTTCTCCAGCAGTTAGTTCCCTTTGAATATATTAAGCAGTACTTGCTAATGTTACTAAAGTTAAGAATCCCTAACATTTTGCTTTATGCCCGAGTGTTCTCAGGAGTTCAAGCTCAAAGACCACTGTAAAACATTTATTGTGGACTAAATGTAGCATAAGAGAGCAATTGGAAAGTTATAGTTTGACATCAGCATTTTTAAGCGAGACAGGTTTGGAGGGAGGCAGGAAGCAAAAAGCTGATTATAGCATTTCACATAATTGGGTTCTATAGTTTACTAAAATAAACTTAAACTTCATAGTGTTCTTTATTTTAAAATGGCTTGTTTACACTGAAGACTGGCTACTGTATATATGCACAGGAATTAATTTAATTTCTAAAAATACCCTTCTGTGATATGCTGGTTGACTGTAATGCTTCCCTGTAATGAACTTGAGACACATAGGCAAAACTGGATGAACTGGGATTTCACCCTTAATTTCAGTTCCATTTTACTTTTAATTTGAGGCTGAACTAATTTTTTAGATTTATTATTAGCAAATCTTTTCCCCATATTTTTGAAACCATCTGATTTATTATAGTAGGAGAAGCTGGAAGAACAAAAACTGTCCCTTCACAGAAGACTTAGATTTAAACAAACAAGAAAAATAAAGTAGGAAAACGTAATGTTCACACAAATTCTTAATGTATCTCATCTGAGAGAGATTAATTTCTGTATAGATGGGTGCAGGGAAAATCGGTTCATTTTCAAATGGAAGTTGCAACCAAAGTATGTAAAAAAGAAAATATTTGCTTGAAATGTTGATTTTCCTGACGTTTTATGTGGTTTGTAAAATGGAGTGTGTGAGAAGGGGGTCGTGGTGGCAGGCAAAAGCACTATATTCAACCCCAGGCATTCAGAAGCCATGCGTCAGGCCACAAGAAATCATAAGACTATTGAATAATGCTGGGTTCTTTTTATGTGCCATCTGTGTATTGAGTTTTCAAGCATTTAGGGTTCACATCTTGAAGCTTTTCTCCACAGCCATGAGGGCTAGGAGCTCTCCTTCCATATTTTAAAATGAAAACTGAGATTCTCATTTAATAACATCTTACCAGAAGATGGGACTTGAAGAAAAACGTAAAATATCATGAGTTGACAACACAGAGGAAAGCACGTACACATCAAAAATTAGGTTTATTGATTAACCAGTGGACCTTGGTGACCTAGGATATCAGTTTAGCAGGATTAAAAAAGAACAGATATTAGTATGGATAATAAGAATATCAAGTAATATAATAAATATTAAAAATTAAAAACTAGTTATGGAAGGAATATAAAACCTCATGCTTTAGGGTATTAGCTAACCTCTACTGGGGAGTAGAAAGAGACTTCCCTGGTGGGGCAAGGTATCCTATAAATGCCTAATGTGTTGTGCCTTCATCTGAAAGAGCTGACATGTTGCACTGTCAGAGAGGATAGTGGACTGAATGGACCATTGGTTGTATTTAATATGGTAATTTCTATGTTCCTATGTAGTTTAAAAATATTTTGAGCCCCCTTAAAATGGCTGCAGTTTCATTGAGGCCCTTTCAGAACATTCATATCTGCTGTGCAGTTCTCCGTAGGAAACAATGCCTTAACTGATGGGTTAAGAGAGGAGACCAAAACTTGTTTCCAGAGTGGTATAGAATCCTGAGATGCTGACTAGCGCATCCATTGATGGCAAAGCCTAGGCTGGAATTTGGTTCTCTGCCAAAAGTTAGTGATAGTTCCTGCTCTAAGGAGTGAACAGGAAAGAGTGAACATAAGCCTCAAAAGGAGCTGTTTAAAACAAAACTAAATACAAGATTTTAAAAACAATAATGGTGACTCCTAATACATACTGCAAGTGGATGAAGCACTTTTTTTTTTTAAAGGATAAGTTAAACTCGTTCAATATTGCAGATACCTTTGATGGTGTGGGGATTTTTTGGTTACTGTTTTAGTTTGTAAAAAAACAAAAACAAAAAACAACCCCCCCACATGTTTTTAAACTTGGAAGAAAGGGAGAATATTTTCCAAAAATAGTATTGTCCAATCTTGCGGTTTGGAAATCAACCAGAGCCCAATCCTGCCAACATTTGTGCGTATGAATAACATTTCTTTGGTGAATTGAGTTAGTTACTCCCTTAGTCATCAACTGCCTAATAAGTAAATGTATTCCTTAGATCGTGTCCCTTATTATTCAGAGAAGGAATTAAAATATGTGTACTTTTATTATTTTCTTATTGTAGTGCTTTGGAGCCCTTGTCATTGACCAGGGGCCCCATTATGCTAGGCACTGTACAAACACCGAACAAAAAAGGCATTCCCTTCCCCAGAGAGCTTACAATCTAAGTATAAGATAACAGTATAAGAGATCTAAGTATAAGAGACAACAGATGGATATAGATAAATGGGGAGTAGAAGGAAACAATGAGACAATATTGGTCAGCCTGATATGCAGTGATCTCAGCACACCAATGACCCTACCATTGTCAATTTTTTTTGTAGGCATCATTGTAAAGGATGGTTTAGAAACAGGCAGCTTTGTGGATGTTTAGGCCCAAGCGTGAGGGACAGCATGAAAGAAAACATGAAGGTGCTGTTTGAAAACTTAATAAGGATAATGGAGGCTGGTGTCAAAGGTAAATTAGAGGCAGGAGTTGATATTTCAGTACTGAATGAGAGATGATGGGGCCTGGGGATAAGCTGTGAAGGACATTATAAGTGAAGACAAGCAGGTTATGACTGATGCAATGGAGTAGGAGGAGCTGGTGAAGGGATGCAAAGAGAGCGGTGACAGCGTCCAAGTGTTGGGCTAGGAAAATGATCTTTGCAACAGCATTCTGAATGGATATTAGTTGGGCAAGACTGTATTGTCAATGCCAGAGAGAGAGAAATTCCAGAAAGCAAGACGCAAGATAATGTGAGCCTGGACAGGAGTTTTAGCTGTGTGGATTGATAGGAATGGCCTACCATAGATGTTGTGTGAAAAAATCTTCAAAATTAGACAGTCTGGATTTGAGAACCTGGAGGAGAGGTCAGAGTCTAAATGCAGCCCAGGTTATGGCCCTGAATGACAGGCAGGATGGTGGCGATATCCACGTTGATCAAGAAAGGAATATACATTTAGAGATGGGCGGTGCGTGAACTGCTGGCAGAGGAGGCTCGCCTTCTGGCTGAGGCCATACCTCTTTCACCGCCCAGAGCCCATCTTCTACCCCTACCCCCCACCGGACCCCAGAGGTTCCCTGCCCCCTGAAGCCACTGGCCCAGTCCTGCAGCTAGCCCCCCAGCCCTAAAGGAGTGCCGGGAGGGCAGGCGGCACCCAACCCCAGCCCTGGAGCGCTGTGGGGGCTGGAGCCGGAGAACTGGAGCCATATGCAGGGAGCAGTCACGGCAGGGGGTGGGGTCATGCCTGGCTGTTTGGGAAGGCAGAGTCTCCCCCAGCCTATGCGACCTGCTGCCCATGCATTTAGAGCTCTGTTTTAGCCATGTTGAGCTTGAGCTGATGTTTAGATGTCCATGAGATGATCTCAGAGGCAAGCTGAGCTTTTAGTTTGGACAGAAGGAAACAAGTCTGGAGTGTAGAGAGATCTGTGAGCTGTCAGCATAGAGATGGTAGTTCAGTTTGTGTTTGCTGGGATGATTACCCAGAGATAAGGGGTGTAGAAGGAGAAGAGAAGGGAACACAGGACAGAGCCTTGTGGAACCCCCACAGAAAGGTGGCAGGACCTTCAGGGGAGATGAAAAGGATCCTTTGAAGGACCATGCTGAAAAAGTGGAGAGAGAGAGAGAGAGAGAGAGAGAGAGGAGGAGAATTGGGAAAGGACAGTCACTCAAGCAAAGGTAGGACAAGATTTCAAGAATAGCATGGTTCGCTGTGTCAGAGACCCGTGTTCAGTTCTTTACAACTTCCTTCTCAGACTCCTGAATTATGTGGTGCTTGTTGCTTGCTGATTTGGAAATACACTGTAATTTGACATGAATGAACAAGGACCTGCCCCACCCTCGCAGCCCCTTTCACACTGTTTCGTCACACATAAGATGACAAAAATTGAGCCTTTTGTCCCACTTGAAGGCTGCATGGTTTTATTATATGCTATGAATATCTTTTTGGTGCTTCAGTGTGTCAGTTTAAAGTCAGCACAAAGTTGTTATGCTTGCAACTTTCTTCATTGGGTCTGCATTATGTGTCAGTTATTAAATATTGATTTTATATTAAATGTTTTTACAGGTTTTTGGTTTCTGATCTTTATGAAGCATTTCCCAGTTATGTTGCTCCATATTGCATACTGTATTTTAGCCACAGAGTTGTATATTTAGGAAAACTAAGAGACCGGTTCTTTACTTTTAGACCACAGTACAGAACAATAAGAGATTCTTTTCCAATAAGGATTTTTCATATGTAGTGACAAGTAGTACAAGCTCCAGGGCACTTATTGTCCATTGAAATAATTTGCATATATTCTATTAGGTGAATAAAATAAAAAAAAAAGTTTAATGTTTTTCTCTCTATCCCCTTCCTCCCAAGATACTTCATTCACCGGCTCAGATGAAACTAACCAACTTTTAACTCATTCTTGGTCTTGTGTATACTTCTAGCAAATACCTTGCATTCTTCAAGGAACAGCATTCACATCTCTCCTTCCCCCAGCTCCCTTATCCATTCCCTTTTTTAAGTAGTGGCAGACAGGAAAGAACATATTGTGGTTGAAACAATAACCAAATCACTGCACAGTGTCAAAAGTATTTAAAGATAGTCCTATAATATGTATGTGAACACTGGCTTACTGTGTAAATTCACTAGCTAGCATGAAAACAAGCTGAAGAACAACCTCAGAACCTTGTTGGTTTTTGTTTTTTTAAAGGGTATAGGGAATATGGGAGGTATTAATTCTCTGCATTCCTAACAGTCAGCTGTAGAGCAAGACTTGAAATGTGATATCCTTTTCAGAAGCTCATTTAGCTCATGCTTGCAGGGTAGGTGCCAAGTTACTAAGCTGTCAAGTGCTGCTTGAAAGAAAAATACTATTATAGGTTTAAACAGTTGACTGTTGCTGCTGAGGAAAAATGTGGGGACAGGTTGCCACTTCATGTTTGGTTCTTACGCCAGGTTGGAGATGCATTATCAGTTGTGATCCAGACTGTGCAGGGGAGACACCTCCAGGGGCATGAGGACTTATGTATCACCCCTCCACCTGCCATCCATATGAACTGTGGGAAATCTTCCAGGGAGGAGCCAGCCCATAGAACGAATCTGGTAGGAACAACTGCAGAAGCAGTGTCAGCCTGGACGTTTGGACAATGACAGTATCATCAGACTACTTTCTACAATGTTTTGTTTTGAACGTTCTTCCTTTCTCCTCTGCTGCCTGGCAGCTTGCTCCTGCTATGCCTCTCTTCCCTCGCTCAGTCTCTTCCCTTCAGCATCACTTGTCTTGCCTTCCTCCATTCTTTCCTCTCTCATCCCTTTACTGGCATCTTTTTGCTGTTTGCTCTGATGAATCCCTTCCTGTGTTCCCTTCTCTTCCACCTTTTCCCTGTATTACATTTAACATGAAGAATAAAATAGAATATAAATAACTAAACCCAACCCAACATGTGCAAACAAAAACAGGAAAGAAAAAACAAAACCTTATTGAATCAATGTGATGGTCACAAACCATTGCTTTTTTCCACATGTTTCTTTGTTCTATCCCATCCTGTGTTTGCCTCATCTATTTAAATTGTAAGCTCGATGGGGGAAGGATTCTCTTTTCTCTGTACTTTGCCTATCATGATATGGCCTCGGTCTTGGTTGGGGTCTGTAGGCAGTACCGTCATAGGCGCCGACTCCATGGGTGCTCTGGGGCTCAAGCACCCGCAGAAAAAAAATAGGGGGTACTCAGTACCACGAGCCATAGTGGTTCCTCCCTCCCTTCCTCCCCCCCCCCCCGGAGTTTCGTATGGGAGGTCTGCTCACAGTGCAGGCCCTAGCCCCAGATAGAGCTTGAGTGTGGAATTGATAAGTTCTGTGCTGCTCCCAGGTTCTGCCCTTGGGGCAGGGAGTTTGTTTATAAACAAAGACAGGGTGATTAAGATAACAAAAGGCTTGTCATTACATTAAATTAAGGATCATTAGATGACTCTGAAATCATTTCCAGGTACTCCATTTAAAAGATGGGAAACAAAGGGTAGGAATAAATGGTCCATTTTCAGAATGGAGAGAGGTAAGTGGTGGTGTCCCCAAGGAACTGTACTGGGACCAGTGCTATTCAACATATTCGTAAATGATCTGCAAAAAGGGGTAAACAGTGAGTTGGCAAAATTTGCAGATTATTCAAAACTACTCAAGATAGTTAAGTCCAAAGTTGACTGCAGAGACTTACAAAGCTGTAGCTCACGAAAGCTTATGCTCTAATAAATTTGTTAGTCTCTAAGGTGCCACAAGTACTCCTTTTCTTTTCACAAAATTGAGGTGACTGGGCATCCGATAAAGTGGGGCTGTAGCTCACGAAAGCTTATGCTCAAATAAATGTGTTAGTCTCTAAGGTTCCACAAGTCCTTCTTTTCTTTTTGCAGATACAGACTAACACGGTTGCTACGCTGAAACCTGTCAAAATGGCTGATGAAATTAAATGTTAAATGCAAAGTAATGCACATGGCAACATATGATCACAACTATACATACAAAATGGTGTGGGGGTGGATGTTCTAAATTAACTGTTACCTGTCAAGAAAGACATCTTGGAGTCATGGTCACTATGCTTCCAGAATACTGCAACTTTATAAGAATCCTTCTCACTGTGCTTCTATCATCCTGAACTGTGGAATACTCATTCTCCAGCTTCAAAATTCTTAAAAATTATCTCCAGTCATCAGTGGGACAGACACAACTGAATAATGTAGCTGTCCTTAACGTGCATCAAGGCCATACCAGGGAACTAGATGTAAATAAGATTGCTGACAGTTATCCAGAAAGCTACAGTGAGACATAATGTCTTTAAACTGGGACGTTAGTGAAGACAGCTTGTAGGTGATTGGAATGATTTTAATATACTGTAATTCATGATGATTATGTAGTTCATAAAAATGTAATCATTAAAATAGTAAAGATACCAATGATAGATACATTCAATAACTAGAATATGCAAGTAGTATATAAATAGGATGAAAATACCCTCCCCCCAAAACTGGCAGCCCCCCCCAACACACACCCCTTCAAAAGCACCCCCGGCAAAAACAAAAGTCAGTGCATGAAAGTACCATAATACTAATAATTATTAATAATAAAGCAGTGTAATGAAAACTTGCGCAGTGCCCGCTCGTATTCTGTCTAGTTTCACAGTAGTAGCTTTTAGTATAAGCATGAATAGTCACTAAGTCATTTATTAAACTACTGCACAGCCCAACCCTATCTTGACGTTCTTTAGAGTTTCTCCATTCAGGCAGTGGAGGGGTTAAACAGAACCTGAACCTAAATTTAAAACAGTGCTATTTCCAGTTTGATATACTTGCAATAGTGCTCCAATTTAAACGAGACTGCAAATTTCGAGAGAGACAAAAACAGAACAAAAATTGCACGTTTTAAATCCTCCCATTTTTATAACTCCCTTGAGACACACAATGCAACTTTTTGTCTAATTCATGAATTACAGTATAGCTGGGGGATTGTGGTTGTAAACTTGTTTATCAGAAAATACAGTAACAGCTTTCTAGGCCAATTTGAAATAGTCTGGTTGGGAAAGATTGTAAAGCTTGAGTTAAATCTCAGTACCATACAAGTTCTTGCAACACAATCTGACACTCTCTTCTCCTTTTCTCTTCCTCTTACTTCCTCTTAAAGTGATTAGCAAAAACTTTGTGTCCCTGATGTCCTGGGTATAATGTATACATGTTGTGTACATATGTGCATAATTTATATAATTGGCCCCTTCATCCCTCCAACGTATAAATGACATGGGACTTGTGGGTGAACTGCAAAGCAGAAATTTTAAGTTAATCACAACTTTTGTTCTGAATGTCCTCATTAATTGGGCTGTTCAAAGGTTTCTGCACAGAAATTTTACCAAAGAGTTCTTAAAATGCTTCCCCTAACGCATAAAATCTTTTTGCTATGTCCTAGCTCATTGAAGAATGGAACATCAATGCCAGAAGCGGTAGCATATGTGATAAATGGTATATTTGATATCACATTGGGGGATATCTTTAGTGAACTAGTAAGTATCAAAAGGGAATGAGAGTTGGGCAGGGAGATGGAGGAGTAATTTTAGAAAGATTAACCAGTTTGTGGGAGCACCAAAACAGACACAGTGTTGAAAGTCTCTGTATAAAGTTGGGCTTTAACTTTTTTTACGCTTTTGCAGTTCACATTTAAATTAGATGCTAAAATGGGGTCTTATTTGTTATGTTTGCTCTGCATGTTGACTTTGAAAGCACAGTTGGAAGCAAAATTCTTTCATCCAAGTAAATCAGGTCAATAACTGTAAGAATACATCACCCTATATTTTTTGTTTTGGAAAAAATAGCTATTTTAGTATTGGGAAAAATGTGTATTTAAATAGGGAATGTTGTCTACAATGATTAGAGCGTGAGATCAGGAGCCAAGATTCTAGTCCCACCTCTGATATTTATCTTGGGCTAACGTGTATCTCAGTTTACTTCTCTGTAAAATTGGGGTGCTTGCCCGTCAGACAGGTGTGTTGAGATGTATTGAATGTTTGGAAAGCACACTGATGAAAGGTGAAATATAAGAACAAAATATTAGTGTTACACCATTTACATTTTACTTTGATATTCTTAAATGAGTAGATTGACATTGTGATTTATTTAGAGTCAGAGAAAGAAATCAAGATTTCTTATGCTAAAATAAGAAACTAGTGCCTAACATTGACTATGGGTGGATGTGTACTTAATGCAAACTGTTCTCACTTTCACTGTGGCTGCCTGCTCCTCTTTTTTGTTTTGGAGACAATACATTGAAATTGTTGTGAACTGTTCTCCTGATAAGCTCAGCTTTTTATAAAATTAATACCCACTTTTTCTCTTACACTGGCTTTTGTGGCTCAGCTCTTTCCTGGTTCTCTTCCTATCCTGCTGTCATTTCCATGTGTATTTCCTCCACTGGCTCTTAATCATCTCATCTTCCCCCAACTGTTGGTGTCTTCTCAGGGTTCTGTTCCTGGCCTATAACTCTTCTCTCTCTGACCTTATCTCTTTTGGCTTCAAATATACCCCTTCTGCCAGTTATGCTGACTTTCTACCACAGAACCCTCTCATTCCATCCATTTGCTTGCTTCTAGCTGCCATCTCATATTGGGTGTCTGTCTACCATCTCAAATACGGTCTAACCAAAAGAGAACTTTTAATCTTTTTGAAAAAGATTCTCTCCTAGGCCATTAATCTTGATGGATCTTTGACTCCTCTTTTAAAAGTTTGACACTAACTCGATGAGCAGAAAACCTACACTGGGACTGGGATGACCAATCGTACTTCATGAATAATGAACAGCATATAATGAATAGTTTGTTTACAGCCATGGGCTGAAATTTGTTTGCATTAGCTATTCTGTGAATATTTACTAATAATGAATTCTTTCATAGAAATCTGTTTGTTTACGAATAATTTATGAACAGAGAAAAGGCTAAATTCTTTGGATAATTTATTGGCAATGAATAATTAAACTAAAGAAAAAGTAAGTTTCATGGTCATGGGTACAGATTTGCTAAAAGCCAATGTGATCTTAGGTATGTCTACACGGCAAAGAAACCCCCCGGCTGGCTCCTAGGGCTGTTTCATTTCTGTGCAGTCTTGCGGGCCCAGGGTTAAGGTTAGGGTTGTCTTTGCTGTGAAGGGCAGGTCTACGTTGCCCTGCAGTTTGGATTGTGGGGTGTTGTAAATAGCAGTGCACACCAGAATGCTCTGTAACTCCCCCTTGTGGACTCTGCAGGCATGACCTAAAAGATTCTGAGTTCATGTTAAAGTAGTCCTGCTACGCCTCTCCATAGTCTGAACCATGGGCAGTGTAGACAACCCCTTAAATAACTTTTTAAACAGCTCTGGAAATAGCCACTTTTGCATTCACTGGTGTTCAGTAGGAAATTTCCTCTTTTCCCCTAAACAGGGGTGGTGAAGCCATTTTTCTCCAGTGTAGGCAACCTTTCAAATGTCACCTTCCTTGCTGAATCTGTGGACAGATCACTCCAGTGCTATCAGTTGTAACATAAGTAGGATCAGGTAAATAATCCTAAAAAAATGGGGGCTGAATGAGGGGTAAAGTAGCAGAGAGCCAATCTCTCCACTTACTCCTTCTTTTCCATCCCCACTGACAGTGAGGAAGGGCAGTAGTGGAGATCTCCCTACAGTTAGGAGGATTTTGGAGTCAGAAGAGTGGGAAGCAATAGTTCCTCTCCCTTCCAGAGGAGGGGAGGTGTTGGGTGGTGAAGGAGTTCAAATACCTAAGTTATCAGATACCCAATAGCCTGAGCAAGACTAATGTCTAGATATTCATATTGGAAAAATGCCTATTTAAATAGGGAATGTTGTCTACAATGATTAGAGCAGGAGACTGGGAGTTAAGGTTCTAGTCCCACCTCTATTTACTTTGGGCTAACGTATTTCAGTTTACTTCTCTGTAAAATTGGGGTGCTTGCCCATCGGATAGTTGAGTTTTAATGAATCCTACCACCCTCCCCTTCTCAGAAGCTGGGGTTGTGCTTGAGGCTGCACTTCTCACCAGTCTTTATCCCCTGTGCATTCTGATTGGCTTCTGGTAAGTGTGATGTTATTGACGTGAACTGTGACCAAGAAATTGGAACAAAGGTCTGTAACTATGTGGGTGTGAGTGATTGCTGGACCCAGGCCATAAGCCACAATGTTGGTCTGAAAAGGATTGGGCTCAAACTAGGAAGGAGTCTAGTCTGTGAAAGAAGCTTATTGGGACATCTCTGAGGGTAAGATTTACCTGTATTCAGTTTCCTTCTGTATTAGGCTTAGACTTGTGTGTTTTGTTTTATTTTGCTTGGTAACTTACTTTGTTCTGTCTGCTATTACTTGGAACCACTTAAATCCTCCTTTTTATACTTAATAAAATCACTTTTGCTTATTAATTAACCCGGAGTAAGTAATTAATACTTGGGGGAGCAAACAGCTGTGCATCTCTCGGTGTTATAGAGGGCGGACAATTTGAGTTTACCCCTGTATAAGCTTTATACAGAGTAAAAAGAATTTATTTGGGGTTTGGATCCCACTGGGAGCTGGGTGTCTGGGAGCTGGAGACAGGAACACTTGCTAAGCCATTTTCAGTTAAGTCTGCTGGGCGTGGGTCGGACTCTTGGTCTGTGGCTGCAGCAGGCCAGCGTGTCTGGCTCAACAAGGCAGGGTTCTGAAGGCCCAAACTGGCAGAGAAAATGGGTTCAGAGGTAGTCTGAGACATCAGGTGACAGTGCCAAGGGAGTCTCTGTGACCGAACCCATCACAGTAAGTTTCAAGCCCTATCTTTCAATATGAACTTCTGATTATTAAAATTGCTTTTAATAAATAGAAGTGTGGTGGCTTGACAACATGAGAGATGGATGTGATTAAGCATAATATGTAGAAAGTTATGCATGGGCAGGGGGATGGGTCAATGATTCTTTTGAAGTAGTCTGAGTGATATGTATAGCATGATGGTTCAGGATGGTTTTTGTCCATCCAGAGTTCTGAAATACTTGTTTCACAGATTTGGGGTTAGTTTTAGCTCTTGTAACAGATTAAAAATGTATGCCTTGAAATGAAAGTTACATCAGAAACATTGTCATATCTAATTTTTAGTATTATTCGTGAGTAATTTTAGTTTGCCATTCTGCTTGTATTTTCAGGTGAGGCCTGAAGTTGGTTATTGAGCTGATAAAGCAGAGGGAGATAAGAACATGTTGTTAGAAGCAGGGAGACAAGATCAAACTAAGAAGTTATGAACTTGTTTCTGCTTGATTTTCAGTGATACTAACTGAATACATTTTATTTTGTGTGCCATGTGAATTTTACTACCATGAAATAAATAGGTTGTTGCTGCAAAGAAGGGAAATTTTAGTAGTAGTTAGGGTGGCCATTTCTGGAATGATTAGAAACCTGTCTTTCCCCAAGTGCTGTTATTTCATAATATTTTTGTTAATTAAACACTGTCAACTTCAAAATTTTAAATGCCTCAGGTTAATGTAGGTTATTTCATGTATTTTTATTAGGTAGACTTTAACATAAGTCATTAGATTTTTATGTTAAAATTGTCTTAATGGCAGTTGATAGAAAATTCTAATTGGATAACTGCTTATTCTGCTTTGATATCATTGTGTTGTAAAACACACTGGTAACAAGAAAAAAAAATTAAATGCCTTTAGAAGACTGAAACATCCTGTGTTTTGAGGCTGCTGAGATAGCTGTAGATTAATGTGGAACGTGGTGGTTTTAAAAACAGATGCATATATCCTGGATATATGACAAGTAGAAGGCCTGGCACATCACCTTTATCCCCCAGGTGCTCCAAACACATCAATCAGTGAGGGAGGAAAAATTAAATTTTCACAAGATTTTTGTGTCATCCTGGAGCAGTATAATTTTGTCCTGGGCTTTTACCATGAAGCCTTCCAGTCTGACAGATTTAAAGCTAGTCATTATGCTTTTATAGTAGATGGTAGAGGAAAATAAAAACACATTCTTGAATAAAAAGCAGATTGTTCCAAACAGTCCTATGGACTTGATGAGAAAAGTGTTTCATACCTGAAGTCCTCTCCATACCCATCAGTCTTGGGGAAACATGACAAGCAAGAAACAATATAAGCAAGAAATTGTGATGGACAAAGTTGACTTCTTGACTGTAGTACAATTGTTCTTCCATTCTTGCAGTACTCCTTGTCTCTGTGATTTGCTGTGTTTTAGGGATGAATTAGTGTGTTCAAAACAAGCTGTGAAAATGTATATGAATATTTAAGACACTACTGGAAGTGCTTGGTGGGAGGGAAAGGGAATAAATATATCCTGACATATTACCAGATATACAAGTAGACTCTTTGACCAATGAGAAATGCAACAATCCCATAGAAATTAATTGTCAAGATGTCTTTGTGACACTGCACCCCATATTGTTCATAGTAACAGTATTACGATATGATTATAGCATAATTATGATGTATTTTATGAAAGAGAAGTCATGTGAGGTGTCATTGGAAAAGTTATAATTTGCTAAATATGATTATCCTGTTTTGTATGCATGTGTCATTTTTGTATCTGAAGTTATGAATATTGACTGTATCTGTGTTTCAAATAGGCCATTAGGAAAAATAATAGGCCTTAGGAGAAGCTTATCCTCCACCTGGTGAGCCTTCCTGAGAACACTACACACAGCCTCTAAGAAATGACTGTGATGACTCTACAAGGCCATGTGTCCAGGCCACACAATGCTGGACTCCATCTTGAGATGTCAGTATTTTTCCACAAACTAGTTCAGGAACCAAGCTTTGAAACAAAGGGTTCCTGCCATATGCTAACACTATATAAATCAGGGAGTGACATCATTTGTGGTTCTTCACTCCCCACACAAGATGACTCCTGGAAACACCTGAGAAACAAAGACTGAACTGGGGAAGTGCTGGACCCAAGCTAAAGGGATTTCTAGCTTGTGTATGAAAAACCTGGGGATTCCAAGCTGTAAAGCAAGTATAGCTTGCCCCTTAAGAATCTGCAAGCTGCTTGTATTGTTTCTCAGGGTGAGAAATCACTGTTTGGCATCACTTATAATCACTTAAAAGCTATCTTTGTAGTTAATAAACTGTTTGTTTTTTCTTTTTTAATCTAAACCAGTGAGTTTGACTGGAGTGCTTGGGGATAGTCTCTGCTTGGTTATCACAAGTGTGCATTGCTCTCTTCACATTGAGGGAGAGGTGAACTGGATATTAAACCCATATACTGGCCAGACTTGACCAGGGCAGGACAGTATTGCTTTGGGGTCCTATGCTAGGAAGCTGGTGGTTGGAGAGCTTGCATATAACTGCAACTGGGTGGCCTGTGTGAATGCTGATGAAAGTGAAGGCTGGAGGGCTTTTCAGCTTGTCATAACAGTACAGTGTGAGAGGGAGCCCAGGCTGGTGGGTCAGAGGGTTCAGCAGTACACACATTCCAGGTGGCACCCCAGGGGGAACCCATCAGTTTTATTGCTGCTTTTGAAATGGATGCTTTAAAAAAGGAAAAGATGAGGAATATGATGTTTAACATTGTTGATTCTGAGAACTTTCTCACGCCCATATTTCTATAGCCATTTATTATAAAACTTTTCTACCACTGGCTTCTGCTATGAGGTTCTGTAAATCTGATGCCAAAGCAATGTACCTGTTGTGACTTCTGGCAAATATCTTATCTATTTTGTTACTACAGGGTGACTTCACAATAAGCATCTGAAGAAGTGAGGTTTTTACACACGAAAGCTTATGCTCAAATAAATCTGTTAGTCTTTAAGGTGTCACCGGACTCCTTGTTGTTTTCACAATAAGCGTTTCCTACAAGATATAAGTTATTCCACCTAGGGGTTGGGTTTTTGTCTTTGGTTTGCTTTTACTGAATGTTATGGAATCAGATTGAATACAACCTAAGCTACACTTCTGCTTCATACGTGACTTGGATTTAGAACCAATCAATGCTCTATTTAGAAAGATGGAAAAGTCTCATCATTCTATTCCTTCAGAATACATAGTCTTGTGATGACACAAAATACATCAAAGTAAATGTATTTATCTCTTCAGCAAACCATTTTACTAGCTGACATCTAATTTTGTATCCATACAATAGTTTCACAAGCTTTGGAATTGGGTTAGCACAGTTGTCTTTGGATTATACCCTCAATAACCATGGGATTGCACTAGGGTGACCAGGTGTCCAGTTTTCGACCGGAACACCTGGTCAAAAAGGGACCCTGGCAATTCTGGTCAGCACCGCCCACCAGGCCATTAAAGGTCTGGTCAGCGGTGCTGAGGTGCTAAGGCAAGTTAGTCCCTACCTGCCTGGCACCACACTGTGCCCTGTAAGCTGCCAGCAGGTCTGGCTTCTAGGCGGTGGGGACACGGGGCTCCACGCACTGTCCCCATCCCGACCATCAGCTCTGCACTCCCATTGGCTGGGTGGTGCCTGAGAGCGAGAGCAGCATGCGGCATCTCCTGCTCCCCTGCCCAGCTTACTAGCGCTGGACCTGCTAGCTGCTTCCTGGGTGCGTACAATGCCAGAACGCTCACCCCTTCCCAAAACCCAATCCCCTGCCTCAACCTGCAGCCCCTCCCACATTCCAAATCCCTCAGCCACAGCCTGGAGCCCCCTCCTGCATCCCAACCCCCCCCCCCCCCCGCTCCACCCTAGAGCCCGCATCTCCTCAAAGCCAGTCACTGCCCAGTGAAAGTGCGTGGTGGTGGGGGAGAGTAAGCCATTAAGGGAGGGGGAATTTAGTGAGCAGGGGCAGGGCCTCAGGAAGGGGTGAGGCTAGGGTGTTCCTTTTTCTGCAATTAGAAAGTTGGCAACCCAAGATTGCACAGGTCTAACTATAAGTTACAGGTATAAGTTGACCTTCTGAATTTATACTTGTGGTGATACATAGGAATATGAAAACTTGTGTGACTTTAAGATTCCAGGTTAAATTAGCAGGTAGTTTATATTTTTATATATAAAATATATTACTTGACACATTTGATCTGAAAATCATTAAGACCTTACGTGTGAAATCCCACCACGCCTCTTTCAGTTACTTTTCAATAGAGCCACACTTCAAAAGCATTTTATTGTTCAGAACATCGATACCTTACTTGATCTATTTTGGAATAAAGAAAAGGAGTACTTGTGGCATCTTAGAGACTAACAAATTTATTTGACTGAAAGCTTTCGTGAGCTACAGCTCACTTCATCGGATGCCACAAGTACTCCTTTTCTTTTTGTGAATACAGACTAACACGGCTGCTACTCTGAAACCTGTTGTTTTGGAAAAGTGAAACAAATGTGACCACTTCAAAGGGAACTATTTCTTGATAGAGATGACTGTAACTAGAAGGTTTGAATAATTTGACCTGTACTCCATTTGGACTGGCCATTCAATCTTGAGCTCAGTTTTACAGTCATGGAAAATTATCCTTTTGTGCCACATTTATTTTGATTGTGCTTATAAAATGAGATAGCTTCTACAAAAATGGCAGAATTATTAAATTCCTATTTTCTTTTCTAGACATGATGCAATTCTCTCAGAACTTTCTCATACTCTGAAAACTGTTTGTATTAAATGCTCCAGCATCCTTTGTAGCAGTGGGCAATAAAAGTCCAATCTGGTTTTATATTTTTATTTACATAAAATATTTATAGTTTGATACAATGGCATATGTGGCTGTACGGTCTCTTTTTTTTTTTTTTTGAATATGGAACCAAGGCTTGGATATATTAAAATGCATTTTTTTTTCTTTAAGATGAAAAAAAAATCTCACTTTTCTGAGAGCTCTTTTCATACATAGAAATGTCTTGTTTCTTTTCTGTCTGACCTATGGCAGAAGCAGCTGCAGAAATAAACCAGTGGGTCTGAAGTGGGTGGAGTAGATTAGATGTTCTTGTGCCTTGTGGCACATGAGACAGCCTAGTGTTTCCACTTCTGTCATGCGAGTGCCACCTTACTTCATTATAGTCCGTTTCCATGACAGCAACATCCTTCTCAATTTTTGTAGGTTATCTGTTGTCTTCCTCTTTTTTCATCTTCCATCAAGTAGTATCCTGTCAAAGGCTTGTCTAGAAATAGTTTTTGACCTCTGTACAACATGTTTAAAGCATTTCAGCCTCCTTTTTTGAATTATTGTTTCTACAGTCTGTTGGCCAGTCCTTTGTATCACGTCAATGTTGGTGTCTGCTGGAAGGATAAAGTAACTTAAGTATTTTCCGCTAGCATCTCTAATGGAATATATTCAACATTCCTGTTGTGGGCTGCTAACATTTGCCAAGTTTCAGAAGCATATAAAAATGTGGGTATCATAGTAACAGAGTATAACTTTATCTTGGTTCTTGTGTGAATCTCCATATTTTTCCAAATATATCCTGGTCTCAGAAAAGCTCCACTTGCCTTCCCAGTTCTTGCTTCCACCTTGGTCATCAGCACTGATTGTGCTTCTATGATGTGCAGACTCGTTAACCACGTAGTATTCTTCACTATCAAACAGGTACATGCCATCATTGCTGACTCCTCTTCAATTATCATGACTTTCATTTTCTTTTGGCTGATCCTTAGTCCTACTTTGGCAGCCTCATGTATAACATTGATAGTGGTATTTTTCATGGCATCGTCATGTGTGTCCAACAGAAAAATGTCATTTGCAAAGTCAAGATCTTGAACTTTTCCCTCTACTCCACATAATTCCTGTTTCTTCTTTTCTTTGCATCACGTGATCTATCACAATGCAGAAAAGGGGTGATCAGTATGCAACCCTTCTGTACTTAGGTGATTGTAGCAAACCAGTTGGTCTCTCCACTGTCTATACTCACACAGCATTTTGAATCTTTCTGCAGCATCTTGATCAGTGAAACTACCTTTCTAAGCCCATATTATTGTAAATCATCCATAGTGATTGTCTATGAATATATTCGCAAAAAGAAAAGGAGTACTTGTGGCACCTTAGAGACTAACAAATTTATTAGAGCATAAGCTTTCGTGAGCTACAGCTCACTTCATCGGATGCATTTGGTGGAAAAAACAGAGGAGAGATTCCACCAAATGCATCCGATGAAGTGAGCTGTAGCTCACGAAAGCTTATGCTCTAATAAATTTGTTAGTCTCTAAGGTGCCACAAGTACTCCTTTTCTTTTTGCGAATACAGACTAACACGGCTGCTACTCTGAAACCTATGAATATATTGAATCAGGAGGTATGGGCCTATGGTTGGGAGTCCAGCTAACTACCTGTCCATGTAAGAAGAAGAAGAAAAAATAAAAGTAAGAGTCTATTTCAGTTACGCAGTTAGAAGGAAATCATGGCCTTTCAGAATCACTGAGTCAATAATAGATGAGTTTGCATGGAAATGTGTGTTGGAAGAACAGGCTGACCCAGAGGTGGATTTGAGAAGATAGGCTTCTTTATTGTGGTACTTGTTCCCCTGGACCCAATTGTCCAGTAAGCACTGAATTAATTACAGTACACTCCTTTTGATTAGGTTAATATGTACACGCCTACATCTGTTAAAATAACCCAAAAACCCTTATTAAGTAATAAACACCCACTGTTAGTAAACCCACCTCTATCTATTGCTCATAGCATTACACACACTTTTACCTTGAATATATGTCTTTGCAAGAATTTACTGCCATAAATCTCCCTGGCCAGCAATCCTCAGAGGAGGGAGGAAAGGGCCGTAAGCCAGGGCTTGTTTATATAGCTGGGAAGGGAAGGGAAGAGGAGATAACAATGCTTCACCCAAAAGGAATCCTTTAGCTCCCCACATTTCTTATGCAGCTGCAACACTTATCAATTCTTACAAGCAACAGGGAAGGGCAAAATATGGCAACTTATTTATTAAACAAAAAACTAGTCTTACTCCTTTGTCCCCTAATGACATGTCATCACACTAGCAGCTTCCCAGGTCTTTACTTAACCCATACGTATCCCAACAATGTGAAGATGGTGGATCAAAACCATGAGGGAGTTCATTTCCTGATACAAGAGGTCCTAACAGTTAAAATCAAAAGTACAGTTTGGTGCTGGAATGTGAGAGCTATGTTTTACACTGGGAAACTGAGCATGTAGTTAAAGAAATGACTTGGTTCAGTATTAATATTTTAGGAATGAGCAACATGAGATCAGCTGGATGCTGAAGATTCCATGTAAACAATATCACAGTACTCTATTGAAGAATGCAAGATGACATTCACACAGAGGAAGTTTGACACACAGCCAACATAACTTGTACAGGAATAGGAAGCAGTCAACTCACGAATTATAAAAGCACGTTTCATTACAAATCATGCCAAAATAACACTTATCCAGTGTTACACACATACCAACAATCATGAGAAGCAAGCAAAAGATGCATTCTACACTAAGTTGCAAGATGTATTAAACCAGGTTTCTGCTAATGGTGTTGGTCTGCTTATGAGTTGTATGAATGCCCAACTTCGTAATGACAACCTTAGATGCAAACATTTCATGGGTAAAAAAGGAATTTGAGGGGTGTATCGATAAAGGTGAAAGATTCATTGAATTGTGCAGCATGTATAACGTGCATGGGGCGGGGGGCACTTTTCCTCATTGTAGGGAAACACAAACTAACACAGAAGCCAAATGATGGAATTACTGAGAAACAATTGGACTACATTTCCATAAATAGACAGTGAAGAAGATTGCTGCTGCATACACAATCTTTTACAAGTACTGATGTAGGAAGTGACCATTATCTTGTCATTGAATAGTTAGCTTGTCTTTTTAGCTTTATTCTAACAAGAAAAGAGAGATGGTATTTGATGTGAAGAAACTCACCGATGAAACCAGAGCTCACTTTAGAGATGTCACAACTTCCTACCAGACAACTTCACTTGGACCAAGAGGATCAAGGAACAAAGTGTGGTTACAACCCCATACGTGGAAATTGAGAAAAGAGCCTTTAAAGCGAAGGAAGCTCAAAAGAGACGGTATGAAAAACAATTCATGCTGCATTAGGAGTATGTAGAGAGAGGCAAAAGTTTACTTTGGAAAGATAAGAGATAATGACTTGACCAAAAAAATGAGAAAAGCCGAAGAACCTTCTGTGAGAGGCAGCTCTAAGAAACTGTTTCAGTTGTGTAAGCAGTTGTCGTCAAAGTTTCCGAGTCAGTGGTATCATAAAAGTGAAATATGGAAGATTAATAGTGGAAGTAGAATAAAAGGAATGATGGTGAGAACATTTTAATTAAGTACTCCACCAACCAGAGCCAACAGTTCCTCCTGATGGAGGTGAAGAATTAAACTGCTAGAAATTTCAGAAGCAGAAATAGAGAAAGCAATTAAGCAGCTAAAAAAATAGCAAAGCTCCTGGTCAAGATAAGATCATGGCTGAACTGCTTAAATCTGGTGAGGATGTGATAGTGCATGTGGTACATAAACTTTGTAATATGGTTTGAGAGTGAGAGAACTCTGCCTTGACAATTGGAAGAAGGGTGTGATCTGTAAATTACTGAAGAAAAGCAGCCAACTGTTTTTTGATAACAGGCAAGAAATAACATTACTTTCAATACTCAGAAAAGTGTTCTGCAGTATATTATTGAATAGAATCATATTGGTCATGGAAAAACTGAAATGAGCAAGCAGGCTTTAGACCAAAAAGATCTTTACCTTGAGATGATGTAGATTGGGTTCCTATAAGGGAAATTAGTCTTGAACTTAATAGATGTCACCTAAGTTTTTGACTGCATTCATTGAGTAGCTGTGGAAGGTACTGCAACCATATGGGCTTCCTAGAAAGATAGGGTGGAGTAGAGTACTATGGGAATCTGTCATATAATAAGAAAAGAAGGACTTGTGGAACCTTAGAGACTAACAAATTTATTTGAGCATAAGCTTTCGTGAGCTACAGCTCACTTCATTAGATGCATTCAGTGGAAAATACAGTGGGTAGATTTATATACACACACACAGAGAACATGAAACAATGGGTGTTACCATACACACTGTAAGGAGAGTGATCAGGTAAGGTGAGCTATTACCAGCAGGAAAGCTGCAGGGGGGGGGACGGACCTTTTGTAATGATCAAGGTGGGCCATTTCCAGCAGTTGACAAGAATGTCTGAGGAACAGCGGGGGGGAGGGGGGGATAAACATGGAGAAATAGTTTTACTTTGTGTAATGACCCATCCACTCCCAGTCTTTATTCAAGCCTAAGTTAATTGTATCCAGTTTGCAAATTAATTCCAATTCAGCAGTCTCTCGTTGGAGTCTGTATGCCAACATTTTTATGGCTGACTTAGAACAACGCTTCCTCAGCTCTTGTCCCCTAATGCCCCTACTCTACTTTCACTACATTGATGACATCTTCATCATCTGGAACCATGGAAAAGAAGCCCTTGAGGAATTCCACCATGATTTCAACAATTTCCATCCCACCATCAACCTCAGCCTGGACCAGTCCACACAAGAGATCCACTTCCTGGACACTACGGTGCTAATAAGCGATGGTCACATAAACACCACCCTATACCGGAAACCTACTGACTGCTATTCCTACCTACATGCCTCCAGCTTTCATCCAGACCGCACCACACAATCCATTGTCTACAGCCAAGCTCTATGATATAACCGCATTTGCTCCAACCCCTCAGACAAACACCTACAAGATCTCTATCAAGCATTCTTACAACTACAATACCCACCTGGTGAAGTGAAGAACCAGACTGACAGAGCCAGAAGAGTACCCAGAAGTCACCTACTCCAGGACAGGCCCAACAAAGAAAATAACAGAATGCCACTAGCCATCACCTTCAGCCCCCAACTAAAACCTCTCCAACGCATCATCAAGGATCTACAACCTATCCTGAAGGACGACCCATCACTCTCACAAATCTCGGGAGACAGGCCAGTCCTTGCTTACAGACAGCCCCCCAACCTGAAGCAAATATTCACCAGCAACCACACACCATACAACAGAACCACTAATCTAGGAACAGGTTTCAGAGTAGCAGCCGTGTTAGTCTGTATTCGCAAAAACAAAAGGAGTACTTGTGGCACCTTTAGAGACTAACAAATTTATTTGAGCATAAGCTTTCATGAGCTACAGCTCACTTCATAGGATGCATCCGATGAAGTGAGCTATAGCTCACAAAAGCTTATGCTCAGATAAATTTGTTAGTCTCTAAGGTGCCACAAGTACTCCTTTTGTTTTAACCTAGGAACCTATCCTTGCAACAAAGCCCATTGCCAACTCTGTCCACATATCTATTCAGGGGACACCATCATAGGGCCTAATCACATCAGCCACACTATCAAAGGCTCGTTCACCTGCACATCTACCAATGTGATATATGCCATATCACATATATGCCTCTGCCATGTATATTGGCCAAACCGGACAGTCTCTACGTAAAAGAATGAATGGACACAAATCAGACGTCAAGAATTATAACATTCAAAAAACAAGTCGGAGAACACTTCAATTTGGTCTTCTTTGGTCACTCAATAACAGACCAAAAAGTGGCAATTCTTCAACAAAGAAACTTCAAAAACAGACTCCAAGGAGAGACTGCTGAATTGGAATTAATTTGGAAACTGGATACAATTAACTTAGGCTTGAATAAAGACTGGGAGTGGATGGGTCATTTCACAAAGTAAAACTATTTCCCCATGTTTATTCCCCCCCCCCCTGCTGTTCCTCAGACGTTTTTGTCAACTGCTGGAAATGGCCCACTATGATTATGACTACAAAAGGTTTTTTCTCCCCCGCTCTCCTGCTGGTAATAGCTCACCTTACCTGATCACTCTCCTTACAGTGTGTATGGTAACACCTATTGTTTCATGTTCTCTGTGTGTGTATATAAATCTACCCACTGTATTTTCCACTGAATGCATCCAATGAAGTGAGCTGTAGCTCATGAAAGCTTATGCTCAAATAAATATGTTGGTCTCTAAGGTGCCACAAGTCCTCCTTTTCTTTTTGCGGATACAGACTAACACGGCTGCTACTCTGAAACCTGTCATATAATAGATATTCTGAAATGCGAGTTTGAGTGGCTTTCAAAGTGAACTAAATGGAGTATAAATATGTCTTCAAACTGGAATTTTCTTTCAATAAATCTACTCTGCAGATTCCACTAATATATATATTAATCTCCCCCTAAGGATCATGGGCTGAAAGACTCATAAATTATGAATGAAACTCGTTGGCTACATTATACCATAGAGTGATAAGGTTGCTGCACAATATATTCATTTCTTTGTCTGCTTATTATCTGTTTATATGCCATAACCTGTTCCAGTAACTGGTTGCTAGCTGCAAATAAGACAGTCATGAAACACATCAAGAAAGTTCAACAGAAACTTGATCACAACTTTTAAAGTTCTGATTTCCTTTTAACTATTAGTCTATCTTCTCTGTCTCTAAATCATATTTATAGGAGATCTGCAAATTGGAGTATAAAATGCCATTAAGTTTAGTATAACTTTCTCGTGTCCCAATAACATGGTTAAGATGGGCATCCTGCATAATAGAGCTTAATATATTTGTCTAACCTTTCCTTATAACTTATACATAAGGTTCCCCATTTTTTATAAATGAGAACTGGACATGCAGTGGATGAAGCTCCAGTGAAGACAGTCTGAGCCAACAGTTCTCTTTGGATTTCAACTATTTTCTTTTTTAAATTCTAGCTAAAGTTAGTAATGAAAATATTTACATGCCTTTTTTTCCCTTTAGCTTCAATGAATAGTTGATTTGTTAGGTTTCTGTGGGATGTAAATATTCCACTGCAATGATTGCTTCTGAAACACTAAGTATCAATGGGTAGCCGTGTTAGTCTGTATCCACAAAAACAATGAGGACTCTGGTGGCACCTTAAAGACTAACAGATTTGTTTGGACATAAGCTTTCGTGGGTAAAAAACCCACTTCAAATGCATGGAGTGAAAATTACAAATACAAGCATAAATTTATATTGGCACATAAAGAGATGGGAGTTACCTTACAAGTGGAGAACCAATGATGGACAATTCAGTCAGGGTGGATGTGGTCCATTCCCAATAATTGATGAGGAGGTATCAATACCAAGAGAAGGAAAATTGTTTTTGTAGTGAGCCAGCCACTCCCAGTCCCTATTCAAGCCCAAACTGATGGTGTTACCCCAGGTAGATGGAAAGATGTTTTAAAAGCCATGAAGAATTGTGTCCTGCTTGACATACTCTATTATTTCAGTCTAGGAATCCTTACTGGTTTCTAAAGTAATGGGCATGGTCTTAATACATCATAGTAGCAGCCAAGGTTGGGGGAGTCAGAGGCACGCTCTCTTCCTCAGTCCCTCTGGTCATTTGGAATGCATCTCCATCTTGGCTCATTATGCTAATTAAATATTTACATAACAGTAATGCTCAAAGACCTTCATTAGGAATTGGGACTCCCTTGTGCTATATGCTATGCGAACAGAAAAGTAGAGAAATATCCTATCTCAAACAATTTGCAGTCCAAGCCAGCTAGCATAAGTTATCATTGTCGCTGTCTGTGTCTTGATCCTATGTACCTTTTTAGAAATCCAGTAAGTACACATATATCTTATTAGAAATCCAGAATAGGCCTGGTTGGTAGATGTAGATGGTTCTAATGATCTCTGAGTACAAGTGCTATGTGTCTCTGAAGTGCCTAGGACTTGAGTAGAGGCATTGGAACTAACACTCATAGTTCATCCCTGGCCTCAGTATGGGTGAGTTGATTCAGACGCAGGGTAATAATGGGTTTCAGAGTAGCAGCCATGTTAGTCTGTATTCGCAAAAAGAGAAGGAGTATTTGTGGCACCTTGGAGACTAACAAATTTATTTGAGCATAAGCTTTCGTGAGCTACAGCTCACTTCATCGGATGCATTCAGTGGAAAATACAGTGGGTAGATTTATATACACACAGAGAACATGAAACAATGGGTTTTATCATACACACTGTAAGGAGAGTGATCACTTAAGATGAGCTATTACCAGCAGGAAGCAGGGGGGGAAGGAGGAAAACCGTTTGTGGTGATCACGATGAGTGAATTGTGACACATACCTCTGCAGCAATGGAAGGAATGTGATAGCTTTAGGCTATTGGAGATCAATAGATAGTGTTGTACCCTGAACACACAGCTCTGTTGCTAATCCATGGAGCCAGTAGAGAACTGGCTGATCACGTCATTTGTTGTCCTGTTTGTTTTCAGCTGCTAAATCACATGAAAAGAAAGTAGGAATATGTTAAATATTTCTACTTTTCTGTGCAAGCAGTTGCTGTTACCAGAAATGGGTAGAGAAGTGATTTGTGTTACTGAATTGGAAGATGGTGGTCCACACTGTGGGGAAAGTTGAGAGCCCCATGCCTATAGCACACTTTTCACTTAGATTAGCAGTTGTGTTGGAATGGGTTTAAATGTATCAATATACACCTCTACCCTAATACAACGCTACACGATATAACACTTATTCAGATGTAACGTGGTAAATCAGCGCTCCGGGGGGGGGGGGGGGCGAGACTGCCACTCCGGTGGATCAAAGCAAGTTCGATATAACGCGGTTTCACCTATAATGCGGTAAGCTTTTTTGGCTCCCGAGAACAGCGTTATATCGGGGTAAAGGTGTATCTTATCAATGACTATAGTGTTCCACAACTGAGGGCTTCCTTGTCATCCTTCACCACACCCTCAAGTAGACTACCTGTTATTTCATCACAATGTTTTAGACAGGTAGGTCTTTTAGTTTCTATAGTTACTTTAATAGTGTCTAAGTGCTTGATTAATAAACAGAGAGGGGCAGATCTCTGTTTGTAGTGTCTTGGCCATACTTTAGGTCGAAGGTCTCAAACACGCGGCCCGCGGGGCTATTTCCTGCGGCCTGCCAAGGAGCCCGCCCCCCGGCCTACCTCCAGGCCGGGGTGGGCAAACTACAACTCGCGGGCCAATGTGGCCCATGGGATTGCTCCCCACGAGCTCCGCGCTGCTCCCTGAAGCAGGTGGCACAATGTCCCTGCAGCCCGGGGGAAGGGGGAAGCCAGGGCACAGGGCTCTGTGCGCTGCCTTGCCTTGCCTTGCGGCCCAGGGGGTGGGGGAGGGCAGAGGGCTCTGTGCATTGCCATAGCCGCCAAGCAGTGCCTCCCGCATCTCCCATTGGCCGGGAACGGGGAACCGCAGCCAATGGGAGCTTCGGGGGAGGTACCTGGAGGAGCAGGAAGGCAGCGCACGGAGCCCTGTGCCCTTGCTCCCCCTCCCCCGGACCACAGGGACATGGTTCCGGCCGCTTTCCGGAGCGGAGTGGCTCGGGGGTTAGGGGCCAGGGTAAGCAAGCAGGGAGCCTGCGATGGCCCCGATGCGCGCCGCTGCCACCCCAGACCCTGCACCCCAACTCCCTGCCCTGAACTCCTGCTGCACCCTGCACCCCAATCCCATGCTCTGAGCCCCCTGCCACATCCTGCACCCTGACCCCCTGCTGCACTCCATACCCCAACCCCCTGCCCTGAGCCCCCTGCCGCACCCCTCACCCTTCCTGCCCCCTGGGGGCAGAGTTGGGGTGGGGACTTCAGGGAAAGGGTTGGAATGAGGGCAGGGAAGGGGTGGGAAGAGGCGGGGCTGGGGGCAGTGAGGGGGGGCGGTGTCAGTGATGCGGTCCTCGGACCAATGCACTAGTCCTCATGCGGCCCTCGTGGTCATTTGAGTTTGAGACCCGTGCTTTAGGTCTTAGAATGTGACCTGCAGGAACAGGGGAATAATATCTACTTTACCTTATGGTGGTGATATAATGCATTATTGTATATGTGCACTTGACTTCTACTTTGCTTTCCTCTGAAACATGTATTGGTCACTATTAGACGCAGCATATGAGCTAAGATGGAGCTTTTCCCCTTTTGGTATGGCAGCTCTTATATAAAGTGGATTTTGTAGCAGGTTGATAATCCATTCTGATAACTTTTCTTTCATTTGTATATGATAAATGTGTACGTACTGGCTTTGCTGATGCTGCAGTGATGTGCAAAAATGACACAGTCTGTATTATTTGTGTATTGAGACACTTGTTATTGCTAATCAGAATCCTGATATCTAAAATTAATAGCGGGTCTGAAGGACCGCAATTAAGATCATTCATCTTCCAAATGAGTCAATGTGATATCCATTGGTAGCTTAAATTTATATACCGAGGGCACATAAACCATTAAAAAGGGTAATGGGTGCCCTCAAGGCATGTGCTTCAAAGCCGTACGTCATTTTGGTGCTGTGACAGTAGACGATGATAACTTAGCTTTAAGGGAAGCTGCTATTCATTTATCAATTAAATGTCTATGGAAATGTTCTTTTTTGCTGTAGAATGATCACAGCAGTCTATTGGAAGTTAAATCAAAGGATAAGATTTGTTTTAAGACTTTATGGTATCATGAGATGCTAATTAGAAAGCTTTCTTGTTGGTAATAGGACACTGGAGAAGAACTTTAAAAGGTATTAATGTTTCTTTAGAGAGACAAGGTGGGTGACATAATATTTTTTTATTGGACCAACTTTTGTTGGTGAGAGAAATAAGTGTTCAAGCTTACACAGAGCGCTTCTTCAGGTCCAGTAAAAGATATTACCTCACCCACTTTTCTCTCTAATATTCTGGGACCAATGTGGCTACAATAACACTTCATACAATTAGTGTTTCTTTGACACAAAAACATTTTTCCTTTTGTGCTTTGCCATCTCTCACAGTGACACAGGCATAGCAATCAACTCGGTGCAGAATATCAAATTTTACTTTGTTTTTTTTGTTGGTGTGTGCATATTGTCAAAGTGATGCATGAAAAGCGTAATATATCTATAAGGTTTCACTCAGATGGAAATGGAGCTGAATTCAGATTTGTGGAAAAGGCAGTCCAACCTGTCAGACAAGGGAATGAATTCCAGTTTAGGTTGCCAGTAGATGATGTCTTCTTACTGCATTTTATCTACCTCATTGGTGCTGTCCATACTGGGTGCAACAGTATTTAGTATATGTTGGCACAAGCAGAGTCCTAGCATGATTTTATTGACAGATATAGAAAGGAATTTTTGTGGGGATTAGGGGGTGTCAGGTTGGCTAAACTGTGTGATAGACCAAAACTCTTGTTAACTGCCTACTCGGATATTATGGTTTTATAATGTGAGTCCAACAGACAATTCTTAAGATTCCAGGAAGACTGTTTTCCCTTGTTAAAACAAACCCTTTGCGAACATGGTTGTCACTAGCATGGTGATGGTCCTAGTGTGGATAAGACTAATGTCCAGGAAGATGTGTGAATGTAAGGAAGGTATGACATAACAAATACAACTAGTAGAGATTTTTGTGTGGATAATATCAGCTACAAACCAACCAATGTCTTGAAATGTATTTGTTGTTTGCAAGGAATTTTGAGACTCTAGGTGTTTGCAAAGTGCTCTCTTAAATGAGTCGTCGTTCTTGTATAGCTCATCATCTACATTGTGTAGTATTGTTTCCACTCACTTGTTAGCTGACTGACACTTTTTAAACAAAAACATAACAGGTAGAACAGAAGGAAGCCTTGCAACCCGGGGTAGGGATTGGGTTGAAAGCTTTTTCTATCAAAACTGTTTTAAGTGGAAAATTGATTTTGCCTAAACACAAATATTTTTGCCAAAAGTGTTTGCTTTCTGTGGGAAAATCTTTGCTTTTCATCAAACTCTCCAGCTAAAAATTTTCACTGGTGGGCCAAAAACATTGGATTTTTCAGTTTTTCTGATGAAAAGTCAAGTTTCCTGCAGGAAGCTCCACCCCCTCTCCCAATTTTTTTTTCCCCCCAACCAGCTCTACTCCTAGGCTATATTGGTGTTGCACATACAGTAGTAGTGAGGTTGGTTTTCACTCCTTTCTTCCTTCAGGAAAAATAAACACAAAAAAACAAGCACATGAGAGGATGCCATTGAGATGGAATGGAAACGACACATTTTTCAGATAATCCTGAATTTACCATAAACGGAAACAGAGTTTTGAATTCACAGCATCAGGTCCCATTTTCAGTATTGTATGTGAAATTCTTAACACAGACTCTGTGGCCTGTTAGATATTGCCTTTAGTTTATTTTTTAACAGCAGGGATTTGTATTTGCAACAGTAAGAATAGTTAATCATACCAATGTACTGACTCAGGCTACATCTAAACAGGGATAAACAACCCATGGCTGGCCCAGGTTCAGCTGACTCAGGCTCACGGGGCTTGGGCTCTGGGGCTGAAAAATCATTGGGAAGATGCTCGGGACCCTGGGAGGGCGGAGGGACCCAGAGCTCAGGCTCCAGCCTGAGCCTGAACAGCTACACAGTGATTTTTAGCCAGGCAGCCTGAGTCAGCTGACCTGGGCTAGCTGTGACTGCTTTATCGCTGTGTAGACATATACCCTCAGAAGCCAATGAGGCAGGTCTGATGAATTCACCCCTTAAATACCTCCAACTTATTTTCAACTGCCAGATACTTTTATAACCTTCTTCCTACGTCCCTATGGCTTCTCTTAATGGATTATAAGCTTCTTTCAGCATAAGGATGGTCATGCACTGTGTTTACAGTCTCACTATTTCTTGAAGATAATCAAAGATTATCTGTCCTGATCTTGCCTCCCATTTTCAAAACGAAGCAGCAAATCCAAGGATTGTGTACCATGGATGGAGATAACAGCTGCTTCAGAACTACATGCGTGGCATCTGTTGTTCCTATTGTGAAAAAGACTTCTTCTCCCCTGAAGTCTCTTTCATCCTCTGCTCTTTCTTGTGACTCCATCTTTCATCTCTCCTCTCATCTTCCTCTCTCGTCTTTCCTCTTTCTTACCCCATTCTCACCTTTTTCACCTTTATCTTCATAAGTGAAGGACAAGATTTGAAAACGTGTTAAACAGGACCATTACCAAACAGTAGATTTTTATCATGCTGCAAACTTTTTTTTTTTTTTAAACCCTCCCTTCCTGCTCCTTCCCTTTGTCCCTGCCCCTCACAATTCCTGTTGTTCTGGTGATGGGCACTGGATAAAGATTTTGGATCCATTATTTATGACCCTGAAAAAGAGCCTTCAAGTTGTGTTTTGTTAGGCTGGGTTGGTTAATAAAGTAAGAGCGTTAAATCCACTTCGAAGAAATCAAAATATTATTTCAATTCTCAGTGACTGTAATTTATACTGTCAGAGTGCCTTCTCTTTCCTCTGCTCTTTCCTTTCCCTCTGCGTGAGCTCCATCGATACATTTTATTCACTGGTTGGACTGAGTAGGCTGTCAGTGTATCAAGGAAGTTGTTGATTGCACCTTTACTGTTAGCCTTGTTCATTGCTTTGTATTTTTTCCCCCTCGGTCTAGATAACATGTCACTTTTTATGCAAACACTGAATCAGGTTCTACTTTGACACAGCTCAGTCTGTGATTTCCTGTTCCTGTAGAATGAGCTGTTGGGGGAATTTGGCTGTGGGAAGCAGAGAAAATTTAAAGAGAATAACATTGATGGATGAGAGACTTGAGATTTTTAGCTCTGCACGTAAAAGCTTGTGAACTATGTCGTGGACTGTGTGGCACATATGCCTAGAAGGAACACCTCTGTTTGAATTTGAAAGGATTTTTGTTTTAAATAAATGTAGAATTTGTAACTAATGAAATGTCTGGTTTTCTTTCTTTCAGGGGGATGCACTTTTGATGATGGCCTGGGGCCCTGTGATTACCATCAAGACTTATATGATGACTTTGATTGGGTGCATGTCAGTGCTCAAGAGCCTCACTATTTGCCACCTGAGATGCCTCAAGGTGAGAGCCACAGTGGTGATGGTACAAGTTGAAGAGAAGGATTTGTGGCTTGCGTTACTTTGTTGTGTTGAGAATTTTGAAGTTTCCTTAAAATGAGGTTACAGTCCTTGAACTTCCCTTAAAACTTGATAACACACAAGCCTGCTTTAGACAAAAATAATAGGTAGATCTTTTAAGTGCTGGTCATGATTTTAGCTGTGTGGACTCCTGATTGTTCTAAAGAGCATTGCACAGCCAGAACCCATGGAAGCACTTTGCAAATATACCCCTTCAAATGTCAATAAATCTGTTTGTTCAGTCTTCCTTTTAAATACACACAAGAACTTAACCAGCTTCTGCTAACTCTGTCTTATTCAAAAGAAACATAACAAAATTTTACATTTTAAATGACATCTGATATATTTAGACTGAATCATTAGATAATATTGAAAGGTGAGAAAAAGATGCTTGGAGAAAACTGACTGCTCATCTGGGGATAATCAGAAAGGTGATATTTCCATTGTTAATTACTTTTGAGGACAGGTAATGAATAACTGAAGAGGTACAGTGTAGATGACCTTGTGTGCTCACCTTTGATGAACCGCTTAATCGGTGCTTCCCAGACAGGATGATATGCAAAGAAAATGAAAGCGTTTGAAATTTAACTACATTTTCCAATTAATAGGACATTAAGTAATTAATCATGCAGAGGAGGAGAAAAGGTCATTGCCACTCTATTTGTAGTTAACATAGCTTTCCATTTAGGCATGTGGGGAAAAGAAGGAACCTTGCCATTTGAAAGCAACATAACCCTTTTACCATTTCTTCCCCCTTCATTTATTGCTTGTTATGTGTTAATGGTTGTTAGAGAGTATATGTAATTTTTACCCCTGTAACTAGTGGCTAGCTAGGCATCTGCTGTTTCACTATGGGTGCATGTTACCATGCCCAAATCTTGTTAAATAGGCTGATGTGTTGAGCAAGTTCCATAGCTGATTTAACAAAATGTGTGATGATGATGCATATTTGCATATAGGAGGGGTAGAAGTTAGTTCTTAAAACAACATTCACTGCTGATGGTGTTTTTGTTAGTGTCCGAAGTAGTCCCAAAGAACAAGGCTTGAAGTCAGTTGCCTATTCTCAGGTTCATGTTGTACGATTGCAAATATTTAGCCTTTTAAAATGGTGTGGAATTATATTACTCATAATATGTGTTCATATGGCAGTTTAAATTGCTAGGTTTTGAGAGTCTGAATGACAAGATAGCTCTTGTGTCTCCCTAAATAACATTTCATCCATGCAATTTTCAACAAGTTTGACTCTTTGCTCCCTAACCTGACACCTGTTCTGTTCAGTTTCGTGACAGACCAATTCACTCACTGCATTCCCATTGTGTGGAGTGTAGTTTCCTGTCCAAATGTCATATAAGCTTTACAAGTATTTTTTTCCCCCACTTAAACATGTTAAAACCCCCTTTATTTAATCAAATGATCAGGTCTTTGCACAATGAAGGGTGAGGGTTGTATCACAAAACAGTGTGATCATACACATGCAGGCAAGACTCTCTGAGTTATACAATGCCACAGTTTAGTATGTTAGATAGTTAAAAATCTACAGATGATTTTTGGAAATCAGTACCCAGTTTCAAATGCTGGCTCTCCAATAAGTTTACTTTGCAATCTGATCAGAAGGCATACACTAGAATTAAGTGGTTCTGATTTTTAAAAGATCTATACAACATTGGAACTCCTACACTCAAACTGTTTCAAGTTTGAAATGGACTGGAACGTTAGGATTAGGGTTTTACTGTGCAGTGGGACTTCTTATGATATTCTTAAGGTATTTATAATTAAAATATTTCTGAATACCCAAGCCCCAGCCACATTGTCAGATTGTCATATGTTCGTTGTTTTACATCTTTGTGGAATGTTTTAAATGTTGCATCTTTTTTTAAAGACAAGAACTAAAAGTACCGAAGAATATGTAATAGCAGATTGCTCATAAATATTGAGTGAGGCTAATGTGACTGAACAACTTTTTCACCCATGTCACCAGTTAAATTTGGCTTAGGTTTCTAGAAAATAGGTGACTGCCTTGAGACCTTTTTGACGCATGTAAAATGAGTTTGATTTTTTTCAGTAATGTTTTTAATAATTAGGTGCCCCCATCACAATAAGCGAGTGTAACTAGATTAAGGGGGATTGAGGGTTTAATTACTGGGTTGATATAGGAAGAATATAATGGTATGAAGAGTCGGAATTAAAGTAGAGTGAAGTAGACACTTTGGTAAAGAGTGGGAAGTCAAATGCAAGTGTGGGGTGGAGTGGTGCAAGGAACAGAGAACTTATCTTCCAGCTGGCTGAAGTGGCTATTCACAGGAGCAGCAGAAGGGTCTGGTTAAATAACGTGGCTAAAAGAAGCTAACCCTCCCCACATTGTATCCTTGTCCTAGATGAACAGCTAAGTGGGAAAGAGAGTGCTTTGCAAACCCAGTTTGCCTTGGCTACAGGTTGGAAGGATGGGGAGATGGAAAGAGAGGAAATAAACTTTAGTTCAAATGATGGCTCCCCGTCTATGGAGCTATACCAGAGAAGTGGCTGTGATTCTCGCTGCATCTCGTTGTCGTGCTGCTCAGCTTGTAAACACTAGCAGTACAAACAATAGCCACTGAGTTCCAAAGGCTTCTTTGTTTTCTCTCATGCAGTGGTCTCTGACCATCAGTGGGAGTGGGTGGGAGAAATGAGCAATTAACTGTTTTGTCAGTTTGGTGGCCTAACTGAAAAATCCAGAAAAACAAATTGTTTTGGATGTTTTGTTTTGTTTTTCTCACTGAAATAAAAACTGAAAATCTCAGGTTGCAGGTAGAACAAAAAATTGGGTACAACAAACTATTGCTTTTGACTCTAAACGGTTTTGTTTCCATATCTTTCATTTTATTTCCAGTTGTGTGTACTCTTGTTTTAAAAATAAATCTAAGGTTTGAAATAGAACCTCTTTTTTGAAACGAAAAGTTGAAAAAGTCACCAGGGAATGGTTTGGCTGTCTTGAAATCTTTTTGGCCAAAACTATTCATTAAATTTGACCCAAATTTGCAAATATTTTTGATCGGCCAGAAGTTTAATTTTGCAGTGGATAAACTATTCAGCCAAAAAAAGTCATCCAGCTCCAGTGGGTGGAAGAGCAGGAGATGCTAGCAGGGCAAGGAAGAGAAGTGCAGTAGGGGTGCGGAAATTGCCTCGCTCTTGTCAGCATTGCAGACACACCCTCCCAACAGTGGTTGAAACCACGGAGTGGAGAGAAGCTGGTAGCACTCTGTCAGGCTTCCCTTGATGCTCTCTTCCAGCAGCCATCCAACTTTGGAGAGGTAAAATAATGAAGCAACAAGAGGAGAATGAGTGCAAATAAAGTTAACCTTCTGCTACTTACGTTTGGAAATCCCTGCTTTTCTGTAGCTCTTCACATGCCATGGATCTCTCTCAAGGATAATAACCAGCCCACTACTCTGTACGGTGATGGGGTTGCATACAAGAAAGCTGTGCCTGGGGTGTTCATGACAGAGCTCTGCTGGGAGCAGAAAATCTAGTGATGCTCCGATCCTCCCAAGCTCCTCAACTCTTTAGGGTATAATAAAGCTATAACCATTGGCTGAAGTACTCTTTATGGAGCTGCTCTGTGGGTTTGGAGGAAGGATGCCTTATTTTTCATATTGTCGCTAAATCCCACGCATCTTTCCAATGCCTAGTCTCGGCTACTTCAGTGGGTGCTTGTTTAAGGCTTTGCTACCTGAAAAAAGAATATTGCACATGCTTAGTGTGTAGTTTTAAGTCCTCCTAACTTTCTCAAAATAAAACATTTTTTTGAAACTACGCAAAGACCAAAATATTTAGTGAGGATTATCTCCAGGCCAAATCTCAACTTTCAAACTTCTACCATTGTTTAAGGTGTTTGGAGGGGGGGGATTAAGAGAGAGGGTTTTTTTTGTTTTTTTCCCCTCTTCCATAATTCAAATGGCGGAAGAGATTTTAGTCAAACTTTACAAAAAGCTCTCCACCGGATAGAAATCAAGCATGGAAAATTTCAGGCCCATAGGCAAATGTTTTGGAATGTTATGAGCATGTGAAAACAGGTAATAATGGAAAGTATTTTGCAACCTTAACTATGGTATTTGCTACCGTCACACCAGATATAACAACCTCTTTTGAATGAGTAATGCAGCTTCGGATATGTTTTTCTATATTGATCTAAACTGCATTTTTCAAATTATGATCAAAGGGAAAAGTCTGTTATTTCTATTATGGGAAAATCATATATGCAGCATATATAACATTTTATTCAATGTAAGGGGAATAGTTACAGGAGGTGGTCACCTACAGTTTTAAAGATTAAACTAGTAAATTGTTTGAGCTACAGTTTGCATGATAAGGAATCTGGACTTTATCGTTAATATCAATGGAAACATTATTTAATATGGTCAATGTCAGGTTATCCCTTTCTGCTTGCAATCTGTATCTTTATGTAGGATAACAAGTATTTGAATATCACACCTATAATACTGTAATAGTTGAGCAAGAAGGCTGGTAATTGGTGAAAATATAGGCATAAACAGAATTTAATTGTGGTACAGTCAAATGTGGGTTGTTGCTATGATTGCAAAGATCAGTATACTTAAACAGTCTAGGCTGCATTTGAGTCATCAGGATTACACCTTATAAAATTAAATGGGTTAGTGATATGCAGTGTAAAGGTCTCCATTGCAGGTTTTACATGGTTCAAAAAATGGGTGGGATAATTTTGACAGTAAAGCATTGAGAATGTAAGCATTTTTCAGTGCTGCTGGACTTCTGCATTTTTTTGTGTAATGTCTAGCTTCATTTGCATAAGTGCAGCTGCATGAAGTTGGGTTGAAAATGGGGATGGAATAAAGAAGAAGAATTCTGTGAAATGCAGGGGGCAAATTGTAAACTGACTTGTACTCATTTAAAATAGGGTAAGAAAAATGGGATACTCTTTTCCTTTGAGCTACCTTTTTTATAGGTCTTTTAATAGTTATTAAAGCAAATATTTTCTACTCGGCTCTCTAGGTGAACTCTTAGGAATGTATATATCACCATCAGCTGTATAATTAAAGTATACATTAGAAACATTAAGAGCCATGAGTGGGAAGATGGAATCTGATTTCTGGATGTAGCATATTCCCCCTAGTCACTCCTAGGGGACAATTAGATTCACCTTGTGCTCATTATGTCTTTTTCTGTATAATGCTTTATGAACAATGGTGTTCTTTTAATAACATGATTGGGGACATATTCCATAGTGAGCTGGGGACAGGGGTGTGTTTCTTTCCATACTATTATATCTATTGGTGCATTTACCCTTAGTCTAAAGAAGAAAGTTCATTTACCACATTTGTGCTGCCCATTAAGAGCAGACGCACTGAGAGGCAATGCAGGGTCAGTGAGTGAGAGCCTGTAATGGACTGCTCGAGGGGAACCACTTAATGAGGGCTGGTTTTTAATGTAAGGGCTATTTTCCCCCCCCCCCTCCCCCCCGGGTACAAATGCTATCTGAAGAATATCTAAATTGTAGTGGACAGGAATGGTGTGGTGAGATGAGCTTCTTCTTGTCCCTGGTCTTTCAGAAACATAATGTGTCTGGTTTGGATAAGTTCTAATGTTGTGGAACTAGTTTTCAAGAAACTTGGGGAAAAATGAGTTAATATTAATGTCCAAGTCCTGAAATAAAGTATATTTTTAGAAAGAAGAAAGAGGCAAAATATAGAAAGGATTTCAGGTACTATTCCGGCACCTTTTTTACATGTGCCTTAAAATCAATATCTGATCCAGAGAAACAAAATTTCTTCTTCCTGTGAAGAACACTGCAGAAATTAGTTATGACCTTGCACCGTCACCCTAAATTAAAAAAACAATGCCACACACTCTTGCTCCCAACCCAAAACATACATGGCTGATTCTGGTGCAGACCAGCCACTAGCTTCATGGCTAAAAGCTACAACACAAGTTGGTAAGAGTTGAAGATATGAGTTACTAAACAGTGGAAAGGTCACTTATTTGACACAGATGTCTAAATTTCTGAACACTTTTTTAATTATCCATATAAATAATGCTTTGGTATTCACACTGAACAAAATTCATCCTGGGTGGGGGGCCAGTTGCATGCCACTTACACCCTGCATTGGGGTGCCTAGAGGGCAAGCCACTGGTGTAAGGGAGAGCCTCTGTACCAGCTGCATAGCCCAGAATCAGTCTCTTCATAGGCCCACAGGAAGTGTATTGATGGAGATATGGGAGCAGAAGGGCCATGTTTACGTGGGCACACCTAACACAATTTACAAGTAGCATGAAGGGGCTATGGCTAAGACGCAGACCCAGGTGGGCAGGGGTGTAGATTTAATTTCTGGTCTCTCCTTTTACTTTCATAAAGTGCAGTTTTTGGGGATTTATATAGGTGAAGTTTAATTTCAGCTGGCTGTGAATAAGACCAAATTGGGTTGATGTGTGGAAGGGTGAAGGGAAATGGCTCAAGTTGCTGCTCTGAAAAGTAGAAAAATATCAACCAAGAAATAGGTTTCAGAGTAGCAGCCGTGTTAGTCTGTATTCGCAAAAAGAAAAGGAGTACCGGTGGCACCTTAGAGACTAACAAAATTTGTTAGTCTCTAAGGTGCCACCGGTACTCCTTTTCTTTTAACCAAGAAATAGAAGTTCTATGAAGAAAATTGAACATTTTGCAGCATTTGAAGAGGGGAGAGAATGCCAACAGCGTCATGAAATACTAAGCCCTTCCTTAGAGACACTGATTGAGAAAAGATGAGCCAACATGCTCTTTGTACTACAGGAGAGCAGGATTTAAATGGAACACTCTAAAACTTTAACAGACAGCTGAGCAATTGAGTGCTGTGTTCTTGCTATGATTTTGCTGCTGATGGTTTGAATTGGCATTTAGGGGTAGGGGATCAGAGAAACTTTGAGAGAGTTTTATTTGCTGATCCATTTAGGTGAGAGATGCCTTAAAGGAAGACAGTAGCTTAAATCTAGAAGTTTTATTGTATGATATTTGCCTTCGTCTTTTAACTATTAAAAAAAGAATCAAATCCAGAAAATTCATGTGCTGGAGGGTTAAGAAATTTTGTTGTCTATTTTCTTCTCTCTTAATTGTGTATTGAAAGGAAAGGGGACATGCTTTTTATAAACTACTTTGGTGAATTTTTGGTTTCTTTACCACTTTCAAGCCTCCCCACCTGCACCCTACCCCAGAAAGTATCCCCAAACAAAACAACGTATGTATACATTAAATATAAACATGTATATTTACATATTACATTGTATGTAGTACGCCGTATGTGTGTTGATCATGTTAATACGTGTGGGGCTAGGAGAATATCCTATCAACAGTGGTCCTTGCTGAAGTGCAAAGGTGCCATGCTGCGTTCATCCCTTGTTAACTTCAGGGAACTTGATCAGGAAATATGTTTTGCTAGGCTTCTAAAATGATAGGCATTTTTATGTTATAACAGAATCATTACTGATTATCACATCTTTGTATTATTTGGTAGTGGCATTTTTAATATTAAACTGCCTTGTTAATAGAGGAAATGAATGTCTATCAGATAAAAACCTAGGCCCTACTAAACCTATACTTATTCATCTGTTAACAGGTTGGCTTAATATAGCTTGCTCATCAACTTATTGCCCCATTCCTTGTAAATAAACAGCACCCAGTTTATAATTTGATGTTTCAGATGCACAGTAGGATTGGGAAGTCAGCATAGCATACTACCTCCATACTGAAAGTTACAAGAAATAAAGCTAGCAGAAACTGTTAAAAGTGCTTGGATATTACTGGCAGAATTGCTGGCTCACTGTACTTAGCTCTCTTGGCAGTTGGCTCTGAGTGCACAAACCTTTATGAATACAGAATGAAATCTTAACTGCTTGGTTTTTTTTTTTTTTTTTTATTTTTGGAAGGTCATGGATATCCTTTAGTTGAACATCACCTTTGTGGTTGAGTATGGATTACCAAGTTACTAATTTGGTATTGAAACTTTATTTTCCCGTGATGTTCATGCACAGACATATGTATTGCACTGACATTGATTAAATCGTAAATCTGTTAGGCTGGGAATTGGCTAGGACCTATTCAAACACTAACAATAGAATCTGTGCAAAATGCAACTTAAAGTAGGTAGTCTCTTAAAAGGCACCCCCCCCCCCCCACACCCTCTCTTCAAGTATCCCCAGTTCTGCTCCATCTTTTAATAGAAGATCTCCCCTGTTATTTCAGTTTCTTGGGTGGTAGTTTAAGGTAGGGCTTGAAAAATCCAATTGCTGCAGGTAAAGAGTTCCAGTGCAGCAAGGTGAAAAATGACCAATCCTAGTCAATATTCACTGTTGCTACTCAGACTCCTGACGGCAGCATTGAAGCTATTGCCTCGGATTCAGTCTGTCACTGCTTGGGAATAGCTATAAGTATCAGGAGGGAGTGGAGAGACTCACTGGAGCAACTTGGTCAGGAACAGGCTAGAGAAGGAATAGAGCAATAGAATATGAGCCTTTGTGAGGTAGGAGGAACAACATGAATCTTCTCCCCTAGAGTAATGGGGGCTTCAAATTTATCAGATACCTAGTTGGCAAAGTCTGTTATGCAGGCTAGAATCCCTCAGGCAAGGTTGAGGTAGAGCAGCTGAGTGGAACCTCAATGCTTTCCCAGCAGGTTGAGAATGGAGGTGAGTTTCTTACTAGGGTGTTGCTCCTGGACAAATAACCTTTCACCATTTTGTATTCAGCATTTGCTAGTACGTTTTGTTCTCCTGACTCCTAGTGGAAAAGTTAGAAAAGAGAAGTACAGTATCTGAGTGAGTTTGGGAAAGAAAAGTGGAAGAAAATGTAGGGGTGAAGATAAAATAATGTAGAGACAACGAAGGAAACAGGGAAACACATTGGAGACAACTTGCACCATGATTTCATACAGGAAAAGAGTGGTGTGAAGTCAGGAATGCAAAGGAGTTATAACAAATACAAGAGATGTTAATTTAAACTTCTAAAATGTATTAACTATGTTGCCAATCAACCTTCTATTGAAATGTCGTGTGCAATAAGAGTTTCAGATATTGGTGTTACAAAGTTCCTTCTTGTTTGGGGACCCGGTTACCTGAGATTGGCCCCTTTCCCCGTACTGAATTACCTTGGTTGTAACAAGCTGCTGTATTGAGCTGGAGCCCCCCTGCTATATAGAAGTAGAAGCACCGCACAGGGTCTACTCTGAGGCCTGGTCTACGCGGGGGGGAGGTGTCCATCTAAGTTACGCAACTTCAGCTATGTGACTAATGTAGCTGAAGTTGACATACTTAGATCTACTTACCGCGGTGTTTTCACTGCAGTAGGTTGACTGCTGACGCTCCCCCGTCGACTCCGCCTACGCTTCTTGCTCCATTGGAGTACCGGAGTCGATAGGAGAGCGCTTGGCAGTCAATTTATCACGTCTTCACTAAACATGATAAATCAGCCCCTACTGGATTGATTGCTCCAGAGGCAAGTGTAGACATTCCTTGGCTTTAGAACCTGCTCCAGAGGCAGGATTTGTTAAGTTGCCGATCACACAGCCAATCCTGTTTCTCCATCACACCCTGATCAAGGCTTTTGAAGAGGAGTTCAGGTCTATTATTCTTATAGTAGACAACTGTTTTCTTTCAGTTATGGGGGAGTGTGGCCTTTGGCAGCATGGCACAGTGCAAGTATGTCTCCTATAGCTAGCAAGCTTAGGCTCCAGGCTAGTGGTTGTTTGTTAATTTTGCAAGCGTGGACTTAAGGTCATTTTCACAGAATATTCAGTGAAAGTGAATTGCTAGTTATGAATATTTCATATTCTGTTTTTGCAATATATAACCATAATCACTAAATAAACTCCCACAGAAGATGGGTGTATTTCTATATAACATGTTGGGTTGTGATCATATTGCAGTTGTGCCCAGGGCTCCCAAGGAGTATCTGAGCCTCACTGTTAATTGCTGTACAAATGCATAGGATTACACACTGCATAATAACTCAAAGAACCAGCAACCTATTTTAAGACAGCGTTCAAAAGAAGTGAGTGTAACAAACAGTAGATGGGTGAGTAGAAGGAATAAAGAAGGTAGATTCTGTTTAATTTTTTAAAATCAGGACTCCCATTAAAGTCAACAAAATCAAGGGGCAAAGAGGAAATATTAAAATTAATGCATCTTTTTCTTGTATAATACAGTATCTGAAATTTTACTTTGTACTTAAATATTGATTTTTTTCAAGCTCTTTCCTTTTTATCGTTCAGTGTGTAATTTATATTCCTTTGTTATGCTTTTGCTGCTTGTAGGTGCTGATGCAGCATCTACAGATTTTTTTTTTTTTTAACGGTAAACATAGCTGCTGTAATAAAGCTACACAACTGTGCAGAACCACACTTGGATTAAACTGGTAACATTTAAAAATGAAGTAACTTTTTCTTTCACTGACTGTGGGCTAATGAAGCAAGAGTATTTGGAGACCAGTCAGATTTTAAACTTGTGTATTATCCATTAATGGTATAGAGATCTGTTAAAGATGCCGTTATTAAGATAACTGTCTATAGCGGAGTGTTGCCAGATCAGGAACATTCATTTAATCCTCATTTCCCTTGCCCTCCAAGTTTTTCATTCCCCTTTCTCATCTCTGTACACACAGATCATGTGAAAGGTGACCTCTTGCAGATGAGGTCAGTGTGAACACCAGTAAGTAGGTAAGCTGTAAAAATGCCTGCCACTGCTTGGGGTTTTATTTGCCTGGTAGCAGGGTGATGTCATTGTGTAGCCAAAGAGTCAGCATATTAATTTATGACTTAGTTGCAAGGGTATTGTAACTCTGTTTGTAAAACCTACTTGAAATGTTGGTTCTGGATCTTGGAGCGATCATAAACATGGATATGTGGGCTGCCATCTCTGACACAGCAGATCCCACAAGCTTGTCCCTCACAGCTTGGCAGAGTAACTCTTTGCTTGTAGAGGAGGTTAGCTGGTATTGCTCAAATTGAAAAAAGTGAGGAATGAGGTCCAATAGAAAGGTCAGATGTTACTGATGTAATTCAGTACGAAGCTCTTAATTATAATGTACCTGGTTTCTGTACAGATATAGTGTGCGTCTGAACTCTTTATGGTAAAATTCCATTTATTTAGGGAACAGAATGATTTCCTGTCAGCCTGTCACTTGTGCAAATAGTGATTTTTATTAATCTGAGTTATGATCTAGCATAGCTGCTGTGAATGGGAATAGTCAATGCTACGGATCTGTATCTAAGAGAAGATCCCTTGGGTATTGTTAATGCTTCAGTCATAAGTAAGAAGTGCTGTTTATATAAAAAAGGAAATTTTGGTCTTTTGATACTATAAGGATTTAAATTTTAATTCTCATTCTGCCCATCTGTCGTCGTTCCTCCCCCTCCCCCCACTAGGTACTGGTCTTGTAGATGTTAGGTTCCGTATTTACTGTATTTATCCGCACAAAACCCTATTGTCCCTATTTTACAAATTGTGCTTCAGTTCCTTGAGAGGTTAAGTGATATGCTCCAGGTCATACAGAAAATAGTTGGCAGAGCAGGGATTTGACCCCAGACTGCCCACATCATAAGATAGTGTCTGAACCATCATCCTTCCTCTCTGGAAAGTGATCCAGATTTTACACAAAATGTATGTAAAAATAAAGGCTAAACCATAGAGAACATGGGCTAAGGAGACAATTCCCCAAGTCAGGGAATGAGCCTGGATAACATCAATGCTACTGGCACCCAATAGAGAACTATCTGTGTCAGCCCAAAATAGAAAAATACGTATCAAGAACAAGTAACATAGGGCTTAGACCTGGTCACAACAAGTGTCATGCATTTCCACTGAGTCAATTATTTTCAAGAGCCATTGACAGATGAGAGCTATACTCAACCCTCATTGGTCAAAGAGATTTTCTCCCAAATACTTCAGCTGTCAGTTGGAGGGATAAACATGTTTATCAGCAAATCTGCTATAACTGTGACTGATTTGCTATTCTGACCCAGTCTTTATGAGCACAGTAGCCTGGCTGTGCCAAAAGAAATATTGGAAAATTAAGGATATCCTGAATAAGTGATTGCCCCCCCCCGACCCCCACTATTATATTTGTGTGAAGAATGAATCTAGGCATGCATGATATGTAAAGAGACTGAAAAATGAATCAGTGGAACTCTCCAGTCTCTAGTATCTTCCACAGGAGCATCTATCAGCAAGAATGAGTATTAGTTGCATCCAAGTACAATCTAAAGTCCTGAATTAGGTAATCAGCTTCTGCAGGAACAAGCTTTCATGCTCAGTGTCTCATACTTTATCTGTCAAGATGGAATTTCTAGTTCCCATAACTTTCTTCAAGAGGGTATTAGAGTTGGAGATCAATATTGTATGATGCATAATGAGAAGAACTCTGAAATGTTTCTATTCCAAGAATGCACTTACATTCCATTAGACTCGGGGACTAGCACTTGCTTCTATTCAATCCCATTGTATACTAAGAAGAAATGAAGGCACAACATGAGTGTTTGAGGGACAATCAAAATATACAGTATAAGGACCGAATAATTTAGGAAATCAACAGCATCTTTTGTCTTTCAAGGGAAGGAGGTGATTAATGACACAGTAGCCAGGTCAAGACAACAAGATGCAAGCAGCAAGACAAACATATCCAATGAGTCTTGAAATCACAAAATGGATAGCAGCATCTTCTGCAGACAGAGGTCTATGCACTGATGGAGAAAATGCAAAACAAAATAGCATGCTAAACAGCTGTTTGGACAACAGTCCATATATATATTCAACAATATTATATACACATCTTATCAGATTTGATGGAGGCAGCATTTGGTATCAGGATCCTATAGTCCCTAGTGAAGTGCAATTAAAAGTAATTCTTATTCTTAAACTCCTATAGTTTTGTCTTTTATGTTCATAATCCCAAGAGGTATTTGAGAGAGAAAGTTAGTTCTTGACCTGCTCAGAGGAAAGAATTTTTAAAGGTATCTGACAGTTCTGATCCACCATGGAATCATGATTTAAAACCACAGTACAGAAAAGTAGTGTATGGAATTTAGTTGAAAGCACTAACCAAAGCCTTAACATGTAGATTATTAACCAGTTGTTGTACTATTGGGATTTTTACTGTTGTTTGACTTAAGTATTTCTGATGAGCAGTTCAGGGGATGTTTTGAGTTGCCTACTATAAATTGGATTGAACTGTTTCCAAGTCCCTTGAGGGACAAAACCTACCCATGTGTACATAACAGCCAGACATACTATATTATTTCAGAGAAAGTAAATGAAAAGTAAGGATAAACTTTTCTGTAGCATTTTTACCTTCTCTTCACTGCTGGTTACTTCCTATGAATGAAGGATCAGCACAAACCACACTCCAGGAGTGAGAAACCGTGCTACTGTCAGTTTCTTCTTTCCAGCCAAGTCCAGGTCATCTGAGCTAACGCTTCTGCCTTCCTGCTCCTCTTTGTGTGAACACGTCCAGTGGGCTCTGTGTTTTGGACAAAATGACATACATTTTAAGAGACTTCCAATAGTTTGTAAACTTATTTAAAAAACACAGGTATTCTGGAAATGAATTATGGCCTCAGGCTAGTGGCAAAATGCCCATATGTACATAGTTGATTGCTTTACATGCTTTTTGCATTAATGTTGTTAGTGACAGTGACTTGAGGCAAGCTCTTTGCAAGAAGCTGGTAGATGGGCCCTTCTCCAGGCCTCACCCTGATTGACAGTGCCAGCTGCTTTTTCCCTTGAGAAGGGACCCAAGCCTACACATAAATCATAAAATGGAGTGCTGGTGAGGTTCTGTGATAGTCCACCAAATCAGATGAGGGAATAAGATTAGCAGCAGCAGCTCATTATCATTTATCTATAAGTAGCAAGAAAAATGGTCATTTTCAGATTTCAGTCTGGGGGTTATATGCTGGAATTTTCATGATGTCGCTAGTAAAAAAAAATTTAGTTTCTAAAAACTATACATAACTTTATAACACAGTATTCCAACAAAATTGAGGTAGTTGTATATTGGACCTCATTCTGATTGATAAAGATGAATTGATCGCCGAACTAAAAATTGATGATTGCATATGTGCAAGTGATTCTTGTGTGCAAACTGAAATATAGTCCTGTCCAGTAACACATATGTATAGTACTTTTAAAAGGACAATTTCTCAAAGCTGCAAACAATCATAAGTAACATTGAGTAGAAGGCAATATTTAAGCTTAAAAATATGGATGATTATTGGGAATTGTTAAAGAATACTTTATTAGATGCCCCCTCCCAAAAGCCACAATTCCACAATCAGTAAATAATCCTTTTTTTTGTTTTAAGAAGGGAAGTGAAAGAAGCACTCGCTCTCATGCTCACTCTTTCTCAGAAAAATGGAGGAGTGATTGCAGTGAGTATAAATCAGCTGTTAAGATATGGAGACAATTGATAAGGGAACCTAAAGGCATCAGTGAAAGCTCTATGGACAGTAGGGTTATGGATAGGCTTAGAAGGATTAGATTTGTATTGGTAAATGTTTAAAAACATCAATTTCACCATACACATACAAACAGATGAAAAAATATTTCTATCCATAATAGGAATTTACAGATAGTCAAGGTAAGAAAAATACTGATTGAGAACATTTTAGAGTTTGATGGAAGGCTATTTACTTTTTATGTTTTGGTGTATGAAGACCATTAGTATTTTTTTATAAAACTTTAACTTTCTGCTTCTGTGTCTACTATAATTAACTAGTTATTGTCTGATCCCCCAATAACCTCCCAGAACTGTGAAAATTTAAATAGATAAATTATGGGGTTTAAGCATTTTATTATTTTTCACAACTGTGACAATTTAAATATATAAAATAAAAAAAATCTTAAAAATAAACATATCTGTGGAAATTATATAAAATATATCAATTCTGCCAAGCTGGGTTATGGACAATAAGAAGGAATTCTTTAAATATATCAGGAACAAACAAAATCCTACCAATAGTATAGGTTGATACTACACAAGGATGGCAACATTATCAATCAAGGTGTAGAAACTGAAGAAGTATTCAATACATTTCTGTTATATTTTCAGAAAAAAGCAGGATGTCTATTTCTTTCTATTCAATACATAACTAGAGAGGACATTTAAATAGCTACTATTAAATATTTTTAAAGCTACAGGACTGGCTAACTTGCACCCAAGAGTATTACAATAATTGGCTTCGGAGCTCTCTGAACCATTTATGCTGACTTTTAACATAATTCTGACTTGAAGTTCCAGAAGGTGGGGAAAAGCTGAGCTTGTTGCCAGTATTTTAAAATGGTAAATGGGATGACCCAGGTAGTTATAGGCCTGGTAGCCTGATATCAATATTGGGCAAAATCATGGAAAGGGTGATATGGGACACAATCAGTGAAGAATTTTAAGATGGCATAATTAATACCAATTAGCATGGTTTTATGAAAAATTGATTTGATCAAACAATCTTTATCATTTTTGATGAGATTATGGGTTTGGTTGCTAAAGATAACTGTCCTGAAATAATATACTTAGACTTCTATAAGGTATTTTATTGATGAGGCTTTGTTGTGTCGCTAAAAGTCGGGCAGTATAAATGCTTTTTTTCCTGCACTTTAGCCGACAAAATACTTCCACGCCCTACAAGCGGGGTTTGCGTTGTCGACAGGAGAGCGCTCCTGCTGAAAGCACACTGTTTATACTGCCACTTGCCATGGCAAAACTTTTGTCTTTTGGAGCGGGTGGGGTTTAAGCACCAGTGAAAGACAAAAGTTTTGTCGCTCAATTGCCAGTATAGACAAAGCCTTAGACCTACAAGGCAGTCTGATTAAAAAAATAAGAGAAGAATTAGTACTATACAAAATCAATGCTGCTCATATTAAATGGATTATAAATTTCAGTGACAGATGTAAAATTTTATATAAAAATGGGAAATAGTCATCCAATGGGGATGTGTCTACTGGGTCCTGTAGGGATCTCTCTTGACCCAGTGTTGTTCACTATCTTTATCAATAACTTGGAAGAAAATACAAAGTAATTGCTGGTAAAATTTGCAGATGACATAAAAATTGGTGGAATGGTAAATTAATGATGGGGATAGGTCAGTTATATAGACTGATCTTGTTCCCTGGGTAAAGTGGGCTCGTTTGAGTACTGTGCATTTTAACAAAGCCAGATGCATGCTCGCACATTTAGGAACAAAGACGATAGGTCACACTTATAAGATGTGGAGCTGTATCCTGGATAGCAGTGATACTGAAAAGGACTTAGAGATCATGAATTACAAATAGAACATTTTTTTCCACTGAATGCCTCCGATGAAGTGAGCTGTAGCTCACGAAAGCTTATGCTCAAATAAATGTGTTAGTCTCTAAGGTGCCACAAGTCTTCCTTTTCTTTTTGCGGATACAGACTAACACAGCTGCTACTCTGAAACCTGTCAAATAGAACATGAGCTATCAGTGTAATGCAGTAGCTAAGAGGATGAATGTGATCAATATATACAAAATATCAATTAGGAACAGGGACATGATGATATCTCTGTGGCATTAGCAAGACCATTACTGGAATGCTGTGTTCTCTGTTAACCCTTCAGAAAGGGTGTTGAAAACTTGGAAAGGTTCAGAAAAGAGCCACAAGAATGATTACAGGTCTGGAAAACTTACTTTACAGTGAGAGACTAAAGAAAAATCTTTTCAGTTTATCCAAAAGACGTTTGAGGTGGCTTGATCATAGCCTCCCTGGGAAACAGATTTCTGATAATAGACGGTTATTTAATCTAACAGGAAAAAAAACAAACCAAGATCCAGTGACTAGAAGGTGAAGTTAGACAAATTCAGTGTAGAAATAAGGCATCAATTTTTAATTGTGAGGGTAATTAACCATTAAAACAACTTGCCTATGTGGTAGATTATCCATCAGTTGACATCTTTAAATCAAGCTGGATATGTTTCTAAAAGATGATATAGCTCAAACAGAAGTTATGGGCTTGAGTCAGAAATTACTGGGTGAACTTGATTGGCTTGTTATGCAGGAGATCAAATGAGATGATCATAATGGTTCCTTATGCTCTTAAAATCTCTGTATCTGGGAGCCCTTGGGGAAAGGATCTGTGTATATTCCTTCTTGGAGAAAAGGAATTAACGTGCTGACATATTTTACTATGGCTGTTCAGATACTTTTTCCTCCGTAGTAAAATGTAGTTCAGTACATTTGTCTGTTAGTTTTCTAACATGACTAATTAAAACTTTTTTTATTTTTATATCTTGTTTTGTAATTGGTAGTTTGCCCCTCATATTTATTCACTTCCTCGGGCTCCATAGTTTTCCAGCTGATACCATAATATCACTAATGGCAAACTTTTAAACTTACCCTGTCAGGGGCCCACACTGTCTTCATGTTTTAGGAAGAAGGATATGCAGAATACTAGGCAATGCTTTCTTGGTTATTCTGAATCTTTTAAATTTGATATTCGTTCAATATAGTTTTAAATGTGTTTGCGAACATAAAATATCTACCGTGGCGTGGCAATGATTGGTGCAAGAAGCCTCTTCTGATATACATTATTGAACACTGGATAAAAATGTCCACATATTTGTGTTGAGAAACCACAAAATGCAGGCAGTTGTGTAACAAAGACACAGGATGAAGACCGGGATTCATCTGTTTCAGACTAGTCTCTGGAATGACTTATTCAGTATCCATTTACTAGACTAATGTTGTTTATATGCTGTAATATGATTTAAAAATAAGCGTTCCAGTATTAGAAAATGTACAGTGAAGTATCTGTACATTTAAGACACCATTTGAAAGAGCTTGTATCTGATCATGTTAAAGCTAAGGAAGGGTAGTTTAGCAAGCTGTCTTAAGCAGCTACAGCAGTCCCATTAGCTGTACCTGTCTCATCATTCTGGAAGCTTATGAATAAGTATTTATGCAGTAAACCACATCTGTTTGTTTGCAGTATAGCTCCTCTATAAGTCGCAACTTTTTCAAGGCTTTTGGGGATAGGCAGAGGAACAGACAGATATTTTCATATTATTATGATTTACCTGTTGCCCTTATATAGGAAATATGAATTTTTTGGAACAGACCTTCTGATTCAAAGGGGTTGTTTACATATCATTCAAATAGTGCCTCAAGTGTCAGTTATTCTTTATAAGATAGATGAATTACTAGACTATAATAGCTATAAAAATAGGTGGGTTTTTCTTTTCTTCCAGGGACAAATAAAGAAGTACTAGCTACCATTTCTTAGGAATTGGAACAGTGCTTTTACTTGTCCTGTGTTTAATACATTATGGGCGCTACCAAAACAGATAATGATATCATCCAAGCAGAACAAGTGGACGAGGCATCTTGTGAATCTTTGCTAAATGCATCATACTGACTTTTGAAAAGACAACAGAAGAATCTTTCATGCTTTTTATTTTTGAGTCATATATTAAACTTCACTGGATTGTTTTGATTCTTAAGTGACTTTTCTATTGAGAGAAACTCAAATGTATCTGACTGAAATGCAAGCATCTTTCACATGCTTTGATAACTTTTCTTGACATGGTTGTCACTTAGCAAGACTATCTTTTATTTAAACATTTGGCTCCATCTCTTTGATCCTAAACTGAAATCCTAATCCTACATTATGATTGCATTACTTCTATTGCCATAAGACTCTGATGTCATGAGTACAGAACTATGACTTCACTGCAATAATTAATAAGTGGAGATCTTGCTGAAGAGAGAGTTCTTAATTTTGGCTAAACATGAGTAGTCAAATTGCATGGTTCAGGGATATCAGAAGTATGGCCAGCTTCATCTGGTCTGTGGACTCCCCATGGATCTTCCAGCTTGTCCACATGAGTCCAGAGTCCATACTATGGGGGTGTGATATATAGCTTCTCAGAGTGTTGTGCTCTAGCTTCTCAGTGTGTTGTACTCTAACCTTCCCCATGCAGTGTGTGCTAGTGTGCATTGATGTAGTCCCGTTTCAACGGAGGAGTTAAGGGTGTAACACACTGGTGCACTCTACACATCACTCCGCTGTAGTCCAAACTCCGGAGTTATATAGACAAACCCAAAGATTCATGGGTAGTCTGTGGGCCAAAAGTGGCCCATGCTAAGAGTCAGGCCTTCTATATGAAATGAATTTTTTACATTCCTGCTTGATACAGGGAGTAGGAAGGAATTTTCCCAGCCCTTATATGGCACTGCATAATTGGGTAGGTACACAGTATTTGTGTGTCTCTCCCCCCCACCGCCCCAACTTCCCCTGCAGCTTTTGATAATAGCCACTGCTAAAGGCAGTGTACTGTGCTTAAGGGTCAATGATTGGATCAGGTCTGGCAATAACAAATCTTGTGTTACTGAAAGCAGATATCTGCAACAACATTATAGTAAAAAAAAAAAAAAGTAAGAAAACAAGTAGGCTGAACTGCTTTTATTAATTTAGTTTTCCCAGGTTTGTGTGGTTGAGTCTTTTAAACTAACTTTAGATTTAAAAAAAACAGCAAACAAAACAAACCAAAAACCACACCACTAGCTGCAAAGATTAGTAACCTGTTTTTGTTTTTAAATGCTATTTTGGTTGCCAGAGTATTGTGGAACCCAAACCTTTAATGACAGGTTTCAGAGTAGCAGCAGTGTTAGTCTGTATTCGCAAAAATAAAAGGAGTACTTGTGGCACCTTAGAGACTAACCATTTTATTTGAGCATAAGCTTTTGTGAGCTACAGCTCACTTCTTGGAAATGGAAAGCATAGAAAGTAGTGCTCTACCTTGAAGACTTCTATAAAGACTTTTTTGGAACCTGTCCCTACAAAATTTGTCTAATGATATCATAGAACTATTATGGTAAAGGACAGATATCCTTTTAATGAGGTGGTTAATTTTATTTATCAGGCTCACCTTTATTCATAGTTTTAACTCAGTATTATCTTTGTTAAAGATATGAATGCTATTTATTGCACCTCCAAAATACACTAGGGCCATCCTTTTCTTCATTGTAAGTTTTCTTATGGCTCCGGTCTGCTCAACTTTTATTAGGAACGTGGGCGTTATGATGGAGAAAATGGAGACTGACATAAGAGGGGAAAAAATAAGTCCGTATCAGGTGAAAAGAATTTTTTAAAAAGGGAAGTTGTATGAGAAGAGTGTGAAAATTACGACTCGGACAAATATTTTAATCTAGTGATAATTTTTTGAGCAAGATTTAAATAGTTTTGAACACTTTTATGGATAACAGGATTATTGGGAGGAGTTATAATTGATGCTAAAAATTTTTTTTAGTAAGGGGATATTCAGCATCCATGCTTCAAGGATCAAGCCAATCTCTGCCTGTTGGAGGTTAGGACAAGAATTTCATTGGGAAGATTATCCCACATCTGCCTACTGCAGGGTTGCATCTTTCTCTCATGCATCTGGTGCTGGGCTTTGTCAGAGCAGGACATTGGAGTTGATGGGCCATGCATCTGAACCAGTATGACAATTTACATGTTCCTATGTAGTGGTGTTGTCAAACTTTCTTTCAGTTCTCTGTATACACAAAGACTTTTTTATATTTAATAAGTAATATATTTTAATTACCTTTTGTTTACAAGTGCCCCTCAAGTTTCTTTGAAAATGCAGTGTATGTGACATTGAATATTAAATTAAGAATTACACTAACTTAGATATCTAAAGATAAAATGAAATGAGTGCTTTGTGTGTTGGACCTTGACATTTTGCATTTTTCCAGTACTGAAGGCGGTTGATGATAAACTGCTGTTCTCTCCCTTCTTCTCCCCAGTTCCCGCTGAAGAATTAGAGCACGCACGCATTTATTGCTAAACATTAACTAAAAGTTACTTCTAATTGATGATTTACTGCAACAAAGCCTTCATTCTGCAATATGTCACCAGCCTGTTAGTTTTCAGTAAAGATCTGAAATCTGTATGTCTTAAAAAGCAAACTTTGATCAAAGATCTAAACTTGAAATATGGATAGTAATGTGTTCGAAGTTGATCGGAAAGAGAGGAATGTTTTTTGTGTATTCAAGATGCAAGGGATTTTTAATATTTTTTTAAGACCTAGCCTAATTTGCATGCTTTTTTAACTCCTGTGTAGTTGATTAAAATTTATAATAGGAAGAAAAAATTCATATAATGATGTTTGCCTTGACCTTCCATGTTAATTACGGTGGTAGCTATCTTTAGCCTTATTTCAGTGCGAAGTATCTTTCCCTAATAAACCTTGAGTTTTATTCTCTACAGTTTAACAAAAACAACAGTATGCTTTAAACCTATCATATCTTTCTCATCTCAAGACCTTGTAGCATAAGGAGATCAAGGCTGCCTCAAAGAACTTTAGTTCAGTTCTTGACATTAGTTTGTTTATTCGATTCACTGGAAATACTGTTCAAATGCAGCAAATTGATACTCCTCCGTCCTTTTCCCCCCCAACCTCTTGTGTTCTTAATGGAACAAAATGATGCACTAAGGAAGTTGAAGGTGATAGACTTGCCAAGTTTTTTTCATACATATTCGCACTGCGAATATCAAAAAGTAATGGCTCAAGTTTTTAATCTTCTCTCAATTTGATTAGATGCCAGCCATTCACAGAATTCTTAATTGACCTTTGAAATATAAATCAAGGAGTTAGTTCACCAATTTAATTCCAGTGGAAAGCAGTCTTGAGGGCCAAAGTAGGTTGGCATGCTGGAACACAAGTGTACATAAGGAATATATTAGTTGACCTACATCTTGCGAGATTACTTCTCTCTTTACTGTTCACCCGCAGTACTCTTGATCCACAGTAAATCAGTAGGCTACCTGACACCACCTTTATGTGTAAGAATTTACCAGCTGCTTTAAAAACAACTGCATAAGGAGAAGTCTGTTAACGTTGTTGTTAGGTTAACACTAGCAGGTGCAGTTGTTGTTTTGGCCTCATGAGCTTGTCATGGCAACCAGGGATGGAAGCACTGAATGCTTCTCTGGACTAGGATTTTCATCTGGTAAAATCATTCCAAAGCTGGGCTCCATCTTCAATATTTATAGATTAGTATTTCTTAGGCTTGTGGATTAAGAGAGAACTGTCTGGATTTAAGGGTGCAAACTTCTATTTTCCTAACACAGAAAGTTAGGAGTGTCCTGATGCTGGACAGCCTACCAGGGTATCAGACTGTCAGCCCCTTTTAATTAAAAAACAAAAACAAAATTCAACAAAAAAACACCCACCAACTGTTAGAAATTTTTCACAGCACTCTAAAGAAATATTCATTTATAACTAAATGTTGCTTCAGTTTGTCTTGTACTTCATAATTGGTTTGGCCCTATTGTAGCTAACACTCCTTAACAGAATGAACACTTTCTTCAGAAAGACTTCCTCATGAGGTGCTTACTTACATGTGCTCACTTAAATTCACAGATGCTACATGGAACTCTATGCTCGTCCTGGGTTCCTTCTGAGTTGGTCTGATGCTAGTTACTCAGTCATTTTCCTAAAAACTTTAGATTCAGCAAGCTCACAGCTCTTCAAAACCTTCTTTTCCCATTTTCCACAGTGGTAAGGTGCTTTTTAAGGGCTGTTTGTTCCTTTCTGGCTTGACCAAGACATAAGAGTCAGAATTCCTTTACCATAATGAGTATCGTCCAGGTATTTCCTCACATTGTTTGTGGACCTTACAAGGAGAAGCAGATGCTTCCCTCTTCCCGCAATATCTAATGGAAGCAAGATTCCAAGCAGAAAATATTCCATGGCTTATTAAAGAAATGCTCCCACTCTGCCGGCTTAGCCCTCAAGACTCATACCTTCCTTCTCCCAACAGATGTGGTCACCATCATTCTCAATTAGTGCAATTTATGGGAAATATCTTTTTCATGTCCATGTCATTTAGTACCTCCTCTTGGCGACAGTACTAGCATGATTTTTCTGTTCGGTTTCTGCCCCAGACCTCATTAATTTAAATACAATATCTTAAGCACAACGTGAATACCATTCTTGACAATTTTTTATACTGTTACAGGAAGTTTTACAAATGGTAGAATTTAGATGTTAAATTGGAGGTTTGGGATGGGGAGATGGACTCCTTTTTCTTTTTGTGGGCATTTTCATTTTATTTTTTAAAGATAATTGAAGAGTAGTTCATTCCATATGTGATGTGATGCAGCCTTTGAGACAAATATGTATTTGTGGGATTGCAGAACCGAAGTGTAATTTTATTCTTGTGTTTTTAAAATCTAAGGCTTAAAGTCTTCCAGTGATACATATGTCAAGTTTTATGTGTAAATCACAATGCAACATACTGTGAATTGGCATGAGACAGTAGTCTGAAATCTTTAAACAGTTTATTAGGGAGTTGAGAAATTGAGATTTTTTTTTCTTCCATCCACAAAAAAGAGAACATAATTAAAGTTGGCACGGTCCTGCATTCAGAAGAAGTACGGTACATCTGGCAGGAAGATAGCTTTGCTTGGTTATGGGAGATGCCTACAGTTGCATCTGCCATCCTGACACAGCAGGAGTTTTAGCTAATGAGGTTGCCTAGCAAGGAATACATCAGGAAAAAGTCAGGGTTAAAAATAAGTGTGCTTATGAAGAGAGAGGAAGAGAGCAACAGATTGTAAGGGATGTAGAGCTGTTCCAAGTTGTTATAGCAACTAACATTTTAGGCCCATAATTACGTAATAACGCTGCCAATGTAGTGTAAATCCTAAATAGACTGTATTTGTTATATTGTCTTTGAGGCACATGAAAGTATATTAAAATATTCTCCAAAATAATCACTGTTTGAAATGCTATTCACATGATTATGTAGGATCCATTATTTTTATTTCTGAAGAATTACAGTGTACTACAAGATCTAGCTTAATGAAATATAAACAAGAAAATAAAAATATAGGACAGTGATTACGTTCAGATTTTTACCAAAGGAATTTTTTTTTTTGCATAGCAAAATTTAGATATCCTAACTCTATTTGTTTGCTCAGCTACATTTAGTTGGGTTTTCTGTTTACCTTAATTTATCATATTGTTCTTCAAAAATGTTTCCAAGCAAATAAATTCTTCTGAAAATTCAATTACATGAAACAATAGCCATAAGACATAGTGTAGTGCTAATGGTGACAAAGGGCAAAGTGGGCAAACATTATTTGTATTTATTTTTTGTTGGCGCTATCTCTTGAAGCCAACCATTTGGAATAATTTGAGACGAATAGTTGTACCAAAAGCTCAGTATAAAATGTTTAGAGTATGCAAGACTTTTATAAGAAATTAAGAAGCTGGTTTTAAATAATGATTTTTTTTCAGTGGGGTTTAGTTCATTTGGGGATTTTTAAAAAGATGTGATGCAATGTAAGTGGTTGTTTTTTTTAGAATTTAGTTTAATGCTAACTTGTGGTGTGATTGAATGTAACTAGTGTATACATGGGTATTTAGAAAATACCCTCAGTGGTTTGTCCCCAGTTGCAGTGGTGTATCATTTGCAAGGCTTGGATTGAGCCAGTACCAATGTTTTAAGCAGTAAAAAGTAACTTTAAAACTACCTTTACTCTCCCTCAAATTTCCCATTTAATAATTTCTTCTAGCTAACAGATTCTATGATGCTGATGTCACAGACAGAACTGCTTACAGTTTTCTGAAAGTGGATCTGCCATAGCAGGAAGGACAGGCAGTATGATGCAAGGACAGGTGGTATGATGTAGCACTTGCTTGATGAAAATCTTATCAAGTAGGAAGCATCTTGTTGCAGCTGTTCTGGGCAGATATTCCAGTCATCTGCAGGAAGGTGTTAAGGATACAAGCACCAGTGAGCCAAGGAGAATGAGCTCCTAAATGTGTGGTTTTTGGAATTTTCTTCTGAATCTTCTACAGGACCTTTTTCTATCAAGTGCTTTAAGCCCATTATTGACAAGGAGATAGTGAGTGTGATTTTCAGCAGTCTGTCTGGAACAGAAACATTTCAGGCCAGAGTATGAAATCTTTCAGTGGTATTCTTGGTGGTATGTTACTTAATGAAACCCCTGCAGATTTTAGACTTGTCTTAGTATGAACTGTATGTCTGCAGACCCAGGGACAAACACTGATCCTCTGTCACTCGAAGTCCAAAAGGCCACCTAAAAGTTATGGAATAGACATGCTGCTGGACCTCAGGGTATTCCCCCTGAGCTGCTCAAAGGTGCCTTGGGAACCAGTGAGCATCAGCCTGCATCAACTGTTCTTAAAAGCATAGGCATCAGGCAAGAATGGAAAGACAGCATCAGTGTCCTGTACAAGGGTAAAGGATCTTGTACTGAATGTGGCAATGCAGGCTGATCTCATTATCAGTCCCTTGAAAGGTCTTTGCTCACATGTTGCTTGGTGGGGTGCAGCCATTCCATAACAGTATCAAACACAGTAATCAGGTTTTACTCATGGATTGTCAACAATGGCTGCTGTCCTTACCCTTCACATTCTAGCTAAGTGCACTGAAAATTTAACTGCCTGTTTCATGTGGCATACTTCGACATTAGTGCGGCTTTTGATTTGATCGACGGGTCAGCACATTGGCTCACACTGAAAGGAGTTGGTGTTCCAGATATTCCGCTAAATCTGGTGCGTGATCTTCACACCAGTACCGGTGTGAGAGTGTGCTTTGGTTCAATCTTTTACCACATTTCTACACAACCTCAGGTGTGCAGCAGGGATGCATTCTCACCCTGGCACAATTTTGTTGAGCTATCAACTGGATATTAGGACTTGCTGCTTCACGCATTGGAATCAAGGTTGGTCGAGAAGTGTTTACCAACCAAAACTATGCCAGTGCTGCTGCCTTGCTTATGAAGAAGTCAGAGAATTTCATACCATCCCTTCACAGTCTCCAAGTCACTGTCCACACTATGGGGTTGAACATCTCATGGCAGAAAACCCAGGTCCAGAACCTTGGAGCTGGGCCACCAGAAAACCCTATACAGATAGCTCTTCATGGTACTCAACCCTTTGACAAGTTCATTTACCTAGGCTACAAGCATAGTTCAAATAGTCATAGCAAACTTCTTTGATGAGTAGGTCTCGCTGTCTCCTGCATGAAGTCCATGTCTCGCTTACGGATGCAAAAATGTCTTTGCACCAAGACAAAGTTCAGGATCTATCATAAGTGTGTACTACCTATATTACTGTACAGGTCAGAAACCTGGACCCTCTTACAGGAAGACTTGGAATAGCAAGAGGCATTCCATATGCACTGTTAGTGCCAAATCCTGAACGTAGTATTTTGACTTGGTTTGAAATGCCAGGCTTGCAGAGATCGGCCTTCCTTTGATCACTTACTTTATTCAAAAGCAGTGTTGCATGTTCTTCAGTCATGTCACCAAGATGGACAAACACCCCCCAGCACATTGTGCTTTAAAATTCTCTATCCACCCCTGAAGGAATGCATGCTCTGACCCTACCTGGTGCCACCTGCAGGGCCATCCCAGTGATTCACAGAATTAAGCCAGATCTGGGAACTTCACTACATAATGCCTGGTTCGATACTGTCTACTGTGTTCACTCTCGCTGGCAGAACAGTTCTCTGTGCACTATGCATTCTTGATGATGGTTTCTGTGAATAGAGATCCACAAATTGCATTCAAGAACACCTGAAGGTATGTTCAGTTGTTTAACTTAGAAGACAATTTTTGCTCTAAGGACCTGATGGAACATGGAGAAGGCTTCTCACTTTAACCCCACCATCCAGCAATTATTACATAGTTCATAAATGTAGTCAGTTTTTGGTTGTTACCCTCATATCCTGAGCTTTTACCAATGTGTAACAGCTACAAACTTGGTCATCTAGCCCTTTTTAGAAGTTTGGCTTCTTAAGAGTCTTATACAATACCATCTAGCGTTCACACTGAATTTACTGGATCCTGATTAAAGTCGCTAACCAGTAGAACTGGATAGAACATTTTTGATTAAATGAAAAAGACTGAATGTGAAATGAAACCAAATTTTGAAACTTTAACAGTTGCTAAGAAACTGAGTCATCGTCTTCTGTTCACCTTTAACGACCCATATGGCAGCAGCTAGAGCCTTTCCCAGACCCTTGCTTACCTGGGGGTTTGTTTTACCCTCTAGCTGACAAGTTTTTCCTGAATGTGGAACAAGTCAAGCAGGTGTACTTAACTTTTTTATCTTTACTTGTTCAAATTACTCTGCAGCTGTGCCTTTAAACATATTTAACATGGTGTGCAAGGTTTGAGTTGAATAACACCGTTGTAAAGTCAGTAAAATCCAAGCTGCTGAAACCCTTTGTGTAACTCTTTTGCAAATGTAGGTTTAAGAGATGACTGGACTATATTATTCCACAGATTGTGAGGGTTGCACTGATTTCACAGCAATAACTTTGTATTTCTGATGGAGCAAGGACAAGCCTTTATTTAGCATTCTTGTATTCAGATTGGTAGAGGTTATTTTAAATGACAGTCAAATTTGCCTGTTTTAAAGGAAAATTGCAGTGAAATTTAAGAGGAACTCTAATCTAACTACAGAAGAACAAGTCACTGATTTTTAAAAGATGTTTTAAAATGAAATAATTTAAGTCAAAAAGGAAGCTGCTGTCTTGATAGCCTGATAGAATAGACTAGGACTGTGAATTCATGTCCCGTAAGCAACTTAGTTTCTAAATCAGCATTTTCCAAACAGTGGGTCCAGACCCACTAGTGGATCACAGGAAGGTTCTAGATGAGTCAAAGGGCCCTAGGCAAACATACACTTCTCTTGGCCTGCTGCAGAAGAGAGGTACAAGGGGGGGAGGGGTGTGACCTCAGAGCACTTCAGTGGCAGATGGCACATTGTATTTTTATACTTTCCCAAAACCTGGCATGCAATATAACTAAGTCACTGATTATTCATATTCTTGTATGAGGTATGTATGGTCAACCCACAAAGAATGTGATTGAAATGTTGTTATACCAGGCATGTCCAGGGAGTTGATGGAAAGGTTTTTTCCAGACAAAGGAAAGAGACCAGCACCTCAAATCAGGTGTGACCAAATTCAGTGGGCTATCCATTCATATCTAAGGTTCTGGGAAGATATCATTTGCATTGTAAACATCATCAGTGGGAGAGGAACTACCATGGAGTCTTCACTTAGCAGTGGAAAGGAACTGAAGGTTACCCTTCAGAAGAATACACTTCGAAGATTTACTGTAAATTTATAAAGAGGGGGAGCGAACCTCTGAGAGATCATTCCACTGAAGAGATAAAGAAACCGAGCATATTGAGCTCTGTGTTGGCCAGAGAATCTGGTAAGTCATGCTGGAAAAGAGATGTGATGAGAGATCCTTCTTTGAACAACAGACTCCAGTTTGTTAAATAAGGTTTTAGTTTTAGAAGCATGTTTTTTACTTTCGTTTGCCTCTCACCCTTTCCAACTTAATTCCTTATGCTTTGTATCATGCCAGCCTATGACTTTTTGTTTAATAAACTTGTTTTACTTCTACTATAAACCAATTCCGCGCTTTAAATAGAGTGTGTGTTCATCCCAGTTAAGATAATAAACTACTGGGTGCTCTCTCTTTAAGGGAGCAGCAAACTTAATAACTTCTGTAAGTGTTCCGTGAGAGGGCTGGATGCTACAGAGCAGATGGTTTTGGAGAAATTTGGGGATGGGAGAAGATTGGGGTCACCCTGCAAAGAGGAACTGGGTGGTGGAAGCCAGAGTGTAACCTGACCAGTGTGCTTGTCTGCTGGCTGTTGGTGCCAAGGCTGAGAGCCACAACATCATAGTTTATAAAGCATCCAGAGTTGCAGGGCAGGTGTTAACTCAACTCCATATTGCTGTAAACCCCAGAGAATCACAAGGGGGTTTGGGGAATGAGTCTGCCCCACAGTCACCCTGCAGTGGTGGTTCCTGTGCTGTGAGGTTGGGCCTGTCTCCCTGCTTCATGACCGAGGGGTGGCTAGGCCAAATTTGAGTGAGTGACATTGCAACCCAGTGTGCCAACTCAGCCCTGTGGGACAGGAGACACGGCTGTGGGGTAAGTGCGGGGCAGGTTTACTCTTCAACCCCCTCTGCCCAGGGGGTGGCTGCTCAGCACTGGGCCAGGACTAGGGTTGTGGTGCCGGGGCTGACGGTGTATGTATGTGCAATGGTGACTTACCCAAAAAAAACCCCACCCCCCCAAAAAACAAAACAAAATGCAGTTTGTGGGTTGCCTTAGTAAAAAGGATGGGAACCACTGGTCCAAGTGATTTCTGGGCAAGCTATTTTTGTAATGTTTTGATTGAATTAAGGGTTACTTCTCTAACCATTAATTAGACTGGAAGCTATTCTTTTCTAAATAGAGGCCTATTTTTTTTGCCTGTGTTTATACCCATTGTGCTGTCCTGATTCCACAAAGGGCTCTTAAAGCTAGAACAGCCGCCACAGGAGGATCACCTGAAAGCAGAAGAATCCTTTGGTGTGCTGCCATTTTTAATAGCATCCACTCTGCTCTCCCTCTCTTCAGCTGGCATGTGCGCATGGTTTTGGGAGAGGGAGTGTCATCTTGACTTCCTAATACCCCAGCAATGCTATAGAAAAGTGGCTCCCAAAGACCTGATTTGTGTGTGCACATTAGAAGCTAAGATTCCAAGTGCTTTGGCCAGATGGAGGACCCCCTCCCCCCAACCTGGGGGAGGTGGTGAACTGACGTTCCTTCTTCCTCCCCTCCCCCCAATGTGCCCTGCCATGGCACATGGGGGGCAAGAGGGTAAGGAATATGAGGGGATTTGGGATTCTGGAGGTGAAGAGGGGAAATGAGATGGTGTAGTGAGGAAGGAATTGAGGTTCTGAGAAGAAGTTGGAGGCTGAGGTCATGGTGGAGTGCATTGGGGAGCTGGGTGGAGGATAGGGGGCAGAGGGGTTGGAGGCAAGTTGGCGAGCTAATAGCTCCCCAAAAGCACACCAATTTCATGCTGAGATTGACAGCTTCCTAGTTCCGTAGTGACACCGCAGTTGAGGGAGGTTGTCATGGTGGAGAGATTGAGATAGCTTGGGTCAGTTCCATGGAAGGCATTAAAGGTTAAGAATCCCTGAATTTGCTTTGGGATAGTAGGGTAGTAAACTGAGCACTGTGTGGCTGGTGTTGCTGAGAAGGTGGTTGCATTGTGCACTAGTTAAAGCTGAAAGTACAGTGAGTTGCCAGGAGTGCTGCCACATACTGTTTGTTGGAAGAGGCTCTCATGTCTGGAAATTTAAATATCGAATTATCTTGGATTTAGGAAAGTTTTGGAACAACCAGAAAAATTGGCTGGCAAACTGTCCACAGCATGAAATCGGAAATAGTCAACAGTACCTAAGCCCTCTGCACACTTCAAACAGTTTTTTTGGGGCAGAATAAGCATGAGAAATTTAAACTTAGAGGATTTTTTAACATAAATAAGTACCTGAAAAAAGGTTAGAAAAGTCTCTTCAGTCCTAAAAATAGCACTGCATAGGCAGCGATAACAAAGAAAAATACTTAGTTTTACAACTTTTCAGGGTCTTATTAAAAATATAAAGTGGAAAAAAAAACCCCAATACAAATAACTTCCTTCAGCCTTGCTTCTGATGATCACTAAATCTCTGTCCTTGCATCACCTATTCTCACACGTGAACACTAAACAAAAACACTAGTTTAGAAATGGAAACTTACAAGAGAGATGAAAAACAAAAAGAAGGCAATTTGTTTTCCTTGTTAATAAATCTTCTTTCTCAAGAGCAGTCTTTATTTCCCATGTTGCTTTTGTCTCTTGCTTCTACCACTCTGTCTATTGTTAGTACTTGATTTCTTATTAACTGGAGACTGTTAATCCTCAGGTTAAGGAACTATTTTATATGTCTGGAAATAGCGATGCACATCCTTGTATAAATAATAGTTTGGGTTGTTTTTAATGTGGACATGAAGTAAAATCAAGAGTGCACTTTTTGTTATACAGTGCAACGTTTAGGGGAGGAGTTGAGAGTATAAAAACCTAGCATTCTCCCTCAAATTGGTTCCTCAGTAATTTCATAAGGCCCCAATCCTGCAAACACATATGTGAGTAGCCCCACTGAATTCAATAGGGCCATTCATGCATGTGTGCAGGAGCAAGATCTTAATATACATGACTCCATAACCAAACTAAACGATACATTTACTAATCAGTTTGAAATCTTCATGTTAATTATAGAAAATAAAACTAGATTTTTATATAGTTTTAAAATTATATTTAAACATTTTGAAAAACTTTAGCATATATCCTTTTTCTGTCATTTGCAATAGTCTGGAGGAAATCTTAGGTTCATGTTAGAGACTACTATTTACTTTTGCAAGTTATAATTTCACAGCTTCTTAGTTTAGCTATTTTTGAAAAGGCTTTATCCTCAGACTTGAAAAAACATCCTATGATTCACAGGCAGGGTCCTCTATCCATATTATCATCATCTTCATATTATCAGAGAGGGGAAATGGGCTGAATATTTACCTCCAGTTTGCTGTGAATATACTTCCTCAGAGGCGTTATTAGTTTGCTTCATTTAGGATTAATACGTAGGGCCCAATTCTGCTCTCTATTACCCTTGCATTCCTAACAGAAGCTTTGTATATTGAGTCGGCAATGTTAGAAAACTGCGTGCAAACATTCTAAAGTTATGTCTGTACTTACGGCCGCATGTTGGGTACGGACACTGCATGTCTCCCTAGGACATATGTGTGTGTGTATACAGCAGTTTAAGCAGTGAGGCACTGCTTAGGCGAGTAGAGTGTCCTTTATTTGTGAACCCCCAGGGTATGTACCCTTCACAGCTCTCTCTATGCCCAAGCAGTGCCTTCTCATGCCTCTCGTCTCCTAGTGCCCCTACTCTACTTGCGCTACATTGATGACATCTTCATCATCTGGACCCATGGAAAAGAAGCCCTTGAGGAATTCCACCATGATTTCAACAATTTCCATCCCACCATCAACCTCAGCCTGGACCAGTCCACACAAGAGATCCACTTCCTGGACACTACGGTGCTAATAAGCGATGGTCACATAAACACCACCCTATATCGGAAACCTACTGACCGCTATTCCTACCTACATGCCTCTAGCTTTCATCCAGATCATACCACACAATCCATTGTCTACAGCCAAGCTCTACGATATAACCGCATTTGCTCCAACCCCTCAGACAGAGACAAACACCTACAAGATCTCTATCAAGCATTCTTACAACTACAATACCCACCTGCTGAAGTGAAGAAACAGATTGACAGAGCCAGAAGAGTACCCAGAAGTCACCTATTACAGGACAGGCCCAACAAAGAAAATAACAGAACGCCACTAGCCATCACCTTCAGCCCCCAACTAAAACCTCTCCAACGCATCCTCAAGGATCTACAACCTATCCTGAAGGACGAGCCATCACTCTCACAAATCTTGGGAGACAGGCCAGTCCTTGCTTACAGACAGCCCCCCAATCTGAAGCAAATACTCACCAGCAACCACACAACAGAACCACCAACCCAGAAACCTATCCTTGCAACAAAGCCTGTTGCCAACTCTGTCCACATATCTATTCAGGTGACAACGTCATAGGGCCTAATCACATCAGCCACACTATCAGAGGCTCGTTCACCTGCGCATCTACCAATGTGATATATGCCATCATGTGCCAGCAATGCCCCTCTGCCATGTATATTGGTCAAACTGGACAGTCTCTACGTAAAAGAATGAATGGACACAAATAAGACGTCAAGAATTATAACATTCAAAAACCAGTTGGAGAACACTTCAATCTCTCCGGTCACTCGATTACAGACCTGAGAGTGGCTATCCTTAAGCTTCAAAAACAGACTCCAAGGAGAGACTGCTGAATTGGAATTAATTTGCAAACTGGATACAATTAACTTCGGCTTGAATAGAGACTGGGAATGGATGAGTCATTACACAAAGTAAAACTATTTCCCCATGTTATTTCTCCCCCCCCACCCCACCCCCCACTGTTCCTCAGATATTCTTGTTAACTGCTGGAAATAGCCTACCTTGATTGTCACCATGAAAGGTTTTCCTCCTGACCCCCCCCTGCTGCTGGTGATGGCTTATCTTAAGTGATTACTCTCCTTACAGTGTGTATGATAAACCCATTGTTTCATGTTCTCTGTGTGTGTATATCAATCTCCCCTCTGTTTTTTCCACCAAATGCATCCGATGAAATGAGCTGTAGCTCATGAAAGCTTATGCTCTAATAAATGTGTTAGTCTCTAAGGTGCCACAAGTACTCCTTTTCTTTTTGCGAATACAGACTAACACGGCTGCTACTCTGAAATTTCCTATGTCTGTTTTCAGTGGTGGAGTATCTAGCTGCCAGAACCTTTCCCTGCCATGTGTGAGAAAACTGCCACAGTGAAAGGTGCTGGCAGGAAGGAAAGGTGCTGGCCGGAGCCTTTCCCTGCTGTACCCTTTCTCTGCAATGTGTAGATATCAACCTCAGTGGCAACTGTGGATGCAATCTGCTTTTCGTTGCAGTGTGTAGCTATGCATGTAGTGCTTCCGAATGCTGCCGAAAACGTAGGCATAGACTGAGCTATCCACTTAAATAGGATTTTGCCCCAGATGAAGGCTAATTTATATTCCATAACCCATCGTAATGAAAATGTTATGGGATACTCCTACATAACCTCCTCCGGTCAAATTCAGCATGAACCACTGGTTGGTTTGAATCTTTTCTGTGTGCTGTGTCACTAAGTTAAGGGTAGGCACAAGACAATCATGCATTTGTGAGAAAACTGCTTATGTAATTAGACTATTTTTTTCTTAATTTCTGAAAATCATTTGGACAATTTAATTGGGGGATTTAATATTACAGGGTCCTTTCAAGTTTATCTACCTCTACTCAATATCAGGATCAAAGTCCCATTCCACTATGCACTGTACAAATACATCAGAACATGCCTGCCCAGGACTGGATTAAGACATAGGCACTATAAATCCATACCGAGGGCTCCAGCACCTGGAGTTATGCAATTACATTAAAAGTAAGCTTTTAGTTTTAAAAAGTAAAATGTTTAGCCCTCAGAGGAAAGCATGGGAACACGAGTTACGCATAATGGATGCAATGGCTTCTCCCTGAGTCTACAGACTGTTTAGGTCTGAGAGGTTTGAACTGTACCATACTTTTCAATGGGGTTACAACACCAAGGCCCACTGCTCTGACAGGCCCAACCAACACTGCCCCAGCGGTGGACTGTGCACGTGGCAAGAAGAAAAAAGAGTGCCAAAGGCCCAGCCAACACATCTAAATAGATACCCCAACAGTCACCGTACAACTACTGGGCCCTTCTCGCTGCCAATCCTGCCTATCCTCTCCAGGTTGGGGAAGGAGGTGAGAGCCCTGTTGCTTCTGAGGGAAGGGAAACCACAACTGTTTTTTCTGGGGAGTGAGGAAGTCCCATGCTGCTGCCCCTAACTCTCAGCAGCAAAAAGGCAGCCCCTTTCAGTGCACTCTACAGGTTGTGATCATGTTATAGATTGGTACAACAGCACGGGGAGGAACCATATGGGACCCAATGTTATGGTGTGCCTACAGCACCAGATCGCCTTAATCTAGCCCTGTCATTGCACTGGAAAGTTCACAGTATAAGCCTTGCTCCAGCTATTACCATGTAGGGGGAGACCACTGACACTGACATCCCACTAACTTGAATGGAGTTACACCCAGGTGCAGGAAACTGGCATGTTGCACACTGCAGGATCAGGGCCTACAGGGGACCAAAGAGACTGCATTTTTCCTTTTAACATACAATTCATATATATATTTGCTACTTTTAAAAATTAGAAAGAAAACAAGTGACGGTTATTCCTGTCAGCCTCTCCACTTAGTCATTATTGACAGACTGATTTCTTATTGGCATCAGTATTTTCAGAACAAATCCTTAATGAGTTGCACTGCTTAGTTCTGTATTTCATTTGACGATGGCAAATCAAAATCTTTTTGAATTTAACCTTGCATGCTTTTCTAGATATTTAATTTCTCCCTTTGCTTCCCTCCACCACCAGTTTCACTTTTGGGACTGGCAAACACTCTCACAGATATTGAAAAAGGTATTTATTTATGAGTGTGACTCAAGCCCTGGTGTTGGCATCTCTCAAGAAGCTCATGTTAGTTCAGAAACACTTTCCTTTATTTTTTTGCCTTTATTTTATTGAACAAGACTGTGTTTTATCTTGAATACTATTTTACACTCAAGATAACCTGCACTTTAGTCTCTAAGGAAAGCCATATGGGAACCCAGATAAATATTGCCTAGGTTGTAATTAGAAGATGCACAATTTCATTAATGGTATCCAGGCATATCCCAAGATTACCTCTTGCCCCTTAGAGTTTTCATTATTTTATGCGGTAAATAAAACTGCTCATGTTCCAGAAAAATCCAATGTGCACCTTCCAACTTTGAGCACTATTTTACTACAGAAATAATAATTACAATCTCTGCTGACTTTAAGTATTTGGTAAACTAACTCTGAGATTGATTAATGCTGATCTCACCCACTGACATTTGTTAGCTTCCTAATAGAGGACTTTATAGTATGCCTATGTATAGATTAATATCTAGGAAGAAAGATCTCTTCTTTCAGGAAATCCTGAATGACAAAGGAGAGCATATATGCAGAAAGGAATAAAGCCTGAATGTTGCACTGTCTTAGCTTTATATCTGAAGAGTGTACCAGACACTCTAAACTTTCTAGAATAATTGGTGCAAAGCAAAGCTTTCTCCCCTTCTGTGCTCTTGTTTTTTCTTCTTTGTACACTTGCTTTTTCTTCCTCAATGTTTGGACAACACCTTCTGGTTTTTAGTCACTTCTAGAGTCATTTGCTTACCTTTCTGAAGTTTGATGTCATTAAATTTAATTTTGAGGGACCTGACTGTTGACATTACTTGAAGAGTAAAATACTCTGGATTAAGAAGAGGTTGTTTGTTTTAGCAGTAAGACATTATAGGGTGGAATTCATTCATCAAATAATAAATGCCTAAATTAGATTCTGAATCTTGAGAAAAGCAGACAGTTTTCTTTCATTTGAGGTATGCATTAATGATCTCGTAAAATATGCCTTATGTCATGTCCTACTGATGATATAATCTGATTCTGTATTATTTTATTGATATAATATTGTCCTTAAAATTTTACTAACCAGGAATTAATGTATGGATTTGAGAATGGAAGGATTTACACAGGGCTTTTTTCTTTTTTGCATGTAAATATTGGCCTCCTTTCACTATATATTTTGCATAGCTTTGCAACATATTCATAAAGGATCTGGAAAAAGGGGTAACCAGTGAGGTGGCAAAATTTGCTGATGATACAAAACTACTCAAGACAGTTAAGTTCCAAGCAGACTGCAAAGCTACAAAAGGATCTCACAAAACTGAGTGACTGGGCAACAAAATGGGAGATGAAATTCAATGTTGATAAATGCAAAGTAATGCACATTGGAAAACATAATTCCAAATATACATATAAAATGATTGGGTCTAAATTAGTTGTTACCATTCAAGAAAGAGATCTTGGAGTCATTCTGGATAGTTTTCTGAAAACATCCACTCAATGTGCAGCTGTAGTCAAAAAAGCAAACAGAATGTTGGGAATCATTAAGAAAAGGGACAGCTAATAAGACATTATAATTTATAATAATAATAATAATAATGCTTTTATATTAATCCATGCTACGCTCACATCTTGAATACTGAGTGTAGGTGTGGTCACCCCATCTCAAAAAAGATATTTTGGAATTGAAAACGGTTCATAAAATGACAACAAAAACTGTTAGGGGTGTGGAATGGCTACAATATGAGGAGAGATTAATCAGACTTTTCACCTTGGAAAAGAGACGAGTCGGCGGGGGTGGGGGATCTGATCTGATAGAGGTCTATAAAATCATGAGTGGTGTGGAGAAAATAAATAAGGAAGTGTTATTTAACCCTCATTACACAAGAACTAAGGGTCACCAAATGAAATTAATAGGCAGCAGATTTAAAACAAAAAAAAGTATTTTTCACACAACACAGAGTCAACCTGTAGAACTCTTTGCCGGAGGATGTTGTGAAGGCCAAGACTAAAACAGGGTTAAAAAAAGAACTAGGTAAGTTCATGGAGGATAGGTCCATCAATGGCTATTAGCCTGTTTGTTTGTCAGAAGCTGGGAATGGGCAACTGGGGATGGATCACTTGATGGTTACCTGTTCTGTTCATTCCCTCTGGGGTATCTGGCATTGGCTACTGTTGGAAAACAGGATACTGAGCTAGATGGGCCTTTGGTCTGACCCAGTATGGCTGCTCTTATGTTCTAAAAAAAACAAAGTATACGTAAGAGACACTTTTTAAAAAAAAATCTTGATTAACCTAGTTGTGCCAGCACAGAGACAGATCTCACTCGCAGGTCTAAAAAGTAGTCTGTCTCTTCTAGGTCACCAATTCAAAATCAGGACAGGCTGGTGGTGAAAGAAATCTGTCAACATAATAATTTGATGGACTATGTGAAATCAGTGAGTCTCAATACAGGAGTTATCTAGGACTAATATCTGCATCCCAGAACTATCACCAAAATTGGCACCCTTTTCAATCTCAGCAGAGAGCCCAGGGAGCGAGTGAGCAAAAAGATTGAACTGCCTCGTTACCCCATAAAAGTGCTTGTTCACATCAGTGTGTTGTATGTAAGCAGATTAACATAGAGAAGGCTGCATTGACACTGACTGTTCTGGATGCAGTTTGTGGATAAATAGAAGATTTAAATGAACAGTGCTATCAGCAGTGTATCGGTATCTTGAGCAGTAAAGTACACTTTACAATCCTCCGGGCCCTCAAAGAGCAGGGGAAAAGATTAAACACTTTTAGGCAGTGGATTTAGTTTCCAAAGTCATTTCTCCTTCTTCCCAGTGTTCCTGGCCCAACCAGGAGTGGGCTAAATACGAATGTCAAACAGAAATCTAACATCCTCTAATGGGGAACTCTAAGAATGTGGTCTTCTAGAAGATTGATTTATGCTGTCTATGCCTTCCCACCTCATTAAATTTTGTTTTAATTTTTTTCTCCAGATGCACAGAATACTACTAGGCTTTAAGTAAAGTTTAGACATCAAAGAATTTGCAAGGATTGCATAAAAAATTGGTTGTTTAAGTAGAACACAGCATTTGTTATGTACATAGACTGCTGTGTTAATTTAGTGGAATGTGTTTTGGGTGTTTTCTTCTGTACTATTTCCCGTCTCACCATAATCATTTCCAGTTCTCTTACTGAATTTGTAGTCTGTTTGTTCAGGTTTGAGGGCATTGTAGTTTGTTCCAGTGGAGCAGAGCTGTTAATATGTTGTTGTAGGTTCATGTCAGTGGGATACAGAGTGTAAGTTTGAGGTTGCTCTTTGAATTGTCAGAAGGAAATGAATTGTGATTAGGTGGTGTGTGGTCTCATTACTATGAAAAATGGACTGTCAACTTTACTTTCATTTCTAACTATAAATTGGGGGAAAATGTCTGTCTTCCTTTCTTATTTGATGCAGTGTGGTTTTCTATCCTGGTAGACTTCTCTAAATATCTTGGCCATGGTGACCCATTCTTTAGAGAGGTAGGAGTTTTTCAATGAGTTTTTATGAAACAAGTACACAGGGATTCTCAGTTTGCCTTCCAATGCCGTATTTTCTTACAAAGATTTGAGATTTGTAGGTCAATGGGAAATATAAGTGTTCAAATGCCACATACAATAAGCAGCGGAAGAAAGCAGAGAAAAGTATGTTGACTAGTGAGTAGAATCTGCAGCAGAGTGTGGCTAGAACCAGGAAGAGATGGCAGGATGGAGCCAGATAGTGGTACGGAAGCTGCAGCTGCATTCAAAAATAAATTGGAGGCATCCTGGTATCTATGTCCAGAGTGCATCGTGCTTATGTTGCAGATCTCCATTCACTCTGGGAAATCATGACTACCACAGAGCTCCACAGTGCACTTTAAATGGCAGTGCTTCATATCTAAAATGACTAGAGCCCTGCACAAATACAAAATGTGTATCTACATCCGATCCGTGATGCGCAAACATGGTCCGCGGATGTAAAGTAGATATCCGCAGATTTGCAGGGCTTTACAGATACAATCTGTATCTGCATCCATCCATGAACTAGAACATGGTCCGTGGAAAGTCCGGTTGAAAAGAAGACCTAACAGTGTCCAAGTCAGATCTACTGACCGGACACCCAAAGTCTAGTTACTGCAGGCAGAGATGCACCAGGTCATCACCTACGCCAGCCCCTACTTAGCTGGGGCCACCTCCTACCTAGGTCAGGCTACTGCAGCTCCCAGCCCTGGCTACCCAAGGGAGTCCCTCCCAACCGCAGGGGCAGGGCCTCAGGGAGAAGAGAACGGGGGGGGGGGGGGGGTTTCGTTCTGGCACTCCTGCTGGAGTATCCGGTTTTTAAATATTACAAAGTTGGCAACTCTAATCAGAGTGGAATTGTTGTCATATCTATATAATGCCCTACCCCTTCAAATGGATTATTAAATTCTTAAGCCCTGCATTGGAAACAAGGATTTATTGGGACTTTTAATTTCCTGGAGAGAGAGAGTTTTGTTTTTTTTTAAATTAGTGGAGCGAGTCAGAATCGGATCCCAAATCACCATAGTTTAGCAACCACAAAGCCCTTCATCACTCGGAAGGCAGTAAATGTCCTGGCTGAGCATCTTGGGTTAAAGAAAAGAATTGTGGCAGAAATTAAAATTGGGTAATTTTCCCCTAGTACATGTCAGTAACTATAGTTGTGAGCTTTAAAATACTGTGGCCTAGAAAAATGAAATGTATATTATCAAAAACCTGGTACATGGAATCATCTGGTCTATGCAGTGTAGTGTTGCAACAATGATTAACTTCATAAACCATATGTCATGGTTACTAGGTGAGTTGCCCTTTAGGGCCTGCCTTTGTCTTTCCCAAGTGCACCTCTTTGGGGACAGGTTTCACTGCCTTTTCCCCTCTTAGTCTTCCCATTCTTTGACTGGATATCTGGGTTGTAGCTCTCTGCTTGCCCAAACATGTTAATGTGACAGGCTTAAGTAGATTTAGCACCTGTTAGCCCTTTTCTTCCAGGGGCCTGTGAGAGCAGCTGATTAAAGTAACTCAAAACCAGCTTCTTCATAACACAGCATTATTCGTGCCTTAATCCAAAGCTACTGTGCTGGCGAGGTCTTTGTGTGTAGCAACTTCACAGACAGCCCCTAAAAGAAGGGAAGGACACCCGACTGTGGGAGTAACCCTGAGAGAAAGGAGGGGAGAGGGTGCTTTCTGCCCAGGGGTTGGAGAAAATGAAGAGTAATTTTGGAGTCAGCAGCAGCAGGAAGGGAACTGCCTCTGTCCCCTCTTCCAATAATGAACGTGTTCTGCTGTTGACTGAGCTTGTGCTTGTGCCATCATTCCAGGTACTCTGCCGACTTGTGCTAACCTACCGAAAAGATCACGTGGTTATGCAACAGCATGTAGCAATAGGTCAGAGGTTAAAAACAATAAAGAGAACCTACAAGCATGACTCTTACCTAATCTTCTAGCCTCTCCTTGCTTATTTAAACCAGCCCTGCTTAGTCCAGACAGCCTTCAGCCTGGGGCTGGGGGAGAGACATACCTGCAGTACCCGTCTTTTGTGACCTACCTTTTATCCAGTTCAGATTTCTTCCTGATTCCCCCCAAGCCTTCCCCCTTGACTTCATGGCACATTTTCTAAATTGTTTTATTAAAGGTAAATGTTTGAATAATTTCATAACCAGTTGCGTTGCTGCTTAATTCCTACTTTGCCACATGATTGAGCCACAGAGGTTGGCCAGCCTTGCCTCATGATCTATGTCTAATGTACTGCACAGTGTAAGGGTGCTTGATTATTTAAAAGAAAATATTGATACTTCCAAAGTATCTTTCACATCTTCCTGTAGTTATATTATTTTTGTTCTGAACAAGTTTCTTTATGAATCTATAACTGGATTATGTAATAACTACCTAATACACTGTGAGAAATAACTGTGTTTTATGAGCAGTGTGGAAGTTTATTATTTTCAGCTTCTCAAGGTACCCAGGCCTTTTTTTTTCTCCTGTCAAGCAAAGCAATATAACAGCAGCTTAATTGGCTCACTGGATACCTCCTGGTTTTATTTATTCATTCATTTACATTTGATACAATAAGGGGGACATCGGGGATGTGGGGTGGAATTGAGGTTGCAAAGGCATAGTAGCAGAGTGACTTTTACAGTTTTTGATAGAATCTCTCTCTCCATCTGCGACTATATGTTCAATTATAAACCACTATCTGAAGGACTTGATTCTGGACTAGAATAAGGCAGGGGGTCTCAAACTCTGGGGGGTTGTGAGCTGTCACCCTCCACCCCAACCCCTGCTTTGCTTCCAGCATTTATAATGGTGTTAAATATATTAAAAAGTGTTTTTAATGTATGGGGGGGAGGGGTCGCACTCATAGGCTTGCTGTGTGAAAGGGGTCGCCAGTACAAAAGTCTGAAAACCCCTGGAATAAGGCATGAGAATATTTGAGCAAGTCCATTTCTACTCTTGCCTGCCTCCGCTCTCAGTTAATTGAGGGCATGTCTACGCTGCTCCGCAGTTCTGTCTATGGAGGTGAGAATAGCAGAGCGCACCAGTGTGCTTTGCTGTAACTCACCCATATGGACGCCGCAAGCTAAAAGAGTCCTGTGTCACATTAATGTAACTCTGTTTGAAGAGGGCTACGTTAATGTGAACTATGAACCTTTTAGCTTGTTCCTACGTGGGAGAGTTACAGCACAAGTCTTCGGTGCACACACAGCACTGCTATTGACACCCCTGAGGTCCGAACTGTGTGGCAGTGTGGACATGCCCTAAATAAGAGGCAAAAGAGCTGCTTTCAATATCAGTTTAATAGTATCTTGTTTCCTGATGAGAACATGTTGTATCTAAAACTTGGCAAGGTTCTCCTTGTCTGTGTGCTATCTGTTAGAGCCTCCATAGTTGCATAGACTGATGATGGACCTCAGGAACACTGAGGTAGAACTATTTCTATCCAGCAGTAGTTTCTCTCGCATTCTGTCCTCACATGGAACATGGACAAAAATTGTATGGTAGTGAATGAAGGATTACATATTCTACTTTTGTGCAGACCCTTAAAAAAATTAGCACGCACAGAAAAGTAGGCATTCACTTCCCTGTGTAGTGATACCCATATATGTGGCAATTTTTTTAGGGTGGAGGATGTGTAACTGTATCCAAATTATTTATTTCAGATTTATGCTTTACAAAATAAGAGCCCAAGTTGTAAGCTCTAGGCATAGTTAAAAAAATACAACAATAAATAACCAAGCTGGGAGTTGCCTGAATCCAGTATCCTGACCACAGAGAGACAAAAAGCCAGCAGTTCTACCTCCTATCCTCCCATTGCCAACATACCTGTCTCATGAGCCATCCTCACAATTTGGAACTAGTAGCTGAAAGCCCATGCTGTTGCCTGGGTGAAACCAGTAAAGTCAAAATGACTGAGAACTCAAAAACTGCGTGGTAACAGACCTTGAAACCTAGGGATGATTCAACCTGGTGACATTCTAAACAAGAGGGGCTTTCAAGCATGTGTGTAGCCTTTTCCTTTGCTTCACTCTATCATAGAGTTCAGAGTGACACACAATGACAATCCTGGAGTTTTATTATAGGTGATTCTATTCTACAATTTCACTACGTGTGAATGTTAAGAACTTTTGTGTGTGCTTGCTTATGTTTTAGGTGGAGGAAGTACTTAACTGATTATATAGAAGCTTCTTTGCCTAGATTGGCTGAAAAGAGATTTTCTAGTTGGCTCTTTACCAGACTTATGGCTATTTGGGTTGATAAGGAAGAAAGAGTCAATAAAACTATTTTTTAGAAGTCATAGTGTCATGATAGAAGAGTTGTGCTTTGCCAGTACATTTATTTGTTTGATTTCCACCTTTTGGTGTTGCACTGGCTTTTTTCAAAGATTAAGATTAAAGACTTTTTTGCTGGTATCCTTATTAAATAACCTTCATTTGTGAGACCCTTTTTTAACCTCAGTGTGTCTGATTTGGACATTCAAAATATTTTAAAGCACAATTAAGATTCATCAATGGTGTGTTACTCTTTTAATATTCCTTTGCAGTTTCTGAAAATTCTGACTGTGAAAGGGAAGGTTCTAGAGGTTAAAATTAACATATTTTCATTCATATAGTCATTGGTTCAGTGAGAACTATATGTTCCCTTAGGAAGTACAAGTGCAAAAATAATTTTATTTGACTAAAATGTAAAAAAAACACACAAAATACTTTGCCCATCTACAGGAAATCTCAAAGCACTTTGTAAACTTTAATGAATTTAGTCTCAACACCCTCCTTTGAGCTAGATGGTTGTATCTCTGTTTTATAGCTGGGGAGACTGAAGCCTGGAGATGAAATAACGGGTGATCAAACAGAAGATCTGTTGAAGAGTCCTGTGCTTTAATTATACACTCCTACCTTTCTAATAGAAGCCTAGAAGTAAAATTTTGACTTTGGAGTCTTAATGTTAAGTGCAAATTAATCACCTCATCTTAAATTCAGATCAGGTGCCAGACTGTCAAATGGCACTCTTTTTTTTAACAAGCTTGATCCCTCATTTTTTGTATTAATTAGAGTGCATTATATAGGAGACCCAAGGGAGAGTGTCTTTGGGACAAACTCACATACACTCTCAGTATCTCATTGGTGTTGTGAGCATTTTTAATATTCAAAATAAAGAAAGATTTGAATAACATTAACATGTATAGACTAGAACTATTAGTCAGGAGAAAAAAGATGTTGACTTTTAATCTGAAATTATAATTAGTATGAACATGTCGTGTCAAGGGGAAAAGATACCAGTTTTCACAAACTCAAATGTTTTGAGTGAACGAAAACCATTAGTGACTGTGAACATCTTTAATTTCTTCTAAGACAGTAGTGCTTGTTTATATGCAGCTGTTTTCCCTTGCAATACTTCCCATCATTGAATGCAGAGCACAATTATTTCTTTGTTTTAGTAACAAAAAATGCTAGTATTCTAGCATAATCTATTTGTATAATGGGCAGAGAGGCCTTTTCATCCATCTCAGAACTATTTTCCTGTAGAACAAGCATGAAGCATCAGAGTGTAGAACCAATTGAGCGACTAATATAGCTTCAAACTTGCATTTAGGAACTTGAGACATCGTAAATACTTCCAACATCTATTATTTGCAGATGTTCCTTGTATAACTTTTTTTCTTTGGCAGTCTAGTGCCATCTATGTAGAATTTAAAACTCCGTGTTAGTCACCCACTAATTTCCCTTGAGATATTACAAGCATTGTCAAGTCATGCTTACTAAATTGCTTTAGATTCTATTTCACAAATACTTCACTAGAGCCTTACTTAGGTGGATTGAAGATGATTAGCCTATACAAAAAAGGGTTAGTTCTTAAGAAACCAATGAAAGAACTAATCAGTTTTATTTAAAGATACAGTGAATGTGTTGAAACAGACATGCCACTGACTGTTACTCAGCTGGAAAGAGGGTGGCTGCAGAGTGGGGTCCTGAGAAGGGGGGGAAAGGCAATTTTGAGGAGGAAGGTATGATATTGATACTACAGGCGGCTTCATAGTTTTCTTTTACTTACTGTATAGACGGATCTTGTCTATACAGTTGTACAATCTTTCTTAGAAACTCTATTGAAAAGGTGGGTTTGCTGTCTTACTCTCTCTGACTGAATCTTTTAAGTTTCTATCCACCTTCTGATAGTAGGTTGTACACATGCTAGTCTTGTAACCCATGCTTCTGTCACTGTTCCTTTAAACACACTTTTTTGACAGAAGACTTCAGCTACTCTGGGACTACCAGAAAAAAAAAATACTTGACTTAGATGAAGAGGTACTGTATTGAAGAATGAGGTGAGGAGAAATCATTATTAAGTTATTGCTCCCACATTCTCATTGGTATCATGCTACAAGGTATCTAGGATGAAGTAGAGCATATGGGCAGAGAGCAAACTTTGGCATTAGCCATAGCCTGCTTTTGTTGACCTAGAATTGCAGTTGATATCCATGGAAAATGGAGAACCTATGAGAGGTGCATCAGAAGAAAATGCTTGCACAGAAAAGGCAGTGCCTTTGGTAAATATTAAGATTTATTCACCACAGGTGCTAATATGCAGAGATTTCTTAGTATTAGAATCTGGTGACTGTGATACAAGGAATATTTTGGTGGTGTTTGATTATATTACTGGGTATGCATATCCTACTAAAGATCAGACAGCCAAAACAGTTGCTACTACTTTACAAGAAAACTTCCTCTGTCAGTATGGTTTTCCAAAAAGGTTACATAGTGATCAAAGAGCAGACTTTGAATTGGAGCTGATGTCTGAGCTATGTACCCTGCAATGGGTTAAATGAAGAACTATGCCTTATCACTAAGGCTACGTTTTAGTTGCAGGTATTTTTAGTAAGTCACGGACAGGTCACAGGGAGTAAACAAAAATTCACAGCCTGTGACCTCTCCATGACTTTTACTCTATACCCTGACTAAAACTTGGGGGCGGGGCTGCCTGGGGGCGCTGTGGGGGCTGAGGGAGGGCAGTCTGGGTGCTGGATGGGATGGGGGAGCAGTGCGCAGTCTGGGACCCCCACTGGTGCTGGATGGGTGGTGGGGCCGTCAGAGTCCCTACCTGGCTCCGCACCTCCCCCCACAGCAGCAACAGAGTTTGGGTGTGGGAGGGGTCAGGACTTTGGGGCACGGGATGGGGTGAGTTGGGCTCTAAGCAGTGCTTACCTGGGGTGCTCCCTGGAAGCGGCGACCTCACCCTCACTCAGCTGCTAGACAGAGGCGTGGCCGGCTTCACAGCTCCCATTGGCCGGGAACTGCGGCCAATGGGAGCTGCAGGGGCGGTGCCTGCAGGCAGAGGCAGTGTGCAGAGCTGCCTGGCCACGTCTCCTCGTAGGACCTGAGCGAGGAGGATGTCGCTGCTTCTGGGGAGCCCCCCCAGGTAAGTGCCGCTCAGAGCCCACCTCACCCTAGCCCGTGCCCCAAACCTCTCCCACACCCAAATTTTGCTGTGGGGGGGTGGGGCATGGTGGCCCGAGACTGCCCCAGCAGCAGCCCGTGCAACTGGTGCAGGGGCTGTCTGAGCTGTCCCTGAGCCAGGTGCACCGGCTGCTGCAACAGTCATGGAGGTCACGGAAAGTCACAGAATCTGTGACCTCCATGAGAAACTTGCAGCCTTACTTATCCCCTATGAAGAAATTTTGTAGAGCAATTCAATAGAATGCTGTTGAGCCTGTTAGGGTAGTTAGAGAATTTAAAAAACAAAAACAAAAAAACCCTCAGTGGAGAAAGTATGTCAAACTATTGATTCATGCTCACAGTTATATCAGAAATGACAGAACTGGAGAGACTCCATATTTCTTAATGTTTGGCAGACGGCCATTATTGCCAATTGACTTGTGTTTTGGAATTAAGCTACAAGGCAAATCTGAAATAACTCATCAACAGTATGTGAAGGTTCTTAAGAGAAAACTGAAGAATGCCAGTGAGTTGGCAAGAAAAGAATCGGAGAAAAGTCAGAAAGCTAACAAGAGGAGAAGGGACGCAAAAGTTATGATTTCACGAATCTGAAGGTGATAAGGTCCTCATTCACAATGTTTTTTAAGAGGGAATGTAAATTAGTGGACAGATGGGATCCCCACATACAAGTTTGTGATCCAACAATTGCAGGATGACCTTCATGTTTACTTTGTGAAATCAGAAGATAGTATTGCACCTGAAAGAACACAACATCATGATTTATTGAGGCCATATGGTTTTACTTCAATTACAGAAAAAGATGTGCTTCAACATGACAACAGTTCTGAAAGTAATTTATTGGGAGTCAGCTGGTGCAACTTTCAAAGAGAAAATCTCTTAGATTAGAAGAATCTGAAAAAACTTTTGGATGGAAACCTGAAGCATCAGAATTTACTCCTGAATATTGTGCTTTTACATGTGCAGTTGATGCTTGGTAACCAGATGCTGAAAGCACATTAATGGACTTATGATGCTGTACAATATGAGCAAGGGAATGACTGCCCAGATGTATTTGTAGAGTTCCCTTTGTACAATCAAGATACTACTTTACCATATATACCTAGTGAAGAATTGTCTGATGTTTCTGTTGCATTTCAAGTAAAAGAAGCAGATGCAGAACTCTCATCAAGAAAGTTGTAGCTGAGAATTTGCTCTGCAGGTTCACGTATGCCAGTGAAATTTCAGGAATATGTGCAAAGCCTCTCATGCGCCATACCTATGATACAATGAGGGTACAAATAACTGGTTCGTTAGCTTTACAATATTTAGAATATTAGCTGACATGGTAGGAACTCAGCTGGTTGGTGAACATTTTATAGGATCATCAGGGATGACAGTGGTTTGGTAGGGGAGAATGTAACCTAAGCTTCTGTCACTGTTCCTTTAAATAATAGATGATTATTTGATTGATTGCCAAAACAGTGGAGCAGCTATCTACTGCCTCCAGTTAGTTTGGGACTAGCAGGGGGAAAAAAGTTCAGGAACCCTTGAAGCATTCTCAGTGGGGCATCTCCAAGTGTGGAGTCATTTGGACTCCCAAGTGTTAAGGAAAAAAAAAAGTGGTGGTGGGGAGGGCACTAAACTCTTCAGTTTGCTCAGATTGTGCTTATATGATAAGATTGTGCTTATATTTATGGGGAACCTTAGTTAACCCTCAAATTGTCATTTTACAAGCTTAAAGATTTTTTGGGTAGCTTTACTGCATTGTGGTGTCTTTATTCCAAACTGGAACAATTCAGGGTATGGGCATCCACAACTGTCCAAATATGCATATTTAGCATCTGGTGTTACCCACAGGGGAGAGTTCCGCTGTCGAACTGAACCCACTCACTATTCGTGCAGTAAAATGAAATTACAATAGTTACTTGTATAATCAAAGTTTAGTGTGTTACACAGACAAAAACCAACAACATTGTCTGATCTCAGTTACAGGGGATTCTTCAGTTTGTTATTGTATACGGAGCTCTGAAGGGGGGAACAAATAATCTGTGTTGGGGGGTATTCAAAATGTGTCAGGTGATTTGTGGGAGAAGCTGATCTGGTTGCCATTTCTATCAAGGGCTAAGTGAATCATTTTATAAATCTCAAATATTTTCAGAAGATTCTTGAGGAATATAGGGGGTTTAATCTTCTTTCCATAACTTCCCAAGAGACCCACTCAAAAAACCATAATCTGCTATTTGCATATAGTCGTAATTAGGAATTGTGAGGTTTTTTTTAACCCTTTGAGCCTGATGAGGAGTTTTAGCATTCTCATTTACCATTGAGTCCCATAGCTGTCATCAAGAGAATAAGTAATTTAATTTCGGTTATCACTTTCAGTGTCTTAAGGTTATGGAAATGAGTATGTGTTTCTTAGCCTGTTTTAATATTTTTCCAGTTGGATTAGTTGATAGAGCCTTAAAGATACTCTAAATGCAAATGCTGTCTTTTATGCTATACTTCCTATGTACCAATTGAGTATCTAAATTCTATTTAGTATTAGAATAAATTCAAAATTATTTTTTTAGAATAGGTGGGATTTTTGTTAATGTGGTAAACAAGTGAAAAATTGTTTAGCTAGTTTAAAATTATCTCTCAAGTTGTTTTTGGTCTCTTAAGACATGTAGAAAAATGGTTGCTTCCAGCTAAAATTAGTTATTTGTTCATGAAGAATAAGTTCTTTCTGCAGAGAAAAATAGTGAATGAATGCATTACATTTCTTAAATTTATTTCAGTATTTGTCCGGTTGGGTGCACAGTCTTTCTATTAAGAGTGTTTTGCAACAGTCTAGTTTTAACTTTGAGAGTTAGGCAATTCATGTAAAATTGTGCATCTGTGCGTACAGATAAATGTATGTATGGTGACAACAACTAGAGTTAAGGTTTAAACATTTCCATTTGGAAAGTTTTTTTTTTTCCCAGTTGCTTATAATTTTGTCTAGTTTTCACTTTTTGGACTGAAGTTCTTCCGGCCTTTTCTCCATGTGAGGGGAATGTGTAATTTGTTTTGGTTTTGGAAACTTAAGCAAATAGGATTTTGCTTGTTTTGAAGAAGAAACCGTATACAAAGAAAATACTTCTGACATAATTTATTAAAAAACAACAACCCCAAAACAAGAACAAAAAGCCTCCTCACACACAGATAACATCCCTCCTTCCAAAAACAAACAAACACACACATTTCAGTCTTTTTAGAATAGTTCTAATACTTACCAGTTAATGCATGGAGATTTTAAAAAGAAAAAAAAAATCTTTGGATAAGATGAAGCCTGATGAAAATCTGTTTTGTTTTGGCAGAGAGTGGTTTAAAAATCACAGTGCTGACACACTGGTACTTTTAATAACGAAGTTTTTTCAAAATATTTTTCTGTGTTGAAGATTTTTACAGCCCTGTATCATTCACAACATTGAGTCAATGCTCTGTAGGAAAGACTAAAGAAGTCTGGGAAAGCCAGTTAAGCACTTCCGTATTTAAATTTTAAAAGCATAAATGCTTAATGAGGTTTTAAACCATTTAAATGAATGGGAGCAGATAGTATCTGCCTCATCCTAAGTGAGTGTATACACCGCCTAGGGTCCTATTCTATCCATTGCTGGCCAAGAGATCTCGGATCATCTTCTCTACTGAAGACCTTTCAGTGATCATCCACACATTTGTCATCGCCAGGATTCCTACTCTCTTGTAAGGACCACGCAGAATCTCCAATTGTTGCAAAAAGTATCTGTTTCCTGAGTGGTACATGCACACAATATCTGTGCTCAGTTCTCTGCACTGGCCATTTTTGAGTAAGATGCAATAATGAATTAGCATTGAGTGGCTGAGGTGGGGTGATATAGTCATTTCTCTATCCTTCCCACCACAGTAGTTAAGAGTATCTAGGAATCTCTTGCTGTCAGTGGTAAGTTTGAATTCTCTATATCTGATGGCTGATTCTCAGTCAGTGGCTTGTGCCTTGGAAATTGTCTCCTTCTGGTTACTTGTCAGAGCCAGAGACTTCTGGTTATCTATCAGAACACTTTTGCAATACACACCTATTTTTAGAGCTAATCTGGAGTTTGATGGAAAGTGCAGTTTCTGAAAAATTGGGCAAGAAGCTTACATAGCTTCAACCTTCCTGGGTCTGACCTCAGAGCATTCAGCATCCCCTTGTGCTTCCCTCAGCGAGTCCGCCCTGGCGTGGCTCCTGGGGAAGCCAGAAGGCCCTGCACCCCAACTCCGTAATCAGCAGTGACTCTCAGCCAGCCGGTGAAACAGAAGGTTTATTAGTCAACAGGAACACAGCATAGGGCAAGTCCATCTTGCGGGGAGGGGAGCCCAGAGCCAGGACTCTGGTCCTGCCCCTGTGCCCCAAGCCAGCCGAGAATGACTCGCTTCTAGGTTGTTTTTTTGTTTGTTTGTTTTTTTTTTCCCATCAGAAAAAAACCCAAAATGTCTTGTTTAGTGTTGGGTTGACCTGGACCAAAATGTTGGTTTGGTGAACTCAACTGAAGCCTTTCATTTCAGGTCAATTCATTAATCTGCGCCTATCTGAACTGTCTTGGTGCCTTATTGGGAGTTGTTGTTTGGGTGCTTTATGCTGCTGTTTCTCAGTAAGGGCTGGGCTCCCTGTCTAGACTACATCTGCTATGATGTACGGCATGACTGTTCCTTGTAAACACAGAACAAATTCTATTCTGTCTAGCAATGCATCTTGGACAGACATTGACGGAAATGTTTTCATTAATTCAATGAAAATAAAGAATGTCAGTTATCTCAAAAAAGGCTCCTAGAACAGATCTAGATTGAAAAATCAGATGTATGGTCACAGTAGCTGTGGAATTATGTAATAAATACTTTTTTTTTGGTCCATTAGCTAATTGCAAAGGGAAAACTTGGCCAAGATATTTATAATGATAGATGACTCAGTTCTGTGTTTAGGAAGTTTCCAAAATGTATTACTCATTCAGTGCAGTCCTTTTAGAGACCATCCCTGCCTTGGTAAAAATACTGAGGAGACCCAAGAAATTTTCCTGTACTCAAGGAAGAAACAGTAGGATCAGGCTTAGGGAAACCCTGAAATAGGAGGTGTGGTATAAATGTGATTTCAATCACATATTAGTTTATATTTTGATTTTTAAACTTGTTGGGAAAAAAGTCTTATTTTTCCAGGAAACATCATCTTCAACTGAAAAAAGTAACAATTTGTTCTGGTATTAGAAAATGGGCAAAAAGAAGCAGTAATATATTTAAATTTGTATGTACTAAAGTTCAGGAGGAATTGGATTTAATGTACTTCTAAGTCTTACAAAATGGGGGGATCTGCGTCGTTTTGTTTTCAAAAGACTGTACACGACTGCCACTCAAGCGTGTTTGTGTTATGTTGGAAGGAACTCAGGTTGCTACTATTATTTAAAGCAGTCTTCTCTTGAAAAAGGTGATGGGAAAATGCTTAGGCCTTGAAAGGTTGGCTGGATAAGTAATAGTTTGAGAATCATTGACCTAAATATCTGTCACTCTCTTTCGTACCGTCAGTGAGACGCACTTGCAGAAACTGATGCAATGTTTTCAATGCCAAATTCCATATTTCTTTGCACTGTAGTGATGTTAGCTTTTGAGTATTGGGAACAGTGCCATGACAAATAATGGATGCTCAAAGCTACAATGTACAGAGCTGTCATCTTCTTTACAGTGGGTCTACCTGCCTCAAAGTAGTGTCAGTTTTTTCTTTTCTCTTTACATTCTAAAAAACAAAGATCCTGTGCGTGTGTGTGTGTGTGGGGGGGGGGACCTGTACAGAGGGATTTGATTTTAGTGGTGGATACAGCCTTTTCTGTAAAGGAGGCGCTTGAGTTTTCTGGCCCTTTTCTCTATGGTCTGCTGGAAATAGGGTGACCAGATGTCCTGATTTTATAGGGATAGTCCTGATTTTTGGGTCTTTTTCTTACATAGGCTCTTATTACCCCCATCCCCTGTCCTGATTTTTCACATTTGCTTTCTGGTCACCCTATCTGAAAAAGGCTATACAAGGAAGCATGCTTTAAAACCATGTCTTTTGCATAGACACTTCAAGCTTCTGTCATAATGGTCAGTCACTGACCTTTTATTGTCACAGGTTTTACAGTTTGTTGCAAGCTAGATATTTGCAACCATAGCAAAAAGTTAGGGTGAAAGGCCCAAACCAATAAACAGCCTAAAGAAACTAAAATAACCCACCTTATCCCATCCCCTAAAATCAAGGTCAAGAAACTCAAAACAGACATACAGGAAAACTGGGCTTTACAACTTTAAATTTTTAAAGTTTTAGTTAAGAACATAATACAAGAACATAACGGCAATACTGGGTTAGACCAATGGTCCATCTAGCCTAGTATCCTGTCTTACGACAGTGGTTGACACCAGGTGCTTCAGAGGGAATGAATAGAACAGGCAATCATAGAGTGATCCACTCCTACATTCTGGCAAACAGAGGCTAGGGACACTTCATGCATGTTGTTGCATCCCTGCCCATCCTGGCTAATAGCCATTGATGGGACCTATCCTCCGTGAATTTATCTAATTCTTTTTTGAACCCTGTTATAGTTTTGGCCTTCACAACATCGCCTGGCAATGAGTTCCACAGGTTGACTGTGCATTGTATGAAGAAGTACTTCATTGTGTTTGGTTTAAAACCTGCTGCCTATTAATTTTATTGGGTGACACTTAGTTCTTATGTTATGTGAAGGAATAAATAACGTAAATAAGTCAGGATGGGCAGGGATGGTGTCTCTAGCTTCTGTTTGCCAGAAGCTGGGAATAGGCAACAGGATGATGGATCACTTGATGTTTACCTGTTCTGGTCATTCCTTGTGGGGCACCTGGCATTGGCCACTGTTGGAAGACAGGATACTGGGCTAGATGGACCTTTGGTCGGACCCTGTGTGGCCGTTCTTATGTTCACTTCCTTTTTCACTCTCTCCATGCCACTCAAGATTTTATAGACCTCTATCATATTCCCATATCCATAGCTGGTGGAAATAAGGGGAAAAGAAATTCTGTAGCTGCTGCAGCCAGTGGACTCAGAAATAGTTAGCAGGAGAGGCTCCTTTGTACCCTCTACTTTAGATGGCTCTAGGAAAGGAGTTGTGTGTGCCTTTTTAATTTTTTTTTTTTTTTTTTTTTTTTTTTTTTTTTTACTATTAGTAAAAGTTCTCTTAGCATGATTATGAACTGGGCAAGGCATGTGACACTGTTCATAGAATCATAGAATGAAGGGCTGGAAGGGACCTTGAGAGGTCATTAGTCTAGCCCCTGCACTGAGGCAGGACCAAGTAAATCAAGATCATCCAGGGATTTGTCCATCTTGTTCTTAAAACCCTCCAATGATGCAGATTCCACAGACTCCTTTGGAAAGCCTATTCCAGTGCTTAACTATCCTTGAAGTTAGAAAGTTTTTCTTAATATCTAACCTAAATTTCCCTTGTTGCAGATTAAGCCCTTTACTATTTGTTCTACTGTCAGTGGACATGGAGAACAGTTGATCACCATCCTGTTTATAACAGCCCTGAACATATTTGAAGATTCTTATCAGGTCCCCCCTCAGACTTCTTTCTGAAGACTAAACATGCCAGTTTTTTGACCTTTCCTCCCAGATCAGGTTTTCTAAATCTTTTATCATTTTTGTTGCTCTCCTCTGGACACTCTAATTTGTCCACTTTTTCCTAAAGTGTGTGGCACCTAGAATTGGAAACAGTGCTCCAGCTGAGGCCTCACCAGATCTGAGTAAAGGAGGACATTTACTTCCCGTGCCTCACATATGTATGACACTGCTGGTAATACACCCCACAATTATTTTAGCCTTTTTCACAACTGCATCTCATTGTTGAGTCGTACTGAATTTGTGATTCACTATAACCCCCAAATCATTTTCAGCAGTACTATTGCCTAGCCAGTTTTTTCCCATTTTTTATTTGTGTATTTGATTTTTCCTCCCCACGTGTAGTTCTTTGTACTTGTCTGCTCTGAATTTCATCTTATTGATTTCAACACAATTCTCTAATTTGTCAAGGTCAGTTACAATTCTAGTCCTGTCTTTTAAAGAGCTTGCATCCCCTCCCAGCTTGGTGTCATCTGCAAATTGCATAAGCATTCTCTCCATTCCATTATCCATTTCATGAATGAAAATATTGAATAGTACCGGACCTAGGATAGACCCCTGAGGAATACGTCCTCCCACTTTGACAGTGAACCGGTGACAATTACTTTTTGAGTACGGTCTTCATCCAGATATGCTCCCACCTGATAGTATTTTCTGTAGACTGCATTTCTGTGGTTTACATATGAGAATGCCATGTAGGATTGTGTCAGAAGCCTATCGAAAATCAAAATATATCATGTCTTCTGCTTCCCCTCAATCCACTAGGCCAGTAACCCTATCAGAGAAGGAAATAAGGCTGGCATGATTTGTTCTTGACAAATTTATGTTGACTTTTTTGTAGGTGCTTACAAATTGATTGTTTAATGATTTGTTCCAGTATCTTTTCCGGTGTTTGCAGTTAGGCTGTGACTGGTCTGTAATTCCCTGGGTACTCTTTTTATTTCCCCTTTTAAAGCAAGGTAGTATAATGGCTCTACTCTAGTCCTCTGGGATTTCAACCCACACTCCGTGAAGTCTCGAAGAGATTCACTAATGGTTTCGAGATTGTCTCAGGTAGTTTCTTATCTGTGCTAGGGTGAAATTGGTCAGGCCATGCCAACCTGAATACATCTAACTTATCTATATATTATTTAGCCTGTTTTTTCTCTATTCTGGATTGTGTTCCTTTCCTCTTGTTGTTAATGTTAATTGCCTTAATTATCTGGTCACAATCTACCTTTTTAATGATGACTGAAGAAAAATAAGCAGTAAACACCTCAGCTTTCTTGGTGTTTTCTGTTACTCTCCTTCCTTGCTAAGTAGTGAACCTATACTTTTCTTCACCTTTCTCTTGCTCCTAATGTGTTTGTAGAACCTCTTTTTATTGCCTTCTATGTCCCTTGCTAGGCATTTTGTGTCTTAGCCTTTCTGATTTGTTTGTGGAAGCTTGTGCTGTTCTTTTGCATTTATCCATAGCTATTTGTCCATGTTTCCACTTTTTTGTAGGATGCCTTTTTACATATTCAGGTAATCAAAGAGCTCCTGTTGGAGCTATGTTGGTCTCTTACTATTCATCCTGTCTTTCCTTCCTTTTGGGATAAAGGCAAAACTGCAAACTAATATTGTCTCCTTAAGAAGCTTCAGCTCTCCAGAACTCCTTTTTCCCCTTAGTGTTTCTTCTCATGGGACCTTACCTACCAGTTTTCAGTTTGTTAAAGTCTGCTTTTATTAAGTCCATTTTCCTTATTCTGCTGCTGTCTGTCCCCTCCCTCCCTTCCTTAGAATCATGAAATCTGTCATTTGATGATCACTTTTGCCCAAATTGCCTTCCTTTTTCAGATTTGCAATCAATTCCTTCCTGTTAGTCAGAATCAAGTCTAAGATGACTATTGTCCTGGTTACTTTCTCCACTTTCTGTAATAAGTTGTCCAGAGTACATTCCAAGAACTTACTGGACATTTTGTTTTGCTTTATTACTGTTCCAACAGATGTCTGGGTAGTTTCATTCCCTCATTATTACCACATTTTGTGTTTTGGATATTTGTTTGTTCCACCTCCTCCTCCTCCTGATTTGATGGTCTGTAGTCGATTCTCTTCATGACATCACCCCTGGTTCTCCCCCCCCCCCATTTAGCTTCTCTCAGACTTTCAACTGGTCTGCCCCCACCTCCTTCTGGACTTCAGAACAGTTGTATATGGTTATGGTTGTAACTATTGTTCAGAACGGTTGTATAACCAGTAGTGGATGCATAATGCAGAACCTCCTCTTTTCTCCCGTTTAGCCTTTCTGAACAAGCTATTCACCTCCTGTTGTGAGATTTATCCACCCAGTGATGCCAATTAAGTTATAATTTAGCTTATGTACTAATACTTCCGGTTCCTCATGTTTGTTTTCCATACTCCTTGCATTTATGTGGAGACATGTAAGGTGTTGAGCAGTTTTCCTTCACTATTTTCTCTTGTATTGCTCCTATGATCCTGTTGTAACTTTTCATCCCCCCCCCCCCCCCCCCCCGCAACATCTAGCTCTCTAAGGTCACTTTTTTATACCTACCTATGGGCTTTTGTTTCCTGCCCCCTTTGAACCTAGTTTAAAGCACTCCTCACTAGGTTGATGAGTCTGTTTCCAAAGATTACCTTCTGTTGACATCATCTGCACAGCCATGTGTTCACTTCCAGGATGCACATGTCCCTGCCTGGCCCCTGACCTCAACTGGGAAGATGGACAAGAACACCATCTGTGTCCCTGTCTCCTTCACCCTTGCTCCCAGTGACTGGTAGTCACTGCTAATCTCCTCTGGGTCATGCGTGGCAGCATCATTAGTGTCCTCATGGATGAGCAGCATAGGATAGTGTCAGAGGGATGGAAAAGTCTTGGCAGCATTTTTGTGATATCTCTGATGCAGCCTCCAGGCAGGCAGCTCACCTCCTAGGACATCACATCAGGGATTCCCCATCCACCACCAAAACCCTACTTTGTCTTTTCTGTGTGGTGACCATGAGCCTCCCAGCTTTGTGGTCAGAGGGCTCCTTTTCATGAGCCATTGAGGTCTACTCCTTTCCTCCTGTTGCCAGTGCAGCATATCAGTTCTTGATTTCAATGGATTGGAGACCTAGATGGGAGGTGGAGCACTGTTAATGTGTGAGATGGTCAGCAGATGGTTCTGCTTCCTCGTTTGGTGCTACTCTAGTCTTTTCTGGTTGGTTAGCACCCTCCATCCCAGGTGTTTCCACCAAATGCATCCGATGAAGTGAGCTGTAGCTCATGAAAGCTTATGCTCAAATAAATGTGTTAGTCTCTAAGGTGCCACAAGTACTCCTTTTCTTTTTTCATGTGCATTCTGTTAATGAAGTCCTGTTGGTCCTGTATGCTGTGCAGATGAGCTACCTCCTTCTGCAGTTCTCTTACCTGCTCTCCTAGGGTTTCCACCAGCAGATACCTCTCACACTTGATGGTTCCCCTCTGCCTGTCTATCATGGGTGGGAACATTAGGGCTACATTCTCAGCAGGTCAAGACCGGGATCAGGGTAGAAGTCTCTGAGGTCAGAATGCCTGCTTCGCCGCAGGTGCAGGCAGTGATGGTGTGAGTTCTCCCTGGTAGTGCACCTGCAAGCTAGGGGGTGGGAGGGGAAAATAAAATCTATCTCCCTGCTGTCCTCTTCTGGTGAACTCAGCTAGCTAACTCCCTTAATCTCCCAGCTGCCTTTGTCTCCCCAGCCACTAGGAGCCTGCATGCTCTTAAAAGCCTGGGTCCTAAATGCAGCTGGAATGGGTGACTCACCCCATCTCAATCAGCTTTCTTTAGTTGTTGGCCTATCCAATCAGAAGCTGCACTAATTTCACTTCAAAGAGCCCTGCTAGAAGTCAGGTACTAGCTCACCTATCTGCTGAGCAACTTCCCCTAACCAGTCGGCAACCAAGCCTAGATTTCAAACACATCAATCCAGTAAACTAGCTAGAGTCCTACCAAACTAACAGGGAGTTTCGAGAGGGAGTTCTCCAAGTGAAGAAGGAGCAAATATGGGACCCTTGGGGTAAGTGGCTGTCTGTAGTGTGTGTGTGTGTGTGTTTGGGGGTTACATGCTGTGTGCTGAGCTTGTCTGTCTGTCTGTCTGTCTCTTTGAAGGACCGTGTGCTGTGGCCAGCAGTTGGAAGCTGTGAGCTTCTAAACAAGGTTTGAAATCTAGAAACCTCTGTTCATTGGCTGAGCCTTAGTCAGGGGTGGGGCTATCAAGGAGGCCAGGGCTTTATAAAGCAGTGAGCAAGCGACCAGGGGCCGCTAAAAGGCGTTTCGAGAGGGAGTTTAGAAGGGGAGTGGGAAGGGGGTAAGGTACACTTGCCATTCTTTAAAACTTTTACACTAAACTATAATCAAAACTTCTTGATTTAAACAAAAACTCTATCATTAACTTAAGTAACTGTAGGAAAAAATGCAGGCAGAAGCCTGGCAACAGAGGCTATCCTGTTCGTTGCACTCAGTATAGCATTTATGATTACCTGCCCTGTGGGCGGGTGGCATATGTGTGCATTCGGTGCAAGGAGCTCCTGGCCCTCAGAGGTCGTGTACAGCCTTTGGAGGCCAGGGTGGCAGAACTGGAGGAGCTAAGGGAGGCAGAGAGGTATGTTGATGAGGCTTTCTGGGACACGGTAGATTTGTCCCACCTCCAGTCAGACAGCCCCTGTGCTGTTAAGGAGGATGAAAGGCCCAGAGAAGGAGAGCAGAGGGAAACCTTTCCATAGTTGGAACCTTCTTTCCAGATGATGTTGGGATATCCTCTCGCATTGAGGTTACCTCTCCGGGGGGAGGAAACTCCAGTCATTAGTAAAAGGCAGGTGTTGATTCAATCATTAGAAACGTATATAGCTGGGTTTGTGATGACCGGGAGAACTGTATGGTGACTTGCCTGCCTGGTGCGAAGGTTGTGGATCTCTCGAGGCATCTAGATAGACTTATATGTAGTGCTGGGGAGGAGCCTGTGGTCGTGGTACAAGTAGGTACCAATGACGTTGGGAAGGGTAGGAGAGATGCCCTGGAGGCCAAATTTAGGTTGCTAGGAAAGAGACTGAAATCCAGGACTTCTGTGATGGCAGTCTCAGAAATGCTACCAGTTCCATGTAGGCAGGCAGAGCTTAGGAGTCTCAATGTGTGGATGAGATGATGGTGTAGAGAGGAGGGGTTTAGATTTATTAGGAACTGGGGAAACTTTGGGATGTGGGAGCCTATATACAGGAAGGATGGGCTCCACCTAAACCAAAAGTGGATCCAGACTGCTGGCACTTAACGTTAAAAAGGTTGCAGAGCAGTTTTAAACTAAGAGATGGGGGAAAGCTGATTGCTGCAGAGGCGCACATGGATCGGACAGAGACTTCTCTTGGAGAGTCTATTGATAGAGATTCTCTAGGTTTTAATCAGGAGGAGGGGATGAAAGAGGACAAAGTATGGGCCAGATCAGACAAACATTCACATGAAGAATCTGACCCATCAGAAAAGGGCAGACAAATAAACATTGACAAGTTTTTAAAGTGCTTCTACACAAATGTTAGAAGTCTAAATAATAAGATGGGTGAACTAGAGTGCCTCGTGATAAAGGAGGATATTGATATAATAGGCATCACAGAAACCTGGTGGAGTGAGGACAATCAATGGGATACAATCATTCTGGGGTACAAAATATATCGGCAGGACAGAACAGGTTGTGGCGGGGGTGGGGAGTGGCACTATATGTGAAAGAAAATGTAGAATCAAATGAAATAAAAATCTTAAATGAAGCCACATGTTCCATAGAATCTCTATGGATAGTAATTCCATGCTCTAATAAGAATATAACAGTAGGGATCTATTATTGACCACCTGACCAGGACAGAGATAGTGACAATGAAATGCTAAGGGAGATTAGAGAGGCTATCAAAATAAAAAACTCAATAATAGTGGTCAATACCCATATTGATTGGGTACATGTCACCTCAGGATGAAGTGCAGAGACAAAATTTCTTGATACTTTAAATGGCTGCTTCTTGGAGCAGCTGGTACAGGAACCCATAAGGAGAGAGACAACTCCCAATCTAGTCCTGAGTTGAGCGCAGAATCTGGTCCAAGAGGTAACTATAACAGGACCGCTTGGAAATAGTGACCATAATATGATAACATTTAACATTCCTGTGGTAGGAAGAACACCTCAACAGCTCAACATGTGGCATTTAATTTCAGAAAGGGGAACTATGCAAAAATGAGGAGGTTAGTTAAACAGAAATTAAAAGGTACAGTGACTAGAGTGAAATCCCTGCAAGCTACATGGACACTTTTCAAAGACACCACAATAGAGGCTCAACTTAAATGTATACCCCAAATTAATAAAACACAGTAAAAGAACTAAAAAAGAGCCACGAGGGCTTGGCTTAACCATGTAAAAGAAGCAGAGAGAGATAAAAAGGCATCTTTTAAAAAGTGGAAGTCAAATCCTAGTGAGGTAAATAGAAAGGAGTATAAACACTGCCAAATTAAATGTAAAAATGTAATAAGAAAAGCAAAAAAGGAGTTTGAAGAACAGCTAGCCAAAATCTCAAAAGATAATAACAAAATGTTTAAGTACATCAGAAGCAGGAAGCCTACTAAATGACCAGTGGGGCCCCTGGATGATCGAGATACAAAAGGAGCAGTTAAAGAAGATAGTCATCGCGGAGAAACTAAGTGAATTCTTTGCTTCAGTGTTCATGGCTAAGGATGTTAGGGAGATTCCCAAACCTGAGCCGTCTTTGTAGGTGACAAATCTGAGGAATTGTCACAGATTGAAATGTCACTAGAGGAGGTTTTGGAATTACTTGAGACACTTAACAGTAACAAGTCACCAGGACCAGACGGCATTCACCCAAGAGTTCTGAAAGAACTCTAATGTGAAATTGCGGAACTATTAACTATGTTTTGTAACCTGTCCTTTAAATCAGCTACTGTCCCCAATGACTGGAAGATAGCTAATGTAACGCCAGTATTTAAGAAGGGCTCTAGAGGTGATCCTGGCAATTGCAGACAGGTAAGTCTAATGTCAGTACTGGACAAATTAGTTGAAACAATAGTAAAGAATAAAATTGTCAGCCACATAGAAGAACATAAATTGTTGCTCAAAAGTCAACATGGTTTCTGTAAAGGGGAATCATGTCTTACTAATCTATTAGAGTTCTCTGAGGGGGTCAACAAACATGTGGACAAAGGGATCCAGTGGACACAGTGTACTTAGATTTCCAGAAAGCCTTTGACAAGGTCCCTCACCAAGGTTCTTTTGCAACTTAAGTTGTCATGGGATAAGAGGGAAGATCCTTTCATGGATTGAGAACCGGTTAAAGGACAGGAAACAAAGGGTAGGAATAAATGGTAAATTTTCAGAATGGAGAGGGGTAACTAGTGGTGTTCCCCAAGAGTCAGTCCTAGGACCAGTCCTATTCATAAATGATCTGGAGAAAGGGGTAAACAGAGAGGTGGTAAAGTTTTCAGATGATACTAAACTGCTCAAGATAGTTAAGACCAAAGCAGACTGTGAAGAACTTCAAAAAGATCTCACAAAACTAAGTGATTGGGCAACATAATGGCAAATGAAATTTAATGTGGATAAATGTAAAGTAATGCACATTGGAAAAAAATAACCCCAATTATACATACAATATGATGGGGTCTAATTTAGCTACAACAAATCAGGAGAAAGATCTTGGAGTCATCGTGGATAGTTCTCTGAAGATGAATACACAGTGTGCAACAGCAGTCAAAAAGCAAACAGGAATCATTAAAAAAGGGATAGAGAATAAGACTGAGAATATCTTATTGCCCTTATATAAATCCATGGGACGCCCACATCTTGAATACTGCGTACAGATGTGGTCCCCTCATCTCAAAAAAGATATACTGGCATTAGAAAAGGTTCAGAAAAGGACAACTAAAATGATTAGGGGTTTGGAATGGATCCCATATGAGGAGAGATTAAAGAGGCTAGGCCTTTTCAGCTTGGAAAAGAGGACGCTAAGGGGATATGGTAGAGGTATATAAAATCATGAATGGTGTGGAGAAAGTGAATAAGGAAAAGGTATTTACTTGTTCCCATAATATAAGAACTAGGGGCCACCAAATGAAATTATTGGGTAGGAGATTTAAAACAAAAGGAAGTTCTTCACTCAGCGCAGTCAACCTGTGGAACTCCTTGCCTGAGGAGGTTGTGAAGACTAGGACTATAACAGGGTTTAAAAGAGAACTGGATAAATTCATGGAGGTTGTCCATTAATGGCTGTTAACCAGGATGGGTAAGGAATGGTGTCCCTAGTCTTTGTTTGTGAGAGGGTGGAGATGGATGACAGGAGAGAGATCACTAGGTCATTACCTCTTAGGCCCACTCCCTGTGGGGCACCTGGTATTGGCCACTGTCAGTAGACAGGATACTGGGCTGGATGGACCTGTGGTCTGACCCAGTATGGCCGTTCTTATATTCTTATAAACTCGATGACAAGTTCCCAGCACAGAAAAGTGCTCCTTTTTGCCCCTCAAAATTAATTAGTAGCAAGATAGAAGTGCCCCAGAGATACTCACCAGCTAGCAAACTGCCTTTGTCTTGCCAGCTTCAGTATTGATCTGCAAAGACAATATATTTGGAGAACTCAAAGCACTCACTAGTACTTCTCCTTTCCTTATTGTGCCAATGTACAGTACTTTGACTTTGCTTTGGAGTGAGCTGTGGCATGATGGCTCAGCTGACCACTAGTTCAGGTTTCTCTGTTGAGATAAGTGGAGTATTCCATTCCACATCCATTGTAGCTTAACTTTCTGATAAATTATTTTAAGTCTATTTCTAAAACTCCCAATTTGTATCTATTGTGAATGTAAAAGAAAAAAAAACACGTATATTCCAGTTCCTTCCTGCATTCCTCCTCTCTCTGCTACCCCATTCTATGTCCTGTATGTTCTCTCTCCAGCAAATTCAGACTTTCTGCAGCAAATTAGTCTTGTCTTAATTTCCATCTCAACTCTGAGAAATTGGAAGGGAATAGCACAGCTATGTTTAAATTGGTGATTGTGGTATTCTCTTTGATTTCCAGCAGCTTGTAAAGAAATTAAAACAAGGCAACAGCAATTCCTCAATGCTGTGAAGAAGGAATGGCGCAGCAGTTGAGAACAGGAGGCAAAAATCTTTCTTGTTCTCACAAATTTCAGAGGCCTTTTGCAGTATTTCCCGCAATGTTAATCTTGTTAACATTGACTATTTTTAATGTTTTCAGGAGAAATAGCTAAATTTCCAGGCATATTAAGATACAGGCATGGTGATACAATTGTACAAAGTATTTTGAAAATGAACCTGCTAACCTATTTCTAAATGCTGTCTAAATGCCAACTAATGAGTGGGGATGCTCCTTATCATTGATTTGGGCAAACCTTGTGTCATAAATATAAAGGGAAGGATAACCACCTTTCTGTATACAGTGATATAAAATCCCTCCTGACCAGAGGCAAAATAGATGACTTCTACTGGGAAGCTGTTCCAGAATCTTAGTCTAATTTCCAGACTAAATTTATTATACCATTTTATACCCATTTTGTCTTGTGCCAATATTATCCTTTACTTTGCATAGCTCTTCTCCCTTCCTGGTGTTCACTCTCCTCAGATGCATTTATAGAGAGCAATCACATCCTTTCTTAGCCTTTGTTTTGTTAGGCTAAACCAGCCAAGCTATTTTGTCTCCTCTTGTAAAATATGCTCTAATCAGTAGTTAATATTGGTGTAATCTGTTATTTAATATTATTGTTTAATATATGTTATGTTATTTAATCTCAGTTATATCCTCTCCTCCCTTGCTTTACTAGTTTCACACGACTGCCAGTAATTATGGCCATTATTCATCGCCCAGTTTATTGGTCAGCAATGTTAACTGGTCCTGTTAAATGTGCCATTTTTTTTATTAAAAGCAGTAATGACCTTAAATCTATTGACTTTGTAGTGCTAAGATACTCTTAATTTAACTTTCAAAGTACAACTGTGCATAGGAGCACCTTATGCAATTATAAATAGGTTATTTGCCCCTGCACAGGGCCAGATAGGTATCTTATTGGACCTGGGGACATGCAAATACCTGACTTACTCAGGTGCACTAATTTGCATGTGCAGTTCAATGTACATAACTTCAAAAATCTCATAACTTGTATGTAAACAGTATATGGGAGGCAGGGTGGATTTGATTTAAATCAAATTGTGTATTTTTGCTGGTTGTTATAACCTTAATACGTATTCTTCATGTAGGTTTCATTTTTAGAAGGTGTACACTACATTTTTAAACAGTGATGTATTTTGAAAACTTTTCAGATTAGTTTTACAGATATATCAGAAAATGAATGATTGTTTGGTTATTTCATTTACCAAAGGTAAATGAAGCAGATATTTATGAAGTCACTGGGCGGTGAACTATCTCCAATTCAAGAGGTTAACCATCAATATTCGGAGGATTTTCTTGCCACGTTGTATTAAGAGGAGAACATCACCAGACAGACATTTAAATTGTTTTATTTAACTAAAACAACAATGTTTAGTATTCTGGATTTTTTTCTTCAACAGCAAACATATAATATTTTAACAAAACAAGCATATGTCCCTCGTTTCTCACATTTATCTCCAGACTTCTTCTCCTGTTCCAGATCTATTCCGCCCCCAACAATCTTCTATTCATTGAACTTTTTGAAACTTTGCACTTTTAGAGAGAGCTAAGGGATTAACTCTGTGTACACAAATTTGCAGCGGAACAATAGAGTTGAGGTTTGTCATTTCTCACCTCTATATACTATTTATTTTCAAACATTTTTGCTTAAATGTTAACAAGCATGTTACCTCTGGAGACACAAATCCAGTTTGAGAACTGCAAAACTAAGCATTTCTGATGGTGTCTTCTAAACTGAGCACTGAGTCCCATTGGGTAGATAGAAAAGGAGTACTTGTGGCACCTTAGAGACTAACAAATTTATTAGAGCATAAGCTCTCTAAGGTGCCACAAGTACTCCTTTTCTTTTTGCGAATACAGACTAACACGGCTGCTACTCTGAAACCTGCCATTGGGTAGATAGAAAGATTAACCTAACTAATCTATACAGAAGCCTTTGGAACCCCATAAGATTGGGTCACTAATCCATGAACAATTGAAACTCATTTACAAAACTTTTCTTAAACATTACTTTAACATTTCTTCAACATTTCTCATACTATAGAATTAGAATTTATAATCCCTATTCCATGATGAGATACCGTTGATCTTAATGTATCCTAATTAAAATGATGGTTAGATAGGTTTTTTCCTCATAAAGCATTTTATCAAAAAAATCCAATTTCAATTAAAAAAAAACTGATTAAAAAAATCATTGGTTTTTACCCATCCTGGGGGGAGGCGAGTGGGGAGTGTTATGAATTGTTTACTACCTACTCAGCTAAGTCCACTTCTTAGATATATGATAAAAGAATGAAATTATGTGTTAATAGTTAGTTTAAAATATTTTTTTTAAAAACTGCTAGAGTTATTTTCTTTTCTAACACAATTACAATTAGTTTCACTTCATAACTGATGAAGCTTGTGAAATGTACATTTCTGCATAGGTGTAAAGTGCCCTGATTCTGCAAGCATGTATGTGTGCACTTTACACACTTGGGTAGGCCTATTGACTTCTTGTGTGTGTTTTGTTGTCTTCACTGAGGGCTGCCCATGCGGGTTAAATTTAGGGTTGCCACCTTTCTAATTGCTGGTAACTGGACCTCTGAGGCCCTGCCCCTGCTCTGCCTCTTCTCCCCCACCCCTCCAGGTCTTCCCCCCCTCACTTACTTCTCTTCTCCATTCCATCTCCTTCCCCAAGCTGGTTTCCCTCCGCTTTGGGGCTGATACGGGAGCTGATGCAGCATGACAAGGAGTCTGCCTGCAGGTAGAAGGCGACCCTGGCTGAGCAGGGGCTGGTGCAAGTTAATTACCCAGAGCCTTTCCTGACCTTGGGGTAGCCACTCTTTTGGTGTCCGGTCAGTAGTTCTGACTGGACACTGCCAGGTCCTCTTTTTGACTGGACTTGTTGAAAAGTGGGCACTTGGCAACCCTAGTAAAGTTAAGCACATACATGAGTGCTTGCAGGATTGGGGTCCTGCAGTTCATCCGCATCTGCCAATAGCGTGATCCTGCGCCAGCCACTCATGTTCCAAGTGGGTGAATTAATGATTTCTTTACAATCACATTAAATGCATTTTAATGGATTTGTAATTATAAACCTTTTGTGTAGGACAACTAATATCTGTTGGCATTGTACAAAAATAGTAGTCTCCATATAGAATAAATTCTTGGAATGTGGATTTATGTTGCATATTGTTCTTTAAACGTTGCAACCCATTGCCTTAAAAATTAACTTAGGGGAATATCTACTGTTTAAGTTCAGCCTTGTCTTCTTAAGGCAGTGTTTTTTTATTTTTTTTTATATTCAAACCAGGAATCAATGCCAATGTAAATGCAATATAATTTTTCACCTTTGCAATATAAGAATATTTAAAACAGATATCGTCAGCAACATTTTTCAAAGATATAAATTTGATGAGGCGTTTACACTGGCATTGATTCCTGGTTTGAATTTGTTTCCTTAGAGCAGTTTAGGAAGTGGCGGTTGAAGGGTTCTGCATTCTCATGGGATAGTCTGTTAAAAAAGGGGGGAAAGAAGTAGTTTGCAGAATGTTGAACAGATGTTTTGGCTTTGTGACAAATGGTTACAAGTGCTGTCTGGAGCATTTCATGTTATGCTGGAGGATGAACATATGTAGATAAATGCAGATATGTAGATAAATAACGTTATTGAGCAGAACCCGTCATCAGCATGGATTCATGTCCCCTGGAATATTGGTTGAAGCATGAAGGGACATATGAATCTTTAGAGCATCTGGCATGTAAATATCTTACAATGCCAGCTACAACAGTGCTATGAGAATGCCTATCTCACTTTCAGTTGACGTAAACGATAAGCGGGCAGCATTATCTTCTGCAAAATGTAACCAAACTTGTTTGTCTGAGTGATTGGCTGAACAAGACGTAGGACTGAGTGGACTTGCAGGTGCTAAAATTTTACATTTAGTTTTATTTTTGAATGCAGTCTTTTTTTTTACATAATTCTACATTTGTAAGTTCAACTTTCATCAAAAAGAGATTGCACTACAGTACTCTCTTTTGTTTTTTACAGTGCAAATACGTGTAGTAAAAAATATAGTGAGAAATGTATACTTTTTATTCTGTGTTGTAATTGAAATCAATATATTTGAAAATGTAGAAAACATCCAAAAATATTTAAATAAATGGTATTCTATTGTTTAACAATGCAATTAATCTCATGATTAATCGCAGTTAATTTTTTAATCGCTTGACAGTAGTTTATTACATGTACTATAACTACTTGTACCAAAGATGAGTTATGACTTGGTTTGTTACTTATGCTTTTCAGTTCTTTTACCTTTATGCTGAATATGCAGCAAACTACAGTTCTCTCCTAAGCTCAATTTGTTCCACTGGGTGTGTAAGTAAAGTCAGAAAGGGTTTGATCTACTCCTATGCTGTAGCTATCAGAATGTTTAATAAAACCTCCATTCTGCTGGAAAAATGGTGATGGTTTGCCCCTTATTTAAAAGTATTTGTAAAGTAAAGGTAATTACGGAAGGCATTTTGTTAGAGGCAAGTTCAACCACTGTAGTTGGCTGAAGGAGTCTTTGTGCTTGTGTTGTAAAACAGAATCTTAATGTATTTTTTGCTTTCTTGCTTCTAATCCGAAATTAGCAAAAGAGATGGTAGTGAACACATTTACAGGCCAAATGAGTAGTATTTATCACCAAAACTGTGACAATAAGTTATGTCAAACTGCACTAACCAGAAACCACCAAATGATTTCAACAGTATCTCTGAGCTAAAAGGTAGGTTCCAAATAGTCTTTTGAAGTTTACTCTAGAGCCAACAGGCATAACAGCTGAATGCCAGTGAGTCCATTATAGTAACAATGCTAGGAACCATCAATGCACAATTGTCTATCAATTTTAAACCATAATTGTTGGAGAGTTGTAATAATAATGAACTTAAATATCCTAGTACCTTTCATTTCATTTTTAAAAATGAGCAGTAACAGTGAAGGAGCTGGTAATTAGCTAATGAAATCTTGCCAAGTTGCCTGTAAAGAGATCATAATGGTGGGTTCTACATGGGTAATCAAATATAAACTGGGCACTGAAGCTGTATCAAGTATACAACTTTTTTTAAAAAGGGTTTTTATTCCTAGATCAATTAACAAAATAATAATTAAAAAACACGAGTAACATAGTTTTGTAAAAACTAATTTATTTGAGTCTGTAAAACATTTGCTTTCTATTTTGTTAGCGAATAATTATGCAGCGCGGAATTGCTATGCAAGTCAGTGGAAAGTTTTATCAAACAAATGAGTCAAATGCTGATTTTACTATCCCATTTACACATAAACATTTTTATTTCCTGTCATAGATATAGGCGGAAGGGTAGCAACCTTTATGTATGCAATAGCAAAAAATCCCTCTTCGGCAGCTTTACTGGATTGCCTTACCAGTAAAGGGTTAAGCAGTTCAAATAACCAAGGTGGCACCTGACCAAAAGGACCAATGAGAAAAAAATGATACTTTCAAATCTGGGGGGGGGGGGAGGATTTGTTTTTGTTCTGTGGTGTTCCCTCTCCGGACGGAGGGAGAAGCCAAGCAGGTGCAATATCTCATGAAAATAAACCTGGAAATAATCCATTTGAAACCACAAACTGTGAGTAGGGCAAGGAAATGCATTAGGTTATCTTTCGTTTTGGCTTTTGACTTTTCCTGTGCTACACAGGTAGTTCTATTCCTATTTTTGTAACTGAAGCTGAGCCCAGAGGGGAATCCTCTGAGTTGAAATTTTTTTTACCTTCCATCCTGATTTTGCAGATGTGATTCTTTCTTCTTTTAAGAACCTGATTGATTTCAGTGTCCTGAAGACAAAGGGTCTGGTCTGTGCTCACATTGCCAAGGCAACTGCTTGGTAGTTTATGCTCAAGCCTCCCCAGGAAAGGGGGTGAAGAGGCTTGGGATATTTTGTGGGGATAGGGATTCCAAGTGACCCTTCCCTGAATTTTTGTGTAAATCACTTGGTGGTGGCAGTAATACCGTCCAAGGACAAGGAAAGGTATTTGTGCCTTGGGGAATTTTTAACCTAAGTTGGTAGAATATAAGTTTAGGGGGTCTTTCATGTGGGTCCCCCCATCTATACCTCAGAGTTCAGAGTGTGTGTGGGAGAAACCCTGACATGGTGGTAGCGGTGGGATCATTTTGAACCAGAAGCACAGACCTCAGGATTTTAAAAGGACACATTTTTTCCTTTTGGGTGCTTGAAAACCAGGGAGGGACATGTTGTGTTGTTTTTTTTTTTTCTTTTTCAGGTGAGAGCAGCTGGAGGTTTTTTTTTCTTTGCCTGAAGGCAAAGTAGTTAAGCTGCAGCAAGAAAATTCACAAGCCAAAACAAAAGATAACTTAACGTATTTCCTTGCCCTACTCACAGTTTCTGTGGTTTCAGATGGATTATTTCAGGTATATTTTCAGGCAATATTGTACCGGCTTGGCTTCTCCCTCCGTCCGGAGAGGGAACAATACAGAACAAAAACAAATCCTTCCCCCGCCAGATTTGAAAGTATCTTCTTTACTCATTGGTCCATCTGGTCAGGTGCCACCTAGGTTATTTGAATTGCTTAACTCTTTACAGGTAAGGCAATCCAGTACAGCTGCCAAGGAAGGATTTTATGCTACTTCATACATAAAGGTTACTATCCTTCCCCCTATTTTCATGACATTTCCACTGATCAATAACTTAACAATTTATTGTTCCTGTAGCTCATGTGCATTTTCAAAAACTTCCACACAATGCCTCATGGCGTATAGTGTAATTTATTTTACTTAAATAATACACCTGACTGCTCCAAAGAGTACTTTTGCTTACCAAAAATTGTCACAGTTGTTCCACTAATTACTAACAATAGGCTTGATTTTGCAGCCCTTACTGTTTGTAAGAATTTAGTCACACAAGGAATGTGGCTCTGGGGCTCTTAGTGTGAATAAATGCTCACAGATGTGAGTAACGGTTGCACGATCTAGCTCAATATAAGGCCATCTTTCAGTATCATTGCTCTATAGCAACACGTGTAGGAAAATTAAGTAATTTTATGTGGTTTAACAATATTTCATATTTATTCATAGGGGTAAAGAGTCCAAAATGCATTTTAGTACAAACATTAAACCTTCAACCCTGACACAAGTCAGCCCTGGAAAGAGCATGTTCTTTCCTCACAAAGCAACTTGATTATTTTTGGGACGATGGCATGTATATTCTACCCTGAAAAGATGCACCGCCTCACTTTCCCTGTTTGTATGTAGAGTCCTGTCTGCTTACTTTATTGACATGTTTTGCTACTTTTAATACCAGTTATTGTTAACTCTTCTGAGCCAATAGGCCAGGAGAGACTGAGGTGGTGTCTTTCTCTCTTGAGAATCATCAGAATAATTCGAGTTGCAGTTGAGGGCCAAGTCTGGTTGGTTGTGGCTTTGGAACCCCATTGCAGAGAAGTGTCACACAGGTGTAATGGAGAGTGTAATTTGGACTGCAAAACCTTTTTTCTGGTAATGTATGTAATCCCAGATTGAAATGCTGAGGTATTAATTACAAAAAACATATTTATACTTGTAAATTGAGCAAATTTTGACCTGGCAGTCCAGAGATGATATAAACTTAGAACCCCACAGTGCCATTTTTAGTATCTTTAGAGCAGAACGGCCCTGAAAATAACTGAGATCTGTAAAGCCTTTCATCCCAAAGGATCACAAAGTACTTCAGAAACCATTATACATACCAAATGTATGGTTCACTTCACTCTCCACTGAAACACAGCCATCTCTGGCATGAAATGTAGCAGTTCTTAATCAGGCAAAAAGAGTGCTACCCAAAAGTATAAGATAGGAAGTAGAAAAAAGATTCCTGTATCCATTTGAAACTGCTGGGAAAATTCAGCAAGGCAGAATGGCCTAGAGCTGTAGCTCACGAAAGCTTATGCTCTAATAAATTTGTTAGTCTCTAAGGTGCCACAAGTACTCCTTTTCTTTTTGCGAATACAGACTAACATGGCTGCTACTCTGGAAAAAAAAGGGATTTCAGTGTTTAAGGCCCAGATTTAGTCTACCAAATCCCAGATTTAGGATGGAATATGGGATATTTTCATGTGGGGTTCTCTCAGTATCTCTTGTTGAAGCCATTTCTCTTTGTGTTAATAATTACTCATTGGACAAGAGATAGTGAGAATGACACTGTAGCCCAGTGGTTAAGGAACTTACCTGAGGGGTGGGAAAGCCTGGTTCAAATCCCTTCTCTTCATGAGGCAGAGGCAGGAATTTGACCTGGGGTCTCCAACATCCCAGATGAGTACCATAACTACTGAGCTAAAGGTTCGCAAAAAGAAAAGGAGTACTTGTGGCACCTTAAAGACTAACAAATTTATTAGAGCATAAGCTTTCGTGAGCTACAGCTCATCCGATGAAGTGAGCTGTAGCTCACGAAAGCTTATGCTCTAATAAATTTGTTAGTCTTTAAGGTGCCACAAGTACTCCTTTTCTTTTTGCGAATACAGACTAACACGGCTGCTACTCTGAAACCTGAGCTAAAGGTTATAAGGGTGACTGTCCGCCCACCCCAGTTGTTTTGTGTGGAGTTAGGAATGTGTTGCTGCCATTATTGCAAGGACTAGCTTAGATGCCTAAGATGCCTGACTCCAGGAAAGTGTTCCCAGCTGTGGATTGCAGGCACAGATACATGCCACCTGATAGTCCGGATTTAGGCACCTGATGCTGTTAGATGGGTGAGCCTAGCTTACATATTACCCCCACCAAGTGTGCTGCCTTTAGTGGATCGCATTCCCAAGTGCCTCTCTTTTCCCACGTTTGTATAGACTGCCTAAGTGGCTAACTCAGTGGATTCCCCTGGGTGGCTAGTAGCCTAAAATCTCTTGAATCTGTTGCTACTCCTGTAGTCTCAATATTTTGTTTGCATTGTATTTTAAATATATTTGAACATTAGTGCCTACCAGCCAATGTATCTTCTTTCCCTCTTTTTTAGAGTGAGCTGTTTTGAATCCCTGCATTTATCTATCTTCAACTCTTTCTCTCTCCAGGATCATGCATGATAGTGGATTCCTCAGACCATGATCCTGGAGAAAAGGCTCGACTTCAGCTTCCTACGATGAAGGAAAATGACACTCACTGCATTGATTTCAGTTACCTTTTATATAGCAAGAGTGGAGCGAACCCTGGAACCTTGAACATCTTAGTTAGGGTGAACAAGGGACCTCTTGCTAATCCCATTTGGAATGTGACAGGCTCTACTGGCAAGGACTGGCTTCGAGCTGAGCTGGCTGTCAGCACCTTCTGGCCAAATGAATATCAGGTAAGCCTGCAATACATCCTCCTCTTATTGCCATGGTGTTAAATGCTGCCAACATGTGGGGTTGTGGCATCCATGAGACCTGATGTATTTAAAGAGATTTTCCATACAATTTTAAGTGTTATTCTCCCATTCAATATAACACTTCTTTTGGGATAAGGGTTTTTCACATGAAATTTAAATTCACAAGGAATCTGTTTTGTATGATGTCCAAAACGGTACGTTAAAAGCACTCTATTAAACTTGGAAATCCAGTATTCAGAAGTTAGGTTTCCTGCGCATTCTTAACCCACTTCCCCCTTGTGCACAGACTTTAAGATACAGTCTTTAATGACATAATCACAAACAATTGCCCCCCCTCCCCCCCATTGAAGCCTGCCTCATTCAATGCACAGGATAGATGGTGCTTGCTGAATGGGTAGCTGTTCAATATTTGGTCTTCTCCTTATTTTTCAGTGTGGTCCCATGCCTTTTTTAGTATACACTATTCAAACCCTGTGCTTTGAAGACAGAATTATTACTTTTGTCATGGACTTTACTGTGGCTCTCATCACTATATCATCTAAGCTGTCCCAAACACTAATGCATTGATTTTCACAACACCCCTGTGAGTTTGGTTTGTGATTTGATTGGCATTGCATAGCAACTCTGTGGCAAAGGCAGGAATAGAATCCAGTTCTCCAGAATAGCTTTCAGTTGCAAATTTACCAGTAGGAAGGGGACATTGTCAAAACTGTTAGGCTTAACACCACCTTGAAAATTGTTTCACCTTGTTGGTATTAAAATAACTAGAAATGGGCTCTGTTGGATTAGTTTGAGTGACGGCTGCCCTTCTGGTCACTTGAAGCTGCTGTACTTGATATGGTGTGAAGAACAAAACTGATGTACACAAGAATACAGCCATGCAGTTAGGAAGAATTGTGTTAACTAGTTACATCTACTAAGAAGTGTCAAACAATCCGTGTCAGAGCTCTGCACAATACTCTAAGGGACTGATCCAAAGCCTATTCAAGTCAATGGGAGTTTTCTATGGATTTTAACAAGATCTGTGTCAGACCCCAAAGGAGCTGTTCTGAGTCATTGCATTAAGTGTCTATATGAATCGTGGTGTGTTCACCATTTTCTAAATATCAATTTTAGAATTCTGTATTGCGGCCCATCACCATACTACCTGAGTGTCTTCTACGTAAAACCTGTAGCAATAAACAAGTCCCTAGTGGATTCTGTGGCGTTTCTGGCACTTCACCCATTTCAGGGTTAAAACTGTGCTAGGAATAGGATTTTTGTTGATTTTTATTTTTTTAAAGATTTTATCAACTCCTCCCACCCCTTATTTTTTGATTGGTAGAGGTCTAGACATAGTGGTGTAGGAATTATGAGCGGAATTATGAGTAGGAATTATGAGTGGAAAGACTTTTTCAAAGAGGAAGGTATTGCAGTATTTCCTAAATATGGTCAGACTAGTTTCACCTCGATAGATATTTAAACAATATATGAGTGTTCCATTATGCTGTATCTCATCAGATGCCAGTCACAGCCATGAGTTTCTCTTTTATTGGTTTCTGTTTTTTAATACTGCTGTTATACTTTCCCTCCTTTTTTTTTTTTTTTAAAAAAGTTTAAAGGTATTTATACCACAAAATATGTTGAAATAACACAAGATTATTAACGCCATGAAAGCAAAGTTCAGATAGTTTGAGTTGTTTGTGGGGGCGGGAAGTGTTTTTCTAAGATCCTTTATATTATTTAAAAGTAGGGATGATTTATTGGTAGTTTTTATAGCAGTGATCAAGTTTTTGTATACCGGTGTAGTCAGGCTTGGCAATGAGATTGGTGGTTGGGAGTTTAGACAGGTACCATAGACATTCTTCATTTATGTTATAGCCTTCATATAATCTCTGTAAAATCCTGCACCGAGAAGGTCCCTCCCACTCCCAGCTCCCCAATGTAATGTTAAAATAATGTAAAATACATTGTTGTTCAATTTTCTTATTTTTAATTTAAAAATAAGAAGTAGGTCTGGGTGCATATTTTTGTAGGCCTGCTGTGTTCTGTACATAAACTGCACCTGGCCTGTAAATGTTGCTTTCCTGCTGTTCTCTGGTTCAGTCAGTTGGAACCAGTCTAACTTTATGTAATTTCTTAGTAAGAATGGAAAATGTATCACTGTATGGTTTTTGTTTTTGAATAGAATTCATTTTTTCTGTCCTTCTGTAAGAGCTTTCTTTGAGGTCTCGAGGTTAACAGGCCTCTTTCAAGAATACAGACTTATTTACAGTGTTGGCTTTAATGTTGAGCTGCACCACAGAGCACAGTATGAATGCCTGTTCTGTTCAGTTGCATTCTATGCAACAATGCTGCAGTTCACTAGCTCCACAGGTTGCCTGTCCACCTCTTGTGAGTTCAGTAAGCAGTACAGGAAGAACTTACACATGTTTAAAACAAGATTGAAGGCAATTTGTTTTGAGTATTGCATTGTCATAAACTAAACCTGGCTTAGTACTGATCCCCAAGCAAGGTCACTTTTTGTTAAGGATTATAAACCGGAAAATGTATATAATGTGCAGTTTTAATCCAAGCAAAGCTGCATATCTGATTTTTTTTAAATTTCTTTCCATTTACTTCAAAAAGTCAAGTAGAAGTCAATAGTAGGTATCAGAAGTGATGTGTATCAGTTGTTTAGATACCCAGACACATGAATAAATAAAATACATTAGCCATCTCTTAATGACACATACTATGTTTAAAACAAACTCAAGGGGTGAACTGGAGAATTACAGGCCAGTAAGGCTTGCATACCTGGTAAATTGATCGATTGAAATGATAATTCATGATAAAATAATAAAATACCTGGAAATCATGATAATATGGTCTGTTCAGCATAGTTTCTGCAAAAGGAAATTTTACACTAATATATTAAAATATTTTGAACATATTTAGTATTGGATAAAGAGAAACTGATTGTGACATACTTGATTTAGATTTTCAAACAGCCTTTGACAAGGTCCTTCACACAAGGCTACTAAATAAAGGAAGTAAGTCATGAGGCAAAAGGCAAAATATTGTTTTGAATCAAAAATTGGTAAAGCAGCGTTCTTGGTTAATAAAACCAAATCCAAGAAATGGAGCAAGTTTGTATTTTATATAGTGTAAAGACTGTGTTGTAAATTGACTGAGAAAGCAGTTTCCTTCCACTCTTTAGGGTGTTAAAAATCTCATCACTTAGTTTCAATTGTTTAGCTGTGCTCTGTTGACCATGATATGACCGTTCCAAAACTGGCAAAGAAGAAATGCTTAAGTTCTGCAAAAGCTTTGTCAGAAATCAGTGTCTTCCATTGCAGTCACACAGCAGAATGTGTCGTTCTCTGGCAAACCCCAAAACTCCAAGTGCTGAACTATATTAAAGCTATAGGGCACATAAGGTGAGTGAATATATTGCTGATAAAAAGCAAGATAAGAGGGCTCTGCTCCTGTTCTTTTGACACTCCTGTGCCACATGCATGTGAGCAAGTGGTAGTTTAGAAAAAAGTAGATGTATTTTTGTAAGAACTGTTGCACTCATTCCAAAGCATAGTTGCCATTGGCTAACTACGCTCTGGAAAATGAAAGGGAGGCTGGCTGATCTGGCTGTGTTCCTGTGGGTACTTTCAAGCAAGAGGGCCAGTAATTCTTCCATTGTAGGTTTTATACTCTAGGAAATTCCTTAAGTTATGTAATGATATGATTTATCTCTTTTGCTACTGGCAAGATAGCTTCATTTTTCTGTTTAACATGGGGATGAACTCTCTAGGAGAATCCTTTGGTTAGAGAATCCTTTGGGATTGAAGGCCCATATTTGAATTTGATACTCATTGGTTTTTGTTTACTTTGTTACTGTTGTAATGGAAAAAGGCCACCCTTGACTTGTCTAAAATCTATTTTAGTGAAAGGAATTTCTGAAGTTGTATTGTTTAACTCACTCTGGAGTTTTAGGTCTTTCATTTTCCCTATGGGTTACTGTAAAGCATTAGTTTATTCTAGTTAAGTTGGTTATTTCTGTCTAACTTTGTATGTGGTGTGTCTACGCTGCAAAAACAAAAAAACACACGGCAGTGTGTCTCGGAACCCACATCTGCAGACTTGAGCTTGCCCAACAGCACAAAAATAGCAGCATAGGCATTCTTTTTTAGGCTAGAGTTTGAGCTCTGAAATTTGGGGGGTGGGGGGGTGGGAAGATCTTGGAGCTCAAGCTCCAGCCTGAGTGAGAACATCTACATTATTTTTAATTCCATAGCACAAGCCCAAGTTTGTATATCCAGGCTCTGAGACTCACTGCTGCAGAGGTGATGGGGGAGGGTTTTTTTGGTTTGTTTTTTTTGATCTTGCAAGTATAGACGTACCCTAGGGTACCTCTATACTAATTTCCCTTGATTTCTCTGCTGTTTGGTTAATGAGAATCATCCCCTTCTCAAGAGTCTCTCCGCCTTTGGGCTTCAAGCACTATCATTTTCTGTTTCTCCTTCTCTCTTGCTGACCACACTTGCTGTTTAGTATTTACTCTTAGTTTTGTATTAACAACAAAGGGGAAGGAACACAGGCTCAAATAGGAAAGAACAGGATAAAGAATATTTAGATGAGTTAGATGTAGTCAGGTCATCGGGGCCTGATGAAGTTCACCCTAGAGTACTTAAGAAACTTGTCAAAGCAATTTTTGATCCATTAGCAGTTTTCTTTAAGAAATCATTGAGGACAGATGAGGTCCCAGAGGACTGGAAAAGGGCAAATATGATATCTGTGTTCAAAAAGGGGAAAGAGTAGGACCTTGGGGAATTATAGACAAGTCAGCCTAACTTTGATACCCAAAAGATACTGGAACAAATTATTAAACAGTTTTTAAGCACCTTGTAGATAATAACCAAACTAGGTAAATATGGGCCAGATTAAATGACTCTGTAAGGCTGGTGCAGAACTGGCAGAAAATTGGACTCATAAGAAAAGTTTAAACAAATTGGGCATGTTTAGTCTTGAGAAAAGAGGCCTGAGAACAGACCTGATAAGTCTTCAGATGTGTTAAAGCTGTTATAAAGAGAACTGTGATCAGTTGTTCTCCGTGTCCACTGAAGGTAGGACAAGAAGTAATGGCCTTAATCTTTAGCAAGGTAGATTAAGGTTACATATCTTAAAATTTTCTAATTATAATGGTAGTTAAACTCTGGAGTAAGCTTCCAAGGGAGATTGTAGAATCCCTATCACTGAAGGTTTTTAAGTACAGGTTGTACAAGACCAACACTTGTCATTGAGAGTCTAGGTTTACCTGGTCCTGCCTCAGTGCGGGAGGCTGGTCTTAATGTCTCCTTGACATCCCTTCCAGCCCTACATTTCTATGATACTATATGATGCTATTGTGAAAAAGGAAAATGTCATTCTGGGATATATTAACCGGAGTGTTCTACGTATGACACAGGAAATAATTCATGCACTCTACTTGGCAATGGTGAGGCCTCATCTAGATTACAACATCCAGTTTTGGCAATCCACTTTAAGAACGGGAGAGTTGGAGAAAGTCCAGATGAGAGCAACAAAGATGATAAAAGGTTTGGAAAACCTGAGCTATGAGGATATGTTGAAAGAATTGGGCATGCTTAGTTTAGAGAAGCAAAGGTTGAGGGCTAACATAAATCTTCAAATATGTTAAAGACTTCAGTAAAGAGGGTGGTGATCAATTGTTCTCCATGTCCACTGAGGGTAGGGTAAGAAGTAATTAATGAAATTTTCAGCAAGGGAGATTTAGGTTTGTTGTTAGGAAAAAACTTTAACTATAAGGATAGTTAATTATTAGAATAGATTACTCAGGGAGGTTGCGGAATCCCAGTGATTGGAGGTGGTAACAGGTTAGAAAAATACCTTATCAAATGAATACTGTTAGTGAACAAATTTATAATAGTGAAAAGGTACTCCATAGTGGTCCTTATAATTTCAGTGAAGACTGATGGTGCATTGCCATTAACTGACTGATAAAGAACTACTATGCCCAGAATGCCTTATTGCAGCGTTTCGCAAACTGGGATCCGTGGGCCCCACTGATCAACTCTTCCCCCTTCCTCCCTCACTCTCCCAGCTCCTCCCGCACGCCACAGAACAGCTGTTCCCCGATGTGCAGGAGGCGCTGGGAGGGCACGGGAGGAGCGGGGACAGGGCACATTTGGGAGAGGGAGTGGAAAGAGTCAGGGAAGAGGAGGGGAAAGGGTGGAGCTGCGGCAGTGACTGAGCAGGGGGCTCGAGGATCCCTGAAAAATTTTAAATCAAAATGGGGGTCCTTGGGTTGCTAAAGTTTGAGAACTGCTGCCTTTTTGCTCAGTTCTGAATCCTGCTTTGAATAATTGTTCCAGTCTGCATTTGAATATTGAAGAGATATATAAGAATAATAAAGTCTTCAGTGTCTCAAAGATCCTGGAAATTTTATTTTTTTTCTTATGTTCTTATAGTCCTGAAAATTATAAAAATTATAATAGATTGGTGGAAAGTTGACTCTGAAGCCATGTGATTTCAGTGTCATTAAAGGTTTGTCAAAGATCGTAAGAAACAAGGAGTCCTTCTGAAATAGTAAAAGTTGTTACCGGTGTGGACGGAGTGTGCCAGTGCATTGAGAGGTGGGTACTAACATAGCAATGCCATTTGGTAGACACTGTTTTCACTTAAATAAAACCATAGTGCATTCCATTTTGAACTCCCTTATTTGCTTGTTAATCACCTAGTCTTTTGGCTCGTTTCCAATAAGCTTTCTGCAACAAATCCAATTTTTACATCGTTTTGTAGCTGATGTGCAAGGTTTCCATCCTCATGTTTCAAATTAAGAAGGTTCTGAGCAAAAAATGGGAAATGAGGGGTGAAAGAGTAGATTTTGACCTATTTAAGTGATGCAGCCAGAAGGGGCATTCCTAAAAAATAGGAAGCAGTAACGTACTACCAGAAAGTGTGAGAGGAAAGAGAAATGGGATATTTTGGCCATGTCCTTGCTCTCTCTAACCACACTGGCAGTTAAGTTAAGCTACATTGTTTCTGCCAACATGGCTTAATGTACTCTTCCCTGTGCAGACCAGACAGAACCATTTTCCATGCCAAGTTCCTACTATTTTTTTAATTATTTTTTTTCAAACCCATCTAACTGCTATTTGTTGGTCTCTCTCAGCAGGTCAGGCGACCAGTATTTAAACCTTGTTAGCTGAACCCATGTTGAAACTGTCTAAAACTGGCTCAGTTAACATGATTTGATTTGTAAGTATAGAGAAGGCCTTAAAACCAGAACTTGAATATCATAGTGCAGTTAAATACCTAGATAGATTGTTGCTGATAAGCACATTCTTGAGAAACTTTTAGAAAGGTTTCACTGAGGAACAGAAAATTCCAGTAATGCTGACCTGAGGTGGTGGTCAGGTGAAGTCTAATCAGTCAGAAGAAGTGCATTAATGAACAGAAAGAAAAGGAGTACTTGTGGCACCTTAGAGACTAACTAATTTATTAGAGCATAAGCTTTCGTGAGCTACAGCTCCCTTCATCGGATGCATTTGGTGGAAAAAACAGAGGAGAGATTTATATACACACACACAGAGAACATGAAACAATGGGTTTATCATACACACTGTAAGGAGAGTGATCACTTAAGATAAGCCATCACCAGCAGCAGGGGGGGGAAAGGAGGAAAACCTTTCATGGTGACAAGCAAGGTAGGCTAATTCCAGCAGTTAACAAGAACCGCATTTGCTCCAACCCCTCAGACAGAGACAAACACCTACAAGATCTCTATCATGCATTCCTACAGCTACAATACCCACCTGCTGAAGTGAAGAAATAGATTGACAGAGCGAGAAGAGTACCCAGAAGTCACCTACTACAGGACAGGCCCAACAAAGAAAACAACAGAACGCCACTAGCCATCACCTTCAGCCCCCACTAAAACCTCTGCAACGCATCATCAAGGATCTACAACCTATCCTGAAGGACGACCCATCACTCTCACAGATCTTGGGAGACAGGCCAGTCCTTGCTTACAGACAGCCCCCCAATCTGAAGCAAATACTCACCAGCAACCACACACCACACAACAGAACCACTAACCCAGGAACCTATCCTTGCAACAAAGCCCGTTGCCAACTCTGTCCACATATCTATTCAGGGGATACCATCATAGGGCCTAATCACATCAGCCACACTATCAGAGGCTCGTTCACCTGCGCATCTACCAATGTGATAGATGCCATCATGTGCCAGCAATGCCCCTCTGCCATGTACATTGGCCAAACTGGACAGTCTCTACGTAAAAGAATGAATGGACACAAATCAGACGTCAAGAATTATAACATTCAAAAACCAGTTGGAGAACACTTCAATCTCTCTGGACACTCGATCACAGACCTAAGAGTGGCTATACTTCAACAAAAAAGCTTCAAAAACATACTCCAAGGAGAGACTGCTGAATTGGAATTAATTTGCAAACTGGATACAATTAACTTAGGCTTGAATAGAGACTGGGAATGGATGAGTCATTACACAAAGTAAAACTATTTCCCCATGTTATTTCTCCCTCCCACCCCACCCCCCACTGTTCCTCTGATATTCTTGTTAACTGCTGGAATTAGCCTACCTTGCTTGTTACCATGAAAGGTTTTCCTCCTTTCCGCGCCGCCCCCTCCTCCCCCCCCCCCCCCCCCCCCCGCTGCTGGTGATGGCTTATCTTAAGTGATCACTCTCCTTACAGTGTGTATGATAAACCCATTGTTTCATGTTCTTTGTGTGTGTGTATATAAATCTCTCCTCTGTTTTTTCCACCAAATGCATCCGATGAAGTGAGCTGTGCTCACGAAAGCTTATGCTCTAATAAATTTGTTAGTCTCTAAGGTGCTACAAGTACTCCTTTTCTTTTTGCGAATACAGACTAACAGGGCTGCTACTCTGAAACCTGTCATTAATGAACAGTAGTCAGACTTGAGACAGGCTGGCAGGATATAGATGTAGCAGTTTGAGAGATGGGGAAAGATCTGAGTGTTTTTAACTTATGTGAGAGAGGTTTCATGTCAGGAGAACATATTCAATTAACTGAACTTTAACTATCAAAGTCAGTTTAAAAAAGTAGAATAAGGTATTAATCTGTCAAGAAATTCCCTGAATAGGTATCTTTTCTTTCCCCTTGCTACTTTATTTAAACTAGAGGCTACATTAATATAAAGATATAGGAAGAATAATCTTAAACCTTTTCTACACAACCCAGCTATTCCTGCTAAGAACATACATGATGAATAATAAGCAGTGTAAACACTGTTTTCACTTAAATAAAACATACTGTATTCCATTTGAACTCCCTTATTTGCTTGTTAATCACTTGGTCTTTTGGCTAGTTTCCAATAAGCTTTCTGCAACAAATCCAATTTTTACATAGTTTTGTAGCTGATGTGCAAGGTTTCCATCCTCATGTTTCAAATTAAGAAGGTTCTGAACAGAGGTTACTTCATAAATTCACCTTTAATTAACCTTTTCCATGAAGGATTTGGGGGATCACAAATAAAGGTAGGACAAATTTCAGTCTTTTGTAATCCAGTGAATGGCTAGGGATGAATCTAGTACTGACTGAAAGAAGGTGATTGTAGTAGATGTTAACCCATTAAAGCTGATTTCTTTAGTAGTTGTAGTTAGAGATGGATATCTTTTCAAACCTTCAATAATTGGCACACCCTTTAGAGTTTTTCTTTCAAGTGATTCATTCCCTAGTTCTCAAATTTGGCAAAATGCAAGTGAGGATACTGCTGTGTTTCTAAAACATAGACTCATAGACTTTAAGGACAAAAGGGACCATCATGATGGTCTAGTCTGGACCCCTTGCACATAGCAGGCCACAGAACCTCATGCACCCACTCCTGTAAATAGATCTCAACCTCTGGCTGAGTTGCTGAAGTCCTCAAATCATGGTTTAAAGACTTCAAGTTATACAGAATCCACCATTTACTCTAGTTTTAAATCTGCAAGTGACCTGTGCCCCATGCTGCAGAGAATGGCGAACCCCCGCCCCCTCCCCCCGGGTCTCAGACAATGTGATTTGGGTTAAAATTCCTTCCTGACCCCAAATATGGCAACAAGTTAGACCCTGAGAATGTGGGCAAGACCCAGCAGCTAGACATGTGTGAGAGAATTCTTTGTAGTAATTCAGAGCTCTCCCCCATGTAGTGTCCCATCACTGGACATTGGAGATATTTGCTGCTGGCAGTCACAGATCTGCTACATGCCATTGTATGCAGTCTCATCAGACCATCCCTTCCATAAACTTATCAAACTCACTCTTTAGGATTTTTTTGCACCCACTGCTCCCCATGAAAAGCGGTTCCAGAATTTCACTCCTCTAATGATTAGAAACCTTCATCTAATTTCAAGCCTAAACTTGTTGATGACCGGTATATAGCCATTTGTTCTTGTGTCGACATTGGTGCTTAACATAAATAGCTCCTTTCCCTCCCTGGTATTTATCCCTCTGATGTATTTATAGATTTCAATCATATCTCCCCTAAGCCTTCTTTAGGTTAGGCTAAGCAAGCCATGGTCTTTGAGTCTCCTCTCATAAGGTAGATTTTCTGTTCCTCAGATCATTCTATTAGTCTTGTATTATGCTACTAGCACTTCCCTGTCTCTACTGGAAATACCTTGTCTGATGCATCCTAGGAATGCATTAGCCTTTTTCACCGCTGCATTACATTAGTGGCTCATAGTCATCCTGTGATCAAACAGTACACCCAGGTCTTTCTCCTCTTCTGTCACTTCCAACTGATAAGTCCCCAGTTTATAGCAAAAATTCTTGTTGTTAGTCCATAAATGTGTGACCATGTACTTAGTACTATTAAATTTCATCCCATTTATATTACTCCAGTTTACAAGGTAATCCAGATCTTCTTGTATGATATTCTGGTCCTCCTTCGTATTGGCAATATCTTCCAACTTGGTGTCATTCGTAAATTTTATTAGCACACTCCCACTTTTTGTGCCAAGGTCAGTAATAAAAATGTAAAATAATATTGGTCCCAAGACTGATCCCTGAGGAACTCCATTAATAACCTCCCTCCAGCCTGACAGTTCACCTTTCAGTATGCCCCATTGTAGTCTCTCCTTTAACTAGTTCCTTATCCACCTTTCTATTCTCACATTAATTCCCATCTTCTCCAATTTAACTAATAATTTCCTATGTGGAACTGTATAAAATGCCTTACTGAAATCCAGATAGATTAGATCTACTGCATTTCCTTTGTCCAAAAAATCCGTTCCTTTCTCAAAGAAGGGTCTAAGAAGGGCATCAGGTTGGTCTGGCATGATCTACCTTTTGTAAAATAATGTTGTATTTTATCATTTGTTCCGAAATCTTGCATGCAATTGAGGTCAAACTAACTGGCCTGTAGTTTTCCAGATCACTTTCTTTCCCATTTCTTAAAAATAGGAACTATATTAGCAATTCTCTATAGAGTCATAGGGTACGACCCCCAAGTTTACTGATTCATTAAACATGATTGGCAATTACTTTTATTTCCTTCCCTCTTCAAATGTACACTATGAAAATGCTTACTTGTGGCACCTTAGAGACTAACAAATTTATTAGAGCATAAGCTTTCGTGAGCTCACGAAAGCTTATGCTCTAATAAATTTGTTAGTCTCTAAGGTGCCACAAGTACTCCTTTTCTTTTTGCGAATACAGACTAACACGGCTGCTACTCTGAAACCTATGAAAATGCTTGTGCTTCTTTTTTTTTCTTTACTGTTAAAGCTTTCATGTGATACATATTTGCTCATCTTAGTACTTAAGGCACTACTGTAACAATGATGGAAACTTGCGCAGTTTTGGAAATATACCCAAATATGAACGCTTGCTTTCTTTTTAATATTGCCTTGCAGTGTCGCACTCTGGACACAATTTAGTAATCAAAAGAATCATCCATTCTTCGATACAATTTATAGCAAAAGCTTCTCACGGGCATTTATTTTAATAAATAAACTTTCTTCGGCTCCTTTTCAAAGCCCAATACTAATGCCTTGTGATAAATGTTAACATAGATTAAATGTCTTTTTCTAATCTGAAGATTTTTATACTCCTGCAATACATACACACTTGCAGTTAATGGTGCTTATCCTATTTATCATAAAATGTTTACAAATTTGGGGAAGTATTAATATTCCCTAAATTGAACAGAGATTAATTTCTAAGAGTAGTTACTTCTAATAACAATATATATATTTATATATTGCTTTTATATAGTGCTTTTCAGCAGTAGATCAAAAGCACTTTACAAAGGAGGTCAGTATCATTACCCCCATTTTGCAGATGAGGAAACTGAGGCACAGAAAGGCAAAGTGACTTGCCCAAGCAGACGAGTGGCAGAGCTAGGATTAGAACCCAAGTCTCCTGAGTCCTAGTCCAGTGCTCTGTCCAGCAGGCCTCACTTCATATAGTTTTACTATGATTAAATCGTATTTCTCATGTAAAAAAAATTCAAGTGTATCTTCGTACTCTTGTTTGGTGGGTGTGCTAGGGCCTTCTGACTTCTCTGCATTGGGGTTGTGACTCATGAACTCCTTGTGCCAGCTGACAAGGGATTTATAAGAATACCTTGCTTTTGGTATGTAGATTTTGGTTAACCAAAGAGTGACATGTGAAGTCTTAAATAAAAGCCAGGGTCACGCTGGTTGTTAATATTCTTGTGAAATGAATGTACTGATACTATGTAAGGAATTATGTATATACACTGAAAATACATTCTTAGGTTATTTGAAGAAGCAGGTTTCCTGTGGGACAAAAGATGGTTATTCGCCTGTTTTGCTGTTGGCATGTAAATGAAGCATTGGAAGATAACACAATGGAGGCACATTTACATGCAAAGTCAAAAGAAAGATATGAAGTCAACACACAACAGGGGAAGACAACCTTGTCTTAAGATAAACTTCAAAGGGTTGCTGGTCTACCTTTGGGAAACAGAGAAGACACCCCCATTATCCTGCACCCGGGAAGTAAATGTACAGTATGTTTACGTTCATGAAAATGGGAATACAACCAGTGCTGCAGAGGACATTTGGGGTGCAATAAACTTCTTTAGACAGGCGGTTAGCCAGATAAGTTTAGTCTCCAGAAAGCATGTTATGAGTTTCTTGTGTGTAACCTTTTGCTTCCATTATCCATGATATGTCTTGAATCTTTGACTTGCAGTGAAAACAAGAAGTTTATCATCAATCTTAGTGCAGTGGTATTAAGTAAGGAGCTGATCCTCAGCTAAATCATACAAGCTGGTATATATACTGTTCCATTGGGGACAGCAGACCTGACAGTTTTCTGTGAATGTACAGTGGAGAAGGGACTGGACATTACAGGGGAACACTTCAGAGGTCTCAGGGACTGGGGTGCAAAGTAAGGGCTAGCATTGGGTGACTAACAGGCTCATGGAATCAGGGAGCTGACACCCAGTTGAGCACAAGGAAGTCTCCCTCTCAGTGGAAGCAGAGAGGTAACAAGGTGATTCACAGTCCTGGGAACCCCGAGAACCGTCACAGGGGTAATCTCAATTAGGCCAGGTGGTGTACGCTCGCTCGCTCGCGCTCTCTCTCTAGTGACAGGGTAAAGTAGGCAAAGTGTGCCAAAGTTAGCACATCTAGTGCCCACATGTAGGAAAGGGTTCACAGTGCTAATATGGTATACCATATGTCCAGTTTGTTTTACAATCCATCTCTCACATACTGTGAGGCTGATTGGGAGAAAACAAAGATTGCACAAACTGAGTTTCCTATCCTGCTTATTATCTAGAAGTCTCGCTGTTTCTCTCCTGCTTCCTCTGTTGAAAAGTGAGTTATTGCTGAGGAAAAAGAAAATTCAGAATCCTATTAATTGCTCCTTGAAGCTATAAAGAAAAAGCAGCAACTACAATACACCTTCCATTTTATGTAAAAGATGTCTGAAAACATTAAGAGCTTGGTATCCTTACAGAGATGACAACAGATGGGGAGAGAAAAAGCTAGGAAGAAGAGAAGTTTTCAGCTGAGATATGAAATGACAATGGTCAAACGTGAGAACTTTAGGAAACTATTTTGCACAGGGGCTGCAGAGGAGAGAGACTCCTGCGCTAGCATTGTATGGAATGACAGAGAGATGACCAGTGCTAGATATATGGCAAGGGGAAGGGAGCAGGAAGGGAGGCTGAATTGAAGAGCGATAGAGGGTTTTTCAAGTGAGGATGGTGATTTTTTGAACCAGTTTCTGAAATGAAAATACCCAAAGTCTCACTTATACCATCAAATCTAATAGTGCTAAGAACCCTGGGTGAACAGCTGGAAATAGAAAAGTAATTCAGATTATTATTTATTGCAATAGCATTGGAGGAACATATGCAGTGATTCATATACAGAGAATAAACTCTTGTACAATAAAATTTCAGTACATGGCATTCTTTGTCACTTGCAGATGCAATAAATTCACAGTCAGATCATAACCCTCTTGCACTGATAAGTAGTTACTTGCACAAGTGTTTCTACAGACTTCAGTAGCACTACTCCTGAGAATAGTTGTTCATCAGTGTAAATAAAGGGATTACAAACTAGCCCTCCGAAAGTCTGGATTTGCATTCTTTCATTTTAACTATGACTGCTACAGGACACTGCATCATGAGTCAAGAAATCTCATCAATTTTTATTTCGTATCCTATTTTTTTATTGAGTTCTTATGGGCATAAATTCGATTTTGCATTTAAAAAAAACATTTAAAACTACAATGCATATGGGAACACTGTTTGAGAGTCATTGCCTATGCTCTCCTATGTCTTTTACAAATGAAAACATTAAAAATCATTTTAAAACAAAATAAAAACATACCCACAGGGACACTCTTCTCTTGCAAGTTAAATAAAAATGACATACCATAAATACCAGAAGTATGCATCCGATGAAGTGAGCTGTAGCTCACGAAAGCTTATGCTCTAATACATTTGTTAGTCTCTAAGGTGCCACAAGTACTCCTTTTCTTTTTGCGAATACAGACTAACACGGCTGCTACTCTGAAAAGTATGAAGACTAACTTTTTAAAATTGATTTATTTGTAGAAGTATCAAATGATAAAGCTGATCTTGGTTATTAGTCCAGATTTTGTGATCTGCTGCTGTAGGTTATTTCCATGTGTCTGTTTTGAATAATAGATATTTCATTTTGTATTTGATACTTAAAGAACCAGGAAAAATAAGTGTCCAAAAGGGAAGGAGACCTTTTTACACACTAAACGCTGTCAAGTGTAGACTGTAACATTTCCATCCAGCAGTTATGATATTTGTGATAATACTTCAGCAGCTCTTGATGCAATACGGATAACAGAAATGCAGATAAGTACCATTTTAAAACAATTTATTGTGAAGTCATATTGACTGCTGCCTTTGGTGGCTGATAAGATTTTGCTTAGTTTCTTAGGACTTATTACTTTTCTGTATGATTTGAAATTCAGTGTGACCCACTCATCCATTCCATTACAAAAACTGACTTTTCTGCATTTTAGGCTGCATGCAATGATTTGAACAAAATATTGGTTCTGTGGGGGGGAACTGACAAAAAGTGGCATTTAGTAGTTAGCCTGAAGTAGTTATTTGTGGAGAACTGAAGTATCAGTTCTGGGAATGCAGTGGAAAAGTGAAAGGATGTAATTATCTTGAAATATTATGAGAGCCATGTTAGTTTTGCAACTAAGAGAGGCTGAAGCAATGACTAAACAAAAACTAGATACCTGCTGGATTTGTAGTTAGTATCTTTTTTTAAATTGTTTTTGATAAGCTGGTTACAGGATCAAGTTATGCTGCTGTAAATATGGCAAGCTGAAATACTGACGACAGGGATTGGTCACTGAGAATTATGTCACCCACTGCCATAACCTTCCTGAGGATTTACAATTAAACTTGATAAGTTTGAAGATAAAACTAGGTTGAAACAAGTTGTGGCTTGATAATGGTTGTTTTCTTTCCATAATATAAATAACGATTGTACTTTACCACTTAAATTCCCTTAGGAAAATGTCACTATATTAGCATTTCTTCTGTGATAGCTTTAAATTACTTTAGCCTATTAGAAATACAAAACCATTTGTATTTTACATTAAACAGGAGGAAAGTATAATAATTCAATATCAAATAACATTATTGATTATAAATGAGAGTTGAAAAGAAAATTTTGCTCAGCAGCTAAAAGCAGCAGACCTTGTATAAATCAGTGCCCAGAAATGAAGGTGTGGCTTAAGTTGATGTCACCCTCACAAACAGAGAAGGTCTTCCACTCCACTGAATGCTGAAAACTCCACTCCAAAAGAGATAAGGAAAGCAAATGACCTTAGTTTCTTTACCTGTAAAAATAGCAGATCCTCAATGAGAAAGCTCATATGGACTATCCTTCCAGGCCCATCACTGAACAGGTAGAACAGATCAGCCTGTGGATTGCTAAATCAGTGCAGGACTTGGGGTGCCAAGCAGCAATTTGCATTGCTTGTTCCTTGCACCAGGAAGGAAATAGCTTTTGGGCTTTTTAAAAACATAGTGGCTGTCGCCTAAGAAGAGATCAATCTGGCTATAAACTAGCCATATACAAAGTGATCTACCTGTCTGCATTCCAGTGCCCCTTAGTGAACTGGATAGTTTTGTCAGTGGTTCTCAACCCGTGGCCCGCAGGCCTCATGCAGCTCAATTAGCACACAGCTACGGCCCAGTCTAGCTGTGTGCTAAAGGCCAGCCCGGGTGGCGGGATCTGAGTTCCTAGCTGGCTGGTGCAGTGGAGTCCAGGCTGCCCCGCCACGCAGCACAGTGGGGTCGCAGCTGCCGTCCTGCCCCTCCTGGTGAGGGCCTGGGGTCAAGGCTCTGGCCCCGCCCCGCAGTGTTGGCGGTCTGGGGCTGCCGTTCAGGCTCCTGAGCTCCGGGGTCCAGGGCTGCCGCCTGGCCCCACAAGCTCCACCACGGCTGCCGTCCAGCATATGCATCCCAGAATGAGAAATAAGTTGAGAACCACTGGTCTAAGTCTTTTTCTTTTCCTTTCATTCGGAATCTCTCTGAAGTCTTATGCTCCATTGTTCTCCACAGGGTTCTGAATATCATCAGTGTGTCTGACCCAGAGTCTACTAAACTATGGGCACGATCCATGAAGTCAGTGAAAAGATTCTTCTTAGAATAATAAAACCATATGGTTAGAAGGGACCGCAAGGGTCATCTAGTCTAACCCCCTGCTATGTTGCGGGATTTGTTGAGTCTAAACCATCCAAGACAGCCTCCTTTTGTAAATCTCTAGCGAAGGAGCTTCCACTATCTCCCTAGGCATTCTGTTACATTGACCTACTATTGATTTCACTGGATTTTGAATGGGGTTCTATGAGCAATAGCAAAGGCAGTGGCGCTAGCTCTCTCTAGACTCAGGAAAACTTATTTTAGGGGCTAGAAACTTCATTTTTGGGAGGTCAAAAGGTTAAGATCTGCCAAAGTTTATGGCTTTAGCCCCAACACTTACCAGGGAAAGTTTTCTAATCATCACTAGTAAGTAGATTTTTCAAGCCTTCATGAGTACAAATAGCATAGGGCTCATACAGAAAGATCAGTCAGCCAATCAAGTAATAAACCTTCCAGTATTGCCAGTCATATACATTAAAAAGTAATAAGTTGGGCACCTCAGAGCTATGAAATTGACTTTAAAATATGAATTAAAAATTGAGCTTTTCTTATTTATCATATGGTTTTTGAGCCTTAAGAGTTCACTTTTCAGGCTTTTACCTGCACTCTGTGGGATTTAGAAACCTACTTTGTTGTTTTATATGAAAGCTGAGATTCTCATGTAATCACTTGACTCCAGGCACTGCAGCTTTAAGAGAAATACTGAATATCACAAGACCAGAGGTGGGCAAACTTTCTGGCCTGAGGGCCACATCGGGGTGCAAAACCATATGGCAGGCCGGGTAGGGAAGACTGTGCTTCCCCAAACAGCCTGACCCCTATCCGCCCCCTCCCACTTCCCGCCTCCTGACTTCTCCCCTCAGAACCCCTGACCCATCCAACCCCCTGCACCTTTTCCTCTGACCGCCCCCTCACAGGACCCTACACCCCAAACCACCCCCCATCAACGCTCCCTGTCCCCTGACTGCCCTGAACTCTATCCTCACCCCCGCCCACTGACAGGCCCCCTGGGACCCTCTCAGTTTCCTGTCCCCTGACTGCCCCGACCCTTAGCTACACCTCCCGCCCCCTGACAGGCCCCCGGGGACTCCCACACCTATCCAACCTCCCCTGCTACCATCCCCTGACCTGCCCCCCACCAAGAACCTTAGCCCCATCCAACCGTCCCCTGACAGACCCCCTGCCCCTTACCCAGCCCTCCTGCTCCCTGCCCCACCGTCTGGCCAGAGCCGGCCATGCTGCCTTTGCGGCGGCGTGGCTGCCGGCGAGGGGGGACAGTAGGGGAGGGGCTGGAGGCTATCCTCCCCAGGCAGGAGCTCCAGGGCCCAGCAGAACGGTCCTGCAGGCTGGATGTGGCCTGCGGGCTGTAGTTTGCCCACCTCTGCACAAGACTCGCAATAAAATCATGAGTTGGCAGTGCTGCACAACTTTCTCAACCAGTTTCTCACCAGTGAGAAACAGTGAAATTAGTGCAAGAAGTTATGTCGTAGAAGTCTTTCATGTATGGTTGGGGTAGATAGGTGGAGAACAGTAAACACATGATACAGGGTTCTTTGGGATAAAATAGCCGAAAGAGTTTAAATATATTCTGCTGTGAGATTACCAGACTTCATTTATTTTTTTAAATAGAAGGATGCTCTTCGAGTCATTAACAAAAACTTCCACTTTTAAAAGCTTTTAAAATTGCACCCCATCCAGCCACCAAACTTGTGTGCCTAGAATTGATAGTAACAGAGGAACTTGGGCATAAGGATCATGGACTTCTCAATGGTAAAATGCTTTGTTCAACACTTTTGCTTCTGAGGACTGTGTACTTCCAGCTGCCTGAAGAATGTTTTCTAAGGATGTCTTAATTTTTAAAAACTTTTTCATGCAATTATATTTGTCTGTTGCTTTGTCCTTCCTTTTCTACCTTTCTCAGCCAGGGAAAGAGAGTGCCTCTTGGGAAATCTCTTTTCAAATAGCAGCATATTAGACCGTGTTTTTTAAAATGTTTTCTCTTTTTCTGAGGTAAACTGTGAATAAGCCTGGGGCTGAAAATGAGCTTTTCTTCCCCCAAATGGGGATTTAACAGGAATCTTCGGTTGACTAGTGTGATTGCCCCTTGTAGGAAAATAAGTGCTTGAAATACTCTAAATCCCTCCCCATTCCCTATTTCCCCATGCACACTCTCCTTCTTCCATCATTTTAGATTTGGGTGAGGGTGACTTTGTCAAACCAACTAAGATTGTTACTCTGTGGAAGAAATAACTCAAATTTCTAAAAAAGTGCATTAATATTATTGTACCCAAAAAACCTTTCAAAAGTAATAGTCAAGGTTCCAGAATAAAAAATAACAATAATGATTTAAAAAAAACCCATAAAAGTATAGAAAGTAATAGCATAACTTAAATTTTTCCCATTGGAGGTATTTATCATATTATAAAGGGATTTTAGGGAGAAGATTTTTCACTATCTTTTTTTTTTTTTTTTTTTTTTTTTTTCCAAGTGTGGAGGGAATTTATATGGCTGTTAAAAAAAAAAAAAAAAATCTTACAGCCATGTTAAAATAACTTCTAAATAAGATTGTACTGATTTTTTTTTTATCCAGATGATCAAAAGGGTGTGAAATGAGAAGTATACAAGGCAATAGATGTTGTATAGTGAATGTAGGGAGGTAGCGTGGTCAAGTGGACTGAGCTTGAGGCTCAAACTCTCCTGTCTGGAATCTTTACAGACTCATTATTTGGCAGGTCACTGCCTTCTGTGCCAGTTATGAAACTAATTCACTAGGGCTTTAGCTGAATTATTTTTCATGAAGCACTTTGGAAATGTAAAGCATCATTATATATGTCTGAAGGGAGTTGCTTTCCAAATATACTTCCGTAATCCTCCATAATCTCTATGTTGGCTGCCTAGGAGAAACTCTCAGCAATACTGAGTCCTGCTTGGCAAGTCCTCTTCTCCCTCATGGTCAGGTAGGATTTGAGGGTTCTGGTGTCTTCCTTTATCACATGTAGTCCATGTGACCTTTTTGCAAACACTACTACTTGGGTTCTGTCTCCGGTGTGGTTCCACTGCAGAAAACATCTCTTCTGTCCTAGGGACTGTGGTGGCTCATTGTGTCCTCAGTGATGGATTAGAGCAGGAAATGTTAGATGCAACACTTCGCTGGTTGTACCTGAACCCAGGCACAGTGAATGGAAGCCCAAATAGTACATTTTCCTTGATTTGCCCAGCGACAACTAACCATGAGCCAAGAGACATTTTCTGTTCCTAGGGGAGGATTCAAATTCTGTCACTGCAGAATAGTGAAATTCATGGGGCTGTGACACATTCTCCTGTTTCTGTACTGACTACAGTGCAGCTATTGTTTTCTTTACTAGAAGGAAATCTGTCCTGCCAGCATGTAGTTAGCCTTGGAAAAGTTTTTAACAGAGGTTTCTATATTGAGGTGATCAACTTTCATTATTTCAGTCAAAATTATGGGGAAGTGTAGAGTGCATTGTGCTGACAGTTCATGAGTTTATCTAAAAAATCTGAGCTTTCTGAATAGTTGTGTTGTCCCTTGAAGGGAAACAAAGAACTTTGGCAAGTTTTATTCTTTTGAAATGAGCCAAAATTAAATTTTGATTGTGCTGCACAGACCTGCATTCGAAGGCTTGAAATTTCAATCCTGTAGGTTCTTAGCTGTTCAAATACATGAGAAATTAGATTAATTTCCTGAGCTAGCAGAGGGTCACTTCTGTTTAAGGAATAAATAATTTACAAGCTAGGAAAACAGATCCATTCATTCCAAATGATCTGCAGCAAACATATTAAATGGCTTCTCAATGATGCTAACCTGTTCTGGGCAATCCCTATTTGTAAGATATTGGGGCCTGCTAAATTCTTCTTGTATTATACAAGAGAGGGACAGACAGATTTGATGATGATTTCTCAGACAGGATGAGAGCACTTCTAAGCTTATACAGCTAAAGAGTGAGGAAAAGGAAGTACTGATTGTATATCATACCTTCCTGGTGGCTAGCTTTCAGCAACTCAGATGCTCAGATCTGGGGTTCCAAATTATGATCCGTTGGCTGTTGATGGTCTGCAGAGAGATGGCTGGACATATGGTGTTGGCTCTCCTCTTTGTGCTCCTTGAGGATGAACTACTGTAGCATCCTTCTTTTTCTTCTTCCCTCTTCACTCAGCTTGACTGTTAGTCACAAGAACCTGAAAATTGATGTTAAAAAAAAAATACAGCAATGAGGAAGTGATTAGTTATTTTCTAATTGCTTTTCACATGTGGAGTGGAGTGAGGATAGTTAAATAGAGAAAAAATAATTTACAATGGATTACTCCCCATGTGCAGAATCTTTCCTCTAAAAGATTTTAGTGGGACTTTTATGTCCTTAAGTTTGATTTAAATCTACAGCAATAGAGGAATTTGGCAAAGAAAAAAAATCTCTCAGTTGGCTCTCTTTTCTGTTAATCTTTCTTGAAGTCCACAAAGATGAAATGCTACTTTTGAACATTCTTTTCTTCTTTTCTCTGATATTTTTCACTTGGCTTGGTGGATTTAAGGCATAGTTACTTGGCCATATTTTTTATAAGTGAATAGACTGCTTATGGGTGCTATTGTTTCCATCTTTTAATCTTGCAGATATAGCTAATCTAGCATTCTCAGTCTTCAAGGAAATGATGAGGAAATAGTTAGTCTATCCAAGCCTTGCTTGATTTGGGAGCTGTTTTACTTGTTAGCTTACTCAAATCCTGTACTGTGTTGTCCCTTTTTGTGTTGCTTGTTCTGCATATTCTTGTGAAATTGTGCTAAAAGTCTCCCCACTTGTTAGTCAGAGGCATTATGTGATTCTGAACTTGGCTTTTCTTGAACTAGTTCTGCCTCTTACAGAGATGCAAGTTATTTAGGGTACAAGCAGTACCTGTTATGAGTGGGACACTAGTGAAACAGGGAATGAGTGAAGTTAGGCTGGAAGCATTCAGCCATATGGAATGGAGGAATGGACCAATCCGAAGGAGAGGGAATAGACCCCCATATTGCAGCTTTTGCACACTGGCTGTTGCATGCAATTTTGGGATCTTGACAGACTTCCTGATTTGAATAGTTTGCAGCACTTGGGATCACTACCTTCAAGAGCAGATGCTCTGGGAAGGTGATCTCTCATGAAACAGATGTTTAGACCAGGGTCATGCAGTGGGAGAGAGAGGATGAAAGCCCTTGGAGGCACAACACAATCCCTGAAGTACATGTAGGGTTACTACCTGGATGATATTTGAACGGCCTGGCTGTTTTTTCATGGATTTACCAGATGCCAGAAAAATAATTTAATCTGCTGTTTTGTTTTGTTTTTTTTAATATGGGTCTAGAGATTTGCATTATTATCACAATACACTGGTATGTCTAATGTTAAAAGTTTGTGTCCAGCTAAAGATGCTGCAGTGTTCCCACTTCCACAGTTTAAGCGACAACAGATCAAAACTGGTGAAAATGCAGCAGCTGTCTGCCCACAAATATGCAAGCGCACCGCACACGTGTGAGAGAGGGTTTGTCACGTGAGAGTGAGGAGATGAGACGTTATCAGTCTTATCTACATGTTATCTCTGTAGATACTATAAGTGACTGTTGAGGGGAGGGCATTGTGGATTTGCCTTGTGGTTGGAGGCTGACATTAGAGTGGGCTTGCCTTGTCGAGTGGGGTGGGTGCCGTTCTCCCCCCCCCATTTCAAAGGTGGTAACCCAAAGTACATTCCATGAGACAACAGCAAAGGTAAGCAGGTACCCAGTGTTTCATAACCATAGTGTGATTCATTTACTGTGGAAGACAGCATGAGGTGGTAAAGGAGTGATGCTCTGCACCAGGACAGCATTGCAAGGCATGTGTCAAGTTGAACTATTATAGCAGTGTGTGCAAGAGCAGAGAAAGGTCCCAGAAAGACTGTCAGACTTGTTCAAGAGTGGGATGGCATATCACAGCAGTAATGATATCATGAGTCCAAGAGCGTATTAGGTTCAGGCTGTCAGGACAGGAAAGGAACAAGAGACAGTACCAACTTCCCTGCATGCAACAATGGTACTAGGGAAATGACATGCAATTTCAGCTGGATAGTGGGGCCTCCTGCGGTGTGAATCCTTGGGGTGAATTAGACTCGAACAGACCCATTACAGAGGTCAGGAACACCCTAACAGTGTACAATGAGAGCATAACGCAGCCCGTAGGAAAATGTGATTTCATAGTAACTAACCTGTGGGGGCGGGGGGAAAGAAAGCACCAACTGAAGTTTGTGGTGGTGGATGGTAAGCACTACGCACACCTCTTGGGGAATGTAGCCGTACAAGTCTTGGATCTGATTGGGATGCAATGTCAGAATTTTAATAGCATGGGGAGTCCCATGGACTGTGGAGACTATTTTAAAAATGCATGGGAATGTTTTCAAAGATGAATGGTTCCTCTGAAGACTGGAAGTAGACCCCACAATGGAACCTGTGTGCTTACCATGAAGGGAAATTCCAATGGCACTATGTAATTCAGTACACAAGGAGCTCAAAAGTGTGCAGAGCAGAGGTGGTATGGCACCTGTAGAGGCCAGTACAGCCTGGGTAAGCAGCATGGTGGTGGTAAAGAAGCCATTAGGCAAATTACACATCTGCATAGATCCCAAACCATTGAAATGAGAAACCATCTCACAATTGATGAGATCTTGTTAGAACTTTTCAAAACCAGAATCTTTGCTGTCTATGATATGAAGAACGGGTTTTGGCACATAAGCTTGGATAATGAGTCAAGCACACTGACAACCTTGGCAACACCACTTGTTTGCTACGAATGGCTGCACATGCTGTCAGAAATATAAAGGGAAGGGTAAACACCTTTAAAATCCCTCCTGGCCAGAGGAAAAACCCTTTCACCTGTAAAGGGTTAAGAAGCTAGGATAACCTTGCTGGTACCTGACCACAATGACCAATGAGGAGACAAGATACTTTCAAAGCTGGAGGGGGGAAAAACAAAGGGTCTGGATCTGTCTGGGTGATGCTTTTGCCGGGGACAGAACAGGAAAGGAGTCTTAGAATTTAGTAAATAATCTAGCTAGATATGCGTTAGATTATGATTTCTTTAAATGGCTGAGAAAATAAGCTGTGCTGAATGGAATGGATATTCCTGTTTTTGTGTCTTTTTGTAACTTAAGGTTTTGCCGAGAGGGATTCTCTATGTTTTGAATCTAATTACCCTGTAAGGTATTTACCATCCTGATTTTACAGAGGTGATTCTTTTTACTTTTTACTTCTATTAAAATTCTTCTTTTAAGAAACTTTTTCATTGTTCTTAAGATCCAAGGGTTTGGGTCTGTGGTCACCTATGCAAATTGGTGAGGTTTTTTTACCAAACCTTCCCTAGGCAGGGGGATGCAAGGTTTTGGTGAGGATTTTGGGGGAAAAGACATTTTAAATGGCTCTTTCCTAATAAAAAACCCGGTTAGATGTTTGGTGGTGGCAGCGAAAGTCCAAGGGCAAAAGGTAAAATAGTTTGTATCTTGGGGAAGTTTTAACCTAAGGTGGTAAAAGTAAGCTTAGGAGGTTGTCATGCAGGTCCCCACATCTGTACCCTAGAGTTCAGAGTGGGGAAGGAACCTTGACACATGCCGATGGGCATAAACCCATAGAAGACTCACCTAAGTGCTGGAAGGATTGTCTGGGGTGATAATAATTGCAAATGGTATAATTGCTGTAGATGAAGGGAGCAATGATACAGAAGCTGTATGAGACCATCATGAAAACTACAAGCTTTTCTACAGTAATGCAGGGACAGGAACATAAAACTCAGCCTGAAAAAAATGTGACCCAAATAACATAAGGTAACATGCACTGGACTTCTGCTCCCAACAGAGGGACTAAAATCAGATCCCAACAAGATCAAGGCAGTCAGAGACGTGTTATTTCCAATGGATGTAAAAGGGGAACAGCATTTCAGAGGAATGGTAAATTGTCCATCTAAGTTATGTCCCCATCTGGCTGCAGTAACAGAAGGCATATGTCAGCTCATAAGGCAGGATGTTGAATGGAACTGGGCAGGCTCCCAACAGCAAACATTTGACATGTTAAACAAATGATAATATATGTCTCTGTCCAGAAGCACTACCAGCCAGGAAAGCCATTAAACAATCCGGCATGATGCATCTCAGAGAGGATCGAGGGTAGCCCTTTTGTAGGAGTAACCAGTTGCTAATGCCACAGAGCCCTGTCAGAGACTGCAGAAGAGTAAGCCCAAATAGAAAAAGAGCTTCTGGCTGTGGTTTTTGGAGTGGAATGATTCCATCAATAAGTCTGTGGCCGTAGGGGTGAAGAAGCAGAAAGATGGGCCCCAGGCAGGATTTTATTGTGAGCCCCTTTCCTCAATGTTACTATTTAACATGAAGTGGTGTTGTAGCTGTGTCAGTCCCAGAATATTAGAGAGACAAGGTGGGTAAGGGAATATATTTTATTCTCACACCCCTTGTCACTTATTTATACACATCAAAACATGCTGATTCAACTTTTCTGTCACACCTAACAGTCTCTCCAAAACCCATCTCCCTCTCTGTGCCCCACATTCAGCCCTGTTCATCCACCAACCCACATGGGGTGCCCTGGGAAGGAGTTGCCATTGTGACCTGAAGTGCATGAACCAGGCATCCCTGCCCCAGAAGTTGTGACAGAGCAGGTTTCCTTTGCCTCACGCTGCATCTGCTTGTCAGGCCGGGCTGCTGGGGGCTCATTTAGGCACTACAAGCCCCTGGATGCAGTTGCCAGCAGCAGAGACCAACCTCTTTGCAGCTGGCTCCTTGTGTCCTGGGACAGGACCATGAAAATCCTCTCCACCCTACTTAAATGGAGCTCCTGGCCCCTGCCTCTCCCCTCTCTGCTGGCTTGAAGCTTTCTCTCCCATCATTGAGAGCATGTATGTACCGAGCATCAGCAAGTTGGGAGGGGGGATCAGGATACAGACTCCATTAACATGCTGCGCTGTCTCCCAGTTTCAACAATGAAGCTGATGTAAGTCAAAGAGGCTGTGGAAAAGGACATTTAATTATGGGCTAGTCAAGAGAGCAGAAGACAAAAGCCAAGTACTGGTATGAGCAGAACCATATTTTTAAATTAAAGTTGAGCTGTGTGTGGGTGTCATATAGAATCATATTTTGAGGACAGAGCTGCTGTCCCTGCCTCATTTCGTATGGATGTCACGCTTGGGCATTGGTAGCTGTCTTACATGGGTTCAAAGGTGTATTTACTGGCTGGGAATGAATACACAACTCTGTTCCTTGATGAAAGGATGTGAAACCTGCTGGTCATGTGATAACCACCAGGCAAAAGACTCTGTTACCACATGAACTGTCCACCCAATCCTGGGAATAGATGAGAGTGGACTTGTTTACCTTCAGTGAATAGCACTATTGGATTCAAACTTTTGGGAGTTCTGTGCCCTGCCTGATACAACAAGCAAGTCAGTGATTGGCAAACTGAAGGTCCACATTGTAAGATGCAGCATTCTGGACATTGTATTTACTAACAATGGACCCCAATTTGCATCTGAAGAATTAAAGGAATTTGCACACATGGGACTTTGACCACCACACGTATTCCCCCAGTACACCCAAGGAGTAATGCTAAGGTGGAATCAGATATAAAAACACTTAAGAGACAGTGAGACAAGGCTGTGTCTTCTGGTTCAGACCCCTTGTTAGCATTTTTGGCACGCAGTGTGGATGCCGATGGGAAGAAGGACCAAAACCGTGTTGTCAGTGGGTGGTGGTGACCAGTTGCAGCCAGAATGATGGAGATATTGTCAAGAGGACATAGCTCACAATTAAAGAAAGCAGGCACTAGACTGTCAGCCAAGGACTTATTGGCCCTAGAGACCAGCTTTTCTGTGAGGATGGAGGCATTAGAGCAGTGTTTCTCAACCTATTTACCATTGTTGGCCGCATATGCAGCTTTCCATGTGTTATGTGGGCCACATCCACATAATATGTATACTACCAGTATGGCCCGGAGGGTGTCACATAGGCTGCAGCTGGGTGCTGATTAGGCCACAAGCAACCCGTGGGCCGCAGGTTGAGAAGTACTGCATTAGACGGACACCAGAGGGACTGGACTGAAGGAGTCACTGAAGGAGGGGTGCAGTGTCATCCAGGTCATACAAGGGATAAGAGGGACAAGTATTCAGCAGAAATAGGAGGCACTTACAAGCGAGCTGGCACGACATCCAGAGGGAGCCTATGTAGGACATTGTGGCATGGAAAAGTGGGGAACTATCTGGAGGCCAACCCCACAGGAAGGGAGGAGACACCACAGAGACAGAGTTTGCTAGACTCTGAGACAGATGACAGAGAGACAGAGGGAATTCACTCCTGGTTTGATTGCCTGTTGAGTAGACCAAACTGAGTCTGTGGTAAAGAGGAGACTAACTCAGCGATGTGCTGGCAAAGAGAAATGGGGTTAGGGTTGCCCAGTGTCTGGTTTTCGACCAGAACACCTGGTCAAAAAGGGACCCTGCCAGCTCCGGTCAGTGCTGCGGGTCTAAGGCAAGTTAGATCCTACCGGTCCTGGCACTGTGCTGCGCCACCGAAGCAGCCAGCAGGTCCGGCTCCTAGGCGGGGGGGCCGATGGGTCTTCACACGCTGTCACCACCCCAAGCCCTGGCTCTGCATTCTCATTGTCCAGGAACTGCGGCCAATGGGAGTTGGGGAGGGTAGTGCCTGCAGGCGAGAGCAGTGCACGGAGTCTTCTTGTCCCCCGCCTAGGAGCCAGACATACAAGCTGCTTCCAAGGCACAGTGCAGTGCCAGGGCAGGCAAGGAGCCTGCCTTAGCCCTGCTGTGCTGCTGACTGGGAGCTGTCTGAAGTAAGCCTGTGCCCCAATCCCAAGCCTCAGCCCTGAGTCCCACCAAACTGGAGCTGCTTGCCACACTCTGAACCCCTCATCCCTGACCCCACCCCAGAGCCCACACCCCCAGCCCAGAGCCCGTACCCTCTCCTAACTCCAACCCCGTACCTCAGCCTGCAGCCCCCTCCTGCACTCCAAATCCCTTGTCCCCAGCCTGGAGCCCCTCCTGCACTCCAGAGCCCGCACCCCAACTCCCTGCCCAGTGAAATTGAGTGTGAGGGAGAGCGAGCCACCGAAGGAGAGGGAATCTAGTGAGTGGGGGGCGGGGACTTGGGAAAGAGGTGGGGGCTAGGGTGTTTGGTTTTGTGTGATTAGGAAATTGGCAACCCTTGAGCAGGGGGTTGGACTAGATGATCTCCTGAGATCCCTTCCAACCCTGATATTCTATGAATAATGTCTATATGGGGTAGTGGTGTGGGCCTCAATTGTTCATTTTTAATGTTTATAATAAAACATTTGTCAAATAGCGAGGATATATCAGGGTCAGTGAAATTGGAGTCAGAGGGCCTGTGTGCCTTGAAGGGACTGTTACTGACAGGACTCCAGGAAAATAGGGGAGTTAGCCTAACTCAGCCATGTGGGCGGAACAGCATGGTTTTTAGTTGTTCAACATAACCTGAATTCACCTTCACTCTTTGCTAATGAAACAGGGTGCCCCCTTACTTCCAGGCATGAGTTATTTATGTGGCAGACTGCAGTATGGCAGGGAGACTAGTATCCCTTGAGTCATAACTCACTCTTCTGTGCTTGTGGGTGGGCATGGTCAGACTAGCTAGAGCCTTGACTCTTCCCGCCCAGTGTCAGCCAGCACAGCTGATCTGCTGTCACAAGGGAAAATGCCAGTGATGGGTCTGGTACAGGTTACTTCCCCTTCTTGAGCGGGGTGGTGGTGGTGGGGGCAGGGAACCGAGGACAATGTTGTGACTCTATGTGCTCTTGGATCTGCTGCTTGGGTGGCTATGTGCTGCCCCTTATTCAGGGCTTGTGGTAAATTAAACAAATGCAGTCTATCCTTAGTGAGGTCAAAAGTACTGTAAAACTGACTGCAAAGATCCATATACCCTCTCCCCATTTAAAAATTGTTGGCCAATAGCTATGAGCGTGTGGTAGTGATTGGTTAAACACTTAGGTTTCAGTTTTTATTTTCTGAAAATGTAAATCTTAACGCAGGATAGCTTTCTATCTTATGCAGTACCTGTTACTTCTCCACAGATCAAGAGTAGAATTTTAATAATAATCTCTCAAAGTTGCTAAACTAAAGATAGTGTTGGTGTAGCGTCAGTGCTTGCTTTGTGCCAGGGATGGCACCCGGCACCTCTAGGCTTGGCAGTTCACAGCCCTGGCACCTTTGGGCTTGGTGCATCAGTTATGAACATAAAAAAATTGCTTGAGCCCCAGCAATTTGCAAATTAAGCACTGTCTGTAACATTTAGTTTTACTACAGTTTTTCTTCAATGTTATGCAATGCATGAAAAATAGGAGTAAATTAATGTGTCAGATATTTCCTGAAATTCCTCTTGAGTTATGATAAACACCAAGCAATTCACATTGAAAATAAATTTCTGCAAGTTGTTTGATATAGTTACATAAACATAAGTTTGCACGAGGCAAGTTGTCATTCAACATGAAAAACAAAAAGCTCTGCCTCTGAGTGGGCAGGGTCCTTTGGTAACCCATAAATACCACACATCGGAACAGTATGGTTTTTTTTTTTTTGTTTTGGTTTGGTTTTTTTTAGAGAGAGAGAGAGGGTGTGTCTACACTGCAATTAAAAACCCTTGGCAGGTGACTTGGGCTCATGGAACTGAGGCTAAGAGGCTGTTGAATTGCGATGTAGATGTTCGGGATCAGGCAGGAGTCTGGGCTCTAAGACCCTGGAAGGTGGGAGGGTCCCAGAGCTGTGGCTGCAGCCAGAGCCTAAACGTCTATACTGCAATTAGACAGCCAACCCCTGCTTAATGTGAGCCATGGGAGCCTGAGTCATCTGGCACGGGCCAGCTGTGGGTGTCTAATTGCAGCGTAGATGTAGCCAGAAAGGGAGAGAATGAACCCTGCAGGTACAACTAATTCCTTATGCAGAAAAGTTGTTTTGAGAGGTTAATGTCAGTGCATTTGATTGAGCAATGCAAGTGGACAAAGTGAACTTCTGGTTCATGAAGAACTGCTAAGTAAGATGTACTTCTCTTTGAGTAGCATTAAATTCAATTTGTGAATTCATAAATGTTGATTTATTACCAACTTGCCCAAAGGATAATGGGTGAAATGGATAATGCATTAACAATACCTGATCAATTACTTTTGGTTTTATATCTTATTTGATAAGGAAATCTTAGTGAGATAATATAGTAATGCATGACATGTTCTAGTTGTTTTGCATATGTTAAATTAACATTAAACATTGCTTTAATACAGAAAATGTGTTCTGTTTTTGTTTTTGTCATGAAAAAAAAGTGAACAGGGTACATAAATTCTTCCAGTTGCTCCTTTCATTGGACCATCAGTCAGTTTATAATACTTTAAGGATACGTCTACACTGAAACGAAAAAAAAAAAAAGACCCCGGCTGGCCCAGGTTAGCTAAGTCAAGCTATGGGGCTAAAAATTGCAATGTAGATGTTAGGGCTCGGGCTGGAGCCTGCGCTCTGAGATCCTGCCAGAAGAAAGTGTCTCAAAGCCCAGTCTCCAACCTGAACTTGAAAGTCCACACTGCAATTTTTAGCCTTGAGCCTGAGCCCTGCAAGCCTGGGTCAAGTGATCTGGGCTCTGAGACTCATTGCTGAGGTTTTTTTCCCCCCCTCCACTGTAGGTATACCCTTAATGTCAGCAGAAGTGTTTGTTTTTTTACAAAAAATTAAGTTGTAAGATTATCTTTTATGTTGAACTAACCTCACATTATCTACTTTTCACTTTCCTTATGTTATGCTAGCGTGTCAAAATTTATATAGGGGGATATAGCATGGAAACTGTTTTACAATCTTAACTACAGTGGGCACAGGATATACTTGCTATTATTTTGTGCTAAAGATTATAGACCACCAGACCAGGAGGATGAGGTAGATGAGGCTTTCTTTGGACAACTAACAGAAGTTTCCGAATCATAGAATATCAGGGTTGGAAGGGACCTCAGGAGGACATCTAGTCCAACCCCCTGCTCAAAGCAGGACCAATCCCCAACTAAAGCATCCCAGCCAGGGCTTTGTCAAGCCTGACCTTAAAAACTTCTAAGGAAGGAGATTCCACCACCTCCCTAAGTAACGCATTCCAGTGTTTCACCACTCTCCTAGTGAAAAAGTTTTTCCTAATATCCAACCTAAACCTCCCCCACTGCAACTTGAGACCATTACTCCTCATTCTGTCATCACAGGCCCTGGTTCTCATGCGGGACTTCAATCACCCTGACATCTGCTGGGGAAGCAATACAGCAGTGCACAGACAATCCAGGAAGTTTTTGAAGAGTGTTGGAGACAACTTCCTGGTGCGAGTGCTCCTCTTGACCTGCTGCTCACAGACAGGGAAGAATTGGTAGGAGATGTAGAAGTGGATGGCAACCTGGGCAGCAGTGACCATGAGCTGGTTGAGTTCAGTATCCTGACAAAAGGAAGAAAGGAGAGCAGTAGAATACGGACCCTGGACTTCAGAAAAGCAGACTTTGATTCCTTCAGGGAACTGATGGACAGGATCTCCTGGGAGGCTAATATGAGGGGGAAAAGAATCCAGGAGAGCTGGCTGTATTTTAAAGAAGCCTTACTGAGTGTTCAGGAACAAACCATCCCAACGTGCAGAAAGAATAGCAAATATGGCAGGCAACCAGCTTGGCTTAACAGAGAAATCTTCAATGATGTTAAACACAAAAAAAGAAGCTTACAAGAAGTGGAAACTTGGACAGATGACTAGGGAGGAGTATAAAAATATTGCTTGAGCAAGCAGGGGTGTAATCAGGAAGGTCAAAGCACGATTGGAGTTGCAGCTAGCAAGGGATGTGAAGAGTAACAAGAAGAGTTTTTACAGGCATGTTAGCAAGAAGGTGGAGGTCAGGGAAAGTGTGGGACCCTTACTGAATGGGGGAGGCAACCTAGTGACAGATGATGTGGAAAAAGCTGAAGTACTCAATGCTTTTTTTGCTTCGGTCTTTACAGACAAGATCAGCTCCCAGACTACTGCACTGGGCAGCACAGTATGGGAGAGGAGGTGAGCAGCCCTCAGTGGTGAAAGAACAGGTTAAGGACTATTTAGAAAAGCTGCACATGCACAAGTCCATGGGGCTGGATGCAATGCATCTGAGGGTGCTGAGGGAATTGACTGGTGTAATTGGCCATTATCTTTGAAAACTCATGGCAATCGGGGGAGGTCCTGGACAATTGGAAAATTGCAAATATAGTGCCCATCTTTAAAAAAGGGAAGAAGGAGAATCCGGGGAACTACAGACCTGTCAGCCTCACCTCAGTCCTGGGAAAAATCATGGATCAGGTCCTCAAGGAATCCATTTCGAAGCACTTGGAGGAGAGGAAGGAGATCAGGAACAGTCAACATGGATTCACCAAGGGAAAGTCATGCCTGACCAACCTGATTGCCTTCTATGATGAGATAACTGGCTCTGTGGCTATGGGGAGAGCCGTGGATGGGATATACCTTGTGTGCCACAAAGACTCCTCATTGCTTTTGATAGTCTCCCACAGTATTTTTGCCAAGAAGTTAAAGAAGTATGGATTGGATGAATGGACTGTAAAGTGGCTAGATCATCAGGCTCAACGGTAGTGGTCAATGGCTTGATGTCTAGTTGTCAGCCAATATCAAGCAGAGTGCCCGGGGTCGGTCCTGGAACCGGTTTTGTTCAACATCTTCATTAATGATCTGGATGATGGGATGGAATGCACCTCAGCAAATTCGTGGATGACACTAAGATGGGGGGAGAGGTAGAAACTCTGGAAGGTAGGGATAGGGTCCAGAGTGACCCAGACAAATTGGAGGATTGGGCCAAAAGAATTTTGATGAGATTAAACAAGGACACGTGCAGAGTCCTGCATTTAGGAAGGAAGGATGCCGTGCACTGTAATCTGGGGATTACAGTGGATGAGAAGCTGGATATGAGTCAACCGTGCACCCTTGTTTCCAAGAAAGCTAATGGCATATTGGGCTGCATTAGTAGGAACATTGCCAGCAGATCGAGGGAATTGATTATTCCCCTCTATTTGGCACTCGTAAGGCCACATCTGGAGTATTGTGTCCAGTTTTGGGCCCCCCACTTCAGAAAGGATGTGGACAAATTGGACAGAGTCCAGCAGAGGGCAATGGAAATTAATAGGGGGCTGGGGCACATGCTTTTTGAGGAGAGGCTGAGGGAAGTGGGTTTGTTTAGTCTAAGAAGAGAAGAGTGAGGGGGGATTTGATAGCAGCCTTCAACTGCTTGAAGGGGGGTGAGATGGGTTCAGTCCAGAGAACCACTTGAGACTGTCACCTAATGTGCTGAAATTTCCTCTGAGCCCATCTTCCTTGCCAGCGTGGGACTTCCAGAACCCGTCTTACTGAGTCAGACACGCTAGCCTGCTGCAACACAGACCCAGGTCTGGTTCATACCCCCAAAGCTGTAGACTTAACTGAAAACAGCTTAGCAGGATACCTGCCTCCAACACCCAGATGCCCAGCCCCAAGTAATACTTCATATTTCTATCTTCAGATACAAGAATGATACGTGCATACCAACAGGATAAACACACTAAGTAGATTATAAGCTTTGTAATGGGATCTAAACCCCAAATAAATCTTTTACTCTGTATAAAGTTTATACAAGGTAAACTCATAAATTGTCCACCCTCTATAACACTGATAGAAAGATATGCCCCGCTGTTTGCTCCCTCCAGTATTAATCACATACTCTGGGTTCATTAATAAATTAGTGATTTTATTAAATATAAAAAGTAGGATTTAAGTGGTTCCAATAATAGGAGACAGAACAAAAGAAGTTACCAAGCAAAAACACACAAGTCTAAGCCTAATAGATTAAGCAACTGAATACAGGTAATATTTCATGCTCAGAGATGTTCCAATAAGCTTCTTTCACAGACTAGACTCCTTCCTAGTCTGGGCCCATTTTTTTCCCAACGGTAGAGTTCTTGTTAGTTCCAGCAGACATCTTGGGTGGAAAAGAGGGGCTTTCTCATGACTTCAGCCTCCTCTGTGTACTTCTCCACCCCTTTTTATAGCTTAGGCACAAGGCAGAAATCTTTTGTCTCTCTGGGTCCCCACTGCTCCTTCTTAATGGAAAAGTACCCGATTTAAAATGGATTTCATTATCAGGTGACATGGTCACATGTCCCTCTGTGACCTCATTCTTCACTACCCACGGGCTGGCCCACAGGTACACAGGAAGGCTTGCAGGTAAATAAACCATTTACAACCAATTGTCCTAGTCAGTGAGAGCCATCAGGAGTCTAAATCACTATTAATGGCCCACACTTTGCATAATTACAATAGGACTTCCGAGTTATACTTCATATTTCTAGCTTCAGATACAAGAATGATACATGCATACCAATAGGATGAACACACTCAGTAGATAATAAACTTTGTAATACCTTACAAGAGACCTTTTGCATAAAGCATATTCCAGTTGCATTATATTCACATTCATAAGCATATTTTCATAAAGCATATGGAGTGCAACGTCAAAGGGGGTTCCAAAGAGGACAGAACTAGGCTGTTCTCAGTGGTGGCTGATTACAGAACAAGGAACAATGGTCTCAAGTTGCAGTGGGGGAGGCTTAGATTGGATATTAGGAAAAACTAGGTGAAACACTGGAATGGGTTACCTAAGGAGGTGGTGGAATCTCCATCCTTAGAGGTTTTTAAGGCCTGGCTTGACAAAGCCCGGGTTGGGATGATTTAGTTGGTGTTGGTCCTGCTTTCACAACGGATTTGGACTAGATGACCTCCTGAGGTCTCTTCCAGCCCTAATTTTCTATGATTCTATTTAAAAATGCACTTGTCTCAGGACTAAATTAACCTGTGGGCAGATCAAGAGTGGCAACTGAATGAAGTTACAACGCTTCTCCTTTTCAAGTTAAGAAAATCAGGATATGCTGCATTCTGAGTACATGTTCCACACCAATTATCAGGAAGAGGAAACAATACTGCTCATAGAAACATTAAAAACCTAGAGATTTCTTCCTCCCTGTGTAGATGTTGCATTTGGTGAATGTTAGTGGGACTTAGGTATACAAAAGTAAAATTTTCTTGTTCTGAAACTGTTTTAATGTTGGTAAAATAAAGTCATGACTGATACGTAATAAAATCAATTATATTTATCTATGCAATAATTTGATTCTGCATAGACATGGGGCAAACCTACTGAACAAGGAGTATGTGTATTTATGTCCAAAGTAATTATTACAAAAATATTAAAATGTGTCCCTGGGTAGTGCCCACCATGGTTAAAATTGTAGAACGGTTTCCATTCTATATCCCCTTTTTTCACATATTTATAACTTTAAGTATTCATCTTATGGCTGATTATTTTCTATCCTTGTTCTTTGACTTGCGACTTAGGATTTTGCTCAAATTGTTTTTTGGTTTTTGTTTTTTTTTGATAGCCGTTTGGGTCTGGCCAGGATGAAAACAGTACCGATCACATTAAAAAATAAAAAATAAATAAATCTTACTACACTGACTTAGCCAGGGCTACAGCAAAGCTACCTGAAACTTGAAAATGGCATCCTGTGGAGCTTGAAAAATCCACTTTCCCAATCACAAGTGGTTAGTAGGAAATTACAGAAATTTCCTTTATCAGTGGAAAATGTAATTATATTTTAGAACAGATTTTTATTGATGTTTTATCTTGATCATGATTTTGAAAATATCAGTATAAAGTTTTTTCAGCATGGGTCTGAACTAATGAAAAGTCTTAATATTTATGAAAATTGTTTACATAGAAAGTATAAAAATAAGTGAAAAATGAAAAATAAAATGAAAAAATGGGACCATTTCAAACCCTGTGAAACAGTAGAAGGTTCTACATGCATTTCCTTCTACCCCCCCCCCCCCACCGAGTTTTGACCAGCTCTCATAATTCCTGTATTACAGATGAGGACTAGACATATGGAGGAATTAATGATATGTAAGGTTACCTAAGAGGTCTGTGGCTAAGTTGGGAATTAAACATGCAGAAACTATTGGATGAATATTTTTCCAAACATTCCTTGTTTATTTTTATTATTACTCTATAATCAAATGAAATCAAGTTTCAAGGAAAATGGTCCAGTGATTTAAAAGCTATTAATGTTGCATTATGTTCTCTTCTATACTAATTTAGATGGTACGACTATTTTGGTAAAGACAGTGGTACAGCTTTATTTAGTATTTTTATTTTAGATGAAAACATTACTTATTATGTATTTAGATGAAAACATTACTTATTATAGCTGTTTTTATTTTTATGTTAGTTCCATTACTATAATTTAAATGTAGTGGATTTTCTTAGTAAGTTTGACCTTACAGGATGCCTTAATTACTTCTATAAATCCTTTATTTGGTTTTCTGGTAAGTATTACTACATTTAGTTGAGTTGCTTTTTATCTGTGTTGGTTTTGCTACAGTTTGATTCAATGAAAGTATTTACCATCTAATAAAATTTTATGGTGTAGTACCATAGAAGCTGCTTCACCTCAAAAAAAGTTGTAGCAGTACAGTTTGCAATTAGGAGGAGGGATGATTAAACTGGGTGCAAAACTAATGTCATTTTCCTGCAGAAATATAATGTATATATTCTGGAGTAAAAGTTCTTTAAAAACTCAGTCTTGCAGTATACTGAAATGCAAAGAAAAACCACAAGAAACTTCCACGGAAAGACCCTATTTGCCTTACTAAACCAACATATTTCAGGAAGGCATTAACACCACTCTCAGGTATCCCAGGTAGAATATACACAAACCCTATGTCATGTAAAACTGCTTTTAGGCAAACTAAAAAATTACCTGTTTTAGTAATGATTCAAATGTGATATTGGTGTGTTTTACTCAGTTTTTATTTTTATTTTTATTCTTTGTTTTGTTAGCTACTGTACTCTATTTTCTTTGTGCTGTGAGGAAACAGCCAGTGGTTACATTAAATAGGCACTATTTAACCTCAGTTACCACACCACGCAGTAGTATCAGAAATACTTCAGTGTTTGCTTATTCTATTTCAGATACCACTTTGTGGTAACTGAGGGCAAGTGTTGCCTATTTAAGGTTGGCCCATTGTGCTCTGATTTCCTCCTTTTGTGGTTCTTCTCTTACTGACTTAAAAAAAGAAGGGGGGGAACTTTGTTTTAGCTGCACATCCACAATAAAGCTCCTCTTCTCTGCAATTCTACAAGTTTCGGATCTTGGCAACCTGCTTTTTTTCCTGTCTCATCTTTCTCTGTAATCTTATCTTCAGTGTTCAGATTCAGTGGCTTTCCTAACAGTGCTCAATGTTCTGATGCATTTAATGGCTCTTAACTGCGTATTGAGCAAGTAAATGCTGGCTTTGACTCTGTTTCTGTAAAGAGGCTCCATCTTCTACAGTACCCTAATCTTTACACTGTATTTAAGACAGAATCTTAAATGCAGTTTAAAGATGGTTGCAATGGAGTCAGTTTCAAACGAGTTAACTAGTGTGGACAAAGGTGAACAGTGTTCAAAATTCAAATTCTAATCTAGAATAGAACATGGTTTGACTTGTCGTCCTGGTCATCCACAACATGCTAAAATCCGTTTTTCGCTGCTAACAAGTTTAAACTGTGTTTAAGAACTGTTTTCATTCTGGCTTGAAACTGATATAGACAGAGTGCCACCCAATCTCCTTTTCCTCTCCTGCTGCCATATATCCCTCACAGAAAGTAGTATGTCAGAGCACTTGGTAACCTAGATCAACGATATCTGGATGCATCTGAGCAGTAAATTCCAGCTGTGAACATCATCCTGCAGGGCTGAAGCAGGGAAGAAGTGTTCAATAAATATTTCTGTTCTGCATTTGGGAAAAAGCCAATTGATGTGATGTCATGTCATATATGATAATGAAATCTTTTTTTCCCCCAATTATTAAACAGCAGTTACAAATGTTTGGCATTTTTAAATCAGTAAGTCTGGATAAATTGCATCTGAGGGTTTTAAAACAGCTGGCTGAAGAGCTTGCTGGACTATTAATGCTAATTTTCAATAACTCTTGGAATACTGGGAATGTTCCAGATGACTGGAAGAAAGCTTATGATGATCCAATATTTTTAAAAGTGTGAACAGGTTGATTTCTGATAGTTATAGGCCTGTTAGCCTAACGATATTTTTGGGCAAGATAATGGAGCTTCTGATATGGGAGTTGATTAATAAAGAATTAAAGGAGGGTAATATAATTAATGCCAATTAACATGGCTTTATGGGTAATAGATCCTGTCAAATTACCTTTAATTTTTTTATGAGTGAAACAGGGCTGGTCTTATCCCCTTAAGGGCAGCAAGACCTCCTTTTCCTCTCCTTTTCTGCTCTTGTGCCACGTATTCCTCACAGAAGTCAGCATGTCAGGTCACATAGATCTAATATCTGGATGCATCACAATGGTGAATTCTAACCATCAACATCATCCTTTGGAGTGCTTCCACACCACTGCTAATCTAAGGAGTAGCCCCTTTAAGGTTTGGGACCCAGTGGTTTAGGAAAATGACAAAGGCAGATAAGCGGAGAGAGGAAGCAGTCCTGGGGGAATAGTCTGTATTTGGAGAAAACCTGTACTACTTTTCCTTTAATATCCCAGGACCAGGAGCCTTTTAGAGGAGATGGGGTGAGACTCCCTATCTCCCACCAATCAAAACCAGCTCTGGGAAAGAGGGCTCTATTACAGTGGTATGGGAGTGTCACTATAATTAAGGTTACATTATGAGGAGCTGGGAAGGCAGCCATGCTAAACTGATATTGATTGTTTGGTCACTGATTGGTGTACAATACTGATTTATTGGCATATACTTAGGGTTTGTCCATATATGGAGTTATTCAAGAACAGCTATTCCTGAAGTACTCCATGTGCAGACTCTTTTTCTAGAATAAGAGTGCCTTGTTCCTTTTTAGCTCAATTTTAGATTAAGCTAAACAGAAACAAGGCACTTCTACTCCAGAATAAGTGTCCGCATGTGGAGTTATCCAGGAACAGCTATTCCTGAATGACTCAGGGCGCTTCTACACTGAAACTTTACAGTGCTGCAACTTTCTCGCTGTGAAAAAACACCCCCCGAGCGCTGCAAGTTTCAGCGCTGTAAAGTGGCAATGTAGACAGTGCACCAGCGCTGGGAGCTACTTCCCTCATGGAGGTGGTTTGTGTTTTTTTAAGAGCTCTCTCCCAGCGCTGGTGCTGCAACTACACAGCCACATTAAAGTGCTGCTGCTGCAGTGCTTTAACATTGCCAGCAGAGACGTGCCCTCCGTGTAGACAAGCCGTTAAACTTGCCTAACCGGTTTAACATATGTGATTATCCTTGTAGTGTAAGCAGTGAAGAGATTGACACAGGTGATTGAAAAGCAAAAGTATTTTATCTGCCCTTTTTAAAAAAAAATTTACACTTGGGGAAATTAGAGAATTATTGTTCGTTCTCTAAAAGTGAATCTAACTGCTCCACTGCTGTGCTTTCAAATGTTATACTTTTTAACGAAAAACGTTAATGGTCTCATGTCTTGGCAGAAAACGTTCAGTGTTAAATAACAGTTCCAATCAAACATCAGAAGAAACCTCTCTCAATCGTATATATTTAGAAGAAGACGATAAAATGCTTAATTCTGCTGATGCTATTATAAAGATGTTAAAAGTATTTTAACAATATGGTGTAGAATAGCAATTTGTGAAACAATTCATGGAGAGTTATGGAAACCTGAACCACTTATTATCTTGACAGGAGTATCATGGATAACCTCCTTGCTTTCCCTCATTGCAGCACGTAGTGCTCATTGTAATGCACTTATTCCTTGGCTCTGACTCAGCTGTTTTTCTGTCTTTTGAATCAGTGGACAGTTACTTGGATATGTGATTGAGATCAGAAGGCAGTACTCAAAAGATAAGCTCAAGATTGGTGGGCATACATACATACATTGGTGGGCAGCAGAAAGTCTCCGGGGGTATTTATTTAGACCTCTAGACTTCTTTTTACCTAGAATTCTTAATAGTCACCCTGCTCCTCCACCCCCCACCTCCCCAAAAAAAGAAAGTTAGTTCTCCCTTTTAGGAAGGGGAAGCCCTATTGTTTTGACTTTTAATAGCAATTAAAGTTCAAAACACATTGCTACTACTGTATTTCCTAGAGTTGTTGTGAGCTGCAACCATCATTAAGTCAAGCTATGTGGGACAGCTTTCCTCTAGATCATGGAGTGAGGTATGGATCCTTGTGGCACCCATATGTTTGTTTTTGGTTTGGTTTGGTTTTTTGACTATAATATAAGCAAATGGGTTTATATTGGCTTAGAGATGGTTTATTCTCTTCGCGCTCAACTTCTTTCATTCAAGGGGAAGCCTTGTGTTGGGTTTAACAAAGCAATAATGGGCAAGAGATGGAAGGAAGTGTTTGAAGAGGAGGATTCCTTTGCTCTACCTTCTCCATAAATGGAGGTATCCCAGAGAGGCACAGCATTTGAATTTTTCAGCTGGGGGTGCATCATTATCCTCACACTCATCCAGAATAATCAACAGAAAAGTTAATGGGTAGGTGAAAGCTGGCAGAAGATGGGAAGGCCTTGTATGGTGTGACAGATACGGCAATTTGCTTAGGAGTCCTTGGTTGCATGCAAGTTATGGGGTGATCTCTGGTAAGCTTATTAGCATGCATTGTAGGTTCTTTCATTGCTTTTAATATTTTTTTCTCTGTAATGCTTTTACCTTAAGAGTAAATGTGCTTGCTTATAAAGAGCTGTGTGGTAACACGTGACTGCTGGCAGGTACGTTCAGAGCCTTCAAAGAGAGAGCAAAGTACAGACACTGGCCAGTTTAGATAGTCTGGTTTGCTGGGGATATCACAGTGTAGGCAGGGAACTCTGCGGCCTGGAAAAACCTGAGGCAGGAGGCAGAGTGTCATGGATCTCTACCCAAGAGGGGTGACAGCTGAAGACCCAGGAGCCTAGAGAGATGCCTTTGATGGACCACAGAGTGGGGATACAGGTGCTGTTGCTCTGAACTGTGACACAGGCAAACTGGGAATTACAGTTTTGGTTGGAGGGAATAAAGTAGTTTTCCCTCATCCCAGTCAGGAACACTAGAGCATTCATCTTGAGAAGATGGGAAAATTAGGCATACCTTGTTTTTTCATGTGGGATATGGGTTTTTTCCCCTTCTCCCTCTCTCACCTTTATGTGGGTAAGGCCAGAGTCTTCTCAGTCATAAGTAGAACACTTTCCTGTGTGATTGGCAGGGAAATAATATCACCAGCTCACAAATCCAAGCATCAGATGACCAGTTGTGATTCTTAATGTGGCGTTACACTGGAAATTTTAATTTCAGAATGTAGGGATTTAATTTTCATAGAATTATCTATTTAACTCCACAACTATGCTTGCATTATGTGCGAGCTGGGGGAAGGGGGGAAAGCTGTATTTTGTTCAGTGGAAAAGGTAAATATAATGGGTAAAATTAATACTTGAAGAAAACATCTTCTTGTATTTGAAATCTGTGCACTCGAATTTTCCAGCCCATTCAAAAATATATTGTTTTATCTATCTTGTCCATCAATCCTAAATATGCATGCCTTTGTTAAGGTGCTCAAGAATTGAAGACAAAATTCCCAGTGTTAGCTAATGACACTTGTTGAAAACTAAGTTAATAATTTCCTATGGACCTAAGAAGCTATGGGTAGTGTTTGACAGTGTTTTTGGAGGGATACAAAGAACAGCTTTTGGATTTTTTTTTTAAATGCAGATTCATTTCCTTTTAGTTTAACAACTGAAACATGGTTCTATGAGAATTGAAATCTAGAAATCAGTTTGTTGTGGCTTGGTATGTACACTTGTCTGGGAGTCCCCATATCATTGTTAGGGCACGGCTACATTAGAAAGTTTACAACAGCACTGATGTAGCTGTGCCACTGTAAGTTCTCTAGTGTAGCTGCTCTAAGCCAATGTGAGAGACCTCTCCTGTTGGCTTAACTACTTCAGCCCTGCGAGTAAGGTTGCCAGGCATCCGGTTTTTGTCCAGAACACCCAGTCAAAAAGGGACCCTGGCAGCTCCAGTCAGCATGTCTGAATGGGATGTTAAAAGTCCGGTTGGCGGCGCAGAAGGGCTAAGGCAGGCTCCGTGCCCGCCATGGCTCCGCGCAGCTCCCGGAAACAGCTGGCATGTCCATGCGGCCCTAGGCGAAGGGGCAATCAGGGAAGCTCCGTGTGCTGCCCCTGCCCCCAGTGCCAGTTCCACAGCTCCTGTTGGCCGGGAACCACAGACAATGGGAGCTGCGGGGGTGCTGCCTATGGGCAGCATGCAGGGCGCAGAACTGCCTGGCTGCACCTCCACCTAGGGGCCGGACATTCTGGCTGCTTCCGGGAGCAGTGTGGAGCCAGGGCAGGCAGGGAGCCTTAGCTCCACTGCACTGCTCACCGGGATCCACCTGAGGTAAGTGCTGCCCGGACGGAGCTCCCTCCCAGACCATCGCACCCCCAGCCGCACCTCAACCCTCTGCCCCAGGTCGGAACCCCCTCCCGCACCCTAACCTCCTCCGAGATTCCGCACCCACACTCCAACCTCCTGCCCCAGCCCTGAGCACCCTCCCACACCCAAACTCCTTACTGGAGCACAAGCACGCACCCAGCACCACTGCTCACACCCCTGTGCCAGCCCTGAGCCCCTCCCAGAGCCCACACCCTAGCCCCCAGCCCTGAGCCCGCTCCCGCATTCCAAACCCCTTGGTCTCAGCCGGGAGTCCCCTACTGCACCCCAAATACCTCATCCCTAGCTCCACCCCAGACCCACACCCCTAGCCTTCCACACTTCAACTCCCTGCCTCAGCCCTGAGCCTCCACTTGCACCCCAAGCTGGAGCCCTGCACTCAACCCCCTGCCCAAGCCCAGTGAAAGTGAGTGAAGATGGAGGAGGGAGCGGGTCCTCAGAGAAGGAGTGGGATAGGTGTGGGGCCTGGGGTCAAGGGTGTTCATTTTTGTGCAATTAGAAAGTTGGCAATCCTACCCATCTGTGACAGAAGCTGTGTTGGTAGGAGAAGCTCTCCAGCCAACATAGCACTGTTCACATCGGCGCTTATGTCGGTGTAACATATGTCGCTCGGGGGATGATTTATTCACCCCCCTGAGTGACATAAGTTATTCGACATAAGATGAAGTATAGACATAGCCTTTGTCATGGTTTTGTGCTAAATTGCTCTACTTTGAGTTTTGACTACTCTGTATTGAAATGGGCTCCGAAGTGATGTATGTTTGATTTTACTTTCTGAAAAGTTCACTAGGGTTGATGGTGTTAGCTGTGTCAATATAATGCCAAGTTTCCTATACTGATATGGAGAAAATAATTGCTGTTGTGTGGTTTGTTGCAGCAGAATGGTTTTAAAATGTGGTCTTAACTTCCTACTTGTATAAGCCACTGATCCACAAATTTGTCAGAATGTGGAATTACTGTTATCTAGAGGATTCCCGAAAGCCCTGTTTGTCTTGTTTGCAAAGCTTTCCCCTCAGCTACCTTTTCATCATTTATTCTAATTTTCTCTTAGATATAAATTTCCCAGACTACTAAATTAATCTCAGTAACAAAGGACAATAGTTGACCTTTGTTTCTGAGTGGTATTGTCGCAGTGTTGGTTCCAGGATACTAGAGAGACAAGGTGGATGAGGTAATATCTTTTATTGGACCAACTTCTGTTGGTGAAAGAGACAAGTTTTGTTTGTGAGTTCTTTTGAAAAATTGGTCTGAAATCCAGAAATGGAAAACTAATAGTCTGCATCTCTAGCCAGCTTAGCTTTTAAATTTGAGGAAACATGACTGTGATTTCTCAAAAGCTGGAAGTATTAGATGTACAGATATAGGTCAGGAAAGCTGTTCTGGTTATTAATCAAGGAAATTGTTGAATCAGATTTTCAGATGTGCAGGGTGCAGGATTAAGGAGGAGTTAGATGAGAGCACCTGAAATATTTATGTAAAATTCAACGTTGTCTCTTTCTAAGAAGTCAGCAATCAATAAAGGTTTTATTACCTGATTATTTGCTTTTAATGTGTGGTAACTTGGTGCTTTAAAAATATACAGGCTGAAAGATGCCACCCCCCGCAAGCTCTGTGAAATAGTCTGAGACCAATATAAAGACGAGAGCTGAAGTATGATTACATTATGAGAAATATTGGCCTCTAAAAGTGAACTACAGAAACGGTTAAAAAACAAAACAAAACTTGTTTGTAAGACACCAAAAGGAAGAGAAAAAAGCTGTCTTAAGAAAAAAAAAAAGAAAGAAAAAAAAGCATTGTTGTATTTTAGCAAAATTGAAACTATAATGATCTCAGCTCTTGAAGAGTCTGTACAGCCAACTTCTGGGTTTTGTATTGTGTAAACAAACACCTCCACGAATATTTGCTGGAACTAGGAGTCCTAGAGGTGCTGCTGCACCCGCTGCTTGAAGTAATAATAACAACCCAAATACATGGTTTCCGCATTCAGTAGCCCCCTTATAAAAATTGTTCCAGCACCACTGCCTCCGCCCTTCACACTCTTTTGTCTCCCCCCCCACAACCCCCCCTCCCCCCACACACAAAGTATAACCTTAAAGTCGTGGTCAAATAGAATCTGGGGACCTTCCCTCTCAGCTTGATTTTCATACAGTTTTGAGCCTAGCTTTTATGCACTTGCTGTAGCTCCATGCATATATATGGTACTCAGATACCTGGTTTTCTCATCAATTCCTGATAAGTACATGTGTGTTTGAAAATCATGCCCTTATTGTTTTTAAAATGAATGATGTACTTCTCTTGACCAGTAGCTCATTCTTTTTAACCCTTTATCAGAATGCAGGCAAAGACTTGTATATATAATTTATGAACTTCCCCCCTCCCAACTCAAAAATGGCTAAGCCAATTTTTTTTGCAGCTTTTATTTTTTGAATGGAGATTAACCTTTATAGAAATTGTAGCCCTTCCTCCTTTCACTAGTCTTTTGAGAATACTGAGAAAGTGAAAGTACTAGGTCAGGGTGATGACACATCAAGTCTATAGTTTAAACATCTCACATTTTGAGGGAGCGAATGGATGTCACAAATGAGAATAGCTATACTATTTTTTCTCTTGGGAACTTTCAGAGAAGTTAGTAATTTTCAACCAAACTATCTTAAAATATCCTTGGATCTCTGATCATTGTGGCCTGTTATGCTACCCTTTCTGGTGTATGGTATCTTTTACTTTAGATCTCAACTTCATTCATTTTAGTTGTAGCAACCACATCTGATGATCTTGGGGTGTTGAGGGTATTGTTACAAAAAGAATAAGGTACATTTAATTGAGGCTTTTAAAATTAAAGTTAGGATACTTTGGATGGTTCTGATTCTTTTTTTCAGTCTCCTGACACACTAACAATAATTACTTTTTTCATTTTGCTGAATCAATAGGTTCACTTCCATTTTTTTTACTTCAGATAACGACGTTTTTAATAAGAAGTGAGAAATACAGGAGAGAGAAAACATATTAATTAATAAAAAAAAATCCCCCTGGGAGAGTTTCTAGATGCAGGAAGCTGTTCCCAGAACCTTCTGTCCCTATACAAATTGCTAGTTCATTTTGTGAATTGTGTTCAGAGGGCCAGCATATGGCCAGTCCCAATGCTACCAACCCCAAGCATTTAAAAATTAATGAGTCAGCCCACTCCCCAACTCATGAAATTGACTTAAAAATAAGGATGTATTAATAACAAATTTTGGGTTATTCATTTACTTTTTGTTTGTTTGTTTTGGAGCATTTAGGGTTCACATTTTCAAGCTTTTGTTTGCAACAACATGGACTGGAAACATTATTAATTGAAGCTGAGATTCTCAGTATTGCTGACCCCAAGGCTAAAAACATCTCACACCAGACACTCCAAAATCTGAGAGTTGAAGCAGGGTTTATGTGGTGCATCCATCTTGTGCTGTGCGCATGGTTAAAATCACTCTCTATACATACTTTCCATTCTAAGTTTACCACTTCAAAATGGCTATAAAGTATTTAGCCATTTCATAGGAAGGCTGGAAGAGAAGGGGTTTCAGAAATGATCTGTTAATGCATGACAGGAGGGGAAGAGTTTATCTCTGAAAAAAATAGTTTAACTGGATTTGAGTGGAACCATCTTTCTTTTTTCTTTAATACTATTGCTACCAAAGTGTGCAGAGGTTGGGGGGGGGGGGGGGCACACTCTTTATCATTGTATGTTGTCTTTGTTAATATAGAGAGTCTACTCATATAATTTTCTCCTCATAAGGAACAGAAGCTCTTAAAACTGGTGGCATCAGCAGCACTGTGATAACTGAACACTTGTTTTGCACCAAAATTCTACTTGTCCTGCCCCGATAGTGGATGATGATCTTAGAATTCTCCCTCAGGCCATTCACATTTTTCTTGCCTCTTTTCCCCAACTTTTGGGGCATTTAACATGTATTTTTTGCTCTGGCTGTATTAAATATTTATTTTGGAAGTGAGGAGAATCTTGAATTTAATGAAGAATATAAGAAAATGGCAGTGCAAAAATCAAGAAGCAAGGTGGTCAGAGGAGCAAGAAGAGAATTTTGGGTGCTGGATTTTGGGTAGACTGAAGTCTGTGCGAGGGAACAATGGAGATAGGAGGTCAGTAATCAGTGGAACAGTTCTGTATAGAAAGAGCATCCCAAGGAAGTAAGACAGTTTGTTCCTCATGTCAGGCAGTGCTGTTCTTTGACCAGTCATTGTCAACTGGTGGCTGTTTGGTTTGTCTCTGTGAAATGGCTTTATATTTACTTTATTGATCTGTAGCATGCCTGTTGCCATAGCAAAGAGGAATTTATTTACAAAGCTAAAATATGTAACTTAACTACACACAATGGCAGCAGAGCAAGATCTTCTACTGCCTACAGAAATGTTATCAGCTGTAATGTTTCATTTCTTAGCAAATGACAAACAAAACCAATAACAGGTAACTGAAGATGTGTCTTGCATCATTCTCTGAAGCTTATTAGACTTGGACTTTGGGAGATTAGCTAGGGGAATGAAGTCAGGAGACAGTGTCTTCAAAGGAGAGTGCTGACCTTGCTCCTGGAAGATCCAGCCCCAGCAAGAATTTCTGAACATTGCCACAAGGCAACAGATTGAGAGATTTTTGTCTGCAATAACCAGTGTGATAGGGTCGGGCCAGATGGCTACAGGAGAGTAATAGAAGGCAGATATATTAGCCCCAGGTTAAGTAGGTCTCTTTTCCCTGGGTAAGATAACAGGGAAGGTTCCAGAACAATCAGGAACCTTCTGGAGACAATTAAGACAGACAGGCTGATTAGAACACCTGCAGCCAATCAAGAAGCTGCTAGAATCAATTAAGGCAGGCTAATTGGGGCACCTGGGTTTAAAAAGGAGCTCACTTCAGTTTGTGGTGCGTGTCTGAGGAGTTGGGAGCAAGAGGTGCTAGGAGCTGAGAGTGAGAACGCATACTGTTGGAGGACTGAGGAGTACAAGCATTATCGGACACCAGGAGGAAGGTCCTATGGTGAGGATAAAGAAGGTATTGGGAGGAGGCCATGGGGAAGTAGCCCAGGGAGTTGTAGCTGTTCCACAGCTGTTCCAGGAGGCACTCTAGACAGCTACATTCCACAGTAGAGGGCGGGCCCGGGTTCCCCCCAAACTTCCCAACTACTGGTCAGACCCAGGAGGAGTTGACCTGGACTGTGAGTTTACAAAAACGGCCAAATTGAGGGCTGTCATGAAGCTCCAAGGCGAGCAAATTCGCCAATAAGCGCAAGACCCACCAAGGTAGAGGAGGAACTTTGTCATATCAGGTTCCAGACCATTTAATAGTAATATTGAGGGAGGCTGTTAAAGGGGCAGAGAAAGTTGAGAGACTGAGGAAAAAGCTTTCCAAAAGGAAAAGAATAAGTTTTGTAACAAATTAAGAGGATAAAGGATTCCTTCTGGCAACAAGGGGAAACCTGGGGAATTCACTCTTCCACATAGAGGATATCAGAGTGGCTTCAGCACCAAGGAACAGTTAGAGGAAAGAGGAAAAACAAACGTCGTCATATATGAATTCTAAAGTGCAAGTTACAGTAAACAATATTTTTGGCTTAACTCTAAGTAGTAAGGGAAATTCTAGTCTACATTTTTTTTACTGTATTCTAATATCTAGTTCTTAGTAATTCAGTATATACAAAAAATCCAGATTAGTACTGTATATAAAGCAATATTTATTTTTATTATACTCATTGCTTCTTTTAAAATATTTTATCCACAGTCTTAACTTTTATTCAACATCAGTTGCTGAATATTTTTAGAAGACGGTGAAAAATGGAAATAAGGAAGAGGAACGTTCTGAATTTCTTGTACCAAATTTGGCTTCTCATTTTTTGCTTCACTGAATTGACAATTTCAGTCTGTTCGTAGCAGACATCCATTTTACAAAACCATCACCTTCTTCACCACTGTTATTAACACACACATTAACTCTGAGTGATGAGGATGGATTGGATATGGAGAATGGAGTGCTATTTGACTTTTGGAAGTAGCCCTTCCAGAATAGGATTGAAGGACATTGATAGAGGGGTTTAAGTGTTTTGTAGAAAAAATAAAGGACATTAGTCTTCAGGGCTAACAGTCTGCTATCCTTAATAAACTTATTTGTATAGTGCTGTAGATATACATTGCATCACTTCAAGGTAAATATTGCCCAACTCAAAAGACCCTCCCTCAAAGAGCTTATAAATGTAAAGTGTGACTCAGTAGAAAACAAAACAAACAAAGGGTAGGATATAGTCTTGATAAACAGAATGATTCACTGACCGTTTTTTTTTTTTTAAAGTGTCTGTATTTCTGGTAACATTTGATTTGATGCATGGACAATGTGTCTCTTAATAGAGTTTTTCTTTGTTTACATTGTTAGGCTTCATTACATTTTTACTTCAACAGGCACTTGCCATTATTTGTAGAGTTCAAATAGTTTCCTTTGTGATCACTACCATACAGGCCTATAAATCTGAACAGTTTTATGGGAAATAATTAATTAGTGTCCCTAGCTGGCAAGTGTTGGTTCTTTGGCTTCTTATAATTAAATGGTGTAAGTTATTTACTGGTGTGTTAAATCCATTTGACAACATTGCATGTGCTGTTATTTTCCTTCATCTTAGTTTGCAAAATTCAGTAACTATTTAGACACTATCTGCTGTGGTCCAGTTCAGTGCATTTGTGTCAAGTTGTGTTAGAACGGGTGATGATTGAATCTTGCAATTTCTTGTTTGCAGGAAATTTTGGCACTTTAAATTTGGCATTGCTCTGATTTCTACCAAATTTGAGATTTTCTAAAAATGTCCTGTAAAGTGGAAATGCCGAAGGGAAAAAAATGAAAATAAAATGGGGAAAAAAATTGTTACAGAAACACCAACACATGGTATTTTCAAAAGGAAAAATGTTCTTAAGGACCCTGGCTGCTGCTGAATGTACTTGACATGATTCTTGTCACTTTCACTGCTGCCCACCACTGAATAACAATGGTGAAACTGACATTACACCCAGAGAAACTGCCCTGACTTCCATTTCACATGGAGCTTCTGGACTCTTAGGGTAACTGGGGCAGCCCAGGGAGTCAGCTGACTTGGGAGTCTGGAAGCCCTGGGGCCCCTGGCCTTGGTGATGCTGCCATGGAGCTATAGACCTGAGAAGCCCTGAGAGCTTCAGCTCGAGCCTGGGTTCCTGGGTGTAGAGCAGAGAGCTGAATCTTAGTTAGAGCCCAGTGCTCTCAGGGTTTCCAGACTGTGGCAGGAAGCCCTGCAGTTCCCAGCTCTGGGGCAGTCTGCCCAGTGTGTCTGTTTCAAAGATAAGGAGTACTTGTGGCACCTTGGAGACTAACAAATTTATTAGAGCATAAGCTTTTGTGAGCTACAGCTCACTTCATCGGAAATGAGCTGTAGCTCACGAAAGCTTATGCTCTAATAAATTTGTTAGTCTCTAAGGTGCCACAAGTACTCCTTTTCTTTTTGCGAATACAGACTAACAGGGCTGCTACTCTGAAACCTGTTTCAAAGATGTGGACCTTGCATGAACCCTAGGTCCCCAGCAGCCTACCTGATGAACTGACAGGAAACCAGGCAGGTTTCAGGAAAGCATTTTGGGTTTGACAAATTAGCAGTGTTGATACTCTATTTAGAACTATCCTGTGAGAACCTCTCATTCCATCAACTGCAGTGAGATGTTTGTTTTTGAAATATTAACCCAGAACATTTGTGCCTCAGAATTGATCTCTCCATATAGCAAGGTCTCTTAATAAGTGTGTGCTGTCTACTAATATGTCATGTAAGGTAATGCAATTCTGTGGCAAATATATAAAATAATTCTATCTGCAGGTCAGAAAGAAGCTGAATGGTGGAGATTAGGGCTCCCTCTTGGATTGACAGTCTACGTGAGTTGGGAGCATTGAGGAGGCCATGGAAAGCTGCATAACCCTGGATCCAATACCCCTCTTATCCTCCTACCCCCACGCAAATCGTGCATATGTTTCCCATGACAGTGGGTAAAGCAGCAGGTGGCTTACAGAAAGCCTACTCCTGTAGCTGCCGCTTAGCTCAGCTGGCTGCAGTGCTAGTTCAAATGTACAAGGCTGGACTCATGCGGCAACCTGCCAAACTGAACTGCTCTATTCCGCTGTGAAAGAACACTCGGTTCAGCCCTGTCTCCATGAGCATGTGGCTTCTCGTGAACTGCGGGGAGGGAAGTGGACTTGAAAAATTGGGGAGAAAAAAGTAAGGACAAAATAAGTAAAAGTACAAATAAATAAAAAAATAGGAAAAACACAGAAAAGGAGAGAAAGAAGGCAGGGAATGGACAGAAAGAGTAAAGGTGGTGGTGAATTTGGCAAAAATAGGTGTGAGAGGTTAAAGCTGCAGGAGGGTGTGCCAGTTTCAGTCCATGGCAATTGGTGGCTCCAAGAAAGCAGGCTGGGAACTATTAAGGTAGAAACACAAGAGTGAATTTGAGCACTCTTATTTCAAGCCAACAGCTGATTTCTTCTGCACATACCATGTAGTCAAAGGAGGATCATTTACATTCCTTTGCGACTTGCTGTAGCCTTACAAGTTTATTATACTTAATAAATTGGTTTTGCTAACAGAGTGAAAACAGCTTGCCAAGAAGTTCACTACATTGCACAGCAGCAAGAAGTATTGTCTGTTCAGCTTCTGTCTCTGCTTTCTCAAAGTTTATCTTTTTTAAGCGGATTAAACAGTTACCTTGGAGATGAACCTGATTGCCAGACTTGTCACAGTTGCTTAGTGAACTATAGAAAGGTGTATAGAACAATTATTGATTCAGTAACAGCATGTGTTTGTGGGTCAGAGAAATAGTTGGTTAGAACTTAGTGGGTAACTAGATCTATACAGTTGCCCTTAAACAAAGATTATTTATCATTTATCTAACTATTAAACAAGGTATCCGTCTTTGAAAAATAACTTCATAGAGCTGAGGAAGCCTCATTGCTTAGACCAGACAAAACATACAATATGTTGTAGGAAATAAATCTATCTTGGTAGGAAGCTGGACTAGCTGAAGTACTAGGCATTTTCTGTGTCTATTGAAGAGAAAACGCATCACCTTCTGGTTAGGAGATGAGATTTAGACCTTATTCAGCAAGCCATCCCTATTCAACAAAGAAGTGAAGCGTGTGTGCTTAACTTTAAGCACTTGCTTAAATCAGATTGACTTTGATGGGGTTTAAGCATATGCTTAAGGATAAGCTGGTGATTTAAGTATTTTGCTGAATCATGGACTTGATATTTAGGATGTCTTTCTGGCTCTGTTTCTGACTCTGTGACTTTGGACAAATCATTTATATACTGATTTTTTTCCCCCCTTACCATCTATATAATGAAGATACTTCCCAACCACACAAGTGTGCAATGAGGCAAAATTCATTAATATAAAATATATTGAGAGCCATGGAATGCAATGTGCTGTACAAATCCATAGTTATTAATGTCCATGATTCTATTATGAACTTCATAAGAAATTTAAGATTTTGTTCTGTAGTTACAGTATTTAAAACTGATTTCTCATGAACACAAGGAAGAAATGTTAAGTAGGAGGGGCAGAAGGCATTTAAAAATCTTTTTAAGGGGACCGCATAGAGGTACAAAATTTAGCTTATCTGTGCTTTTCTCCCAACCTAATAGAAATTTTAAGACCTTTAAAGACGACTTCTACCTTGACAATGTCTCTTTTTAATATAAATTTTAACTTGATTTGATTAGAAATGAGGGTAAACATAGGAAATATAAAATTATCATCTTAAAATTAGTGCTGACACCTACACTGTCTCCTCTTGAAGTGTCTGTCTTAATGATTAATTCTCAAATCACTTTTGCACAAGTCATTTACTATAGTATGTGCAGTAAAGGTCACCAACTCTTTAGTTTGTCAGTGATTATTACTGTTAAATGCCCTTGCCATATTTGATTGTTGACCTACATGTTTCATGGCCAAAAATATTTTTCAGAGTCTCTGGTCTTGTTGGTTAAACGGTGAAAAGGACATCAAATAATTGCAGGAGGATTAAAGTGATAGCTGTTTGTAAATTCAGATTTACTTGACAAAGGATTTGTCTACACAGGGACATCCAGGAAATTAACTAAAGATGTGAATTTGAAGTAGATTAGTTAAACCACATTAAACCTGCCATTCAGAATTAAAGTGGCTTTAATTCAGTTTGCTCCCAAAGTGAATTAAACTAAATTAAACTAAACCAAATTAAGGCAACTTTAATTCAGGATAACAGCATTCACACACGGATTTAATACAGTTTAACTAATCCATTTAAAAGTCACACCTTTAGTTAGTTCGGATTAATTTTCCTGGATGTCCCCATGTACCCAAGCCCTGAGATTTTCTCTATTCAAGTTTCTTGTGTCTTTTAATTTTAAAGAGATTGTTGTGCGTTTATATCAATTGCCATTAAAGGCTTTGTTTTCAAGTGGTCATTTAGTTTCACTCAGTGAATATAAAATTCAGTAAATTGATCTGTGAGGACATGGTGTGGTTCTTATTATAAACTCATTAAAATGGTATTTTTACTGGATAAAAATAGCTGTCCTGTGTTCCACTTTTTGTGTGTAACGCTCAACGACAGTAGAGTTGGAGATATTTACAGAAAACATATATTTCTGGAAATGCTACCTGCATTTGCAAGATTTTATCTGCATAAGTATGATGCAAACTAGAGGACACTAGTCAGATTTGGTCAAAACCACCTACTTGCTCGAGCTACACCCCCGGTTACAAGTGTGCTTTGATTTTGGATACGTTTGAAATACTGACTTTCCACTCCCTGCCTTGTTTACAATACATGTGAGGTCTTTCTCAGTTGCCATTAATGTAAGATGTGCTTTCTTGAGGATGACCAGTGCCATCTGCCTTCCTCACAGTTCCTAGTATTCAAGAGGCTGCAAATTCTGTTTCTAGTGTTGCCAATTGCATTGGGAATACTTGTAACAGCTGAAGTCACTTGGCAGATATCCTATGCAGATGGCTGAGACTGCTGTATAAAGCATGCAATGTGCTTATATCGGTTCAGCTCTCTATCAGAGTATGAGGGATGGTTATCCGAGCTCTTGATTGGATTACTATAATGGGTCTTTATAGGGCTATTCTTGACGACCTCATGAAAATTTCAGCTGGTACAGAATAGCTGCAGTACTCCTGTGTTCCACTGCCTTGTGTGCGCTCTGGGCACGAGGTAACTTTACCAAAACAATTTCCTCTGTTAGTGCCACCAGTTTGGCTAACTGCAGCTGGACCCGATTTGACCATGGCAATTAAAACTACTAACAGTAGATGAAAGTCCTCTTCTGTCTTTGGACTTGGCAGTTAAGGCAGTGGTGGAAAATAAGATCACAATCTAAAAATAACTCTTCAGTGGTATTTTTTTTTAAAGTGCCTGTGTGGGAATTCTGCCAGGGGAACCAACTATCTGTAATTGGTTGTTACTTCTCCTCTCTTCATTAGAGATAGGTAGCACTGTCTGTCTCCTTTACCAATCACAGCAAACTTTCTCTCGGTTCAAGTTTCTACTTCATAGTGACACAGGAAGCTTGCTCAAATTTTGCATCAGCCTGCTGGTGGGTTAGGTTTTGAAAAGGTATAGATGATTGTATAAGCGTGCAGATCAGGGATAATGACTTGGTTCTTTCTTCCCTTCCTACAACCTTAACTCATCCCGTTCCCCAGAAAACAACTTTAGATCAAGGCCATGCTCATTTGGTGATGCCAAAGCTGATATACCAATAAAATAAAAACCAGCAGGATCTTATTAAAGAGGAAAAGGCAAAATACCACATTTATTGTGAATACAGAAAGAATCATAGTAAGCAGTTATAACTATAACATTCCATTAAATTTCATATTTATTCACACATTCATTCATACACACACAGGTTCTGCAAGGTTGTTTTCATAGTTCCAGCCTTAGAGTTGCTCATGCCAAGCCACTGGCCAGGTGGCCTGGACATGAGGAGGGAGCCCTCCCTTGTCAGATGCACATCTGATGCTCCTGGATGTTGGTTTGCAGAATCAGACCCCAAAGTTCTCACTTTCTAGAGTCCATTTTTATAGGAATTTCTTCCTATGCTAGTCTATGGGAATTGCTTCATCATGCAGTTGCTGAATCAATCAGCAGATGGCACATTCCTGACGGCTCTGTGCTGCCAGATGTTATCTTGTTCTTTGGTTCTCCCATTCTTGAGGCTGTTGTGTCTGCCCCCTGGAGGTCCTCTGGTTATTTCCACTTGATGCCTTCTTCAGCGGATGATTCTTGGATCCTATGGATTCTTAGGCTGGCACCGCGCTGATCATTCAGTTATTATCCACACCAAGCATCCATCCACATACATTCTCTGTCTCTATTTTAATCAGAATTGTTAACAAAGCGAGATGAATACAACAAAAGGGCGGGGAGTCTCTGGGTGCTGTTTCTGTTACAGAGTATTGCTTTGAGTCTCTCCCTGTGTGAGTAGTTGTTGTTTACAAAGAATTGCTTTGAGAACAGACTGTGTCTTAGAATGTACTAACAGAATTAGCAGCTTGCAAGTTTCACACATAGAGGGAGAGAAACAGTACCAAAAACCAAGAGACCTCTTAATCAGTAATACCCTGGAATTTAAACTATGGGGAGTCAAACTCATTTGTGATTTTAATACAGAACTTCTTTAATATGATCCAACAAAGCAAGAGGTCTCTCCGCTTTGGAATGCAGCAGTGTTGAGACAAAGACCCAGAGAAGCATCCATATTACTTGGAGGAGCCAAGAGTCCCCAGTCCAGCTGGAGTTAACCCTTTGATCACCTCTATCCTTAACTTGACCCTGCAGGAAGGTATTGGGAGATGAGGGTTTTGGAGGTGGTAACTCTGATGCAGTGGACAAAGGAGCTCCTGCTCTCCATAATGGCAGTGTGTCTAACAGACTGTCTCGACCTCCAGGAGTTTTACTTGAATTGTCAGTGTCAAGCAACATCTTTTGGACAGACCCCAACAGTGGACATGTTTTGTGATACTGACAAATCCCAGATTCCCACTGTTCTTAGTGCTGGTACTAATGCAATTATTTACAGGGGGTTGAAGATGGGGTGCTGCAGCTGCACAGGGAGAAAGAGGCAAAAAGCTTTGCAACAGATCCAATACTATTTGTGTCTAAGGGACCCAGTCAGAGCAGCTCATTCCATATTGATAAGCACCAATAAATAAATAAGCACCAATAAATTTACAAAAGTAAGGCTTCAAAGAAGATAGGGGAGGGGAAGATAGGGATCTGTTACAACCATCTTTTAATCATTGCACAGAACACACACACTTTTGTTTTACCATTAGCATTTGGCAAACCTTTCAAAGTGTTCAGGATTGAGATTAAGTATATTATAGGCAGTGACATGCAAGTTTTTCTGTTGCACAAACTACATTAAGTGCCCAGTAGTCAGTGCTTTTTGCAATTAGTGGTTTCCATTGCTTTTGTTCATTTACAGCAGTGGTGCCCAAATTTCTCCTGTCATGCCTCCCTTACCAATAATGGAATGTGTCCGTGCTCTCTCCCCCCTACCCCCCCCCCCATTACTGCACAGTTGGCTCAGCAGAGGAGTTTGGTCTGAAGGTGGAGCTGTGGCTGGGGATAGAACCGGGGCAGAGAGGGAATGAGGGCAGAGCTGGTCTGGGGGAGGAGTTGAGGATAGAGTGGAGCTGTGGCTGGGGCGGAATGGAACTTTGGCAGGAGGCAGAGTGAGGCTGGGTGGTGCTCTCTCCCTGCCCTCCATGGGGGCTGGCCCAGGCCCCATCCCTCCCACCTGTGAGCACAGCAGCACTATATTGGGAGGAGAGCTTCTCCCACTGGTACAGTTTCTCCTCCTTGCGGAGAGGTTTTTATTATGCCGACGGTAGAGCTCTCTCCTGTCAGCATAGAGCGTCTTCACCAGATGCACTGCAGTTGCGCAACTGTATCGGTACATCTGCAGAGCTGTATGTGTAGACATGGCCTTAGAATTTTTTTATTCCCCCTCCAACTAAGCGGAACACTGACTTGACATCAGCAAATCACTGCCATTTGGTACTCACTGATAAATATGGGTTCAATTAATTCACTTTCAAGGATTATAAACAGCAATTTAACAAGCTTCGCAACTAAGCTGTGTTCATGTTTCTTTAATGTGTAATTGAAGTAGCATGGTATTTGAAGGAGCAGTGGTCATGGGGAGATATTTGAACATCTCTAGGTTGTGCAGAGATGTGTTCAATTTCCTCACCCTGAGGTTACTGATAGGCACCTATGTGTTCCAGTCTCTTCCTTATTGCTCTCATGGAAATTCTTTGCTTCTTGGACATGGAGCATATGCACTTTTTCATGTTGAACAGTGAAATTTCTACAGTGTCTCACCATAAATTCCAACTGAGCTGTACAGTTTCTGTTAATAACTAGAAAGCAGGATGATCCTTCAATCCAAGAAATTAATTATATTAGAAATAATATACAGTCTTGAATTTATCTACCCTTTTCCCACCTTGCAAGCTTCAGTACGTTTTATAGATGAAATTCTTGGAACAAGTGGAGAAAAATAGTTAGAGCTGTCTAGTAATACTTGACGTTTCATATTTTGTGTTGTCAAAAATGATGGTAGTAATAGACTGTCATACAAAAACAAAATTTATAAATACTGCTGAGCCAAACAATGAAAGCATTTTCTCTCAGTGGTGTGCACTGGATTTAAAAATTGAGGTATTCAACAGCTTACAGTAAGGTAGTAAATAAAAGATAAACAGGAAGGAGGAAAAGAAAAATCATGGCTGCTAGTAAGGGATTGTTCTACATACGTTTCAAGCACAAGAGGAATTACACCTCAGTTGCCTAGATATTCTGACATCCACTAAATTTATTGTTTAACAAATGCCTTGCCTTTTTACACATCCAAAGACTTGTTTACAACACTGAGATGGAGCACAGAGTTTTTCTTTCTTTTGGTTTGCATTTTCCTTATTCATCATTTACTTTTGTCAGTGCTGTGATGTTTGGCTTCGTTTTTGTGTGCAAGATTGATTAGACTTAAGCCAAGGATAGCAGGATGTGCCAAGGGACAAGATCACTTATTCAATATACCAAGATGCACCAATCATTAAAACAGTAATTATGCAGAGAGGGTGGTGGCAATTAGAGGGTGAGCACTGTGACTGGCCACATCCTACATGCTGCATTCTGTGATCACTGTTAAAAAAAAAACAAAAAAACAAAAAAAACAAAAAACAAACAAACAAAAAAAACACAATGGGTATCAAGTCACCTTAGTTTCTTTTTCTAAATATTGAGGGAAGAACTATGCCATCTCCAATACCATTATGTTGTATCTATTGGCAAATACGGACTTTTAAGGATGACCACTGAATATTAACGATATGTTGGGATAAGTGTCAGTTTTGGTTCCTGTAACAGTTTTGTCCCCATCAGTACAGAAGAATGGATTGACTATCTGATAACTTGATAATTTAACCATCCTCCCAGATCTCTAACCAGGATGAGCTAAATTAAAGTACTTTCAGCAAATGATGGCGGAAGAGAAATTATACAAACAAAAAAGGACAGTTTTGTGGTGGTATTTATTTTAAAAATATTTAGTCTGGGAATAGTTTCTGTGTTCAAATCTCAGAAGTTGATATGTAAAATAAACATGGATAAAGAATTATATCTACTGCTTAGGTTTACAATTGCAGATTGCTTTTCAGAAATAATAGTCTTGATGTTTTTAGCTGACTGACTGATCCTCTGGACCATTATGCCATCATGAGAACTAGGGCTTAATCACACAATCTTTCTTTTCTTACATTTTATAAGTATCCTTTCATATAATATATTTATTTATAATAATGTATATGCATATAGTGTGTATCAATTACTTACTCTTCAGATTTATTCTGTTTATTCTCTGAATCATTAGCACAAATTAAATTTCTCTTTAACCTGCCTGAGTGATTAATGCAAAATTCAGCACTCAGTGTTTTAGCATAGGGTGGTTTGAAGAAGAAAAAAAGTGTGATGTGTTAACTTAGGAAATATATTTACTAGTATCTAATTTCTAAAATATGTGGATTCCTTATCAGCTTGGTTCAATTTGTCTGTCTCAGACCCTAGCCTGTGACAAAATAGTGATTGCAACAGCAGGACTGACATACCTCATTAAGAGAATGATTATTGGTGCTATATAAAGAGTGATAGGATCTACTTGGAGCCTTTAATCCTGCAGTTGGTGAATGTAATTTACATTTTTTGCAAACCTGCGCTGAGATTTGGGTTGATAATCAAATGTTTGCACAACTCTTCTCACAAGCATTTGAAGCTGCAAGAGGGGAGCGGGATTGTAGCAGATAGTAATTGAAGTAATAGAAGCAAATACAGAGAGATCCTGGTTCTAAGTTAAGTCTGGAGGAGACTAAATGGTGTTGCTGGCCAAAGTTTGCCCCACACCTCATTGACTTCAAGTGAAGGCAGAATTTTCCCCCTTGTATCCAACTATTGATAGTGTGGACAGAAAAAGTGGATGCTCTTCATACTTGAATGGGGAGCAGAAACAAAAATTTGAAGGCTAAGGAAAAAGGCATTAATTGGGCAAGCTTTAGTGAAGAAACAAAAACAAATTACTTCTCTCCTGACTTCAAACTGAAACACTAATCATACATAATATATAACTAAGGGGAAATCTGAAAAACTTGAACAATTCACATTCCTGTAATGTGAGTCTAGTGTTTTCTGAAGTGTTGAGTTGAGACTACACTAATGTGTGCTCAGGAAGCAGAATACAACCTGTGCGATGTCTAAAGATGAGGTTGCCTGCAATGTCACACAGCCCATCTGTGACAGCTGTTAGCAAATATCTCCCGCTGTCAGAGATGGGACACTAGATAGGGAGGGCTCTGAATTGCTACAGAGAATCTTTTTCTCCGTCATTTAGGTCGCATGCTTAGGGTCTAACTGATCAACATATTTGGGATTGGAAAGGAATTTTTCCACAGATCAGATTGGCAGAGATCCATTGGGGGGGTGGGTGTCACTTTCTTCTGCAGCATCAGGTATGGGTCATTTGCTGGTGTGAACTAAATAAATTGTGGATTTTCTGTAATGTGAAATTTTTAAATCAAGCTCTGAGGACTTCAGTAACTCAACTGGAGGTTATGGGAAGTCATGGAAGAAGAGGGAGATTCCAGAGGACTGGAAAAGGGCAAATATAGGGCCAATCTTTTAAAAGTGGAATAAGGACAATCCAGGGAATTACAGACCAGTGAGCTTCACTTCAGTACCCAGAAAAATAATGGAGCAAATAATTAAGCAATCAATTTGCAAATGCCTAGAAGATTATGATAAGGTGATAAGTAACAGTCAGTATGGATTTATCAAGAAGAAATCTGTCAAACCAACCCGATAGTTTTCTTTGACAGGGTAACAAGCCTTGTGGATGGGGGGGAAGCAGTAGACATGGTATATCTTGACTTCAGTAAGGCTTTTGATACTTGTCTCGCAGGACCTTATCATAAATAAAGTAGGGAAATACAACCTAGATGGAGCTACTATAAGGTCGGTGTGTAACTGGTTGTAAAACGATTCCCAGAGAGTAATTATCAGTGATTCACAGTCAAATTGGAAGGGCATATCGAGTGGGGTTCCTCAGAGATCAGTTCTAGGTGTGGTTCTGTTCAATATCTTCATCAATGATTAGATAATGGCATAGAGAGTACTTGTATAAAGGTTGCAAGAGCTTTGGAGGACAGGATTAAAATTCAAAATGATCTTGACAAACTGGAGAAATGGTCTGAAGTAAATAGGATGAAATTCAATAAGGACAAATGCAAAGTACTCCACTTAGGGAGGAACAATCAGTTGCACACATAAAATGGGAAATGAGTGCCTAGGAAGGAGTACTGCAGAAAGAGTTCTGGAGGTCATAGTGGATCACAGGCTAAATATGAGTCAACAGCGTAACACTGTTGTAAAAAAGCAGACATCATTCTGGGACGTATTAGCAGGAGTGTGGTAAGCAAGATATGAGAAGTAATTCTTCCACCTTACTCCACGTTGATTAGACCTCAACTGAAGTATTGTGTCCAATTCTGGGTTCCATATTTCAGGAAGGATGTGGACAAATTGGAGAAAGTCCGGAGAAGAGCAACAAAAATGGTTAAAAGTCTAGAAAACATGACCTCTGAGGGAAGATTGAAAAAAATGGGTTTGTTTAGTTTGGAAAAGAGAAGCCTGAGAGGGGACATAAGTTTTCAAGTACATAAAAGGTTGTTGCAAAGAGGAGGTAGAGAAATTGTTCTCCTTTAACCTCTGAGGATAGGACAAGGAACAGTGGGCTTAAAATGCAGTTCTATGATTCTATGATTACAGAAGTGGGTGAGATTCTGTGCCCTGCAATATGCAGATCATGCCTTCTGGCATTAAAGTCTGTACATCTATGAGTCTTTCTATCTGTTTTTATTTTCTGCCTTCTTGGAGGCTTCTGAGATTGCACACATTTGATACTGGAGGTGGTAATTGAAGGGCCATGGGAGGGTTAGTGCTCACTGCTGCTGACCTTGCTGTCTTTGCTCTGCCAGTGATACTAGCTTCACTATCTCCTTTTGTTTCCCAGCACCACTGCCCCCCTTTGTTTCCTTCTCTCATCCTTGTCTTTGGGATTTCTTCCATGTAGCTATCTAAATCTGTCCCAGGAACCCACCCTGTTTCTCTCCATTTTCTCCTGAAAACCCACTTTTTCATGAGGCTTACCATGACTAGATTTATCACCCTCCCAATTTAAAAGCCAAACAAGAACAAGCTGCAGATGTTGCCAACTCCTGTGACTTTATCACGAGTCTTGCAATACTTGGGGTGTTTTTCTTAAAACCCTAGGTTATAGAATGATATGAATACATGCATCTGACGAAGTGGGTTTTCACCCACGAAAGCTTATTTCCAAAACGTCTGTTAGTCTATAAGTTGCCACAGGACTCTTTGCCGTGAATACATGAGAATCTCAGCTTTCATTTAAAAAAAAAAAAAAAGTAAGTTCCTTGCCCTCATGAGTGTAGAGAAAAGCTGAAAACTGTGACCTACGTGCACCTTTCAGGCTCAAACACCTGATAAATTAAATGATCTAAAATTGACTTAAATAAGGGACTTTAAAAAATACAATCTCATGATTTTTTGAGACCTGCCTGTGACTCATGATTTTTTAACATTTGGGGTTTGCAGCACTGTTTCTCTAGGTCTCAAGGTCTGCATATTTCCATTTTTGTTGGTCTTGCATGCTCTAAGCACCTAATGTGAGAGACTTCCTTCTGCAGTGCCGAGCATGCAGCTGGCACTTAAACAATAAATGAGATTGGTTCCTATTTGATTTTACATAATGGTGTGATCTCTAGCACGCTACATTTTCAAATTAAAAAGGGAGGTATACCTTGCTCCTGAGCTCTGTTCCTGGCTTTATTGGGGTTAGGCTACATTTGCCAAAGAATGTTATGCTTTTTCATGTATATTAACTTTGTTTTTGAAATGTCCAATTCAACAGCAATGTACAGATTTTTTTTTCCTATAAACACATGATGTACAGGGGGAGTTTAGTCTGCTTATCAGTGATAAAATAAATGGTATAGCCCTGCTTCGCAGTAGTAGTTTTACCACAGTGCCTAGGGGTCTTAGGCATGGAACAATGTAATAGATGCTGTACAAACAAGACAAGCATGGTTAGAGTCAACAACCATATTAATGGAAGAAGGAAAAGAGGGCATACAGGAGAGGGCTAAAAGCAGACGAGAAGTCATTAATGCTGATGGACTGGAATTCATGGAAAGGCTGACACAACAGCGTGTAAGGTGGTGGGGAGGCTGGTGGGTCAGAGAGGGGGAGCTCAGCAACAGAGAGATTAAAGACAGCACTGCTTGGTGAAGACCAAGTCAAGTGAACGGCCACTTTGGTGAATGGGAGGGCTCCAGGTCAAATGAAGATGTTAGCCTGAGGAAGTGTGCAGATAAGGGGTAGTCTGGGCCATCAACATGGAAGTTGAAGTCAGTGAGGATGAGTGTGGGAGATTGTGAGGATGGGGGTGGAGAGAGAGCCAGGAGTCAAAATCAGAGAGGAAGGTTGATGGGAGGACAAAAGGTGACAACAACAAAGAGGGTGAAAGAAGGGAAGAGTCTGATGTTTTACCATGTAGATCAACTGAAGAAGTTTTGAAAAAATAAAGCCACCGAGGACAGATGCTTGTCATCAGGAAGTTTATTATGACAGCTCATGACAAAAGAGCATTAAACACTCCAGATATCTCCTCCAGATGCCTCTGCTGCCAAGTGGCAAAAGATCTCTTCTGCATTTGTTACCACAGTGCCACTAAATGCCATCCAATATTTTACAATTCATCAACATTCATCACTTAAGTATAATTAGTGTTCACGATGACCCCAAATGCTGCTTGCTGCACATGGTTGATGGCTGTTCCACAAATTTAGTGTGTGTGTGTGTGTGTGTGTGTGTGTGTGTGTGTGTGGGTATATATATATAAAATAATATACATGCAAATTCATTTGCATCATCCCTTTTTACTAAACATAGAATAACTGAAATGTGTATACAGACTCCTTGCCTGCCATTTCAGATTGGTTTAAAGACTTCACAAATATAGCAGCAATGGAAAAGTCCTGTTTTACTGCAAAGTGGAAAGAGGCAGGATTTGCATATATTGGGGGCAAACCTTTTGAATGAATGAGTTAAACACAGATTATTTGAAAATAATTTATTAATGGTTGTACTTGTAAATACATGAGAACCTCTTGAGAAATGCCATAAAGGACGTGTCTTCTTTAAGAAAAAAGGTGGATTTTTTTTAACCATGCTTTAGTTAATATGTGATAAGAAACCACCTTTTTTTCTTAGAATGGACATATGTATGAATAGTACAAATGTCCCCTCTAAGCTTTTTAAAGACATGTATGTCTGGTTGAACTTTGGATACAGGGTGGATCTTGTGATTTTTTTTCTCTGAACACTCATGAAGAATTGAAGGACAACAGAAGAATCTGAATAGACGATAGCTTCTCATGCATAGAGAGAAACTTTGGAACATACTTTTAAAGATGCGCTGAAAGAATTATAAATACATATTGTGTGCATAAAATGAGTCTACTTATTCTTCTGTGGGATTTGGTGATCTTTGTTTACATTACAAGCCTGAGGTTTTGTGGATTTAGTTTATTTTGAGAGACTATTTTGAGATGAGCTGTCATTACAAAGCTGTATTAATGTCTATTTATATAACACACATAACTGGACACAATGCAATATTAAAAAAACAAGAATTATTTTAAATTCTCTGTTCAGTTTGGACATAATCTGTTGTTTTTCTCCTCTTCCCCCCCCCCTTTTATTTTTTTTTTAATTTTCATTCTTCTATTCCTGCTAAGGAGGACAATCTTGTACAAAGGGGTAGGTTTTGCACCCTTTGAAAATTGGCAGACTCTAAATTCCTAAGGCAGTGTTTCTCAACCTTTTTGATACCAGGGACTGGCTTGCTGTCTTCCTAAACTGTGTCAGGGAGATCTCGGGCCGGTGCTGGTCTATGGACCGGTCATTGAGAAACATTGGCCTAGGGTATCAAAGAACAGAAAGTGCTTTGCTTCTAAAGCTGTTTGGAAAATGTTAGATAAAACTTTTCTCCAAAAAATGTCCTTTTGCTGAAAGGATGTTTTGCAGGCATCGACTGACTTTGACAAAAATGGTGTCAGGATGTTTTCTCTGGTTCAGGATTTGGGGAGGGGAAGACCAATAGCCTGGTGGTTAGGCCACTCACCTGGGATGCGGAAGACCCAGGTTCAAATGGCTGCTCCAAATCGGGCAGAGCCAGCTGTGATGAGGATACTTTATAAGCTAGAAGTGAATAGGGCTGGCTTGAAAACAACTATTCCATTTCATGGGGAAAAAAAATGAAGTTTTGACAGATGTTTTCATTCCAATGCCCAATGAAATCCAATAGCCTGATGGTTAGGACACTTATCTCAATGGAGAGTGTGAACTGAACCTGGGTCTCCCATGGGGTGAGTGCTCAACTACCAGGCCATTGGATATTCTGGAGTGGCACAATCTCTTCACAAATTTTACACTGTTCATTGGAATGAAAACAAATGTCAAAAGTTGAATTTTTGTCGCAAAACAGAATTGTTTCCTGGCCAGTTATATTCGATTCTAGTTTCTAAAATATCCTCATGGCTGGCATTTTGCATCTCAATGAGTGCAGTTTTCTTGGTTTCACTAACTGTCATTTACACCAAGACCTCTTTATATTGTAATGAGAATTTGACATGGATCTAAATATATTTTACTCCCACATCAAAGGCCCCTTTACATTGTGTCGTAGTATATAGTGTTCCTAGTGTAAATGAAGATTAGTCCCAAAGTACTGAGAGTAATATAGAATCTTATGACATCAACTGTGACAAAGATATCCCATCTGTAGGCATGAGAAGCACTTGAGTGCTTAATAAAATGTTTGTTTTAAATGTACATTGTTACAGTTCAAAGAAGGAATCTGTAAACATAGTTTTATATCTTCTTATATTTGTGTTCTCTAGTAATTTGGTTTACAGTAATGGAAGGTGGCTGACCTTTGAGAGCAGAGATTGCAAATTAGCCCAATCAATTGTGTTCATTTTGTGGTGGCATTTTGTCTACAGAAGGTTAGAGGTGAGAAAGCCCCTCTTGCTTATCTGTTTGGCTTTGACTTGAAATACAATCTTTGAGGTGAAAGGCTGATATTTTATCTATGCAATCTTTTCCTGCCATTTGATAACCCTTCCATCAGAAAATGAGCTTTATAGTGGCATTAAAAATACATGCCTCAAATTAAAAGTAACTTTGGTACTGTGCTTGGCCTTTAATTATATAACTTGAGCTGCTGAAGAATGATGATTGCTTGTTCCTTAATAGCTATTTTGTACAATTAGCTTCTGAAAATGTTGTGCATTTATCTTGTTGTTGTGAAGTAGCTCAGAGGACAGGAGAGTGATCAGATATAATCACATGCAGTAGTATGACAGGCACTGAACTACTGCTGTCTTTCTGGAGTTAGTATTAGTTCTCTGGTTGTCATGTTGACAATTTCTTTTATTCCTATGGAAGAAGGTGCCATCTTTTGTGGAGCAGAATGGCAAATGTCATGGGCAACACCAAAGCTCATAAACATACATTTTAATGGCCAGCATCACCAAAACAATGAATTATAAGGTACTTTGAATGTTTCAGAGAATTTGTCGAGAAACAGAGAATTTCCCCGTAATGTTTAGCTTCTTGGAGTTATGTTAATAATTCTGTTTTTTGAAAGGTGGTTTTGTCTTTGTGGGAGGGTTGGGTCCCTAAGATTTCTCTCCTCCTTCATTTTGTTGTTTTCTCCCCCGTCAGGCTGGTATAATAGGAATTTGCTTTGCAGACTAAACTATGAGGTGGGGTGTATGTGTGTTAGGGAAGGGTTAAAAAAACACACACATACACAAAGGAGTTTAGGAGGAAGGGGAAGCTGGCCCTGCCTAAGAAAAGCTGGCCTGTTTTCTTTGGGAGAGCTGGTCCTTCTCTCTCTCCCCCCCCCCCCCCAATCCTGTGTTTCCTTCCCCCTAACTGTCTCCTCTTTCCTCATCAGAACTGTGATCTGCATCACCTTGATTGCCTCCTGCTGTCATGCCTACCTTTTAAGAGATCAGTTGCTTGATTACATCCCAGTCTCCCAGGCTTTTCCCCACAAATGCGCAGTAAGCCAAGAACTAGCAGACATTCTGAATTTCACATTTTTTCTATTACTTTTTGATGACAAATGGTTAATTTCACATTGTCTGACAAATTTTTGATCATTAATATAAATACACAATTCACTCCCTCTGCTTCACTATTTCAACACATTTAGGCCTGGAATCTCCCTTATGTTAGGACCATTTTGTGCATAGCTAACTACTTGGGGTTCCTCTGGTGGTGCAGAGGTGACATAATGGCTCATATGTTTCAGAGTAGCAGCCGTGTTAGTCTGTATTCGCAAAAAGAAAAGGAGTACTTGTGGCACCTTAGAGACTAACAAATTTATTAGAGCATAAGCTTTCGTGAGCTACAGCTCACTTCATCGGATGCATTTGGTGGAAAAAACAGAGGAGAGATTTATATACACACACACAGAGAACATGAAACAATGGGTTTATCATACACACTGTAAGGAGAGTGATCACTTAAGATAAGCCATCACCAGCAGCAGGGGGGGGAAAGGAGGAAAACCTTTCATGGTGACAAGCAGGTAGGCTAATTCCAGCAGTTAACAAGAATATCAGAGGAACAGTGGGGGGTGGGGTGGGAGGGAGAAATACCATGGGGAAATAGTTTTACTTTGTGTAATGACTCATCCATTCCCAGTCTCTATTCAAGCCTAAGTTAATTGTATCCAGTTTGCAAATTAATTCCAATTCAGCAGTCTCTCGTTGGAGTCTGTTTTTGAAGCTTTTTTGTTGAAGTATAGCCACTCTTAGGTCTGTGATCGAGTGACCAGAGAGATTGAAGTGTTCTCCAACTGGTTTTTGAATGTTATAATTCTTGACGTCTGATTTGTGTCCATTCATTCTTTTACGTAGAGACTGTCCAGTTTGGCCAATGTACATGGCAGAGGGGCATTGCTGGCACATGATGGCATATATCACATTGGTAGATGCACAGGTGAACGAGCCTCTGATGGTGTGGCTGATGTGATTAGGCCCTATGATGGTATCCCCTGAATAGATATGTGGACAGAGTTGGCAACGGGCTTTGTTGCAAGGATAGGTTCCTGGGTTAGTGGTTCTGTTGTGTGGTGTGTGGTTGCTGGTGAGTATTTGCTTCAGATTGGGGGGCTGTCTGTAAGCAAGGACTGGTCTGTCTCCCAAGATCTGAGAGAGCGATGGCTCGTCCTTCAGGATAGGTTGTAGATCCTTGATGATGCGTTGGAGGGGTTTTAGTTGGGGGCTGAAGGTGATGGCTAGTGGCGTTCTGTTGTTTTCTTTGTTGGGCCTGTCCTGTAGTAGGTGACTTCTGGGTACTCTTCTGGCTCTGTCAATCTGTTTCTTCACTTCAGCAGGTGGGTACTGTAGTTGTAGGAATGCATGATAGAGATCTTGTAGGTGTTTGTCTCTGTCTGAGGGGTTGGAGCAAATGCGGTTATATCGTAGCGCTTGGCTGTAGACAATGGATCGAGTGGTATGATCTGGATGAAAGCTAGAGGCATGTAGGTAGGAATAGCGGTCAGTAGGTTTCCGATATAGGGTGGTGTTTATGTGACCATCACTTATTAGCACCGTAGTGTCCCGGAAGTGGATCTCTTGTGTGGACTGGTCCAGGCTGAGGTTGATGGTGGGATGGAAATTGTTGAAATCCTGGTGGAATTCCTCAAGAGCTTCTTTTCCATGGGTCCAGATGATGAAGATGTCATCAATGTAGCGCAAGTAGAGTAGGGGCATTAGGGGACGAGAGCTGAGGAAGCGTTGTTCTAAGTCAGCCATAAAAATGTTGGCATACTGTGGGGCCATGCGGATACCCATCGCAGTGCCGCTGATTTGAAGGTATACATTGTCACCAAATGTGAAATAGTTATGGGTCAGGACAAAGTCACAAAGTTCTGCCACCAGGTTAGCCGTGACAGTATCGGCTCATATGTGACTCTTTATTTCTAAGTCTGGCATAGGGAATGTGGCTCAGTCTTTCCTCTTCCTGATCTGTAGATGCCGTAGTGCCATTAGCAGATGACATAATTTAGAACAACCAAAAGGGTGCTGTAAATTATGTCATGAAGCAGGCCTGATGAATAGATAGGATTGGGGAAATGCAAAGGTAACTTAAAGCCATCTGTTCACATACCTTTCCCACTGAGTTCAACTGTTCACTCCTCAGTTGCATCCCAAGACTGGGGCCTTTGACTGAGTGAATGTTGTGTGTTAGGAGATGTTTCTCTTAATTAAGCTTAGTGTTAGCAATGTTCTGTACTCCACTGTAGATTAACGTGCCCCTTCACAAGAGTCACCATTCATTCAAAATACTCTGTGTCTCATTTTGTGCCTTAACTGCTTTCTGAGGGAGTTGGGACAATGTAAACTTCTGTTTCATTGAAGACTGATAAACTGAAATGGATCACAAATGTGAATGTGCAGATTTGTGGAGACAGAAGAGGGGTAGAATAGGTTGGGTTGTAATTCATCTTAATGTACTGCAAAGAAACTGTGTTGAAACAGGAATAGGGTGGTATTCCAGTGAATAGTCTGATTGGGGGAAAGCAGCTGCGACAATGGCATAGAAAGTGGACTTTGTGAAGCATGTTGTTTACTTACCTGCAGAGCAAGCAGGCTCTCCTGTTGTTATGGAGGTGGTTCTGTGTCTTTGGATGGCTGTTTCAAATTGCATTTGCAAATCAGCAATTTTTTAATTAATTATTTTATCCAGCATGGACTAAAGAGAGTAATTTTATTTAAATTTCCTTATCTTTGACTCAGTAATATAACATTAATCTTGGGTTGGTGGTTATTCATTTGTACAACTTAAGTACTTGTATTGTAAGATTCAAGGTGAACCTTGCAATCTGCCGTGACCCTCTTTCCTCCCATGTTTATTTCCTGGTTTTATATTCAGCACCCATTTCTTAGCCTCAGTGACACATCTAGAGTTCTATTAAAAACCAGCATAAGGAATATGTGTCCAGTGAAACTCCTGGGGAAACTGAGAATTTTACTTACAAATAGAGATGGCAAAATGTAGAAATGAATTGAAGGGGTGGAGGATGTGGTATTTTTGCGTGAATTGGGATTCTTCTTTAACTTGGCTAAGAGCTAAAACATCTAGTTTCTGGTGTGTAGGATTGGTGAAGGCAGAACGGTCTTAGTTATAAATAGTTTCTTCAGTTAGTGGAGAAAATACCCTGGAACCAAGCCTCAAACTCCTTAGGGCTTAGCTCCCTCTGGCCTCTTTAAGAAGTTTGGCAGATATTACTGTGTCTGGACCTCTTCTGCAAATTTTCATTCTATCACAATAAGAAGTAAAATGTCAAGTGTTCTTATTTTATGGGTGTTACTTGCTCTCACTCCTATCCTTCACTTAGCCTCTAAATAAAATTGTGGACATTTTTACTGAAGAAGGATCAAGATGTTTTCAGCTGTGCATTGTTCATGAATCTCAGCCTTTAGGCTGGCACACCCTGTGGCATGTCCAAGATCTTGGGTACAGAGCCTTTATAACTCACTATTTCTTCTCCAACTTCTCCTTCAGTCAGTTAGCCAGTGCAGTTGGGGCCTGTGTGAAAGTTTAAGAACTCCCAGATGGTGATTAACAACTTGAGAGCCAAATGCTGCTGTGACCGTTTTATGGTGTAATGCCTCATGCAAACCTTTTCAAAGGGTGTAACCCTTTGCGATGATGGGTAGTGACTTCCTGGATCAGAGAAATAGGTGGTAGAACATGGAGCTCCTTTACTTTGTCCTACAGCAAGGTTTTTTTAATTTTTCATAGCATCTTAATAGAGAGAACCTCATGAACCACTACTTATTCACAATTGTATAACACCCCTGTGGCTACTACAGCAGTTGCTCACAGGTAAAAGTAATATTAGGACTGTACTGTATCTAGTTTTAGCTCTCTAATGCAGTTCAGTGGCTGATAGGAGGAGGAGAGCCAGCCAGCCAGCCTTATGTGACCAGCGAGCTCTCTACAGACCGTAGTTTGGGAACTACTGTTGTATTATACTGAGAACATCGCTGGGACTCTCTGCCGCCACCCTGAGACCTCTGCCCTTCAATTTCATTGTTCTGTGATTCTTGCCAGAGTCACTTTTTAAGCCCTATTTAGAGGTCAAGCAGCAGCAGCGTGTGTTCATTTCTATCGTGGAATCCCACAGGAGCATTTTTAAACTGGATCTGAAAAATGTAGTAGCTTCATGATCCTGTGTCAGATTTCAACACCTGGTGAAAAGATTAAAGGTGTGTGCACTGGGTCTCCCTTGAGTGATTATGAGAAGATAGAAATATCTATTAATGTTTGCTCACAGCTTAAGAGTAGAATCATAGAATATTAGGGTTGGAAGAGACCTCAGGAGGTCATCTAGTCCAGTCCCCTGCTCAAAGCAGGACCAACACCAGGTAAATCATCCCAGCCAAGGCTTTGTCAAGATGGGCCTTAAAAACCTTTGATAACAATATTACTAACTTAACAAGCAAGGTAGCTTTTGAACTCTTCAATTTTTAAATCTCGGAAGAAGTGAGTCTGAAAACCAACAGAGAGGAGGGTGTTTCTTAACTAGCAGATTGTAAAGGGGCTAGATTCCAAAGTTTTTACCCAAGTGATTGATTTACTGTACTGAAAATCCTCTAGGGCCCTGTCAGCAAAAAACCCTGCCTCACAGCATTAGTTAAGCATTCAAATGGAAGTAATTATATTTTCATGGTTTCTAAATTAGCTCAGCAAAATTATCTGGAACTGTCACAAGGGAGATGCATTTTATTATGTCAACACATTTTTTTACATATTAGGACAAAATTTGTTTAGACATCCGTCCCCACCTCTCTCATTTCAAGCTGTTTTCATTGCATTTCTTACTGGAAGTATTTCACTTAGCAGTGTATCATTTTTCAAGTGTTTACATTTACTTTTAGTTGTAGATTATTAATTAAAACCCTAATACTTGAAATCTTTAAACTGCTGAAACATCAGATTTAATTATATTAAAAATGTTGATGTGATCGGAGTCTCTAGCATTCATATTCTTGTAAGTACTGTTTATCTTGCCATTTATGGCCTTTTAGCTATGGGATGTTTGTTTTTCTAGAGAACAAACTTGACATTAACCAATTTTGTTTCCAGTACATCTGGAGCTGATCAAGTGTTCTTTTACAAATGTAGAATAAAAGAACAAACAGACCCCATCTTCCAACCAAACAAACTTCATGGATTTATTGGGTTTACTTTAACTTTAAACTTTAAATATTTTAAAAATCATTAACCTATTCAGACTCATACAAACTGGTCACAAAGTTTCCAGGATAAAGTTATTTTAGAGACAAAAGTATCTCCCCTGCACTCATTCCCAACCTTTTCTCTAAATTCCAGTTTTAACTAGAATTTCCCCTTCATTTAGTTTTGTTAGCCAAAAGTATAAAAATGGTGCTGGAGCTGCAAATATTAGATCAGAATAGCCACCTTCAGGATTTCAGGTAATAGACTGGAGAGAAAACAGCATGAAAAGCAAAGTTAATTCCATTCCCAAGCTGAAGCACTGGATGGTTTTTATATTGTCATCTGTCATGACTATAATCCCTTCTGTATACAGTCTTTTAACTCAGTTCTCAGCACCAAGCATTGGAATTGACCTGTGGATGAGTTCAAGGTTTGGGCATTTAAGCTAGCAAGAATCCATTTTTGTGTGTGTGTAGCTTGACAGAAAAGTTTCTCATGTTGAGTGCTCTGTTGAAGTGGTAAGGCCAATTAGATCTTTGCCAGTCATGGAATCTGCTCTCAGAAATTTCTTTTTAGCTCTTGTTAATGATGCAAAGCAGAGCCTAAGGGGGAAAATAAGGCCAGTGAAAGGAAGACTTGTTGCTGTAACCAAGTGGCGTGTGTGTGTGTGTGTGTGTGTTCATATATACTACATACATATAGATGTGTATATATGATATTTTCATAAAGGAAAAACAAAAAAAACAAACCCAATTATTGTTCCTTAAGGGGAATCCTCCTTTAATATAGCTGAACCCCACACATTATATTCCCCACTTTTTCTCCTGTACACTAAGTTCCATACACCTCAAACATTTGCTGTAACACAATGTACACACCAAATTAGTCACCATCATACTATGACACATAAAGTCTTAATTCTGAGCTTAGCTGTACATGAATAGTAAGCATTTCTATACTGAGGAATGATGTGATGTGAATGTTGTATGTGATTTTTTCCCATGGGGATGATACTATGATGTCAGAGATAAGGGTTCATATTGAAGTGCTAGTCTCTGGTAGCTTGGTATTTCCTCTTTTAATGGTTTAATAGTAAGTTCCAATTTACAGTCTTGCAGGGTAACAAGATATCAGACTTCTAAAATGGGACACTTTTTTTTTTAATACAAAAAATAGCTGTCACTAGTCTAGGACTGTAGAATAACACAGTTAGCTTGATTTTGACTAATTGTGGTTTAACCTAGGCAAGATCCTTTGCTACAACTCAGCCAGCTAAATTGAGCTACAGGGCGTTACCTTGCATCTACACTAGGAAGAAGTTTAGGTTGAGCTTAGACTGTGTTATGGTTACCCTGGAGATTTCTCTTGAGTAGGGTTTAAAGGTATTAGCTAATGTGTTCTAATTAACATGTCCTAGAAATTCTAATGTAGACAAGTCTGCTCCGACTTCAGCACATTCTAAATGGGCTGAGTTAAAGTCTAGGGGCGAGTCAGGAGGGCCAGCTTAAGTTGTGTTTCAGTTTTCACCACCTTGTATATGCTATTAGTGTTGTTGTAGCTGTGTCAGTCCCATGGTATTAGAGAGACAGGGTGGGTAAGATAATACTTTTTATTGGACCAGCTTCTGTTGGTGAGAGAGACAACCTTTCAAGTTTATTCAGAACTCTTCAGGTCTGGGAAAAGTACTTAGAGAGTAACAGCTAAATACAAGGTGGAACAGATTGTTTAGCATAACTTGTTGACGTATATTTCAAGAGACCACCATTCATTGGAGGTTGTTTAATTTTGCCAATAGAAAAGCTCTCGGGAGAACCGATAAGGTGATTTTCAGAATTGTTTTACTGTTACTGATAATTACATCATGGGACATCAAATGAATCCTACATCTTTTAAATGAATTCATTATTGAAAGAGGAGAAGCTGTTGAAGTATTGTTGAGCCAGTATGGGCTTTGATAAAGTGTAATGGGGAGAGGGAAGAATTAACTGGAAAAGAAATGTACAAATTTCAGACTCTTAGTGATGAGCATTACAGTAATGAAAATGACAGGGAAAGATCCTCCCTCCCCCAATACTTTTTTACCCACTTTTTTGTAATTAAAGTGTGTATCCTTGTTATCTAAATGAGATTATCTGGTGGCATTTTATCCATGATTATGGGAGATTTCCATGTAGGTATATCACACCAGCCAAAGAGGAGAGGAAGGTCTCTAAAACTATATTGAATACGTGTCCACCTTGCCTCTGTGATGCCCCTTCGTGGCCCAGCAGGGCATGAATTGTTCAGCTGCAGGTTTTTGCTGGTAGGCCGCTGTTACTTGTGAGGTCTGAGGTAGCGGTGCTCTGGTTCTCTGGCTAAGGCACACTTCAGGCCTACTCCTTCCTGGGTGCTATGGGCCAAAATAAATCAGGAATCGAAAACTACAACCCAAAACAGGGTTGTCTGATGAAACTTCAGTAAGACCCCACCCTTCTATTCAGGGCTTGTCTTCAAATAGTCTGTGCATCAGCTTATCCCTCAGGGTCTCATCATCTGCAGGGGCCCATCCAGTTGGCAAGCTACCTCAGTCTCTGAGCTGCATCCAGATTTTATGTGAGGAGAAGCGGCACTCAGCTCTCCCTCCTAGGCAGTCCTGACATGGGCTAGATCGCCTCCTTTTAACTCCTTTCCCCGTGCCTGGCTCTTGCTGCAAGTCTAGTGGGGTGGGACCAGTTTGGGGCCACATATTGTCATTAACCCTTTTGTTGCCAGCATGGGGCCTGCGTTTCTCATTGCAGAATACTTTTTTTTTTAAACCAGTCAATAACTTTCTTCAGTCTCCACTATCTTATGACATGTCTGACTCTTTGAACCATGCTCTGAAGATACAAGAAAGGAACCTGGATTGGAAACTGCATCTATGCCAAGAACATGTTTGTTTTAAAATTTAGTCTTTTACATTATAGTAAAGTAGAAATAGAGGAGTATTCACACTCCAGCCCCAGTGTATGCAGTCATTAGCTCATTGTGCATACTGATGCCTGTGTATGCACACAGCTTGCTTATATTACATATGCAAAGCTATATTAAAAGAATGTTAAGATTACAAAGTCAAACAATAAAAAGTCAGGCATAGGTATTCTGTTTTTTTCAGAGGCCACAGAATGGATGGAGCATTTCTTAATGAGCCACCATTCAATATTTTTATTTTCTCCTCATTGTTTGATGTGTGACCCCAGGCCTTATTATTGAACACTATTCAAACCCTGCTCTAAAGACAGAATTATTAACTTCTTCATGGGCTTTTCTGACCCTCAACATTGTGGCATCTGATTGCTTCATAAAGATTGATTTTATTTTCCTAACACCCCTGTGAGATCGGAAGTGGTATTTTTCCTATTTATAGATGGGGAACTGAGACACAGGGAGATTAAGATCAAAAGTGTCCACTAATTTTGGACGACCAGTTTGAGACTCCTAGGATCTGAGTTTTCAGAGTACAGCACTTCATTCCTACGCTCAAAGTAGAGCTCCCAGTGACTTCAATTGCAGCTATGAGTGCTTAGCCTCTGAGTCTCAAGTCAGGCATCTAATTAATGAGGAACACAATTAGTGGCCACCTGTGAATGGTTTGGTTTAAGTGCCTTGCCTCGCATCACATGGAATTGTGGTGACTGGCTCATCGCTCCGCACCATGTTGTCCCACAAGACATTCAAGATCAAGTGATTCCTTGTCAAGAAGCAAAAACAGAACCGACCCATCCCACAGTGGATATGCATGAAAACTGGCAATAAGATAAGGTACAACTGCAAAAGGAGACATTGGCAAAGGACCAAGCTGGGCTTGTAAAGAGCTGCTCTAATGGGAACTCTAACGACACGTGTCTCTTCAGCCCCAAGACCTGAAACACGCATTGCTACAAAAACTACCACTGACCCATTTTGGAGTGTTGAATCTTGTTGTTCTCTCCTTCCTGCACCCTTAAAAATAAAACAAAAAATCACATGGAATTCCGTGGCAGAGGCAGGGATAGAATCCAATTATTCAGTGCAGCATTCAATTGTCATAACTGGGGGACTGTACTTTCTCCTCTCATGCAATTCCCTTCCTCCTTCACTATACACCTTCCAACTTCTGTAACAAATGAAGCAAGGGTCCTACACACAATGGCCTCATTCATTACACAACTCTGATTCATCTACAGATCACAGCCTATCCTGTGCACTGAATGAGACAGTTCTGTGAAAAATATAGTATGTAATCATAATAAAAAAAGATTGTCATAATGCATATGTACAAGGGCTCAGAATAAAGGTTGCACAGCCAATATTAAGTTTTCGGGTTGCAAAGGTGATAAGAATTTTCTGTTACAAAAGTAATATTCTTTATCTCAGTGACAGTCCTGTTCTGTCTTTGCATGGCAGTGGACACAGTTATATAGTAGGACGTATCCATTCCTAAATGATAGGATTTTACCAGTATTATCACCTAAAAGAGCATGAGTAAAATGTTGTATATTGTCAAGTATCAGGGGAGCTGTGTTAGTCTGTATCCACAAAAACAACAATAAGCTTATGCCCAAATAAATCTGTTAGTCTTTAAGGTGCAACCAGACTCCTTGATGATTTATGTTGGACTTCATGGTCATATTAGCCTCGAATTTTTCAAAGTTGTGATAAAACTGCTTGGATACATGGAGCTCTCAGATATGACTATTTTTAAAGGATGGAGTGGCGGGGGCACACAAGCTATCTGAGATTGCTTTTCGACATTTTGAACTTCCAACTTAATCTTTTTCTCGAATATGAATAATTTCTCTCTTCCCTTTCCAGTGTTAAAATCAGGCACTTATAATGTTATGAAATGAAAGCGCTAAAAGAACCCTGGAGTTGAGAAACTTTGCTGCACTTTTACCATATAAAATCTTAGAAATATGAATATTTTACATCACTGTATCATAAGAACGGCCATACTGGGTCAGACCAATGGTCCATCTAGTCCAGTATCCTGTCTCCTGACAGTGGCCAATGCCAGGTGCTTCAGAGGGACTGAATAGAACAGCCAGTCATTGAGTGATCCATCTCCTGTTGTCCACTCCCAGTTTCTGGCAGTCAGAGGCTAGGGACACCCCTATCCTCCGCTGGGTGCAAATAAATAGCATATAGTAGCATGTGGCAGAGATTTAATTATTTGTATGTGTGAAATGTAGCCTTCATATTCTGAGATTTGAATAAAAATTCCTCCTCCTCCTCTGTAAGTAAATTCAATGTTTTGGTCTTCCTTTCACCTTATGCTCCCCAGCCGTCTACATTTCTGCATTTGTCTTGCTCCGCTACCTTTTGTTATGTAGCCTTTTCATGTTTTCCCCTATGAGTTTTCTTCATCTCTTCATTTTAATCTTTCCCATCCACCTTTCCTTTTTTGAGGTGGGTTTTGTAACACTGCCTACAGTTACTCAATAATGTTACTACCAACTTCAGGGCAGACCGTTATGAAGCAGGGCACAATCCCTAAATTGGTTGTGAGTTCTCTATTTAGATTGCACCAATTAAATATCAAGGCACTATATATAAGGCTCCGAGTCTGTCATGGAGATCACAGAAGTCATGGATTCCGTGATTTTCTGGGACCGCCAGAATTTCTGCAGTGTCCAGTGTAGCTGGCCTGAGGGCTGCCTGAGCAGCTTGGGCAGCTTCCGTGTCAGCCGCACCGACTGCTGCTGGGGCAGTCTTGGGCCACCACGCCCGCTTCCCCCCAGCAACAGCAGCAGGAATTTGGGTGTGGGAGGAGGCTCAGGGCTGAGGCAGGGAGTTGGGGTGTGCGGAGGGGTGAAAGCTCTGGGTGATGCTTGCTTCGGGGGGCTTCCAGAAGCGGTGACATCTCCCTCAGCTCCTACACAGAGGCACGGCCAGGTGGCTCTGCACACTGCCTCCACCTGCAGGCACTGCCCCCTGCAGATCCCTTTGGCCATGGCTCCTGGCCAATGGGAGCTGTGGAGCAGGCGCTCGGGGTGGGGGCAGTATGCAGAGCCCCCCATCCACGCTTCTGCCTAGAGGCCGCAGGGACATGCCGGCTGTTTTCGGAAGTCGTGTGGAGCCGGGCAGGGAGCCTGCCAGCCCCCCTTCACTCCCCAGCAACAGCAGGGGTCCCGGGCCATATGCTGCCACCCGTTTCCACCCCCCCTCCAGCACTAGCAGGGGTCCCAGGCCATCCCTCCCGAGTTCCCAGGCCATCCCCTGCCCCAGAGCACCCACGTTTTAGTCGGGGGTATATAGTACAATCATGGACAGGTGACCTGCCGAGCATTTTTGTTTACTGCTCGTGACCTGTAATGATTTTTATTAAAAATATCTGTGACTAAAATGTAGGCTTATCTGTGTATATATAACCAATTATAAACTCCTCAGGCACTATAACAGCATAAACATGAAAAGGAGTACTTGTGGCACCTTAGAGACTAACAAATTTATTTGAGCAGTGAACTGTAGCTCACCAAAGCTTATGCTCAAATAAATTTGTTAGTCTCTAAGGTGCCACAAGTACTCATTTTCTTTTTTGCAAATACAGACTAAAATGGCTGCTACTCTGAAGCATAAACATGGAGACATAGACAGTCCCTTTGGGTAGTGTGATCTGTCTCACCACGCACATGAGCATATCATTGTGATGGGTGGTCCCTTCAGCAGCATTCAGGTTATTTCCAGTCCCACAGGACCAGTCACTTACTTACCTGATGTCGTTGCACCTTAGATTTCAGTCCAAAAACAGGGCTTGTAGCTAATCCTATAATAAACTATATGAAGATTTATTAAATAGGAAAAGGAACTGAGATATTTACAAGGTTAAAGCAGGTAAACCTAAGTACATAAATGAGTTACATTCTTAAAATTTCAAAAGGAAATACAAGCCTCTTTAGTAAGGAAGCTCTCTCTATCTTTTGGAGCTAACTCAGGCTAAGTAGCTGGGGTTCTCCTGCTTATGCCTAGAAAACCTCCCCGCGACCCCCTGAGTCCAAGCAGTATAGAGATAATTGGTTCCATCTTGTTAGCGGTTTTTATACCCCTCCTGCCTTGTGCTGTGAGCTGCAAGCTTAGCAGATGGGAAGAATCCACTTGCATGACTCGTCTACATGGGGGTGGGTTGAAGGGAAAGCAGAACAACAAACATCTTTTGTCCTCTTTAATGTCCCACAATACTCCATCAGGTGTTAATGGACCTTTCCTGTTTTGAAGGCCATAACACTTTCTGTTGAAGGTCAGCACGTCACACTGATTAATGACTCTCTCCTGTCCGCAAGAGATGGATCTTCCATCGAAATGGGACCAAGGCTGTGGAACTTGCTGCCAAATGCAAAAAAGAATGGCCACCACCCCCTGTACCACAATCAAAACTGAATTCAAACCCTGTCTCACTGACTTAGCTTGCCTGCAATAACCCTCTGTAAGATGACAGCATTCTCGCACTTTAATACATGTATAAAGTCATATTGGTGGGATTGTTTTTAAGTATCTTTATTCTGGCAGTGCTAAAAAGAGAGATTTGTGTACTAATGTGGACACAGCAGTGAAATGAGGATAGATATATGCACAGAATTAAACAGCAGGCCAGAACATTTATTAAACTTTAACACAGGGCTGGTCAACCATACTCTCCTATACTACGCATTTCATTGGTTCCAGTGCAGGGTTTACAGGGCTTTTTTTAACCATATAACCTATAACTCGGGGTTTCATAGAACCATAGGGTTAGAAGGGACCACAAGGGGCATCTAGTCTAATCCCGTGCCAAGATGCAGGATTCTAAAGGATTGTGTCTAAACCATCAAAGACAGATGGCTCCATCCAGCCCCCTTTTGAAAACCTCCAGTGAAGGAGTTTCTATTTCCTCTCTAGGCAGTCTGTTCCTTTGTCCTACTGTTCTTACTGTTAAATTAAATCTCAGGAAAAACGTCCTAAATCTGCTATGCTGTAATTTGAACCCATTGCCTCTTGTTCTCCCTCTGTGGCAAGAGAGAACAAATTTTTTCCATCTCTTTTATGGCAGCCTGTCAGGTATTTGAAGATTGTTATCAAGTCCCCACCTCCCCCCTTAATCATCTCTTTTCCAAAATAAATGTACCCAGTTTCTTCAGCCTTTGCTCATATGGCCTGCATTCCATCTCTTTGATAATCTTTGTCACTTGCCTCTGGATCCTTTCCAGTTTCTCTACATCTTTTCCATACGTTGATGACCAAAATTGGACACGTATTTCAGCAGAGGCCTAACCAGCACTGAATAGAGCGATACCATCACCCCTTGTGACTTGCATGTTATGCCTCTGTTAATGCAACCTAAAATTGCATTTGCTTTTTTTTGCAGCAGCATCACCACATTGTTGACTCAGGTTGAGTTTGTGATCCACCACAACTCCCGGATCCTTCTCAGCAGTGGTGCTGCCAAGCCAGTTACCCCTATTCTGTATTTGTGCATTTGTTTTTTCTTCCCTAAATGTAGCACCTTACGTTTGTCTTCACTGAATTTCGTTTTGTTGTGTATAGCCCAGTTCTCCATTTTATCACGATCCTTTTGAATTTTATCTCTATCTTCCAAAGTGTTTGCACCCCGCACCCCTACTTTGTGTCATTTGCCAAATACATGCCTTTCCATGGCAAGGCAGCAGTAGACACACTAATTACACTCTGGTTAGTTTCACAGTCTGGTTTTGCAAGGCTCTGGAGAAATCTCTATGTATAGGAGCAGCCCAGGAATTCTTTGCTGCTCCTGTTGGTGGAGGGTAGAACAGGAAGTAGGAGCAGATGTGAAGTAGTGAATAAGTGCCTTTATTGCTCCCGCACATCACACTTTCCCTGTTTTGTAGCACGAGTGAGGAATGAACTGACAATGATATCAAACTGCACCTACTCCTGTCAAAGCCACTGGGGACATGCTACTTGCAACATCAGAAGAACAATTTTCTTTTGTGGAATTGTACTGCAGGGGGAGTTCAGGAATATGTGGGGAGTATGACTCCAACTGGAATTTAAATTCCTATTAATTAAGATTGTTCCTTGTGTGTAAGGAGGTGTCTGACCCACCTAAAATGGTATTTTCAGAGTTTAATCCTATGTATAGTGCTGAAAATAAACTTTAGTCCAATGGAAACAGACTAACATTAATTACAAGTTAAGAAACATGTTTCTGTGTTGTATCCATAAGTAGCAAGTCTAGAAGAAGTCAAATATACAAATGGTATGGAACTATAGTACATTAAGTAATAAATATTCCATTCAATCATCAAACCTTGTGGAAAGTTCAGCTTAAATGAAAAAGCAATGTGCCATATATCTGCACTCTCCACTGTGTATTCTGTAGAACTGAGTGTTGTAAACCTTTTTTTCCTTTCTTTTTGACAGGTAATATTTGAAGCTGAAGTCTCAGATGGGAGAAATGGCTACATTGCCATTGATGACATCCAGGTTCTGAGTTACCCTTGTGGTAAGTAGTGATTAAGGGCTGCATTTTTCTCTGTCTTTTCAGGGTGTTCTCAATATTGGCTCAGACTGGTGAGTTTTCATTGCTTGATCATTGCTGTTCTTTGTTCATTCTGTAGAATTTCTATTAGAGCTTACAGGAATGAATATTGGGGTGGCACAGAAGTGATTTCACTAGGTAAAAGTCTTTTTGTCTAGCAGAAATAAAGCACTGCATGAAAATAAAACTGTAACTCTTCAGTGGCTGCCTTTTTAGTGATAGATGTGGACACTAAAATTGAAATTTCTTACATTAAAAATATATATACTGATTTGTGCTAATTTTAAAGTGGTTAGCGTATTTAAGTCTGAGGGCTGTTAGACAACTTAATAAGGGTATGAAACCTGAGTGAGAACTATGTATCTTCTGGTTTCCAATTATTGTAGGCCATTATGAATAGGGACAGACGGTATGCCTTTAAATGTAGGTTTCACTCTTGCTCACCTAATCCTGGAATAAATCCTAGACCAGTGACGCAATAGCTCAGCAAACATTGGACCAATGCACATGGGAAAAAATCATGTCTATGCAGTTCTCTCATTTGTTGCTACTTTCCTTGTTAATTCTTTCCCATTCTACTCTACCTGTCCCTGCCCAACCAACATAGCCCTGCAGTCCCCTTCAAAAGTGCTATTTTGTTGTAGCGTATCCCTGTGGCTGATAGTTTAACTACTTTCTCCACAGATATACAAGTTTCTGAAGCCAGTTGCTCGCTAAGAGATGCCAAATTATAAAGATGTGATTGCAAACTCAAATTCCCTTTATCCTCTTTCCCCACCTAAAAACGACTAAGGCTAAAAGCATTGCACGCTCAGGGCTTACAGCCCTACTCAGCCTAAGAAGTTATTGAGTCTCTTGCCAGCCAGCCCAGCTATAGGGACTCGCCTAAAAACAGATGCTTAAAAAAGAGCTCTGCTGGGTAAACAAGTGGTAAAAGAAAAGTAGTCAAATATAGTCTTGACAGCAGATTATCAACATGATACAGTATTCAAATAAACCATGTCTGCTTAAAGAAAAGGAGTACCCGTGGCACCTTAGAGACTAACAAATTTATTAGAGCATAAGCTTTCGTGAGCTACAGCTCACTTCATCGGATGCATCGGATGAAGTGAGCTGTAGCTCACGAAAGCTTATGCTCTAATAAATTTGCTAGTCTCTAAGGTGCCACGGGTACTCCTTTTCTTTTTGCGAATACAGACTAACACGGCTGCTACTCTGAAACATGTCTGCTTAGTGATGCTTATCGCATTCTCTTTTCAAATTGCTTTTTTAAAAGAAAGCATGAATGAGACTTCAGTTTAACTGGTTATGTAGGTAGAAACGTGTGCGAGAGCTATAACGTGCATCCTTCAGTTGTGATCATGAGTTTTCTTAGGCTCAATATTTCAATTATGTGGTTTTGCCAGACCTTTCATTGAGTCTGTGCTGTTGTATAAACTGTGTTCTATCAGCCATTGAAATGTTACCATATTTAATGGCACAGAAAACATTTGTCTACTGAGGAGGAAAAAGCTCAAAATTACATTGCTTTAGCTCTTAATACAGTATCATGAATACAACAAATTAAATCTCACTTCCCCCCAAAAATTGTTTTACTTGTTGTGGGGGATTACAGTATGTCAGAAGGAATACAATGGAAATTCACTGAAATAATTTTTGTGATGTCTTTTTCACATTTCTGCATTTATTCTCCTTTGCTTTAATTTGTAAATTATTGTATTATAACTCATGTGCAACAGTAGTAGAATCACTGGGGGAGAGGAGGAAAGAGCAAAAATGCTTTTTTCTTGAATTAAGATGAAACGAAACAAAAATCACTTTCTTTCATATGAGATTAGTTTTAGCCAAAGGTTGTCATAATATGTATCTTTTGGGAGAAAGTAATGTATTTTTTTTTATTAGTGAGCACTGTTTGTAATTTTATTTTTTCACCTCCACAGATAAATCTCCACATTTCTTGAGGCTGGGGGATGTAGAGGTCAATGCAGGGCAGAATGCTACATTTCAATGCATTGCTACAGGGAGGGATGCAGTGAATAACAAGTTATGGCTGCAGGTAAGGCTAACTCATCCAAGTCTGTTTGAATAAAGAAAAAACTTATTTTTGAAAATGAAATATTTTTAATTCAGTGTTTTTTCTTTTTAAATCTTGGGCATGTAGAATCTTTCCTATAAATCAAATTTGTGCATAATTTGATTACACAGAAGAACTAATCAGACTGGAAAGATACAGGAACAAATTATCAACCAATCAATTTGTAATCACTTAGAGGATAGCAGGGTGATAAGTAATAGCCAATATGGATTTCTCAAGAACAAATCTTGCCAACTAACCTAATTTCCTTCTTTGACAGGATTACTTCTCGACTGGAGAGCAGGGAAACAGTAGATGATCTTGATTTTTTAGTAAAACTTTTGATGCAGTCCCACAGGACATTCTCATCAGCAAACTAGGGAAATGTGGTATGGGGGAACTACTAGTTGAAAGACCATACTCATTGTAGCTATCAGTGGGTCACTGTCACACTGGGAGGATGGATCTAGTGGGATCTCTCTGGCCTCTGCCCTGGGTCCAACACCAGTCAATATTAATGACTTGGATAACGGAGTATAAAATTTGCAGGTGACCCCAAGATGGGAGGAGTTGAAGGCACTTCAGAGACAGGATTATAATTCAAAATTAGTTTGGTAGATTGGTCTGAAATCAGCACGATGAAATTCAATAAAGACAAGTGCAAAATACTTCACTTAGGAAGGAAAGTATCAAACTGGGGAATAGCTGGCTAGGTGGTAGTACTGCTGAAAAGGACGTGGGGATTACAGTGGATCACAAATTGAATGGGCCAACAATATGATGCATCTGAGAAAAAAAACAATTATTCTGGTGTGAATTAACAGGAGTATCGTATGTCAGACATAGGAGATAATTGTTCCACTCTACTTGGCACTGGTGAGGCCCCAGCTGGAGTATTGTGCATGATTCTGGGTGCCACACTTGAAGAAAGATATGGTCAAATTTGAGAGAGTCCAGAGGAGAGCAACAAAAATTATAAAAAGTTTGGAAACCCTGACCTATGAGGAAAGGTTTAAAAATGGGCATGTTTAATCTTGAGAAAAGATCATCAGTGGGGATAGATGGAACCTGATAACATTCTTCAAATATGTTGAGGGCTGCTGTAAAGAGGAGGGTGATCTGTTGTTTTGTGTGTCCACTGATGGTAGGACAAGAAGTAATCGGCTTCATCTGCAGCAAGGATTATTTCAATTAGATGTGAGGAAAGACTTTGTAACTATAAGGATAGTTAAGCACTGAAATAGTTTACCAAGGGAGGTGATAGAATCCCTGTCATTGGAGGTTTTTAAGAGCAGATTGGACAAACACCTGTCAGTGATGGTCTAGGTATACTTGGTCCTGCCTCAGTGCGGGGGGATAGACTAGAGGATCACTTGAGGTCCTCTCCAGCCCTGTGTTTCTATTATGCTATGCTAATAACTCCAAATTTTTAAAACTTGGTTTAGAAAACGTAAAAAGGTGCACTAGACAAATGGTTACTATGTAAGGTAACTGTTAATGTATTCTGTCTACATGTAAATGTTTCTTTATCAAAACATGTAAGCAATGAATACCTATGGTTTGAAAGAAAAAGTTTAGTATCTAGTAAACAAATGTGCTATATTTAGTACAGGCTTAACAGAGAGCTGTCATAGCTATGATGGATGATCCTATGATGGAGAGAAATTACAATTAATCCCTCGGGATGTGTGTGTTTAAAAAGAGGGAATTTTTAACCTGACACTATAAAATTGCCATGCCTTTGCATGATAGGAGAAAGATTTGTATAAATATACAAGTATATGTTCTAAAGTAAACAATGTCTAAAATCAGAATATTGTTTGCCCCTCACAAAGCTATGAGAATTTTTTACTCAGTTTAGAAAAAGCAAGTTGTTAGGAAAGATCACGGGCATAGACAGCCTTTTCAAGAATGGTTTCTCATCGCTTGATGTAGTTGAAAGTTGAAGAACTAATCAAAACTTACCCCATTATTTCAGTGTGTGTATACATTGTGCCTAGTAACAGCGAGTTTGCAGTGTGCACAATCCTTAATTATTTTGAAAAATTGAAAATGGCTCCTTCAAGCAGAACCTTTTGATATTTAAAAAATCTGAATTTCAAAAATACAATTTTAAAATCTAGAAAGTACCAAATGTAAAGTTGTATACTTTATAGAAGTCAGACACTGCCAAAATGAAACATAATCAATTTTTCCCACTCAGGGTCTGACTTCTAACCCAGTTGAGAAAGGAGATGACCATCTTTGGGTGTATATATAGCCAGGAGATACACCTGAAGTCCAAAATAAAGACAGAGGAAATTTTTCTTTTGGGTAGAATGTGAGAGAGACTGACTTCTAGATAAATTAGTCACAGAAAATATTCCAAGAACAGATAATCGCAATGTGCTACAGTATGAAAAATGAATACAGAACCAAAAGTGATTGCACTGCATTTCACATTAGTAAGTCAGTATAGTAAATAGGTATCATATCACCAGGAATTGTTTGTTTTGCAAGTCTTTCTGTTAAGTACAAACCATTATTTAAATTGAACAAATATAAAATGTACTGATTGAGAAAGAGCAGTTCAATTTCTGAGCATTGTGTGTTTTGTGTGCCCAATTTGGCAAAGTTTAAATTAAATTAACCTGGATTATTTTATGATAGATAAGGTTATAACAGGTTTCAGAGTAGCAGCCGTGTTAGTCTGTATTCGCAAAAAGAAAAGGAGTACTTGTGGCACCTTAGAGACTAACAAATTTATTAGAGCATAAGCTTTCGTGAGCTACAGCTCACTTCATCGGATGCATTTGGTGGAAAAAACAGAGGAGAGATTTATATACACACACACAGAGAACATGAAACAATGGGTTTATCATACACACTGTAAGGAGAGTGATCACTTAAGATAAGCCATCACCAACAGCAGGGGGGGAAAGGAGGAAAACCTTTCATGGTGACAAGCAGGTAGGCTAATTCCAGCAGTTAACAAGAATATCAGAGGGACAGTGGGGGGTGGGGTGGGAGGGAGAAATACCATGGGGAAATAGTTTTACTTTAACAATGAGAGTATAAAGAAACAATGTAAAGCGCCACTTTCAGCGCAGATAATTGCTCAACAAGGCCTGACAGTGAGAGCCAACTGGAATTTTTCCATCCCACTCTGTCCTCCAAGTAAGATAACTGACTGATTATCCCTTATAACTTTTCTTTTCCCTGCAAGAAAGCCAGTTAGCAGCCAAAACTGCTTTGAAAACATTTGTTCTCTCTTCACCCAGTTCATAGATTTTACTGGATAGATCAGAAGTGGAAACTTTCTTATCTTGTAAAATGCTAAGAATATCCTTTCATTTGTTGGCTGACATCTTGGGACTAGAAGGGTCTTTTGCCCTTCAAATAACTTTTTGTTAATGTTTATAAAGTGCTTTGCGACCTTGCTATAAAAATGGCTGTTTGATAGAAGTCACCTGAATTCTTCAAATGCAGATCTCTACTCGTATTTTACTTTGAAATCTACTAGTTCTGTCACCATTTCCTCATCATCCCATATCTTCCTTTCTCATCATTCAAATCTTTGCTCTGTTTTCCCAGCACAGCCATGCTAATCATTAATTTTACCTGTCAAAATACTTTCTTCACTGTTTGTAGAACATTGCTGGTTATCAATCTTGCTGTGCATAGTTTTGAGCAAACATCATATTGACCCATTTTCCTTGAAACTGGTGTAAAGGTGGGATACGGACCACATGGGGTATACAAGTGTGTGACTTGGTAAAGGTCCACATATACCCTTTGTCCAAACTAGCAAACTTAGATTCTAAAGTTTCAATACTAAGAAGAAAATCACCAACAGATCAAATCAAATGCCTAAATAATTGTTTTTGAGGGCCTGGAGCAGAAGCATTCCAGGAATGCATCTTCTCTTATAGCAGCAAGGCCAGCTAGGGTGTGACAAGAGATGCTTTAGTAGCATGCTATGTTAAAAATAAATAAATAAATACTAAAAAGATCCTTTTTTGTCATAATAGTTGAATGTGAAAAGATCTTCCCTTTTGAAAACTTCGAATAAGGCATTCTACATGAGATGTAATGATATGAAATGACATTTGGGGAGACTGGGGCTGTTCATGCCAGAAATGCTCTCTGACACAAAGATCCTGTTTGGTTACATTGAAGCTATAGAGTAGTAGTTTTGCAGCCATGGGGTTATTTAAAGAAAGTAATGACTCTGTCTCTTCCAGTTCTTTGGGTATTTCTAAGTGAAGGATTAAAATAAATAAAGAACTTTAAAAAGAAACAGAACCCCCTCTGCCCTTTCACTCTTTCCCATCTCCTTCACTAAAATTAGGCAAATCATTTTTATTTATTTATTTTGTGGGATGGAGCTAGTGGTACGATCAGCGACAGTAGCACAAATAGTAATGCTGTATTTTAAAAAGGCTTATTTTTTTAACTTCAGAAATCTAACAGAAGTGTTAGAAATTGTGCATTATGTACATGCCACTGTATAATATTTTTTCGTGTATACGTATATATGTAATTTTAAGTGTGTACACATTTGTATGAATATAAAATCATGAGTATAGATAGTATGTTCCAATACACCAAATCCCTTATTAAATGCATATAAATAATGCTGTAAGATCCAAAGGCTTTTCGCAGACTCAGATTTTTGTGAGCATTACAGAAAGATGAGTAAGGACTGATCTTGAGCTGGATCTTTTTTGGATCTCAGTTTATTTTTTTTAATCAGATAGCACTTGTTTTTTCTTTTTTTCAATTTCATTGTCTCATTGGACTGAGGTTGGGAGAAACAGGATTTTGGCACTGAAAGATAAGTAATGCTGAGAACAAAAGTGCTTTGAAAGATGACAGCTGCATTAATATAAAGCACATAGATATCTGACTAGATCAGTGGTGCCCCAAACTTTTCTTGTTGCACCCCTCCCTTACCAATAATGGAATCTGTCTGCTGCCCCCTCCATTACTGCACAGTTGGCCCCATAGTTTGGGGACCACTGAACTAGATAAAGAGCCTTAACTGGGTCAGTAACACATTGTGAGAATATTGAATGTTAAATATGGGGATATGAGAGAGAAACAGCTTTCAAAATTGTACCTCTTACTTCTGCAGCAAGGGTGCAACACACAATTATTACAGTACCATGGCTATTCTTTTTATTTTCAGAAATAAATACTTTAAGTGGCCCATAATTATAAACAAATACAGTAGGAGAACATCAAAGGTTTTTACATTTTTGTTTTAGTTGAGCATTCCAAAATATGGATGCTTGTGTAAAGCTTTCTCACATATATCTGAATTCTTGAGATGTTTCTTCTCTGTCCACTTTCCCCATTTCTTTTGTTGAAGAAGTCCAGAGGTGTACACATCTGTGTTTAATTTTATGCTTAATGCATATTAACCATGGAGAATCATAAAAGTATGGCCAGCTGTACACTGACACTACCCACTTCTGCTCTGGTGCCTGTGTATTTTTTTAATGTAATAAGTTAAGACGAAGGTTTTTAACCATCAGAGGAGTAAAGTTTTGGAATAACCTTCCAAGGGAAGCAGCGGGGGCAAAAGATCTATCTGGTTTTAAGATTCTACTCGATAAGTTTATGGAGGAGATGGTATGATGGGATAATGGGATTTTGGTAAGTAATTGATCTTTAAATATTCAGGGTAAATAGGCCAAATCCCCTGAGATGGGATATTAGATGGATGGGATCTGAGTTACTATAGAAAATTCTTTCCTGGGTATCTGACTGGTGAATCTTGCCCATATGCTCAGGGTTTAGCTGATTGCCATATTTGGGGTCAGGAAGGAATTTTCCTCCAGGGCAGATTGGAGAGGCCCTGGAGGTTTTTTGCCTTCCTCTGTAGCATGGGGCATGGTTGACTGGAGGGAGGCTTCTCTGCTCCTTGAAGTCTTTGAACCATGATTTAAGGACTTCAATAGCTCAGACATGGGTGAGGTTTTTCATAGGAGTGGGTGGGTGAGATTCTGTGGCCTGCGCTGTGCAGGAGGTCGGACTAGATGATCAGAATGGTTCCTTCTGACCTTAGTATCTATGAATCTATAAGTGACTTTCTTCCAGATGCAATATTTCCTTTTCATTGTTTAATATTCTTTTTGCCTCACTCCTCTGTTTATCTTAAATTGTTGTATTTGTTATGTTAATATGGAAGCCCCCTTGGGCAGAGACCTTTATTTTTGTATTGTATTTATTTATTTTTGGGTGTAAAGTACCATGCACACCAGTGGACCTATGCTAATAAATAGCAAGCAAACCCAAGTGCTTAGCTGTGCATTGTGCCTGTTCTCTGGACACTGCTAAATGTTAGGTATCCAAGAAAATAGGCAGAGCAAAGGCAATTATTGATTCAGAGAACATGCTAAGCACTGATTTTTTTTCTTCCAAAGAGAACTTATAATAATGAGAGTTTTAATGGTCAAAATAGCACAAGTTTGTCCCCATTCCCTCACCCTCAGCATGGAGAAGTGTGGCTTGTGCATTAGATGCTTCAGTGTAGTACTAAGCAAGTACGATGTAGAGGTAGACTGACTTTATATGGCTACACAGAATGGATAGGAAGATGACATTTACGTGCTTTGAATGCTACTTGTTCGTTTAATCCAATAAGGATATCAGAGGAATAGGTTTGTGGGTGCTGGGTTTTGTTTTTCTTCACCAGAAGCAGGCTGCATTTTGAGTTGGGAGCAATTGTGACTCTCATATGGCCAATCAGATTTTACAGTCTCTTATCAATGGCCAGTATAACTGAACATCTATGAGGAACAGAGAATAGAGCCCTTTGCTGGAACATCTGTTAAACCATATGCCTTGGCTCCAGGTTCAGTTGGAGATAACTGAAACACTAATGAGTCCATCCATCACTGTTGAGCTTGGCATTAACACCTCATTGGATTGGGCAGAGAAGCTTGTCTTAACTTTGCAGTTCAGTGTGTTTTGCCATGGTCTTGGGTGATTCCATTTGCTTTGAGTCTCGGATTAGAAGCTCTATTGCATGTATTTAGAAGTTTAAAGTGTGACTGGCAATTCTTACCTTCAAAGCACTGGCAATTGGGCCAATCTGTCAGCAACAGCACGAGGTGCTGGCTAACTGCCTCCTCAGTTGGCTTGCCAAGCCTGGCAAGTCAGCGCATGGTTTCACCCTTGGAGAGTCTCATCAGCATTAACGCAGTGTGATGCATCTCTTCCCTCAGCCAGAGGAAAATGTCATTCCTTTTGGAGTAACAGATAATTAAAGCAATTGCCTGAAAGTAATCTTTGCAAAAGTGAAATTAGGAGGCATTATGGAAAATGAAATGCAAATTGCTGTGAAAACAGCAGTGTTATCAAGTGAGGGGCTAACTGTACAGTTGACCTGGCAAGGCTCAAACAGCTGACCACATGATGTTGTTCTTTTTGGAAAATGTACCATATACCATAACTCACAATGCTTTGTTTACCATCTCACTCTCAGTTTTTAGTACCATTGCACGTGGTTTGAAACAACCTTCACTTCTCACAGGGAATTTACCAATCTGACCCATCTTCTCTCTTCTAGTATCCTCCTCATCATGCTGCATGTACACACATCTTGGGAGATTCCTTTACAGACCTCCACACCTCAGGCATATCCAAGTAACATTGTACTTTTAGTTGATTGGCTTGTAACCTGGAAGCAACATGCCACTGGCATGCAAGAAACCCAGAGCTGAGAAAAAACTTTAGAAGTTATGCTTCTGGGATAGCAGGTGGAGAGTGTCAGTTGTGACAACACACTTGAAAGTATGGAGAGAGTGTTCTATACAGAGGGAAGAAGTGCCCGAAATTGGAAGCAAGAGGCAACAGGAAGCAGTGAGTTGTCAGGGAGGAGTAGGAACTCCAGAAAAAAATAGGCCATGCTCAAATACTTAGCAAATTTTGTCTCCAGAAAATAATACATGGCTGTGGTTAATTTAGCTTTATTTAGGCCAGTTATTAATTATCAGTTTCTTTTTTATGTTTCTGAACCCACACTATACTTCTATAGCTTTTCTAATATAACTTTACATTTAAATTTGAGACAGCATTACATTTTAACAGATTTTACTTTGTTTAAAAGGGGGGAGGGGATTAGGGGGGAAAGGGGTAGACTGTGAAAGATTTGCTATTGTGTCCTTGAAATCATTTTTCTGCCCCCTACAGAATGACTTTCCTGAGATGGGCTTCATATTTTATTTTAATACTGACCTATGGCACCCTGCGATCAGTGCAGGTTAAATTGGAATGGAATAAGCTTCCTAATGATGCTACAAAGCATCTGTTGTTTTGCCTAGTGTTTCATATGACCCTGGACTGGTAGATGTCCTAAAGAACATTCAGTATGTTGAGACACATAAGGGCAGCTGCTGATACTCATTCCCTAAAACATGTGGCATTGTAGAACCAAAACCTAGATTCTCTGCCGTTTTTATTTGACAGCCACTCATCAAGTTTGTTAATACTTTATTTTTTTGGCTAATTTGTGAAGGGTTGTCTAACTCGTGAAGATGCTACGTATCATTCTGAGGTGTTAAAGAAAAAATATTTTGAGTGAAAAAACAAAAGCAAAAAAATGTTTAATGATGAACTTGATCAGAGATCCTTGAGAGTGGTATGTTCTCTGCAAATGTTGCCATATGAATACTCGTACCCCAGGGAAGCAACAGGCTTCTGCAGCTTACCAATACTGTCTACCTGTTGCTGTTACTGCTTAATAAATTTCAGCATAGGTTTTTTATCTCCTTTTCCTTGAATGCAGATATTAATAATTATGTGCTCAGCTTCATTCAACTTCTGACAATGATTTGTATCTGTCTTTACTCACCATATTGATTGTTGTTGTTCTTGGTACTGAGTGTTCTGCAAATTGCTTGAAAATAAATTAATTCCGTGTTAGAGTAGCTTTATCTTCTTCCATCTCACAAATTCCTGCTCTTCAGGCCATGTATCAGTGTTCAGATTGGCTTTCCTAGTAGAACAGGCAGCTCTGCCATAACTGTTTACTTTACCAGACAAGGAACACAACCTGATCTTAATTAGCGAAGATTACTTTTCTGCTGGAAAACTGAGCTTCTGCCTTCCAGTCCATTCTTACTGTATTCCTTAGTGTACTGCTGTTACAGAAAATTACTTTTAAAGATTTTTTGCTGCTTTATCTTTTTCTCTTGTTAGAAAGTTAATTGACAAAAGTCCCTTTGATGTGGTTTTCCACTACTACAAATCTTTTCCAGTCTTGAAAGCATTTAATGTCTCTTCTTGTTCTCTTTTACACTGGTACACAGTAGCCTGGTGAAACATGCTTCAGGATGTTGCTGCTGTCCTTCAGACCCAATTCTGCAAATTAGCTGGCACTTGCAATACATTCCACTTCTAAATATTACATCATTCTTCAGTAGATGTCTCCTTCTACTGCAGACTTTGTGAAGAAAGTTTCTTTTCCAGTTTTCCTGATTGTTCGTGGTCTGCTCCTGGTTTTTCTCTATACACAGTAGTTTTTAATTTCGTAACTAATTTCTGTCAGATAGGAGACATGCCCATTCCCGCCATTCTTAATATGCACACTGAAGTTTTCCATTCTACCTTTAGTCTCCCCAACTTTCCTGGTTACTGACCACTCTTTTCCGGAGTAATGATGCTTTTGAAAGGGAAGTGAAAGAATATGTAAACACGGAAAGTAGGATTTATCTTTAAACATCTTATTTCTGTTATCTGTGCTCTTAGCCTTTTTCCCTTATCTTTGAATTCTTCAGTTAAGGGGGGCTGATGAATGCTATATTCTGAAGAACTGTTCCACCAGGGGAAGCCTGCTGATATCCCTAAACATGTTCCTAAAGACTTGTTAGCGTTTCTCATTTATTCTGTGGTGTCACACATTATTGTCTCCTCTACTATTGCTATATAGTAACATTAGCCACTGAAAATACAGTATTAGTCTGAATAATACCACATTTCATATTTTCCTACTAATCCCAGTCTGTTTCATGGTGTGTGGTTTTTAAAATCTCTTGTGTCACTATACATTCCATCGTTGATGCTGTCTCTGTCATGGAAACCTGAACAAAGCTCCTGCCCCCACCCAACATTTTAGTAGCCTCTCAGACAAATACCAATCTCCCCCTGGATCCTTGGCTTGAATGTCTTAGTTATTTTACCTTTCAACTACACCAAATGCTATATTCCTCCTGGTTTGAATTAAGTTCTGCCTCACTTAACTACGTCCTCTAATATACAGTAGCTAACAGTCATTTAGTCTGCACTATTGTGTTTGCAGTTGTCATCTATGTTGGCGCTTCCTAGGGATGTCTTATTCCAACTAACATTGGACCACTATATATGCTCTTCTTGGGGATTCACTGTCAGATTCGCTGCTGATTATCATGCTCGGAGCCAGATCATTGACCATGTATAATGTGTTATGATCCCTTCTTTCTCCTGCTGCCATTTTGTAGTTTCCTATTAAACTGTCATAAGAATTGTGTTACCATAACTTTGAATTTTGCCGTGCATACTTCCTGGTGTGTGGTAACTTGAAGGGAGTACTCAGGTTTTATGTGGTTTAAACATCTGAATTAGTCAGATTAAATCAAGATGTAGTTTATAGAAACAAACCCTTGTGAACTTCCTTACCTCATTGTCCAGTGTATACGTAATTCATCCCAACTGCCCATTAGAAGAAAATTTGAGTTTCATTGTTGATTGATGAGTAGACTCGAATTCTCCCTTGTTGATCTATTGTATTGGCTAGAATAATGCCCAGGAAATTTATTTGCTTGAATGGCTAAAAACAAATATGAGTTAAATGCAGTGGGATTTGATAATCCTATATGTTTGACTTCTTTTAGATAAATATAAAGTCATTTTTTGCTGAACATAAATGTTATGAGATCTTGCTCCATTTTGATTTAAATTATTTGTGCAAACTACCCTCCTACCCCCCCCCCCCAAAACCCCCAAAAGCAAAACTTCAAAGTTTTAGGACCCCAACATATAGATTATAGCTTCTCTCACTTTAAGCAAGCGTGTGCCTTGCTTTCCTCTCCACTTCCAGAGCCTCTGTCCCAGTGGATTCTATTAAATAGTTCTGCATTCAGGAAGTATAGTTTTCTCTTAAACTTTTTTCTATTTTATGGCACACATTGGTCCAGACACAGTAGCTATAAAGTGGGCAGAGATGATACGTGGAGAATTTCCCTGTGCAATGGAATTCTGCTGGTGGAGATGGATCTACTGAATCCTATACCATGCCTCCTATCCCAGCCTCTGACATCAGGAGGAGAGAGAGGCATTTTGGGGACAGGGCATGCGCCAGAAAGGGAGGGGAGGGGTAATGACGGGAGGGGTCCACCATGCCCAATCCTCCTCTGGTGTACAATCTCAGAAGAACTTTAAACCAGTGATGTAAGTGGTTGAGCCAGGCCCGGTGACTCTGAATCAGGCAACCACAATAGGTTTCCTGTGGCCCACTTCCTTTGCCATAGCATCTGAGTGCCCTTCGGATGTAATGGAGAATCAGAGTCATTAGCTTTATTAAACGTAGCTTAATGGCTATGCTGATAGGGAGTGGCCATGCTCTTGCTGAACTGTTTTGTTTATTGGGAAGCTGGGTCTTCCATTGGTTTACTATAAATCTCTGTCCTTCTCCTGAAAGATCAGTTGTTTGAACTTTATGGTAGAAGGGCTGTGTGTGTGTGGGGTGGGGGGGGGGATTAGAGAAGCAGGAGAAATCCTACAGATAGAGAAGGAGCAACAGACACTGTGAACAAGCACAGTGTGCCCCTGAGTAAAGCCTAGAGGGAGAGCTATTTGAAAGGGTTTGGAGCTATGAGCAAAGAAACTACATCCTGTTTGGTTCTTCCTGTGTTCGGAGAGACAAGGACTTTGTACATTCTTTATCTGTATCAAAGGTACCTGACTCCATCATCAATTTCTCATCCTAAAGAAAACACCTGCATGGCCCAGAACTTTGGCCCACCATGTAGGTCAAAAGTGGTAACACAAATATCTCCTTCACTTGATCGATTGTGATCCAAACAATATTTAAATCAATATAAAAGCAAAACGTGCTTTTTAGGTCCATCCAGTCCAGTATTCTGTCTTGCAACAGTGGCCAATGCAAGGTACCCCAGAGGGAATGAACAGAACAGGTAATTGTCAAATGATCCATCCCCTGTTGCCCATTCCCAGCTTCTGGCAAACAGAGGTTAGGGACGCCATCCCTGCCTATCCTGGCTAATAGCCATTGATGAACCTATCCTCCATGAACTTATCTAGTTCTTTTTTAAACCCTGTTATAGTCTTGGCCTTCACAACATCCTCTGGCAAGGAGTTCCACAGATTGACTGTGCGTTGTGTGAAAAAATACTTCCTTCTGCTTGCTTTAAACCTGCTGCCTATTAATTTCATTTGGGAGCCCCTATTTCTTGTGTTATGAGACGGAGTAAATAACACTTCCTTATTTACTTTCTCCACAGCTGTCATGATTTTATAGACCTCTATCATATCCCTCCTTAGTCATCTCTTTTCCACACTGAAAAGTCCCAGTCTTATTAATCTCTCCTTATACGGCAGCCATTCCATACCCCTTATCATTTTTGTTGCCCTTTTCTGAACCTTTTTCAAGTCCAATATATCTTTTTTTCAGATGGGGCAACTACATCTGCATTTAGTTTTCAAGATGTTAGTGTACCATGGATTTATAAAGAGGCAATATGATATTTTCTGTCTTATTATCTATTCCTTTCTTAATGATTCCCAACATCCCTGTTTGCTTTGTTGACTGCAGCTGCACGTTGAGTGGATGTTTTCAGAGAACTAGCCACAATGACGCCAAAATCTTTCTTGAGTGGCAACAGCTAATTTAGAATCCATCATTTTATATGTATTTTATGTGCTACTGGGGCAGAGATTGGAATCTAGGGAGAGCTGATAATGATTAGCAGTATTTGGGCTGAAAGTACCTACTTACTTTCAAGGATGTAACCATCAAGAAAGGTATAGAATTGCCGGATTGTCTCAACTGATGACTCAGAATGATGGTATGAAACAGAGCAAAGAAAACCTTAAACTGGCTATCAAGACAAAAATTCCTGATATCCCTTGCCCATGTGGGAAAATCATGGAGTTTAAAGGAGTGCAAAGTTTTTTACAGAATTTTATAGAAAAATTATATACTTGCTATGAAATTCTATAAAATAACTATTAAATATTATCAGGAAAGAAGTTATTAAATTCTACTGGTTTATAGAGTATGTAGGTTTCACGCCTCTTAAATTCTATACAGTTTATTGATGGGTGAGGTCCGTGGACGTGTCTCCCAGTAGAAGTGAAAGGAGACTTATTGCACCAATGATTTCAAACTAGAAGGGACATAACTGTGCATTGGCATGGGTGGGCTTGATGGTATACTTGTTTTTTTTTTTTTTTTCCTCTTTGGTTTCTATATAATATCAGCCAAGCTAAAACAAAATAATTTGTAGGCTCCATTTATAATATACATGCCTTCAAGACATTCCATTTCAAATCCAGATTGGAACTTTCCCAAAATTTGGGGGTGTTTGGATGTAGGTTTTTGTTTGGTTGCATGACATTGTTGTAGATTGGCTTTAACCTCACTGAAATTTCATTTGAGATAGTTGTAAGAATTCACTAAGTTCCTTTATGGAATCAAGTTCCTGAAATAATAAGGGCTTATGTGATGATTTGGAAATCTGTTTGTACAATTTATTAATTCTGTGGGAGATTGTGAACTCTCAGTATGTGTTTTTATCAGACTGCAAATTCCATGTTGAGTGTGAGGGCTTGTTGTGTTCCCAATAGTTTCTCTACCTCCATGTTGGGCTGAAATTCCAAGGTGTAGTGCAGGGTCTATTGAAATACAAATATACTAGATAACGGACTGATTCCCAACAAGAAGAATTTTACTGTATTTTTCAGGGGAGAGGTTGCCTAGCAATAAGGGCACCTCTTGGGACTGACCAGGAGGTCACCTGACTAAGGATCTGATCTCTTCACTCTCTTCAGCCATTTTCACCTGCTCAAGATGACAGAAGCTGTTGCCCAAGCCTTATGAGGCTGGGGGACCCTCCCTACCTGAACACAGCTGTCCCCAAAGGATTCCCAGAGCTAGAGTGAGGGGCATTGCCTTCATGATGTATGTTTGTTTTCTACATGATCTGTACCTTCTGTGTATTTCTCATACTTAAGTAAGGAGCAATAACGTTGGCACTCAAGTCATGTGGGAACGCTCTGCAATGCTGTTCTTTGTTTTTTTTCTGGGAGGTGGAACAATTTCCTGGTGCTTTCTTTTTTTTAGAAGTTGCACCCCCAGACCCGTTTGGCCTCCCCTCAGTAGTGGTGAAGCGGAACTGCCTCTCTCCCCTGACTGCGTTAGTGGCTTGATCTTTTAGTCATCCTTGGAGATGGGCCGTGGCAGGGCAATGAGTAAGCAGCTGCTCTTGCCCAGCAGCTTCAGGAAGAAGGGACTGGCCAGCTGTGGCAGCTTGATGGAAGGCACTGCTGGGTTAGAGCCAGCCGCTGGTGGGATGTGGAACTTGGGGCGTATCATGCTTCAGCTCCTCTCCAGAGCTGCCCAGTGGGAGAGAGGCAGTACCTAAGCCATTAGCTGCCCCGGCTGGCAGAGTGACACAGAGGGTAGTCAGGGCTATTAGGCTCCTGCTCCGGTCATACAAAGAGCAGAATGGGTTGCAGCACTCGGAGCTGCTGCTGTGCTGGCTGCCCAAGGCCAAGTCCTGGCGCTGCTCCTGCTGGGCATCTGCTGCTGCAAGAGCTGCCTGAGCATGCTGGTACTTAACTTACCCCATGCCCCCTGAGAGGGTGAAACTATAATCCAAAAGGCTCGCACTTTCAATGGGATTCTGGGAGAGGGTGTGTTTTTTAAACTACAGGAGGTATCTGAGGAGCCAGCCCTGAGTCTGGTTGCTAGGCACCTGGGCCATATGATCACAGTTTTCAGGAGGGGATGCTAGAGGGAGGGACTGCTTTCCAAAAGTCTACAGACCACAAGACAGGGATAGTGTCTGGACACTGTTCAGTTTATGGAGGTTTAAAACTCCCGGGGATTCAATGGCACAGATATCTGGTGAGTTGCCAGCAGAAGGAGCCCAGACGGTTCTGTGACAGCCTCCAGCCAAAACACAGGGACGTGACCACCCAAAGCAAAGGCACATGTCAGGCTGCTCAGGAATTTGAACTCAGTGAGCTGAGGGGCTTTGCTGAGTGTGGTTTTAGTGTCAGGGTGGGGAGTGAGAGAGAGAAGTCAGAAAAACACCAGAGAAAGCATAATGGAAGCCTGGGACACAGAAGAGGCCCTGGGAATGTGGACATGAGAAAAGCTGAGAGAAAGAGCTTTGTGGCTAATTGCTGACGGAAAGGGGCTTGGAACTGTGAGCAAAGACGCTATCTCATTCTGTTTGAGTCCTGCTGCATTGTAAATAAACAGGATTACATTTTAAAAAAAACCTGACTGCATCACCAGTGTCTCCCCCCAACTGGAACAACCCTCAAAATCCTGAATTTTTGGCTAAATGCTCAGGTCAAAAGGAATAACAATACAAACTCCCCAGACATGGTTTGACTTCTCCCAGGAGAGGGAGAAGAGAATAACTGGCATCCCACCACAGAATTGTGTTTTTTAGGCAGGATAGAGACTGGTGTCCAACTTAAAAGCAGTTTAAAAGCTGTAGTGGTAAGGATGATAAAAGAAAAAGCATATGGCATATAAAATGTTTTAACTATCAAGATCTAGAAATGGTCCCAAAATTTATAGAACACTGTGATATGAGCGCCTGCAGCTCTGGAGTATTTATCAAATGCTGTAAGATAGATGCATATTTTTTTAATCAGCTGCTTATGGCATGTAGTTCTTTGCTACGTCCACTATTTTCAAAAAAGGAGAAAAATGCTAGCTTAGAGCATGTGGCATTACTACTTCTGACCCCTCCGAAGTGAGTGATCCAAGGTTATCAAATCAGACATCAGAGGAGTAAAAGAATCAGGAAGAGTGCATGGTGCAGCCAATCCTTATTAGCATAAATCCACAATCATTTTAAATTGAGTTTCTAAAACCTAATTGAGCAGAGTTTTTGAGCTCTGTTCAGAGTGAGCGGCACATAAATTGAAACAATATAGCTGCCATGGACCTTCTAATGAGCAGGGAGCACTGCTGCTTTTCCTTTTGCCCTTTTAAGAGCCCTGACATAAAAAAGAACAGTTCAATTAAGAGATCATTTCAAATCATCTGAACACTGTGACTGGTTAATGGTGTCCCAGTGCTAAGGTGAAGCCAGGGTATTTGCTTCAACTTTTATTTTCTAAGTGGGAGATCATTTTCTCGTTGCAGTGTTGAGTCCATTGGTGGTTAAATAATTTAAAAATATAGATAGATATACATGGGGATAGACTTCGCACACCTACTGGAGAAGCTGCATTCACTGCACTCGTATTGAAGAAAAGTAACATTCAGAGAATGTTTCAACCTATCAAAATCCTCCTTCAATGAAATTGGAACAGATTACACGTTTTAACTCCAATAAGAAAAGGAGTACTTGTGGCACCTTAGAGACTAACAAATTTATTAGAGCATAAGCTTTCGTGAGCTACAGCTCACTTCATCGGATGCATTTGGTGGAAAAAACAGAGGAGAGATTTATATACACACACACAGAGAACATGAAACAATGGGTTTATCATACACACTGTAAGGAGAGTGATCACTTAAGATAAGCCATCACCAGCAGCAGGGGGGGGAAGGAGGAAAACCTTTCATGGTGACAAGCAGGTAGGCTAATTCCAGCAGTTAACAAGAATATCAGAGGAACAGTGGGGGGTGGGATGGGAGGGAGAAATACCATGGGGAAATAGTTTTACTTTGTGTAATGACTCATCCATTCCCAGTCTCTATTCAAGCCTAAGTTAATTGTATCCAGTTTGCAAATTAATTCCAATTCAGCAGTCTCTCGTTGGAGTCTGTTTTTGAAGCTTTTTTGTTGAAGGATAGCCACTCTTAGGTCTGTGATCGAGTGACCAGAGAGATTGAAGTGTTCTCCAACTGGTTTTTGAATGTTATAATTCTTGACGTCTGATTTGTGTCCATTCATTCTTTTACGTAGAGACTGTCCAGTTTGGCCAATGTACATGGCAGAGGGGCCATGTACATATATGCCCACATGATGGCATATATCACATTGGTAGATGCGCAGGTGAACGAGCCTCTGATAGTGTGGCTGATGTGATTAGGCCCTACGATGGTATCCCCTGAATAGATATGTGGACAGAGTTGGCAACGGGCTTTGTTGCAAGGATAGGTTCCTGGGTTAGTGGTTCTGTTGTGTGGTGTGTGGTTGCTGGTGAGTATTTGCTTCAGATTGGGGGGCTGTCTGTAAGCAAGGACTGGTCTGTCTCCCAAGATCTGTGAGAATGATGGCTCGTCCTTCAGGATAGGTTGTAGATCCTTGATGATGCGTTGGAGAGGTTTTAGTTGGGGGCTGAAGGTGATGGCTAGTGGCGTTCTGTTATTTTCTTTGTTGGGCCTCTCCTGTAGTAGGTGACTTCTGGGTACTCTTCTGGCTCTGTCAATCTGTTTCCTCACTTCAGCAGGTCTGTATTGTAGTTGTAGGAATGCATGATAGAGATCTTGTAGGTGTTTGTCTCTGTCTGAGGGGTTGGAGCAAATGCGGTTATATCGTAGCACTTGGCTGTAGACAATGGATCGAGTGGTATGATCTGGATGAAAGCTAGAGGCATGTAGGTAGGAATAGCGGTCAGTAGGTTTCCGATATAGGGTGGTGTTTATGTGACCATCGCTTATTAGCACCGTAGTGTCCAGGAAGTGGATCTCTTGTGGGGACTGGTCCAGGCTGAGGTTGATGGTGGGATGGAAATTGTTGAAATCATGGTGGAATTCCTCAAGAGCTTCTTTTCCATGGGTCCAGATGATGAAGATGTCATCAATGTAGCGCAAATAGAGTAGGGGCATTAGGGGACGAGAGCTGAGGAAGCGTTGTTCTAAGTCAGCCATAAAAATGTTGGCATACTGTGGGGCCATGCGGGTACCCATCGCAGTGCCGCTGATTTGAAGGTATACATTGTCACCAAATGTGAAATAGTTGTGTCAGGAGAAAGTCACAAAGTTCAGCCACCAGGTTAGCCGTGACAGTATCGGGGATACTGTTCCTGACGGCTTGTAGTCCATCTTTGTGTGGAATGTTGGTGTAGAGGGCTTCTACATCCATAGTGGCTAGGATGGTGTTTTTAGGAAGATCACCAATGGACTGTAGTTTCCTCAGGAAGTCAGTGGTGTCTCGAAGATAGCTGGGAGTGCTGGTAACGAAGGGCCTGAGGAGGGAGTCTACATAGCCAGACAATCCTGCTGTCAGGGTGCCAATGCCTGAGATGATGGGGCGTCCGGGATTTCCAGGTTTATGGATCTTGGGTAGCAGATAGAATACCCCAGGTCGGGGCTCCAGGGGTGTGTCTGTGCGGATTTGTTCTTGTGCTTTTTCAGGGAGTTTCTTGAGCAAATGCTGTAGTTTCTTTTGGTAACTCTCAGTGGGATCAGAGGGTAATGGCTTGTAGAAAGTGGTGTTGGAGAGCTGCCTAGTAGCCTCTTGTTCATACTCCGACCTATTCATGATGACGACAGCACCTCCTTTGTCAGCCTTTTTGATTATGATGTCAGAGTTGTTTCTGAGGCTGTGGATGGCACTGTGTTCTGCATGGCTGAGGTTATGGGGTAAGCGATGCTGCTTTTCCACAATTTCAGCTCGTGCACGTCGGCGGAAGCACTCTATGTAGAAATCCAGGCTGCTGTTTCGACCTTCAGGAGGAATCCACCCAGAATCCTTCTTTTTGTAGTGTTGGCAGGAAGATCTCTGTGGGTTAATATGTTGGTCAGAGGTGTGTTGGAAATATTCCTTGAGTCTGAGACGTCGAAAATAGGATTCTAGGTCACCACAGAACTGTATCATGTTCGTGGCGGTGGAGGGGCAAAAGGAGAGGCCCCGAGATAGGACAGATTCTTCCGCTGGGCTAAGAGTATAGTTGGATAGATTAACAATATTGCTGGGTGGGTTACGGGAACCATTGTTGTGGCCCCTTGTGGCATATAGTAGTTTAGATAGCTTAGTGTCCTTTTTCTTTTGTAGAGAATCAGTGTGTTTTGTCAATGGCTTGTCTAGTTTTTGTAAAGTCCAGCCACGAGGAAGTTTGTGTGGAAGGTTGGTTCTTTATGAGAGTATCCAGTTTTGAGAGTTCATTCTTAATCTTTCCCTGTTTGCTGTAGAGGATGTTGATCAGGTGGTTCCGCAGTTTCCTTGAGAGTGTGTGGCACAAGCTGTCAGCATAGTCTGTGTGGTATGTAGATTGTAATGGATTTTTTACCTTCAGTCCTTTCGGTATGATGTCCATCTGTTTGCATTTGGAGAGGAAGATGATGTCTGTCTGTATCTCAGACTCAAGGAATATTTCCAACACACCTCTGACCAACATATTAACCCACAGAGACCTTCCTGCCAACACTACAAAAAGAAGGATTCTGGGTGGACTCCTCCTGAAGGTCGAAACAGCAGCCTGGATTTCTACATAGACTGCTTCCGCCGACATGCACGAGCTGAAATTGTGGAAAAGCAGCATCGCTTACCCCATAACCTCAGCCATGCAGAACACAGTGCCATCCACAGCCTCAGAAACAACTCTGACATCATAATCAAAAAGGCTGACAAAGGAGGTGCTGTCGTCATCATGAATAGGTCGGAGTATGAACAAGAGGCTACTAGGCAGCTCTCCAACACCACTTTCTACAAGCCATTACCCTCTGACCCCACTGAGAGTTACCAAAAGAAACTACAGCATTTGCTCAAGAAACTCCCTGAAAAAGCACAAGAACAAATCCGCACAGACACACCCCTGGAGCCCCGACCTGGGGTATTCTATCTGCTACCCAAGATCCATAAACCTGGAAATCCCGGACGCCCCATCATCTCAGGCATTGGCACCCTGACAGCAGGATTGTCTGGCTACGTAGACTCCCTCCTCAGGCCCTTCGTTACCAGCACTCCCAGCTATCTTCGAGACACCACCGATTTCCTGAGGAAACTACAGTCCATTGGTGATCTTCCTAAAAACACCATCCTAGCCACTATGGATGTAGAAGCCCTCTACACCAACATTCCACACAAAGATGGACTACAAGCCGTCAGGAACAGTATCCCCGATACTGTCTCGGCTAAGCCGGTGGCAGAACTTTGTGACTTTGTCCTGACCCATAACTATTTCACATTTGGTGACAATGTATACCTTCAAATCAGCGGCACTGCGATGGTTACCCGCATGGCCCCACAGTATGCCAACATTTTTATGGCTGACTTAGAACAACGCTTCCTCAGCTCTCGTCCCCTAATGCCCCTACTCTACTTGCGCTACATTGATGACATCTTCATCATCTGGACCCATGGAAAAGAAGCTCTTGAGGAATTCCACCATGATTTCAACAATTTCCATCCCACCATCAACCTCAGGCTGGACCAGTCCACACAAGAGATCCACTTCCTGGACACTACAGTGCTAATAAGCGATGGTCACATAAACACCACCCTATATCGGAAACCTACTGACCGCTATTCCTACCTACATGCCTCTAGCTTTCATCCAGATCATACCACTCGATCCATTGTCTAGAGCCAAGCGCTACGATATAACCGCATTTGCTCCAACCCCTCAGACAGAGACAAACACCTACAAGATCTCCATCATGCATTCCTACAACTACAATACAGACCTGCTGAAGTGAAGAAACAGATTGACAGAGCCAGAAGAGTACCCAGAAGTCACCTACTACAGGACAGGCCCAACAAAGAAAACAGAACGCCACTAGCCATCACCTTCAGCCCCCAACTAAAACCTCTCCAACGCATCATCAAGGATCTACAACCTATCCTGAAGGACGAACCATCGCTCTCTCAGATCTTGGGAGACAGACCAGTCCTTGCTTACAGACAGCCCCCCAATCTGAAGCAAATACTCACCAGCAACCACACACCACACAACAGAACCACTAACCCAGGAACCTATCCTTGCAACAAAGCCCGTTGCCAACTCTGTCCACATATCTATTCAGGGGATACCATCATAGGGCCTAATCACATCAGCCACACTATCAGAGGCTCGTTCACCTGCGCATCTACCAATGTGATACATGCCGTCATGTGCCAGCAATGCCCCTCTGCCATGTACATTGGCCAAACTGGACAGTCTCTACGTAAAAGAATGAATGGACACAAATCAGACGTCAAGAATTATAACATTCAAAAACCAGTTGGAGAACACTTCAATCTCTCTGGTCACTCGATCACAGACCTAAGAGTGGCTATCCTTCAACAAAAAGCTTCAAAAACAGACTCCAACGAGAGACTGCTGAATTGGAATTAATTTGCAAACTGGATACAATTAACTTCGGCTTGAATAGAGACTGGGAATGGATGAGTCATTACACAAAGTAAAACTATTTCCCCATGGTATTTCTCCCTCCCACCCCACCCCCCCACTGTTCCTCTGATCTTCTTGTTAACTGCTGGAATTAGCCTACCTGCTTGTCACCATGAAAGGTTTTCCTCCTTCCCCCCCCTGCTGTTGGTGATGACTTATCTTAAGTGATCACTCTCCTTACAGTGTGTATGATAAACCCATTGTTTCATGTTCTCTGTGTGTGTGTATATAAATCTCTCCTCTGTTTTTTCCACCAAATGCATCCGATGAAGTGAGCTGTAGCTCACGAAAGCTTATGCTCTAATAAATTTGTTAGTCTCTAAGGTGCCACAAGTACTCCTTTTCTTTTTGCGAATACAGACTAACACGGCTGCTACTCTGAAACCTTTAACTCCAATGTAATTCTAACATTCATCCAGCCTGCCATTATCTTATGTCTCATTTATTGCAACATTCTCTTTTCTGGTCTCAATAAATGCAATGTTGCCCCTCTTTTATTCATTCAAAATGTTGTTCCAAAGATCATTTCCCTAGCCCATTGTTTTGACCATGTCACTTGTCTCTTTGCATACCTCCACTGGCTCCTCCTCCTTTATCACCAAAGATAAGCTACTTGTCTTCACTTTGAAGGCCATTCAGAGCCTACCTGCACCGTCCTTATCATGTCTTATATGCTATCAAGATGTCAACTCCTGCCTCTGATCTGCTAGTGGTGCTGGCCTTCGTAGTCCACTTCTTAAATTTTCAAACAAATGTCTTCGTGCTTTCTCAGATGTTGCTCCTCATGCTTGGGAGGAGTTACCCATAAACGGCAGCAAAGTCACAACGCTGTCCTCCTTCAAAACTCTCCTTAAACTCTTTTGCTGTGATCCCGACAACAATTAGGCTGCTGATGTACTGGCACCAGAGCCTATCATGCTGACCAATATAATCTTATTGTTTCTTTGTGCTCCCCCAGGCTGTCTACAGCAGGGGTTCTCAAACTTTTTTTTGCTGGGCCCCCCTTTGAAAATATTGCAGACTGTGGACCCCCCCCCTCCCACAACAAGAGTGATAGAAAATTACTATGGTATTCCTACCCTTCTGCTCGGCTGCTGCACTGGCTTCAGAGCTGGGCCGCAGGAGCGTGGCTGCTGCTTACCTGGCTCCCAGCTTTGAAGGCTGCGTTGCCACCCGGAGCAGTGCAGAATTAAGGCTGGCAATACCATGCCTGCTGCAGGGCTCTACCCCTACCGTTTGTTTCGTGGCATTTTTCCACCGCAGCTTTGCACTCTGGGCGGCTGACCTGTTCTCCTTGTCCTGGTTATGGCTCTGATCTTGTGGCCCCCCCACTCCCAACCCCCCCACCCCCCCGCGCACACAGTAGCCTTGTAATCTCCTTTTGGGTTGGGACCCCCAGTTTGAGAAACATTGGTCTATAGTCACCTGTTTTCTCTTATACCTAGATTGTAAGTTGTGGGGACTGTCTTTTTGTTTCAGAGTAGCAGCCGTGTTAGTCTGTATTCGCAAAAAGAAAAGGAGTACCCGTGGCACCTTAGTCTTAGTAAAATTTGTTAGTCTCTAAGGTGCCACGGGTACTCCTTTTCTTTTTGTATTTTGTTGTTTGTTTGTTCAGTGCCCGTACAATGTGGTCTTGGTCCTGTGTGCTCCTACCATACAAACAATAATTAATAAATGTTAGTAAAAAATAGTAGTATACTTTAAAAAAAAATCTTCAGTAATGGAGGGTCTGTCAAGGGTTGCATAGTCTATGGCACTGTGCATACAACAGGAGCCTGTAGTTTTTAGGTTGCCTGAGCTTAAAGCTCAGGGGAACGTTTTCAAAGATAATTTAAATGGGCACATTTTGAGTTGTGTAATTTGACTTTAATACTGTTATGGGGATCTTGTTTTAGAGATCTGAAGCACAGTGAAGGCCTAAAGGAACTGTATAAAGGAAACAGACACCAGCCATTCTCGAAACATCCTAAATCCTGGAAGATAAGGGAGCGATAACTCATTAATGCAGTCAGCAAAGACAATTCTAGGTTTTGTTGTGAACAGTAAATAAGTTTGTTAAGCTAATTAAATTTCTGTGTATTGATAGTGAGGCAATTCCCTAACTGTTTTAAAGTGCTTCATTATTCAATTTAAAATTAGGAGCCCAGTTAATTGTATTTTTCTAACATTGAGCATGTAGAGCAGCTGTAATAAGGGAGTTGTAACATTTGGAGAATAATTTGTTTTACAGTACAGGCTATGTAAAGTACTTCACTGTCAAGGAGGATGAGAGTTTGGAGCATTAGAATTTAAAAACATTGGAGTGAAAATGAAGGAAATGCCTTAATGTACGGAAATCCTACTTTTGAAGCAAAAAATGCATTGCATTTTTCAGAAACCTATATTTAGGGTTTTTTGTTTTTGTTTTTTTTTTAAAAAAAGGAGATTAATCAGTTGTATTTTGCAGTAAAATCCTACTGGAGAAATAAATAACATTCATGGAAAGGTAAAGAACACTTTTTAAAAACATATTTTAACAAATGTTAAATCCTTTTATTTTTCCTCTTCTACTGCCATCCAACACTTTGCAGGATGAATTAGCTGAGTTGCCTTGCAGTCTTCTGTAATACCATATTTCAAAATTTCAGTCTTTTAGTCAACATAATCTACGCTTTTGTCATCTTTAGTGTATCTTAACAAATGGCTGACAAGTATGTGTGTGTGCTATGAAAAAACATGATTTTCCTTCACCTTCCTTCTCCCTGGGCTGATGATCAGAACATAGATTGTAAGGAAGCTTAGACAAGTAGAAATAAAGGAAACTGCAGTGTAATTTATTTATTTTAGTTAATATAAAGTTTGGATATGGTGACTTAAAAATAATTTCATTGTGTAGACTATCAAGACATTCATTTTAAGTCTGTGATTTAAACTGAGTAAATAAACAGCTCGAGAATCTTGCTTTCAAATGTAATGAGCTAGCTAAGAGGAGGAAAGAGATATATATTACATAGTGCTTTTATTGTAGCTTTAGTAGTACTGGAACGTGAAGTCTTTAGGTGTGTAACAGCTGTTCTGTATTGTAAACTTTAATAATACTGTTGATAGTTTGCATTTCAATGATACCTTCCATCTGCGGGTCTCTTTGAAAACATTAGCAAACCAAGCCTAACTTCACCTTTGTGAGGTAGGTATTCTCCAAAATTTATAGATGGGAACACTCAGTCACAAAGAACCTATGATGTACCAAAGGTCATCCAGTGAGTCAGCCACAGAATTGGCAATAGAATCCAGCTTTCCTGACACCCAGTCCTATGCTCTTACCACATGATACAATTTCAGATAACTATCATATAAGAAATGGATATTTGAGAGTTGTGTTAATGTAAGAGATGGTGGTTTTAAAAAGAGGAGGTATCTGAATACATTTTTGTAGTATTTCAGATCAGAGTTCTCTCTTCTGCTGGAGATGCATTTTTTCTGTTTCATTTGATGATATTTCCTAGTTTTCTTCTGCAATCTGAGCCTGCCTTTGGGGGTAGTTGGAGGTTTCACAGTTGACTCAATGCCATCTCTGACATAACAGGAGAAAAGGAAATTAAATTGGTCTTCTCAATATAAACTTTTATCATGAAATAAGGGAGAATCAGTCCAATAAAATTGCTGTTGATAAAGATGATGGAATGGTCTTCAGACCAGAATTTTCTTGGATTGAAGGGAGCGGAAATCTGTCAGGAGTATATAAATGGTAGCTTTCAGACAAGGTTGTAATGGGGTGTGGGAAATGGTGCATTTTGACTGCTGTAAGGCAGAAAAAACTAAGATTCATGTTTCAACATGTTAATGGTTAAAAATGAATAGTTTTACAGTGAGTCTGAGGCAGCGCTAACAGCTGGCTAATTTATAGCAGTATGTTTTTTCATTAGGAGAGGGCAGCTCTTTATAGAGAACCTAACCCCATACTAAGACTATAAAAGTTAGATGTAAAATGAAATGATCTAGTACATGCCAGTAGCCCAGAAAACATACATATGCAGCTTTGACTCATTTCCTTTCCCACTTTTTTTTTTTTTTTTTTGCCAGAGGCTTTAATTTTATTAAATTCCAATTTGCCTCCTTTATGGTCCAGCAATATTGCTTCGTGCTCAGAAATTCTGAGTTTCAGTTTTGGGTGATATTTCTTATTCCTGGGGTTGATTGGGAAGTTGTACATATCTACCAGAGATGGGGATTTGATAGGAGCAGGCAAGGCTGCTGCAGGACAGATAATTGCCTCTGTTGATGAATGAGAAATGATGCTCACAGTTTAAGAAACAGCTGCATCCACTTGTACTAGGAGGGGGATGCTGTCTGTGGGAAAGAGATGGTAACATCTCTGTTGGAGCTAGAGCTAGTCAAATTTTTTGAACTTTTGAGTTTTCAATGAAATTTAAAATTTAATTTTCATTGGGGGTGGGGAGATGGAACACAAATATTCACTGAAAATTTTGCATTTTTTTCTCACCCATGGAAGTGATTTGAAATTTTTTGATATTCAGAAATGGTGTTGAAGTTTTGACATTTTTCAAAAGTTCAAAAATCAGTAAACGTGTTATGAAAAATTCCTGTTTTCCATTTTTTTTCAGCTTTTTTTCAACCAGCTCTAGTTGGAAGGCAATTGGAGTCAGGCAGTACAATTTCAGGAAGTGGGTGCCTGGTGCATAAGAACTAGTATAAAAGGGCAAAACCAGTATCCAGAAAGCTGTTGAAAATTCAGCAACTCTGTGCATAAGTTTGTGGAGAACTTTTGTTTAAAATGGACTGATAAATTGGTTTTAACTTTACAAAATTTAGTAAGCTGTCCCATTGATGCAGCTCTCACAATTCAACACTGCTACTTGGAATGCTAGGCTTTCCTGTGAATAGTTTCCATTATTCAGCAATGCAAGGTGGATGTGACGTGCTTGGCTTCTTGGGGTATGTCTACACTGCAATTAAAAACCTGTTCCAGCTGACTTGGGCTTGGGCTAAGGTACTGTTTTATTGCACTGTAGATGTTTTGGCTTGGGCTGGAGACGAGGCTCTAGGACCTTCAAGGTAGGAGGGTCCCAGAGCTCAGGGATCCTTAGTTCAAGCCCCATGAGCCTGCATGAGCTGGCAAAGAGCCTGTATCAGCTGGCATGGATCAACTGTGGGTTTTTAACTGTAGCATAGATATACCCTGGGTGGGATGGAAGACTCTGAATGCTTCCCAATTCTAGAGGGGAAACTCTTTGCTAGACCCTTCCATCATGGAAAACTCAGCATGGTGAAATGTGTTTGGATGTTTTAAAATATATTTGTTGGTACTTTTATGTCTTTGTCAAGAGAAAAAACACTCTTATAAGATAGCTTTGCATTATTTTCTCTTATTTATAGAGACGGAATGGAGAAGATATTCCAGTCGCCCAAACTAAAAATATCAATCACAGAAGATTTGCTGCTACCTTCAAGTTGCAAGAGGTGACAAAAACTGATCAGGATTTATATCGCTGTGTAACTCAGTCAGAGAGAGGCTCTGGAGTGTCCAATTTTGCTCAACTTATTGTGAGAGGTAAAGTTGCAAATGTTTTCATTTTATGAAATTAAATACTCTTAACATCAATGCATCATATTTACATTCTTATTTAGCCAACAGATAGCTCTATAAAATTATAGAAATCCTCATAAAATAAAACTAATGAATGTGGCTGTAAAGTTTTGACAGCCTCGTTTCTGGCAAGTGCTTTCCATAGAATGGGATTCTATAAAAAGTCCTAATAATGCAATGCATGTAAAATACCATATTCCTTTCCACTATCTTCTAGATAGTATTGGTTGAGATGAAAACTGACTAACATTTAACAAATCATTTTACAGATATGAAAGTATCTGCTGTAATAAGTTAATTTTTACTTCTAAATGTTTTTGCCTTAGGCAGCCTAGTGGTACAGAAAATAGATTTCTTTGTGACCTGAAAGACTCCGGTATATAAAAATTTTCTCAATTGTTCACCTGTCCGAGGGCTAGGAGCATTTATTGAGATTTTGCTGTCAGGCTATTTGTGGGATGGGGGAGAAGCAATGGTATATTTGCTCAACCCCCATCCCCAAACACTTTAAATGAATTTCAGTTCACTCAGAAGCGTGGCAGCCTGCTGCAATGCAACCATGGCTTATGCTCGGGGAGTGGGATGGTTATGTTTTAATTAAGCTTGATTGCCCAGAAGGAAGGGATGTGAATTTTCTGTTTCAGTTGCCTGTTGTGACCCTGTTTCCTGACTTTAGGTGACCTTTTTGTGTACTTAGGCTTACCAAGTTTGGCATTGATTAGAGTTCGTAATTTGGGGTTGTGGGAGCTAAGGAGGCACTTGGTCTAGTCATGAGAACACAGGACTTGGAGTCAAGACTACTGGGTTCAGTTCCCAGCTTTGCAACTCACTTGCTATGTGGTCTGGGGCAAGTCATTTAACCTCTCTGTGGCTGTCTTTACTCAACTGTTCAATTACCTACTCACACATTTGCAGTGAGGCTTAATGAATATTTTTGTAATTTGCTTTGAGACTCCCAAGTGAAAGGAGATAGAGAAGTGCAAAATATTACTATTACAAAAACCATCATTAATTGGGCCGTGCCACTTCCTTGCTGAACGGCCATGGGCTTCAGTAATGTTACCTGCTGTTTTGTACAGTAGTTAGTCATATTATTTCTTCTAGTGGATCACTATATAATTTCCTTTTTTTAATGTGATAAAATTAGTCCTGTTGCAACATGAAAACTAATTTTTGATATAACTAAGAAACTAAAACATTCAAACATATTTGCCCAAGAAATGACTGATGTTTTTTAGTTCTTTCCAGTGCAAGAAAACAGTAAAGTAAAATAGTTTTTAAAAAGTTTTGGAAAACTCAAGTTAAAATACTGAAGTCCAGAGTAGAACTCAGCTTTATGACCTAATCTTAGTTTGATGGTAAGTAGCAATCTAGTCAATACAGATAGTTTATATAGAGAGATTTTATTATTTTAAAAGTTCAGGTTTTTTAAAAGTCTATATTGCAGTTTCTAGAGTTAGAAGCTGAAGAATGGTAGCTATTTCTTCTATTTTAGTTAAATCCTTTAAATACTCTAACAGTTTTTCTACCAATGCATTGGTCTATTGAACATCAGAATAAGAAATGGGTGTATAGGATTTGTTGCTCACTGTTATATTTGAAAAACAATATACTGTAATATATTTTCTTGTTTGTCTGGATAACCACCAAATAAATCTTGTTAGCCAAAACCATACCCTTGGGGGTCAGCAACCCTGGTGTTAAAACTGTGCTGAAAATTAACCATAATGACAGGTCCTATATCTCAGTGGCACTTTAAAGCTGACAACCTACTACATGGATACAAAAGACGGTAATTTTAAAGGAAATTTTTGGGCCACTGATATGAATTACCTTTAATAAGAGCTGGCATAGTATTGCCCATTGTCAAAGATGACCCGGGGTAAGAGTTTATTAGTGCATTTCCTCCTAAACCGAAAGTGACAGGGCTTGCTTAGGGCCTTTTTGTTGCTGTTTGTAACAAATGAAAATTTCACTGTGGAATTCTCATGCTGAAGAGTATTGATTTGTGTGTTCTCATAGCCAGAGGGGGGGGAAAAATACGGTGAAACACAATTTACTTTGTCATGACTTTAGGATTGCTTCCAGATCATTCTGAGTAATGATAATGTCTTCAGCTTGTAGAAGCCAAACTTTATTGACACTAGTTATTAGAGAGCAAGAGATGAATAGCATCTGTTGCTCAGTGCATCAAAATTTAGGTTTGTGTGTATATACTGTGTATGTGTGAGAAATACATACTTTAATATAGATCTGTAAACAAGGTGCAGTTTATACTCAGCAAGGTATTTTAATATTGATAATGGAAATTCCAATTTTATAACATATTCTATACAAATAACCATCTGCAAATCAGCATCTGATTATTCTTACAAGGAAATTATCTCTAGACTTTACCACCAGATTTTTTTGGCACCACTTTCAAAGATCCTCTAAGAAATTGGTTTGAGCATTAGCTTGCTAAACCCAGGGTTGTGAGTTCAATCCCTGAGGGGGCCATTTGGGGCAAAAATTGGGGATTGGTCCTGCTTTGAGCAGGGGGTTGGACTAGATGATCTCCTGAGGTCCCTTCCAACCCTGATATTCTATGATTCTATGATTCTAAATTCCTTGGCTGTTTCATTTCACTTTCATTAAGTTTTGTTTCACAAGTAAGACCAGTATAGTGTTTTCAATTCAATTAAAACATTTTACCAGAGGTATTTCCAGTCAATAATTTAATGTTGAAACCTTTACTTTGAGTTGCACTTCATCTCTCAGCTCAGTAGCTATGTTGTATTGATTTTAATTGGGTTCTGTGGCACAGCTCTCAGTCTTGTGTATTTTCCTTCTACAGGAAGCTGTGTACAGTTTCAGACAATAAACTTACCTAACTGAAAATGTCCCCCAGTCCCATCTTGTACTTCCACTTTCATTTGTTCCCTGGTAAAATTGCCAATGCCCAGAAGACAATATGCAGCCTTGAGCAGATGCCTGTTTTTGTGGTGTTGAATATAATATGGGATAGGAGAGGGGAGAGAGCTGTGAAATCTGAATGCTAGCAAGCAGGGAGGTTATCTCCTTTCTTCCTCACTACAAAGCATATGGATGAACAGCGAGGCTGAAACACAGGCTTACATTGTTCTGATTTACATAAATAATGTACCTGAGCATTATGGTTTCTCTAGAGTATTTCACATAGTATTTCTTGATTTGGTTTTATTTAAACTAGCTACGTGGCATTCAGCAGGTTGAGTATGCAAAATTTCTGGTACATTATTAGATGTTGCAAGATAAACAGGATCCACAATAGACTTATTTCACACAATGGTTCTTGCACAGTTACTTTGAAGAAAACATTGATTAGTGTGAATCTGCTAGTCATGGAAGCGAAAATTTGTCAGTGGAATACATATGTCCAGCTGCAACATTTTAAACTGAGCTATAAATAGTTCCATCATTTGTCTGAAAGAGATTTGATGATTTTATTGAAATATTTTTAAATGCAACTTTTACTGAAGTCCTATCCTTGTCACAATTATGGAATTTGTTTTTTTTTTTAATGGCAAGAGTTTAGTAGTTTTTTCCTTTCTCTTCTCTTTTCTGTCAGCCCAGATTGAGATTACTATGGGAAGTCGAAATGAGAGGCTTAGGGCCTGGGTACGCTTGCAGATATAGAGTGCTTTGAGTTAAACCCACCTTCAGAAAGCGCAGTAGGGAAAGCGTTGCAGTCTGTCCACACGGAGAGTTGCAAGTGCACTGGCGTGGCCACATTTGCAGCACTTGCAGCGGCGCATTTTGGGCAGCTATCCCACAGAGCACCTCTTACCATTCTGGCGCTGTGGCTTCTGTGAAGGGGGTGTGGGATGCGGGGCATTCTGGGTCCTGTCCCAATGCCCCATGATGCATCGGTTCGCATCCCAGCAATCCCTGTGCTTCCGTCCGTATTTGGCGCCATCTTTCAATGTTTTTTGTACTGCGCGCTCTGTCGTCCCTTTCGGTCTGCGGGAATGGAGGCCGAAGTGCTGAGGAGTATGCTGACGAGTCTCGCCAGCACGTCACGTTTGGCAGTCGAGATATTCCTTATGATCCAAAGTGACAGTGAGGGCTCCAATGATATCGTTTCAAGTAACGCATATGACACGCGTTTGCTTGTGGCATTCACAGACATGCTCAGTGGAATGCCGCTTTTGGGCTCGGGAAACAAGCACTGAATGGTGGGATCACATTGCCATGCAAGTCTGGGATGATGAGCAGTGGCTGCAGAACTTTCTGATGAGAAAAGCCACTTTCATGGGACTGTGTGAGGAGCTCACCCCCACCCTGCGGTGCAAGGATACAAGATTGAGAGCTGCCCTGATGATGAAGTGGGTGGCTATTGCAATCTGGAAGCTGGCAACTCCAGACAGCTACCAATCGATCACTAACCAGTTTGGAGTGGGGAAGTTGATGGTTGGAATCATGTTGATGCAAGTTTGCAGGGCCATTAATTGCATCCTGCTCAGAAGAACCATGACTCCGGGTAACGTGCATGACATTGTGGATGGCTTTGCACAAATGGGTTTCCCTAACTGTGGAGGGGCAAGAGATGACATGCATATTCCTTTTCTGGCACCAGCCCGCCTAGCCTCAGAGTACGGTAATCGGAAGGGATATTTCTCTATGGTTCCCCAGGTGCTTGTGGATCACCGTGGGCATTTCATTGACATTAATGCAGGCTGGCCCGGAAAGGTGCCTGACACACACATCTTTCGGAACACTGGCCTGTTCAGGAAGCTGCAAGCCGGGACTTTTTTCCCAGACCGGAAGATCACCGTAGGGGAATGCCCATTGTGATCCTTGGAGAACCCGCTTACCCTTTAATGCCATGGCTCATGAAACCCTACACAGGGAGCTTTGACAGCAGCAAGGAGCAGTTCAGCAACAGGCTGAGCTGGTGCAGAATGACACTGGAATGTGCTTTTGGTTGTTTAAAGGGCTGCTGGTGCTCTCTGTACAGGAAGCTGAACCTGGCCGATGACAGCATCCCCGCGGTTATATCCGCATGCTGTACCCTCCATAACATTTGTGAAGAGAAGGGTGAACGATTCATTCAGGCATGGGACTCAGAGGTTCAACACCGAATTTGAACAGCCAGAGAGCAGGGCTATTAGAGGGGCCCAGCATGGGGCTGCAAGGATTAGGGATGCCTTGAGGGAGCAATTTGAGGCTGAGAGCCACCAGTAATATCTGTGCCCTGCCTGGGAGTGAAGTGCAGTGGTTCCAATGTTAATAGGAATCTGTTTTTGCTTCGCTGACTTGCAATGCCTGTTTCTTTCCTGGGCTAAGGTATATTTTACTTTATGCAATAATAAAGAATGTTTTCAAAGCCAAAAAATCCATTTATTGAAAAGAAACACAACTGCTTGGGAAACAGAAAGGGCAAGAGGGTGGGGTGGGGAATGGTACGATCACAGATTTGCGTATGTCCTGTTATTATATTCAGCTTTCCTGTCTGGAGTGCTGTGCAATGAGTGCTGCAATTCAGGATGGCTGTACTGCATGGTGATGGGGGTTGATTGCAGTGGGTAAGAGTCGTAGTTTTCAGGGCTGGGTGCTGAAGCTACAGGTGTTGGAGGCAGCTAGTGGCGGTACGAACCCAGATGTTGGGGAAAGTGGGTTGGAGGCGACATGAGGGCACAAGGGAAAGAGTTTTGGGACAAGGGCTGCAGGGGGAGGGGTGGGCGCAGTCATGCTCCACCTGCATGGCTACGAGCGCCTGGATCAAGTCTGCTTGGCGCTCCATTATGCTTATCAGCCAAACCGTGCTTTGCTGCCGGAGCACCGCGTTTTTTGTGCCTGGGTGCTCCTTGTTCTTCTAGCAGATTCTCCTTTCACTGTCCCGCCACTCCTGCACTTTTTAATTTTCATTACTTGAATGCTGCATTACTTCATGCAACATGTCTTCCTTGCTTCTGTGTGGAGTCTTTCGGCCGATGATAACACGGATGGCTGAGATCTCAAGATTGCATCTGTAAAGGCAAAATGCAACACTTAACAGAGGTAGCATTGTTCACACCAGACAGAGCAAGGATTCCCCCGTACTTAAGGGCAACCACAGTTTACACAAAAGGATAATTTGTCCGTCCCAAAGCGAGTGCATATAACCCATGGGAGCCCCAAAATGGTGAGTAAGCACAGGGTCAAGCATGACTGATTGTTTCATGGCTGTACTGTCCTCTGGGTTTCTGTGCCTTGGGGAGAGCCAACAGCAGAAAGGGGCCCCTATACTGAACACTGTCCCCACATTTTCCACAGGAGTTCATCCTGGAAGATATCTCGCTGCTGAGGTTGACCTGGGAAGCAAGGGAGGGTCTTCTACTGCAATGCAGCTTCCGCCCTGGCCCATATGCAGCCTGCCTGTGTGCAGCACTGGTCCCCCCGCCCCTCAAGGCACAGTGGCGCGGACAAGTTAGCCTTACTGAGACAAGGACCACAGTGGCTCTCCCGAGAAACCTGCGCAAGCGCATTTCCCAAGTTCTGGATGAGACCTGTGAAGAGATCACTGAGGCTGATTACCGCGATGTGAGACAGTACATCAACGCCCTATTCTGCATCTAGGCATGCATGCAGCCCTAACCCTCCTTGCCCCAAGAACCCACATCGAATAACTTCCTTCCCAAATTAAAAGCCACTTACTGAGATCCTCCTCTGGTGTTTGTCCTTCCCCCAAGTCCCGGCCGTTGCGACTGGCTACCTTCCTCCTGGCTTAAGAACAGCTATTGGCTGCATGTATCTAGGGATTCCAGGGTGTCTTCCTCCGCTTTAGTACCCTCACTCCTGCTTTGATCCTCTTCCTCCTCCTCCTCCCTTTTTGCACTGGGCTCTGAAGTGTCCATGGTGGTCCCCAGAATGAAGGTGGGGTCGCCCCCCAAGTATCGCATCCAGCTCTTTGTAGGAACAGGAGGTTGCAGGGGTAGCACCAGAGCTGCTGTTTGCCTCTCGGGCTTTGCAGTAGGCATTCCGCAAGTCTTTCACTTTAATCCTGCACTTGAGTGCATCCCAGTCATGGCCCCATTCCATCATGTCCCTTGATATCTGACTGAAAGTATCGTAATTCCTACGGCTGGAGCGCAACTAGGACTGGACAGCTTCCTCCCCCCAAACACTGATGAGGTCCAGCACCTCACCATTTCTCCATACTGGGGATTGCCTGGCATGTGGAGGTGTGGTCACCGGGAAAGGTTCGCTGAGAGCAGTATAAACATGGCTGAGCAAACAGGAAGGGGATTTTCAAAATTCCCAGAGCATTTAAAGGGCGGGTCTGATGGTTGGTCACCTGATGGCAGGGCAGAAAAGTTCAAAGTGATGACCAGAGTGGCTAGAACAAGCATTGTGGGACACTTCTGGAGGCTGATCGGAGCACACTAACAGACCAGGGCGTCCACACTGGTGCCGCGGCGCTCCAGCGGGGGTGCACCAAATGTTATTCCACTCGTCGAGATTTCTCGACGAGTGGAATACCAGGAGTGCTCTAGCCGTGGAGTCAGAGCGCCTTTGCCGGTGTGGACGGGTAGTGAGCTAGTGCTCCCGGAGCTCCTTTAATGCGCTCTAACTCAAAAGCGTAACCAAGCCCTTAATTCTTGTTTCATAGCTCCAGCGTGCAGTGATGTTAACGTCCCTAGTGCCCACAGGTTAGGGACATTACAAATATAGACTGCTTCCCTCAGGATGTTTGTTGTATTCCAACCACCTCAAAACCACTCTTTTAGAAATCAGAACAAAGTGAATTCCTGTTTATTGGTTTGTTTTTCATATGAATAAAAAATTTTCCTGAGGCTTTTTGCATCGGATTAAGTTCTTCCATAAATTTGTTTTGGCTCACAAAGGGGACTCCCCCCCCCTCCCCCCATGTTACTAAAGGGGGAGTGATAAAATGGTTTGAATATCTCTCTCTGAGTGAGCCTAGTGGATGTTTCTCTTAAGTGTGTAGATTTCTTCCCTATGGACTTGCAACTCAGGTGAATCAAAGCGGAAGTTTGGTCACTTAGCTAGCAGAATTTACTCCACAGTTCAGCTCAAAGGAATCCAGTTTCCTATTATTTTGCCAGATGATTTCTCTAGTGTCTTTCAGGTCTGATTAGGCAGTACCTGATGCTAATCAGCTTTTTTTTGTTCCTGATGTCTTCCTAAATGACTGTCTAGGAATAAATTCAGACAACCAGTGGTCAGCTACTGATAAATGTCTGACACAACCCTAGAACTCAAGGGTACCGTTGTGAGGGAATGGGTCTGTGAGGCCCACTGGGTCTGGGCCTTGACTAGTCCTTTGGTTGAGGAAAGTGTGTTTCAGCCTTAGCCAAACTGATGTTTATGGAATGAATCCTTTTACATTTAGAGTAATTTTTTTCTCAAAGGTTCACTGCTTATATATGGTCATGCTAACTGGAATTGAAATTTGTATGTTGCCTTGTAGAACAATGTGGAACTTTTATTAATTTTCATTGTAACAGGGTTCATTATGAGCAGTTTCCACTATATTTGTATCCAAAACTTGGATCAGTTTTTTTTGTTTGTTTGTTTGTTTTTTTTAAAGTTAACATATTTCCAAGGCCATGGAACTAAGGCTTGTCTTACAGTTTTTTTTATTGAATTGTTGGTGTTTAGAACAGCCATGGCTGAAGTAAGGATTCTCTGGCAATGTCTGGATATTTGACAGGAGGAGGATTGGATATATGCATTGGATTTTAGTCTCCAAAGGCAATATGTTTCACATAAGATTCTATATGGAGCAATCTTTTAGTGTTGTGAAAACACTGTATTAGATTTCCCATTTGGGGCTGTGCTTATCTCCTAGGAACTGCACCATAATTTTTACTAGGGTGAAAACAAGAGTCTAACTGTAAGATAGTCTTGTCTTTCTTACCTGAAATCCCTTTAGGGATTTTACCTAAGAAACCAGCAGTTAAGATGATGCCTCTGATGATGCTAACGCAGCTTGATGATGGGACTGGCATCTGGAAAATACTTCTCCTGGGAATATTTTTGTTTTCTCACTAGAAGTGTCTACGTTTCTTCCATATAAGAAAATTGTGGTAGATTAAGATTCACATTGGAAAGTTAACTAGTGCCCAGTTTGTTTATCTGGGGAATACATTAAATCTCTGAACGTGTCATTCTGTAGAATTTAAGCTTAAGTCAGCAGACAACTCTAGTGCATTTGCTGCCACTTACAGCTTCCTCCAAAGCAGCAGCAGAGTGAGGTCAGTAAGAATCATGCCAGTTTTACTGGTGCTTTTCAGTTCCTGGTGAACTTCAGAGCAGTTGTTGAGTCAAGCCAATTTCTTGTTGCTGCTTTTGGAATCAGGAAGAGTACCCAAAAATGGAGCCAAGGGGAAGGGTACAATACCAGGGACTTCCCCTGTTCTCAATGTTCTGTGGTAAGAGGTAGGCTTTGGAGAGGGGGAAAAAAAGGAAACAGGTTTTTCTTTCAGCAGCCATAGAGGAGTTGTTGGGAGTGCTTCACATTGTTATAGCCCTGGCTGAGCAAATCCTTGGGCAGAGTCACCTCTAATGTTGCATTAGACCGAAACTTTAGATCCCACGTGCTTTTAAGTTTCCTGAGTCTGAGCTGTTTCTGGACATTGTCTCCAACTCTGGTCCTTCGTGCATACACCTTGGATACAGACTTCATGCTGGCATCCCTTCTTGGGATGTAGAGTCCTGTAACTCAGTTGCCCTAGCCACCAAAACCACTGCTGACCGCCTTCCCCACAAGTCTCCCAGTAGCTTAGGCCTGCCCTCCCCAGAACATCACTTTTGTGGGTACTTCGGATGTTTGTTACTATACCCTTTGGGGAGTTTGTGATAGTTAAAGCAAGTAACATGGACGCTTTGCAAACACACTTTTAAACACACTTTCCTGAAATCTAGAAAATGAGAGAGAGAACTGTGGGAAAAGAGCACAAGAGATGTACAGATCTGTGGGAAATAATCTGTCTGAAACACCCTGCCTCAGTTTCCTCATGCTTCCTGGGAACCTTTTGGGTGGGAGTCCTGGATCCACATCTGCTATCCTGCTGATCAGTCTTCTCTTCTGGTTCTGGTCTATCTTTGCTGTAAACAGTGTGTCCTCTTGAAAAACAGAGTTTAATACCTTGTCTCTTTCAGTCCTTCCCCTGGGTTTTTTCCATTCTCTAAGGGCTTGGCTACATTTGTGAGTTAGAGTGCATTAAAGCAGCCCTGGGCGCCCTAGCTTTCTCCCTGTCCACACTGGCAAGGCACATAGCGCTCCATGGCTAGAGCGCTCCTGGTACTCCACCTCGGCGAGAAGATTAACGCTTGTTGCATGGTGGCTGAAATGCCCAGGCATCAGTGTGAACAAGGTGTTGCATTACTGCGCTCTGATCAGCGTCCAGAAACATCCCATAATCCCCTTAAGTCAAGTGGCCACTCTTGACATTGTTTTGAACTTGCCTAGGAATGTGGATATGCCCTTTGAAAGCTCCATTTCTGACAGCTGGCTCTGAGACAAAGCAAGCCGTTACTGTGGAATGCTGTGTGTATGAGAGAGAGAGAGAGAGAGAGACGGGGAGGATGGGGAGGTCTGCTGCTGTCTGGACTTACAAGACAGCACTCTGACCTGGTTTCAGCCCCCCCAACCCACTCTGTCTCCCCTCACATACACACAACATGCTCCCTGTCACACTCCACTCTACTATCCCCCCCGCCCAATTTGAAAAGCACGTTGCAGTCAATTGCATGCTGGGACAGCTGCCCATAATGCACTGCTCCCAATGCCACTGCAAGTGCCGCAAATGTGGCCACACCAGTGCTCTTGAAGCTGTCGGTGCAGACAGACTGCAGCGCTTTCCCTACTGCGTTCTACGAAGGCTGGTTTAACTAAATTGCTCTACATCTGCAAATGTAGCCATACCCAACCCTCTGTAGGATATGGCTTCCAGCACTCAGCTTTGTTACAGTGGATGAGAGTCATTAAGAAGTCGATAAATAGTCTTTGGCTGATAGTTTCCATTGTCCTGCTATGACAAGGTCATCCAATAACTGATGGTCCTTAATATCTGTCCCATTCAGGGACAGTGATCAGGTGCCAGACTCCTCCTCCTTAACACAAGAGAGCTGATGCAAGGATACAGTGAAAGATATAGAGTCATAGAAATGTAGGGTGGAAAGAGCCTCAGGAGGTCATCTAGTCCATCCTGCAGCACCGAGGAATGATCAAGTGAACCTACACCACACCTGAGAGGTCTTTGTCCAACTATTATGTTCACCACATTTACAAGACTATGGTAAATTTTGTACAACGTATGCCTTGTGGGTATCATTCAAAACATCATAATCTGCTGAACATTATTGTCCCAGTCAAATGTGTATCAACATTGTATGTAAAGTTACAAAATTGTACTATATAACATTATTATAACATGCTCCAAGATTAAGAAAAGCTAGTCCAAACCAGTTTTTCAGAGACAGACACACAGGCACCCCAGCCGGGTGTTAAATAGCTATTACCTCCTTAAGCAACCATTCTCCAGCAACGGGAAGGCATAAACAAGAAATTTACATTTCATCGCATGGACCGTTCAAACCTCACCTCCCAATGGACTCTGTCACTGTGATTCAGCAAAGATGTTTCTAGCACAAGATACTGCATTATAAAGAGGGGATGAAAGCACTTGACTTCACTCCTCCTCCCATCTCTCTGTACATGACATCAATGAATATCTGAAGAACACTGAACTGAGGGGCAAGGGGTCCCAGGATGATAGGAAACCCAGCTTGTGAAATTTACTGCAGCATATATAATGGAAAACCTTTTATTTTAATTCTGTCAAATTGTTAAATTAGCCATTAGCTTGCGTTTTATATTTTTATTTCTTTTTGTAATCAATCCTGACTTTTATTCATCATTACTTGTAATCACTTAAAAGCTATCTTTCTGTGGTTAATTAACCAAACACACTGGTTAATATAAAACAATAAGATAAGTTTAAGTGTGTGGGGAAATTCCATTTGGGATAACGAAGTTGGTGCATATCATTTTCCCGTGATAAATGACAGACTTTCTATGAGCTTGTATTCTTCAGCAGGGTACTGAACAGTATAAGAGTGGGGGAGACAAAGTCGGGGGTGAGAGAATCTTCTGATGCCGCCCTGTATGTAATTAAGGAATGGCCTGCAGAGCATTCATGTAACATAGCTGGGAGCAATTTTGCATGCTAAAGGGTATGTGAACAGGCCAAGAGTGGATGTTCTGACAGGAAAGCAGTGTAAAAGGCACCCCAGGCTAGAGAATATTCAGTGGACACAGCTTTTCAGAGGTCCAGACTGTACCCTGGGTAATGTCACACCAACCTGTTATTAAAAACCTTCAAATGATGCGGATTCCACAACCTCCCATCTTTAAAAGTATAAACATGCAGAGAGTTCATAAAATCAAACTAGATTGATGCTCAAACTGTCACACTGATTTACTAGCAGCGGAAGGTACACGTGTGACAGCCTGGCCCTTTTTTACCAGGGCACTGCTGTTGTGATGCTCTCTTCTTTGCCTTTCTTAATGATATTAGTTATTCATAGTTCTAGCTAGTATATTTAGTCCCTTTGCTAGCAGGTATCTGATAAGTTTTCCAAGTGCTTGTCTAAGTCTGGGAGATCTTTGCCTTTCCTCAGAACGCCATGGACCCCAGGCTCACATCTGAGCATGCCAGTTCCTCACGCACAAAGGAAAGATGTACAGGTTCCACCCGAGTCAAGAAGTCTTCTTTACTTTCACATCAGTGCTCCTTTTATGCAATTTCCTTCAAAGATTCCACCTGGAACAAGAGGGGTGCTTGGTAGAATGTGACATGAGGCTATTTTCCCCTCAAATGTGGAAATATTGCCCCTTTAGCCTGTTTTTTTTTTTTTTGGAAGAGGCGTAGTGTGAAAAGAATGGTGTAGGCTGGAATTTTAAAGGGGGCCAAAGGGGAGTGAGATGTCCAGTTCCCACTGAAGATGCCTGGGAATTGAATGCCTAGCTCCATTAGGTTTAAAACAAAACAAAACAAAAAAAACAGCCTTAGTGCTTTTAGACATAATACTTGAAACACCTAGATGCCCTGGAACTGCAAGTCTGAATACTGGCCGGGTTCACTCTGCTTTTCATTCTTTGGGATATGTTTACTTCCATACCATTTGCTGCATGTTGGACTTGAAAGATCCTATGATGCTTTCAGAAAAAAGAAGAGTCAGACAGTAGTGTTGCTGGTAAAAATTCATCCTCACCCTCACAAAAACCTCTTCTATCTTGTGTGGTTTGCTGTGCACCATTGACTGGCTGCTCATTGTATCGCAGCAGTGGTTGCTTTTCAGTGGTGGTAGTTGTAAATCACTTTGAGATTCTTCCAGTGTAAAATCTTGAGTTGTTGTAATGCTTTTATGTGGTTTGTACTTTATGTTTTACTGTGACAAGTGCAAGATGCAAGACACATTTTACTGTGCTCTCTTTGGAGCTAGCTTTGTGCTTTGGGAAAAAAAAAATCTAGACTTGTATTCAAATTAGGCTAAAGCTAATCTATATACTCCATGCTGACATTTCCTTTCTTGCTTTACTCCCTTCCTCCCCTCCCACCTTTCCTGTGTGTGAACAGCTGGGAAGAGGAACTCACAAAAAAGGTATATTTCATGAATCCCTTGAAGCCTTATCACATGTGGAGAGGATGGGCGAAGGACGGACTTGGCAGAGATGAAAGAGCTAACGCTGTAAGGTGTGTAAAAAAGAAAAGGAGTACTTGTGGCACCTTGCCACAAGTACTCCTTTCCTTTTTTGCGAATACAGACTAACACGGCTGCTACTCTGAAACCTGTAAAGTGTGTGTGAGGAAAAGGACAAAACTTTAGAGTGTACTGCTACAGTTTATTTTATAACTCCTAGAGGTGTACTTCATGCTTCCAGCATGAAGGGTTTGTCTCTGCCCAAAGAGCTGACATCACAACTCGACAAAAACAGTTAATGAAGAAACGAATAAGCAGAGAGATCAAGCTTACGTTAGGGCCGTGCTTGTGTAAAATAAATAAATAAATAAAAATCCATCCCCCTTCTATGCAGCACATTTCCCAGTGTTAGTCATATCCTCTTGTTTGACACCCTTAACCATCTAACTATAATCCCATAGACTGACCTCTGCCACGCTGACCACAGACAAGGAGGGGAGAATGTTTAATCTCTGATGCCAAAGTGCTCCAGAGTAATGCTGCAGTAGTTGGAAAAATACTGCAGGCTTTGAGTGAGGGATGCAGTCAACTTAAACATCACATATCTGCATGAGATTTTTTTTTTCCATACAAAATATTACAATTACCGCTTAAAATTACTGGATCAGAAAGAAGAATGAACCAAATACATTTCTCTCTCTCTCTGTCACTGTGTGAAAAAGTATTCTGTACACTTGGTTTCATTGTTTTCCTATTCAGTTAGTTTTACCTGCTTGAGTGCATTGTTCTCACAGAAACAGGAGAGAGGGAGATACACTGTCATAATCAGGGAACTGCATTTGTAAAACCACAGAAATTAGCTGGGGAGGCCCAGAGGGTGAGTGTTTTACATGAAACTACAACGTGCCCTTGTTGCCAAGAAGGCCAATGGCATTTTGGGATGTATAAGTAGGGGCATTGCCAGCAGATCGAGGGACATGATCGTTCCCCTCTATTCGACATTGGTGAGGCCTCATCTGGAGTACTGTGTCCAGTTTTGGGCCCCACACTACAAGAAGGATGTGGAAAAATTGGAAAGTGTCCAGCGGAGGGCAACAAAAATCATTAGGGGTCTGGAACACATGACTTATGAGGAAAGACTGAGGGAGCTGGGATTGTTTAGTCAGTAGAAGAGAAGAATGAGGGGGGATTTGATAGCTGCTTTCAACTACCTGGAAAGGGGTTCCAAAGAGGATGGATCTAGACTGTTCTCAGTGGTAGCAGATGACAGAGCGAGGAGTAATGGTCTCAAGTTGCAGTGGGGGAGGTTTAGGTTGGATATTAGGAAAATCTTTTTTACTAGGAGGGTGGTGAAGCACTGGAATGCGTTACCTAGGGAGGTGATGGAATCTCCTTCCTTTGAGGTTTTTAAGATCAGGCTTGACAGAGCCCTGGCTGGGATGATTTAGTTGAGGATTGGTCCTGCTTTGAGCAGGAGGTTGGACTAGATGACCTCCTGAGGTCCCTTCCAACCCTGATATTCTGTGATTCTATGACTTAACTCTACTAGATTTCATGCAAGGAACAGTGTCCCCTTATGGCAGTGCTGCCCTATCTATTCTCCTTTCTGTGGTAGTCCCTTGTACAGTCTAGTTTGTCTGTATGCAGAAGGTGGCACCAGCAGCTTCTTTTCTCTCTCCTGTATTTCTTAGCGGAGCCAGGAGGAGCACGTGGAGTGGCAGCCTTTCTGAATTCCCTAAATCCTCTGCCACTCTGTGAAATCCATGGTAGAACCCTTTTCTCAGGGTCCTTTTGGAAAATGGAGTAACTGGGGGGGGGGAATAGAGCACAATAGGGTTTAAAAGCCAGTGTAAAAATTGCAAGAGAACTTGTGTTAGAAAAAGGAAGAGAAAAAGATAGAAAGAGAAATTGAAGGGAGAGAGAGGGTGGTGATTACACAGGGCAAATATGTATCTGGAGAGGTGAAGGAAGGACAAATGCATTTAAGAATTTATTTAAAGTAGATAATTGATGTTTCTAACTGAACTATTTACTGTTTACACCTAATATTGGCTAGTCACAGGTGGCAAAAAGACATAGGTGGACTACTTGGGGATCTGGGAGCATGAGAAAGTCCAAAAGAAGTCCTAGAATGAGAGCCACCTTGGCAAATAAAAGGCATATCCTGCAATTGAATGGTCAGACCCAACCCTCTGATGAAGTCTGTGGGGGCTTCTACTACTCCCTCAACCTCTCCCAAAAGGAAAGGTTCAGGATTGTTTGGTAACTATCCAGATTGTCAGTTTCCAGCTGTAGGGTTTTTTTTCTTTATTTGAGCAAGAGTTTTATGACTTCTCATTTGAAGTCAGTCAGTATCTCCTAAAGATGACTACCAATAATAGGCCCAATCCTTCCACCCTTCTCCCACTAGTGTTCACCACCTCTAAAAGCATGGGTCTATTTTGCAGGCTGTAGGCTGAAGATTCCTCCCATCCATATTCATATATCACATCCCATTCATATATTGCACTGGGCAAAGCTCTTCCAGAAGTCCATGTATGTGTAGGTAACTGCCTTTATGGACCCAGCTAAACTAATCTGGATGTGAATTATTTTTGTCCACAAAGATGATGAAAAAAATCTTCACAGCAAGAATCAGTGTTTTTTCTTTGAGTGCTTGCTTATGTTCATTCTGCTCTCTCAGTTCCTTCTTACCACCCAGAATGTTGCCTGGAACAATCCTCCTTGCTCTTGCAAGGATTCTTTCCCAGTGGTTTGGACTCTTTTGTAGTAAATTTTCTAGTTATTGTAGTTAGTGTACACAGTTCTTAGTGTTTGGGTGTATAGTAGTGTGAATAATTGTCCCTGTCGCCCAAGGGGCTCGGCATGCCCCAGTTACTGGGCTTCAAGCCATCTGCCTCCTGTAGCAAGCTGATGCCAGTGAGTGACCCGAACTCTAGCTATCTAAAGTGCCTCAAGGAAACTCATGTTAAAGAGAGGTGCCAGATCTTCAGAGGCATCAGACCTCACACTTAAAAAGGCAGAGACATTCGTCTGAAGATCTTATTAATGGAGTCAGCTCTCAGACCAGTCTCATAGCTGAGCCATTCGAAATGGCGCTGAACACTTCAGTTTCCGTGCAAAGCATTTCACCGGCACCATGCTCTTTCTGGCACTGTTCTCAACTCCTGTTGCCAAGAAAGAAGCATAAGAAACAGCGCACTGAGAGAGGGTACTCTCAGGTTCCAAAGAGGAACAAGCAGGGAATAGCTAGCATAGTGAGACCTGTGCTGGGCCACTTGTCCTCCCCAGACCCACTGTTGGTTCTGGCAACTCCGCCTAGAACGCAGAGTCCAGTTTTCAGAGTAGCAGCCGTGTTAGTCTGTATTCGCAAAAAAAAAAGCAGTACTTGTGGCACCTTAGAGACTAACAAATTTATTAGAGCATAAGCTTTTGTGAGCTACAGCTCACTTCATCGGATGCATTTGGTGGAAAAAAAAGAGGAGAGATTTATATACACACATAGAGAACATGAAACAATGGGTTTATCATACACACTGTAAGGAGAGTGATCACTTAAGATAAGCCATCACCAGCAGCAGGGGGGGGGGAAGGAGGAAAACCTTTCATGGTGACAAGCAGGTAGGCTAATTCCAGCAGTTAACAAGAATATCAGAGGAACAGTGGGGGGTGGGGGGAGAAATAACATGGGGGAAATAGTTTTACTTTGTGTAATGACTCATCCATTCCCAGTCTCTATTCAAGCCGAAGTTAATTGTATCCAGTTTGCAAATTAATTCCAATTCAGCAGTCTCTCGTTGGAGTCTGTTTTTGAAGCTTTTTTGTTGAAGGATAGCCACTCTTAGGTCTGTGATCGAGTGACCAGAGAGATTGAAGTGTTCTCCAACTGGTTTTTGAATGTTATAATTCTTGACGTCTGATTTGTGTCCATTCATTCTTTTACGTAGAGACTGTCCAGTTTGGCCAATGTACATGGCAGAGGGGCATTGCTGGCACATGATGGCATATATCACATTGGTAGATGCGCAGGTGAACGAGCCTCTGATAGTGTGGCTGATGTGATTAGGCCCTATGATGGTATCCCCTGAATAGATATGTGGACAGAGTTGGCAACGGGCTTTGTTGCAAGGATAGGTCCCTGGGTTAGTGGTTCTGTTGTGTGGTGTGTGGTTGCTGGTGAGTATTTGCTTCAGATTGGGGGGCTGTCTGTAAGCAAGGACTGGCCTGTCTCCCGAGATCTGTGAGAGTGATGGGTCGTCCTTCAGGATAGGTTGTAGATCCTTGATGATGCGTTGGAGAGGTTTTAGTTGGGGGCTGAAGGTGATGGCTAGTGGCGTTCTGTTATTTTCTTTGTTGGGCCTGTCCTGTAGTAGGTGACTTCTGGGTACTCTTCTGGCTCTGTCAATCTGTTTCTTCGCTTCAGCAGGTGGGTATTGTAGTTGTAGGAATGCATGATAGAGATCTTGTAAGTGTTTGTCTCTGTCTGAGGGGTTGGAGCAAATGCGGTTATATCGCAGAGCTTGGCTGTTGACAATGGATCGAGTGGTATGATCTGGATGAAAGCTAGAGGCATGTAGGTAGGAATAGCGGTCAGTAGGTTTCCAATATAGGGTGGTGTTTATGTGACCATCGCTTATTAGCACCGTAGTGTCCAGGAAGTGGATCTCTTGTGTGGACTGGTCCAGGCTGAGGTTGATGGTGGGATGGAAATTGTTGAAATCATGGTGGAATTCCTCAAGGGCTTCTTTTCATGGGTCCAGATGATGAAGATGTCATCAATGTAGCGCAAGTAGAGTAGGGGCATTAGGGGACGAGAGCTGAGGAAGCGTTGTTCTAAGTCAGCCATAAAAATGTTGGCATACTGTGGGGCCATGCGGGTACCCATCGCAGTGCTCTACTTGCGCTACATTGATGACATCTTCATCATCTGGACCCATGGAAAAGAAGCCCTTGAGGAATTCCACCATGATTTCAACAATTTCCATCCCACCATCAACCTCAGCCTGGACCACTCCACACAAGAGATCCACTTCCTGGACACTACGGTGCTAATAAGCGATGGTCACATAAACACCACCCTATATTGGAAACCTACTGACCGCTATTCCTACCTACATGCCTCTAGCTTTCATCCAGATCATACCACACGATCCATTGTCTACAGCCAATCTCTACGATATAACCACATTTGCTCCAACCCCTCAGACAGAGACAAACACCTACAAGATCTCTATCATGCATTCCTACAGCTACAATACCCACCTGCTAAAGTGAAGAAACAGATTGACAGAGCCAGAAGAGTACCCAGAAGTCACCTACTCCAGTAGAGGCCCAACAAAGAAAATAACAGAACGCCACTAGCCATCACCTTCAGCCCCCAACTAAAACCTCTCCAATGCATCCTCAAGGATCTACAACCTATCCTGAAGGACGACCCATCACTCTCACAGATCTTGGGAGACAGGCCAGTCCTTGCTTACAGACAGCCCCCCAATCTGAAGCAAATACTCAACAGCAACCACACACCACACAACAGAACCACTAACCCGGGAACCTATCCTTGCAACAAAGCCCGTTGCCAACTCTGTCCACATATCTATTCAGGGGATACCATCATAGGGCCTAATCACATCAGCCACACTATCAGAGGCTCCTTCACCTGCGCATCTACCAATGTGATATATGCCATCATGTTCCAGCAATGCCCCTCTGCCATGTACATTGGCCAAACTGGACAGTCTCTACGTAAAAGAATGAATGGACACAAATCAGACGTCAAGAATTATAACATTCAAAAACCAGTTGGAGAACACTTCAATCTCTCTGGTCACTCGATTACAGACCTAAGAGTGGCTATCCTTCAACAAAAAAAGCTTCAAAAACAGATTCCAATGAGAGACTGCTGAATTGGAATTAATTTGCAAACTGGATACAATTAACTTAGGCTTGAATAGAGACTGGGAATGGATGAGTCAGTACACAAAGTAAAACTATTTCCCCCATGTTATTTCTCCCCCCCACCTCACCCCCCACTGTTCCTCTGATATTCTTGTTAACTGCTGGAATTAGCCTACCTTGTTTGTCACCCTGAAAGGTTTTCCTCCTTTCCCCCCCCCCCCTGCTGCTGGTGATGGCTTATCTTAAGTGATCACTCTCCTTACAGTGTGTATGATAAACCCATTGTTTCATGTTCTCTGTGTGTGTATATAAATCTCTCCTCTGTTTTTTCCACCAAATGCATCCGATGAAGTGAGCTGTAGCTCACGAAAGCTTATGCTCTAATAAATTTGTTAGTCTCTAAGGTGCCACAAGTACTGCTTTTCTTTTTGAGAGTCCAGTTTGGGACCCATCTCGGATTCCTGGGAACAATTGAACTGGGATTGTTTAGTCTGCAGAAGAGAAGAATGAGGGGGGATTTGATAGCTGCTTTCAACTACCTGAAAGGGGGTTTCAAAGAGGATGGCTCTAGACTGTTCTCAATGGTAGCAGATGACAGAACGAGGAGTAATGGTCTCAAGTTGCAATGGGGGAGGTTTAGATTGGATATTAGGAAAAACTTTTTCACTAAGAGGGTGGTGAAACACTGGAATGCGTTACCTAGGGAGGTGGTAGAATCTCCTTCCTTAGAGGTTTTTAAGGTCAGGCTTGACAAAGCCCTGGCTGGGATGATTTAACTGGGACTTGGTCCTGCTTTGAGCAGGGGGTTGGACTAGATGACCTTCTGGGGTCCCTTCCAACCCTGATATTCTATGATTCTATGATTCTATGAATTGTGGAATCTCACACCCATGGACCAAGGATCTGATGTCCCTCCCAATTCCACCGATCCCTCAAGGTGACTGGGGATAGAAGGGATCAAGGGTTAGTGAGCTCCGTCATAGGACTGACTGCTTTGGCACCATCCCTTCATGTTCCTAATGCATTGATCTTCGACCCATCATTGGTCACCAGTTCCCTTGCACCACCTGGAGGGAGAAGTGGGTACTGTGCTGCCATGGTCTTTGAGGGACAAATCCTCTTCGGAATCTAAGGGGGGATCCTTTGCTCCACCAAAGACATACCAGTACCCAGCCTCTGGTACGCACCAGACTTTTTGGTACCAGCCACCCCCCTCTCCATCCCCTAAACTGGCACATTGTCACCAGGCCACTGGCCAATGCAGTGGCAGTATTGTAACCTATGGGTTTTTCTTCCGGTACCGGGTCCCCCTCCCAAGTGATCAGACTTGATAGTATCTGAGAAGCAAACCACCGTTTCTTCCCATCTGGATTAGGTCTGACATAACTCTGAGCCCACCTCCAGGAGAACTGCTTATGAGTCACCTAGAATGGAATGGAAATGAGTAAGCACTTGAAGAAGAAAAACCTGTTACTAAACTTTCGTAACTGTTGTTCTTCGAAATATGTTGCTCATATCCATTCCATGACCCATTCTCCTACCCCGTTAGTTACTGGCAAGAAGGAATTGAGAGGGTGTGAAGCTGGTGGCACCTCTTATACCAGCATATACGTGCATAGCTCCAGGGGACGATAGAGTCGGTCCTACTGAGGGGAAAAACCTCTGGCAACTGTGGGCACAGCACACATACACCTAGCATGGAATAGACATAAGCAACACATCTCAAAGAACAACAGTTATGAGAGGTTAGTAATCATTTTATCTAGGTGGAGATGACCCATGTTCAGTGAATTCCAGTCTGCTAGGAGCAGCTATTATGCTCTAGACTCATGGATTTTATGGTGGAGAGAGAAAATTATACTACATATTCTGACATCTTCCCGCACCATCTGATGTTGACAAAGGGTATGAACCAGGCTCCACCATCGTTGACTGTCGTGCTGTTTTCCAGAATGGATACTTTTTGTTTCTATAACTTTTCTTTTCACGGTGATAGGTTGTTAATGATCACTCAATCTCCAACCTAGAGGACCAGTGGACTGCTTTTCATCTGGTCCCTACCCTTTGACCTGTCTGGCTTGGGTGGCCCTACCAGGAGTTAAAATTCTCGCTGTCAGGGTCCCTGGAACATGCAAATCTACCCACCCCGTCAAGGTGCAGCTCCCAGGGTAGGGCTGCCAACCTTCCAGGATTGGCCTGGAGTCTCCAGGAATTAAAGATTAATATTTAATTAAATATTAATGTCATGTGAAGAAACCTCTTGGAATACGTCCAATCAAAATTGGTAACCCTATCCCAGGGAGAGATACCAAATATGAATAAAATTAAGTATAAATAACTTATCTAAACTTTAAAAAATGACACTTTTTAATGCAATACTTATAGTTGTACATTGTATTCATTTCATGTGACACTTAAGAAGCATGGCAAGCTGTGATAAAGTTGGCAGAGCTGAAATGAAGCAATGCTGCAATTGTGTGGCATAGGGATCATGGCTTGAACTAGTACGGGTCATGGTTTTGCACTTCAAGCCCTGATGTAGAGAGAATGAATTAAGCAGCTTCTCAAGAGATTTGACGTTGGTTAGACAAGACAGTCCAATGCACAAGTGTAGAAAATCTGAGTTAAAGAACTTTCTTCGCACTCTTGAATTCCCCCAGAATAAGCTGCTGTTCGTTTTTTAAATTTTAAAAGAAATCTGTAAACCATCCAGTTATAAAGAGATTCTATTCTGTGTTCAAGAGCATATTAAAAAGAGAACGAAGACTGGGCAGCATTCAGGCTTTCTTGCTTCCTCCACATATGCTGTCCTCTTTCCTGAAAGTAGAGTTCTCTAACATTTATGCTATAAGCACACTGTCCTACTGTAAAAAGAAAAGAAGTACTTGTGGCACCTTAGAGACTAACAAATTTATTAGAGCATAAGCTTTCGTGAGCTACAGCTCACTTCATCGGATGTATGATGAAGCTGTAGCTCACGAAAGCTTATGCTCTAATAAATTTGTTAGTCTCTAAGGTGCCACAAGTCCTCCTTTTCTTTTTGCGAATACAGACTAACACGGCTGCTACTCTGAAACCTGTCCTACCGTAGTGTCCCCTTCTGGGAAACTATATGTTGTAACAGATTCCAATATGTACCTCACTGTTGTGTTCTCTAGTTATCCACGGTTACCCAATTTAATCCACATAAAATGTACCCAGATACCCTGATGTTGGTTGCCTAATGACAGATTTCATTTTAAATTACAAACAATCACTTTATCATCCAGCTTCATCAGGTGCTAGCTTCAAAGTTGATTGTACTTGTGACTGTTGAACTGCTAGCATCATTAAACATTGAATACCTAGTTTGAATTTTGAAATATAATTATTATGATTAGCTGAATTTTTGTTTTGCTTTAAACTCTGAGGGTCCAAAGCGAACTGCCCCATCCCAGCCAGTAAAGGAAATTGCACAAAAAGGTTGTGTGGTGGCAGGCAGCAATGTCCAGTTTAAAAAAAAAAAAAAAAAAAAAAAAAGAAGAAAAGAAGAGAGAGAAGATTAGAAAGAAAATCATGTATGCTTAAGCTGTTGCTTTTAGGCTCACAACTCTCCCATTTGACTGGTATATTATTTATTCCAATCTGTATTTTAGGCAGTCAATACAAAACAAAAAATCGTTGAGAAGTCGTGACATTTTTTCATTGGAATGTGGGATGCCTGCCAACATTTTCTTTTTCCCCAGTAGATTTCAGTTATCCTCCCAATGTCTTCTTTAAATATACTTTCATTTAAATACCTGGTTCACTTGATAACTGCGGCTGAGAATATTCTGTTTCAGTCTGAATACCACTCAAAGCTGGGAGAAAATTATTAAAAATATTTACTTAAAGGTAGACAAAGGGCTCTTGCCAGCCATTATTTTCTTGCTGGAGAAAACAAAACAAATACACCATCAGGTTTGACATCTCTGTGTATTATATAGGGTTGTTAAAGTGTGCTGATAACTGGATTGGCTGATGCATGGTAATAATGAAAAGGAAAGCATTTGGAATTCAGCATAGATGGCAGAAAACACAAGATGTCAGAGAAGCTATATATTAAAGAGAATTTGAATTGGAAACTGAATCCCAACCTGCCACTGGGGGCATTTTGATCATTTTGATTTATTAAACTTTTATAACTGCATTCAGATGAGGCTGAATTAAAACGCTTAGTCTTGGGTGGTTTATGGTACACAAGCCATCATGCTATTGAAGTCTTGCCATGAAGGTTATTTTAATGATCAATGTAGACTTAATCTAAGTTTCCTTTTGAATGCAGAATACATCTGTGCTTGAATATACATTTAATATAATAATGTTGTAGTATTGAATCATTAAAAGCAACATGCAGGCTAACAATCTCTGACATTCATTTCAGTTTGCATTTGAGCTACTTTACAATTAAATTATAGCAGTGCAGTATGGATGCATGCAATGTATATAAAATCGGTGTGTGTGTTTGTGTGTGTGTGTGTGTGTGTGTGTGTGTGTAAATATATATACACACATACCAATTTTATATTGATATATTCAAATGTGTTTTATATAGATATCCATTCATAAAAATATAATATTTTATAGCAATACTTCATTAAAAAGGTCATTTCCTAAAAGGGGTGGGTGGGTGGGTGTGTATATATCTATATATATATTAGGGCTGTTTTTGACCATTTTTCTGCTTCAGCAACTACAGATAGTCTTTCTGAACACTGGCTCTGCAATAAAAAGAAATCAATTACTATTAGAGTGGCACTGTGGGTTAAAGGCATTACGAGTTCACACTCCGTTTTGCAGCAGGGAGATGATACTTAGCTATGAATTGGGAATAGTGCAAAAGATGGATAAGACAGAGTTCAAGGAGCAGTATTGTGAGGGTCCAGTGCTATCATTCTAAGCTGTGTCAGCAACATGATGGATGGTTTGGTGGCAAGAAGCAATATTATTAGATGATGAAAGATTCATCTCCAGATCTTGATCCACTGCACAGTCTACCTGTTGGTGGGGAAGTGGCATAATGTTTCTGATTTGTTATGAGGAGCTAAATTACTGTACTTAAGCACCCAAACTGGTATGTTGAATTTAGCAACCCAGATTTTTGGCAGCTGCTAAAAAAGCAAGTAGCATATCAAACACTCCTGCACATCGTAAATTTAATTGCCTCATATTTATGCATAGTAGTTGTTGACAGGATCTTGTAAGCTATGCTAATATGGTAGGTAATTTGTTACCTCCAGAAATCACTGTCCATGTGCCTTTTGATCACTATCATGAAACATGATAAATGATCTAGCCTATGAGGTGTAAATGAAAATGAAATGGATAATTGGATTCTGTGTCTAAATTGTGGCTGGAATAGTTGTTGCAATTATAATTAAATTAATCTAGTTAAAAAATGTGCTTTGCAATGTATCAGTGACCTTTAATCATCTTGGCTGTGGTGGTGTTTGAGAATAATTTTAAAGTGACTGCAAAAACTTTACCTAGATTAGTTTGGATAAAAGTAGCCCCCCCTCCCTTAATAGCCTCAAATATTTGATTGCTTAATAATTCAGAGATGTAAACAAAACACGATTATCCCCTAGTGTAACTGGCAAAAAGAAGGTATTAATGGGATTATGCAGAAAACAGTGAGAAACATAGCCAGTGGGTTTTTGTGATAAAGACTAAGAGAGCTTAGCTTCATGTCGAAGAGAAAATTTCTTCCTGCCGAGTTGGTGAGGTTAGCTCCTGCTGGGTGAATGAGGATGTGCTGGTTTGCTGGAGAGATTGTAACTGTCTTTGAGACAGATAGGCAACTGAGACTAATATTCCTTAGAGCAGTAGTTCTCAAACTATTGTACTGGTGACCCCTTTCACATAGCAAGCCTCTGAGTGCGACCCCCTTATAAATTAAAAACACTTGTTCATATGTTTAACCCCATTATAAATGCTGGAGGCAAAGCGGGGTTTGAGGTGGAGGCTGACAGCTCGTGACCCCCCCATGTAATAACCTCATGACTTCCTGTGGGGTCCCGAACCTCAGTTTGAGAACCCCTTCCTTTGAGGAAGTTGGAGGAGACTTAAGAGGGATGTTGTAAAGGAAACACTTTCATTTTTATTGTCATTTACTCCCCACACATTAATATGACTTAGTATTTCAGTAGTACCCAGGGTGCCCAATCAAAGAGGAAGGAATGGACTTGTGAGTAAGGCACTTGATTGGGGCTGAAGTCTGGATACAGTTTTCAGCTCTGTCACAGACTGGGTATTTCTGCACCACAGCTGGGAGGTGTAATTTCCAGGTTTGGTAGACAGACATGCACTAGCTCTGACTGAGCTTCCATGCTGTGTGGCCATAGCAGGATGCACAAGAGCTTGGGCTAGCTGCCCAAGGACATACCTCAGATGGGTTTGTACAAGGACGAGCAGCCCGGCCTGTTTTTTGGCATGCAAACTTGATCAGAGCTAGCCTGTCTGTCTGTCTGAGTTGAATTGGGAATTACATCTCCCGCCTTCTATGTAAACATATCCTTTTGTGTGACCTTTAGCAAGTCACTTAATCTGCCTCAGTTCCTCATCAGTAAAATGGGGTGCTGATTTTTCCCTCTTCCCATTCCTTCCTTTCTTTCCCATTAGTCTCATCTACTTAGTTAATACATTCTTTGGAGTAGGGACTCCTCCTTACTCTGTTTTTGTCACAGTGCTTAGCACAGAGGGCTTCTGATCTCAGTTGGCCCCTCTATGGGCTTGGCTACACTTGCAGATGTAGAGCGCTTTGGGTTAAACCAGCCTTCGTACAGCACAGTAGGGATATCGCTCCAGTCTGTCCACACTGACAGCTGAAAGCGCACTGGCGTGGCCACATTGGCAGCACTTGCAGCTGCATTGGGAGCGGTGCATTGTGGGCAGCTATCCCAGCTTTCAAGTGGCTGCAACGTGTTTTTCAAATGGGGAGAGGGTGAGGTGGAGTGTGTTGTGTGTATGTGGGGGGAGAGGGAGTGGGGTTTGGGAGTTCTGAAAGTGTGTCAGCATGCTGTCTTGTAAGTACAGACCCCCTCCCCGCCCCTCTCTCTCTCACTCAAAGCAAACATTAGCTGTTCGTTTTTTTTCTCGGAGCTGATAAGCAGCCGGCACTCTGAAATGGAGCTTTGAAAGGGCCACTTCCACATTCCTGCCGGAGTTCACAACAAAGACAAGAGATGCCACTTCAGTTAATGGGATTATGGGATGTTTTGGAGGGCAATCAGAGTGCTGTAACTAACTCCTTGTTCACACTGATGCTGTAGCCTCTCACGCAAAACACAGCAAACCTTATCTCTCTCCGGGAGGTGGAGTACCAGCAGGGCTCAAGCCAGGGAGTCAGAGCACTCTACGAGCCTTGCCAGTGTGGATGGGGAGTGAGTTAGAGCATTCTCGGTGGCTTTATTGCGGTATAACATGCAAGTGTAGCCAAGGCCTATGTGTTACAGTAATGCAAATATAATTTCGCTGAACGTTATACTACCACAGTAAGAGAAAATCCAATTACCATTGCCTCTCCCACTCTACTGCAATATGTCAGGCAAGCTTTAAGATGCTTGGGTGCAGAAACTCAAAAGCAGGAGCTGACTTTGCAGAATCTACAAGCTTAGTTATCCCAGGTGCTCCAGGCCCTGGGGAAGCTTGGCATCAAGGATTGACTCCAAGAAAAACAACATGCAGGCAAGCCTTAAGTGCTTGAGGTTGAAATTCAGCAGAATAAACAGCAATTTTGGAAGCTGCAAGCCAGAAATCCTTGGTATTAGTCTGCGCCCCCTCCCACCACTAATATGGTATGCAGTTGAAGCAGCTGGTGGGTTGGAGGGATAGGAAAAACAATGGTGCAGGACCTTACCCCTTTATCCACCATCGCTTTCACGGTATGCTGGACATACAGCAACTGAGGCCCTTGCCCTGAAATCCAAGAGGTTTTACCTTCTGGAGTAAGAATATTCAGAGAGCTGTGTGGACATCCTGGTCAAATTTAGATACTCCACAAATCTGGACATTTCAAGGAATTCAGAGTACTCTATCTTCATGGCACTCTTGAAAGGATGAGAATCGTATTTTGTCTAACAACTGAGGGATATACTGGAGCCCCTTCTAGATGAACTTAGACCCAGGCAAGAGCCCTAACTTCTTGAAGATCCAAGTCTCAGTGTTAGGAGCCTTGATCTTCCACTTCTGGCCCTTTTTGCAGCAACTTTGCACTTCCCAATTTCTTAAAGATAGGTTTCTATAGAGATGCTGTCAGGAGGCTAGTAGAATGAGCGAATATTTCAGGTGATCCCTGAACCTTCTTTTTTTAATGTAAGGAGGAGTCTTCCTGTACTGTGACAAAGTTCCTCCTCTACCTTGGTGGGTCTTGCGCTTATTAGTGGATTTGCTCACCTTGGAGCTTCACGGCAGCCATCAGCTTGGCCATTTTTCTGAACCCACAGTCCAGGTCGACGACTCCTGTGTCTGACCAGGAATCAGGAGGTTTCAAGGGAATCCGGGCCCGCCCTCTACTCCGGGTTCCAGCCCAGGGCCTGTGGAATGTAGCTGTCTAGAGTGCCTCCTGGAACAGCTGTGGAACAGCTACAACTCCCTGGGCTACTTCCCCATGGCCTCCTCCCAAAACCTTCTTTATCCTCACCAAAGGACCTTCCTCCTGGTGTCTGATGATGCTTGTACTTCTCAGTCCTCCAATAGTCCGCATTTTCACTCTCAGCTCTTAGTGCCTCTTGTTCCCAGCTCCTCACACGCGCACCATAAACTGAAGTGAGCTCCTTTTTAAACCCAGGTGCCTGATTAGCCTGCCTTAATTGATTCTAGCAGCTTCTTGATTGGCTGCAAGTGTTCTAATCAGCCTGTCTGTCTTAATTGTCTCCAGAAGGTTCCTGATTGTTCTGGAACCTTCCCTGTTATCTTACCCAGGGAAAAGGGACCTACTTAACCTGGGGCTAATATATCTGCCTTCTGTTACTCTCCTGTAGCCATCCGGCCCGACCCTGTCACAATACTTTCTATTAAATGTTAGCAATTACATTGGCCAGGACAGTTAGTAAATTCAAGGGCATTATTCATCTGGAATCCTTATGTGACATTTTTTACTTCCCTAAGCTGATGCTCAGGTCTGCATCACAGTCTTCTGTCCCCCAAAATTGTTTTTCACTTGAACCAATCTATGTATTTGCCTTCAATGGGTGCCTAGTCTTTCCACCATTAGGAGAAACCAGTGTGCACATTAAATGTTTACATAGAATTGTTCTTGAAGAAAATCAGAACCAATGTCATGATTAGTTGTGTCCCCTAAAAGAGGGGATGCAAGACGTCCAGATACACTGTTTTTAGAGGTATAAATTCAGCAGTTAGTCAGTCCTACAACTTGTTCAGAAAGGACTGATCTCCTTCTGTGAGATCTCACTCAATCAGGCATTTGGCCACTTCCTGTGAGAAAAGCAAAGTGCTTTGTTCAAGTAACTTTGCTATATGGCTTCCTGGTCTTCAGTGTAAGCTCTTATACATCACTTTAAAATAGATGTTATCTTTGTCTGATATGGCTTTTGGACAAAGGCTCTGCAGATTTTCTCTTGGTTTTCCTTCATTAAAACTCTTTATATGGAAGGGAAAGGAAGAAGAAATGAAAAAAGAAAAAAAATCCTCCTATAAGAACTGTTTTTTTCCTTTTGTTACCTTTTTTTAGTGTTTTAGGATTATCTCCTGTCTGTGGAGGTTGGTTTTACGGCTGACAACTTCCTAGTTGTATTGGATCATGGAACATCAGATACCCCTGAGGGAGAAAGGGAGAATTTATTCCCCATCTATAATTTTCCTTCCCTGAAGAAAGTACCTGGTACTCTGTGACACCCCCATTCTGAGCATCACAAATTTTGCATTAACTTCCATTTGGAGGAAAAATATCTCAATCTTTTCTTCTCTTTTGGTGCCTTTCTACAGAGATGGAGACATCTTGTGATTCCCTCATACTGGGATCTTACTTAGCTGAAAATTTTCATTTCTAGTTTTTCAAAAATAAATGAAAAAGCAGTTAAAAATAAAATGTCCTTCCCAGAGATGGCTAATCTTTTGTAATGTGTATTAATCAGAATTTATATTTTGCCTTCTCAGCTTGGGCATTTCTCTGGAGAGTTAGAGAGGCAATCAGTTCCAACAGTTGGCAGACCATTGTGAAGCTAGAGAGAGAGAGAAAGAGTATATTTTTGTTTTTTTTAAAGAGGAACCTCCATGCTTGGAAGATGAGGAGGACTAACCCAGTTGCAATGGATCAACAGCGCACCAGGTGTTTGTTCAGAGAAGAAAAAATTATGCATGTGCAAGTAAATTTTACCACTTACTGATAGCTTTGCCATGCTTTTTAGCCTGTCTTCTCTTTGTGAAGTAGAAAATCTTTACTGAGCATGTGCAAACTGCGCTTTTCTCAAAGGCTTATTATTTGGTTAAGTTTGAGTATTTTTTCCCTGGGATGGCAAAAAGCATATCCCTCACACAAAGGCTCTAAAGCATGGGGGGAAGTAGAGTTTTTCAAATAAAAGGTCACCATATCGTCCCCTAGCCTCATTTTTTGGAAAAAGCTGATGTTTTAGCTGAAATTTTCCAGAAAATTTCAACCCAAACGGTTAATTTTTGGCAAAGTTTTATAAGCAACTGAAAACAGGGCCCTAAAATGGGAAGTGTCTGGCAAGCTGAACAATAGGAGGTGCTACCAGTTATGCCTATAATATATTTGTCTTATTCTGCGAGTACTTTCAGGATGACAACAACCAGTAGTATGTTGTGTTATTGGCTTGTTGACAACCAACTTACTGTACTGCACTGTACCAAGTTACACAACTGACAGCTTTCAAAATGGCATCTCTGTACAGCACTGAAGAAAAACTCTTCAATCTTTGAAGGTTTACTTCAAAGCAAAAGTAGTCAGGGAACTCTCATGTGAAGCTTTTCTTGTGGATAATTGTGCTCTACTTAGTCATAGTGAAAGTGACCTACTGCTTATCCGTGACAGTTTCTCAGAGGCAACTAAAGAGTTTGGACTCATCATCTTCCTAGAAAGAACTGAAGTCCTCTACCCAATGAGTCCCATCAATTGCTACCACTGCATCACCATTGATGATGCAAAATTAAAGAATGTCAATCACTTTATATGCCTTGGCAGTATCTTCTCAAATGACAATTCCCCAAATCAAGAAATATCAAACAGAATACAAATGGCAAGCCAGTCTTTCTGAAGACTTCACCATAAAATACTCAGTCAGCATACCATCAGACTGTCAACAAAACTGATGATGTACAGTGCAGCAGTGATAGCATCCCTTTTATACAGGTGCGAAACATGGTCAGTTTACAAAAGACACATCAAGCAACTTGAAAAAATTCACATGCACTGTCTTCACTCTATTCTGAAGTTCTACTGGCAAGACAAAGTGTCCCAAATTAACATCTCTGAGAGAGCAAAACCAACCAGCATCAAGGCAAGGACTATCAAAACTCAGATTAGATGGAAGGGTCATGTTATCAAAAGAGAGGGTGACAGACTCTTGGAAAAAAGTCTTCTGTGGTGAGCTGAAACTGGGAAAGCACAGGAAGGGCAGTCAGAATAAACAATTCAAAGCAGAATCTCAACTTATGAACATAAATATTAATAACTTTGAAGACATGGCTAAGGATAGACCTGAATGCAGAAGAACTATCAATAAAAGTTATAAACATTATGAGAATGACATACAGAAAATTGATTGAAAAATGAGTAAAATGTCGTGCCATGTCTTTGGTTGGAGCCTATATGATATCTGTTTGCAACCTATAAAACCAGAAGGGGTAGGGGTGTGTGTGTGTGCAGGAAAGAGAGTGGGAACAACATGGGCAGACAAGGATAGAAAACCTAAAATTTAAACTCCAAAATAGAATCCCATTCAGTGTCATCATGAAGATAAGAAAGTTGCTGAAATATTGAGGCACCTTGGAGCATAAACCTATGCTTAATAGAGAAAAGAGAACTGGATATAACAAAAAGGTTATTATAAGAAAGGAACTAATAATATGGATGGGGGCATAGGTTTGACTAAGGTAAGAAACAATCTGAAGCTTTACCCAAGCTGAAAAACAACATGGGCCTTTTTATGAAGTTTGAAAAAAGTTCTTAACTTTTCTTCCCTGTTTTGCCTGCCAAAGTCTGTATTTAGTGAGGCCTTCCAGATATAGAAGGCACCACATAAAAATTTGTTAGTGAAGTGTATGTGAACAAAATGAACAAGGAAGTAATAGAGACCTCACAGTGGTCTGTTCTTGATTAACACTATTTGAATACACATCCAGATAGCAAGATCCTTTTTGAACCAAGCCTTGTGGAGAATAATCCAAAGAAGATTTTTTTCTTGCTTTCTCTTTGTTCATGCTGTCTACTTATGTTAGATATATCTTCATGTATTCTCCAGCTTCTAGCAGGATCTGTAGTGGAGTGATGAGTGTTTGCCCTTCTTAATATATTTTAAGTAATATGCCCCGCATCGTGCTCAAGGAGATGGGCTAGATTAGGTGTCATTGGAAGGTGTGTCTCCCAGTCATCATTCAACCCGTGTGCCCTTCTCCAGTCCTCTGTGATCTCTCCAGTCCTCCAAGAGTTCTCAAAGATGATTGCTAACGGCTCTGAGATTGCTTCAGCTAGTTCCTTAAGTACCCTAGGATGAATTTCATTAGTCCCTGCCAACTTGAATACATCTAATTTATCTAATATTCTTTAACCTGTGCTTTCCCTATTTTGGCTTGCGTGCCTTCCCCCGGGTTGTCAATATTAATTGTGCTGCATGTCTGGTCATCATTAACCTTTTTAGTGAAGACTGAAGCAAAATAGGCATAACCTGGACAGACTGCTCAATCATAGTATGCTAAACTGCTATGGCAATTTTAAAACACAACAAGGAGTAACCTAAAGCAGGAGCAGCCAGACTTAACAGAGGAAGGGGGATGACTTAGAAAAGTTTTAAAGGGGAAAAATCATGCGTTTCTCCTACAACTTAACCTCCAGACTCTCCCAGTTTCAAATACATACACAATATAAAGTATAAAGACAATAAACTACAGGATATTTTTAATATACTAAGATCATGAGATAAATTAATGGCTTGCACAGTCAGGTATAGAAACATGTGAAGTGCTTAAGCTAACTACAAAAACGTGGAAATGAAATACACGCTTGATAGTTGTCATGCCACAAACACTGAGCCTGGGGAAGCAGTAATGGTTAGTGATTGATAAAACACTTAAACTTTCATCACAATACTTAACAGTGCAATAGTACAAAGTTCTATAGTGTCTTTCATACAAACTGAATCCCCAAATGCTTTCACAGCTTGAGAGAATGGTGATGTGCTGGAGTGGGTGGAGAGAAATGAGATATGCCTAAAATGAGCTATCAAATTTAAGTTTAAATGTATATTCTGATGCTGATGAAGTATGCATACGATGAAGTGAGCTGTAGCTCACAAAAGCTCATGCTCAAATAAATTTGTTAGTCTCTAAGGTGCCACAAGTACTCCTTTTTTTTGATGAAGTTAGTGAGTCTGTGTGTGTGATATTAGCTAAGTTCATGTCATTTTAGTTTATATATTAAAAAGTACAGAAATAGAGAACTTGCAGTAGAGGGGTGAGTAGGTTCTGAAGAATTCAGTTATTTAAAAAAAATAAAGAAACTGGGTTTGCATTCAGTGGAATGAGGGACATTACTGGAGTGTCTATTTGTTAGTTGCTAAGGTGCCGCAAATCCTCCTTTTCTTTTTAAGGTGTATATAATTCAAAGAGAATAGAGAGGATAGGTATATTACAAGGCTATTTGAGCTAGTGTCAAACTTAAGAGCAAAGAGTATGAACTTAAGTTAAATAAGGGTCAGGCTAAAGGCATTTCGGTGGCATTTCTTTACACAGAGTTAATATATGGAGCAAATGTTCAAAGGGAAAATAGGAATATTTCATTTAATAATGTAAGAGAAGAGATAAGTACTTTAAGGAAAATATTTTGTGAAGGTGCATCGAAAGAGTGCATAAATTTAAATGAGCTTTCTGGCTGACTTCAGTTTTTTTCCCTGTGTTGCTGAGAAAGAAATGATAAATAATTCAGGCCAAACAAAGTATAAACACCACAGGGTTAGAATACTTACCAGTGGGGAACCATGTATGCTGACTGTGAAATAAAGGCTGACAGCAGGGCTAAACATTTCGTCTTGGAAATAGGGTTTGTAGACAAATGGCAATTTTAACTTCTCCTTTCAAAGTGTTTAGTCATTGTAATCCAGTAGCACTACTGGGGTTTATTGGGCAGAATTGTCCCACAGTGAAAAGAAGTGTCAAAGAGTTTATACAAGCTTATTGTGAGCTGTAGCTCATGAAAGCTTATGCTCTAATAAATTTGTTAGTCGCTAAGGTGCCACAAGTACTCCTTTTCTTTTTGCGAATACAGACTAACACCGCTGCTACTCTGAAACTTGATTGACTATATTTACCTTAGCTGTGTTTTTTATACACACTAAAGGGGGGTGGGGGGAAAGGGTGTCTGTGTTTTGTATGTACTATGTATGTGTGACAGCTTGGGGATTTGTCCATGTACAACTTATGAATTCTGATTGATTTTATGAACTTTATGTATAATTCTAACCCTTAGTTGTATTGAATCAGATATTTGCTAACAGGGATCTGGGTATATATCCCAGAAACCCTGTCTGGAAGTAGCTGCAGAGCAATAAAGACTAGTTAACATTGACTGACATTTGCCCTGATAATGCAATGAATATGCTAGCAGCTGGTCTCAAACTTCTTTGTATCACAACATCCTTCTGACAACAAAAATTACTACACGACCCTACATGGGGTGGGGGACAGGAGCCCAAGACCCACTGCCCCAGGCTGAAGCCCTCGTGCTTTGGCATCGGCCCTGGGCAGTGGGGCTCGAACTTTAGCTTCAGCCCCTCAGCGACTCCATCTGAACCACAGCCTCTTCTGAGAATGGGTTGCAAACAGGGAGTCTGCATGCCAGGACTGAGCTTGAGAAGACAGAGAATCTGTGTGTGCATGGCTCAGACTCACAGGGCTTAGAAGTACACAGGATCCAGTGATTGGTTCCAAAAACAGTATCTTGGTGAATGAATAGCAGGCGGAGCTCTACCAGGTATGCAACAGTAATGTTTAGAGACTTGTATTGTGCTGTGTGTATTATTATAGCGGTAATGGTCCCATTGTTAGGATTTCCTTTCATTTCTGATGTATAAAAATTACTTTTTAGCTTTTTCTGAAAGGCTCTTACCCTTCTTTGATTTGCAGCAGGACTTTGAAATTTGGCAGGAGGTCAGAGAGAGAGAGAGAGGGATGCCTTCTGTTGCTTAGTTCTGATCTGGCAAAAATTATAAGATCAGAAATCATAATTAGCAATGTGCCTTATGCACAGTAGAACTTGCTGGTGAAATTGCTCAACGTTCTTTCTGCAGTGACCATGCTTTCACCAGTCTTGTCTCTTTCAATTTTAAGCTTTGGGGAGTAACTTGCTATTTAACAGGTAGTACAGTGTGGTTCTCATATTAATTGCAGGCAGGATATACTACTGTAATATAAAAATATGTTCCTAGCATCTTGCTTCAACATGCCATATAGAACTCAGCCCCCCGCAAGCCTCAGACAAAATGGCTGTGTTCACAGACCACCTTAATGGTGGCACTGGCATTTGCTAACTTTTGAGTCCTTGACTTTGCAACCTTAATTTAAAAACAAACATAGGTTTCTTATGTAATCTTTGAAGGTAGCAACCTCATTAATAGTGTATATTCTGTATTTGGAGTGGGAAAGAGTACCATCCAATTTCTGCTTTGGTAGTTTTTCCTCTCTTCAGTGCTTCTGTAGCTCTGGTTGCTTTTGTTTGTTTACCGTTCTTGTGTCAGTACAGAAGCTTAGTCACTTAATTTTCAGCCTGCTAGCTCAGTCTTAAGGGCTGTTGATTTGCATCCTACTGAGGAATTAAAACAGGCATTGGAAGAATAATAAATGCTCACTTGCTCAGCTTTAGTTATAGAAGTATTAGTAAGGAGGGTGAGAGTTGGTTCAAATAAGGAATCCGAACGTCCAAAGGAAATGTAAATTACTTCTCATATAACCAATTCAGTTCTTAAATATAAGCATGTATATGTGTGTTGTTAAAACACTCAAATGGTGGAATTCACTTCACTTGCCTTGTGTATTTTACTAATGTAGAATGTTTAAGTCCCTGTCATGAACAAGACGAAATTTAAATGCAAAAACAGTTATATCACAAATAAATAGTACTAACCCCCCTCAGAGAGGCATGCAGAAGCACCCTACATGGAAGGTCAATATTTATTTATATATATTTTTTCATGCATAGGTCCACCTGAGGCTCACGACATAATTACATTTCACAAAAAAAATCTCAAATACTATAACTTGCTTTTCCCAGCAGATAAAATAACCCTCTCCTGTCACATGGAAAAAAACCAACCTATTAATTCTTTATCTCCCTGAGAGTGAAAATTGGCCTTGTGTAGTATACCCTGAAAGTTAGCAGGTCTGTGCTTTGGTATCCCAGGGGTGGGAGACAGATTTCAAAGCTTAGCGTCCCTCACACAAATTACCCTGCCACAAGCATATTCTGTTCCTATAAAGACAACTTCTGCTCAAGTGATTCCACTGATCTCATCTTGGTGCGCTATGTTGTGGGGAGAGATGTAGTCTCTCAAATTGGGCTCAAATTATATTTAAAAAACACACATTGAATTCCTTCTGGAAACATTTTGGCAGCCAGTGCAGATCCCAGGTCACAAGTGTAATACACTTTTGGTATAAAACTCCTCTTAGTGTAGAATGCCACAGTCTAGTCATTAACTTTAGCCTCCAAGAGAAGTGGAGCCTAATGTAGAATGCTTTTTGTCAACAGAGGTGACAAAAATATGGAGAATTTTTCCAAGAACCGAACTGGACAGAAAAAAAAAGTCACTCTTCTCAGCAGGTGCAAATGGAAAAAAAATTTTTTTTTTTTTTTGCCACTGCTGCTATCTGAGCATCCAGCATCTAATAACATACATGAACAGTGCACCTCTGTATAAATTCCACCAAAACTTCATGCATCCCTGCTGGGGTTTGCAGATGTTACATCAAAACTTCATTATCACTGGTATCAAATTCTGTTCCCACAGCACTTAGTTGTTGTTAATTTGTATTACAGATATGTCAGCCTGGTCCCAAAGAACATATATTGAAACAGTGGAGCTTATGAAATATATAAGACCTAAAACAACAGGTGAGGAAATAAGATGGGCAAACAAGGGTTACAAAAATAAGGCAGAGTAGTTACTTAGTTTCTGTACACATCTTGTTAAAAATATTTCCTAATGTGTACCAAATTCAATCCTCCAAAACTCACTAAAATCTTCATTCATGGCAAAATGGTCTTATTCTTTTCATCCCCACCACCCACTCACTCACCCACCTACTCAGTTCTGTCCTGCCTTACTACACAACTATCCTCCCTTTGTCCTCAGTCGAGATTGCAACACAAGTCATACTGGAAACACATCTTTCTCAGACATTACCAGTGTCCCACACCAAAGCTTCTCTCCTGTTTTGGGAACTCCCAGAACTGTGAAGGCTCTTTCCCTCCCCTAGCCAAGCTGAACTGACTCGAGAACAGACCAGACAGCGGGCAATGGTACTCTGTGGAGTTTGCAGAGAGGTAGTGGCAGAAGGAGGATTCCTGCCTCATGTTGTGGTGAACAACCACTTGGTCCTTCTGCTGTCTGATCCATTTGAAGGTGATTGTCACAGGTGTCTAGGAATCAAACAGACAAATATCTGGTTCCAGTGATGTCATGAGGTCCAAAACATGAAGACGTGCTTGTTGGCCATTTTGATCCCTGCTCCAATAAGTTACTGATGCCCCAGGACGAGTTTTTTGTTTTTTTTTTCTTCGAAACCTATACAATTGTTGCAAGGAGGGTGTTGGAGATCCTGTCCCACAGGATTCGGCTAACCCCCTGCTGATGTACAGCTCTCCGCACTACTCTGCGGGTGCAGCAGCTCTGGCTGTTGTGGTTCTAGTTTCAGGCACTGGACAGTAAATCTTACTGTTCACTCTGAAACCTTGAATGGGAAAAAAAAACTATTTAATGTATTAAAATCTATACTCTACACCATATACAAAACTCCTTTCCCTGGACAGGAGGGGGATAAATTATTATTCATGTATAATATTTATTTTCTTTTATACTTTAAGAAAATAAAATTGTGTCTAACATTAAAGTCCAGATGAAATAATGGGGTTTTAAAACCTAGTTTGCTTCTGTCATTCCCTAAAAAGTTCCTCTAGGCTTTGGAACCTAGCAAAGCCCATCTGGCATTGGGTGGGTGGGCAGCTGCTTTTTCTTGTAATAGTTCATTCATTTCTGAAATATTTATTATTTTCTCTTCATTAATCACTCCATGGGAGATGCTCATGCAATCTGTTTTAAGGTTAACTTTTTTCCTCCCTGATACTCGAGCAAGTTCATAAATTCATAGATTACAAGGCCAAAGGCAGCCATTGTGATCATATAGTCTGACCTGTGTAATATCAGCCATAGAACTTCCCCAAAATAATTCCTGGTTCAACTAGAGTATAAATTCCCTCACTTCCTTGTCTCCATGACTCAATAGGTGGATGGGATGGAAAGTCAAGCATCTAAGGACTTCCCATATCTATTTTTCTTATGCCATTTCAGTAGGCTGCCTTGTCACTGGTAAGAAAAAGATTAGATATTCCTAGTGAGATGTACAAAAGACCCTGCAGATCATTTCTTGGGAAAAAATTATAGAAATGGAAATAAATTACTCCAATCCCCTGATTTCTGTGCCCATTGTGAGCAACCTGGAGTTTAGTTGTTTTTCTGTACAGATAAACCTTGAAACTGAAATTTGTGTGAAAATACTCATCCTTCGTCTCCAACTGTGTGGTGATGGGCATTTAAGATATTTGTAGTGTTCGTGCTTGATCCCGTTTAATCTTTCTAAATAATGGTACATCTCAAACAGACTCTTTCAGCCAGGTACTTACATTGGTCCTACAAAGTGTACATATATTTCAAATATGTATCTGTACTCCTTTCATTATTAAATGTAGCATGACAATGTATTTGTCTTGGTGATCACCATTTGAAAACAGATGTACACACATTATTGTTCATTGGAATAATAAGGCTAATTTATTCATAGATGTATTGATTCCAAGGCTAGAAGAGACCATTGTGATCATCTAGTCTGACTTCCAGTATAACACAGGACATAAACTTCCCCAAAGTAATTACTAGAACAGATATTTTAGAAAAACATCCAATTTTGATTTTAAAATTGTCAGTGATAGAGAATCCATCACCACTGTTGGTAAATTGTTCCAATGGTTAATTACTCTCACTGTTAAAAATGTACGTCTTACTTCTAGTCTGAATTTGTCTAGCTTCAACTTCCAGACATTGGATTGCATTATAACTTTCTCTACTAAATTGAAGAACCCATTATTAAATATTTGTTCCCCATGTAGGAACATGTAGACTATTAAGTCACCCCTTAACCTTCTCTTTGTCAAGCTAAATAGATTGAGCTCCTTGCGTCGGTCACTGTAAAGCTTGTTTCTAATTCTTTAATTGTTGTCGTGGTTCTTTTCTGAACCCTCTCCAGTTTGTCAACCTCCTTCTTGAATTGTCGGCACCAAAACTAGATACAGATTTCCAGCACAGGTCACATTAGTGACAAATATAGAGGTAAAATAACCTCTCTACTATTTGAGATCCCCTGTTGATGCATCCCAGGATTGCATTCATATGATCCAATGGCTGGAAGTTGAGGTTAGATACATTCAGACTGGAAATAAGACATAAATTGAGACTATTAAACTTCAGTGGGCTTGCAAGAGCCATTTACCATGCATCTTACTTCATACCAGTCACACCTGTACCTTTGTTAGACTACTTGTATCATTTTATTGTGTGACTAGAGAAGGGACATATCATCTGAGATTATGCCCTGCATCAGCTGCTTAAGAATTCAGCTCTAGTCCACTCTTAATTCCAGACTGATACCATCACCTCCGTGATTATTTCATTCCCTGGCACCATCTATGGAGCTGGATTCTTGAGGATGGTGGCATGCTATTATGTCACGGGTAGAGAGCTGGCTTCATAAGTTTTCATAAACATTCAGGTACTTGTTTTTAGGTAGTTTGTTGTTTCATATGACTGGGAAATTTTGTTGACACATAGGAAATGATACCCATTTTTAACAGTTTGATTCTACAAGTGATCTGTAGCATGCACCATACAAGTATAGAAGATAGGTATTATTCTGGAGTTAGCAACAGAAATATTCTGAATTAATGTCTGGGGGACCATATAAACCATGCAGATCTCATTCTGCTTATTTTACTACATCACCCAGAACCCCTTTATTAAAACACTGTGCTTCTTTTCTTAACTGCTGTCCATCTGTTTACCAATATCTAGGAAAGCATTTTTAGTTAGTGTAGCTTAAAGATACTTAAGCACTTGTCATTCCCAGGTATTCATTATATGAAAGTGTGTTAATGTTAGGTGTGGAGGTTTGGAATCTGTTAAGAGTTCCTTACCCTTGGCTAATTGGAAGCACACTTTGTCTAGTGAAAATATTTTTTTCCTACATATTTAAGAAAAAATAAATAATTTCTATTCTCTTTGCAGATAACAAACTGGAAGTAAAAGTGACTTTGTGGCATCTGCCCTTCCCCCATGCACTCTGTTCACTCAGCCATTCCATGACTTCCAGTCCATCACTGTTGATGTCTTCTCATCTGCTGTCAGCCTATCCTCCTTGTCCTTTCTTCCATTGATACGGTTGTTGACTCTCTCCATGTTTCTCTCTCCTCCACCGTTGACTTGACTCCTTTTTATCCCTCTGTCCTACACAATTCCTGCTCTGCCAACGCCCAGCGCTGGCTCACAAATTCAACCTCTCCTCCTCCATTTCTGCCATTTCCCTACTAAACTATACTTCTCCAATTTAGTTGAATCCCATGCCTGCAATCCCAGACCTCTTCATAACCTTTGACTCACTTCTCACACTCTCTCCTTCTCCTACTTCCACTTCTCTGTCCACACATTCTCGACAATTTTTTTCAAGAGAAAAATTGACAAAATATGATGTGACCTTCCCTTTTCTCTCAGCTTGCCGCCCTCCTACCACAAACTCTCTCTCTCCCTCCCTCCTCCCCCTCCTCCTCCATCACAGATGCAGAAGTGTCTCATCCACTGGCCCTAGTGATCCCATCCCATCTCCTAAACTTCATCATGCCCACTCTCATCCCTTCCCTTACTCTGCCCTGACTTCCCCTCACAATGCAAACATGCTGTAGTCTCTCCCATCTTAAACAAAACAAAACAAAAAAAACCCACCCTTTACACCACTTGCCTCTCCTGCTACCACCCCTACCCTTTTTCTTTTATCTTCTAAGCTCATTGAATGTGCTGTTTACATTCATTATTCAAATTCCATCCTAAAAACACTCCAATTCAACTTCTGTTCCAGGCACTCCACTGAAATCACTCTCACCAAAATCTCTAATGATCTCTTCTTCGCCACATCTCAGAACCAGTACTCCATCCTTATCCTCTTTGACCTGTCAGCTGCCTTCGACATAACTGACCATGTTTGTCTTCTTGAAATCTTGTCCTCCATTGGCTTCCAGGACTCTCTCCTCTCCTGGTTTCTTCTACCTCACTAATCACCCCTTCAGTGTGTGTCCTCCTCACCCATGCGCCCCCACCCAACCTCCCTCCGGTTTTCTGTGGGCATTCAACAGGGCTCTGTTCTTGGTCCCTTTTTCTTCTTTCTGTACCTTATCTCATCTGCGAACACAAATTGAACTACCATTTCTATGTTGACCCTGCCTGGTCTATCTCTGTACTTCAGACCTGTCTCCTTTTCAAACTAAAATCTTCACTTGTGTGTCTGACATTTTCTTGTGGACTTCTAGCTATCAGCTCCAGCTCAGCAGGGCTAAACATAGCTTCCCCACAAGCCTTCCCCGCAACCTTCTTTCCTGATCACTATTGACAGTACCACCATCCTGCTTGTCACTCACGCCAAAGCCTGGGCATCATTTTTGACTTATGTCTAAATCTTGCTGATTCTCTCTACATAATAACTCTGAAGATACCAACTTTCTTATTCATCCAATTAAATAAAATTCTCATTCAGGCTTGCATCTTGAATACCGCAACATCCTTTTTTCTGGCCCTGACGAGTGCAATCTTGTCCTGCTTGTATCCTTTCAGAATGTTGCAGCAAAGATCATTCTCTTAGCTTGTCTCTTTTATTGTGTCACACCACTTTTTGCATTTCTCTGCTGGCTCCCTCTCCTGTAACATCAGAAATAAACTACTTCACTGTCCGGGCCCTTCCAATCCCACCTTGTGTACCATCTCTCATTCAGTGTGCAAAGGTTGATTCCTGTCTCCAGTCAGACCATGATACCAGCCTCCACTGAACGCTAATTAATTTTTCAAACAAGCACCTTTGTGCTTTCCTCCCACACACTTAGGAGGAACTTCCAGTAAACATCTGCAATGCCTCTTCATTTTCTCTTTCAAATCGCCCCTTAAAACTGTCCTTTGCCATAATCCAAATACAAGGCTTGACATTTACGCTGCTAATGTGCTGAGACCACAGCCTATCATGCTGACCAACATTGTCTTATTGTTTCCTTCTACTTCCCCATATGTCTGTGTCCATCTGTTGTCTCTGACTTCTGCTTACATTCTAAGCTCTTTTTGGGCTGGAGACTTGCTTTTTGGTCTGTGTTTGTACAGCACTGAGCACAATGGAGTCCTGGTCCATGGCTGGGCTCCTAGGTGCTTTGATGATGCAAATAATAAATAAGTGCAAATTGAGGATGTTGGCATTGGGTTCAACTCAAGAGTTAAAATTTAAACAAGTAATTCATCTGCATAGTTCCAGTGCACAAAACAAGTGTGTAGTATATAACTGTAAACCATGAGGCAAATCTTGCTGCCCTTTCTTAGGCAAAACTTGGTCACTTCAGTGGAAGTTTTATCTAAGCAAGGTTCAAATTCAGAGGTGTGCCAGGCTTCTTCAAATGCTGAGGGCTAAGTTCTTGTAATTGACCATGAATAAAACATCTGTGGAATCTTAATGCCTTGTGCTTTGTCACCATCTGCATGGTTTAATGTTTCAAACAGGACATTGTATTTCTGCACCTACCCCTTCAGCTTTATTCCTCCTTTCCATTACAGCAACTGGCAATTTGACAGCATGACTACTTGTACAATGGTGTATAAAATGTAGTATTCTCACTCACTCCATTGCACAAGCCATATATTAGTGGATTCTAAATCATTTTTGGGAGGTGCCAGTTTTTGAAGAAGGGATTTGGATTTGTTTTTAACCTACAATGAATGTTCTTTTCTAGCAATAACCTAAAAGTTGAGATCTCGTAGGACTCACTCATGCATGTGGAGAATGAAGTAATTGTGATGAAAATTCTTGAGTTAGCTTTACAACTGGCTCATTTACACTGACCAAAATCTTCATCTTTATATGCAGTGCAGCACATTATGGTCACCACATTTTCTTTCATGTAGACCAACTATTGTGTATTTTCATTGATCTCTGAAATAATGTCCTGTATAAATGTCTTTATAATACAATATATAATCTTTTTGACAAAACAAGCCATCCACTTCTAATTGATTTCTATGGTGTCATATACTGGTATCCTAAAATGTCAGGAGTGTGTCTGTGCTTACAAGATGTGGGGGAGAACATACTACAATTTTTAAGAAAATCTTGTTTATTTTCATATATACGCTGAGCATGACCCTAATGTTGTTTTCAATTTCTGATGAGAGTGCTGAAACAACACACTGTTCCTTTTAGTTAAGGGCAGATAATAAAATGATTGCAATGGTATTTCAAATCAAGGTGAATAAAATGCTATGATGATGCATAGGATATGAAATCACTATGCAGAAGTTAGCAGTTTCCACTGTGAAATAATAATTCTTATTTCAGCACTTTGGGCGGTTGGTAACTACTGTGTCACAAAGATTAAACACTTTTATAGCTGCACAATCTTTTTTGTACCTCAGACATAAACGTGATATATTATGCAGGTGCTTGAAAGTTTGAGGTGAATTGTGACACATTCAGTATCAAGATTTGCAGAGACCCTAAATTTAAAGCGGATGTTGATGTGGCTAAATACAGTGGGGTCATAATTAGGCAGTGTCATGAACTGCTGTTCAGTTTGCCATTTCTGTTGTGTATGTTCATACTAACAGGATCTTTATACAACATCACTAAATTTTACCAAGTTATTTTGGATGCTTATGTTAAAATGCTTTTGTTTAAGACAAATTATTTCAGTTTTCCCATTTCTGGTAATAAAGACAAATAAGAATTAATGCCATATTTATAACTGTGCCTTTTATATGAGTTGGATAAATCACTTGATGCCACCTGGTCACCAAGCAATTGCTTAGTGTTTTGTTCCAGTCAACTAACTCCTTTAATTAAATACTAACGTTTTGTAGGTACTGTGTATCAATGTCAGGGCAATCAACTGGCAACAAGGTACAAGGCAGTTAAGGGGTAAATTTTACTTGTTGAAGTCACAATGAGTGTATATCCCATATCATATGAATAGGCTTGGCAGAATTCAATTTTTATCTTTTTAATAATTTCAGTGGATATCAATCTATAAGCATTTTTTATTTTTATAAATTTAAATGTTCACAATTGTGGAAAAATTAAAGAAGGTGGTCAGACAATGGAGTGGGGAGGTCAAACAATTAATAGCAGTAGACATCAAGATTTTAAAAAATTAAAGCTAAAGTTGAAGTTATAAATAGTTAAAACACAATTTGTCAGCATCACAGATCCAAATATACAAATTAAGTATCCATACATCCAACTCTAAAAACTTCTCAAGGAGCATTTTTCTTTCTTTTCCTACATGTAAATTTCAATTAGTATCAATGGACATTTTTTGTTTGTGTCTGTGTAGTGAAATAAATGTTTATCGACGTTTACTGATAAAAAATATTATCCTTCCAATCCTACATATGAAGCAGCTCAGCATGGGACTGACAGTGCTAGAAGGGCAGCTAGAGCTTTGCAGTCTGATAGATCTCATGCTGTTAGGTCTTTCACGTCATAACTGCTGTAATTTGTGCACACAGATGAATAGTTGAAAGTGCTGAGATGTATTTGAACTATCTCTGTCTTGTTCATCTGAAAAATATAAACATGTGAGGGTTGTGACAATTTGGAAAACTTATCTTTGTAAAACTTTTGAATTCTGCGTGGTTTTATGAAATTGCTATATCACTGAATGCCGCAGGGTATGTAGAATCAGCCATTTATGGACACACCTGGGCTAGAGTAGTGCAACAAGAGTCATTGAGTCATTAACGTGGAAGCACCCTAGAACAATGAGATGTCTGCAGCTTAGGAGAAACTGGCTCTTCCCAGGTTGTCTGCAAGGCTGAGGCTGGAGCAATGGAAAATCCACAGAAGAAAAAGAAAGAAAAAAAAAAAAAAAAGACAAAAGTAGTTAGAATCTGCTGTTGAAAAGAGACGTGCACATTGGGCAAAGGGGGAACATTTTGATAATCTAACCTGAATAAGCAAAGGGGAACTTGTTTCAGGAGTCAGAGGAGAGACCATGATCAGGAAGAGATACTAGGACCACATCTACCCTACAAAGTTTTTCTGCCAGAATTTTTGCTGCATTACAGGTGCTAAAATTGCTAAGTTGCTAGAGCCACGCATGCACTTGGCTGCTCTTCCTGGTTCTGCATGTCCTCACTGTGAGAAACTGTATCAGCAGAAAATGTAGTGCACTATAGGTAGGCACCTCAGTGGCGTAGAACCACTATCTGTCACAACATCTTGTTGGGATGTTTTGCAGTGCATTGTGGGATACCAGCACTGTGCTCAGGGACCTATGGGAGTTTGGGGCCAAGTTCCCATAGTTTCCTTTCCTCCATCACATAACTTTTGCACTTTAAAAAAGAATTCCTACAGTTCTTTGTGCTCACAGAAACATGGATCCTGCAAAGATCAGCAGAGTTATCACGTCTGTTTTGGAGATAGGGCATGCAATTCTTCTGTGTTGGTGGAATTTCAGTGACTATCACTGCAACAACGGCTGGTGGTGCTGCAGTGAAGATGAGACAAGACTCAATAAGGAGGAGGAATGGATGATGGATAACAATTCATGAAAATTGTTGAGTATTGCAGGCATTTGTTGATCAGCTCCACATGGTGGAGTGGCATTTCTGGGCCTGAGAAACAAGCAGTGACTGGTGAGATCATACTGCGATGCAGATCTGGAATGATCAACTGTTGCTGCAAAACTTTCAAATGTTGTAGGCCCCACTGAACTTCTCTGCCATCCAGCACAGAGACTCCAGAACAAAAGCTGCTTTGATGGTGGAAAAGTGGGTTGTTATCGTGCTTTGGATGCTTGCCCATATTGCTGTCTCTCAGTGGGCAATCAGTTTGGGGTTGAAAATACACAGTGGGGAAAGTTGTCAGTGAGGTGTGCAAGTTCATTAAACATCTCCTGGGAGACCTGGCCTACCCTTTGCTTCCCTGGCTCGTGAAGCTGGACGTTTGCACAGCAGCAAGGAAAGATTTAACTGCAAGTGCAGGTCGGATGACTTGTCAAAGTGAATTTGGTGGACTGCAAGGGTGCTGGCGATGCCCCTTGACTAGGCTGGATCTCCATGAGGCATATATTTCCGATTTTCATTGCTGCATGGTTTGTATTACATAATATTTGAGAAGCAAAGGAGAAAACAATACCAGCAAGGTGACTGGATGAAGTGGACCGACTGTCTGCTAATTTTGAGTAGCCAGGCATAAAGGCAATTATGAGGGTCCACTGGGATGCTGTTTGGTTGTAGGAAACCTTAAAAGATCATTGTGACTGGGTGTCATAGTACTTCTGTGGGCTGCTTTTGTGTACTACTTTCTGTGATTGACTTGAATATGGATTTTAAATTATTCATAAATGCCATTATGAATGTGCTGAGAGAGATGGTGCTTTGGTCTGTGATATTTGTTTAGTGAAACCCAGTAAATATACTGTGATTTTTTTTATGGCATGCAAATGAATAATGAACAGACTTGTTAACAATAGTTAACTTGGTGGGTTATCAGACACTTATAAAACCCTATTAAACTTTATACCTTTATTATATATAATAAAAAAAAAAAGCAAAGTGCTGGTGTTTGCTGACTGATCACACATTAATCACATGTAAGTGTATGTATAGTCAGAGCTCTCCTTGTTTTCCAGAGTAGGGATAAGGCTGCAAGCTATGCTGGTGCCTTGTTTGGAGGTGGGGTGGGGTGTTTATGATCCTGTGAACATTGAATTGTCAGTAGTGGGATTTTTAAAAGGGCCTAAGAGAGGTAGGTAGTCAGTTACCATTGATTAACTGCTCTTTGTGTAATCTTGTTGGAGTTCGGGTTTTTTTAAATGACCCTTCTTCTAACCACAGATACACTGTCTACCTCATGAACTCATTAGTCCCGGAGGCAGTCTGACGACATTGCTCCTTAACTGGCTTCAAGAGCTTCTGTTCAGTAAAATGCTCCTTCCTGTAATCCCCAGGAGACACCACAACCCCATCTTTGTGTACACTGTACCCCTGGCTCCTCCTGACACTTGGGAGAATAAGACCTTTAGGCAAAGCTGCACCAGTTTCTCTTTTAGCAGTTTAGAGCACTGATGATGTGTATTTCAAGCAGTTATTAAGCTAAAGGTGAATTGCATTGCTCGGTACCAGATAATTTTCTTCCATCACTGCAAAGCTTTCTAGACAAAAATAACATTGCTTGGAATATTGAATGAAATGTTTTTTATTAAGCATTATTTTATTCCATCCATGGAACAATAGCATTTAAAAACAAGTATTTTTGCTGAAAATGTCCATATGTTTTTAATGTCCAAATTTTCCATCACTTAAGCCCAGAAGGGACCATTAGATCATCTAGTCTGACCTCCTGCATAAGAAAGGCCAATACTCATTTGCTCTGTATTGAGCCACGTGTCTTGTCTGAATAAAGCACACCTTCCAGAAAAGTATCCAGCCTTGCTCTGAAGACATGAAGATACGGGGAATCCATCACTTCCCTTGGTAGCTTATTTCAATGGTTAATCACTCTCACTGTTCAACATTTGTGACTTAAATCTAATCTGACTTTAGCTTTTTAGCTATTGGTTCTCGTTGCACCCTTTTTCGCTAGATTAAAGAGCCCGTTAGTATCTAACATTTTCTTCCTGGGGGAATGTACATATACACCATAATCAAGTCATTTCTCAATCTTCTTTTGATAAGCTAAACATATTGAACTCTTCAAGTGTCTCTCTGTAAGGCATTTTCTCTAGCCTGCAAATCATTTTTGTGGCTCTTTTCTGTACTCTCTCCAATTTTTCAACATTCTTTTTTAAAAAAATGTGGACACCAGAACTGTGTGCAGGTGTCAGTTTTGGGGTGCAGTCCAGACCAGTTAGAGGTTATGTCACCTCCTGCCCTGTAACCCTAGGTGCTTTAAATACTCTTTTGCCCTGATACCAACACCAACAGACAAACACGCAGTATCCTGAGTGTCGGTGTGCTGTGCAGCCTTGGTTCAGTGCTTCTGACCCCAGCTGTACATCTGTGTAGTTATCCTTATCAACCAAACTTATCAAAAAATGAAATCAGGTTTGATTGACAACATCTGTTTTCCATAAAACCATGCTGACTGGCATTAATTATACTCTCATCCTTTAATTCTTTATTAATTGAATCCTACACAAGCTTTTCCATTATTTTGCGTGGGATTGATATCCAACTAACTGGCCTATAATTACCTGGGTCATCCTGCATACCCTTTTTGAATATTGGCACAAAATTCTATATTTTGAATATTTTAAACATACCAGTGCTGCAGGTTGCAATATCATCATATTATGAAGTGAGCTGTAACTCACGAAAGCTTATGCTCAAATAAATTTGTTAGTTTCTAAGGTGCCATAAGTCCTCCTTTTCTTTTAACCTAAGAGATGTTGCTTCAGAATTTTGGTGTTTGTTTGTGATAATGATCATAGTTATTCAAATGAAAGAGTAAGTATTCACAGTTACAATATTGCCCAACCCCAAATGTTCAAAAATCATGTAATTGGTTTACAAATAATGTGGTTTAAAAATAAATGTTGGATTTCTTTTTACTTGCCGTCTTAGTTTTTGTATGTTTCAAATGCACGCAGGTCACATTTTCAAGGTTTTTTTTTTTCCCTTGGAACTGAGGGCTAGACAGTTGTTTTTAAAATAATGCTGAGCTTTTCGTATAATCACAGCTGGGGGCTTTCAGTAAAATATCGAATACTGTAAGAATTGTGAGAAAATAAAAATAAAAAAGTTGGCAACACTGTTAAATTTGGCAAACTGCTGCCACTAAAATAAATGTTTCCTTAACCCTCCTCCTTCACTCAAAGTTTGGGCACATGTTCTGTACTGGAAGGGAGACGTAGTAGTGTGGGTGGAGGTGTGCTACAGTATGTACATGTGGACTGTGTGTGGTTTTTATATTATAGTACATACACATGGACTGGGTGAATTATATTGAATAATGTAGTAATGTTGTAATAGATATATTTTACATGCTGGTGCATAATGTTTTACTTTTATAATACCACTTATGATACTAAAATCATTAGTAATTTTCCTGGTTGCTTGTTTGCCCATTATAGATAATTAATTATTAACACATTATGTGTAATGTTAAGGATGTGACACAACATTTAACAACAAGAAAAATTAGTTAAAGTTGATGCTTTGTGCCTACTCTATTCAGTGTTGATTAGCTTAGCTTTAGGCATTTTGATCTGGCCAAATACTTCAAAACATTATGCATGAACATTCACATTTTAGTAGTTTGTGCTCCTTTTACATTTTCTTTCTGCAGACATTCTAGCAGCCAAGTTCACTGGCAGGATTGTTCTCAAAAATGGTTACACAGTATTTGTGGAAAGCTTATCCTTAGTTCCTAATGAAAGTATTCATACCTGATTGCTAGATTTGCACTCATCACAGAAGGGAATGAAATTACCATGTGTGACCTATGTGAAATTTGTTACAAATATCTACTCGGTGATCATATTGATATAGCCCATGAACAATTCCTAGGTTGAAATATTTCTGCATAAAACATTGTATAAGTTTCAACTCAAGACTAAAGCTAAATTCAGTGAAAAAATTGTTTGCTGTGAAAAGTTCGCATCTCTCTGGTCATAAGAATGGCCATACTGGATCAGACTAATGGTCCATTTAGTCCAGTGTCCTGTCTCTGACAGCATCCGATGTCAGTTGCTTCAGAGAGAAAGGACAGAAGAGGGCAATTTCAAGCAATCTATCCCATCGTCCAGGCCCAGCTTCTGGCAGTTGGAGGTTTAGGGACTCCCTGATCATCTTGGTTAATAGCCATCGGTGGATCCATCTTCCATGAACTTATTTAATTCTTTTTTGAACCCATTTATACTATTGGCCTTCACCACATCCCAAGGCAACGAGTTCTACAGGTTGACTGTGTGGTGTGTGAAGAAGTACCTACTTTTATTTGTTTTAAACCTTCTGCCTCTTAATTTCATCAGATGACCCCTAGTTCTTGTGTTATGTGAAGGGATTTTGTAATAGTATTTACTTGTGACTACATTCTTGTATGCTTCTACCCAGAGTGAACTTTTTTGAGAGGGTAACTTTGTTTGGGGATCCCCTCTTGCTTATCAACTTCATTTCTTTCAATACCACACCTGAAACGTTTACATTTGGACAAACTATCTTCCCAGCTCACGCAGCAAGAGTATTGCTCTTTATTCTATAGGAACTGGACCACTAGACTAGAAAAACACATGCTCCCTTATCGTGCAGGATCACTGTATTGTGTACTGATGTATGCAGTGACTCCAACCTGAGAACCCATTGATTGGGTAGTGTTGCATACATCTGTAATAGCATAATGGAAGTGATATCACAACATCATAATGGTCTCAACACACCCACTAATTGTTAGTGTTATTTTTCAAGTCATAACGTTTTCAGGTTACTAGGTCTTTAAAAGCAAATTATACACTTTGAAATGGAAATTGGAGAATATTTGATAGATCTGGTCATAGAATAATGAACGAGAATCATTAATAGTAAGTTAATTGGGTAACATCAAAAAAGTTTATCTGGTATATTGGGATTGCATGCTTCAGTTGACTCTTAGTGTACTTTAGGGATTTTTGGTTGCCCCATATCTCTGGATCTGATGGTTCATTGTGTTATGAAGAATATTAATACTGCTGCAGAACAGTTACCAGTTCATTTGCTAACTGATTAAAATTCATGCATAATTTATTAGAACGGGAAGAGACTTTCTAAATAAGTCTTTGTCCTCAAGAGCTTAAAAACAAAATGCATATGCTAATGTAAGAATACACTTTACATCGAACACAAAAATTTAATATGCAGTGTATATTAGTCTCATTAATGCATAGTTTCACTTGTAATAATCATGCTGTTAATCAAAGTATATACTTCTAAACATAGCTTCATATTGCAGAGTTTCAGAACTCAGAGTTGGTGGTGTATCATCCTCAACAATGTTTATGTTGTTTGCTATAAGACTGACTTTAGAATTCATTAGTTTGCCATTTAATATGCTAATTCCGCAGGAAATGAACTGCTTTCATTAAGCTATGCTACATTGCTGAGGTTTCATTCAGATAAAGATCCAAAGTGGCTTTTGCCTAGGTTATGTCAGAAAATCGGGGGGAGGAGGGGAGAAGATAAAATTTAGATAATTAGTTCAGATACCTTAGAGTCCAGGTTGTCTTGAACTACACTGTATAGAACTTGTGCACATCACTGAATCAGGCCTAGGTTTGTCACTGGGGATGAATGAAAAGAATTTCAGCTGTTGCCATTCTGAGATATCATGGATTCATATGAGAGCACAATTTTCAAATTGTGTAACATGAGATGAGTGCCTTGGGTGCAGGCCTTCTACGGAAGTTCATGGGAATTCCAGAAAAATATCTAGTAGCTACAGAGTAATGTCATCCTTGGCAGAGATGCAGAGGGCAAAGAAATCTCATCCCAAACATCACCTCAAAGTGATGGTAGAATTTTACAAGGTGTTCTTGGAAGCAGCAGAGATCCTCTTCGGGTCATCATTGTTCTGAATAAGCACAGAGTGAGGATGTATTGACTGACAATTTTTACGTAGTCACTTTTCAAAGGTAGAACCACACTTTAATTATTCCATTTTCTTAAAGGTGTTGTGTTTTCTTTTTGTGGGGTGGGGTTGAAGGATGGTAGTGGGGTGGGGTTAGATTTCTTTTTTATGTACTTAGCAGCAGATGTCTTTACCTGCTTGGAGTTGCTGTTTTGGTTCTGCACTAGTGCTGTGTGAAACCTCTGTGAGATTTGAATTTAACATTGTTGCCTAATTAACTGAAACAAATTAGCCAAAATATATGCCATCTGGAAAATGAACCTTCCATGTTGATCAGTGGATTCATTTTATTGGAAAAATACATGTTCCTTTGATTGTTTCTTAAAATAAATGACTCGTAGGCAATGTGCTACTACAGACAGAAATTTCATAGATTTTTTTTCCTCAAACCTTTTCAGCCCTCTGTTCCTAATTTTCACTTTACAACTTTGTTGAAGCTATATTAAATTGGGGGCGTGGGGGTGTTTGCATTGTATACCCATTTCAGACATATGTATGCCAGGATAAGTTATTTGATTGAGGAACTGTAAATAATTCCATACATTGTTATAAATCTTTACATTGTCACCATCCAGTCAGTATTGCCCAGTTCTAAACATTCTGAATGGCTTTGATGCATTTCCATATTGTTCACCCTACACTGTATTTGGCAGGTTTGAAATGGACTGCAATGATTTTTTTTTGGAGTTGCTCTCAAGGGGGCAGTGGAACGTGACACTGAAGCTATTACTGCAGGAATTGTTCATAGCTTCTCTCAATAAAATAAAATGAGTTGGTTTTGAAATTCAAAATTCCAATTTTTTTTGTCTTATAAAATACATGAATTATCATGAAGTGATTCACAATAGTTCAGGAAATGTTACCAGAAAAGGATCTTATAAACCAGCACAGTCCTCCGGAGCCAGAATCTCAGATGGAATAAATAAATATAGCTTATTGACTTCAGTAGACCTACACTGAAAAATAAAAACTGAGAATATAGCCTCTTGATCTTAATGCTGTATTGTTCTGGCTGTACATATATTAATAATATTGTGATCTTTCTAAGTTTGGTTTTATTCACTGTGTATTTTTGAATTTTTTACAGAACCCCCTCGACCAATAGCACCCCCCCAATTACTTGGTGTCGGGCCTACATATTTGCTGATTCAGCTGAATGCTAATTCCATAATTGGTGATGGGCCTATAATTCTGAAAGAAGTGGAGTACCGTATGACATCTGGGACCTGGACAGAAACCCATGCTGTAAATGCACCAACTTATAAGCTATGGCACTTAGACCCAGACACTGAGTATGAGATTCGTGTCCTCCTTACTAGGCCAGGAGAAGGAGGAACTGGCCAGCCAGGACCACCGCTTATCACCAGAACCAAATGTGCAGGTGAGATCTCTCTCTCTCTCTTTTTTTTTTGTTTGTTTTTGTTTTTTTGGCAAGTTTGTTTTCACTGTAATGATGGTGTAATTATAGCAATTGTTCTCCTTTCCCCAGTACTACCAAAGGTCTGAAAGCTCTTATGCCAGCTTGGCCCCCATATTCTGTTTGTGCCACCTTGTTGGGGTCAACTTAGTTAAACTTCCATTTATTGATCGTGGAAGCTAGGAAGCTGTGACAAAATGTCTGAATGCGTATAGTTAAATCAAAGGAAGATCTAATGGAGGGCTGTTAAGGAACTCAAGACAGGTAAAACAACTACCAAAACAGCCTCTCCAGTACCCAACTTCAGTGGTGTCAAAACAATGGCTGAGCCATCAATTGGTGAGAGAATTTACCTAGCTGGCTTCATGGAGACCTAGAGTGCTTTAGTCTTCCAAGGCTAAGGTTGCAAGACCCTGATCAGTTAAAAAGATGTCCTGGCAGAAAAGAAGTGAGCTGAGAGAAGCTGGCCACGATGTGTCAGCTGACAAGTCTGGCTAAGACAAATGTAAACAAAAAAGCTGGAAAACATGCTATTCAAAATTGCTTTAAAATGTAGTAAGAAATGACGGTCACATTGCTTAATTGTAAATCTTCTGTATTTATATAGTTGTGAGAGTGGTGTTAGAACAAAATCTCCATTCACAAATTAGGCCTGGATTCCACTGGACAAGTTATTCTAATGCTTGGTTTAGTATGTGTGATCATTCTGTTCAGTGACTATGGAAAAAGGTCAACACCAGAGTTAGGAGCTAATGTCATAAGTGTCCTCAACTTGACCAGGTCAGTGAGTTTATATTCCAGAAAATTAGACCATCTGTATTGATACTGTTTTATTTTGAAACTAAACACTGCATTTCTTGGGAGCTGAAGCATTCTGCTTATTTAATTCCCTAAACAAACAAGCTCTCAGCCTAAAGCAATTCTGAAACTGCAGGCAATTTTGAAATAGGTGATCTTATTTTTAATTTACTATATACCTCTCTTGAAAAGTGAAGGGATTCATGTGTCTGTCTCAGATCAGATAACAGCTATTGAAATCTAATCTAGATTAAAGTGTCAGTTTAATTCTCTTAAATATTTTAGACATTGCTCCAAAAATATAGTATAGAAATTTGAAGCAGCTTCTTTATTAAGGCGACACAACCTAGAATCTCTTCAACCTAGAATCAATTGGGTATACTTTCTTGTTCCTAATATGTGAAAAACTAAGGCTGCCTAATATGAAAAAGATAAGAGGCGAGAGGTCATGGTATATTAGAGGCCTGACATCCTTTTAGCTAGCAAATTTAAGGGAAGCAAAGTGGTGTAATTTTTAAAGCATGAAAATACACACATTTATAACAAATAAAATATATATTCTTGATGAGTTTGCTGGAATGACTGATCAAAATAATACTTAACGTGATAAACATTTGTGCAAGTAATGATTGATTTGAATATTAAAACATCAAAACAATAAGTAATATAGCTTGCAATGCTTTTGATGCCACAATAGCATAGATAGCTATTTTTTAATGAAAGATAGCAACTGTAGGCCCTGGGAGGTTGAGTTACTCTCCCCAGGTAACATAGTGAGTCATTGACAGGATCCAGATTAGAATAAGATTTCCAGGTCTTTGCTCCATTCATCCATCTTTCATAATAGTGAAGACAGGTATTTCTCTTCCAGGAGGGCTTCATTTGGACTTTTGCAACTATGTTGTCATTTTAAAACTTGCAAAATTAATATAAAAATCTATCTGAAGTGTGTCTGTGTCTGTTAGAAAGCAAACAACACAATATCAGCCTCTACAAAAAAATTTTTAGAAAGCAAGAATAAAGCCAATAATGAAATAGCTAGCAGTGTGATATATCCTTTGCTAATAGCGTTAGCTTGGTGACTGTCAGGTGGCTTACTATGCTGCATTATTTTCTACTAGCTGCAGTACCTTGTTTTGGAAAATTCTAGTTTTTTGTTTTAGACAAGACTGCTTATTATTAAGACAGCTATCCTTACTCCCCTTTTGTCAGTTCTGTCTTTCTGTATGTTTTGTAAGCTTTAGGTTCAATTTTGAAACAAGTTATAATGGATTACCCACATATCATTTATTTCCAGTCACCGTATTTGATATATCAGTGTGAAACTACCTTGCTTTTCTGTGTGGATAAGAAACACATTACTGAACATTCACTGGATGGGTTTTAAATGTTTATGCTCTAAGTACTGGTGATAATTAACATTGAATTATCAGTAATAATATATTAGTAAAATGCTATTGGCTATTTTACCACAAGAATAAACAATTGCTTTATTTTGGGAGGAGATTGAAGATGATTTTTACACATTGTTGGTTTAGAATTTACAAATGCCATGACATTTCGGAATAATACGCTATTGATATATTAGTCTGTGTTTCACTTCAGAACATCTTACGTTTTGTGGAATTTGAGGTATGATTGCACAAATTTGGGCATCAAGCATCTGATGTAGTTATCAGGTGGCAAGAGTGGTTGAACGAATAGTTGTGTCTTCTGAACAGTTAGTTAAAACAGTGACTAATGATTTCTGGAGGACTTTTATAAGGTGCCATACAAAATTTAATTAAATTATTTGTGTAGCTGGAATTTGATAGATGATTTTTCCTATGCTTAAATTTAGTGACTGCATTATACTGAAAATATAGTATACCAGATCACATCCATATGTGGGCAATTAAATACTCAGCAGACAAACATATGATACAACTGAGTATTTTTAAATAACTAGGATGAGAATATAAACCACACTAATCAGAACTAGATTTTCTTTTTTAAATGACCCTTCCTTAGAGCACAGGTCCAGTCTTATTTTCATTTTTAAGCAGGTTATAGCTATTTGCTAGGAGCAGTAATGTGCTTCAAGGTGTATTTGGTGAGAGTTAATTACATGCCTCTGGTGACTGAGGGCACTTGTCTTCATCTCATTCCTCACAATACACCTGAAGTGGGTGATTCCTGCAGTATAACTACGCTGTATTATTGGTCACATAAGCATTTTAAAATAAAAGGAAGTGAGATGCTGTTTTAATAGGAAGCAATCCTAACACCTAACTGAGCAATAAGGCAAGGGTATCTTCCTGTGAGATTTTCCTTTGAGGATATCATCTGGCATCAGGGCATGTGTGCAATCTGTCTTTCCTGTGTTAGGCTGAAATAAAATGTGCTGTATTTTTAAATTGTCTATTTAGCATGCTTTAGCAATTGTATGTTAGAAATTGTTCTGTTACATTGGCTGGTGCTTCTAAGTAACTCTTAACAGCTGAGCTTTATCATTAACTGATATTTTAGTGTCAAAGAAGGTCAACAGTTCAGTCTGTCCTGAACTTAATATATCTACACAGTCAGTAGTGCTCCTACTTCACTGAAGTTCAGTGTGGTTTGTGATTTTCAGTAATACACATAGATCTGTGGAGCAAAGGGAAAATGATCTGATTTTCATTCCAAACCCTTTGAGTAAACTTATGTCAGCGGGTTTTTTATAAATCAAAGAAAGGGATGAAGATTTTCCCTTCTGGTTACAACTTTATTGAAGCTGAAAATGGAACTATATGTATTGGTTTTTTTTACTATTGACCAGGATAATTATCAATCACTGAGACTAGTTATCAATGACAATCCGCCTTGAGTCACAAAAACTGTTTCAGATGTTTGTTCAATAGTGCAATGTTGACTTAAGGTTTGGCTTTAGTTAAAGGTTCAAGATCAGGGTTGATTTTCCACTCAGTTTTTCTGAGTGTGGAGTATTTGTTTGTGATTTCCATGTTGTTAATTTTGAAAACAGAATACAAAGAATACCAGGATGTTGCTGAAGTACCACTAGCAAAAAAGCACATAATGAGAATAAATAGAACAAATAAAATAATCTGAAGTGTTTTTTCATTTTCTTTTAAGTCTTAAAATTAGGCTCCAGAGATCGATGCATTTGGGGGCCTAGCTCTTCATGGCCATCTGGGTTAATATGCCATACTAGGTTTTTTGTTGTTGTTTTAAGTATTTGTATGCAATTTTCAAATAGAGCAGTAGGGCCACCAGAAATGTTTAAAAATCACTTGTGCTGGGGCTGACTGCCTGCAAATAGTTACACTTCTCTTACTATTGATTGTCCTATTGAAGACTATGGAGTGGGGCTGGAGATTTTTGGTAGCTGGAACTTATGAACCTGTCTTGTAGGGCCCAGGAGAATTTGGCATCTTGGTACTTCAGGGAGGTGAGCTTCTCAGAAGGTGCTGGAGGCAAAATTGGGTACTTGTCATAAGGACAAGAGGAAAATTTGGCAACTGAAGGGTCAAGTTGAGGATACTTCTCCTTTGTATTTGCATAATTGAAGAACTAGAGTCTTTTCCTTTATGGGTTACTTACCCACTCTTCCAAAAAATGAATAAAATACAAACAAAAGGCTAATTCTCAGTAATTTTAATCTGATGGAATGTTTTAAAATTCTCTAAGGGTCCAGAGAGAGAATATTTACTGCTTTATCTTAAATGCAATCTTAAGATTTCAAGCAAAATCTTTATCCTTTTCTTGGTATACTGAAGAAATCTGATATCAATAAATCAGAAGGCTTTATAGTATATGAAGGAGGAACTGTAATACATTTTGAGCATTTTACTGTGTTTGATTTACTATTTTCACATTTCTATTACTATTTACAGCTTAGACACTTTTATTAGAATAAAATAACGAGTCACTTGAAATTCTGTAATTGAATATATTGAATTTTTACATTTGTCATTGCAGAGTGCCCACATTACACCAATATTTATGTTTCTGTTTGTTTTTGAAAGCTTCTTTATCACGTGTAACTCATTTGTGGGCTTTTTGCTAGAGTGAATGTCAAACTTTTAAGATCTCACTAACAGCTACCAAACACCATACGCTCCTGCTCCTTGCAAATTTACCAGTTGGCTGTGTTATGAAATCAGGATTTAATCAATTAAGAAGGATTAGGCAAAGGGTGCATCTTGCAGCTCTTTCTAAACATAGCTGGGTTTGGACTTACTCATGTTTCCTTGGGACAGAATTCCAGAGTTGCATACTTATCATTGAGCAATCTCTTATCACCAACATCTACAAGCTTCATCTATGGGAGGTCCAGCTGTAGGATTCCAGATGATCAGCTGGCATATCAAACAAGTGCTCTGCACTGCTCTGGTTTCCAATTGATTGGCAGGTAAAATTCTATTAACGTATACATACTATATATGAAGTGCCAACTGACTTAGGCACACAAATGGTAGACTTGTAAGGAAAACGTATAGCACTGGAGAGTAGTAGCACAGCCATCCCACTCAGTTAGGTTCTTGTTAGATCATGCAAACTAAACAATAGTGTATGCTGGGAAGTACTTGGCTGAATGATTTTCAAGGAAAACTCCAGTTGTCATAGGAACATAGTGTTGACTCAGCAGGCAGCTTTCTTCCCTCAGAATCAGTATTAAACAAATCCAAGCAATGACATCTTGTCTTTACTTTCTGTGCTCATTGTTGAGTGTTATTGCATAGTCTTCTGAGATGTGGGTTGTCTCTTCGCTTATTGAAAACTTTCTCAGTAAAATGTACAAATTCCTGTGTAGGCAATTGCACACTGCTTGCCTGAATTTCCCTGCAGCTTCATTTGAATTAGATTAACTTTCTGTTCTTTTCATGGTTGCTTCTAGATTGTATGGGTCCCTACATGAAGATAAGTTATACTGTGCCCTGTCTTCCTCCCTTTCCATTTGAAAGGGGCTTGGAAAAGGAGGCCTATATAGAATCCAGCTGCTTAAGCTATCAGCTGCTTTTATCTGTCACCCAACACCAACCCATCTCTAGCTGTAATATCCTCTTCCTCCTTGTTTCTAAGGTCCCTTGACCTTAAAGGGAAACAATATGAGGGTAAAAAGCTGATTAATTTCTTAAACTGATAACTGACTCTGAACTAATGCTGGGTATGGTTGCAGGTGGAGCTGGGCCAAGGGGTCATTAAAGCTTATTAAGGGACAGGACATCAGTACTGCAAAAAAAAATAAATGTTTAAAAGACAAGGACTTCTTGATCAATTTGGTTAGCACTTTAAAAGCTAATTTAATTTTAATTAAAGAAAAAAAAGGCCTTTTTTGGTTAAAAGAACAATTTGAACAACAATATTTGACCAAATCTCCTTTAATATTTCCATTGCACTTGCACCCAGTAGTCCCAGTCAGTATTATACAAACAGAAATGGGGCATGGTCCCTGCCTCTGACATTTTACAATCTATGGAAAAAAAGACAGAATCTTCCAAATTGGAAGTACAGTGTTAAGTACAATCTCTCCAAGATGAGGCTTCACAATGTGTCTGGGGTTGAATTCCAAAGTTGTTCTCATTATGTACACATCCTGCTTCCTTCCTCTGCATCTCAACTCCCCAACATATCTCCATCCCCAACACTCTTATTTCCCCCTCTCCCCAACTTCATAGAATCATAGACTTTAAGGTCAGAAGGGACCATTATGATCGTCTAGTCTGACCTCCTGCACAACGCTGGCCACGGAATCTCACCCAACTCCTGTAACAAACCCCTAACTTATGTGTGAGCTAATGAAGTCCTCAAATCATGGTTTAAAGACTTCAAGATGCAGAGAATCCCTCAGCAAGTGAACCATGCCCCACTCTGCAGGGGAAGACGAAAACCCCCCAGGGCCTCTGCCAGTCTGCCCTGGGGAAAAATTCCTTCCTGACCCTAAATATGGCTATCATTTCCCTTTGCAAGCCCCAACCAGCCACAGCTCTGTCAGTCCACTCTTCAATTCCCCATGTGAGCCTTGATCAGCTGATAGAAGTGTGGTACCATAAATCATCCCATATATCTGGGTCACTGGATATCAGTAAGAATACAATTCCCCATATTGCTATATAGCTAAATTCCACTGCTGAACTGGAGGGTGGAAGATGTGGTAGCAGACATAATTATAGTCCGAATCCCTGGTGATTTCTGCTTTGGTAATGTATCTTCCTCCAAGGAGGGTGTCATGAGCAGTGAGAACACTTAAAGACACCAGGAGTAAAAGGTAAGAGAATCTAAATGTCAGAGGCCCTATGGGGCTATTGTTAATAGTGTTCAAACCTCTTTATAAGTGTCACATCTACTGTGGGGAGCTCTTGCATCCAGGCATAATATCTCTCCATTTGGCAGTTTGGATCATCAGTTCCTCAGACAATGGACACCTACTGTGCTGTACAGTGTGGCACATATCTGGTTAATCCTGAAGAAGCCCTGATCAAACCAGGGATTTGGAACAATCACATTTTTGAATTGCTCCGCTCCAGCACCAATAGTGACTGCTCCAGCTCTGCTCTGACTCTGCTCTGTGCTCCTACTAAAATTAATTTTTAAATAAATAAAAAAGTGCATACCATAATTTTGAAAAAACATTATTTTTATTCAGACTTTTAAAACAATTTAAATGTCATCAACAGTGATACAAACTAGAATAATTCATAATTCATTTTGTAAAAAATTATTGCAGCAATCAAGTTGTCTTTCATAGCCTGCCACAAATCATTTAAAATTAACTTTAAAGCCGAAAACAGTCGCTCTACACTAGCTTGAGTTGTTGGCATGCTCGAAGCAATTCTACAAACAACCTGAGTGCGGTGTGGGTAGCTGTGAATGGCCTCAAAAACAGACTTAACTTTTAGCCTACCAACAGACTCCATCGCCTCACAATCTTCCCGAAAGTTTCTCTCGAACAGTGCTTCATTACAATTATGAATCACAGAAACTCGCCGGTGTCTTTCTTGTTTATCCAATTCCTTTTCGAAGGCATTATCTTCTGAAGAATTGGTGCTTAAATTATCTCCATTTCCCTGTGATGGTTGAAGACGTCTCAGGGATGGATGCTCGAAGAAGTTCAGAGTGGAGACGGAAGTTTGAGAACAGCCTGCTATTTCTGAAGGATCTGAACTTTCCAAAACCGCAAATTCGATTGTTGACTCCTTTTGTTGTGTTTCATTTTCTTCAACATCTTTCACAGAGTTCAAATGTAGAAATACATTGTTTTTCGAGTCATCGAGCAATATCAAGGAGCTCTTCCTTTGCCTTTGGTATTTCCTTTGAGGTAAGAAGAATCCGATACCGGGGGTCAACATAAACTCCAGCAAGGAAATGAATATTGTGAAAAAAACTTCTCTTCGCGTTTCTGCATGGGCGATAGAATTCGTTCTGCAATTTGTCTACCATTTTCTTTCAAGAATTTTGACAGTTTTCTCCATTCCTTCATTAAAACTCCTGGGGTTACATCGACAGCTTGAAGATTCACGGTATGGTTTGGCTTTGCAAAGAGGTCTCTCAGGTTCTTCACTTCATCCCAATCAGCTTTTGTTAACTTGAGTTCTCTTGTTCCAGCAGCAGCCACTTGTTCAAAGTAAAATTGAAAAACAAGAAGCCGATCAATCATCGCAAATGTTGAACCCCAGCGAGTCACAGTGTCCAATGATTGAGTTACCCCATGTAGACCAAGCAGAACACTTTGAATACTTGGGGTTTGTAGTTTGACAACGACTTGTCGAATTTTTGCCAGAAATGTCTTCGCATGTTTGTTCAGTCCATCGAAGAGTTTGAATACTACACCTCATCAGTTGGACTTTTGAGTCATCCTCATGAAGCCATGTTGGAAGTATGAGGCTAGGGTCATTAACCCATTGCACAACAGCATCCATGTTGAGTTCGATTTCATCCATTCCTTTAGTTCCTTCATCAGGCAAAATAGCTTCAGTTCTGTCCACATCCCTGTTCTCAGAGGTAGCAATGGTTTCATTATCCTCGCTGAAATTTTTGATGGCACACCTCATGTTTGCTTCATTGTCAACGCAGATGCTCAGCACTTGAAATTCACTGATCCCAAATTTTTCTAAAATAGCTTTTGACTTTTACGAAGAATTGTGACGCCCTTCAGTGTCGATTATGTCCAAGGTTTTTACCAGAGCTTTATCTTTTCCTCTTTTGTAGTACTGAGTATTGATTGCAAGGAAATTTCTCTTTCCAAGGGTTGCCGTGTCCATTTTCAGGTAGCACAATTTTTGCTCCAAAGCTTTCTTGAGCTCTTCGCGACCAGACTCAGCTGTGCTGACAACTAAATGACAAACCGATTCGTGCCCCGTCGAAACGCCAAGCTGCCGACCCATTTCACCTGCAATATTTTGGAATCCTTTGTTCTTTAGCCTGAAGGTAGTGAGCGGTATTGAATTCAAGCAAACCATTTCCATCAGCCCTTTACGGAAAGTATTGGCATCCATGGTGACTGTAACCTTTGTGGACTTCAAATATGAGTCAAGTTTTGTTTGCTCAATTTTGGGTTTCTTTTCAGATGAAGCTCTGCAAAAAATCTTTTCTCCAGGAGTTTTCAAAGAGCCAGATGAACGTTGTTCAGCCGAGTCAGGTTTCTGTTTTGCCTCATCTTCCTGGTCCTTTTTTGAAACCAGAGCCGCATAGTTTTCAGGATGGTTATGTTTTACATGCTGCCAAAGGTTGAAACTTTTCACGGCACTTGCTTCACTTGTCTTGAAGCTACATGGTTTGAGCTCACCATTCACTTCCTTTTCCACCTTGCATGTTGCCGATTTCTTCTTTGCTTTTCCCAAAAGCTCAAATTTGGGCTTTTCAAATTCAAAAGTAAAGACATCATTGAGATCCTTTTCCGTAAATCAGCTATCAATCATGGGCAGCAGATTTAATTTTTTTGTTAAAGCCATGGCCAAATCTTCTTGTGCTGCTACCACAACCAAATGTTTCTTGTTATGATCTTCGAAAAGCAATGAACAAAAGCATTACATTTTTTTATAATGTACCTGCTTGTGATATCTTAACCACTTAAGGTATTTAGAATTTATTTTGGATTTTCAGGACAAAAATAATGGCATTTTCTTTTCACACACAATTATTATTAAAGCATATTTTAATATTTTAACGTTTCTTGATGTTTTAATGAAGTAAGGAGTATTTTTAATATACATAATATAAATTTTTATTTATAAATTGCAAGTTAGTTTTTCTTATGAAATTTTGTGGTAAAAATACTCAAAATATTTTCCAAGTTTTTAATTAAGATATCAAAAATGCTTTAATATAGATATATCAATGAAATTTGGTATGTGCCGTAGCGTTAGTACGTGCTATCGCTGTTCTACAACATTAATTGTTGGAAAGTAACGAGGCTACACATTACAAGGTTGAAAATAAACTTTAATGGGAAAGTGGATTCAAATTGCAAGCATAGTCCTGTTAGTAAAGAGAACAAATTTTCAGAAATATGTTTTTGCTTCATCAGCCTGAATAGATTATACAAGATTGAACTTATTTGCTCTATCTTGTATAATGTTTCCAGCTTGATGAAGGAAAAACATATTTCCAAAAATTTGCTCTCTTAACTAAAAGGACTGTGCTTGCAATTTGAATCCGCTTTCCTGTTAAAGTTTATTTCCAATGTTCTATCATACAACATAATTCAAATAAAATTATTTTAAACTACAGGTGTTGTGAACTGGGGGGGGACTTGGCCAGTTTTATTTAATATTTTTAAATCTTTGACTATTTAACAGATATGACGCTGGAATAGGATTTAATGCTAAAACATGCATTAAAATGGTACTCTTTAATTTATTTTGTATAATTAACCATTTCTGAGAAAACTGTTTAAAAGTTTTAATCTGCTTAGATGCTTAGAATGATACAAACAATTTTACTTATTTTTCAACTTTGGAACCATAAATTATAAACATAAAAAACAATAACCAAAAATTAGCAATTTATTATGGAACATAATATTACCGCTCACAGCTAGGGGAAACCAATGACCAGCCTTTCTTGAAATATGAAATAAAAAGGACCAACTGCCAGTTCGAGACACCTATGGTTTAAATAATTTTGGATAATGTAATATGGTAGCACATACTAATGCTAAGACATAGACATAATTTCATTACTTTATATTAAAGTGGTTTTGAGATATTAATCAGATATTAACTTTTCATCACCTCCTTGAAGGGACTGTAGCTCCCTTAGGAAGAATTTTAGGACACGTGTTCACGGAAACATTTTTTCTTAAAATGACCTAAGGATTCACCCCCAAAGTTGTGTTGGACATTTTCCAATCACTCTGGATATATCACAAAAATCACTCCTAATTTATGCAAAAATGTTTACTGTATATTTATATGCCTGCTGCATGCGACTTTTTCAGTAAATTTAAAATGACAAACAACACTACCAAAAGACCGTTGAACAGATGACATATAAAATAAGTCCGCCAGAGTGATACGGGTGCATGTAAAATGAACAAATGTACCGGTAACGGGAGCCTATGTCAGAAATGAGCTTAAGTGGTTAATATCTCTTGCAATATCTTAATATATCAGTAAACAAAAACATTATTTTTTTTGCAATATACCTGTTTGTGATATCTTAAATGTTGCGTCTTCCATCACACTTTTCTGTAATCGTAGCACTCAGCGCGTCTCGTTGATCAACCCTTACAAAAGAAGTATCAACACCTACTAATCTAACTATCTAACTAATCTACGTAAGTACATACTCGCCTAACCTTGGCACAAGGGTGCGAACAGTCTGCAGTGTTTCCGGATGTCTGATTATCTGATTCTTTAATAAAACATATCTCCAAAAAACTTTGTAATTTTGTATCTGTACATTAAATTTTGATTTCGGCCGAAGTGAGAATAACTGTGACATACTACATAAAGTGATAAAGCAGATGTTAATATCAGTTGTTATACAATCTGAAACTTTTTGGCACCTTTAAGACTTTCTTGCTAAATATCATGCATTTTGGATTGAAAATGGGGAAAAAAAAAAACTGGAGCAATGGAGCAGTCAAGATTTTCTGTGCTCTGGCTCCACTCCAGCTCTGGGCAAAAACCTGCAGCTCCCCTGCTCTGCACTCCAGCTCTGGGCTCTGCTCCAAAGCGCTGGATCAAAACATATAAGTTTGCTGCATGTGTTTTAGAAAAACTTTGGCTTTTCTTAATATTTCATTTCCTATTATGTTGGACCATTTTCTCCACCTAAAGACCGCAGGCTCATCTTGAATCTCATTCACAGTTCACTTGGGCGGCTATATCACATGCCCATGTAGGTTCTCTTTTGATACTTTTTCATGTGAAATAATTTCTTAAAGGATTATTCATGATTGTCAAGACTTTCAAAAGTGGTTAAATGGTGTTGGAGATGTGATTTTGGAAGGGTGGTTGCTTTCTGAAAATCAGACCTTTTCAAGGACTTGCAAGTTAGGCACCCAGAATCACTAGTCACTTTTGAGAATCTTGGCATTGTCTTGCTGTCTATGAAGACCACTTTTGTGGTAGTTATAATGCTGCCAGAAGAGTGAGAGCTAGCTAGCTTGGCTGGATGATCTTCTATATAACAATATTTCACTGGAGAGTCTTAGTCATTAAAACACTGTAGCCTCTGCCTCCCTTCCTCCACTACCACAGCCCTTTAGGGATTATAGTGCCAGTTAATCTCCCAAGGAAGGAATCTGCAGAGAGAAGTATTTGCAAAGTGAGTCACTGGAATCATCTTCTCTCTGCTGCAGTGTCAGAGAGGTGAAAATTATTTTACAACATTATATTGCTTAGCCTGATCTGCTCCACAAACCACTTCCACTCAGTTTCATCTCAGGTTCCACTTTTACACTTAAACTACAGAATAGCCCTTGTCATCTTCTCAGCTCGCTGCCTTTCATCTAACGTCTCTTGGCTTTATTAACTAGCTTTACAGTCTTCATGAAGCCAGCTCTCAGTTTGATTAGGAAGGGAGAGGGTGGTCATGAGTAAAATATTTGGAAGATTTTCTCCTCAACTACAAGTCCTGTGTACCTTAGTTATGGAGGGTATGACCATGCTTTTCAAAAAGCAATATCTGGCAAAGAAAGAGACAGGAAACGTAGTGGTGGAGGGGCACCATGCTAATTTTCTTCTTGTTTTATGGCTATTTTCCTCTAGTATGGAAGGAAATGCTGTGGAAGTGCTTCACCACTTCACATGTTTTTTGCATCAGATTTACATTCCTGGGGTTTCGTTGGCCACCTCTATGTTGTACCAGGATTTCAATTTGCAATTAAGTACCGAATACTGAAGCTGGAAATTGAAATGCTTCTACAGTTGTGAGGTACAGTGAATCAGAAGACTGCAGCTCCATCTACTTCTTCATACCATGATGTATTTCGTGTCAATACCAGCAGCAATACTTACTTTCCCTCTTCCTCATGTGTTCAGTCTCTAGCCTCTGCTACATCTTCACTGAGTCTCCCTGCCAATATACATGATTTACAATCATGTTTTTGTATATTCAGAGGAAACAAAGACATTATCTATACCCAAGATAGACAAACTAAAAATAATGCAACATGACTGGTGATTTTGGATGTCTCAATAGTATAAGTGTCCACCTTGAGATCCCTTAAAGATGCCAGATTTTCAGAGGATGGGTTGCTCGGCATTTTTTGAAAATCAAGGCCTTTCAAGGAATTTCAAGCTGGCCATCCAAAATCACTAACTACTTTTGAAATGCTATTTAATCTATTTTTCTGACAGAAGTGTGATTTTTTTTTTAAGTTAATGGTGCCCCTTTAAGCATAAGTAGCATGCCTTAAAAGTACCCGCATTATCCAGTTTGTTTTGCAAGTGAATAATCCCTTGTGATCTGGCAGAAATGTGTCAAACAGTTCATGATGTGAAGAGGTTATAGAATTCTGGGTATAAATCAGAAGTGGACAAACTACCACCCGCAGGCCACATCCGGCCCATGGGACCCTCCTGCCCAGCCCTTGAGCTCCTGGCCCAGGAGGCTAGCCCCCGACCCCTCCTCTATTGTTCCCCCTCCCCCACAGCCTCAGCTCAGTGTGCCACCAGCGCAATGCTCTGGGCAGCGGGACTGCAAGCTCTTGCTTGGTAGTGCAGCTGCAGAGCCGTGGCCTGACCCAGTGCGCTGTGCTGCACAGTACCATGGCTGGCTCCAGCCAGGCGCACAGCTGCCTATCCTGGTGCTCTGCGCCGCCAGCTACCAGTGCTCCAGGCAGCATAGTAAGGGGGCAGGAAGCAGAGGGATTGGATAGAGGGCAGGGGTCCTGGGGAGGCAGTCAGGAAGGTGCGGGGGGGTTGGATGAGGCAGTGGGGGGGCAGTCAGGGAGAAGGGGTGGTTGGATGGGGCAGGGAGGGCAGTCAGGAATGAGAGGAAGGGTTGGATGGGGTAGTGGGGGGTAGTCAGGGGCGGGAGGTCCAGGGGCGGTCAGGGAACAGGAGGGGTTGGATGTGACAGGAGTCCTGGGGGGGGGGGGGCGGTCAGATAGGGGGCAGGGGCCGGGCCACGCCTGGCTGTTTGGGGAGGCACAGCATCCCCTAACCAGCCCTCCATACAATTTCGGAAACCCAATGTGGCCCTCAGGCCAAAAAGTTTGCCTGCTCTGGTGTAAATAGAGCTTTACAATTGAGTGCTAGTAATGTCATGTCAAGCCTATGTCGGTTATGTCTATTATATCCACAGGTATGACTGTTTGGATATTGTTTTGGACACTTTATTTGGAAATTCCATTTCATAACATTAGGATACTTCAGGCAGCATAGTTCTTGGAGATGATTTTGTTTCCTTGGTGGTGAGTTACGCAGCCTTTGGCTGGTGCCACAGAATATGGACTAAGATTTATTATAATCGCCCAGAAATGCATGGCCAACTCAACCTCACTGCCTACATTTGTTATAAATGCATAGGAAATTACATATTTTAAGGAAATGTCAAAATAGACTACCATTATTGTTACTTAAGAATTTTTATACTTTGTCTTATAGAAAAAGAATAATTCTGAATTTGTAAAGTGTCATCATCTTTACACTTCAAAGGATTTTGCTTAAATTCATTTATGAAAAGGGGTTGCCTACACTAGCTGCAACCTGAAAATAGTTTAGGTCAGTTTGATAGCAAAAAATGGAAAAAAGTATCTAAAATCCACAGGTTGCCTTTCCAAATTAAACAGTTCAAGCCAAATCACAAATGAATAAACTATTCATAAGTAGTTTGTTTTTCCAAAAGTGCATGCTACTGCATAGTGTAATTTCCAGAGAAAACATGAACTGAGTCGAGGGTATAGAATATCATTAAACCTCATATAGTTCAAAAAGTTACTGATGTGGGTTGATCGAAAGAGAGAACTGATTAAATTACTGTAAATGTGATAGAGGTAACTAAGCAATCCTGGTAATTTCCTGTTAAATATACTTGGTCTTTGAAAGATGAGGTTTACGTTTATTTTCCCAGAATGTGAAAGAGCTAAAACTCAAACACTGTTGGAGAGTCATATTTGCCTTTGTCAAAAACCGAACAGTTATTATTAAGGATATAATTTAGTCACAGAGGTCACGGATTCGGTGACTTTACCAGATCTCCAGGACTTCTTTGGCTTCAGCTGTCAGCAGCTGCAGCTTGGGCTGTGCGCTGCTGCTCCGTGGCTTCAGTTGCAACTGGGGCTGTGCGCCTGTGGCTGGAGCTGGGATTGTGTGCCTGCAGCTATAGCTGGAGCTGTGTGCCCCCATCCTGCAACTTTGTTTGGTGCCAGAGCTCTGGCTGTGCATCCCTGCCCACGACTGGCTGGACCTAGGGCTGTGCGTCGCTGCTGCCAGGACTCAGGCTGTCAATACCCGCGCCCTGCATAGCGGGACTTGGGCAGTCATTCCCTCTTCCCCCCCTGATTATTTTTAGTAAAAGTCATGGACAGGTCATGGAACCTCATGAATTTTTGTTTATTGCCCATGACTTGTCCATGATCTTTACTAAAAATAACTTTGACAAAATCTTAACCTTTATTATTATTAATTGTCAGAAAAATATTATTAATAGAAATAGTCAAACATCCGATGAAGTGAGCTGTAGCTCACGAAAGCTTATGCTCTAATAAATTTGTTAGTCTCTAAGGTGCCATAAGTACTGCTTTTCTTTTTGCGAATACAGACTAACACGGCTGCTACTCTGAAACCTAACTAAACTTTGCAGCTTTTCTTGCCAGTTACCACAGCTTTGCTTGATGCCTAGAGCTTGTGGCTTGAAGACAAGCAGTGAAAAAGGAGGTTATGCACAAACAAAAACATTCTCTCTCACAGTCTCTCGAGAAACTGAGGGTGCAGTTATTTTGAGGCTACTGAGATTGTTTATAGCCAGTTAAGAAGAGACTTCTCATGTCTTGGTCCCATTTTAGCTCTGGGGGCTGGACTAGATGGCTCTCAAAGTCACTTGCAGACATACGTTTCTATGATTGTGCGCAACTCAAAGAGTTGGGACCTGGATACCTCTGATTTCTGCATTTGTCTTAGTGTGACATTGAGAAATGTCAAGGGTGCCTAAATGCTGGGATATGCATCTTTTATATTTATGAATTGCAATAAATGAATTACAAAATACTTATCTGTGAGAAAACTGAGGCATACAAAGATTATAAATGGGCATGAGCAGCAAAGCCAGAATTAGAACTCTGGAGTTCCTAGTAATATAACCCAGCAGTTGAGATCCGTTGATGATGACTACTACTACTTTTCTTTTAAACTCGGTTTACTCTTGGGGAAATTCTGCTCCATGGCGTGCACACAGAATTCATGTCCCCCACAGATCCCTCCTCCCCCCCGCAGATAATAGATTCTGCCAGGGAGGCGCTGCAATTATATCTTTAACCCACTAGGGCAGAGGTGGGCAAACTATGGCCCATGGGACCATCCTGCCCAGCCCTTGAGCTCCAGCCAGGCGATGCGGCTGCTAGTCCTGCCGCTCTGAGCAGCATGGTAAGGGGGCAGGGAGGGGGGGTAAGATAAGGGGTAGCGGGTCCTGGGGGGCAATCAGGGAGTGGTTGGATGGGGCAGAGATTCTGGGGTGGGGTGGTCAGGGGACAGGGAGCAGGGGGGTTGGATAGGGCCGGAGTCTCTGGGGGCCTATCAGGGGGCAGGGGTGTGAATAGGCATCAGGGCAGTCAGGGGACAGGGAGCGGGGGGGGATTCGATAGGGGAGTCCTGGGGGGGTGGTAGTTGAGGCAGCAGGTCCTGTTGGGTCAGTCAGGGGACGAGGAGTAGGGTGGGTTGCATGGGTTGGGGTTCTGAAGGAGGAAGTCGGGGCGGGGGCCAGGGTGTATGGGGAGACACAACCTTCCCTACCCGGCCCTCCATACAGTTTCGCAACTCCAATGTGGCTCTTGGGCCAAAAAGTTTGCCCACCCCTGCACTAGGGGATGCTGTAGCATCAGAAGAGCAGGCAGCTGGCTCGGGGCCAGAACAGCCAGCCACAGATTGGGAGGGGGTAGTGGTTGCTTTCTTCAGAGCACCCTGCTTATGGGGCCAGGTGAGGAGGAATGGGATATGAGCCTTCAGACTCAGGGATGTACAGAGTGGGGCACACAAGACTGGAGTTCGCATAGACTGGGTTTCAGAAAGGCTAGGTGGGGACAGACTGGGGCATGGGCACAAGAGTTAGTGAGGTAACTACATTGAGGCATGAGCTGAATGGAAATAGGGGTGCAGGGCCACAAGGGGATGGGGGGTGGCTGAGTGGGGGTACAAGGACACATGGGGTAGGAGGTGAGTGAGTGGGGGTGCAGGGACACATGGGAGGAGAGGTGACTGAGGGTGCAGTGACACATGGGGATGGGGGGAGGGTGTACAGGGACATGGGGATGGGCAGAAGTGCCTGACGGAATGGGAGAGGCTGGGGTGAGCCATGGTCTGCATGAGGGAGGCTCTCCAACAATCTACCCACCACCAGCGCCGCTCTTCCCCCCTCCTCCTGTTTTATACTTCTCCCACTCACACTCAACATCCCTTCAGGCTCACTCCAAGGCTCCTTCCCAGCAATCATTTCCTTCTCCCTCAGCTCCTCTATTACTCCTGATTCCCTCCAGCCTTTGCACTGCTTCTGAGAGGTGCAGCAAATATGTTTCTGTATTGTAGTTTAAATGAACTATTACTCAGAGTTCTATATTAATATGCAATAGGTCCCTTTTCGACTGGGCATTTCCTGAATCTTTTGTTGTTGTCTGTATTATATTGTTGTTTTGATGAATAAAATATGCAGCATTTTGCAGAATTTTAAAACATGTGGTAAATTTTTAATTGTTTGGCATAGAATTCCCCCGGGAGTTACTACGTTCTAATTTGTATAGTAATTCCAAATTCCCATACCTGTTCTTCAAGTTACAAAAATCTTTTCAAACTGCAATATATGTTGAGAGAGTTGTTCTTAAGATAGTGTTTAGACATATCTTGAGGAAGGTAGAAAAATAGAGTTTACGCTGTATTTAAAAAAGACTTTGGAAAATTCAAGGTATATGAATTATTTAAAGGGATACATTTTTCTACATTTTGGACATCATGCCTTTATCAACCCATTTGTAGGGATTTACTGTGTAAACTTTCTATTGCCCAAAGTTTGTCAACATTAATTGCTGCCTCTTAATTTTTTTTTACTGCTAATTTATAAACAGTATGTGTACAATACTCAGAATTAACTGTGTATTTTCAGTCTTTATTACTTTCATTAATGTATCACATTCAGGGTTGATTTGGCTTATTCTTGGATTGAACTTTATACACCAAAGAGGACTACAGTACAAATTTCTTGTAAACATGGTTGGATCCACTATAGCCATTGCATTCTATATCTATTCCTTTTCCTGCCTGGCTCCACAAAAGCAAAACAGAAAATCCATAAACAGATGAATATAAACCTTTTGGAACATACTCTGATTTTATGGTGTAATTCAAACTGTACACGTTAATCTTCTGCATGCTGGAGAAAGTGTGGGGGGATGGGACTTGTTTGTTTAACTTAGCATAGCTTCCTTTCAAAGGTAACTGACATTTTTGTGTTTGGGTATGGTATAAAACCTAAAGATGAAAACTAATATCCTCCTTAGTGTTTATTGTAGCCCATTGACCCTTACTGTTGTTTAACTACCTAATCTACTTTTCCTTCCCATTATTAATGTTAACCTTGTAAGCCCTAAACTATTTGGAAGTTAATGGTCTGTTGTACACGTGTAACTGTTGATAGTGAAGGGATATTAAGGTATTTAATGCTGTTCACTGTGTAACTAGATCTCAATTTATAGTCATAAATAACCACACAATTTCTTAGTTTAAATTAAGTACATATATTTTTCTGTCTCTGCAGTTCTCATATAAGAGATAGTATTGTAATTTGAATCTGGTAAACATCTACATAAATTTCTTACTTCCACTGAGATAGGAAATAACTGCAAGTTATCAGATTTTTCTTTTCAAAATTGAAATTTCAAAATTAACACATTAAAGCAGATAAATGCAAGTGTTTTATTTTCCGTCATGATTCATACATGCTTTTGTCAAGGCTTAGTGAATTTTACTTTGTTTTTGTTTTTTAAATTTTCTGAGTTAAACTTGAATTGAAGTTAATGTTACTGACGAGAAAAATAGAAGCAATTGGTTTGCACTAAACAACTATGAATGGTTGTTAATGTGAAAGACTTTCAGGTAGTGAATGTCGGAAAACAGTAGATTACTTTCTTTACCTTGGGCATTTTAAACCATCTTCTGTGGTAGGCCTGACATTTATTTTTTTTTCTCTTGAACACGGAAGCAAAGTAATTGGAGTCTGGTAATTTGGGCCCATGGCTGATGAAGATAAATCATAATGAGCTACTGGAATACACACTGACAACCCACATAGGTCTACTAGAACATGAACTCCAACTAATGCATTATTCAAATTGTCTCCTTTTGATTCATATTCTAGAAGGACCTTGGAAGTGTTAATTATGAAGCCAACTGCCATTTATTATTTTGAAGACATTTCATGTACTAAACCAATCGCTTCGAACTATGAAGCGTTTTCTCCAGAACATCAACACAGCACTATTATTCTGTCCTTTTATTGTGTCTGTGCAATTTCTTGGGCTTGACTCACTCATTTGTCTTAATGAAACAACATTTCAGTTTGTTGTTTCTGTTTCTCAATCTGAAACTAGCTGCTGCTCCTTTTGACTCAGGTTGATGTGGCTACACCTCCTTTGTGTTTAAGCTAATTAAAACCTGCTTCAGCTTCTCCTCTCTGCAGCCTGTGCTTTCTCTCTCGTGGCTGGTCATGAAGCCCAGGTTCTCCCTGTTCTTGTCTACGCTCTTTAACTTTGTGCTAGAGAACTTTGAATGGGGGGATAATCTCCTCTCCTTGGATATAGCACCATAAGGTCTTTTGGTCAGGCAGTAAAATGCAGCCTTTGCCCCATTGCAAAGTATCCTGTAGGCAGATTAGGACTCATTTCCCTCTTCCTCAGGTGCACTCATGAGTCATTAGGTAGGTCGACATCCTCTTGTGGCAAAAGCACTGAGGTGTTTTGTTTTACATGTCAGACCACTTGCTCTCCCCCTCCTCCTCCACCAGCCTCACTTCAAGTCCTGAAGACAGCCCATTACCATTTGTTGTCTCCAGGTTCACTGAGAACTTATAGCAAGAGGATGATTGCTTTGTCGAGAAGCAAGCCCTTTCCCCTCATTTAAGAGCAAGCCAAGGTGTGTGTGTGAGGATTTCAGCTCCTTCACAGAAGAGGTGGCAAAAACCCTAGATATGTTCAAAGAAGACTCCTGCAAGCAGAAGCTCCTAGGATGAGCCTATTGGAAGAATTACCTGTTCTGTTTCCTTTTCCACAAAGACACGAAAGAAATGATGAATGAGCCATGAGAGACACCTGCTGCTTCCACCACCCTTTCCAAGACATTTGGCTCCCCAGATACTGTTATTAATACCTGGGGATCCTTCTCACATGTAGACTCAGACACCTCATCAGAAAAGAAATCTGCTCTCCCAGTACAGGATGAAGTCGTCCTGAAAGACTCCCTATGACAGAAAACCAGAATTTCAGTTTCTAGAGGAATTATGGATGTTTCATAGAATCATAGACTTTAAGGTCAGAAGGGACCATTATGATTGTCTAGTCTGACCTCCTCCACAATGCAGGCCACAGAATCTCACCCACCCATTCCTGTAACAAACCTCTAACCTATGTCTGAGCTATTGAAGTCCTCAAATCGTGATTTAAAGACTTTGAGGTGCTGTAAAGCCTCTAGCAAGTGACTCATGCCCTACGCTGCAGAGGAAGGCGAAAACCCCCAGGGCCTCTGCCAATCTGCCCTCGAGGAAAATTCCTTCCCGACTCCCAAACCATTCTAGCTGTCTGTTCCAAAATGGCTGTTTGTTCCAAAGTATTGTCCATCTGGCTCAAAGCCCTGGATTCTCAGAATTGTTTCATAAAAAAAGAAAGCTGTAATTATCCAGGATTGGTCAGTTAGGGTAATTTCCTAAATTCTGGAAAGGTTTTGACCTACCAAACCTGTTACCACGCATCAGAATGTTCCACTACTGATGCAGGGATAAAGGCTAGAAACCTAGTTTTTACTGCATTTCTCAAATATTAGATATTTTCCTAGGAGTATTAGAAGGAAGGGTAGCTCACAAGACTCTGGGAGGACAAGACTCTTTACAGGCAATCAGCAGTCTACTCCAGATGCTGTTGATTGGTGCTTACCTCCTAGTCACCAGATTCAAGAAAGTGGACACCAACTAATCTGTAGTCACTGGTCCATTACTATGCTCTTCTTTGTTGCTTCACAGGCTCTGCTTCACTGAACTCGTTTTCTTAGGTTTCAGAGTAGCAGCCATGTTAGTCTGTATTCGCAAAAAGAAAAGGAGTAGTTGTGGCTTAGAGACTAACAAATTTATTTGAGCATAAGCTTTCGTGAGCTACAGCTCACTTCATCGGATGCATTCCAGTTTTCTTAGATATCATTCACACTGGATATCTCCTTTCCTTTTTGTCCTCCTCTAAGGAGTGCCTGTGTCATTCATGCAGTGTTGTTAGGGCCATAAAATTCTACCTCCACTGAATCCAAGAGTTTCAGAGGTTGATTGCTTGGTTCAAGAGTGCCAAATAGTGCCATTTCGCTATGATGAAGGGAGATCCTATGTGCTTTCATTGAGAAAACTTACACTGTAGAAAAGCATCCTGTTCTAAGTTAAAGCTCACTGCATCAGAGGAAGTTCCACACAGACTTCTTTATTGGATAAGATCAGTCTGATGGTTGGACCAGATGTTTAGCAGACATTATATAGTTGATATCAGTGCTTCAGCAGACACTGCTTTTTAAATGTATTGTCATAGCAGCCATGGTTGTATGACAGTTTCCTCTTCCTTTATTTATTTGTCTTTTGTAGGATTTCCAGGCGTCCAGTTTTCAACTGGAATGCCTGGTCAAAAAGGGACTCTGGCAGCTCCAATTGGCACTGCCAACCAGGCCATTAAAACTCCGGTCAGCAGCACAGCAGGGCCCAGGGCTAAGGCAGGCTCCCTGCCTGCATGTCTCTGCACAGCTTCTGGAAGCGGCCATCAGGTCCCTGCAGCCCCTAGGCGCATGGGCAGCCAGGGAGGCTCCACACACTGCCCCTGCCTCTAGTGCCGGCTCCACAGCCCCAATGGCCGGGAACCGTGACCAATGGAAACTGCGGGGGTGATGTGTGGAGCCTCCCTGGCTATCCATGCACCTAGGGGCCACAGGGACCTGGCAGCTGCTTTCTGGGAGCCACGGTAAGTTTTACCAGGAGCCCATACCGCCTCCTACACCCCAACCCCTTACCCCAGCCTGGAGTCCCATCCTGTACCCCAAATCCCTCATCCCCGGCCCCACCCCCAGCTGGAGCATCCCGTTCCCTACCCCAGCCCACTGAAAATGAATGAGGGTGGGGAACAGCAAGCGATGGAGGGACGGGGGATGGAGAAAGCAGGGGCAGAGCCTCGGAGAATGGGCGGGGCCGTGGGGAATGGCAGGGGTGTTTGGTTTTGTGCAATTAGAAAGTTGGCAACCCTATTTCTCAGTTCTATTCTGGATCTGTTCTGCTGTTCCGATATGTGTACTCCAGTTCAAGACAAGAGTTCTCCTCCTAGAGGGTATGGCAAGTCGGGGCGATAGGGCCAGGCCTTGCAGTTTGGGGGGCCCCCATGTTTCCTGAGAAGGCAGGTGGGGAGGTGAGGCAGGAGATGGGTGGTTGAGCGGGGGTGGGGGAGGAGCCTTCCTACCAACCTCCCCCTCCCCCCAGCACCTCCTGCCTACCTACAGGCCCTGCTGATCACCACCACCTCCCCCTCCTTCCCAGTGCCTACTGCCAATCAGCTGTTTCACGGTGTGGAGGTGCTGGGGAAGGGGGAGGAGCAAGGGTGCAGCACTCTGAGGGAGAGGGGAACTAGGCGGGGAAGAGGTGGAGTGGGGGCAGGAAGAGACGAGGCAGGGGCAGGGCCTTGAGGGAAAGGATTGAGTGGGTGCAGGTCTGGGTGAAGCTGGGGGGATCACCCCAGGCAGATAGAAACTTGACACCTATGTCCCGGGCCCCACACCTCTCTAAGGACAGCCCTGTGAGGAGGAGTTTGGTTTTACCTTGTAAATTTGCTTTCTGCTGAGCTGATCTAGAAGCCCATCCAGGAAATGGTCATATTTCAAGTTTTGCAGGTCATTTGGTTGATTAATTAGTATTTGAAGTTACAGAAGCTTTGACTTCTGTGAGCAAGCGAGTGAATGCTGGATGCAGTGAGGAAGAGGCTGTCTTAGTAGGGAGCAAGTTACCGAGCAATGGCTTGGGGACGGGGCTACAGTTATTTGAACTGGAGCTAAGAGGAGCAGCTGCCCAGTTTCAGTCTTCTTTTCAGAAAGCAAATTTAAACACTTTGACCAAAAATCTTGGTTTGCCTAATCATTGAATTCTTCATATTTTGTCATTCTGTTATGCAAGAAAGAAATCTTGTCTGTGTGCCTGAAAATCCCATTTACATTGAAACTAAAATGCAAATATATCAACAAATGGTTTTTCATGGCACAAGTCACCATCTAGCTAGTTGTAGTATAGTTTTGAGACCATTCCTCAGTTGTTACTTTTAAAATATTTTATTATACACACACTTTGTGTATAATAGATAGTTAAGTTAAATAGTATCCACATATTGTATAAGAGGCACATTTTAGTGCAGGGAGATTAATGGTGGGCTCATATATGACATCCCCTATTAATTATAATCAGCTAAGTACATCGATATTTAAGAACAATATGATAAACAATAGAGCAATCAAAAAAAGAGGGAAAGACGGGCAAAGAAATTCTACATGAGGTTTAGTGAACAAGAGATGAGCTTTATGCCAATTAAATACATGGCAAATCTGCTTTTTTTTAAATTGGTAGATACTATAGTCTAGCCGCTTTTTTTTTTTTTCCTATAGATCCCAGTAGTCAGTGAGGTCACAATATTACATTAAATAATGTATTTTATGTTTACATGAGGTCTTCTACCTGCTGTAATAATGAAAAGGTTGATTAATTATCCAAGATTCATTTTTGGAGAGCTAAGGCAAGCAGGAATTGAGAAAGTAAATACTTACAATTCGGTTGGATACATGTACAAGCTGTGGATTTCCTACATCCCTAATACCAATTAAATTGTTGGTCTTGAGAGGGAGCACACCTTCTGTAGAAAGTGAACAAGCTGCGAGGTAAGAATTGTTTCCTGAAAGGGATTGCGGGGGTATGTATGTCTCCTTTTCTTATTATACTGCTTCATCTTTAAACAGTAAAATTGGCTAAGTATGGATATTTGGTCTCTTGAACATTTTAAAGTGAGAACCACGAGCATAGTCAAACAATTGGCTACACCTTTCAGTCAATAAATTGAATCTTTAAATTTTAATCACCTGTTAAGGTGAATTTTAGTCATAGATCAGCTGTCTAGGGAACTGTCATCTGTGTTCACAAGTCTGTTATAGGAGGTTGTTTTTGCTGATAAAGTGGTCTATCCCCATGCAAGTTTTTGAATATCAGAACTGAAATGTTGATCTTGACTTTTATTCAGTGGAATGGGAAACCAGTGCAGTGAGAGAAGTATCTGAGTAATAAGTTCATGGCAGCCTCTGTTACTGAGCCAAAGGCTGCTGAATTCTGAAAGGACTGATGCTTTTTTAGGGTTGCCAGCTTCATTCCTAAGAAATTCCTATCCGGTGTTGTTTTTGAGATTTTTGTTCTCCATATCCTTTTGGTTGGTGTGTGTAAATATATCTTTTGCTACCCAGCAGGAGTATTGCTTGTAAAAAAAGGTATAAAAAGAGAGAACCTAATTTGGTGTGCCCTGAAGACATTCTATCCTATGTGAAAAAAGAGGGATATTGGAAAACTAGATTCTGTCCTGAAAATACAAAAAAACTGGTGAAGGCATACCCAGCACTTTCAGGAGAGCTCTGTGACTGACTAATTTTCCCCTCTTCCAAGGAAGGGAGAATTGCCATGTGGAGTATTTGAGGCTCCTTCAGATTTTTCCTTGTTAATCACATTATCGTCCTGCCAGTGAGGAGGACTGGAATAAACTCCTTTCAGAGCCAGTCATTAATGCTCTTTAATCTACTGATGAAAAGTGCTGTTCAGCTTAAATGAGATGATTCTTCCTTCTCCCAAAGTTTAGCATGTTATGTCTCAAGCACTCGCCTCATTTGCCTACAATTAGGAATAAGTCTTTTTGTTCTGAATAACCAAACCAAAGTTTCTGCATAGAAAAACACAGCACTGTTGCTGTTTAGGTCAGAAGGCTAAAATGCGATATTGGCTATACTGTAGAAATACATTTATTTTGTTTATAATCCAACTGTAATCAGCCCTACATCTTCCTATATTTGATTAAGATGCCTAAAAACTAAATTTATGGCAGATTTCTAATAACATGAAAGTATACTATGTATTTAATAATAATACTTGGTATTCCTATTGTACCTTTCATCCAGACGACAACAAGCTAGTTCGTAGATATTTATGAGTTAAACCCAAAACTAGAACTGGTTGGAAAATGTAATGAAATATTTGTGAAAATTTTACTAAAACTTTGGAATTTTTTTAATTGTTATAAAAAATCTCTAACAAATACTATAACAGTTGTTTGTAGCGTAACAAATGAATCTGAGCATCATTTTGCTTATCAAGCCCTACATTTGTGGTTCTGTTTTTGTCTGTACCAGTTGATGAGATCACTAGCACCTAAAGCAACACTGTGAATACAGCTACTTCTGAGGCTTCAGTTAGTGAGCTCCTCAAATAGGGCCAGAGAAATGTGACACTTCACAGGTAATGAAACGAGGATTGATTATCAAGTATTCTTATTGTATGTGTTTCTAATTTTGAAATTTGCATAGACATTCCATTACCAATTTGAGCATTTTTTTTAGTTATTTTTTAGTTGACCTTTAAAAGTGCTCTATTTGGGGGTTTGTCTGGCTCTCCGTGTTACTTGAATGTAATTTTATTCTTACTTAATATTCAAATAATTATTTAAATCTTCTTTGGGGATTTTTACGCTTGTAATGGTTGATCCAGAATTCTTTGACTTTCAGCAGGGACGAGGAAAAAAAAAACCAACTTGACCCATACATGAGCTTTGATCAAAGTCAGGTCAGTTACACACAGACATGCACGCTCTTCCAAGTAGAACATATTAGTTTTTGAGTTCTGTCAGAGGTCGCTCTTTTGGAGAGAGGGAAGGGACTGTGGGCTCTTTGTTTTTGTTGGCAATTAGACTGTGTTTTGTGAAACTGCATTGTGCTTGTTAACATTTATCAAAACTAGCTTTAGCAACAGTAAGAATTAACATTTTAGGATTGTAGATTTCTCTGCATTTATCAGTGTATTTTATTGGAATGCTGCTCCTGCCAATGGAGGTCAGACATCAAAACAATCAATATATGCTGTATGGTGGTACAAATTGCTGAAGAAATCAAAAGAAAATTGCTTCCCTTATCAGATATTAAGGGTGCATTTTAAATGATTGTTGTCTACCACAGTTATTCAAACAGGAACTTTAGTGACAAATCTGGAATATTTTGGTTTAACTGCATTATGTTCATGCAGGGAGAAAAGGTTTAAGGACAAATCTGTAACTCCAACACCACCTGTAGTTTGCAATATTGTATAAGTATTGCTTAGTTTCAGAGGAGTTGAGGCCTGTGTTGTACGTTAGCAGTTATGGTTCACCTCGAAGTTGGCTGCACTTCACTGATCGAGGAAGTAATTCCTGCATATATAGTTTATGAAGAACTTTCTTATGGTAACTTCCTTCCAGAATCCGCACAGACACACCCCTGGAATCCCGAGCCGGGGTATTCTATCTGCTACCCAAGATTCATAAACCTGGAAATCTTGGATGCCCCATCATCTCAGGCATTGGCACCCTGACAGCAGGATTGTCTGGTTATGTAGACTCCCTCCTCAGGCCCTACGCTACCAGCACTCCTAGCTATCTTCGAGACACCACTGACTTCCTGAGGAAATTACAATCCATCAGTGATCTTCCTGAAACACCATCCTGGCCACTATGGATGTAGAAGCCCTCTACACCAACATTCCACACAAAGATGGACTACAAACCGTCAGGAACAGTATCCCCAATAATGTCACTGCAAACCTGGTGGCTGAACTTTGTGACTTTGTCCTCACCCACAACTATTTCACATTTGGGGACAATGTATACCTTCAAATCAGCGGCACGGCTATGGGTACTCGCATGGCCCCACAGTATGCCAACATTTTTATGGCTGACTTAGAACAACGCTTCCTCAGCTCTCGTCCCCTAATGCTCCTACTCTACTTGTGCTACACTGATGACATCTTCATCATCTGGACCCATGGAAAAGAAGCCCTTGAGGAATTCCACTAGGATTTCAACAATTTCCATCCCACCATCAACCTCAGCCTGGACCAGTCCACACAAGAGATCCACTTCCTGGACACTACGGTGCTAATAAGCGATGGTCACATAAACACCACCCTATACCAGAAACCTACTGACCGCTATTCCTACCTACATGCCTCTAGCTTTCATCCAGACCACACCACATGATCCATTGTCTACAGCCAAGCTCTATGATACAACCGCATTTGCTCCAACCCCTCAGATAGAGACAAACACCTACAAGATCTCTATCAAGCATTCTTACAACTACAATACCCATCTGCTGAAGTGAAGAAACAGATTGACAGAGCCAGAAGAGTACCCAGAAGTCACCTACTACAGGACAGGCCCAACAAAGAAAATAACAGAACGCCACTAGCCATCACGTTCAGCTCCCAACTAAAACCTCTACAGCGCATCATCAAAGACTTACAACCTATCCTGAAAAATGATCCCTCACTCGCACAGATCTTGGGAGACAGGCCAGTCCTTGCTTACAGACAGCCCCCCAACCTGAAGCAAATACTCACCAGCAATCACACACCACACAACAGAACCACTAACCCTATCCTTGCAACAAAGCCCGTTGCCAACTGTGTCCACATATATATTCAGGGAACACCATCATGGGGCCTAATCACACCAGCCACACTATCAGAGGCTCGTTCACCTGAGCATCTACCAATGTGATATATTCCATCATGTGCCAGCAATGCCCCTCTGCCATGTACATTGGTCAAAGTGGACAGTCTCTACGTAAAAGAATAAATGGACACAAATCAGATGTCAAGAATTATAACATTCAAAAACCAGTTGGAGAACACTTCAGTCTCTTTGGTCAGTCGATTACAGACCTAAAAGTTGCAATTCTTCAACAAAAAAACTTCAAAAACATACTCCAATGAGAGACTGCTGAATTGGAATTAATTTGCAAACTGGATACAATTAACTTAGGCTTGAATAGAGACTGGGAGTGGATGGGTCATTACACAAAGTAAAACTATTTCCCCATGTTTATTCCCCCCCTCCACCCCTCACTGTTCCTCAGATGTTCTTGTCAACTGCTGGAAATAGCGCACCTTGATTATCACTACAAAAGGTCCCCTCCCTGCTCCCCCCCCCCGCTCTCCTGCTGGTAACAGCTCACCTTAAGTGATCACTCTGGTTACAGTGTGTATGCTAACACCCATTGTTTCATGTTCTCTATGTATATAAATCTCCCCACTGTATTTTCTACTGAATGCATCCGATGAAGTGAGCTGTAGCTCACGAAAGCTTATGCTCAAATAAATTTGTTAGTCTCTAAGGTGCCACAAGTTCTCCTTTTCTTTTTCCTTCCAGAAGGTACTATATAAACATAAGTAATTATCACGTAAGTCATTATCCTTAATTCCCTGAGTTACTTGATGATAAAGCAGTTTTTTAGACTTCGAGCCAGTCTGCCTTTCCATCTGCAAGTTGAGTGTAATGATTGTGGCTGTCTTTAAGAGAAAGAAGGAATGGAATTATATAAGAGAAAGGACAGCCAGTTGATAAATAAAATTTGGGACCCCCTCTGAAACACAAAGCAGCTAAATTCTTATCCTACCTAATTGCTGTCTCAGAGAGTTGAACCCCTCTTTCCTTCTTCCCCCTATCACAACTATATGCTTTTATTTGAGCCCCATTTTCATTGTAAAAGATCCCTCACTATCTAAATAAAATGATTTTAAATGAAAGATTCTTGTTGTGAGTTAGCACTACCTATGTTACACAAATAAAGGTTGGTCTGTCTGTATCAGATATTGTATTTCTAGGTACCTATCATCTTGATTCTCCAGGAACTATTTTGGGACTACTGGGAAGAGAAAATATTGTATGTTCGTTGGCATCTAGCTCTGAATATTGTTCAAAAAATTGTGTTCTGTTGGATTGGTTGAGCTTTTTTTGATATATCTGCCTCAACTTCCACTGGTTTGCAGGTTGGGAACGTATCACTTGGAAATACATAAACAAAGTCCCCATGTCCACTAATCATGGACATATGGCCAGAAATTAATGGGAGAGGGGGCAAAAATACAGGCGGCAGCCCGAAAAAAGAATGGAGAGAGAGAAATAGCTGTGCATGGGGGGAAAGGAGCAGGAGCTAATCTTAATACACCTCCTGTTGTAAAAATTAAATTGGGAACTGTTTAGTTTTCCCAATTCTGTATTCTGTATTATTTTATGATAGAATATGAGTAACAAGTGACTATTGGGCCACAAACTGCAACTGGAAAGGTAGCAACTTGTCTGAGGGGATAGAAGAGCATATGGAAAAAAGTGCAATAAATTGAAAGAGTAGGAAAATGTTTATAATCCTTTGCCTATGATTCTCATCTTGCTATTGGTAACTGTTGTTCATAGTGGAAGAACTTGTTGCAAAATACCAAACACAAAAATTGTTTTACATATTTAACAAAATGCAATTTAAAATGAAATCATATTCCAATAGTAGTAGTGTTATACTGTTACTGGTGCATTCTCAGACGTTTCAAGACCTCATGTTGACCCCAAGCCATGCCCAGTTAACCCACTTCTAATGCATACTCTATTGGGGCTTATTGCTGTATTCACAGAAATGCTCCGTGAAAATGTGTTCCCTGGAATACAGGACCTTTACTGTTCGATTATCTGGTTACTCCCAATTAATCTAGGAACATGCGCCTGTTTTGCAATGTGCATATTAGCAGACCAGACATTTACCAAGTGTGTCATATCAACACTATAGCTCAGGGGTAGCCAAACTGCAACTCGTGAGCCATATGCCACTCTTTCACAGTGGAAGTGCAGCTCGCAGAGACCCCAGGCCTCCCCCATTCTCCTCCTACCAGGCTCAGGGGAGGGGGAAGCTCAGGGCTTCTGACCTGCAGCGAGGTGGTGGCGTTAGGGGCCTCTGCCAGAGATGACCGATGCCTGCTGAGAGTGGGGGGCACAATTTAAAGGTTTGCACACCGGCACACCTCTCCCTTATCCTCAGTGGTGCCTCCCTACAGCTCCCAGGTATTAGCTCCATGTGGAGAGGCAGTGGCAGACAGCTGGGAGCTCTAGGGTGGAGCTGCTGCTTTAGCCCCATGAGGAGAGGCAGCAGCAGTTCTCCGTGCAGCTCCTGTCTGTTTGCCACTGCCTTTTCCCCCAGCTGCAGCTCCTAGCTTGTTAGCTCCAGCAGCTGCCATGCAGGGAGGGGGCCAGGCAGCACCCTGTGACTGAGTGGGACCAGCTTCATTTCTGTCCTCTGCCGAGCAGCTAGAGGGGTCTTGGGCTTCAGCCCCGCAGGAGGCAACTGGAGGGATTTCAGCAAGAGCAGGGCTGAAGCCCCAAGCCCTGGCAGATGTGTCCTGGCTCTCAAACTTCTGAAGATTGTCATATGCCGCTTAGAGGGTCAGTAAGTTTGGCCACCCCTGCTATAGCTGCTGCTTCCTGATCTGTTTATAAATTACATAAGAACTCCCATACTGGGTCATACCAGTGGTCCATTTACCAATTATCCTGACTTCCGACAGTGGCCAATGCCAGATGCCCCAGAGGGAATGAACAGAACAGGTAATCATCAAGTGATCCATCCCCTGTCGCCCATTCCCAGCTTCTGGCAAACACAGGCTAGGGACACTATCCCTGTCCATCCTGGCAAATAGCCATTGGTGGACCTATTCTCCGTGAATATATCTAGTTCTTCTCTGAACCCTGTTATAGTCTTGGCCTTCACAACATCCTCTGGTGAAAAGACTTCCACAGGTTGACTGTGCATTGTGTGAAGAAATACTTCCTTTTATTTGTTTTAAACCTGCTGCCTATTAATTTAATGTGGTGCCCCCTAGTTCTTGTGTTAGGAGTAAATAACACTTCCTTATTTACTTTTTCCACACTAGTCATGATTTTGTAGACCCCTCTCTCAGACCCGCTTACTTGTCTCTTTTCCAAGTTGAAAAGTCCCAGTCTTATTAATCTCTCCTTATATGGAAGCTGTTCCATACCCCTAATCATTTTTGTTGACCTTTTCTGAGCTTTTTCCAATTACAATATATCTTTTTTGAGATGGTGTGACGAGAACTGCAGGCAGTATTTAAGATGGGCATACCATGGATTTATATAGAAGCAATATGATATTTTCTGTTGTCTTGTCTATCCCTTTCCTAATGATCCACAACATTCTGTTTGCTTTTTTGATTGCTGTTGCACATTGAGTGGATGTTTTTAGAGATCTATCCACAATGTCTCCAAGATCTATCTTGAGTGGTACCAGCTAATTTAGACCCCTTCATTAATCGTTAGGATTAAGTTTTCCAATGTGCATTACTTTACATTTATCGACTGTGACAAAGTTCCTCCTCTGCCTTGGTGGGTCCTGCACTTATTGGCGGATTTGTTCACCTCAGAAGTTCACAGCTGCCCTCAGTTTGGCCACTTCCGTGGCTCAAATCTGCCGTTCACTCAGTTAGCCTCATCACTGGCCAGCATGGGTAAAAGGAAGAACAATCCCCGTAGTCTCTGCTGATCCACCTAGTGGATCGGGGAACAGTCCAGAAACCTTTGCCTCTGGTGGAACCCACAGTCCAGGTCAACTCCTCTGGTATCAAGTAGGGAGTTGGGGGCATGGAGGGTTGGGGGAGAACCCAGGCCTGCCCTCTACTCCGAGTTCCAGCCCAGGGCCCTGTGGATTGCAGCTGTCTACAGTGGCTCCTGTAACCGCTGCGTGACAGCTACAACTTCCCCATGGCCTCCTTCCAACACTTTCTTTATTCTCACCATAGGACCTTCCTCCTGATGTCTGATAATTCTTGTACTTCTCAGTCTTCCAGTAGTACGCCTTCTCACTCTCAGCTTCTTTCTCCCAGCGCCTCACACACGCACCACAAACTGAAGTGAGCTCCTTTTTAAACCCAGGTGCCCTGATTAGCCTGCCTGTCTTAATTGATTCTAGCAGCTTCTTGATTGGCTGGAGGTGTTCTAATCAGCCTGTCTGCCTTAATTGTTTCCAGAAAGTTCCTGATTGTTCTGGAACCTTCCTTGTTATCTTACCCAGGGAAAAGGGACCTACTTAATCTGGGACTAATATATCTACCTTCTATGGAGTATAAGGGCTACCTGGTGTCTGTTGACAGCTACATGAACATGCAGCTTGCAAACACAGAAGAATACATAGATGGTGCATTGTCAGGACACCTTGGTGAAGTTTTGATAAGTAACAATGTCCTGTACATCAGAGAAATAGAAGAAGGAGAAATAAGAGAATAAGTTTGTATATTTCTGGAAAATAAAGATCAGTTTTTCACTCACACACACACACACACACACTCTCTCCTGTAGCCATCTGGCTTGACCCTGTCACACAATATTGATTTTCATCTGCTGTTTTGTTGCCCAATCACCCAGTTTTGTGAGATCCCTTTGTAACACTTCACAGTCTGCTTTGGACTTAACTATCCTGAGTAGCTTTGTATTATCTGCAAATTTTGCCATCTCACTATTTAACCCTTTTTCCAGATCATGTATGAATATGTTAAACCGTACTGGTCCCAGTACATACACCTGGAGGACACCACTATTTATCTCTCTCCATTCTGAAAACTGACCATTTATTCCTACCCTTTGTTTCCTTTCTTTTAACCAGTTACTGATCCATGAGAGAACCTTCCCTCTTATCCCATTTCCCATGATAGCTTACTTTAAAAGTTTTTGATGAGGGACCTTGTCAAAGGCTTTCTGAAAATCTAAGTACACTGTATCCACTGAGTCGCTCTGCTCCACAAGCTTCTTTACTCAATGACTGCTGGGGAAAGTTATGCAGCTATGGATATTTGATACTGTCAGTTATGTCTTTTTAAGTAATAAGATTGCAGCTCAATGTAAATTGTATTCTGAACAGGTGAGTCATCACTACTACCACATTCACACCTGCAGCAAATCAAACTCTGAGACAGCCTACAATGTAAATTTTTAAAGTAAATTTCTAACCATTGCTTGCATTGATTTAGCTCCGTCTTAGGAGGACAACAAAACTATTACAAGAGCGTCCAGATGAGTTCCCAATTACAGAAATATTTCAAATACAAGTGAACTTCAGGCTTTACTTTAATTGCCAGTAACGCTCAATCTAATACAAGGCTACAGAGATCTCTACAAAGGAATCCTGTCTTTTCGATAGTCTTCAAAACTGGTCTTGATTTGGTCAAAGGAAGTAGTGAAGCTTGAATAGGATTTCTCAGATATGATTGGACACAGTTTTATATAAACAGAGAGAATAGATACTGTGTATGCCTGAGGGGCAGGGGAAGCGTGTAGAAACTATACAAATTTTGCATTCAGTAACAAGTAACCATGTTTTTCTTATTAAAATCTACAGTTTTTAATGCTCAAAAAATAATGCCTGCCTCGTGTTATTGCTTAATTATATCCTGTTGAGTGATTTACTGTGCGCACAACCAATTCTAGAAGGCATTGAGCTTTCAAAATATAATGGGCTCTCTGTGGTGATTAGATCCCTGAATTTTGTCAGAATGGTAGTGCTCACTCCCTTTAATTTAACTTTGTACCATTATAAGAGTTTTTGCAGCCTGGTTTATATGGAAGATCTTTTTAGTCATTCTAAAAAATCCCATTTTAATGCGATATATGTCAGAAGGACGTGCTATCTCTTTTGTACTGCTGATTTTTTAACATCTTTCTGTTCCCTAACTTATCTTTTTTACTTAACACTGAGCACTTTGATGTGACCTTGGTATTAAACGCCATACTTTTGTTTTATGTGACAGATACCCTGGGTTTAGGGTTACCAACCCTGCCAGATTGTCCCGGATCCTCCAGGAATTAAAGATTGAATCTTTAATTAAAGATTAGGTCGTGTGATGAAACCTCCAGGAATATGTCCAACTAAAATTGGCAACCCTACATGGGATAAGATTTTTCAAAAGCACCATAAGCACATTACACCTCTCCACAGTTGATTGATTATTCTAGGAAATTAAATGGTGTTATCATTAAAGTCCCAGTCGTGTAAATATGCATGTGCACAACTTGACTCATTTCAGTAGTCTCATTGTAGTCACTTCTATTCAAACAAGTAAAGTTAAGCACATATGTAAGTGTTTACAGGATTGAGGCCTGAAGATGCCATAATCCATTTTGAGGATAACGTAATAGGGACCTATACATTGTTTATTTAAAAGGATAAAATTATATCTTTTTATCCTCTCAGAATTGTTTGGATTAAGAAAAATTGGGTAAAGAAGAAAAAGTAGATACAATTTATTTATATTTTCAACAGATTCTTGATAAAGTCCCTTGCAAGATGGCTTTTAAGGGAAACTGGTACCCAAGGGTGAAAGGAAGCAAAGAGTAGAAATAAATTGCCAAGTCTTAGCATGGCAAGGAGTTAATAGTGGGATGCTCAAGAGATCAGAACTAGAATTGGAATTGTTCGATATTGAAAGACTTGGAAGAATGGATAAATGGTGATGTGGCTAATTTTTGTGTCCTATTTCTTTTTCAAAATAGAAAAAATAAAATTAATTGTTTCATCTGAAGTCTTAATAATTTAGGCTATTTTTAACAAAAACCATTAAAGGTTTAAAGTAAAGTATTTTACACTGGAGACAGTTTCTTTAGCCCTGATCTGCTATCCTGCAGAAGGCAAACCCTTTAAAAAGAATACTAAATGTAGTACTAAAGAGGAAGAAAAAAAAAGTTAATAGGCAAAGTTATTAATTACTATAATCTGGTTGTTTTTTAGGCTGAAAAGCAACCCTGACTTTTGTTGTTCTCCTTGGCGATCCAGACATTCCTCTCCAATCATGAGTGATACATGATCTCATGGTAGCTAGTCCAGCAACAGTCTCATGCAGAAAGCAAAAATTATCTGAAGTGATGAGTAAGCAGTAACTTCTTCTATATGGAAAGTGATCAGGACTTTGGAAAAAGTCCCTTTCTTTTCAGAATGTTCTAACAATTTATTCAAGATTCTTTACTAACAGCTGAAAACATTTGACTATGGGGCCTGACCCCTATTGGAGAAACAGTGATAATGTAGTTACTGTTCAGGGTTCCGTTGAGGTTTCCTCTTAGTCTCTCAGTTTCTCCTGTATCTGCTGTGGAATGGGAACTCAGTACAAAGATTTAGTGGCAGGAGGTAAGGGACTGGAACTCCATGTTTGCGTTATCCATATTTGTACAATGTACTTGTCTGCAAGCTCTAAAAAGAGTGAAATGTGGTTACCCACGAAAATATGACAATGAAATTAAAAATAAAAGATAAATTATTTCATGTGTCTAGCTTTGCATAATTGTACATTCACCTGTAGCTTCTTTTCTTCTGAAAACCAGTTGTTCAGTACCCAAAAGAGATTTCATAGCTCACTGGTGGCTTTAAGATACCTCTTGAGTTTTGAGAGGCACCATGTCTAGGGATAGAATACTGGCTAGCAGATGGAAACTCCTAAGTGGCTGTGGGCATTAAACTTCTTTCTACTTCCCTATCCATGAAATGGACATAACATAAACTAATTAGTTAATGTTTGTATTATGCTTAAATCGGTTGTAACAACATAGTTAAAGTTGGATTACAAATTTCCATTTAACAGACGTTGCAAACCTTTATTTTGTAAAAATCTAATAAGGGAGAAAAACAAAACATATAGAATATAAAATGTGAGTATAATTAGAATTTTTGATTAAAAGTGGGTTGATATAATTTTAAAAATAAAATTTCTGCTTATATTTTAAATTTCTGCAAAATTCTTCAAATTTTATTTGTCAAATAAATGTGGAGGCTCCAGCATGGTATTGGGGAGCAGAGGCCACTGGCTGCACAGAGGTGGGCGATCACTGTGCAGCTTCTCCCCAGGACACTGACTCGGTGGTGAGGCTGAACCCAACCCTGACACAGCGTAAGGACCGGGCCTGCCCCAAAAACACCCCAGGGCCCTGCCCCTCCGTGCCAGGTGCACCAGGTGTGGGCAAGCAGGTTCAGCAAGGCAGGATCCAAGTGTGGAGGCACTTAGTATGGGGGCATCCAGGTGTGGGTCGAGAGGGTACTGTATGGAGCAATCTGGGTGCGACCTACTCAGTGGGGGATCTGGGTGGGGGGGATCTTAATGCACAGGGGCTTGTTGGAGGGTTCTGGGTGCAATGGTAATGGGACTCTGCAGGGGGGTTCTGATGAAGGTGGTTGGTGCTCAGTGGGGTGTGGGGGCTCAGTGGGATGGGGATCCAGGTGCAGCTAGTTGGGGCTCAGTGGGGTGGGGTGGGGTCGGGTCATGGTGCAGGTGGTTTGTCGGGGTGGTCCAGGTGCAGGGAGAGGGGGGCTCTTCGGGGACTCTGAGTGCAGCGGGGGCGAGGCTCGGCGGGAGGGTCTGGATGCACGGGTAGATGGGGAAGCAGCTCCCCATGCAGGGATTCCTCCCTCTGCAGCTGCGGAGCAATGGGTGCAGGGAGTTTGCAGAACTTCCTGCAGATGGGAGAGAAATCTGGGGGTGGGTCTGATCTGACTCTGGATGCTATGCAGGGGAAGAAAAGGTATCGTCCTCCCCAGTGCAGCTGGGACCAGAAGCTGAGCCCAGCACAGGATAGGAACCACCAGCCCAGTCCCGCCTTCTGCCCCACAGTGATTTGCCTCTCTGCCGGCTGCCCTGGGCACCCAAAACATGCTGCTGGGGGGGGTCACATGACCGTTCTTGTGGCTGCCCTTTGCTTCCCCATCAGAAATGTGTGTCTTATGCCCTCAGACACACCTCTAAAATCCTGAAAATTTCTAAATTTCACCTGGCAGACTAGATATTTCAGTTTTCCATCATATGAACCATTACTTTTTTAAGCAAGTGTTCAAACAGTTGGTTATTCTGCATAGTCAGATAACCGCAGGCAATAATATCATTCCCATTATGAATGGAAAATGTTGTTATGAAGAAACATTTGATTTAGAGTATTACCAATGTTTGTAACCAAAAATGTGTGTCTTATTTGGAGGGTGAAAGTTGGAAGGAATGTGAAGAATTGGGGGTGAAGAATATGTGTTAAAACAAAATTATCTTTCAGTTGAGAAGTTGAAAAGCAATTTTCAACACCAAGTGAATTTTCAGGATCCTTTAAAATATACCTAAAAGGTATACTTGATGATTTTGTATACAGAGTCAAAAATGGATTTAATATTTTCCTTAGATTAAGGAAATGCAGAAGTTGTGCCCCCAAAAGATAACCGTGGACTGAGCTAAAGTAAAATTACTTGCTAATTATAACAAAACAGGGAGTACGCTCCCACTTCAGCCCTCCAGTATCTGTTTTTCAGGCAGTTCATTTCTAATGAAAAATGTTCCTATTGAAAGCAATTACGATGCTTGTAGATTTTGCAAATAAGATATGAAACGCCTTACTGTCGTACATTGCTCAACAGAAGAATATTAATGTATTAATTCTACATCTTGTCATTGCCTTGCAGATCATATTTGCAAATGTGCAGTTAAGAGGCACTGTTTTTTGCAGAATTTGTCTATATGTTGTAATTTCAAAAAACAAAGTAAACACAATACGTGGCTAATTTGCCTCTACTAATTCACCCACCCTATAGTTTCCACAGGAACCAATTTCTTACTATTTTTCAGCGAAGATTTAAGTATATCATGCTGTAGTAAAGTCTTGTATAAGACCATTTACTTTTAAATGAAATATACCTTAAAATATTTGGTAATATCCTTTGAATTATTATTACAACCAAAATTCATTGACACTTGCAATAAAATTGATTTTATTTTGACATTATCAGTGGGGTATTTTGTTTGTTTTTGTTCATTTTTTAACTTGTTCAGTTCTAAAATTCAGACATTCACAAGAGAATTCAACCTACAACAGAATGGTTGTGATGCTTTGGCGTTCAACCCAGCCCAGTAAGGGGTTGTAGTCTTCCCTGCAACCACGGGTGCCTTTGTGCTGTGGAGCATTGGGACAGAGCCCTGACACAAGCAGCACTCTCACAACACACTAGCTTCACCCTGGCTTCCACCGCCCAGCTGTTCTTTGCGGGTGCGGGGAGGGACCCTTTGAGCCCTGAGTTCTCCCCCAAAAATGTCTTTCTCTGCAGTGCTTAGACCCTCTCTCTGTAGGACACACAAAATTGTATCAAATTTGATGCTCCTTTAAAGAGAGAGAACAGCAATTTATTAACTGGGGTTAACAAACCCTCCACTTCAGTCAAAGCACTGAGTTGATTTTATGTAAAAGTAAAACAAGTTTTTTAACAAAAGGTCATAGGATTAAGTGATACCAAGTATAAGGAATAACAGTAGAAAGGGTCACATGCAAACAAAAGTAAAATGTGCTTCTAAGACTAAAATCCAATTTAACAACCTTAAGTCTCTTGCTTAAAGAAGTGTTTCTCACCAAGTCTCTTTTCCAGCATGGCTGACACTTTCCTGCCAGGATCCTTCGCAGAGCTCAAAGTGCTCAGTTCCTTTGTCTCCTTAGGTGATGGATGCTAAAATGAGTTTTTTCTCTCTCCTTGTATCATCCCAAAGTTCATTGACCCTGCTTCAAGAGGCAGGAAGGCTTTCTGGCAGGGAGGGCAGTCTCCAGCCCCCATTGAGGTTAAGTGGTTGTTTTTCCCCATTCGCTTTCCTGAGGGCTTTGTTTACCTTGCATGTAAATGTGCTTTTCTTTGTCATTGGTCATACCTTGTCAGAGTTACACTGGAGATACATTCAAGTAAACAGAACCGGATTCCTTTGTCTGGAACAGGTGTGGCTTAGGCACTGCTTGCCAAAAGCATTTTAAGAACATATTTCCAGCATGTTTTTATAAAGTTCTTTGTGGGTTTACCATGCATATGCCACTCAAGAATATTAATGATCAATGAGTTATTAGTTTCCCAATGATATATGACATGTATTACAATCTATAAAAAGGGAAATAAGGACAACCCAGGGAATTACAGACTAGTTAACTTCAGTACCCGGAAAGGTAATGGAGCAAATAATTAAGCAATCAGTTTGCAAACATCTAGAAGATAATAAGGTTAAAATTAAGTCAGCATGGATTTGTAAAGAAGAAATCATGTCAAACCAACCTAATAGCTTTCTTTGACAGAGTAACAAGCCTTGCGGATTGGGGAGAAGCAGTAGGTGTGATGTATCTTGACTTTTAATAAGGCTTTTGATGCTGTCTCGCATGACCTTCTCATAAACAAACTAGGGAAATACTACCTAGATGGAGCTATGATAAGGTGAGTGCATAACAGAGAGTAGTTATCTGTTGTACATAGTCAAGATGGAAGGGCATAATGAATGAGGTCCCACAGGGATCGCTCCTGGGTCCGGTTCTGTTTAATATCTTCAGAAACTTAGATAATGGCATACAGAGTACACTTACAAAGTTTGCCGACAATACCAACTTGGGAGGAGGGTTGCAAGTGCTTTGGAGGATAGAATTAAAATTCAAAATGATCTGGACGAACTGGAGAAATGGTCTGAAGAAAATAGGGTGAAATTCAATAAGAAAAAATGCAAAGTACTCCACTTAGGAAAGAACAATCCAAAAGGAAGCATACAAAATGGAAAGCATACAAAATGGGAAATGACTGCCTAGGAAGAAGTACTGCAGAAAGGGATCTGGAGATCATGGTGGATCGCAAGCTAAATATGAGTCAACAGTGTAACACTATTGCAAAAAAAGCAAACATCTTTCTGGGCTATATCAGCAGGAGTGTTGTAAGCAAGACATGAGAAGTAATTTTTCCACTCTACGCTGATAAGGCCACACTGGAGCATTGTGTCTGGTTTTGGGTGCCACATTTCAGGAAAGATGTGGACAAATTGGAGAGTGTCTGGAGGAGGGGAACCAAAATGGTTAAAGTTGCAGCAAGGGAAGTTTAGGTTGGACGTTAGGAAAAACTTCCCAACTGTCAGGATAGTTAAGTGCTGGAACAAATTGCACAGGGAGGTTGTGGAATCTCTGCATTGGAGGTTTTTGAGAACAGTTAGACCAGGGATCTCAAACTCAAATCACCACGAGGGCCACATAAGGACTAGTATATTGGCCCGAGTGCCGCATCACTGAAACCTTTTCATACGATACAAAAGTATAGTCAAAAATGAAAAAAATGAAGAGTAATAATTGTATGCTATTAAAAGTCAATGTATTAACTTTTTTAAAACTAATGCAAAGAGGGGGTTTAATAAAATATAAACACTCATAATGTACCTCACTCAAATGACAAAACACGCATTTACTTTTTAGAATTACTTCAGTTAAAGCCCCTCCCTCTGCCCCATCCCCATTCCACCCCTTCCCCGCCCCCATTCCAACTCCTTCCCCAAAGTCCCTGCCCAAACTCTGCCCCTTCCCTGCCCCTATTCCAACCCCTTCCCCAAATCCCCTCCCTAGTTAACTTCAGTACCCGGAAAGGTGTAATGGTAATCGCCTTTTCTCCTCCTACCTTGAGCATGCTGCGTTCCTGCTCCTCCCTCCTGGGAAGTCCTAAACATCACCAAACAGCTGTTTGGCAGCGGGAAGCACTGGGAGGTAGGCGGAGGAGCGGGGATGTGGCGTGCTCGCGGGAGGAGGGATGTGGGGTGAGGGAGCTTGGCTGCCAGTGGAGTTGGTGCCTATGGTGGGCTGCAGGAAATAACTCTGCAGGGCACGTGTTTGAGACTCTTGAGTTAGACAAACGTCTGTCAGGAATCGTCTAGTTATTACTTAGTCCTGCCTTTAGTGCAGGGGACTGGACTAGATGACATATTGAGGTCCCTTCCAGCCCTACACTTCTATGATTCTAATAAAAGGAAAGGAGTACTAACAAATTTATATGAGCATAAGCTTTCGTGAGCTACAGCTGATGAAGTGAGCTGTAGCTCACGAAAGCTTATGCTCAAATAAATTTGTTAGTCTCTAAGGTGCCACAAGTCCTCCTTTTCTTTTTGCGAATACAGACTAACACGGCTGCTACTCTGAAATCTGTGATTCTATGCCACCTTTTATGAGTATATGATGACAACATTTTGCCCACTGGCACTGGAGTGCTCCTAAGGTCACAATGGTCAGTATTGCACTGAATGAAAGGAGGATACATGTCTAATCTAAAAGATCAAAGTGGAAGGGGCAAAGGGTGCTTGTGTTTCTCCTTATTTCTAGTCTTATGATGTCCTTCCCTGTCTGTTTGAATCCAGTTTTGAGAACAAGAAAATATAGACTCCTTCACAATTATGGTTTTCTCCTAAAGTTCCTTTCCCCAAAAGGTACATTTATGGATTTAAAATATAGGTTTTATTACCCCATCCAAAACTGGAGTGAGGATCATGTGAAAACATTTGTTTCTCACATTCCCTTTTTTTTGTACATGTACAGAGCATGATCCCTCTTCTCATCCTATGTTAAAATAATTGTGTTTGGTTTTAGCTACCAACATTTTCACTGCATGTCTTCAATGTAATGAGTTTTCAGATGACAGAATGTAAAACATAATCAAACAATGTTTTTATGAATTCACATCCAGTTTTCTTGAAAAGCAGTTCATGCCATGCTTCCATTAGGATTTTACTCTGTGCTAACAGCCTGTGCTAGTCCATTTCACCCTGAAAATGGTGATATGATCCAAGACATTGGATGTCAATGTTGTGTAATATTGTAGATTTTGTTCAATAATGTATTTTAGGCATTTGAGTTCATTAAAATTTAGTATATTCGCCTTCCCCCCCCAAAAAAAAATTATTGCAAATACAAAGCATCCGTACATAAGTATATGTGATAGAATATATTAATTTAAATAAAAATACTTCATTGATAAATACTATTATTGTCTTGGGGAATGGCTCCTGTGAACATATGTAGTGAAATACACTTGGCTTTCACTGTACTGTTAGCCTATTACATGCTGTTAAAGTAACTTAATGAATCGTGAAATGTTTGCATTTTTTACTCTGGATTCTGTACATCAGTATATCAATTATCAAACTGCAGCTACCTCCCACTACCGAAAATAAATACATGGAGACACTGAAACAGTTCTTTGCTCAGATTTAAAACTGAATTATCTGAGGTGTGTAAGTTAGTGATTACTATGTTTAATCAGTCCTTAGCTGGCTGTTGTGCATAGGCTTAGAGTGGGGTACATATGGCCTTTTCTGGATCTAAACTCTGATTAATCGGGGTAGATTCCTGTGGTGCAAAAGCTAAATAAAATTGACAAGTTATCATATGTGCCACTTGGAAAGTGTACAGAATGACAACTGATATTTTTTCTTTGACTGTGGTAAGCAACCCTATTATCTCTATTTAAAAAAAAACAAACACATTTTCCTGCATTTTGAAGCAAAATCATATATAAAGTGTGAATGTAAACACCAGTTCTGAAGAAAGCCACTCTTTCGATACAAAAAGGAATAACTGATTTATCTTGGTGATGGCCTTGAAGATAAATGCTGTGTAAAAATCATTCAAATGTCTGATATTACTGTGGTTGGATTATATACCCCTCATAAAAGCAGGCTGGGTGACTGCATCTTTTTGATGCTTGATTTTAATTTTGCTCAAGACTCGGAGAATTCTTATAATTTACATCTTTCAGTTCATTGCCTTCTAATATTTAAGATTCCCCTGACACCCTGGCTACTTTTTCTTACTCTAGCAAGTAAACAAAGTATTTAGTTTTGCTTTCTATTCTCTTAAAAAGTTAAAAGTATGTCATAAAACACGTTGTTTTTGGAACTAGAAAGCACATTTCTTGGAAATGTAGTATTTATATACTCTTGGAGATATTTATATTCATAACTTTGCTGTATTCTGTGCTTTGTTTTCCTTGCTTGGGTGAAAGTAGTGATGGATTTGTTCACCCTAGATGATATTTATTCCTTTTACTTCATTACACATAATCCACCTGCGTTAGATCTCAAGGCCTATGTAGACTTTATACACCACTAGAGAGCTTATCAGCTTCTCTGCAGGCTGCTCGGTTTGAATTTTAAAACTGAAAATGAATGCATTTGTCTTGCTTTTTTGAGCCCATATACAGAGCAACTCCTGCACACTCCTGTTGATGTGATAACTGGAGAATGGAGAGCAAGCCTGTGGCTTGTTTACAAAGGATGAAGGGTTTCTGATTCCATCCCTATCACCAGTTACTACTACTATTTTGTTTGGTTTTTGCTTTTCTGAGGAAAGTTGGGGAACATTGGCAATGGCACAATCCCATAGACGTGAAAGTGTGAAGTGAGAGACAGGCAAGTACAAGGTGATACTTTTGTTTTAAGGTTAGATACAGAGAGTGGCCAGGCCAAATCCTGCAAAAGCCATCATCTTGGTATAGAACATCTCATATAACATCAAAGAATAAGTTAAACAAATAGTACTCTGCTTCCATTTCAAGTAGCTATTAAACAGGCTGTTAAACACCACTGAAATTTCTTAAAGGTAACAGAATTTTTTTATAAATAGGGACAGTCTAATGGGGGCCTATAGCCTTGGTAAGAGATGACAATTAGAGGTTCAAGTCAAGATAAAATGCCTAGTAAGCTGAAATGGTATTAATGCAACATAACCCACTCAAATTAATCAGTAATAAAGCACTTCATGAAAGCTGTCTGCTTTAGACTGTTAAAGTATGTAGGCGAGAAATTCTTGTGCAGATGCATTAACTGTTTAGGGAAAGGAACAATTTTATTTTGTTCATTGTGCACCAGATACATTTTCTCAATGCAGAAGCTTTTCCCTTTATCAAAACTATTTATGAAAAGATCAACTGAGTAAATTTCATAAATCACCTGTTATAAGAGATCTGTTGGAACAGAAGCTACACAACTGTCTGGGTCACATAAGCAACCTCTGCTTTGTTCGGTGCACATTCTACACTGCCAATAGTCACGGAGCTGCTTTGGGAGCAGGAAGCTCATATACATTTTAAAAATAAATAAGCTCTTTTGTCTCCTGGGTGATGCTACTGGAGTATCCATACTTAATCTGTCACTCCCATGCCTGGTGCGTCAACACAGAGAACATGCTGTTCAACCCCAGCAGAAGGGAAATAGGTGATCCTTAGTTGTTTTTTTAAAACAAAACTAAAAAAACCCTATCAGTGTGCAGACTGGGTTCCTGCCCTGATAGCTGCATAGAATAGGTGCTTTTGTTCCTGGTGGTTCAAAGTACTGGTGGTGACCTCCATGTCCATCTGAAAACTGTTATGGGCCCACCAGTGGTTAAGGATCCTCTCCTTTTGCCTACTCCATTAAATGTGTGTGAAGTAAAAAAGAAAGAAATCTGCCCCCAAAGGGTTCCTTGGCTGCTCCTGTCACATAACAGAAGCTGTCAGTCAGAGTTCTCTTTGGTGCATGGTATATTTTAAACCTGTTCCTCAGCGAAGTGATTGTCAGTTAAAGAACACCATTTCTCCTACCTGTTCCCCTACCTTCAGGTTGAAGGAAGTATTTAGAACTTTTGTTGCATCTCTGTTGTCATTCCCAAGACCCTGACTATAATCAATGACAGTCAAGCTGGGTAGTCACAGACTCTGCTGGTGGGAATGGGGAAGGCTTGGTAAGTTTTATACGGCAGTGAGGAATAGGAAAGGTTCTTTTGTGGCAGAGATAGACAGGCCTATGGAGCTTTGGTGTACTGTTTCCAGAACTGGAATAAGGCCTTTAATGGCAGTAATTGGCTCCCCACAGGAGAGAGGTATCTCTTTATGTTCCCCAAGGAAGTGGGATTTGTGGGAGTAATTTGAAAACCACATTTCGGGAAATGGGTAAGGAATATGCCATCTTTCATGAAGGAGTAGTAAGCAAGATAAAATAAAGTGATGGTGTTGAAATAGGAATAATATAGCTGAATGGGTAATCAATGAAAATCTCTAGTGATTAAGAGGAAGGATTTTCCAGCAGCTAGGGCTCTTGGGGAGACAGGTTTAATTCCCTGCTCTGCTACAGATTCCCTATGTGACCATGGGTAAGTCACTTAGTATCTTTATGCCTCAGTTCCTTGTCTGTAAATTAGAGTAGCAGCACTTCCTTACTTCACAGGGGTGTTTATGAAGATAAATATCTTTAAATTATAAACTGCCTTTAATGTCTACTGATGGACAGTGCTATATAGGAGCTAGCTCCTGCTGTTCTCTTTATTTTTATCTTTTCCATGCATAGTATATTTCTCTGGGGTGGAAAAGCACAACAGAGAGGAAGAAGGATTAGGAATTCAAAATTAACATAGTAACAACTTCTGTTTTTCCTTTTTCCCTTACCCTGAACTTGTTTTTTTCTCTGACAGTTTTTGTTAGAAATATTCTATCAAATGATATATAGTAAGGGATGAGGGTTAAATGTCAGATTCTCTGAGTAATATCCAACCCTTTTCTTTGAAAATTGATTCCTTTATGTAATATGCAGATAAAGCTGATTGAATTTTATCATTGAAAAATGGCCTTTTTATATTTTAAAAATTGTATCTATCCAGTTTGTTTGACCATCTTAGAGCCCATAATTTTTTTTTAGTTTAACAACTAAAGTTTCTGTGCATAATATTTTTAAAATGCATATTTTTCATTCTCAGTTTTTAGTTCTTCACAATAAATACCATTTTCCAAACAGCTTTAAATACATACAGGCTTGTGTGAGGCTGAAGCTAGTCACCATGATGGAGTGATACGATATGCTTGCTCTTCCATGGAATTTATATAATTCTTCTTACCCAATCCTGGGGAAATGCGGGGAAAAGAAGCAGTTTTCTCGAAAAATTTGTGTCCTTTAAATTAACACACTACTAAGGTTTACAGATCCTAAACTCAACCTACTGTAGAACTATTTTGTTGTTGTTGGTTGGTTGGTTGGTTGGTTGTTTGTTTGTTTGTTTAAAAGTTTGTGAGACTATGAATGACTATCCTACTTTCCCAAAATATTGTTCGAACAACTTTTCCACTGTGTGACTACAGTTGGTTTGCAGACACAGACGTGTGTATATAATGATCAAAGATGCCCTTCCTCTATTGTGGTATGAAGTACACATCAGGCAGTCAGCGATGTGACAAAGTGAAGAAGTACAAAGCAGATTTGTCAAGTTTAGATCAACAGTGTCACCTTACACTTGGCTTCTTGATAGTTTAGATCAGAAATTAAAATGAGTACAGTGCAGCTGTGTGTATACTGAACCTTACTCACTGATGGTACTGTCTCTCTCTTTCCTTACTGCGTTTGTGTTTGCAGGGAAGGGGATTGGTTGCATGTACTTAATTGAGTCTAGTACCATTTCAAGCTGGAACTTGTAGCTATCTTATTATGGATTGCCAGGAGTTAGCACCCTGGATGAAATAGATACTCCATAATTAAGAGGTGTTAATGAAGAAATCAGTCTGATTATGCTGACATTATTTCTTATAGACCACTGTGGATGGCACCAATTTCATCTTCAGTGCCTAAGGATTTGTAGATGGATTCAACAAAGTGAAGAAAGCTATTAGCCTGTTTTGCATTGATACTTCAAATAACAATTCCTCCCCTTCAGTACTGCATAATTTTGTTGGTTGGGAAAAGTCTTCTGGTGCAATTTGTCATGTTCTGCCACATTTATAGCTGATTATTATAATTTTGCATGTGTTCGGTACAGGCACAATTAGTGAGCTTTATACACAGAAGATGCTAAAGACCTTTCTTGCTGAGCATTATGAAACTGTGTTTAACTGTCATAGATGCATTTAAGTTGTGTCACACTGATATTGTTTATAGTGGAGGGTTAAACTCTTGCCTGTGTGTATGAAAAGGGGAAGCTGTCACATGGTGTTTGAATTTGGAGAGCTAATATGTAGAACTTTATATTGCCAGAGTGATTTTAAAAAATTCTGTTAAGATTTGAGAGAAGGAAATGGGTGGTGATGTATGCTGGCCAAGGTGGTAGAACACATTCTTACTGGCATTCTTTTTTCAGTTCTTAGTTTATAATCTCCATTAATAAGAAGAATGAGGGAAAATCTAGTATTTGCTTCTGAGCAGTCCCAGTGTGATAGCCTTACTTGCCTTGGGTTTCCCATCCTTGCAAGTTATAGACCTACATCAGAAGATATTGGGCTTGCCAAGTAATCTCTATGCTTATTAGTGAAAGGTTGGGAGTGACTTAGGTTGAAGTGGATTTAATGAGACAAGAAGTCTGAAAGTTTTACTTTAAGATTGCAGGGGCTAAGAAACTACTCAAATACAAGGCCAAATTCTTTGCTGGCGTACCTTGGTGTGGTTCCACTGAAGTCAATTGAATCAGCAAAGAATATGGCCCATCAGTGTCCTTCAGGTAAAATACTGAACCTCTTATTTGATGACACTAAATATAGAAAAAATCAACTGAAACTAGTAGATCATAATTTGGTTGGCCAGTTTCAGGTGGTTGCTGCTGCTGCTAATATTTATTCATTCTTTATATCACCATCATGCCTAGGAGTACGAGCCATGGACTGAAATGTCATTGTACTAGGTGTTGTACAAACACAAACCAACAAAGTTGTGTTCCTTGAATGTGCGGAAATGGAAGAATCAGAAACCTTTTATTTTCTCCCCACAGAGGTTTTATGAAGATGTTACAGATAGGTAATTTTCACAGACTTGATTTTCTGGGGGTAGGAGCTGTCTACTAATTTCTAAAAAATTAGTGACTCTTCATTTCTCTGTTCTTTTACTATCCTGTAAGTGGTGTCACTTAAGATTATATGCTGGGGTTTTCAAAGGAATATAAAGTCTTGTCTGCATGAGAAAGTTGTATTGGTTTAACTTGATTCAGTTAAAATGGTACTAAAATTGTTTTGGTTTGAATAACTTATTTCCACTTAGTTTAAGTTGGTAAGGAATCAGTTTAAGGTAAGCTGCTTTTTAACCAAAATACAAGTGTGTATGCACTGGTTTAACTAAATTGGATTAAAAATATACCTTTAGTTAAACCAGTGTACGTTAGTATGTTGACAGAGCCTAAGGGAGTTAGATGCTCAATAGAGCTGTGTGAAATTTTTCCGAGTTGACCAAAACTATTTGCAAGTTCGTGTTGGATTCGCCCAATAATTTTGCCCAAACTGAAAAAGCTGAAACACTTCGTTTCAGTCCCCAAAAATTTCGTTAAGGTTTCCAAGCATTTTGACAAAAGAAAAGGGAAAGGATTCACAAGACAGCCAGAGGAGATGAAGGTGCCTCCCTTGTAAACTGTACCCCAGTGATTAGGCCATTTACCTGGGATATGGGAAACATGTATTCAGTTTTCCCTCTGCCTGATGTGGGGGAAACTAATAAATAGGCATTGGAGCAGGAACTTCTTTCTCTCATCCTAGGTGAGTGCCCTAACTGCCAGGCTGTAGAGTCTTTTCCTGGCCAAATGACTGTCCATTGCATTCATGAAGTCAAGGAATTAATGAAGCCCTATATCAGAATATCTTTGACTTTTCAATTTGCCAGAAATTTTCCAAAAATACCTTGTGGGGTTGACCCAAAACAAGACTTTTTTTAACCCCCTTTTTTTGGAATTGACAGTGAACCAAAAAATCCGTTATTCACCCAGTTCTAATGCCCAGATGCCATTGAAAGCCAGTGAAAGTCAGGTGCTAACTAACATTTGTGCCTTTTAAAAATCTCCTCCATAATTAATATATGCTAGATCCAGCTCATATTGGAAAACTGTATCTGTTTTATCTAAGAGCACAACGTTTGCTAAGGTAATGAAAAATACAAACTGGCTGTATTTAGTGGACTAAGAAAATGAGAAAAAGTATGTTAATCTGTGCTGTGTGAGAGTATATTAAGGTCATGGATTTCCCCCCTTCTCTCCTTCCTTTAATGTATGTTAAAACACGTAACAAAAAGTCTCTCAGCCTTCGAGGTTGAGTTGTAAGGTAGGCCTGATGTAGCAATTTCTATTTTGTTAATTATCTTGCATTTAGTAACATAAACCATCCAGTATTCCCTTTTGTTTTAGGAGGAAGTGATAAATATGCAACTCTTAAATGGTAAGCATTTGGATACTATGGAATCATTGGAGCATTTCACTCTACCTGCTCTTAAAGATCTGTTCTGCCATGTGTGTTAATGTGAAGGACTGAATTCCCAGTGGAATTTACTTTCAAGTAATGACATTAGTTGTGTTCCCTGAAAGAGATTGGTAATTATCTAGGTTTTGGAGTTGACTTTGTGATGATTGGATTTTATATTGGCATACTGGTTCTTATCGGGGGTGGGAGTGGGGCTTGATCATGTGACTATCAATTCATCTTGGGGAGGGCTGTTTAATAAAAAAAAAACCCAAGAACTTGCAGGACTTCTTTGCTGCTGATCAACTTTTCCTTTCATTAGAAAGAAAAGAACTTTTCTCTACTTGGTTAATTACATGTGTAGCTTTTTGAAAAAGCCCTTCATTTTCCATCACTGATGTCAGGATTTCTCCAGCCCAAGATGTACTGGAGTCAGACAGTTTGATTCCATGCTTTCTTGTAAATGTGTTTTACCATATGTTAAAGAAAGGGAAAAACAACAGTGATTATAATGCATTTGTATGTAAATTAAATGCAGATTAAAATGCAGAATGTAATATGTGACTGTTAAAAAAGCAGGAGGGAGAGTGGTCAGGCTTCATCTCCCTCCATCCCTTAGGCCATTGTGTCACTTTCACTATTTCTTGCCGCAGAATTATTTCAGAAATCGTGTAACTGATATTTTCAGCTGGATCATTACAACTCCTACGTGAAAAATAAAATGGCCACTTCCAAAACTCCTGTGATATCTTTGGCTCTGGAAACATGGATAAGATAAGAAATAGGAAATTGGTTGTTACAGTCTGACGAGCTGCAGATGTTGTTTGTATATATCTGTGAGGTTCCATATTGAGCAGAATTAAACTTGTACTGTAAATATCAACAAAGAGCTAAACTTTTCAACTATTTCCTCCCTAGACTCTTGACCTATTGACTTGTAGCCGGCTGTGGACCAGATTCATTTGATTTTAATTTATTGGCAGTGCAGCGATGCTGAAAGTAAATCAGTGTTACAACTTGCAGCTCTCCAGTTTCAAACACTAACCTTTACCAAAATCATAGTATGCATTTTACAATATCTAAGACTTAAATATCAGTCTGGAGTTGCTCTTTCTACAGGCAAGTGTGGATTTTTTCTAAAGTGCTGAGCAGGGGAGTCATTCAGTAATACATTTCAAATGATCGAAATAATGAAATAATGCATGTCTAGAGATGGGAGATGTGTGTTTTGCTGGTACCTTTTACGAAACATGTTATCAAATGCAATTAATGCATTCAGAAAAGAAATGCCAACAGGCAAAGCTGCTGTAGAGCAGTTGTGTTGATGGGCAACCAATTTACTGTGTTGTCCACCAGGCAGCAGTGTAATTGAGATTTTTCTGGCATAATTTTCAAGAGTACTATGAAGACTAGTGTTCTAAATGGTAGGCAGAGAGATGGACAACTGTAACTTGGGAAATTACTAATTTTCAAAACTGCATAGCTTCAAAATACCTTTATCCTTGCCTTTTAATATGATAGTTTCTTTGCTATGCTTTTTATTGCTTTGTCTTAAATTACGAAGGTAGGATTTAACAGTGAAATGCTTTATAATTATTTGGCTGAAAAACTGTTTTGACCTTTAAAAAAAGAATGCATGTGCATTAATGGGTCTAATTTATTTAAATATTTTATATACAAACTATTAGGCAGGATAATATTTTACTTTAGGGAAAAGATTAGAGTAAAAAAGAAGAGCTAATGACACAGTTTGCAACTTCTGAATCACATTATGAAACATTATCACAGCATTAGTTTCCTCTAATTTGACATTATTAAATAGATGTGGTGAGAATTCTTTTCATGTTTAAATGGTTAATTATACTTTGTTTTTAAATTGGGGAAAAACAGACCCTTTAAAAGGCTCAGCCTACAATTTTTCTTTAAATTATGAATAAGTACTGTGCTGTGGCACGTAAAGGTCTTTGGGTGTCACATTTCCTCTATTTTGAGAAAGGTGGCTGTAAGATCTTCCTCTAGAACTACACTGAGGTAGGGATACTGCTATCTGTTATAGATGGCAATTCTAAGAGAAGCTTTCAAAAGGAAAGCAGATAATTTCAGCAGGCTAATTAATTGACTATGTGCATTTAGATGACCCTCCTTCCCCCCAGCAAGATGCTGGCTGGAACATTCATAACGACACTTTATAATCTGCCAAGGTTCCCTATTGATCTTCATTAGATCAGGTTTCCCTTCCAACCCCACCCCCAGTAGTTCATGTTTAGTCACCAAGGAGAGCAGTTTTTGTGTCTGGCACATCTCTGATTTGGAAAGTTCCCATAATTACAAATATTAACTTGTCTTCCAGTGCTTGAAATCATGCCAGAGTTTGAACTGCATTTAACGATACAAAGGCTTGTGTAATTACACAATCTTTTGCATAGTTATATCAGTTGTGGATTTCTGCTTTTCTGGAGAATGGATTTTCCCCAGAGGGAGAGAGAGAGAGACCTTACTAATCACAATACTTCATAATTTGCACATGCAAAATAGCAGTCTCTCCCCACTTCTAAGCAAAGATTTAATTGCTGTAGCGAAGTCTGTCATTACTTTAAGACTTTTACAAAATATGCTGCAGAATGGTTCCTGGTAGTCTGTGAAGTATAAATAATTAAAACTAAACTACATTTGTCCAATAAAGAAAGTACATTTTCTGATGCATTATCCCCTGCTGTTTTATTGTCTTTGTTCACTTACTAATTTATAGACTTCACTAATAAGCACTGGGTCTCCAATCATTAGCACAAATTAGTAAGGTTCTACTGCAGCCAGTTTCAAAAAAAAAAGTGTAATGGATTTCTGTATGTAGATATGAAAGAAATTGATAACATAACTGCAATACTGCTACACTCTTGGAGTATTGCCTCCACTTGTCATTCAGAGTAGAAACAACTGAGAAGAGTAAAATAATAAATGTCATTATTGTTCTCTGAAGCCTGTTGACAAGCCATACATATTCTCTAACTTTGTGCTTCACCTTTATCTGTGTGTGTGTGTGTGTGTGTGTGTGTGTGTATACACATCCTTAAGAATTCCCCACTTTCCCCTGATTTATGGGCTTGAGACTACTTTGGGACAGTTCTATGCCTTAATTAGTGACAGGGATGGCTGTTGTAAATTACAAAATATATTTCCCCTGGTCTTAGCATATTTTGTAAAATGTCCTTTGTAGCTCATGCTGCAGGAGGCTGACAGAATTGGATTCTTTGTGATGTTTTAAAAAAAAATCCCATTATGCTAACCTCATTTATTGAAAATTCCTGTATAATTTAGGATAATAGGTGTAATTTTAAAAAATTGAAGTATTTTTCCTTTCCTGAAGCTCAGTACAGCTATGTATGGACTGATGGTGCTGTGTGTCTCTTTTTTTCAGCCTGAGAACAAAGCCCTGATTAAAAGTATCAAGTGATGAAAGCCTCATTTGAGACAGAAGCACTACTAACTTATGCTGGAAGTCCAGTCTTCTTATTGGCACCTTCGTTCAGTTAGAGCAGTTAATGAAAACAATATTGGCATCTTTTGTCAAAAAATGTTTCCAGAGCTGCATCTCAGAAACACAGAGAATAAGAAAAAGGTTGGGGATAAATTACATACAGTGGAATTAATGGAGTATATTATATTCTATCATAAAGATATCTGAAGCTTTTGACCTAAGTATCAGTTTGCTTTTGAATATTTGACCCTAAGTAGCAATTTGATATTTGAAAAACTACATAGAGTTGGAGAAGATGTAGTGTATTAGAATTAAAACTTCATTGTTATAGCTTCCTGCAGTGCAGTAGTAGTGGAGCTGTATATTAAGGTTTGGTGAAGATGCTTGCTTGAGGCCACATCTACACTGCAAGCAAGGGGTGTGATTACCTTCTCATGTACACATCCTTGTGCTAACTCTCATTGAGCTACTACAAGTATAAATGTAGCCAAGGTAGGTAGCACAGATAGCGGCAGTGGAGGCACGGCTTAGCTGTGCTAAATACAGACCTGCTTGACACCGAGCTGCTGCCTGTGCTATCCCGGACTACTCTGCTATTTTTAGCTTGCTAGTTCGAGCAGAGCTAGCATGTGTCAGTCTGCCCAAGCTGGGAAGCTTGCACCCAGCTGCAGTGTAGATGTTCTCATAGAGGATAATAACCTACTACTGCTTTCAGTTACTCTGTTAGCTCAAGTGGCAGAGGTAAAATTCCAACCTTGATAACCTATGTGGGTGTTAATATGATATCACTTAATGGAATTTCTGTTTTTCATTATGCTTTTTTTAAAAATCTAGCAAAATATTTTAAAAAAAACCTACATTAAAATAAAATAGCTGAGGATGCAAAGTTAAGTATTCAAAAGTTAAGAAATGTGAAAATTAAGATTGCTTGTGTAAGAATTGTAATACAATTTTTAATTACATGATCACTTTTTTTTTATAGGACTAGATCATGTATATGCACAAGGGGGCCAAATTAAAGTTGCATAGTCAACCTTCCTGGCATTTCCTAACTTTTGCATGCTAGACTTTGCAACCTTAAGTTTCTATTAATGTAGTTTGTGTGTGTATAATATTATATACGTTGCCATAGTGATGTGCCAGCATATTTTATGAAGATGCAAACACTACACTCATGTCTACTTTGTCTTATTGAAGTAGGCATCATTACTTTTTTATGAAAATAAAAAGTTGGGGATATAATTCTCATCTCAGTTGCATTAGTATCCAAGAGGAAAATGTAACTAGATAACTTACCTACGTGACCTTTAGATTTTACTGTCCCTGGTAATATAGAAAATTTCAGTAGTATGTGGTGAGGACAGTTTGTGTGCTCTCAGCTTAGCCAGGTTTATGTACTTGTATTCATATTGAACCAGGGTTCTTAGTTTTCCCCATGCCCACACTGACAATTGCCAGTTTCTTCACTGGCTATTTTTCTGGGGCTTGTTTTTCTCTCCTCTTTGATTCAGTGACCAGACCATTACTTTTTCTTGTGCTCAGCTGTGTCTGAGCATTCAATTTCCTTCTCAGCAGAGCACCATCAGTGCTTGTTCTCACGAAATCCAATTCAGATGGTCTTAAAGTGACATTTACTAGAGAGAAAGAGAAAATCAATATATTTAAAAAAGTTAAGCAAAATATAAACATTGCTAGAATGAAACACCCAAAACATATAGCTAGGCCTGAAATCTTAGTTACTACAAATTGGGAATGCCAGATGAAAAACCTTTATAAATTAAACCTCCTCGAGTCTTAGTTCCAAGGTGAGGGATCAGTCCCAGTCTGACCCTGAAAGCTTACCTTTTTCAGACCTGAACAACAGCTCTGTGTAAACTCGAAAGCTTGTCTCTTTTTACCAACAAAAGTTGGTCCAATAAAAGATATTACCTCACCCACCCTGCCTTTCTACCTTCATGTCTTTGCAAGGTGTCTTTCCCCAGAAAGTCTGTGTGTGGTGGAGACCCTCCGTATATATTCCTCTCGGATTTTGTGAACTCGGGCACGTTGTAAATTTCTTCGTCCGTTAATTCAGACATCAGTGCACAATTTATAGTTCTGTATATAAATTACAACATTGAGTGACACATCTGATTACATTAATCCAAATAAAATATTTAATTTCCTCCTAATTTGCGTGGAAGCATTATTTGCCCATTTTAAAGAACTCTCTGAATTTATTTAATTTATCCATATTCTACCCATCAGTATGTTATCTGAATGCCTATGTAAGGGGATAATTTCTTAATGAGAATGCAGAAATCTGAAGCATACTAATAAGAGTCCATAGTATTTACCATGGTCAGCTTTTCAAAGGGTATCCCTCAGACTTCATATTGTCTGATTACACATCTTCCTTCGGAGGAAGGTTAACATGAGAATGAATTCACCTCATATGGATGGATGTGTGTTCTGACTGATTTGTTAACCTAGTGTTTGTTGCTGATATGAAACTCACTACAGTTTTATAGCAAATTCAATTGATGCCAGCCAAGTTGCCAGCTATCAGGATATATGCCGTGTGGGCCTGTTCCATATCCCACTGCAGTAAGTGGAATGCCTTTCCTGTACTTCAGTAGGCTTTGGAGCAGGTACTATGTAAGTATATTAATTGCAAAAATAGCAGAAAACTCCTCTTTTACATTTCAGAGGCCTCTTGGCTAGTATTAAACAAAATGGTGCTGGATTTCTTTAAATTCATTTTGTATTTGTCATTAAGAAAAGCTAACATTTACCTAATGTCTGACAGCTGCCATCTTGCAAGACAGATATTAACGTGTGTTATGTGTATGCCATGTCCTTTGTACTTCTGGGTCCATATCACTGCCAGGTTACATTCCACATGCTGTCCTTCCCTAAACCAAGTTCAAAGCAACAGTACAGCAGTTTGAACTTGAACACCAACTGACTTCACCCGAGTTTTAGATTAATGTTTAAGCAGCAGGAGATCGATTTTTAACTTGGTTGGGGGGAAGCAGGTATGAACTGTATGGAGAATTATAAGCGGGGAAAGTGGGGGGATGAAACAGACACTTTCCCGTCCCATCTTACGAGCAGACAGCTGCCCACCGTTATGCAGTTATATGAAATATGAAACTTTGACATGTATTCTTAACTAGTATTTTAAATTTTAGCATTACAATTAAATATAAGACTAATTTTAAGTGAAATTTCCATTAATTTTGTTGTATTTTTCCTCTTTAAAAAAAGAGAGCTGAGTACCTTCTTTTAATTTTAACACACACAAATATTACCAGTTATCATTTGAAGTTCACATCTTGTTACAATGAAAGGGGTGAGATCAAGCTTTACATGCTGCTATTGTTATTTGCCTGGAGACAGCTTTAGTGCAGGATTACTGTTCAAACTAATGTACTGGTAATATATTTATAAAGAAAAACAAAAAGTTTTAATTTGTTTTTTTAAAAAAGTTTAAAACAGAGCAAAAACTGAATATTTTTTTAATCTTCCTCTTCCCACCATTTTCTCCTGTCCCTGCTTCTAAAAGCAGTTCTAGAAGAATTTTGCTGTATTTCAGGGATACATTTTATTTTCTTTATGCTAAATTTCCTCATAAATTCCCTGAAGCCTGTCATAGTAGACAGGACATAGTAGACATGCCCATTCGGTCATTTCAAACTTCTTTATTTTTAGATTTTCCCTCCAAACTACTAGAGAGACTACTAATCATTAAGGAGCATTTGTGTCACATTTCAAACTCCAGCCATTTTTGCACATACTGATAAACATGTGAGTATCTGTCTATGAAATACACATGCATGAATCTTAAATTTAACACGGGAGCTGGTTGGGACATGGAATTTTAATTCTGTGGGAAATACCAACATTTTGATATTTGTTTTCATTCTAAATCTGAAAGAAAAGTTGGCATTTCTCAGACAAAAAAATCTGAAACCATATTAATTTGAAAATATAAAATAATTTTGTTCAGATAATGCTGAAATATTATAATAAAATGTTACACCTGATATGTAATATTTATTATATAAAATATGTACTAATATTAACTATAATAGACAAGTTGAAACCCCTTAAGTAGCTAGATGACACCACTACGTATACATCTATTTATTGTGTGCACTAGAATGGGGAGAAAGCTCTATGTAGTAGCTATAATTTGGCTTCTGAAGTGTGTATGTTTTACCAACTCAACTTTTTGCATGGTTTCCTTAGTCACTGAACTGTGGAATTGAGGACCATATTACCGAATCGCTCTTCAGGCTGCTTTCTCCATAAGTCAGGTTTTCCTAAGGACACTCCTTCTGTATCCAACAACCTGGCAGTCTACTTTCTTTTCTTCCCGTATTTTCACCTCGGCTGTTCTTGTCTCTGACAAATAATGCGTTTTCACATATTGTAACTTCCTGTCTATCTGCATTACAGTTATCCACTGTTCAGGATGAGAACCTGTGACTGCAAACTGCCTTTTTATTTTGTGGAGCCACTGTAAAGTCTGGCCTTCTGTACAACCATGATATTTCCTTTTGGGACACACACTGACTGCCTGTATGCAAGCATAGCATTTGCAGTTGCTATTAAAAAGTTTGTAGATGTCAAGTAAATGTATATGATTAAGTAAGTGATTCAAATAGCATAATTAACAGATGGCAGGAACAATTATATATTTGTATTTCTGGCCAACAACATTTGGTAGATATAATTACTGTACAGGTGTTAACTGCCCTTCTATTATGAAATGAGACATCTCTAAGCACCAGAGGTGCTCAGCAAAGAGACTGGTGCTTGTAAACTTGTGAGGAAGTTAACGGCTTTCCCTTTACATGTAAATTTGGAAAGCTAAATTTGGCTCTTGGGGTTTGATACCAAGTTTGAGAAAGTGAAACTAAACAAAAGAGCAGGTGTTGTATAATCTCCACACTGATTTCTGGAAAAAACACTGAACATTACAAGGTGTTCAGAATTCATTTGACGTTTGAAAGGTACCAAGTCCAAATAGGCAGTCATTTAGGGAGGAAAAAGACAGCTGGCATGAAAAATTTCTTTGGTGTTGTCAAAATTATTTTTTTCCTGTGTAAAAGACTAAACTGCATGTTGTTAGGCTTTGCGTACTAGTGCAGAACATGATTTTTTTGCAGGAAGAAAAGAAAGGGTGTTAGAAAGGAGAATATAAAACCAGGACCTGCTTATTCAATCACCCTGTTTCTCTCTTGGTGTATTCAGTGATGATGATCTAGGAATGAAAAGAATGGTTTTTAGGGGCTTTTCATTCACAAGCTCATGAAAATAGCAGAAAACACAAGAACAAAAGATTTGACAACACAGAGGAAAAAACCTGCATTCAGCTGTTCATAATTTTTAAAAAAGTGTAAACACGGCATTAAAAATTACATAATTAAAATCCTCAGAAGCAAAAATAAAGGTTCTTACAGCATCAACAGTTTGGCTGTGTTACACATTCTTTGTTTTATGGTATGCATTTTGACAGCCTAATCTGTATTCAACTACACATCTGACCAGAAAAACTGAAATAGAAAATATACATACTGCATGTATTGTTGTCCCTTAAATTCCACAGTAGTAAGTATCATAGAACTACCATACATAGAGGGGTGTATACTTCATATGAGTTAACGTTGCCATTGGACCCTGATCTTTGATTTTTCCGGCTTACATTACATAAGCATTGCATTAATGGTGGGGGGGTTTATATTAAATTTTCTTACATAAAGTGTTTATAGTGAATTATTCACTGAAGACACATCAAAAGTTTAAGGATATGGTCTTGTAAATGGCATTAAATATTTGCAAGAGCATTTATACCACTATAAATATACATTGAAAAATTTCTATTTAATAAATAATTTAGTCATTGTAAATCATTAAAGCTAACTGAAGTCTATTGAAATACATTTGCAAGTTCACACTTGAGGTGCATGTTTAAAACATGCACTTGCACACTGCATTGCTGATTTCACAAATTTCAGTTGTGTGTATCTAACAGCTAGTTTTCAGTTCTTAACTATTATTTGTTGCCAGCTTTATTCAGATTGGTTTGGGGACAAAATTGGCGTTATCCACAAATGAAGTCTGCTATTTCAGCTGTTTGGAGTGAGCAGTAGGGGTTGGGGGCTGTGGAGAGGAGCATGTGAATTCTTGGGTTGGTATAATAAAATTGAAATGGGTGAAACTATTTTTATAGTCTTTATGGTTACGGACACTAGCTTCTCACTACTGTAATATACAGATGATAAACATTTGTGTAGTGTAAAACCATAAAAGCCTACCAAGCTTATGTAAATCTGAAAAGCCTGTGTAGTGTTCGGAACATTTTCTGTAATGGTTCACACTCCATAATATGAGTTGTATGGATTACCTGGATACAGTAGATAACCCTGCTCATCTCAGTAAATGCTTGAATATTGAGATGTATTACAGTGCATCATTCATAATCATTACAATGTTTACCTTTTTCATGATTTTTCTTGTTGTAAAAATGTCATTTACATTATTCTTATTGTGCAAAATCCCAGGAAAGGGCAAAAGGTTAACAATATCTAAAAGAAGCTGTCAAGATTATATGAGAATAATTGTAACAGCCCCTTTGGCATATCAAATGTGAAGGCCTTTAATAGTACTTTGTGAGCAGACTCTAGGAAGTGAAAATCAAACACAAAACAAACCCAGTATCAAAGTAATTATAGGGGTCTGAGTTTAATTTTGTTGCCTTTGTGGGTTTGTTACTCTCTCTAATTCAGTCTCTTTGTATCCACATATTGCAGCAGCAGGTGTTTATCTTATCCCTTCAATCTCTGATCATGTGGTGGGATTTTTTTATGTGTTTTAGAGTTTTAAAATACAAATGGGTTAGCTGAAGATATCTAAATTTCATGTCTTTATAAGCTTAGGAATACTATTTTAACTGATTTTTTTTATTCCAATACATTACTGAAGGGCACAGAAATTCCATCATATCAGCAAATAGACATTGTATACAGAAATGGTTTAATTATGACAGTATATTCTACAAATGAAAAACTGTTTTGGAAGTACAAAATCAGACTTCTTTTTAACAAAGCTTTGTCAAACGCTATTTTAGTTACTAACTTTGTATTCAAAATAAACAGAATTGTTCACAATACAAGTATTTTTTTCATACAAAAGTACTGAGTGGGCGTCAGGTACACAAGATAAAGTAGAACAGAGGAAACATACAGAAGATTTTTAGTTTCAGTAAGTATGTGTTTAAAAACTGACATCAGTGATTTTATCAGGTCATTTTATTTGGTCCGTCTTTCCTCAGTTAGTTAGTTCCTGGAGATGGTTGAAAAATGACAAACAATTTTGTGAAAGATCTTGAAATTCTTTCCATTTCCCATGGTCTGAAATGGAACAATTTTTAGTTGGAAATTTTTAGCTAAATATTTTTTGACTTTTCAGTTTTTTGTATTTTTGTGGTTTTCCCTTTCTCCCCCTTTTTCCTGTTTTCCCCTGAAAGCATAAAATGTTGTCCAGGATTGTTGTTTTTAACTTTATAGATTTTCCTTTTGCTATTCTGTAACTTTTAGAAACATCATCAAGGTTTGAAATTTTGCAGATTGGCAGAGTTTTACAGAGTTTCATTTTTCCCTTTTTCACATTACAACTTTTCTAAAGGTGAGAACTTTTGAAAAGTTAGAGTGGCAAAAGGAAAAGAACAAAAATGAAAAATTGGGGTGCAGGGTCGTCTCTAGTTTCACCATTCATTCTATTCCATTTAGTGGCAAAAAGGAATAAAGGAAAGGAGGAGAGGGGGGAACAAACATTCAAAATTTTGAAATTTTTCAGTTAAAAAAAATCTAGAAAATTTTGAAAACAGACATTTTTTTCCTGTTTTTAAAAACGATTATTTAACCTTAAAAAAGTATCAAATGACAAAGTTAAAGATTAGCTGTAGTTCAACTGTACTTGCTCCATTTTTCTCTTTTCTTCTCATCAATCATATGTCAGTGGCTGGTATTGAGGGTCGTGGTTTGTATGTAATATGAAGTTTAACATCCTGAGATGGGCTCATAGACTGCTAACAGGTTAAGTTTCATCACCCACCCAAAACCGAATGGTATGCAATAGTGGCCCTAGCCAAACAGAGAAATAATTAAAATATATTTAGGTAACTCGAGATACTGTGTGATTTACCTCCAGTGACTTTTCCAAGTAAATAATGTTCCTAATAATTCAGCAATGAAGTGGTCTATTTGACCCCGTCAGAGTTAGCAAGCACTTAACTTTCTGGCAGGTACTTGTAAATACAGGAATTTTTTGCTTGTTATATGAACTCTGGTTACTCTGACAACTGTAATGGGTTTATACTTTTAGCAATCACAGCTGACATGCCATCCTGTTCTAGTTATTAGATATAGTAGGGAAATTGATTTCATTTATGGTTTTCTTGACCTTGCGTATCTTAGGTAGGCAGAAAACACTGAAATATTTTATTAGTGAATGAGTGAAAGGTCTTGGATTTGCCCTTCTTTCCCACAGCTTCTCTATTTCTAAAGCTCTGGGCAGGGGATGGGATGGTTCATATGAAGCAGAATTCAAGTCAAATGAAAGAGATGTTAGTTTTTGTCTTTGGAAACTACGTAAGAATGAGCACACAAATAAGACCATACCTGTTACAAAATAGCAACCTCATCTGCCTGCTTGTTTTACTGACCTGGTATGCCAAAAATTAAAACTAGGCTACCACACATGGCGGCAGCACAGAGAGAGTACACAGCCTGTTTTAGTCCATTCGGAAGCAAAGCATTAGGGTATTAGTAATGATTGATTAATTGCTGCACTAACCCAGTGACTGAATTAATTTTGGAGGCAGACTATTTAATTTGACAGCAATAACTATGCTATGCTATTTTTTAAAAAAAAAGTTTTTATTTTATTTATGGAAGATTCCTTTTAGATCTCCATCAAAACATTCTCTACCTCTACCATTTTGGCGAAGTATTTGTTCCGACGCTGTGATAGACAAACATAATTTCTGTGCTCCTCTTGAATTAATATACTGAGCTGCCATGGAGATAGCACATGTCTGGAAGGAACTAGGTATTCAGTGATTGTATATGAAACCTGTGTTTTATATAGCTAATAGGTTATATAAACAGTCCTTCAGAAAATGCTTTTCAGGAAATTTGATAACTATGTGATGGGAGATAAAGCGCTGTCATTGGTTAGAAACTGATTAGCACTTGGGCGGTAAAAATGGAAGTTAATAGCTGATTCTTGGAATAGCAAGAGGTTAATTGTGGAAGGAATCATTACTAAGTGTTCAATGTACTAATTATGTAGAGGAAGAGGTGAATAAGCAGGTTCTCTAAATTTGATAATTATTTTGTTTAGTAAAAATTAAGGAAGTTTTGAGAAATTATAGAAGCCTCTAATGAAAGTCAGGTGATTGATCAATATATTGACAGAAGAAGTTAGAAAATAGGCAAGATAAAGCACAGAGTAATTTTAACTACTTGTAGACTGGCTCATGAATTAGCTGTAACCTATGCAGCAAATGAAGGTGAGATTTTAGTGTTGGGGACCCTGGGTATGGGATGTTAGCGCATGCTGAAATCCATGCTGCCACATCTTCAGCACGATTGTTATCTGGGCTAACAAGATTAAAGTGTATGCGCTACTAAAGGGTATATGCTACAACCACACCTTCATTTGTTGTGTAGACATCATACACTCAGGATAAAGATCTATAGAAACATCAGTGGATGCAGTTCTTGAATGCAGTCAGAAGTGCAAATGAAGGTATTAGGCTGCCACTATTGTCATCGCAGAAAATTTAGAAATCTTAATTTGGGCTTTAAAAAATCATGATTTTAGACAACAACCAACCATTTTTTGGTTCTTTTGACTTGCTTTTTAGTTTCTTGAGCCTTTAGGATACCTTGGCAGCACATTTTCCTGGGGAGTTAGGAAAAACAACAATTATTGTGTGAATTAATTAATTGTGAGAGTTGACCGTACTGCAGAATGGTCTAGAGAATATGGGAAATAGGCCATAGTCAAAATACAGACCATCTAAAAAGAGTGGAATAGAGAATGACTGTGGCGAGAGAGTTGGTTTAGGGTGATGGTTTATAACTGGAGTGTGTATTATTACATTTTTAACAGGTTTTTTAAAATGAACAGTATAGCAAAAGCTACTCAGCACTTATATTTACCTTTTGTTATAATAGGAGAATGAATAGAAACTTTATGGAGGGATGGACTTTTGAATACTCTCACAGCACATACATTAGTGCCCTTTTGTCTAGACTTTTCTAGAAGTTGTTACAATCAAGAATATTGATTTTCCTTAGCCTCATTGAGCTCCAGTATAACTCTGTGGTGTGTAGACTTGATCAGCAAACCAATGAAGATTTATATATATTATTAAGAACACCTAATCTTGGAAAAGAAATTACCGTCTTTGTATCCTGATTCCAGGCTGTTCTAATATCAGTGTTAAATTTGCTAGAGATTTTAGGATTAATTTTTAAAAGAAGTAGGTGCGAATTCAAGAAGAAATATTGCTTAGGGCATCCACCAGTCTCACATCTCTTTGTGCAATTGTAAAGGTGAAATACTTGTTTTGCAGACACATTGGGTTCTTACGAGGATTTGTGGACTATTTCCAGCGTTCCATTACCAAACATGTGTTCTGTAATGGCTTGCCTACCCATTCCTTTCTATTTGTATACAGAGTGAGCACGCCTTTTATCTTCTAAGACAAATCTTAGGTTGAAAAAAAGTTGTTAAAAATAAAAAAGCCATGTCCAAAATACTAGTTTGGTTAATGTGGTAAAGACATGTTACATCTGAAATGGGGTGAAGACTCCATGCTTAAGCGTTAACAGCAACTGCCAACCCATCCAGTTTAGTATCAAGTTGGGAAGGGATTGTTGTGCTCCTAAATCTCTTTTGACCATCCCACACACAGTTTAAAATGCAGGGATTGCTTATTTTTGGTTAACACTTAGTTAACTAACTCTATGAACAAAAGAAGCATCCATTTAACAGTTTGATTTTGATTACTCATTTGTAACAGGACAGAGGAGTATGAGGTGGCAATCCACTTGCATGTGCTGCATAGGTCTAAGACTATCCAAGCCTAAAATACACTTCCTGTGTAGCCAGGTATTGGTGGAGAGCCTGGATTGCATTACTACTTTTATGGACAGCTTTTCTGAAATGCTAGTCTGATTATAGTCTTGTTCAAACGTTTTCCCAAAATTTTATCTCCTAAACACTTAGAGATCATTAGCAGTAGGGGGAGAATGAAGTGGGTGGGGCTGCAATAAACTTGTTGAAGGAAGAGAATTAACTTGTATCCCCAATATTTCAATGTTGATGCTTGTTAAGATGTTTTTGCTGCTTGGTTTTGGAAACAAAAAAGAGAAACAAACAAAACTTCTAGTGAAATTTCAGTCATGGATTTTCTGATTAGAAACTGCAGAAGCATGTTAAATGGGCAAAGGGATTAGCTTTCATAGAGGTGTCTATGTTTGGCCTGTGATGCTAATTCAGGTTGTCCTTGGGGAGGTTTGTGTATCTTTCAGTAAGACACAAGTCTTTAAGAGAAAATTGCAGGATTGGTTTTTGCGTTCAAGCATGACTTCCTCTTGGTGTGGGTTTATACGGGAAGACAGCACAGCTCACTTTCTCACTCAGTTGACAATATGATGCAATTTTTAATTGAACTGATAATGCAACATAATCCAGACATTTTTAAATTAATGCACATAAATCTATGTTTAAATAGTGTTAAGGTTGGGAAGCAGGCAAGCAAGAACATTTTGAAGATAAGGTTACTGTCCATAATTGAATCTGCCTGTTTGACTTCAAAATTAAAGGAACCTAGTACTTCGATCATGCTCAAGTCTGATTATATTTCAATTCTTAGATTCAATCGGAACCAGTAGGAGGGGCATTTTACTTTATTTGCTTATGATGTTCAGTTTGTTAGAACTTTTATGTTGTCTATGGGCACCTTTTGTGGTGTTTCTAGGTTTTTTTCTTTTTTCCTCTTGCAGTTTGTGATATTGTAGGATTTTGAATACTAGTACTTGGTGATCTTGTCATCTACAGTATACACATCTAGGAACAAGAAATACAGGCCATATCTACAAAAAAGGGAGCTATATCCTAGAAATTAATGACTCTGCAAAGAATTTAGGGGTCATCATAGACAAGCAACTGAACATACGCATGGTGCTGTGGCAAAAAAGGCTAATGCAATCCTTGGATTAAATTGGGATGTGTGGAGGGGATTTTACCTCTTTATCCAGCCTTGGTGAGACTGATAGTGAAATACTGTTCTGGTATACATATTTTTTAAAGAATGTTGAAAAACTGGAGAGGGTTCAGAAAAGACACATGCGCGCACACACCTTACAGTGAGAGACTTAAAGGGATCAGTCTGTTTAGCTTATCAAAAGGAAGTTTGAGAGGTGACTGTGCAGACTGAAAAAATCCGAGCCAGGAGGGAGAGAAATGTCCAAGGGAGGTGACAAATGAGGAGCCAGGAGCTTAGAGGGGTACCCTTGATGAACCATGGAGGGGGAATACAGGTGCAGTTACCCTGAAACTGTGACAAGGTAACAGATATTTCACAAATGTATTTACCTTTGTAAGTCCATATAATTTTGTTATCAATGCAATCTGTCATCTTTTGGCTTTATTACCTGCACATCTCAAATGCCAAATGTTGATTGTTATAACCAGGTATGTAAGTTCCTGTAAACACTTGGGAATTTACACCAGTTCAGCTCAATTCAAAGCTCTTTAGTTTGTAGGCCTGTCAGTTGAAACTCAGTCCTGTAGAACACTTGCACTTGGGAAAGTTATTTCATAATTGACAGGACTTTGTTATATGCAGGAAAGCATTATGGATATCACAGTTCCATCAGTGCATTGTAATCTGACAGTCTAATCAAGATAGCTGGGCAAGGACAATATTTGATGCCAACCAAAAAAAAAAAAATGGTCAACCAAACATTTCAGATAAGTTTCTTTGTATATTGGTTTGTCCAAAGAAAATTTTCTGGTTTAGTGTTAGTGAAAATCTTCATAGTACAAAGGAAAATTAGCTTTGCATATGTATACAGAATTAGCCAGGAGTATTTTAAAGAAGAAAGTCTTAATTTTCACTAGGTTGTTTTTTTTAAGCTTTACCCTATATTTTGTAAATATATTTTTCTTTAATCCTGTAGCATGTGTGTTTGACTGTAACTATTGCAGACTTGGTTAAGTCCTCCTAGAGGATAGTCACCAGTCCATTGTACTTGGATTCAGTCTTTGGAGCCTATGTGCTTCCAAACCAAAGCACTCTCTCTAGGCCTGGAATTCTAAAGTATACTCTTAAGTACAGGCCTCCTGGCTGGCACCCTTCTTCGGGAGAGGGACTCCGTAGTCCAACCGCCCTAGGATCTGAAACGTGCTGAGACATTCCAAGCTTCCCAGACAGTTGTGCATGCTCCCCTGGAATTCTACCTACTCTGGTTTATAGTTATCTCCTGGGGAAACATTGACAGCTAAAGTAAGGAACATAGTCACTGCACTGGAGTTTCTAAAACCAAAGTAACTTTTACTCTTAATGAAAAAAAGTTAAAGATCTTTAGGAAAAACAACAAAAATCTATACACATTCCCCGAGTCTATGCTCACCCCTTCTTGTGAATCCTTAGGCCTAGTCCATGTATCAGGTAGGTTGGCCCCTCCTGTGTTCTGTATCCTACAATCCTTCTGTTGTCTGCTTGGGCAGTGTGAGAGAACAACCAAGCAAACTGACAGAACCTACCTTTAAAAAATGTTTCTGCCCCTCTTTCCCTCCCTCCCCTGTCATGTGGCTAACTGATCTGCTTCATAGCCCTGGTAAGGTGGTTAACTGGGAAGTTCTAGCTCCCCATGGAGTTGAAACTGAGAAAACCAGCTTCCTTCATCCTGGCCGCTCACAGGGCCGGCTCTACAGTTTTTGCCGCCCCAAGCAGTGAAAAAAAACTGCCGCCGGGGATGGCAAAAGGGAGAAGCTGCTGCTGATTTGCCGCTGCGGCCAGCAGAACAGAGAAGCTGCCGCCAAATTGCCACCGCCGCGGAAACACTGCCACCCCTTTCTAACTGCCACCCCAAGCATCTGCTTGGAAGCTGGTCCCCTACTTTAATCGTGAGTTTTCACTGTGGGCCAAGATGGTTGGTTGTGACTTCTGTTTTGTTTTTGTGTGTTTGGGTGGTTCCAAAACAAAGCTGTAGTAGATAGTGGAGTTTGGAGCCACAAAGCATGCAATTATAAGCCTCCCCTAATTCAGAGGATACTTGAAATGTAAATGAGAATTTCAGCTTTCACTTGAAGAGCAAAGTCGATTTCTAATTCTTGTAGAATTGAGAAGACAGACTTGACAACAATGCAAACTGTTACTTATCAATCATTAAGCTTGAAGATTTGTAACTGTTTCCTAAATATCACGTTATTCACCGTCTTCTCATAGCCATCAGTTCTGTGTGTTGGAGAACTAGAGCCATGGGTCCTTTGTTTTGGGAGGAAGCCCCCAGGTGAGTTCACAGCTGCAAGGGGTAGTGCCACTTGCCAACTCCAGTGATTGCATCAAGAGTCTTGCAGTCTTTGATGTGTTGCTTAAAGTTCCAGTATCTGGGCACGTATCATGTAGATGAAATTCTCAACTTTCATTTAAAAAAAAAAAGGTTTCTAGGGGTATGCCTACACTGCAAAGAAAAACACGTGTGCATTGAGTCTCAAAGCTTGGGTCAATTACTTTGGCTCAGAATAGAGGGCCAAAAAAAAAAAAGCAATATTAGATGTTCAGGTTTGAGCAGGAACCTGGTCTCTGCAATCCACCCCCCTTGTAAGGGTTCAGAGCCTGGTCTCCTGTCCAAGCCCAAATGTCTACTCTGCAATTTTTAGCCCTGCAGCCCGAGCCCAGTTAACCTGAGTCAATTGACTTGGCCACAGAGACCTGGTGCCATGGGTTTTTCTTTGCAGTGTGGACATATCCTAAGTCTCATGGTTGAGAGGAAAACATGAACATAGTAAATATACAAAAGGTTTAAAACCCAAGGCAAATAAAATAATACAGCATGTATTGTGTTTCAAAAATATTGTTAATTTTAAGACAGTCTCGTGATTTTTTGGGTGTAGGGGTGATGACCAATTGTTAAGCCTTTGGGGTTAGCAATATATTGCAACTGTTGATGGTAAAAAGAAAAGGAGTACCCGTGGCACCTTGGAGACTAACAAATTTATTAGAGCATAAGCTTTCGTGAGCTACAGCTCACTTCATCGGATGCATTTGGTGGAAAAAGCAGAGGAGAGATTTATATACACACACAGAGAACATGAAACAATGGGTTTATCATACACACTGTAAGGAGAGTGATCACTTAAGATAAGCCATCACCAGCAGCAGGGGGGGGAAGGAGGAAAACCTTTCATGGTGACAAGCAAGGTAGGCTAATTCCAGCAGTTAACAAGAATATCAGAGGAACAGTGGGGGGGCGTGGGGGGTGGGAGGGAGAAATACCATGGGGAAATAGTTTTACTTTGTGTAATGACTCATCCATTCCCAGTCTCTATTCAAGCCTAAGTTAATTGTATCCAGTTTGCAAATTAATTCCAATTCAGCAGTCTCTCGTTGGAGTCTGTTTTTGAAGCTTTTTTGTTGAAGGATAGCCACTCTTAGGTCTGTGATCGAGTGAGCAGAGAGATTGAAGTGTTCTCCAACTGGTTTTTGAATGTTATAATTCTTGACGTCTGATTTGTGTCCATTCATTCTTTTACGTAGAGACTGTCCAGTTTGGCCAATGTACATGGCAGAGGGGCATTGCTGGCACATGATGGCATATATCACATTGGTAGATGCGCAGGTGAACGAGCCTCTGATAGTGTGGCTGATGCGATTAGGCCCTACGATGGTATCCCCTGAATAGATATGTGGACAGAGTTGGCAACGGGCTTTGTTGCAAGGATAGGTTCCTGGGTTAGTGGTTCTGTTGTGTGGTGTGTGGTTGCTGGTGAGTATTTGCTTCAGATTGGGGGGCTGTCTGTAAGCAAGGACTGGTCTGTCTCCCAAGATCTGAGAGAATGATGGGTCGTCCTTCAGGATAGGTTGTAGATCCTTGATGATGCGTTGGAGAGGTTTTAGTTGGGGGCTGAAGGTGATGGCTAGTGGCGTTCTGTTGTTTTCTTTGTTGGGCCTGTCCTGTAGGTGACTTCTGGGTACTCTTCTGGCTCTGTCAATCTGTTTCCTCACTTCAGCAGGTGGGTATTGTAGTTGTAGGAATGCATGATAGAGATCTTGTAGGTGTTTGTCTCTGTCTGAGGAGTTGGAGCAAATGCGGTTATATCGTAGCGCTTGGCTGTAGACAATGGATCGAGTGGTATGATCTGGATGAAAGCTAGAGGCATGTAGGTAGGAATAGCGGTCAGTAGGTTTCCGATATAGGGTGGTGTTTATGTGACCATCGCTTATTAGCACCGTAGTGTCCAGGAAGTGGATCTCTTGTGTGGACTGGTCCAGGCTGAGGTTGATGGTGGGATGGAAATCGTTGAAATCATGGTGGAATTCCTCAAGAGCTTCTTTTCCATGGGTCCAGATGATGAAGATGTCATCAATGTAGCGCAAATAGAGTAGGGGCATTAGGGGACGAGAGCTGAGGAAGCGTTGTTCTAAGTCAGCCATAAAAATGTTGGCATACTGTGGGGCCATGCGGGTACCCATCGCAGTGCCGCTGATTTGAAGGTATACATTGTCACCAAATGTGAAATAGTTATGTGTCAGGACAAAGTCACAAAGTTCAGCCACCAGGTTAGCCGTGACAGTATCGGGGATACTGTTCCTGACGGCTTGTAGTCCATCTTTGTGTGGAATGTTGGTGTAGAGGGCTTCTACATCCATAGTGGCTAGGATGGTGTTTTTAGGAAGATCACCAATGGACTGTAGTTTCCTCAGGAAGTCAGTGGTGTCTCGAAGATAGCTGGGAGTGCTGGTAACGAAGGGCCTGAGGAGGGAGTCTACATAGCCAGACAATCCTGCTGTCAGGGTGCCAATGCCTGAGATGATGGGGCGTCCAGGATTTCCAGGTTTATGGATCTTGGGTAGTAGATAGAATACCCCAGGTCGGGGCTCCAGGGGTGTGTCTGTGCGGATTTGTTCTTGTGCTTTTTCAGGGAGTTTCTTGAACAAATGCTGTAGTTTCTTTTGGTAACTCTCAGTGGGATCAGAGGGTAATGGCTTGTAGAAAGTGGTGTTGGAGAGCTGCCTAGTAGCCTCTTGTTCATACTCTGACCTATTCATGATGACAGCACCTCCTTTGTCAGCCTTTTTGATTATGATGTCAGAGTTGTTTCTGAGGCTGTGGATGGCACTGTGTTCTGCATGGCTGAGGTTATGGGGTAAGCGATGCTGCTTTTCCACAATTTCAGCTCGTGCACGTCGGCGGAAGCAGTCTCTGTAGAAATCCAGGCTGCTATTTCGACCTGACATGATACAGTTCTGTGGTGACCTAGAATCCTATTTTCGACGTCTCAGACTCAAGGAATATTTCCAACACACCTCTGACCAACATATTAACCCACAGAGATCTTCCTGCCAACACTACAAAAAGAAGGATTCTGGGTGGATTCCTCCTGAAGGTCGAAACAGCAGCCTGGATTTCTACATAGAGTGCTTCCGCCGACGTGCACGAGCTGAAATTGTGGAAAAGCAGCATCGCTTACCCCATAACCTCAGCCATGCAGAACACAGTGCCATCCACAGCCTCAGAAACAACTCTGACATCATAATCAAAAAGGCTGACAAAGGAGGTGCTGTCGTCATCATGAATAGGTCAGAGTATGAACAAGAGGCTACTAGGCAGCTCTCCAACACCACTTTCTACAAGCCATTACCCTCTGATCCCACTGAGAGTTACCAAAAGAAACTACAGCATTTGCTCAAGAAACTCCCTGAAAAAGCACAAGAACAAATCCGCACAGACACACCCCTGGAGCCCCGACCTGGGGTATTCTATCTGCTACCCAAGATCCATAAACCTGGAAATCCTGGACGCCCCATCATCTCAGGCATTGGCACCCTGACAGCAGGATTGTCTGGCTATGTAGACTCCCTCCTCAGGCCCTTCGTTACCAGCACTCCCAGCTATCTTCGAGACACCACTGACTTCCTGAGGAAACTACAGTCCATTGGTGATCTTCCTAAAAACACTATCCTAGCCACTATGGATGTAGAAGCCCTCTACACCAACATTCCACACAAAGATGGACTACAAGCCGTCAGGAACAGTATCCCCGATACTGTCACGGCTAACCTGGTGGCTGAACTTTGTGACTTTGTCCTGACACATAACTATTTCACATTTGGTGACAATGTATACCTTCAAATCAGCGGCACTGCGATGGGTACCCGCATGGCCCCACAGTATGCCAACATTTTTATGGCTGACTTAGAACAACGCTTCCTCAGCTCTCGTCCCCTAATGCCCCTACTCTGTTTGCGCTACATTGATGACATCTTCATCATCTGGACCCATGGAAAAGAAGCTCTTGAGGAATTCCACCATGATTTCAACAATTTCCATCCCACCATCAACCTCAGCCTGGACCAGTCCACACAAGAGATCCACTTCCTGGACACTACGGTGCTAATAAGCGATGGTCACATAAACACCACCCTATATCGGAAACCTACTGACCGCTATTCCTACCAACATGCCTCTAGCTTTCATCCAGATCATACCACTCGATCCATTGTCTACAGCCAAGCGCTACGATATAACCGCATTTGCTCCAACCCCTCAGACAGAGACAAACACCTACAAGATCTCTATCATGCATTCCTACAACTACAATACCCACCTGCTGAAGTGAGGAAACAGATTGACAGAGCCAGAAGAGTACCCAGAAGTCACCTACAGGACAGGCCCAACAAAGAAAACAACAGAACGCCACTAGCCATCACCTTCAGCCCCCAACTAAAACCCCTCCAACGCATCATCAAGGATCTACAACCTATCCTGAAGGACGAGCCATCGCTCTCTCAGATCTTGGGAGACAGACCAGTCCTTGCTTACAGACAGCCCCCCAACCTGAAGCAAATACTCACCAGTAACCACACACCACACAACAGAACCACTAACCCAGGAACCTATCCTTGCAACAAAGCCCGTTGCCAACTCTGTCCACATATCTATTCAGGGGATACCATCGTAGGGCCTAATCGCATCAGCCACACTATCAGAGGCTCGTTCACCTGCGCATCTACCAATGTGATATATGCCATCATGTGCCAGCAATGCCCCTCTGCCATGTACATTGGCCAAACTGGACAGTCTCTACGTAAAAGAATGAATGGACACAAATCAGACGTCAAGAATTATAACATTCAAAAACCAGTTGGAGAACACTTCAATCTCTCTGCTCACTCGATCACAGACCTAAGAGTGGCTATCCTTCAACAAAAAAGCTTCAAAAACAGACTCCAACGAGAGACTGCTGAATTGGAATTAATTTGCAAACTGGATACAATTAACTTAGGCTTGAATAGAGACTGGGAATGGATGAGTCATTACACAAAGTAAAACTATTTCCCAATGGTATTTCTCCCTCCCACCCCCCACGCCCCCCCACTGTTCCTCTGATATTCTTGTTAACTGCTGGAATTAGCCTACCTTGCTTGTCACCATGAAAGGTTTTCCTCCTTCCCCCCCCCTGCTGCTGGTGATGGCTTATCTTAAGTGATCACTCTCCTTACAGTGTGTATGATAAACCCATTGTTTCATGTTCTCTGTGTGTGTGTGTGTGTGTGTGTGTATATAAATCTCTCCTCTGCTTTTTCCACCAAATGCATCCGATGAAGTGAGCTGTAGCTCACGAAAGCTTATGCTCTAATAAATTCGTTAGTCTCTAAGGTGCCACGGGTACTCCTTTTCTTTTTGCGAATACAGACTAACACGGCTGCTACTCTGAAACCTGTTGATGGTAGTAGTTGCGCCAGTGAAAGCTCCCTGCTAGTTGGTGCCTGAGACTGAGCCATCTCCTTTGTTGAGCATCCAGTGTGATTTATGACCACAATATAGGAGTGTTGCATGGTACAAGCATAGAATGAATCCCAGCTCTGACAATGACTTTCTCTGTTGCCTTTGTCGTGTCATGTAGGCCAGATGTTTTGCATTTAATGTCCATAGTTATGCACCAAAATCAGAGGTGCTGAGCATCTGCAGGGCATATTGACTTTGTAAGTTGTGGATACTCAGCACTGCTGAAAAGTTGGCCACCCTTTTTTAGATGCTTAAATATTGGCTTAAGCATCTAACTTTGTATGACCATGTTTGAAAATATTGGCCTTAATCTCTCTCTCCTTCAGCTTCCCAGTGTAATGGGGAATGATGCTTACATACATCAGAGGGGGTTTGTGATGATTAAATAGTTAGTTTAAGTCCTAGAGAGGTCCTAAAACTCACAAGAACACATACGCAATGCTTTAAAGGCCCTGGATGTTGCAGCACCCTAGAATTGCATTTAATTTGGAAAATTGTCCCTTGCAAAGCTTTTCTAAATGTTGACAAATACACCAGTGCAAATGACTGGATCCACTTCTCTGGTAACAGGAGGGTAGGAAGGATGGGATCTAAAGATCACAATTTAATTATTCTTCACACACTTAAATACTGTTGTTAAGAAATATTATTTTGTATTTATATTATGGAGACATCATAATATATGAAAAACTGCCAGACTGTATAGTGAGATACCTGCCTTGAAGTATTTACAGTTCAAGACACATAAAGACACAGGGTCTGCCATACTGGATCAGACCCATAGGCCATCTGGTTCCGTATCATGTTTCTAACAGTGGCCAGAATTAGATGCTTCAAAGGAAGGTGTAGGTAATACCAGAATAGGCAGATCTGCCCCTTCCCCCATAGAAAGTCTTGACCTAGCCCCTAGTTGTTACAGATCAGCATAAGTCCTGAAGCATGATGATTTATATCCATTCTAAACCCTCATATATGGCTTCCAAAACCTTCCAAGACAAAAAGCAACACAAAGGGTTAGGGAGAGGAATGAGATGTATATTCATTGAGGGGCTTTTTAAAATAAATATAATCTGTCTCCATAGCGCTTGAATTACCATTGATTTGATTATGTCCTGTAGACATTATAGTGGAATGCGAGGCTGAAGCCCAGAAACCTTGAAGAGGCAAAAGTCATGGCTTTAGGAATCGGTTCAGGAAGAACTTTCCATGCATGTGAGAAAGTGGGAAGATGGTTGTGGGGAAAATGGACAAATGAGGTATCAAGGCTGACATCTTTGGGAAAATGGGCATGATGCAATAGGAGGCCAGAGTGGGCAAGTAGGGAGGGGCAAAGCTGTGAAAGGCCAGTTACATTGGAGGTGTAAGCCAAGGAGTAGTTTTACTAACAGTCCCCAAAATCCTCAAGCCAGTCTTGTGTATAATTATATGATTATGGTGGATAGGAATCCTTTACAGTTCTGGGGATAGCAAAAAACCGCTTTGTATGCCTGTCCTAAAATGGTAACGCTACTTCAGGATGGAGCTCTCACAGACATATTAATGAAGACAAGTTCTGTTATGTTGTTGCTCTTGTGGCACAGGCATAACAATAGTCTGGTTAACTGTTACAGTTACTCATAAAGTTTAGGAGCCAGAGACTTAGTGTGAGGCTGACATTGTGCGTTTATACACATTATGCCAATCTGCAAAGGATTAATATTTAGAAGCAGAAAAAATAGTAAAGAAAAAAATGCTAGCTAAAAGTAACCTTACAGCGTTTTAAAGTCTTTCAGCAATAAGCAGAAAGGAAGAACTGCTCCCCTTTTATTCTTAAGCATTTACTATTCTCAACAGTAAATCTATTACGAGTGACATGTGCTGCTGTCCTTTGATTAACCCATGCTTCCAAATTGTACCGCGTGAACTTTTGTGGCCTTGACTTAACTAACTGGCTGCTTGCTTCTTTTGCATTCTGTGTGATTTTATGATGACAGAGATTCAACATGTGCAACACACACACAAAAATAACAATAATGCTCCACTTACTCAGCTAAGCATGATTCACACCATCCCAGATTACTACCATGATAGTGCTGGGCTGAATATCACATGAACAGTTGTTATAACTGTGTAGCCAAGACACGTAGTAGTATAATATGACATTTTATTTTATTTTATTTTTTAAAGCAATATGGTGAGTTGCACTCACCACTTTGAGAGCCCCCTTCATGCAGACGCAGGTGCTATGTTCTCTTCAATTCCAGCGCCCCCTGCAGGCTGTTAACTGCCTTGTGTCTTTTGTGTCTTGGCTATCCAGCTGGGTCACACAGTCCAAAGCCCTTCTGGGGTAGAATAAACACAGAGGAAGTTCCTTTGTCCTTCAGGGTCAGTTATAAATAAACTGGTTTCTCACCCTTCTGGGGCTTAATCCCTTCTCCAGAATTGAAATAGCAGGGTTCCTCCTGAACTCCTGCCACCGACTGTGACCAGCAATGGGCCCAGGCCCTGGCTGGCCTGGTTCCTTAGCCTCTGGCCTACAGAGCACCGCTCCTCGTTCCACTGGCTCTAGCCAGGAACTACCTTGCTAGAAACAGGCAGCTCCGTTTATTTTGGCCTGCTGAGCCTTGATTGGCTGTTGCTGATCCCCAGCCCTTCTAGTTGCTGGAGGCTGCTCCCAGAGCACTTTTCAAGGCAAGCCTGAGGTCTAATGCTCACTGCTCTTTTTTCTTCTCAGAGAGCTATTTCCCAGGGCGAAGTGCCGCAGAAGAGGGCAGTAAGGCTTGGGTATACCTTATTGACAGGAAAAATAGGATAAAATCATGGAGTGTGATTGACAGTTTGAACAGTGCTGTCTAGAATAAGTAAGCACATAGTAAACAGTAATGATTCCTGTTGCAATTAAAGAACTAATCCTTTAGGTCTGCATGTGAATGAAGACTAAGTTTGTTGTTTTTGCATGTAATGACACCATCTGTTCTATATTTCAGTTTAAAGTAAGATCAATTGTTCATGAATTAATCACATTTATACAAAACAACTCATTTTAAAATGAAAATAACCAAGAATCAGCAGCAACTAAGATTGTTTTCCTTATAGTACTTCAAAAAATTTGCTGGGTTTACACCCCTTTTTTTGCTGTATGTCTAACTGCTGATCTCACTTTATATCGGTTATGCTGGCTGATTGACAATATTCTTCAATCATATTTCAGTAGCATTTGTGTATCTCAGGATCGTGGCATAGAATAGAAATACTCAGTGTATTTGTAAAGAGAAAATTAAGTTTACATAATATATCACTTTTTTTTTGCATAGGGATGAGGAGATTTTTATATTTTCTCAAGTTTCTACTTTGACAAAAAGCATTGAAATTGTAAATCACTGATTAACTTAAAGGAAATCCTAATCATTTGTTATAATGCTTTAGACAGCTAAATATTTATTAAATAATTAATATACGATGCTTTCCATAGCATCAGAGAAATCCCCTTTAGCATTTTCAATGAATGGGACTTTTCTCTAAGAGACCTGCTGTCTTCCTAGAAGGACCCCATTTCATGATGTAAATTAGGAACTTATGGCTTTGATCCTGGAAACCCTTTTTCAGTATGAGGAAAGCCATCTCAGATGAGTAGTGGTTTTGCAGAATCAGGTCCTAATTCCCAGAAAGGTTTCTTCATCATTTCTGATCATATGCAATTGGAAATAAGAACCAATTCCATATGAATCATGACCAATCTCAACCAGTCCAGTTCAAAATGCTTTTTAATAAAACATTTGTTAATCTCCAAATTTTAAAGATTTCTTTTACTCTCCCAAAAGAAATTCAGACTGTGAAAATCAGCATTTTCAATCTGATTTTTTTCCATAATGAATATTTTACCCAGCTCTAGTTTTATCCCCTCTTGCAGATAAGTATTCCCACAGAGAGGGTTGTGATTTATGTAAGGACACAGTGAGTATGTCCACATTGCAGCTGGGAGTGTGCCTCATAGGCAGGCCACATAGGCAGATTCAGCCTAATTCTGCTTGAGCCAGCATGCTAAAAATAGCAGCATGGATGTTGTGACACAGGACCTTCTGAGTCCAAACATAGGTGGGTAGCCTGAGCTGCCACCAGTGCCATAACGTTCATGTTGCTGTTTGTGGAGTGCTAGTTTGAGCAGACCTAGTGAGAGTCTGACTACCTTGTCTGGGAGATGTACTCCTAACTATGTGTAGACATACCCAATACATCATTGGTAGTCACATAGAGAATCCAGGTCTGTTGATTCTCAGACCCATCTTCTTCTTGCTCCCAGAAAGAGAAGCAACTTAGTTTTGTATTTCGTATACCAATACATTTTGGACTTGAAAAAGCCAAAGCTAGCTTCTTTCTCAAACTAAAAATAAACCAAATAAAAAACTGAAAATAAACAGTTTTTTTTCTTATTCTAAGTGCTGATCGTATTCTGTGTTCCGATAAGCTCTTTAGCAACACAATTAATTAACTTTTTGAACATTTTAATTTAAAAGGTTGCTGTCAAATGTAGTATTTTGTGGTTCTTCAGGATGGTTTGGACATCTTTGGATATTTTTCTCCCTTCTTCATTTGGCAAATATTGATCCATGCTTTCTCCTCTGTTGTATTTTGAAAGGTGATGACAGTAACTTAACTGCTTTATTTATCAAGGACAAATTTTGTATGTAGTTTTGTCATGCCAAATAGGACCAGTTCGAGGGGTGGGCGATCTGAAACGTTTTCTGCCTTGGCCGGCAAAACATCTAGTGTCATTCCCAGTGCTAGATCATCTTAGTTAACTGCTGCTAAGCAGCTAGCAGTAAGAAATAGAAAGCTTTGCTTTCGTACAGTTTACAGAACTGCTGTGTTGTTCATTTATGTACCAACAAGGCTCATTGATGCAGCATATTACTTGTTGTGTGTTTATTTAAATGATTTCAATAGAATGTAGTAAATTTGGGCTTTAAACTAAGTTGTCATAATTTTAAACATTTTTATACTTAGAAGGAAAACTGAACTTCATTTAAATTAAAAAAAATTGATTTAGATTAAACAATTTTTTTGTATTTTTTAAATCTGTTTTTATTCAACCTACATCACATTGCGACTTCAATGTAGGTCAAAATTCTTGATCTTGATAGTGGCCTGTTACCATATGTTGTTTAACATATGTTGTTCATCTATAATTTAGATATAAGACTATTCCAGCTTCAGAGGAACTGAATTCCATGAGGAGAAGACTGAGATTTTCAGTAGGACAGAGTAGCATAGAAGGATGATAAAGCACTTCATGTGTCCTGTCTATTTCTGATCTATCTGTATAATACACATTCCCATTCAAATACACTAGAAATTCACGAATAACGGAATGAGACATGTAGTTTTGGCAACATTCGCTATATTATCATGAGTTCCATGATATCAAGCCACTTTTCTGTGAGGCTCTCTTGATAAAACACAGACAGCACTAATATTTTGTCTGAGATGCTTGCAGTTTCCCTTTGTGGCCATTAGAGACTGTTCTAGCAGCTGCCTGCAGTGCCCAGCTCTCCCTTTACTTTCCGTGGGTATGTCGGTACTGAAATCCAGAGATGTGATTGCAGCACATGGTATACCTGAACTAGCTTTGATTGACATACCTTGCTAAAAACATAAGTGAAGCCACAGCAGCATGAGCTAACAGCCAGAGTGTGAACCCAGGTTCTGGGCAGGCTTTTCCTCAAGTGACTAGCACATGCTGCTGCCCAGGCAGCTGCAGCTAAACTGCTACCTTTAGTTACCTTAGCTTGATCAGCAATAGCTAGGTATGCCTATGTGTGCTGCAACCACATCCCAATGGCAATGTGGACATATCCTGAGCAGGGCAGAGCCAGGGAGCTGGTGCTGCACAATGCAGTTGCCCTCTCAGAGTAACACAGCAGCGGCCTCACCACAGTACAGAAAGGCAGAGTTAATGGACGTAGGAACTCAGACATAGCCATCACCCCTGAAAGCCAGAGGCAGGGGATAGCCCCCTGGTAATCAGGATCTGCTAGAGCCTGCTGTGGAAGATGGGAGAGCTGGGGTTGGGAAAGCTCTGGGCAGTGGAAGGGAGAAGCTGAGGTCTGCATTTTTGCAGGTGCACATTTTGTATGCATTTAAAGTTGAATTTTAAACCTGTAAATGTCGAACACACATTACTGGTGGCAAGGAGAGATTGAAAAGCAGAAAAGGCAGAGCAAAACAACAGGACTGGATCATTGTGTTCAGTTCCTGCTGTTGCAGGAAATCCCATCATATAATCCCATTCATATGTTTATCCAGATTCATCTTAAAACTAGGTAGGTTGTTTGCCTCCAGCTATTGGAAGGCTGGCCCAGAGCCTCACTTCAAATTTATTCTTTTTTCTTTTTAAACACTTATGATTTTAGCCAGTCTTGGGGAGGATGGAGGTGGGAACTCTGTTTTTGAACTCTTGGGGGTGGCAATACTGGACAAGGCAAATTGCTGATTTTTGCAAATTATATGCTTCCATTACCATTATATGTTTAATTTTTTACTATTTGTTGTTCATGGTGTGTAACTGATCACCTAAGTTGTGTGGTGGTATTTCTGCTCTTTGACTGGAAGACTGAAACTTTTCTATACAGAAGAAAGAAATTGAGATTTCAGGAGGTCTGTGAAGAACTCCTGTAGTAGGTCTTGCCACTTCAGTAACTAAACAAGTTCACACCAATATTCAAAAGATTTTAGCTTTCCACAAATATTCTTTTAAAAAAATTGTTTGTGAGAATGTTCATTGGAAAGGCATCATGATTATTATCCAAGAAATTGGAAGTTCATATTCAACTGAATGTTGGTGCAGGCTTTTTGTGTAGTATTCACCCAGCTGTACTAGTTACAGTTGTTAAAAATGTGTATTTTTTTAGAAAGGTGACTCTTGAATTCACTTTTAATATAGCCGCTGATCTTGCATATGTAAGTGAAGGGTTAACTTTTTCTGTCTGTGTTAATTTTGTAATTTACAAATGAATGTAGACAATTAATCCTTTCAAGACGCCTGTATTAATTACAGTCTTAGTCAGCTTTCTTTGGAGTTTTATAATGCGTTTGGTCACAATTTCACTGTGTTTACTGTCGCAGCTTGATGCCTGTTGACATGCTGATTCATGTTTTATTATACCAGATAGGGCTTATTCATCTAGAGGAATCAGTTTAAAGAGGTCACACCTTATAATCATGCTGGCATTTCCACTCCTTGTAGGCTATATATCTCCTTTTAATTTAAACTCCAAAAAATGTACTGGGATTTCTGCAGCTAAACTGCAATCGATGGAATTTATTATCAAGGGATGTCTAATCTCTAAAGCTAATACAAGACTTCACAGCTATTGATTACATGTGAAGGATACAAATTGTTAATCATCTATGGAGGTAGTAGGATAAACATACCATCAAAAGGAAAAGAACAAGTAATTGTCATCAGTGCTATTATTTTTTTGTCTCTGTACTATATCTCTGAAACAAGGACAGTAGCATTTTGCATGTGAAAAGTGTACCAAAATATATTAAATATTCCCTCAGTGCTTTTGAAACTACTATAGTACAGCTGATTATCTGTGTACTAATTCAGATGTTTTCTCTGGGTCCCTTAGGTGTGTGGTCAATAAGAAATTTGTAAGCTGACTCAATAAGTCAGTTACCTGAAGGAAAGGAGGAAAAAAAGAGCTCATAGATTTTCATGAGTTCAAATTATAACCTTCATTTGAAACAAAATAAATCTATAGTCCTAGCACAAGATAAATACCATCATTTATTTGTTCTCTGTGTATTTTTCACACTTGGTGTATATCATTGGATCTCAACCAAGGTTCCGGGACCCCTGGGGGGCATGAACAAGTTTTGGGGGTCCGCCAAGCAGAGCCAGTGTTAGATTCCTGGGGGCCCAGGGCAGAAAGCCGAAGTCCCACCATGCGAGGCTGAAGCCCGGAGTCCTGAACCCCACCCCCTGGGGCTGAAGTCGAAGCCTGAGCAACTTAGCTTTGCAGGGCCCCCTGTGGTGTGGGGCCCTGGGCAGTAGCCGTGCCTGCTACCCCCTAAAGCTGGCTTTGGCTTTTATATGCAGAAAAAAGTTGTTGCAGCACAGCTAGGCCATTGAGTTTTTATAACATGTTGGGGGGGCCTCAGAAAGAAAAAGTTTGAGAACCCCTGGTATGTATGAATATATACTGTGTATACTGTATAGATATGAATATGCAATATTTGTATTCATTGATATGCATATTCATGTTTAGACACCCAAATAAGTGTCTAGATTTTCTAAAGTGCTGAGTGTGATGGATTTGGAGCTACACTGACTGTAATAATTTATGAATGTGTTGGCTTGGTTATTGGGACGTTTACTGAGACTGTATTGGTTTAAATTACCAGGGCTTGTCTGGAATAGAGGCAGAAAGGAAATGGCTCTAGTAGCCTCCTATCAAAAGGCACATAAATTGTTAAGAGACTATGCCAGAAATGTTTCTTTGATGATTGTACTTCTATCTCATAGGTTCCCAGGCTGTGGGTTGCAACTCCAAATGAGGCACGCCATCAGCAGATGGGGTGGCAGATAGAAGGGGCAAGATGATGCCGTCTGCCCCTGAACCTTTGCATAATGTGATCTTGCATGCACCAGACAAGCAAGGTCTCACTATGTGTGGGGGACCTCCATTTTGTAGCTCGAAATGTAAACCTCCTGGTGTGGCATTTGTAGAGCAGGTCCGGACACGTTGGCTGTGCAGCGGTGGCTGTGCGGATGCCAATTTGGCCATTTGCACCATCCAGCTATGCAAGCAACCAGCGGAGGGACTTGAATGCAGAAGATCCTTATCTTATAAGAGCATCTTTTCTGTTCGAGTTGGTAGGAGCTTGTGCTAGTCTTTTCTGAGATGGGACTCTGCAATGGCTTGTAAGATCCTTAAGGGGGGCCCCATATCTTCTTTTATGCCCCCTGACTATCCTGTTGGCAGTCAAGGATAAAGAATCATTGTAAGTCACTGTGTCTGTGCTGTCCTAGTATCACCACATAGGACCTTCCTATGTTCAGGCCTCATTTGCTTAATAGTGAATTGCTCTTTCTGTTTTGTGATAAGAGGCAGAATGGACTCATTTTTATGCAGAGTGTCTGCTTCAATCTCCAGTGGTGAGTCTAGTGATGGAATTATGAACACAAAACAAGAGTCTAAGAAACATGCTCACAAATATGACAGGAAGATGTAACTTTATACTGTACAATGTGGTTTAATTTATTCTGTCCCCCATTCTCAGTGCATACTTTTGATGCCTCTCGTGTCTTCTGATTTAGTTATGCACTCCCAAATAAATATATAATGCTTTTTATTTTTAAGCACATGTTTTCTGGCAAAAGAAAAAATTTATGTAAAGCAGGATCTGGATTCTGCTCTCATGCTCGTGTAAGTCAGAGAAACCTCATGGAAATCATTGGAGTTATTCCAGTTTTGCACTGACATAAATAAGAGTAAAGTTTGGCCCAAGATATACAAATGTCAGAGTTTTAATTCAGGGTAGGCTTGATGGAAAAATTGCTGGGGGGCATGAATCAACACTCAGATGTGGTCACACGAAATATTACCTATTCACTGTTAGAAAAGGAAAATAAGTGACAGGTTTAATATCTTAAAACTAGGGCTGTCAAATGATTTTAAAAAATTGCAATTAATCGCAAGATTAAAAAAATAGTTGTGATCAATCACAGTTTTATTCGCATTGTTAAATAATAGAATACCAATTTAAATTTATTATAAATATTCTGTATGTTTTTCTACATTTCAAATATATTGATTTCAGTTACAACACAGAATACAAAGTGTACAGTGCTCACTTTATATTATTTTTATTACAAATATTTGCACTGTAACAAGATAAATAGTATTTTTCAATTCACCTTGTACAAGTAGTGTAGCTTAATCTTTTTATCATGAAAGTGCAACTTACAAATGTGGATTATTATTTTTTACATAACTGCTCTCAAAATCAAAACAATTTAAACCTTTAGCTTACAAGTCCACTCAGCTCTACTTGTTCAGACAATTGCTAAGACAAACAAGTTTGTTTACATTTACAGGAGATAATGCTGTCCACTTCTTATTTACAATGTCACCTGAAAGTGAGAACAGGGAAGTTCTGCTTGGTAACGATCCAAAGCAGTGCGAACCGATGTGCCTTTATTTTCATCATCTGAGTCAGATGCCACCGGCAGAAGGTTGATTTTCTTTTTTGGTGATTTGAGTTCTGTAGTTTCCACATCGGAATGTTGTTCTTTTAAGACTTCCGACAGCATGTTCTACACCTCATCCCTCTCAGATTTTGGAAGGCCCTTCAGATTCTTAAACCTTGGGTCGAGTGCTGTAGCTATCTTTAGAAATCTCATATTGATACCTTCTTTGCATTTTGTCAAATCTTTAGTGTTCTTAAATCGAACAACATATGCTGGGTTGTCATCTGAGACTGCCATACCACAAAATATATGGCAGAATGAGGGTAAAACCACAGAGCAGGAGACACACAATTCTCCCCCAAGGAGTTCAGTCACAAATTTAATTAACGCATTAGATTTTTAACAAGTATCATTAGCATTGAAGCATTTCCTCTAGAACAGTGGTCAAAGCATGAATGGGCATATGAATGTTTAGCATATCTGGCATGTAAATACCTTGCAACACCAGCTACATTTTTCACTTTCAGGTGATGATTAATTGACAGCCCTACTTAAAACTCAATAACTTGTCCTTGGAAAGTAGTATGTTTTTATGTGTTATAGGAAGTCAAATAAGATTTCATGAAATTTTAAACTCTAGGTATAAAAATAGGAGATGACATTATTATTACTTTTTTGAGAGTCTTAGTGAAGTAAGAGATTGCATATTTACTGTAGAGTATATTAGTCTCTATTTTATTAACTTCTGACCTGCAGTGTTTACCAGCTTAGGTTTAGTGGTACAACTGAATAGGCTCTATTTTTGATGGCTAGTGCTCCAGCCATTTGAGTATAGAATTTGTCACTTTACCTAACTTCAGTCGGATCATATGCCAAGACAGAGCACCTGAGTTAGGACTTCTAGGTTTTATTCATAACTTGAAATTAGACGAAGGTTTCTAACCATCAGAGGAGTGAAATTCTGGAATAGCCTTCCAAGGGTAACAGTGGGGGCAAAAGACCTATCTGGCTTTAAGATTAAACTCAATAAGTTTATGGAGGAGATGGTATGATGGGATGACATGATTTTGGTTATTAATTGATCTTTAACTATTCATAGTAAATGGGCCCAATGGCCTCTGATGGGATGTTAGATGGGGTGGGATCTGAGTTACTACAGAAAATTCTTTCCTGGGTATCTGGCTGGTGAATCTTGCCCATATGCTCAGGGTTTAGCTGATCGTCATATTTGGGGTCGGGAAAGAATTTTCCTCCAGGGCAGATTGGAAGAGGCCCTGGAGGTTTTTCGCCTTCCTCTGTTGCATGGGGCACGGGTCACTTGCTGGAGGATTCTCTGCTCCTTGAAGTCTTCAAACCACAATTTGAGGACTTCAATAACTCAGACATAGGTGAGAGGTTTTTTGCAGGAGTGTGTGGGTGAGATTCTGTGGCCTGTGTTGTGCAGGAGGTCGGACTAGATGATCATAATGGTCCCTTCTGACCTTAGTATCTAGTATCTATGAGAATGGGCTCCACCCCTAGTCTCAGTGTAAGAGGGGGAATAGTCCCGCTATTGTGGGGAACTTTCCTGGCTTCTGCACTATCCCAGTGAAGTGGGCTAGCGAAAGGATCTGAGTCCTCGCTCCCACTTCCTTTACCCAGTGGCCTCCCTGCCCTTGAGGACTCCCCTTCCAGTCTCCTATCTGGCAGAGTCCTCGTAACCCCAACAAGGCTGGGCCCAGGATTCCTGGGGGGCTCAACCCCCAACCCTGCTGTGGTCACCTAGGACAGGGGCTAGGGTGTCTCCACTCCGGGGTACTCTCTCTGCACTGGGCACTTCTCTGATCCACTGACCATTACATACAAGTTAAAGCAAATACAAGTTATTTAATCAAGAATTAATTTTTAAAAGAATAAGGAATAATGAGAAAGGTTAAAGGAAACACATCAACCGGCTCTGTGGCAGGGAACATCACAAACAGTGTCTCTGGAATGTCAGGGCAGTTCACAGGCTGTTCCTTGTAAGTCCCAGGCCGCCTTCTCCTGCCCTGACTGTGCTGCAGGGATGCTGTGGGTTGGACACTTGCTCTGGTGGTGGCCATACGCTCTCAGGCTCTAAGTGGTAGGACCCTTCTGCCCAGTATCGCCCCTGCCCTGTCAGGGTTACGATCCAAGCCTGGCCTGCAGAGCCTCTTGGCTGAGGTGTCTCCCTGTGCTGGGCCCGCTGCCCAGGGTCCCCCTCGGTGTCCCCAGCTGCTCACCGCACCCAGCTCCAGACTGCTCCAGTCCCAGCTGCACCACTTGGTCTCTGCGCTGCTGCTGCTGCTCTGCCTCCAGCTCCCTGGGAGCTTCTTTGGCCCCTGTGGCTCTGGTTGCTACAGCTCTGCTCCCAGAACAGGTCTGCTCTGCGGGCTGCTTCTGTGACTCTGCTCCCAGCACTGACCTGCTTCCTGGCTGCTTTTCTGGCCCCTCCGGCTCTGGTTGCTGCAGCTCTGCTCTCAGGGCAAGTCTGCTTTCTCTGGGCTGTGCCTCTGGCTTTGGGGCTGCAGCTCTGCTCTCTCTGGGCTGCTTTTCTGGTCCCTCTGGATCTGGCACAGCTCTGCTCCCCAGCTTTGCTTGGGCCCCTGCTTTCTCCTTAGCTCAGCCCCACTCTTTCTGACTCTGGCAATTCCAGCTCACACAGAGGATGGGACCTCCCTGGCCTCCTGACTCCCTGATTAGCTTGCCCACCCTGTTATTCAGGCTGACCTGAAGCATTGACCTCTCCCCATTGTTCCTGGGGGCTGTCAGTCTCAGGGTCCTGATTCCCCATCGACCCTTCCCCCTCTTTAGTACTGGGAGCTAGCCAACCAAAACACCCCCACTGAATGTTAGTAAGGGGGCAACAGTCCCCTTACATCAGCATGTCCCAGCACGTGTGCTTGCTCTTTTTCTCAGACAGACAGACACACACACACACACACACACACAGTCTGAATTGTACCATTCCCAAAGATGGCTACACACATCCGTAGTGCTGAACTGCCCGTGCCAAATGAGGGTTCTAGTGGTGCACACTTTCTCACTGAGACTCTGTCTTTGGCATTTGATCTTCTTTCGACATTCATAGTAGCTCTAACCTAGTGACTTTTTGGGAATGCTGCAAGATGAATTTATTTTTTAATTTATGATTAGAGACAGTCAATTTCTCAATCACATTTCTGTCTATGTTTTTGTTTCGGTTTGTCTACTAAAGTTATAAGTATGCTGAATCAAGTTAGGAAGTAAAACTGTTTGATTTTTCTGTATATTTATATTTGACAGCACTTTGTGTATCCTCTTGATCAGTCACACTTCTTGTCTCATGCCCTGCTCTGAAGTGGGGAGTTCAATTGCAGGCTTGTCCCTTGGCTTGCTCTGAAGAGGATATTTACAGGAGCAGAGCTGTAGTTTGGGTTTGGACCAGGAGGTATTTTATTTTTCTGGGTCCCCTCACAAAACCAGAGAGCAACAGGTGCCATGGTGGCAGCTAGAATAGACCTCTTCTTTATTTCTTATACCCCTTCATTCAGGAAGCTAATTTCAGTATTCAGCCAGGCTGCTGTTGGAAGGGCAGCTGTATACTGTACTCCCTGTGACTCCTCAGCGGTTTCCATGGAGAAGCTTAAACTTCAGGATGCCTTACCTCAGTGGTGCTACTGATGAAAGAATGGACAGATAGGTGGTGCTCAGAGGAAGAAGTAGAGAAGAGCCTAAGAAAATGTGGTTGTGTTGCTCTTGAGTCTATCCTCTGTCCTTTCCTGAAAAGACTATCAGCAAAAGAAGGGAAACCCATCAAATTTAAAAAAAGTAATTCTTCTTTTAAAATGTCAGATCACACTATCTTAAGGAGGCTCTATCAGAAAAAAAAATTACATTAGTCAATTAAAAATTGGTTTTGATTGTGTTTTTTTAAAAGTTTTACTACAATCTTGTTTTTGTATGTCACTGTCTGTATTCAAAGGTCTTAGCAGCCATGGCAATAGGTGCTAAAAAAAAAAATTAATAAAACTTGCAGCCCTCAGCACTGATTTTGTCCCAACAATTTGTGCGCATTTGTGTAGTGTATCTAGCCCCACACTCAAAGTAGCAAGAGTCCTCCAGTTTCATACACGCTCGGGGCTCTCCTCTTCCAGCATTACGAGTCAAGTCAACCCAAGCCATCATTAGCTTAATAATAGTTAACATTATTTTGGAATACCAAGTGATTATGCAACATGTTGTGCTTCAGTGTGTAGAAATTTTTAGCTGGCTTTTGATTGTAATGTCACACAAACAGAAATAAACCTCTCAAGGGGACAGAGGGAAAGCATTGAATACCCTGTCACTCAAGGGCCCCAGTTCTTTCATCTGAGTTTACCTTTGCTATAAAATTTGTCTCGTTTTCAATTTCACAGAGACAAATGTGTGTTTTATCTTCTGATCAGAAAACTCATTTTTGTTTTTTCAGATAAATGGAATTGAAATTGTGCATTGCAATCAACCTTTAGGATTTCTGATGAATGGGCAGCAGTGGCAAAGTACTTGTCATGCTTCAGTATCCTTATTTTATGTTCATCTTAGAAAACGGCTTTTTTTTTTTTTTTTTGGTTACAAGATTTGGGGCATTTTCCCCCCTCTGATTGACTGCAGGATAAGAAGTTTTATCATTAAAAATTGGTTCTGGGCAAATGATGCTCTGCCCTTGTTCCTTTTGTAGCTATGAAAGCTTTTGGTTTCACAACTACCTCTGAATAAATTGAGATAATCTCTACAAAGAGGCACTGATATTGACCTGTCATATCACATGTCGCTTATCAAGTGCTAAAGAAATTTGAAGTTCATTCCATCTGTTCTCAAACTACTTATTAAGTCATCCTGCAATTGAGAGGTGTCTAGGGGTCAACAGGTTCGGTCTCTTACTGCCGTCTATCCCTCTATTATTAACCTTTAGAGAATTACTAAAGTTGTTCTTTATTTTATCTTATAAAGTTGGGTTAAATCTTCTTGATCCATAAATTGTTGCACGTGAAGGTCCTATGTGTGTGTAATTCTTCTATTTGGTACAGTTTTGGACATGGATTGAAGAGCCAGCTTAAATGTACAGACCTCTCTCTCTCTCTCTCTCTCTGGTATGCTATTCCTGACTATGTTTAGCCTTTGAACTGGAGATCAATATTTGTTTTAAGTAAATTAGCCATTGACTGCACTTGTCAATTATAAAACATGCGTTATTGTAGTATTGAAACAAATCTTAAAAATCTGCTCTGTTTTATCTGAGTGTATCGTCACTCTGTTCCTATTATTTGAAATCATATTTCCATTGTTAGAAATGGGTAGGGTAGTGATCTATTATTAATTTGTTACTGTAATACCCAGAGATCCTAAATGGCACCCTGTGGTCCTGCATGCTGTGCATATATTGTAAGAGACAGTCCCTATCTCTAAGACCTTACAGGTTTCAGAGTAGCAGCCATGTTAGTCTGTATCCGCAAAAAGAACAGAAGTACTTGTGGCACCTTAGAGACTAACAAATTTATTAGAGCATAAGCTTTCGTTAGTCTCTAAGGTGCTACAAGTACTCCTGTTCTTTTTAAGATCTTATAGTCAAAGACAAGACGCACCAAGTAGGAGTAATAAAGAAATGGGGAACTTCGGCCAAGGTATGGGCCTGAGTTACTGAGAGAATGGTGGTCTTTCCAATGTTGACAACAAAAATGGGGCGAGGAAGATGACCTGTTGATCTGACTAAGTTAAAAGCAAGACATCCACATAAAAATGCAAGTAAGACACGCAGAGATGCAGAATTAAAGGCAGAGGTAAGAAGTGAAGAGATGAATGTGTGAGTAATCAGCATAAACATGGTGGTTGAAGCCCTGTGGGAAGGTAAGATTAACTAGAGATCAGTAAGATTTAGAGAGGCCAAGGATGGAGCCCTGTGCATCTGCCACCAATGTAGGAGAAGTCAAGGAAGGTGAGGCCATGAGGTTTAGCCAGGAAGAGATTATTAGAACTTTGAGAGCTTCTTCAGGAAGGTGGTGAAAGGTCTAGGACAGAATAGCAAAAAAAAGGTGAGGAAGTCAGCTCAAATATTTTAGTTTTACCACTGAAAAAGTTGACAAGGTCCTGATCCAAGATGAAGGTGGGGAACAGTGAGGGAAAGATTGAGGATGTCATCAAAAGCCATGAATAGACAGCTGGCATTACCAGCATGGGAATTGGAGTGGAGAAAGTAGTGCTGCTTGAGCAGGAAGATGGCAGAATACATTTTTAGTGAAGGAAGTCCACATGATCATGGAACTTTCTCCGGAGATGTTCAACAGCATGAGAGGAGGAGACAAACCAGCACGTATTGAAGTTAATCCAAAATTGAAGACAGACCTTGAGGTGGAAGAGAGTGTGTGCAGATAGCGATTGAGAGGTAGCTGAGAAGTCATGTATGTTATTAGAGTGGAGGTCAGGGAAGGATCGGGTGGTGGAATGGTGGAAAAGTGTGTGTGTCTTTGGGAGGGAGATATTGAAGGAGCCAATGGTGATTAGAGAGTGTATTTTGACCTTTTATGGAAAAAAAAAGAGATTGATCTATGAAGGATTAGTCTAGTCTAAACTATTACATGGCCCCTGGCACCATAGTATCTGAGCACTTATCTCTTCCCCAATCTGAATCTAGATTTAGTATTGAATCCAACTTCCCTCAACCCCTCACATGAACAGTTCCCTTCCCCATATACACTCTGCTCTCCCTGAGTTAAAGATAAAAATAAAATCCTTCACATCTCCTGTCATCATAATGACCAAAAAGGATATGCCATTGGCTAATCAGAATACTCAGATTTACTGTGCTTCCTATCAGTTATCTTGGAAATCTTTCAAATGCCAATTGATCTTCTCTCCTCATACAGCATCTAATGAGCCACTTGAGCCCTTTGCCACCGCCCCACATGAAGAGTTGTCCCCTGTAAGAAATGCATTTAATTTATTTTTTTAGTTCTTCGGAAAAATGACTTTTGAGTAAAACCCCACGTTTTCATGTTAAAAACAAGATTTAATGCCAAAAATTCCAAATAGTTAACTGCTTGATTTAAAGTATATTTTAAACTCAAAAACAAAAAAAAATTAATACTGTCCCTTGTTATAGCTTTACAACATAAACAGCAGCTTGAGATTGCAAAGCAGTATAATGAACCCCAAATTTGTACAAAGTTAAAAATAACAATTTTCCAAATACTTGAGAAACAGTTTCTCCTTCAATTTACTGCATCTGAAAATCCCATTTTGATTCTTGACAATTCACAAATCACCTAAAATGGCACTCTGTTAACTGTGATTTGTTTAGGTCCTTGTTAGGAAAATCTTGGATGCAAAATTCAGTACTGGACAGATAAGTATTGTAGGCCCTGATTCAACTAAGGTTCTTAGGCACATCCTTTAATTTCCTTGCTAAATCAGGGCTTTAAAGAACATCTCTCTCTCCCTCTCTCTCATTTTAAATCTGAAAGTTACAGTCAACTTGGTTTCATGGCCCCTAGATGTTTTCGCCTCAGACTGGGGGAAGTGTGTTCTCTGTGGAGGGAGGCTTGCTGAACAATGAAACAGACTTGGAGTAACAGACTCTCAAGTTTGTCCTTCAGAGTGTGCTGCAAAATCTATCTATTCATTCAGACTTTTTCTGAAGGGAGAGGTTGAGTTGGAGATGAGGAAGTGTGGATGGGTATTGACACTGGGTGAATTAAAATTGTTTCACGTAAAGTTTTTTTTTAAAAATTTGAACTGTTCCTGTGCCTAAAGTTTGAGGATAGGTGTAACATGAGACTCAAGGGGATGAGTACATAAAGGTGGTGTTTTTCAAATTACTTGTCCTTAATTCTGCATAGATATTCAGTTACTGTTTTTTTTCTTTTAGCAAAATCTTTTCTAAACCCCTTTAACAAACTGACATTGAGGAGCAGTGGTAGAGTTATCTTTTTCATTGGGAATTAGTATTTGAAACCTAAGCTTAGTGCATGAGCCACTGCTATTGTTAGCCAGTGTTATCTACCAGAGATGGGAGCCAGGTACCATCTGAATTCTAATCCTGGCTCTGACAATAAATTGCCTTGTGGTCTTGAGCAAGTCACTTAATTTCTCTGTGTCTGTTTCCTCATTAGTCAAATGGGAATAATAATACTTACCTATCTGACAGGGCCAGGTGGTGTGAAGATTAATGTTTGTACAATGCTTTGAAAATGGCAAGAGTTGTGTATTGTTACTATTTTAGCTTCATTTCATCGATTAAGAAATTAGGAGTGTTCTGGAGGGAGTCTTATTCCGTTCATGTTAAGCAGGGGATACCATTTTGGTATAACCTAATATAACAAAGGAGCAAGTTCTGGAGTGACTAAAGTTCATGCACTTTAGACAAAGCAGTTCTAGCTGTGATTGGAAAGTTCAAGGAAGGGAAGTTACAACCACCAAGGGCTGAGATTAATAATTGCTACGCACCTCACCATACACTGGCTTGGACTGCTGTTCCTGAAAGGATATCTTTAACTGAGAAAAGAACCATCAGATGGAAACAAATTACAGGAGAATTATGATAACATTTTGGGGGAAAGTAAAGCTCTGAAGTATATCATGGCAGTATGGGTATGGAGGGAGCTTCCTCTTTTTCTTATGTAAAATGTTTTTTTTTTGTAATGAGATGCAGCGAGTTTCCTGAAGCTTACTAAGCAATTCAATAGCTTTTTGTCTGAGAAAAATAATTATTGGAAGATTACTTTCTACCAGGGTCTTACAGATGGAGAATTTGTGGTGCAGCAGTTTAAAACAATTGGACTTTACCTCTAGAGAGCCCTATTGTGAATGTTTTTCAGAGGCAAGAGTAAAATTGTGTTTAAAGCATCATTTTAGCAGCAGTGGGACAGTTGGCACAGTTTACCAAAGCTGTTGAGAGACTCTAGACTTTAATTACCATCTCAGTCATGCAGAATTGGTTAATGTCTGCCACAGATGAGAGTGCCTGTGAGAAAGCTAGATCATGCTTCCTATCTTCTTCCTCCTTTTTTGACAGGTGGATAAAGGATGCTTTTTAATATCTCCTCTGATGCTGACACATATTTGTAAAATTTGCATAGGATTGTAAAATATTTTTTTCAAAATTAACAACATGTATTTTTTGTTTGTTTGTTTGTTTGTTTGTTTCAAAAATCCTATGTAACACAGTGTGAATGCATATTAAGGTTCTGACTTGGAGGAAACCAAATAAAAAATCAGTGCATTTCCCATCACCGGTTGGTCTAAGGCTTTGCTTCATTCTCAGATATGCAAGGCTTGAATCTTCAGAAACAACTATCCTATATTATTATGTACATATGCTCTTTTAAAATTAATTTAATACATGAACAGGTTAGAAATGTGTGTTTTATAGCACAGGATGGGGGCTTGGGATAGGAAAAAGAAAACTGAGAACAGTGGGATCACTTTTAGAAGAGAAAATAATTATATAAAACAAAACTTGTCTAATTACACAATCTTTGCTTATTTCTGTGGACTTCACATTCTCAATCTGAATGCATAGGGATGTTTATTCCTGTTATGGTCTGTCTTAAAAAATCTAAATCTTAAAGTTGTATGCAGTATTGTAGTAGCCATGTGGGTCCCAAGATATTAGAGAGACAAGGTGGGTGAGGTAATATCTTTTATTGGACCAACTTCTGTTGAGAGAGACACACTTTTGAGCTTACACGGAGCTCTTCTTCAGGTCATCTGTAAGCTCAAAAGCTTGTCTCTCTCACCAACAGAAGTTGGTATAATACAAGTTTATTATCTCATCCACCTTGTCTAAGTTTAAAATGTCTGGCTTAAAAAGACTTGGTAATTTTTTTTTCCTTTTTAGAGATTATATTCTCCTAAAACATTGGAATATGGATTTTCTACACCCGCTAAAGGGAAACACTGATCCTGAACCATCCCATTCTGAGGTCTAGTCTACACCTAAAGTTTAGGTAAATTTAGGGGCGTGAAAAATTCATCCCCCGCAGAGAGACATAGTTAGGCTGACTTAAGCCCCAGTATAGACATTGCTAGCTACTCCCTTTTGTGGAGGTGCCTTTATTACAGCAACGGAAAAACCCCTTCCATAAAGCTTATAGCATAGACGTATCCTGAGAAACTATCAAGTTGCTGCCCTTCTTTATAACTATTATTTTTCAGATAGATGAGCAGACAAGTAACAGCCAGTGCTCACTTTCCAAAGGAAGCTTATATCCCTCCATCATCCATCTGATCTCCATAGACCCATTAAATGATTTCTCTCAACCCTAGTAGTTTTGTCACATTGGGCAACGTGTTCAGAAGGTCACTACCATGAATTTGATAGTAATTCAGTACTCAAGGGTGGAAGAGAACACACTTGTGTGTACGCGGGAATCTGTAAATTCAAGCTCATAGTGGATTTGAGAGGGAGGTGTTGGGTTAATGTAAATATTAAGAAAACTAATGTGTGACTTTTAATCCATAACTAAGTGTGTGTAGAGAAAGAAAATTTAGTAGTTTGGTTGCAGTTGTTTTGTAAACTGCATGCTGAATAGAGTATATTCCTTGAGACTCTCACACATTTGGATATGCCATCAGTGGTTTCTACTGAACATTTGCCTGCTTGAGATTCTTGATTCATAAATGAAAATTACACAGGACAGTCACACCCCAAAAAGAAAAATCTGTGTTTCACGTATATGTATTCTCTCTTGTTTTCACCTTGAATCAGCAAAGACACAAGGTTAAAGCGTACCATAGAGCTTGCTTTATTTTCTTTGGCAAGCAAATATATATATTAAGAGTGTAGAAACATTCCCTTGGTAAATTTCTAGTGTAGCTCTAGTGTATATATATATTCATGGTCATGACTTTCATTGTGTAATCATTTTAATTAAGTTTGACTATAAAAGTTAGTCTTGAACGAGGGATGAATGCACTGGAAAGACAATGATAGATTGATGGCAAACCACCCAAGTATCCCGTGTTCTGCTGTTAATTTCTAGCTGAATGGAAGTTCATGTGCAGATAACATTTGAGCTTGAGTGATGGTGCATTGATTACTAGCTCAGAGCTATGCACAGACAAAGTGTATTGGGTGGTAAAAGGAGGTAGAATATGATGTAAACATCCAAAAGTGTTTTTGTAATATTTCTTGGCTTTCTTGCTTGAATTAATAGCATCATTACTGTAATAATAAACGTTAATGAATATCTGCATCATTTTTGTAACTGCTGGTTTAGTACAGCAATTAGTGTAATTAGTATACAGCATAGCTTGGTGGCATGATAAATCAGGCCGAAGAGCATGTTGACTCTTCACCACTATGATATATTATCTAATTTACTCATTTAAAAAATGATAAAGGGGAAATAGGGGGAAGTTAGCAACAACAGCTGTGGTGGCCTTTTGGTCACTCTTCCTGAATTTGCCTTCTGTATTCTTAAATGCTTTGAATTGTTAGCACTGTTAATTAACATTTTATTTTTAATGTTGGTAAATCTTAATCATTGATTGAAACCCACAGAGAAGAGAGCAGAAGAGAAATGAAAATGTGTGGCATTTCACCTCAGAGTATTTCTTGCAAGGGATGTCACTTCTTCCAGTGATGGGTTTATACTTGCTGTGTATCTCCGGTGCTTTGACATTTCTAAGCGTATCACTTAACAAGTCAATGTGAATATGGGAAACGTTAACAGTGTTATCTCAATTGTATTCTGTGTCTTCTAGAGCCCATGAGAACACCAAAAACGCTGAAGATTGCTGAGATCCAGGCCAGACACATTGCAGTGGATTGGGAGTCTCTGGGTTACAATATTACTCGATGTCACACTTTCAATGTAACTATTTGCTACCACTACTTCCGTGGTCACAATGAGAACAAAGCAGACTGCTTGGATATGGACCCCAAAGCACCCCAGCATGTGGTGGATCACCTGCCTCCTTACACAAATGTCAGCCTCAAAATGATCCTAACTAATCCTGAAGGGAGAAAGGAGAGTGAGGAGACCATTATTCAAACAGATGAAGATGGTATGCACAAATGCTATTTTAGAAATGATATTTAATCTAAAGGAGCGGGAGGGAATGGTTTAATGAGTTAAAATATGTCTTCTGATGAACAAAAGTCACAGTCTGTTACAGGGGTGGCCAAACTTACTGGTCTTCTAAGCCACATATGACAATCTTCAGAAGTCTGAGCTCTGGGGCACACCAACAGGGGGCCAGGGCTTAGAGCTTCAGCTCTGCGGGAGGCGCCTGACAGGACTCCAGGCTTCAGCCGCTCTCCTGCTGAAACCCTGAGTCCCAGAATGAGCACCCCACAGGGCTGAAGCCCTGTGACCCCACTCCCCGCTGAGCAGAAGCTCCTACCCCACCACCTCGCTGTAAGGCAGGGGTCCCAAGCTCCCCCGCTCCCACCCAGTCTGGTAGATGGAGAATGCTGGGGGCGGTATGGGGGGTTCTGCGAGCCTCACTTTAACAGTAAGAGCCGCATGTGACTTGCGAGCCACAGTTTGGCCACTGCAGGTCTATTTATTAGTTATAAGAAGGTTAAATTGCCCCCAAAATTGTGGCTTTTCAAATATTTTAGTGGTCATTCTGAAAAACTAACTGAAACGGACCAACATTTAGCACATGCCACTGTGCATAATTTTTATGTACGATAAAAATGTTTCCTTAATTATGAAATATATTCATATTGGACACAAGGTGTTAGTTTTTGTGGTATTAGTTAAGGACTTTTTTTTTTTTTAGAATATTCAATGAAGGAAACTTATTCTGTACATTTATATTTAAATATTCAGTTCAGCATTGCAATATTTTACCTGAAATTCAGGATAGCTTCAACAGAATATGTTGCATGTTATATAGCATATACATTATCTATTAGCTGACTTTTTAAAAAAGAGAACATGTAATTTTTTGAGACCTCCTTCTTAAAGTTCCTGGTTTAAGTCCACTAGTAAAACAGCCTTACTTACACGAGGAGAAACAAAGGACAGATTCAGTTGTTTATCAAGCTATTCAGTGATTGTCTGTTATGAATCTTAATATGGAACTAAAACAGCATTAACTATAGTTCCTTAATTAGATGAAAACTATAGTATGGAAATAGAGCTGGCTTAGTTTCCATAACTTTCGCTGATTAACTGCCAATTCAAGACACTAGAAAAGGCATACAAACTTTGAATAATGTATATAGTTCTGTACACATAATAGAGAAAGAAACAGTTTATCGTGTGTGTGTGTGTGTGTGTGTAAGGTCATAGATTAGAGCTGTCAATTAATCGCAGTTAATTTATGCAAATAACTCAAACTTAATCGTGATTAAATAAATTAATTGTGATTAATTGCAGTTTTAATCACACTGTTAAACAATAGAATGCCAATTGAAATTTATTAAATATTTTGGATGTTTTTCTACATTTTCATATATATTATATTCTGTGTTGTAGTTGAAATCAAAGTGTATATTATTTTGATTACAAATATTTGCACTGTAAAAATGATAAACAAAAGAAATAGTATTTTTCAATTCACCTCATACAAGTACTTTAGTGCAATCTCTTTGTCATGAAAGTGCAACTTACAAATGTAGATTTTTTTTTTTGTTACATAACTGCACTCAAAAACAAAACAATGTAAAACTTTAGAGCCTATAAATCCGGTCAGTCTTACTTCTTGTTCACCCAGTCTCTAAGACAAACAAGTTTATTTACGTTTACAGGAGATAATGCTTCCCTCTTTGTATTTACAATGTCACCAGAAAGTGAGAACAGGCATTTGCCTGGCAGTTTTGTAGCTGGCATTGCAAGCTATTCACATACCAGACATGCTAAACATTCATATGCCCTTTCATGCTTCGGCTACCATACCAGAGGACATGCTTCCATGCTGATGACGCTCGTTAAATAAATAATGCATTAATTAAATTTGTGATTTAACTCCTTGGGGGAGAATTGTATGTCCCCTTCTCTGTTTTACCTGCATTCTGCCATATATTTCGTGTTATAGCAGTCTTGGATGATGATCCAGCACATGTTTATTTTAAGAACACTTTCACTGCAGATTTCGCAAAACGCAAAGAAGGTACCAATATGAGTTTCTAAATATAGCTACACCACTTGACCCAAGGTTTAAGAATCTGAAGTGCCTTCCAAAATCTGAGAGGGGCGAGGTGTGGCGCATGCTTTGAGAAGTCTTAAAAGAGCAACATTCCAATGCAGAAACTGCAGAGCCTGAAGCACCAAAAAAGACCTTCTGCTGGTGGCATCTGACTCAGATAATGAAAATGAACATGCGTTGGTCCGCAGTGCTTTGGATTGTTATCGAGCAGAACCCGTCATCAGCATGGATGTATATCCCATGGAATGGTGGTTGAAGCATGAGGGACATATGAATCTTTAGCGCATCTGGCACGTAAATATGTTGCAACACCAGCTACAACAGTGCCATGAGATCGCCTGTTCTCACTTTCAGGTGACGTAAACAAGAAGCAGGCAGCATTATCTCCTGCAAATGTAAATAAACCTGTTTGTCTGAGCAATTGGCTGAACAAGAAGTAGGACTGAGTGGACTTGCAGGCTCTAAAATTTTTCATTGTTTTATTTTTGAATTCAGATTTTTGGATGTAATTCTACATTTGTAAGCTCAACTTCCATGATAAAGAGATTGCACTACAGTACTTGTATTTTTCAGTTCACCTAATACTATTTCTTTTGTTTTTTTACAGTGAAAATACTTGTACATCAAAAATAAATATAAAGTGAGCACAGTACACTTTGTATTCTGTGTTGTAATTGAAATCAATATATTTGAAAATGTAGAAAAATCCACAAATATTTCAATAAATGGTGTTCTATTATTGTTTAACAGTGCGATTAATCTCTTGATTAATTTTTTTAATCACTTGACAACCCTAACATAGATACATAAGAGAAAACTGAAACAAGTGCAGTGTGTTTGTATATGTGTACAAGCAGTGAGTTGTGTAAATGCTGACTGAAATCAAAACTGGGATGTGTTGTGTGTTTTTAACGTGTATTCAGTTTTTCCAACAAACAGGAAAAATGATGTTTCAGACAGTGCAATAATGGAGAGTGTTGCAGTATTTCACAGTATAGCTAGAGAATACAAGGAGTTGTGGAGAGCCACAGAGATTGATATACAGGAATTTTTTTGAGACATACAGAATTTTAATATTTTTTAATATTTTATGCAGATCCAATGTAGTGTTAAGTTTTTTGTAGGTATTAGAAATATAAACTGGAGGGAACTATTGATATGTTGAGGTTTTAGTATAGGGATTTATGGTTGCGGTATTGCATGAGAATCTATAAAGCAATGATGCCATGCCCACGTCAATTGAGCTTCATTCCCTGTTGCTGAGTAGGTGCCTCTTCAAGATATCCTTTTATCCTCTTCTCATACCCTATAGCCAGTTAGATTTGCAGAATTTGGCCAAAAGAACAACATCATGTACAATCCTAGCCTTGCATTTAACTTTTGGATTATTGTTGGGAATATGGAGTATGAAGGCTTTGAGCTCAAAGAAGATACTGAATCTTGTCACTCTGGTCAAATGGTCCACTGGTGCTTGCCAAAACACTTGAATTTCTGAATCTTCCCACCTGTATATCGGTGACCTTGTTTACCCCTGGAGTTAGTGTTAACATGAGTTCCCCTCTCCTTTACAGGGTGTAATATATCTTAATTGAAACCAATTATAAAGTTATTCCAGCTTTATGTTAATGAAGTCAGAAACTGAAAAAGCACAGTTTTTCCAATTTCTCTTCTTCCCAGTCTAACCCTGTACCTTGAGCCCAATGTTGACAGTTCTTTATATCAGATTTAGGAAGTGACTTTTAAAGTCATGTGGATGTGTGGCAGGGTGGACTAGGTCAGAAGTCCCCTGCTGGACACCTCACTGCCCTGCCTCACCCTGCCCCAGAATAAGAGCAGGGAGAAGTCCTTGAGGCTGTCTAGGGTGGCTGTAGAAGAACAACCAATCAGAGGGGCTGATGGAGCAGCCAATCTGGGACCAGAAGGGCCCTATATAAGACAAGCAGAAGAGCAGAGAAGTCAGTTGCTGTGTGGAGCTTGAAGAGTGAACACCAGGTACCACTGATAGCTCACTGTGGAGAGCTCACTGCAAACCGGACTGAAGCCCCAGGAAAGGCTGCTGAAGAGCAGCAGGACCAGTGGAAGGTCAGTGCAGGCAGGCTGAAGCCCCTGGGGACTGAGCACAAAACCTGGCCAGGCCAGCGAGGTTACCAAGATAGGCCCCACTAGTCTGACTGAAGATGAGCCCAAGGAGGCCTGCTGAAACACCACCATCTGCGGGTACCAACATGGGCCTTGGCTGGTTGGTTGAAGAAGGCAGTGCCTCTGGAAGAAGCCTTAGAGCCACGGCCCCATACCAGGACCATAAGAAGAACTTGGACTGTAAACCCTGCAAGTGGGGATAGTATGGCTCAGCCAGAATTGCTGAAGACCTGACGAGAAAACCATCGGCCAGAGGGGCGCTACCCTGTGAAAAGAACTGTTTGCAGGCATTATCAGCCAGAGAAAGGGGGCACTTGCGAGAGGCAGGTGCTGACCCCGTTACAGGATGCTGTTTGCATCAATGATCAAATTGAAAAGGATACTTCTACAGTGCCATGCCTATCTTCTCTGTTCTCCCATTGTTTACCTCAGAAAGTACCTTGGAACTGTGTACTGGTAGCAATTGTGTGGTGGGAGTTTGTTCTGTGATTCCCTGAGTGACCATTTTAAGTTTTTTCTCTTAAATCTTTTTCATTTTAATAAATTCCTCAGTTTTTCCATTTTTAGAATTTGTATTGGAAAATTAGGTGGAATTTCTCTGTGGAGCTGGATTAATTTCCAGATCATATTGTCTTGGAGTCTTCTATACCAGAAAGAGAGAGTTTGTCAAATCCTAGTCTATGTATTTACTATAGTAAATACTGTGAAAATTGCAAATACTGATGTTGGGTAACAGAGGTGGGGTTTTTTGAAACGTTACATCTTTTAATTTTTACATATTTTATCAGCAAGTTACTCATAAAGTAATTCATGTATATTGATTCTCCTTTTTTCTGTCTTTCTACATTCCCTGTTTCACTATGCTGCCTTTTAACCTTCTTCCACTCCTTTTTTCTCTTCCTTCCTTCATCTTACCTTCTCAGTTTCTTTTCCTTTCTCCATATTCTTTTGTCCCTTTTTCCCACCCCCGTCTTATGGCTTTATGATCTTCTGTAGGCCTGCAGCCATAGTCTATATACACCAGAACAGTGGTTGTCAATCTTTTTTGTCCCATGAAAACCCTAGCATCCCACCTCATGAAGCTGTGGAGCCTCCTCCCATTTAGCAGTATGAGAAAGACATGGTGATTGTGATCCCCTGACATCTGTTCACAACCCCCATATGGTTCAGTACCTCCAGGTCCAGAACCCATGTACAAGAACAAAAAGATCATATACTTGAGTGAAACGTGGATAGATAGGGTTTGGATGCTATTTTCACAATCACAAAGCACTTTACTGAAAGTGTTGTAAGTTGATATTTACCCCCGAGTAAATGTTATCAGTTTCCTGCTGGTACATATTACCTTTTATGTACAACAAAGGATTTCTTCTTACTATAACTGTACCTATATCTCTATACAGTGTGTATATTTCCATGCAGCCTTCACCTTGGAGTGTATCCTTAATAATAATGAAAATATTGTGTTGACACTTTCATTATTATGTGTCAGGAAAACTGAAGCAATATGGAATCATTTTATAGTAGCTGGTGTCCGTTAAAACATTGTTCTACTAAAACTGATGTAGTAAATGCCTTTCCTGTAAAATTCATGCAGGACAATATTCAACTGACACTATTTGGGAATTACAGTTTCTTTATGACTGTGACATAATTCAATGCAGATTTAATGCTCTAAAATAATTAATTATTCTGATGTCAGATCAATTGATTGTGTTATTTTTAAGTATAATCTGTAAAGTCTGCCATCTTATAAATATATAAAAGAATAAATTATGAGCTATGCACTATACAAGTATATAATTGCATGAAATGTCTTCTGGTGATATCCATAAATCATGAAAAGAGCTAGTGACATTTCCGCCATAAATCCATGATGAAATTCCCTTTCAATTTATGGTATATTTATTATTTTTTGTATTGTTAAATATAAGTTCAGAACTCTTTGTGCAAACAGCTTGGGAGCCCTATCCATATTGGTATGAGAATAGTTCCATTTAGTTAGAAATTGACAAACCTTGTCTAAAATAAAATGGATTTATGCACATAAAAACAAGGAAATTCAGAATTAAGACTGAAGCTGTGGTCTAAGGATGTGTGTGTTATAAAATGCTGGGCCCCAAAAGAGGTTGAGGGGCCATTGCGTAAGAGTATTGGGAAGAGAAAAAGGAAGTCTGACAGAGCCACAAACTCTCTTTTTCAGTCTCCAAGTGAACGCAGAGGCTCAAGGATTAGCTGTCGGCTCCAATTTTTCTGCCATTGCCAAAAGATATTTATAATTTTTATTTGGCCACTGATTTGGAATCTTAACTGAGTCATGTAATTTTTAATATATATTCCTCTTTATCTTTTGTGCTTTAATATAGTACTAATTATTAAAACAACTGAAAGGAGGAAAGAGACACCACTTGTGGAGGACTATGGGAATTGACAAGACAACTAAGAAATAGTGTAACAAGACACTGGGCTTTGGAATATACACCCAGTGGGCCTGTTTTGGCTTTTGGGTCCTTTTGGTGGGAAATGTAGTCACCAGACAGACAAGGGGTTACCTGACCAATTGTTATGTGATTGCCTGCGGAAGATTATATAAAGAAAGGCCTGGCTCAGCAATGGGAATATGAGGTAAGACCCTGAGGGAAGTCCCTGCATGTGGACCTGTCAGGAGACCTTGGAAATAGCCAAGATGTGTCCTAGCCCTCACCAGTTTACAGAAAGTGAGATAGGTAGGGTTGCCAGGCATCCAGTTTGTGACCGGAATGCCCAGTCGAAAAGGGACCTTGGCAGCTCTGGTAGGTACTGCTGACTGGGCTGTTAAAAGTCCAGTCGATGGCGCAGCAGGAACCCAGGACTAAGGCAGACTCCCTGCCTGCCCTGGTTCCGTGTGGCTCCCAGAAGCAGCCGCCAGGTCCCTGCAGCCCGTGGGTGCATGGGCAGCCGGAGAGGCTCCACGTGCTGCCCCTACTCTGAGTACCGACTCTGCAGCTCCCATTGGCTGGGTACCACGACCCCTCATTTCTGGCCTGCCCAGAGTCCATACCCTTGCCCCAGGCCGGAGCCCTCTCCTGCACCCCAGAGCCCAACCCAATCCTCTACCCCAGCCCGGTGAAAGTGAGTGAGGGTGGGAGAGAGCGAGCAATGGAGGGAGGAGGAATGGAGCGAGTAGTGGGCGGGGCCTTGGAGAAGGGACGGGGCACGAGTGTTCAGTTTTGTGCAATTGGAAAGTTGGCAACCCTAGAGAGAGGCCTTTGTTGTCTGGTGTCCTGCAGTACATTGACTAATATTTTTGTTAATAAAACTAACCCTAAGGAAAGGGACATGGGGACTGAACTTGAGAATTCAGGCTTTATTTTGACTAACCTGGTTGGTGAATCTGCCCACTGGTTTACAGATACACTCCTCTTCAGAATCTCTCTGCTTTCATATATCCCTCTCCTCACTTGCCAACCTTTGTTTCTAGGCTCTTATATTTTCCTCTACTTCCCTTTCCCCTCCCCCCAGTTTGTCTCTGGCATTCTCAGCAGCAGAGGTTTATAATCACAGTTTGAACTTTTGTTCCAATGCTTTTTTGGTGCCTGTGGAAATAGAATCATGTAACTAACTAGGCTCATGTAGTACCAGTCAGTTTAACATTATTGCTGCCACCATCAAAGAATATTATAGCGCAGAAGCGCAGACATGATCATGCAGTGCAATCAATCTGTGGGCTTTTCCTGCTTGAGTGTTTAAAAAGAAATGTGGGAGGATGCACGAAAACACAAGACTCCCATGTCCTGTGTCCAGTTTCACTCCTTTATGCAGTACAATCTCTTTAAAAAGGAAACACAATAAATAATTTTTCAGGTTTCTTTGCAAACAATGTGTGGATATTTGTTTACCCCTTCCACCCCAATGTTGTTTTCAAAACTGTTTTAGCAAAATATAAGCAAGTGTGTTTGGAATTCTCTAGCTTCACTCCCATACATTCTTATACACACATTCAGATGTAAAATGAAAGGTATCACCTGGGTCAGACTACACGCAACACGATGCTTCATTTGAGCTGTGGAGAAGAGAAGCAGCCGAGCATTCCCATGAAACATAGAATGATGCTTATGACGGTTTCTTTGAATGCCACAAACAGCACAGAGGGGCTGTCATGGCACATCAGCCTTTATCCACTACACAATCTGTGTCAGTATAGTGAAGCAAAACAGCAGTATATGCGTTTAGTTAACTTCTCCCAAGTCTTCAATTGACAGACGGATGAACAGTTCCTATGAAGTTGTGTTGGAGTCTCATCTGTTTATTTGTGGGCTTCTCTGACTCCATTAATTTATTATTAATGTATCAAATTATGCTGCCTATCCCAGAGGTCAGCTCATCATTTACGTCTTCCATGTAGACTGAAATAAATCTTACTGTTGTGACAGGCCCCTCTCTGTTCCTTGATGCTGCTAGCACGGTGCACAGCGCTTCCTTTGATCCAGTGATTTTTAATTTATTTTTACCCCTTACAAAATTGCAGGACACTTTGAAAATAAATCTCCAGGAAATGTCATGTGTGAAGCTCATTGCATGTTGGATTAAGCGGGGTGGGAGGAGAAGGGAACTAATTAAAAAGGGAAGACAAATATATGCTTGGATATTTAAATCAAAACAACTTGTTAAGTTGAGAGACTTTTTAAAAATAAAATCTTTCTTACATTCATTCTGCACTCCCCCCTTCCCACCAATCTTTCAACACATTCATCCTCAACTCCAGGCGAAGTGCTGATGGATAAAAAGAACCATATGCATGGGCAGCGGGATGGGGGTGAAAAACTTGTAAACTGAAAATGGGAGATAACTAAGCACTCAGACCTAGTACTGATGTGATTACTAGTTATTATGAATCATACTTCAGGTAATGGGTCCTAAAGTGACTCTTCAAACCTTATTATACCGGAGATGGGGGAACATTCCTTCACTGATTACATTGATATAAGAAACGTGGGTCATTCTAGCTTAGTTCAGGTCGAAGCTTTGAAAAACTTTTTATATGAAAGATTGAAGCAGGCAGTTCACTCTACTGTAGCATTAACGTTGTTGTCCTGGAAAGCAGCGGTGATGGTTGAACTGCTGTTTTTTAATTCAGATTTTTAGTTTTTAAAACAAAGCTAGAAGAGGGATGACTGACACCAAAGTTTCCCAGCATTTCTATCTTTTAGTAGATGCCAGGAGGAGCAATATGACATGTACTTAATTATATGATTATGGGCCTCTGATTTGGAAGGCTGGTTTTGAGGCAGTCTTCAAAATCCTTCTGCTGAAGTGTTGTCCTGGTCTTGAGACATGTTTATTATTAAAGTTAGTGAGGTTCACTAAAGACTGATACTATGATGTGGTTTGGTTTTTTTCCCTGTTTGCTTTGCAAGACCAAATTAATTTATCTTGCATGACGCATATGAAATCATGTTTGGAGTTCGGTCTCAACTGGCTGCATTCCCTGCATAGCTGGATATGTGCCTGTGCCTTTTTTCTGAATTAAAAGGAATACTACTAGTTAGAGATTTCATTAACTGCAGTCATGGATAGGGTACATCATCACCCGATGTTCAGTTTACTTGTCTCTCTCTGTCTCTCTCTCTCTCGCTAAAATTCTAATTTATTTGCAGTGCCTGGCCCTGTACCTGCAAAATCACTAAAAGGGACCCCATTTGAAGACAAGATCTTCCTGAACTGGAAAGAACCTCTGGATCCAAATGGCATCATTACGCAGTATGAGGTAATAGAAAGAACATCTAGGAAGCTTAGGGTGACCAGATATCCCAATATTAGGGGCTTCGTCTCATATACACCACCACCCCCAAAAAAAGTGTACCAATTTTTCACACTTTCTATCTGGTCACCCTAAGGAAGTTGGAAAGTGGGGGAATAATTACTAATTATTTTACGTGCTTATGGTTTGCAGAAAGATTCTGTTCAATTAGCTGTTACTCTGTTTCACAGAATAATAGAATTATTGTGGTGACTAGAGTTTGTCACAATGCGTAATAGTATTGATTGGCCTTGTCAAGAAGCATTGCTGTTTGGCTATCACAAATTATGGAATCCATGAGTGAAACACTAATTTTAAATCTTGTAATATTAATATACAGTCTTCCAAAGCCATGATTTAGTGGAGACCTGGGGAATCTTATTTGTGGAAAGAGAAGGTTACACACACAAATGTGAAGAGGATTATTAATGGTGAAATTGACTTATCTAAGCTTTGCCGTAACTTTGGCTACCAAGTTTGGCTTCAAGGAAACCAGCACACAAATTCTAGAAAGATTCTTTTTTATGATTAGATGTGTGAGCCCTTGAAAAAAACATACACCCACAGGGAACTTGGATGCAGGCACTTTCAAAATGTGCAGACTCTGGGGAAGAGTCTATCTTTCTGTCTTTCTTTTTTTTTAAGTGGAGGAGGGAGGAATCTTAATGTGTACTAATTTGTTAATTCATTAAAACATAAAAATACTTGAATTTCTAGTGTGTGCAGGCTCTGCACTATGCTAAAGGAGTTCTTGAGTGTATCACTGCTGGGTTTGAATATCCTAGCATGATTTTAGACAGTGTTTGAATGTGACTTTTGGAAGAGGTAGAGTAAATAAGGTATGCTCCTTGCTAGCTTATAGGTATTAAGAATGTAGGGAGATAGACGAGAGAAGGGTATGTATAGTGGTAAAGAAGAGTGAAACAGATTGTATTTTAATACCTATCAATAAAATAACATTCAGCAAATACCATATTCTCAAGATGTCTACTGTCAGGTATCTGCATGCCATCTATCTCCTTTATAAATAAGAAAATAGATAATATTCTGCCCGTGTCTGCCAAAAGCCCTAACATAATTTTTAAAACAATCATTTTAACAGGTCAGCTATAGCAGTATAAGGTCATTTGATCCTGCTGTCCTAGTGGCGGGACCCCCACAGACTGTGTCAAAGGTCTGGAACAGTACGCACCATGTGTTTTCACATCTGCACCCTGGTACTACCTACAAATTCTTTATACGTGCCAGCACAGTCAAAGGGTTTGGACCAGCGACAGCAATCAATGTAACAACCAACATCTCAGGTAACTGAAAAAACAAAGGGCAATTGTTTTGTACAGTATGTTTCTGAGACTTTAAAAATGAGGGGGAAAACAAATGAGCATGCACTCCACCCATTTAAAGCAGTTCAACTTTACTGGGAATGTTTTGGGATATATTCTCTAAATACTACTACTGGAGTAGCAAGGGTATGCAGGTACATTAAAAGAAAATTATGCATCTATAATTTTAAAATTTTTAAATATTGTGCTTTTCACCCAGGGATTTCAGAGTGCTTTGCAAACGTTAAGTAATTAAGTCTCGCAATGTTTTTTGAGTTAAGTATTACACTGGTTTTGCAGATCGGAAGTGAGGTGCAGAGCAAATAACTGATTTATCTACAGGTGACACAGTAATTTAATGACAGAACAAGGAAGCAGAATCACGGAATACTGGTGCTAATTGTCTTAAAAATCTCAATGTAATGAAAACTAGAGAACTACAGAATAAAGATATAAACAATTTGATAGGAAAATACTGGTAGATGTAATTGTGTTACCCTTTAATATTGTTCTCAAAGAATAAGGCTACAGCTGGCAACCAGTAAAATTAGTCTCAAGCCATACTTGGAGATTTAGTTGATTATATGACATGGTAACTTCAGAACTGGACAGACAATAGAAAGATAAGTCAGTTGAAAACCTAAAACAGTGCTAAGCAAGTTATTTCCTTCAACTCACTGTTGGGATTGTTTTCAGAGTAGCAGCCGTGTTAGTCTGTATTCGCAAAAGAAAAAGGAGGACTTGTGGCACCTTAGAGACTAACAAATTTATTTGAGCATAAGCTTTTGTGAGCTACAGCTCACTTCATCGGATGCATTCAGACCTCACAAAAGCTTATGCTCAAGTAAATGTGTTAGTCTCTAAGGTGCCACAAGTCCTCCTTTTCTAGTTAGGATTGTGCATCATCCTGCTCAGTCTGAGGAGTAGATCACCAGGACAACGCCCCTTCTTGTGGTTGCATACTATGGTTTGTCTCTTTGTGGGTCTGCAGCCCCTCTCTCGTTCCATGAGCTGCTGCTGCCTCTTCCTGACTTAGCCCTCTGGCCAGGTCACTCGACATATTTTCCCCTCCCAGCATACCAAAGTCTTCCTTCAGCCATCCTAGGCAGTCTGCCCATTCACTGCCTTGTAGTGCCACACCTTCAGTGGCTGACAGAGGAACCTGGGACCACCCTCTACTCCAAGTTCCGGCTCAGGGATCCTGTAGCCAGCCATCAGTTCCCTTCTAGATCTTACTGCCTTCCCCAGAGCCTTGTCCTACATTCCTGGCTTCCCTGCTCTCTGGGTTTGCCAGACCAACACACCTCCCTTCTCCCAGGGAGTGACTGCAGACTTTCCTGGCAGCCCCCTTCTGTTTCCCATTTCTTGTTTCCATAGTCCCATCTCAGCTTGTTCCTCCCCAGCTGGGTGCCCTCACTCAGTCTGGGAATTACTTAGTCACCTGATTCCTCTTAGCTGTGGCCTTTTGGGTTAATTAGCCCACTTCTTAGCCTTCATTAACCCTTTCAGGGCAAGCATGGGGTGAACACGCCATCACAGCCTCATTCTGCTATATTGATGTCTTGAAATGTTTCTAAAACATGGGGGTCCCATTTTTCCAAATGTTACTGTAAATCTCTGTGTGAAGCCCTCCTCATGCAATATACTTGGACTTGTGTGAGGCATGTGACTTGTTACCACACAACATTTTGATTTAAAAAAAACTAGAACAATATAAAATTAACATTGCATACATTAAAAACTGTGCTGAGGGGTCTGAAAATGTAACTCTAAACAGGGAATTGTCATCAAGCAGGTTTGTTTCCAGTGGGAGACTCACAGGGATCAGTTTGTGGCCCTTTTTATCAATGACCTGGAAGAAAACAAACAAAAAAAATTATCCCTAATAAAGTTTGCAGATGATACAAAAACTGAGGGATTGGTAAATAATGAAAAGGACAGATCACTCATCCAGAGCAATCCAGATGGCTTGGTAAACTGGGCTCAAGCAAACAATACGGTTTTAATATGGCTAAATGTAAATGTATACATATGGGAACAAAGAATGTAGGTCATACTTACAGGCTGAGGAAATCTACCCTGGGAAGTAGTGACTCTGAAAAAGATTTGGGAGTTGTGATAGATAATCAGCTGAACATGATCTCCCAGTGTGATGCTGTGGCTGAAAGAGCCAATGTGATCCTGGGATGAATAAACGGGAAAATCGAGTAGGAATAAAGAGGTTATTTGACCTCTGTATTTGGCACTGGTGTGACCTCTGCTGGAATATTGTGTCCAGTTCTGGTGCCCACAATTCAAGAAGGATGTTGATAAATTGGAGAGGATTCAGAGAAGAACCAGGAAACTGATTAAAGGATTAGGAAACAAGTCTTACAGTGATATAAACTCAATAAATTCAATCTATTTAGCTTAACAAAGAGAATGTTAAGCGGTGACTTTATTATAGTCTTGTAAGTATCTACATGGGGAACAAATATTTAGCAATGGGATCTTGAATATAGCAAAAGAAGGTATGACATGATCCAATGGTTGGAAGTTAAAGCTAGACAAATTCAAACTGGAAATAAGGTGTAAATTTTTAATGGTGAGAGTAATTAATCATTGGAACAATTTATGCAGGATGGTGGTGGATTTTCCACCCACTGACCATGTTTACATGTAGTTTCATTTAAATTTTGAGCACTCTAATGTGTCATGCAACCAGCCATTATCTTTTTATTTTCTAGTGAAGTATAATACCCTTAGGAATGAACTTCCTTATTCTCCAGCTTCTGCTAATGCAGTATAAGTTCTGGGAATTAAATAACGAATACATTTTTATTTCTTTTTAAAGTGGAGTAATTAGTCTGCTGTCCCCATTTCTCATACAGCTCATTCTTCCTATTCTGTCCTCTTCCCTTGCACTTCATTTCCCCACTTAGCCCTTGGTTTTCTTTCTTCCCACCCCCACCAACCTCCCAAATGGTCTGCCTATAAGTTTTATTTTCACTTAAAAGTTTGAATTGAGAGACTTAAAACACATCCCAATTTAATGCAATGAAGTTAAGTGACCCCAGTCACTTTTTTAGTGTTGCTGAGTGCCTGGCTGGAAAAGGGAGCCAGAAATTTCCCTTTAAAATGCCTCCTCAAGGAATACTCGCAGGTGATACTTCAAAGGGAAACTACTGCCTCCCCTCCTTGCCCAGTGTGATCCTTGGCAGTGCTACAGAAGTGGTAGAGCAGCTTTTAGCTTCACTAGGCTGATTTAGAAGCAATATTTTATCACTCTCCCCAATCTAGTAGTGTACGTCTATTCTTCCTTTAAAAGTCAACATGAAACTTGAAAGGATCCTAAAATATTGAGGGCCATGGAGAGAGATTATAGAGGCTGTTGGGGGGTGGGTGTATGAAGACAGGTGGTTAAAAAAGTGGAAAGAGGAGGCTAAAGAGAGATTTACAGACTTCTTGTTCCTTTTCTGCAAAAGCCTGTAAACAACAACAAAGTACCAATGTCATTTACAAATGGAGGAAGAATACATATGTAGTCACCTTCTCCCATCATTTCCACTCCTTATCCTGAATGAACCTATCTAACCTAATGGATATGGGGATATTTACAGGGGTTTTTTTTTATCACTGGTGGAGTTCCAGATATGCAACAGGGGGTCCCTGGCTGAAAAATCATCAAAAAGACTCTAGCAGCCTGTGAAAATGTGACTTTGTGCAATTTTTGTGCAGGTACAGAATCTAACGAAAATTCACAATGCTTCAGCTACTTTGATTCTTGCTTCTTCTTTTTTTCCTTAACATTAATCAGCTCCCACTTTACCGGACTATGAAGGAGTTGATGCATCTCTCAATGAAACTGCCACTACCATAACTGTACTGTTGAGACCAGCTCAAGCCAAAGGTGCTCCTATCAGGTATTTACTTAAAAAGCAAACAAAGAGTTTCTGTAGTAGATTGCATGTTGCCTAGCAGCTAATAAAGCAATTCATGTCTAAGTGATATTCATTTGACATTTATGTCAGGAGATTTGTTTTTCCCGGTTAGAGAGAGACTACAAATAGACCTGTAGTTAATAAGAGTAAATTCTTCAACGGGTTTTAGATATTCATTACCTGAATCATCAACCTATCTGTTCTGTTTCAATTAGCCCACCCCACCCCCCCGTTCAGAACCATTTCATTTCACTTCCTCTCTTGGTATCTGTGGAGTATGAGGTTTGAAAGTATTTGTCAGAAAGCAAATTTGAAGATAACACTGCCTCTCCAGTATTTTAAATCAGCTATAATATAATGCATTTCATAGCTATTATTGGAAAATTGGAAGCTTGGAGGAAATAGGAGAATAATAGTGGTGAATACAAACTATATGACCTTTTTTCTTCTTCCTGAAGTGCTTATTAGAAATCAAGTTATAGCTATTAAATTTTATTTGGGGTGTCCCTTAATCATATTAAAATATTTCATGTTATATTAATTTTGAGAGACCTTTCTCTATCTCCTTCCAGTTGAAAGATAATTCAATTCTGTTTGCAAAGATTAATCTACATCCAGTTTTAATTTCTCATTGTTGGTGGGAAATCCATGTTTGGTTTCTGTTTGACAAAGACTTTTGTTTAACTAATATTTTTGCTTGAATAGGACAGTACTTCATCCACATTAAGGTACAAAATATGAGCTGTTTGTAAACACCATTTTTATTCAGAATAAAGCAGTCTCAAGAGTAGCTTGGTACTGTCGGTTGAATAGCTTAGAATAGATTTGTGTTCAGATGTTTACATCTGTAGGATTGGTCACCGTTTCAGTCTTTCAGATGTCTAGTTGTACAGACAAACCAAATATGGACTAACCAGATTTCACTCCTTATCACAGAGATGAAGAGTTTGTAATTCTACAGCCTTGCTGTTGGTGGTGTTAATTTGATTATTGACACAGGAGATAACTACTTAGATTCATTTCCTTTTTAGAAATTATATCCATAAATAAAACTATAAACCAGGGATAGTCAATAACTTTTTGTCAAGGTCCAAATTTCTTGGTCAAAGTAGAGTAAAGGTCCTGACTCCAGAGAAAATTATTTAAAAAATAACAATAATGATGATAATAAGTAAATAAAGATTTTGGGATCCATTCAAAAACATTTGGCGGTCTGCTTTTGGCCCATGGCCCACCTGTTGACTGCCCCTCCTATAAACCATTGAAGCTCCTGGATAGCAACACATGGTGTTCTGCAAGTGGTGGTCCCTGTGTGCAGTCTACTGTGGGTATGCATGAGCCTGACGCTGGAGAATTCTTGCAAGCAGTGTCCATTGTTCTGCACCTGCTCCCCTGATATCTTCTTGCTCTGCATTGAGAGTAGAAGGGGTGGCATGGACCAGCCACTGCATGGCCTGAGTTGGAATCTCCAGTGTCCAGAGCTTCTCCTTTCTCTTCAGCTTCCTTTACTCAAAGCTGTAAATATTTCAAAACTTGCTTGTTTTATCTTTAGTGTTAGGGCATTTTTTAAGTATAACTAGGGGCTAGTCAGATTCCCCACCCCAGGGAACTCCCTCCTGTCCCCACTAATTCTTGGTCAGTGATGACCCCTGGCACTGCCTGTGCTGACTCAGGGAAGTGCATGTGTTTACCAGGTGTAGTATTTATCATCCCTTCCATAGCCGTACCCAGCATATGTTGTAATTCCAGCTTAAAAAGCACCTCATGGAAAAGGCTATGAGGCTCCAGTCATACCCAGGCTAGGGGATACACCTGTTACATTGGCCAGAGTCATCAAGGAACACACCTCCCTAGCATGAGGCCTGAAATAGGAGCAAGGGAGATTACACCAACAGGCCCTCTATCAAAGTTTCCTCAGGAAAGCAGGGAATGCGCTTATAAGCACAAGAGCAGATTCTTCCTTTAAGTCCATTCTGAAGAGGGCTGATCTCTCCACCATCCTGTTCAAGTCTGGCAAGTCTTCACCCACAGCTCCCAAATACTTCAAATATCTTAAGTCCCAGGGCCTCGATAAAAAGTCTCATTGCAGCAAGGTTCTATATATACACACACTAGCCCTGAAGAGGAAATACGATAAACATCCCTACAAACCAAGGCCTATTCCTCGGCTATTTTAGCATCAGCAATCCTATAGAACCACCTTATAAATGACAGAGGGTGAAAGGTCACAATATCCTGGACTTTCTATGTCAACCACATCAACCCAACATCACCAATAGATACTTTTGACAAAATGCTCAAAAGTGGCAAACCATTATTGATGCCATTTCTACCAGAGCCTCATGTATCCTCTAGTGACTATCTAGCATTCTTTTCCCATAACTGGAGAGCAATAACGATGGACCAGTGAGTAGTGGACATCAAACCTTCCAGCTATACCGTCAAGTTTTTCTCCCTATTCCCTTTTCCATCCCTCTTCATGGATCAATCTTATGAGGAGGTCCTTCTCTAGGAGATAGAATTTCTCCTCCTACAAGAAGTGATAGTTCAGGAGCCTCATCAACGCCAAGGAAAATGGTTATACTTGAAATATTTCCTGATTTCCAAAAAGAAAGGGGAGTTGAGACCCATTCTCTACCTGCAACAACTCAATATTTTTATTCAAGAGCTAAAATTCCATATGGTTATGCTGGCATCATTAATACCATCTCTGGAAAAGAACACATGATTTACAGCTCTCTATATGAAAGAGGTGTACTTTTATGTAACAATTCCCTCTTCCCACAGAAAATCCCTCAGGTTTATGGTGGGTCCCGACCACTATCAATATAGATTGTTTCAATTCAATCAGGCGACTGCAGCTCTAGTCTTCATAAAAGTGTTCTAGTAGTAGCAGCACAGTTCAGACAGACTGACTTCACTATCTTCCCATATTTAGATGCACTTGCATCAACCTCATTCCTGCAGCAGGTTAGGAGCAACCAATGAAAATTTAAAGTGAAAAATGGAGTAGTGAACAGACAGTGAAAAACGGAGACAGTGAAATAAGAAGCGTGAAAGTGGAAATGTTGGGGAAAGGAAAGTGTGTGTGTGTGTGTATATGCATACATTGCATATAATTCTAATATGTAATCATAAAGAATTACATTTGAAAAAAATTGTTCATATTACAGGGAAAATGGTTTTCATGGGTTTGCAAAACTACTAGAACTAATTTAAGAGGTTCTTAGAATTGTGAACTCCAGTGGATCACCCTTCCCTATTTGTTCTGACTGAAGAAGCAACAAAGAGGTGAACAGTGGGGTTAATTGTTAAACAATGGGACTGTTTTTGACAGCCTGGTTGACTCCCAACAAAAGAAAACTTACAAGTTTACCACTTTTTATTTATATGCTGAAATTATGCAGCTGTGTTAGTTTTAAAGGAAAACGTGTATAGTGTAGCAGAGAAGTCCAGAAACAAATACAAAGGTAAATCAAATTCACAAACTCACAGTTGGTCAGATTGTGACATCCACCACTAGTGTTTCAGGATTTTTTTCCCTCGCAACTTCATCAGTCTCATACCATCTTTATACCATGGTGACCCATGAAGATGATGTAGATGGCATGTTTAGAATATTGATAGTTGAAGATAACTATTGGCCTGGTAGGGTATTGTATTGTGGTCTGTTGGCACAAACCCTAAAAGAGAATGAATTAGTTTTCAGTCTAGAAAGATGCATAGTAATTTATCAGAGTCCATTAAGGCCTTTTCTTCCACTGAGAAGATACTGTCCGCTTCCCTTATGTCCCCAAACTTCATAGTATTTGCCAAACAAAGAAATTCAGACATATGGTCTTCACACTGAACCTTCAGTCAGGCTGAAGTATTTCCCCACCAAGAGTTTTGAAATTTAGCTTCTAAGGGCAGGCCAATAAAATAGATCCTTCGCCCTAGCAGGAAAGGTGTGTCCTTTCCTCAAATAGTTGATGCAAAGGTCTGTCCATGACAAAGTTACTACCTGTACTTCCATACCGAGCATTACAACAAGATCAAAGAGTGGCCAGCTACATGTGTTTAATTAGAAGCACTTGGGACAAGCCACTGAATGGCATAGTGACCATGAGATTGAATGCTTGACATGTTCACATTACTGTACATACATTAATTCTTGCAAGACTTGGGTGGAGGGGGAAAAAAATAAGTGTGTCTCCTCATCTCATTTTGCCAGTGGGGAAACTGAGGAGGAGGTTGTTCCTTGCCCAGGGCAACAGAGAGAGTCAGAGGAATAGCTGTGGTTAAATTCAGACCTTCTTGGCTTCCTGTTTTCTTTATTATTATTCTTCATTTGCCCCCACTTCCCCTTTATTTTGAATACATGCAGCAAAACACAACAATCTGTGTGGAACATAACAACATTCTAGAATACAGCCTATGATAAAGTGATTTCCAGAGACTCGCCATTAAGTCCCCGGTTACTGGTTCTATGATGTAGTATAGTATTTTATACACCCTGCTCAGGAAAGCCTTTGCTGTGATGAACTACAGAATAACAGAGTCCTTTGCATATAACTTGCATATGTTGATCTATAATATATGTGAAAACTTTAAACTTAAACAACATATGCAGCTGAACATTTGATTAAAAATGAGAGAAGGGGCAGAATGTTGAATCCTTTAAGAAGATTATTATTGACATTAAAAAACAAAAATATCTACTTTTGCTTTCCCAATAATCAATACAAATCTGTTCTCATTCTGTCCATCTCAGATCCAGCATAGTCTTAGCAGGTGGTACACAATGAGCCATAGACTCTAATAATTGCTTCAACCAAATCCAGATAGTGAAGAGACTCAGCTGTACAATGAACATTTTGAGCAAAGTTTAGTCTGAGGTGATCAGATACTATGGTGATGGGCATGTATCAGAACCAGAACAGTTGTACATAATATTAAAAGGTCTTAAATCTTTCCCACTTAATTAGCACACTTGATAAACTGCATTAACCATAAAGAACCAACATATTCCTAGATGAGTTAGTGTAGACAGTCATAAATTACAACAGAAAATAGTAATATTTGTAACACAAAATAGAACTACTAAAGATATGCCAGCATCTTTAGACAAACCCTAAAAGGGAATAAATTAGTTTTCAGTCTAGAAAGATACATAGTAATTTATCAGAGTCCATGAAGGCCTTTTCTTCCCTTATGTCCCCAAACTTCATGGTATTTGCCAAACAAAGAAATTCAGACATACGGTCTCCACACTGAACCTTCAGTCAGGCTGAAACAGTACAAAACTTCATTTCTTCTCCTATTTATCTCTTTCTCTAATTTTCTCCTCCCTTTTGTGTGCTGGCTGCCAGCAAGATGAAGAGAATATGACTTGTATCCTACAGATTTCTTCAACTAGACAGTGGCCCATGTAAGTGCCCTCTTAGGGTATGGGGCCTCACCTATATATTAATGAGTATGCCAAAAAACTTAGTTGTGAAGCACTTAGGACTGCTGCTCAAACAACATGCTTGACTCAAACACTCAAAAGCAAGAAAATGAAAAGTAAAGTCTTCCAACCATACATACTCTGTACTCTTCCACCCCCTGGACCACACTATACCATTATTACAACCTCTTCACACCTCAGACCAGACACTGCAACCTTATGGATCTTCCCCATACACTCCTTTACCAAGCTACTCTCCCTTAACAATATTATTTGTGGATGTTTGGTGTAGTGATGTGTGTTCTGGGAGGGATAGTTTTGGTAAAGGATGTGATGTAAGAATGGCATCTTAATGGCCCTGACTGGACTATTTAAATTTCCATATACCTTTTGAGCCTTCACTTTTGCATTTGGAGAACATTTCAAAAGACAGTATGCACAAGCCTTTTAAAATTATTGACAAGAGGGATAAAAAAAAATCTGTAGTTGAAGAATGGAAATAACCAATGTATTTTTTTTCTTTGTCTGCTAATTATGGCTGCTAAAATGCATTTAAGAGAAATAATGCTAATTTTTTTTCTTAACTATAAAAAATCATTATATAACCCCAAGCATCCCAACAGACTCTGACTATGCACATACTTCTGACCTTCCTTCTACAGTTTGTAGTTTTTAAGCCACAGTGGCCTGCAAAATCAGTTTCATCATAATCATTTTTGGGGAGGAGAAGGGGATTTTTAATTTGGACTATGAGCTGCCAATGTGATATGGCTGTGAAAAAAGCTAATGCAGTTTTGGGATGCATCAGGAGAAGCATTTCCAGTAGGGATAAGGTGGTTTTAGTACCATTATACAAGGCAATGGTGAGACCTCACCTGGAATACTGTGTGCAGTTCTGGTCTCCCATGTTTAAAAAGGATGAATTCAAACTGGAGCAGGTACAGAGAAGGGCTACTAGGATGATCCGAGGAATGGAAAACTTGTCTTATGAAAGGAGACTTAAGGAGCTTGGCTTGTTTAGCCTAACTAAAAGAAGGTTGAGAGGAGATATGATTGCTCTCTATAAATATATCAGAGGGATAAATACAGGAGAGGGAGAGGAATTATTTAAGGTCAGCACCAATGTGGACACAAGAACAAATGGATATAAACTGGTCACCAGGAAGTTTAGACTTGAAATTAGGCGAAGGTTTCTAACCATCAGAGGAGTGAAGTTTTGGAATAGCCTTCCAATGGAAACAGTGGGGGCAAAAGATCTATCTGGCTTTAAAATTAAACTCAATAAGTTTATGGAGGAGATGGTATGATGGGATAATGTGATTTTGGTAATTAATTGATCTTTAAATATTCATGGTAAATAGGCCTAATCCCCTGAGATGGGATATTAGATGGATGGGATCTGAGTTACCCAGGAAAGAATTTTCTGTAGTATCTGGCTGGTGAATCTTGCCCATATGTTCAGGGTTTTGCTGATCGCCGTATTTGGGATCGGGAAGGAATTTTCCTCCAGGGCAGATTGGAAGAGGCCCTGGAGGTTTTTCGCCTTCCTCTGTAGCATGGGGCACGGGTCACTTGAGGGAGGATTCTCTGCTCCTTGAAGTCTTTAAACCATGATTTGATGACTTCAATAGCTCAGACATAGGTGAGGTTTTTCGTAGGAGTGGGTGGGTGAGATTCTGTGGCCTGCGTTGTGCAGGAGGTCGTACTAGATGATCAGAATGGTGCCTTCTGACCTTAGTATCTATGAATATATGATTTTCTGAAAATTCAAGCCTGACTCAGATGACATGCTTCACATTTTGCAGTATATTATGATGCAAAATATCAAAAGTATTGCAGTGAATTAAATGGACACTGTTAAAGTTGAATTGGCTAATATGTATCTCTTCTACCTCACTCCCACAGTCATATTTTTGGCTAATAAAAAGACAATATTCCTCTGAAGGTGAATAAGCTATTGACACCCTCACTCTAGAAGGACTGATATGAAACTATGTTAAAAACTCCACTTTTGAGCTGAATGACATAACAGTATATTCCAGGAGATAGTTTTCTTGCAGTCACATGTGCACATTGAGATGTCCTTCCACTCTCCCTGCTGGCTTTATTCGTGTAAGCTGGCAGGATATTGCAATTGACAAGTTTCCTGCTCTCCTGGCACTTCAGAGAGCAGAATACTTGTCAATTCCAGTCTTTTGGCAGCGCACAAGAAAGGAGCTGCAGAAAATGTGAAGCAGCAGAGTGACACTTTCAAAACTCTGGTCAGTTTCACTCTTCCTGTTTAGAAGGCTTTTAAGCAGAAATGAAACTGACAATCTTTTCAAGTTAATTCAACTGTTTCTAATATTGCCTATAATTGAATGAGATTTTTCAAGCTCTAGGGTACGAGAGATCCCTCCCCCCTTCCCCATCCACTTTTTTTTTCCCCCAGCATAAGAACTCAGCTCTGTTCTTCCTTTAAAAAAAAAAAAAACATTCTGCTTCTGCAGAACATTACATGCTGGTAATGAGCTGGTAACATACGGTAGTTATGTAGGTCCGCAACAGGGAAAGAAGAATTATAATTACCTGTTCTCTTTAGAGAAGGTGATTTTGAAAAGTGACCAAGCTTTGGACCATTTCAAGAAAGGTATTGGCAAGTTTGGGTTGAAGTCTTAATAGGCTGAAGGCCATCTGCTTCAGCAATTTGTAACATTTTATCGTTGACAACTGCAGAGAAATGAGGCAGTCTATTTTGGTGGAGTGGACAGATTTCTGTCCATCTGTGCTTGTATTACAGCATGTCACTTGTATTTTAGATCTGCATAGCTCTGAGCCAAGATAGATGCCATAGCAAGGTCAAGAGGTGGAGAAGCCTGTCAGCACATTCTGTCTCTAATGATATGACAACTGCAAATTGGTGCTTCAAGCACAGCCTGGAGGCAGTCATTATGTTGGGCCTTGAAGCCGAGCTTTCTATAATAGCATTTTCCTTTGAAATGATAACTTCAAATGCTTCAGAATATCAGACAAAGAGCTTAATCTATTACAATGTCTGTGGTTAATGTCAGAGTCATTCATGGGTTACTTAATAACAAAAATTTTCAGTGGTGAGAGGGATTTTTTGGTTTGTTTTGTTCCTTTGTATCTTTAGAAATATGTTGAAAGAAACAGTATTGAAAGAGTAAGAAAAAATAAAATAATTGTATGTATAAAATAAAATCAGTGAACATCATTTTTCTGCTCTAGGCTAGGGCTGAAAGTGGTTTATTTTCTTAAGAAAATGCGTAACAGTAGAGTAGCATTTGATGCCTGAGTTGCATAGCTTCAGCATAACTTTTGCAAGCTTTTGTTTCTCTTTTCCCATCCACGGTTTTTTTAAACTGACCACAGTGCCATTTGGCATCTTGTTTTTGTGCAGTGTGATATTTGAGAATCACAGATTACCTGATCACTTTTTCTCTCTTTAAAAAGTGCTTACCAGATTGTTGTTGAGGAGCTGCATCCACACCGAACAAAGCGAGAAACAGGCACGATGGAGTGCTACCAAGTCCCAGTCACATACCAAAATGCTCTAAGTGGAGGCTCACCATATTACTTTGCTGCTGAATTGCCCCCTGGTAACCTTCCTGAACCAGCTCCTTTCACTGTTGGTGACAATAGAACATACCAGGGCTTTTGGAACCCACCCCTGGCTCCTCGGAAAGGCTACAATATTTATTTCCAAGCCATGAGCAGTGTTGAGAAGGTAAGTACCGACCATATTTTCCTGTTGGAAATAGCTCAGAAGGTATCCTTGGTGATGAATCTCAAAGTTAGATGTAGTTTGTGTTGGTGATGGTGCTGTTTTAACCTTTCGCTAGCTTCTGTACTGTAACAGTATGGCTTTGGGCCATTCATATTTCACACTACGCCTGCTTCTTAGTAACTGTTACTGGCTGAGAATTTAATAAATCTCAGTAATAGCTGGAGTGAAATAATTTCAGCTGTGTGATTCTGCCTCCTCCATAAATAACATCCATTATTCTTCTCCTAACTCTCAATACTTGCACACTTCACAAGATTTAATTACTGCAGCACAAAGAGAACTTACTTTGTTTAGCAGGTTAGTAAAACAATGTCAGCTTTTCAGGATTCTTACAGCAAACATCAAATAAAAAGGAAAAATCCACTGATTGCGAAGTAACCCCATGCCCATGGCATGTTTCTGAGCATCTTTATACACCACTCTGTTTGAGTGCTTGACTACTGAGCAGTAGTTAAGGGTATGGCTTTGGATTGCTCTCGTTGCCTCCTTACTTCATTTTTGACACAGTTGTTGAGCACTGCTGCTGATTCTGTATGTGTATTGAAAAGACCAAAATGACAGGAGCTAAACTCTGAAGAGGGTTCCAGGTGTGAAAAACAACATGACTTTTCAAACTTCATGCTGTTATCATTGAATGATTTTCTTTTGTAAACTGAAATATGGGTGTGGGGGACTGTATTCAGCACAGTAACTTGAGGTATTTAAATATTCAATTTATGAATTACGTTTTAGATAAGTATAGTTCTATAGGAAATTGCTACATTCTGGGTATAGAGCCCCTGTATCAGCTGTGCAGGGGGATTAAGGGAAATTGCTGGGATATGCAGCTAGATTAAAGGCAAATGATCTTCACCAGGTCCTTCTGAAAGAAATAGAAATAAGAAACCATTTGTACCTTTCTATTTGGATTTCTGCTGTGGCTAATAATAAAGAAATCACGGCTATTGACTAAATCTGCCATTGAGTCTTTTGAATGAAGTCTCACCTATACCTATAATTATGAAAATTGCCCCTTCATCATATAAGGGTAGAAAAAAATTCAATATCTAATGAAATTGCACACTGGAGCTACTCTGGAACTGGAGGAATTTTCTGATGAGACAGCCTTTTCTCTTGCTAGACTTAATCGAGGCAAAGAAAAAGAAAGAAAAGCTACCTGTCACACATTCATACACATTTCCCTCACCTTCTCCATTCACCCATCTAACAGCCTTGTTGGCTTCCAACAACTAAACTAGGTTCTTGAGGAAATTGATATTTCATACAGTATATAATGATTGAAAAATATAAATAGAACCAATACAAACAAAAAAAAACCCAAACAGATCCATGTTTCAGTTTCTGTATTTGACAGTTTATGACCAAAAGGGGTGAGAGAGACTATTTTTTTTTAAATTTGATCTTCAGTTTGAGAGAGGCTCTGTGTGTTTGAGAAATGGTCTTCTCTGGTAAGATCTAAAAGCTTGGGACAGATTTGGGCTCAAAGTTTTCATTAGTTTTGTTTCCAGTTGCCGGTATCTCTCAGTTTTACCGCAACATACACAGAATACCATTGTACACTGTGACCCTGACCCTGCAAAATATTTCAGCACGTGCTTAACTTTAAATCAGTGGGATTACTCACATGTTTAAAATTAGGTGTGTGCGAAAGTGCTTTTCTGGGTTGGGGCCTACATTACACAATGGTTGCTGCAGAGCGTTTAAATGCAGATACATTAGCAATACCTGAAGAAGATGCTCCTTAGTTAAGGTTATATTGACATTTCCAATATCAGCTCAGTGGAGCTTTTATCTGAGCTGAAAAATGCCTCGATTGAAACATGTCATGTAAATTTTTAGCTCAGGGCCTCTCTTTATTAATTTCTACATCACAGCTTTTCAAAGTAGTTGGCTTAGGCATTTTGAGTTAAATAATTCTTGTGTTTGTTTGTTTGTTTGTTTGTTTGTTTGTTTGTTTGTTTGTTTGTTTGTTTGTTTGTTTGTTTGTTTGTTTGTTTGTTTGTTTGTTTGTTTGTTTGTGTTTTTTGGGGGTGTCAGAGGAGTCTAGAAAAGAAAGAGGGAATCCTGAAGGCAATGACATAGATCCCAGCAAAGAAATGCTGCTTTGTGGGGGAAAATACAGACCTTGTTGGAATAAAATGGATTTAGTCATTGTCTAATTACTAATTACGTAAATGGCTTTAAGGGGCCAGTTACATCCCATCACACAAACTTATATAACTTTTTCTTGTTACTTATATTAGTTTCAAAACATATTGTTATACTTAGAGAGAGAGATTACACAAGAAGGCCAAGAAATTCAGTTAAGGTTGAAACTGCCTCTTACCGAGTGTGTATAACCAGTTAATTTCTCTGACTTTTGAGTGATCTCATGCATTGCATGAACCACTGGTGGAAAAAAATAAATACAATTTGTGTGTGTATATAAATAAAATATGTGCAAGTCCTTTTGTGGTAAAATACCTATAAATCTAGAGAGAGTTTATGACTTGGTTAACAATTTTACTCAGATTACCAGCTCTGTAGAGACAAAATTCGTTTACTCCTCTGTCTCCACTAATATTCCTAGAGCTGTTCAGTATCCTATGCAATACTAATCTATAGTACTAATACTGTTTGTGAAGTGGGAGAAATTGAAATATGAAATTGACTATATTTTCTTTAATTTTCCCCCCTCAACAGGAAACTAAAACTCAGTGTGTTCGAATAGCTACGAAAGGTAAGAAGTTTTTCCCCCTCCAAGATAAAGGGATGTTTTGCTTGCTTCAGACCAAATTAAATATGGTATTTCTGTTAGGTATTTCAGTATTTGTACTTGTGCCCAGTTATATTGGCAGCAAAATATTTTGACTCACCTGGAAGTCTTTCCGTGTAATCAGTTGCCACTTCTTATGTTTTGGTGTTTTGCCAGGAGAATACTGTTCCAGGAGTAAGCAGAATTTAGACAAAATAAGTAAAGCTGATTTCAGTAGTTTGTATTCTCCAGGGTATTGTCCTTGTGAACAATTGGAGAACTGGAAGAAGCTAGTCAGCATGGACTCAAGAGTTGAAAGTACACTTGTTGCATCCAATGAAGTGAGCTGTAGCTCACAAAAGCTTATGCCCAAATACATTTGTTAGTCTCTAAGGTGCCACAAGTACTCCTTTTCTTTTTTTTAAATCTGTCTGTCATGGTGACAGGTATTGGAGAGCTGGGTGTGGTTTTTTTATTCAAATTGAGAGATGCTAGTAAATATACATAAATAAGAGCTCAGTGACTTGTGGATAGTCATAGGGGAGGGTTGATTTGAAGAAGGCTTTAATTTTTTTAATATCAAGTGATAGCCAAGTATGAGATTGAGTTGAAAGCTGCCAGAGTCAATCATATTGACCCCACACATGGCAGCATAATTACACAGTGTCCATTCAAGAAATTATTTCATCTTCAAATGAGGACTTAGAGTACATCTGATTAGTATCTCCTGCTCTGACTGTATTTATAACCACTCATTCCAGAGTTACTTGATTGTGTCAACAGCAGGGAGTGGTTTGCTAGATTCTAGCAGCATAAACAATAAAGGATTCTGAATGCTGGAACAGAACTCCTTTGGAGCCTAGCGCTACTCAATATTGATAAATGCAAAGTCATGCACATTGGAAAACATAATCGCAACTATATATATAAAATGATAGGAACCAAATTAGCTGTTACCACTCAAGAAAGAGATCTTGGAGTCATTGTGGATATTTCTCTGAAAACATCCACTCAGTGTGCAGCAGCAGTCAAAAAGTTGGAAATCTTTAAGAAAGGGATAGATAATAAGACAGAAAATATCATATTTCCTCTATATAAATCCATGAATACTGCATGCAGATGTGGTCACCCCATCTGAAAAAAAGAAATACTGGAATTGGAAAAGGTTCCGAAAAGAACAACAAAAATTATTAGGCGTATGGAACGGCTTCTGTATAAGGAGAGATTAATAAGCCTGGGACTTTTCAGCTTGGAAAAGAGACGACTAAGGGGGGATACGATAGAGGTCTGGTGTGGAGAATGTAAATTAAAGAAGTGTTGTTTATTCCTTCGCATAACACAAGAACTAGGGATCACCAAATGAAATTAATAGGCAGCGGGTTTAAAACAAACAAAAGGAAGTATTTCTTTACACAGTGCACAGTCAACCTGTGGAACTCTTTTCCAGAGGATGTTGTGAAGGCCAAGACTATAACCAGGTTAAAAAAAGAATTGGACAAATTCATGGAAGATAGGTCTATCAATGGCTATTAGCCAGGATGCCTAGGGATGGTGTCCCTACCCTCTTTTGGCCAGGAGCTGGGAACGAGCAACAGGGCATGGATCACTTGATGATGATGTTGCTGGCACAAAAGCCCGAGGCAGGCAACAGCTGGATTCGTTGCCCGTTGTGCGTCACCCAATAATCACAACGGGTTGGAGAAGTAGAAAAGTTTATTTGAAGCTTCAAGCGGTACAGGGAGACAACAATTTCAAATCCTGCACACCAGTGCAAGCGGTTACACATATTTTATACATTCATTCTTTAGCATACTTATCCAATAGCAAGCTGCCCTAAGTATCCATATAGCTAATCCGGTATACCAGCCAGTTCCCCTTTTCCTCTTACCATCTATTCCCCCATATATGGAGTTGTTTGTTCAGCATTATTTAACATTTCTGTCCTGCTTGACCTAATTTTGCTCCAGCCAGTCTGCGCCTGCAATACACTGTTGCAAACTTCTCAGCGTGACCGCTGTGAGTGTCTTCAGGCAGAAAAGGGAAGGCAGGGGGCCATCTGGGCCTAGAGCGAGGGGGCTTCATCGACACTCGTGGTCTTCCATCCCCTTGAGTTACCTAGTGGCCATGCCCGTTGTTCCCAACAACTCCCTCCTTTGAGAATACTCAACAGCCTTGTCTTTGAGTTTTCTCACGTGGGCACTTATCTTTTTATAAGGGGACTTTGCATAAGCACTTTGTGGTAGCCCTGAAAGGAATGCATTACCATGTTTTTTACAAGGGCTCTGACACATGATATTGCACAACATAACACCATCAGTACGATTAAGACAGGAAGAAAACTTTTTAACAACAGACTAAATAAACCACCAAGCCAAGATGACAAACCCCAGCCTGAAAACAAGGTTTGCAACCAATCACTCTTGGGGGCAATGTAAGCAGCCTGTGCTCCGGCTCGGGCATGGACCTGAGCCTGTACTACCTTATTATAAATTTCATAACTGCTGTCATTTACATATACACAACATCGGAACCCAACAAGGGCACAAACACCCCCTTGGGATGCCAAAAGGCAGTCCAAGGCCAGCCTGTTTTGGAGGGAATACCATTTGAGCTGCTGTACCTCCTTATTTAATGTTACAACTGCTGACCCTAGATCACGAATCGAGTCCTTTAATTCTAAGGTTACTTTTTCAAGCACCATTTGAAGCCTTACAATATAGCGGCCTATGCATGCTATGGCTGGCCCGGTAATCAGTGGCACAATTCCCAGTATGGAGCACCCTGTAAGCTTTTCAGTTGTGAGGGGATTCTTAACATTGCCCTCCAAGGCCGCATTGAGTTGCCGCAGGGTCTTTTTTCATGACTCAACAGAGGTATCTCGGGTATTTCTAATCTTTCCTTTGGACAGTGTGGTGGTTATTGAAAGATGAGGAACTCCATAAGCTATATAACAGCTACCTGTCCAATTGGCTGGCAATACCTTGTAAGCCTTTCAGCCACATACAAAATAGTGACCCTGTACGGCCCAGTAAGGACTGTTTCTTAGAGGGATTTCTGAGATATTTAAGGCTGCTTTTCCAAACAATTCATATGCCCCCAGGGGGGCTTTCCATTCTCCCGAGTGGGTACAAGGGGGGGTATTCCTAATTGTGCCATTTAAATTGCACTTACCATAAGGACCGCTGCAAACCCGCCTGCTATAGTGGAAATATTAACTGAACGGCAATTTATATTTCCTGACCCTCTTTTTGTGGAAGGATCATTCGTAAGAGTTTCCCCAAAAGGGGAGGAACCATTACATCCACACGGTTGACCTTCCCTCTCGGTTTTTATTCAATATCCATCGGCCCACTGTGTAATAACCCAGGAGCGCCTTTCCACAGGACGCCTATAGTGATCAGATTGGTTTTGGGTAAAACAAAACACTCCCTCGGTGAGCACTGCAACTGAATACTCCTGATCCTGGTAGGAAGCTTGCTGCAAAGAGATTTTATTCCAGAACGGTGAGTCCGTTTGATTTTTACTTTCCTGCTTTTTGGTGGTGGCTAATTTTGCTAGGGTTAAGGGCAGCATGACAAGGGGCACTCCTGTTCTGGGGGAAAGTGGAGTCGGAGCACACACCCAGCAATCAGTTTGGTTTGTTAAAGTAGCAACATGGTGCGCAAGTAAAACAAAGGAATTGTGTTCCCGATATGCACAGTGTAGAAGTAACAGCGTAGAAAATAACAGGGTTACACGATTATTAATTACCGGGGTCCTCCAGGTCCAGAGTTTCCAGGTTTTGAGTGGGCCCGTTTTGGCGCTAAGGTGCCCGCTGTTTGTCTCTTAAACAGTAACTTTAGCCCGAGATCGTTACTAGATGAGGAGTCAACAGGGTGGACGGTCCACTGCTCTGCTGATGAAGGGGTGGGTACTGCCTTCAGACGCGAGTGATGGATTCAGTTTTTGTGTTCCTCGACCTTTGCTGCCATATGGGAGATCAGCAGGACGATGTAGGGTCCTTTCCACTTTTCCTGGAGAGGCTCATCTTTCCAGGTGCAAACAAGCACAGAGTTGCCGGGCTGTAAGGAGTAGACGGGAGAGTCCAAGGGGAGAGGCTGGGAGTCTTTAGTATACCTGTGAAGAGACAAGAGAACAGTAGACAGGGAACACACTGAAACAAAAAACCATTACCCAGCTTCCACTTCCCTGACAGAACCGGTGTGCCATTCATAGGCCATACCCTCCCAAACATAATTTCAAAGGGACTAAGCCCTAATTTACCCTTTGGGAGAGCACGGATGCGGAGCAGGACGAGGAGTAAGGCATCAGGCCATTGCAGGGAGGCTTCTTGGCACACTTTTGAAAGATGTCGTTTAAGGGTTTGATTGGTACGCTCTACTACACCACTGGTTTGTGGTCTCCAGGGTGTATGGAGTTTCCAGGGGATCTGCAAGGCATTCGAGATGCTTTGGACGATTTTTGATGTGAAGCGTGTCCCGTTGTCAGATTCCATCCACTGAGGAAGTCCGAAGCGAGGAATGACCTCCTTAACAAACTTAAGGGCCACCGTCCTGGCAGTGCAATTGCGGCATGGGAAGGCTTCTGGCCATTCGCTGAATCGATCCACTAAGACAAGGAGATATTTGTACCCTTGGGTCCGAGGAAACTAAGTAAAATCTATTTGCCACACCCGCCCGGGGCCCAGAGTGGGTTCCAGAGCAGCGGGTGGCCCTGGATGTCCTGGTCGGGAGTTATTTTTTTGACAGACTAAGCAGTTCGCCTGTACGTGGGTAGCCAGGGGTCGGAGTTCAGAAGTTATAAAGTATTTTCCCATCAGTTGGATAAGTGCTTTCCTGCCAGCATGAGTGGTTTGATGTAATTTTTGTAACACTGCCTGGATCAGGCCCTTCAGTAGAAGGACCTTCCCTTCCGGGGAATGGAGCCATTCCTCCTTTTCCTGGAGACCGAGTTTGTCGGTTAGCTGTCTCTCCTCTCCAGAGTACTGGGGGGTTGGAAGCTCCCCCACGGATGGGATAAGGGCATGCATATGGGCATTCTCAGTCTGAGTCTCAGTCTCAATCGACGTCTCAGACTCAAGGAATATTTCCAACACACCTCTGACCAACATATTAACCCACAGAGACCTTCCTACCAACACTACAAAAAGAAGGATTCTGGGTGGACTCCTCCTGAAGGTCGAAACAGCAGCCTGGATTTCTACATAGAGTGCTTCCGCCGACGTGCACGAGCTGAAATTGTGGAAAAGCAGCATTGTTTACCCCATAACCTCAGCCATGCAGAACACAGTGCCATCCACAGCCTCAGAAACAACTCTGACATCATAATCAAAAAGGCTGACAAAGGAGGTGCTGTCGTCGTCATGAATAGGTCGGAGTATGAACAAGAGGCTACTAGGCAGCTCTCCAACACCACTTTCTACAAGCCATTACCCTCTGATCCCACTGAGAGTTACCAAAAGAAACTACAGCATTTGCTCAAGAAACTCCCTGAAAAAGCACAAGAACAAATCCGCACAGACACACCCCTAGAACCCTGACCTGGGGTATTCTATCTGCTACCCAAGATCCATAAACCTAGAAATCCTGGACGCCCCATCATCTCAGGCATTGGCACCCTGACAGCAGGATTGTCTGGCTATGTAGACTCCCTCCTCAGGCCCTTCATTACCAGCACTCCCAGCTATCTTCGAGACACCACTGACTTCCTGAGGAAACTACAGTCCATTGGTGATCTTCCTAAAAACACCATCCTATCCGCTATGGATGTAGAAGCCCTCTACACCAACATTCCACACAAAGATGGACTACAAGCCGTCAGGAACAGTATCCCCGATGCTGTCACGGCTAACCTGGTGGCTGAACTTTGTGACTTTGTCTTCACCCATAACTATTTCACATTTGGGGACAATGTATACCTTCAAATCAGCGGCACTGCAATGGGTACCCACATGGCCCCACAGTATGCCAACATTTTTATGGCTGACTTAGAACAACGCTTCCTCAGCTCTCGTCCCCTAATGCCCCTACTCTACTTGCGCTACATTGATGACATCTTCATCATCTGGACCCATGGAAAAGAAGCCCTTGAGGAATTCCACCATGATTTCAACAATTTCCATCCCACCATCAACCTCAGCCTGGACCAGTCCACACAAGAGATCCACTTCCTGGACACTACGGTGCTAATAAGCGATGGTCACATAAACACCATCCTATATCGGAAACCTACTGACCGCTATTCCTACCTACAAGCCTCTAGCTTTCATCCAGATCATACCACTCGATCCATTGTCTACAGCCAAGCTCTGCGATATAACCGCATTTGCTCCAACCCCTCAGACAGAGACAAACACCTACAAGATCTCTATCATGCATTCCTACAACTACAATACCCACCTGCTGAAGTGAAGAAACAGATTGACAGAGCCAGAAGAGTACCCAGAAGTCACCTACTACAGGACAGGCCCAACAAAGAAAACAACAGAACGCCACTAGCCATCACCTTCAGCCCCCAACTAAAACCTCTCCAACGCATCATCAAGGATCTACAACCTATCCTGAAGGACGACCCATCACTCTCACAGATCTTGGGAGACAGGCCAGTACTTGCTTACAGACAGCCCCCCAATCTGAAGCAAATACTCACCAGCAACCACACACCACACAACAGAACCACTAACCCGGGAACCTATCCTTGCAACAAAGCCCGTTGCCAACTCTGTCCACATATCTATTCAGGGGATACCATCATAGGGCCTAATCACATCAGCCACACTATCAGAGGCTCCTTCACCTGCGCATCTACCAATGTGATATATGCCATCATGTGCCAGCAATGCCCCTCTGCCATGTACATTGGTCAAACTGGACAGTCTCTACGTAAAAGAATGAATGGACACAAATCAGACGTCAAGAATTATAACATTCAAAAACCAGTTGGAGAACACTTCAATCTCTCTGGTCACTCGATTACAGACCTAAGAGTGGCTATCCTTCAACAAAAAAGTTTCAAAAACAGACTCCAAGGAGAGACTGCTGAATTGGAATTAATTTGCAAACTGGATACAGTTAACTTAGGCTTGAATAGAGACTGGGAATGGATGAGTCATTACACAAAGTAAAACTATTTCCCCATGGTATTTCTCCCTCCCACCCCACCCCCCACTGTTCCTCTGATATTCTTGTTAACTGCTGGAATTAGCCTACCTTGCTTGTCACCATGAAAGGTTTTCCTCCTTTTCCCCCCCCCTGCTGCTGGTGATGGCTTATCTTAAGTGATCACTCTCCTTACAGTGTGTATGATAAACCCATTGTTTCATGTTCTCTGTGTGTGTATATAAATCTCCACTCTGTTTTTTCCACCAAATGCATCCGATGAAGTGAGCTGTAGCTCACGAAAGCTTATGCTCTAATAAATTTGTTAGTCTCTAAGGTGCCACAAGTACTCTTTTTCAGTCTGAGGTGATATCAGGGTGACAGCATGCTTAGCCTTTTTATTTGCCCGGGCGTTACCCTGGCCACATCTTGATTTTCCCTTTGATGAGCTTTACAGTGTACCACCGCCACTTCTGAGGGGAGTTGTACAGCTTCTAGGAGCCGGAGGATTTGGGGCCCGTACTTGACTGGGGAGCCTTGCGCTGTCAGCATTTCCCTTTGCTTTCATAAGCCAGCATGAGCATGTAGCACTCCAAAGACATATTTTGAATCGGTAAAAACATTGACCTGCTTTCCTTTTGACAGTTTAATGGCGACAGGGTGACTCGTTCCGCCAGCTGGGCAGAGGTCCCAGTGGGCAAACCTTTGGCTTCCACAGTGTCATGGAGGGTTACGACAGCATAGCCTGTCCTCCTTTGCCCATTTATCACAGTGCTGCTACCATCAGTATACCACTCATGGTCTGCATTTAGGAGGGGTATATTTTTTAAATCTGGACGGCTAGAGTACTGGGCATTTATCATTTCTAAACAATCACGTTCCTGTTCCTCAGTCTCCGGTAAGAGGGTGGCAGGGTTAAGGGAGGGGCAAGACTGTAAGGTGACTTCAGAGTTCTTTAGAAGTTTAGCCTGGTACTTAGCCATCCGAGCCTGGGTGAGCCAAAGGCCTCCCTTTGCATTCAGTAAGGCTCGGACCATATGAGGGGTATATATCTGTATTGTTCCTCTCAAAGTTAGTTTCTCAGCTTCAGCTAGCGTCAGGGCTGTGGCTGCAACTGCCCGCAGGCACGCTGGCCATCCCTTTGCCACTTGGTCCAGCTGCTTAGAGAAATAGGCCACGGGACGTTTTCATGCTTCCAACAACTGTGTGAGCACTCCTAAAGCCACCCCCTTTCGTTTATGTACATACAGTTATGTACATGTATGAAACGGCTTAGTGAGATCTGGGAGACCCAGAGCCAGAGCTTCCATCAGCATCCTTTCCAAGATTTTAAATGACCTGTCAGCCTCTGGGGTCCAATAGAAGGGGTTATGATCTGCTCCTTTTACACAATCATACAGAGGTCTAGCCCACAGTCCAAATTCCAGGATCCATATCCAACAGAACCCCGCCATGCCCAGGAAGGCTCTGAGGCATTTACGATTAATGGGAACGGGAACTTGGCAGACAGCCTCCTTCCTCTCATTGGAAAGCTGACGCTCCCCCTGCCTTATGTGGAACCCCAGGAATTGAACCATCGGGAGGGCAATTTGAGCCTTGCTTCTCGATACCCGATATTCTCGGAGGCCAATAAAATTCAGGAGACCCACAGTGGCTTTGAGGCATGGGGTTAGGCCCACAGTAGCATTTAACAAATTATCTACATATTGAAGAAGAAGAGCCCCCTCCTTGTTGTTTCACTCTTCCAGATCCCTGGCCAAAAAGGGTGGGGGAATTTTAAATCCCTGGGCCAATACTGTCCAGCATAGTTGCTTTTTAACCCTTTTTGTGTCCTCCCACTTGAAAGAAAAGATTTCTTGGGATGAGGTATCTACGGGAATAGCGAAGAACGCATCTTTCAAATCAAGGACCGAAAAATGGGTATACTGGCCTCCTACAGAAGCCAGCAAGGTATACGGATTTGGAACCAGGGGGTGCAGAGTTTTAACCCGTTCATTAACCGCCCTCAGATCCTGTACCAAGCGATACGTGCCATTAGGTTTTTGTACGGGCAGGATGGGAGTGTTCCAGGCTGACTGGCATTCCCGGAGGATTCCATATGTTAGGAACCGATCTATAGTGTCCTGTAAACCTTTTTTGGCTTTCCTCGCAATTGGATACTGTTTAACTTGCACCGGGCCTTTTCCTGGCAGGAGCTGAACCTTAACAGGGACTTGATGGGTAGCTTTTCCTGGGGACCCCACTCCCCACACTAGAGAGTACACCCGGTCTTCCCACAGGCTCCATTCTGGGGCTTGCATAGCTGAGGGCTCAACTGTAAGGGTCATGATCCATGCATTCTCGGGGGGTAGGGTAAGGGTTATTTCGTCTTGAGTAAACTGCAAGGTGGCGCCTAGGCGACAAAGCAGATCCCGTCCCAGCAGAGGCGTCGGGCACTCGGAGAGATAGACCAGCTTGTGAGATATAGTCCTGTTTCCCAAAGCACGTTCCGCTGGGGCATACACTGGGCACTTGGTGCTTCTGCCTGTGGCACCCACCATGGTAAGGGAGCCTGCTACCAGCAACTGAAGGGATCGATTCATGGCAGTTCGTGCCGCTCCAGAGTCCACTAAAAAGTCTATTTCTGAACTTCCCACCCGCATCTTTACTCAGGGTTTCAGGGGCAGGGCGGTCCTTCCCCCCGACACCACTATTCCTGTTCCTCCATTGCCATCATAGGAGCACCCCCCTTTCCATTCCTCTCTGGGCACTCATTCTTCCAGTGTCCCTCTTGTCTACACAAGGCACACTGGTTGCGACCCAGTCGTTTCTCCTGTGGGCCCGGACATTCGCGTCCACGGCCCCTTCCTCCCCGGCCACTTCCCGTAGTGCTGGGCTGTACCGCCGCTACCGTCATTCTGACTTGCTTTTTCTCCTTTTCTGCCTCCCTTATACTATAAGCTCGGTTTGCAGTCACTAAGATTTGTGCCATGGTCTTGCCCATTAGATCCTCTTTTTTTTTTTTTTTGTAACTTTTTCTCCTAATATCAGGGGCTGCTCTGCTTGTGAAAATTCCCTTAATGATTGCCTCAGTTTCCTGATCATCGGGGTCTGCCTTGCTGTTCTGTCGAATAGCGTCCCGAATACGCTGTAGGAAGGCCCCTGGGCTTTCCTTTAGATCCTGCATTACCTCGTACGGTTTTGCCCAATTATTATGTCAGACAGCCGAGTGACGGAGTCCATGCAAAAGCAACTGCTTATAGGTGGTAAGCCGGGTCATACCCGCAGGATCATTTGGGTTCCACCTGGGGTCTACTCGGGGGACCTGCTCATTCGGGTCAGGGACATTATTATGATCCTGGTCGTACCATCTCTGTGCCTCCTCCCTTGTCTTGGACACGACCTGTTGTCGTTCAACCTCAGACAATAAAGTGCGCAGGACGACGTTGAAATCGTCCCAGTCCACCTTATAGCTGCTAAGACAGCCCTCAAAAACTGAAATAAACCTACTCGGGTTGGTGGAAAACTTCCCTGCCTGTACTTTGAAAGCAGCCAAATCCATAGGGTTAAAGGGCACATGGGTATAGACCTGCATAGTTGTGGCCGGACGCTCACCCGTGCCATACGGGAGATCTTAGTTTCAGTAAGTAAAGGATATAAGCCTATCAGGTGGGGGCATGGGGGCCGAAGGGGACATCAGACCTGCCATCACAGTTGGGGTGGGGGTCTGGGGACTAACATTAGCCACTACCGAACCAGTCGGAGTCAAATTACATCACTGTAAGACATCTGATCAATTACACAAAGCCAAAAACAAGTGCGCATACAGATGTTCATTCCATTTCCCCGTTCGCTGACAGAACAAAAGTAACTGGAGGATTGTATTGTAATTAATTGACCCTCCTGGTGGCCACCGCTTCTGGTCCTCTAGTTGATATTGAAGCCAGTCAAGTGTACGGTATCATTTTAATTTATTCTTAGTCATCGGATCTGATCCAAATACCTTCCAATTTGCTAGGATACACTCTAGGGGCGTAAACTGTGCTGTCCCTCCCAAGCTCTGTCCCTGTCCCATGCCTACAGGGTAACTCTGGGTGTCCCCAGGTTCAAAACAGAGCAGACAATCCAGATTTCAAAAGGTTCCTACCTTATCCGAAGGACTGGTTCCCCACCATCACCCGTGGCACTTCTCCACTTATCAGGCACGTTGCACCATTGTACCCTACGGAGCCGGTTGGGCTATGCCCCTCTGAGGCCCCCGGGAATCACACCAGTGTGCACTGGGCGTCGGTCGGAGTCCTCACCCACCGGTCCCCGCAAGGGATCCGGGCAAGGCTTGTGTTGTAGCCTCTCGCCCACCCAGGGACGCCAAAAACTGTTGCTGGCACGAAAGCCCGAGGCAGGCAACAGCTGGATTCGTTGCCCTGTGTGCGTCGCCCAATAATCACAACAGGGTGGAGAAATAGAAAAGTTTATTTGAAGCTTCAAGCGGTACAGGGAGACAACAATCTCAAATCCTGCACACCAGTGCAAGCGGTTACACGTATTTTATACATTCATTCTTTAGCATACTTATCCAATAGCAAGCTGCCCTAAGTATCCATATAGCCAATCCGGTATACCAGCCAGTTCCCCTTTTTCCTCTTATCATCTATTCCCCCATATATGGAGTTGTTTGTTCAGCATTATTTAACATTCCTGTCCTGCTTGACCTAATTTTGCTCAGCCAGTCTGCGCCTGCAATACACTGTTGCAAACTTCTCAGCGTGACCGCTGTGAGTGTCTCCAGGCAGAAAAGGGAAGGGGAGGGGGCCATCTGGGCTTAGAGCGAGGGGGCTTCATCGACACTCGTGGTCTTCCATCCCCTTGAGTTACCTAGTGGCCATGCCCAGTGTCCCCAACAATAATCTGTTCTGTTCATTCCCTCTGGGGCACCTGGCACTGGCCACTGTTGGAAAACAGGATACTGGCCAGAGAGACCTTTGATCTGACCCGGTATGACCGTTCTCATGTTCTTATATACTTCTGTCATGTTTATTTGCATCACACAGTAATGTACAACATTAAATCAACTTTGGGTCTGAACAAATGGGCAGGTTCAATTCACAGTAGCATTTTTCCATCACTTCAATTATTGGTTCAGGTAAAAGCTTGTGGTGTGTTTACCTCTTATTATGTAGTCTCCACAAAACGTTTTCTAGAGAACATGGAAAGGAACATGTACTACTTAAGACAAATTAGTATAATATTTTCTTCAAATGAATTAAGATAATAAAAGTAAGGAAGTTAAATGATGAGCTAAGTTTTCTGCAAAAAATAAATCAGTGTTAGCTTTCTTTTGTTTACCTTACAAAATTAAATGTTTGAACTGAAATAAATTATTAGCATGAACAAATATTTATGTACCAATATGGATATATTGCTGTGATTTAGGCAAGGGCAGAATTTGAAAAGGTTCAGAAGTATCCTAGAAAATTTCAGGAAGTGGTAAAGGGGGTAAACAGCCTCTTTCATAATATATCACTAAGGCTGTTCTACACAATGTGGAATTGACTCAGTTGGGTGATGTGGTAGGGGAAATGACATGGAAGATTGCTGTCTACTTTATCATCCCCTGTCAGTTGATCTCACAGCAACATGCACAACAGCAAGATTCCCATCAGGTGACTGCTTGTGTGACCTTCTCTCCTGTAATAAAAATCCAATGAGTGTGTGGCTCACTAGTATGATTATTGGCTGCATAACCATGGCTAAATCAAGTTCTCTTGGAGCACCAGGATTGCCAGTGACGACAGCACTATACCCACTGAAAGTGCAATTAAAAGTAATATATTTTCCATCAGTTTAAACTTTTGCCATGCTTTCTAGGGTAAAAATTAACTATATAGTTTGAGGTCCTTAAGAGGAAAATACTTTCACACTTAAAATATCCTAAAATATATTTATATTTTTTAAATTTGTTAATATATCAGACTGTCTTAAACATATGGGAGAATAACTTGGTTAATCTCTTTAGTTTGTTTTAGCTCATAGCCCCCAGAGATGCATATTCAATTTTTCCAACTAGAGTATTTTATTTCACTAAAATGAATACATTCACATAGAAATCACAAGTGTTGCACAGTGCCCAGTATGTTGCCAACCGAACCAGTGCATCCACTGTGAATTCAGTAAATTTGAACTAGATTTTGTTACTAGGTTTTGTGCAGTTCTCAATGCCATCTCTTGTGACTTTAAGCAACCTGCATGTAGCCAGTCAAATTGGCTTTGCCGTTGAACTTAGTGAAAAGTAAATGAAAAGTAAAAGTAAATGACTTTAAAAAATCCATATAAAATCAAGGAACATTTCACCTGTGAAATGGACTTGCACCCTACTTTAAGTTCAGGGGTCAAACAATGTTTCTGAAATGCAGTGAATGCAGTCCTTTGTTACGTAGTTCAAAGGAATGGTTGAAACTAATCTTCCTGTTTTGCCTTATGGACTATGTGATCTGTCAGTTTGCAGCTGTACTTTACACACTGTTGTTTTACGATATAGAGATGGGAGAAATATATCTTCGTAGTGCTAGCTATATCGTACTTCGTTATTTAAAGAAGTACATATCCCTGAAAAATTTAATCTTTAATTTAACTTTCTTAGTGAAATTTATTCTAGTGACTAATTTTTTCACTTTCCCATAATGTGAGTCATATTAATGTGTTGCATGCCATGAATTTTGTTCAAAGGGTTTCCAGTGATGCACCATTCCTGTAACCATTTATTAACTCATTTTCTGTATTGATAGCAAACTAATAAGGGTCACTGAATTCAAATTGAAGTGTCTTCATTTTCCTATACTCAGAAAATATTTTGGACACATCATCTTACATAACAAAATGAGCTGATCGGCGCACGAATTCCTCTACAAGATGTTGCCTCGTTACCTCTAAAGCACCACACTACTTTTGGTATATCTTGAAAAAAATGTTAGGGTAAGGTGAGAGGGTTATTTAGTGGTTGCAGTATTGAAATAAGTAAGATTAACGTCTTAAATTACACGGGGACTCTGACACTGTGACCCTGACCCCCTCTTCTGTCTTCTTTATCCCATTACACTCACAGCCTCAGCATGAGTTCTCCCTGTGATTTCACTGCATCCCTTCTCAACCCCATCCTCAAGGAAAAGAGTTCTCAGTCACAGCAGTTTTCAGATCTGGGTAGTAATATACACAATCTCCAATTTCAGTCTTACAACTCCCTACCAAGTCACTAACCAGGGGAAAAAAGGCAGTCTTGTAACTTCCTTAGCTGCAATGTAAATTTTTCAGGATATGAGAGAAAATAGTTTTCTTAATTAGGAAAGTGGAAGAGAAAGAAGAATGTGTGTTACAATGTAAGTTTAACATCAGTTACAGTTCTGCATGTAATTTGTAAAAGAGAATGAGCAAGTTACCAAAATTAATTTTGGGGGTATAGTTCAACTGTTACACAGCACTGAACATACTTATCACTGTATAAATTATAAACCTGCTTAACCAAAGTATTGACAAATGGATGAACAAAGGATGATTGAGTGTACGTACCTCAGCTGCAGAATCAGCCAACGCCACTTAAAACTAAGAAGTATATTACTGATCAGTCACATTTTGGATTTCCATACGTTTTGAAGTATGAATGTGCAAAAATTTGAAGTGAGCTTTCACCAGCAGGAAGTTTACCATTTTAAATTGTGTCAGCTGCAAAGGAAAGCAAACTAAATTAGGAGCCAGAGAAGAATGATTCTTCAAATAATTTAGCATGTGAATAGACATTTTAAGAGGACAAATGGGACAACTAAGTGCTAATAGCCAGAAAATGGATGAGGCAATATGTTATAGATAGATCGTTAGTTATCAGGACGCCAAGTTTGACACTAACACTGATACTGGTATTCTGTCTAGTTTGTAAGTATTATAAAAATAGGGAAAAATCATAAAATTAAATTAAATTAGAATAAAGCAACTATGGCAAGAAATAAATAGTGAGTAAGTGGTGGGACTGTAGTCCAGTACCAAGATGTTTTAAATGAATAAATACAGTTCAGCATTCATTTTTTTAATATGAACTCTAACCCAAAAAGTATTACCTTGCAATTTCAAAAAGAAAAGGAGTACTTGTGGCACCTTAGAGACTAACGAATTTATTTGAGAATCCGATGTAGCTCACGAAAGCTTACGCTCAAATTTGTTAGTCTCTAAGGTGCCACAAGTACTCCTTTTCTTTTTGCGAATACAGACTAACAAGGCTGCTACTCTGAAACCTTGCAATTTCAGTTTGTGTTGCTAGTAGAGACAATATTATTTGATCCCTTCATCTATACGTGTGTTCACTTCATGCAGATAGAAGAAAATGCCTTTTGAAATAACACATGCCTGGAAATAATTCAAAAATAACAGAAAATGACTTTTTAATCTGTTTTTAGAAATAAAGTCTGGGTGGAACATTTGAGCTGTAAGTGTGCATTTGGTCCACTGTGTCTAAAGGTTATTATGCTGAATTCAATCCCACTGCAACTGGCTCTCGATCCAAAGGCTACTGAAGTCAGTGTGCTTTGGATCCTTAGAGTCTGTACATGTGAATACACTGCAGTTGTCCTTAAAATTGTGACTGATCGTATTTCTGATCTTAAATGAAAATTTGTAGGATTTGACACTCTTCCTGTAGCAGTAAATACAAGGATGCTTTGCACCAAGAGGGAGAGGGTAGAGATTTTTTTTAATTAGAAAATTGAAAGATGCTTCTGAGTTACTGATTGATTCCCAAATATGTGAAGCTTTCTGATATTGCAGCTACATGCATATATAATAGATTCCAAAGCCAGAAGGGACCATTGTGATCATCTAGTCTGACCACCTCTATAACATGGGATTGGAATTTCCCTGGTTTAATTCCTGTTTGAACTAGAGAATATTTTTTAAAAGTACAATCTTGATTTAAAAATTGCCAGTGATGGAGAATCCACCACAACTCTTTGTAAGTTGTTCCAATGGTCAGTTACCATGACTGTTAAAAATTCATGCTTATTTGTAGTCTGAATTTGTCTCGTTTCAACTTCCAGCAATTGGATTTTGTTATACTTTTGACTGCTAGTTTGATTGTCTGCTAGATTATCAAATTATTAATCCCCATGTAGATACTTACAGACACTGATCAGGTTACCCTTCAGTCTTCTCCTTGGTTATGTTAAACAAGTCAAGCTTCTTTAGTCTCTCACTGTAGGGCAGGTTTTCCAGTCTTTTAATCATTCTTGTGTCGCAACATCCTTCTTGAATTGTGGATACAATATTCCAGTAGTGGTGGCTGCAGTGCCAAATCCAAAAGTAATATAACCTCCCTACTTCTGCTTGAGAGCCCCCTATTTAAACATCCAGTTTTTCACACTGGTGTAGTTATTTTTACATCAGAGCTCATATAATGTTGGGGGGCGGGGGCACCATTGCTACGCATGTTTGAGGTTTATGGAATGTCTAAAAGTAGGAAACATTCAAACATTCCCTAATTTCACTCAAAAGGTTTGAGAACAAAAGGAGATCACCTTAAATTTTGTCACTTCAAGCACTTTTGCATGACATTTTTAATCTCATGCAGGGGAAAATTTTATTGAGCTGTTGAGCCATCCAGAGGAGGAAATGGAATTTTAGAATGCCACCATTTTGGATTTTTCCTGTTGACATTTATGATCATACCAGTAAACCATAACTAGAATTATTTTAAAAACAAGAAATATATGATCCACAGCTAGTTGAATGGACCAGTACGAAATAACAGTAATGGTAATTAAAACAAGAGCCACTGCTCAAAAGCACTTTGAGTTCCAGATGCAAGACCAGTAGTCCAGTCATGTTCATGTAAATGAGATTGGTATGAATATGATGGGATCCACCAGCTTTCCAAATACTGGTCTGAGTAAGGGATTTTTATTTAATTGATCCCAGTAGCAGTGGAATTCGTTAAATGGCCTGGGCATCTGAACCCATCGGATATGCATAAATAACACTACTTTATTCAAATTGATTTCAGAGGATATATTTGCCACACATTTAATTTTAGGAATGCTGATGGGTGAACTGTGTTTGCCACTTGTTCATTACAATCCGCAACTCGAGGATTCCTTTTAGGAATGTCAACAGTGAACTCTAAATTACCTAATACCTTTGATACTTGAAGTATTCCCTGAGGTGAGCAGTGTGAAATCAAATTACTCTGATTTATACATCATATAATCACAAGCAATGAAGAGCAAGAGCCAGAAATCACTTTGCCATGGTACTGTGGTGAAGATTACACTCTGCATTAGATTTGTTCCTATCTCTAATCTCCTTTATAAAACTGTCCATCAATGGAAGCTGAGCCATTTAATGTTGCCAGAGAGCACTGAGTGCATTGTGTTCTGAAATAGTTATAAGCACAAGTAATTCCAGGTTTTTTTTGCCCCTTCTCCCAGTGTTCAGAGAATGTGGGATTTATTATTGCATTTTTAAGCAGAACCCACCATTTACTGCTTTTGGGTAAATCAGATTGCGTTTTGAGTGAATCCAATAACTTTTTCAGGGACATTTTATGTTTAAACAAGTTGCATAGTCAACTGCATTATAGAAAGACACAAAATTCCAGTATTAAACTTGATTTGGTTTTGTAAATATTAAACTTTTGAAGCACAAACCTAATGCTTGACTTCAATGTATTTTAAAATAATCAACCCCTATACATTATGGATTACTGTATTTTGAGTCCAAATATTAATCAATATTAGCTTTCCTTGATTTTCAAATGTTTTTTAAACAAATTGTTAGGCATTTTCTATCTGCTTATAAGCAATTTCACATTCTTAGACATTCTTTCACATTCTTTACCAGAACCAGAGAATAAGAATAAATAAAAGTAACCCTATGGCACAATATTATGTTGTGCTGCACATTGACAATGGTCTACATAGGAGCTCTGGAGTTAGAGAATGAACTTTTGAATTTTTTTGCTACTCGGAGCAATGTAGCAACATTTTGGTAGTGTGTTATGCCTGGGTGCTATGGGACTTTGTGATTGTAACATACATGGCTTTAACTGAATGACTTATATTTCTATTGCTTTAAGAGAAGCTACTTGCAATGGTGACTGCAGAAGCAGTACAGCGGTGGGGACAATGGAGATTTTGGTGGTTGTAGGAAGGAAATGATGGCTCTAGGATGAAGGTTTGATAAACTTTAGTTCTGGGTCTGGGCTCACCATGACAAGAAGGAAGTCACAGCTGCAAGGCTCAGAAGAGTGCTAACATTAATTTGTTTAAAATACTATACCTGTGCCAGCAGAAATGAGGATTTTCTAGAATGGATCAGATTGGGCACTGAATGTGCTACTTCCATTGGGGTCAACAGAGGTGGATACAGAGTCATAAATGTAAGAATTTAGACATTCCAAAAAGTACCAGAGCTTCCTATCTTCAGACTTTTCAGTGTGTTAGGTAGCATTTGATTCCATTAATGTAGACATACTACTAATCTTTTGTTTCAGTATTGCCATTTGCTAGTACTTGTGATAAGTGATAAAAAAATAAAATGTCTGCCATCTTCTATTCCCTCATCTTTCTTATTTAATTTCCTCCCCTTACTCCATCCCTTTTTCTTTCAGCATTCCTTTCCTTTTTTTTTTCTTACATCCCTATCCTCTTTGCATCCCTGTCCATATCTCATTTTCAAAATATGGTATTCCAAAGTGCTGAGAGAGTTAGGGAGACATAAACTACCAGTTATGGTCTGGGTAGAATACAGATTTTTCAGTTGTATCCCTTGGCATTGGGAACATTGAGCAGTGACAGAAAAACCACATTATTAGCTACTTTATCTCTGACTATTTTCCAGTAATTTTTGACGTAGGAATTTCCTACTGGTTAGAGTCATGATTGTGAAATGTCTATGATTAATTCCTGTGGCATTTCAAAAGTGTATTAGGTAGTGGTTTCATAAGAGTATATGCTGACCACAGCATTTAAAAAAATGTACACCTTTTATGTATGTGAACAATGTTTGCTGTTTAATTGTTTGCCTGATTGATTACATTAGGAAACATTTAGGCCTGGTCTACACTACAGTTAGGCTGGCATAAGTCAGCTTATGTTGACCTAACTCTCTGTAAGTGTCTACACTACAGGGTTGCTCCCGTGGATGTAAGCCCCTAACTACACTGACCTAATAACTCCACCTCCATGAGACGCGTAGCGCGATGTAGGTAGGGCTATGCAATGTCTGTGTAAACACGGCATTACTTATATTGCGTGTCAGCACCACGTGGAGCTCACAGTATGGAGTCTGCTGCCAAGCACTCACAGCACGGGCTGTGAGCTCCACGCAGAGCTCACAGCTTCTGTCAGCACTCGGCACCAGGCTGTCAGTGCCCAGCAGCAGGGCTCACAGTTCGGGCTGTCATTCCCCCACACTGCCCCACTTAAGTCAGTGAAACTGTCCGGGTGAGGACATGCACCACCAGCAGAAGGAGGGTAGTGTGGACATGAAAAACCACAGTAGTTATTGCAGTGGCTGTACGTCGACCTCAGATAGGTTGACTTAATTGTGTAGCGTGAACAAGGTCTCTGATGAGCAAACCTCAAACTAAGCCTGTTTCATAATTCCTCAGTATCTGTGAAACCTGAATATTCTGCCTGTTTTAAAGTGAGCAGATTGCATTCGATGGGAGTTTAATGAATCCTAGAAATGCTGGTAATTCAAGACATTCTTACCATTATTTTGTAGATATGAAGAGATTCTCTGTTTAGTTATCTAACATAGTTCTTTAAAGTCTCTCACTTCTGTCCTTGATAAAGATCTAAACCGACTGGATTAGAATTTGACATTTCTCCAAGATTTAGAAAGGCTGCTGGCTAGTTCCCTGTCTGTTTGCAGCTACTTGATCACCATGCTACCCAGGAGACAGAATTTCGCATCTTAATCCTTCATAACTTTGCCTCCCCGCTGCCACTGTAGAATCATAGAATATCAGGGTTGGAAGGGACCTCAGGAGGTCATCTAGACCAATCCCCTGCTCAAAGCAGGACCAATCCCCAACTAAATCATTCCAGCCAGGGCTTTGTTAAGCCTGACCTTCTAAGGAAGGAGATTCCACCACCTCCCTAGGTAACCCATTCCAGTGTTTCACCACCTTCGTAGTGAAAAAGTTTTTCCTAATATCCAACCTAAACCTCCCCCACTGCAACTTGAGACCATTACTCCTCGTTCTGTCATCTGCTACCACTGAGAACAGTCTAGATCCATCCTCTTTGGTACCCTTTCATGTAGTTGAAAGCAGCTATCAAATCCCCCCTCATTCTTCTCTTCTGCAGACTAAACAATCCCAGTTCCCTCAGCCTCTCCTCATAAGTCATGTGTTCCAGTCCCCTAATCATTTTTGTTACCCCCTGCTGGACGTTTTCCAATTTTTCCACATCCTTCTTTTAGTATGGGGCCCAAAACTGGACACAGTACTCCAGGTGAGGCTTCACCAATGTCGAATAGAGGGGAACGATCACGTCCCTTGATCTGCTAGCAGTGCCCCTACTTGTATATCCCAAAATGCCATTGGCCTTCTTGGCAACAAGGGCACACTGTTGACTCATATCTAGCTTCTCGTCCACTGTAACCTCTAGATCCTTTTCTGCAGAACTGCTGCCTAGCCATTTGGTCCCTAGTGTGTAGCAGTGCATGGGATTCTTCCATTCTGAGAGCAGGACTCTGCACTTGTCCTTGTTGAACCTCATCAGATTTTTTTTGGACCAATCCTCTAATTTGTCCCTCTGTATCCTATCCCTACCTTCTGGCGTATCTACCACTCCTCCCAGTTTAGTGTCATCTGCAGACTTCCTGAGGATGCAATCCACACCATCCTCCAGATCATTAATGAAGATATTGAATAAAACCGTCCCTTGGGGCACTCCACTTGATACCGGCTGCCAACTAGCCATGGAGCCATTCATCCGATGAAGTGAGCTGTAGCTCACGAAAGCTTATGCTCTAATAAATTTGTTAGTCTCTAAGGTGCCACAAGTACTCCTTTTCTTTTTGCGAATACAGACTAACACGGCTGCTACTCTGAAACCTTCATCAAGTAGTTGCTGAACCATCTAGAGGGGATACCATTTTAGATTTGGTTTTGGTGAGTAGTGAGGACCTCACAGAAGAAATGGTTGCAGGGGATAATCTTGTTTCAAGTGATCATGAGCTAATTCAGTTCAAACTGAACGGAAGGATTAACAAAAATAAATCTGCAACTAGGGTTTTTGATTTCAAAAGGGCTGACTTTCAAAAATTAAGGAAATTAGTTAGGGAAGTGGATTGGACTGAAGAATTTATGGATCTAAAGGTAGAGGAGGCCTGGGATTACTTTAAATCAAAGCTGCAGAAGCTATCAGAAGCCTGCATCCCAAGAAAGGGGAAAAAAGTCATAGGCAGGAGTTGTAGACCAAGCTGGATGAGCAAGCATCTCAGAGAGGTGATTAAGAAAAAGCAGAAAGCATACAGGGAGTAGAAGATGGGAGGGATCAGCAAGGAAAGCTATCTTATTGAGGTCAGAACATGTAGGGATAAAGTGAGACAGGGCTAAAAGTCAAGTAGAGTTGGACCTTGCAAAGGGAATTAAAACCAATAGTAAAAGGTTCTAAAGCCATATAAATAAGAAGAAAACAAAGAAGTGGGACCGCTAAACACTGAGGGATGGAGTGGAGGTCAAGGATAATCTAGGCATGGCCCAATATCTAAACAAATACTTTGCCTCAGTCTTTAATAAGGCTAAAGAGGATCTTAAGGATAATGGTAGCATGACAAATGGAAATGAGGATATGGAAGTAGATATTACCATATCTGAGGTACAAGCAAAACTCAAACAGCTTAATGGGACTAAATCGGGGGGCCCAGATAATCTTCATCCAAGAATATTAAAGGAATTGGTACCTGAAATTGCAAGCCCATTAGCAAGAATTTTTAATGAATCTGTAACTCAGGGGTTGTATCATATGATTGGAGAATTGCTAACATAGTTCCTATTTTTAAGAAAGGGGAAAAAGGTGATCTCGGTAACTACAGGCCCGTTAATTTGAGATCTGTAGTATGCAAGGTCTTGGAAAAAATTTTGAAGGAGAAATTAGTTAAGGACATTGAAGTCAATGGTAAATGGGATAAAATACAACATGGTTTTACAAAAGGTAGATCGTGCCAAACCAACCTGATCTCCTTCTTTGAGAAAGTAACAGATTTTTTAGACAAAGGAAACGCAGTGGATCTAATTTACCTAGATTTCAGTAAGGCGTTTGATACCATGCCACATGGGGAATTATTAGTTAAATTGGAAAAGATGGGGATCGTTATGAAAATTGAAAGGTGGATAAGGAATTGGTTAAAGGGGAGACTACCACGGGTCCTACTGAAAGGTGAACTGTCAGGCTGGAGGGAGGTTACCAGTGGAGTTCCTCAGGGATCAGTTTTGGGACCAATCTTATTTAATCTTTTTATTACTGAGCTCGGCACAAAAAGTGGGAGTGTGCTAATAAAGTTCGCAGATGATACAAAGCTGGGAGATATTGCCAATTTAGAGAAGGACCGAGATATCATACAGGAGAATCTGGATGGCCTTGTAAACTGGAGTAATAGTAATAGGATGAAATTTAATAGTGAGAAGGGTAAGGTTATGCATTTAGGGATTAATAACAAGAATTTTAGTGTATAAGCTGGGGACACATCAATTAGAAGTAACGGAGGAGGAGAAGGACCTTGGAGTATTGGTTGATCATAGGATGACTATGAGCCGCCAATGTGATATGGCTGTGAAAAAAGCTAATGCGGTCTTGGGATGCATCAGGAGAGATATTTCCAGTAGGGATAAGGAGGTTTTAGTACCATTATACAAGGCACTGGTGAGACCTCACCTGGAATACTTGTTTAAGAAGGATGAATTCAAACTGGAACTGGTACAGACAGAGGATGATCTGAGGAATGGAAAACTTATCTTATGAAAGGAGACTCAAGGAGCTTGGCTTATTTAGCCTAACTAAAAGAAGGTTGAGAGGAGATATGATTGCTCTCTATAAATATATCAGAGAGATAAATACCCGAGAGGGAGAGGAATTATTTAAGCTCAGTACCAATGTGGACACAAGAATAAATGGATATAAACTGGCCACCAGGAAGTTTAGACTTGAAATTAGACAAAGGTTTCTAACCATCAGAGGAGTAAAGTTTCGGAAAAGCCTTCTGAGGGAATCAGTGGGGGCAAAAGATCTATCTGGCTTTAAGATTAAACTCGATAAGCTTATGGAGGAGATGGTATGATGGGATAACATGATTTTGGTAATTAATTGATCTTTAAGTATTCATGGTAAATAGGCCTAATGGCCTGTGATGGGATGTTAGATGGGGTGGGATCTGAGTTACCCAGGAAAGAATTTTCTGTAGTATCTGACTGGTGAATCTTGCCCATATGCTCAGGGTTTAGCTGATCGCCATATTTGGGGTCGGGAAGGAATTTTCCTCCAGGGCAGATTGGAAGAGGCCCTGTAGGTTTTTCACCTTCCTCTGTAGCATGGGGCACGGGTCACTTGCTGGAGGATTCTCTGCTCATTGAAGTCTTTAAATCATGATTTGAGGACTTCAGTAGCTCAGACATAGGTGAGAGATTTTTCGCAGGAGTGGGTGGGTGAGATTCTGTGGCCTGCGTTGTGCAGGAGGTCAGACTAGATGATCATAATGGTCCCTTCTGACCTTAGTATCTATGAAGCTTATTGGAAGAACACTGTGGGAGACCGTGTCAAAAGCTTTGCTAAAGTCAAGGAACAATACGTCCACTGCTTTCCCCCCGTCCACAGAGCCAGTGATCTTGTCATAGAAGGCAATTAGATTAGTCAGGCATGACTTGCCCTTGGTGAATCCATGCTGACTGTTCCTGATCACTTTCCTCTCCTCTAAGTGCTTCAGAATTGATTCCTTGAGGACCTGCTCCATGATTTTTCCAGGTACTGAGGTGAGGCTGACTGGCCTGTAGTTTCCAGGATCCTCCTTCTTCCCTTTTTTAAAGATGGGCACTACATTAGCCTTTTTCCAGTTGTCTGGGACTTCCCCCAATGGCCATGAGTTTTCAAAGATAATGGTCAATGGCTCTGCAATCACATCCGCCAACTCCTTTAGCACTCTCGGATGCAGCACATCTGGCCCAATGGACTTGTGCTCGTTCAGCTTTTCTAAATAGTCCTGAATCACTTCTTTCTCCACAGAGGGCTGGTCACCTCCTCCCCATGCTGTGCTGCCCAGGGCAGAAGTCTGGGAGCTGACCTTGTTCGTGAAGACAGAGGCAAAAAAAGCATTGAGTAGCTTTTTCCACAGCCTCTGTCACTAGGTTGTCTCTCTCATTCTGGAAGGGACCCACACTCTCCTTGACTTTCTTCTTCTTGCTAACATACCTGAAGAAACCCTTCTTGTTACTCTTAACATCTCTTGCTTGCTGCAACTCCAGGTGTGATTTGGGCTTCCTGATTTCACTCCTGCATGCCCGAGCAATATTTTTATACTCTTCCCTGGTCATTTGTCCAATCTTCCACTTCTTGTAAGCTTCTTTTTTGTGTTTAAGATCAGCAAGTATTTCACTATTAAGCCAAGCTGGCCACCTGCCATATTTACTATTCTTTCTACACATCGGGATTGTTTGTCCCTGTAACCTCAATAAGGATTCTTTAAAATACAGCCAGCTCTCCTGGTCTCCTTTCCCCCTCATGTTATTCCCCCAGGGGACGCTGCCCATCAGTTCCCTGAGGGAGTCAAAGTCTGCTTTTCTGAAGTCCAGGGTCCGTATTCTGCTGCTCTCCTTTCTTCCCTGTGTCAGGATCCTGAACTCGACCATCTCATGGTCACTGTCTCCCAGGTTCCCATCCACTTTTGCTTCCCCTACTAATTCTTCCCAGTTTGTGAGCAGCAGGTCAAGAAGAGCTCTGCCCCTAGTTGGTTCCTCCAGCACTTTTGCACCAGGAAATTGTCCCCTACACTTTCCAAAATCTTCCTGGATTGTCTGTGCACTGCTGTATTGCTCTCCAGCATATATCAGGGTGATTGAAGTCTCCCATAAGAACCAGGGCCTGCCATGCACTAACTTCCGTGAGTTGCCGGAAGAAAGCCTCATCCACCTCATCCCCCTGGTCCGGTGGTCTATAGCAGACTCTCACCACGACATCACCCTTGTTGCTCACGCTTCTAAACTTACTCCAGAGACACTCAGGTTTTTCTGCAGTTTCATACCGGAGCTCTGAGCAGTCATACTGCTCTCTTACATACAGTGCAACTCCCCTACCTTTTCTGCCGTGCCTGTCTTTTTCCTGAACAGTTTATATCCATCCATGACAGTACTGTGAGTTATCCCACCAAGTCTCTGTTATTCCAATCGCATCATAATTCCTTGACTGTGCCAGGACTTCCAGTTCTCCCTGCTTGTTTCCCAGGCTTCTTGCATTTGTCTATAGGTGCTTTTGAGGTAACTTGCTGTTTGTCCTGCTTTCTTAGTATGAGGCAGGAGCCCTCCTCTTTCTCACTCTCCTGCTCGTGCTTCCTCCCAGTATCCCACTTCCCCACTTACCTCAGGGCTTTGGTCTCCTTCCCCCGGTGAACCTAGTTTAAAGCCCTCCTCACTAGGTTAGCCAGCCTGCTTGCGAAGATGCTCTTCCCTCTCTTCGTTAGGTGGAGCCCGTCTCTGCCTAGCACTCCTCCTTCTTGGAACACCGTCCCTTGGTCAAAGAATCCAAAGCCTTCTCTCCGACACCACCTGCATAGCCATTTGTTGACTTCCACAATTCGACGGTCTCTACCCAAGCCTTTTCCTTCCCTGGGGAGGATGGACGAGAACACCACTGGTGCCTCAAACTCCTTTATCCTTCTTCCCAGAGCCACATAGTCCACAGTGGTCCTCTCAGGGTAATTCTTGGCAGTATCATTGGTGCCCACGTGGAGAAGCAGGAAGGGGTAGCAGTCCGAGGGCTTGATGAGTCTCGGCATTCTCTCCATCACATTGTGAGTCCTAGCTCCTGGCAAGCAGCAGACTTCTCGGTTTTCCCGGTCGGGGAGGCAGATAGATGACTCAGTCCCCCTGAAGAGAGAGCCTCTTCTTGGGAGCGGTGGTTGTGGAACCCCCATTCCTAGGACAGTGCATCTCATGCCTTCCAATCAGCAGAGTCTCCTTCTGTTCCCTTCCCTCAGATGTATCATCTAGTCCACTCTCCGCATTAGTACCCATGGAGAGAACATGGAAATGGTTGCTTACCTGTATCTGCACTGCTGGTACATGGACACTTCTCTTTCTTCTTCTGGAGATCACATGCTGCCAAATTTCTTCACTGTCCTCCTGTCCCTGCTGCGCAAAATATTGTGCCCATAGAAGCATATCCTGACATCTGTCCAGGAAATCTTCAGCTTCTCTTATGCAATGCAGGGTCGATGCTTGTTTCTCCAGTATTACGACTGTTTGCTAAATTTTGAAGTTCTTGCAAAATGTATTGGATTGAGAGCCCTGAATACGGGAGTCCCTATCTACAAGACAGGTCAAGCACAGGCAGTGGTGATCCACCCTACCAATGTGTCTCAATCCTTACCTGGAAGGATAATCTCTGTGTGTCACAGTTCAGTTCATTCTTCACTCTCTTCCTCGCAGTTCTGTGGAAATTGCTAGAATGGGTGCCAGGTGCGATCATTCATTGTTCTTATCAACTTGTCCACTAGGAAATGCATCTGATAAGGCCATATAACACCCATCAGATATTTAGTTATCTGGGTTGCATCAAAATTGTGTCTAACAGCTGAAACAAGAGACCTAGAGGTGAAAATATTTTTTTTCTGTTGCTAACCTTTGAACTTTCAGTCCCTCACCATCCTATGGTTAAAGATCATCAAAATGTAGGGCTGGAAGGGACCTCAAGAAATCTCCAACCTCCTGCACTGAGGGTGGACCCAGAAAATCTAAACCATCTCAGGAAGGTGTTTGTCTAACCAGTTCTTGAAAACCTCCAAGAAAAGGGATTCTACAGCCTCCCTTAAACTATTCCAATGCTTAACTATGCTTATAATTAAAGCTTTTCCTAATATCTAATCTAACTCTTCCTTGCTGCAGATTAAGCCCATTACTTCTTGCCTACCTTCACTGGACATGGAAGACTGTCACCAGGTTCTGCCCCGCTCTCCCCAATCATCTTTTCTCAAGACTAAACATGCCCAGAATTTTTAATCATTCCTCATAGGTCAGGTTTTCTAAACCTTTTATCATTTTTGTAAACTTTTTTTTTAAAGCGTGGCACCCTGAAGTGAGCACAGTACTCCAGCTGACACCTCCCCAGTGCCAAGTATAGTGGGACAATAACCTCCTGTTACTTACATATCACCCTCCTGTTAAAGAGAATAGTATTAGCGGCTTTTTTGCAGCTGCATTGCATTGTTGATTCATATTCAATTTATGATCCACTATAACCCCAAATCCTTTTCTACAATACTAGTGCCTAGCCTCATCAGCGATTACCTATTATGTGTTTGTGCATTCGATTTTTCCTTCCTAAGTGTAGTACTTTGCATCCGTCATTATTGAATTCCATCTTACTGATTTCAAACCAGTTCTCCTATTTGTCACAATTGTTTTGAATTCTAATCCTGTATTCCAAAATGCTAGCATCCCCTCCCAGCTTGGTGTCATTCACAGATTTTAGAATCATACTTTCCACTCCATTATCCAAGTCACTAATGAAAATATTGAATAGTGCTAGACCTATCCACTAGGTCAGTAACCCTGTCAAAGAAGGAAATTAAGTTGGTTTGGAGTGATTTGTTCTTCACAAATTTATGTTCGCTGTTACTTATAACCCTATTATCCTGTAGGTGCTTACAAATTGATTGTTTGATCATTTTTTCCAGTATCTTTCCAGGGATCGAAATTAGGCTGACTGGTATATAATTTTCCCAGGCCCTCTTTGTTCCCCTCTTTAAAGATATGTTTAAAGATGTGTTTGCCCTTCTCCAGTCCTCTGGGACTTCACCCCAGATTTGAGCAGATGATTGATCATTATTGCAGCAGGCAGAATGTAGTTATAAAATAGAGAGTTCTCATTTGCCTTGTAAATGAATGCCACCACATTCACTGCATAAAAGTTGCTGGGAATTTGGTGATAATGAGATTGCAAATTGATTCTAGTAGGTTAAGAAATGTGCATGTCCCGATCATGAGACCTTATGGAGGGTTACTTGTTTGCTGTGAATGGCCTCTTGTGACGTACATTCTTTAGCCAGATGAAATGGTGTTATTTAAATAAGTAAATTTCAAATGTATTGTGTTTGTGGTTAATTGAAGTTTTCTTATAAGCTCAAAAAGCTAAACGCATCTGTATATATAGTTGTGGAGTAACAAATGTTTTCAACCTATTACAATTCCATTGTTGAAGAAGGGGTCGTCTTCTAGACAAGGGATCTGAATAGAACTTTTTAGAAGCTCTGGGCTTTTGTTAGTTTGTCAAAGCACTGGAGTAGAGCAGGCTAAAAAAATCTAGTGTTTTCCCTGAAGTATACATCCTGTTGTAATTTATTTTGAGAAGCCAGTGCAGAGAACTGCTGTAGATACGAGTTTGTTTAAATTAAACTATTTGATTTGCCTTAAAAACAACAAACGCATACACATATGCGGATTGTTGCTCATAGGTTACAAACAATTCTCCACATTCCTAGGACACAGGCATTTGATTTTGTAAGTCCCTGGTAGCTTCACTGTTGGTCAGGAACCAGGATCTTGTATATAAGTTTACTATATTGAACTCTATTATTGAGCCATTATCCTTTCAAATGAGTGTTAGGATAAAGGTGCCTGCGCTGAGTTTTAGATAGAAATCAAGAACACTGAGCATCCTCTAGAAAGAGAGAACTGTGCTATCTTATTTATTTGTTTTTCTCAGGATTTAGAATAATTAAGGAGCATCCATAGACAGAGTCAGAGCATTCAGCCAATTATTTACAATTATGAAAACAAAATGCAGTTTCATCAGCTCACCTTTCTGCCAAGTAGCAGCACATTTACCACCTTCATACATTGGCCAATAGCCCACCTACCATTCACTAAAGCAAAACAAATTGGCACTGGAGTGTGCCCTGAAAGTCAATAAATCTAGGCTATTTTGGACTAGGGTCAGGAGGGAATTCCAGAGTCCTTGTGGAGAATGCCCTGCCAGCTGCCCCCTTTCTACGAAATCAAGGGAAAATCTAGCATCATTTTCCTCTATGGATCACATAACGATGAAGAATTTTTATGAAGACATATCCAGCCTCTTTTATTTTGAGTAGTTAATGTAACAAATAATCCAGTAATAACTTTATTCTTCAACTGCTCTATCAGTGGCTCTGTATCTTAATGGACAGTTTATTATGCAAGTTCCCTTTTTTGGTTAAAAAATAAAAATAAAAAAAATTAGTGATTTTGGAGGTATTCAAAAGATTATTCTGGTGCCTGATTTTTCTCGGTTTACCAGCATAAGAGGTACAGCATCAGCAGCTACTGAACAAGTTTATCACTCAACCCATATACTTCAACCCTGTGTAGGAGGAAGCACCTCAAGAGGTTCAGTGTTCCAGCTCCACTTCTTGGTGTGTCTACACAGATTGCCATCACAGGTGTCAATTACTGCCAGTTGTGATGGTATTTTCTGACACAACCACTAGAAAATGAATTGAGGTGCATTTTTTTCCACATAACTCATTGAATGGCCATTGAATGTTCATAACTTTTCATCTCTGCAGAACTGGTTTGTATTCAAACTAACATCCTGGAGGTGAAAAACTTTTGCCATTACCAAAACACTTGGCTAGGAGGAAACTACATGTAGCAGGGCACTGCCGGGCCTTCTTGGCTCCTGCCCCTGCTTTGCTGACAAAGTCACTCGGAGACCCTGAGGCTCAGTAACCACTGGTTCTGTTTATTCACAGGTTGTGCTCCCACCACCTTTTCACCATTCACAACATAGGTTCTATTGTCTGCACCCAGGAGGGAAGAGCTATCGCTCTGCTTCCACTCCCTTGCTCACCCTCCTGGCTTTCTTCCTCCCCGCCCCAGGCTAATAGGGTGGGCAGCTGTCTCCCATTCACCAATTAGGTGCAGATTTTCTCTAGCCAGCTCCAATTTACTTCCATTAATGGGAGCTGGCGTGACAGAGGGCTGAGTCAGCAGTTCTTGCCCAGCACCCCCTGACACTACAATGTAGTTCCATGTTCTTATGTGTTTTGCCAATTGTGCTATAACTTTTCTACCTCAAGCGATAGGTTGCCCAGAAGTCTCATGCTTTTTTCCTTCTCAACACCTAGTCTTTTTCTGTGATATTTACTGGCCATTAGAGTAGTTAGAACCAGCTTACAATAGCTTGAGATCTACTTGCCAGAAGATTTTAACTATCAAATCACATGTAATAATTTTGAGATAGAAACAAGAGTGACAAATTACTAAAATATAGACTATGCATACATCAGAACTTTCTCTTCATATTAACTTTGAACTTGTTCATTTTCTTGTAAAATAATTTTTTAAACTAACAACTGTATCGTCAGTTAGAAGTTTTACTTACCTCACCATAGCACTAACTTTGAAAACCTTGTGCTCTTTAACTCTTTACTGGATGCCTAATGATGTTTTACAGCAAAGTGAGAAAAAAGAGATACAATGATAATCAACATTGAAAAATGCAGCCATCAAATCATCGTGTAAACAAAAGTCATATAGAATTTAGCCGGTGGTGTGAATGTTTCTGCAACTCATTTTCAACTTGGTTAAACATCTTTGAAGGCATGTTGCTCTTTTTCCATGGGAAATATAAAATATTAATGCACACTTTCATGTTTTGTTGTGACATTTTTCTCACTGTCTTTCCCAAAAGCATTGTGTTTTTTGTGGATGTTTTTGAACATTGTCCCTTTTAAGCATAGTCTTTTTCAAGTTTTCTTATGGGAGTTCTTTACTAAATAAATAGGTCTTTGTTTCCATTGTGGTCTGTCATTCTTTCTTCTAATTATTCCTGAATTATTTGCACAGTAGATCGCCATTTTTTTTTCCTGTGAACAAAATAGCTTGCCTCCTTGACAGTGCACTCACAATATAGCTAATATTCTTACTTTATTTTCCTCAAGCAGCTGACAAATCAAGAAGTGGTAGGGATTTGAAGATGCAAAATGTAGTTCTGTTTCATAAGAGACTTGTTCTGAGCATAAGTCAGAAATCCCTGAGTTCTCTCCTGACTCTGACATGAACTTCTCCCCCAATGTTTGACGGCTCATTTACGGCTAAAATCTTATAAAGGGTCCTGAAGAATACAGGGAAAATGCACAGGCATTTGCACATACACAGTGAGTACTATTATTGCAGTTGTATGTACGTACAAAGTATTTGCTTACAAAAAATAGTTAGCTGTCAACATTTGTGCACTCTCCTGAGGCCTGCCATTCTTTCTTAAAGTCTGGCCTTTAATCTCTCTGCTCAGTTTTCCTATTTTTAAAATGTGGTTAAAAGTAAATTCTGTTGGGATGAGTTGTAGAAAGCAGCATTTGTTATGTTAGAGGTAGAAGCACAGCGAAATGAGTCTGGAGCAAAGCCTGTAGAGATGTTTCCTCCAACATAGGGTTGAAAGGCGCTCTCATAGCGATATTATATATACCTAAGACAAAATGAGCTATACAAGTGCAAGTGTCAGAATTATGATAAAGGGAGGTTGAGTACAAAAAGTGTGTGACAGAGTTCTGGGAAGCAGAAGCTGATGTAGCACTGTGGTCAATGCAACTACAAGAAGTAGTTGCCCTGGAGTAGTCTTTATTGGGAAGAGCTGTACTGAATTAGCGGATTGGGATGGGCTGAGGAGAGCCCAAATGGCTAATTAGCTCATTACTCAAGAGGTGGAAAAGGCACAGGAAGGAAGTGCAAACTTGTGGGAAGAAAAAGAGGCTGGCAGGCATTTCAAAAAAAGGAGAGCTTTTGTCTCTCCCTTCCCCTTCCCCTCCTCCCCTCCCCCCCATACCTCCCTCCTGAGTGAGCTAAGAATTGCATGCTGTTGTAAATACAGAGCTGCACAAGTTTGTAAGGGTGCTGGGAACAGGTTGAAACAAACCACAAGGTGTTTGATCAAAAGAAGGTCTCCAAGCAGTTTGTGACTAGAAAAGACGCAAGAATAGACAGCTTGTATGCTGAATTAAAAAATATTCAGACAAAGATAGTCGTAATGAATTAATTTTAATAGTGGGGATGAGTAAACCCAACCTAGAGAATGCCTTAAGATTGCTTTCATGATGCCTGAAGTTAGTATGATTAATGTAAATATTTTTTCTTTCTCCTTTTAATGATCTCAGACCGTGCGTGCACGTGCAGTTAAACTCAACCATGAGTAGAATCTGGATTACACACAACTTTGTTTCAGAGTAGCAGCCGTGTTAGTCTGTATTCGCAAAAAGAAAAGGAGTACTTGTGGCACCTTAGAGACTAACAAATTTATTTGAGCATAAGCTTTCGTGAGCTACAGCTCACTTCATCGGATGCATTTGGTGGAAAATACAGTGGGGAGATTTATATACACACATAGAGAACATGAAACAATGGGTTTTATCATACACACTGTAAGGAGAGTGATCACTTAAGATGAGCCATCACCAGCAGCGGGGGGGGGGAAGGAGGAAAACCTTTCATGGTGACAAGCAAGGTAGGCTATTTACTTTGTGTAAATTTCAGCCTTTGTGGGTTTTTATCATAATACAAATGTATAAATCCTTAATGCTCTTAATACCATCCATATGCTGTGCAAAAATCCTCAGAAATCTGTAAAAAAGAAAATCAAGAAAATTATGGGCTCAGAATGCTCAAAACAGTCCTAAGCCATTCTAACAGCTATAGATTTGTCAGCTGGATCCTAATACCCCTAAATCTCTAAAATATCAAATGCTGTCTTCTACAACTCCATCCCATTATATCTGGGCATCTTAAATCATTTTACCGGGGGGGGAAAAAAGAAAGCTCTACTTCTAAATTGAAAGCATAACTGTGGCATCTGTGCTACTGCCCCAAGTGCTATCATTGTGTCCCGCAATCAGGAGAGCTTTTCTTAGATTTATGCTTCTGGGCATTGGACAACTGAAAGTCTTTGGAGATATTAAGGTGTTCTCTCTCTCTCTCTCTCTCTCTCTCTCTCTCATCATATCCTTCTCCACAGTCTTTAGCTAGGAATGCTACTAGTTTTTCTCTTTTACAGCATGTGTTCATTTGATGTTTATTTTAGAAAGTGATGATAGGCAATCAAGACCAGACATCATATAAAAATATAGAAATCCTGTCTCCAGGGGAATAATTTGATTACTCACAACAATCCAAGTTTACTCTGTGTGTGTGTGTGTGTGTGTGTGTGTGTGTGTGTGTGTGTGTGTAAAAAGAAAAGGAGTACTTGTGGCACTCTGAAACCTGTGTGTGTGTGTGTACTGCATATGCTAGTAAAACAAGACCCTGATAGCTGAGTCCTCAGCCTATGCAAAGAGAACAATACATATCTCAAGTTTTATCTTACATGTTTCTTTCCAGATAGGGCCCCCTCACTGTTACAGTACCAGTCAAAGGCAAACTCTTCTCACCCTCCTCAGGCAAAAATTTCCTCCTCCGCTTTAAGCCTAAGAGCTTTACAATGTATAGGTTATTACTAGTCTTGAGACAACTGTGCCATTGGGAGTAAGGATTTCTGCTCGCTACTTTATCCTTTGTTGGCAGCCTTTTGTTAGGAAAGGATTGTTTTCTTCCTTTCATACCAGCCATTCACATCTCTGATTTTTTTTTTCCCCCACATCCGCTCAAAATAAGCTAATGCACCAGCACGGCATTATAATGAATTTTCTATTTGGTTAGATGAAACTTGAATTGTTATGACTAATCGAATTACTCCTCTGGAGATAGAATTTCTAAATAAAATGATGAATTGAAGTGATTACAGTTGTAACCCTTCAGAGCATAAAAAGGTGTTATGCTAATCCGCTGTGAATGGGCCGAATTAAAAAGGAGAGGGGGGAAAAGAATGCATTGGAAAAAAGAGGGGATATGAAATGACCACTGAGTCATTATTCCTCATCCATTCAACCTCTGTTGCTATAGTAAACAGTAGTGGTAAACTGGGTTGTTTTACCTTTCATGTCTGTCTTTCAAATTGTGAGTTTTAACTGCCTGAATACAAATCCAGAGAGAATGAGAGAGAGTGGGTGTGTCAAAAAGAAGTGTATGTAAGAGAGAGAATAAGTATATGCATTCTGTAAAGCTGCTAAACTTGGTGCATCCTTACCTCTAGAGTTTAAAACAATTGGCCTGTCATATAAAAGCAGCAGATGTACTGTAAGAGAGAAAACCAAAGCATTAAGATAACTAAACATTTAAAAGCCATCGGCAACAAAACTGTTTTTACTACATATATTTAAGGCCTTACTGTGAGAATCATGACACCTGGGTTATACTACCAGTTTTGTTGCAAACTTCTTGTGTGATCTTGGATCAATCACCTAATGATTTTTGTGTTAAATGGGGATACTGTACTGCTGTACCTCAGATGTGTATTATGAGGCACAAGTTAACATTTATAGAGAGTTTTGAGATCTTCAGATGGAATGTGTTATGTTAAAGTATAATTTATGACCACCCTCATGGTAACTAGTTGAATACTGTGATGTCCTGTCCCTTTAAATGCTTGCACACTCCTCAGTCCAGGAGGCATGAAGTCCAACAAGAGAGCAGAGAAATGGCAACTTTGGGGGACAGTGTTGGTGAGTTTAATGAAAACTGAAAATTATGGGTGGTGTATCTTGAATGTTTTGAGCAGTTTGTAGCTTGCAACTGCATTCCAGACAGACAGCGTTTCAACCTTACTGACAGAGATGAGTTGCTGCATGCCCCCTTGTCTCCAACTGTGCCTGGAACCGCCACGTATACCATGATTGCTGCAGCAACACGGGAACATTTTTCTCCTGCCCCACTGATGATAGAATTATATCTGTTCCTGGTCTAGATAGTAACTAGTCCTGCCTTGAGTGTAGGGGACTGGACTTGAAGACCTCTGGAGGTCCCTTTCCTGTCCTACAATTCTGTGATTCCATCAGCAACTTCAGGGAAGTGGAGAGTTGGTAGCGCAATTTGTTCCTGCTCTACGGAAGTTGTCAGAGCATTGTCAATTCAGACAAACATTGAGTGATGCCCTACTTGACCAGTTTTGTCCCCAGATTACAGAATGACCAGATCAAAAAAAAAAAAGTTACTGTCTGTATCAGTGTGTATGTTCAAGAAGGCTGTTGAAATAGCTACTGCTACGGAGACCACAGTAGAGGATAATCTGGATTTTTATGTGGATTGAGAAGTTCACCTCCTAAATTGGTGAGACAAAGGACCATGGGAACATAAGCAATTTCCATGTGGGTGTTGTGCACAAACTACACACGCTGAGAAGGATTGCGGAGCACGCCAAGGTTTTTTTTGCAGAAAATGACAAAAGAAAGGACATGTCTTTGTAACCTGTTGCACAGTTCAAGGACCATCAACAGAGTAACCATGCATCCAAGAATACACATATGAAGACTGAACATAAGAAAGGATGGAAATCGGGAATTCATAATGTGGAAAAAGACAAGAACTCTAGGGACACTGATCAAGACCTAGCACTGCACATGTTGTTAGAAGCTGGAGTCCGAGATGGCATCTGGGTCACGCCCTTGATCAAGAGAGTTCCCACAAGAATGGAGCTTTTTACTGGAGATGCTGTTTCACAGATTTCTGCATCTGCCTATCACCAGATGTTGTCACAAGTTCCTCTGAAAGAAACCTCCACAGTTTTGAAGACTTATAGTGAAAAAAAGTTAGTCCCCAAAGGGACACTACAGATGAAAGTTGAACATGATGGACAATCAGTCATTTTACCCTTGTATGTGATTGAAGGAAAGTATCCACCATTATTTGGTAAATCTTGGCTTGAGTCGCTCAAAGTGAATTGATCAAGTCAATCACAAAAGCACCTTGAAATCTTCAAGCAATACTGGATAGACACTCCAAAGTTTTTAAAGAAGAACTTGGACAGATAAGCAATGTGTCAGTGAAGCTCACTATTAAGTGTGACAGCCAGCCAAAATATTGCAAGCCCAGAGTTGTGCCTTATGTCCTGAAGTCTTTGGTAGAAGTCGATTTGGACCGTTTAATGACAATCATAGTCTTGTCACTGGTGTCACACAGAAAGTAGGCTACACCCATCATACCAGTAATCAAGAAGGATGACTCCATCATAATTTGTGGAGATTTCAAAGTGATGCCAAATCCAGTTTTATGTGCAGGCCAGTATCTGCTATGTTTTACTGAACATCTGTTTGCTACTCTTAGTGGAGGACAGTGTTTCAGCGAATTGGATTTGCTCAATGCATACCTACAAATGGAGACTGATCCATCATCTTGCAAATATCTCACGGTCAATATACAAAAAGACTTACTTTGTTATAACCATTTGCCTTTCGGTATCACATTGGCAGCTTCCCTGTTACAGGAAGCCATGGATGAGATTCTGATTTAGATGACATCCTTGTTACAGGTAAGGATCAGAGGATCATCCTCAAAATTTGGATGCTGTCTTGTAATGTTTGGAAGACCATGGACTGAGAGTACGTTGAAACAAATGTGAGTTTTTCAAACCTTCATCTGACTACCTCAAATTGGTGACACAGGCTTAAGGAAATCGCCGGAGCAAAAGAAGGTAGTTCATCAAGTACCCCCACTCAAGAACGTGTCACAGCGATGTTCATTCTTAGCACAGTTTAAATACTATGGTAAATTTCTGCCTAATCTGGCAGCAGTATTGGTACCTTTACATGGACTGTTACAAGCAAAGGAAAAACGGAAATGGACTAAAAAGTGTGTGCGCGCATTTAAGGTAACAAAGAAACTCTTTACATCAGCCAAAGTTCTTTCTCACATTTTTCCTGATGGCATGGAGAAACCAATTGCCTTTGCTTCATGAACACTCAGTACACCTGAGAACTGTGCACAAATAGAGTGAGAAGCTCTCAACATTATCTTCAGAATTCAGAAGTTCCATACCTATCTGTATGATAGACATTTTACCTGGCCTGTTCTTAATTTTTGGACCAAAACGTGTAATTTCATCATTAAATGCTGCTCATATGCAATGATGGACATTGCTACTTTCAGCTCATTCCAATAATTCAGTTCTATAAAGGGACTCAGCATGGGAATGCTGATGGGCAGTCACACCTGGCAGGCCCAAGTTTTACGAAAGAACTGGACTTGACATAACTGCAGACATTTTGTGCACTCAGCCACCATAAACTGGAAGCAAGGACATCACATAGTTGGTAATAATTCAGCCTTTCGTTAGGTAGACAAAACAGCTGCACAGTGTTGCAAATAAGAATAGATAAAGTGGCAGATTCATGAGAATGGAAGGGAGTGTGGATGGCTGACCTGGGGCCAAGTTGTCTGTGTTTGTAAGTTTCTGGCTGGGAGTTGCTTTGCTGATAAGTAGGAATTATGAGTTGTTGCAAGGTAAATTGTTAGTTTATTAGGAGTTACTATGAGTTATGAGTATGTGCTTTGTTTTGAGCATAAAAGAGATTAATTAGTTAGTGTGTGAACTTTGAAGAAGCTTGGGGAAGAAGTTTGTGAGGATTTCTATGAGCTAGGACACGGACACCCAAATCCCCAGCAGTTAGAAGGAAGACTGGCCACTGGAAACCTGCTGCTGACCACTCAACACTATCTCAGACTTTGGGTAACTATCTCAGGGGTGCACTAGACTATTGCTATTTTTGATGTGTGCTTTAGATGCAAAAAACTAAGGATTTTTAAGTGAAAGCACTCTTGTGTGTACCAATCATCAGATGGAGATGCTGTGTCCCCTACTGATTTATTTCTAACACCACCTGGAAAACAAAGATTAGTTACCATAGCTTTGGGTTCAGAAAACCCTGGGTAACACAAGCTCTCATCAACCCATAGAAACTTTGGACGATATGTTCTATCTCAATATGATAGGCTACCCATTACTATCACAGATATCAAGAAAGAAACCGTTATGGATGATGTACTTTTTCTTGTGAAAAGAATGGTACTACATGGTACAGTGGCTTGGATCATAAGAATCCCCAATTTACACAGTTGGTATCACATCAGCATGAATTATCTGTGACTCATGATTGAATCTGGTGGACAATGTGTGTGATCATTCCAAAATCACTTCAATCTCAGATTTTAGAAGCTCTTCACAAAGGTCATTTTGGCATTGTACAGATGAAGTCATGTCTGGTGGCCAGGAATCAACAAACATTGAGAGGAAGGCAAAATGCTGTACTGCAGTGTGAACAAATTCAGCATGATCCTGGCCCAGCTTGCCTACATCTTTGGGTGTGGCTCCTTGGGCACACATTCAGAGGGACTTTGCCGGACCATTAAAAATTTGAGTTTTTGGTCATAGTCGATGCCCATTTGAAATGGCCAGAAGTTTTAAGAATTATTTCTACTTCAGCTACCAAGACCATTGGACATCTTAGTACCTTGTTTAGCCATTTTGGTTTACCGTGACAGTTGGTGAATGACAAATGACCTCAATTCTGTTCTGAAGATTTCAGAGGGTCCTAGCTTCAAATGGAGTTTGGTTCCTTACCATCATGCTACAACTGGACCAGCAGAAGGCTTTGTACAAACACTTAAGTGTGCCTTAAGAGCTAACAAGTCTAGTTTGAGTTATCAGCAGAAACTGGACAATTTCTTGCTTGTCTACAGGCTTGCACCACATGCTACTCCCCAGGAGACACCTGCAACTCTTTTTCTTGAAGCAGTCTTTGTGTACCTGTTGGTACCTGACATGACCTGATGTTGCCTCCCATGTAGCCTGATCCCAAGCAATGCAAATTGATGGATGATGTGAGACTCATCATCGTTCTTTTCAAGTAGGAAACTTAGGGTATGTCTACACAGCAAAGACAAATCTGCAGCTGGCCCGTTGCAGCTGACTCAGGTTCGTGGGGCTCTGGCTGTGGGGCTGTTTCATTGCTGCATAGACTTCTGGGCTTGGGCTGGAACCCAGGCTCAGGGACCCTATGGGGTGGGAGGGTTCCAGAACCTGGGCTCCAGCCCAAGCCTGAAAGTCTGCACAGCAATGAAACAGCCCCACAACCTGAGTCAGCTAGTATCGGCCAGCCACCGGTGTCTAGTTGCCTTGTACATGTACCCTTAGTGTGGATTCACAGCTGCAGTTGTGGAATTAAATGGTTACCTGGAGAATTTGTAAAATGCATGGGACCTGTTTCATTTATGGTAAAACTATTTGATGGCATTTTATGGAAACAAAATATTTGTCCATTTGCAGCCTTAACAAGTACCGGAGTCCAGAGTTGTTCCAATGGGACTTTTTGTTCCTCTGATCAGACCTGCTCCTGTTACAACTCCTAAAGTATATGACTTGGTGGAAGAAACTTTGGTACCAGATCCCGTTGATTTCTTACAGCCAACTGTTCTTTTTTGTCCAGGTCACTGCCGTACCACCATCACTACATTATCCAAAGAAAGTGCAAAAGCCAGTTGTGCTCCTGTACATATAAATTGTTTACTTAGTGAGTTGTTATTCCAGCGCAGAATAATCCCTTGCAATTTGAGAGTCTCCTGCAGTCGACTCACAACTTTTAGTTAGGTTATATAGTGGTTTATGTTAAACATGTAAATGATGATGTGTATATATATTTGGGAAGATTTTTAAAGTAGAGTGGAGGAATGTGATGTCCTGTCTCCCCTCCTCAGTGCAAAGCCTCATTTTCAATTGATTTCAATTTTGCTGCCAGAACACTAAAAGTCTCCACAGCAGACAGCTGTTTTCTATCAGCTCCCTCTGTCTGTCTCCTTCTCTGATAGATCCAGATATAACAAATACTGCAGTGTATATAGCTTTGCATTAATCAAAGAGTACTTGCCTTATTAGGCTCTTATGGTTTTAGAAAACCAAACTGACTATAAAGGGTGAGCAGATGGTTCTGGTAGAGGTCAAGTTGAGATAGGGTTGCAAAACAGTTTCCATTGTAGCTCACTGTTTTGCGTGTTCATAACTTTCCAAAACATTCATCTCTTATGATGACATTTGTCAAAACGGTATCTGACATCTGCCCAAACTGACATTTACAATGAACCTATGATTATATTATTGATTTTCACTATTACGGTTTTTTAATGAAATATTTATTATGTCAGGGTGTTGGGTTTTTTTTTGTTCTTTCCTTTCCTCTACTTCACATTTTCTTCTGTTTCCCCTGAAAATTTCCCTTTAGTCTAACATCTTTCTTTTTCTCTAATACTGTTCTTTCTACCTCTCTCTCTTTCAGACACTTTGTTTTCTTGGTTTTCCGTGCTATTTTCCGTTTTTCTATTTTGCCCTTCTGTAGTTTCTCTTGCTTCTTTAAGACACATCCTATCTCTTCTTTAAACCCAAAGCTTCTCTCCCCTTCCTCACCCTAAATCACTACTCACTCTGTCCGTCACCCTGAGGTGCTTTCTCTTTTTCTCCCTCACCTTGAGCTCCAAAATTAACAATAAGATGAGGATTCCTGAGGTAGTAGAAACAAGAGGACTTCAGTGGATGCTGGAAAAAGGTGCCATCTCCCCAAAGCACGTGTGCACCTTTTGGTCTCTGGTGTGTGCATTTTCATCCCATTCTCCCGTTATTGGAGCCTTAGCATGTGTACATAGGAATATGCTTTTGCCTGTTCTTTCATGCCTTCTCCATACCTCTTCCTAGCTACTCATGTCAGGTATATTTAATCCTGCCTCAGCACATGGATAATGAACCTCTTGAGGTCCCTTCCAGACTTACATTTTCTATGATTCAGTGAGAACAGGGGTGAGAGCAGGCAGGAATTGGTGAAAGACAGACAGGAGGTGGAAGTAGAGGCATAGCTTTTTAGCCTAGCCATGGCCACAACAGCATCTTCTAGCAATCTAGTAAGATGAACTGTAGCCAAGAACTCAGGGCCAGATTTTTAATGGTGATGAGGCACCTAAAGATGCAGATAGGTTCATGGTGAGATTTTTCAAAAATGCCTAGGGTCTGAACTCCGATTTAATTTTCAGTTCCTCAGTTCCCACAGCTTCAATAATGTGTGGGTTCTGACTAGGATCATGGGAGAAGTTGATGATATTTGAGAGAGACAAATGATTATGCTAGATGATAGATAGGTCTTTAGGCACTGATGCAGAAGGCTTGCAACAATGTAAACATATTGCTAACATTGGAAAGTCTGTATAGCTGGGTTCCATTCTGCATTAGAAGACTGGGCTCTAAAGATACCTTCACACACACTTTGGGGCAGTGAGATTGATGGAGTTTGAATAGGGCATTTTATATATGATGGTGATAGGTGAAATTATTTCAAACAGAATGTTACATGGGAATGACTGAGATGAAATATTTTGGGGAAACCTTTTGATATAATTTTGGCACCACATAACTCCAAACTTACTTTTACTTGAGACTCAAGGTAAAATTTGTACTTAGGTTTCCAAAAATGAATGGCTTGTATAGGTCAACCTCTGTCCATACCACCTGTGCCTCCACATTACCTTTTTTTTAATTAAACATTTGTTCTGTTTACAGAAGAGGTCTGAGATAATAGAACTATTGTTTCTTAAATGCTTGGTGAATTAATAAGGACAGTAAAATTTGATACCTTATCCTTTACGTATTATATTCATTGTACTGTAAAAGCTAAGTTTCAGAGTAGCAGCTGTGTTAGTCTGTATTCGCAAAAAGAAAAGGAGTACTTGTGGCACCTTAGAGACTAACAAATTTATTAGAGCATAAGCTTTCGTGAGCTACAGCTCACTTCATCGGATGCATTCGATGAAGTGAGCTGTAGCTCACGAAAGCTTATGCTCTAATAAATTTGTTAGTCTCTAAGGTGCCACAAGTACTCCTTTTCTTTTTGTAAAAGCTAAGTAGTCTCGTAAGCAGCCTTAGCATGAAAAGTCAAGATTTACATTTTTGTTTCTTGTTTTTCCCCTGCATTCTAGCCATCGTTCTTAAATTATTAGTCATTTCTTATATCCAAGAAGATTGTTTGTATTTGCATGTTTTTCTAATTTTGAAGTAATTTATTTGAAATCTGCCTTGTACATTTTTATCTGTTCTGCAGGAACCAGATACATTTTTATTGAATCTTCCCTACAGTTATTTAACATAGCTAACTGACTTCTTTTCCCAGTCATTCCACCTTTTAAATTAATATATGGTGAGTTTTTTCTAGGTAAAGACTTCTGTTGTTCATATTCATTTGTCCTTCGTTTTCTTAAACATTTGATATATGCATGCAGATTCATAAAATCCTTTGTAGAGGCAATGAAATTCTAATCCCGTATTTTTGACAACATTCTACTGCAACAAGAGTAGTAGTTGTGGTTGCAGTGGATTACCCCAAATTTTCTTTTAAGAACTATGGCTCTTCAATATTTAGTGGTCAGACAAAAAGAGAGAATCATAGTTCTTCGTCGTAATTAACAGATATAACTGCATTGCATGGTTAATACATTAAGGTTTCTGTAGATGTTAACGGGGACAATTTTTTCAATTTTAGATGCCTAAAATTTGGCACCTGATTTTCAGAGGTGCTACAAGTGCTCAGAACATCACATCTGAAAATATGAGTATCTCAAAACATATTTTGGCTGCTAAATAAAGATGTAGGAGACTAACTTTAGGCTCCAAGTTTGAAAATTTTCTCCATATCTTTTAAGAAAAATTAATCTGCTTCATTGTGTTATGTATGGTAGATAAGATATCCTCTGTTGATTGACTAAGCTGAAGCCAGTGATATTGCTTCATTGATTAAAGTCACACCATCAGGTTTTCTGCATGTATTTTTCACTTTAAAGAGGAGAAGAGAAGTCATATCTCGCTCTTTTCACTGAGCATGTCGGTGATGACTGCTCATAATGAAGCTTCACACTGTGGATTGTCCCTGTGTGTTTTCAACAATAAATTACATGATAAATGGGGGGCAATTGAGCTGGGGCTCTACATGTTTTCTTGAGACCTGTGTCCCTGAAGAATTGAGTACATTTGTTCTCAATTTTAACTCTAATAAAAATGTATGTTCCGTTTTTTGCAAAGATCAGTTTCTTGGTTCACTACAATATAAATATTGTTTACCTCCTGATCAGTGAGGGCACTTAGCGTTCCCTCAATGTAGTGACTTTTCTCCTTCAAATCAATCATGTTTTAATCAGATCACAACTGGTGGAAGCCCTAAGCCCAGATTTAAAAGTATGAAAGCCGTTTGAATAATCTGTTTTGCCAGATTATTCAACACCAACACACATCATAATACAATATTCGCATATTGTAGTTAGCTTCATTTCTTTTGTCTGCCCTATGGGTTTGAAGCTTTTGTTAAATATATAATTTCCTCTTTTGACGTAAAAAGAAAAGGAGTACCGGTGGCACCTTAGAGACTAACAAATTTATTAGAGCATAAGCTTTCGTGAGCTACAGCTCACTTCATCGAATGCATCCGATGAAGTGAGCTGTAGCTCACGAAAGCTTATGCTCTAATAAATTTGTTAGTCTCTAAGGTGCCACAAGTACTCCTTTTCTTTTTGCGAATACAGACTAACACGGCTGCTACTCTGAAATCTTTTGATGTAGTTGTTTTCCCCCTCTGGGAGGCTGGTTGAGAAAGTAGCAGCCCACAGCCCTTTCCAGAACAGAGCAGCTAATTTCATCCTCCAGACAAAACAACTAAATGCTCCACTACTATGAGCACATGCAGCCAAATCCACTCACAAACTCATATTTGTTACTTCTGCATTCTGCACAACACAAGATTACTCACAGTACAATCCTGATTGTCTTGTGTTATAACAAGCCTGTGTGCTGTAAATACTAATTCATCTTTACCTTCTATTAACAAGATCTTAAAGTTCTACCTAATTATAGTTACCGGGGCCTGGTTTACACTAGAAAATTGTCAGCTTAACTAAATCTTTCAGGCATATGAAAAATCCACACCTCTGAGAAGCATAGTTAAACCAATCTAACCCCCAGTGTAGATGGTGCTAGGTTGAAGGAAGAATTCTTCTGTCAACATAGCTATCACCTCTTGGGAAGGTGGATTACCTACAGCAATGGGAGAACTCCTCCTGGTGTAGGTAGGTAATGCAGTGTTGCATCTGCGCCACTGCAGCATTTTAAGTGTAGACAGACCCTCAGACTCTCTATCTAATCTGATCTCCATCACTCTAGTATTTGAGGACTTTCCAAGTAATTGAAATTAGTCACTCAACCTTTATCTTTCATCAGTCTGTAGATGAAATAGCACAATTAGTTTTTAGGATTTAGGTTTTAGGATATCCCTTGGGGCAGTGGTTCTCAATCAGGGGTCCAGGGCCACCTGATGGTCCGCGAGCAGGTTTCAGGGGGTCCTCCAAGCATGGCCAGCTTTAGACTCTCTGGGGCCCAGGAGAGAAAGCCAAAGCCCCACCACCTGGGGCTGGCGCCTGGGGCCCTGAACCCTGCCACCTGGGGCTGAAGCCAAATCCTGAACAACTTAGCTTCATGGGAGGCCCTAGGCGATTGCCCTGCTTGCTACCCCCTAACACTGGCCCAGGCTTTTAGATGCAGCAAACCAGTTGCTGTTGCACAGGTGGGTCATGGAGTTTGTATAACATGTTGCGGGGGCCTCAGAAAGAAAAAGGTTGAGAAACCCCTGTCTTGGGGAAAGGGTGTGTATGAGAGAAAAACATAAGGGAAAGTAAAGTCAAAGGATGAGTGTTGCAGTTTGTTCAGAAAGTGGCTAGGTCGATGGACATTTCTTGCAATAGCTTAGGTCCAGCACCTGAGTTCTTTCTGCCTTCTCCTGTTGGTTGGCAGTTTCATTGTTTCAATGAAACCTAACTTCATTCGTGATCGTGAGCATGGAGAGAGGCAATCTCTCAGCTGCTGTGGAATGTTTTGAATATCAAGACAGAGATTTTGAACTGGATTCTAATCAATAGGGAATCAGTGCAGAAGGGATGACTGAAGTGGTGTTTCATGGCAACCTTTGTTGCTAAGTAAACAGGCTATTGTGTTTTGCACGAGCTGGAAGTTTTCTTCAGGGCATGTGGTTTCATTCCTATATATAAAAAGCAATAAACAAGTATGAAGGTCACCATGACCAGATTTGTGTCTGATTAGATACTACTCAATCTTCCAGCCAGTCACAGATGGAAGTAGGTTTTTTTTTTTTTAATTTGGCATCTAATAGCACTAAGGAATGCAAAAAGACCCCAAGATTGTGGCCCAATTTAACAATCTGACAGCAGATACTCTCAAGAGCAGAGGATGTTATCGAGGAAGAAAGTTCTTCAGAGCTGTTCCCTCTTCCTACCAATACCTCCTCAGACTTGCCTAGATTCACCTCTAGCTAGCTGCTCTTATTCCAGGTGCGTCTTTGGCTAAGCTGTTTGAGTTTGATATAAAGGAGATGTACAGCTGAGTGTCATTTTCTACCTGTGGTTAAGTCGCAGCCTATGTTGTTTCACCAGCAGTGGGAGAGGACAGGGCCTTGAAAGACTCTACAAAAATGCTTACAGTTGTAGGTGGAGGAATAGATACTGATAGCAGAGTTTTGAGTTGTCTCTGAGAGAGAAGACTTTAGAATGTTTCCATTAACCCCTGCAATTTGTTGGATACAGAAGAAGAGCATGGGCCTCAGCAGTACCAAATCTTGCAGAGAAATTCTGAAGGATGTACTTGCCTTGTCAGGACAAAAGATGAGCTGAGAAGGTCATTCATTAGAGCACAGTCAACTAAAAACATTAAAAAAAAATTAAGACAGGCCCCCAAAATCATGAGATGTTTAAAAACATTAAATTGTAGATTATTTAGATCTCTGAGGGTTTGAGCCTATAGGTTTGCTGTTGTCAAGCTTTTCTGTACAACCATCAGGGCTAGAAATGTATGAGGTTTTGAATGAAAGCCAACATTCTCGTGTAATCATATGAACCCTTGAGTTGAGCCTTTTAGAAAAACACCAAATTTGTTAGTCTCTAAGGTGCCACAAGTTCTCCTTTTCTTTTTGCAAATATCATAAGACTCGTAATAAAATCCCATGAGTTGGCAACACAGAGCAACAAATGCTTTGTCAGTACTCGCAAAAAGAAAAGGAGTACTTGTGGCACCTTAGAGACTAACAAATTTATTAGAGCATAAGCTTTCGTGAGCTACAGCTCACTTCATCGGATGCATGATGATGCATGAGCTGTAGCTCATGAAAGCTTATGCTCTAATAAATTTGTTAGTCTCTAAGGTGCCACAAGTACTCCTTTTCTTTTTGCGAATACAGACTAACACGGCTGCTACTCTGAAATTTGTCAGTACTATATCCTATCTTGTAGCTGGACCAGGAAAATATCCGGGATACTGACAGCTGGTTTTGAAGACTGATAATTCTGTTCTTCATTATAGTTTCTACCAATTTGCCCCATGCTGAAGTTAGGCTCATGGACCTGTAATTGCCACACAGTGCCTAACCTCCTAAACAAGCTAAACAAGAAGCTAGCAAAAATCAAACACACGGATGAACGTTATTTGTTGAGGAAAAGGCAACACAGCTTTTGTAAAGGAAAATCATGCCTCACCAATCTACTAGAATTCTCTGAGGGTGTCATCAAGCATGTGGACAAAGGTGATCCAATGGATATAGCGTGCTTGTATTTTCAGAAAATCTTTGACAAGGTCTGTCACCAAAGGCTCTTAAGGAAACTAACTTGTTATGGGATAACAGGGAAAGTTGTGTCTTGGATCAGTAACTGGTTAAAAGATAGGAAACAAAGGATAGGAATAAATGGTCAGTTTTCACAATGGACAGAATTAAACAGTGGTATCTCCCAAGGACCTGTGCTATTCAGCATATCCATTAATGATCTGGAAAAAGACTGAACAGTGAAGTGACAAAGTTTGCAGGTGATAAAATTATTTAAGATAGTTAAGTCTAAAGCTGATTGTGAAAAGTTACAGGGGGAATCTCACAAAACTGGGTTACTGGCCAACAAAATGGCAGATAAAATTCAGTGTTGATAAATTAACAGAAGTGCACATTGGAAAAAATAATCTCAACTACACATGTATAAAGAAGGGTTCTAAATTAGCTGTTTCCACTCAAGAAAGTGATCTTGGAGTTATGAATAGTACTCTGAAAACATCAGCTCAATGCACAGCAGCGGTCAGAATGGCTAACAGAATGTTAGGAACTATTAGGAAAAGGATAGAAAAGACAGAAAATACCATAGTGCCACTATATAAATCCATGGTGCGCCCACATCTTGAATATTGTGTCCGGTTCTGGTGACCTCATCTCAAAAAGTTTATATTGGAATTGGAAAAGATTCAGAGAAGGGCAGCAAAGATGATCAAGAGTATGGAACAGCTTCCATACGAGGAAAGACTAAAAAGACTGGGACTGTTCAACTTGGAAAAGAGATGATTATGGGGGGATATGATAGAGATCTATAAAATCATGAATGGTGTGGAAAAAAATAATAGAAAAGTGTTACTTACCCTTTTACAAAAACCAGGGTCACCTGATGAAATTCATAGGCAGCATGTTTAATACAAGCAAGAGGAAATACTTTTTCTCATAATGTACAACTAACCTGAGGAACTCAGTGCTGTGGAATGTTGTGATGGTCAAAAGTATAAGTGGGTTCAAAAAAGAATAAGATAAGTTCATGGAGGATAGGGTCCATCAATGGCTATCAGCCAAGATGGTCAGGGATGTAACCCTGGGTGACCCTAAACCTTTGACTGATAGAAGCCTGGAGTGGAAGACAGGTGGATCTCTCCACATTTGATTTGTTCTGTACACTCCCTCTGCAGCTCCTGTATTGGCCACTGTTGGAGACAGTATACATTGGTCTGACCCAGTATGGCAGTTTTTATGTTCCTATGTTTGTATATGGTAAGTTGCATGTCTCTAGCACTAAGCAATGTTTCCTTTAGGATTCATCTGGTGATTACATATTTTAGGATTCCCCTCCTCAAAAAGGTGAGTTGCTGACAATCTCCCTCAATAGGGATATGTCCTAGGTACTTTCTACTCTTAAACCATCTAGGCAGGTCAGGAGTCAGAGTTTCATGTAGTGGCTCTGATTACTGTCAGTGGTTCCATGAGAACTACTTTGAATACTCTAAATTCGTGGAAAGGGAGGCATTATATTTCTTCTCCTCCTCTTGGCTTGTTTTGTGTGTCTCCTGAGTCCATCCCAGATGTGGGTAATCTTTTCTTTGATATAAAGTAATTCCTCATCATGTTTGTTGCTGTGTTCTAGGGTTGTGAGGGGGTAATCTGGATTTACAAAGCAATTTGCACTGCAAAAAAATTCTTTGGGTTGTAACTTTGCAGTCTTTACGGCAGAGGAGAGGTTAGCTGCCTTTGCTTCCTTCAGTGAAATTACATAGCTCTATAACAACTTTGGAACACTGAGTTTAACGTATTCCTTGCTGCCAGTAAATTCTTGCTTGTAATTTTTATAGTCAATTACATTAATAATTGTAATTTTATTTTCTGTACTGTGTACTGTGTGTGCCTCTATATGAACAACAGAGATGATTAAAATGTATTTCTGTGGTAAAACAATTAAACATCTTGTATGGTATAATACATCATTTTCCTCAGAGGTAGAATGACACTAAAACAGTTTCTGTTGTTTATGCCATGTACAAAGTGTTGCTTTTGTAATAAAGTATGTGTCATCACCTATTTTCAGGAGTTTGAATACCAACTGTCAGTGTTAATTTTGGGGCTAATAAGTGATGTATAATGCATTTCTAATGCCTGGGGAAAAAAATTTTACACGATATTATTTTTAAAAAAATTGCGGCTGAATTGTAATTGTTAACATTCCCTTTTTATTTACAAGTGAATTTTTAAGATTGCTATTCCTTTAGTTAAACAGCTTTGTTTTTCAAATCACAGTCTGACAGGTGATTATTTCATAATGTGCTCTAATTGCCCAGATTTCTTTTCTGAAAGGTTAAAAGCATGGCTTTATTTCAAAAGGATTACTGCACCCATTGTACATTTTTTTCATCAGAAATGTCATAATAATTTGAGCTGGTGGTCCTACTATTTAAGGGCAATATTAGCAATGACCTAGCTGACTGTAACAGTCTGTAGGGTCACTGATGTGCAAACTGATGAGTCATAGAAGCTTGAGACCTGATAGCTCATAATGGCTTGAAAAGACAATTATGTCTAACAACTTGCTTTTTAAGAAGCCCAGGATGAAACCATTGCAGGAGAGTCCACAGTTAGACTTTGGAGATAATAATATGGATGCTACAAAAGTGTATTTACTCAGTAGATCTTTAATTATTCCTTTCTGAGAGCTTTTTATGTATATTGTCAGTGCTCATCTTAATATAACTTTTTTTTTAAGATTATCAAACCCTGCTTTCAGAAGCAGAATCTGAATTTGACTGCTGTAGTGCACATCTATAAAAGTGGGATTTGTATCACTCTTCGGGTCTGTACTAATGAATGAGCTCCACATAATTGCACTCAAGAACCTGTTATCGGAGTGTATGATTTTAAAGCCACAAAAGCTATAATGAGCCTAACTCTGCACACACTTTGCATACAGAATTTCCCTTGATTTCGATGAGAGTTCCATGTGGAGTTCTTAAACAAGAAGAGCCCTGACATTGAGTTAGTTGGGGATTGGTCCTGCTTTGAGCAGGGGGTTAGACTAGATGACCTCCTGAGGTCCCTTCCAACCCTGATATTCTATGATTATGAAATAAGTATCTAGCGTTCCTATCCAGCTCTCACTATTTTTATCATGAGTCTCATGATATTTGGTGATTTTCTTAATACCTCAGCTTCTGAGTCTTGTGAATATGTGAATCTCCACTTTCTTTTTTTAAATAAATAAGTCTCTTGCTCTTGTGGTTGGGGAGAAAAGATTGAAAATGTGACCCGAATGTATTCTAAATGCTCAATGAACAAAGGGCAAATAAAAAGAACCCCAAGGATAATATATTTTTAATCTCATTATCTTTGGGGACCTGACTCATGAGTTTTGCTTGTTTGGGGGTTGGCAATGTAGATCCATGGGACACACTTCCACTGGATAAGCCCTACTGCAGTGTTGTTGCTCATTGAAACCCTACTAGACATGAGAATTCCAAAGCAAAGTGCAAATCTGGCAGTGCCTGGTGACATGTTAGTATCCAGAATGTCTCCAAGCCTTTTTACTGCATGCTGCTCTTGTCTGGTGACATACCAAAAGATTATATTAGTGCGCTCATGCCTTCCTATACAGTATGCTTTGTGAGATAGAATTGCAGAAACCTAACTCCACATTTAGCTGTTTTATTCAAAAATACTGTAGAGGCTGAACTGGAAGCTGACAGAATCCTTCTAACTTGTACCCCCCTGAACCATTCCCTAGCTGAAAAAAGTTTGCCAGTGTCTGCATTCATTTTCTGCCATAATTCTTCATTTCTTTGTTGTTTGTGTTCAGGCCAGGCATGCTATATGTGCTATAATGTAGTCATCCATTTTGTTATTGCTTAACCCAGGCCAAATCCTAGGCAAATGCTGTCTGGTAACAGTGAGGCTGCACAAACGGTCTTCCATAACCTGTGATCTTCAGAATCAGAATCTGTGTGCCCGACACCAACATTAAGAATCCCCTTTATGCTCGCTCCATCTGAGTCCTGTCATTTAGCATCATGGCAGACACTAAAAATGCCTACAGAGTTCATGCACATGTAGGAGCTTTTGGTTGCAGAATGTAGAAGGATGCAGTTAAAGGTGCCAATCTATTCATTTAATACCTATTCATGAACACAAGTGCATAGACAGTTGCTGGAACTTGTCTCCACAATCTGGTTCCTACTCTACTGTTTAATCTGCACAGCTGTCAGGATCTGAGCACTTTACCTCTTGGTATTTCTCAGTACTTTAAGGCTCACTCTTCAAATAACTGATCAGTAATTCGCTGAAATTCCTGTTTTCGAAGTTGTCAGTATGAATGTAAATTGCCACTCTTTTGGAGCATTGCAAGAGTAACTCCCATTTAACCTCTGAGTTTAGTCCCAAACAGAAAGGGAGGCTTAATTCTCTGCTCCTATGCCTTTTGGAAGAAGAGGTGATTTCAATGTTCTGGAGATGTGGAAATGGGCTGTAGGGGCGCTAATTTATAAATGAGTGATCAGAACAAGCTCCACCTTCATCTGCAGTGACCTAATGCTACCAGTAACAAACAGGTCAATTTGAGTACAATATATGGGAATTTCTAGATAGCCCTCTCACTCCCACTTAGTATGGTATGCTAGCTTGCTTGCATTAGTTTTAAATATATAATAATGCATCAAGCACAAACATTGCTTGGGGCATGCACATTTAGAAAAAAACACAGTAAGGAGGGCCAAGCTGTTTCTCCGCATTCTCTATGTATACAGATGTTGCTCTTTTTTCATGGAAATGGTGGTTAGCCATATCCATTGCACCTTCCTTATCTGGAGATCCATATATGGGTAGGTAGGATGTGGGGGCCAGGGTTTGGGAAAGAAGGGGTGCTCTGTGTGCATCTCACACACACACACACACACACACACCACCCCCGGAAGCTAGTAGTAACTTGGCCAGATGCTGTATTAACATTTTAGTACAGCCATCATTTAAAGAGAGATGGGTCAGCAGCTGCTGTCTGAAGAAGCCCCTGCAGTGTTCTCCAGGGGACCCAGGAAACATTGTATATAGGCTATCTCTACAGTGATGGCCCTTCAGCTATAGTCCAAGCTTTTTGGCATAAGGGCTGAACATGCTGTTTCAAAAAGGTCAAGGGGAAGAGTCCTTGATGGGGAGCTCCCACAAGTGTAGAGCTAGCACTGCCAGCTTCCACTTCTCCTTCCCTATACTCCTTGAAAAAGGGGTGTAAGTGGTCACAGCTTGCTGCAATTTAGCTATCCCCAGCTAACATATGGTCCCGTAGAGACCAAAACCAGTTGGCGCAGTTTAGGGCATCATACAAGATGCTCTAACCTGGGCTGTGATAGAGAACCAAGGAGCTATAACTGTAGTTTCTCAGCTTCTCCTTGTTCTCCTTTCCTGGGCTACCCTCGGTGGCTCCAATGGGGGAAAGGTTCTTTGCTAAGCATTCCCCCAAGCTTAGGCAGAACCAATTGAAATCCGCTCCTCTGGGCTCCCACAGACCCTGGGCCCTGCCCATAGTAATGAGAACTATTCAGACACATTAGTTTAAAAATCTCATGGCACAGCTCAGGGATCACATTTTCAGTTCATTATTAAATACAAATTTTCTTCTTAATATGGCTTACCCATAAAGCCCATGATTTAGAGCCTTGAGAGCCACAGTTTATGCACTTGTGCTCTAGTGAATGGATCCCTAACATCTGCAGGGCACACCCGCTGCGTCTGCCACAAACCTCATCCCCAGAAAGAGGAATTTGGTGAGAACATTGTCATGCTTTTCCTTTCCCATTATATACTCTCATTGCTATTTCCACAGGGAAGGTTATTAAGCCCATGTTGATTAAGTGAACAAAAACCTCTCACCTTCCAGAAAGGCAAATAGTCTAAGAATCTTTCATTCACCTAGGAAATTCTTACAGAATACATGAGTCTTGCTCACAGTATATGTGTATACAGCATACTGATACCTATTGTGCAACTGGACTCCTTCAATCCCAGTACAACTTTGCTCAGGTGTTCTCAACAGACATTTTCATATGAAACTTTTTTACAGTAATCAGGTAAAAGGAATCTTTCCTTCTTTCTTAATGCATTTTTAAAGCTTTTTAAAATCTCCTTAATTCGTATCGTTAACATCACTCTGGAAAGTCAGTAACTCGAGAATAAAACTCAAATTGATAGAAGGCAGAATGGTCTTTCTGGTCAGACTATTAAAACATAGGGCAAGTCACTCTGAAAATTAACTGCTTATAAGAAAAAATCACTTGTATTTCTCACAGAATCCCTCCACCCCCTGCCCATGATAGATTGACTCATTACCTGAGTTGCATGGGATACCAGTTCTTTGTGATGTTGCCCAATATTGGCTGTTGAATCTATTCGGCCAAATTTTAGTTTTAATTAATAGTTTTATAATGCAAGCATAAAATCATAGTGTAAAACAGTTTTTCTTGATCAAATGCATCTGGACTCATGCTACATAGTTATGCTATTACTGCATAACATGGTGAATACTCACAAAGTAATACAAATAAAAAATTAACATGTGAACAAGGCACAACATAAACAGCAGCTTCAGTCAAACACAAGGCACAGTATATCCCACATCACAGAGGAGGAAAGCCTAGCATAAAACTCCATGAGTGTTAGAGGGTAAAACACCAGGTTAAGAGGTTATATATACAATCTTGTACAAAATCTGTGGATTTAAAGCTGGCTTTTAGAAGGATGTCTGTTCACTAATAGTATCATATAAACCGCCTTGCAAATCCTACTTGCCTTTGCTACTTGAATAACTTTGTTTGACAGAGTAGAATATCATTATTATTTTTCCTATCACCATCTCCTTAGTAAGGGTAGGGGAGATTTCATTTCATTTCATGCCTAGTCTTACACATTTTCTGACGATTGTGCAAGGTTACATGTAAATACTGAGCTCCAGAAGGAAGGAGAATACAAATAAGAGATGTGCTGTAACTGAATCTCATCCATGGTGATATAATTGAATTATTATAGTATCTAGCATACAGTTCCATTATGTAAATAGGTTTTGAATTTTGAGGTGATTTTGTTGAGTATGTAATAAAAATTAGTTTTTAAAAGAAGTTCAAAGTGACTACATTTATCAGAAATGTGAGGGAAAGTGTCCTTCTGCTATTGTCTGTAGAAGGAAAACTTGCCATTTGCCACCAGCCAGTCAGGAGCTCACCATTAGTTAGGGCTTGTCTTCACTATAGGCTAAATCAGTGCTGAGATCGATGCAGCAGTGTAGATTTAGCGGGATCTGGTGAAGAGGCAATAAGTCGATGGGTGAGTGCTCTTCTGTCTACTTCAGTATTTCACCTCCCTGAGAGGTGGAAGCTAAGTTGGCAGGAGAGAATCTCTTGCCGACATAGTATGGTGTAGACTGCATGGTCAATCAATGTAAGATGCGTTGCTCAGGGAGGTGATTTTTTGACACCCTTGAGCAATGTAACTTACATCAACCTAAGCAGTAGTGTAAGGCTAGGCTTTAGACAGTTGCAACACTCTTAGTCAAATACAGTCCTGCTCACTAATGAAGTTCATGGGACTGCTTGCAAGAGTAAGCTGAATAGGATTTCACCCTTTGGTTGCTACAAGACATAGAGAAAATCAGCATTACAGAGGTGATGACAATTGATAACACACAGAAAAAAATTGATAGAGGTGTTGGAAGAAAGTTTAAGAATATGCATCAACTGTAGATGGAACTGTGGAATATAACTGCTGTTATTGTTGGTACCATATAGAAAACTAATGGAAGAAATCCAGTAAGTGTGTTGGATCTAGTTTATCCCTCATTCTCACTAGTGATTCTTCTGTGTGATAACTCATCTTAAAAAAAAAATGCAGTCCCCTCCTTGTGGATCATAATAATGGGAGTGGGGGGGGGAACAGTCTCCATCCTTCACTTTCTTATGTGAGTAATAATTCTTCCAAGCAAATAACCCAATTGAAAGCAATGGGAATACCTTGTATTAATAAAGATTTGCCGTATCCGGTCCTGAAATGTATAGTAAAACATACAAGATGTATTATGAAATTGTAAAAATGAGCGCTGACTTTTATATGAATATTGGAACAAAGCTGATCAAAGGCATTAGATGAAAAATACACAGCCTAGTTTCCTATAATCATCACCCCATTACTAAATTCACTATAAAAATACTGGTTTCTCTTTAAAATTATCTCACAACTTTTTCATCTGATCAGTGATTAATATGTGAAAAGGGATTATAGGCATAGATTAATAAAAAGGAATTTTAAGAGCTGGGTAAAAGGAGGTTTTTATACATTCAATGAGTCACGTAGATTTCAACCATATTAAGAAAAATAAAATCACAAGACTTGTAATATTTCAATATTTACATCAGAAAAGGCAAAAAATAGGTTTTCTTAGTAGTAGTAGAAATATGTGTCAGTGCAAATGAGCACCAAAGAAGGTTTTATATTTTTACTGGCATTAAAATAAGAAATCCCATCTCATGAAGAAATGGGAAAAAGGTGTAAGGTAAAAAATTGATACAGAAGATTGTTAAAAATATATGGAGAGTAGTTGTAAATCATGGGAAGAAAAAGATCTCTATGCGAACATATTGGTTTAATCAAGGGGGACACATTAGTGCTGGAAAGAAACCCCTCAAATTGGAAAAATATTTTGAGCTGTATTTACCTTTTATGGATTAGTGAAAAATAAATAGCACTCTAGCAAGGGTGACCAGACATCCCATTTTAAAAGAACAGTCCCATATTTAAACCCTCCTGCAGCTGTTTCAACTTTTTCTTAAAAATGGACAAATTGTCCTTTATTTTCTGTATTCCCTCATCAGTACCGGTGGGTCCTGTTGCTGGCTGGATCACTGCTCGCTAGCCACCCGCCCACCAGCAATGAGTGGGGGCGGGTCCAGTGGCTGAAGATGGGTATGGGTATGTAAGACTGGTTGCGGGGTGAGGATGCAGCACACCGGGTCGGCTGCTGCTCCTGCTGGTCCATAGCACAGCCTCCACTGTGTGCTGGCTCTTGGTCAGTCCCCCATCCTGTTTCCGGCCAGCACTGGCTGCATGCTGCAAGCTGCTGCGGCTGGTGAGTGCGGGCAGGTGCCAGGCAGTGGCCAGTTACATGTCGCGTCTGCTGACCACACATTGGCCCTTTACATGCTCCCCCTCTCACTGTCCTCTCCCTGCATTGCCCCTTCACACTTCCCTCCAGCCCCGTTGCTCCTCCATATGCCCCCTAGTGGGGCACGTCCCACTCCCAGCGCTGTGCAAAGAATCAGCCCCTGGTCAGAGCGCTCAGCTCAATAACAGCCCAGCCATCAGGCTTTTTCCTTCTCCCACTGCCCATTTGGGCCAGCGCCCCGGGAAAGCCCAAGACCTGCCGGCCCAGGGCGGTGGCCAGGAAGAGCTGAGCCCTGCATGTGCAAAAGCCCCGGAGAGCGCTGGCATGGGGAAGCCTTTCCGCCTCTCAGCTAAGCTCTGGAGTGGCAGGGGGGGGGAGGAAGCGATTTCCAGCCTGTTCGCACCCCAACTCTGCAGTCCCCCCAGACAGGGGCTTAGCACCCTCTTCACCCGCCCTCCCCTGCTGAGCCACCTTTCTGGCCAGGTTCGCTGAAGCCATTGCAGTCAGGTTCCCTGGGTCCTGGTTCACAACGTATCCTTAGGGCATAACCCTTTCCTGCCCGCGCTGTAGCCAGGGGACAGGAGGCGGCTGGATTATGTCGGTGACCAGCAGCAGCCTGGAGGTGTTGGCTGCCTTTCAACAATGTGCGAGCAGGAAGAGACAAGCTGCTTCTAGCCACATGGGAGGGGAGAGAAGAGATGAGCTGTGCTAAGATATGAGCCAGGTCATTTCTTCCCTCTGCCCTGTGGCTGGAAGTAGCTCCCATCTGTTCCCTCCAGCACAGTGCCAAAAGGCTGCTGCTGGCCACATTCTTACAGAAATCTGGGGGGGCTGGGCATGTGATCCTACCTGCCTCCCCGTTCCCACTCCACATATTGTCTCGGGAAGACACAGTGCCAGGAGAGGCGGGTCCGTCCCGGGGGTTCAGCCAGGCACGGAGGGTGGAAAGCGCCGGCCGGGGAGGGTCGGTCGGTCGGTCAGTCAGTCAGTCAGTCACCCACCCTGTGTGAAAGAGGTGTATGGGAGTTTGTGTATTTCATCCCTCCCTATGTGAACCCTAAAGTCTTAAAGATAAGAAGGTAAATGCAAAGAATCCAACTCTGCAGTATTTCTTTTTAACAGTGAACTTGATGTTAATTTTGAAGATTTGTACTGATAGTTCTGATTGATTGCCATTGAACTCACTTGAATACAAGTAATTTTACCAGGTGTCCCGTATTCAGAATACGGAAATACGGTCACCCTCACTCTAGTGCTCAACAAGGTTAGTTTCCATTTGATTGCTGATAAAAGTGAATATTATTGCCCTATACCTCAGATGTGGTTGAGGCTGCTTTGTGCCGCACCATGAGCAGAATCTGACCCCCAGAGCCACTGGATCCAACCCAGGGAGGAACGACCCCAATGCAAGGGGGAATCTTACAGAGGTATATAGATGGTTTGGACAAGCCATCACAAACTGTTGATTCTCAGTTACAGTTGTAGCTCCTTGCAGCATTAGCAGCCAGTGGGTGCTCTAATTTACACCAGGGGATTGACCCTGAACTCCAGGATTGCTGAAGTGCAATGGTGATCTTTATGCCATCTTTGCACACACATGCCTGCACACACAGAGATCTGCAATACATGCAGTTCTTCATTCAGACCTAGGAGCTGGCCCCATGTGTTTTGTGAGACCCAATTGTCGCCATTCTGTATGCATTCCAATATATGGAAAACTTGTACGAGCTGTTACAGTAATTATAATGCCAGATTACACCCACACACATGCACACATTAAATGAGTAATTGGACAATTGGATGCACATCATTATTAAGATGTGTACCTGAATTTCCTTTTTTTGTACATTATTTGTTGTTTGTCTGGCGTTGGAATAAAATAAATATGGAAACTGAACTCAAAGAATATAAAACATCTGCAGTTTTCCATTCTTTTTCCTAAAATTTAATCATCTGTTATATGCAGTGATTTTATTTAAACATTTACACCTTGTAATATAAAAATATAACCCCTTTGAATTAGCCCACAGTGTTATATAATTTTCACCAAAGAATGCATATATTATTATTTTTTGCTGGAAGAATATAGGGTAAAATCCTGGCCCTAGAGAAGCTACTGGGAGTTTTGGCATTGACCTCAGTAGGCCTGGATTGCACCTATAGATTTTAAGCATTTTGGATAGAAAGGATTCAGCCTAGATATGTGCTTGATCTGTGACTTTTCAAAGTAATTTTTCTACTCTTTTTTAAGAAAGTATATGGTCCCATTAGACAGTAGCCTTATTTCCTAGCATTATTGAAGTATAGAATGAGCATTATTGATCATTAGTTCAAACTCTTTAATATAAAAACAAAGTAAATGAACATGCAACGGATACCTACCTAGGCCTTGGCAGGTGTTCTAAAGGCTTGTACGGAGTGCCCCATTTTGAACAGTTACAAGGACCCAAGCTCTGATATTTCTCATGGGATATAGCCAATAAAACACTGTCACCTAAGCCAGGAAAACAGTAAACTCCTGAGGCAATCTTTTCTTCAGATTGCTTGAGAAACATTTATTTGCTGAGTTCGTACAGTGGCTTTTGAAAATGAGATAATTGCATGGCTGAGGAGGAGATACCTTTTAATGAAACTTAAGTAGCAAATTTGTCATAAGGATTACTATAATAGAGGTAAATATAACTGAGCTCTTATTCTTTCCTTCCAGTCACTCTCCTCTGCCTCCTTTCTAAGTCACCATGAAAACACCACCATTCCCCCCAGTGAGTCAGGCTGATATTCTACCTGTCATCTTTGATTCAGCCCTCTTTTGATGTTCACGTTTATGCCATATCTAAACTTTTCTGCTTCTTCTTACACAAGAAGGCCTTTCCTCCCAGTCCACCCAGGTAAAACTTTTGTCCAGGCCCTCATCATTTTGCATCTTGACTAATAAAACGTCTTCCTACCTTCGCATGACACCAGCCATCTTATCCCACTCCAATTGATTAAAAAAAAAAAAGCTGTTATTAATCTCCTTAGCTTATTGCTCTGAATACATCCCTCCCCCACTTCACATCTCTCCACTGCTTCTTCCTTCTCCATTGCATCAATCACAAGACACTACTCTTTACATTTAACACCATACAGAGCTTAACCCTTTGCCTCCTGACTCAAATACATTATTTAATACATCATTCCATCTATTCTGCCAGACGCCAATGCCCATTGATCCAATTTTCCCTCGGTCACCTTTGTGCTTTCTCCCATGCCAACCTCTATGTCTAAGAGGAGGTCCCCTTTAAATTCTATTAAAACACTACATTATCCTCTTTCAAGTCCATCCGTAAAACTCATCATTCTTATGGTGCCCATAAAACACTCAACAATGGCTAGGCAGCTAGTGTGCTATGCTATTTATGCTAAAAATGATTATTTTATTGGTATACTGTCACCCTGCCGGGGGTGGAGGGGTTTCAGGTCTGATTCTGGCAGCAACCTCCTGGTAGTATTACTCTGGGTTATGTTGCCCAGCGGCGGGAGTCACTGGCCACGTTGTCAAACAGTGGGAGTCACTGGGGTAAGGGAACCTGGGCCCTCCCTGCTCTACCAGGTTCAAACCCTGGGCCCAGTAAATAGTAGTTCAGAATGTGCGGACTAGGGCAGCAGCTGCCCCTACACCTGCTCACTGGGCCACTTTCTACCCTGGCTTCTGTTCTTCTGTTGGCGTCACTGGTTCACCTCTGGGTCCCTCCTGAAGTCCTCTCTGTCTGTGCTCCAGTAGGTGGTCTTCTCGCAGTCTACCTCTTGTTGTCATTTACCTCTGTGATTGAAAGGTCTGGAGCAGCTCGGTGGTGAGGTCTGGGCCTAGCCACATGGGTCCTCAGCGGCTTCTTGTCAGGAGCCTGCAACATACAACTGCTCCCTTGGTCCGTCTGCCCTGACTGAGCTGAGCTGCTCCCTTTTGAGCGCCGCCTCTCTGTGAGCATGCCCAGCAGGGGCAACTGGGCCCAGAGCTGCTCCTTAACCCTTGTCTTTACCAGTGTGGGGTGTGTACACCCTCTCACACATCCCATCCATTTCCCCATTTGCTTTGTCCACTTGTTGTGTCTGATCAAAACTGTATGCCAAGACTGTAAACTATTTGGCACTGATACTGTTGATCCTTGTTATATATGGTGAACTCTTAGCACCTTGATCACTAAATGGAGCCTCTAGATGCTAAACAGTGCAAGCAATAATAATAGTATAAGCAGTGGACAATAAATGTATTCTTCTGTCTATCCAGCCATATTGTTTAATCTTGTTTGTGTATGTAAATATGTATATTTATATATTAGAGAAACAAGGTGGGGGAGGTAATACCTTTTATTGGACCAACTTCTGTTGGTGAAAGAGACAAGCTTTTGAGCTTATACAGAGCTCTTCTTCAGATGTGAGTATATAAAGCCCACTAGTGAGTCAGTGTTACAGATCTCCCACCATGCCAATCTGCAGAGCATATGGGTCCAGGATGATGAAATTATGAGGGAGGGGGCACTATGCTAACCTGGTCTTGGGATGTCTGCTCTCCATAAGCAAGAGGAAGGAGAACATAGATAAGGGACTCAGGAGTCCACTGTTCAATTTTCTGTCCCACCACAGATTTCTGGAGCGACCTTGGACAAGCATTTAATCTTTCAATTCCCCATCACTACTTTACAGGCATGTTTTGAGGATAAATACATAAAAAGATCATTAGGTGCTAAGATCCTGTGGCAATGGGGCCATACAAGATTGTTAGGAAACTAGAACAGCATGGGGATGTGAATGAGGGAGGTCCTAATATTGCAAAAATATAGGAATGGTTACATTAAAATGTACGAGATTATAAATTTCAATTTGTTGTTTGAGGGATCTAGTCATAAATAATTTCAATAATCTAGTAAAAATTTATTTTGCTTTTTATTGTGCAAAATTTAGGGGGCAAAGTTAAGTTTGGATAAGTGATGTAAAATGGGCACTGTGAGTGGAGGATATGACACTGCAAATCATGATGGATCCTTCTAATATTCATTTTTAGGCACTATTTGGTTTTTTGGTGGGGGGAAATTGTTGTAAAGAAAGTAATATTGATTTTGGGTGTTAACTGGAGTCCATTAAAACACATTTGCCCTCTGTTTTTTAATACTAGTGTTTGTTTTAAACTATATGTATGCATTTGTATATCAGGTTAATACTATGAATTATTTATATATATAATATATACACAGTACAGCGTGTGTGATGTATCTATAGAAGTTCACAGTATGTACATCACACATGCATGTGTATACACACACACACACACACACACACACACACACACACACAAACACAAGGTGTTTGTGCATGTGTTTGTGTATTGTATTAACAAAATGTAGAAACTGTCTTTAAAGAACTTGCTGTAAGTAACTTCTTTTTGGATTCATTTAGCAGCAGCAACAGAAGAACCAGAGGTGATTCCAGACCCAGCCAAGCAGACAGATCGAGTGGTGAAAATAGCAGGAATAAGTGCTGGAATTCTGGTATTCATCCTCCTCCTCCTAGTTGTCATATTAATTGTCAAAAAAAGGTAAGAATATTAAATTTGCCTGTCTCCTCCTGTTTCTTCTATACTGAATAATCCAAGAATATTCTTTCACAGATCATTTCAGGGAAAGACAATTGTCAGGACCAATAGCTGAATAAAATATATGCTCAGCATTTGAGTGGATTCTTATTTCCTCTTATTAGTTATTAGAACACTGTTTTTATACTAAATTTTGAGATATATGTAAATAAAATGAGGATTGCTGTCATTTTGAGGTCTAGTATCTTTACTTTTTTTGTTATTCATTTCCAAGTAGCTTTAATTTTAAAGTTGTAAAGGTATACAAGAGTGCATTAAAAAGATATAATTGAAATTCATGGATTCTTATTTACTTATTTTCCTTCCATATTGTAAACTTTAGAGATTCGATTCCATATGCAGTCCTTATGAGTCCTTTGTTATAAATTGTCTGACTTTTCCTGCAAAATGTTTTAAATATTTTTGATATATTTGGCTCCATTCTTGTAAATCTAGAAAATAATATATATTTTTTTTAAAAATCACTTTATATCACTATAAAATTATTTGGTCAGTCCTTAGTGCATGATTTATTTATTTTTTAAGAAAGTATTAATCTGAATGAAATTCAGGTGGTTTTAGTATTTTTCACAGCCAGAAAACAAGCAATAGCACCATCTTCTGGAATTATAAAATGATAACTCTACACAAAAGGCTAATTTAATTTAAAAGGTTCTACAGTATATTACTTGTGCATTTTAAAAATATGCTTAACTTTTCAGTACTTTCAACTCTTAACCTCCCATAAAATTTCATAGTCTATTTCTATAAATTCTTAGGCAGAACATCTGAACTATTAATACAAACAATGAGTCCCTCATTCCCTCTTTTTTCCCTACACCCAATCCTTTACCCTGATCCCTCTCAGGATGCACAAACCAGCATGTCCTGCTTAAAATGAGATCTTTATCTTCCAGAGGTTTGTTCATTGCAGTCTTTTTTTCCCCCTCGAATTCTTAACAAAGAATATATTTGTAAATGTTGCATATGTTAAACTGAAATGAAGTTTTCTATTATTTTTAAAAAGTAGAAAAACATTAAAATTGTGCCTAAAATCATACTACATGTTATAATTAATGGTTTCCATTAGATTTTTTTTTTAATTTATTGCCTCTTTACAATTACCCCCGGAGATATATAACTTGGAGAAGAAACGTCTGCATTAGAAACATTAGGTATGCTTATAATATTCTGTGTTAGTTAGCTACATATGTGATTTTCCAAACAGTGTTTTCACTTCTCTCTGTTGTCTACCTCTGTGGTTGAGAATTATATGCATATACAAAAGAGCAAGTCATAATATTTTAAAGACATAAATTCTTATTATTTTCTCTATTTATACAAATTGTGAAGAGCAATATATAGATTTTTCAACTTTCAGCAAGGAATTTTGCTTGATCTGTATTGCAAGATATATCGCTGGGACATATCTTTTCATTGTGGTCCCCTTATATTTGATAGAAGATTGTATGTGACTAGCTCCCCATTATATATTGCCAGTCACTACCAAATGAGATTGGCTAATCTTGTGGGTAAGAACTGCATAAAACTTCAAGGGGTCTATGAAAACATTCGTTAGCAGATGTATTCATTCTTACATTCAAACCCTTCCTGAACTCTTGCTTTCACTAGTTTTTAAATGAAGCTTTAATTCCTAATGTATTAAATTGCTTGATGAAGATAAATTAACAATGTCAGTAAAATGATACTTTAAAACTTTTCTCCGTGTATGAAACCTGCAAGCAACACTATGTTAGAAGTTATACTTGATCATCTGTCTAAAAATGCATAATACATTAAAACTTCTGCAACATTCTGTATTCAAAATAGGTGGGAAAATTAACCTATTTAATGAATCTTTAATGTTTGGTAATTTTTCACAATGATAGTTTAATTGGTCGTCTGCAGAATATATAATAAATCTTTCAGTTTTTTCCCCTCAGGAAAAGTGGACAATTTTTTAGATCAACCCTTAGTCAAGGTCACTTACAACAAATATATAAAAGTTAAGACAATGGTATACACATACCTAAGTTAATTCAGTCCCTCTGGTGAATCAGGACAATTTGTATAATAAATCCATGAACAGATGGAACATCTCTCTCTCTCTCTCTCTGTCTCTCTCGCGCGCACACACACACACACACACACTCTCTCTCTTTCTCTCTCTTGCACACACAAACACATATTTCAGTTAGGTTTGGTGGGATTGAAAATTTGATAAGTTACATATCAGCATACATATCCAGTGATTCCATAATGTAGTATCCCTTTTGATACCTGAGATTGATTATAAGCTGTTATGTAGGAAAAATTAACAATACAATAAATTTACTCATTCCCTTGGGTTTAATAAGTCTCATGTTAACATAGATCTCTAAATTTGATTAAATGTGGCTTTATCTTTTAATGAAGAAAAAAACCTGAGTGGTAAGCTGTTCTGTTCATGATTTCACAAGTCTAAGAGATGTTTATGCTTTGCCTGATCATTTTGTGCAAATTGCTTTACATTCAACTGGATGAAACTGTATTGGCTCTTACAGTTTTACAAAGTAATCAAACTAAGAAAAGGGATACTGCATCTTTCAAATAGCAATACCAGTTTTTTTTAATTGTTGGACTATTTCCAAATGTATTTCGTTTCCTTCCATTTGTTTACCTTCCATATTTTTAAATGCTTAGCATGCATACATCAACATTTCTGACTTTAAGATTTAAAAATATTAAATATATGTTTGCATTCAGCAAATGTGTGTATATATAGGTATTAGTATACACAGACATCTGCTGTAAAATGTGTATTGTGTATGATATGAATGTAAACATATATGTACATACTGTATGTTTGCAAACATATATGTACACCTGTGTACCAGTAACAACTTTAAAATGTATTCATTAAATTTAGTGGTTTTCTGACCAAGTATATTATTACAATCTTTAGTTTTTGTAACTGAAAAGTAAAAAGCATATTTAGCGCACAGGCTTTGTACACAGCTATTCCATTTATCATGACATTTAGGTAGTAATTGATCATCATACTATGCTGAACTTCATGTTGAAAATACATAATCCATTTAATTTTCCATTTTTTGGCAATAGATTAAATGTCAGCATGTAATTTTCTCAAGTGATCTCTTTCTAAAAACCAAATCATTTTTACATGCCAGTGTATTTTTTTAATTGCATGGCAAAGTAAAGCTAATCAGTGCATGAGCAAGTTGAAATGCTAACCAAAGAAACATGAATTTTTCAATTTTTTTTTAAACACACATTTCTCTGCTTTGTTCAATGTGACGGAGTCACGCTTTTCATTCACCATTGCTTCTCTTTTTCCACTGTCTGTGATTTGCTTGCCAGGAGGAGCTACTATTCTTACTCCTACTATCTGTAAGTAGAAAATGGGTGACTTACTACTTTACATGTTTTAAAGATGCAGTATCCCTTTTTAAAAAAAGATAAAATATAGTCTTTATAATTTTGCTAAATTTCAATTATTGATACATTTCCTTAGTCTTAGAGGGTCTAAAGGTTCCCATGTGGTTTTCCTATTTTACCTTGTTTTTTTTAAAGGGATATTGTATTTATAACTGTATAATGAGATTTTTACTCTTTGCCTACCTTTTTTCCATAATTATCATTTTAGGTATTATAGTCACATTTTGATTTGCATTCTATATCAAACTTACACGTCACACTACAAAATGTCTTGTGTAGTAGCTATCCCATAGGGAACCATGGTTGTGAATCACTTTTTTTTGTTTTTATTTAACACAAACAAGTCAATGGAGAGAAAGTATATTTGCAGCTGATACTGCATAACACCTGTAGTATGCAAATCAGATGTAAATTTCAAACATGTAAACAGGCTCTTGCATGCTGCCTGGAGGGCAGGTTGTTTACAGTGGTGGGAGCAGCAATGGGAATTGTTTTTACAAAAATGTCTGTTGTATACAAGGTCGTTCTCTGTTGCTCATTGGGCAGTCTGCATACGCAAGTAAAAGTATTATTTTATACTGTGTAGCAAAATTACATTTTTGTCCGTGTTGACCAAACGAAATTTTGTAAGATCTGTAATGATGTAGGCATTGATTGAGCAAAGTGCTTGAGCATGTGCTTAACTTTAAGGATGTGCATAAAGTCCCATTGATTTCAAAGGGACTAAAGCGGTGGTTTTCAAACTGTGGGTCATAACTCAGTACTAGGTCGCGGAATGTAAGGCACTGGGTCACGGCGGCTCTGGTCAGCAACACCAACCAGGCCTTTAAAAGTCCCATTGGCAGTGCTGCCCAGCTAAGGCAAGCTAGTCCCTATCTATTTCGACACCGTGCTGCGCCCCAGAAGTGGCCAGAACAGGTCCGGCTCCTAGGCGTGGGGGCCGCAGGGCTCCACGTGCTGCCCCTGCCCCAAGCACTGGCTCCGCACTCCCATTGGTCGGTTCCCAGCTGGAGGGGCGGTGCCTGTGGGAGGGAGTCGCTTGCACGCCTCCACCTAGGAGCCAGACCTGCTGCTGGCCGCTTCCGGTGTGCAGCACAGTCCACAGTGCCAGGACAGGTGGGAAGCCTGCTTCTGCACCCCTGCTGCACCACTGACTGGGAGCTGCCGGAGGTAAGTCTGCACCCCAACCCCACGCCCCAACCACCAGCCCTGAGCCTGCCCCCCAAACTCTGAGGCCCCTCCTGCTTCTCAAACCCCTCATCCCCGCCCCACCCCAGAGCCTGCACCCAGAGCCCTGACCCCCTCCTGCACCATAACCCTACCCCAGCCCAGAGCTCCCTCCCACACTCCAGACCCCTCATCCCCAGCTCCGTGGGATCGCGGGCATCAACAATTTTCTTCAACTGGGTCGCCAGAAAAAAAAGTTTGAAAACCACTGGACTAAAGCATGTGCTCAGTGAGTACCTGATTATGGATGCCCCTCTACATTTTTGTTTAAATGGGTTATTTACTTGACTTCTTTTAATAAACTGGAAAAGGTAAACAAGCTGTTGTAAATGGACGCTGCCATTCTCTACTTCATTGTGATGAATTGTAATTTCCTTGTTAAATAAGAATTGCTTCAGCCAAAGATAATTAACTGCATAGTTTCATACTATGATAGAGCACTTTTTCCCTCTTGACACCCCTTGAAACACCCACCTGCCTTAGATTTATGCACTTGGATCCTTTGATAGATAATGAGGATCATTTATGCTTCTGTCAGTCTCAAGTACTTACATAATAAATTGCTTAACTCTCTGACTGGATGTGCCTTTAGAAAACATCAGGCCTACAAGGAGTCAATAAATTGCAGTGCTAGAACACAATGGGCCTTTTCTGAGGAAGTTGACTTAGAGCAGAAGAATTAGTAGTAAACTACTGTTATACATTAATAAATTGTAAAGCTTTTCAGTGGCTGCTGATTTATGTAGCATAGCTAGCAAATTTTGATACAAAGTGGTGCTTTAAAAAGGGGCTTAGTATAGCTGAGAGATTAGACTTAATAACCTTCTTTGTTCCTTTCCAGAGGTGGCCTTCAAAGCTAGGAGCCTTCCAAATGGGAGCTTTAATGTCTGGAAAATATCTGAAAGGCTTTGATACTAGAAAACTAGACTCTGAACTAGAAATGCCAGTTTCAGAAAAGCTTTGACAGAATTAGAGAGCAATAATAAATCTGGAGCATTTTCAGTTCTGGGGCTTCTATTTTTATGAATTTAAAGGTTTGTTCAGCTGGAGTATTAGATAAACAAACTTTGCTAATTACTCTAAAAATGCCTGCCTGGAGAGAACCTATATCATAAAGTGTTTTAAAGAGACACCAAAAATGTATTATTCACTAATGGAATCATGCAAACATGTTTATTTTTGGACATCAGAATTCTAAATTTTTGACCCCTCGGGCTTTAATTAAAGAATAATAGTCTGAGAAGACCTTCAAGATGTCCTTAATAGACTGGTGATTGTTAGGATGAAAATATCAAGGAGAGGAAGGAGTTAGGTCAATCTAAGAATCTTCCCTGCTTGATTATATATGAGGAGACCAGTTCTCAGGTCTGCTTTGCCTTGTCTATCTTCAACACTTCTTTGTGGGCCTTAAAAGCTGAATTAAATTTGTGAAACCTGAGAAACAGACTTCAAAGGAATTAGTATCTTGTGAAAAGACAACCCCACTTCCTATTTCTGGACACCAGGGTATATCACTTCCCTATTCTGGTCTGTCATAAATCCTAGCACATACCAAGCTGATGGCATACATAACCTACAGTAGTGTTTTCCTCACCAACCTCTCCTGTGTAGCTGCAGAATATTGAAATGTTGCAGCCAACACTAGAAAGCTCTAACAGAACTTCTATCCCATGAAAATATAAGATAGATATGCAAATTGTAAAAGCATTTAACACTATGGTAATAACATTGCTTTTGGACAGAAAAAGGTCATGAAATTAAACTGCTTTTTAAAAAAATTAGATTTTCAACATACAGTGTTTGCTATGCTGATTACCTCTTTTCTATATGGTGCTTTTGGTTCATCCAAGAAGACCATGCTAAATGGTTATTTTAGCCATACTGCTTTGAGCTGTAGTTGTTACTACAATAACAATTTGGAATATTTAATAATATTTTAATATAATAAAATGTATGTAGATCATTCATAAAGAACAGAAGAACACTTTATGTAATACCCTGAACATTTAATACTTTAAATATAGTAGTCTTAAAATGACGACTATAATCTATCGGCTCTGACTTCAAAGGGCAATGAGTCACTTGCAGTGCTGCATTCAGAAGGAGAATTTCTTGAACTATTTCCTCAATGTGCAATTCAGGTGCAATGACTGTTAAATTTTGGTTTTAGCTATACAATTCAGGATGCTATGGCATTTGTGTGTGATACATTCATAATCTGTGGTTGCTAATTCAAAAAATCCAGTTTTCTCAAATTGCATAGAATACAGATTTTTCTGAACAAAAAAGTTAGAATCAGGGAAGATAAAGAAATCTCATACCATTTAGTATTGTGTCTATAAAGGGAAGGAGCAGCTCCTAACATGAAATGAACCATTAATCTGCATTGAATAATTGTTGTGGTGTTGGATTTCTTGGCTAATAAAGTAATCTCAGTGGTAAAATGATTTTTCCCTAATAGGAAGAACAGGGAAATGAATTATCCAGTTATAAAATCAAAATGTAGACTTAAATGGGGATGATTGATAAAATTGCATGTACAGATGATAATTTATCATTTTAGTTAAAATATAACTACAATCTCTAATTTGTTTATATAAGTATAATTACACTCTAGAAAAAATTAATATCACTAGGTAGGGAAATAAGAATGTGCATATTAAAGTATTTATGCAGCATAAATATTATATTCTCTCTTTCTCTCATATAGCAGGAAATATAAGTGCAGCTATGCTTATTGGGATCATTGGCCAGTGCTTGTTGCCACCAAGCCTCACTCACATGCACCATTAATTACTATTGCAGGTGTTAAAGTTTCATCAAATATTAAGGTGTTTTGGGTTGTTGTTTTTTCTTGGCTGGGCAGCAAACTTGCTAAGAAACGCAAGGATGCCATGGGGAACACCAGACAAGAAATGACACACATGGTGAACGCGATGGATAGGAGTTATGCTGATCAGAGCACCCTTCATGCAGAGGATCCCCTCTCAATCACATTTATGGACTCTCATAACTTCAGCCCCAGATGTAAGTATAACAGTGCTAGATCCTATTGACTGGTTGGCTATAAGGGAATAGGAAAGGCAGGCTAGTGTGCTTTTCTGGATTGTTGCATATAGCATTGGTTCTCAACCAGGAGTATGTGGAGGTCTTCCAGGGATACATCAGCTCATCTCAATATTTACCTACTTTTACAATAGGCTACATAAAAAGCACTGGTTAAATCAGTGCAAACTGAAATTTCATACAGACAATGACTCGTTTATACTGTTCTATATACTGTACACTGAAATGCAAGTACAATATTTATATTCCATGGTAAAAATGAGAAAGCAAGCAAATTTTCAGTAATGGTGTGCTGTGACACTTTTGTATTTTTGTCTGATTTTGTAAGCAAGTAGTTTTTAAGTATTCTGAAAGTTGGGCTACATAAGACAAATCCGACTCCTGAAAGGGGTACAGTATTCTGGAAAGGTTGAGAACCACTGGCATATAGGACCAATCTACAAATGTAGATTTCAGTGGGAAATAAGAGAAATAAAAGTGTTTAGAAAGGAATGCTTATGTATAATGGGTTGGGAGTATTTTTCTCATAGGAGTATGTCATGTTTGATATACTTGCAGCCAGTTATATTTAGTACTAATTAGTACACCTTCTAGAGTCAATTCTGTGTTTTTTAGAGTACCTTTTTAAATTGCATTCCAAAATATTCTTTTCCCAGGCAAGGGCATTGTATACCAAAATATTAAATAATGTGTATTTTGCACAATGTCTGTAACCATAATCAATTAGCTTTTCTTTTTTTTTTTTTTTTTTAAACAAGAGCTCCAAATAAGTTTCTCCCTTTTGGAGGTGAGGAGCTTGCAACAGGGAACAATAATTCAACTTCCCTTCCTTTTGTAAAATGCATGTTTGCTGGCATACTTGGAGGTTTGCTACATACTTATATTTCTTTGAAGACAGGAAGGGTTATTACTGAAATGTGTAGTTCTGAGGACTCCCTTACTATAGTACTTCCAAGGTCATGACTCAGGAAGGCATTTAAGTCAATGTTAAGCATGTGATTAAGTGCTTTCCTGAATCACGGTCTATATCAGTACTGGCAAATACTTCATGATTCATTTCAGAACTGAGTAGTAATTATAACAGTGAACTTTGATCGCTTGCATTATTGCTCCTTAATACTGTTGGAGAAAATTTAAAATGTAGGTGATAATGTCAAAAATTAGTTTTTAACTTTTCTGCACTTGGAGGCAGTTAGAAGTCTAAGCAGAAACTCTCTTGGTGATTCGGCAGCAGTGTGTTATATTGTGATATAGGAAACAAAATTTGGGGGTAACCTTAGCTCTCACTGTTCAGATCAGTACAGCTCAATATGCTGTGGAGATGACATTCTTTAACTATCTCCTATCCAGTTTAATACCAACCTAGCTTGCCACTTCTGTATAGAGTTAAGATACTATATTAGTGGCTGTGTACAATTGTGGCTAGAGTTGGTCAGAATTTTGCCAGCGACTGCTAATTTGTCAGAATCTAAACAAGAAATGAGGTAGGGCTCCTTTGGCCACCTGCCTGGTTTCCTGCCAGCTCTCTCACCCAGCTCCTCAACAGCCAGTCTGGAAGCTCTGGGAATGCTGACTCACAGGCTTCCAGGGTCTGCAGCTTTGGAGAAGACAACCAGGCAGATTGCCCTGTGGCTCTGATTTTATTCCATTTTACAGAAAATTTTGAATTTTTTTGTTCTTGTTCCAAATCAGAACAAAGTCAGATTTTGAAATATCAAAATCCTCCATAAATGGAGTACATTTCTCCCAACAGCTCTAATTATGGCCGGTAAAATTCTGCCAGTTTTAACCTAGGCATGGTTATGTCAGTTTGTGCAGCATTTCCTTGTTTTTCCCTGTACTTACTACGGGAAATACCTTGAGTACTACAAATAATGAGGCTATAAACTGCAAATATTTATTTAGTTTTCTGAGATAATTGGAAAGATTTTAAGGAATACCCTTTGTTATTGGAATTGGGGTATTTGGGTAAATGTTGCATATTAAGGGATGGGTTGGGTTAAAAAGGAAAGGCATAGTTCTATAAAAGTTAATTATTACATCACTGCTAATGAAGACTAGTGACGGACCGTGTCTCTTCCAAGAATAAAAGCTTATTGAGTTAAATGCATATGATATCTTATTGGACTTCACTGCAAATAAAAATCTCTTCTGCTTGTATCCTTATACTTAGGAACATCATCGCCTAATTTAATGCAGCTGAAGTTTAGTTTGTCTTAGCTGTTAATATAAATATACTGCACATACCCTTTCCCCTCTGTTATGCATGATGTCCAGTAAATTGGAAGTATACATTCTCTATTTTCTGTAACCAAATTAATGGGAGTTTCACTGTGCATTTATCATGTTGTTTTTCTTCTTAAAAATACACTAATTGAGGGTAATGTATTTCTTCATGAGCTTTGTTTTCCTGCAGTGCCCAATGATCCACTTGTGCCGACTGCTGTGTTAGGTGAGGACTTAGTCCTTCATCCTCTGTTCCTGCATGGATTTCATCTCCTTGCATGGTTTATAGCTCTGTCAACAAATATATTGTGTGCAGTATTGAAGCTACTTGTTTTAGATAATAGATAGCTAAGCTATTATCAGACAATGCGGGTGTATTCAACTCTATACTCAGTTTATCAGCTCAGTTAAAGTTGAAATAAGTGTCAATAAAAAGAGAGAGAGAGAGCGCATTCTTTAATTCTTGCATTTAATAATTCTTCATGGCACTAGGACTAATCCAGATTAACTGATCTGTGAGGCTAGAACCTGGAGGGGTGGGGGGGAACAAAACAAAAACCTGTATTATGATTAGATAGCACTCCAAGCTCTATTTTCTAACTAAAGAATGGGGAGAAGGAGGAGATTAAATATCTAATATGCAAGAAAGATTAATAAAATTTTGATTTATGCTTTCCACCCTTTATGTAATTACAGTTTTCAAATGCCCCTGAGTGATAGGCAGTAATGACTTTGGAATTGTTTCAAAAATTGAAGAGGTTTTGTTTTATTTTTTTATTTTATTTTATTCTATTTTTGGCTTTACAAACAATATTGAAGAACTTTGTTTTTTAGAAAATGGTTTTTAAAATGCAGTGGAAAAATGAAATTTGTATCCTGTTTTCTGACTTGATATAATCTAATGAATGATATTAGAGTTCAGTCAGTTACCATGGCTGCTTTAATACTAAAAAGTCAACAAAACTAGACTTACTGATTGGGTGGTATTTAAAAATTGAACTTTCCCTAATTTGTTTCTTTGGGAGACTTTTTTCCAATATGCATTATCTCAGGCTTTTACTATTCATGTAGGCCACGTCCAACTATATTTGCAATGACATTAGAACTACTGAAACTACTAATTCATCTAGGTGAAACAAATTTCTTGATAGCCAATGGTAAATCTGTTGAAACTATACTGTGACATATAACTGTGAAGAGCAAGCAGTAGGGGTTAATTGAAGGAGAATTTAATAATTTCTGTATATATTCACATCTCGGCATACTTTTCATTTGTTTTTCACAGATGAGCCATTTTTCATATGACCAGAACTATAATAATAAGTCTTATTTTAGTTAAAGGTTGTCTTAGGTTGTAGTGGTACTAGACATTTGAATGATTTTTTTAGTTCATTTTCAGCATGTTAGTGTCTCATTCCATTCTACATACATTATCTAGTAGTAAGTTACTCTGATAATTTTGGTTTTCTTAGATCCATACCATTCCATTGGATTCAGTGGGGAGCTCTACTTAAAAATTGATGGCGTGATATAGCCCTTATATTTTAGAAACTATTTGAAATATTATAAAGCCTCATAACTTTTAATGCTATTTATCATTTAGTTGTTTTCTAATCTAATACAGACTTCAAATAAATTTCTTATGTTCTTGTTCACGCTTTGTTTTTTGCTGCTTCAATGGGTTAAAGTGCCTATTACTGGTAAGTATAGTGGAACTGCACATCAAGAGAACTGCACATCGAGAGAATGTTTGAAATGTATATGGTTTAATATGTATAATACACGGTTAAAAGTGACTGGTACATGTCACTCATGCTATTAGGTGGTTTAATGAGGCATAAATGTATTGAAATTAGCAACTCTTGTGTAACAGCTTATGGAGCAAGGTTACTTATTTTAAGATTGCACTTGATATAGCATTCAAGTTTTGTGCACCTTTGGCAGAATTGTAGAGAATTTTTAAATGCAGGGCTCCCTGTCCAGACCTTGAAATACTGGCTACATTTCTAGGGCTTTCTGCTTGGTTCTTTGGAAAGGACAAGAGTGGATTGATTGCAAAGTAGTATGTATGGGTGTTGGATCTCTTATGGAATGACTTAGAATAATAAATCAACTTTTGCCTAAGAAAACGTGAAAACAGCAGCAACATACTTCGAGTGGCCAAGTATCCAAAATCTGGTTTTTGTATTACAGTCTATCGTCCTAAATACTACCTGTAGTTTTAATTGGAATTTTGAAAGTGTCATTCACCTTTACTTCCTGTGCTAAACAGTCAATAGAATTGCTGCTTGCTATTAGCATTTAACAAAAGACGTTGAATCCTTGTCAGTAATGTAAGAAGTGATCCCTTTATGGAGTTTATACATCAGTTTAGGTTTGAGTAGTGTTTTTGGAATCCTTCAGGAGGAGAGGGTTGTTACATATTACATATTAATTTTACAAATAGTATTTCTTTCTTTACATAAAATGGAGTGTGTTCAGCTAAAATCAGGACACTTGACAACTCGAGCTGTTCAGCTGAAGGATAGGTGGCACAATGATAGATAAACACTTCTGTATGTGTTGGTTTTTCATCCCAAATGGATTATGTAGGCTGAACCCTAATATGAAGATTTTTTAATAACAAGTGGTATATCTGTAATCTACAATGTTTGGTGGGGTTTTTTTTGTTTGTTTTTTAAACTGGGATCTGAACTCACGATTCTGGATGTAGAACCATCGTGAGCTGGGAGCACTGAAGAGCTATCCTCATGTTGCTTATTTCATAGTTTTGTTGTCTTTATTACAGAAGCTTGTTTCAAAAAAGTTTACGTGTTGGATAACAGTGAGAAAATAAAGTTTTCTAAAAAGTGACTATTAAAAACTAGCTTTGTAGCTTTTTAGTGAAGTGCCATTAGACCTTCTGTTCTACGGGAAAGAGAATCTCAATCTTTTCAGTGTGTTTGCAATCAAATAAATAAATTTATTTACGTAATACCCAGAATGTGGTAGGTGCTAGCTTGCACACTCAGGAATTTTGGGGGAAGGTGAAGTGATGAGAAACTGTAAGTCTCTATTTCAATAATAGATTGAACATTCTACGGTAATTGATTCATTTTAAGTGTATACACTAGTGTTAGAATAAATGTTACTTACTTCTCCGGGTTTTGTAACCACAGATGAGAATCACAGTGCAACAGCCGAGTCCAGTCGCCTGCTGGATGTCCCTCGCTACCTTTGTGAAGGAACAGAGTCCCCTTACCAGACTGGACAGCTGCATCCGGCCATCAGAGTAGCTGATTTGCTACAACATATTAACCTCATGAAGACATCTGATAGCTATGGTTTTAAAGAGGAATATGAGGTAGAACTTCAGTGATTTATTCATGAATTACTCTATCCGAAAAACCCTTTGTGAGTACAGTATCTTGGTTGCAGAGGGGTTAAACTAATCGTAATGGAGTGAAACAAAATTTGACAGAGAGATATATTAGGTAGTGGGATAATCCCAGAGGGATACCTAATATAATACTTTATATTAGGTAAGGAGAGGAGTTCCATTACTTGAGACATTCCAAATGACAGTAGTCTGGACAAAGAACTAGAAATGTCCAACAGTGAAAAATCCAGCACTAGTGGTGGAGGGTAGGTACAGATGGACAGATAACTCTCTTCCACCGCTGGCTTTGGATTCTCTGGGATGATTCTGTGAGGTTAGAATGTCAAAAACAGTACAACCAGTAAAGTGTTACAGTCCAGTTTGTATACAATTACAACTATATTTTAAAAGATGTAACGGTTTCCACTTGCTTGGTAAAGTGTGCTGATTAAATTTAGAGCCCTCCACCTACTTACGGATTTAAGAGGAAAACTAGACTTAATGCGGATGCATAGGTGTTTTCATCATACCCCTGCCATTTCCCCTCTTCACTTACACACATTTTCCCCTTTGTCAGTGTTTTCTTATACCGTGCTTCGTTTTAGGGCTTTGCTTCCAGAGTGCACAAAGAGCAGTGACTAGTTTAGTCCCTGATTTCTACTTCAGATGGATGGCCTCCTACTTAATCCCTCCTTGCCCTAACCTGGGCCTATGATGGAGAATGTGCTTTTAAGTTTGTTTCCATAGTGACTGTTCTGTTTCTGTGGCCGATCTCCCAGGTAGGGGCAGAACAACACCCAGAAAGGAAGCTATAGTGGCACATGCCTTCAGCAATTAGATACAAGCATGGAATACAAGTTGTGGGTGATGAAAAAAAAAACACAGAAAAAAGTCTCATCTGCCATTGCTGAGATAGCAACCTTTATTTTACACCCTTCACAATATGGAGAGGAGTTTGAAAATGTTTTGCTAGTAGTTTTAAAGTTTTAGCTTTAAAATAAGAGCACAAACCGCAAGAGTTTTAGGAGAAGTCTTCATGATTGCTGTATTCAAGAGTAATGCCTGCTCCACTCTAAGAAAAATTATGGAACAGGTAGTAGGTGTCTGAATATATTGTGGTACATTATAAGAGGGGGGAGGGACAGTCTGTGTATATTTAATCTAGATTTCCTCTTCTTTTCCTTCCTCCCCACCTTGTGAAGACCACTGAGCACTTGCCTGTCCATTTCTAGCTCTTCATGAAACCTCCATCATACCTCCATCTATTTTGGGCCAGGAGGACTGGGTTTGAAATCCCTTTGGAAATCAGTCAGTGACTGATTCATTAGCCTATAGGGATTGCTGAGAGAGAGACTTTCCCTCTTCCTATAGTTACATTTCTACTTCTGCTATCAAGGAAGCTAGTGGGTGACAGATCAGATAATTAAAGCTGAGATTCTTTCATGATAGAGAACTGTCAGGATATAATCATGCTATCCTAAAAAAGATGTCTTTAGCAATGTTGTTTTCAAAATTTACATAGATTTTATATATATATATTTTTAATAGAGTTTCTTTGAGGGACAGTCAGCATCTTGGGATGTCGCTAAAAAGGATCAAAACAGAACAAAGAACCGATATGGAAACATTATAGCATGTAAGTTCCTAGATGGCTTGCAGTCAGGTGTTTGACTCTGCTGATATTGTCATGTACTTCTGTATTTATTGAACAGCTTTTTAAAGTAAAAATAAAAAATGCAGTGGCACATCTGCTTATAAAATCAAATGCTCATTATTGATCAGTGCAGAAATACAGTATCTTCAGAATTTGTGCCATTGTTAAAGATTCTTTCCCTTCAGGGCTGATGTGTGTTTAATTTTATGTTTGTACATAAAATGCATGTGGAGATTAAACATGTGAGAGTGACAGAGTAACAAAATCCCTTTGAATGTTACATTAATTGTAGTTTTGTAAAACTATAATTGTATTCCAGGTTAAAGTATATCAGACTGTCCACAGGCTCTTTTGTTGTTGTTGTTGCTTGTAGCCATTGTGTCTGAACCCCAGTATTGTAACATAGTTGTGTTAGATGGCTAGGAGCAGGTAGTCCTGACTCTCTCAAATCCTTAGGCATAATGCTTTTGATAGCTTAGAATATGTCTATACTTAAAATGCTACAGTGGCACAGCTGTGCCACTATAGCGCTTCAGTGTACACATTACGCACTCCAACGGAAGAGATTCTCTTGGTGTAAGTAATCCACCTCCTTGAGAAGCTGTAGCTAGCTCAACAGTATAATTCCTCTGTCCACCTAGTGCTCTCAACCCTGGGAGTTAGGTCAGTTTAACTATGCCACTAAGGGGTGTAGACCAGGTCTTAGATTCAAACACAGGCTAAATATATTTGATTATCATTTTATATGGGAGTTGTGTATGCAATAATAATGCCACTCATCACATTTAAATGATTGAAAGCATGTTGCTAATATGCACATTGCAGTTTTTTAAGGCGCTATATATGAAGTTACATGACGGTGGGAGCAAAGGATTCATAGTCGGAACTTTTAGGGTTTCTAGTTTACCATCTCTGCCACTAACTTGTTTTGTGACTTGGAGCAAATCACATAGATTCTTTGTCTCTAGTTACCTTATGTAGCATTGTGATAGCTACTGACTACACAGGGTTAATGAAACTTATTAACTGTTGTGAAATGCTTTCAGACCCTCTGACAAAAGACCCCTCTCTGTATAACTATAAGGTAATCCCTCTGATTTAAAGATTTTAAATTATCAAGCACTAGTAGTTTCCTCAGAAACCTTTCCAGTCCACTAGATCATTGTAATTTACAGTTGCCTGCCATTTATTTCACATTTATATTCAAGCCAGGTTTGAAGGAACTCCTATTACCTATTTTTGTTTTTTGTCTTATATTAAATTTACAGATGACCACTCCAGAGTGATTTTGCAACCTGTTGAGGATGATCCTTCTTCAGATTACATTAATGCCAACTATATAGATGTAAGTGGTTGCATGGATTTCTGCCTTTCACCTTGCCAGCTTCTGTGTGTGAAACTTTCTGCACGTTGTGCCTACAAATTTATTGAAAGCTTTTTTTTTAATTAAGAACAAAATGTACACTTTCCTTGCTCTACGTCCCAGTACTCACTGACATTGTTGTGCTTTCTTTCACATCTGACTTTGGTTTGGGCTGTAGATTTGGCTGTACAGGGATGTAAGTACCACTATATGTGAATAACAGCATCCTATTGTAAATATTTGCTATAGACATTGTTCTTAATTACTTTACTTTTCTGTTTTTATTACTAGATATCAATGCATGCTTCATTTAATTTACCTCATGTAATATCTGTTCTTTTTTTTCCATTTTCTTTTGTGTAAATACTTTATGTATGTACCTGTGTTAAAGAGATCGCTTAGACAGTTAACATAGTTCTAGATATTGTTACATAAACTAGAAAAACTTCCCTCTTTAAGAAAATTTGCTGTTTATTTATATTTTATTTTGGATGGTTTTGGTTACTAGCATTTATTTTCCCCTCCCATTTTTATGTGAGAAGCTGGATAGTATGCTGTAAAGTAATGGTTCTGAAAGTCTATCGAAGAGGTGTTTCTAATACATGGCTTGGAAAGGAGTTGGGGAGGATATCCTTATTTATTTTCTTAAGGGCAACCGTCATCAAGCGGAATATGTAATTAATATTTGATCTTGAGGTGCCAATTGGATATTATACAGTATATACACAAACATATATATATTTATATAATTTTAGAAATGTAGTGCAAGTTTCTTGATTTCTACTGTAGATCTTTTTTCAAATTTGAATTTCCACATTTTGTCAGGAGTTCAAAGGAACAGGAATCTTGAGAGATCTCTGCCATGTGTATTGGTCAAGAAAATATAACCATATTTAACCGAAACCTTGAGGAAAAAAGAGGGTGGGAGAATAAATAATTTGGATGAATGAAAGACCTGTAAAAATAATATGACCCAGAGTATTTACTGGGTGTGTTTTAAAGGCTGTTTTTTTCTCAATTTCTTTTATATGTGGCACCACACTAACTCTTTTCCCTTTCAATGATGGTTTGTAAAACTTAAGACTCTCTAGGATATAAAGTTTCTGCTACATATATAGCACTGAATTTCTTATCTCTTTTGAAATATATCTGGTCCTACACATCACAGTAGCAAAGGCCTTCCACAAAATGTTTCCCTTGGTTTGTGATAAATCCCATTTCTCAGGGGTACTGTTATCCCATCTAGACAAAAGCACCATCTCATCAGAACCAAGGAGGAAGACCACAAACTTACATTGGCTCTTTGCTGAAAATATTTCTTTCTTGTTCCTGAAAACACTGTGTATAAAGAGAGTGTAACACTGTGTTAACCTTGTGTAATTTGAAGTTAGGGCTGGGTATTAAAACCTCATGGGGGATTGGATTGTTCTTTCTGGGGTGTTTTTTAAGAATACTTGAGTAATCCGGTCCATTCTAAAGACACAAATAAAATGCTGTTCAGAAGGATTTTTATGAGCTGCAGAGGAAGGTAATCAATCATTGGCTAGGATGATTAAACAGCTCTCAGAAAGAGGGTTTGAATTGCATGGATATGTGGAAATCTGTCAGTTTAGTGGCAACAAGGGGATACAAGTAGTCTAAAGATCCATGATTCCTCTGAGTGTTTGACCCTGTTGGCTGAGTAAGACTACAACACAGCAAATAGCTGGGGTTATTTCTCTCACATTCTCACAGAATGATATCACTTGTATCACTTCCTCTCATACTAGTACTACTAAATTTAGTTCCTTTCTACAGCTCTGATCTTTCTACCTTATTACTAGCATCAACCTGAATAAGTTTTTGGTGAGTTAATTTAGTATAGGATCCATTCATCTTGCAGTTCACATGCTAATAACTGACAGTTGATGATGATGATGTGCAGAACAGCAAGCAATGGAACTTAGCCAGCTAGCTGGAAAGGTTCAGTTGTACAGGTTTGGTTTTGTATATGTGTGTGTGTATATACATGCGTGTGTATCATGTACGATATAATACACATACACACACTCTATATAATAATGAAAATATTTTGCAAAACATTCTTTTGTACCCAAATGCAGCAGGGCATTGATTCTACGCACACACACATTGTCCAGCTCTAACATTGGAATGTTCTGTTGTTATTATATATGGCTCTAATAGATATTTTTGTGCATTTGTAATTAAAATGATTTTTATAAGAAAATAAGAAGTCTATATTCGTTTAATTGCTTATGGCAACAAGGACTACCACTTTTGGTAATGTGAAGGCAAAGCCCATTTTCACTAAATTTAAAATAAGACACCCAATGCACTGAACAGAGAAAGGGGGTGTCAAAAAAAAGACTAATTAATAACCCCAGTGACCTGATTAAACTAATTTTTACTGTTACAGTACAAGTATGCTCAGATCCGATGTTAACCTTTCCATTTTATTGGTTATCATTTGAACCTTTTCAGATTTAATAGATCAGTTTGTTATGAGCTATTCAGTGGCGGCTCCTGACTTTTTTGACAGGTGAAGCACAAATCACAAAATAGTTATTTCTACCCCAGGGTAGAAATAAAGTTTCTCTTATTTATAGTGAAGAAACAGCAGGCAGATTTGGGAGCTATACCTGCCACCGCTGCCGCTGCTACCCAGCTTGCATGGGGTGGCAGAACATTAGGTAGGCTATAGGGCTCTGCAGCGGCTTCTCACACGCACTGGGAGCTCGCCTTGTGTGGGAAGAGGCCAGGGGGGTGAGGTCTATGTGTGTGCAAGAAGCCAGAGGGCCTGTCCCCTGCAAACTCCTTGCTTCCTGGGCTTAACTGCTACAATCCTTCCCTGGCCTCTCCAAGCAGTGGTTACCATAGCAACGCCTTTAAAAAGTGACTCATGGGCATGGTAAATTGCCATGATAACAAGGTGGCTTCCTGAGGCACAATTAGCTATACCAAGATTTGAACAGCACTATGTCCCTCAAACTTTCTGGTATTGCATTCTGCCACTGGAGCGAGAGAGAGTTGTGCCATTTAAATCAAATCATAATTTGTCCTTAAATCTGTATATATTTATCAATTTTTTAAAAAAGAATATGCAAAATGTGTTTTGTACCTTTTGGGAATTCTTGATTAGGCTGTGCCTCACTTGCCTGGGCTGACGAAGCCACCCCTGACCTATACACAGTTCTTAGCTACTAGTCTGTTCTGAAAAGGTTTTCTATAGCTAAGCTGTATTACAGTTCATTATGTCTTCATTTCCCCCTCCCTAGCTTGCTCTGGTTGGTATTAAAGTACAGAAACCAACTTCTTCTTCTGTTTTAGGGCTATCAAAGACCAAGTCACTACATTGCAACCCAAGGTAAGAATCTTCCAGAGCACTGTCACCCAGCAAACCTGCTCCATAACAATCAGTGGACTCTGCCCTTAAACCTAGGATTTAAAAATGGAACCAGATTTGGTATGTAGTGTATAGTTTGCAGCAGCCACTGTTTATCCTTCTATGCTGCAGCAATTTAATATAATTTGCCGACATGGAGCATGCATAAATTAAAACTTGGATTAATTGGTTGTACTAAATATTGAGCAACTCCTCCTCCTCGTATTGTTTCCCCATATGAGTCTAATCAATAGTTCCTACAGTCATTTGCAATTTTGAGGGTAGTGGGGGAAGGGCACGTGGGCTGAAAGAAGAGGAAAATTTCAGCCTATCTCAGGTGTTTGTCTTCTCATAGTACTATATGTTACGCAGCTGTGTGGTATTGGTCCAAGACCAATATTGCTGGGGTAAATAATGATGTAGTTACCACCATTGTAGCAGTTTTTGGACAAGCTGAGACCAAAGATGGGCAGTTTCTCCCAGGGAGCTTTGACCAGTGAGACTCTTAACAGAGAGAAGTGAGGAAAGTCTTCCAAATTCAACATTCTGGAAGGAAAAGGACAGGAGAGGAGGAGGCTTCCATTTTCTATATAAATCAATCACTTCGCACCTCAGGTGAAGCTATGCAAGTTGTAGACAAGTAAACAGGTTTGACTAAATTGTTTCTATTTCCTAATATAGGGCCACATTTTAAAAACTGTCTCTAATTATGCACCTGCAATCAATTGCAGGCATAAATAATACGCTTTTGTCATGTAGCTACCCAATTATGGTCACAAATCAAGTAATTAGATGTCTAAATCTAATTTTTACTTGTAGTTGATTGTGTCTGCAAAATTAGAGACTAAATGAAAACCTGTTTAAAAATTTGGCCCATAAGTTTTTATCATATATTAGTCCAAAGTCCTTTTCTTTGGGCTCTAATGGAATCTATATATGCCTGCCTTCCTTTATCAATTATGTTTGCACCCGAACATTTAGTTGTGTTTTAACACATTAATTAATACAGTTGTAAATTCTTGTCCATATAGGACACAAACATTTGTTGCCTATTATATTTAGATCTAGGCTACAGCATATGATCAAACATAAGTAGAAGCAAATGTTTGTGTCCTCAATCAAATGTTTGTGTAGTGTTGACACTAGAATTTACAGCCATGTTAATTAACAAGTGTTAAAACAAAACTAAAAAATTATATCCACATATGGCTTCTATTGTACTGTCTGAGTAGCTACTACAGTGTATGAGCACTTACACTTTAATATCTTTCAAGTGGTAATTTGGTTAAATTGAGATGCTTCTGCCCCGATTATGAATAACATTATGGTTTAACAACTCTCATCAATATAATGCTGCAATTCTGTAGGGATTATTAGAGCCTTTCATATCTGAGCAAATAATTTTCTGCATATCAAATGCCTATGCTAAAAGATTTTGATTTTAGTGTTCAGTTGGGTAGTAGTTTTATTACATAGTGTTAAATTTTTTTTTTCCAGGTCCAGTCCATGAAACAGTGTACGATTTCTGGAGAATGATATGGCAGGAACAGTCAGCTTGTGTTGTGATGGTTACAAATTTAGTTGAAGTTGGACGGGTAAGGAATTTTATTTTTAAAATGTTATATCTTAAGGATAGCCTCTCAAATTGCTGTTTATTATTGTTGAAGAAAATACAGAAAAGTCTTTTGAAAGACACCCTTAACTCTGGGGGTGAAGGAGATAAAGTATTTTTCTGAGTTCATATGTCCTTGCAACTTGAAGTAGTAGTATATAATATGGCTGCTTTATAAAGAAAAAACTTAACGAACAAGACTGTTGCCATGTTTTTTCAATGAATAGGGAACAATGCTGCCTGAATCCATAATACAATCTAGTGCATAAAAAACATTTGTATATTACTCTGTGCTCAGATGATCACAGTTAGCTGACTAGACAACAAGTGCACATCATCTTTAACAGCAGATAGAAATCAGCAAATTATTTTGCATTTTAGGATTAGCCAGTCTCTTGAGAATTACTTTAATAAAACACCTGAGATTGCTTTACAACAACATAATTATTGAAATGGAAAACATCACACAGCATTAATTAAAACCAGTGAAAAATATGTTTTCCTTACTAGAAGACTATCGAATTCAGATTCACTAATTCAGAAAGATAATTTGGCTTTTGTGGAGGGATGTGTAAATCAGCATGAACTCTTAACACTAACATTATGAACAGCTTTCGCAGTACTTAATTGGCAGTTGGTGCATCTGGTCCACAATAGGGTTCATATGACTACATCATTATTTTGAAAGTAATTGTGATATAATGAGTTAAATTACTGTTTGGCATGCTTTCACTTTCGTATGCTTTAAGATGCCTTTTAATTCTGTTTTTAGGTCAAGTGCTATAAGTACTGGCCTGATGACACTGAAGTTTATGGGGACTTCAAAGTGACTTGTGTGGAAATGGAGCCACTTGCGGAGTACGTAGTCAGGACATTCACCCTTGAAAGGGTAAGCCCTTTGAAAGACATCATCAGAATATTGCTTCCTTGCAACTCAGTTCATTAAAGAGTGTCTTTCACATATTTAAGTACAATACCAAGTCATTCTCCCTAATTAACAGTTCCATAATGCAGAATTTATTTTACCATAGAAAGAATATGTTACATCATTGGTTCGCAATCATTCATATACCCGTAGCTCTTGTACTTCAATAATTTGTTTTGAGTGGTGTTGTATACTTCCCTTCCTGACCTTAAAAATGAACCTGTATGCTGGGCCGAAGTACATTGTTCTTAACCATCTTCCCATTCGCTGGAACATGTCCTGACCCTTACAGGAGTTAATGTTGCACCAATACCCTGACTTGTTTATTACTTAGAGTATGAACATAAATGAATATGGATAGCAAATACTAGCTGGTGTGGAACAGCTGTGGTCTTCTGGTATAACTGTTACACCTGTCTGCATAGGTTGGAGAATTCTATATTATATATAGAAACATCAGTAAAATGCTTTTTTGTGTTGACTCTAAAAACAATTAACAGTTGATCTAGCATCCTTTAATAGCAAATATAAGTATTATGTGTTTCAGATTTGCCGTAGATTATCAAAATATCACAGTATGGCACCCTTATACTATATAAGCCTTACGTGATAAGATGCCAGGCAGTTTAGAATAGATTCTGCTCTTTTTATGTATATGTGATAAAGATGAACCAGGAATTTATTAATAGCCATGAGCCTTTTTTAAAATATTATTTTTGTCTTTGACAGAGAGGTTATAATGAAATCCGTGAACTTAAACAGTTCCATTTCACTGGCTGGCCAGATCATGGAGTTCCTTACAATGCCACAGGCCTCCTTTCATTTATACGTCGAGTCAAATTGTCTAACCCTCCTGGTGCTGGGCCTATTGTTGTACATTGCAGGTGTGTAGAAAAGAGGTAGATGAATTTTCTACAACTTTATACGTGAGCTTGTATAGTGGTCTCTTGTGAAGTTGTGGGGTTTGTCTTTTTGTTGTTTAACTTTTGGGAATGAATTTGCTCTTTCAATGCCCTGTCCACACTGGAAGCAAAACTAGGCTAGCTACAACAATGTTCAAACATAGCTAGATTCTAGTAAAATTTCCCCGATTTGTACAGGCAAATATTTTTTCCTCAAAACTATTAACCTACATTATAACAAGGCTTGGCTAACGTTTAACGTGCTCTATGGCAAAATTTTATGACCGAGTACTTGGACGGTATTTTGTTACAGCTATGTTGACATTTAAAATGTGTGTTTGTGAAATATAATTTTAAGTAGAATATTTAATTGAACATATAGCAACAAATAGATCCACCCAGTGAAGCAACGTTCTGAAATAAGCCTGGATATTGGATATAGTGGGAACAACTGAAGAGTGTTGTTTTCCTTGTAAGTTTTGCAAATTTCCCATTATAGTGCATAGTTCATTGAAATACGATTTCTTGGCAAATCCATGAAATGTGTTAACTACATTCTGCACATAGAGTTAGCCAAGTTGTGCATGTTGCAGGAATTCACTTTGCAAATATCTATAATAGCTATGTAAAAACCCAAGAGAGACTCCCATACAATCCTGATATTGCACCAGAAGACTGTTAACTGCGTAAACCAGAGTATAGGGGAGAGTCTATATTTTACAGTCAAACTTTATCTGAAATTGTCCTTTAGGAAAAAAGGTCCTCCTTAGTCTCTCTGAATAAAGATGAAGTCCTATTTGTTTTGAAGTGATTCCATAAAGAGCATAGTCATCCTGAAGATCTCTGTTCAACTAAAAAGTCTGTTACTACAGTTTTGTTTCTGGACCATGAAGGAACGTTCTGAGATACTAAAAAGGAACCTCACTGATACTGTTTTTACATAATCTGAGATCTGTTGAAAAGATCTTGCTTTTGAGCTATATACATTTCATGTGTGTTTAAATGCTATTCTGAAGAATAAAGGGGAAAACTGGAGATTATGTAATGGTTGGAAAGCTATGTATGAGAACTTAGGTTAGTGTTCCAAGTGTGTACTTGTAAATGCCAAAGAGAGTTTGCTAAGTTTGTGGGGTAGATTTACTGGATTGTGGGAGTACTCTGAAATTATTTCCTAATTCTTTCCAGTGCTGGTGCTGGACGAACTGGCTGTTACATTGTGATTGACATCATGCTAGACATGGCAGAAAGGGAAGGTGTTGTGGACATCTACAATTGTGTCAAAGCCTTACGGTCGCGTCGCATCAACATGGTACAAACAGAGGTATGGTAGCTTATCTTTCCTAGCTGCATTAAGTCAGAATTTTATTCCTGTAATCAATACATCAAAATCCTCTTAATCACAGAATCATAGAATATCAGGGTTGGAAGGGACCTCAGGAGGTCATCTAGTCCAACCCCCTGCTCAAAGCAGGACCAATCCCCAATTTTTGCCCCAGATCCCTAAGTGGCCCCCTCAAGAATTGAACTCACAACCCTGGGTTTAACAGACCAATGCTCAAACCAATGAACAGATAAATTTGTTAGTCTCTAAGGTGCCACAAGTACTCCTTTTCTTTTTGCGAATACAGACTGACACGGTTGCTACCCCAGTCAGTCACCCGTCCCACCCTCCCCCATGGCAGATGGCTATTTATCCACAGTAAGAGGAATTTCTGCATAAGAACAGTACTGTGGAGCCAGGAGCACACAGCACAAAGGATCTGCCAGCCCTTTGCCTGCTCCTAAACTGGAGCCCACCCAATCGAGAACAATAGAACCCAGTAGTTTCCACGCACTCCAGGATCAGCACGGTCCAAACCACCTTCGAGCGCAGGGCCTGCTGATAAAAGAACAAAAGTCAACTCTTGTCCTGGCTCAGAGAAAAGAATTTTTTGGGGCGGTGCTTGACTCAACCCAACCCAGGGCCTTTCTGCCAGAGGCCTGATTCCGGACCAGGTTGGACCTGATATCCAATGTTATGGTCCATCCAATTACAACAGCTCAGGTTTGCCTCAAGCTACTGGGGCACATGGCAGCATGTACTAACGTAGTTCAGCGTGAAAGACTGTGCCTCAGACCCCTCCAGACGTGGCTAGCATCAGTATGCTCCCTGAGCAGACACCACTTGGACTCTGGTACTCCTCTAGTCTTCAGCCCCGTGAACCAGTGAAAAGACCCAAGATTGGTAATGATGGGGTTGCCCTTTATTGCCTTTCAACTACCAGTAATTTTAATCTTGGCTGCGTCAGACCTAGGATGGGGAGCCCACCTCAGGACGCAGGGCCGCAGGTCCCAAGAAGAACTCTCCCTGCACATAAACTTAACGGATGTTAGGGCAGTACACTTAGCTTGCCAAGTGTTCCTTCCCCGAATCTCAGGTTATGTGGTGCAAGTCCTGACAGACAATACCACAGCCATGTTCTATATCAACAAGCAGGGAGGTGCCCAGTCTTCAGTTCTTTGTCAGGAGGCTATCAGATTGGAACTTCTTCACAAAGTACCCCATTCATCTCGAGGTGACACATCTCCCAGGAGCCTGGAATGTACTGGCAGATCACCTCAGCAGATCCCTTTCCTCTCACTTTGAGTGGTCCCTTCATGTGAAGGTCACCAAATTAATCTTCCAACAGCGGGGCCTCCCCAGGTGGACCTGTTCATTACCAGACAGCACAGAAAATGCCATCAGTTTTGCTCGCTGTCTAGTAAAGCTCAGGCTCCCTCTCCAATGCTTTCCTGTTCCCATGGACAGATCTCCAATTCTATGCCTTTCCTCCAATCCCTCTGGTTCACACGGTTCTCCTAAAAGTCAAACAAACAAGTCAAGAGTCATTCTGATAGCCCCCGCATGGCCATGCCAACACTGGTTCGTCGTGCTCCTGGATCTGTCAGTAGCAGCTCCACTCTCACTCCCACTTAGCCCAGACCTAATCTCACAAGACCATGGCGGGTTGCTTCACCCGAACCTCACTTGCTGCATGGCTGAACCCAGAAGAACAAGCTTGCTCAGAACAGGTCTTGCTGTGTTGTAAAAAGGTGTTCACCAGGGCTACCTACCTGGCCAAATGGAAGCGCTTCTCAACATGTGCGTCTCAATGAGCTCTCTCTCTAACTCGATCTTCCCCTCAGTCTGTCTTGGACTACTTGCTCCACTGAAAACAACAGGGGCTGATTCCTCTTGTCTATTAAAATGTACTTAGCAGCCATCTCAGCTTTCTACCCACTGGTGAACGGCAGGTCAGTGTTCTCCTACGAGATAATTGTATGTTTCTCAAAGGGCTGGAGAAGCTCTATCCTCAGGTCTGTGAGCCAGTCCTCACATAGCACTTAAACCTGATTCTGTCAAACTTCATTGGTCCCCTCTTCAAGCCACTAGCATCATGCCCCCTGTTGCTTCACTCTTGGACGATCACCTTCCTGGAGGCAATCACCTTGGACAGAAGGGTCTCTGAAATCAAGACCTTCACATCTGAACCACCTCATATGGAGTCCTTCAAGGACAAGGTCCAGCCCCGCCCCAACTCGTCCTTCCTGCCAGAGGTGGTGTCACAATTTTATATCAACCAGGCCAAGAGGCCAGGCTTCATCAGCAGAGTTCCTCTCACAGTTCCCAATCCAGGACATTTGCAGGGCCACAACCTAGACATCAGTACAGACCTTCGCATCTCACTACACCATCACCCAGCAGGCCCGGGACAACGCTCGTTTTGGGAGAGCAGTGTGGCTGTCAGCTTGTCCATGACCTCTGAACCCACCTCTTGGGGTACTGCTTGTGAGTCACCTAACATGGAATGGACAAAAGCAAGCACTCGAAGAAGAAAAAATAGTTACTAACCTTTCCATAACTGTTCTTCAAGGTGTGTTGCTCATGTCTGTTCCACGACCCACCCTCCTGACCCTCTGTCAGTGTTAAGGGAAAGAAGTAACTGAGAGGGTGAAGACCTGGCTGCACTCTTTAAACCGGCGCATAAGCGCACAGCACCAGAGGGTGCTAAAGCCGGCTTGACAGATACCACTAAGGGAAAAAACTCTGGCAATGGTGCACATGGTGCACAAACACACCTAACTCGGAATGGACATGAGCAGCAACACATCTCAAAGAATACAGAAAGGTTAGTAACCATTTTCTCTAATAAAAAAATAATAAAAACTACCATCATGAAGCGTTCACACCGTTGGGTCACCACACAATCTTACTGTCATTCTCATTGTCCCTTCCACTTACTCTCCCAGTTGTTTGTTACTTTTTGTCTAGCCTTGGATTTTAAATTCTTTGTGGGCAGAGACTGTGTGTTATGAACTCTCTGATGTGACTAGCACACTGGGTGTTGCAGGCCCGCCATCAGAAATTCCGGGCCCCAGGGCCATCCCAAGGGGGGAGAGTCCCGGGGCGGAAGTGACGAATCTGTCACTTCTGGGACTGCCCGCACTGGCCAATCACGCCGGCCCTTGGGGCCCCCCAAAGCCTGGGGCCCGGAGCAGTCGCATGCCTAGGAGTCCTCCGGCCTGCCCGGGCGATTTAAAAGGCCCTTGGTCTCCTGGCTGACACCGCTGCTACAGTGGCAGCAGCCGGGGGCTTCCGGGCCCTTTTAAATCACCCAGGCCCCTGGGCAGTTGTCCCCGTTGCCATCCCCTGTTGACAGGCCTGGGGTGTTGTATAATATTTGACAAAAGACACTGTTGGAATAATAATGCAGCTGGCTGGGGGCTGCAGACTCACTGGACAGGCCAACAGAATCAGGAGGCAGCATTTTCTGTGTTGGTGTAATGCTGAATCTATTGCCTACCCAGTGCTAGTTATGAGACACTAGGTATACCAGTCCACCCACGTATAAGTAGCATGAAATATGCCACATAATTTCTGGGAGCAGGTAGTGCTCTAACCATTTTATATGCTCTCTGTATGTATCATGGAATTGAAAGCTACCGTTAAGGAAGCAAATAAGCAGAACCAGCATGAGCCTGTCTCCCACACTGACCTATGCACCACAAAATCCCCTGAAAATTCCCCCATTAAGCAAATTAGTGTACTTATGCACTTACTATCGCTGTACTTAAATTAGTTCTCAGGGAAAATACTGATTAACTGCATCCTAGTTAGGCAGAGTGTACTGTACTTAAGGTGCTAAAGCAATATCCAGTGGATTGATGGAAGCTGCTTTGAATAAGATTTATAGAAGGGGGAAGATCCACTTATCTTGAAGGAAAGTAAGATTTTATTTTGTTTTAAAATTGTTAGATTTCTTTTCTTTTCCCCTTTGGTAGGAGCAGTACATCTTTATTCATGATGCCATTCTGGAAGCTTGCTTATGTGGAGAAACTGCCATCCCTGTCTGTGAATTCAAAGCTGCCTATTTTGATATGATTAGAATAGACTCTCAGACAAACTCTTCACATCTCAAAGATGAATTTCAGGTATTTACAGTTACTGGTAGCTCTTCATAGAATAGCAACTTCTTTGCCTATAGGTACAGACAATTTTTTTTTAAGGAAAAAGGCTTTCATATCAAATTCATAACCTTTGTCCCTTTCTTGTATTTAAGATAATCTAACACCCTTTTCTTTTATTATGTACTTTACACCGTCACTCTTAAATATGACCTTGAACAGGCAGGATTGGGATTTATTTTGCATTTTAAGCAAGTGAGACACAGTTCATAGGTGTTTCACAAGATTCTCTTCTATTTTCTTCCTTAGGTATTGCATGTTGAGGGGATGCATTTAGAGGATCCGTTCAGCAGTTCCTGATGTGTCTTCGAACCTGAGCTTTCATTCATTTTAACTGAAAAACTGTCCAGTTTCTCAAGCAGACCCATGCTCTTGTTTGCTTGTGATTTTTCATGTTTCCCACATTGCAACATTCTAAATAAACAAATGAATTTCAAGAACACTGTATATAAGATTCACTATAACATGATATTAATTCCCTCTGCTGTTTAGACCCTGAATTCTGTGACCCCTCGGCTGCAAGCTGAAGATTGCAGCATAGCCTGCTTGCCAAGGAATCATGACAAGAATCGCTTCATGGATATGCTGCCACCTGACAGATGTCTGCCTTTCTTAATTACTATTGATGGGGAGAGCAGCAACTATATCAATGCTGCTCTTATGGATGTAAGAGACTACCTCCTTTGTCTGCGTAACGTGCCATGAAAAGCTGTGTAATATGAGAGAGAACTCTTGCTGGTTAAAGAAAGGGTAATTCTTTCTTCCTGTAGTGTTCAGTAAAATGGTCTTAACAAAGAAGGGAGAGGGAAGTCTTGGCAACATTTTTAAAATCCACTAACTTTTGTTGTTCCTTTACAATGTTAGATATCTCAGACATCTCAGTGTTTCTGTGATCCTCTGGAAAGCTGGGAACTCCCCTTTTTAATAGTATCGTATTAAATCTCCAATTTCCATTCCTCCATAGTCACAATATGTAGCATCTTCAAATCTGTCACTGGTCAGAAATAAATACTGCTCATCTGAGCTTTGGACAAATAATTTGTGGGTAGCAATTCCATATTTGTTGGGGAAAAAAGGAAGTCCTGCCAAGCCACCCTATCTCTTTCCATCTCAAATGTGATCTGATGTAACAGTCCCACAATAGACGGTCTCCTTGTGCTGTGTCTCCTCCTTCTGCTACTTGCAACCCATGTGTTGCCGGGACACCAGGAGCTGGAGGCTGCAGGGAGTAGATACAAACAGCCCTGTAGTAGAACAGTAGATACAGGCCAGTCAGCCTCACCTCAGTCCCTGGAAAAATCATGGAATCAATTCTGAAACACTTAGAGGAGAGGAAAGTGATCAGGAACAGTCAGCATGGATTCACCAAGGGCAAGTCATGCCTGACTAATCTAATGCCTTCTATGATGAGATAACTGGCTCTGTGGATGAGGGGAAAGCAGTGGATGTGTTGTTCCTTGACTTTAGCAAAGCTTTTGACATGGTCTCCCACAGTATTCTTGCCAGCAAGTTAAAGAAGTATGGGCTGGATGAATGGACTATAAGGTGGATAGAAAGCTGGCTAGATTGTCGGGCTCAACAGTAGTGATCAATGACTCCATGTCTAGTTGGCAGCCGGTATCAAGCAGAGTGCCCCAAGGGTTGGTCCTGCGGCCAGTTTTGTTCAATATCTTCATTAATGATCTGGAGAATGGTGTGGATTACACGCTCAGCAAGTTTGCAGATGACACTAAACTAGGAGGAGAGGTGGATACGCTGGAGGGTAGGGATAGGATATAGAGGGACCTAGACAAATTAGAGGATTGGTCCAAAAGAAATCTGATGAGGTTGTACAAGGACAAGTGCAGAGTCCTGCACTTAGGAGGGAAGAATCCCATACACCGCTACAGACTAGGGACCAAATGGCTAGGCAGCATTTCTGCAGAAAAGGACCTAGGGATTACAGTGGATGAGAAGCCGGATATGAGTCAACAGTGTGCCCTTGTTGCCAAGAAGGCCAAAGGCATTTTGGGATTTATAAGTAGGGGCATTGCCAGCAGATCGAGGGACGTGATCGTTCCCCTCTATTGGACATTGGTGAGGCCTCATCTGGAGTACTGTGTCCAGTTTTGGGCCCCACACTACAAGAAGGATGTGGAAAAATTGGAAAACGTCCAGCAGAGGGCAACAAAAATGATTAGGGAACTGGAACACATGATTTATGAGGAGAGGCTGAGGGAACTGGGATTATTTAGTCTGCGGAAGAGAAGAATAAGGGGTGATTTGATAGCTGCTTTCAACTACCTGAAAGGGGGTTCCAAAGAGGATGGATCTAGACTGTTCTCAGTGGTAGCAGATGACGGAACAAGGAGCAATGGTCTCAAGTTGCAATTGGGGAGGTTTAGGTTGGATATTAGGAAAAACTTTTTCACTTGGTGGGTGATGAAGCACTGGAATGTGTTACCTCGGGAGGTGGTGGAATCTCCTTCCTTTGAGGTTTTTAAGATCAGACTTGACAGAGCCCTGGCTGGGATGATTTAGTTGGGGATTGGTCCTGCTTTGAGCAGGGGGTTGGACTAGATGACCTCCTGAGGTGCCTTCCAACCCTGATACTCTATGATTCTATGTTCTCAGCCTCCAGGAGGTTAGACCCATTGAAGCTTGTTTGCACTGATTTGTCCCTCCTCTCTGCTGCCTGTAGTCTACGTGCTACAGGGCCAGAAGTCCCCAGTTGCAGGCATATGGGCTGCAGCCATCAGGAGACAGAGCTTCTCCAGTCCTATCAGGAGTATTCCAGGTGCAGTAGGAGGTAGTGCAGCCTGAGTACAGCAGCTACACAGCTGTGTCCTTACTGGTGGGAATTTATCCCTAATTACCTTTAAAAATAACTGCCAGCCTCCCTTCCCTTCCCCCCTCCTTTTCCCCCTGACTATCATTCTTCCCAGATGGCAACTGTGCATGACAGTCACCTGCTGGTCTCCTTCCACTAGTGACAACATCGCAATGCTCACAACCTGAGTCCAACCCCAACCAAGAGGTGCAGGGAGGGGATGTAAAATGCCAAAAGACTTCTCCAATAAAACTATTAAAAACAAATTTTTAGGTTTAGAAAAAATCTTTAGGTTCAGTTAGGAGAGGAAAGGTGGCCTTGTGTTTATCGCACCATCATGGGACTCAAGATCTAGGTCCAGTTCCTGGCTGAGTCAGACTTCTTGTGTGAACTTGGTTAAATCAATCTTTCTGTGCCTCAGTATCCCGCTCTGTAAAATGGGGCTAATACATCTCTACTTTGTCTCCCAAGTATTTTAAAATAATCGGAAACTATGATGAATGCATTTAATATAAGCACCAGTTCAGCAAAGTATGCAACAATGGGCTCAACTTTTAAGTGATTTATTTAAAGGAGATTTTTGCATATGTGACCTGTTGGGTTTTTTTTCCACTTTAAGATATCTTATTGTCTGAATAGTTGTTTTGGTTAAAACTGCTAGATTTTATGCCACTACTTTGTTTTAGTTATGTTTCCAAGAGACCCAGACTTTGCATAATCATTATTCAGTGCTTTCTTTAGTAATATTCTCCTACTCACCCTTTTTCTTTACAGAGCTACAGGCAACCAGCTGCTTTCATTGTCACACAACATCCTTTGCCAAACACTGTGAAAGATTTCTGGAGATTAGTGTATGACTATGGCTGTACCTCTGTTGTAATGTTAAATGAAGTTGATTTAGCACAGGTTAGTGTTTGTGTATGGGGATTTTGTGAACAAATTAATGCCACAAGGTGGTTATGCTTTGCAATAGGGTGAATATAATTACAGTGCAGTTTCATTGCAATTACAGTGTAATTACCCTGTGGCTTTGCTTTTCAGTAACTAATTAGTATTAATTAACATATCTATTCCTGTACTATAAAGTGTGTTATAATCATAATGAAATACTACTTAAATTTTAATTATACCCATTTTATTCTTGTGCAGGGCTGTCCACAGTATTGGCCTGAAGAAGGAATGCTGAGATATGGTCCTATTCAAGTTGAATGCATGTCTTGTTCAATGGATTGTGATGTAATAAACAGAATTTTCAGGATATGCAATCTAACAAGAGTAAGTATCATCATAATAACAGCTAGATAACAGCTAACTGAGCTATTATGGATTTGAGTATTGCATAATACTAAATATACAATATTAATTCTCTTCAGACATTAAGCAGAACAGAATTAAACATTCAGTTCCTAAGATTTAACTATTTTTCTACAATATAATGCCTATAATGGACACAAGCAGTATTTCATTTTATAACCGTCATATGAAATTGCATGTAAGCGTATCTGAAGGATACTTGTGGTTATATAATTAACACCTCGTGGGCCTTGTGGTGCAAGAACCACAAAACAAAGCAGAAGCATTATGACATTCTACTAAATATGTGTGAAAAGACTCAAAGTTATTCTGGTTTTGGAGGTTCTTGAGACACTCTGCACTGACCTACATTTACTAACATGTTCTCTCCACCTCCAGTAACGATGCAAGACTTGATGCACTTTTCATCTCTTTTATCCATTACTGTCTCTGCCTTCTTTCAGGTTGTCCTGCATTCTTTCAATACTCTCTCAAACTATGTTTACCAGCCACTACCTTCTCCTTCAGGTCCCCACTAGGAACTCATTTCTGCCATGTTGCCTGCAAAGAAAAATTTGTGAGAACCAATAGGTTGTGCTATGGTAACCACCCCCCACTTTATTACCCTCACTTGTTACGTCTCATATTTAGAAATCAAGTTAGGACAATGTCTGTGAAGTACATAGCATATTTCTAATTTAACTCATAAATGATGATGCTAATGGATCTAGGGAAATGAGAGGGTGTTGCAAAGGCACTTCTGTCAGGTTTTGATTTTCCAAGCTATTTTTCATGGATGGTTCAGAACTGGGTCATGTTTTATCCAAACTCTATGCTTTGGTTGAAAGGGGTATTAAGTAAAATGTTTTCATTTCTCCTTTTAACTCTCCTTGTTGTGTCTGGGAAATTCAATACACTGTAGAGATATTAATACATTAAATGATTATGTTGTAGTCCTTTTTTTGTTTCTTATATTTTGTAGTTTCCTTGTTCCTGTCTCTTTCACTTGTTCCATCTCTTATTTTCATTCTCTCCTTTTCTTCTGTTTTGGCTTTTTTATTTTTGTTTCCTCTGTCTCTCTCCCATCCCTTTCCTGTGAACCTTTCTTTCTCTCTGCACCATCTCTTTTCCTCCCAGGACCCCACATGTCTTTCCATCTTTGCCTGCCCCTGCTACATGAAACTAGAGTGAGTTATTTATTCTTTAGGGCAGCCAGGTATAGGAAACCTTTTTTTTTTTTTTTTTTTTTTTTTAACATTCTAAGCCACCCCAGAACACTCTGTGTCTGAAACCCAGTTTAGGAAAGGCTCAGAGATTTGCCATCAGGATATGATGGGCTGGCAAAAGGAGCAGGCTCCATTCAAGCAAAAAACATACTTGTACACCACCATCATTTGTTGTTGTTTTATAACTGGAAATACTTTGTCAAGATAAGTGCTCCTACAGACCACTGCATTTCTATAAGGTCTACAGATTCAACAACAGGGTTTTTTATTGCTTATGTAGAGACAGAATTTTTTTAAAAAAACTAGCTGTTTAGAATCCAGAGAAATATCCCTGTTAGTTTATTTAGGAGTGGTTAAATTAGTGGCCCTATAAACTTTTATGTTCTAATTGCAACTACTCCAGAACATTTTTTTCTTAAACTTGTTTCATTGTGCCCTACTTCTGTAATACTTACACAGACACCTTTATGCTATCTCTTTGTATGTATGCTCAGCACATACATGTAATGGAATTTGTGTGCAATATATACTCTGATTTAGCTTCACTTTATTTGATCTGTGTAGTTTTCATAAACTGATTATAAATGTGCCATGGTTAACGTAAAGTGGTTTGGCTTCCATCAGCCGCAGGAAGGCTATCTGATGGTGCAGCAATTCCACTATTTGGGATGGGCTTCTCACAGAGACATTCCAGGCTCCAAGAGATCATTTTTGAAGTTAATTCTTCAAGTTGAAAAATGGCAAGAGGAATGTGAAGAAGGGGAAGGCCGAACTATCATTCATTGTCTGTGAGTAATTTTGTTGTGGCCAACTTGGTATATGGCAGCATCTCAGTCTTTTTAGCATCCAATTCGTTATTTTAAATTCAATCGAGTGCTCCTATTAATACATTCTATTGCATGTGTCCTATTTTGTTTTAATTTTGGCTTTGGTACTCACCCACTTCAAAATGGGGCCTACATACTGTGGCAATGAGCACAATAGAAGTGGCTAGCTGGACAGATGTGTGTTCTCTTTTGCGGGGGTTTTCTGGATTCCCAATTTTCTCCTTTTACACCTAATGGCAGTGTTCTCCAGGTGGCTATAAATGAGGGTACACAAGTGACTTCTGATCCAATACCATTATACTACTGAGTAATCCAACAGGATGCTTCTTTGTACTAAGTGGCAAGAGATTACATATAATGAAGCTTTTCATTATATGTTTTGCAAATTTTGAATAGTGCTCTTCCAACAAGTTTATACATTACAGATATTTTGTGTCATTCTGGACCAAGAATATGCATACCTGAAATCAGAGTCATTTTTGTTACATCTATAGTAGTGCTTGTGAAAAATAATTAATGTACACCATGTAGGCAGTACTTGCTTTTCTAGCACTGTCATTTAAAAAGAGAGAATAAAAAAAACCCACTGAGTCCCACCATATGTGTAACCAATTAAATGTCATCTTTAAAAGAGAGCTATTTTTTTACATTCCCTGAAGGAAAAGTGACCAATCTCTTTTCTACCATATTTCAACTTAAAGCTTCAATTTTAGCTGTTGAATAAACTGCCCTCAAAAGGAGGTTTATAATTAAGTGTTCACAGATCTCTTTTGACGCTTAACCACAGCAAAATTCCAGAATGTCCATATGGTATCCAGAGACTCATATAGTTTGTTTATGTAATTTAAATTTATATTGAAGGAAAAAAAACACCTATCCTGGTTTCCAGGACCCTTTGGAAATAATATCAAAAAGTTACAAAAAAGATTAGAAGTGTCTCTAAAGATCAAATCAGCAGCACACTCCAGTAATATTCTGCCAATACTCTTGTAGCTTGTGATGATTTTAAACAGTTCCCTCCAGAAGCAAATGGAAAATGTTGCAATTTATATTCATAACACTTATTTTTAATTTCTTCTGCCTACTTAAGCTGTGTTATAGCATAGCTAGGCTGCATAATGAGCTATATAGCACACCACAATTGATTCAAAACAGTATCAACAGTGGCAGTGGTGTCAGATGTTTCAAACCACATCAGCTAGAGCTATGAGGGGATTGATAAAGGTCTGTCTCGTCTAATGGATCCTCCATCTTGTAGTTTTACAAAATTAAAGGTGAGATATAGGTGCCAGGTATATTTATACGTAACAGATGTACTAACTCTATTGTTTTGCTTACATTCAGGAATGGTGGTGGTCGGAGTGGAATGTTCTGTGCTATAGGCATAGTTGTTGAAATGGTCAAAAGACAAAATGTTGTTGATGTTTTCCACGCAGTAAAGACGTTACGGAATAGTAAGCCAAACATGGTAGAAACCCCGGTAAGTTACAGCGCATTGATTGGAATTCAGACAGCCAGTTAGCAAGAAGGACAATGTACGGTGTGTATTGATATGGCTCACTTGGGAGCACTCTAACCTGGGATGCAGGGTGTTAGGGGGCTTATTCCTTCACCCACTTACTTCCCTGGTCCTTCTCGCATGAACAGAGAGCAACAATACCCAAAGTCCAAAGGTGCAAACAATTTGATGTTTATTGGGGTGAACTTCCGGCAAGCATGATTCCAGTTTCCTTCCTTAGTGTCCCCCTTCCCAGCTCTGACACCACAGAGCCTCACATCTGTGTCCCTGTTCCCATTCCTGCCCTTAGCCAAACATGATTCCAGTTTCCCCACCCCCATTCCCTGTTCCCATTCCCCCCACAAACACCCACACACCCACCAACTTCCTGATTGACTGCAGACTATATAGTAAAACTTGAGTTCTGCTTAGTTATACCTTAACCAATCATTTTCATGAAATTTAACTAACTAATCCTAACATATTGTAACATGATTATGTAACCAATTATATCCCACCATCTTAATTAGTTTACACGCAGCAAAATTAATTATACAGCAGACAGAAACAATCACAGAACCAGACAGAGATTATACAGACAAACAATAGCAAAGTGGGAACTATAATGACAAAACAATACAGAAGTAAGGATTTCACATCCCAGCTATTGATAAGTGAGTTCTTGCCAGACAGGATGCTATCAAACTAAGTTTCCTTTTACATCTTCTAGACGTTTCCCTTTCTCTAGAGGCGATAGGCACTATCAGGACAGGATTGTATTCCTAATGGCCCAATAGCACCTTATTTCAATGTGACTAGTTTGGAATGTGAGGAGGTGACCAGTCGCTTCCCAGCTTATAGAGTAGCAGCCGTGTTAGTCTGTATTCACAAAAAGAAAAGGAGTAGTTGTGGCACCTTAGAGACTAACAAATTTATTTGAGCGTAAGCTTTCGTGAGTTACAGCTCGCTTCATCGGATTTGTGTCCATTTATTCTTTTACGTCAGCCACACTATCAGAGGCTCGTTCACCTGCGCATCTACCAATGTGATATATGCCATCATGTGCCAGCAATGCCCCTCTGCCATGTACATTGGTCAAACTGGACAGTCTCTACATAAAAGAATAAATGGACACAAATCAGACGTCAAGAATTATAACATTCAAAAACCAGTCGGAGAACACTTCAATCTCTCCGGTCACTCGATTACAGACCTGAAGGTGGCTATCCTTCAACAAAAAAAACTTCAAAAACAGACTCCAAGGAGAGACTGCTGAATTGGAATTAATTTGCAAACTGGATACAATTAACTTAGGCTTGAATAGAGACTGGGACTGGATGAGTCATTACACAAAGTAAAACTATTTCCCCATGTTATTTCTCCCCCCCCACCCAACCCCCCCACTGTTCCTCAGATATTCTTGTTAACTGCTGGAAATAGCCTACCTTGCTTGTCACCATGAAAGGTTTTCCTCCTTTCCCCGCCCCCCGCTGCTGGTGATGGCTCATCTTAAGTGATCACTCTCCTTACAGTGTGTATGATAAACCCATTGTTTCATGTTCTCTCTATGTGTATATAAATCTCCCCACTGTATTTTCCACCAAATGCATCTGATGAAGTGAGCTGTAGCTCACGAAAGCTTATGCTCAAATAAATTTGTTAGTCTCTAAGGTGCCACAAGTACTCCTTTTCTTTTTCCCAGCTTATGGCTGTCTCTGCTACTTAGCCAAAGGCCTTAGCTTAAGAACAGGGCCTCAGACTGTCACAGTAAGAGAAGAACCTCACGCTGGCAGACAGTGATTTTGATTCTTTCTTTTATACCTCTATAACTAGCCAAGTGATAAGAATACACCTAAATTCTTAGAGTATAGGCCTTTACAGACAGGCCTGAATATCTATATCCTAACACTGGGGATTGTTCATTGTTTCACTGGTGTGACCAAAAGTACTAGATCCTGAATTTTGTGCTAAAAAAACATAGCAATCCATCTACTAGAGGTAGGAGACCTGCAGGTATCACCCTAGTATAATTCTAACAGTCAATGTAATATTCTGAGTGGGTGTACTGTTGGGAATTGTTATATCCTGAGTTGGAAACCTATTGCACATAGAGGGACTACTCATTGGATAGCATCATAAGCAACTGGGTTGTGTGTTTTGGTAGGTCATTTCTCTCCTACCATATCACGTACTTTTCAAGGAAAATATTCGGAACTTTTCTACACTACGGGGGTAGATTGACCTAAGTTACGCAACTTCAGCTACATTAATAACGTTGCTGAAGTCGATGTACTTAGATCTACTTACTGTGCGGTCCACACTATGCTATGTTGATGGGAGACACTGTCCTGTCGACTCCCCTTGCGCTTCTCGTTGGTGGAGTACAGGAGTTGATGGGAGAGTAATCTGCAGTCAATTTAGCGGACTTCACTAGACCTGCTAAATCAACCGCCAATGCATCGATTGCCATGCCTCGATCCCCCAGTAAGTGTAGACAATTCCTTAGGGTACACTCAAAAAGAAAAGCAGTACTTGTGGCACCTTAGAGACTAACAAATTTATTAGAGCATAAGCTTTCGTGAGCTACAGCTCATCCGATGAAGTGAGCTGTAGCTCACGAAAGCTTATGCTCTAATAAATTTGTTAGTCTCTAAGGTGCCACAAGTACTGCTTTTCTTTTTGCGAATACAGACTAACATGGCTGCTACTCTGAAACCTGTCATTAGGGTACACTATAATCTCTCAAGATCACCCTATGTTCTTAAAGTAACACTAGAGCCTATTTTGCTCAGACAAACCATCTTAAAAGTTTACAAGCCAAGACAGTTCTTCCTAAGAGGAATAAACTGTGAAGTGGAAATATATTATATTTTGTAATTACAATTGCTATTTCTGGGCCTTTGTGGTAATTTGTAACACTATTTCCTGACAGAGCCAAAATTTTAATGATAAAACGCAGTAAAATTTTAATGATAAAACGTATTTTCTTTTAATAGATTAGTTTTTATTATTGTAAACTTTAACAAACCATAACTCTAAAAAAAAAATTTTTTTTAAACATTAAATGCCTGATTTTGAAATAGTCTCTAGATACAGCTCTCTCCCTCACCTCCCCCTTTCCCCCCACTGGGTATTTTACCTGTTCATGTTCCACTCCTGCCTCCAAAATTGCAGACTGAGTGAAGGCCCTTTAGAAAAAATGAGTCCTTAAACATTAAAGATTTTTCTTGTCATGGTTAAGTATGAAAGCAGGTTGGAGAATGGCTTGGAATTTTTGCCATTTGACTGTCATGCTGACAGCAGCCACTATTGCAAATACCCTCACTCTTCAGCCAGATGGTTGCCTCTAGCACTAAGCTCAGATATGCCAATTGAAATTAAAAATGTTCACGGTTTATATATCATGAAAATTGCTTCTGACCCTTCAAACTTACATATTGAACAAAATGGGTGCAGTTTGCCTTTCCTCATACGTCCCTTTTTCCAGGTGTCAGAATTTACTAGGCTTCAGGTGTACATGATATGATTTCCCTAATTATTGTTTGTTGCTGTCATGCTGTCTGGAGTTGCTCACAACTGTGAGTGCCTCCCTGAGGGCAGACTGTCAGAAAACAGAGCAGATACCCCAAGCTGATGGTGTGTTCTATAATTAGATTTCATCAAGCCAGTAACAAATGTGAACTCCTGGTTCTCTATACCAGTTTTACCATGAAATCACTGACAGTCTCGTTAGACTCTCCTGCCTATCTTGCCACCCAGACAAACAGAACTTTGTGATAATGGTCACTCAAATCAAAAATCACACCATATCAGGTTACTCCCAGTCCCAAGAGACCAGTAGCTTGCCCCAGATCATTTGGTACTCCAGATCTTACACCAAAGAGAACGCTGGCTGCCAAATCTATAGTAAACTAAGTAAAGATTTATTAGCTGAGAAAAAAGAATGAGAGTTATTGAGAGGTTAAAGCAGGTAAAATATATGTACAGGTGAATCAGTTTGTAACCCCAAATGGTGGCAGTGATGTAATAAACTACCAGTTCCAAAAGTCTTTCAGGGCTACCCAGAATAACTCTGGGGATCTCCACTATGCATCTGGTACACGTCCCTGAAGAGTCCAAACACTTCAGAGATGAAGGATCTTTTTTTGCATGCATTCTTATAGCTTCTTCTCACAGAACACAAGGTAACAGAGTCTCTACCCACTTGGGCTTTTCCTTTGTTGATGTTGAGTGAGGAATGCACTTTGAGTCTCTGACCTCAGGTCATCACACACAATGGCCATTTGCTTTGGAACTAGCACCTTTTCTCATAAAGTCCTTCATTAGCGTTCCACAAGGCTTCTTTGATGTCTGATGAGTTATTTAGTTACAGGCGTATTTACAATGTAAATGTTCGCTATGACACTATGACAGGATACAGATATGTAAAAGCAATGCATGTAACATCCCATTAGTTTTATGAAGTTTAAACACCAAATACACTCTTCTACAGTTAACACTGTACTTTGATCTATACTAATACACACATGAATTGAGCTGAGTACACTCTAGCATGAGCTGGTCTGCCAGCATCATAGTTGCTTCTGTCTGCCGGTACCAAGTGGATTAAAAGATAGCTAAAATGTTAACAGCTGTAAGAGGGATATTATTGAACATATCTGGCTTACCTGTGGCCATTTTGCTAAAAGTACTATATAGATTATGCAGCACACTTTTGAGATGTAGTGCACAAAACTGGTGCACAGATTCCAGTTCATTGTTGAGAGTGAAAGCCGGTCAGATTGCATAGAAAATTACTTGCGGTACTTAAGTGCTGCCATAAAGTGAGTCCAATGTATATTGCGTATGATTCTGGTAAATTATCTGAAAACTTCTCTCTATTTTTTTTAAAAGCCCCAAATCCATTGTAGTTTTAATCTGCAGTTACTGAATTTCTGTAAATGTATGTCTCTGTGGTGTGTGTTGTGTAGGCTTTTATTCAGAGCTCTTGAACGACAACAGCAGCAGCTGTTGAGTCGTTAGTAGAAAACAAACCAGGAAAACCAATGTAGCATTGTCATCTGCCCTATATTCAACAAGATCATCAGATAACAAAAGTAAGCAGCACAATAAAACCTTTTAGATATCCTACCACTTCCTGCTAGTGGATTTTGCAACCTAAAGTAAATCATGAGACCAGGCTTGTTTCATTTAGTTTTAAAAGGTGGTAGAATATAATCTTCTCTTTTTTCTTTTTCTTTTTTTTTCCTCAAATATTGACAATGAACAGCAACTTTGTTAAAAAATAAATATCGGTTTTCCTAGCTGTACTTCCTGATCTCCTCACTTAAATACACCTTCTGATCTATTTTACTTTACATTATTTATCACAATTTCTAACGCTGTCTTGAGGCCTAATGCAGTTCACTATCACAGCTCAGTATTCCCTTGCCATGATATTAAGATGCTATTGCTAGTTTACTGGTAAATACATAGAAGAAACAGCTGTCAGTTGTACAGGGACTGAAGTTGTTCACTAGAGAAACACTTTGTTAGAAAATGAAAACTACAAGTTTTATAACCAACTCAGAAGCAGAACAAATCACAGGGAAGCAAATAGCTTATTGCCATGTATGGCCGTTTCTTCCCTTCCACTGTGGCTAGTAGGCTGAGATTTAAAATCAGAGCTGACATCAGACATCTAATAATTTAAAAGAAAAATCATGTGAGACTAGTATGGAATAAAATGGCACAGCAGTAGGCAGAGCATATAGCTGCTCATAGATATCCCTGCCCTTTAATATATTAGACTGTTTCTTTAATTTTCTCATTTTTTTTCAGGAGCAATATCGTTTCTGCTATGATGTCGCTTTGGAGTACCTTGAATCATCTTAGTTGGAATGGATGTGACAAAGTGCACCAAGTATGTGAAGCTCAGTAAACTGTTTTGACAACAGTTGTTCAACCTGTGAAGAGAGATTTTAGTAAGGGGGACTTTTAAAATTTAAATGCAAAAGTATTTTTCTTATGAAGTTGTGGATCTTAATAAAAGAACTCAATCTGTTTCTATGCCTGTATACAGTATCAACATTTAGTGTCACAAAAATAAATTTAATGAAATCCAGAGTCAGAAGAGATTTGCTCAAATTAGGACTTTTCAGTGTTTGTATATACAGCCATCTGTTGCATGTATCAATATTTCCTATATGGTATTATTTTTCCTTTTCCTTTTTCTTTTGATAAATCGTTGAAGTAAAAGAAAACTGTGCCGATTGATCGAAAAATTCATTCTTTATACATTTCAAGTGTTGCAACTCTATATAACTGGCTTATTTTGTTTTAATGTGCAATGATGGCTGGATCACATAAAGTTCTTTATAGAGAAACTTCAACATAAGCCAAAGACTCAAGTGTAAATATGTCTATATGGAGAAAGCACATTGTATTTATTGTTTACTTGCATTCCTTTTTTGATGGCTGAAAAAACAATCATTTTTCTTGAAGAAAGCTTTTTTTTGCTGAAATCAAGTGTAAACGATTTTTGTAGTTTATTTTTTGTATGTTTTAGTGTAAGTAGAAGACATTTTTTATGCATAGATGAGGAAACATTGGTATAGTGATTTTGTTGTGTACATGCTTGTGAATTAAATCCATGTAAACAACTCAGTTATAGAAGGTCTTTAACTACAGGACCAAAATCAAATCATTTTGTTGACGATGTATAGTTTTTCACATTTGCATTAGTTAAATATTGATCAAAGGAATATATAAGGAAACCGCACACATTAAAATGGCCTTGCTTATGACTTGCACAATGTTGGAAGTAGTTTCTAAGCACCGTTAAGTTTTAGGGGAACAAATTATTCAACAATGCTTGAAGCACAGGTCAAGAGAAGAGGACAACATGTATCCTTTCAGGGTAAGAAGCGTTTGTTTAGCAAATTGTAAAATTAAATGATGTTTATTTTGATGTTTACAGACATGTAAGCTTTGGCCTCTGACAAAGCAAAATTTGAATAAATCAATGCCAGATTCTGGTTATGGTCTTGGTGTACAAAACAGCCATGTGTTTTTACTTAGTTCTTCATCCACAGTTAATAAGTCTTGACATATTTTGCTAGCAATATCATTCCAGACTCCTGTTGTTTATGGAATTGACAGAAAATGGCAAGGTGCTTATAAATACTAATGTAAAGTAAGAGTGAATTAAACAACTTTTATAAAAATATGTTGATTCCATATTATTGCTCAGTTTGATAACATTTCATTTATTATCATTACTAAGAAATCGTCATGTTGCTGGAGTAGTGCAATGTCAGTGGATTCCAACAGATGTCCATATTTGCTTAAAGGAAGAAAGTCACAGGGCATGCTCCCTCACCCTGGATTTATCTTAGCAAGCAGTCCCCACACACTCTTATGTAAGCCCATCACAGTGTCCTTTCAGCCCCTCCCCCTTCCTGTGTCTCCCACTTAACCATCCCCAGGTAGTGAGCTGAATTGCCTTGTTAACTGGTTAATCACCCAGCCCTAATCAATTATCTCCCAATTTGTCCCATGCCTGGGGACACTTACCAAGTGCACAGAGTGGTGATCCAGCTCTAGGCTTCTCCCACTCTCATGCTCCTCCTACTGTGTTTTTGTTTGTTGCTTACCAGGGCCTTTTCTCTCCTCCCCTAGGCTCTGCCTTTCCTCTGGGGGCTGCCACCCCATCCCACAAGCAGTTCCTTTAATCTGACTTTCTAAAATCACTGTAGGAGACTTCTCCATTTTCCACCCACAAAAGGTACATTCCGTGGTATCCACCACATCTCAGTTTCTGCATTTCTGTCTTCACATCATGGGCAATCTTTTGCAGCATCAGACTTCTCCCTTGCATTTGAAGTCTTCCCATCTACTATATTGTCCAGGTTACCCTGGATTGCAATACACTGTTGCTCTTGCTCTGGGTCTTTCAAGCCCTCAGTCTTTTTGCCTTTCTCCCCCTTTTTTGTCCTTCCTTCCAGCCCTCCCTTTTCTGTCTCCTCTTTAGCCATCCCAGGTGATGAGCTAATCCCCTGGTTAACTTGCTAATCACCCAGTCCTACTCAATCATCTCCCAATTTGGCCCATGTGAGGGTGCTTACTAACCACTTAATAGATTTTTAAAATTTTGTAAAGACTTCCCACCACACCAGTACATCCCATCCCATCCATCTGCTGTAGATCTCTCAACATTCAAGCACCTGCCCATAAAAATCCTGGAAAAACAGACAAGCTTTGCAAAGATCACCAAATCTGAACTCTTGATGACCAAAGGGGAGGCCATATAATGTTTGGTGGGGCAAAAGCTATACCTAACTGAGAACCACATTTGTCACTTGCTGAACTGGAAAGCAAAATCTAATTTACATAGGATCAGATTGCAACGGCCCTTGTCTGCAGGGGTGGCCCACAGACTACAGAATGCAAGTTCTAAAGCTCTGTATTGATTTGCATAACATCCAGTTCCATCTTACTACTTTCCCAACCAAAAATGCACTGGTCAGTCATGCGATAGTGTAGTTACCATGAATGAGCAATTAGTTAACAGTGACATTTCCCATTGAAATTTAAATCTTTTGACATGGGCATGTAGTTTCTGTACACTCTTGCTGACTGAGTGACCTTGTACATAACTGATGGGTGATAAAAACTCCTCAGAAATAGTTCTCTGCCAGGCCAAGGAAGAGTCACTGTTGGGGTGGCATTATCAGATGGGTGTTCCTCACCCATCAGAAATTTCTTCCTGTACTGAAGACACAAATGTAATGGACTCCTTACGGCTGCATATTCTGAATGAGGACCATAAAATGATTTGTAATGTCGTGTCAGAACTGGCTACTGGAAGCAAATTCTGAGGGATAAATTTTCCATCATTGCACCAGCTCTTTTCCCCCCTTCCTTTTCTTACCCAGTGGCAGCAACTGCCAACTTCACTTACCAGCAGCACCAGCTCCTTCCTCCAAGGCAGAAGCTGCTACATGATCCCTTCCTTATCTCTGGACAAGACGCAAGAGAAGTGGGGGAGTGTGCAGCAGCTGCCCCACAGGGAGCAGAACAAACGCCTCAAGTAAATGAAGTCCCATGGCTGAGGGAGAAGATTCTCCTCTGCCTAGGGCACATAGAGGAGGAAATGCTTTTTTTCTCTTGTGGCTGTGGAAGAGCTACCAGGACCAGCAGCACAATCTGTCAGCTCATGCCCACTAGCCATCCGTGGAAATCAGGGCGCTCTCTCAGTACTGTTCTATCTGCTCCCACCTCTTGCCTTGGCATTTGTAGGAAAAGAGACATCGGAAGGCAAGCGGTGAACTCTCTGGGTACTGCTCTGCTCTGTTTCAGATATCCAAGCACAGCCCTCCCAGCCTATCTCTGTCAGGAAGTGAAGGCAGGATTGAGTTAAACTGCTAGTAGAGATGGAAGACTTGTGGCACCTTAGAGACTAACAAATTGCCACAAGTCCTCCTTTTTTTTTTTTTGCGAATACAGTCTAACGGCTGCTACTCTGAAACCTGCTAGTCGAGATGTAAAGTAAGAGAGAACCAGGGTGTGGCAATAAAGGATAATCAGTGGGTTGGTGTGCTATCAGTCAGAGTTAAAATGGGTGTAGTTTCTGAGTTGGCTTAATACTGCACAATGAAAACAGACCCAAGAACAACAAAAGTTATTCTTTAGTCTAACATTTAAAAAGTGATTGACCTCAATATCCTGGTCTCTAAATGCTTACAGAACAAGATTTGACTGTTCCTTTGAAGGCTTCAGTAGATCTCCCATAAAGCAGTACCATGGTCACGCACTGTCTCCCAGTTTTGGTCTGAAAACCTTATCCTGAGCTTGTGTGACCAGTCACCAGCATTTGTTACATTGGAGAGAAAGCACTCACAATAACAGTGCTCCTGAGCTAATGATGCTTGCCCACAATATTAACAAAATGAAAATAAAAGCTACTGCAGGACTTCACTTAGCTGTTGTTACAAATGGCTTACTGATTTCCAAGATACAAGTCTTAACACGAAAAAGTGAGGGGCACGATGCTAGATAAGTACTGTTAGAATGTCGCTAAACTCCACCAAAGTGAATTGAAATGTTAAATTAAAAGGAGGAGAGAAATTTGAGAGAAATTTTTGTTACGGAATCATTACAAGACTAGGCCACCTGGACTGACAAATGACTATACAAAGGCCTTTTAAAGCCTGATTCTCCTGCTGTTTCAGAAGAAACCCTGAGATCCTGAAGTAAACGTGAAAGCTACTCTCATTCTCTACTGTACTTTCCAATGGCATACAGACAGGTCTGCACTGAGTCCCAATCTCAGAAAGAAGCCTGCATGGTGGTTTATTGCTCATACTTTCCCTTTGTTAAATAGACAGAACTCTAACCTTTGCAGATCCATGATAGTCAAGTATACCTGTGAAGACTTACTGATGTTTTTACTGTCTCAAATTGAATGATCTGTTAATAACTGCTTCTGTACAGTAGGATTGAAATTTTCAAAGCCAGCTAAAGGATTTAGCCAGCAACTTCCATTAATTTCAATAGGATTTTGAGTGGCAAAATCAACTAGTCTGTTTTGAAGATCTCAAACTGTAGGGCCCTATTACTGGGACAAATTTTAACCAATTTAAATGAATAATATAAAATAAAAAACTTTTGATCTTTTAAAATTTGCTGGATATTGATCATATGGGTATGACCTGAGCATGAGGGTGTGTGTATTCTGAAATAATCAGTCATTGCAGTTGTCTGACAAAAATGTTACTTTCATCGCAGCAGGCTGTTTTCTCTGAGATTAATTATGTTCCCAGTACTGAGTTCTGGTACCCAGAGTGTGCCAGGATTGACTTGTGCAGTGCAAAGCACATAAGATGTTACCTAATAATAATAATACACACTGACCTTGTCTTGGCCAGCCAAAAATGGATGTTTTGCTGCCTTGTTGGGACAGGAAACTCAGTTTCAAAGGCCTTTTGTAAGCCTCTCTAACTTCTGTCTTCCATCTGGGTCAGAAAATAGTTTATCATTTGTGAAATCAGGATTAAATTTGAAACTCTATATGCTAAGAGATTTTTCATATTCCACCAAGAAAGCATAAAAAATGAAAACTATATAAAAATATTCTCCTGGATATAACAATACTGAGAACCAAAAAAAAGAAATAATAATTTTTGCAAGCTTTGGAATACCTTACAATTTTTCAGTTGCATGCACAAAACAGCATCTGGCAAAACACAGCACCTCCAGATTGTGATAATACATGCACATTTTTATGCCAGGTGCAAAACAGTGTGAGCTCTTTCCAGTCCATGATGGGTAGCTTGACTCTTTCTTCCGTGAATCTCATCATATAAAAAGCGGTAACTAGAACAAGATTCAGTTTGATTGAACTTCTTGCCATGTTCCTAGCATTTTAAAGGAGTCTTCAACTGAAGGAAGAAATTGTCCATTCATATTACAGTCGGCAAACTTTAAAAGTTCCTCCCAGTTCTACAGAGATTACTGATTCCAGCAGTATTCCCCATTTGAAGTATAGGGAACATATCTGAAATCTTTGCTGTCTGTCTTGAGAACACAGAATATCAGGGTTGGAAGGGACCTCAGGAGGTCATCTAGTCCAACCCCCTGCTCAAAGCAGGACTAATCCCCAATTTTTTTATTTTTATTTTTTTTCCCCAGATCCTTAAATGGCCCCCTCAAGGATTGAACTCACCAGGCCAATGCTCAAACCACTGAGCTATCCCTCCCCCTCATGAAAGTAAGTTACTTTGTTATAAGTATAAAATTAACTGCAGAAAAATTCTGAAAGAAAAGTTCTTCATGTTAGAAATTGCAACTGTGCATATCAAGAACAGTGGGTTAAATCCTGGCCCCACTGACTTCAAGGACAACAGTCCCTTTCAGTAAGATCAGGATTTCACCCAGTATCTTTGAATTGGTTGCTAATCTACATATAAATACAATATATAAATCATAGAATCATAGAATATCAGGGTTGGAAGGGACCCCAGAAGGTCATCTAGTCCAACCCCCTGCTCAAAGCAGGACCAAGTCCCAGTTAAATCATCCCAGCCAGGGCTTTGTCAAGCCTGACCTTAAAAACCTCTAAGGAAGGAGATTCTACCACCTCCCTAGGTAACGCATTCCAGTGTTTCACCACCCTCTTAGTGAAAAAGTTTTTCCTAATATCCAATCTAAACCTCCCCCATTGCAACTTGAGACCATTACTCCTCGTTCTGTCATCTGCTACCATTGAGAACAGTCTAGAGCCATCCTCTTTGAAACCCCCTTTCAGGTAGTTGAAAGCAGCTATCAAATCCCCCCTCATTCTTCTCTTCTGCAGACTAAACAATCCCAGCTCCCTCAGCCTCTCCTCATAAGTCATGTGCTCTAGACCCCTAATCATTTTTGTTGCCCTTCGTTGTACTCTTCCAATTTATCCACATCCTTCCTGTAGTGTGGGGCCCAAAACTGGACACAGTACTCCAGATGAGGCCTCACCAGTGTCGAATAGAGGGGAACGATCACGTCCCTCGATCTGCTCGCTATGCCCCTACTTATACAACCCAAAATGCCATTGGCCTTCTTGGCAACAAGGGCACACTGCTGACTCATATCCAGCTTCTCGTCCACTGTAAATAGATAAATCCAGGGGCCCAGATGAGATGTATTTGGTGTAAGTCCTAGGGTTAGGAAGATGGCTCATAGGCACCTTTTTGCTCCTCCTAGCCTGCAGTCAACCAGTTGCCAAAATGGTCCATGCTGCAAATTAGGAGCCCAAAGGCCACTTCTATATTTTCTGAAAATGTAGTTCATTCTATAAATACATACGAGTCTGTGGTGAATGTGGAGCATATAGAAAACATAAGAGATTTTGGAAGATGTGCCATTGGTATCACGTCTTGTGTTGGGACATCACAGTAACTGTGTTGCACTGAGTCACATCACTAAAGCCTAGACTGGTGCAGTTCAAACTATTCAACATTGGGTTGCTATTTAGTTTCACCTTTGTAAAGACTGAAGCTTCCATCTTAGCTTGTATTTCTAAAAAAGGCAGTATTTGAACTGTAGTTCTCACAGGTCACTTCACTGACCAGCAGAAATAAATGGAGGATAGAAGTACTAGGTACAGCGAAAGTTCATTGAAGGTTTCTCCTTCAGGGAAAAAGCCTTGTTCATTTAGTGAGATGATCCTCTGTAATTGTGACTGTGAGAAAATAACTTTGCGGTTTTTGTCTGTGGCAGAGGTTTTTTATTTCTTTTCAACTTTCTCAAAACCTTTGCAGGCTTTGTTTCTACCCTAGTGTGCTGCAGAGTGCCTTCCTTTCACATACCCCTTGAAGCACCAGCTAAGCCTGATAAAGGCCTTTTTTGGTATGACATTCCTTTAAAAAAAATCAAATTCACAGTCTACTACAATATGTGCATTCAAATACAAGTAAACTACTGGTATGTAGATGACATAGCATGTGTAGATATGGTAAAGGACAGGTGCTTTGGGCAAGTTTCAGGGAGAGTGACTGAGCATTTCTGGAGTGGAAAGAGGAGTAGGATTTGGTTGTGCTTTTGGAGCAGTGATTTAAGAGCTCTGAGTCACAAAAAGATAATTAAATTTGGAAATAACAAGTCACCTGGGATGAGTAGCACGATGGGGAAAGGATCTAGCATCCAGTGTGAGGAGACCCAGGAAAGTCCTGGTGTTCTGGAGATCTTAGAAGACAAGCTGGAGATCAGGAAAAGATCTGGTCAAAGACGGGTTAGGGGGGAGTAGGAACTGTGGTGTATCTGAAAGATGTAAATATAAAAGCTATTGTGCTGGATTCCCCAAGGAATGAAGAGCCAGTTATGGTTTCCAAGAATGGATGTGATGTGCTTATGTCTAGGTAAGGCTGAAGAGATGGTTTAGAGAGTTGCTGCTTTGGGAAAGGAAGAAAAGGAGAGCTTACATGAGTAATAGTAGCAACAAAAGAACAGTTTTAATGGTGTCTTGTGATGTCAGTGGTGGGGACAGGCTAATTTACAGATGAGTTTGAGATCAATTCATGAACGGGATGAATGCTACCTAATCCTGCTACACGAGAAGCAAAATTAATTGATTTCCAGGAGGTGCTCTGATAAAACAGTGGTGGGGACCATATATATATATATATATATAGATTTGTGATTCTTGATCAAGGAGTGGGGAGGAAGAGAGCTTCAAGCTGAGGCTGAAGATGATAACTAGGATATTCATTTTCTGAGCTAGCAGTTGAGCATCTTAAAAGCAAAAAGTGAAAACTTACAGGTGAGTTTCTGACACCAGATCAGAAGCCAACTCCCTAATCTTGATTTGGCCCCCTATGCTCGATTCTATCCTATTCTTATTCCAGATCCAAACACTGCCTCCTAGGCTAGTCTTTAGTAGACTAAGAGAAGGAAAAATAAGATTGGGAATGACTATTAAGGTAGTTGGTTTTTTTAATGGGAAGAAAGAATTTTTCCATTTTGAAGGTTTTGAAATTAAAAGTAAGTTCAGTGTTTTTAAAAAAAAAAAAAAAAAAAAAAAGACACACCCACCTACAACTTGGAGTATTTTGGAGAATCTGACATGGATTTATGTTTTTCCCCAAGTTGGTATCTGTTCTTCACAGTCCAATATAAGACAAACAAACTGAAAACAATAGGCAGGCAGCACTGGAAAGAGGGAATAAAAATTGACAATTATGTTGAAGATATATACTCTCAAATATATCTTTTCCAGATTTTCAGTCAGGTAACACATTTGTTTGATCATGGAAAGGCTCATGTCTGGGCACTGTGTCTTGGTCTAGTTCTTTTGTTGATTAACCTGAGTTTCTAAATCAGCCATCATTATTAGAGTTGGTAAGGGCCACAAGTGTTTAAGAAGGACAAATCCATTTAAAGACTGTGTTCAGGCTTGAATGCTTTTCAGAATAAGCCTTTTATAGTGCTGATCGGTGCAATGGCTGCCATTCTTACAGTTGCTTTTGTATGTGGGAGCAAGCTGAGAGCTGCAAGTACCCTTGTGGGTGTCCTTTCTGCAACAAAAGTCTACTTTGATTGCCCCAGTAAATTCTACCCTGTTCTGGCAGTCATTTGCTGCACAGTAGTTGGGTCAAAGTTGAGCAGGTAGGCACAGGGCTGCTGTGTAGCGTGTATGTTCTGTAACTACTTTCTGCAGAAAGAATTTCATATGGCTGGCTCAAATTTAGGCTGGATTTTGGCAGGAGATGGGGTTAAAATTTCTGTTTGCCAATCTTAGAGTGGTGCCCAAACTTTTCCTTTCTGCCCCCCCCCCCTTACCTGTAATGGAATGTGTCTACACCCCCGCCCCCACATCCAGGAACAGAGCCTTACTCCTGCAGCACCGCTGACCAGACTTTTAACAACCCATTCGGCGGTGCTGACCAGAGCTGCCAGTCAAAAACCGGATACCAGGTACCCTAGGCTGGGGCTGGGAGCAGAGATGGGGGCCGGGAGCAGGGCCGTGGCTGGGAGTGGGACGGGAACTGGGAGGGGAGCTGGAGGCAGAGCAAGACTGGGTGGTGCTTGCTCCCAGAGGCTGGCCCAGGCCCCCCGCGTCTCCTCTCCCCATTGTTCCTCCGCTCCCCCCACAGTTTGAGGACCACTGCATTATGCAATATCACATGGCATGTGTCAAGAGTAGCTTCCCTGATGTCTGTAACTTAAAAGTTAGGATGATGGCATCTCTAATGGGGTGTTCTCCCCACAATAGTCCCAGTTAATATAGGCAAGACAGGCCAATTAATCATAGGCTGCAACTGGAGGGGAGTTAGGATGTAATGAGGCTTAATTGGACAAGAAGCTCAGCTGGGTGGAAATAGGTGGGGCTTCTATAAAGCCAAGCTGGTTGCAACAGAGGGCCTGCAGTGAGGAAGCCTGCAGTCTCCCTGATACAAGAGGGGAGAGTAGGAGTGTAAGAAGAAATCCAGGGAAGGAGCAGTAAGGGATGGGAAAGTAAAGACTTGAGATGCTGGGTCAAAGGTCCCTGGATTGGAACCTGGTGAAGAGAGCAGGCCCGGATTCCTGTGCCAGCCACGGCAAGAGTGGCACACGAGGGTCAGCCCATTTGGAGGCTGCCGGGTACAGTTTAGAAGGAAACTTTGATAATGCCCTGGCCGTGTGGGGAACTTCAGTGTGACTTGCCCAGAAGTCATGCCATGCCATGAAGAGGAAAGCGCTGTGGCTCCGCAAGCATGCAAGAGGCCATGGAGCGAGTGAGTGGGACAATGGGCTGAGCAACCACAGGAAAGGGCATAAAACCATCTGGCGAGCTAATCCCCAGATGGGCCACTAGGAGGCTCCAGAGTGGTAAGAGTGCAGTCCTGTCATGGCATCAAGCAAAACAACAATTCAACAAAACAGTAGAGGAGGACTGGTTTCCGGCAGATGCTCCTATGTCCACTGGTGGTATCTCTGGAGGGGAAAGATGTGGGGCGGAAGGGAAGCTGGTTTCCTTCCAGCTACTTAAGCATGTCAATAGGCTTCACAGGCAGTACATAAAAGAATCGGTACTGTTGTATATTGGTGTATTTGAGTTGAGCAAAAAATAATCTTGGAAAGTTGTTATACTCTTGGAAGGTGCCAGATTCAAGGAAGACTCATTTTGGGATGTATAGATGCTGGGGGTTTGGGTGACTTACGTTTCTCTCCTTACAAGCTTAGTGGGATGTGCTGTGGTACCTAAAGATTAATTTGGAATTGAATTTGAAAATCATCAAATAGGAGCTGTCAACCAATAGAGCCTGGCTTAACTCGGAACACAGTCACGTGGGCATAGAGAGTGAATGTGGAGGAGATCACACGTGCCCAGGACTGGGACACTGAAAAACAGGCAGCTCTGTCCCGAAAATGTCAGATATGCTGTAGGTAAAATGTCAGTGCTTGTAGCCTGATGACTTTTAGCCTAGTGAGCTAGTCTTTACGTTTAACTTTTGTTTTCTTTAGCTTCTAACAAATGTTGCTTTACTGAAGATGTGGGTGCTCTTACTGGGCATAACTACTGTGAACCATCACTATCTCAAACAGTCTGAATGGGAGTACCCCAGCTTAGAGCATTCCGTCTAAAGCATAGGGCAAGAAGATGCCTATCTCCAAAGAGCGCTACGAAGCACTGGCTGCAGTCAGGGCAGGATTACGGAAGAGCACTGTGCTGTGCGCCCCATGATGAGATTGGTGTGTCTGCTTTTATTGAAGAAAAAATAAATGCCCTCATGGTTGTGAAGAACCCCTTGAAAATGTGACCCTATATAAATGATGCAGGAATGGTTGCCCCAGTTTGTGGGAAAAAAAATGAAACAACAGCTGTAAGAACTGTGCCATTCATCCTAAACATGTTGCTGTGTTTCAACCATGTTGCTCTGGTCACCCTCCCTATAACACCACCCCAGTCAAAGAGAGTCAGTGGGGGACACAGCAAGGTTTCCTTCCCATGGCCCTGTTATCAGTAGGGTCCAAACATAGTCCGTCATCTGCTTGGGTGGGCAGAGGTCAAGTCTTCCCTCTGCTGGGGCAGAACGCAGCTCACCTGAAGTGGTCCAAGAAGATCCCAGCTGTCCAAAAAGGAATGGTGGTAGGTGTCTCAGCAGACAACACTTGCATGAATCACCCCCATTACTGTGAGGGATCTCGGGCCTCGAATCCAGGGCCACAGGCAGTGCTCAGACCATGGCCGCCACTCAGCAGCTCACCCAAACCCATGGAGAAGGCAGCTAGGGAAGCATTAGCTCAGAGAGTCCTGCCCACAAAGCGCTTGATTGGGGGAGACGTGCAGCCCAATTGATTGGCTGGGAAGCACTACTTAAGCCAGAAAGAGGCACAGGAAGTTGTCTGAGCAACTAGGTGAATCTCTGGCTGGCTGCTACTACAGCCCCTGCCTATTTGCCTGACTCCTGAGCCCTGCCTTCCAGCTGGTTCTTGCCCTCTTTATCCCAGACCCCCATCTGTTTGTGGTTCCTGCTGTTCTGCCTCGCTCCACATCCCTGCTCCTATGCACTACCCTAGCTCTCACCCCTCCTCCTCCAGTTCCTGACTCTAACCGTTAGGCCTGACCACCTACATCCCCATCCTTCCACTTCCATCTAGGCAGGGGCATAGAATGGACCTTGGTATAAGCGACCATATGCTGGACTTAAAGTGTCACCCTCAGGCAGTGAGACATCTGGATAAATTTTATAATTCTCCTGTATACAATCATGTGTATAAATATTCCTTATAGAGATGTGAAGAGTGCTGCAGACTATCATTTTTCAGACTGTAGCTAGCTATTCATATAGGGCCAGATCACATGGGGTGCTTACTAGCTATGCTGAAGGTGGTTGAACAGCACGCAAAAGGCACTCAGCACCTTGAAGAATAGGGCCAAGGAAGAATTGGTTGAGGGCAGGGAGACGTGTCCAAATGCTACGCTGTATATATGAGGACGTGTGCTAGGAACACATGTGCGAGTTGCCTAGGGGTCACAAATGTTCTCAGATGTCAAAGAAATGTAGATGCAACAAACTGAAAATGAGCTGAAGGGCTGAACTATGAAGTTAGAGCCCCAGGATATTTCCTTACAAACCTTTTAAAACCTCAGATTTTTTAAATGTAGTTTGTGAAAAAGGATGAACTGAAAGGGCTTGGGCTGGGTTCTAACGTACATCCCATATTTGTGTGCTGTTCCCAATAAGAAATGGACACAATGCTTGTATGCTCGTATTGTTAATCACAATGCCTGAGTGAATGAGATAGTTAGCCTCTGAAAAGCTGGTGAGGCAGGAAGGGCAACAAACAGTGAAGCATCTTCCCTGTATTTTAAAAGGAAGTTACCAAAACATGTACTAGGGAAGTTGAAGCACATAACACAAATGGTTTGCACAAGAAAAGATCATTTTAGCCTGCCAAAGGACAAAGTATCTACATTGTCTCACCAAACGAACCCTAAATCTGTCCCTCAGATACAAGTTCCATCAGCCAATAAAATTGGAGAAAGTATGTGCCTTCTAGTGTTCCCCTTCTTCAAGATCACCAGTTTGAATCTTCAAAGGCCAAAAGTTCCTTCTGCCCCACTAGGAAACATGCTGCGTGCTAGTAGGCCATGTGTCCCTAATTGTCCATCTGGCTGTTGAGCTCTACCACAGAGCTAGCTGTGGTTCAGTAGTTTTGTGAAAGGTACTGTTTGAATGTAAAATCACCAGAGAAAAATTCATTCTTTGTCAACTGTAACTTATGGAGGAACATCTAAGGCATCGCCTTATTTCTCTACACTGAATAGGAAATAACTGGTATATACGGTATGTGATATCCCTGGCCAGTGTTAACTGTGACTCCTGCTATTGTTAGCAAAAATTCTGTGCACAGTGAAGGAGATGCGAGGGGATAATTCTCTGCCTGATTTGGAGACTCCATAGTAGTCCCAAGGGCAAAAAGCTGTATAACAAGACCAAATGTTTGACTATGGCTCTGATTCAGAATCCCTTGTGCGTCTAAAACTTAATATTTAATTCAGTAGAAGTGTGATCAAAGTCTGATCCCAAACCAGATAACTAACAGTGTGATAAATAAAGGGGATGGAAGTAGCTCCCTTTGATGGACAGCCAGCCAGTTAGCTGTAAAATCCCTCTTGGTAACTGTTCTTTACTTGCTTTATCTGTAAAGGGTTAAAAAGTCCCCCAGGTAAAGAAAAAAAGTGGGCACCTGAACAAAAGAGCCAATGGGAAGGCTAGAACTATTTAAAATGGGGAAAGAAACTTTCCCTTTGTCTGTTGTTCTCTGGGCTGCAGGAATACGGAGCAGCAATGCTATAAGCAAAAATGCTGTGTAAGGTTTGAACCAGGTATGAAAAAATATTTCATACTTCTATACCTAGAAGGAATAATTTGGATAGGGAATGTTTAGTTAGACGCTATCAGGTTCATTTCTTATTTTGGCTTGTGGATCCTCTCTGTGCTAACCCTCTGATGCTTTTGTTTGCTTGTAACCTTTAAGCTGAGCCCCCAAGAAAGCTAGTTTGGGTGCTTAAGGGAATTGCTCTTTCAAAATCTAGCAAATGCCTACATTTCAGATGTATTTTCTTTCTTTTTGTTTTAATAAAATTTTCTTTTTTTAAGAACAGGATTGGATTTTTGGTGTCCTAAAAGGATTGTGCATGTTGTTTGATTAGCTGATAGCCACAGCTAATCTCCTTTGTTTTCTTTCTCAGCTCTTCCCCAGAGGAGGGCATGAAAGGGCTTGAGGGTACCCAGAGGGAAGAATTCCCAAGTGTGCCTTCCTGGGTGCAAAGGGGTTTTTTTGTGTTTGGGTGGTGGCAGCATTTACCAAGCCAAGGTCAGAGAGCAGCTGTAACCTTGGGAGTGTAATACAAGCCTGGAGTGGCAAGTATTAATTTTTAAAATCCTTGCAGGCCCCCACTTCCTACACCTGGAGTGACAGAGTAGGATTCAGCCTTGACAAACAGTAAGTAGGCAAAAATAAACAGTGCTCATGACATACACAGCAGACCCAGAGTAAAACTACACGTCAGTCACTGTGATAGAGTTTAGAAAGTCCCACTAAGAACCACTCAACCTCCAATATCGTGGAATAAGGGATTTAGAATCGCCCTTCTACCTCTATTCCTCCCCATCACTAGACATTTTGGTAGTTACCAGCCATTGTCTCGCACCATCTGTTCCCATAAAATTAGCTTTGCACTGCTGTTTATTGCCAATCTCAGTTTTCAGCAACTTTTTTAGACTTTTTCAAAGACCTTCATCCATGTTCAACTCTCCCCCACCCTACTGCAAATACATGATAATGAATTCCACCGTTATTTAAACCTTTGTGCTGCACCTTTCTATGAAAGAGTGGGGAAAATTTGCCCTGCAGCAGTGCAATATCTATGCCTTGTAGAAGATAGGAAATTACTATGATCAATTTAACCAACGTGTTGAAATTGTCAACAGCATTTTGGGTGGACCTTGATTCTTTAGATGAATACCCATTTTAAGTGTTGAAATGAAATGGTATAAAGCTGCTTTTAGATTGAACTTCATACACACACTGGAAGAAATTGCAATTAAAAGCATTCTCCAGCTTTCAAAAGCCACTTCCTAACTCAACTAATAAGATTTTGTGTGTGATGTATTGTATGTTTGGAGGAGTAATTTTTATTTATTTATTTTTGGGATGCCCGCTGATGCTAAAGAGTTGCTTGTTTTTGTAGGAATAGTTAAATTATAGATTATGTTTCAGTTTAAATAAGATGGACAAATGTAACAGAGTTCTACTGCTTTATACTTTATTTGCAATTCTGATTGTTTTCAGCTAACACACTGGACATTTATGATAAATCAGTGGAGTAGATTACAAAAATAAAATCAAGGCAAATGTTATACAAATAGATGCATTTGTTGAAATTTGCTTTTCTGTTTAGTGTAAATATTCCTCTCAATGATGCTTACTTCAGAATGGGTTGTTGTTTTCTCACTGGTTTCAGAGTAGCAGCCGTGTTAGTCTGTATTCGCAAAAAGAAAAAGAGGACTTGTGGCACCTTAGAGACTAACAAATTTATTTGAGCAAAAGCTTTCGTGAGCTACAGCTCACTTCATCGGATGCATTCAGTGGAAAATACAGTGGGAAGATTTATATACATAGAGAACATGAAACAATGGGTGTTACCGTACACACTGTAACCAGAGTGATCACTTAAGGTGAGCTACTACCAGCAGGAGAGCGGGGTGGCGCGGAACCTTTTGTAGTGATAATCCAAGGTGAGCCATTTCCAGCAGTTTACAAGAATGTCTGAGGAACAGTGTGGGGGTGGAGGGGGGGATAAACATGGGGAAATAGTTTTACTTTGTGTAATGACCCATCCACTCCCAGTCTTTAATTCAAGCCTAAGTTAATTGTATCCAGTTTACAAATTAATTCCAATTCAGCAGTCTCTCCCTGGAGTCTGTTTTTGAAGTTTTTTTATTGAAGTATTGCCACTTTTAGGTCTATAATCGAGTGACCGAAGAGATTGAAGTGTTCTCCGACTGGTTTTTGAATGTTATAATTCTTGACGTCTGATTTGTGTCCATTTATTCTTTTACGTAGAGACTGTCCAGTTTGACCAATGTACATGGCAGAGGGGCATTGCTGGCACATGATGGCATATATCACATTGGTAGATGCGCAGGTGAACGAGCCTCTGATAGTGTGGCTGATGTGATTAGGCCCTATGATGGTGTCCCCTGAATAGATATGTAGACACAGTTGGCAACGGGCTTTGTTACAAGGATAGGTTCCTGGGTTAGTGGTTCTGTTGTGTGATGTGTGGTTGTTGGTGAGTATTTGCTTCAGGTTGGGGGGCTGTCTGTAAGCAAGGACTCACCTACTACAGGACAGGCCCAACAAAGAAAATAACAGAACGCCACTAGCCATCACCTTCAGCCCCCAACTAAAACCTCTCTCTCAAGGATCTACAACCTATCCTGAAGGACGACCCATCACTCTCACAGATCTTGGGAGACAGGCCAGTCCTTGCTTACAGACAGCCCTTACAGACTGCGCAATTGGAATTAATTTGCAAACTGGATACAATTAACTTAGGCTTGAATAGAGACTGGGAGTGGATGGGTCATTACACAAAGTAAAACTATTTCCCCATGTTTATCCCCCACCCCCCACTGTTCCTCAGACATTCTTAACAGTTGCCGGAAATGGCCCACCTTGATTATCACTACAAAAGGTTCCCCCCTCCGCCCCGCTCTCCTGCTGGTAATAGCTCACCTTAAGTGATCACTCTGGTTACAGTGTGTATGGTAACACCCATTGTTTCATGTTCTCTATGTATATAAATCTCCCCACTGTATTTTCCACTGAATGCATCCAATGAAGTGAGCTGTAGCTCACGAAAGCTTCTGCTCAAATAAATTTGTTAGTCTCTAAGGTGCCACAAGTACTCCTTTTCTGGTTTCTCACTGTAACTTAGACATTAGCAAAGATAAGGAAAGTGGGACATGCAGTTTTCATTCTACTTTCATTAAAGCTCTTTGCTGTCAAGAAAAGTCAAGCTGTTTTTCTTCCCTTCTGTAGAAAATTGACAGTTGATAGGCGAAACTTCAAGAATAATTAGAGAAAGTACATGTATAAATCCCATTGGGAAAATCAATCTTTCACAAGTATATTTAAATGAATTCAGTGTCCTTTCCTTTTAAGAGGAACTAAGTGCAAATATTTATTTTGGATTTCGTTGATGGCACCCAAGAGCCTATGTTGCCTCTTTAAAAATAAATTACAGAGTGCAATTCAGGAAACCACACAGGGGAAGAGTGATATTTTAAAATTAATTTAAAAAAAACCCTCCAACATGTCCCCAGCTGCACTAAAGATATGACACTTATTTCAAAACACTTTTTGTAATTTGAAGATGTTATATTTGTGCCCTAAGTAAACCTTTAATGGACCTATACTCCTCTCTCAAATTTAGTAATGTCCTTCTTTTAGACAACTGTCTTTCCATAAGAGTGGCATATATAATTTATTCTACATTTGTGACTATTTACAAAGGGCAGAAGTGTAATCTGATGGTTTCAACACTTGTCTGGGACTCAGGACATCTGGATTTAGTTTTTGGATCTGTCACAGACTTCCTGTGTGAATATAAGCAAGTTATAATTTCTCCTTACTTCAGTTCCCACCCAGTATGTAACATGGGGATAATACTTCCTTACTTCAAAGTGGTGTTGAGGATAAAATCCATTAATGATTGTGAGGTGTTCAGATACTGCAGTGATGGAGGCTGTATGAATATCTAGATCGATTTTACAATATGATGTAATTCGAACTTGGTGAAATTTTTAGATCAAAAAATGCAGATTCAGATCAATCAAAACACTTCTGCATTGGTCGATTTCAGCAAATGGTTTCAGTTGGAAATTTAAAAAAAAAATTAGGAAATGGTTCATTTTGTTGAAATTTTCAAAACACACAAAATTCCGTAGGAGGTGGTGGTCCTCCTTATTCCCAACAGCCAAAGGGAACAGCTTCAACAGGAGAGATTGCGAGACAGACACAGCCCCTCCCAAAATAGCCAATGGCCTGGTGATTAGGGCACTCACTTGATGGTGGGGTCGGGAAATTTGGATTCAAGTTTCTGCCCCAGAGCAGGGACCTGGGCTTGGGTCTCCATTCATCACCTCTTGCAGTTAGTGACTGGCACCTAAGGGTATATAAACACTGCAATAAAAGACCAGTGGCATGTCTGCGGCTGGCTCACTCTGCTGACTGGGGCTAGTGGGGCTCAGGCTATCATATCGCAATGTAGATGGTTGAGCTCGGACTGGAGCCCAGGATCTGATAGCCTGCGAGGAGGAAGGGTCTCGGAGCCCAAACATCTACACTGCCACGTTTAGCCCTGCAAGCCCAAGTCATTTGTCCCAGGCTCTGAAATTTGGTGCCAGGGGTGTTTTATGTCAATGTAGTGGTACCTTAAGTCCTGTTGGAAATCTAGCCCTTTGTTTCCAAATTTTGTACTTTTTATTTTAAAAACATAAAAGATTTAAAATGAATTTTGCTTGACATGAAATGAATTTTTTTAATGTTCAATTCACCCAAAATTCCAAAAAATTTTGGGTTGAGGTTGACCTGATGTTTTTTTAAATTGCCAGTGACCCAAAGAATCAGTCAGTCACACAGCTCTAGATGCAGTAAGAGTAGGCATTAATACTCTGCTCTGACACAGTTGGAGGTCTGGGCGTTCAAATTCTGAATTAGTTTATCAGGTGGTGATAATATTTGGTGGGCTCATCTAATGCCTATTCTGTATAACTACTACTCCTTGGCGGGATTGTCTTTGTGCTAGAAAGGCCCAGAACTACAATAATAAGTAATATTTAGCATCTGCAAAACTTTATCTTCAAAGTACTGCAAACATTAATCAATCCTCACAATATGCTTTTGAAGGTAGGTAAGTATCAATCCCCTTTTACAAATGGGGGGAAATTTAGGTGGGGAGTTTAAGTGAGTTACCCAGGATTACAGAGTCAGTGCAATAACAGGGATTAGAAATCAGGAATTTTTGGCTCATAGCCTACTTTTCAGATCACCCCACTTTCTGCAGCATGTGGGTTTAGGTTTGCATTGTGAGAACTGCCTGCACTCTAGCCTTTCAGTTTCATTCATGTCAAATTCATACACAATTCTAAAACTATATATAATCCCAGATCATATGTTATGAATTAGTGCACTAGAGATACACTTCATAGAAATTTCTGGTTCATTTGAAGCAATCAACACGCATTAAAGAAATTGAAAAAGAGATTAACATTCTTCACTAGATTAAAGTAAATTAAAATAGCAATATCAGCCTCTGTGTTTCTTAGGAACCAGTGACCAGCAGGAACTATTAGCCCTCCCTTGTTATGGACCCAGTCCAACTCCCATTAAAATCAGTGGACAGCCACTCGTTAATTTCAGCATGAGATAGATCAGTCCCTAAAACATAGGAAACATTCTATATCTAGGTTGTTATTGTTCAGTCAAAATAGTTTACCAAAAAAGTTTTAAAGTATAATATATAAAAATATGCCTTAGGGGAGGACATTTGATTCTTGACTGTCCATTAGAGTCAAACATTGGCAAGCAGCGCTCTGGACTCAAGACCCATAGCTTGCAGACTTTCACCACGTCCTGCTAAGCCATTTAGGTTTATTATTAAGCTAGTCTAAGCTCTCTGCTGGACCATAAGAAAATGTCAAACAACTTCAAAATGAGCTACTAAGAACATAACGGAAAATTCACATTATGGTCATGCTGCATCACAATTTTAATAGATTTAAAGGGCAAGAGGAAACATTGTAATCATCTAGTCTAACCTCCAGCATAAAACAGGCCATAACATTTCACCCAGCAACTTCTGCCTCAAGCCCAGCAACTTGTGGTGGAGTTAGAGCAACTCTCTTAGAAGGACATTCATTCTTGATCTAAAGACTTCAAGTGATGGGGAATCCACCACATTCCTCGGTAAGTTCCAGTGGCTAGTTACCCTCACTTCAAAACATGTATATTATTTTAGCATGAATTTGTCTAGCTTTAGCTCCCATTGGATTTCACTGTGCCTTTGTCTGCTAGATTAAAAAGGCCTCTACCAAACATGAAGGTGTTGAGGTCAGTGTCAGCAGAAGTTCGATGTGGAAAGTGGAAGGAATATTAAAATCTATTTTTCTTTCACATACTGAAACACGGCACATAATAACTTTCCCTAATATTTAAACTACATGTTATTAAAATAACATTAGAAGAAATTTACTTGTCTTGAAGCTGTTTGAGGAAAAGACGCGTTGATGACAAGTTAACTGAGCTAGTCTTGTATTTTACTGAAGTGATTTCGGTGCTTGTGAAAGGCGAGATAATACTGAAGAATTAATTCCCTCTATCTACAGAACAGGTGCAGCAATAAAACTAGCTTTCTCCCACTGCCTCTCTAGCATGCCTTAGCCCCGGGCTGACAGCTAAGACTTTGTACTCATTCAGTCCTTGCCTTTTCAGGCATTGCCAACAAGGCAAGGGTGCCAATTGTGAAGATGTTTTTTGTCATGTGGACATATGTCCACTAAGTACTGGACTGAGACCATCAACATTTTTTCACAAAGGACACTGAAAAGTCATTGTTAATTGATGATGGTGAGTCACTTCGAGGGTGCAAAGGACCACATTGGGGTCTGAATGAGTACTGATTCAGAGGAAAGCATCCCAACCACTAAGTCACCAACACCACTTCCTTGCAGTATGCTGGGTCCTTCTCTGTAGGTGTCTCATCAAAAACTATAAAGTTCTGCTTCAGCGACTGAGATAATAGAATCATTGAGATTAGAAATGTATCTATTAGGTCACCTATTCCATCTCCCACTTCCTCTTGTACAGAATTGTTACCTGTGGTACCTTTATAGTGCTTTATTTAGTCTTGGTTTAAATGTCCCAAATTGTTCACCTGTTCCCTGGGGAGATTACTTCATAGCCCAATACATTTGTGTCAGGAAGAACTTCCTAACATTGTTTAGATTTATTCTTTCTGACAGGTGGAGTTCCCAACTTCCTCTGAAAAGAATCTATATACACACACACACTACATTTAGTCCTAAATTACTGCTTTCATGAGGACTGATTTGATTGGTAACTCAAACATAAAAAACTAAAAACATCAGCCTAAATTTCGTCCCCAATCTTGGCTGTTCCTGGGCTATCCCTGCAGAGACCTCTGTGTCATGGATTATGGTTCTCTCTGCCCAAACACTTCATCTATATCCCTTATATCTAGAGCTAATAAACTCCTTCAGCCCTTTCACAGTGAGCATCTCCCTTCAGAGTTCCAGTGCCTGCTAAGAGCATGAGGAGGGAAGACTTCTGACACCTGGTTACGCACCTTATGCATATAACTCCTCTTCATCCTTGGTGCTGGAGAAGTATAAACAATTGTACATGGTTATCGTTATTGCTGATTGGAAAATTTGTTGGAATTTTGGAATTGTTGGAAAATTCAGCCACTGTATGAGCTACTGGAAAAATGTTTGCAGAATAATTAAATTGAAATTTTGAAAATTCCAGGTTTTTTGACCAGCTGTAGTTACCATGTCTCTACTGTCTCCTTAATCATTGCTCAGCTAATTGCTACATATTTAGATCTCTCAATCTTATGCTATAAGCCACTAGTTCCCAACCGTTTCCTGGAGTAGCCTGTTTTGTGATGGGTTGATAAAAGGGTGTATGAGAGGGTCCACACTGCTAGAGGTGCCTCCTCCTGGCTGCTATAGGGATTAGCTGCTTCCAAATCAGAGGCCCCCTTCTTCTGCTTGCTGCACATCCTGCTGCCGCTCTCTGTCTCTGCAATTCCAGGTGCTCCTTCTTTACAACTTGGCCCTCCGGTCAGGTCACTATGCATGTTTCCTCCTTCCAGCATATCAAAGTCTTTCCTCACCAGTGGTCTCAGGCAGTCTTCCTATTCACCGCCCCATGGTGCCACTTCCTCAGTGGCTGGCAGGGGAAGCTGGGCCCACCGTCTATGCCAGGTTCCAGCTCAGGTACCCTCTAGTCAACAGCCAAGGTCTGCTCTCTCCTGAACCTTGCTGCCTTTCTCTGAGCCTCTTCCAAACCGTCTGGCTCTCCCCAACTCTCTGGGTTTGCTAGCCTCACAACTCCCTCCTTCCAGGGAGTAACCATGGCTACTTGTTTCTATAGCCCCCAAACACACCTCCCTTCTCCCAAGGAGTAACGACAGACTCCTTCCCTTCAGCCCCCATCTGCTAACAGCTTTCTGCCTTTAAAAAGCCAGCCCAGTTGTTCCTGTTCAGCTTGGCTCCCTCATTCAGTCAGGGGATTACTTAAACCACTTAATCCAACTTCAGCGGTGGTTGGTCTGGTTAATTGTCCCCCTTCTTAGCCTGCATTAACCTCTTAAAGAAAAAGATGGGGTGAAGACCCCTGTCACAGGGTCGTCTCATTCTCCTTGAATTATATCCTCCACAAGTCGAGCTGCAGACAGTCTGGCTACACAGGGCACATGCCCAACTTGAATTTTGTAGATTTATGCATTTTGGGTTAAATGTGTGCTGGTGCATAGGGCCTCCAGCATGGCCCCTGTGGCATTTGAAGCAATATGCCTGGCTGTAGGGGTTGAGTAAGCATGCAGGATGATCCGCATAGCCCGGGCATGCTGCGGAGGAGATCTCTGTGGTGGGTTCATATAGATTAGTGAAGAAGGCAGTGTTGACAGGGAGCTCTGACAGTGGCCCTGTCAGCCTTCACAACATTGGCATGGAGGAGCTGTGATCTCTATTCTGCCACTAGGGAATGTCTGTGCTGCAGCCCATCCTGAACTTGGAGGGAGGATTTTGCCTCTTTTCTCATAATTTACATGCACTTCACCCAATTACTCCTTATTTTCAGCACTGGAGCCTGAATGAATAGAAAGGAGAAATTCCCTCAAGTCAATATTCTGCTAAGCAGAGGGTCTAAACTAGTGGTCCCCAAACTTTTTTGTCCATGTCCCTCCCCTTACCCAGTCCATGTCCTCCCAGGAGCTGCAACTGGGCCCAGGCCTGTGGTTGGGCCAGGAACAGGGGGCTGGGGCCAGGAACCAGGGCCGTGGTTGGGGCCAGAACTGCAGCTGGGGGTGGGGGCAGAGTGGAGCGGGCGCAGAGCAGGGCTGGATGGCAGTTCCCCCCTGCCCCCTATGGGGGCTGGCCTGGGCCCTGCCACATCACCCCCTCCCCCCCGAATGTTCCTTGGAGTATAGGTCCATTAAAGGTTTCCTTGGGACACGCCCCACAGTTTGGGGACCACTCACCTAACCAGAAGAATCAAGGTTCCTTCACCAGTAATTTGTGGTGATGAGGCTAAAGCATAGTTTGATGCACAGTTTGGAATGAGTGACTATTTAGAGATGGCAAATAACTCTTTTCACATTTCAGAGTGTTAGTCTGTATCAGCAAAAACAATGAGGAGTCCTTGTGGCACCTTGGAGACTAACAAATTTATTTGGGCATAAGCTTTCATGGGCTAGAAACCACTTCATCAGATGCATGGAGTGGAAATATACAGGAGCAGGTATAAATACATGAAAAGATGGGAGTTGCCCCTCTGCTCTGCTCATTCACCTGCACATCTACCAATGTGATATGTGCCAGCAATGCCCCTCTGTCATGTACATTGGCCAAACCGGACAGTCTCTATGCAAAAGAATAAATGGACACAAATGTGACATCAGGAATTATAACATTCAAAAACCAGTAGGAGAACACTTCAGTCTCCCTGGACACTCAATAACAGACCTAAAAGTGGCAATTCTTCAACAAAAAAACTTCAGAAATGGACTTCAACATGAAACTGCAGAACTGGAGTTAATTTGCAAACTGGACACCATCACATTAGACCTGAATAAAGACTGGGAGTGGTGGGGTCATTACAAAACCTAAACCTAATTTCCCCCTACTGTTACTCACACCTTCTTGTCAACTGTTTGAAATGGGCCACTCTCATTACCACTACAAAAGTTATTTTTCCTCCCTTGGTATCCTACTGTTAATTGAATTGTCTCGTTAGACTGACCTCACACTTGGTAAGGCAACTCCCATCTTTTCATGTATTTATATCTGCTCCTGTATTTTCCACTCCATGCATTTGATGAAGTGGGTTCTAGCCCATGAAAACTTATGCCCAAATAAATTTGTTAGTCTCTAAAGTGCCACAAGGACTCCTTGTTGTCTTTTCACATTGCACCACACGCAAGCTGAAAACAGCTCCCCTAGAGTTGTAGAGAGTACAGAAGGGCACCTCTACTTTACCACAATATGTGCTAGTAAGACTAGAATTCCTGTGCTAACACATGAACTGTGGGTGGCATTGCTGATTTGGATGAATGTAAACATATAATTTTTGTTGTGGCAACTGACAGTTGTACAGTAAAAGCTTTGTTATCTAATATGTTGGGGCAATGGAGGATGCTAGTTAATCGAAAATTCTGGTTAACTAAGAGTTATACTTACCAACTGAAGACCAATTTTCAAGGAATTCGAATACAATAAAAGGAATCAAGTATAAAATAGTAACAGGTACTCAAGTATAAAACAGTAATAGGTACTCACCAATCCAGTAGTAGTACTACACTGCAGGGTGGTTGGTTTCTTGAAGCACTTAGGTATATACAGCTAAAGTTTTCTATAGAGTAGGTTATCTTATGGCACTACCGCTCACTATGGGCAGTGCATGGCATCTCCCCAGATCACTAAAAATACACTTAACACTAAAACTATACTGAACATAATTTAATCTTTCTTTGATGATTCAGAGGGCACTTCAGGGTCTTGCAGCACCTCAGGGTCATCATTATCAACGTCAACTATCATTGTAGATGTAGAAGGTGTAGGAGATTGGGCTGAATCTGTAATGACCCTATGACACACCCTGGAAGCTGCTTTTTTGAAAAAATCCCTGATATCAGCTTGCTTACTTGTTTTTTGCCTCTTTTGCATAAAGGTTGAGTGCAGAATGTGCAATTGCATAACTCCTGGGCAGTATACTAGTCCTGGTTACTAGTTGAAGATTGAAGATTTGTATTGGGAGATACCAGAACTGATGGTTAATAGAGCTTTTCGGTTGATAAAGTGCCAGATAACACAGCTTTTACTGTATTTTGTTCCTGAGAGAAATTTACTTTATGCTTTATACATTTAGTTACTCATATTTAAATGCCTTTTAAGCAATTTATAATTTTGCATAAATTGCTGTTAATGTATTCATCATGGCGCTGCATTTCAGAAAATCTGCTCTACTGATGTCAGATGAAACTAAAAAGAAATTTAGATTTAACAAAAAAAAATCAAATATAGAGCAATTTAGTGATGGTCAAAGGTGACCCTAAAGAATGAAACCTGCCATTTAGCCACAGACCTAGTACAGCATGGACAAGTGAGGGGATGTTGGACAATGCTGCCACAGCACCTCAGCTCCTGACCTGGATTGACCCTGACCTCTAGGGGCAATGGAAGAATTCAGCCAACTTCCACATTCATTCAGTCCTCAGGAGACGATTGAATTTTATGAGCTCAATCCTGCCAGGGGCTCAGCACTCTGGCCTCGTTCCAGCAAAATGCATGCTTAATGTCTAAGCACACAGAAATTCCCACTGAACTTCTTGGGACTACTCACATGGAGGCAGCGTTGCCTAGTAGATAGAGCACTGGACTGGGATTCTGGGTACATGGGTTCTTTTCCCAGCTTGGCAACTGGCCTCCAGTGTGACCTCAAGCAAGTCACTTCCCCTCCCGATGCCTCGGTTCTCTATCTGTAAAATGGGGTAATGCTACCAACCTCCTTTGTAAAGGGCATTGAAATGGATGGATGAAAAATGTGACATATTACAGCTTGGTGGTGGTATTAGAAATACGTAGCAGGACTGGGACCAGACTGCTCAGCACCTTGTGAGATGGAGCCCTTTATTGTGTGTCTTTCTCACTGAACTGAAAGGTGATTGGGAATGCAAATTTTTTTTCCTCATGATTAATTATGTTTGCTTAATTTGTGTGTTTCTGTGTGTGTTGCTGGAAGAGAATGGGGGAAGAAGGTCTTTTTATAAAGTTAGTAAATAATTGCCTGCATCTGTTTTCTAGGTAAGACAACAATAATAGCTGTCACTACTAGAACCAAAGTCCTATTTTTCACGCCTCTACCCTGCAGTGTTACCAGCTGTTAATGGTGATCTCTCCACCTGCTGCCTCACTGCTAACAAAACCATCTGCTGCATTCTGTTAAGCAACCTCTTACCCATCCCAGAATCAGATCCTCATTCCTTCACCCAGTGCCTGGTGCAGATACCCTGTCCCTAAAACTGGCTCCCATACCCCTGGGATTTGGGGACATGAGCTGTAAACATTCCCCCTTTATAAGAGACAGCTCAGACATGTTATACACGTATAAAGCAATTTTAAAATGTGTCATAAAAGCAAAGAAATTAACCCCCACCCCCAGTACTGAAGCAGGTCACAAACGTGCTCATCATCTGATGACATAGTGCAGAGCACCTGCACCTGTATTTCCCGAGTGGTCCAGCAAAGGCACCCACTCTCAGGATTCCAGCTCCCCAGTCCTTCTCTCTTGGCTGGAGACAAATGTCTCTCCACCTTCTGACATGCGGGATGTCCAGGCTGTACAGTTCCCTACTTTCACTGTGTATTTCCCAGCAAAGACAGTCTGCCTAAGCACACCTGCTTGCTTTTTCTTCAGAGAGTGATAACAGAATGATTGCTACAGATACAAAGTAAAAAGCATTAGATAAAACAACTGAAAACCAATTTAAGAGCCTACACACATGCTAGTAAACTTGCCAGACTCTAATCTGGGCTCTGGCAAGAGCAGGCTTTCAACACTCAGAACAAGTCCCCAGTCTTATGGGACCTCAGTAGACTGTCCTTCCAACCCTACCCTATGGACTGGGGCCCTCCATGGACCAGGGTCCTGTCCATTTGCTGGATCAGGATGAAGGCCCTGAGTCAGCCTAAACTTGGCTTTTTCTCCAAAAGTCTTTTCTTTGTTTCTGGGTCTCTGAAGTATCCACTTTGAACTAGTATATGCATCTCTTTCCAGGAGGCTTCTAATACTGATAATGGAGGACCTTTATTATCATCCTCCTCCCAACTAGGGAAGGTACTTGCAGGTCCACAACACACAATTGCATCTTTAATAAGTGTACCCGAAAGGTTTTAATCCGAATTCAATAAGGTTTAGTTTAACTCAGTAAAGTTTATCTTAATCCCAGGAAGTTCATTCAGGATATTGTCAGTCTGTTGCAATTAAAATAGGTATCAGAGTAGCAGCCGTGTTAGTCTGTAGCCATAAAAAAATCCAGGAGTACTTGTTGCACCTTAGAGACTAACAAATTTATTAGAGCATAAGCTTTCGTGGGCTGCAGCCCACTTCATCGAATGCATTGAATGGAACATATAGTAAGAAGATAGATAGATAGAGATATATATAGATATATATACAGAGAAGGTGGAATTTGCCATATAAACTGTAAGAGGCTAATTAATTAAAATAGCTGGCAATCCCCTCACCCGCCCATCTGATTACACAGCTAGCTTGCTGCTTTATCCTGACACCATAGAGATACTTAGGGAAGAACCTCTTGTCACTGTAGAGTGTGAAACAGTGTAGCAAGGAAGAGCCCTAATCCTACCATTGACGCTATGATTTTATGGACTTTATGCCTTACCCTACGTGCAGTGCTATTGAAATCAATGGCAGTACTCACTGTTGTTCCAGATAGCGAAGCCAAACTCATATATATATATATATATATATATATGAACAATGGCCAAGATTTTCAAAAGCGACTAGCGATTTTGGGTGCCCAATTTGAGATACCTTAAGCCAGTCTGATTTTTCAGAAAGTGCGAGGCATCTACCCTCTGAAATCCAGGCCCTGTTAAGGTATGTCAAGTGAGAGCCCCATAGCAACTAGTTGCTTTTGAAAATCTTGGCTATTCTGCATAACTAAATTCAATTGTCATGCACAGATCCAAAGAGGCCCATATTTTTGTCTGCACCTTCCTCACTACACCACAGGAACTCTCTAAAAGCAGCAAAAGCAAAAAAACAAAACAGTTTCATTTTATATCTCCAGAGAGAGTTTGTGGTTTCTGAAAAGTGCAAATGTAAAACTATATTTTGTGCTCAAAAAATAAATGTGATTTGTTTTTCCAGCTTCAGATATGTTTAACATTACACAAAAGCCTTTCCATGTGGACAGATGACTAGTTTGTGCCTCAAGGTACCAAACCAAATAACTCCCTGTTTTAGGTTGAGTTTTGCAGAAAGACCCTCATCTTTCCTACTACATTTGGTACCAGCTGCAATCAACAGAAGCAGCACTTTGTTTAGCCTAAATTGGCACATGCCCAAGTACCAGGCAGTATAAACTTAGCAGTGTCAGTTGATGCCCATTCTTGTGGTATTGCTCAACCTACTCTTGCCCCCCACCACCCCTTGAGCTGTCACAGTGGGAGGAAGTGGCGATCATAGTAAAGAAGAGAAGCGCCTCCCTCGCCTCTCCTCCCCACGCCTCCATCCAGCAACAGAAAGTTTCTGAGAGATGTCCCAGACTCGGTTCCTCTGAGTACCATGGCGGGCTTCCCAGAAGTTGCTGGCCTTTAGACACCAAATGCATGTGCTGCCTTGACACAGACCATGGCATCAAACCTGACAAAATTCATCCATTCCCTGGATCCGAGAACCCTCCCCAGGGTCCTCCAAATCCAGTCAGGCATCTACTTCCAAGGTGAGTTGCAGACTTTTTACGGGGTGGAGTTCATGGACTCTGTGCTGTTCCCTCACTCTAGAGAGAGGAGATGCTGGGGAATGGAGGGAGGATGGGGAAGGATGAGAGCAGCTTGGATCTTTCCAGGGAAAGGAGACACCCCTGTGAAAAGAGAAGTGAAGTTGTAGATGACTTTGGGAGGCTGGCTTGGTTAGGGGTACATTCAGTTACATGTAGGCATATAGGAGATGAGATTTGGAACAGGGCACTTAACACTCCTCCAGTCCTGGACTGTTACTGGGAGTGCCATAAGTGTCAGGGTATACTTAATCCTGCCTCAGTGCAGAGGAATGCACCAGATGGGTTCTTGAGATCCCTCCAGTCCAACATTTCTGTGAGTGCTTAGCGATAATATAAACCCTTCAACCAAAGGATCTCAAGTCACTTCACAAAGGTTAATTGATTAAGCCTTACATCTCTTTTGTGAGGTAGGCAAGTAGTAATACCCCTTTTATGCATCAGAGCCCTGAGGCAGGGATTAAGAAGTAGGAGTGTGCCTCTCTTGAGGCAAGAAGGAGAAAAGCCACAAACATGGTTCTGGACCTGTAGATCCTTTAGATGTGCTATGATTTAAATGGATCATTGTGATTCTGACATTAACATCACAGTGGTGATTTTTGCTGGGTTTTCCCCAAGTATTTGTACTAGGTATTCATGGCATTGTTAGTCCACAAAATCCTGATGAAAGGATTGAACTAGCTCCCAAGGGCTTGCACTTGAAGGCAAAAGTCTCTACTGCATATTCTGCATTCGTTGAGTGCATGGGACTCTCTTAGGGCTTGTCTACACTGGCAACATTAAAGTGCTGCCACGGCAGCATTTTAATGCGGCTTTGTAGTCATGGCACAGCGCTGGGAGAGAGCTCCCAGCACTCTAAAAAAAACCCACATCCAGGAGGGGCGTAGCTACCAGCACTAAGAACATGGCTACTGGTGCCCAGCACTAGTGCACTGTCTATACTGGCTCGTTACATCGCTGAAACTTGCAACACTCGGGTGTGTTTTTTTCACACCCCTGAGCGAGAAAGTTGCAGCACTATAAAGTGCCAGTGTAGACGAGCCTTTGTCTGGAAATTCCATGAGACAAAGCAATCAACAATGTAACAAGTCAGAGAAGGGAATGCTTCCCTTCCCTTCCCTTAGGGTTAAATTCACTGCAGCAGAAGTCCAGGAAAGTCCTTCACTCCACATCAGTCTGTTGTGTTGCAGTGCACAGGAGGGGGTGAGGGTGGAGTTGTCACAAACTCGTGTTAGCTAGGAAGAAATCTCAGATATGCCACAGTGGAAGGGGCTTTTGGGGAATCAGCTGGAGCAGGGGTTATAATATCTGTGCATATGCAGATCCAAAAGCCCGAAAGTCCTGCAAAGGGTGGCAAGAGATTATATGAGCAGTGGCTGGGTAGGGACTGAGCTGCAGTCTCTTAGCCTGCCTGTTGGAGTGTGGTGAATTCCAACCTACCAATACGCAAGAAGTTTCCTTATTGGAGGGGAGAAGAGGGAAGGGGTGAATTTCAACTTTAGTGCAAAAAGTTCAGTTATACTCATGGTCTATTGCATGGTGTCTTCTCAAACGCTCCTATTTTGACTGATCTAAAACAAAAACACAAAAGTGCTTACTCCACCTGACAGTTTATTGGACCTAGAAAATGGCATTCTGGGAAATTAACTCACCTAAAAGTGTCAAAGGCTTCTAAAAATATTATTTTTTCACTCTCTAATATGAAATACGACTCCATTCATTGGCGGCTAAAGCTCTGCATTGAAAAATCCTTTGTCTCTGGGCTGAGAACCTGTAACTCAAGTTCCGGGCTGAGATTAATTAAAGTCTTGAAAAGAGGGTTTCCAGTTGAGCTGGAAAACCCAGCGGAGTGGAATCTGTAAATTGAAAGCAAAGCTCCTTAAGGGGAGGAAAGTGAGTAGTGGCGGCAACTACGTAATTCACTGGAAAATTAGCATTAGGTTCCTGCCAGGGCCTGCCCCTGGGGAAACCCACATGATGCGGGCTGAGGGCCATTCCATGAGGTTTTACCTTATGGACTTTCTAATCTCTTAGTCCCTCTGGGAGCAGAGTGTTATTAGCTGACAAGGCCACAGCCTCAAAACACTACAGACGCTGGGGAGCTGCAGAAAGTGGAAGCTGCTTCCCTACAGATCCAGAGATCTCTGCACACAAGACTAGACTTACGGTGCTGCTCTCTTTCTGGGCTCATGAACTGTGCTCCCATGTTACCCAGAACACTCCTCTCCAACAGCAGTGCAGGCACAGAGTATAAGGAAATGCTGGGATTGGCAACACTCGCTTACATGCAGCTACCTCCTTCTTTTGGAAGAGATCATGGTGTAACAAGCAGGTGCTCCTTGACTCCTCCTTCCCACAACCCGACCCATCTTCTGAAATACCCTGGAGCCCCCGAACTCTGGTGCTCAGGCAGGGATGACACCACAGGCTTGGAGGAAAATGGGCACCCATATTATAATAATTGGACCTGATTCTGTAACATGCTCAGCTTCCTCAACCCCTCTGACTAAAATGGAAGTTCAAGGTGCTCTGCACCTTTAAGGTTTGAATTCACTGAATCAAAAGGTGGAAAAGACCCTCCTTGATCATCTAATCTAGTTCCCTGAAAGTGCAGGATTAATAAACTCCACTGTCCTTTTCTCTGTTCCCTTTTTACTTTCAAATACTCCCCTCCATACCACATAGTAGAAGAGAGCCCAAGGCTCAGCATGTGTATTCTGCCTTATACTGCATTCTCTGAAGTGAGATGGCAGCCTTAAAGAGAGTCTGATATGTAACGGTTGTCTTACTGGTAAGCATGAGGGTAGACCACTGTATACAATGTGAATTTCCAAATGGACAACAGTTCTTTGGTTCCTCACTGGATTTTTGCCCCAGAAGTCCCCACGATCTCTGTTACTGCATTCAATTATACAAGTGATCACAGCATGGCTACTGTGGTAGATTATGGATTTATTACTAATGTTGCGAAGAACAAATTACAGTGTGTACGTACAGATTTTAGTAGTTATGATCCTGTTGTGAAGGGTGTTACGGGCGATGCTCTGGAACTGCTCCCTGCGAAGCCAGGCAGGACTCTGGGGAAGTCTCCTTTCTGTGAGTAGTCTGTCTTCAGGACACACAGCTCACACAACTTCCACCTTTCTGGGTCTGTCCTCAGAGTATTCAGCACCCTCTGCCCCTCCATGTGCTTCCCACAGCAAGTCCACCAAGGCAGGGTCCTGGGGAAGCCAGAGTGTCCTGCCCCCCAACTCCGCAGTCAGACGTGACTCTCAGCCAGCCAGTAAAACAGAGGTTTATTAGATGACAGGAACATGGTCTAACACAGAGCTTGTAGGTGCAGAGAACAGGACCCCTTAGCTGGGTCCATTTTGGGGGACAATGAGCCAGACAACCATGTCTGCACTTCACTCAATGTCCCCAGCCAGCCCCAAACTGAAACCCTCTGCAGCCCCTCCTCCACTAGACTTTGTCCCTTTCCTGGGCCAGGAGGTCACCTGATTCCTTTGTTTTCCAACCCCTTCAGCTCTCACCTTGCAGGGGGAAAGGGCCAGGCCATCAGCTGCCAGGAAATAGGGTGTCGGCATTCTCTGTGTCCAGACCCCTGCACACACCTGCCCACCTGCTCTGCAATGATCATACACCCTTCTCCCACCACCTAGAGACTTAAGAACTGCATAGGGGAAACTGAGGCACCCCCACACTATTCAGAGGAAACATTAAAAACAATCCTGCTTCGTCACAAAGGAGCAAGAGGCAGCTGAGTCCTGTTCAGCTTAGCTTTTGTGTGGCCTTTCATTTACTGTATTGTGGTTTTGAGTGATTCTTAGTACGTTATTCATACTATACATAGAAAAAACTGATGGTCAGTAAGGGAGAGGATTCACTTAGGGCTTATCTACATGAGCTGTGCTGCTGTGGTGCTTTAGTGAAGATGCCACTACGCCAACGGGAGAGCTTCTGTCCATGTCATGAATCCACCGCTGCAAGAGGCAGTAGCTGTGTCAATGGGAGAAGCTATACCAGGGATTAGGTTGGTATAACTAGGTTGCTCTGGGGTGTGGATTTTTCATACTCCTGAGCAACGCAGTTATATCGATGTTAGTTTATAGTGTAGACCTGGCCTCAAAGAGCATGACAAGAAATCATGGGGATTATTTGAAATTCATCAACTGGGGGGAAAAATAAACCTATGAAGGAGAGTTTACACCAGAGAGGAAAAATATTTCCAGTGGTTGGGTTTGTGTCACAGCAGCACCAGGTATATTGTCCAAAAAAGAAAGTAGGATTTTCTGATGCCATTTTGAACAGCCAGGTAGAATGAAATATGAAGTGAATAAGAATCGTTTAAATCCAGTCCTGAGGGGTGTGCTCAAAGATTTAGCAAAGGAAGGCCCAGATTGTGGCCACGAAGCCTCCCACTGCATTGTGGAGGGGGTAATATGGAGACAACAGGGCTTGATTCTCCACTGCCTTTGTGCCTTTAGGAGCAGTGGATATGAAGTACTGCTGAATCAGAATTCTCCGCTCACTCACACTGGAGGTGGCACTCTCCATACTTCACCCAGCATGAAAGCACTGCACAAGTCTGGACCTGTGAATCAGCCCCAGTGTCCTTGAGGCAGACTCAATGCCCCTGGGAGTGCAGAGAAAGCAAACTGTTACTCCATCCTCTGAGAGGATGAAGCAGGTGCTTTTTGCATGTGGGAAGCCTGTTTTACTGGCAGTTGCAGAGATAGAGGGCAGGGCAAGGACTAGAAATGCATTTGTCTCTGGCCAGAAGAGGCCATTTGGAAGAGGGAAGGCTCCCAGAGGCCTCTGCTTTGCATTCCCACATAACGCTGAGCACAATCTGGTCCTTAGCTTTTAGGTACAATCTTGCCAGATAGATATTTGTACAGGGCTGAGCATTGACAGTATGATCATCCCTGTACAAAACTGAACATGAAAACAGCCCTTGCCTCAAACAGCTTTAGAATCACCACAGTCAAGCTTAATAACAACCCTTTGATGTTACAAGTTTATTTTCATCCATCAAAATCAAGTATTTTACAAAAGAGGGGAAATATCTTTATCTCCAGTTTGGAGCTGGGAAAACAGAGGCAGTACCTGGATCATACAGCGTACTTCAGTTCAGTGTTTGTGCTATCATACTTCACAGCCCTAGTCTTAACTTTCAGTGCTACAAACACTGGATAGTTGAACCACAGAAGGAAATGAGAAGGAAGGAGTAAGCCAATTAAAATAGCGAGCCAGAGGCTATTTACACACAAATATCTTGGTGAGCAGCATGGATTAGAAAGAAACTACAGGACAGTCTGAAATACATGGTTGTTTAATAGTTCATTTTAATATGTTATTAAAACAGTTGAACTACTGAAACTCCATTGGAAACTGATTTGATTTATTACGTCTGACTTTGAATATTTCAGTAAATATTGATGTTCAGTGAGCTATAATATGACCATTGACTTTACTGATAGGATGGCAAGTAAGAGCTTTCACTTTTATGTTGAAAAATTATGTATGTTATAATTCTGGTATAATTATTTTATGCATAATTGAATTTAATTTTTTGTGGGCTTAATTTAACCAATGTCAGGGCAGTAAAATGTGTCAGACTTTTATCCTGAAAAACATAGAGTTGTCCAGGCTGGTTCCTTCCTATTTTTGATACCCAAACGTGCTCCCCAATGCACCCTTAACACACAGTGATTCTTCAACAGTATATTGGCCTTCATCTTCCTCTAAGCGGGAGTGGGAATTTTGCAAGTTTTCTTCTAATTCTTCCATTTGTCTTTGGGCTGGATTTGCCCCCTGCTCCCTACGTGCACATGTCAATGATGTGGGTTTGGACTTCTCAAAACTGCAGATCTCTGGGGATTTGCCAGAGGAAAGTGACCACTTTATGGACACTCCTTGACTTCTCACTGTGACTGGCCCCAGGAACAACAGGTCTACTGCATGATCTTGGTGCCAGGGGCTCTCCTGATTACGGTTGCCCCTTGGAAACCTAGCAGGTGTATTTATGCAGCTTTGCCCTACATATTTGCAGTGGGAAGAGGAATCCTGAGGGCCGGAGGCCTCATCCCCCCAAGCTTGGTTGGAACAGAATGGAGGGAGCACACCACAAATATAATACTACAAGTTTCACAGTCTCCTACAGCTGGGAACTCCAAGTGTAGGTTCCCTCCACTCTTGGAAGTTGTGGGGAAATGAAGTGTCTTGTGGGAATCCCCCACACAGATACCCCACCTCTTTCCCCTCTTCCCATGTGCGTGCACACATACGGAACTAATGCTCTTTGAGCAAGGTGCTATGTGTTTATGAGACTGCTCAGCGCTTTCAGGCTCTTTATTAATTGTGATCCAGAAGGTTACTCCATACCCTCTTAACAGCGATATCTAGGACCCCAGTACAAAGCGAGGCACTTAAGTACCAGCCTAATTTTTTAAGTCTGTGAGTAGCTTCATTTTAAAGATTTTAGGTGATCCATAGAGCAATGCCCCCAAACATGCATGGGCTCATCACTACTGCTGCCTCCCCTTCATCTCTGTATATACATGCCTGTTGGCTGTCTGTACATTTTCACTTTCAGTTTTGCTGCTGCTGTTTCTGGTAAACACCCTCTTCCAGAACCTGTGGTGTTCATGAGCTCTTCCCAGAGCCCTGCATGAGAGTGATGCAACTGACCATCAACAAAACAGTGAAACTGAATGCATAATGTTCTGCCATATTCAAAACCAACAAATAAGCAAACTGACTCAAACAGTGGAGAACTTTTATTTAAGGTCTTATTTGTCTGTGAAATCTACCAGGGGTTACTTTTAGCAAAAGTAGGTAGAAAATGATCAGATGGAAATGTTATTTTTCAGGTTGATGGTACCCCTTTAAGGCAACATGGAGTGAACCAATCCTACTTGCTTTACAAATGTGAAAAGCCAGATGAATCAATGCATGAGTAGAGTTTGGCTAAATATGTCAGTAATAAAATGTGGGAATAAAATAAATAGGATGTCTATTCGTGGCTATTAAAGAAATATTTTTGTTTTTTTAAATATAACTCCAATTTAAACAAAGCCAGAAAAATGTTGATGAAAATAATTAAGATTATATGATTTAAAGTGGTGGAGTGCACATTTTTTAACAATGGCCCGGGCGTCTACTGAATTGAATGCTCAGTTGTACCTATGCCAAAAAAACAAACAAAAAAAAAATCCTTGCATGTTTTCAACATAAGGAAAGAAATTGCTGACATTTTCTATACAATGTTTACCCAGCCAAATTTGTTTAATTTGAGTATGTAGATAAATGACAAATTTGTCAATGGAACCCGAGATTTCTCTCCCTTGAGAGTCCACTCCTAAAAGGCTCCAAGCACTCTCAACTCCTCTTGATTCAGCCTGTGGGAGGAAAAAGGTTCCAGAGGAACAGCAGAGAGTAACTATTCACTTAGCGGTGTGGATTTTCTGGTGTGATCTGTATTCACGAGACTGCTTGTAAATTTTCTCTGCCTACCATTATAAACTCTGCTCTCCGGTGTTCAGGCAGATTTTAAAGAAAATTTTCTTTACAATAAGATTCTGCAAGGAAAGCACATTTCAGTAGTTAGTTCTGAATGATAGTAACATCTCACATTTGTGAGTCAAATCTTGCCCACTTTGCTCATGTCATTGACTTCAATGGGAGGCTTATCCAAATAAGCTGAGTAGGATTTAACCCTAGGCAGCTCCCTTCAGAAAGTTGTGAGGAACAATACAATTTAAGCTAGAACCATCCCCTCTTGCAGGAGAACACACGTGAGAAGATCCTGGGGGCAGAAAATCTCCTGGAGGATCTCCACAGGGAGATCCTCTCTGCATCATTCTGTGGATTGGGTGGGGGTTGGGGGTTGACCTCTTTGTTCATGAAATAGACCACAGGATTCAATCAGGTACTCTGCCAATCTCTAGGGTCATCCATATCAAGGTCCTGAATTTCTGCAGCTGCCCTGGACTCCCTCTATCACCAACTATATTGTTCCAGCCAGTATGGTACTAATGGAATCCCTCCAGCTGTGGCTGCCCTTGGAACTCATAGGATGGATGGCTGAGGCTCTGTGGAAAGGATAATAAAGGTCAGGGTTTGTTACCTTTTTCTGCTGATCTTTACTGGGCCAGAGAGGAGACTGTGCAAGGTACTTAAGCATGTGCCTAACTATGAGCTTGATCCTGCAAGGTGCTGAACGCTCTGACCTGATCCAGCAGAGAAAAATATGCTTAATTTTAAGCAGCTCCATTAACCTCTGAGTAGTTGCATTGATGCTTATAATTAAGCAAGTGCTAAAGTGCGTTGCAGTATCCAACCACTTTATTAATGACTTTGCACAAAAAGCAGGAGGGTGATAATGAAATTTGCTGCTGATACAAAGTTGTCAGTACAGAGGAGGATTGGAATATTATATGGGAAGATCTGGATGACTTTGAAGACTGGAGTGACAGAAACGGGATGAAATTCAATAGTACAATGTGCCAGGTCATGCATTTAGGCTCTAGTAATAAAAATGTTGGCTGCAAGCTGGGGTCTCAGCAGTTGGAATTGACAGAGAAGGAGAGAGACCTGCCTATGAGGGTCAATCACAGGATTATGTTGAGGCACCAATGTAATACAGCCATTAAGAAGGAAAATGGGATCCTAGGATTTATCAGGTGAGGCATTTCCAATAGAGACAGAGAAGTGTTAATGCCATTATACAAGACCCTAGTAGGAACTCACTGGGAATACTGTGTACAATTCTGGTCACCCATATTCAAGAAAGATTAATTTAAACTGGAACAGATGCAGAGAACAGCTATTAGGATGATCAGGGAATGGAGGGCCTATTTTATGAGAGGAGACTGGAAGAGCTTGCCTTGTTTAGCTTAGCAAAGAGAAAGCTCAGAGAGGATATGATTACGCACTATAAATATATTGGGGAAGGAAATACCCCAATAGGAGAAGGAGGATGCAGAGTTATTTAAGCTAAAGGACAATGCTGGCACAAAAACAAATGGTCATGAACAAACTGGGGATAGAAATTAGAAGGGAGGGATCAGGAAAGGATTTCCACTCTGACCCAAATGTATTCTGGGAGGATTTTTAACCTCCTTCCTCTGAAGCATCAGGGATGATCACAGCTGAAGATGGGCCAGAGCATTCTCTCTTTCAGGTGTTTGGCTGGCTGGTTGTTGCTCGTATGCCCACTGATGATCATATGTGGGGGCAGGAAGGAATTTCCTCCCATGTCCGGTTGACCGTGGTGTTGCGTTTTTTTGCCTTCCTCTGTGGGTGAGGATCACTTGCCAGGATTATATGGGTACATCTCATTAAATCATTTGCCTGCCATAGCGGGGGCTTTGAGCAATGGTGTGCCTTCATCTCTCCTATTCTCTGCCTGTGGCACATAATGGTCTATTCTCCTGTGGGCTGTAATACTTTGGTTTCATTTTGGTTGTTGAATTTACCATGCAGGTGCTGGGAGGTGTTGGTGGCCTGTGACATGCAGGAAGTCAGACTAGATGATCTAGTGTTCCCTTCTAGCCTTAAACTCTGTGGCTCTATAAGCACATGGATAGTTCTATTAATTTTTAATGGGACTACCCTCATACTTAAAGTTAGACCTTGATTCAGCAAGTCACTTTTGTGGATTCTCCCTTGGTCCACTCAGTTCTCCCCTTACACCATGCTGTCCATGTGGTCCAGAGGAAGGAATATTGTCATGGGGTGAATGGACTTCCCTTCTGCAGTCTGTCCTGGAAGGGGGGGTCTCCTCCTTACTCAGAACTGGGGAGAGAAGCAATCTCATCATATAGATGTTTTAAAAAAATCAAAGAACAGTTACAACTGCTGTGGCTAAAGTTCTATTAACAGAGCCCTCACCAAAGACCAAGCGACATTACTGGTAGGCAGTTGTCTAACTTTGTTGCACAAAGTACAAAAAAGGGGAAGGTCAATGGAGAATCAGGACCCTGAGACTGACAGCCCCCAGGAACAATGGGGAGAGGCCAATGCTCCAGGTCAGCCTGAATGACAGGGCGGGCAGGCTAATCAGGGAGTCGGGAGGCCAGGGAGGTCCTGTCCTCCCTGTGAGCTGGAATTGCCTGGGTCAGACAGAGTGGGGCTGAGCTAAGGAGAAAGCAGGAGCTCAACCTAAGCTGGGGAGCAGAGCTGTGCCAGATCCAGAGGGACCAGAAAAGCAGCCCAGAGAGAGCAGAGCTGCAGCCCCAAAGTCAGAGGCACAGCCCAGAGAGAGCAGACTTGTCCTGAGAGCAGAGCTGCAACAACCAGAGCCAGAGGGGCCAGAAAAGCAGCCCAGGAAGCAGGTCAGTGCTGGGAGCAGAGTCACAGAAGCAGCCCGCAGAGCAGACCTGTCCTGGGAGCAGAGCTGTAGCAACCAGAGCCAGAGGGGCCAAAGAAGCAGCCCAGGGAGCTGGAGGCAGAGCAGCAGCAGCAGCGCAGAGACAGAGTGGTGGAGCTGGGGCTGGAGCAGTCTGGAGCTGGGTGCAGTGAGCAGCTGGGGACTCCGAGGGGGACCCTGGGCAGCGGGCCCAGCACAGTGAGACACCTCAGCCAAGAGGCTCTGCAGGCCAGGCTTGGACTGTAACCCCGACAGGGCGGGGGCAACACTGGGCAGAAGGATCCTACTACTTAGAGCCAGAGAGCGTGTGGCCACCACCAGAGCAAGTGTCCAACCCACAGCATCCCTGCAGCACAGCCAGGGCCGGAGAAGAAGGCCTGGGACTTACAAGGAACAGACTGTGAATTGCCCTAACATTCCAGAGACACTGTTTGTGATGTTCCCTGCCACAGAGCCGGTTGATGTGTTTCCTTTAACCTTTCTCATTATTCCTTATTCTTTTTAAAATTAATTATTGATTAAATAACTTGCATTTGCTTTAACTTGTATGTAATGGTCAGTGGGTCAGAGAAGTGCCCAGTGCAGAGAGAGTACCCCGGAGTGGGGACATCCTAGCCCCGTCCTAGGTGACCACAGCAAGGTTGGGGGTCGAGCCCCCCAGGAATCCTGGGCCCAGCCTTATTGGGGTTACGAGGACTCTGCCAGACACGAGAGTGGAAGGGGAGTCCTCAAGGACAGGGAGGCCACTGAGTAAAGGAAGTGGGAGTGAGGACTCAGATCCTTTCGCTAGCCCACTTCATCGGGGTAGTGCAGAAGCCAGGAAAGTTCCCCACAATAGCAGGACTATCCCCCCGCTTACATAAGCTAGGAGGGAAAAAAGCAGAAATGCAACTTCAATGTCAATTGTTCTAACTTATAATATAAAATATTGATCTCAATCATTCTGTCTCACTCCTCCGTGATGTGAAGGGTAACTTGATTCATCTCATGCATGCATTGTATTTATAATTGGTGTTTTTGAGGGGAAAATAAACCCTACTATACATATGAGAGGAAAATCAAATAAAAATTATTGTAGGTTTTTTTCATAAGGGTACTATTTTAGGAGAGAGAGGAAAAAGCTATTTTGTTTTGGTTGCTTTGATGTGATCACAGCAGCTGCTAATATGGATTGTCAAACCAGAGATGAGCTTATAAAAGGATATAAATGTAATTTTTGTTGAACAAAGAAGCAATCCAAAAGGGTGGTTTCAAAGGCAACTAGTTCTTTAATTACAGCATTCAGGGGCATTGTTTGATCACTGTAAATAGGCTGCCTTATTCTAGCTTTTGCTAAGATGGTTTTGCATTGTATTCTCTCCATCTTTCTTGAGTTGAAAAGAATCAGTCCTTAAGGTTAATTGACTTAATTTTCAGTGTATTTTATTCTTTCTTTGAGGTTAAACACAGAGAATTGGTATGCTGACAATGCACGAAATATGACATTTTCAATTTTTTCCATAGGTACATAATATATTATATATGAGGTTCCATGGTGCACAGATAATCAGCTTCAGCAAGGGTTTTCTGCTTCACAAAGCCACCCTGAGGAACTCTGACAATAAAACTAATCCTGCTGGTATTAATAGGAAAAGAATTTTTATTGTCTATTTGAAAACAACTTGGTTCTACTTCTCATCAGCACACACATTTGGTAAAATTAGTTGGATGACAAATCACTAGGTAACATTTTTCTTGCCTAAAATTTTACCCTTATTGTACTAGTCCAGGCAAACTGCCAGGCAAGAGCTAAAATCAGGATTTAGGCCATTTAACTTGAGACAAATATGTAATTATAATCAATACTATATAGTTGTGCCAAGAAATGTATTTATGCTTACAAGGGTTATTTTTTGGGTCTAAACAGTACACATTGGGCCAAATTCTATCTTCGCTATACTTGTGTAAATCCAGAGCAACTCCACTGAAATGCAAGGATATTCAAAAGAACTACTCTGGATTTACACCAATATAACTGAGATCAGAATCTGGCTCACAACATCTTACTTGCTAACGTCTCCTTGTAGACTTTCACTCACAACCATTTGTAAGGGTTACATTTGTTCACTTAAGCCATTTGCTTATTGTACTATAAGATCCATGTAATGGTGGCAGTGGGATGAAAACATTGCCAAGAGATGGCTCACATACAGAGGTGACCCCCTTTACACCTGTGTGTCTTGTGCTGAAGATCATTTGTTGGAAGAGTTGATGCCCTTAGTGCCTAGAGGGAGGATCATGGGTGGCTGGGCATATCTTATATATTTCACATATACATCACAAATGTGTAATCTCTTCCTGAATTTTTATTTTACATTAAGGAAAATAAGAAAGAACAATAAAATGTATCCAGGTGAGAGCACAGTATGTGTCTTTCTTTAACATGCCTCTAATGGAACACAAAAGGGCAATTGTGTCCAGGAGATACCCTCTTGCTAGAAATACAAGTGCTGTACATAACTACCATCATAATACATAACTACATATCACTTTACAAAATACAACACACAATCTCCCTGCCGAGTAGTCTAGAGAATGTCATTCATAGCAGTTGAGGGAAGCACTGAAGAGCTACTTGGTCCTGGGACAAGGAGACAAGGATTCATGGGGATGACGACCAGCAATAAAATGAAGAGCTGGGCTACGCTTTTAGAGTGCAGGAAGTGTATTTTAAAAAAATGCATCAACAAACAAGCTACTTTGTGACACTCTGCTACTGTGTGATGTGTTACCGTAAAGCATTTGGTTATTCCAGTCTAACCACACCAAAAAAAAAAAAAAATTATGAAGGCAACTGTAATGTCCATCTGGGGCTCCAGTTTTACTACACTGTGATATGGGAGGCTCAGGTACTGGGGCCAAGCTGGAAACCTTCATTAAACAAACCAGTGGAGACCACCCACCTCATACAACTGGAGGAAAAAATTGACAGATGAACCTCATTGTTTTAAGCGTATTCCCTGTCCCTGTCATGAGAGTACCACTAAGTTGGGCCTTTCACTGGGTTATGCATTTCAGCTTAGCTGAAGGAAAGCTTGCTAAGAAGAGAAGGAGAGAGAAGAAGAAATTAATAGCAAATATATTCATAGCAATCAGAATCAGTTTGTGAACAATTATGAAACAGAAGAAAAGGCTAAAAAGCCAGATTCTCTTTCATGGTCTGGAACTGAGGGGTTGGAAACTGGCTAGATCTCTCAAGCTACACTTTCTTCTAGTGGGAGTGGTAAATTAGGACCACCACTAGCTAGAGTCATCTGGTGTCATAAATATAGAGGAAAGAGTAGCACAAAATCCTTCCTTCGCAGCTGTACTGAATTGCCTTACCTGTAAGGGGTTAAACAACTAAATAACCTAGTTGGCACCTGACCAGAAGGACCAATGAGGAAAGAAGATACTTTCAAATCTGGAGGGGAAGGATTTGTTTGTTGTTCTCTTTTGTTGTTGTCTCTCAGGACGGAGGGAGATGCCAAGCAGATACAATACCTCCTGAAAATATACCTGGAATAAGAAAAGGAGGACTTTTCACTAGGTAACATTAGAGACTAACAAATTTATTTGAGCATAAGCTTTCGTGAGCTACAGCTCACTTCATAGGATGCATTCAGTGGAAAATACAGTGAGGAGATTTATATACATAGAGAACATGAAACAATGGGTGTAACCATACACACTGTAACAAGAGAGTGATCACTTAAGGGAAGCTATTACCAGCAAGAGAGCGGAGGGTAGAGGGTGGGGGGGAAAAACCTTTTGTAGTGATAATCAAGGTGGGCCATTTCCAGCAGTTGACAAGAACGTCTGAGGAACAGTGGGGGGTGGGGAATAAACATGAGGAAATAGTTTTACTTTGTGTAATGACCCATCCACTCCAGTCTCTATTCAAGCCTAAGTTAATTGTATGCAGTTTGCAAATTAATTCCAATTCAGCAGTCTCTCTTTGGAGTCTGTTTTTGATATTTTTTTGTTGACAATGTATACCTTCAAATCAGCGGCACTGCTATGGGTATCCGCATGGCCCCACAGTATGCCAACACTTTTATGGCTGACTTAGAACAATGCTTCCTCAGCTCTCGTCCCCTAATGCCCCTACTCTATTTGCGCTACACTGATGACATCTTCATCATCTGGAACCATGGAAAAGAAGCCCTTGAGGAATTCCACCATGATTTCAACAATTTCCAACCCACCATCAATCTCAGCCTGGACCAGTCCATACAAGAGATCCACTTCCTGGACACTATGGTGCTAATAAGCGATGGTTACATAAACACCATCCTATACTGGAAACCTACTGACCGCTATTCCTACCTACATGCCTCCAGCTTTCATCCAGACCACACCACACAATCCATTGTCTACAGCCAAGCTCTACGATACAATCACATTTGCTCCAACCCCTCAGACAGAGACAAACACCTACAAGATCTCTATCAAGGATTCTTACAACTACAATACACACCTGCTGAAGTGAAGAAACAGATTGACAGAGCCAGAAGAGTACCCAGAAGTCACCTACTACAGGACAGGCTCAACAAAGAAAATAACAGAACGCCACTAGCCATCACCTTCAGCCCCCAACTAAAACCTCTCTCTCAAGGATCTACAACCTATCCTGAAGGACGACACATCACTCTCACAGATCTTGGGAGACAGGCCAGTCCTTGCTTACAGACAGCCCCCCAACCTGAAGCAAATACTCACCAGCAACCACACACCACACAACAGAACCACTAACCCAGGAACCTATCCTTGCAACAAAGTCCGTTGCCAACTCTGTCCACATATCTATTCAGGGGATACCATCATAGGGCCTAATCACATCAGCCACACTATCAGAGGCTCATTCACCTGCACATCTACCAATGTGATATATGCCATCATGTGCCAGCAATGCCCCTCTGCCATGTACATTGGTCAAAGTGGACAGTCTCTTTGTAAAAGAATAAATGGACACAAATCAGACGTCAAGAATTATAACATTCAAAAACCAGTCAGAGAACACTTCAATCTTTTTAGTCACTCGATTACAGACCTAAAAGTTGCAATTCTTCAACAAAAAAACTTCAAAAACAGACTCCAAGGAGAGACTGCTGAATTGGAATTAATTTGCAAACTGGATACAATTAACTTAGGCTTGAATAGAGACTGGGAGTGGATGGGTCATTACACAAAATAAATCTATTTCCCCATGTTTATCCCCCCCACCGCCCACTGTTCCTCAGATGTTCTTGTCAACTGCTGGAAATGGCCCACCTTGTTTATCACTACAAAAGGTCCCCCCCCCCGCTCTTCTGCTGGTAATAGCTCACCTTAAGAGATCACTCTCTTGTTACAGTGTGTACGGTAACACCCATTGTTTCATGTTCTCTATGTATATACATCTCCCCACTGTATTTTCCACTGAATGCATCCGATGAAGTGAGCTATAGCTCACGAAAGCTTATGCTCTAATAAATTTGTTAGTCTCTAAGGTGCCACAAGTCCTCCTTTTCTTTTTGCGAATATGGACTAACACGGCTGCTACTCTGAAACCTACCTGGAATAATCCATCTAAATCCACAGAAATTGTAAGCAGGGCAAAGAAATGTGTTAGATTATCTTTTGTTTTGGCTTGTGAATTTTCCTATGCTATGGAGGTAGTTTTATTCCTGTTTTTGTAACTGTGAAGCTGAGCCTTTCATGTAGGTCCCCACATCTGTACCTCAGAGTGTGTGTGGGGGAACCCTGACATCTGTCATCCAGCCCTGACTTTAGAGGTTTGTAGCTGGAGCACCACTACAGTCCAGCTATTCTCAGCTGTTAGTTGGTCTGTTGGGGGCCAACTTGTATAGTTTGGAAAAGTGGGTGCAGCAGAGAATCTAGCCCTAAAGCTTCAATGAATAAAAAAGATACAGTGAACAATGTGCTCCCTTTTACTAGCACATTCATCATAGATTCATTTTATTGGAGAGGGTCAGAGGTGGATTATGGATTGGTGGGGTCCTGGGCCAGAGCAAGTGGGGGCTCCTCCCCACTCCTTCTGCCTGCAGTTTCCTCCTCCCCCAACACCCCAGCGCTCCTGCCGGGAAAATGGGGTAAGGGCGCTGGGGCTTGCCCCGCCCCCACACCTGGCAGTCCTGCTGGGGAGAAGGGTTGGGACATGGGAGAGCCCAATTTTCCAGGGCCCCAATTGCGCTCGGGTCCGTTGGCCCAGTGGCTAATGTGCTGCTGGAGAGGATAATAGAATTCAGTGTACGTATTTCCATGTGGACTGTAATCCAGAGTCATGGAGTTTAAGGCCAGAAGGGACCATCAGATCATCTAGTCTGACCTTCTGTACACCAAAGACCAGCACCCGCACACTAAACCCAATACCCCCAAAGTGTTCTTTCATGCTGTGTCCTCTGGGATTTACCTTTTCTGATAAAAAGCAGTGATGTTATTATCTGTATACTGTAGTGTATATGAAGGGTGGTGAGGTTTTTTTCATCAGATAAAGAGGATAACCATTTTCACTGCTGTTTCATTTCACTCTCTCTAACATGTGCCTATGGAGCACAGCTAAAGCAAGGAGAGCTCTGACATTTCCTCATGTGGTCATTGGAACATCAGACACTGTAACCCAGAGAGGTCCAGCAGGGTGTATAGTAGTAGCTGTGTTAGTCAATGCGGTATTGCTAGGGGTGCAAGCAGTGACAGGATTCAGTTTTTGCAGTAAGAAAGATAAATTGTTCTTTTATAGTGAATCAGAGCAGTGACTTTCCTGGTCTTACATATTTAGAGCCAGATTAACTGAGCGTGGCTCAGGGAGGCATAAACTACACCAACTTGCGCCAGATTGTTGTTTGTGTTGCAATAGTTTCTAAGGACCATAACCATAGATGAGGACTCCATTGTGCTAAGCCCTGTACAAACATGTAACAAAAAGATGGTCCCTGCCTGCAGAGTTTACAAGCTAAGTAGAATGGCCCTCTGCATCGCAGTAGGGAATTCACTATGAGGAAGTCCTGGCAGTACTGCAATCCCTACCCTCTCTCAGTGCTGTGTGAGTGTAAATGTACTTCCCTGTTCTACATGATGAGAGAAAATACTGCTTCATCCTGTTTCCCCTTGCAGGGAGCAGAAAAATCAGTCCTGCACGTGCTCCCAGTGAGGAGGTGTCTGAGGACTGCAATACTGTAATCACTGGAGAAGTACACTACAGGAGCAACCTTGCCTTGCTGCTTCTGAAGGCACCCCATCAGATGAGGATGTTACTGGGAATAGAATGGTTTCTTTGCGTATGTTTTCACTGCAAAGTCATCCAGGCTCTTACTCAGGTGTTACTTGTAAACCGTCTCCCATCCACACCCTCTTGGCTGAGTTTCGTTCCAAGCTAGCTGGCATGGCTGGGGGTATAGATAAGGCTAAAGCCTGCATGAGGCTGTCAGGGTGGCTGGTAACCCATGCATTTGACAGTGAGGATGCAGGCTGAAGTAAGCAAGTGCTCTTAGTCCTCCAATGCCTTCCCACAATTTTACCCCTCTTCCCCATATGCCCAGAAGGAAAAGACAAGATTTCCCATATTTCACTGGGCAAGAACCATAGAATGGCTAATCCTGCAGCAGCACAAAGAACCATGGGATATGCCGTCAGAAGTCCTAGTGACACGCATGGGTGAGTGCAGCACCAACAAGGACACAGTAACACAGGCAGGGCTTTGCTCACACCCAGGCCAGGTCCTAATACCTAGTAGCCCATCACCCAAGTTAACTCTCCAGTGAAGACACCCCCTCATACTCGAACCCAGGTGCATGGAGGTGGGGGAAGTGTTATTTCTTCTGCTCTCCCCATATGTGCTAAAGGATGTAGGGAGACCTCTTTTTCTGGACTCTCCTCAGCTCCTGGAAATGATTTTGGGAGACAGCTCACCCTGCCTCAGTGGACTTTCATATTCCCAGTGAGAAGTGTAGGGGAACCTTCATTTCTAAGGGAACGTTGAATATAGCCTTATTTATGGAGATGCTGCCTCTTCTCCAATGTATCTTATTTTAGCTTGCGCTTTTATCCTCCTCTTAGGGCTCAATACTGCAATCACCTACTACCAAGTCTAGTGCTTATTACCAAAAGGAGCACCATAGCTTAGGGTACCTAATGTAGTATGCATCTCTGCACCAAATGAGTTTTAACCTACTTCCTCTCTCACCTAGGATTATACGAAGCAAAATAGAGCAAAACAACTCATCACTGAGTTCTTAAACAAAGACACCTTGAGACTGCAGCCTATCTACGAGTTCACAACCAAACCCTGTACTGAGTAAGAGGTGTTTATTAGCCCAGGATATGGTTATGACTTGGGATGCAACCTTGAGTCACTGTGAAGAGAATGACACTGCTAATAGGTAGTATTTTTGATATAGCTGTGAAGTTGAGATGGTCCTTCCCCATATGACAGGTTTCAGAGTAGCAGCCATGTTAGTCTGTATTCGCAAAAAGAAAAGGAGTACTTGTGGCCACCAGGTTGATGAGTTCTGCAGACAGTGGTAAAAATCAGAGTACAGAGATTTGTGTCCTGCACTGCTACTGAAATTTACTGTACAGTTGTGGGTCCAGATTGTATGATATTCCTACTCTCTGACTGGCTGAGACCATTCTATTTCAATGTAAAAAGACTGAAGGGCTGATCTTTTTAGGCTCTTTTCTCTTCATTATGGTATGTTGAAATGCTATTGGGAACTACATGGATTACATGCACAGATGCAGCTGATCCAAAGTGCACTGAAGTCAAAAGAAAGCTTTCCCTTGACTTCAATAGTCTTTGTATCAGGCCCATGGAGAGGAACTCCATTGTTTTTAATACTATGTATCCTATAGGAAATACTAGGATCCTATCCCATATAGCTTCTTGTATATACCCTATATCCCAATAGAGTAAACTTTGATCTTAGATTGATTTTGATCTTTATTTGAGAAATAATACCCAAGGTGGAAAAAACTAAGTAGAAAACTGACGGCAGGGTCTGTAATACTGAGAGGGAGAATGAAAACCAAGTAGTTGTGGAAGATCATGTAAGTTTCACATAACTGATTTAAATGGCTTTTAGTGTCTATGTAGAAGGAAATCTTCCAAGAACAGCAATAGGGGTATTTTAAATCATGCTTAAAACTTGTGTACCATCTTTCTTTCCTTTTGTGTTTCCTAAGGCTCCATTTATGAAATGTTTGGAAATGAATGCTGCCTGCCAACCGGAGAATTGATTAAAGTTACTGGATTCAAAGTTAATAAGATCATTGCAAGCATCTATGAGAGTAATGAAGACAACCAGTGCTCAGCCAGAATTGAATTGCCCCTGAATTTTCCAGGTACAGTATTTCATGAATATAGGTTACTGAAGTTTTATAAACCCCATTATCACCTTTATCTGTTCTATTGTTTCATATGATGTACATGACTGATGTCTGTTGAGGTACCCACTAGGATGCCAAAAAATACAGTCATAATAGATGGCACTAGATAAAAGGAACTAATTTCTAAATTTTACTTTGCGTGACTCTCATGCTTGAATAAGAAATAATAATAATATTAAAAGTGGAGCTTGTAACACTGCTTATACCTAAGGTTGTCCAACAGAAGACTCATTATGAAACTCTGTTTTCAGCTATTTATGACTCTGCCAGACTTCAATTGTTTGGGCTGAAATTTTCCATGCCAGGTGTCTTCTTGAGGCTAATATTTTTTTATTTATTTTTAGCGTCTGCAAAAATGGTTGAGCCATTTCTGAGAATGAGATTAGGGGAAAATACGGTGTTTTGCCAATGCTGAAAAAAATTCTTACTACAGTTTGGTTGAGAAGTTCTGGTGTCCCCGTGCTTTGGATTAGGGACTTGAAATTTGGCAGGCCTGGCCCTTGCCTCAGGGATGGATCTTGTGTTTTTTCCCCACAGAAGCAGCACCAACATTTTGCCAAGTTAGCAGCCTCTGAAAAAGCTAAACTCACACATGCTCAGAATACACTTCTTAGAGTTTGGCAGCTGCATTTCCCAAAGATTCCATCTCTGGTGACCATATTCAAGCCCTTCATAGCTCCTACATGCTCATCAGACCACACACACTCCATCCCAGAGCTGCAGGTGCTCAGCAAAACTTTCTCTGCAATTGCTATTCCCAGTTGCTATGGGATGTTCTAGTGCCAGGAACCAGAACTAGAGCAGAGAGACTGTCTCTCCTGTGCTCTTAGCGCCTCCACTGAGGGGCCCAGGACAATGGAGGAGGAAGCAGCCGGATTCAAATTCAGAAGGGATTGGACCTGGGACCTGGACCAAGGGAGGCAGTGGAGGAAGTAGATTAAAAATGGGACTTGGTGGAGGGGGAGGGGAGGGAATTGTAACTGGTACTGGGAGATGGCAGGGGGAACTCTGGGAGTGACTGTGAAACAAGGGCTGATGTGGAAACTAGGGGGTCAGTGGGAGGGGCAAGACTAAGAGACGGGGGCAGAGAGCGGGCACTGAGACACACTAGGCAAGTGAACTGGGAGCCAGAGCTTGAAAATCTTGTGCTTTTTAAGTCAGTCTCATGTTTCTGGGGGGTCTGACTTGTGTTTTAATTGCATGGGGTAGTCAGTACTGGCACTGGTTGAATTCAGGGAATCAAATTTACACTTGGTGTTAGAGAGTTGCACCCTTTTACACCAGAGCTGAATTTAATCCCGGGGCGGATAGCTCAGTGGTTTGAGCATTGGCCTGCTAAACCCAGGGTTGTGAGTTCAATCCTTGAGGCCATTTAGAGATCTGGGGCAAATATTGGGGATTGGTCCTGCTTTGAGCAGGGGGTTGGACTAGATGACCCCCTGAAGTCCCTTCCAACCCTGAGATTCTATGATTGCTCTGACTCTATTCCAGTCTTCAGAGAGATCTGAAAACTCATTCAACCAGTCTATTTGAGAAAGGAACTTGGGTTCAGACAGGAAAGAAAATCAATTTCCATTAGAAACATAAATCCATTACGTTGAGCCTTGTGAGACTGAACTCATATCTACTAACACTACTTTGCACGGTGTGACAAAGCTCTGTCCTTGCCTCCGTGGGTCTCGCGTTTCCTGGTGGATTTCACTAGCCTTAGAGGCTCACTGTGACCCTCCACATAACCCTTCTCTCTCTAGAGACAAGGGTCACAGTCTACTGAGCCATTTTCATCATAAGCCAGCGAGGGAGATGAGGAGACGTTTCCTTCCTTGCACAGTCTCTGTTGTCTCCCAGTCTCAGTGATTAAACAGGGGGCAAAGGTGGGGGGGGGAACCCAGGCCCACCCTCTACTCCGGGCTCCAGCCCAGGGACCCTAATAGTATCAGCTATGGTAGCTGACCTTTTAGAAACATGACATGTACAATTCCCTGGGCTACTTCCCTCACAGCAGCCCTCACTTCCTCAGGGCCTCCTTCCTTGTGCCTGATATGGTGTGTACTACTCAGCCTCTCCAACAGCGCAACTTCCCCCCACAGCTCCTGACATGCACCCCCACCTGACTGACTGGGAGGCTTTTAACTAGTTTCAGCCAGCCCCTGATTGGCTTCAGGTGTCCCAATCAACACAGCCTTCTCCCTGCCTTCTGGAAAGTTCTTAATTGGTCCCAGGTGTCTTAATTGACCTGGAGCAGCTTCCATTTCACTTATCCTGGTACCAGGGATTTGTTTACCCTGGAGCGAATATATCTATCTCCCACTACTTTTCTATAGCCTTCTAGCTTGGAGGGAGGTGGGAAGCTGCTACTCCTGCTGCTGCTAGGCCCTAAGCTCTCCCTGCTGCTCCAGCTGCTCCCCTGGCTGGGCAAGACACCTCCCCCCCGCCCGTTCTCTGCTATCTGGTTGCTGGACCCCCCACTCTTGGGTGCTGCTACTGATGCAACTGCAGCCCTGGGGGGGGGCTGCTAGCCCACTCCCCAGAGAGGAGGAGTGAGGGACCCCAGCCACTGCTGTTGTGGATACCACCACCACCTGAGAGGGGTCCTTTCTGCCTGCCTGGACCATCACCTGGAGCTGCTGCTGCTGTGGAGTCTGCTGGCTGGAGCTGCTGAAGCCCAAGGAAGAGAAGAAGAGGACCATCTGCCAGTGGGGCAGCACCTAGAGACTTTGCAGACCACCGTAGAGGGGGCCCTAAGACTGAGTAACTTTCAAACTGTGCTCTTGTGGTGGGAGTCTTGACTGTGTTTGTAGGGGCACAGGGGGTGTGGTGTGGAGCTGCCCCCTGATCCATCTGTGTGTCCCCCTGAACCCCCACCACTATTACCACCACCGCTGCCCCCTCCACCACCCCCACTGGCTGTATACCATCTGCCTCAGCTCCTGCCTCTGGACTCAGCTGCTTGCTTGGCTTGCCACGCCCTATTTCCACCCTTTGGGCCAGAAGCAGCAGCCAGCTTAAAAAAGACTTGTGCAAGTGCACGTGGGCACATGTGCCCCCCCCGGACTGCCTACCTCCCAGCTTTGCCCTTTACTACCTGCCCCATTTGCCACTTGTAGCTTTGCCCCCTCTTTTGCCCCAGCCCCCCTTATTAGCTTCAGTTTGTTTGCCTGCCCCGCCCATTTCCTTCTGCAGCCTTTGTTTGTTTGCCCCTCCCCAGCCTCTGACGCTAGCCCCTTGGTTTCCCTGTTCTACCCCCAGACCGCTTAGCCCCTCGCTCCGTGTGCCCATGCCCCCTCCCATGAACTTGTGCAACTCCCCATTTTAGTTTCAACCCCTTTCACTGCACCCCGAATGTTGTTGTATCCCCCCTCCCCTAGTGCACCAAGAGAAGCCGGAATTCCACCTTGTGTCGGTGACTGACCCCTAACCCCTGATTGCCCTCCTCCCCTGCCTGCAGCCTAGCGGGGAGGAGTGGTTGACCTGCTTCCCCTCTCCCCTCCTCCTTCTGCTGTCTCTCCTTCCCTCCCTGCTCATGATGGAGGGGGATGAGACGGGTGGGGCTCCGCCAGCAGCCCCAGCTACCTCTCCCCCACCTGCCCCTCTGTCCCCCCACCAAGCTTCTACCTCCGCCACCGAACCATCTGCCATCATCCCTGCTGGGGCACCAGCAGCGACAGGCACCGGGGTGACCTCCACTGCTGCCATGTCTCTCATCCCCTCAGATTCGGGGGGAGTCCCCCCAGCTGGTGGGAAAGGCAGGGGAAGAAGAAGGGGAAGGGCCCCGCTAAAAAGACCAGGCCCTCCATGGCAGGGGCTACCCCCAATGCCCTGGCCCCATCTCCGGCTGGGGCGCCCCTCCCCGCTGTTCCCTTCACCAGCTCTGCAGGTGTCCCTCCCCCGGCCCCAGAGCATACGCCCAGGTGGCGGCAGCCCCCCCGCCTGCCGCTATGTCATTTCTCCAGCCCACCGCCTCCGCTACCATCTATAGCGGTCGGGGCCCCTTTCCCACCATGACCAGGAAGCATGGCGTTCGTTGCCTCCTGGTGCCCGTCTCACCCCACGTGGAGTCCTATGTGCGGGCGTTGGCGAGGGTGGTGGGGCCCACGGCCATTGTGGTGGCCTCCAAAATGTATGGCAAGGTCGTCTTCTTCTTAACATCGGAGGCCGCCGCCCAGGAGGCGGTGGAGAAGGGCCTGGCGGTAGGGGGCGTGTTTGTCCCCTTAGAGCCGCTAGAGGACCTGGGCGTCCGCCTGGTCCTGACCTCCGTCCCTCCCTTTCTTCCCAATGCCGCCCTGTTACCCGCCCTCTCTACCCTGGGGAAGCCCATCTCTGTCATCAGCCCTCTCCCGTTGGGCTGCAAAGACCCCGCCCTCCGTCACATCCTCTCGTTCCGCCGGCAAGTGCAGCTTCAACTGCCGCCGGCGGCGCATGACGGAGAGGCGCTGGAGGGGTCCTTCCTAGTCCCCCACCAGGGAGCCCGTTACCGGGTGCATTATTCCACGGGGGAGGCCCGGTGCTACCTCTGCCGGGCGATGGGGCACGGCCGGAGGGACTGCCCCTTGGCCCGGCAAGGAAGGGCATCCGGGACCCCCGAGCCCTGGCAGGGCACCGGCCTTATCATCGCCGGCACCCCTGGCTGCCCAGTACCCGAAACCATCCCTCCTCCTTCCCAGTCCACCATTGCTCCTACTCGGGCCCAAGGGTCACCTCCCCAACTATGCCCAGATGAGCGGGAGAGCCCCGCCCCCACTGCTTGCAATCTAGTGGGGCCTGTGGAGGAGGGTGCGGCAGGGACACTGCCGGGCATGGGAGAGGGCCCACCCCAAGGGGAATCTTCCCTCCCTTGTGCTGCCCCACTGTTACCCCCTCGAGTCCCTGAGCCATTGCTTCTGCCCCCTGACACAACCCCGGCTAGCCAGCCCCCAGATGATGCCATGGAGGGCTGGGCCCTAGTCCAGGGGAAGCGGGGCAAGCGGAAGGCTCGAGCTCCGCTCCTTCCACTCTGATGTGGAGGCCCCCCGGAAGACCAGGAAGGGGGGCACCGATGCCGAGCCTTCCGCTCTACCCACGGGTGTGTTCCATCTACCGGTGCCGGTTGGGGAAGACGTGGCAGCACTGGAAGGCAGTATCTCCCCTCCCCAGGACTCCTTCTCCTCCAAGGCCCCCGAGGCTCCATCTGAAACCTCAGTGTGCCCCGAGGCAACAGTCGCGTCAGGTGGCAGCGAGGAGAACCCGGGGTGGTGGAAACTGATCTCCCATCAATATATGAGGAGATCAAGGCCCTGGGTCTGACCCCGGTCACCCAGGGGGAGGACGACCCTATGCCAGCGGGCCTCAATATAGGCGACTTCACTCCAGCCCCCCTTTCCCCATGCTCCCTCCCCCTAACCGTTGCTTCCGCTCCCACCTCCGAGGGGCACCTGGACTCCTCCATCAACCCGGCTGCAGATGGCACCCCACTGAGGGCCGCCGAACCTGTTGAGGCGACAGCCAGTGCCACGCGGCCGGGACCTGAGCCACCAGGGGCACCCGTCGTTGGTGAGGAGCATTCGACCTCCTTCCTGGGAGAGGGCCCTACAGGAGAGAGTCCACCCCCTGATGCCGTGGCTGCCAAATCCACCAGAGAGCCTGCGCCCGGCATCACTGAGAGCCCTCTACCCGCCCAGAATCTCACCTCTAACCTTGCCCCTGCCCCTGTCCCTATCCCGTCCACATCCCGAGATGTTATTGACGCCCCTGGGGCTGTCTCCTTCCCCTTGCCAACAGATGACTCCCAGGGAGCGGCCTTTGTGTTTCCCTGTCCCGACCTACCAGGGGCTGCTATCTTCCCTCCGCCGCCCCCTATCGCCCCAGCATTTAAGCCAACTTATCAGGAGCCCCGTCGGGGGTCCGCACCCTGTCTGCCTGTCTCGGTGGGCCACGGGGCTGTACCAAGGGCCCCGTCAGGGAGTAATCAGGAGACCGTAACCCCAGCCTCCCATGCGCTGCGAGAGGAGTTGCGGGAGTTCTTAGAAGACGTCCGTGGCTCCCGCAACAAAGTCCAGCTTGCCCTCCAGCGATGGGGGGACTTTAATCAAATCCTCCGGGCTGCAAGGGCCCTCATGGGGGAGGGTAAAAGGACTGGGAGGCAGGGCGCCGCGGCCTACCCGCGGGTCCGCCTCTTCCATGACTCCTTACTCACCTACGGGGTGGGTCACGGACTGCTGCGTGACCCGCCGGGAGCCACGAGCATCCCTGCCAGCGAGGATCCCTCCCAGCCCTCCTCATGGCACCCTTTACCATCGCAACATTGAACACCCGCAGCTGTAGGATGGGTCTCCGCAGGTCCCAGGTGCTCTCCTTCCTTCGAGAGGGGAGGTACTCTGTGGTTTTCCTGCAGGAGACCCATATGGATCCGACCGCCGAAGACAGATGGCGGCTGGATTGGGGGGACAGGGTCTACTTTAGCCACCTCACAGTTCGTACGGCTGGAGTGGCAACCCTGTTCTCCCCCCGACCTACGGCCCGAGGTGCTGGGGGTTGCCGAGGCTGTGCTGGGCCGCCTGCTGCACCTCCAGGTCCGCATGGAGGGGCTGCTAGTCAACCTCGTCAACATCTATGCCCCAGCAGCGAGCCCGGAGCGGCTGCAATTCTATCAGCAGGCATCCGCCTTCCTCGGCACCTTGGATCCTCATGAGTGCCTGGTGCTGGGAGGGGACTTTAACATCACCCTCGAGGAGTGGGACTGCTCGGGGACCGCGCAGAGCCTGGCCGCCGTCGCCGTCCTCCAGGAGATAGTCGAACACCACTCCCTGGTGGACGTCTGGCGCGACCACCACCCGGATGACTCTTCCACATTCACCTTTGTCAGGGTGGAGGCCCATCAGTCGCACCACTCCCGGTTGGACCGCATTTATTTATCACGCTTTCATCTTTCACGAGCCCACTCCTCCAGCATCCGGCTGGTCCCATTTTCTGACCATTATATAGCCACCGTGACAGCCTCCCTCTGCGCGGAGAGACCGGGGCCGGCCTATTGGCATTTTAACAACAGCTTGCTGGAGGATGAGGGCTTCGTGGGAGTCCTTCCGGGAGTTCTGGCTGGCCTGGCGAGGGCAGCGGCGTGCCTTTCTCTCGGCGCGGCAGTGGTGGGACCTAGGGAAGGTGCGCGCCAAGCTCTTCTGCCGTGACTACACCCGGAGCGCCAGCCGACGGAGGGATGCGGCAATAGAGCAGTTGGAAAGGGAGGTCGTAGAGCTGGAGAGGCGTCTGGCCGCCAGCCCCGAGGATCCACCCCTCTGCGGAGCATGCCGGGAGAAGCGGGAGGAGCTCCGGACCCTCGAGGACCATTGGGCCCGGGGTGCCTTTGTTCGATCCCGCATCCGTCTCCTTCGGGAGATGGATCACGGCTCCCGCTTCTTCTACACCCTGGAGAAAAAGAGAGGGGCTAAAAAACATGTCATCTGCCTACTGGCAGAAGATGGCACCCCCTTCATGGATCTGGTGGAGATGTGCGGGAGGGCGAGAGCCTTCTACGCAAGCCTTTTCTCCCCAGATCTGACCGATCCTAACACTTGCAGAGTGCTGTGGGAGGAGCTCCCGACGGTCAGCGTGGGCGACCAAGACCGGCTAGAGCTGCCTCTCGCTCTAGCCGAGTTCTCGGAAGCTCTCCATCGCATGTCCACCAATAAACCTCCGGGCATGGACGGGCTGACCGTGGAGTTCTACCGCGTGTTCTGGGACGTCCTGGGCCCAGACCTAGTCACCGTCTGGGCCGAGTCTTTGCAGAGCGGGGTCCTCCCTCTTTCGTGCAGGCGAGCCGTGCTGGCCTTATTGCTGAAGAAGGGGGACCTCCGCGATTTACGAAATTGGCGTCCCGTCTCGCTCCTCAGCACGGACTACAAAGTTGTGGCAAAAGCCATCTCGCTGCGGCTAGGGTCCGTGCTGGCGGACGTGGTCCACCCAGATCAGACCTACACCATCCCGGGCCGCAGCATCTTCGACAACCTACATCTGGTCCGGGACCTATTGGAACTTGGGTGTAGGGATGGTCTGTCGTTCGCCCTCCTGTCCTTAGATCAGTTGAAGGCGTTCGACAGGGTGGATCACGGGTATCTCCTGAACACTCTGCAAGCGTTTGGCTTCGGACCCAGGTTTGTGAATTTTCTCCGGGTGCTGTACGCCTCCGCAGAGTGTTTGGTCAGGCTCAACTGGACCCCGACCAAACTGGTCAGCTTCGGGTGAGGAGTACGGCAGGGATACCCCCTCTCAGGCCAGCTGTACGCTCTGGCGATTGAGCCCTTCCTTTGTCTCCTCCGAAGGAGGTTGACAGGGTTGGTGCTGCGGGAGCCGGAGCTGCGGTTGGTCCTGTCGGCGTACGCTGATGACGTGCTCCTCGTGGTCCAGGACCTGAGCGACTTGGCGTGGGTGGAGGCTTGCCAGGCCATCTATTCGGCAGCCTCCTCCACGCAGGTCAACTGGGTCAAGAGCTCTGGCTTGGTGGTAGGGGACTGGCGGCAGGCGAGCTCCCTCCCACCCATGCTACAGGCCATCCGGTGGAGCACGGGGCCACCGCTCTATCTGGGCATTTACCTTTCTGCCACGCATCCCTCTCCGCCGGAGAACTGGCAGAATTTAGAGGGCGGGGTGATAGAGCGGCTCCAGAAATGGACAGGACTACTCCAGTGCCTCTCCCTTTGAGGGAGAGCGCTGGTGCTTAATCAACTAGTCCTGTCCAAGCTCTGGTACCGGTTCAACACCCTGGTCCCGGCCCCGGCTTTCCTGGCCAACCTCCGGACATCGATTCTGGAGTTCTTTGGTCAGGACTGCACTGGGTCCCTGCAGGGGTTCTTCATCTACCTCTGGAGGAGGGAGGGCAGGGCCTAAAATGTCTGCTCACTCAGGTCCATGTCTTCCGCCTCCAGACCCTGTAGAGGATCCTTTATGGTGCAGGTAGTCCGGTGTGGAGCATACTGGTGCACGCCTTCCTGCGCCGCTTCCGAGGGCTCCGATATGACCAGCAGCTCCTTTATCTCCATCCGAGAGGTCTTCCGCGAGACCTCTCCGGGCTGCCAGTCTTCTACCAGGACCTCCTCCGGACCTGGAAACTCTTTACAACGACCAGGTCTGTGGCGGCCACCGAGGGGGCAGATCTCCTCACGGAGCCCCTGCTACACAACCCCCCAGCTCCGTGTGCAGGTGGCGGAGTCCCGCTCGGTGCACCAGAGGTTGGTCCTGGCAGAAGTCACAAGAGTCGGAGACCGCCTGGACTATGACCGGAGAAACTGGCTGGATCCCCTGACGCTCGCTCAGCGCATTGGGCTTTCCAGACCTTGTACTCCCTGGCGCATACTTCAGGAGGTGAAGGCCGCTTTGCCGCCCACTGCTCGGGTTCATCTCGACCGGGTCCTGCACGAGGGCACGCCCCGCCCACCCGTTACCCCAGGCCCGCTGGACCTTTTAATTGGACCCCTGCCCCGTGGACCCAACCGACCCCTTCACCCCTTCACTAGAAGCCGGCTGCACGAGATGCAGCTAGTCTGCTTTCAAACCGCGCCAAGAAAACAGCTCTACACGCTCGTGCTCCACACCCTTCACGCCCCACCGTCATGTCCCGCCCCGATACAAAAGGGCGGGACCTTCTGCCACCTTTGGAGGGTGAGGAGGCCCGGTGGGCCAGCCTATATTCCACCTTAGTCCCAAGGCCCGCCGGGGATGTCAGTTGGCGGCTCCTTCACGGAGCCGTGAGCATGGGCGTGTACTTGGCGCGGTTCACTTCAATCCCAGACACCTGCCCCTTTTGCAGCGTGAGGGATACCCTGGCACATGTATACCTGGAGTGTGCCAGGCTGCAGCCCCTATTCCGGCTCCTCACCAATATTTTATTACATTTTTGGTTACACTTCTCCCCTCACCTTCTCATTTATGCACTCCCTATCCGTGGCCCCACAAAGTCATGAGATCTCCTGGTCAACCTCCTCCTGGCCCTAGCTAAAATGGCCATCTACAAAACCAGAGTGAGGAGGTTGGCCGATGGAGTCTCCTGTGACTATGGGGTCTATTTCCGATCCTCGGTCCAGTCACGTATCCGGGCAGAGTTCCTCGGGCAGCGTCCTCTGACTCCCTTGATGCCTTTGAGGAGCAGTGGGCGCTGTCCGGGGTTCTCTGCTCGGTGTCCCCGTCCAGTTTCCTTCATTTGACCCTTTGACCGCACTCCTGTCCCTGTTATTTTATTAGTTGTCCCCCGGAATTTTTGGGGTATCTAGGTCCTGTGGATCCCCCTTTTAGGCTGGGGGGATCCTTTAGTGGTGGACGGGCTTCGCCCGCCCACTTTCCGGATCCCAATAAGACTACTTTTCTATAGCCATTTGGCCTTGCCCCTTCACAACGGTTACACCCTAGGTGATGGGTTGTGCTAAACTCAGCAATGTAGAAGGTAACAATGAAGCCTTTTGTTAGTCTAAGAGAGAAAACGCATTATATACCTACATTTGGGATCTCTTCTGGTGTACATTGTACTGAAATTTTGGTTCACTGGTCTAATAGTTTTCTTCTATAAAAAAAAGATTCTACTGTAAAACACCAAACAGTCCCACTCATTACAATTATTCTTTGACTATACAATTTTTTTCTTTTTTAAAATTCTGGCCAGAATGAAATTATGTTAAATGCTCTCAGCTTACTTTTCCTTACAGCACATAAAAGTCTATGCTGTATTTGAGTTACAATTCCTTTTTAAAACTCTATCATTGTCTTATTTTGGAAGAAATATTGTTTAGTTCACCAGAATTCTTGTGCTGTGTTTCTAGCATTCCTCTGGCTCCTCGTGAAAAAGAGCAAACTTTTTGTTATGTTCTTTTCAAGTGCCATTCATTGTGAATTATCATTTGCACCCCATGAGCCTGCTTATCCTCTCTCTTTGTGCTGGTGTAAATGAGGAGCAACTCCATCCAAATTAAGAGAATTAGACTGGTAAAAAATTGATGCATTTAAGAGAAGAATCAGGCCCACTGGCTTTAAATAATTTTTGTTCTTTTTCTTTGTGAACATTTCTGGCGTTTGTCTGTACAACTCTATAGAACTCCTTATTTCTTTTCCACAAAATCTGATTCCTGATAAAGGCCTAATCTGACCCTGGTATTAGCAAAAACTACTGAAAACATGAGTTCATATCTGTTATTTCATTTTATCCTCATTCTAATTTGTTCGTTCATGCTTCAGAGGATCAGTCTATTCTTTCTGTGCTCGCACACTGGACAAAAAAAATCTTATGCTGTTATGTTAGTCGCTTGAATAGCTATATCCAGCAAATATTTCTGAACTACTCTTTTCATAATGAACAACTTGGTGAAGGCTGACAGATTTCATGACACCTGAACTTGGTCCTACTGTTAATGTTTTCTTTGTGCTCTTTAGTCTGCATACATATTTGTAGATTCTCTCACTGCTCACAAGACCTGTAATAGTTTCAGAGTAGCAGCTGTGTTAGTCTGTATTTGCAAAAAGAAAAGGAGTACTTGTGGCACCTTAGAGACTAACAAATTTATTTGAGCATAAGCTTTTGTGAGCTACAAATAAATTTGTTAGTCTCGAAGGTGCCACAAATTCTCCTTTCCTTTTTGCGAAGACCTGTAATCCGTTTCCTTTAATAATAATCATGATTAGCATTCTCACAAAAAGAGGTTAGCATTGTTATCCCCGTTTTAGCTAAGGGGCAACTGAGGTACGTAGAGATGTAACTTGCCAAACATAACACAGTATATCAATGGCAGAGTTGGGATTAGAATCCCAAGCCTAATTCTGGTTATTCACTTATAATAGAGAAAGGCCACTGAGTTCAGTGGAGGGCCTTGGCCAAAAAATTTTCAAATGCATTCTAAACTTGTACTTTCCATTGCTTGTAACTTTGTCCCAGCCCCAAAAGTTCCCTTCTGGGAAATGTACACGCCTTGATTTCTGCCAAAATGTGATTATATTTAGAAAGTCTAAGTGAAGTTGATCCAGCCATTTTTTATGACACAGATGGAAAAAAATGTCTTTTGACACTTTTTTGCACTCAACCTCAACATCTGAAGTTTAGAAACATAACTTTGTCATATGTCTCTTTCTCATGAGGAACTGTTGCTATGTTAAGTATTGAAAAACATCTGGATTGTAATTTATAATGATTTTAATAAGGTTTTGGATAGCCGTGGATAACAGATTTTAAAAAAAAATCCTGGTAAAAAAAATGAACCAATATATCAGAGCAAGCAAAGCATTATGAGAAATCATCAGTGCATACAATGCAAGCTAGAGAAGGATTGCTGTTGTTTTCACTCTTCACACCAGAATAATTTTTTTAATATTTACCTCTTAGCTGTAGAGAGAGAAAAATATGGAACCTTACATACTCATAAACACAAGCAGGTGGTTACTAAGTACATTTAATTCATGGGCATAATCAGTAGTGGAGCAATATGCACAAGTCCAGATAGTTCTTTTAGCTGTCTGCTCGAGCATGCTGTTACCAAAATTAGGAAAACCATCAGAAGGAAAGATAAAGATTTTTCTCCTCCCAACCCTGGTGGAACATGAACCCAAGGGGCTAATTGGATCTCTAGTTTTGTATGATTAAAGGGTATTAATTACTGTTTCATATAAAACCTGCTTTTTGACATGAGGATATTCATCAGTTTCATGGTACCAAAGCTGAATTCCAAATACTTCAGCAGTCCCAGGAAATTTAACATAGCACTAAGTTCAGTCTCCGACTGAGAGAGGGGAAAGGGATCTCTTTATTTGTGGTGACGATCCTTTCCTACTCCCTATATATTGCCAAAGAATTCCCAGACAGAGATGACATTTAATCCTAGTTTATAAAGATATTCCTGAAGAGCATAGCTTTTGCCTTTGGAATACAACATATTGAAATAGCTTGTATTTTTTCAACAACTTTTCATAGGCATGATATCCCTGTTCCCCTCATCCCCAACATTTACAGGAGGATAATGCCCCTCTTGCTCCTGCAGTTTACTTGCCTGGAACATTGGCTGGATGATAGTGTTGTCTTTGTGACTTATTCACTCATCAGGACCACATCCCTGCAAACACGATATTTTTTTGGACATACTAGATGGAGATCTGCTTACTTGTAACTTCTTTAAATGCATAGCAATGGTGCCATACATTATAATAACCCTTATTAAACCCTTAGCTATGTCACATGCTACTGAAATTAAGGGTCAGACCTTTGAAACCCCTTTCTGCTGCTCAGACATTGCAACTAGAAAGCTACCCTAATGGGCAACTGTGGATTCGCCTTACCTAGGGGAATCCCCCTCAAGCACAGCCCTTCCTTAATGTTAAAACCAAGGTTTAATCACTGTTAACTGACCCAGTGTTGAACCCCATTTTTCTTGGTCTGCACTGACAACTAAGTAGTGATCAGCATTATGTTAACTAACTCGATTACTTACAACCATGTTCAAACATAGCCCCATTCTGTAGTGTACACAAGGTCCATATCTTAGCCATATTTGTGCCTTCACACTAACCATGCTGCTTAACCATGCTGGAATGAAGGCATTCTGGGAAAACCTGACAGCTTTCCCACAGTGCTTCAGCTGTGGACTGAGTGCCCAGAGGAGATGTATACACAGAGGCACGGGAGGCAGTGAAATCTGGAATGTTTTAGCAGGGCTGTGAAGAACTAGGATTGTAAAAACCAGTCATACAGGCACTGTTAGCGACTCCATCTCTACAAAAACCAGACAGCTCCTTACCATGCAGGTTTCTGGCAAGGGCACACTTCTGTTAGTTATCATAGGTGCTACTGGAGTATTAATCATGTTGTATGTGGATACAATCCATGCTTAGAGCCAACCATGCTCCTAACTGGTTATAAACTCAGTTAAAAGCTGAAGTGTACACAGGATCTTAGTGAAGCTCCTTTTAGAGTGAAAGGCAATAACTGCTATACACACATTGCAACGTGAAGATTGCAATTTGTCATAGTAAGGCAATGATTATACTGAAGTGATTCTGTGACAAAAAGGAATTCACTATTACACTAGATCTTTGACTGAGCACACAAGGCTGTAATTGGCTCATTACCCACACCTGGCTGTATGAACTGACTGCATGCTAAGGCTGATTTTGGAGATTATCCACCTGGTGCTTCCGAGAGGATGGGCACAGAGAGTGGGGGGAGAACAACAGCACCTCTGGTGTGGAAGGGAGGTGCGGCATCACTCAGGAGATGGAGAACTCATGGAAATGCACTCCCCACTGTGCCAAGCTGCATTGTGGGACTCCCTGTCCTTTCTTTTTATCCATACAGGGGACAGTGGACGTTTCATTTTAAGCATAGGATTGCAATACCTCTTGTGTGGTCCCAATGGGAAGTGAGTAGAGATTAGGGTGACCAGATGTCCCAATTTTATAGGGACAGTCCTGATATTTGAGACTTTGTCTTATATGGGTGCCTGTTACCCCTCATCCCTTGTCCCAATTTTTCACACTTGCTGTCTGGTCACCCTAGAAGAGATGGGCTGGGGAAGGCTCTTGCCTGAGCTTTTGGTCTGTTTGGTTGTGTTTTTTGTGGGGTGGAAAGAGCCTTGCCACCTTATTGGGGGAGGATGGCCTAATTCTGAGGGTGCACATTTGCTTGCAATTACCACTTAATTTGGACGGATGCATATTTTGCAGACACAACCTACGTGTTTGCTTTTGAAAATTTGGCCTAGAATAACCTATTAAACGTAGTTATAGTTTCTGGGAAATTGGCGTTTTGCTATGGCTGTCCAAAAAAAACACAGGATAACTATTATTCAAGTGTCTGTATGAGGCAATGTTATCACTGCTGAATCTTGTAAAAAGATAGCTTAATCACACAGCTTAACGAAACCCCTCTGAACAGTTCTCTAAACTTTCCACTTTATCTAGGAAAACACTCACAAATATATAAATGTACACGTTTTTGTTGATGTATGGACTTCTAACAAGACAGTTCCCAAGGGCATGATTAACACGAATTAATAGTGCCCCTAAGGATTAGAGAAGCACATATGCAGCCTCTGCCTTGTAATACTTCAGAGTTGCAATTACCTCATGATAAACCATGCTGCTCTAGTGCCTAAATACTGGAGTCATCCATCTGGTGGCCTGTACTATTAATCATGCTATGGCACATTCTTCTCCCTTGCTCTTATAATCCAGTGGAGGGGGCGTTTTTGGTTGTTTGTTTTAATATAGCTCAATAATTACTCTATAAGTCACTGAACTGTATGAAAAAGGATAATTAGTGTGAACATTTAGGACCAAATTCAGTTTTTGTGTAAGTATGTGAAACTACACTGAGAACAACAGAGTTCCAGGTCTGGATTTTTCCCTTAACGCTTAGTTTTCATGATCAGGGTGTGTGTGTGTGTGTGTGTGTGTGTGTGTGTGTGTGTGTGGGGGGGGGGGGGGGGGGGGGGGGGCGATAAATCAATTTGCCTTTTTGATGAAGCAAAGAAACTGATTATTATTACTTTATCCTGTATGTAGGAATTGGTGAGGGATGCTGGAACTAGAAGTGTTTTATTTGGGCTTGGGGAGTAAAAGTATTGCTTCTAAACTAAGAGAAGCATCATCTCGTCTTTGTGCTGTCCACCCTTCAAGCTGGCATAGAGCATGCCAAGTACAGCCAATGATAGTACATTTCCTAAACAGACATGAATGTCTTGGGATCTATTCTCTGGACTTCACATTTCCCATGGAGCCTCAGATGGGATTTGGAGGTTGCAACCCACAACCAGTTCCACAAGGGCACAAATCTGGCTTCTAAGAGAGAACACTTCATCAGAAAGTCGACAAGATTCTTTGTTTACTCCTCACTGTAATGTCTGAGCATTTTATTTCTCTTTTTCACTTGCTGCTGGTTTTATCATGGCAGGGTTTCTTTTGTTAACATGAAGATGTTGGTAAAAACATTGATTTCCTATCTTAGAGGCATGGATCAAGTTTGTCATAATCCTCTGTGGTTTACACTCCAATTGTACCAGTAACAACAGAGTGTGATAATATTTCAGTGATCAGCAAAGAAAAAAAAAACAGAGATGAAAGGGAATACTGTCATTGGATCAAAAGTTGTGAAGAAAATTTTAAACCCTATTCTACCTTGGAAACCTGCATGTGCTTAACTTTGAAGTCATTGACTGTGTAAAATTAAGCACATGTGTACATGCTGGAAGGGTTGGGGCTGTAGTGTAGTGATGGTCAGAAAAGTGACACTATAAAAATGTTGTTACTCAATGTTGATGTTTGTTTGTCTGAGTCACATCAGCTCACTTTACCGACGGGGACAGGAGGGGAAGCGTTTACTCCTGCACACTCTCCAAAGCCAACAAAAGCTATTGTAGATGAAGCAGGATTCTATTCTATGTCATGAATCATCAACAAAACTTCAGCTACAATCCACTTGCATAATCTTCATTCCAGGTGGAAATGCAAAAGCCTGAAAGAACATTTGGGCTATATAGCTATGTCACTAAATGACATCTCCTTTCAGTTTTGTTTGCTGCACCATTTAATATAGAAGAATCTCCTGTGTGTTGCAGGGGTAGTGTCATTTTGTATTTCATAGAATCATAGAATCATAGAATATCAGGGTTGGAAGGGACCCCAGAAGGTCATCTAGTCCAAACCCCCTGCTCAAAGCAGGACCAAGTCCCAGTTAAATCATCCTAGCCAGGGCTTTGTCAAGCCTGACCTTAAAAACCTCTAAGGAAGGAGATTCTACCACCTCCCTAGGTAACGCATTCCAGTGTTTCACCACCCTCTTAGTGAAAAAGTTTTTCCTAATATCCAATCTAAACCTCCCCCATTGCAACTTGAGACCATTACTCCTCGTTCTGTCATCTGCTACCATTGAGAACAGTCTAGAGCCATCCTCTTTGAAACCCCCTTTCAGGTAGTTGAAAGCAGCTATCAAATCCCCCCTCATTCTTCTCTTCTGCAGACTAAACAATCCCAGCTCCCTCAGCCTCTCCTCATAAGTCATGTGCTCTAGACCCCTAATCATTTTTGTTGCCCTTCGCTGTACTCTTTCCAATTTATCCACATCCTTCTTGTAGTGTGGGGCCCAAAACTGGACACAGTACTCCAGATGAGGCCTCACCAGTGTTGAATAGAGGGGAACGATCACGTCCCTCGATCTGCTCGCTATGCCCCTACTTATACATCCCAAAATGCCATTGGCCTTCTTGGCAACAAGGGCACACTGCTGACTCATATCCAGCTTCTCGTCCACTGTCACCCCTAGGTCCTTTTCCGCAGAACTGCTGCCGAGCCATTCGGTCCCTAGTCTGTAGCGGTGCATTGGATTCTTCCATCCTAAGTGCAGGACCCTGCACTTATCCTTATTGAACCTCATTAGATTTCTTTTGGCCCAATCTTCCAATTTGTCTAGGTCCTTCTGTATCCTATCCCTCCCCTCCAGCGTATCTACCACTCCTCCCAGTTTAGTATCATCCGCAAATTTGCTGAGAGTGCAATCCACACCATCCTCCAGATCATTTATGAAGATATTGAACAAAACGGGCCCCAGGACCGACCCCTGGGGCACTCCACTTGACACCGGCTGCCAACTAGACATGGAGCCATTGATCACTACCCGTTGAGCCCGACAATCTAGCCAGCTTTCTACCCACCTTATAGTGCATTCATCCAGCCCATACTTCCTTAACTTGCTGACAAGAATGCTGTGGGAGACCGTGTCAAAAGCTTTGCTAAAGTCAAGAAACAATACATCCACTGCTTTCCCTTCATCCACAGAACCAGTAATCTCATCATAAAAGGCGATTAGATTAGTCAGGCATGACCTTCCCTTGGTGAATCCATGCTGACTGTTCCTGATCACTTTCCTCTCCTCTAAGTGCTTCAGGATTGATTCTTTGAGGACCTGCTCCATGATTTTTCCAGGGACTGAGGTGAGGCTGACCGGCCTGTAGTTCCCAGGATCCTCCTTCTTCCCTTTTTTAAAGATGGGCACTACATTAGCCTTTTTCCAGTCATCCGGGACTTCCCCCGTTCGCCACGAGTTTTCAAAGATAATGGCCAAGGGCTCTGCAATCACAGCCGCCAATTCCCTCAGCACTCTCGGATGCAATTCGTCCGGCCCCATGGACTTGTGCACGTCCAGCTTTTCTAAATAGTCCCTAACCACCTCTATCTCTACAGAGGGCTGGCCATCTCTTCCCCATTTTGTGATGCCCAGCACAGCAGTCTGGGAGCTGACCTTGTTAGTGAAAACAGAGGCAAAAAAAGCATTGAGTACATTAGCTTTTTCCACATCCTCTGTCACTAGCTTGCCTCCCTCATTCAGTAAGGGGCCCACACTTTCCTTGGCTTTCTTCTTGTTGCCAACATACCTGAAGAAACCCTTCTTGTTACTCTTGACATCTCTTGCTAGCTGCAGCTCCAGGTGCGATTTGGCCCTCCTGATATCTTTCCTACATGCCCGAGCAATATTTTTATACTCTTCCCTGGTCATATGTCCAACCTTCCACTTCTTGTAAGCTTCTTTTTTATGTTTAAGATCCGCTAGGATTTCACCATTAAGCCAAGCTGGTCGCCTGCCATATTTACTATTCTTTCGACTCATCGGGATGGTTTGTCCCTGTAACCTCAACAGGGATTCCTTGAAATACAGCCAGCTCTCCTGGACTCCCTTCCCTTTCATGTTAGTCCCCCAGGGGATCCTGGCCATCTGTTCCCTGAGGGAGTCAAAGTCTGCTTTCCTGAAGTCCAGGGTCCGTATCCTGCTGCTTACCTTTCTTCCCTGCGTCAGGATCCTGAACTCAACCAACTCATGGTCACTGCCTCCCAGATTCCCATCCACTTTTGCTTCCCCCACTAATTCTACCCGGCTTGTGAGCAGCAGGTCAAGAAAAGCGCTCCCCCTAGTTGGCTCCCCTAGCACTTGCACCAGGAAATTGTCCCCTACGCTTTCCAAAAACTTCCTGGATTGTCTATGCACCGCTGTATTGCTCTCCCAGCAGATATCAGGAAAATTAAAGTCACCCATGAGAATCAGGGCATGCGATCTAGTAGCTTCCGTGAGTTGCCGGAAGAAAGCCTCATCCACCTCATCCCCCTGGTCCGGTGGTCTATAGCAGACTCCCACCATGACATCACTCTTGTTGCACACACTTCTAAACTTAATCCAGAGACACTCAGGTTTTTCCACAGTTTCGTACCGGAGCTCTGAGCAGTCATACTGCTCCCTTACATACAGTGCTACTCCCCCACCTTTTCTGCCCTGCCTGTCCTTCCTGAACAGTTTATAACCATCCATGACTGTACTCCAGTCATGTGAGTTATCCCACCAAGTCTCTGTTATTCCAATCACGTCATAATTCCTTGACATCACCAGGACCTCCAGTTCTCCCTGCTTGTTTCCAAGGCTTTGTGCATTTGTATATAAGCACTTGAGATAACCTGTTGATCGCCCCTCATTCCCAGTATGAGGCAGGAGCCCTCCCCTCACAGACCTTCCTGCCTGTGCTTCCTCCCGGTATCCCGCTTTCCCACTTACCTCAGGGCTTTGGTCTCCTTCCCCCGGTGAACCTAGTTTAAAGCCCTCCTCACTAGGTTAGCCAGCCTGCTGGCAAAGATGTTCTTCCCTCTCTTCGTAAGATGGAGCCCGTCTCTGCCCAGCACTCCTCCTTCATGGAACACCATCCCATGGTCAAAGAATCCAAAGCCTTCTCTCCGACACCACCTGCGTAGCCATTCGTTGACCTCCACGATTCGACGGTCCCTACCCAGGCCTTTTCCTTCCACGGGGAGGATGGACGAGAACACCACTTGCGCCTCCAACTCCTTTATCCTTCTTCCCAGAGCCACGTAGTCCGCAGTGATCCGCTCAAGGTCATTCTTGGCAGTATCATTGGTGCCCACGTGGAGAAGCAGGAAGGGGTAGCGATCCGAGGGCTTAATGAGTCTCGGCAGTCTCTCCGTCACATCACGAATCTTAGCCCCTGGCAAGCAGCAGACTTCTCGGTTTTCCCGGTCAGGGCGGCAGATAGATGACTCAGTCCCCCGGAGGAGAGAGTCCCCGACCACCACCACCCGCCTTCTCCTCTTGGGAGTGGTGGTCGTGGAACCCCCAACCTCAGGACATCGCATCTCATGCCTCCCAACCAGCGGAGTCTCCTTCTGCTTTCTCCCCCCAGACATATCATCTGGTCCACTCTCCGCAATGGTACCTGTGGAGAGAACATGAAAGCGGTTAGTTACCTGTGTCTGTGTTACTGGAACCCGGACATTCCGCTTACCTCTTCTGGAGGTCACATGTTGCCAAGCTTCTTCACTGGCCTCTTGGCTCCTCTGTGCAACCTGCTCTATATCTTTAGAGCTTTGTGCCCCTAGAAGGCTATCCTGAGTTTGGTCCAGAAAATCCTCAGTCTCTCGTATACAACGCAGGGTCGTTGCCTGTTGCTCCAGACCTTCAATCTTCTCTTCCAATATGGAGACCAGCTTGCACTTTGTACAGACAAAGTCGCTTCTGTCCTGTGGAAGAAAGACAAACATGGCACATCCAGTGCAGGTCACAACAGCTGAACCCCCCCCTTCCATATCACCTACCTACTATGAGCTTCCTCAGAGACGTTGGCAAGATGTAAGCCTCACTGGGCTCACTCCAGGCGAACTCCCAGGCAAACTCCTGCTGTGAGCTGCTCAGCTCAGCTATGCAACATTATAGAATGAGAGACTATGTTTTCTCTCTCACACTTTCTCCCATTAAATCTTTATATTTATTCTTTCCTGTTTGTTGTTTTCCTCAATCTGAAATGAAAATAATTTAGACTGAAAAATACTTCTTTGTGTAGTGTGTCAAGGATACTGTTTGATTTTCACATCCGAGTTGATTTTGCAGTGTGGTCAGTTAGAAAATTATCTTTCCCTCTGTATATTGAACTTACTTGCTACAAAAGCTGTTAAGAATTTAATTTACACATACACAAAGAGTGAACACAGGAACTATGCATCACTTAAATCCCATTTAAACTCTAACATTCAGATTTAAGTGGGACTTAAGTGATGCATAGGTCTTGTGCTGGCTGGCCTTCTGCACAGGTTTGAATGTCATCCTCAGAGAATGAGTAATGAAGCTTCATGATTCTGTTTTCATAGAGAGATTTCAGAGTAGCAGCCGTGTTAGTCTGTATTTGCAAAAAGAAAATGAGTACTTGTGGCACCTTAGAGACTAACAAATTTGTTAATCTCTAAAGTGCCACAAGTACTCCTTTTCTGTTTTCATAGAGCCACTTTTCTGACAATACAACCACGCTTTAAATGATAAATATTTTGTTTTGTTTTGATTTCGAGTTTTTATTGGCTTCATGGGTTCATGAACTAAAAGTTGATGTGACAGTGAATGCTTGCATATTTCCCAAGTGCCCTTGTATAATACAACATTTGTGTTCTTAGGTCTTTGTAAGATTGTGGCTGATAAAACTCCATATCTCAGCATTGAAGAAATCACAAGAAAGGTTTCTATTGGGCCAACGCGACTGGGCCATCCTTGCTTCTATTGCAATGAAAACATAAAACTGGCAAATCTCACCGTCAAACAAGGTGAGCAGATCATGTTCAACTCCGTGGAAGAGGTCAATGGGACACTGACTGTGAACTGCGGAGTGGTAAGAGATAACCAGTCTCACTCCTTTACTTTGCCATTCTCACAAGAAGGAGAGTTCTATGAATGTGAAGATGACCATATTTACACCCTGAAAGAGATTGTTGAATGGAAAATCCCAAAAAGTAGAAACCGGATTGTGAAATTTACCAATCTGTTACATACATGGGACTCCTCTAATCCACTTCCTGAGAATTTTGATGGCTGTCTGATTCTAGCACCAATCTACGAAGTACAAGGAGTGATGAAATGTAAGTAAAAATCTAAGTTAATGAGCTGTACTTCTGTGCCTAGCAGCGTGTTCTAAACTGAATGCAAACTGCTCAAAATATCTGTTACAGACAGTGCTTGTTTTGGACAGATAGAAGATGGGTATTCCATACCCATATTTGCTATTGCTGCTAGTTTAAAAATGGGGAAAGAAGGGGAAGAATTTTTCTCCATCTTCCCTCATCCTCGAATTCAAATACTGACTCCATATCTTTTTATTGCAATCTGCTATTATCACTTTTCCTGATCCTACTACTATTAAATTATCTTTAGAGAGGAAACTGTTTTTCAAGCAGATAGTTGAACTAAGAGTTCTGGGTGCTAAGATAACTCAGAATTCTGGGTTCTATTCCCAGAAACTCTTATTGACTAACTGTGTTACCATGGGGCACTCATTTAATTTTTGGCTGTATTTAGCCATCTGTAAAATAGATATAAAGGTAAGTATCTATGTCACAACAGTTTTAGGAGGCTTAATTATTGTTTGTGAAGTGTGTGAAGATCCTCTTACACATGATGCTATATGAACATGAACATAAGGTATTATTATTATTATTATTATTATTATTATTATTATATTGCAGAAGCCACCGTAGGTCTTGTCTTCACTGCAACAATTAGTTCAAATTATTATACTTAAATTACTCTGCCTGAGCTAGCCTAGCTTGGGTGAGAGCAGAGTGACTACACTGCAACACAACACTTGGGGATTAGTCCTGCTTTGAGCAGGGGGTTGGACTAGATGAACTCCTGAGGTCCCTTCCAACCCTGATATCCTATGATTAGCCACTGATGACATGTAACTTGAGCTTCTGCATCCCCACTACATTACTAGCTCCAGCATCAGCAGAAAGTGAGGTTCAACTCATTCTCCTGATGGGCCAGCTATCTTGAGTTTAAAGTTGTGGTCCTCAACCAGGGGTACCCGTACCCCTGGAGGTACACAGAGATTTTCCAGGGGGTACATCAACTCATCTAGATATTTGCCTAGTTTTACAACAGGCTACATAAAAAGCACTAGCAAAGTCAGTACAAACTAGAAATTCATACAGACAAAATGAGAAAGTAAGCAATTTTTCAGTAACAGTTTGCTGTGACACTTTTGTATCTGTCTGATTTTGTAAGCAAGTAGCTTTTTAAATAAGGTAAAACTTGAAGTACACAAGACAAATCAAATTCCTGAAAGGGGTACAGTAGTCTGGAAAGGTTGAGAGCCACTGGTTTAAAGCACCAAATAACTTGAGCTAGAGATTTTTGTGTGAATGCAGTGACTGGGTTAGGAACAAAACTTGATTTCTATCCTGAGCCAACTAAAATAAAATTAAAAAATGCACAGACTATTTTTTAAAACGCCAATGAAACAGGAAAGAATAAGTGAATAATTTCTTTAAGGACTTAAAAATTGTTGTGTGTGTATATGTATGTATGTATATAATTTGTTTTGATAAAAAGGATTGGTTTTGTCCACTGCAAGATACTGGACAGTCAAGATTTTATCAGCTTTTCCATGAAGAAAATTACATTGTTAGCTCCAGATCCTGCAAGTGCTTATGCACACACTTGACTTTGCTACTTTGAGTGGAACTAATCATAGCAGTAAAGTTGAGAACATGTGTAAGTATTTGCAGGATTGGTGCCTAATTTCCTGCAAGGTTTCTCTGCCTTATGCCTGTATCAGAAGCATGCTGATACAGCTCCATGTAAATGGAATCATATTAGTATGTCATTCAGCAGCACGTTTTGCAAAAAAACCCTTTTGCAATGGATATTTCTCTACGGAACGATATAAGTAAATGGCTATAACAGAGGACAAGAAAAGAAGGATGGGCAGCAGTTGTTTGTGCAATACACAAAATTTGCTAAATGATGGTTTGGAGATATTCCATTAAGTCCAATATCCAGATAATAGGCTTAATGTATATCTTCATATGCTAAAATACTCCATTTTTCAAAATTATGGCTGGATTCAGTGGTTTGGGCTCCAATCCTGCAATCCACATAGCTGTATCCCTATGCCCACTTAGATCCAAACTATAGGATCGAAGCCCTAAGTAAAAATTAGTTTTGTTTCCTAAAAAACTACCAGATGGTTATGAGATAATGTGAAGTATGCTCTTGCCTCTCAGCTCCACATCCCGACGTGTGCCTTACTTGTTTTTATTTGCATTCACATGTATGTTTTTCACAGTGCGCTCAACATTAAATGTCTCCTAAATGTTGGTTTTAGAAATGAGTCACACTGCACATGGTTAACTGTTTACTTGTGAACTACAAAAAATGGATCCTCACTGTTTGTTAGAAAACAGTGAGGCTCTCTATAGATTTGAAATGAAGTAAGGCAAACTTGGGTTCTCAATTAAAAGAGCAGTGATAAGAGGGTGGTTAATTACATTTTCAGAGGCTGTGGACAGGAGCTATACATGTGTCTGTTTCCCTCCCTCACCCCCAATAATGACTAGATTGATGTGTGTAACTCCCTCTGCAGCTCACAGAAAATGTATCCATTTGTCATATTAGACTATTGTTTTAATTCTCACTAATTACTCTTAGTTTGGCAACATTTCTTCACACTAGTCAAAATGTTTGGCTCCTGAAGATGATAATATGACAAGGGCAGAGTGTGCATACACAGATGCTGACCAGCTGTCATACATTCTTATTATATAAAATGTACATTAAGTACTAAGTTTAAAGTGTGAAGAATTAGTATATCATAACACATGAAGTATAAATGTAGGATCTGCTATGCAGCATGTGCATGTATGTACAATAAAAAAATTAATGAAGGCGGCCTTTAAATAATATTCCTGTCTCAAATTACACTGTCCTGAGAACTTGTTTATGTTTATGTTTATTGTTTAAAATAGCTAGGACCAAATTTTCAAATGACCCTTAATAGTGTCCTCAATTTTGCACCTGTAATTACTAGCACATACAATTTTGCAAGTGCAATTATAAGAACATAGGAATTGCTGCACGGGATCAGATCATCTAGTGCAGTATCCTGTCTCTGACAGTGGCCAGTACTTGATGCTTCAGCGGAAGGTGCAAATATTGGACAATACTGGGATAAGCTAACCTGGAACATGAAGGTTTATATCTCTTCTTTTAAAAAAGCAGTATTGGTCTTTACAATAGTTAATGTAATTGTAGATTTTTTCATTATTCATATTAATGTCAACACCTTTTTTAATCGTGCTAGTTTTTGGCTTCAGTGACATCTTGTGGCAATGAGTTCTGTTAGTTCATTATGCACTAAATTTATTCCTGTTCGGTTGGTATTATTAGAGAAGGTAAACTGGGGCACTTTATTGAGCTTTTCTGAACATTTTGTTATTTTGTGTACATCTATTGTCTCATCTCATTGATCTCTTCCATTAGATATCTAACTGCCTAATTGCTCCTGCAAATGAAATAGACATTTTAAATTATAATATTTGCATTGGTAATTGGTTTACACTGGCAAAATTGTGGACACAATGGTTGTACAACATCTTAGAGGGTTTTTTTAAGTTGTCTCTTGGTGTGTATATTTCATTACAACATCAGTGTGAAATCAAAAATTGATTTTTACCTTTTTCCTTTCAGTTCGAAGGGATATAGTTCATATCCTCTCTGATCTAGACATTGAAGTCATAGATGTAACAGACGGTTATGATATTAGCTCTTTCCTTCAGCCATTATCCATGGAAGATGTATTTGAAAGGACAAGCAAAGAATTTCCGATGGTTGCTGAGGTTATAGAAGGGCCCACAGGAAGACAGCAACCTTATAATTTATTATGTCCTGGGAAAGAAATTGTCATTCACAAAAAGTACCAGGCGAAAAGAATCCTTGCATCTGAGATCAGAAGTGATTCCCACAAAAAACACTTTTTAATTCCTGCCAGCTACAAAGGAAAGTTCAAGAGAAGACCTCGGGAGTTTCTAACTGCCTATGACCTGGAGATAGCAAGAAGTGACAAGGAGCAGCTTCATGTTGTAGCAACTAAAGCCTTTGATTCTCCCCATGCAGAATTGTTTTCTGTTTCCGTTGGAGACCAGTTTCTAGTTCAACAGTGCCAGACCGGTGAAGTCATATACCAGGGAAGGAAGAAAGTGATAGATGTTTTGGCCTGTGAACAAATACTAAGTGAGGCCTATAAGAAAGTGCTTCTTCCTATGTATATGGAAGGTGGCTTTGTAGAAGTGATTCATGACAAGAGACAGTACCAACTTTCAGAGCTTTGCAAAGAGTTCCGCTTGCCCTTTAATGTCAAAGTGTCTGTGAGGGATCTCTCCATTGAGGAGGATGTCTTGGCTGCTATGCCTGGACTGCAGCTTGAAGAAGAAATCACAGACTCCTACTTGCTAATCAGCAGTGTTGGTGATCCTGCGGACAGTTGGGAAATTCCTGTGTATCGTCTAAATATGTCTGTCCAGTTGCTCAGCAAACCTGTTGACGAAACTGTATCCTCCCCAACTAGGACTATTGTGGAAGAGATCAGCGAAGAACAATATTACATGGTGAGGAGATTTGAAAACCAAGCCCTACACCCACCACCCAGACCTCCCAAAAAGCCAACAACACTGGAATCAAAACCTCTTCTCACTGTACCAGAGCGAAGTGTGTCAGATGCACCGCATGCTGTGAAGGTAGGACATTTCTTCTATTATATATCCTTCGTCATATGTTTGAGATATTTCACAATCTGCTTCCATTTTATGTTGGCTTATGTTTTATGTTAAACTCATTTATTGTCATGCAGCCTTTGAGATGACACATGATAGACAAATGAGCTGTTATACATCTTGACTAGAACTTAACATTGAGGTCTGAATCCTCCATTGGTGTACATTGATCTGTGGCCAGTTGAAGATCTGGCACTAGAGCTTTGAGGGTGGATAATCCTTTGTTGCACTGGTGCATAAGTGAGGGGACAATCTGGGCAATTACAGCTAAATGCTTAAAAATGGGAAATAAATGTTGATTCGATACATTAACAGAGAATTTTGTTCAGATAGAGATCACAGAATTTGTATTTGAAATTTTCACATAGACATTCTACAGAGATATTTTTGTTCTGAATATTTTGCATTGTATCCAAACAGCAAATAGATTTTTGAATGGAAAGAATTGATTTTCATAAAGCTACTGAAGTTTCAATATTTCACCAAGGCAAAGAGCACATACAAAAGTGCCCATTATAGATGGACAAGTACTGGAGTATTTTTAGTAGCAGTTAACCCACAACAATTGTGCTTGTCATTGGTTTTCTCCTATATGTTGAAAGAGCTATATATAGAAAGGTGACTTGATGAGGTCTCAGCAGGGAAACAAGTACAGGGCCTGCTCACGCTATGTGTGTATCTCTAGTCAGAGCACCATTCCCGTTTTGCTTTCCTGTTCAAATACAAATCCACCAAAAGGAAAAAAAGACTAATTTTACATTTATCATTAATGCAGTTGAGTCTCCAGAATGTGACTAGCTACATCTTGGTGATGATGATCTGCTTGGAATGCAAACAGGAATTGATGTGTTTACATTTTTAAAAAAATAAGGGCCATATTGTGCCCTTTGCATCCACGTTTGGAGGGGAACATCTTTGTGCCTCTCTCCCCATTTGCTGAATGTTATTCACCTCTGTGGCAGCATTTTCTGCCTCTGTTCCTAGGACTGATCGTTTTCCATGGGCCTGAGGGTCTATGCAGAAGGAGCAAGCAGGCCTGGGGAGAAGTGGATGGGGGGAATTGTTCTGATACCAGTCCTGTGGAATCCCTCAGATACAAGTGTTAAATTAAGAGGCTGTGCTGATTTCCTCCGTCTTCCCTCCAAGCTGGTGAAGCCCCTTCACTGACCCTTTTTTGGGGGGGTAGGGGTAAGGGGTGGAGGTTGAGTCACAGCCGGCTGCTGGCCACAGGGAATTCCTAATAGCAAGGATCCATTAAGCCATGCTGCCAGCTAGTGGAGACATACAGAAGGCATGGGTTCCAGAATTGGTAAGGAGGTCTGAGGCCTGTGTGATGTTGCGGTCTGAAGTACTGGATGGGAACCCCAGAACTCTGATGAGGTTCAACGAGGACAAGTGCAGAGTCCTGCACTTAGGACGGAAGAATTCCATGCATGGCTACAGACTAGGGACCAAATGACTAGGCAGCAGTTCTGCAGAAAAGGACCTAGGGGTTACAGTGGATGAGAAGCCAGATATGAGTCAACAGTGTGCCCTTGTTGCCAAGAAGGCTAACGTCATTTTGGGAGGTATAAGTAGGGGCATTGCCAGCAGATGGAGGGACGTGATCGTTCCCCTCTATTCGACATTAGTGAGGTTTCATCTGGAGTACTGTGTCCAGTTTTGGGCGCCACACTACAAGAAGGATGTGGAAAAATTGGAAAGCATCCAGTGGAGGACAACAAAAATGATTAAGGAACTGGAACACATCGCTTATGAGGAGAGGCTGAGGGAACTGGGATTATTTAGCCTGAAGAAGAGAAGAATGAGGGGGGATTTGATAGCTGCTTTCAACTACCTGAAAGAGGGTTCCGAAGAGGATGGATCTAGACTGTTCTCAGTGGTAGCAGATGACAGAACAAGGAGTAAAGGTCTCAAATTGCAGTGGGGGAGGTTTAGGTTGGATATTAGGAAAAACTTTTTCATTAGGAGGGTGGTGAAGCACTGGAATGTGTTACCTAGGGAGGTGGTGGAATCTCCTTTCTTTGAGGTTGTTAAGGTCAGGCTTGACAAAGCCCTGGCTGGGATGATTTAGTTGGGGATTGGTTCTGCTTTGAGCAGGGGGTTGGATTAGATGACCTCCTGAGGTTCCTTCCAACCCAGATAACAGCCCTGATATTCTATGATTCTATGAACTCTTCCCGAGGTCTATTTTATAGGCAACTGAACCACCAATCAGAAGGAGGCAGACTACCCACTGGTACCAGTGTGTATGTGTCTGAGAACGATGAGCTGGTATCTGACTCTGCCTTAGTATTGTGCAAGAGATGTTGTTTTACTGCAGCTAGGATGAGGCAGTTAGAACAACGGAGATACATTATGACAGGTTTCAGAGTAGCAGCCGTGTTAGTCTGTATTCGCAAAAAGAAAAGCAGTACTTGTGGCACCTTAGAGACTAACCAATTTATTAGAGCATAAGCTTTCGTGAGCTACAGTTCACTTCATCGGATGCATCCGATGAAGTGAGCTGTAGCTCACGAAAGCTTATGCTCTAATAAATTGGTTAGTCTCTAAGGTGCCACAAGTACTGCTTTTCTTTTTGGAGATACATTATGGTTTATTTGTATATTTGTGAGTGACTGAAACCGTAGACTTCAGATACTTGGATACAGAAACACATTTAAGCAAATGACATTTTTATGAAAGCTTGCAATAAATAAATAATAAATTATAGTCAAAATGTTAGATCTATACAGATTTATAAATTCTATTTTACTGGAAAGGTGGAAACAAGTAGATATCCCTTATTCATAAGATCAAACTCCCAAGCTCTAATATAATAGATTTAGAGTCAAACAGAATGTATTATCTCTCCATCCTGAACAGAAAGAGGCCTTTGAGAGTACCTGGATCTGCGCTGATATTTTCCTGCTTTGGCCCATATGATGATTATAGTTGGGGGGGAGGGGAGCCTACAATTTTCTTCTGAACATACCTGCTAAATCTGAAGGTTCAGAAGTTTGCTCAGATGATAAATGGCCTAATTTGCATATTTTATGATTGTGCATTTCCTCATTTGCATAAATGATTACAAAGCTCCTAATGAGCAGAACATTAACCCAAGAAGGTTGATGCATGGAATGAACTTTAGGATCATAGGAATTGTCTTGCTCCTAGCTGGCTCTGGCATCTCCCCAGCTGATGTTCAGTTAACTCTGGCACCTGCTGGAGGCTCTGCCCTTGGCTGCTCTTTCTCCTGATCTGGGTGAAAGGCTGTCTTTGGGTCGGTGGTCCTGGGGCTAGATGCTGCTGCCCTGCAGGGGAGATGTGGTTGCTACCTGCCATCAGCTGGTCATGCTCTGGTTGGGCTGATAGCCCCTAGCTGGGAATTCAGCTTTGATTGCCCCTTTACCCTCGTTTCCTGGCTGGAGGGAAATGGAGGAGGCTCTAACTGCACCGGCCAGCTGCTCCTGGACTGGGGTGGAATCATACAATATCAGGGTTGGAAGGGACCTCAGGAGGTCATCTAGTCCAGCCCCCTGCTAAAAGGAGGACCAATCCCCAACTAAATCATCCCAGCCAGGGCTCTGTCAAGACTGACCTTAAAAACTTCTAAGGAAGGAGATTCCACCACCTCCCTAGGTAACACATTCCAGTGTTTCACCACCCTCCTAATGAAAAAGTTTTTCCTAATATCCAACCTAAACCTCCCCCACTGCAACTTGAGACCTTTACTCCTTGTTCTGTCATCTGCTACCATTGAGAACAGTCTAGAGCCATCCTCTTCAGAACCCTCTTTCAGGTAGTTGAAAGCAGCTATCAAATCCCCCCTTATTCTTCTCTTCCGCAGACTAAACAATCCCAGTTCCCTCAGCCTCTCCTCATAAGTCATGTGTTCCAGTCCCCTAATCACTTTTGTTGCCCTCCACTGGACGTTTTCCAATTTTTCCACATCCTTCTTGTAGTGTGAGGCCCAAAACTGGACACAGTACTCCAGATGAGGCCTCACCAATGTCGAATAGAGGGGAACGATCACGTCCCTCGATCTGCTGGCATTGCCCCTACTTATACAGCCCAAAATGCCATTGGCCTTCTTGGCAACAAGGGCACACTGTTGACTCATATCCAGCTTCTCATCCACTGTAACCTCTAGGTCCTTTTCTGCAGAACTGCTGCCGAGCCATTCGGTCCCTAGTCTGTAGCGGTGCATGGAATTCTTCCGTCCTAAGTGCAAGACTCTGCCCTTGTCCTTGCTGAACCTCATCAGATTTCTTTTGGCCCAATCCTCTAATTTGTCTAGGGCCCTCTGTATCCTATCCCTACCCTCCAGCATATCTACCTCTCCTCCCAGTTTAGTGTCATCTGCAAACTTGCTGAGGGTGCAATCCACACCATCCTCCAGATCATTAATGAAGATATTGAACAAAACCAGCCCAAGGACCAACCCTTGGGGCACTCCACTTGATAGAGGCTGCCAACTAGACATGAGCCATTGATCACTACCCGTTGAGCCCAACAATCTAGCCAACTTTCTATCCACCTTATAGTCCATTCATCCAGCCCATACTTCTTTAACTTGCTGGCAAGAATACTGTGGGAGACCGTGTCAAAAGCTTTGCTAAAGTCAAGGAACAACATGTCCACTGTTTTCCCCTCATCCACAGAGCCAGTTATCTCATCATAGAAGGCAATTAGATTAGTCAGGCATGACTTGCCCTTGGTGAATCCATGCTGACTATTCCTGATCACTTTCCTCTCCTCTAAGTGCCTGCTCCATGATTTTTCCAGAAACTGAGGTGAGGCTGACTGGCCTGTAGTTTCCAGGATCCTCCTTCTTCCCTTTTTTAAAGATGGGCACTACATTAGCCTTTTTCAAGTCGTCCGGGACTTCCCCCGATGGCCATGAGTTTTCAAAGATAATGGTGAATGGCTCTGCAATCACATCCGCCAACTCCTTTATCACTCTCGGATGCAGCGCATCTGGCCCCATGGAATTGTGCTCATTCAGCTTTTCTAAATAGTCCTGAATCACTTTTCTCCACAGAGGGCTGGTCACCTCCTCCCCATGCTGTGCTGCTCAGTGCAGTAGTCTGGGAGCTGACCTTTTCTTGAAGACAGAGGCAAAAAAAGCATTGAGTACATTAGCTTTTTCCACATCCTCTGTCACAATGCTGCCTCCCTCATTCAGTAAGGGGCCCACACTTTCCTTGACTTTCTTCTTGTTGCTAACATACCTGAAGAAACCCTTCTTGTTACTTTTAACATCTCTTGCTAGCTGCAACCCCAAGTGTGATTTGGCCTTCCTGATTTCACTCCTGCATGCCCGAGCAATATTTTTATACTCTTCCCTGGTCATTTGTCCAATCTTCCACTTCTTGTAAGCTTCTTTTTTGTGTTTAAGATCAGCAAGGATTTCACTGTTAAGCCAAGCTGGAATCATAGAATCACAGAAATATAGGGATGGAAGGGACCTTGAGTGGTCATCTAGTCCAGTGAAAAGAGAGGCTTAAAAGAGGCCAAAATCTATAGCTATAGGAAAATACTCTATCACTGGAAAACCATCCCTCTGCAATAGACATGGAATTATATAATAAAATTTTTTAAAAAAGGGAAAAGAATGATAAAAATACAAGATATAGCAAATCAATATATCTGTGATAAGTGGGGACATTACTGTCAAATGTATATTGATGGCTCCAAATGGGAAGCAACAGGTAGAGTGAGAACAGCTTTCTGTGTGCCTGCATTTGGACTCAAGAAAGCCATAGGGCTAACTAACTTTATCTCTGTCTTTATGGCTGAGCTAACACTAAGTTGGGCCTACGATGTATGGCCAGTTGCCTTCCTGTCTGATTCCTTATCAGGATTGCAAGCACTATACAATGGCAAGTCTGACAGCAGAAATAGGGTGACCAGCAGAAAATGTGAAAATTCGAGATTGGGGTAGGGGGTAATTGGCACCTATATAAACAAAAAAGGCCCGAATATCGGGACTGTCCCTATAAAATCAGGACATCTGGTCACCCTATGCAGAAATGATATACTTAATGAAATATTACTGCTAACAAACAAATTGGTGCAATGCGATGTGACTAGTAATAGCATGGATCCTGGCACATGTAGGGATTGCTGGCAATGCGTAGGGAAACAAAGAGGCAAAAAATGCTATTGAGCATGAACAAGTTGACCTAGAGATCCCATTAAGTAAATTGAATTTACACACTTAATCAAAAATGAGATAAGGAAGGAACTTGTGGGCATGTGAAATGAAGGTGGGGGGAAGGGGGGGAATCTGTGAAATATGGCCAATAGTTGAAATGTTTACATAATCCAAGGACATGAGAAGAAGAGTGAAGTGGCTCAATTCAGAATTTTGGCAGGTCATTGTGGATTAAATGTAATCTATTTCTAACAAACGTAAGGATGGACTATGCAAAACATGTAATGTCTGAGAAACAATAGATCATCTCCCATGGGCCTGTAAAGACTGTACCAGTAAAAGGAGATATTTATACGGAAAACTCAGAAACCTTGGAGTAATAAAATTTTCTTTGCAACACCAGTATAGAATACAAGGAAAATGGGGCCCAATTAAAAAAGCTATTCTCCAATTTTTAATCGTCCTGGGAAAGATGACAGACTTTTTCATAATCTGTCTATGAAATCCAGTGGATAGCAGTCATAGACTCAGGAAGTGAGCTTGCCGTGCCACAGAACCAAAGGAGAAGGGGCCTGCTGGAGCAGCTAGTGGAGAGAGGAGGCGGTGGCTGAGGATGGCTGGCGAGAGAAGGCTGGCTGGCAAGCAGTTGAAGAGGAGGCAGGGTGGAGGACTGCAGCTGGCCCCCAGCTGAAATGAGGCTGAACATTGAACCTGACAATGGAGGTCAGTGGGGAAAAAGAGAAAATTGTCTTGGATTATGAAGGAGAAAAAGCAAGGGATGAGGAATGGTCTCAGATCAAAATTTAAAAAAAAATTAGATATTCCAGGATTGAAGAATAAGGAATTCATAGAAATTAAAGAAAAAAACAGGATAAAAGTCAGCATGTTATAATTGTCAGATCAGAGACAGAAGATGTGAAAACAGGGGAAGTTAACCCCCTGAGAATGGCAGAATGGATGAAGCGAAGTGTTGGTGTCATTCAAAGAGCTAAAAGAATTGCTGGGTGGCGATCTACTGATACAGTGTAGGCATAAAGAGCAAGCTGAAAAACTTCTAAAAACTGCAACCTTAGGGAAAATGAAAGTTACTTCTCAACGGCCTAAATTCCTGATTGAAGTAAGAGGGATTATGTATGAAATATGAGGATACTATCTAAAAGAGTATAGGTGAAGATAAAGTATTGTTTGTTAAATGGCTACTTAGTAAGAGGGGGGGGAAAGCCATCTACGACTGTATATATAACACTTAAAGGTAGGACGCTTCCCAATAGGATCCAAATGGATTATCAATCTTTCTGGGTTAAACCGTATATTCCCACTCCCAACACCTCTGGTGAGGTGCTTTAATTGTCAAAGAGTTGGATGTATGGCAGCCATTTGTAAGGGACCAACGTGGTGCAGCAAATGTGGAGGAAATAACTCCCTTGACAAGTGTGTAGAAGGAACAGAACCTAAATGCAGCACTTGCGAGGGAAAACCCAGTGCAGCAATAAAGGATGTGCAGTAGCAGAACAAGCTAGAGAATTGCAAAAAATGAAACCTATTCACAAAGTATCTCATGCAGAGGCACTCAAAAGATACACACTGCAGAAAATAGAAAAAAAAATACAGAAGTAAGCAAAAAAGGTGTTCGGGGCAGCAGAACACATCTCTGACCAGGGAGGAGAATATGAGAGGATTGGGAGATGAGGTATTGCTTGTAAGTAAAGAGAAGTTTACAGTGTTCATTATAGAAGTAATTAATTGCACCTTGCAGATGGAGAAAAAACCTCAAAAGGTTTGAAATCACAGCAAATGCAGCAGAAAAATATGTAAAGATAGACAACCTCTCAATAGACTGCATTAACAGGATTTTGACTGAAGGCAATAAGATAGCTTAAATAACGTGATCTTAATGGAATGTGCATGGTTTAATAGTGCATAGACTGGAATTTAAGAAAGCCATCTCTAAAATGGGGGGAAAAAGCTTAATGTAATATGTGTGCAAGAAAGATGGATAATAAGTAACCTTGCGTTCAATCTACGGGGGTATGATATACTCTGGAGGGATTGAGAGGCTACCAAAGGAGAGGAGGATTTAGCTACATCAAAATGGATACGCAGAAATTACGTTTTGAATATAATGCTATTAAGATTCTTATGCAGAACAAAAACATTTATATACAGATATATAATTTTTATAATCCATGTAAAAATTAATTAATTTGGAACTAGAAAAATTATGTAATGTCAGAAACTCTGATAATTTGAAGAGACTTTAATAGTCATAATGTGCTATGGTGAAGTAAGAAAACTGACTGAAATGGTAAATGTTTAGAACAATTTATTGATATACATAACAGTAATATTGAACACAGGAGCACCTAAAAGATTTAATTGATTGGATGGATCCTCTTCTGTTTTGGATCTGGGAATTGCAATGACTAATATAAGCTAGTAAATGGGAAATGATCACCTCCTACACTTATTGGGTATCAAGGCTGAAGAAATGTCAAAAAACATGAAAAGAGTTCCGAACTGGAACTTTAAAAAGCTAATTGGGGCCCTTTCAAGATTAAGGATGATGAATATTTATGCAGTAGCTGTGCAATTGACAACCTAGGAGAATTCTATAATAACGTAATAAAAAGAATTACAGAAGCAGCTGATCAGGCCATCTACAAAACACCAAATTGCCGCTGACTTAGAAATTCGGTTCCCTGGTGGAATTAGGATTGCAAATTAGCAATCAGGGAAAGTAATAAGGCATCCAAGCAAACAAACATATAGTGAATACTAAAGACTTAACGAATTATAAAAGATGTAAGGTGGTAGTGCGAAGGATTATCAAACAGACCAAAAAAGAAAGTTGAAGAAATGTATGTTGTTAACTGAACCAAGATTCAAGGTTTTCAGAAATATATAAGCAAATTCAAAGAATGACTGGAATTGGAAGTAAAAGTCTTAAACAGTGAAGCAATGAAACTAAGGTCTCCAACTTAGGAAAGGCAGACATTTTAGAAAAAGAATTCCAAAAGGTCAGTAGTGGTATGAATCAAAGAAATAAGTTTTGTGAAAAAAATGGAGGTTTATTGAGGATTACTGTGAACTATTAAATGGCTGGAGAGAATATGCTGCTGATGTGTTTAAAAAAAAGTTTTAGTGTGCAGGAGCTTATTTTAGTCACTAGAAAAAGGAAAAATACAGCTCCAGATAAAGATAATATAAGGAAGGACAAGATTATGTCATGGAAGTAATGGATTCTATGACTTTTAGGGACCTTTGTGACATTTTCTGCTTCAGCCTAGGGCAGTGGGGCCACAGCTGTCAGCCCGTGAGCCAGAGCTTTCAGTCGCCTTGGGCAGCAGGGGGACCCAGGGCTCCCAGCTGCTATGGGCAGAGGGGAGACCTCAGAGCTCTCAGTCACTGCGAGTGTTGGGGTCCCTGGAGCTCCCAGCTGCTGTGGCTTGGGCTTAGGCTTCAGTTGTCTCATCAGTGCCCCCTCCCAATTATTTTTAGTAAAAGTCAGACAGGTCACAAGCTTCCATGAATTTTTATTTATTGTCTGCAACCTGTGACTTTTACTAAAAATAACCGTGACAAAATCTTAACCCTAAATATAAGTAATGGAATGCGTCAACATTTGTCATAAGGAAGTCTAAAGATTCTGTTGCAGTTACATAATGATATTCTGGCGAAAAGACAGCTGCCAGTAGAATGGAAACAAGCATTGGTAATACCAGTGAGGGAACTAGGCAAAGTACATACAACGCCTGACTTATAGACCTATTGCCCTCACAACATATGTGGGGGAAATCATGGAAAAAATAAATGTAAGACTTGGGAATACTTGGAAAAAAATGATCTTATAATTGAGGTACAAAGTGGTTTCAGAAGAGAAAGATGACCATATAGTCAGATTACAAACAGAGGTACAAAAAAGCATAAGAACAAAGAACTTCATGGAAAAAGTCTTCCTGGCCACCTATATAAACTAGCCAAAGCTGGAATAAAAAGGAGAATGTTTTGGTGGATAAGGGACTTTTTAAGTGATAGAATCATACAAGTCATAGAGGGAACATCAAAAATCTACAAGCTTACACATGGTTCAGAGTAGCAGCCGTGTTAGTCTGTATCTGCAAAAAGAACAGGAGTACTTGTGGCACCTTAGAGACTAACAAATTTATTAGAGCATAACCTTTCATTGGCTATAGTCCACTTCATCGGATGCATAGAATGGAACTTATAGTAAGATATATATATCTTACACATACAGATAAGTTGGAAGTTGCCATACAAACTGTGAGAGGCTAATTAGTTAAGATGAGGTATTATCAATAGGAGAAAAAAACTTTTGTAGTAATAATCAAGATGTCCCATTTAGACAGTTGACAAGGTGTGAGGATACTTATTTAAGGAAATAGATTCAATATGTGTAATGACCCAGCCACTCCCAGTCTCTATTCAAACCCAAGTTAATGGTATCTAGTTTGCAAATTAATTCAAGTTCAGCAGTTTCTCATTGGAGTCTGTTTTTGAAGCTTTTCTGTTGCAAAATTGCCACCCTTAAATCTTTTACTGAGTGGCCAGAGAGGTTGAAGTGTTCTCCTACCGGTGTTTGAATGTTATGATTCCTGATGTCAGATTTGTGTCCATTTATTCTTTTGCATAGAGACTGTCTGGTTTGGCCAATATACATGGCAGAGGGGCATTGCTGGCACATGATGGCATATATCACATTGGTAGCTGTGCAGGTGAACGAGCCCCTGATGGCATGCAGCTCTATGAGGGAGTATTATCAGCCCTATTTTTTTTCCATTATTATAAATCACCTCCCAGAAAGCGTGCAGATAGGAATAGGTGTTTTCCTTTTTGAAGATGGCTGTGCTATGTGGACTAAGCATAAAAGACTTCAAGTAGCTGTAGAAAAGACAAATGAGGCACACCAGATAATTTCCAAGTGGGGAAATTATCGGGAATTTAAATTCTCACTTGCAAAAACAAAGGGAATGCTTTTATCCAGGAAGGAAATTAAGGAAAAAGTGGATTTATTTCTTTATGGTGAAAAAATTTAAATAGTTCAAGAGTTTATGTTCCTAGAAGTCATGTTTAATTTAAAAAAAAATTAACTGGGAAAGTGACATAGATAATATCATACAAAACTTACTTAAAATGTAGCTGAAAAAAACTGGAGTGCAGATAACAGGATACTGATGATAATGTATAGAGCATTGATAAGAACAGCTTTAGATTATGGATGCCAAGCTTTAGGTTCAGCCTCAAAAACAACTGTTCAAAACTTGGAACTGCTCTGCACCCAAGCTCTGCGATTGGCACATAGTGCAATGATAACAACACCAGGGTGTGTGCTGCAAGTAACCACTGGAGAAGCAGCTATAAATCCAAGGATGAAGCTATTTAATCTAACCTTTTTGGGCAAACTAAAAGGGGAACCTGAAAATAGAAGAACATAACAGATTATATAACATAACAGAGGATTGCTGGGAGCTTAGTAGACAAAACTATATAGATTGCCTCAGACTTCCTCATACTGTCTGTGTTAAAAAAAAAATGGATGGAGATATGTAAAGAAGAAAAATGGAGAGACCTAAACATTTTTAGTCATGAGAAATCAAATTACAGCTGAAAATTATTCCCGTGTTTGAGGATTTGGAATTGTATGGGGAGAAAAACTGAGAGAAGGAAAAAAACACACATTATGAATGAAATTCCTGAATTTATTTATGAAAAATGGGGCTCTCTTTGCCAAGTCTCTACAGATGAATCAAAAGATGACAGCACAAGTAGAGTAGGAACAGCCTTCTGTGTTCCTAGTCTTGGAATGCAGAAATCTAAAATACTATTAAATTATGTGACCATTTATGACAACTGAAGTGATGGGGATAATGTTCGCACTAACATGGATAAGAGATGTACAACCAGCTGCAGCTGTAATTTTATCTGATTCCTTGTCAAGCATAATGACAATCAGAACAGGGACTTCAGAAAGCAGAAATGACGTAAGTGAAATATGTTCCTAACTACGGAATTAAGCAGGTATCTGTGTTACAATACCATGGATTCTATTGCATATTGGAATACCTGGAAGTGAGATGGCTGACAGCAGCAAAACATGCTCTAAAAAATGAGGGAGTGGATATTAAGATACCCTTAAGTAAACAGGACTTTAAAAGTGTGGCCATGGAGGAGCTTGCAAAGGAATGGCAAGACCTATGGACTAAGGAAATGAAAGGATGAAGGTTCTATGATGGGTCAGCAACCTTTGGCACATAGCCCATCAGGGTAATCTGCTGGTGGGCCACGAGACATTTTGTTTACGTTGACCATCCGCAGGCACGCTCCCCCGCAGCTCCCAATGGCCGCGGTTCACCGGCCATTGGAAGTCATGCCATTGGAAGTCAGGCATGTTCTACATTGGGGCCCATGAGAAAGCAGCTAAAACCAAGAGCCTCCTAACCATTATGGGAGACTGTACCATTCTGCAGGGAATGTCCTAGTTTGAGCTGCTCTTCTCTCTGCTGCTGATGGGCTGGCAGCCTCATTGAAGAGCTTTCTGTCTCCATCCTACTGAAGGGTTCCTGCATTTCTACTTCAGGAATTTGGTGATTCTTCAGAATGCAATGAAGTCATTTTATATGGCTTTGAATCTATAGTCATTTCAAAGCTGGTGGTTTTGTTCAGTCAGAGCAATATTGGATTAAAAGTCTCTTTTTTAAAAAGTTTCACTATGAATATGGTATTCTTCCTCTCTTCCTGTCCTATCCATGAAGTAGTGTTGCTGTGCTAGGCCAGAGTGATCCTTTTAATTATAATATATTGAGATCAGATGCAAAAAACTAAATAAAGGTAATATATTATTTAAGATACTAAAAGGTTTCACTACTGTACACTCCAGAGCAGAATTTGTCTCACCATTAGAGGAATTTGCATTTCCCTTCTTCTACATAGTGATACTATCAAGCTAACTTCTTACACTATGAAGAAGATCTGTAGAGGAATCGTGTCAAAATCGGAATTTTTTCAGACCTTTCAGATAGTTGCTTTTTGAAGCAAAAAGCATTATATGTGCCTTTAGTACTGGAAAGTAATTGTGCATTGGATAGGAAAATTGTTGAACCAGCGTGATGGAGTATAACTGCAAAGGGGAAAGTGTGTTATGTTGTTTCCTCTAAGGCAAAGGAAAGACTCTTAGGAGCTATTTGTTGTGCCACAGCATCGCTTTTGCTTGATTGTGACATAGTGATAAGTGCCAAAAGGAGAGATTCATAGTCTGAGTCTAGACTTTTATAGTATACACTTATATCTCCTGGATTTATGGCTCATGATTCAAAGACTGTGAATGCCATGGATCTCCTGTGATTGTCAGATGATTGCTATCTGTAGTTATAAGAAAGAGCAACACATGGCAAGTCATGCAGTTGTGTTATTATCATCTGCCTCGGGGGAATCAGAGAGACACTTTCTCTATCATTTTCCTTATCAAATCACTTAAGGGTTGTGGGTAAATGTGATGTCACACTGTGACTTTAGCATTCTTTCTTGGCTTGTTCCTCGATACTTTCGTCTGTCAGTTTACTCATTGAGCGTGCTAATTGTTATCCATTTGAGATCATGGGCCAGTGTAGCAGTAGCACAGTGTTCTCCCAAGTGCAGATCAGAGTTTGAGACAAAAAAAGAGAACCGAATCTCATCTTTTCACATTGAAAGCCATTGGTCTCCTTTACTCTCATGCCTTACTATCAACTTGGACAAGTAATTATAAAACAAGTACTGTATGCCTAGTTACATGTTGTTGTTTTTTCTTGAAGCATGGCTCTATATAGTGATTGTCCCAAAGTGAATTGGTTTAGTATTTCTGCTGATGGTGGTTCAGAACCAAAATTTGTAACTATTTCTCATGGTAACCATATGGGGCATGGTATCTTGTGAGCATTACATTTACTGAGTAATTTGTCTTAGATCATTTCCAATACTGTAGTCCAGAAACTATGGTCTGGGAAGCACTCGATGATCCACAGAGAACTGGTTGGTCACATGGAACTGGATCTATTTTTTGTTTCCAGCTTCTACCTTTGGCCAAACACAGCATTAAAAGAAAGATCTGATAGGTTTGTAAGAACAGTTGGAAAAAAGGAGGAGGGGAAGATGAGGTCTGTGTGAGATAACCTCCCTATCAAGATGTTGGCCATACTATGAAAAAAAGTTTGAGAACCCTTGTCCTAATGCTTAGTCTTATAACCTTCCCACATCTCCAGGACTGGTGGGAAACAAACACTGTGCAATTAGGGCCTGATTCAAAGCCCACTGAAATCGTTGGAAAGTTTCCTTTAACCTCACATACTGCTCAGAAATATAGAAAATATTAACAATGATAAGTCTGGGTATCCTTAAAAAACAAAACCAAAAAGCCCAACTTCAAAACAGCAGGGAAAATATTCTAATTTTCTCAGGATGAATTTCCCTCTCCATTTTCTATTGTGGACAAAACTAGAACGATGCATGCGTGCACACACAACTGCTTTCTGTCAATGGCAGAAAATTACAAGACCAGTAAATGCAGTGGGTTTTGTATATTTGATATATTTAATACAGCAGGCTGACATGGTTTCCCAAAACCCTTTGTCAGAGCTCCAGCACACTGGCAAGTAAATGAACCAGACAAAGCTTTGAATGCACCCCTCACAATTAGGACCACACACAGTGAATATGACAAAACAAAAACTAAACTTTTCACCTGGCTGATAAATCTAGAAGGGTGTAACAGGTGAGGCTTGTGTGGTCCAGGAAGGAAGGGGTTTAAGATTTTCTAAAATTCACTAATCCTGTTTATCTGCTACCTCTACATAAACTGCCACCTTTCGTGAGAGATTCAAAACTGCAGTGGCTTTTTTCAAACTTTCTTTCTGATTATAATCATTCAGCACCTAGCACAATGGGGTCCTGCTCCATGACTGGGGCTTCTCAGTGATATGGTAATACAAAAAAATTATTAATAATAATAATACTACACTTGGGAAACAGAAAAAGTATCATGTGACCTATTGTAAGTTACCAATCACAATTTACACAGCTCAGGTTTTAAAAAGTGAGTATCAAATAGATGGAGAAAACTGTTAAGCATTGAGCAATAGTCTTTATTTAAAAAACAAAACAAACAAAAAAAACTCAACAAAAAATTATTAAGTAAATTCTAATAATGAGGAAATCACAACCTGCACATGGACATCTAGTGCCTAATCCTGCCATGCTTACAACTTCATGGACAGTACGTGTGGACCATGTGTGGAGCACAAGTGTCTCAAGGGGCGTAAAGTTGGCAGTATTGGGCTCTCAGTCAGCAGAAACAGGTTAAATCTACTGTTGACCTGTTTCAGCAAGGTACTATTGCATGTGCCTAACTTGGGACTACTTATGTGCTTTAAGTTAGGTATGTCTTTACCTTGTAGAATTTAGGGCTGAGGAAGTTAATCGTGGCCAATTATTTGCTCAGTGCTAGAACTGAGGAAGAGAGAATGTAATTGTCCAAATTGGAGTTTAGTTGAGTTACCAATAAGCATCAGGACATGATGGTTAACTGTGATTCGATGCTAAAGTCCATTATCATCTTTTAGGAAGTTCTTGCAATGTTAAGCTGTTTCTTGAATTTTTTTTTAATCGTCTGCGGTATTTTTTGAATCTCAAATCTAAAAAAATGAAAAGAAAAGTGATCACTTCCATTTGGCTTTGCAGTTCTATGCACGGAACTATCAAAATCTGCCAGTAACATATTTCTCTGTATTCACATCAGAATGAAGACTTGTCTAGAATAAAATTGATAAAACATAAGCTGTATATTTAAGCAAATGATTTTCGCTGCAGCCCCTCCTTTCCTTCCACATAACTGTTACTTTTTTCCTGCTTTCAGAGCTATTTCTCATGAATTTTGCGTCTATATAAGGTAGGTTTAATAAAGATGTTTATGCTGTGCAGCAGGAAGCTAAACTTCCTAAATATACATTAAAATAGAAGATGCATTAAAATAGAAGGGCTGCTAGGAAGATATAGGTAAGGCCAGACTTTAAGAATCAATAATTCTTTGACATTAGAAATAAGGGGAAATATGCAATTCTTGAGTAGAAAAATATATGCCCATGAAAATATAGGATCTGAGTGAATCCTGTTCCTCTCCTCTAACTTCCCTCTTGGAAAATCTACCAGCAGGACTGCTGCCCCACAGAAGTCACCCCCTTTATGGATTCTCACCTTTTGTTTTGTTTTGCATTCTCTCCCCATCTACTGCTCGAATAACCCAAAAAGTAAGCCCTACATAATGACAGGGAGGCAAGCAGCCTCAAGTCAGTAAGATGGCCAATTCTTAGTCATCCACTAAAACTCCACTGCAGTAGTTATTACATGTGCTAGTTTAAATGAGTTTGAGAACCAAGAAAACCTGAAATCCCAGCTAACAAGTGTCTGGAAATCCTCAGATGTTTGTTAAGAAAAGCACCTCTGAATAATGAAAGCTTCTTTGTGTGCTGCCAAGAGAAGCAGCAAATTGTGGAACTCATCATGTTGCCCTCATAAACAGAATGCAATGGGGAAAGACAGGGATGTGTCTGCCATAAAGGCAGACATTAGAGAATTGCCTGAAATGATATCAAGGAAACCTGAGACACACATTTTACAAGGAATTCATAACTGATGTAAAACTCATTGGTAGAGTGCATGAAATTCAGGCAGGCATAAATGAACATTTAGATATGCTAACTGATGTCAATACCAAGTTTTATGTGGTAGAGAGAAAGTAAATTGGTTGATTTGGAGATTAAAATGGATGGCTCGGGGAACAGGGACAGAAAAAGTATCAAGATTAAAAGGGTGTCAAAAGAAATAGAAAAGGGAAACCACAGAAAAATATAGAACTCCCCAGGAAGGAAAAAGGAGCATCTGCACAAGTAGTGTCTGATTCAAAGTCCACTGAAGTCACTGAAAGTCAATGTGGCTGAGAAATAGAATTTGTCTCCCACAAAATGTCTTGAATTTATGGGAAAAAAGTTGCCGCAAATCAGGACAAAAAGTAATAAGTAAATAAATAAATTAAAAAGTTTTGTGACAGGAAAATTCCTCCAAAATTCTGTTTTGGTAGAACCTAAAAAAAAAGATTTTGGCTTGCCCATCTCCCCGCGTTGCCTGACTCTGGCAGCCCAGCTCCATGTGTGTCATTATTGTTGTCCTTGTCTGCATGGTAGTGCAGCTACATAATAATCGCAGGGTGAGCCCCACAGCTGGCTATGGAAACAGTGCAGGTGTCTGCAATATTGGGATGCCCAGCTCCCAGGTCTCCGTGACTGGCTGGCTCCCCAGAGTGCCAGGCAGCCCAGCTGTTTGACTGGCTCCCCAAGATCCCAGGTTTCCCAGGCAGCCCAGCAATCAAGGTTTTAACCACTCCCCACTCTTTGGCTTTTGCTGGCTCCCTGGAGAACTGGGCTGTCTGGCTCCCCAGCTGGCAGGCTTCCTGGCCAGCCAGCAGCCTGGGGAGGCTGGGAGTGGGTAGTCCTGGGAGCTGGGCATCCCAATTTTGAGGAAACTGCATTTTCAGTCAGAAAATAATTCACATGGAAAATTACTGACCAACTCTCATTGGGAGTCTTTCCAGTGGCTTCAATGGGCTTTGGATCAGACCAACTGACAGGGCCTAACGCATGCACTGTTTCCGCAATGAGCTATGAGCTCTTGCCCTAAGGATGTGATTATTCAACTGTGCTACCGTGAGAACAGGAGAGTCCTTGGAGAACAAACCCCATTGGGAATACAGGGACAAACGATGTCTGTTTTTTAAGATCTGTCTTTGCTCATTTTAAGAAAGAGATGGGAGCTAAGCAGAATCACTGCTGTGCAAAACTAAACCAATATAAAAAAAATGCTGTGGCTTCCCGCTGAAGTTTTTCCTTTTCCTTGAAAACTCAAGATTACACTATCAGAACTGTGGTGGCGCATAAAAAGTCCCTAGAAGAGCTGTGATTATGTTTCAGACATATGTTTTCAGCAAAGAGAACTGACATGAGAAGATCTCCATCAGTGCAGCAGCAGGTCAAGCACAAGAGGACCCATAAACAGAACACAAGAGAATTTCGAGAGAGAATTTGTGGGGAGGAATAGGATAAGGATAATCAGGAGAGAGAAGATACTGTCTGAGGAGCTAATCAAAGAGAGTAAAGGTTTCAAAGACATTCAGTTCTGAAGATTCCCAGGTTTGCTCATTAGAAACTTGTTAGTGCATGGGTACTTTGCTATCTAGAGTAAAAACTATGGGGATTCTAAAATCAAGATAGTAAGGTGTATCCACTATCAGCTGAATAGGGTTAGGATGGATGAGGGAAGCCACTATAGAAGGGTGGAATATAATATTTTTAATGTCTATACATTGAAATTGATTGTCCTTGCACCATGGATGGACCTATAGTTTATTCCCATTTTTGATACCGTAGAATGGTAGTTAAATAACTTACAGATAAAGGTATTTGGTGTTACTGTCTTCATTTTATTAGTTCTACTGTAGGACATACAATAATTCTGTTGATAAATATTTAATATGGTTTTATCATTAATGTTAGGACTCAGATAACAAAAATGTTGGAGTAGCTGGGGAAGGCTTTAGTTATATCTGTTGTGAATAGCACCAATGGAGAATGAAAGGAAATGTAACGTGGATCCCAGTCTGGTTACAATAGTCGTAGGAAGTGGATAGGTGGTAACTCCACATGACAGAGAGAGATGCATCCTTTATGAAAGATTGGAATGGCCACTGGAGGATGGAATTTAGAGCGGAGAGGAGATAGGGATTTCAAAGAGTGCAGATCAGTCACCATACAACTGACACTAAAGATATTTGCTATGAAGTGGTAATTGTGTAATTGGATTAGCACTAAAGGGAAGAATAGGAATGACAATTTACTGCTTGACCAGATGGGGTGACAAAACATTCTCTAGATAAATGCCCGTCATTGTTTTACTTTAAATATTACAAGCTCAAATTATCTGAGCGAGTGAAGAATATTTACATTTGAACTTGAGCAAATGCATCCAGAAATTACTTTTTTTTTAAAGAAAGAAAAGAACAGAAACGTGTTATAAAAATGAGTGTGGTTTAAAAAATAATGTTACATGTTTAGTAAAATTGAAAAAAGGAGAATGGCTATATTCACGTATCCATTGTTACAATTTGCGCAGAAACCTGACAAGTCTCATTTAGAATAGTGACTCTGAGGAAGAGAAAGGATGGTCTTGTGGTTAATGAATGCGTCTGAAACTCAGGGGGTTTCGATTCACCTCCCTGTTCTATCTTGTGACCTTGGGCAAGTCACTTAATCTTCTTTTGCCCGAGTTCCCTATCTCTGTATCCTTAATCCAACCTTTTGTCTGTCTTGGCTATTTAGAGGGCCACGCCCTGTCTTAACATATGTTTACATAGCACCTAGCATACTACTATAATACAAATAACAAGAATAAATAATGAAATACCTGGCCACCATTACATTTTAACCTCAGTTAAAAGTTTTCAATTGAAAACTAATTTACAAATCAGATGCAAAGAGAGGGTGACTATAAACTGGACATAGTCCAGTATAGCCAAAATCCCCAAGTGTGCATAACTGAAAAGAAAGAAACAAGAGTACTGAGAGAGGTGTGAATGTGTCCCAGTTCACTTTACTAGGTATTAACTTTGAAGCAAAAAAATATGTTAATAAGCTTGATAAATTGTTAAGCACTTTACTGTTATACCACTAACACTTTAGCTGATGTGCTTATCTGTGGATAATGCAGAAGAGAAGTTAGGGCATGTCTACACTTGCCATTTAAAGCAGAAAAAATCCCCAGCATAGACCAGGCCTTTAGGGCTCACACTAAAATATGGGTAGAAGGGGGAGTGCTGCGAGGGGGAAATTGAGAACCAATGGAGCAGGGAAATCAGAAATCCATTTGTTGTTCTTCATATCTGAAGGTACCCCCTTTTTATACAGGAGTAGCACCCATATAAGAAGGAAATGATCTGCATTTTTGTTGTAAAAAAACAAACAAACAAGTTTTTAAAAACTTAGGATATGATGATGATTTTTAATAAAATCAGTTTTCTTTACATACAGGACTCCATTTTGTGACTTTCCAGTTTTGACCGAAAGGAAAATTCCACCTTTTTCTTAATCTCAAAATTCCTCAGCTTGAACCAAACATAAGGGCACTGGCTTTTTTATTTAAGCTCACATTGAAGCTAATAACAAATATCTAAAGTTTACTTTTATGCCTGGCAGAGCAGTTGCCACCTTATATTTCCCAAACTTTTGGGAGGCAGAATAGAGGTTCCCAAACTTTTTTTGCTGTGCCCCTCTTCAGAGAGTCATGTCCCAGCCATGCTCCACTCTGAGTCCCTGGCCCATGGGAGCACAAGAAGACCCCTATTGAGAGAGAGAGGGGCTAGAGAGCAAGCCCATCCAGGCCCAGTGGAGCCGCAGAGGTCCTGGGGATGGTGGGGGAAGGGGGAGAAGAGGGCTTCTGTGTCCTGTGGTGTTGGGCCTGGGCCCAAGGGTTGAAAGTGAGCCTACCCTGTACTCACCCCAGGCAGCGGGGGCTCCTGTCCCACAGGGCTGGGCCCAGCTCTCTGCTCAAGGCATTGTGATCTTGTGCATGAGGTTGCAGTGCTGCTCAGGTATGGCCCGGCCACCCTTCCATCATCATGACAGAGGGGAAGTGAGAAGGGTGGCCGGGCCAAACCTGAGTAGCTCTGGGAACCTGTGTGCCAGTCTTTTTTCTTTTTTTTCCCCCCAGTTTATTTTGTTTTTTAACATGGGGCTCGACCTAGCACCTGTCAGGTACTCAAGCCCCCCAGGATAAATTTGCTGCAACTCCTCCAGTTTGGAAAACCTTGGGGGTAGAAAGCAATCTGTCTGTTGTCTGATCTGCTACCTGCAGTGTTCTAGCCATACTCTTTACTTCCTAGCTGTTCACATCCCACACAATTAACAGCCCTATCCAGGAGAGAAGCATTTATCACTGCTCCATTCCTTCACTGGCTTCTGGTGTTCAAGTTTCAAGCAGCAAGGAGACAAAGACATAGCAAACAGGAGAAAAATAGAAAGCAGCAGCAGCAGCTTAAGTGGAAGGATGTAGCTGGTATCCACAGGAAATTCAGAAATGAAATCTCCCCATGAAATTTTGAAACCACTTCTGCCAAACTTGAAAGGTTATGTATAAGGGGAAATCTTACCCTCCAAAAATGAATGGAAGTTAAACCTCAGTTACAAATGCTCTAAGTTATTCAGTAATAGTATGCTAATGGTTGAAAGTTGCTATTGTTGAGTCATAAGTGAAAAAAGCATATAAATCATGGATTTGACATCCTGTTTATTTATAACAATATTTCCTGTCAATGCAAGCGCTTACTATAATTGGATCTTACTTAGTGGATAGATGTTTAATTGACTGCTCAGATACCAAAAAATACTGGTATGAAAATAGAAAAGGAGTACTTGTGGCACCTTAGAGACTAACAAATTTATTCATCGGATGAAGTGAGCTATAGCTCACGAAAGCTTATGCTCTAATAAATTTGTTAGTCTCTAAGGTGCCACAAGTACTCCTTTTCTTTTTGCGAATACAGACTAACACGGCTGCTACTGTGAAACCTGGTATGAAAATGTCAGCCTAAGTGCTGTTTCCAGGAAGCGAGCCAATGTTCAGTGCACCCGGAAGTAGTCCTTGACACTCTGTGTCACTTCTGGATGTAGCCACAATACAGTGGTAGTACCACCTGGATCCAGAGTCAGGGCTGAACAAGGGAAAGCAAGAAAAGGAGAATAAGCAAAATTCCTTATCAGTGGTGGTGTTGGGGTTTCTTCACCCCCAGAACAGACCGAGCACCACATACATAGAGAGAGAGCACGTGAGGACTATGAGGAAGACTGTGAAGGAAGGAAATAGAAATAGAAAGGGGTGAGGAGGAGCACAGGAGGCATTAGAAAAGACAGAGCTTCCTTAAAGGCCCAGAGGCAGGAGGATAAAATATTAAAACATTTGTAAAGGAACAAAAATGATTTCTCAAAACAGTGGAGATATTAGCATATAATGCTTCAAAATACTGATAAATCATAATGGCCAAAATGGATAGGTCATTTAGAGCCGTTTTGTGATGAAAAAGAACTTGTCAGTAAAAATGGTGGGACTGAGTAAGTTGCCTCATCTATTCCACAGGAGACAAGGCAAATGACAAACTGATGACATCAGGCCTAACTATAGCTCAGGAGAATAGGTATGAAACAGTCAAGAAACTGTTTTATGTATATTTTACTGAGGAACTTGAGCAGCCTCAGTCATATATCAAAGGGGAACCTGGGACATAAATTTTGATTCAATGAGGTTCAACAAAAAAGCTCAGAAAGAAACATAAAGAAGAAAACCTAAACAACTAAGAAGACTTTGAGGGCAAGCAACAATGGAGGGACATAAAAGGTCAGGTCCTCAGTGGTGACTGAGATGTGCCTGGTGCAGCTGAGGGAGGAGCTGATGTTATAAGACCTTTTGTGATCCCTCCAAGCCTGGGTGATTTGTGTGCCAGTATGATCTAATTGAGGGATGAACTAAGCTGTGCCATTACCATGGCCAGGATGCAAGGACACCAGAGCCACATTATTTTTGTAGTAGTAGTGAAGGTTTATATTATGTCCAAAGGCCTTCCTGTAGCCATATGACTTTTAAGGGCCCAGGACCAGGGCTTGTGTTAATAAAAGATTAACTACAAGAGGTTCAGATCACCTTAGCGGCTCAAAGCTATTCATATCTTCATTAAATAGTTGTTGAAAATGTTGTTCTTAATAGATAAAATGGTGAGAAGAAAAAGCATTCTGATGCAGAATGAGAATGCGTATGTGGTACAGAAGCATTGCTTGACCACTAGTAGGCTAAAATTAGGTTGAAGAAGAGATCATAAAGTCACTCATGCACTGCTTGCACCAAATAGTGAGATGCTTTATATCGGTGTTTAGTAATCCAGGAATATCTGACTAGGCTATAGGGTATATTTTCTTCTTGATCTATGCATGGTAATTGAATCTAACATTCACAGGAGTTTCGTGATCACAGGTAGAATACACCTTTTGTTTTTACCTTTTGCTAAGGGCTATCTATGCATATATTTGACCCTTTCCCATATGTATTTTGGAGGATGAGAGAATAAGGAACTTTTACTTACTTGTGTCTTTCATAAAGAACAGGCATGCAAAGGGGAGCAGACTGCATCATAAAGGGATTTAGCAGGATCACTGAGTCAGAATGCCTCCCCCATCTCCCTCTGAGTCAATGCAATTCTGCACCATCGCTTACTTTGGTTTGTGCCTAAGAGGTACAATCTAGCTTAGAGTGAGACCAGCCCTAAGTAAAGGCAGAAGAATGAGCACAGGACTAGAAAATGGAGGTGCTTTGAATATTAACTTGAGTAAAATTTTGAGTATTTGCTCTGTGGCCATTTTGAAAAGCTCTTTTTTAAAAGTTGCACAAATGATTTGCTGGTCTATTTCTGAACAGCAAATGAATGCATAAAAGCAAGATCTGTTCATGATTATTTTGTGAATATTAAGGGAAATTTATTTTGTTGATAAAGTATTCATAATCCAGTCAGAGCACAGAAACAATTCCATGTGACTTCAGAAACCAATTACATGGTATGAACAGTGAATGCCCAGAGCAACCAGTTTACACAATTGTTTGTGAAACAATTACAGATGCCAACCAAAACTGTAAAAGTAATGATGTGATTGAATAATGCAGATACAGAGGGAAACGCTGAACACATCCACTAGGGTTATTCAGAACAAATAATTTGATCAAGAGCATTTGTTCTATGTGTGAAATTACCACTGCAATTAATGGGAGATCTGTGATGTAAAAGACGATATTTCTAAATATGTTTTCCTGATGGTAGAGACTACAACAATAATAATAAATAATACCTAGTAGCACTTACATAGGGCTTTTCATCTGTAGATCTCAAAGCACTTTACAAAGGTCATATCGTTATCCGCTTTCTACATTTGTGATATTTGTTAAGAATTGATTATTTTATCAGTTTTAGGAGGTATAGACTGAACTCGTATAGATCTTAGTTTCTCTAAAGCAGCTAAATAACTTTTTTGTATTCACGGATTGTGGTTACATATTTATTTACAAAGTAGAGATTTTAAAAGATAACTTACTACAATGAACATATACGCTCATGACTTCCCATTAAGGGGAGGACTCAATTTATTGGAGAGAATGCATTATAAAACAGTGCATTTGTAATTTTCAAAATTCCCAAGTCAATCTGACTCTGAAGTGTATAAATGTGATTGCAGACAGAACTCAATTATAAGAATATGATAAAGGTCTTAAGCATTAATTTATGATTGTAACAAAAATGCATCGATGTTATCTATTTTGAAAAAGGTTTGTGCATTCCGTGCACTTACTACCTAAAATCACTTGCCTGCAATTTTATGAAAACCTAGCACATTTTAAGTATAACCAAAAATAAACCTCTACTCCAATATCAAAATGTTTGTCAGATAGTCCCTGGTTTTTGTACTTGTTCTTGTTCAGTAAGCATTACAACACTGTTTTCTTTCTGAAAACCATACTCAGTTTTATTTGCTCAACATTTCCAGCCACTCAGCTGTGAATACATTTTGATTCCTGGACTCTGGTTTAGACTGTCTGTACGCACACATTTGGGGAGGTACTGGACATACTTAGTGGGACAAATTCAGACCTGGTGTAAGCAAGCATAACTCCATTTGCTCTATTTACTGGAGATGCACCTGCTTCCACCAGGTGTTAATTTGGCCCCTTGGTTTTAATACTGGAATATGCCATAGGCGTTATATCTGTGGTGGTTTAGCATGTTTTTCAGTGACAGATGCTGTATTTACTGACAGGCACTGAATTGTATCTACCTTCATTTCACAGTAGATCTGTGATTTCAGCCACTTGCACGTGAACATCTAGAGAGAAATTCACCTCCCTTTGCAGTGGGTCAGTATAAGGCATAAGCACCACTTAATTCCCACGTATGCCTCAAAGTGGGGCTTAGGGATCTGTTCTCTTCTCCATATACAGGAACTCCTCACTTAATATTGTAGTTATGTTCTTGAAAAATGCAACTTTAAGTGAAACGATGTTAAGTGAATCCAATTTCCCCATAAGAATTAATGTAAATACGGGGGGTTAGGTTCCAGGGAAATTGTTTTTTGCCAGACAAAAGGCATTATTCACATTTTAAACAATTTTAAACAATCAATTTAATGCAGGAATAAGTTTTAAATGCTTTTAAACAATTTAATACAACAGTCATTGCTGAGTATGAAGCTTGGTTGAGGTGGTGGAGTCAGAGAGCGGAAGAGGGTGGATTGACCGGCTGCTCCTCTTGCTGAACTTTCTGAACTCGAAAAAACACATCTAGAGATTGTTGTTTTGCTTTCCTTTTTTTTTCTTGGTAAATTTCTTTACAACAAGTCATTAGATGACCAACTCCCCTAATCACTTTGGAGCTGCGTTCCCTGTCAGGATTGCCATCACTCAGGATTTGCAAGCCAGCTTCAATCATTTGGAAAGCTTCAGAAAGACGTTTGGCAGTCAAATTTTGATGGGTTGTTTCTTCTACTTCTTGGCCCTCTTCTGCCATTGCTCTCGTCACCTCTAGTTGCATCAGATCTTCATTGTGGCACCTTAGAGACTAACAAATTTATTTGAGCATAAGCTTTTGTGAGCTACAGCTCACTTCATCGGATGCATTTGGTGGAAAATACAGAGAGGAGATAGATATACACACACAGAGAACATGAAACAATGGGTTTATCATACACACTGTAAGGAGAGTGATCACTTAAGATAAGCCATTACCAGCAGCAGGGGGGGAAAGCCGTCACCAGCAGCAGGGGTGGAAAGGAGGAAAACCTTTCATGGTGACAAGCAAGGTAGGCTATTTCCAGCAGTTAACAAGAATATCTGAAGAACAGTGGGGGTGAGAAATAACATGGGGAAATAGTTTTACTTTGGGTAATGACTCATCCATTCCCAGTCTCTATTCAAGCCTAAATTAATTGTATCCAGTTTGCAAATTAATTCCAATTCAGCAGTCTCTCATTGGAGTCTGTTTTTGAAGTTTTTTTTGTTGAAGAATAGCCACTCTCAGGTCTGTAATCGAGTGACCAGAGAGATTGAAGTGTTCTCCAACTGGTTTTTGAGTGTTATAATTCTTGATGTCTGATTTCTGTCCATTTATTCTTTTACGTAGAGACTGTCCGGTTTGACCAATGTACATGGCAGAGGGGCATTGCTGGCACATGATGGCATATATCACATTGGTAGATGCGCAGGTGAACGGGCCTCTGATAGTGTGGCTGATGTGATTAGGCCCTATGATGGTATCCCCTGAATAGATATGTGGACATAGTTGGCAACGGGCTTTGTTGCAAGGATAGGTTCCTGGGTTAGTGGTTCTGTTGTGTGGTGTGTGGTTGCTGGTGAGTATTTGCTTCAGACTGGGGGGCTGTCTGTAAGCAAGGACTGGCCTGTCTCCCAAGATCTGTGAGAGTGATGGGTCGTCCTTCAGGATAGGTTGTAGATCCTTGATGATGCGTTGGAGAGGTTTTAGTTGTGGACTGAAGGTGATGGCTAGTGGTGTTCTGTTATTTTCTTTGTTGGGCCTGTCCTGGAGTAGGTGACTTCTGGGTACTCTTCTGGCTCTGTCAATCTGTTTCTTCATGTCAGCAGGTAGGTATTGTAGTTGTAGGAATGCATGATAGAGATCGTGTAGGTGTTTGTCTCTGTCTGAGGGGTTGGAGCAAATGCGGTTATATCGTAGAGCTTGGCTGTAGACAATGGATCGTGTGGTATGATCTGGATGAAAGCTAGAGAAGTCAGTTAATATTTCTATTGACTTCATTGGGAGTTGAATACATTAATATTTGCAGCTTTCAGTACAATTTTTTTTACAGCTACTGGGTAGATGTGTTAGTTAAATGCATTTCAACTAGAAACTTGATATTAATTCACATGGGGGGAAAACGTCATCTTGAATATTTCAAACAGATTTTTTGCTGGTGAGAGATACCAAAGCCAGCAAAGGGGTTTTTGTTTCTTTTAGAATGTGATTTACTTTTGAACAAGTTAATAATAATCACAGTACATACCTATCCATATTTTTTTTATAATAGGACAGACTAGACACTTAGCCCATGTATTAAAGTCTACAATGTGTACTGCAATGTAAAGTCCTGATTCAATAAACTGATTGGTATAGACAGACACCAGAATTAATCAGTTTTCCAGGAGCTTGATCTAAGTTCTTTAAACATGTTGTAAATAAACTGTGTTTCCCCAGCAAAGCCTATTCCATAAAAATTACAGGAGGTAGGAATTGCTACTGACTTAATTTAGAGCAGCATGAGGCCTCTCATTAGTACAAGTGTTTTATTTTACTGTATATAATTTTAAAATGAATGCTCTTCATAAGGTTTGTTTTTTGGTGACCTCAGTAAGGCGCTTTTTATGGCAGGAAATACTGTGTCATCCTCTTCAAATAAACCAAATTACCAGTTTATAAAATCAAGGTAATTGGTTTTTACTTCCACAGCATTTAAAATGAACTCACTGAACTGCCTTGATGCACATTAGCATGTAAAAGCACCATCCCTTCCAAAAGTTCTGGAGAAGAACTGGATTAGCAATATCACAGTGAAGCTCACCAGAGGTCCCCAGGATTGTGAGGTACCTCATTACCACCTGCCCTTAGTGTGAAGGTGTCTTGTCTGTGTCTGCTGTGGATCAGCTCCCTGAAACGAAGAGCCTCTGACGGCACAAGCACTACCTTCCAGGTCTTTTGTGAAAGGCACACCCCAACCCTCAAATACTTGGAGCATTCCCTGCAGTGTCCAACCCCTTATCAACTGAACATTCACAGAATTCCCAGGTCTGCTGTTCCCAGAGCAACACGCCATCTTGTAAGATTCAGCTCTGGACCAGCATTTTGCTTAACACCACAGTACTTAGAAATATTTACAGTGAAAACAAGAACAAATTTATTATCACAGATTCAAGTAAGAGTGAGTCAGAATATTGGAAACAAATGGTTAGATGTAAAACAAACCAAAACCCCACACTTTCTAGAAACTAAACTTAACTAACCAGTTAACCTCCTGTGTAAAGAAGTTTATTTCACCCGAAGTTCTTTGTAGCATTTTCAACCAGGGTTGGCTGAGACCCTGCTTTCATGAATGCAAATGCTGTCTATTTATTCCATAGGTGCAGGTTGGGTGACCAGATAGCAAGTGTGAAAAATTGGGACAAGGCATAGGGACAATGAGGGGTAATAGGTAGCCTATATAAGACAAAGCCCCCAGTATCGGGATGGTCCTGATAATATTCGGATGTCTGGTCACCCTAGGTGCAGGATACCAGGGTGTCTTCTTTGCCTCTTAAAAATATCCCCAAAATTCATTGTCTGTTCTCTTAGACAAGATAACCTCCTGTGGCTTGTATTTTCCTCAGTGCTGCTTCCCTGCTGACTTTACATCTCTTTAACACCTGACTTCATATGTAAATGGTCGTCCATCCTATTAGCTTATGATGCTTAATTTACATCTTGACAGAGAGGTGCAGGTGCAGAGATACCAAAGCCAGCAAAGGGGTTTCTGACCTCCTATTTGGAGAAAAGCCTGTTGTTCACCTTTGCTGGTGACTAACACCTTGATACAGACTTTAAAAATATATTTTCAGTATATATTCATAACTGCTTCCCTAAACACCATTTGCTCAAGAAACTCCCTGAAAAAACACAAGAACAAATCCGCACAGACACACCCCTGGAACCTCAACCTGGGGTATTCTATCTGCTACCCAAGATCCATAAACCTGGAAATTCTGGATGCCCCATCATCTCAGGCATTGGCACCCTGACAGCAGGATTCTCTGGCTATGTAGACTCCCTTCTCAGGCCCTATGCTACCAGCACTCCCAGCTATCTTCAAGACACCACTGACTTCCTGAGGAAACTACAATCCATCGGTGATCTTCCTGAAAACACCATTCTGGCCACTATGGATGTAGAAGCCCTCTACACCAACATTCCACACAAAGATGGACTACAAGCCGTCAAGAACAGTATCCCAGATAATGTCATGGCAAACCTGGTGGCTGAACTTTGTGACTTTGTCTTCACCCATAACTATTTCACATTTGGGGACAATGTATACCTTCAAATCAGCGGCACTGCGATGGGTACCTGCATGGCCCCACAGTATGCCAACATTTTTATGGCAGATTTAGAACAACGCTTCCTCAGCTCTCGCCCCCTAATGCCCCTACTCTACCTGCGCTACACTGATGACATCTTCATCATCTGGACCCATGGAAAAGAAGCCCTTGAGGAATTCCACCATGATTTCAACAATTTCCATCCCACCATCAACCTCAGCCTGGACCAGTCCACACAAGAGATCCACTTCCTGGACACTACGGTGCTAATAAGCGATGGTCACATAAACACCACCCTATATCGGAAACCTGCTGACCGCTATTCCTACCTACATGCCTCTAGCTTTCATCCAGATCATACCACTCGATCCATTGTCTACAGCCAAGCTCTACGATATAACCACATTTGCTCCAACCCCTCAGACAGAGACAAACACCTACAAGATCTCTATCATGCATTCCTACAACTACAATACCCACCTGCTGAAGTGAAGAAACAGATTGACAGAGCCAGAAGAGTACCCAGAAGTCACCTACTCCAGGACAGGCCCAACAAAGAAAATAACAGAACGCCACTCGCCATCACCTTCAGCCCCAACTAAAACCTCTCCAACGCATCCTCAAGGATCTACAACCTATCCTGAAGGACGACCCATCACTCTCACAGATCTTGGGAGACAGGCCAGTCCTTGCTTACAGACAGCCCCCCAACCTGAAGCAAATACTCACCAGCAACCACACACCACACAACAGAACCATTAACCCAGGAACCTATCCTTGCAACAAAGCCCGTTGCCAACTGTGTCCACGTATCTATTCAGGGGACGCCATCATAGGGCCTAATCACATCAGCCACACTATCAGAGGCTCATTCACCTGCACATCTACCAATGTGATATATGCCATCATGTGCCAGCCATGCCCCTCTGCCATGTTCACTGGTCAAACTGGACAGTCTCTATGTAGAAGAATAAATGGACACAAATCAGACGTCAAGAATTATAACATTCAAAAACCAGTCGGAGAACACTTCAATCTCTTTGGTCACTCGATTACAGACCTAAAAGTTGCAATTCTTCAACAAAAAAACTTCAAAAACAGATTCCAATGAGAGACTGCTGAATTGGAATTAATTTGCAAACTGGATACAATTAACTTAGACTTGAATAAAGACTGGGAGTGGATGGGTCATTACACAAAGTAAAACTATTTCCCCATGTTTATCCCCCCTACCCCCCACTGTTCCTCAGATGTTCTTGTCAACTGCTGGAAATGGCCCACCTTAATTATCACTACAAAAGGTTCCCCACCCCCCGATCTCTTGCTAGTAATAGCTCACCTTAAGTGATCACTCTCTTGTTACAGTATGTATGGTAACACCCATTGTTTCATGTTCTCTATGTATATAAATTTCCCCACTTTATTTTCCACTGAATGCATCCGATGAAGTGAGCTGTAGCTCACAAAAGCTTTTGCTCAAATAAATTTGTTAGTCTCTAAGATACCACAAGTACTTCTTTTCTTTTTGCTAATATCTGTATATACATTTCACAACAATATTAATGACCTGTATGATGCCAGCTTTCATTTGTGACCTCACATGGTATTCTTTGTTGACGTAGAATGTACATACCAGAACCACAGCACTCCTTTGCCAGTTAGCATTAATAGGTTGTTGTATCACAATCACATCACCTTTGTTGGACTTTAGATTCACCATTATAAAGTGAATGGCGCAAATGTAATCCCTCTGCTTGGTGGACTCATAACTGGTTGCAATAATGCACAAGTGCTTTGGCTCCAGGGCACTCTTGGATGCACATATGTCATTCAGTCTTGTAAAAAGAAAAGGAGTACTTGTGGCACCTTAGAGACTAACAAATTTATTAGAGCATAAGCTTTCATGAGCTACAGCTCACTTTCTCACGAAAGCTTATGCTCTAATAAATTTGTTAGTCTCTAAGGTGCCACAAGTACTCCTTTTCTTTTTGCGAATACAGACTAACACGGCTGCTACTCTGAATTCAGTCTTGTGATATTGATGGTAGCATCTTGGATATGTCCTCTTTAAAAGTTTAGGGGTATGACTCCTATTGTCATTATTTATACACTTTAAAATTTCTCAGACAGAAATTTCTGTTACAGCAAAAATTAATTAATTTTGATGACTTGGCTGACATCGACGAGAGCAGAAAATTACATCTCATTTATTGACATGATAGGTAGAAAGCAGATAGACACCAATTATAGGAGCACAATATCTATGCCTTCCCTCTATTGCTTGTTGCTCCCCCAAAGAAGGAGTTCTGTTCTCCATTTAGAGGCATAAGGGCTCAGTAGGGGGTGCTTTTTGTGGTGATAACTAATAGAGACAGCAGCGGAAATGCTTTCTTTATATGACAGGTTTCAGAGTAGCAGCCGTGTTAGTATGTATTCGCCAAAAGAAAAGGAGTACTTGTGGCACCTTAGAGACTAAATTTGTTAGTATCTAAGGTGCCACAAGTACTCCTTTTCTTTTTTCTTTATATGGATGATCAAATTTTTCAAGAACACTTTCCACTGAGGCAGTGATAGATGTAGAAGCCAAAACTGCAAGTACATTTTGTGGACACTCTGCAAGCCTGGATAATAGTCTTTAGATTGTTCTGTATATCTTATCACCACGTACTCTCTGCCCAGGAATTGTACAATTGATTGTACCATGGAAGTCTTTTAGGATTATGAATAGCGTGGATATTGAATCAACAGAGGTGCTCTTAGAAGCAAGAATTAAATAAAAATAATCATGTTCCATGATCTTCCACAGCTGAAAAACTTCTCCTCCCCATGCCACCTCCTCCACTCTTTGTTGATTTCTAATGATTGCCTTGTTGGGATAGATCCTCAACTGGTATAAATTAGCACAATTCCACTGAAGTTAAAACAGCTATGCTAATTTACACCAGGGGGGGATCTGGTTCAAAAAGTCTAATTTATATGGCAACTCGAAAGATGGGGATGTGCTGTTTTTATTTGTGTGTAAAGCATGATGCACTCAAATGGTATGATTAAATAATCCCTACTAAAGTAAATGCTTTGCTTGGTGGCCCATGAGGATCAAGGAAAGTTTCCTCCTAGTATGAAAAGCCTTGTAGAAAACTAAGTATTAGGGTGTAAAAATGATAGTGGTGGGTCCCAGGGACTCAGCAGAGCATTGTGTGCTGTTCTTTTAAGAATACCATAGACTAACTCGAGCTTGTTTCCAGTATTCCCACATAGCCTGTTCCAAGGTCCATTTTTCTACTGTGGCTCCCTGATGATCAAACTGTTAGGCTTGCGGGAAGGGACTTCTAAAGAGACTAGGGGTGAAATCCTCACCGCTGCTATGGCCTGCTATGTAACACCAGACAATAGTGTCTATATGGCATAAAGGGGCCCTTAAAGTCTCTGTTCCAGCCAGGTTTCTCCAAGAGTAGCTGAAGCACTCCTACATTATGATATGTATGTTAGTATAAATGTAGACTGTTTTTGTTATAAGAACCGGATGGAATGGCAGGGCTATATTTTCCTTTAAGGTTTGGAATTATACGGAAGAGGTCAGAATGGCAAAACTCCAGTGAGCCTGGTGAGTTGCAGCAGAATTTGGTGCCCCCGAAAGACACTTCAGCAGTGGGGCTTGTGCAAGCTCTGTCTCAATCTCTCTCTGTGTTGGTTTCTGACAAAAGTTTTAACAAGATGCTCCAGTTTGAAAGAGCACCCTGCTCTGGGAGTGTAACGGAGGCATTGTGAGACTGTCTTGCAAAGACTGCTTTGCAAGCTCAGGCATAGGGGGCATGCCAGGGACAGGAGTAGCATGTGAGGCGGGGCTACAGAATGCAGCACTGTGGAGATTCGGAGGCAAAGCTGAAGTCCATAGGGAAGCCTGGAGAGGCTGCTGTAACTTAGACAAGCTCTCCAAGGCTGGCTGTTCCATTCCCCAGAAGAGACCAGTGTTGGGATGTTGCAAAGGTGGCTTAAAGCTACCAAAGCTCCCCTCCCCCTGGGCTGGGAGCTTGGTGGTGCACCGGAGGTGGTTTGACACCTTACTTGTAGAATCGTACTCTGCAAACTGGATATATCACAGTTTCTGGGCAAAAAGAAAAGGAGTACTTGTGGCACCTTAGAGACTAACAAATTTATTAGAGCATAAGCTTTCGTGAGCTACAGCTCACTTCATCGGATGCATTTGGTGGAAAAAACAGAGGAGAGATTTATATACACACACAGAGAACATGAAACAATGGGTTTATCAAGTGAGCTGTAGCTCACGAAAGCTTATGCTCTAATAAATTTGTTAGTCTCTAAGGTGCCACAAGTACTCCTTTACTGTAAGGAGAGTGATCACTTAAGATAAGCCATCACCAGCAGCAGGGGGGGAAAGGAGGAAAACCTTTCATGGTGACAAGCAAGGTAGGCTAATTCCAGCAGTTAACAAGAATATCAGAGGAACAGTGGGGGGTGGGGTGGGGGGGAGAAATAACATGGGGAAATAGTTTTACTTTGTGTAATGACAGATCCATTCCCAGTCTCTATTCAAGCCTAAGTTAATTGTATCCAGTTTGCAAATTAATTCCAATTCAGCAGTCTCTCATTGGAGTCTGGTATTTCTCCCCCCCACCCCACCCCCCACTGTTCCTCTGATATTCTTAGGTTTCAGAGTAGCAGCCGTGTTAGTCTGTATTCGCAAAAAGAAAAGGAGTACTTGTGGCACCTTAGAGACTAACAAATTTATTAGAGCATAAGCTTTCGTGAGCTACAGCTCACTTCATCGGATGCATATATGATATTCTTGTTAACTGCTGGAATTAGCCTACCTTGCTTGTCACCATGAAAGGTTTTCCTCCTTTCCCCCCCCTGCTGCTGGTGATGGTTTATCTTAAGTGATCACTCTCCTTACAGTGTGTATGATAAACCCATTGTTTCATGTTCTCTGTGTGTTTATATAAATCTCTCCTCTGTTTTTTCCACCAAATGCATCCGATGAAGTGAGCTGTAGCTCATGAAAGCTTATGCTCTAATAAATTTGTTAGTCTCTAAGGTGCCACAAGTACTCCTTTTCTTTTTGCGAATACAGACTAACAGGGCTGCTACTCTGAAACCTGTCATATTTCCCCATGGTATTTCCCCCCCCCCACCCCACCCCCCACTGTTCCTCTGATATTCTTGTTAACTGCTGGAATTAGCCTACCTTGCTTGTCACCATGAAAGGTTTTCCTCCTTCCCCCCCCCCCCCCCCGCTGCTGGTGATGGCTTATCTTAAGTGATCACTCTCCTTACAGTGTGTATGATAAACCCATTGTTTCATGTTCTCTGTGTGTGTATATAAATCTCTCCTCTGTTTTTTCCACCAAATGCATCCGATGAAGTGAGCTGTAGATCACGAAAGCTTATGCTCTAATAAATTTGTTAGTCTCTAAGGTGCCACAAGTACTCCTTTTCTTTTTGCGAATACAGACTAACACGGCTGCTACTCTGAAACCTGCATTGCTTATGTTGACTGTTTCTGCTTTTCAGAAGCCATCCCACAGTGTCCCACATTGACAGTTAAATCGGTGCAAGTGATAAGTTGATGTAACCTAGGTCAACTTAATTTTGTAGTGTAGACTTGCCGTAAATGTCGGGACATGAATATTCCTCAATCTTTGGGAAAGTTTAGATATGGATCCAAAATGCACAGCTTATCCCTGTATCTGTCTAGAAACTGAATCCACAACAGCTACAATATAGTTAAATCATATGTTGATTAATGAGTTGGATAAATTCTGCCTGTGGAAGTGTGCATATTGCATGAGGATGCAATATGGGTCTGGTAACTGCTCAGATACAATAGTAATGAGGTCAGTGTCAGTGCCTAGGTAGATTAGGTGAGGAGCATTATGTTGAAATATTGTTAGTTCAGTGAGTTATTGTTATTACTGCAAAATGAATTTGAATTGGTTGGAGATCTTCACTGGAGAATTTCTTCAGTCTATGTGGGAATTTCCACTGGTAGAAAGCTGATGGTGTGGCTCTCCCAGCTCCAACACTGGAAAGCCCCCTCCTTAATATAAGTGCAGGGAGGGGACATGGTATAGAATCATAGAATCATAGAATATCAGGGTTGGAAGGGACCCCAGAAGGTCATCTAGTCCAACCCCCTGCTCAAAGCAGGACCAAGTCCCAGTTAAATCATCCTAGCCAGGGCTTTGTCAAGCCTGACCTTAAAAACCTCTAAGGAAGGAGATTCTACCACCTCCCAAGGTAACGCATTCCAGTGTTTCACCACCCTCTTAGTGAAAAAGTTTTTCCTAATATCCAATCTAAACCTCCCCCATTGCAACTTGAGACCATTACTCCTCGTTCTGTCATCTGCTACCATTGAGAACAGTCTAGAGCCATCCTCTTTGAAACCCCCTTTCAGGTAGTTGAAAGCAGCTATCAAATCCCCCCTCATTCTTCTCTTCTGCAGACTAAACAATCCCAGCTCCCTCAGCCTCTCCTCGTAAGTCATGTGCTCTAGACCCCTAATCATTTTTGTTGCCCTTCGCTGTACTCTTTCCAATTTATCCACATCCTTCTTGTAGTGTGGGGCCCAAAACTGGACACAGTACTCCAGATGAGGCCTCACCAGTGTCGAATAGAGGGGAACGATCACGTCCCTCGATCTGCTCGCTATGCCCCTACTTATACATCCCAAAATGCCATTGGCCTTCTTGGCAACAAGGGCACACTGCTGACTCATATCCAGCTTCTCGTCCACTGTCACCCCTAGGTCCTTTTCCGCAGAACTGCTGCCGAGCCATTCGGTCCCTAGTCTGTAGCGGTGCATTGGATTCTTCCATCCTAAGTGCAGGACCCTGCACTTATCCTTATTGAACCTCATTAGATTTCTTTTGGCCCAATCTTCCAATTTGTCTAGGTCCTTCTGTATCCTATCCCTCCCCTCCAGCGTATCTACCACTCCTCCCAGTTTAGTATCATCCGCAAATTTGCTGAGAGTGCAATCCACACCATCCTCCAGATCATTTATGAAGATATTGAACAAAACGGGCCCCAGGACCGACCCCTGGGGCACTCCACTTGACACCGGCTGCCAACTAGACATGGAGCCATTGATCACTACCCGTTGAGCCCGACAATCTAGCCAGCTTTCTACCCACCTTATAGTGCATTCATCCAGCCCATACTTCCTTAACTTGCTGACAAGAATGCTGTGGGAGACCGTGTCAAAAGCTTTGCTAAAGTCAAGAAACAATACATCCACTGCTTTCCCTTCATCCACAGAACCAGTAATCTCATCATAAAAGGCGATTAGATTAGTCAGGCATGACCTTCCCTTGGTGAATCCATGCTGACTGTTCCTGATCACTTTCCTCTCCTCTAAGTGCTTCAGGATTGATTCTTTGAGGACCTGCTCCATGATTTTTCCAGGGACTGAGGTGAGGCTGACCGGCCTGTAGTTCCCAGGATCCTCCTTCTTCCCTTTTTTAAAGATGGGCACTACATTAGCCTTTTTCCAGTCATCCGGGACTTCCCCCGTTCGCCACGAGTTTTCAAAGATAATGGCCAAGGGCTCTGCAATCACAGCCGCCAATTCCCTCAGCACTCTCGGATGCAATTCGTCCGGCCCCATGGACTTGTGCACGTCCAGCTTTTCTAAATAGTCCCTAACCACCTCTATCTCTACAGAGGGCTGGCCATCTCTTCCCCATTTTGTGATGCCCAGCACAGCAGTCTGGGAGCTGACCTTGTTAGTGAAAACAGAGGCAAAAAAAGCATTGAGTACATTAGCTTTTTCCACATCCTCTGTCACTACCTTGCCTCCCTCATTCAGTAAGGGGCCCACACTTTCCTTGGCTTTCTTCTTGTTGCCAACATACCTGAAGAAACCCTTCTTGTTACTCTTGACATCTCTTGCTAGCTGCAGCTCCAGGTGCGATTTGGCCCTCCTGATATCTTTCCTACATGCCCGAGCAATATTTTTATACTCTTCCCTGGTCATATGTCCAACCTTCCACTTCTTGTAAGCTTCTTTTTTATGTTTAAGATCCGCTAAGATTTCACCATTAAGCCAAGCTGGTCGCCTGCCATATTTACTATTCTTTCGACTCATCGGGATGGTTTGTCCCTGTAACCTCAACAGGGATTCCTTGAAATACAGCCAGCTCTCCTGGACTCCCTTCCCTTTCATGTTAGTCCCCCAGGGGATCCTGGCCATCTGTTCCCTGAGGGAGTCAAAGTCTGCTTTCCTGAAGTCCAGGGTCCGTATCCTGCTGCTTACCTTTCTTCCCTGCGTCAGGATCCTGAACTCAACCAACTCATGGTCACTGCCTCCCAGATTCCCATCCACTTTTGCTTCCCCCACTAATTCTACCCGGTTTGTGAGCAGCAGGTCAAGAAAAGCGCTCCCCCTAGTTGGCTCCCCTAGCACTTGCACCAGGAAATTGTCCCCTACGCTTTCCAAAAACTTCCTGGATTGTCTATGCACCGCTGTATTGCTCTCCCAGCAGATATCAGGAAAATTAAAGTCACCCATGAGAATCAGGGCATGCGATCTAGTAGCTTCCGTGAGTTGCCGGAAGAAAGCCTCATCCACCTCATCCCCCTGGTCCGGTGGTCTATAGCAGACTCCCACCATGACATCACTCTTGTTGCACACACTTCAGAACTTAATCCAGAGACACTCAGGTTTTTCCACAGTTTCGTACCGGAGCTCTGAGCAGTCATACTGCTCCCTTACATACAGTGCTACTCCCCCACCTTTTCTGCCCTGCCTGTCCTTCCTGAACAGTTTATAACCATCCATGACTGTACTCCAGTCATGTGAGTTATCCCACCAAGTCTCTGTTATTCCAATCACGTCATAATTCCTTGACATCACCAGGACCTCCAGTTCTCCCTGCTTGTTTCCAAGGCTTTGTGCATTTGTATATAAGCACTTGAGATAACCTGTTGATCGCCCCTCATTCCCAGTATGAGGCAGGAGCCCTCCCCTCATAGACATTCCTGCCTGTGCTTCCTCCCGGTATCCCGCTTTCCCACTTACCTCAGGGCTTTGGTCTCCTTCCCCCGGTGAACCTAGTTTAAAGCCCTCCTCACTAGGTTAGCCAGCCTGCTGGCAAAGATGTTCTTCCCTCTCTTCGTAAGATGGAGCCCGTCTCTGCCCAGCACTCCTCCTTCATGGAACACCATCCCATGGTCAAAGAATCCAAAGCCTTCTCTCCGACACCACCTGCGTAGCCATTCGTTGACCTCCACGATTCGACGGTCCCTACCCAGGCCTTTTCCTTCCACGGGGAGGATGGACGAGAACACCACTTGCGCCTCCAACTCCTTTATCCTTCTTCCCAGAGCCACGTAGTCCGCAGTGATCCGCTCAAGGTCATTCTTGGCAGTATCATTGGTGCCCACGTGGAGAAGCAGGAAGGGGTAGCGATCCGAGGGCTTGATGAGTCTCGGCAGTCTCTCCGTCACATCACGAATCTTAGCCCCTGGCAAGCAGCAGACTTCTCGGTTTTCCCGGTCAGGGCGGCAGATAGATGACTCAGTCCCCCGGAGGAGAGAGTCCCCGACCACCACCACCCGCCTTCTCCTCTTGGGAGTGGTGGTCGTGGAACCCCCAACCTCAGGACATCGCATCTCATGCCTCCCAACCAGCGGAGTCTCCTTCTGCTTTCTCCCCCCAGACATATCATCTGGTCCACTCTCCGCATTGGTACCTGTGGAGAGAACATGAAAGCGGTTAGTTACCTGTGTCTGTGTTACTGGAACCCGGACATTCCGCTTACCTCTTCTGGAGGTCACATGTTGCCAAGCTTCTTCACTGGCCTCTTGGCTCCTCTGTGCAACCTGCTCTATATCTTTAGAGCTTTGTGCCCCTAGAAGGCTATCCTGAGTTTGGTCCAGAAAATCCTCAGTCTCTCGTATACAACGCAGGGTCGTTACCTGTTGCTCCAGACCTTCAATCTTTTCTTCCAATATGGAGACCAGCTTGCACTTTGTACAGACAAAGTCGCTTCTGTCCTGTGGAAGAAAGAGATGGGATGGAAAGATGGAGCTAGGCTCAGCTGTGCCCAGTTCTCCTTCGGCATAAAGACCCTGACACACCTTTCATCAGGTTGTTAGTTAAAACTGCCCCCTGCCCGCCTCCCAAAAAAACTTTTAACTTGTACTACATCCATGTGGCTGAGACTCAGGGAGTTGCAACCAGTCCCCTGATAGCACCCTGAGCTCAATGAGTTCAATGGGCAGCCAAAATGAATATGTTGATAAGGGAGGAATGTAGAGGTTGAGAGAGGGTGAAATTAAAAAAAAAAGTTGGTAATGGGAAAAGAAGCAGATGTGTTGGCAGTAGAACGCGTGTCTCCTGATTCCAAATCCTGTGTCCTATTCACTGGATCATACTTTCTCTGTGAACAGTGGTGTAGACTGACAGATTTTTTTTCTACCAGCAGCCAGAAGACGGGGCTCTGATGGTGGGTATTTTCATAGATCTAAATGACATACAATTGCTAATGAGGCTAAGAACTGAACAACAGTGCGTAAGCATGCAGTTGGACTCGTGCCTCTGGAAATTACATGTCAAAATCAGATGAACTACAGGAACCTCTTGGGGCTCCACTTTTACTCTAGTGTAGCTCTGTTGATTTCTGTGGAATTATACCAGCCTAAATCTGGAGTAATACAGCAGAGAATCAGGCCCTTGATTTTGTTCTTTGATATCTTCCAGTTAAATAGAGCAGTAGCCAGATAATTAGTAAAACAAAGCAGAAAGATATTGGTTGATCATAGAAAGTGCCAGTCAGATGCATTTCTAATAAAAGAAATGTAAAATGTATGTATATGTGTATACACACCCACATATCATTTTTTTTTGTAATTGCCAGAATCTAAGAGAAGAAAAAACTTGCTGTTTCCTGTCCTATTTAGTGCACTGTTTCAGTCTCTGTCTGTGTCTTTATTTTTATCATTGGCAAGATGAAAGCAGCTATTTCAAGCAAAAGGTGTGTAATGCTATGGAAGACAACTGAGTGTATTCGTAAAATGTACTCAGCAGAGAGCCTATTGCAGTATCTTTCCTCTCTTCCGTGCTACTGCAGAGCTAAAAGTGATTGATAATTATCATAGTTACTGTACAATTTGGCTATGATTTTATAGTTGCAGCCATGGCATTGATCTTCAGTTGAATGAGATAATGCTTGTATGCTCCCTTTCTAACCTGCCAAGAGCGATGTACTATTTGTATCTGTAGAGTCATATAAAATGAATACTTGCTTGAATCCAGATTTTAACAGAGAGGTTTTATATAGTTATATTCCTACTCATTTCAAAGAACATACTTAATTTTGTAAGGGAAATACAGTGAGACATATTAATCTAGGTGCAATTTTAACAGTATTACTTTTACCAATATTACATGCTGCAGCATCTACTTTTTCACCTGTTTAATATTGTACAAAACTTTTGTTAAAATGTGCAAAACTTTGGAAAGATGGCATTACTGATGCTGATGAGCTAATTCATGTGAGGAAATGTCAATGAAACATTTTATAAAATAAAACATTGTCACTCAAGTAGTCAGAAACAGCAAAAGAAACAGTGGTTTGAAATACAAGATAGTTTCTTCCTGCTTCTTGTAGCATGGATCAAAATTAACGCTGTTCTAGCACAACTTGGAGCCAAGCAAGTTCAGTTTTTGGCTCAACAAATGTATTAAGATATGTACAAACCTTTCATGTACTTTTTTTCTGTTGAGATTAGAGAGGAACAGTAAAAAGAAGATTAGGGGAAAGGTTTGCCTTAAACCAGGAAATTTGATTGCTGGAGTTTTCTTACACAATCAACTAAACATGCAATTCTTGTTGCAAGAACAGTACAACTTGCCATTTTTCTCTGAGGTTTTTAGGTTTCTAGACACCCGAAACTCAATATGAAACCAGGGAGTTATGAAACCAGATAGATCACACACACCAGAAAGGTTTGCTGAAACTTGTGAACACTGAAGCTGATTGGTTTCACCTAGCTCTACTTGAAAATGTGAGCTCCTATCCCACATTGGTCAGATTCTCATTTACACTAAGGCCTCTTTACACCATTCTGTCACTGCAAAGGGGCCTTAAAATGAGATTCATTACTATTACAATCACATTAAGGTCCCTTTACACTGCCACAGTGGTATAAAATGGCCTTAGTGTAAATAAGAATAAGTCCCATTATAGAAATGACCATGTAGATTGGAATCCCAGCTGGCATGCTGGTAAAAAAACAAACAAACAAACAAACAAAAAACCCTGAGTGGATAGGGAATTCTCTCCTGGGAAGAGGCATTGTGGGGAAGCTAGCAGTGCCTGAGCTACAGCTATTCTATGCACAAAGAAAGGACTTTGATTTCCAAGGTTATCAATCAAACACCTAACATTAGCACAATCTGTGGATTCAGATGACTCAGGAAGAAATAGCGCAGATGTGGAGGCTTTCACCTCTAAATCACCGGTATGAATCTAGCCCAGGTCAGTAACATCTGAAACTCATTACTATTCCACATGCTATCCAGTGACTTGTGTGAAATGAGTTAGTAATTTCAGTCCAGTTCCTGGCAGACAAGGTATCTTCATCACAGAAACCATCTTCACATATGGCATTTCTGGCAACGTTATTGGCAGTCCCAGTAGAGAAGACAATTACTGAAGATGAGGCTGACCTGGGGTTATTATTTGTGTGTGTTATTAAGCAATGGCAGGGAACCCGAGCATTTAGGTAGGTGCTTATGTGTTGTTTTGTACATAAAAATATAAATTTGCAAATATGCCAGTGATTTAACAGTGAAAGGCTCTATATTCTACTTCCATTCTCCTAAGCCATATAATGAATGTTTTGAAGAAGCAAGTATATAGAAGATACTGATTTTTTAATTTTATTTATTACTTGTATTTGGTAGTATCCACAAGCACTGACATCACTTGTGAGAAAACTCCGTTCCTGTCCTGAAAACTTTACAATCTAAGATTTTCACAGAGATAAATGATCAGATTATGATTTCCAAATGCAATATTCCAGGATTTGAGTATCTGATATATTATTTGGCTTTGTCAGTGTTACACTAGTCTATGATGATGATGTTTAGTTAGTGCCAACACTGTGCTTTGCCCTGGAAAGCTTACAGTCTAAGATCCTGATTTGGCCAGCTCTTATGCACATGCTATTGAGTAGTCCCATTGGCTTCCCACAGTAGTAAAGAAAAGCACAAACACAACTGTTGGCAGGATCAGGGCTTAAGGCTCTAATCCTGCAAACCTGCAGGCCTGTTTGTCCTAACCACATTGCTCAGTGCTGGGAAAAATTTCACTCCCTGTGTGACACTGGTCAACCTAACCCCCATTGTAGACTCAGGTAGGTGGATAGAAGAATTCTTCTGTTGACCTTGCTACTACCTCTTGGAGAGATGGATTACTAACTTTAATGGAAAACCCTGTTCAGTTTATGTAGGAAACATCTACATTACAGCTTTTCGGTAGTATCCACAGTAGCATAGACACACACTTATGCATGTGCATTACTTTACTCACATGAGTTAGTCCTCTTGACTTGAGTGGGGGCTAATCACATGTGTACAGTCTAACACAGAGATAAGTGTTTGCAAGGTCAGAGCCTGAAAGGTAGATACGGAGAAGGGATCCATAGGGAAATCCAGAGGTGGGGATGACTTAGAGGGTTTTTTTTTTCTTTTCCACAATGATTTTTTTAAAAACCTTACTTCTAATGAGCATAGTGGAATGAAAATATCTATATACACATATATCTGTATGGGAAGGCAAATAAATGTAGAGATTCAATTGTTACAAAAAGAACAGTGTGACTATGCTAGGAATATATTTTACTAATAAAATAACTCATTCCTCCCACTCCTCTCCCCCTTTGCCCTGCTGTTCCATTCCTCACTGTGGCCTGGAGAGCAGATGATTTTGAAAAACCAAGGGCCAGATTCTGAACTCCAGATAGGCTGGAGTAACTCCAGAATAACTCCCCTGACCTGTAGGGGATTACTGCAGATTTATTCTGGTGTACCTGAGACCAGAATCTGGTCTAAAGTGTTTAATTCCTACCATTGTGGTGTCCTGCTGCTTTACTGAGGCTGCTGTCTGCTACACACAGCACTTTCTGTCATTCAGTAAGAGGAAGCACAGTGTGTGCTCTGAAGCTGGATTAGCAGCTTAATGTTAGTAAGGACAGCACAGCGATAAGGACTTGAAAACAATTTATTTTTAAAATCTTGCTTCCTCTTTCTCCCCCCAAGTCACAGCTAGGGGAAGTTATATAGGATGCGTGAGGGCTCTGGAGGAACCAGCACCAGGTGTGAAGAGGATGGAGTGTGGAGTAGATCTGTGGATTCCCACACACCAAACAGGAAGTTCACATTCACTTTCTGAATTCAATGAGAAATGTGCAGGCTCAGCACCTCTGGCAGTAAGTCAGTGTGATGTGCAGGGCCGGATTTACACCCCGTAGGCCCAGCATCTTCAGCGACTCCTTGCCTAGAGCTGACCTTCGTGTTTTCCATAAAAAATGAAACTTTGAACTCATGTTTAGCTTTTAGGCACCCCTGGAATGCTGGCACCCTAGGCACCTGCCTATTGTGCCTAATTGGAAATCTTGCCATGGTGATGTGGCAGAATGAGCACTGAGTTAGAAGCCAGGAACCCCCAAATTTGAATCCTGGCTGCCACTGACTCACTGTTGGAGGCCAGGCAGAACAGACTGTTTCAATTTACTGGGCAACGGTAAGATGAAGACCTAGTATTTACCCACTTAACCCCCAGGAGTGTTGTGAAGATTAATTGGTTTCAGTCTTACAGTGTGTTGAACATATGAAGTGCTATATAAATGCTAAGTACTCTGAAAAATCAGCTTAGATGTCTCAAGATGGGTGCCTGATCTTGATTAAAACAAATGTCGGTGGCTGCACAGTTTGTTTTATGGTAAAGGCACGCCCAGGTACATTCTCTGCTTTGCTGTGATGTTGCTACAGGATACAATGATCTTTTCTCCAAACTGTAGGGGATGTTTGAACAATTCAGTACTATTAAGCTATACAATATATTTTTAAAGGATCCATTTGGATTTGTACAAATAATGCCAAAGTTTTAACCCTGAGTGTCCTGAGTCTTTTAAATACAATGTCATCACAACCCAAGTCACTCAGGGCTACCCTAGATTACTGTCTGTTCTGTTGTCACAAACATAAGGCCCAGGAAAAAATGGCAGGAGTGAGGAGCAGATGACCCTTTTACCGCACTGTCATCTATAGATTTTTTTACCCTTTGGAGGCAGAGTTTCATTTCAAAAGGCACCAAGTTCTACTTGGCACCATTTCGGAACAGACCCTGAAAACAGGGGCTCCATTCTCATTCAGAAGTGTAATGAAATGGGTAAATACATTCCTTGAGCAGTGAATGAGTCCAGAGATTGGGGTGCTGGAATTCTGATGCTAGCAATGGATTCTGCAGGAACGTTGGAACTGCACACACTTGCATGTTTTTTATTGATGCAACATATTTCATGACAAAAATCTGTTGGATATTTACCCCTGTGGTCCCCAAAATTTTTACAGTTGTGCCCCCCTCATCTTTGTCTGCCGCCTCCCCCAGGAGCTGAGGCCGGGAGTAGGCTCACAGCTTGGGGGCTGGGAGGGCAGGCAGGGGAGCTCAGACAGAGGCAAATGGGTCAAGGCTGGGTCTGGGGCTGGGAATGGAGCCGCAGCTGGGGGACAAAGGTGGGGACAAGGATGCAGGCAGGCTGGGAGCAGAGCCAAGGCCAGGAGGCTGCAGCCTGGGATGGGACTGGGGCTGGGGCTGCCAAGCCCGGGCTGGGAGTGGAGCTATGGCCAGGCGCTGGGGCTGATGCTGAGGCTGAGGGCCGAGCTGGGAGCAGAGCAGGGCTGGGTGGCGCTCCTTCCTCACTCCGGCCTCCCCCACCCCCGAATGTTCAGGGTACACCCCACAGTTTGGGGACCTCTGATTTACCCTTCCTGTGGAAATGATCTGTGAAGGGCAAAAGTATTTAAATATGTACTTAAAACCCTTGTGAAATTTCACTGAAAAAGGCTTACTGTGCATGAGCAATAGCCTCTTTTTAAAGGTTATTCTATTGTCTGGTTTCCTTCTTCCTCTCACACTCCCACATCCTTCCCCACCAAAATGTATTATATCTTGGTCTGCTCAATTTCCAGACATCAGTTTTTCACTGTTCACCATTGCACCAAGTCACAGCTGTATCTGGTGAAGAACATCCCCTCCCTCCATTTCAAACTTCAACAATTGTTTTCATTGCGCTTTGGGTAGGGGAGGAAGGATTTGAGGCAGAAAAATATCTCTGTTAGAATGAGACCTTTTATGTCACTTTTTTGTCTGTGGTGAATTTTGCCGCCGAGTTGTAAGCCCTTGAAATAAGAAGTTTAAAAAGGAAACGCTTAACTGGAGTTTTTTAAATGCATTGCATAAGACAGGGAAGAGAGTCATCTAGTGGCTTCTTAACATTCCTTCCTTCCTATGTTTCCCCTTTTGGTAAAGATATTAGTTTGCTCTGTTCTTAAAGGAGTGCCTTTTTCCTGTGCTAGTTATTCTTTTTCAAATAACAAATGAGCATATTTACTCAAATTTTATTTTTTATTATTTTATTATATTATATATAGTATACTACTATAATAGTATAATATATAATATAATATAAGTATAATACTATATACAGTATTATATTTACTCATATTTACACAGATTTTTTAAACCCACCTTGTCACTCCGCTTATTGTGAGAAACTCTGAATGTTCAACACTCCTCTCAATTTCTCAAAGGGCTTGTCTCAGTTACATTTACTTTTTTTGGTTTTATTTTTGTAGCAATGGGAATAACCATAATATTGTCTTCTGGGTCTCTTTTGTTACTGGAAACAATTTGCAGTCAAGGACTGAATAAGGTTATAACAGATCTACTGTTGCCTGGTGGAAATTTTGTTGTTTTATTTATTTTTAACTCTAAGAAAATGCTCAGTGTTGTCTGTCCATAACCCATTATGACTTTGTATTGCATTCCATTTTTATTTCCTGCAACGCTCCACTTGTCCTAGTCCTGGACTTCTACCGAAAATAAGTATGAAATTGCTCATGGTTTTATGGCATGGACATGTATGACAGTATATTGTAATAGAGGTTAGAGGGAGAATTTGAACTCAAGTTGCCAAAGGTGAAAGCCCAGAACTTTAACCAAATGGGCCATCTAACTTTTGGAGTGAAGTGGCTGAGAGTCAAATACAGACTAACACGGCTGCTACTCTGAAACCTATCATAACTTTGTTCCTGTCTCTCCAGGCTCTCAGCTTTGACCTTTTGTTGAACCTCTTCTTTAGGCCTATATTCAACTATAGTTTATATTTTACAAGTTCTGCAGGCAAATAAGAACTCTGAAGTTCTGCTCTTTTGTATGTTTATGAGGAACCTCTTTATTGTCCATGGCCTTTCTGAAGAATCTTTTAAGTAGTTTTATTCCTTTTTCAGGCTGTCCAATGAGCTTTTGAAATAAAGGCTTGTTGTTATGTATTAGAATTTGTGTGTTTGGGGAGACCGTTACAATTCTTGACTACAAAATCAGGGCCTCTTGTCAGTATCCATAACTGTACACTCTGCCCTTGAAAAAATTATGTTAGCATGCAAGATAACTTGGCTTGCCGATGGATCATTCAAGAAGGCTGCTTTGGGATACGAGTCACAATCAAAAGGTAATTGTTTCTTTCCAAATGGAATAAATCAGTCCTGATCTTCTGCTGTTATATTTCAAGTTTCCTATGAGGTCTCACCGTTTCCAATTGTGTTATCCCCTTTATTTGAATCTGTCCTTTTGCCAGGTGTCACTTTTAAACACTCTGTTCCCTTATTCCTTGGCACGCAGTAGGCTAAATTTTGTTATTATGTATGCTGGTGTAAATCTGGAGCAATTCAGTTGAAACAAATGGAATTACTCCAAATTTGCAGCCCTTGTCAATGGGATTAGAATTTGGTCTGGCGGATCAGTATGGTATTTTGATCTGATTCTGATATCACTTATGCTGGTTTTAACATTGGTGTGAGATCAGAATCAAGACCTATGGCTCTACACTATAGCTATAAGAGAAATGTGGTGGCTGTAATGAAATGATCCCTGTATAGTTTAATTCTAGAAAGGGCTTTGAGGATTGTGAAAGGCCCTATATAAGAAAACAAAACAAAAAGATAATTCTTTATCTAAGTTAGACTGCTTTTTTTCTTTAAAAATACTTTCCTAAAGACTGAAAACTAAGTTCAAAAGTGTAGGCTTACATTCAGTCAGGTTTAGGCTTAGCTATGGGTACACTACTGTACTTATCTGTTGCAGAATCTTTCTTTGCTGCTTGTGTCAATAAACTGCTACTTCTGTTTGGAAAGAGTGAGGTGCCTGTGGATTTCAAAATAATTTCCCACAATGTTACGGTATTGGTATGTGTTTACTACTGAAAAGGGTATCTGCAGCAATTAAGTGTTTTACAGATGGATATATAGTATTGTATATGCCAAAGCTAAGAAATATCTCTATTGTTTTAGCCTGAGTTTCTGAAGACAGTATAATGTGCCACTCCAAGTTTTTAAAGGTTGCAGTAAAAGATTTATGATCTATATCTTATAGCATGTGTGACTCATAATAAATGTATTCCAAAGGTATAGTGCCATGTCCAGCAGTGATTGCTCCAATAAATGGGTCTTCCTCTGCAATACAGTCATTTGTAACCACATAACAGCTTTACTTTCTGTCTGGAAAGGCACAGTTTTGTCAAAATGTTTTATGCCACTACATCTCTCTCAACATTTCCAGAAAGCATGGCAGTTGTTGGTTTCATATTACTCCCACGTTTTAATACGACACAGCATCATAGGTTTTCTCCTTTTTATGCCAAGCCTTCTTGACATTGCTGAGACTTAAAATAAATGAATACATAAATAAATAATAAAAACAGTAGCTTATACTGGATATAAATGGGAAAATTTCACAAACATTGCAATGCATCAAATTACAGAATTCTTATCACACTTATTTAGAGAGCATCCCCTACTTATTATAGCCACTTTTTTTTTTTTTTTTTTGGTACTTGTTTCAGTGGTCACAGCTATTATTTTTGGAACTGTCTCTCTTGCTTAGTCTTTAAATATAAGAACACTCGGGTTATCTGCAGAGCCATTTTTCTGGCTGTCGTATAACTGTAGCTACAGATTCAAGTGAAGAACCGTGCTGTCTCAAGTGTGTGAGATCTATCGAATGTCTACAATAGTTTTTGGGTGGTTTCTTTCAGAAGAGATCAGGGGTCCTATGCCTGGCATAATATTACTGCCCATCTCTGCTGATGGCAGCTTTGGGTGGGAATGGCCTAAATAGGCCAGGAAAGGTAGTCTTGTGATCAAAGCACAGGCTGGAGTGAAGAAATCTTGGTTCTTTTCCCAGTTCTGCCACACACTTCCTGTGTCACACCGAAGTACTATAGTTTCCCCAGGTGTAAAATCAGGGTGGTAATATATGCCCACATCACAGGGATATCAAGATGTTTTATTCATTACTGATTTTAAAGCACAATCAGTGCCTTGCGTTAAAGACAAAGCATTGTGAATGTAAGGGGACTGTTGCCCCCTTACTAACATTAAGTGGGGGTGTTTTGGTTGGCTAGCTCCCAGTACTAAAAAGGGGGAAGGGTTGTTGGGGAATCAGGAACAATGGGGAGAGGCCAATGCTCCAGGTCAGCCTGAATGACAGGGTGGGCAGGCTAATCAGGGAGTCAGGAGGCCAGGGAGGTCCCGTCCTCTGTGTGAGCTGGAATTGCCTGGGTCAGAGAGAGTGGGGCCGAGGTAAGGAGAAAGCAGGGGCCCACGCTGAGCTGGGGAGCAGAGCTGTGCCAGATCCAGAGAGAGTAGACCCTGTCCCAGGAGCAGAGCTGCAGCCCCAAAGCCAGAGGCACAGCCCAGAGAGAGCAGACTTGCCCTGGGAGGAGAGCTGCAGCAACCAGAGCCAGAGGGGCCAGAAAAACAGCCCAGGAAGCAGGTCAGTGCTGGGAGCAGAGTCACAGAAGCAGCCCAGGGAGCTGGAGGCAGAGCAGCAGCAGCAGTGCAGAGACAGAGTGGTGCAGCTGGGGCTGGAGCAGTCTGGAGCTGGGTGCGGTGAGCAGCTGAGGAGACCGAGGGGGACCCTGGGCAGCCGGCCCTGCACAGGGAGACGCCTCAGCCAAGAGGCTCTGCAGGCCAGGCTTGGATCGTAACTCTGACAGGACGGGGGCGACACTGGAAAGAAGGGTCCTACCATTTAGGGCCTGAGAGCGTGTGGCCACCACCAGAGCAAGTGTCCAACCCACAGCATCCCTGCAGCACAGCCAGGGCCGGAGAAGAAGGCCTGGGACTTACAAGGAACAGCCTGTGAACTGCCCGGACATTCCAGAGACACTGTTTGTGATGTTCCCTGCCACAGAGCCAGTTGATGTGTTTCCTTTAACCTTTCCCATTTTTCCTTATTCTTTTTAAAATTAATTGTTGATTAAATAACTTGCATTTGCTTTAATTTGCATGTAATGGTCAGTGAGTCAGAGAAGTGCCCAGTGCAGAGAGAGTACCCCGGAGTGGGGATACCCTAGACCCTGTCCTAGGTGACCACAGCAAGGTTGGGGGTCGAGCCCCCCAGGAATCCTGCGCCCAGCCTTGTTGGGTTACGAGGACTCTGCCAGACAGGAGATTGAAAGGGGAGTCCTCAAGGACAGGGAGGCCACTGAGTAAAGGAAGAGGGAGTGAGGACTTGGATCCTTTTGCTAGCCCACTTCACTGGGGTAGTGCAGAAGCCAGGAAAGTTCCCCACAATAGCGAGACTATTCCCCCGCTTACATGAATATTATTTATGCACTACTGTTCAGTAGAATACTAAATGTTTTTGTATGGCTGGGTAGGCGAGTGTGCACATGCACATTGTGTGCTAAGCTCAGTATGCAGTTGTCAGGTAAAATTTGCTTTGGTCACTTCTAGCCTCCTTTATTATTTCAGTGTCTTATATTTCATGTCTTACACAGAAGTTCTGTGCAGATTTACAACTTCTGAAGAATGCTGCAGCCTCATTTTGTACTAAAATGATGCATCCCCAGTACTTTTGATGATCCTTGCATTAGCCCCCAATGACATTTTGTATTTTCTTTAATATAACACATCTTACTTCCTGAGGCATTACGTAGTCCCAAGCTACCTTACCTTTATAACTTTGTACCTTTTCTTCTAAAGGTTGAGTCATAGTAAAGGTTTTTTGGGCAATTCTTAACTATTGAGGTAAATTTTTCTGGTCACAAGCTTTTAGTTGTTATAATGATCAGATTTGAAATTTCCTCTATTTACTGGTCTGTGATCCTTTTTAAAAAATTTCAATGGTCCAAATCCTGAAGATTTTAACTCAGTCCTTCCTGTGGCAGAACGCTCACTGAAGACAATTGGCAATTCGTGGCTCCGTTGAAGTCCAATGGCAGAGCTCCCATTGACTTCAGTAGAACCAAGAGTTCATCTAATTGGAATTCTTCTTCAGAGATGTCTGAGTAATACTGAATTAGAACATCAGGGTTTGACCCTAGGATTTGACCCTAGATGTTTAGTGTAATTATAAGGTGTACTTTTAAGTATTCCGTAAGTCTGCTACATGTGTATATTACAATTAGGGATGCTAGTGTGTAAGAGATTTCAATCTAAACTGAAGTGAAAATCTAATTTGCGTAACCTGGTTTATTCTTAAATGTCTGAGCTCTGTCAATTCTAATGTATTTGCAAAGTGGCCTTGGAGAACCATTGCAAAGAAGTGACTCTAAAAGAGTGGTACAGTAGATTGACTGATAAGATTATTGCAAGTGTTAATCATATGCTTCAGAATTGTGGGATTTCCCCCTGCATGGCTATTTTTGATGTCTAGACTTGTTTTCAGGTTATTTTGGACAACACAAAATAAAGACTATGAGTGTAACACATTGTGTTAATTACTAGGATTAACATATGAAAAAATGAAATCTAAATAGAAAAAAATAAAAGACAAAGATATTTTAAAAATATGTTCTTATTATGCCTGTTAGTTACATAGTATGTTCTCAAGCTTTTCTTAATTTTGTAAACCCCGAGGAAAAGATTGGTTAAAACGTATTTCTGTGCTGAAATGTCCCCAACCATCTGGACTCTGAGGACAACCTGCGCGTAAATTGATCTCCACTTATTTTTTTTCCTTTATCATTCACCGTTAATATTAACTATATATTTATGGAGGCTGTGACAAGTTTATTTAAAGTTTTGTACATTTCTATTTCAAAATATGTTAATTTTTGTCTTGGCTAAAATTTGGACATTTCTTAAAACTTTTATTGATATGGGCAGGACAGACTGGTGTCATGTTGGTGATACATGTAGGCCTGGTGCAATACAAAGGAGGAAGAAGAGATCTCATTTGTGAAGAAGGGGCCCATAGTTTGCTGCTGTGAAATGGCAGAGCTCTGTTAACTTCACTGAAGCTATGCCACTATCCACTAGCAGAGAATATGGCTCAGTTATTACAGTATATTTTTCACTGTTTTTTCTTCACTGCTGTTAAATATTTCTTCTGACAATTCTGTCCTCTTTCTAATGTGTTCAGCTGTATTTCTCTTTCCACAAATCCCTGAGATCCTTGTGAATTTTACCACTGCTACAAGCTTTGCTTGATATCATAGTTCTTTCACACTCACGAACTGTACTGCATAACATTGTACAAGTTGTACTACACAACCTTGTATAGAATCTTGTGATGCAGTGAACCCCTGCTGATGCATCTTCTAGTGCAGGGTTGGCCAACCTGAGCCTGAGAAGGAGCTAGAATTTACCAATGTACATTGCCAAAAAGCCACAGTAATAAGTCAGCAGCCCCCCATCAGTACCCCACCACCCACTCCCAGCACCTTCTGCCCACTGGCAGCCCCACCGATCAGCGCCTCCCTCTCCCTCCTTGCAACTCCTGATCAGCTATTTTGTTGCGTGCAGGAGCCTCAGGGGGGAGGGGGCGAGGGGGAGGAGCGAGGGAACGGCAAGCTCAGAGGAGGGGGTGGGAAGGGGTGGAGTGAGGGTAGGGCCCATGGCAGAGCCAGGGGTTGAGCTGTGAACACTCCCCGGCACATTGCATAGTTGGCACCAGTAGCTCCAGCCCCCGAGTCAGTGCCTATACAAGGAACTGCATATTAACTTCTGAAGAGCCACCTGTGGCCATAGGTTGGCCACCCCTGTTCTAGTGTTTATTTCAGAAAATAAAAATATAGGTAAGCCCAAGAAAGTGTTAACTGGTTTTTATCTCTCATTATTTGCTCTGATACTACAATATTTTCATTGTTGTTTCAGTTAGGATTAATTTTACCCATATGTATGGTACAAGATTGATCTGATGCAGAATGGCTACGCTTCTTGCACAAGCAGATTGATCATTAGCTCTTATTCACTAGTTTGCATCTCAGCTGTTCTGCTTTGAATCGATTGGCATTTCAGCTATACATATTTATATTTTATAAAATGTTGACTGTGGTTAGGCAGAACTTACATGCAATTACAACGTAAATACATTACAGTTACGGTTTTGATAATATGAATAAGTTATCAAAACCATCACTGTAATGTATTTACACTAGAATTGCATGTAAGTACTGCCTAACCACAGTCACCATTTTATAAGTATTAATATATATAATTAAAATGCCAGACGTGTGTGTGTGTGGTATTTGTCATGTACTGTATTATAAAACTCATTGAATTAATTAGCAATACAGTAAGAACAACTGACTAAAAAGAAAGATATTTGAAAAGAAACAGATAAGGAAATCTCTCTCTCTCTCTCTCTCTCGTGTGTGTGTGTGTCTGAGAGAGAGAGAGAGAGAGACTATGAAATATGTCTTAAAGGTAATTTTCTGTACCTAGAATATCTTCTCATTCTAGTCATGTTACTTTGTGGAATACATGCCTCCAAGGCTAGCATTGTAGTTATTTATAACTTACTTTAACCAACAGTAGATTCATGTTCTAAATCCAAAGAAATGACCTCAAGTATATCTGATGCTCTTCCTTGTCACATTTGTGAAAAGTATCTAGTTTGGACTAACAATGCGTACAAGAAATCAATCACTCTGTTCTATGTAATTTCAGAATCTCTATGTAGACACCACTAAGAAACCGTGCTCAGACCAAGCTACTGCTGTTTCAGAATTACAAGTTAGTTGTCAGAATGATTTAGTGCACTGGAAGAATGAGAACGACGTGACTGGGACAGCAACATTACTGGACACCAGTGTGATTAAAGGTCAGTTAAGCTTTATGATTTGAGTTATTAATATAGCAGCACTGAACCTCAGCCCTGATAAATGCTGGATGTGCGGAAGTATTCTGCATGATTCAATTGGACTGTGGATCAGTCAAAGGAGACAAAATGTGAACCTCTCTTTTCTTCCTGAATAAATGCCATAAGGCAAACTCCCAGCAGCAGCATGGTATTAAACTCAGTTTGACACTGCAGCATGAATATTCAGTGGTTCTCAGGAGCAGGCCTGCGTGGAAAAGATGCTGCATTCATCTACAGTCAATCTTTTTAAAAGACTGATGATTCAGCCCTGTTGGCAAAGCTGAATGAGTGAGTTGTGTAAAAATATTAAGATGTCTCAAGTCACATTTTTATATTTCTAAGAAAAAATTGAACTGAGAAAATTAATTGGCTTTTATTTATTTATACATTTTATGTATTGTGTGTTAGGATTTCCTATATATTTTCACCATCTGTTTTGGTGCTCTATTTTTTTTTTTTCAGAGCATGTTAAAGCTGAAAAGCTACGTGACATGGGGCCTGATCCAAAACCTATGAAGTCAATGAAATAACTGCCATTGATTTCAATAGGGTTTGGATCAGACTCATGGCCCATCTTAATGGTCCACCCATCATATCTATCTGATAATGGGACTTCCACATGTAGCATGTTTGCAGGACTGGGCCCTGAATGTCTATCTGCATGCAATCAGTTGAGTGGTTTCTGCTAGTAATATAAAAACATCACATAAAGCTTTTCTTTATTGCCTTGTCATTGAATGTGTGTGACTCCCAACTGTGAAATTCAGGACATTACTTTGAAAACCTTGCATATTGCAACTCCTCCAAAAATAACGTAGACAGCGTTCATAATAAGGGATTCATTATTAATGCTCTGAAAATAATTTGTTTGAGGGGAGAATTTCAAAGGCACAAGGGGCACCTAACTCCTGTTGAAAGATAATAGGAGTTTGTCACCTAGCTCCCATTTGTGCTGTCACAGTCCAGGGCAGCTGCACCTCTTTCCCCTTGAAGATCCAGCAACAGCACTTTCTCCAGGCTTCCAGCTCCTCAGCCATCACCTCTCTTGGGTGGAGACCCACATCTCTCTCTTTCCTGATTGGGGTATTTCCAGGCTGCACAGTTCCCTGTCTACACTGCAAATTCCTCAGCAAAGTCAGACTGCCTAAGCAGGTCTACTTTGTCTTCACAGAGTCTATAAACAGTACAATTGCCCATAGGTATAAATTACCACACAGCTCTTTCTCAGCAAGCACATTTATTCTTAAGGGAAAAGCACTACAGAGAAAACATATTGAAAACAATAAAAGAACATACACACATGCTAATAACCTTACCAGAGATCCTCCCACTTTCCAGCAAGAGCTCTGGCTGGTGAACAGTCCTTCTTCAAACCCTGGCGAGGGTTTTTCTGTGGTTATCAGTTTGAAACCATTTTGGCTCAGAACAAGCACTTAAGAATTGGTGAATTACTCCTTTATGCTGTTTGATCCTGGGAGCAGGTAATTCATAGACAAAGGTCCCCTCCCAGGGCAAAGCTTCAAAAGATCATATATCAGGGGTGGGGAGGAATGAGGCAGCATTTGCATTCCCTGCCTCCCATGTATTTCTAGGAGACCTACTCAACTAACAGTTAATTCTTATCTTTGCCCATTGATTAAAAGAGTCCTTTGAAGCTCATGACACTTCCCCAGGTTTAGATTAGTCATGTCTCCTAGACAAGATACATAGAAACATTTGCGTTTTAATACAATGAGCTTCTAAAATACTTAACCTTAATTTGATATGGTTTAACTTAATTCAATAAGGTTTATCCAGGATATTGCAGGAAATTGACATACCTGTCACATATGCCTTTGAAAATCTCCCCCACGTTGGTATTTTTTGTTGAGTGAATGTGTTTGGTGGCTGCAAAAGAGGAAGGTTCCAGATTGCCAGGTCTGGAAAATTAAGTCCTCTGTTTAGTCCCCACAACAGATGTAATTGGTAATGAGCAATCTTATTCTGAAGGGACCACTTTCAGGGCTTTAGAGTGTGACCCTGAAAACCATTATTCGTGCTAGTAGTCACATTGAGGTCAGACTACCCACATTTGTAAGGACTGTCTCGGGGAGTCTATACATAGTAAAGGGGCTCCTGTACTGTGGCAGGTCAGGCTGTTATAACTTATGCTGAGGACTGGCCAGGACCTAGGTGGCCTTGGGATTTGGAGATCACAAAAATGGTTTGAAGCTGACTTTGCACTCCTTTAGGCATAACAATAACCAATGGATGGAACCTGATGCCAGACAAATTCAAATTAGAGTAAGGCACACATTTTTAACATTGAGGGTGATTAACCATTGGAACAAACTATCAGGGGAAGTGATGGATTCTCCGTCTTTTGATGTCTTCAGATCAAGGCTGGATGCCTTTCTCGAAGATATACTTTAGCCAAACACAAGTAATTGGGCTCAATACAGGAGTAAATGGATTAAATTTGATGGCCTGTGTTATACATGAGGTCAGACTAGATGATCTAATGGGTTCTTTCTGGCCTTACATTGACTGAATCTTTACCAGTCCTGTGTCAAAAACAGCTTGATTAGACCAGAGAATCTAATCTAGGATAATGGAAGACTTAGAAAATATGTCTAAGACCAGTAACATGCACATGTTCCTGTGGATTCTGAGTAGGAGAAACTATATTGCAAGGTCCTTCTCTCTTGCCTTGACAAATGCAGTCAGACCTGCTCATATCCATTCAGAATGTTACTGCAAAGATCATTTTCCTCTCCCATCACACGGATCCTGTCACCGCTCTCTTAGATTTCCCTCTACTGGCTCCCCCTTCTCTATGGTATCAAACATAAGCTGCTTGTATTATGCGCAAGGCCCTTCACCTTCAGTACCTGCCCTACCTATCATCTCTCACTTGCTATCATGTTTCTGATTCCCACCTCTGATAGGCCCATGATGTTAGCCTTCATCGCCTACTTGTTAAACAAGCACCTTTGTGCTTTCCCCATTCTGCCCCTCATGCTTGGGAGGAGCTCCTGTAAACATCTGCAAAGCTACCTCATTATCCACCCTCAAAAATTGCCTTTGCCATGATGCCTACAAAACTCTGAATAACAGTTAGGCTGCTGGTGTACTGAGATCTCTGCCTGTCATGCTGACTAATATCAGCTGATTGTACTTCCCATCAGTTTGTATCTATGTGTTGCTTCTTGTCTTGTTCTTACATTGTAAACTCCTTTGTGTGGGGGCCATCTTTTTGTTCTGTGTTTGTACAGCGTCTAGGACAATAGGGCTCAACGGTAATGCAAATACTAATGATGCTCTATGTAGAGATTTCATGATGGTCTGGGCAAGGATTTTATTGATTGTTTTAGCAAAGCATAACAGAAGTTGCAAGTCATACATTTTTAAAAAATCACCTTTATTGAACACCCCGTGATACAAAATGAAAACCAGGGCAAAATATGCAAAAATTCATTCTAGTGCCTCGTAATAGGCATGTCCATGCAAACTCTCACAAAGCTTTTGTTCCCACTGTTCCCAGTGTTTTTCTAACCCTGCCAGTGTGCCTTTCCTATTTTGTGTCACTGGATTGGATCCCAGGAGTGGCCCCCTCTTTCATTTGTTTGATAACCTCTTGTATAACTTGACATTCTGGTGAATGCTGTTAAGACGGGACTGGATCTCCTCTAGGGTGACCAGACAGCAAGTGTGAAAAATCAGGATGGGGGTGGGGGCTAATAGGAGCCTATATAAGAAAAAGACCCAAAAATCAGAACTGTGTCTATAAAATCAGGACATCTGGTCACCCTAATCTCCTCTCCCCAGTGGGCAAGGAAGTCCAGGACCTCAGCATGGGACCATGTGAAAGCAAGGTGCATGGCTGCTATGACTGGTGTGTGGTAGTGTGGTATATGACACCAGGTGTGTGTACTTTCCACAAGCTGGAATTGCAAAGAGCCACATCTGGCTGCATGACAGCATTTGAAGGAGGAGGTGACGTCTTATCAAGATGTCCCTGAAGCTGTAGAGGGCACACAGGTAAACAGACAGGCTGATCCAGCTGTAGGGCAGAGCAGTGTGGGATGGCAATGGGAGAACTGCCCAGAGGTGGACCATTGTGAACTGAAATGGGAATGTGACCACACCTACTGTGTTCTGGAAAAACTCATCCTGCTTCCCAGCAAACTCATTTCCAAGGTGGGTTCATTAAAGCAGGGAATGAGAAATAAAATCCTTTGTCTTTGAACACAAGGCAGTTTTTCCCCGAAACACTCAAATTAACTCAAAACAACATGCAAATGTAGTCAAGTCTTACGTAACTGGAGCAAAACATGCATCTGATATGGCGAATATCACCCTCTAAATGAGACGTAGCTGAAGGGCACATTCCTAGGAAATACCAAGGCAAGAATGCAGTTTCCCAGCTAGAGTGATTTGTCGCTTCAGACAATGAGACACAACTAGATGTGGAATAATTTGTATTAGGGAGGCTACGTGCCACATATGGCAAATAATCTGAATTTACTATGGCAACATTTTTTAAGATGATAACAAGTTCTTTTTGTCTTCAGGCCTTTTACTAATGGTCAGATCTAGATCTATCTGCACCCGGTCTGTGAGTGATCATACTATATTAACAGTTTGCTTACCTTTGGGGGTTACTGGTGTAACTATGGACAGGGGGTGAATAACAGATCACCTCCTGTATGTACAAATTTTGATCTGACACTAATATATACAATCCAAAAGAAGGATTCCTAAAAGAGAAGGAAGGATGCTCTCGTGGCTATTGCACCTAAATTGGAATCAGGAGACCTGGGTTTAATTCTTGGGTCTGCCACAGATTTCCTAGGTAATCTTGTGCAAATCACTTAATCTCTCTGTGGGAAAATATGTAAAGTGTGGGTAATAATGCTTCTTTTCTCTCACACTTTTGTGTGCCTTATCTGTTTAGATAATCCCTGCCCTGAAAAGTATGCAATCTCTCACTGTGTCTGTAGAGTGCTTACCACAATGAGTCTTCGGTCTCGGTTGGGGGCCTCTAGATGCTACCGTAATACAAATAGAATAATAGAAACGGAGGGGTGAAAAAGACCAAGAGAGGTCCTGAAGTCTAGCTCTCTGTGCTGAGGCGGGACCAAGTAAACCTAGACCATCCCTGGTAGGGGTTTGTGTAACGTTTGCTTAAACCTCCAGTGGTAAGGATTCCTCAGCCTCCTTTGGAAGCTTATTCCAGAGCTTAATGATCCTTCTAGTTAGTAACATTTTTCTAAAATCAAACCTAATTCTCTCTTGCTGCAGATTAAGCTCATTATTATTTGTCCTACCTTCAATGAACATGGAGAACAACTGATCATCATCTTCTTTGTAACTGCCTTTAACATATTTGAAGATCGTTATCAGGTCCTGCCTCAGTTGTCTTTTCTCAAGACTAAACTGTCCATTTTTTTAACCGTTCCTGCTAGGTCAGGTTTTCTAAATCTTGTATTGTTTTTGTTGCTTTCCTCTGGATTCTCTCTAATTTGTCCGTATCTTTCTTAATGTGCGGCACCCAGAATTGGACACAGTACGATAGGCACTGACTCCAGGGGTGCTCCAGGGCTGGAGCAGAAAATATGTCTAAGACCTATAACATGCAGATGTTCCTTGTGGGTTCTGAGTGGGAGAAACTATATTGTTTGACTAATTTTTAAACTTCTACTGGTGATTTCAATCCACTCCTACAAACAGCTAAACTGTTTCATATTCTAATAAGGGCATGAAATCTGCACTGTCAGAGAAGCCCATCATGAGCAGAATTCTTGATTTGTTTTCACAGTCTATGGTTCATAGAATATTTCCTTTTTTTTAAAAAAGGTCCATATGATTCCTGATGCATCAAAGAATATATAGATCAGAAGAAAAATGTGAATTTATATCTTTGGGTTTTAAGGCCTCCGTTTTGTTTCCTTGTAAACTTCATGTTAATAAAGATGGGTTTTTTTAAAAATTATTATTTCAATGAAGCTACAGCTTTTTACTTCCGCACCGTTTGCTTCTAAAATGAACTTGGTACTGAAGGTTGAGGTATTTTGTTCTCTTATACATGAGTTTCACGGAGTTTGAACTCACTAGAAATGCCAGCAATATTTACAATAAAAATAATTCTAGTCAGAAAATATCCATCTGAATTTTTCTTTGTTTACCCTTAAAATTAATCCTAAATGGATTTTCTAAAAAGTTACCCAATCTTCTTGCTAGTAATTTAGAATTCTAGAATTGTTACATTCTTTCTTCTAGAAACTTCTGTTTGTTGATGATTCGATACCTTGACCACATCCTCTGCTCTTGCATTTGACTAAGACCAGAGTAGAAGATCAAAATTGACATTAAGCCCTGAAGCCCTCCTTGCTCCTGTGATCCATTTTTTTCTATTTCTAAATCTTTCTTCCTTTTTTGTTATAATTACAACTTTTTTCTTGTGTGTGGGGCTTGATCTCAATATTTATTATTGTATGATGCATCTTGAAATGATAAATAAAGGACCAAGGAAAGAAGTCATAAAATCATAGGACTGGAAGGGACCTCAAAATGTCATCTAGTCCAGTCCCCTACACTCATAGCAGGATTAAGTATTATCTAGACCATCCCTGACAGCTGTTTTTCTAACCTGCTCTTAAATATCTCCAATGATGGAGATTCCACAACATGCCTGGGCAATTTATTCCCATTTTTAACCACTCTGACAGGAAGTTTTTCTTAATATCGACCCTAAATGTCCTTTGCTGAAATTTAAGCCCATTGCTTCTTGTCCTATCCTCAGAGGTTAAGAAAAATAATTTTTCTCCCTCCTCTTTGTAACAATCTTGATAAGTATCTCCATTAATGCACTGGTCAGATTTAGTCTACAGGGCACCTGACTAATCTCTAATGAACAAATACTGATCCTCTGTATTTCAGGAATAACCTGTTCTGTACTCCTACACATTTTCATTAATTATTATATATTTATTATGTCTTAGAGTAGCAGCCAGAAGCCCCAGTCAGGGGATTGGGAGTAGAGCTGGTGGGAATTTTTTGACAAAACAGTTTTTTGTCCGCAAGTACTGATCCATCAAAACCAAAATGTTCATTGGGATGAGTTTCTCAGGTCCAGAGTAGATTTTGCTTGTCAAAATGAGAGAATCAGAATTTAGTCCCTGTTGCAGTGAATAGAATAAACAATTTGAATAAGTGAAACAACACTAACAGGAGCAACTAAGTAAAACCGACCCTAGAATAGCCAAGTGGTTCGGCCACTCCCTTGTGATATGGGAGTCCTGGGTTCAAGTCCCTGCTCCAAATCAGGCAGAGTAGGGGTTTGAATCTGGGGCTTTTACAGGAGGATTGCGTGCCCTGACCACCAGGCTGGGGTGGGTCTTTCTGTTTCTCTTTCATTTTAAAAGGTCTGAGTCTTATCCTGAAGCAAAAATGGGAAATGATTCAAAATGTTGAAAATTTTCATGAAATGGGATAGCTGTTTCCTGCCCAGCTGTACCTGGGAGTGGTTACAGGGAAGGAGATTTTTAGTTTGCTGACAACTTCATTTCAGAGTTGTCTGGGGTTACATGGCCTGTTTAAAGATCTCCATGGCTGAGTATACCTCTGATGAGGTGGGCAGACTCTGCACATGTACAATACTTCCCCTTATTGCTCAATTTGTAATGAAAGAGGTGCCGGGGCTCAAGCAATTGTTTTCCCTTCATAACTGATACAGCAAGCCCAGAAGTGCCAAGGTTATGAACGACCAAGCCTAGAGGTGCCAGTGGTCAGCCCTGGTACAAATTAAGCCCTGCTTCCCCTACTGTGCCCCAAAGGCTTTGGGGAAACAAGGCCACAGATTCTGCTCGTTAGGTAGCAGGTGGGGTCAGATTGTTATGCACCGTCCTCAAGAATCCACATATGCTCTGTGGCAGGAGCCAAGTTGGGCCCCCTTTTTACTGTCTTCATTGAAGACAATAGCACTGATTTCAACAGGACCAGGATCAGACCCGTGGTGCTGCCGCATCCCCTGGCTTGAAGTAGTAATAACAAACACCAAATACCTGGTTTCCATGGTTTCCATCATCAGCACCCCCACAAAAAATATTGTTCCAGCACCCTTGGATCAGACTCTAAATCACATAAGCACAAGACATTTTTAACAATGTAACTGTTACTAGCAGTGACAGAACAATTTAAACCTTTAAATATCGTTTCTTACCTATCAGAAATGTTGATATATTAAAGAATGGATGGAAGATTTATTGTACCAAAAAGAAACAATGGTACAGCAAACAGAAATTCAGAACAGAAAGATTTAGATATAATTAATAAGGTAGAATTATTGGAAGTGAAGTAACAGAAAAAGAGACACAACCAGGGCATAGTAGCTACTCAAAATAAAAAGGAGAAACAGCGAACATATTCAGCAGCTGCACCTTTCAGCAAAACATACAATTTAAAATTCAACTTTTATTACTAATGTTTTATTTGATTCCAGCACATTGTAAACATTAATCTTTCATGTATTTAACCTATATAGTATCCACTATATGTTTTAACATGTCAAAAATGATATTTTAAAAGATACTGGCTAACATCTTCTGCTGGTGTCTATTGTGGTAGCTTCATTGAACCAGTGAAGCTATCTTGATTTATATCCACTGAGGATACGGTCCATTGTTGTGAAATGTGATTTGTATAGGGCCAGATTCTGGTATACCTTAGTCATTGATTTCCATGGAGCACCTAAATGATCAAGGTAGCTGTGAGCATGAGTAAAAGTATCAGAATCTGGCTCACAGGAAATAAAACACAACTGGGCGTAAATACACACCTGAGTTTGCTCACAACACTCGCTTTTCAGCTTTGTATATAACATCTAGCGAGGTGTGCTCTCATAAATAAATACGCACTCATGTCTCATTTAGATCACAACAGGGACTGAATGATCGAGTGATCCTTTACAGCTATATTGTTCTGTTTGGCATAAGGCCAAAGATGGAGCGCTTTCAGTGTGCCTGGATGCAAACTGATGAAACATAACTCTAGCTCTGGAGTGTCGTCTTGCAATTACACAATTGTATTACAAAGTATTATTTTTAGGGCCAGCCTGATGAGGCTGCCGGCTGTGCAGTGGGCATCCTCAAAGGGAGCTGAGTTTGGGATTTGACCATGCTGGCTTTCATGGCTGGGCTGGAAGGAGATTTGAGCGCTGTGGATATAGGAACCTCATGTTGCTCTCTAGACTTCCATGGCCTGTCTTATGGAGGAGGTAAGACTAGATGATCATAATGGTCTCTTCTGGCCTTAAAACCTATCAAGAAGCCAGTAACACCAGTAAGGGGAGCTGGGGTAAGGCCCCCCCACCCCAGGTTTTTGAACTCGTTCTAAATTCCATAGGCTGCGGCATCAAGGGGGCCATCACTCAACTACTTTTAAGCAGTGGTCCTGTACCAAATCAGTGTGGCTACTGCTGGAGTGTCATTCCAGTTGTGTGGTTGCAATCCCACTGGAATTTGACCCAGCCACCCCTTGGTACAGACAGAAGCGTGGTCAAACCAAATTTCAGCGCATGCCATTGTGACCTGGCACCCAGGGTTGCAACGCCACTCAAATTTGGCCCAACCTTGCCTCTGTTCAGATGGAAGGATTCCTGGGCCAAATGGTATTACAACCTGGTGCACATGGAGTCTGTTCTTGTATGGTGGAGAGTGCAGGGGAGTCTGCCGAGAAGGTGACTTCTGGTGGCACTGACTGATGGACTGTGTGGGTAAGAGAGAGGGAAGACTTCCTGGCCATGGGAGACCCAGGATCTATGTGGGAGGAAGGAGTGGGGAATGAACAGGGACCAGACTGGAGTCCCTGCTGGGGGAAGGTGGGAGCTGGAAGTTGCCCCCTCACCCAAAGAAATATCTAAATTGGTGCCACTGGAAGGACCAGAGAAGGACTTCAGAAGAAATTAAATCCAGCCTACCTCTCTGCAAAGAGAGTGTCCATAGCTTTTAACAAGTGGGTTGAGGTGGAGAGTTTCAGGGCTTTGAGTTTTGGGGAGCATGCTCTTCTACCCTAAGGAAAGGAATGTAATTAAAAAATTCATATAGCTGTTATGTAAATTTAGTGTTAAGGTTAATAGATTTCCAAGCAAGGAGTTAAGTTGCATTGATTTTACTGCTTGGGATTCTCTTGAGATCATTCGTTTTCTCTGTCTCATTTTCTAATGCTTAATTGAAGTGTAAATACATATATTTCAAAAGATGTCCCACTCCAGTTTGGCATTAAAGGTTACTTCCAATGAAGTCTTACTGACATTAATCCCTTGGGATGTGTTTTGGGTTAGTGCCATTAATTTCCTTTCTCCCTGCCATGTCTGACTTAGATGTCATGATTTTGTTTATAAGCATGCATTTTGGGGAGAGAAAAAACAGAGAGCAATATCAATTCTGAGCTCTTCTTTGGTCTAATTCCATATTAACAAGTCCCGTGAGCACAAACAATATTTCTCCGTCTGACCCCCAAGGATTACTTTATTCCTTGCAGTGCTTGTTTCATTCTTTAGCTTATTTTCACTGATAAGAGATGAACCCAGCTGAAAATGAATTACAAATGTAGAAATGTATATGAAGAAAATGATGGCTGCATCACTTCTGTGTCTGAGCTCTGCATTCAGTTACTGGCTTCTCTACTCCCCAGGCTGCCAAGGTCTGGAAACACTGCTAGTTTGTTCAGTCCCAGAGAGAGGCAGGTGGAGTTGTTTTTCACATTGCTCAATTGTGACTGATTAAGGAATACTGATGGGAGCTAAGGGAGTCCTGTTTATTTCTCCTTGAGTAGAAGTAGGGTGGACTCAAGGGTAGATTGGGGGGATCTTTGTCTGAGTCCCATTTAGGGACCCATGGAATGTGAATAGCTGCAGAATGGCATTGGAATGTGTGACTGAACGGCAGGCAGAAGTGTTTCATGATAAGTCTGGAAGCTGAGGAGAAATATTTGCCTCATGGGATAGCTGTTTGCACAACCTCTGTGAGAGCAAGAGAGAGCGCCTCATTGATGAGGCCAGAGGTAGACAGGCTTTCTGGACACTGCCAACCGCTAGAGGGACACAGGGTCAGGGATACATTGTGGTCCTAGTTTGACGTCAGAGTGTCAACGTGAAAAATGCATAAAACTTTGTGTAGGGATTGCATGATGCTTTGGGTAATTATTTTATGTTAATCTATGTGGCAATTATGTTGTATCAAAATCTTGCTGATTCTTTCTTCATAACATCTCTAAGAAGCACTTTTTCTTATCAATCCATCCAGCTAAAACTTGAATTTAAGATGTCCTCATCTCGTATCTTCATGACTGCAACGTCCTTCTCTCTGGCCTTGACAAATGCAGTCAGATCCTACTCAGAATTCACAATGTTGCTGCAAAGATCATTTCCCTTGCCCGTCACACTGACCCGTCACCCCCCTCTTTGATTTCACTCCACTGGCTCCCCCTTCGCTATGGCACCAAACATAAGCTGCTTGTCTTATGCTGAAGGCCCTTCAGTACCGGCCCTGCCTATCATCTCTCATTTGCTATCACGTTGATGATTCCCACTTCTGATAGGCCCATAATGCTAGCCTCCACTGCCCACTTGTAAAACAACCACCTTTATGTTGTCTCCCATTCTGCCCCTCATGCTTGGGAGGAGCTCTGTAAACATCTGAAAAGCTATCTCATTATCCACCTTCAGTAATTGCCTTTGCCATGATGCCTACATAGCTCTGAACAACAGTTAGGCTGCAGGTGTGCTGAGATCTCTGCCTATCACGCTGACTAATATCAACTGATTGTACTTCCCTTCGGTCTGTATCTATGTGTTGCTTCTTGTCTTGTACTTAGATTGTAAACTCCTTGGTGTGGGGGCCATCTTTTTGTTCTGTGTTTGTACAGCACCTGGCACAATGGGGCTCAACGGTAATGTAAATACTAGTGATGCTGTATGTAGGGATTTCATGCTGGTCTGGGCAAGGATTTTATGAATTGATTTGACAAAGAATAACAGAAGTTGCAAGTCATGCATTTTAAAAAAAATTCACCTTTATTGAACACCCTATGATGCAAAATGAAAACCAGGGCAAAATTTGCAAAAAATCATTCCAGCGCCTTATAATGGGCATAGTTCATGCAAGCTCTCACAGAGCTCTTGTTACTGTCCCTGACATTTTTCTAACCCTGCCAGTGTACCTTTCCTATTTTGAGTCACTGGATCGGGTCCCAGGAATGGTCCCTTCTTTCATTTGCTTGATAACTTCTTGTGTAACCTGACGTTCTGGTGAGGTACTGTTAAGATGGGACTGGATCTCCTCTCCCCAGTGGGCAAGGAAATCCAGGACCTCAGCATGAGACCATGTGAAAGTGTGGGGCATGGCTGCTATGACTGGTGTATGGTTTGTGGCGCCAGGTGTGTGTACTTTCCACAAGCTGGAATTGCAAAGAGCCACATCTGGCTGCATGACAGCATTTGAAGGAGGAGGTGACGTCTTATCAAGATGTCCCTGAAGCTGTAGAGGGCACACAAGTAAACAGACAGGCTGATCCAGCTGTAGGGCAGAGCAGTGTGGGATGGCAATGGGAGAACTGCCCAGAGGTGGACCATTGTGAACTGAAATGGGAATGTGACCACACCTACTGTGTTCTGGAAAAACTCATCCTGCTTCCCAGCAAACTCATTTCCAAGGTGGGTTCATTAAAGCAGGGAATGAGAAATAAAATCCTTTGTCTCTGAACACAAGGCAGTTTTTCCCCGAAACACTCAAATTAATTCAAAACAACATGCAAATGTAGTCAAGTCTTACGTAACTGGAGCAAAACATGCATCTGATATGGCGTATATCACCCTCTAAATGAGACGTAGCTGAAGGGCACATCCCTAGGAAATACCAAGGCAAGAATGCAGTTTCCCAGCTAGAGTGATTTGTCACTTCAGACAATGAGACACAACCAGATGTGGAATAAATTTGTATTAGGGAGGCTACGTGCCACATATGGCAGATAATCTGAATTTACTATGGCAACATTTTTTAAGATAACAAGTTCTTTTTGTCTTCAGGCCTTTTACTAATGGTCAGATCTAGATCTATCTGCACCCGGTCTGTGAGTGATCATACTATATTAACAGTTTGTTTCCTTTTGGGGGTTACTGGTGTAACTATGGACAGGGGGTGAATAACAGATCACCTCCTATATGCACCAATTTTGGTCTGACACTAATATATACAATCCAAAAGAAGGATTCCTAAAAGAGATGGAAGGATGCTCTTGTGGCTATGGCACTGAAATGGGAATCAGGAGACCTGGGTTTAATTCTTGGGTCTGCCACAGATTTCCTAGGTAATCTTGTGCAAATCACTTAATCTCTCTGTGGGAAAATATGTAAAGTGTGGGTAATAATGCTTCCTTTCTCTCACACTTTTGTGTGCCTTATCTGTTTAGATAGTCCCTGCCCTGAAAAGTATGCAATCTCTCACTGTATCTGTAGAGTTCTTACCACAATAGGTCCTCGGTCTCGGTTGGGGGCCTCTAGATGCTACCATAATACAAATAGAATAATAGAAATGGAGGAGTGAAAAAGACCAAGAGAGGTCCTGAAGTCTAGCTCTCTGTGCTGAGGCGGGACCAAGTAAACCTAGACCATCCCTGGTAGGGGTTTGTGTAACGTTTGCTTAAACCTCCAGTGATGAGGATTCCTCAGCCTCCTTTGGAAGCCTATTCCAGAGCTTAACGATCCTTCTAATTAGTAAGATTTTTCTAAAATCAAACCTAATTCTCCCTTGCTGCAGATTAAGCTCATTATTATTTGTCCTACCTTCAATGGACATGGAGAACAACTGATCATCATCTTCTTTGTAACTGCCTTTAACGTATTTGAAGATCGTTATCAGGTCCTGCCTCAGTTGTCTTTTCTCAAGACTAAACTGTCCATTTTTTTAACTGTTCCTGCTAGGTCAGGTTTTCTAAATCTTGTATGTTTTTGTTGCTCTCCTCTGGATTCATAGAATCATAGAATATTAGAGGTGGAAGAGACCTCAGGAGGTCATCAAGTCCAACCCCCTGCGCAAAGCAGGACCTAGGCCAACTAAATCATCCCAGCCAGGGCTTTGTCAAGCGTGACCTTGACAAAAACTTATAAGGATGGAGATTCTACCGCCTCCCTAGGTAACACATTCCAGTGTTTCACCACCGTCCTAGTGAAATAGTGTTTCCTAATATCCAACCTAGACCTCCCCCACTGCAACTTGAGACCATTACTCCTTGTTCTGTCATCTGCCATCACTGAGAACAGCAGAGCTCCATCCTCTTTGGAACCCCTCTTCAGGTAGTTGAAGGCTGCTATCAAATCCCCCCAGCTCTTCTCTTTTGCAGAATAAACAAGCCCAGTTCCCTCAGCCTCTCCTCATAAATCATGTGCCCCAGTCCCCTGATCGTTTTTCTTGCCCTCTGCTGGACTCTCTCCAATTTTTCCATATCCGATGAAGTGAGCTGTAGCTCATGAAAGCTTATGCTCAAATAAATTTGATAGTCTCTAAGGTGCCACAAGTCCTCTTTTTCTTTTTGCGAATATAGACTAGCATGGCTGCTACTCTGAAACCTGATTTCTGTAGTGGGGGGGCCCAAAACTGGACACAGTACTCCAGATGTGGCCTCACTAGTGCCGAATAGAAGGGAATAATCACTTCCCTCGATCTGCTGGCAATGCTCCTACTAATGCAGTCCAATATGCCGTTAGCCTTCTTGGCAACAAGGGCATGCTGCTGACTCATATCCAGCTTCTCATCCACTGTAATCCCCAGGTCCTTTTCTGCAGAACTGCCACTTAGCCAGTCAGTCCCCAGCCTGTAGCGGTGCATGGGATGCTTCCATCCTAAGTGCTTCCATCCTCTGCACTTGTCCTTGTTGAACCTTATCAGATTTCTTTTGGCCCAATCCTCCAATTTGCCTAGGTCACTCTGGACCCTATACCTACACTCCAGTGTATCTACCTCTCCCCCGCAGCTTAGTGTCCTCCGCGAACTTGCTGAGGGTGCAATCTAGCCCATCATCCAGATCATTAATAAAGATGTCAAAAAAAAAACGGCCACAGGACGGACTCCTGGGGCACTCCGCTTGATACTGGCTGCCAACTAGACATCGAGCAGTTGATCACTACCCATTGAGCTTGACAATCTAGCCAGTTTTATATCCACCTTATAGTCCATTCATCCAATCCATACTTTTTTTAACTTGCTGTGAAAGAATACTGTGGGAAACCATATGAAAAGCTTTGCTAAAGTCAAGATATATCACGTTCATTGCTTTCCCCATATCCACAGAGCCAATTACCTCTCTTTGTCTGTATCTTTCTTAAAGTGCGCACCCAGAATTTGACACAGTTTAATAGGCATCAACTCCATGGGTGCTCCACGGCTGGAGCACCTACTGCAAAAATTAGTAGGTGCTTAGCACCTTCTGGCAGCCAAGCTCCCCTCCTCCCCCCAGCTCCTCAGGCTTGCTAGCGGCCCCACCGATCAACTCCTTCCCCTCCCCCCCGAGTATCTCCTGCATGCCAGGGACAGGGCATGCTTGTGGGAGGGGGAGGGAAGAGGCAGGGCGGGGGTGGGAGCCTGGGGGAAGGGGTGGACTGGGGTAGGCCTGGGGTGGAGTGGGGGAGTCGAGCATCCCCTGGGTAGAGAGGAAGTCAGTGTCTATGCACAGTACTCCAGCTGAGGCCTCACCAGTGCCAAGCAGACTGAGGCAATTTATGTCCCATCTTACATACATTTCTGTTAATAAACCCCAGAATGATAGTAGCCTTAGTCGCAGCTGCATTACATTGTTGAGTCATATTTAATTTGTGATCCACAGTAACCCTGAGATCTTTTTCAGTAGCGCTCCCACTTAAACAGTGATTTTGTAGTTGTGCATTTGATTTTTCCTTCCTAGGGATAGTACTTTGCACTTGTCTTTATTGAATTGCATCTTGTTGATTTTAGACCAATTCTCTAATTTGTCAAGGTCATTTTGAATTCTAATCCTGTCCTCCAAAGTCCTAGCGACCCCTCCCATCTTGGTGTCATCCACAAACTTTATGAGCATACTCTCCATTATCCAAGTCATTAGTGAAAATACTGAATGGTGCCAGACCTCACTAGTTAGGCCCTCCGTGTTTTACAGTGAACCATTGATAACAACCCTTTGAGTACGGTCTTTCAACCCGTTGTACATCCACCCTTATGGTAATTTCATCTAGATCACATTTCATTAGTCTGCTTATAAAAATGTCATGTGGGACTGTGTCAAAACCCTTACTAAAATCATGGTATATCACATCTACTGCTCCCCCCATCCACGAGGCCAGTAACTCTGTCAAAGAAGGAAATTAGATTGATTTGGCATGATTTGTTCTTGACAAATAATATGACATGAAGAAAGAAGGAGAAGAGAAAAGAGGTGTAAAAGCAGTGAAAAAAAGGTTAAAAACAAGATAATTCTGAAGAATGGGGATCATATAATTATGGTGATCAGCAGACTCCCGTGTCACCTTACAGATATTTTATGTTTTCTTTTTGTTTTTTAGGTCCAATAAAAAATATGCTTCTGAAGTATGGAACAGAAAAGGAACTGGAGGAGAAGCACACCTATGAATATGTAGATGAAAACGTAATTGAAAATATAAGGAAAAAATTCCAAGAAAGCATAGTTCATAATAAAACGTATCCCCTGAAGAAGAAGAGGGAAGGTGGGTGTGTCATTCGATCACTTACGAATGTTAACAAATGCATGCCACTGTTTTCAGATCTAATGGCAGTCTTCACTCTTCATGAATTTGGGAATTGTCTGTGAAAGTGTCAAAGTCTATACAATAGCATTTTCTGAGGAACAGGGGCAGAGCTGGGGAGACAACAACAGTACAATTTATGACTCACTGTCACTGTTTAGAATGACACCTTTTTAAATAGACACTGAGTCATTCGAGCTGAGTGAAATTTTTTGCACAATAGTTTATTCACCAAAAAATGCAGTTTCAGTCGACCAAAAAGGATTTGCAAATTTGACACAGATGCGCTGAATAGTTTTGGACAACAAATATTTGTTCAGTGGTAGTGCTGCTGCCCCTGCCTCCTTTAGAAGAGGATGCCCTGGGATTTAGGGCAGTCTGGGGGTGGGTGTCTGCACTGCAACAAAGGGTGTAATTTGCAGCTTGTGTAGATGTACCCACACTAGCTTTTAATTTAGGTAGCTTGCTAAAAATAATAGTAAGTATGTGGCAGCATGAGCTAGCAATGCACGTATATACCGGGGGAGGGGGAACGGGGCAGGCAGCCTTGTACAGCCTGCACTGAAGCCTATGCTGCCACATCCTCAGTGATCTTTATAGCAAGCTAGTTAGGGTACAGCTATGTCTGCACAAGCTACAAAGTGCATATGTGGCCATAATCCTCTCCAGTTGAAACTGTCCCATTTTGTATAAAATATTTGAATAGTCATTGGCTCAGAGGAAGAGCCAGTGACCCTATAGCTTGGTAGTCAGGGCACTCAGCTGGGAGGTGAGAGATCCAAGTTTAAGTCCCTGTGCTAATAACTGTTTAATCACTTATACAAAGTGGAACAGCTTCAATGGAGAGATTGAGAGCCTGCTCCAGAACGTCCCCTAGCCCAGCGGTCAGGGCACTCTCCTGTGGTATAGGAGATCCAAGTTCAAATCCCTTCTGCATATCAGGCAGAGCGGGGAATTGAACCCAGGTCTTCCCCCAGCCCAGGTGACTGTCCTAATCACTAAAGGTATGTCTACACAGCAGCTGGGAGATATGTGATTCCAAGCTAGGGTACCCCAACACATGCTAGCTCTGCTCAAGTTAGTGCACTAAAAATAGAAGTGTAGCTGCGGTGCCGGCTTAGGCTAGCCACCTGAGTGTGATTCTGCCCAACCCCCCAGTACATACTTGGACAGCTAGCCTGAGCAGCCACCATGGCCATGCTGCTATTTTTAGCACCCTACGTGGACCAGAGCTAGCATGTGTCTGTCAACCCACCCTGGGAGTCACATCTCCCAGCTGCTGAGTAGACATACGCTAAAGGACTAATGGTTATAAGGGAATTAGCTCTTCCTCCATCACATGTCACATGTTTTGTGACTCTAGCCCTTCATATGCTTTGCTTTTTATTTTAAAAATGCCCAAAGACAAAAAGTTTCATTCAACCTAAAATGAAATTTTTGTCAACTCACAAATTTGCTGAAATTTTTCAGCATTTTGTTCCATTTTTCAGAACTGCCAGTGAAGCAAAAACCCAGTAATTCTCTCTGCTCTATGTGTAATACATAACTAAGCTTTTAAAAAAGAGGTAAACTTTTAGGCCCTGATTTTAATTTACACTAAGGCTACTTTCTGCTGCTCTGGCTGTGGGAAGGAGACTTAAAGCAGGAGTAAACAAGAATCAGGTTCTTACGGCTTAATAACCCCAAATTATCAGTTCCAATTTAGCACAAATTGTATTTATATTGTTTAGTAGGGGTGGAGCTGGTGGAAAAGGTGACTGAGCTCCTCAGCTTTCCCACGCTCTAATAACAACTCCTGATTTTTCCCTCTCTAGGTTTCCCTCTTAATCTCTCTTCCTGCTAAATCCTCCTCTTAACTCAGTGCAGGATCCAAAGACTAATTTTCAGTGAGGATCCTAGGTAGTGAAATTTCTCCCATGTCTGGGGAGGAACAGGATGCACTAGTAGTCTACTCCTCCCCATAGCTGATGTTTGTTTGTTGCAGCTTGTATCAATTCCCTTGTCTCAAGAGTGGTTTCCAGTCCTTTGCAGGCAGCACATGTGGTGCAGCTGTGGATCCTCGTCTTCCCCGCCTCATGCTTGTGGCCAGCGTTCACAGGAGCAAATCCTCTTTTTCCTATATGCAGGCATTGTGGGATCTGTAGCAACAGATCATGTTCTCTTCCATCTCCAAACCTCATCGCAGCAATGCCTCGAGGAGGACCAGCAGTGGGGATTTTGCAGCCTGGCTTCTCTTCCCTCTCATTAACTGAGATGAGGCATTTCTAATTCAGATGGGGGAAGCTGATTTAAATTCATGCTGCTTCCCATCTCCCCTGTGCCTATGGTGAGAAAGAAATGTTCATGGAGCATGAGAGAGGGAGAGCCAGGAAGCAGCAAGAGCATAGAGATTGGAGTCCGCTGCATGCCCAGCAGCCACGGTAGATCACAACCAGAAGAGTGGGGGGAAAACAAGCAGCTGTCATAGAAGGAAGGGGGAGAGACTGAGGACAACATTGTAGTCCAGATCTACACTAGCCAGGGAATTAGTGCCCAGCTAGCCTGAACAGGGTAAGTAATGATTCTGGCTAACGTGGCTGTACTGTCATGTAGAGAGGGCCTAACTGGATACTGTAAACGAGGGTTACACTGGAAAAAAAAAATTTCCATTTGACTTTTTACCCACAGGTAACCAGGCAGAATTCAGCTTCAAGAGACAACATCTGCCTGAGGGCTCAGCCTCTAATTATGCCATTTACTGTTGAGGCATCAGATCCTTCAAACCTTTATCCACCTGCCCTTTAAACTCCCTGTCAACAGAGAAAAGGCTGCACTTTATTACTCCTTTTGTTTGAAGGATTTAGCAAAATATGCAAGAAAAGACCTTTGCTGTCTCTAGGGATATTGCTATCAGAGTCTTGGATTATGAAACAGTCCCATAAATTATTTTTTCAGTGGTTGAAGGAGCAGCCACCTGCTCTAAGATCGTTAGATAGCTAAAGGACATGTTGATTTTCTTCCAATCTTTTGGTCTCCTTCTGACATTCAGAAATCCTCCATTAAAGTTTATATTAAACATTTCTGCCAAGATTCTCTGTGTGCACATTTGTGTGTGCATTGGGAAACATGGATTTGATTTGTGCATGTCAATCCAAGCTTTGGTGAGTATAAAAACAAACCTGGAAGACTTCTGGTGAGCCAGCGGGGACAGCTTAAGAGGCTGCTTTTGAAAAAGTGTCATAAAATCAGGTCAATGGGCCTTTCAAAACATAGATGAATTTGCTGCTTTGGCCTTATTGAGAACATCTCTTATAAGCTTTTTAAGGGGAAAAGATTTACAAGAATCAATGGTCTGCTGCATCTCTGCCGAAGGTTTAATTATCTGTCATATTGGTTACACCACAGGATTGCTTCCATTCAATTTATACCATTCATTAAATTCTTCCTTTCTATTATTTAAACATGTACAGACAATCAAACTCAAATTCATTGGTGCAAATTACATTATAACAAAATTGTTAGAAAATGTTTTAAGATATTAAAAATAAAAGCAAACCCCAATAATTTAACCCTTGTCTGAGCTTCAACCCTCAAAAACAGATTTTAAATCAGTGTTTATAATCAGTTATTTAGTCGAGTCCAGAGACTCCAACCAAGATCAAAGATCCATTGTACCAGGCACTATACCAACACATAGTAAAAACCACTCCTTGTCCCAAAGAGCTTACAATCCAAACAGACACGATAAAGAGTGAGAGGGGAAATGGAGGCAAAGATACTTGCCCAAGGTCACTGGCAGATCTGGGAACAGAACCCAGGTCTTGTCACTCCCAGGCTACTGCACTGTCTACTAGACCACACTGCCTTTCTATCTTTTGTACTAATTTTGATAGACTTTCTCTCGGCTTTCATATCCTTTTGTTCTTACACAAAGCGAAGTTAACTATTTATTTTGTTGCTTCACTGAACCTGGACCAAATGATAAAGGCCAAAATTTTCAGACTCAGGTACCTTAAACTCAGGCATCTAAATCCATATTTAGGCATTCAAACTCCTGCTTAAGTCATTGGGAGTTGTGGGTTCCTAGCATCTTTGAAAAATCCAATCACTTTTATTTAGATTCTTAAATATGGATTTGGGTGCCTAGTTTTAGTCAGCCAAGTTTGAAAACGTTTGCCATTTGGTATTTTCTCTGCTCTCCGATGGGATGACTGAAGCTTTTAAATGAGAGAATAATGAATGGTGAATGTAGGAGGAAAAATGAACAGGGAGTGATTGGGTACTTGCATAGGAGTTGGGAGACACAAGTTCAATTCCCTGGTCTGCCACCGGCTTCCTGTGTGAACTTGGCAAGTTGCTTTACTTCTCTCTTTCTCAGTTCCTCATCTGTAAAGAGAGAATGATAGTGTAGTCCTATTTCAGGGGTGTTGTGAGGACAAATGAATTAAAGATTGTGGGTGTTGCACTAAGCACCCCAGTATTCACACCCTACACACTGATATAATAATCTTTGAACAAAATATACCATGTGAAATATTATTTGAAAATTAATAACTCGCTGATCATTAATATTCTTGTGTAATATATGTACACAGTGGGTATTAAGAGTTATAAATCTATGCTGGAATTATAACTAAAGTGTGTGTAAACCAGGTATGTCGGGGGACTTGTTAAACAGGTCTATGGTAAACAAAGGAATGTGTTCACCTCAGTTTACATATAAGTAGTAAACAGACCCATCAAGCTAACAAGGGATGGAGGTAAACCTTACGTTAACAAGTGCGGGAGAAGACAGAATGGCGTATACACCCAGCAGGAGAGAGAAACTTGGTCTGGGTTTTATTTTTCAGAAGAATCCATATAAAAGGTTTACCAGTCTATAAAGATGACAAGGGGCAGGGGATGCTTGAACCGGTGATCAGCTATCATTGTAAAAAGTATATATCAATACTACTGGAAGAATTATGAATACTCACACATTTTAAAATGTGTGGCCAAACAACGGAAGGAACAGTTCCCACCCAGACAGGAGGGGAAACAGCTATCTACCTGTTTTCTATGTTAATTAAGCATGGTGGAATCAAAACAATGGAAGTCCCATTTACATACAGGGGGATAGGAAGCCCACAGGAAGGAAAGAACAGCATGAGGTCACCCTGCCTCTTGAAACAAGTTCATTGAACTTTGAAAGATAAAAGCAAGGGCAGAAGCCATTTTTGGCAACCATCACAAGACAGACATGAGGAAACAGAGCTCTTGCAAGCTGAGAAAGATGGGTCCTTCAACCAAGGGGGAGTTGAAGTTTCTGGAACTGAATATAGGTAAGAAACTTGCTAAGGTAAAGATCTTGCACCTAGGACGACAAGGAAAGCCTTGTACTTTTGTGGAAGGTCCTGACTGTGGGAAAGTCAGCCATGTTTGGGGAAAAAGAACGAGTGGTGAGAGAAACAAGCTTGAACAAAGCCTGTATCTTGCTAGATTAAGTTTTAGAATTTTAGAAGCATATTTTGGTTTGTTTTACTTGTAACTCTTTCTATCTTCATTCCTTATGAACTTGAACTCACTTAATCTTATGTATATTTTGTTAATACATTTCTTTCATTTTTACCATAAACCAACTCAGTGCTGTGTTTAAAAGGAATGGTGTGTTCACCCCAGTTAAATTAAGCTGTGATGTGCTTTTGTGTTTTTAGAGGAACGAACAAACCATATAATTTCTCTGAACTATCCAGGAGAGGGCTGGACAGTGAAAAGAACACAGTGTGGGAATGTGTTGGGGTCACCCCGCAAGTAGTAACCAAGGCTGGTGGAAGCTTGAGTAGGGCTATAGACAGGCTGCTGGGGTCAGAACTGTTAAACCAGTGTTGTCTGGCACACAGTCACTCGGAGTGACCTGCATGCTGGTAGACTAGTCCTGAGCAGCCCAGGTTAAGAGCTACAACAGCAAAGCATTGTGAGGCACCCCAGGTTACAGGACAGGTGGTGCTACAACCCCTCACTGGTCTGGATTGCACCCCAGAATGTGACAGTGGGACACTCAGATAAATAAAGTAAAAACAGATGGACAAAGAGGTGAAGTGACTCACATCATGCAACAGGTCTGTGGCAGAGCGGAGGATGGTGAAATCCTGGCCCTGTTGAAGTCAGTGAGGATTTTGTCATTGACTTCAACAGAGCCAAGATTTCACCCAAGTTCTGTTGAATCCCACTCCTTTGCTTTAATCACCAGCCCACACAAAAGCTGAGTTTGCATTTTTCTTAGTTCAGTAGAAGCGACAGGGTTTTGTCTCCTCAGTGACTGATCTGCTCCTCATCTGTTTTAAGCTAAATGTTATTCAGGTACTGTTGCTTGCTAACTCTTCATTGACACACAACTGTTCACACAACACAACACTCATGCACCCACACATTCATTCACTGTGTCATTTTAAAACCAATATAAAAGATTTCCGTTTCAATTTCAGCCATTCATTTTCTTTTTTGTTTGTTTTCAGAAACCTCTAAAATGGAGTAATACTGAAATTAACCCGAAATGACTGGAAAACTGCATATATTATGTCATAAGATCATTCACAACTTATAAGAACAAACAAATCACGAAAGAAACACCATCTTCCTTCTGTCTCATGAAGAACATCCAAAGCTGCAATTCAACTACACCAAGCCCCTGAGAAACTAAACTACTTTCACAATCATGAATAAAAAGTCATGCACGGTACTGGTTCCCCTCGTAAATATTTATTCACAAATTCATATAATTATGCCAATTAGGATACAATTTTGCATTCTCAGTGCACCCAAAACACCCATTGATTTCCTAGGCCACTGTATGGCACTTACTCCAGGCCAATTCCTTATTCTGAAGTGTCCTATAATTGCAAATCTTTAGGGGAGAGAGGTTAAAGTAATTCCTCATTTAATTAAACAATTGCAAATGTTCTAGGTTGAGTTTCAGGTGTGGTGTACTCAAAATTACCAACAGACAGATTCTGCCACCCTTTCTGGTGCTGCGTAGTGCCTTACTGTGCAAGTAGTACCTTTGCTTCACAAGTAATCCCATTGAAATCAATGCAACTGCTCACAGAGTAAAATACTACCCAGTGGGAGTAAGGGTGGTTGAACCTGGCACAAAGTAAATCAGAGTATTTTGGGTTAGATTGTGTCCATACGGGGGATAGGAAGGGCTGATCTTCTCGGGTCTGAGTAGGAGCCACTATGAATCATAGCCTCTTTGTTCCTCAGGAAGAGACAGTTGCTCAGTCTGGGAGTTATTTGCTGAAAAGAGAACAAGGACGCATGAGGAGGGGTCAATGCAGGTGAAGTCATGTCTCCGTCCTCCTTGTGCATTGTGAGGAGGGAGCATGCTGCATTTTTAAAAAGTTATGTAGCAAATTATTCTCCCATCCACACCCAAGCATCAGATGGGTCAGTGCATCTCCACACAGCCTTTCAATGGGCTGTGCCAAACAGGAGCCATTAGGTCTTGATTAATGCTCCATCTGTTACATACAAATGGGTAACTGCCTGTAACAAAGAATATCCCAAGACAAGTGAAGTCACGGGAAAAAAAGCATAGCAGAGTCTTCATATTTTTTAAAAATTTGCTTTAAAATGTTTTCCTTTTTTAAAATATTTTTGAAAAATGAAAAATAAGTGCTTAGACAGTTCCATGAGAGATGAAGGGTTTGCTGGATGCAAAACCTACCTGATGAGCATATGAGGTACATTCATTGGTGCCTTACCACTATCCTTCTTAGTATTGTGGAAATAGCAATTATGGTGAGTATTTCTGCTTATTTAGATGAGGATGCTTTTAAATCTAGCTGTGAATGTACGAGCAGTGCTGATACGGGAAACATGCATTCTGTACTCTCATATTACAAAGCAACGAAGCACCAAAAATGCCTACATCTTTTTTCTGTAAATATTTTTAAAGAAAAAATCCCTACGATATATAGTATACCCTGAATTGCTGATAGGAAATCCATGGAATGGTTAGTTATCTCTATGGTAAATTCATTTAGGATTTCTTTCCAGTATTTTATATTAATTTAATTAGAGTAAATCCTTTTCCTTACTATAACCATTGTCTAAATTATTCCAATTACTAAACAGTACTTTAGAGACTAACAAATTTATTGGCGCATAAGTTTTCCTGAGCTACAGCTCACGAAAACTTATGCTCAAATAAATTTGTTAGTCTCTAAGGTGCCACAAGTACTCCTTTTCTTTTTGCATAAATAAATGTAGTTCATGCTGTATTTTACTAGGTTATTGTGTGTGGGATGTTGCCATTCAGTAGGTGGTTTAGAGATAAGGGATCTATTACTACCAAACTCTCCTTTAGCTCAAGTGGCAGAGGTCTCAAAAAAGAAAAGGAGTACTTGTGGCACCTTAGAGACTAACAAATTTATTTGAGCATAAGCTTTCGTGAGCTACAGCTCACTTCATCGGATGCATTTAGATGAGCTGTAGCTCACGAAAGCTTATGCTCAAATAAATGTGTTAGTCTCTAAGGTGCCTCAAGTACTCCTTTTCTTTTTTGCGAATACAGACTAACACGGCTGCTACTCTGAAATCTGGCAGAGGTCTGTGTTTTTGGTGCTACAAGGACAAATATAATAAAGCCTGTAATTGACTAATTGCCTCCTATGAGGTGTTGAGCACCCTCAATTGTTGTGCATGCTCAACTCATCATAGAATCAAGCTGTTATTGTGACAATCATAGGTTTATTTCACAGCAGACTATATATATATATATATATATATATATATATGGTGGTTTCTTTTGTAAAAATGAAGTATCAGTGGTATTAGCCCTTACTGTAGCACAGGGGTCGGCAACCTTCGGCACGCGGCCTATCAGGATAATCTGCTGGTAGGCCGCGAGACATTTTGTTTACGTTGACCATCTGCAGGCACGGTCCCCTGCAGCTCCCGGTGGCCGCGGTTCTCCATTCCCAGCCAATGGGAGCTGCAGGAAGCAGAGGCCAGCACGTTAAATAATAACATAGTTGTCTTGTAAATGATTGGCATAATCCCTCACACATATTTGCTAGTTTAAAGGCTTAATTTATTTATTGTTAATGAGTGTTAATGAGCATTTCCTTCCACTTCACTCTCACTAAGGGCTTATCTGCACATGGAGTTATTCAGAAACAGCCATTCCTGAATAACTCTTCATGCAGCCACCTTTATTCAGGAATAGGAATGCCTTGGGTCTGTTTCGCTTAACCCAGAAAGTGCATTAAACTAAATAGGGGCAGGACAGCCTTATTCTGGAATAAGAGTGTCCGCACGTGGAGTTATTGTGTAGACAAGCCCCTAGTGAGACAGCATTTCCATGTGGATAATCAACATGCACATTTTCCATATGTTCCGCCTTTGTGCTTGGAGAAGATAAGAAAAACCTTTCTCTCAGCATTCTTCTTTAAATGCCAAAAAGCCTTTTGTTTAAATACAATGTGCACCTTCTTTGTGTCAGACAAATCCTTATCTACAACATTCTTGCCAAGGAGTGCTGGTGTTGATGCTTGTTATCTCTCCACTTAGTGCATTTGATGCTTTCGTTACCTCTTATGTCTGCCCAAGTGTTATTTTAAATTTTTGCTTTGATGCCGCTCTTTGCAAGTATCTGACATGGTGTTAAATACTTGCAGTCTTCAAAGAGAAACCAAGTTTGCTTTCAAAGATTAGAAGCAGGGTGTAATGTTTGTGTTGTGCTTGGGGGGAGGGAGGTTTGGGAATTGCTGGGCTACTGGCCTATCTTCCAAAGCTCAGGAAGGACTAACACCATGCCAAGAGTCTGTTCAGACCCTTCCTTCAGGGTACTGTTTCATCTTCAAACACAAAACTCACCAACAAATACAAAGACAAAGCAGGTGCCCAGAAGCCCTTTGTGTCTCTCTTTACCCCACTCCCCTTCACTTCCAGGGTCTGCCACAGAACAGGACTCCTTCCTGCAGCAACCCCTTCAGCTGAGCTTGTTCAGCCCTTTACAGGAATCCCCTGACCCCTTTCCCTCCACCTGGCCCAAACGCCCATTCTTAAAGGGGTTCTGCCTAACAATAGGGCTGGCTGACCCCATGTGTCTTGGCCCTTAAAGTGGGTGACCATCCCATTACAGGAATACTTTTTTGTTTTCCAGTGATAGATTTGCCTAGTTGGCTCTTCCCCCTTGGGTTTCATATCTCTTCTCTAAATGTCTCCACAGGATACCCTTTCCTGTGTAACCCATACTTCCTCTGATGAGGAAAGATGAAAAGAGTTCAATCAATATGTGGAACATGGCCAAATGGTGACTCAGACCCTGATCCTGCAAAGACTACTGCACATGTTTGTCTTTATGTCTGTGAGTTCACCTGGATGTGGGAATAGTCATGGCATGTCTGCAGCTGCCTTAGCAAGCACCTGCCAGCTCAGGCTTCGCCTCAGATAAGCAACAGAATTGGCCTTAGGTATTTTTGAAAGTCTTGAAAAACAAATCTTTGTGTCCTCCCTTTCTCATAAACATACCTGATTCCCTTATAATCCTGCGAAGTTGTACAAGGGCAGATTAGGAAGAGTTAGTGAGATGATTCTATGCAGTACACTATAAATAACTGACTTCCTAATTGCTAATATCTAACCTAAATCTCCTTTGCTGCAGATTAAGACAATTCCTTCGTTAGAAATGGAGAGCAATTGATCACAGTCTTCTTTATAACAGCCCTTAACATTTTTGAAAACTTTTATAAGGTCCCACCTCAGTCTTCCTTGCTCAAGACTAAACATGCCCAATTTTTAAACCTTTCCTCATAGTTCAGGTTTTCTAAAGCTTTTATCATTTCTGTTGCTCTTTCCTAAAGTGTGGTGCCCAGAGTTGGACACAGTACTCCACCTGGGGCCTCACCAGTGCTGACTAGAAAGGGACAATTGGCTCCTGTGTTTATTCAACATTCCTGATAATACACCTCAGAATGATATTCATCTTTTTTGCAACTGCATCACATTGTTGACTCATATTTAATTTGTGATCCACTATAACTTCCAGCTTCTGTTCAACAGTACTACCACCCTGTCAGTCCCCATTCTATAATTGTGTGTTTGATTTTTCCTTCCTAAGTGTAGTACTTTGCACTTGTCTTTATTGACTTTCACCTTGTTGATTTCAAACCAATTCGTTAAGGTCGTTTTTAATTCTAATCCTGTCCTCCAAAGTGTTTGCAACCCCTCCCAGCTTGGTGTCTCTAAATTTTATAAACATACTCTCCACTCCATTATCAAAGTCATTATTGAAAATATGGACTAGAAGAGGATCCAGATCTGACCCCTGCACAGGCTCAGTAGATTCACCCTCCTAGTTTGACAGCAAACCATTGATAACTACTATGAGTGTGGTGTTTTAACCAGTTGTACACCCACCTTACTGTAATTTCATTTAGACCACCTTTCCCTAGTTTGCTTAGGAGAGGAGAAATCCTGCTACTTGTTCCTTTCAACTATAGTAATCATGTTACATCTATTTACTTTTCAAGTCTAATTTAGCAAGAAAAATAGCTAGAAATGTAGTTTTCTTTCTTTCTTTCTTTCTTTCTTTCTTTCTTTCTTTCTTTCTTTCAAAAATGAGGTTTGCTGAGTCTGATTCCTGACGCCAGCTTGTACAAGCTCCATTCACTCCTATCCCCCAGCCACCTCCTGCTCATCAGTCGGTATATACCCAAACAAGTGATATTTACTCTTTTTTTGCACTGTTGAGGATTGTTTGCAGAGGGAGCTGAGAAACAGTGTTAAAGATTTCCCATAACCACTGTGACTTCTGTCCTGCTGGAGGCTATGGATCAGGAATAGGACAGTTTTAAATACATATTTTAAGGGAAATACATTTTTAAACTAAACTTCATACTCAAAGTAAGCCATCTTTTGTCACAAACATGAACACCTAACATCAGAAAATTCTGTAGAAAGCTAAACCCGAAAAGCATAATAATGAGCCAAATTCTGAAGTCTGCCTGACTAGTCCTTACTCAGGCAAACCTCTGTTGCCTTCACTGATAATTTCACCAGAGAAACCACAGACTAAAAAGGAAATAAAGGTTTGACCCAGTAAGGATATCCTCCTCAAAGTAAGTCAATGGGGCTTAATATGGATGCATAACTCATTGCAGGATCCGGGCCTAAGTATTGTCAGTTCAAATTTGTGAGCACCCAATAATTATTTTTGAAAAAGAGGAATTGTTCAACTCAGTTTTGTTTTTCAAAGTGCTGTAATTGCTGATTGCCATTTACAAATTATTAATTAATGTAATCAATGTATGTAAAGAAAGTTCTGGTTTTCCCAAAGACTCCATGGGGATGGAGCTAATTTAAACACAGAAAAGGTCAAAATCTTGTTTTCAAACTTTTCTTGAACACAATTAGCTTAATATTTTAACAGCTGGAAGCTGTAGTAATTACTTTTAGATTATACACAAAATCTGTTGAAGTATAATTACTCTGATCTATGAACCAGGTAATTAAGGTAAAAACTCCCACATTTTCTTAGACCTCATTAACGTATTTCTTTTGAAAATGGTTGGATAATGACAGGGAATCATTAAAGCACATTAAAAGTTTATCCATAAAATGACATTGAGTAATTGAAATCTTTATCCTGGGACATTAAAGGACAGAATAACATTGAACTGCTCAATGTACTGACAGTTATTTCTTGATTTCCAGTACAGATTTCATACACATTTGGGGGGAAACTGGTCAATCAGACTGAGCAAATGGCAAGGGTGACTCCTCACCCAGCTGCAACTGAGGCTACAAGAGCCCTTTTATAGTGGAAAAGGGCTGCAGCTGCAGTGAGGATCTCACCCCTGGGGTTTCCAGCAAAGATTTTGCCCTTTTTTACATGAATCAGGAGATGACATTCCAATTGACTATTCGGTTGCTGGGCTTGATATGTTACTCATCAGTGAAGTTATGACAAGACACACGATTACATTAGGAGCATTGAAAAAGCTTCAGAAAACATGGTGAGACACATTTCTATTACATTATGTGGTATAACGATATATTTTGTAAATTTTTAGACTGGAAATTAATGCCCTGAACATGATACCGAAACGATTCTCTTTGCTTATTAACGAACGATGTGTTGAATAAAAGATAATCAAAGTGTGTTGCCTTTCATTTTTCATTATATAAAAGCATCCGCATATTAGGAATTATTTATAAAAAAAAATTAACAAAAAACCAGGTTCAACTCAACCACTAAGCTGCTCTGCAGGAAGGTCGCCCACAACTTTTTTGTTAGCTGTTGACATAGACCTATTCAAAATGCAGGAACAGATTTTGCCCACTCAAATGGTACCAGTGGGCTATTTTTTAGGGTTGAGCTCACCGATTAATAGGTAAAATAAATGAAATACTCAAAGTCCTTGTTGGTCCTCTAGCAGTAGCTGGATTATGCCAGAGAATACTATCAATGGGAGTTACAGATGTCTGGCCCCACTTAGGATTTGATTCCATGTTATGAACTGAGGTGTTTCCAAAATGCAATGCAGCAGATAGATGATTCATCTGATCCGTATTTAAATTGAAAAGGCTGGAAGTTTCAAACCTAATTGCTGCTGTCATGTAAAATCTGGAATCTGCTGTAGCAGAGAAATACCAATTCAGAGACCATCAGAGACAAGACAAATTACATATTTAGCAAGACCATTGAATACAGAAAAAGAGAGACAGTCAGACTGTAATTGGGCTTTATTTAATTTTTCATTCATTATACATTTGTTTATAAGGTAAATTAACTGAGTTCTCATTTATAATTTTAGCGAGACATTTTAATTGCATGCAAATGAGCTAAATAAGGACTAATAAAGAAACTTAGGCATAATGATATTAATTCAATAGGAGACAGAGAGGCACTCACATAGCTACTTAGGAAATCCTGCTTCAAAAAGTTAATGTGACCAGGTCACCCAATATACTGTGGGTTAAATAGCTGGATCAATCAGGCTCATGTTGAAACTGTTTTTGAGACATGAAGTGCTGTCAAAATAGCTCAGCTCAAATCATTATATATTCCCACTGGATCAAACTCCAGAGCCTGTAATCAAGTTTTCAATGAAACTTTGGACCACTGCCCTTCCGGCTTCAGTAGACATAGCCGTTCTCCACAGCAGCAGCAAGGTTCCTCCTTGGAAAGAAACAAAAAAAAAAATGCTACTGTAAAATCAGTGCCACTACCAAAGAGTAGGGTGAGCTTTCCAGGGGCAAAGAGGCCATCAGGTGGAAGACATCTCTGCTGAAACCTATTACAAAAGTGTGAATAGTGGAAGGTAATATGTACAAAACAGAAGTGGTCTGCCTGCATTATAATTACTTAAAACTATATATGGAGACAGAAACTGGTCTGTCAAATTAGGGTGTTGTGGTAGTGATAAACAACTGGGTAAGTTCTCTCATTACCCCTGTGGCAAGAAAGGATGATCAAATATAGACGTTGTGATCTTGTTTTGACAACTACATATAGCTTCTGTGTTTAAAAGACAATGTGCTAGCAGTTATGATCACACACTTCTTAATTTTTCTTGTAAAATCCATCCAGGTTTTGCATCACTGCTAAGCTGAGGCTTCAAAGAGTGATGAAGCCAAAGGGGGGAAAAGACATTAATACTTCCATATAGATTATCGATTATTCCAGCTGACAGTGTCTATGCTGGGGATCAGAAACCATACACTAACACCAATATATAGGGTGTTCACTCCTTCCTGCTGCCCCCTGTGAGAACAGGTGGAAAGGAGTGCTATAAAAAGGCAGGTCTCCAGTGATGGATATAGTATAAAAACCTAAATGGAACTGGTGCTCCTGAATGATGGCATCAAGCAGAAGCTAATGAATGGGGCAGGAAGAGAGCTCCACAAATATAGCTCCCTGCTAGTTAGAGGAGACTAGAGGACAGTAGGGAGCAGCCTAAACTAGGCACCTGGAAGGCAGATGTTTACACCAGATTGGAAAAGATGGTTATGGCTGAGCATGGCAGGGTTTTATTGCCTGTTTGCATAAAGCTCTTTGTATTCAGTTCAAATCTCTACAATTTCTGGCAATAAAAATGTATCTAGCACAAGATGTTTATGTGGTGCTTCACTAACATAGATTGAGACATGTCCCCTGCTTCAAAGAGCTTATGGTCCAAGGGCCCAGTCCTGTGAGGTACCAAAACCCATCAAGTCCCGTTGAAGTCAGACAGAGCCGAGGAGACTCAGCACCTCACAGGAGGTGCTCAACAGCCTGCAGCACCAGGGCCAAGAAAGGACAAGACAAGAAAAGAAGATATAGGACAAAAGTTCAGTTCAGAGAGGATGAAAACATGTTATTGGGACAGAGAACAAGCTAGGAAAGATTTTGGGACAATGTCAATTTCAACTGAGAGTTCTGAAGGAGGAAGTGGGAGATGTGTCTAGTCTAATCGCCTATTTGGGGGGAAGAAGACAAAGGGTTTCATCACCAGCTGTCATCTAACATTATCCTACAATAGACTCTTCACAGTCAGGTTTCGCACCTAGATAAAATACTAGGATGATACTAGACATGCTGATGCTCATACCTTTAGGTATGAATAATGGACAGGCACCCAGCCATGTACAGACACAGCTGAGTCTTCTGAGACACTTAACAGGAGGCTGAGCTTTCCCTCTGATCTCTGGTGTCAGACAGATCACAGAGAGTGGAGATCTGCCTCTAGAGCACCCATTTGCAGAGTGCCAAAAGAGTCAGATTTTTCTCCTATGTTATTCAATGCAACCATTCACCCGCTTGGGGATGCTTTGATCTTGAGTAGTATGAAAATACAGATAACACCCAGCTCTACATCTCTTCCGCACTGAACAGGGCAGCTGCTCCATCACCTAGCTTCCCTGATGTCTGAAGTAGATAAGCACCTGGATGAAGAGTGGCTGGCTGAAACTTAATCCAGATAAGATAGAGATGACAGTAGTGGCAAGAGCATACAAGTTTGAATGACTATCCAAAAGCACATTCCCTTCAGTAGAATGCGTCAGTCCTCTAATCAAGTGGTATGACAGACTCAGGGTCCTTCTGGACTGTTCAAACTCCTGGACACCCAAATGGCATCCGTGGCTAGAAATCCCCTGCATCATCTTTGGCTGGCAAGGCACTTTCACCCCATCCTTGTCAGAGGTGGAGCTGGCCATAGTGATCCATACTGTGGTGAATTCCAGCTTGATATCACTAAAACCTGGAGTTGAAAGTGAAGGCCAGCAACTTGCCACAGCCTGGCATTTGAGTTTCAATGATGAGGAAACAACATTTCAGTGCTCCAGTCACTGCAGCGGTTCCAATCTCAACTCAGATGCAATTTAAAGTCCTAATCCTGGTTCTAAAGCTACTCAGTGGGCCTCAAGTATTTCAGGGTAGATTGGCAGGTGACCCTAGCTACAGAAGCCCTTTCCAAGCAGATATCAGACTGACCATGGCTATCCTCATCTATACAATTAAACAGAAGACCCGTTCCTATACAATAACTATCCTACAGATGGCCAATTGATAAAACAAATTCCTACCAAACATACATTAATGGCATTACAAGGAAGGACAGAGAAGACAGTCTTATTGAGAGACCATTGTTTTATGTAAATTTGTTCGTGCTGAAGTCCATGAAGACTGGCACATCTAAAAGAAAGATCTCTATAGATAATCCAGCTCTTGCATTTATTCAGTGCTCATTGAATACAAGTTCTGTGGCATTTCTGAAAGTTTCCTGTGAGAAGGCCTTTACACCAAGAAATCTTTCTTACAGCTCTCAAAGAAGCATCTGAATGACACAAGCACATACTGAATTCACAAATCAGAGAGCCTGTCACAGTAACAATTTTGATGTGCTCTGTCTTGTTGTACATGTATACTGTGTGGGTTAAAGATTTCTTTCAGACTTATTATATAATATCCTTATTTTACAATATCACTATACTTACACAGTACTGTATTTTCACTTCAAAATGTTGACATCTTTTCCTAAATAAAGGGAACTAAATAAAGAGATTTAAGCAGTGTAACTGTAAATTAACTGGAACTGTAGGAGCTTGTAGTTCTAAACATTGCCATCAGATGATGCTGTATAACTTATTTTGCAGCTTTCATGTTAACTTTAAAGAAGACTTGAATTTATATAATACCTTTGATAATTGAGAAAAAGCATGATGTCAGTTGCTTTGGTGTATGTACACACACACACACACACACACACACACACACACTCATCACAATGCCTAATCAAAGTTGTCTCCACACACAACTGTTGGTTGACCCATTTACCTGTGATTTTTTTTTTTTTTTACTATACAGATGATGGATAAGATGTAATATACACACAAAATATGGGTGGCTCATACCTGTCAATTCGTTTGTTTTGTGAAGAACACAAAATGAAAGCAAGACTTTGTTCTGCTCTGGACTGAAGTCACTAATGAATGGGGCTTTATCACGTCCAGAAAGCATCCGCGGTGGTAAGAAAGCCTGGAAATAGTTCGTGTTCTGTAGATCTGCTGAAAAATGTGTAGCTGCAATGAAATCCACAGCATTAGCCCAATTCTCCCCAAAACTTGCTTCGGGGCCAGAGACATATTTTAAGCTGAAAGAAATAAAAACTCAAAGTTAACAGGTAAATTAATCCTACCCAGAGCTGAATCTACCATTTATATTTCATTACATCTAACGTGTAAAATGCCTTAATCCATAAATGACTTGTTACTTTAAAGGACTGTGTTAGTGAGACCAGCGATATGTGAAAGGGGTAGCAGGGAGAGCTTAGTCCCAGAGTCCTAATATCATTGTGCCTTAAGGGCTCCCCAGGTGCTCCTGCCTCAGTTTCCCTGGCAGTGCTACCTTGGTGTGCAAGTGAGCTGTTTGAAGTGCTATTGTGGAGCCTTTCAAGCACTGATTCCCAAACTACAATATGGCCATGCAAACTTTAAAGAGCAGTGACATCTCAGTAGTCTACCAATGAAAATTCTTGATATGTGTGACTAGTCTCCCTCATACCACTGAGTCATTATGACTATCAGAACTGTAGCATGCAAATTAGCAGTAGAGAAAGAGTGATGATTGGCTGAGTTACCTGAAATCACAGTGGCCCTCCTTAAGAGTTACCTGAGCCTGCTTGTTACCTATTGTGACGGGGCAAGGCCAGTTGGCTATGGAAGAGTAGTCTTATTGGGATCCGGGAAGTGGGCGGGCAAAGCCCGTCCACCACTAAAGGATCCTCCCCAGCCTAAAAGGGGGATCCACAGGACCTAGATACCCCAAAAATTCCAGGGGACAACTAATGAAATAACAGGGACAGGAGAGTGGTCAAAGGGTCAAACGAAGGGAACCGGATGGGGACACCGAGCAGAGAACCCCGGACAGTGCCCACTGCTCCTCAAAGGCGTCAAGGGAATCAGAGGACGCCGCCCAGAGGAACTCTGCCCAGATAAGTGAACGGACCAAGGATCGGAAATAGGCCCCACAGTCACAGGAGACTCCATCGGCCAACCTCCTCACTCTGGTTTTATAAATGGCCATTTTAGCTAGGGCCAGGAGGAGGTTGACCAGGAGATCCTGTGACTTTGTGGGGTCACGGATAGGGAGTGCATAGATAAGAAGGTGAGGGGAAAAGTGCAACCAAAAGCATAATAAAATATTGGTGAGGAGCCGGAATAGGGGCTGCAGCCTGGCACACTCCAGGTGTATATGTGCCAGGGTTTCCCTCACACCGCAAAAGGGGCAGGTGTCTTGGATTGAGGTGAACCGCGCCAAGTACATGCCCGTGCTCACGGCTCCGTGAAGGAGCCGCCAACTGACATCCTCGGCAGGCCTCGGGACTAAGGTGGAATATAGGTTGGCCCACCAGGGCTCCTCACCCTCCAAAGGTGTCAGGAGGTCCTGCCATTTTGTATCGGGGCGGGACACGAGGGTGAGGGCATGAAGGGTGTGGAGCACGAGTGTGTATAGATGTTTTCTTGGCGCGGTTTGAAAGCAGACCTGCTGCATCTCGTGCAGCCGACTTACAGTGAAGGGGTGAGGGGATCGGTTGGGTCCACGGGGCAGGGGTCCAATTAAAAGGTCCAGCGGGCCTTGGGTAGTGGGTGGGCAGGGCGTGCCCTCGTGCAGGACCCGGTCGAGATAAACCCGAGCAGCTGGCGGCAAAGCAGCCTTCACCTCCTGAAGTATGCGCCGGGGAGTACAAGGTCTGGAGAGCCCCATGCGCTGAGCAAGCATCAGGGGATCCAGCCAGTCTCCCCGGTCATAGTCCAAGAGGTCTCCGACTCTTGTGACTTCTGCCAGGACCAACCTCTGGTGCACCGAGCGGGACTCCGCCACCTGCACACGGAGCTGGGGGGTTGTGTAGCAGGGGCTCCGTGAGGAGATCTGCCCCCTCGGTGGTCGCCACGGACCTGTCATTGAAAAGAGTTTCCAGGTCTGGATGAGGTCCTGGTAGAAGACTGGCAGCCTGGAGAGGTCTCGTGGAAGACCTCTTGGATGGAGATAAAGGAGCTGCCGGTCATATCGGAGCCCTCAGAAGCAGCGCAGGAAAGTGTGTGCCAGTATGCTCCACGCCGGACTACCTGCACCATAAAGGAGCCTCTGCAGGGTCTGGAGGCGGAAGACATGGATCTGAGTAAGTGGACATTTCAGGCCATGCTCTCCCTCCTCCAGGGGTAGATGGAGAACCCCTGCAGGGACCCAGTGCAGTCCTGACCAAAAGAACTCCAGAATCGATGTCTGGAGGTTGGCCAGGAAACCCGGAGCTGGGACCAGGGTGTTGAGCCGGAACCAGAGCATGGACAGGACTAGTTGATTAAGCACTAGCGCTCTCCCTCGAAGGGAGAGGCACCGGAGTAGTCCTGTCCATTTCTGGAGCCGCTCTGTCACCCCTCCCTCTAAATTCTGCCTGTTCTCCGGCGGAGAGGGATGCGTGGCAGAAAGGTAAACGCCGAGATAGAGCAGTGGACCCATGCTCCACCGGATGGCCTAAAGTGCTGGTGGGAGGGAGCTCGCCTGCCGCCAGTGCCCTACCACCAAGCCAGAGCTCTTGACCCTGTTGACCCGTGCGGAGGAGGCCACCGAATAGATGGCCTGGCAAGCATCCACCCGTGCCAAGTACTTTGTTGCGGGAGCCACGGACATCTTCTAAAAACTCCCGCAACTCCTCTCGCAACACATGGGGAGCTGGAGTTACGGTCTCTTGGTTACTCCCTGACGGGGCCCTTGGTACAGCCCCATGGCCCACCGAGACGGGCAGACAGGGTGCGGACCCCCAACGGGGCTCCTGATGGGTTGGTACCACTAGGCCCGCCTCGAAAGCTGGGGCGATAGGGGGCGATGGAGGGAAGATAGCAACCCCTGGTGGGTCGGGACGGGTAAACACAAAGGCCGCTCCCTGGGGGTCATCGATTGGAAAAGGGAAAGAGACAGCCCCAGGGGCAGCAATAACATCTCGGGAGGTGGACGGGATAGGGGCAGGGGCAGGGGCAGGGTTAGATGCGAGATTCTGGGCAGGGAGAGGGCTCTCAGTGATGCCGGGTGCTGGCTCTATGGTGGATTTGGCAGCCACGGCATCAGGAGGTGGACTCTCTTCTGTAGGGCCCTCTCCCTGGAAGGAGGTCGAATGCTCCTCACCAACGACGGGTGCCCCTGGTGGCTCAGGTCCCGGCCGCGTGGCACTGGCTGTCGCCTGAACAGGCTCGGCGGCTCTCAGAGGGGTGCCATCTGCAGCCGGGAGTCCAGGGGCTCCTCGGAGGTGGGAGCGGAAGCAACGGTTAGGGGGAAGGAACATGGGGAAAGGGGGGCTGGAGTGAAGTCGCCCAGATCGAGGCCCGCTGGCATAGGGTCATCCTCCCCCGGGTGACCGGGGTCAGACCCAGGGCCTCGATCTCCTCATATATGGACAGGAAATCCTTTTCTGCCACCCCGGGATTCTTCCCGCCGGCACCTGACGCGACGGTTCCCTTGGGGAACGCTGAGGTTTCAGATGGCGCCTCTGGGGCCTCGGAGGGGAGGGACTTCCGGGGAGGGGAGATACTGCCTTCCAGTGCTGCCACGTCTTCCCCAGCCGGCTCTAGTGGATGGAACACACCCATGGGTAGAGCGGAAGGCTCGGCATCGGTGCCCCCCTTCCTGGTCTTCCGGGGGGCCTCCGCATCAGAGTGGAAGGAGCGGAGCTCGAGCCTTCCGCTTGCCTCGCTTCCCCTGGACTAGGGCCCAGCCCTCCATGGCATCATCCGGGGGCTGGTTAGCAGGGGTCGTGTTAGAGGGCAGAGGCAATGGTTCAGGGAATCGAGGGGGTAATGGTGGGGCAGCACAAGGGAGGGAAGATTCCCCTTGGGGCGGGCCCTCTCCCATGGCTGGCGGTGTCCCTGCCACACCCTCCTCCACAGGCGCCGCCAGATTGCAAGCAGCAGGGGCAGGGTTCTCCCGCTCGTCTGGGCATAGTTGGGGAGGTGACCCTTGGGCCTGAGCAGGAGCAATGATGGACTGGGAAGGAGGAGGGGTGGTTTCGGGTACCGGGCAGCCAGGGGCACAGGCGATGACGGAGCCGGTGCTCTGCCAGGGCTCGGGGGTCCCGGATGCCCCTCCTTGCCGGGCCAGGGGGCAGTCCCTCCGGACGTGCCCCATCGCCCGGCAGAGGTAGCACCGGGCCTCCCCCGTGGAGTAGTGCACCCGGTAATGGGCCCCCTGGTAGGGGACTAGAAAGGACCCCTCGAGCGCCTCTCTGTCACGCGCCGCCGGCGGCAGTTGAAGCTGCACTTGCCGGCGGAACGAGAGGACGTGACGGAGGGCGGGGTCTTTGCAGCCCAACGGGAGAGGGCTGATGACAGAGATGGGCTTCCCCAGGGTAGAGAGGGCGGGTAACAGGGCGGCATTGGGAAGAAAGGGAGGGACGGAGGTCAGGACCAGGTGGACGCCCAGGTCCTCTAGCGGCTCCAAGGGGACAAACACGTCCCCTACTGCCAGGCCCTTCTCCACCGCCTCCTGGGCGGCGGCCTCCGATGCTAAGAAGAAGACGACCTTGCCATACATTTTGGAGGCCGCCACAATGGCCGTGGGCCCCACCACCTTCGCCAACGCCCGCACATAGGTCTCCACGTGGGGTGAGGAGGGCACCAGGAGGCAACGAACGCCATGCTTCCTGGTCATGGTGGGAAAGGGGCCTCGGCCGCTATAGATGGTAGCGGAGGCGGTGGACGGGAGAGATGACGTAGTGGCAGGCGGGGGGGCTGCTGCAACCTGGGCGTACGCCCTGGGGGCTGGGGGAGGGACACCCGCAGAGCTGGTGGAGGGAACAGCGGGGAGGGACGTCCCAGCTGGTGGTGGGGCCGGGGCATTGGGGGCAGCCCCTGCCATGGAGGGCCTGGTCTTTTTAGCGGGGCCCTTCCCCTTCTTCTTCCCCTGGCCCTTCCCACCGGCTGGGGGGCTTCCCCCGAATCTGAGGGGGTGAGAGACGTGGCAGCACTGGAGGTCACCCCGGTGCTCGTCGCTGCTGGTGCCCCAGCGGGGGTGGTGGCAGATGGTTCGGCAGCGGAGGTAGAGGCTTGGGGGGGTGAAGGAGGGACAGGCGGGGGAGGGGTAGCTGGGGCTGCTGGGGGCCCCCCACATGTCTCATCCCCCAGCATCGTGAGCAGGGAGAGAGTGGGAGACACCAGAAGGAGGAGGGGAGAGGGGAAGCAGGTCGACCACTCCTCCCCGCTAGGCTGCAGGCAGGGGAGGAGGGCGCCAAAAGGGGTGGGCTGGACGGGGGGCAATCAGGGGTTAGGGGTCAGTCACCGACACAGGGTGGAATTCCAGCTCCTCTAGGGAAGGGGGGGATGCAACAACATTGGGGGTGCAGTGAAGAAGGTTGAAACTAAAATGGGGAGTTTCACAAGCGCATGGGAGGGGGCATGGATTTCCTTGTAAATTCTCAGAAAATCAATGATGTACACAGAGAATAACCACTGCAAGTTTGAGGAGGATATGATATATATTTCATCCAAAAGAAATACATTGAATCCATAGTTTACATGCAAAGTGGAATTCATCCTTAATTATGGAGTCATGACCAGTGCCTCCATTATAGAATTGTGGTTTCAGAGTAGCAGCCGTGTTAGTCTGTATCCACAAAAAGAAAAGGAGGACTTGTGTTTCTCTGATGGTTTGTACTAGGGCTGGCTGAAATTTTTATCCTAGAATCATTTCTTTTTCAACAGAAAATGGCTTTTTGACTAAAACAAACATTTTTGGTAAAAATGGTTTATTTTGGTTAAAATGTTCAGGCCCGTAATGGGGTGTGCTCCTCACACTAGCCCTGCAAGAGCTGAATTAGGCCAGGTGGGCCCAAATCGGCTAATTAGACTGCAAGCAAAGGAGCTTTAAGCTGGAGGCAGCTAGTTAGAAGCTCACCCATGAGGGACAGGCGGGGCTTCTACAAAAGCCAGGAGGCTGGCAACAGAAGGGGCTGCTGGGAAAGGCTGCAGTCTCTCCCTAGGAGGAGTGAGAAGTGTTTGGAGGCTGCAGAGACCTGGAGGCTGCAGTTCCTCCCTGGGATGATGGAGCCATGAATCTGGCAGACCCAGAGAAAGAGGGGAGAACCAGAAGGTTAGGAAAGGGTTCAGGGAAATGCCGTAAGGTATGGGGGAGAACAGACATTAACTGCTGACTAGAGGTGCCTGAGCTGGATCTCAGAGTAGTGGGTGGGCTCGGGTTCCCCCTACTAGCCACCGGGGAAGTGACATTGGTAGGCCAGTGCACAGGAAGACTCCTTGTGCCTGTTTTGGAGAAGAGACTTCCTGCCCCGGAAGGGGAAACCATGATAGTGACCTAGCCAGAGGGCTGAGTCAGAAATGGGATGCAACAGCTCCTGGAGCAAGAGAGGGGCTGCAGACAGAGACCAAGGTGGAGGGACAGCATGCAACAACTGGAAGGGGCATCAGTCTGACCAAGCTAATCCCCAGAACTGCCAGCAGGTGACGCTATCCAGTGGTGAGTAGAGCAAACCTGTCACAAGGCCTTTGGGCAAAAATCCAAAAATGTTTAGTTTGTTTGCATTTTTCAAGAAACTGAAAATTTTCCATGGGAAATTTCAGAAAAAGCAAATATTTTTCAAAATTTCCTGTGAAAAAAATTGGCTTTTTCAGCCAGCTCTAATTCCTACACATGATGGCAGAATGATTAGGACTATGTATAGATGCAAGAATAATAATGTTCCAATGCTTGTTATTGTAAGGGCAGTGCTGCAGATTTCCTGTCAAGTTCACTCCTGTGTATGGTTGGTAGCATTGGTGGTATCATTTATCTAACTTGGTTTTGAGTTAGTATCATGACCCAAACAACTGAGTGAGAGAAAGACTTGAATGGATACCTAAAATAATACTAAGAATGACAGTTAGCAATTATATAGCACTTTAATCTGTAGATCTCAAAGTACTTTACAAAGGCAGTCAGTATCATTATCCCCACTTAACAGTAGGGAAACTGAGGTACAGAGCAAGCAAGGGGAAAGCGTAAATAAGAGCGTGCACAGGATGAAATGATTGTGCTTAGAGCAAACCAAAGCGGTGAATATGGAGGCAGTAGATGAAAGGACTGGAGGAAGTCACTCATTAAATCTCTCTAGGAGACTAATCCAAAACTTTCTGAAGTTAACTCCTGTTGAAATCAGTGGGCTCTGGATCAGGCCCATCTTCTTCTCATGTCCTTCCACTGAAGTCATAGGTTTTTCCAGTATTGGGCACATAATATGGCCTGGCGTCTGGCCCTGGTGAGGTCTGGAATGAGCTGAAGACTAACGGAAAGACTAACATAGCCTTTCTATGGTCTGTATTTTACCTCAGTCACGTGTCTGGGTCACTGGTGTAGCGCCACTTCCACATATTGACTTTTGATCAGTCAACTCTTGTTCGGAGGTGATTTAAACATCTCCAGGTCAATCAACCCTACTCCATGCCTGTGAGAAGGTGTCCAGCAATGTCAATGTGCATTTTGACATCCTTGATAAGTATTTCTAGTTATATGTGTTACATTTCCAGTTGTGCGACAGTCAGTGTTTTTTTAAGCAGGTCTGTTGCAACAAGGAAGCTTTTCCATGATTTCAGGTGGCCCACTGCTACATTATAGCCACATAACAGATGTCTGGTATTGTTGACATGTTGTAATCATTCCGCTTTGTTTGTGACTGATCTCCTGATATCTAGTGGAGCGAGTCCAGCTAGCACATAAAGGCTGTTCACGTTTGTTGGTTTTAGACATTCTGCAATGTAGGAGCATCTGTCATTCAGAACAGGATCCAGCTTCTTTGCATGAGTTGATCTTTTCTACCCTGGATATGCGTATTTGGCCATTGAATAGCAAAATGCAAGTGCAGTGGCTCTTAGTGTTGCTGGGTTGGCTACTCATTTTGAATTTACAGGCTTCCTGAGTATGTTATCCTGGGTGCTAACTTTGCCTTTTATCTTCTCCACATGTGCCCTGAAGGAGAGAGTGAGTTCTAGAATCACTCGTAGGTAGATAGAGGGCAAATGGTACCCCATTCCAGATGATGCTGAGTTGTCTATTGGCCTCATGGTACCAAAAATGGAACAGACTCACTTGTGTTTTGGCTGGCTTGGTCAACAATTGGTTCCTGGTGTAATAAACTGAGAGCCCAGACCTCGCCAATTTTAACATAGCTGTGTCGTTTGCTGCTGATAGGTCGGCAAACACAGAACCTGTTACATACGCTTTTCAAAGCTTGCTCTGGGATTAGTTGCTTTTCAACAAGTGGTGATAGATGGTTTAAGATGAAATGCTTATATAGTTTGTAGAGGTGGCATAGCAGTGGTTATAGGCCTTAAGTTCATCAGCTCCACTTCATCCTTCCCTGGCTTAAAGAGTGCCATGCACATGCTCACCCCCAGATACTGGGGACTTTATGTGTGACTGAGAGTGTGTTAAACAACTTGAATAACCAGATCTTTGTTGCTGGTCAGAAGTATTTGATTTGTTCTTTGTGAATGTCATCTACACCAGCTGCTTTGCCATTCTTGAGGATGTTAATTCCAGTTAATTCCGTCATTGTATACACTGCCCCAGAATGATACATCTCCTGGTCTTCTTGCCACTTAAGCCATGTTTTAGGTTGTTTGGTGCCCTGCCATTTTCTAGAAAGAGCGTTCATGTTGCAGTCCCTGTCACTCTTTGAATATACTAATCTTGCTGAACACGTACCACTACAATATAACTAAAGAGTCAGGAGCATGATGAGCAAGAAAGAGTACACTAAACCTTGCAAATATGGTGCCTACTAATGGACATGGAAATGGGGAATCATCCCATTTTGACCCTACTTTTGTGGCTTTCTCTTACCTGTTTCTGAACTTTGGAACTGCATAAGCAATGGATGCTACATGCGCTTCCCACAAGTAATGCAATGCTTCATCTTTTTCTATTGAGAAGAAAGATGCTGTGGGCCTTTCAGATTTCTGTTCAGTGGATAATAGATACTAAAGTAAAAGCAGAACATAAAAATATTACCAGTGAGAATAGTTTAAAAAATACATAGTAGTTACTTGCAAAACAATTATTTTGACAAACGTTTTGTTAACGGGGGCAAATTGCTTTTAAATAGTTAGCATGTGGTCATGTTGCATATCGATTTAAAGCTTAATATTTGACATGGGGGGAGAATGATTAATAGATTTACAGGGTGAAATCATGACTAATCATTAAGGTTAGTGAGATTTTGTCATTGACTTCAATGGAGCCAGGCCAAATCTAGAAGACAAAATTGGGGTGAGGGGAAAGGGAGGGAGAAGGGGTACCATTCTGATGATCTAGGATGGTCTTCTGCATAATACACGACATAGAATTTCACCCAGTAACTTATGCATCAGGTCTAAAAGTGGATGACACACATTGTAATTTGCTCCTAAAGTGGTGCTTTTTCTGACTCTGAAATAGTTGGATTTGCAACCTGAAAGCATTCTGTTATTCAAAATTCCTGTTTAAATGGATACATTTCATCACAGTCCCACTTTGCTTTTTAAAATATGGGAAACAGCTGCTAGAGTTGAGAAAAAATGTTTAGACTGAATTCTTCTATAGTTTGCTGTACTTTAATGGATGATTCAGCTGAGGATATCATTTCCAAGGGGAAGACAAGAAACTAACAAGTCAACAATAAACAAAGGGGTTGGTACACATTGGATTACCTCTTCCTGCTACAGTAAGTGGGCACTGATTTCTAAATTAAGTTGTGCAGTGGCTTTAGTTGATTTTTTGGAATATGGAGAGGTCCCAAGAAATTGTTAGAATATGTTGGTTTTAAAAAAAACCAAACCAAACAAACAAACAAAAAACCCCGCTTCCTGTAGGTTCCCAATGTTGCCAAAACTTGTGGAGCTGAACTGGTATTAGCAATAGTGGGGACATTTTTATTAAAAAGTCTTATTATAAACAAGAGTTCTGTGTTTTGACATCATGGGATTTTCCATGCTACAATCCTTGTCTTCTTGGTCTCTTACACACTTTCAAGTGCATTGATATAGATTTTCAGGAAGTCAGAAAGAAAGTTAGCTGTAAAATGTATCATGCCAGCTGTCTTTTAGGTTAGGATTATAATTTTAGTTCTTTGATTATAGTCTTCTAAACATATTATTTCAGATGAATAAACTTAAGAAAACAAATATCTATAATGACTGATCCAATCATACTCTTCAGCTCTCTGGTTCATCTGTCTAGTATACCAAGAGAATTTTTGTTTTAGACTTTGAGTCTCTGATGGACTGGATATTATAATACTTGCATCTCTGGCTGTTCACAAAAAATCTGAGAGGAAGTCTAACTAAAGGAATCATTATTGAAATATGGGATGGAGAATAAACTGTCATCTCTCTTTTAGGGAAAAGGTGTGAAGTGAGAGGGAAAGACTGTGTACATGCAAAAGACTGTCTTTCTGGGTGAAACTTTCAACAACTCTTTTGACACTCAAAGAAGCAAAGGGATCATATAAAAGTAGGATAAGGGCATTTCTCAAGGAGAAGATTCTGTATCACATTTTTGTTCTTTGTATAGCCATAGCACAGCTTCCAAATTACTAGTATAAGTATTATCATAACAATCTCTCGAGTCAGACTCCAAAACATAGAATTATTTTAAGTGAAGAAATAAAGCTACAAACCTTAAAAATTCTGGACGTGATACTCCTCTCTAACTAGTTTTACATCATGGTAACTCCACTGACTTCACCTGGATTTCTCCTAACTGAAACTGGTATTAATGAGAAAAGAAAAGGAGTACTTGTGGCACCTTAGAGACTAACAAATTTATTAGAGCATAAGCTTTCGTGAGCTACAGCTCACTTCATCGGATGCATTTGGTGGAAAAAACAGAGGAGAGATTTATATATACACACACACAGAGAACATGAAACAATGGGTTTATCATACACACTGTAAGGAGAGGTTTCAGAGTAGCAGCCGTGTTAGTCTGTATTCGCAAAAAGAAAAGGAGTACTTGTGGCACCTTAGAGACTAACAAATTTATCCGATGAAGTGAGCTGTAGCTCACGAAAGCTTATGCTCTAATAAATTTGTTAGTCTCTAAGGTGCCACAAGTACTCCTTTTCTTTTTACTGTAAGGAGAGTGATCATTTAAGATAAGCCATCACCAGCAGCAGGGGGGGAAAGAGGGAAAACCTTTCATGGTGACAAGCAAGGTTGGACAGTCTCTACGTAAAAGAATGAATGGACACAAATCAGACGTCAAGAATTATAACATTCAAAAACCCGTTGGAGAACACTTCAATCTCTCTGGTCACTCGATCACAGACCTAAGAGTGGCTATACTTCAACAAAAAAGCTTCAAAAACAGACTCCAACGAGAGACTGCTGAATTGGAATTAATTTGCAAACTGGATACAATTAACTTAGGCTTGAATAGAGACTGGGAATGGATGAGTCATTACACAAAGTAAAACTATTTCCCCATGTTATTTCTCCCCCCCACCCCACCCCCCACTGTTCCTCTGATATTCTTGTTAACTGCTGGAATTAGCCTACCTGCTTGTCACCATGAAGGTTTTCCTCCTTCCCCCCCCTGCTGTTGGTGATGGCTTATCTTAAGTGATCACTCTCCTTACAGTGTGTATGATAAACCCATTGTTTCATGTTCTCTGTGTGTGTGTATATAAATCTCTACTCTGTTTTTTCCACCAAATGCATCCGATGAAGTGAGCTGTAGCTCACGAAAGCTTATGCTCGAATAAATTTGTTAGTCTCTAAGGTGCCACAAGTACTCCTTTTCTTTTTGCGAATACAGACTAACACGGCTGCTACTCTGAAACCTGTGATTATGCAAGGCACTGAATTTAGCCGTATAGAGTGGAAATCTGTCAACTTCATGAAAAAACTCGCACAGATACAGACAGACATCATCTTCCTCTCCAAATGCAAACAGATGGACATCATACCGAAAGGACTGAAGGTAAAAAATCCATTACAATCTACATACCACACAGACTATGCTGACAGCTTGTGCCACACACTCTCAAGGAAACTGCGGAACCACCTGATCAACATCCTCTACAGCAAACAGGGAAAGATTAAGAATGAGCTCTCAAAACTGGATACTCTCATAAAGAACCAACCTTCCACACAAACTTCCTCGTGGCTGGACTTTACAAAAACTAGACAAGCCATTTACAAAACACACTTTGATTCTCTACAAAAGAAAAAGGACACTAAGCTATCTAAACTACTATATGCCACAAGGGGCCACAACAATGGTTCCCGTAACCCACCCAGCAATATTGTTAATCTATCCAACTATACTCTTAGCCCAGCAGAAGAATCTGTCCTAGCTTGGGGCCTCTCCTTTTGCCCCTCCACCCCCACGAACATGATACAGTTCTGTGGTGACCTAGAATCCTATTTTCGACGTCTCAGACTCAAGGAATATTTCCAACACACCTCTGACCAACATATTAACCCACAGAGACCTTCCTGCCAACACTACAAAAAGAAGGATTCTAGGTGGACTCCTCCTGAAGGTCGAAACAGCAGCCTGGATTTCTACATAGACTGCTTCCGCCGACGTGCACGAGCTGAAATTGTGGAAAAGCAGCATCGCTTACCCCATAACCTCAGCCATGCAGAACACAGTGCCATCCACAGCCTCAGAAACAACTCTGACATCATAATCAAAAAGGCTGACAAAGGAGGTGCTGTCGTCATCATGAATAGGTCAGAGTATGAACAAGAGGCTACTAGGCAGCTCTCCAACACCACTTTCTACAAGCCATTACCCTCTGATCCCACTGAGAGTTACCAAAAGAAACTACAGCATTTGCTCAAGAAACTCCCTGAAAAAGCACAAGAACAAATCCGCACAGACACACCCCTGGAGCCAGGACCTGGGGTATTCTATCTGCTACCCAAGATCCATAAACCTGGAAATCCTGGACGCCCCATCATCTCAGGCATTGGCACCCTGACAGCAGGATTGTCTGGCTATGTAGACTCCCTCCTCAGGCCCTTCGTTACCAGCACTCCCAGCTATCTTCGAGACACCACCGATTTCCTGAGGAAACTACAGTCCATTGGTGATCTTCCTAAAAACACCATCCTAGCCACTATGGATGTAGAAGCCCTCTACACCAACATTCCACACAAAGATGGACTACAAGCCGTCAGGAACAGTATCCCCGATACTGTCACGGCTAACCTGGTGGCAGAACTTTGTGACTTTGTCCTGACCCATAACTATTTCACATTTGGTGACAATGTATACCTTCAAATCAGCGGCACTGCGATGGGTACCCGCATGGCCCCACAGTATGCCAACATTTTTATGGCTGACTTAGAACAACGCTTCCTCAGCTCTCGTCCCCTAATGCCCCTACTCTACTTGCGCTACATTGATGACATCTTCATCATCTGGACCCATGGAAAAGAAGCTCTTGAGGAATTCCACCATGATTTCAACAATTTCCATCCCACCATCAACCTCAGCCTGGACCAGTCCACACAAGAGATCCACTTCCTGGACACTACGGTGCTAATAAGCGATGGTCACATAAACACCACCCTATATCGGAAACCTACTGACCGCTATTCCTACCTACATGCCTCTAGCTTTCATCCAGATCATACCACTCGATCCATTGTCTACAGCCAAGCGCTACGATATAACCGCATTTGCTCCAACCCCTCAGACAGAGACAAACACCTACAAGATCTCTATCATGCATTCCTACAACTACAGTACCCACCTGCTGAAGTGAAGAAACAGATTGACAGAGCCAGAAGAGTACCCAGAAGTCACCTACTACAGGACAGGCCCAACAAAGAAAACAACAGAACGCCACTAGCCATCACCTTCAGCCCCCAACTAAAACCCCTCCAACGCATCATCAAGGATCTACAACCTATCCTGAAGGACGAGCCATCACTCTCACAGATCTTGGGAGACAGGCCAGTCCTTGCTTATAGACAGCCCCCCAATCTGAAGCAAATACTCACCAGCAACCACACACCACACAACAGAACCACTAACCCAGGAACCTATCCTTGCAACAAAGCCCGTTGCCAACTCTGTCCACATATCTATTCAGGGGATACCATCATAGGGCCTAATCACATCAGCCACACTATCAGAGGCTCGTTCACCTGCGCATCTACCAATGTGATATATGCCATCATGTGCCAGCAATGCCCCTCTGCCATGTACATTGGCCAAACTGGACAGTCTCTACGTAAAAGAATGAATGGACACAAATCAGACGTCAAGAATTATAACATTCAAAAACCAGTTGGAGAACACTTCAATCTCTCTGGTCACTCGATCACAGACCTAAGAGTGGCTATACTTCAACAAAAAAGCTTCAAAAACAGACTCCAACGAGAGACTGCTGAATTGGAATTAATTTGCAAACTGGATACAATTAACTTAGGCTTGAATAGAGACTGGGAATGGATGAGTCATTACACAAAGTAAAACTATTTCCCCATGGTATTTCTCCCTCCCACCCCACCCCCCACTGTTCCTCTGATATTCTTGTTAACTGCTGGAATTAGCCTACCTGCTTGTCACCATGAAAGGTTTTCCTCCTTCCCCCCCCTGCTGTTGGTGATGGCTTATCTTAAGTGATCACTCTCCTTACAGTGTGTATGATAAACCCATTGTTTCATGTTCTCTGTGTGTGTGTATATAAATCTCTACTCTGTTTTTTCCACCAAATGCATCCGATGAAGTGAGCTGTAGCTCACGAAAGCTTATGCTCTAATAAATTTGTTAGTCTCTAAGGTGCCACAAGTACTCCTTTTCTTTTTGCGAATACAGACTAACACGGCTGCTATTCTGAAACCTGGTATTAATGGGATGTGAATCAGGCCGTCTGATTCTTAAAAAACATTAATAATAAATTTAAAAAGCAATGTTCTGGTATCATCCATCACAGACTATGAACAAGAGAAAAAAGATGATCTACCTCAAAATAAGCCTTCCATGCATCCATGATTTTTGGAATGCGGGAACGGCAGTCAGCAGTGCTGTAGCAGAAGTCTGCTCTTAGCTCTTCTGGTGGTAATATTTTTATCTCATGTTGCAACTGTCCAAAGAAACCAGCTTCCATGGCACCCAGAAATGGTATAATACCCAGATAGTAATTCACAGCTATAATAACACATGAAAAGAAAAAGAGATGACAGTTGCAAGTGAATGAAACATGCCTACCTAGAGAAAACGGTGAGATTCTGCCTCTGTGCTAATGTTTAAAATCACCAGTCGTTTACACGTGATAGTTCAATTGTTGTTGTTAAGTCAATAGGAGTTGAAGGTGTTCGGTACTTTGAAGGACGGGTTAGCAACTTAAAAAATTAGGCCCTTAAATGTTACCATGTACAGGGCGTAAAAGTTTACCAGATGCTAGCACGATACTAAACTCATGAAAATTAGCTCCATGGGCCTTATCCTGGTGAGAAGCCCAGCACCCACAACTAGCAGCTAGGAAAGGAAAAGGTGCTGACATTCTTATCAGGGTGCTGTCTGGTGAGCAATGTATGGGGCTGTTTGCTTTGTAACAGTATATAGATTGTGGGTGCCTCGGCCTCCTGATTTTTAAGTCTCTGATCTCCATCTAGCTGCTGGAAGAAGGAGTTTTCCCTTTTTTCTCCCTACTCCCAGTCTCCTGGCATTCCTTTGCCCCCCAAACTCATTGAATTTTAGGTGCAAAAGAAATTCAGGAATGGCCCCCAAATATGGTTTTATTTATAAGTATATTGGTTGTTTTGGTGGGTCACTCTGAGGCAGGCTTTCAGAAATAACTAACCCGTGGTTGAAAGTAGATAGTGGTAACAGTAAGTTTATTTCTGACTATTTAAGTATGTTTGAGCCCAGATCTGGAAGTCTGTGGAGCACTTATACTGCATGCTTGGGGAAAAAGTGACTGAAGATCATATAGCCTCTTTCTTTTTCTATGGAGACACATTTCCATGATATGAGAATGATGCTAGTTAAAATATGGTATGTAGTTGACTCTGCTCATGCCCTCAAGCTTTACACTCAATCTGAAGGATACCAAAGGTTTGACATTATGTCTCCTATTAGTGTGAGCAGTACTTCTTGTTTGACAATGCTTTATTACTCAGAAGGTGGGACTTATCCTGATGATGAGCATGATATAAAAACCGGAATGGAAGGAAGGTATGCATTACATACCTCTAATTACAAGTTACAGCTCTTATTTTAAACTCATATTTACCTTCTTACACTTATAAGCCTGACATTTTTTTTCCCATTTACATAGCACCAAAAGTTTGCTTAGTGCTTCAGAAGTGTATTGAGATCGGAGCCAGTACTGAAACGTTTACAATCTAAGAAGGAGAAAAGGATGGGGGTGGGGACAAATGCAACATATAAGCAAAGTGATATAGCTCTTGCGTTTTATATGTGTCTGGCTAGTTTCAAAAAATCTTCAACAGACGCCCATACTTACACTGCTCCACTCTTATAGGAATGAGTTTATTTAATCATCTTTTCTGAAGATAGCAAAAAAAGTCATATACTGTGAGCTCTGTATAGCAAATGTGCTGTACTATGTTGTGGAAGAGTGGTAGTGTAAGCACAGTTAAAAGTAAAGTGATGTTTCTATTTTGCTAAGAATACATGATGACATTATGATACCCATTCAAATTGGTTATCCTAATGCAAGGTTTCTCGCACCCTCCTCTGTGATGCTGGTCACTGTCAGAGAGAGGATGCTGAACTAGATGGTTTGATCCAGCATGGCAATTCCTGTGTTTCTTTGTAACTTTGAGCACCCACTGGTCACATGATGTATATTTTTAGGGTCTGACTTGTTGCCAGACTCTTAATTACAGAAGTCTCCACAAGAAAATATTTGTATGGCATGGGAGGTTGCTAGGATGAAGTAGATCCAGGCAGCCTGCCAGCAGGTGGTGTGGAGCAGGAAGAGGGTCACATGACAGGACAATATGAGTAGGGGAGATTCGGGAGTGAGAGACAGAAGTGATGAAGGGGAAAGATTTTTTTTTTTTAAAGGAGATAGACTATTGATTGAACATTAAAAAAGATAAAAACTTGAAGATTGAAGTTTTCTGTAGGAAAAAGCATGCCTTATCTATATATATATTAAGCTGTAAAGAATTATTCTCATTTTTTTCCCTACCTGTCTGTTTCCTTTTTGAAAAAAGGCATAAGATAAAATTACAAAAGAACCTATGGCCCAGCTTTCTGAAGGTATTCAGGCTTTACTCCATGCAGCATTGCAAGGCTTAAGTGACCTGGAAGCCTAAGTCTCATATCAAAAGTGTCAAGCCCAGATCCCATTGCCTTTCAATGAGGCTTAGAATCTAAATCATTTAGATGCTTTTGAAAATCTTACCCAGGACATAAAATAAAAATTTCTTTAAAATCTCTGAACAAGTTTGTTCATTTTTGGATATGTAAACAGCGAAAAGTATACTTTTTATGGTTCATTTTAGAATAGCTAAAGTTTCTGAATTGGCATGTGGGTAGCCCTCAAGGAGAAACAGGCCAGTAAGAAATTAGTGATTTCTTTAAAAAAAAAAAAAAAAAAAAAAAAAAAAAAAAAAAAAAAAAAAAAAAAAATTCCTTTTTCTTTCTTTGAGAAGTTATGCTTAAGTAGAAAGACTAGAAATACTGCCATGTAAGACCAGCTCTGGGGGGAAAAAACTGGCTATATTGTTTCAATGTGTGTTTTTGGAGCTTATTTTCATATGTCTATGAATTAAAAGGAGAGTGGAATAGCAAATTAAGACACTCAAATCCTCAGCTGGTAAAGAATGCATCCTTTGTTTTTCTGCAAACTCTGGCACAGCTTTTTTTGGAAAACAGAAGATCTGTTACATAAGCTCCTGGAACTCATAAGCCTAAAGGAAAGGGCAATAAATCAACTGCCAGTATCGCTGCAAAGTCTCTTAACAAGCCTGGATGTATGTAGTACAGAGATTTGCAAATTGTGGGGTGCACCTCCCTGGGGGCCATGGAGGAAGGTGGGGGGGCAATCAGCAATGCTAGGCAGCTGGTGCCATCCTTGCACAGCAGGGCTTGGGGAGGGAATGCCACTTCCACCCTTGACACCTTTTTGGGCTACCCAGTATGTGGGCCAGTGTTAACATCCGTTGCACCAGTGCTGATTTCCAGTCCTGGCTGCTTCCATGCCCAGTGCTGGTTCCACCTCAGAGACCATCACATTCCCATGGCCTGAAATCCCAAAGTGAGAGGGGTGGCACAACCAAAAATTGTAATTCAAAGTGGGGGAGGGTGGGGTGGCTCAGCTCAAAGTTTGAAAACTGCTGATGTAGGAGCAGTGTGTTTTCCCTTCCACATGAAAGTCTGGGCAATCATATGCTCAGTCAGGGGAATGTTGTTCCTCCTACAGACCTGGTGGGTGAGCTGGTGGCTTTACGCTTTTATCTCAGAAAAGGATTTGCGCGCTCTGCGGGGAGAAGGTGATAAGAGCACAGGCTTGCTTCCTGTGGGATTAGCCTATTCCTGTTCCTCTTGTCCAATTGGCCCCAGTACAATCATATTGACAACAATGGAGCTGGGAAGGTGCAACTGAGGATAGAATTGCTCCACAGGATTTTTATTCTTCGTGCTGATGCATGAACCAGAAAGAACCCAGCTTGACTTTCACATCATTGACTGGCTGTGGTGCTGGCAGTTAAAATGAGCAAATTGGATCTGGGGTCATTTCAAATATGGAACCCCACGCTGCCATTTTTATTCACTTTTCAGAATACTGCCACACTTTAAGGTTGAGAATTTAAACCTCCACAAGTTTCAGGGTTAAGAAGTCTTAATTTACTTGTGTTTATATATTGTTCTGTGAACTTTCACTGCACAGTCGTGTAATGCTGAAATTACTTTGAAGTGGAGTTCAAATGGATGAGAGACTCTGAATTGCCTTCTAGGTCATTACTCATTTTCTGACTAAGAGCAAACTAATAACATGTACTTACAGGCCCACCAGCTTCGTACAGAGATGCACAGATGCTGTCCAGTGCCATGGCTGCAGGTGGTAACATTGGAAGGATCTGCTAGCCTGCCTGAATCAAAACAAAATAGAATGCCAGATGCTACTCACCTTATTCACAGGAGCAGTCCCACTGAAGCCTATGGGACTTTTTGTATAAGTAAAGCATGCAGGATTTGGCTCAGTGAAAGAAAATGGTTACTGTTCATATGGTAGTTTAATTTCACAATCAATGCCTCTTGTAGTGCCAATGAATTGAGACTCCCAAACCATGGCCTGAACTCAACAAAGCACAAAAGTGTGTACTCAACATTAAGCATTTGAGTAATCCCACTCCTGTTCAGCCAAACTCTTCAACACGTGCTTAATGTTAAACATGTTTACCGTCTCCTGGTGATTCTTTAAAGGCATTTAAGCACATGTTTAACTTGAAGGATGTAACATAAGTAATCCTCTTTCTGTTTGGCAACACATTTAAATCATGTGTTTAACATTAATTATGTGAGTAACCTCATTGTAATTCAGCATTTCACTTATACACACTTTAAAGCATGTGGCATGAGTATTCCCATGCTTATTAAGCAAACTATTTACGCATGTGCTTTGGTGAATCGTGTCTTACAATATCTGCTATTACAGAGGTTCCCAAATGCTGGACAGTAGAGCATTTGGTCTGTGGAGAATGAGCTGGATATGTGGTGGTGCCTTTCACCTTTTTTTCTGCCAGGCAAATCACATTAAATGAAATCTAAAATATATTAAATCCTTTTTGATTACTATTTTATATATAAACAATTCCTGTACTTGCCTTAGGGAAGACATGTAATCATGAATGGTGAGAAGATAGCCGCAAGACAATCCCTCTGGTAAGATGTCATCCATACCATGAAAAAGTTCGGGGATCCTTTTACTATTATATTTCAATACATTGTGTAACCAAAATGAAATAACTAGGAGCTAGAGCTGTCAATTAATCAGTTAACTCATGCAATTAACTAAAATAAATTATTAAAAAAATTATTTGTGATTAATTGCAGTTTTAATCACACTGAAGAGACAATGAATCTTTAGTACATCTGGCATGTAAATATCTTGGGACACTGGGTGCAACAGTGCCATGTGAATGCTTGTTCTCACTTTCAGGTGACATTGTGAACAAGAAGCTAGCAGCATTATCTCCTGCAAATGTAAACAAAGTTGTTTGTCTGAGGGACTAGTTGAACAAAAAATAGGACTGAGTGGACTTGTAGGCTCTAAAGTTTTACATTTTGTTTTTGAATGCAGTTATATTTTATACATAATTCTACATTTGTAAGTTCAACTAGTTGAACAAAAAATAGGACTGAGTGGACTTGTAGGCTCTAAAGTTTTACATTTTGTTTTTGAATGCAGTTATATTTTATACATAATTCTACATTTGTAAGTTCAACTTTCATGATAAAGAGATTGCACTACAATACTTGAAAAATACTTTCTTTTGTTTTTTACAGTGCAAATATTTGTAATAAAAAATAAATATAAAGTGAGCACTGTACACTTTGTATTCCATGTTGTAATTGAAATCAATATATTTGAAAATGTAGAAAACATCCAAAAATATTTAAATAAATGGTGTTCTATTATTAACAGTGCGATTAATCACACAATTATTTTTTTTAATCGTTTGAGAGCCCTACTAGGAGCCTAATTTGAAACTGGTCAATGATATGGGTCAAATCTAAATCAAAATTGATTGTTGTTCAGCTTTTTAAAGTGAATTAAGTGCTTTAGAAAGATGATATATTGACAGCCCTGGAGACTGTTGCTTAACTATATTTAGCTACAGTTTCATAGATTCACTAGTTACCGAAGCCTCCATAATAGTGCTGAAGATATCCATAGCACTTACAAAACAAAGCAATTAAAGATAGTGTCCCTGCGTGATGAATTCCATTGTTCTTCTCTTAATTTAGAATATGGAGATTACAGGGTAGATGTGTGGGAGGTATGTTGGTAATTAAAATTTAACTCTAGCTACTCCTGAGGAATTGCTGAAAAACTTGTCAGAGAAGAAACCAGCAGACTGCTAAGAGTGTTGTGTGCTGATACCTAGGGTGTTATACTACTGCCCAATGTGAGGACTTGAGCTCTGGCACTGCCTCCAAATGTTGTCCCATCCTGGCTGACTGCATGGACCATTCTATAATGGACACTCTGGCTCCTACTCTCCCATGTGCTTCAGCAGTGGGGTGCTGATCAGAGGGCACTTGCAGGAAGAGACCTCCCATGAAAATCTGGGAGCAGAGAGGAACAGCTAGGCAGAATTTGTTACAATAGATAACTGACGCTATCATGTTTAGCTAAAACTTTTTCCAAATTTCCCCAATGGCAGTGGGAAGATGCAAAAGCACTTCATTGTTTAAGTTAGGACCGTCTCCTAACACTGTGCAATGGAAGGCAGGGGATTTCAAAATAGGGTGATTTTTTAAATGTTTTCTTGAAAATTTACCAACAATTTATTAGCTAGGAAATTTCTTAGAAAATTTAGTCTCCTGAGTGGTAACACTGGTAAATTCAGTTGTTAACACATGAAACAGAGGGAATTAACACCACCTTCAAATGGGAGGCTTCTCTTTATCCACAGAACAGTTACACTACAGTAAGTAGCAGGGCAAGATTCCTCATAAAATTCTTACTAATGTGCCTCATATCTGACCTAGAGAGACCTTTAGGGCACATATACACTGCAAAATGAAGATGTGATTTTTAGCATGGATAGGCATATCTATGCTAATTTTAATTTGCTAGTACCAGTAACAACAGCACTGTAGACATGGCAGCATGGGTTTCAGCATAAGCTAGCAGCCCAGGTGTGTACCCAGGTTCTCCGGCGGGCTAGCTTTAATCTGGTTAGCATAGGTATGCCTCCCTGTACCACGTATATCCTTTCATTTTGCAGTCTACTAAGAGTAGCAACAAGAATGACAAATCACTGAAAATAGTGATGTTGCTTGGCTTTTGTGAACTGGGCCCTCAGGTACTAGGCCTGGCTGACCTACACAAACATTTTCATGAATCACAGGTTTCAGAGTAGCAGCCGTGTTAGTCTGTATTCGCAAAAAGAAAAGGAGTACTTGTGGCACCTTAGAGACTAACAAATTTATTAGAGCATAAGCTTTCGTGAGCTACAGCTCCGATGAAGTGAGCTGTAGCTCACGAAAGCTTATGCTCTAATAAATTTGTTAGTCTCTAAGATTTTCATGAATGTTTTCACAACTTTTTGTCAAAACTTTGAAATTTCAAAAAATTTCTCATGCACTTTAAGCTGGTCAAAAAGGAACAAGTTTTGAAAATATTTTCAAAAACAAATTCATAAAAAATTAAAAATTTTCAACCCACTCAAGGAATTATGCTGAAGCTACCAATGAAGATCTCATAAGCTACCAAATTAAAACAACAACAAAAACAATCAGTTAATATTTTAAAAACAGAGTTGCAATATCCAGTATAAAATTAGATGATCAGGAAATGCTTTTTAAAGCAGTGAATTAAGACACTAATCTATTAATTTTCTACCTCTATTTTTGGCCGAATAGGAATTTTAAAAACCATACTTGGCTTCTGATTAACATTGTATGTGGCAATATCTTCCCATATCAGCAAGGCAACTTCAAGTCCCCATATCTATTGCTCAACAGCGCAAGGACATTGCATTCATTTCAAAAGTTCCCTTCCAACCTAGCAACTTAACTCTCTTCTGGGTAAAGCAAAATTCAGAATGTATGGGACTGTACTGGTTGCAAGTAAGAGGCCATGAAAATAACGAACCTGCATTTATCTATTAAATATTTAGTTATTACAACCCTTTTAACGAGAGAGTTTGTACCTGTATGATATTGCCAGCCAAGCTGCAGAGGCAAGCCCCATAGGATATTGCCAATGTTGTTTGATCCAGATGTGGTGAAATATTTAGCTGAATAGTTGAGCAAGATCTTATACACTCCCAGTCTCTCTAGATAGTTCCAGGCACTGATGACTATTTTGTTGCCGTGTACTGGGAAATCCTCTATGCTTCCAGGAGCCTGATGCCACAGAGGAGGATAGACATCGTTTTTGCAGACCTCCTCTTGGGTTAGTGCTACTACAGTTGTTGGACTGAGAGCAATGGCAGTCAGTAGCACAAGGAGAAGAGAGTGCTTTCCCAGGAACACAAACATCTCAGGTAGGACCATCTTATACAGGTATCTGGGGCTTTCAGAGTAGGGATGAGCTTTCATCAGGGAAGGCAGGGGTGGAATGGTGGCTCAGGCTACCTATGCAGTCAGTTAGCATGGATCACCCAGCCCCTTTTCCCATGAAGCTGACGTGTCTCTGTCAGATTGGCATACCAAGAGTGATGCTCATACCTCTGCCATTCCAATGCTGCTTTTGAGGCAGGGATGGGGAGCTGAAGGATCTCTGGCACTGTATCAGCTCTGAGGGACTTGAACATGCTCTGTAACAACAGAGGAAAGAAGCAGGAATAAATGAAGCTGCTGCCCTCTTACAATAACAATCTTCTCCTCCAACAAAATGGGGATAAAAATGGGGGGAGGAGAATGGATTTAAAAAATGGGGGTGTGGAGATAAAAGGGGAAAAACAAAGGGGGGCCTGGGAAGCTGAGAGACAATAACAAGGGCAGGGGGCAAAAATGAGGGAACAGTAGGGAGGGGACTTGTGTTTCTCCTTGGACAATGCAGTGCAGGGCTGTGGGTAAAACCATAATATAGCCCCATACCTAGACAACCTCTGCCAGAAAAATTGAAAGTAACTTCCTGCTACCAATGTTCCCTCTAAAAAATTTTTTGTAGAGAGCGGGCTACACGCTCCATTGAGCAATACATTTTTGTCCTTGGGCAAGCTTATGCCTTTTTTCAGTGAGGGGTATGCCGAGGGGGATTGTGTGGAGGGGAGGGAGTAAGTGTGTGGTGGGCATGTGTGTTGAGTCCTGTCAACCGCAGCTCTGGAGTTGTGGAGCTCTGTGTTAATTCTGACAGGTAGCTGTTTCTCCTGGGCTGTATGGAGGAGGCATGAGTGAGGTTTCTGACCTGTGCAGTACATACAAGATTTCTGTCTAGCCAGATAGTTTACAGGGAATATTGGTTGAAACTATTCTTATTCGTGACTCCCTCTATCCGTACATACAGGATCCCTAAACTTTGTTTATTTTTAGAACTTGACTTTCAATTAATTAATAGGCTGGGATTTTCAAAGGAGGCTAAAGGAGTTAGGACCAAGATCCTTAAAGGTATTCAAGTCCCTAACTCCCACTGATTTCAATGGCAGTTGGGTACCTAAATATGTTTGAGGATTCTGGCCAAGGTGCCAAAATCTCACTGAAACTCAATGCAATTTGGGTACCTATCTCCCTTCGCCTTTTGAAAATCATAGCTTAAATGTCCATTTTAACAACCACATAACTTCAGGACGAATGCACAGGCAATTAATCCTGACCTATTAGAGGGATCAGGGGAAATGAGTATGGGGGCAGAGACAGCAGCTGGGCATGAGCTGAATCCCCTCCCAAAGGTCTGTATTTGGGGACTGTTAGTTGTAGTTCAACATAAGAACAACCATAAATGGTCCATCTAGCTCACTATCCTGTCTCTGACAGTGGCTAGTGGCAGATATTTCAGAGGGAATTAACAGAACAGGGCAATTTTGAGTGTTCCATCCCCTGTCAGCTGGCACCAGCTTCTGGCATTTGGAGGCTTAGGGACACCTGGAGCATGCAGTTGCATCTCTCTGACCATCTTGACTAATAGCTATTGTGGGACTTATCCTCCATGGACTTATCTAATTCTTTTTTGAATCCAGTTATACTTTTGGCCTTCAGAACATCCCATGGCAACAAGCTACAGAGGATGACTGGGTGTTATGTGAGGAAGTACTTCCTTTTGTTTGTGTTAAATCTTCTGCCTATGCATTTCAATGGGTGACCCTAGTTTTCGTGGTATACAAAGGGGTGAATAACACTTCCCTATTCCCTTTTTTTCTATACCATTTATGATTTTATAGATCTCTATCATATCCCTCCCCCCCACCTCCTATTCATCTCTTTTCTAAAATGAATAATCCCAGTCTTTTTAACCTCTCCTTGTATGGAAGCTGTTCCATACACCTAATCATTTTTGTTGCCCTTCTCTGCACCTTTTCCAATTCTAAATATCTTTTCTGAGATGGGGAGACCAGAACTGTATGCAGTATTCAATGTGTTGCGTACTATGGATTTATATAGTGGTGGTATCATATTTTCTGTTTTATCTATCCCTTTCTTCATGGTTCTGAACATTATTAGCTTTTTTGAATGCTGCCGCATATTGAGAGAATGTTTTCAGAGAATTATCTACAATGACTCCAAGATCTTCCCTGAGATATCAGCTAATTTAGACCCCATCATTTTGTATATATAGGTGGGATTATTTTTTCCCATGTGCATTACTTTGCATTTATCAACACTGAATTTCACCTGCCATTTTATTGCCCAGTAACCCAGTTTTGTGAGATCCCTTTGTAACTTTTCACAGTCTGCTTTGGACTTAATTATCTTGAGTAATTTTACATCATCTGCAAATTTTGCCTCCTCATGGTTCATTCCCTCTTCTAGATCATTTATGAATATGTTGAATAGCATAGGTCCAAGTACAGATCCTTTGGGGACCCTGCTATTGACCTCTCTCCAGAGTGACAACTGATGATTTATTCCTACCCTTTGTTTCCTAAATTTTAACCTGCTACTGAACCAGGAGAGGACTTTTCCTCTTATCACATGTCTGCTTACTTTGCTTTAGAGTCTTTGAGTGACCCTGTCAAATACTTCCTTAAAGTCCAAGTACACAATATCAACTGGATTACCCTTATCCACATACTGGTTTACACCATCAAATAATTCTAATAGATTGGCGAGGCATGATTTCCCTTTACAAAAGCTGTGTTGACTCTTCCCCAACATATTGTATTTATCTATGTTTCTGATAACTCTGTTTGGCACTATAGTTTCTACCAATTTGCCTGGTACTGCAGTTAAGCTTAGCTACCTATAATTGCCAGGATCTCCTCCGAGCCTTTTTTAAAAAAATAGGCATTACATTAGCTACTCTCCAGTTATCTGACACAGAGGCTGATTTAAACAATAAGTTACATACCACAGTTAATAGTTCTGCAATTTCTTGAGTTCCTTCAGAACTCTTGGGTGAATATCATCTGGTCCTAGTGACTTATTACTGTTTAAAATTTATTAATTTGTTCCAAAACCTCCTTTATTGACACTATTAATCTGGGACAGTTGTATTTACCCAAATGTTTTCATTCTCACTGCTCTGTAGTAAGTAGCGCACCCATTGTGATGCAGGGAAACATGGCTAATGAAGCAGGCAGGGTGGAGGAGGCAGGTTAGCTGGGGAGGAGAGCCTGGAATGGATTTTATTTAACACTGTTGAGCTGCTTGTGAATGATTTTGTGACTATATAAATTGGTGACTCGTTTCTCTGAATATCACTGTAATTTGTCACCTAAATTGTGACAGATTTGTCACCTAAAAGAATGGCTTGGGTGTGGGGAACTCGCCCATATCCTCTGCAGTGAATGCATCCGATGAACCCTAATGCATTCAATGAAGTGAGCTGTAGCTCATGAAAGCTTCTGCTCAAATAAATTTGTTAGTCTCTAAGGTGCCACAAGTACTCCTTTTCTTTTAGTGAATGCAAAAAATTCATTTAGTTTCTCCTCAACAGTCTTATATTCCTTGAGTGCTCCTTTGGCACCTCAATCATCCAGTGGCCCAGCTGTTTGGCAGGCTTCCTGCTTCAGAGGTACTTACAAAAAAATTGCGATTAGTCTTTGTGTCCTTAGCTAGTTTCTCTTCAGGTTTTTTTCTTGCCCTGTCTTATTATACTTTTACACTTGATTTGCCAGAGTTGATACTCCTTTCTGCCTCTAACGCCTCTTTTACTCTGCTGTTTAGCCATGGTGGCATTTTTGGTCCTCTTATTGTTTTTTTTTTTTTAATTTGGGGTGTACATTTAATTTGAGCCTCTATTATCACGATTTTAAATAGTCTCCAGGCAGTTCACAGGCATTTCATTCTTGTGACTGTTCCTTTTAATTTCCATTTAACTAGCTTCCTCATTTTTGTGTAATTCCCCTTTTGAAGTTAAATACTAGTGTGGTGATTCATGTTCTCTGTGTGTGTATATAAATCTCTCCTCTGTTTTTTCCACCAAATGCATCTGATGAAGTGAGCTGTAGCTCACGAAAGCTTATGCTCTAATAAATTTTAGTCTCTAAGGTGCCACAAGTACTCCTTTTCTTTTTACTAGTGTGGTGAGTTTCATTGGCACTTCTCCCTACAGAGATGTTACATTTAATTACATTATAGTTGCTATTACCAAGTGGTTCAGTTATATTTACCTCTTAGACCTAATCCTGTACTCCACTTTAGACTAAACCAAGAATTGTGTGCTCTTAATCCCCCACGCTACCCCTCTTCAGTCAGTGGAAGCGCTCTGGTGAGAATGTGCATCACCAACAGAAGGAGGGTAGTGTGGACATCAGCCACTGCAGTAATTACTAACATAGGCCAATTTAAGATTGTAGTGTAGATATGCCCTCAGTGTGTTAGCGTGGAATAATATGGATAAAAGTAGGCTTAGTGTTTATTGTGTGGGTGAGTTGTTGAGCGGTCCTTGAATAAACTGCAATTAGGGTTAGATAGAGATTAATTAATATGTGAATGGCAAGGTGTAAAATAGCTCCCAATCCTCTATTCACTATAATCTGCAGGTAAGGAAAAGAAGTTTGGGGAGTCTAATTAAATACTTTGCTAAAGCCAGCGTGCTTTGGAGAGAGCAGCACATTAGCCACGGCTTGGTTTTACCCAAATGTTTTCCTTCTCACCACTCTGTGGTAAGTAGCGCACCCATTGTGATGCAGGGAAACATGGCTAATGAAGCGGGCAGGGTGGGGGAGGCAGGTTAGCTGGGGAGGAGAGTATGGATTGGATTTTATTAACACTATTGAGCTACTTTTGTGACTCTACAAACTGGCAACTTCTTTCTCTGAATATCACTGTAATTGGCAGTGAAAGTCACTAGATTTGTCACTGGTTGCTTTGACACTTATTTCCTCGCTAGGGAAACCAAAATGTCAGTAAATCTAGCAACAAAATGACTAAGTTGGCAACACGTTGGAATTTCCCAAACTTGGTCAGATCTGTTTTTCTTTCCTGTACTATAGAGCCCTCTACTGGTTGGACGTTGAACTGGGGGAACAGTGCCAATAGTGAGTCAACAGGTTCATTGCAGTACCTAAGGCTAACTATGGAGGCCATACAGATGTTCTGGGTCATATTATTTACACAGCACCCTGTCTTCAGAATGGAACAGGTTGATGAGATCTGTACGCCAGTGCTCTGTGCAGCTAGGTACACTGGTGCTTTGCATTCTGCACTAGCTCCCTATGCAATTCTGGATCCAATTTTATAGCCTAGTTCCCTACTTCAAATCTTTCAATGAGCGATGGCCTGGTTACTTGTCACATCACACTGAGAATTCTATAATTAACAAAGATACAGTTGCTGACAGCATCCAGGATGATATTCTCAGTTAGATAGGGGGAAAGTGTTTTTGACAGAGTCTGCAGCTTTAGGAGCCATAACAGCTGTAGATCAGGATGAATTTATTTTGTCTCTTAGAGCACAATGCAAGATGGCTCTTAGCACAGGTCTTAATTCAGTTCCCAGACAAAACACTACGCTAAACTGGTGTTAAGACTGAGAGTAGATACGAATCATAGAATATCAGGGTTGGAAGGGACCTCAAAAGGTCATCTAGTCCAACCCCATGCTCAAAGCAGGACCTAATCATCCCAGCCAGGGCTTTGTCAAGCCTGACCTTAAAAGCATCCGATGAAGTGAGCTGTAGCTCACGAAAGCTTATGCTCTAATAAATTTGTTAGTCTCTAAGGTGCCACAAGTACTCCTTTTCTTTTTGCGAATACAGACTAACACGGCTGCTACTCTGAAACCTAAAGAAGGAGATTCCACCACCTCCCTAGGTAACCCATTCCAGTGCTTCACCACCCTCCTAGTGAAATTTAGAGTAATTTAAGGGTTAAAAACATTACAAAATTATTGTAATTATCACAACATGTCAAAGCATCATTTTTCTTCTTGCCATTTTCCATAACTCCTGTTCTTCAGTTGTATTATCTTCACGAAGGTCCATGGTAGAGAGTTGTATGCCTAGATATGTGGCAATAGAAAACAGACAGTTGGGACCAATCCATTATCTTTCTGTTTACATAAAGATGATCTACCAATGAGAAGTTGTACATGTACAGAACCCTTTACTCTGCTGACTCATGTCAACCAAAAGAAATATGGCATGCTAATTAACTGGAGGTTAAGGTTGAGGATTGGTTGAATTATCTCTGATGACACCACTTAAGAAATGTCTTGAGCTTTTTATTTACCCTTGACTATAATGGGCCAGAGCCTCAGCTGTGTAATTCAGTGTTGCTCTACCGACTTCAGTGGAACTATGCCAATTTGCACTAGCTTAGGATCTGGCTCAACAGCAGCTGAGCCAAATCTCAAGGTTTTATCATGTATCTTGTGGTGTTTTTATTACAGCTCCAGCTGGAATGAGGTTATCGTCTGGGAATGGCTTGTGGCTATGAAGAAAAGCTTAAATATATGAGTCCTAAAGATTCCAACATCAGAAAGCAAATAATGATAAAAAACAACCCTAAAGTGTTATTTTTGGGACTTGAGTCATGGGTTTAGCACTGTTGGGGTTGGCAATACTGCAAAAATCATTACTAACTTTGAAAGCTCACATATTCGTTGAGAGATGTAACAATCTGGAAAGTTTGAAGAATCTCTTTTATTCCATTATTAAACTTATTTGATCCATGAAAAGGTAAGATAATTACTGAATTTTTTAAAAATGTTATTGTGAAATCTATTCTGGAAAAGTAAAGTCCTTCATCCAGAAAATCTCCTACAAAATTGAATTGTCCTCTGAAGAGTAATTGTGCCAAATTTGAAAACTAAGTTAAACAAACCGTGAAACAGTGGGATTTCAGTCCTGCTTTAGATACAAATCTAAACTCGCCCTTAACTATGAAGTTGCTAGGAGCACCTCTATAATGATTTCTTCAGAGTTGCTGTGACGTTTTTATTTTCCCGTTATGTTTCTCTTCTCTAATGATCCATTTTAATGTGACCTTACAAAGAGAGGGGCACAGAAGATGGTCATAATCTAGCAGTTGTTAATCACCATCTGCTACTGTTGCTAGTTTTAATTGATGTTGTTGCCTAGATTCCATTGTGAAGAAGCACTAGAAACATTAGTTAGCTATTATTTCTGTTTGCGTAGGGGTCTGCTGAAGATCCTTATTGGGTCCATGCAGTGAAACCACCAGAAACTCTTGCTCTTCTACCATTTAAAAGGCACTAGAAAGTTACTTGGCTTTTTTGTATCTGTTAGTCTCTTGTGAAATGGACGTAATGGTCTGAATCTGGGGTATGATCCAGCTCCTTTACATCACACCAGCATAAAGGGACCAGAAGCCTGGTGAATCTGCCTCCTGGGAATTCCCATAGTACAGGAGCTATTTTGTGTAATACTATTCAGCATGTCTCTTTAGAGAGCTATGGGCAGAAGCCATAAATTGGGCAGTCCCTGCGGCTGCTCTCATTTTTAGGCCAGAGGTCATGCTGTCCATCAGACCAGGCTAGAACTTTGGAAACACAAGGGAGATGAACAGTCACTGTTGCCTCCCCCCCCTTCTAATTTATGCCCCTCACAAGGGACAGCTTAGATCTGCTGGCTCAAATTCTTGAGGGTCTGCTCCTCTAGATCCCTGCAGGTTTAGGAGTTTTGACTGAACATTAGCATTGTCTGCCTTTTTGTTTTCCCTTTCTTTTACAAACTGTCATCCTTCTCTTTGTCTGTCTTGTTTAATTGGTTTCAGATTAAGATTGATGATGCTGTTAGTGGGAAAGAAGGTCTGTGGAGGAGGGTGTGGCCATTGATAAAGAGTGTGCAGAGGATGGGATAGTGGTGACGATGAGCTGAGAACTTTATTATTCTGCCTTGGCAGCAAGCCCTCTTTGTGACACAGTGCACTGGAGTATGTCCAACCTTTATCAATATTGAACTAGAGCCATTAAGGCTGTTCTTAATTTACATAATTCTAAATAATTTAAAATGCCTTCCTTTCATTAGCTTTTATAAAATAATTATAAATATCACTTGCGACTGAAAAATTTGTCTCCTAAATTCCTTTGCTGACCTTGTGGAATCCATATAAGAATAAGACACGCTTCAATTTAACCTGATCTCTGCATATATTATTCCTCAACAAAAAGAAAACTGTTACTATGGTACTTTGACCTTCTGACATTTTGGACTTTTGTAATCTTCAACTGCTTTTTCTCAGAAAAACAACCGTTGCAAAAGAGCAGTATTTAAACAAGCAAATCCCCTTAACTCCACTTTTTTTTTTCACATGAGAAAAACTGCAAATGCTTATTTTCTTTGAAAGAACTCTAAACATAGTTTGGGTTTTGTGTACATAAAATAATATAAACCAGTCTCCTGGATTAGGGAATGACAGTGACATGAGCCTGGTGCTGCCCTATGAAATAAATGGATGTTTAGCTCAAAATGTATTTATTGCATGCTGTAAGAAAAGTTTCCACCCTTTGATAGTCATTTGCTGCTTAGTATTTGTGGCTTTAGCCTTGCAGGTAATAGGAAAACAGTCCAGATTCAACAAATAGAACATATCAGGGGCCAGACGCAAGCATGTTTTGTCCATTCAGGGTGCATTGTAGTGGTTTCACATCATAGAATGTGCCCCTAAATTAGTCTCTTATTTACTCTCCAGGACCAATTCAGAAATGACCTACACAGGATAATCCTGGAAATAAATGTCAGATCTGTTGGGGTGTCGTTGCGGTAATGTGGTGACTACCAAGCTCGCCAGAAGGAAAATACGATGCTGCAAGGTAGAGTTAGGGGACAGCTAGGATATGTCAGGGACATGGACACAGTGGGCATGATCAGCAAAGGGCAGAAGCCCAGTGCCATGAATAAAAGTGTGTGTGTGTATTTCTAATTTTCATACACAATTCCTATATTTGTGCAGGCAGATCAGGTATTTGCATGTACCAAATTCACCTTTTTCAAGTTATCTGAAATGGCATACAGCCCTTAAATTCTGCCTTTTAGAAAATAAGGCCCAATGCACACCACAATGGGCTCTAGATAAGCAAGCATGAAGGACAAGTTTGGATAGTAGAATAGTAGGCATTTAGACTGCATGTGACTGTTTTACCATTTAATAACTCTCTTCTTGTTCTTTCTTTATAATAAACCTTTAGTTTTAGACTCTAAAGGATCAGCTGGCAGGGTGGTATTTGGGGTAAGATCCAAACTCATATTGACCTGGTAATGTGGCTGACCCTTTGGGGTCAGAAGAACATTTTGTATATGTGAGCAGAGTTTTAAAATAATTTCTCACTGTACTGGGCCTATGTGATGACTGGGAGCTAGAGAACTGGAATGCAATAAAGGGGGATGTGTGATTTCTTTTTTCAGCTTCTCGATAACCTGCGTGGGGGATCAGAAGCACAGTTTATGACTGGTTAGGGAGTTTAACTTCAGTGTTGCCTACCAGTCTTGGGAGTATCTGATCTCCTTTTTGCAGCCTGCCCTGCCCTTGGCATGTCCAGTGAGGGCTGCCCCAGGCACACCAGGTTACAACAGATTTTCAATTTTCCCCATCTGGAGCCTTATCTAAAAGCCAATAATTCAGGATCCCATTCTGAACCTAATCCAAAGTGCCAGATCTTCAGCTATCCGTTTACAGACTGATCTAGGTTTCTTGATGTTCAGCTCCCTTTTGGGAGCCTAACCCACCAAGACAGACATTTATCTCATGAACCAAACCAGAATTCACTGTTACATACCTTCAACTCCCCATCTGGAGCTTAATCCATTGTGTCAGCTATTAGGGGCCAAAGGCGCCGGGGGGAGTGGAGGAAGGGAGGGGAAATCCACATTTCCAGATCTTTAGCTCCCCCCAGGAGATTAATTTACATAATTAGGGCTTCTGGTCAGGTCTCTTTAGACTTGTCTCTTTAGACATTGCCACTTTAGACATATCTGCCATGCCAGATATTCAGCTCTATATTCCGAGTCTATTCCCCTAGGCCAGAACTTTCATTCCCTAGTTGAAACAAATCCACATTTACAGATCATTTTCCTTTTTTGGAGCTTAATTCATCATGCCATAAATTCAAATGTCCTTTAGCAATCAAATCTGGATTTTTAGCCTTCCAATTTGTGTCTAATCCATATTTCCATCTTTTCAACTATCCACTGGGATACCAGTTCATCTTGTTAAGTTTTCAGCTTCTCATTTGAAGCCAAACTCTTGTAAGCATGATGTTCAGCTCCCTACTAGGCACTTAATCCAGGTTGCCAGCTGTTCCGATCAGGAAACTTTTAACTGGGCCCATTGTGCAACTCAACCAAGCATCACCATTTTTCTGCAGCTAACTTGCAAAGTGACACTGTATTGGTTGAAATAAATCAGTGGTTGAGAGAGACTGGATTTATATATCAAGACGTCCCATTGGTAGGTTTTAGAAGGTTAATATTATTTATTTGGATAATATGGGTTGTAGGCTCGCCAATTAGTCTGATTAGAAGATAATAAGGTTTGTCCCAGAATCAGGCTACACAGAGTTTGCAAAGGACCCTTGGGGTATGACAGGATGCTTACACTGAGACAAATATTGTCTTAAAGACTTTTATTGAGCTAAATGGAATTCTACTCAAATAGTAATTAAATGGTAAAATCAGTTACAAATGCAATACTATTATTCTAAAGATACATATGGTATGATATACTATAAAGCTTTTGATTAATTTACTCACACTCTTCCTTGATAACCTGGTGGTAAGAGACAAGGGACCAGCTTCACCTCTGGCATGCCAAGAGAGTTCAGGTCCAGTTTCCTCAGTGCTTGAGTGGGAGGTGAAGAGCTTAGGAGAAGCTAGAGCTAAGAGTTATCAAAGCTAACTTGGAGTTTTACTTAACTAACTCGCTTAAAACTGAGAACTCACAAACTAATAGACTAGTAAAACAAAGAACTATGAATGAAGAAGCTTGGAGCTTAGAAAACTTGGAAAACACTGATTATTAACACTGAAGCACAGAAGTTTAGAAAACCTAAAAGCTCCTTTGGCATAGTGGGTCATCCCTCTTACTGGGCATGAGCTTGAGCCCTCCTATGTCCAAACTTACTTTCCTTACCCACCAAAATGTTGGGTACACTTACTTCATAGGCTGGTATGTTTGTATGTATTGATGACATATACACATTAATGACATGAGATTATTCTTATGTTTGTTTTTGTCCTCCCAGTTATTTTGTTTTTTTCATTGTGGTGTACCTGTTTACAGAAGGTATGAACCTAGGAAATCCCCCTGTGCTTCAACACATTATTTATCTATGTTAAAGGTCTCAGCCATATATGGATCTTATACTTTAACACATCACTATCTATCCAGGTGAAAAGTCCCAGACATATGTATGCTAACTTTGCCTTAGTTCAACATACAGAACATGGCCTGTAGGTCCCTTGCATTACAGCAAAACGACTTTAATATAAACCTATTATAAACTATTCTAACACAACAAATAATCAGAACCATAGGAAAATAAGAAACCTATAAGAAAAGCTATATAGGCAAGTAAGCAGGCTGGCCCTATAGGCTACAGTGGCAGGTCTGCGCTGTGACTCCCCACAGCTGCCTGTGCTGCTCTTACCATGGCCAGACTCCAGATCCAAGGCCCTCCCCGGCCGAAGCTGGGTCGGGGAGAACCACGCGGGGAGCCAGTGCAGAGCCGCAGACCCTCCACCTCCACCTGCTCTGGGCCGGGCGAGGAGCCTGGGACACGGTGGGTGGCTACTCTCAGCCCCCCCTGCACCTTGGGCAGGTGGAAAGTCAGTGTGGCTTCTACAATTGCCAGGGCTCCATGCTGACCTGGCCAGGTGATAGGGTTTCACGGGGGGGGGGGGGGAAGAGGAGAGGAAGGGGGCAGGTCTAAAAAGTGGGAGGGCCATGGCTTCCTGGTCCTTCCAGTTCCAGCATCGCTCTTTCAGGATCTTGTTCAGAGTAAATGCTTGAAAAAAATTAGCAAACGCTAACAGAATTAAATCCAGATTCATGCATATTGTGTGGCTGTCATGCCACGATGTTTTGTGGCCTGTGGCAGGGTGACAACTCACTGCTGTGGCGCCTCCTGCTGGTTGTCCAGGGAATTAGCTCCTTTCAGCCAGGAGCACCCTCCGCCGGTCAATGTCTCGCCTGCCACTGGCCCCGTGCCCCTCCCAGACCCCGGTGCTTTTCTAGATTAAGGTTCTGCCCCCTGGCAGTACCACCTCAGTCTGGGTCCCCTCCTAGGGGAACCCCCAAACCCTCCCTTGCCTCAGTGGCTACTGTCAGTCATCATCTAGCCCCCACTCCCTGGGGCAGACTGCAGTCTGTACCACTCATCATCGGGTAGGACCAGCTGCCTCTGTCTAGGTCTGGGCTACTCCTCTGCAGCCTTGGTATCCTTTAGTGGGCCTTTACCGCGGGGTGGGGCGGGGCGGGGCCCAGGGTAACCACCTCAGCTTCCCAAGCAGCCAGGTCCTCCTCTCTCTATATAGCTAGAGAGAGTGTCTGTCTCAGCTCCTGGCTAACAGCCCTCTTATAGGGCCAGCTGTGGCCTGACTGGGGCGTGGCCCCACCTGTGGCTACTTCCCCCCAGTCAGCCTAGCTTTCCTCCAGCTACAGCCCTCTCTTAGGGCTGTTTTAAGCCCTTCAAGGCATGGTGGGGTGGCTACCCCACCACATGGCCTCTGCCTGAAATGTCAATGTGCAGTCTTGGCATTGCAGACCAAGAGAATGTGTGTACAATGTGGAGATGTATCCAGTGAGTGGGAGATGCCTGGAAAGTATGGCTGTTGAAAGAGACCCAGAGATGACAGGGAATACAAAGTAGGGATGATCTTGAAGTATCAATTTGAGCATCTTATGGAGAGACAGCATGTCACAGAGCAGAGAACAGTAGTGCCTGAGTTTTTTAAACAAATGTGTGACACTTTTTCTTGAAAAAGTGAGTCTGATAAATATTTCACATTAAGATAGACAAAGTCATTACCATGTCCCAGCTTTCATTTTATTTCTTTTTAGAACCTTCCCCAGTATTCTCAGTGGCACTAGGAACTCTGGTCAAGGAGTTTCATATATGCTATCATTTCACATGCTCCAACGCAAATTTAACAAAACCAATACTATATGCATAATGAGACAAGTGAGATACAGGGCAATATATAGCCATAGATTTGTACATGGCATTTCCCCACTCATATCTGTGGGGATGGAGCAATGGCATGAAATCATTTAGAGTTGACAGCTATTCAACTGCATCTAAGACACCTTGTATTATTCAGCACATTAGACCTAAATTGTGCAACAAGGCCCATTGATTTATGGGGCAGATCTGCATTAAATTGTGTAGATTATTTGCTAAGGTTCATTACTTATATGGTTTAATTGCTCTCCCAGTTTAGGGCTGTGCAGTCTGGGTTGAGGCAGAGGCAGAAGGATGTCAAGATCTTTTTTCAGGGGAGACCAGGGGCTCTTAGGAGGATGCAGCTGCCATCTAAAGCTGTAGTAAAGCATTTTGACATGGTTTAGGAGCAGTGCAGCTAAGGAGGTCCACAGGGCATGCACTTTCCTAACCCTTGCAGCAGCAGTGCTTGCTCCCATGCAGTTAAGGAACTTCAGGATGGTATCCATCTCCTTCCACAGGTTCTTCCTGTTCCTTCACAAACTATACCTCTGCCCCTCATGCTGCTGCATGCTTCCTGCTTGCCGAATAACTCAGCAAGCCACACAGACTCCTAATAACAGGTTTCAGAGTAGCAGCCGTGTTAGTCTGTATTCGCAAAAAAGAAAAGGAGTACTTGTGGCACCTTAGAGACTAACAAATTTATTTGAGCATAAGCTTTCATGAGCTACAGCTCACAAAAGCTTATGCTCAAATAAATTTGTTAGTCTCTAAGGTGCCACAAGTACTCCTTTTCTTTTTTTACAGACTCCTAAAAGAGAGAATGGACAGGCTCAGTAGGTGGGAGGTGGCAGGAAAATAGCAATTTTTGTGGATTTATGTAACATCCTGGCAAAGGAGAAATATGTGGCCCCTTGTGCACTTGCCTAAGCAGAGTAATGAGAACCTTTCTTTACTTCAGTAAAAATCAAAGGGAGGTGGGAAAGTTAAAATCAAACATGATGACTAGAAGCACAAGATCTCGGATGACAACTGTGCTACTCAGAATCGTGAAACTGCCAACAACAAGGGTAAATATTGTGAGGAACTAGCTTTATAATCCATAGGCCCATGTCTATGGAGTTCCCTGCCACAAGAAATTAGGGCTGGGAGTTGGTTGCTCAATTTTCATTGACTTTCAATGGGATTCCCTTAGGATCAGCCTGGAATAACCACAAACCTTACCGATTACATGATAGAACTTAAGACCAAGTTTTCTGACTATTTGGTAAGCATCTTCAGAAGGGCCATTTAGCTGAAGTGACTATGCTGCCTTCTAGTTCATGAGTTAATTGTTTTACCAAGGAATAGGAGGCATTTACAGAAAGGCTGGGTGGCTGTCACCACATGACCTCCCTTCCACTTCTCTGCCCTGTTGTAAGTGTTGGTCTGAGCTGTGAGCTGAGGTGGTGCCACCACACTTCTAGAGACATAATATGGCAGCCACCAAGTCTGTTAAATTAAATTCGCTGTTACGTTTAGCTGTATGGCAGAATAAGCTGGAGCAGGAATAAATGATGGCGGAATAAGCTGGAGCAGGTTGGTAGAACAGTGATTGTGATATGTGGAGATCTAGGTCTGAGTCCCCCATATGAGCTCTCAAAGCAAAGAGATGCATATGTACCTTGAGATTCCAGTCTGCATCATTCCAATACAGAATTGTGCAGGTTGTGTCAGTAGCAGGGAACTGGGGTCATCTTGCCATGGATATTGTCAGTAGTGCGGTGGGATATGAGAGCAGTTTGTGGATGTAATGATGGGTGAAGAAAAGTATAAGTGTAGGTGGTGGTGTATGAGTGAGTGTGAAGGGGTTGTTAAATTTAACAAGTGTGGTATTCTGTTGGGGAGCAGTCTCAGTGTTTGAGTGTAGGGCAAGGGCAGGTAGTTCCTGTCCGTTATGGTGAAAAAGCAGTGAAAGTGAGTGTGTTATGGTTATGTTGGGGCAGAGTTAAGGTTGTGTGGGCATTTTATCTTAACTCTGTATTTCCTGGGTTTCAGAAGTGTTGAGTGTTCATGAACTCAGCATTCTGGAAGGGCAGCAGCTGTCACTGGACAACCTTAACTCTGCATTAATGAAGGGGTTTTTTGTCATTTAATTTCTTAGTTTTTTTAAACAAAGAAAAATGTTTGTTGTAGAAGTTAGTGGTCATCTAGACAGATGTAGTTCTCACCTTGGTTTGCAGTTGATTTTTCTACTGTGGCGAGGTAATAATCAACAGACCTAGCTTTTATATAAATGCTTTTCATTGGTAGATCTCAAAGAACTTTATATCATTGTCCTCATTTTACCAATGGCAAACTGAGGCACAGAGAGATGAAGTGACATGCCCACAGTTACCCAGTAGGCAGGCCAGTGGCAGAGCTAGGCATAGTCCAAGCTCAGTGCTCTTTCCACTAGGCCATACAGTTGCTCTGTGATTCCTCAGGGCTCCTCCCCCACACCTGTACATTTTGTTATAGTGCAATGGGGATAATGGCTGTGCTCTAAAATAACAGGAAAGCCTTTTTCAAATAAAGATTTTTTAAATTTGATTGTTCCCTGAAGGACTGGTGGGGTGCCATGCATGCTGTTGGGGTAATCCTGATGCAATGTTCTAAGCCCTCATTTGATTTTTCTCTGTAAACACAAATCAGTTGTAAATGTCTGAGTGGCTGTATCTTCGGAACCCCTTGGTCAAATGACCCCTAATTTGGCCCACTCATGGAACCCTTATAAGGCACAGCAAATTTCAAGACAAACTAATAACCATGTAGAATTTAGAATACTAAAGTTAGGTCAATCCGGCTACTTCACTCGCTGTAAAAATCTACACACCAGAGTGACGAAGTTAAGCTAATCTCAGCCCTGGTGTAGACAGCACTAGGTTGATGGAAGAATTCTTCCATCGACTTAGATACCACCTCTGTGGAAGGTGGATTAACTACAGTGACAGAAGAACCCCTCCAGTCACTGAAGTGAGTGGCTACACTAAAGCGCTACAGAAAAACCACTTCATCACTGCAACTGCAGTGTTTCTAGTGAAGACGTAGCCTTAGAGTCAAGCTTTAAACAGAAACCTGGTCTGAATCTTAACTATAGCAGGGCTGTCACTCTGCTATAACATATCATATTACAAATTAAGAGAAACCTCCCACTACAAGTGGTTGGAACTAGTATGTCAGATAGTCCCAACTCTGCAGCATATTGGTTTAATTGGCAAGTGTCAAAACAGTTTTCAGAATAGTATGCATCGTTGAATTTAAGCGGGAAATTAACAGCTGCTATTGTCTTTAAGAATAAAGAGTTCCTTATAAGGAAGAATTATGAGATGTAACAGCTTGGGAGTATCACTGTTGTGTGGCAAGGCACCTTGAGACAGAGTGGTACTAGATCAGAAGTGACTTTGAGAGATGGATGCAGCCATGCAGAACCAAATGAATGCTAGGTTATGTCTACTCTTAAAACACTAAAATGGCACCATTGCACTGCTGTAGTGCTTCGGTGTAGATATTCCCATTGCTCTAGATAATCCATCTCCCCACGAAGCAGTAGCTAGATCGATGGAAGAATTCCTCCATCAACATAGTGTTGTCTACACTGGGGACTAGGTCATTTTAACTACGTCTCTTAGGAGTGTGGATTTTGCACACCTCTAAGAGATGTGGTTATGCCAGTGTAACTTTTTAGTGTAGACCAACCCTTGAAGTGCCAGGCAAGAGCTTAAACACAGAAATTCTTCGGAACAATGATCATAAGAAGCTGAGATTTGAATAGGGCTGATCATTATAAATTTGTACTGATTTGCCATTTGACTTTGGGAAAGTAATTTAAATTCTCTAGTTTATTCTCAGGAATATAGTACCCATCTCTCAAGTCAGTGTCAAAATGACCAAACCACATACAATTTGAGAATTGGAGATGGCCCTTATCTTAATCCCTTACCCACATCTGAACCCCCTCAAGCTTAGAAGTACTTAAAATCAAGATCCAAATGTTACAGCTTGAGCTCATCTGCAATCAAACTTTGTAGTAATAAATTTGATATTCTGTACTGCTTTTTTGCATACAAGCAGTGCGTGGGATGACACAGCTGCTAAATGAATAGTACGTGCCTTTCTTAAAGTCCACAAACACACAGCTAAAAATAATGAACTTGGTAACAAAATATATTTGCCTGAAATGCCAGCCTTGAAGTGAAATGTGACGGAACTGTAGGATGCTGTTGTTCTCTACAAGACCACTAGATGATGCCATATAATTATATTACAACCTCTATATTGTATTTATTTCAATTTTAACTAGCAAAAAAAGATGATAGACTATAAACAAATTTGGTTTTAATACACTGGCAAATCTGAAAATAAACCAAGTATTGTTAGTTGTTAAATGTGCATGTTTATTACAGACCTCATATCTCACAACTGACATTTGTTGTCAGACTAGAAGAGAGGCCAAGGATTCAAATGAGCATGAAAACTGAATCACCCTCATCCTAAGAAGAACAGGAGTACTTGTGGCACCAAATTTGTTAGTCTCTAAGGTACCACAAGTACTCCTGTACTTTTTGTGGATACAGATTAACACTGCTGCTCCTCTGAAACTCATCCTAAGGGAGCAATTACACTAGGAAACTGTAAGCTTTTAGAGCAGCATTAGATGATATAGTGGTAAAACTATAGTGATTTACACTAGGGCTTATATTTTTGGTAGCATCAATGCAACAAAACATTTATGCTTAAAAAAACAAAACCCACACAAGGCCCTGGGGGCCTTGACTGCCACGGAACAGGGTTGAGGTATATTGGTGGGGCATTATGCAGAAACTTGCCATTGCCTCTGCCCATGCTGTGTACCTGTTCTGTGGCTAAAGACTTTGACATGATTCTGATCTCACGTTGGTGATAGGAATAACTCAACTGATGTCAATGAAGTTACATGGGTATAAAACCAGTGTGAGTTCAGAATCAGGACTGTAAATCATAAGCACTAAGTTTATTTAAAAATTCAAAGAGAAGGCATGTATGGATTTTGGTACAGCAGTGCCCGGGCTCCCATCACCATGTTGCTACTATTTCACATATCATAATATAAAATTTACAGAAGTGTTGTATATTTTCAAACCAGTTGCTTAATAGCTCAGCAGAACAAGCAGCAGTCCTTGTAGCTAAGTAACACTTTGGGCCAAATCCTGGATTAATTGGACTAGAGCCAGTGTCTTTAACAGATCTCTGCTGATTTACACCAGCTGAGGATGTGGCCCATGGTTTAAAATCATTTTGGCTCTTGTAGAAACCTGATACTACACAATTTGACTTGAATGTTGTAATTTTTATTAAGGCTACCCACATAAGACAGACCTATATTGATTGTCAGGACTAGATAAGGGCCAAGGAAGGCCACTGGCTTTCTGTATGTTCCAGCTGATCACATCTCATTTACACATTCTTATGTGAGTTACTGCATTTTCATTACTTTATCCTTTATAAGAACATGCTTAAAGTGATTTTATTATTGTCCTGGATATATGTGATGGCATAGGGAAAGGCGTTATTTGGCTGCAGGAGGCATTCAGAGAGAAGGGAGGATTTGTGAGTGTTGCTAATCTATCTTTAAATTAAGTCAAATTAAGATTTGATATTGATTTAAGAAAGCACTTATATGATCATCATAGATCAGTAGCAAACCCACCCCTATGCACAGCACTGTTTTATACTTGGAATACAATTTATAAATATGAAAAATTGTATGTTGTGCTCAAGTCCTTTCAAACTCTGCTTCTTCTTCTTACTTCTGGATTCCCATGTTTTCTTTTTCCCTTCCTGCAATGGGATAGAGGGAGGCTTCCTTTCTTGCCACACTCCTTCCTACTATATTGGATCTTCCATGGCCTCCTGCTGCTTTGGAGGCCCCACTCTCTTTTCCTGGGAGTTATTTGTATAGATGAAAACTACAAAACAAAATGAGATGACAAAATTCTGCTGGGGTTTGTTTTGTTTGAGAAAATGCTTCTTTAAATGTATCCCACTCACGACACAGTCAAAAAATTATGTTATACTTAGCAATGCCACATGTGCCCATGTATCTTCTCTAGTAAGATATCTGCCTCTATATCGATAGCTATCACTCATTGCAGCTGTTATTTATTTACCATCAGCATCTAGGGAGAGGGAAAATGCATATGAAAAGCCAAAGGTAGGGGGCTGGATTTAGTAGTCTTCCAGTCGCTAGATACTCCAAGCAGACTGTCATTGTGACAAATATGTATGACAGAGGAAAAGATGAAATATAATTGTGAGGAAATGCCTGTGGAGTAGCTGCTGTTGTTGTGGAAGAGGGGAGGGAAGAGTCGTGGAAGTAAAGGTCACCCTCGGTATTAGAATACAGGGCTCTGTACTGTTCAGCAGAGCACAGACCTGCAGCTAAGAGCTCTGTTTTCTGTGGTATTAAATGTATGTATAGTAAGAATATAAGAATTTTACTGGTGAATACAAACTTTCCATTCTTTAATAAGAACCCCAATGTACCCTCTTATAATGCTTTCATTTTCAGAGGTATTTCTCTATCTGATGTATATTAAGTTCTTCTACAACACCCTTTTTCCCCCCTCCCCCAGTTTTTTAAACTCTAAGCAGATGAACATCTACACATGCTTCATATGAGTGCCTTCAACTCTCATTAATGCCAGGGGAAATAGAGGGTGCTCAGCACCTTGCAGGGGGCACCCATAAGTGCAGGTCCATGATATTCTATTCCATCCATTAGCTAAGAGTTGCTACACTGACTTTATTTCTCCAGTATGACCAGCAAAATCCCTAACAATGTAATTCCCTATTTTATGAGGCTTTAAAGATGAGGCTGCTTATATAACTTCTTGAGTTCCCACCTCTGAGAACCCACAGCATTATTTTTGGTACATACCTCAGCTGGATTGCATAGACAGTACTGAATCTTAAGTCCCATCTATATCTATTAGCCATTGCTTTATTACACTTCTAGAGATCTCAAACAAGGCTTAGAAAATACAGCATAAAGGCAATAAAAAAGAAACGTCATCAAAATCAGATTCACACATCAGTACTCGTATCCTTAATGACAGGTTTCGGAGTAGCAGCTGTGTTAGTCTGTATTCACAAAAAGAACAGGAGTACTTGTGGCACCTTAGAGACTAACACATTTATTTGAGCATAAGCTTTCGTGAGCTATAGCTCACTTCATCGGAATCCGAAAGCTTATGCTCACGAAAGCTTCTGCTCAAATAAATGTGTTAGTTTCTAAGGTGCCACAAGGCCTCCTGTTCTTTTTGCGTATCCTTAATGGCTCACAAAACATCTCTCAGTGAGGGAGATTCACATTAGGGTTCATCAGGGCAGCAGCGGATGAATAGGAGGAGGCCATTTATTCCTGTGGGAGAGCCTCTGGAGTCAACAGATGTCTGTAAATTTAACTATGGGTGTATTTTATTGGTGGCGAATCGTTCAACAGCTTTAGACATTGAAAGGAGCAACAGAACATGTTAAAAGTAGGGTAAATCAATCCAGTTGGAAGACTGCATGACTAATTAAATAATTTATGTAACGCACCATCAGTTAGTGAAAGGTTCCGTACAAGTACAAAGTATTATTTCCTTTCATAGGGCAAAGTTCAGTCTCACATGTCTGCCCCATGCCAAGTCAGTATATGAAACACTCCCCTCCCGCCCCCCCCGTCCCCATAGCTTCCTGTAAGAAGAAAAATGTCATGGTGTTGCTGACACAAAAACATAAGGCTATTTTGAAATGGAAAACTGCAATTCATACATTTACATCTGTGGCAAGCAAGGGGCTGGGAATCAGGAGACCTGGGGTCTATCACTATTTGCCATGTGGTATTGTGGAATGGGGGCAAATCATTTAATCTTTTTCTGTTCTTTAGTAATAAGGTTGCTTAAACTGTTCAGTTCAGTTTCTAGTGGCTAGGTGTCCATGTCATCACACAGATCACAACTGATACCCTTGTTGACTGTCTCCAGAGAGAGGACAAGACTGAATTAACCTGGAAACTAAACTCGCTCCATTCCTACAGATGTCCACCAGGTCAGATTGGAAGCACATTGTCAAGACAGTGGGGGTGAAACTGAACTGCCACCGCCTGTCTAGTATCAGTTCTGTGTATAAGCAGGGATATTCACTATCCAAAACTGTCAAAAAAAAAAAAAAAGAGAGAGAAATCTATCAGACAATAGACTTTATGCATATCAAGACTATAGACTCATAGATTTTTAAGGCCAGAAGGGACCACTGTGATCATTTAGTTGTGATGGAATGTACCTCTTATTCGCACGCTACATACTATTGTAATAATCTTTTGTACAAGGCATGCCTTGTGGAGGTATCATTTGAAAATTCATAACGTTGATCAGGAGTATCATGGTAAAATGCAACATTATGTGTAAAGTTATGAACTTAAGCAGAAATCATGGTGGAAGTATGTTTTCCAGCTAAGTCTGGGGAGTGGCTAAACTAGTTTCTCGAAGATGAAGGGCAAGCTGACACTAAAGCTAGGTGACAACAAAGCTGATCAGCCATCATCTAAAAAGTGGTCATTATTTGGCAAAAAAAGGGGACAGGGACAAAGATCTGTGTCTTAGCAAAGAAGTAGCATGAGGTTTCTGTCCTCCATCAGACCCCCTGATTCTTAGTTCTGAGCTGAAAATGCTTTTCAAAGTGGGACTGAAACGATAAAATGAAGGGACAAACACCCCAAGACGCTCCTCTCTCTCTCTCCCCTTGGCATTCACTGCACCTGAGAAGGCAAAGGAATAAGGAAACAGCTGTTGGACTGGGGGGCAGCCTATCCTGAAGAGTTTGATCTGAGTGCTGTTGGAAGCATGTGGTGTTTAAATCTAATAGTTTGTTTTGTTAAGCTAGGCACTAGAATGCATTTTATCTTTATTTTCTTGTAACCATTTCTGATTTTTATGCCTCATTGCTTGTACTCATTTTAAATCTATCTCTTTGTAAATTAATAAACTTGTTTTATTATTTTATCTAATCCAGTCTGTTTAAATTAAAGTATCTGGATAACTCCATTTAAGATGGGAAGCTGATGTATATTATTCCCTTAAAAGGAATAATGGACTTAATATATTTGGACTGTCCAGGAGAGGGCTGGACAGTACAAGACATACATTTTTTGGGGGAAATCTGGGACTAGGAGTATGTTGGGGTCAGCTTGCAGTATAACTAAGGCTGGTGAGAGCCAGAGTGTAACCCAAGTGTGGCTGGCAGGCTGCAGTTACACACAGACATTCAAGGTATGACTTGCATGCTGGAAGGCTGTTTGTGAGCAGCCCAGGTGAGATCTACTTTAGGAAGGCATTGTAAGGCACCTAGGTTGCAGGGCAGGGGTGCAACAGCCCTCACTGATCTAGATGGCACCTCGGTATGTCACACTAGTCTGACCTCCTGCACATTGTAGGTCAGAGAACCTCACCCACCCACTCCTGTAAGAAGCCCATACTCTCTGGCTGAGTTACTTGATTAAAGACTTCCAATTACAGAGAATCCACCATTTACTCTAGTTCAAACCAGCAAGTGACCTGTGCCCCATGCTACAAAGGAAAGTGGAAACATTTCCAATGTCTCTGTCAATCTGACCTGGGGAAAAATTCCTTCCCAACCACAAATATGGTGATCACTTAGACTCTGAAATGTGGGCAAGGCCCACCAGTCAGACACCTTGGAAAGAATTCTCTGTATAACTTAGAGCCCTCCCTATCTAGTGTCCCATCTGCAGGCATTGGAAATATTTGCTATTTTGACTGAATCTTGCCAGGCCAGGTACCAAGTTAACCCAGCACTTCAGTTTTCAAAGAGAGAGATGGGGGCTATTTGCTCCTCCTTTTGTCATTCAAATGTATTATCTGAAGCTCCAGTCTATGAGAGTATCTTTGAATCAATACCCTGCTCTAATTGAAGAAGGAGCATTTCAAGTCTATCATGTGATGATTCGGTCCCCCACTACTGACAGCATCAGCTGTCCATGACTCAAGCTCCTGTATCTGCTCATGGTCAGCTGGAGACAGAACCTATGGGTCAGATTCTGATTTTAGTTACGTTGGTATAAATCCAACATTACTCCATTGGACCTGATTCTAATCCCACTCATAACAGCTTTACACAAGAGTAAATATGTTGTGTTCAATGGAATTTCGCCAGATTTACACTGACTAGAATAATATTGGACTTGTGTCTGATCTCTAGTGTAATTCTGTTAGATTCTGGGCAGTACATAAAGAAGTCCTGAAAAGGGGGTGGGGGGACAATTTCCATGGGGAACCTGCCCTGAAAGAGTTATGCTTGTACTCTTTTTTTTTTATTACAGTCTTCAAATGTGAATGACAGCTTTAAAAAAGGTAAAATATTTTGTTCCTCTAATTTCCCACACTCCTCCTTAAAAATGTCGCTTCCCTCTTCCTAGCCTCTCCCCCTTCCCCATGAAATAACAATTAAATTGAAAGCAAGCTAACCACTATGTGGAAGAGAGGTTGCAACTGTTTGATGAGATGACATGTGGTTGATGTATCCATAGAAACCAGGACTCCAGCCTCATTCACACAAAAAACGCTTCTGAGGCAATCCAGAGAGAGAACAGAAGCCATTGTAGAATAACAGATTCTATCGCAATTGCCTATAATTCAAAACCTTTTAAAGCAGTGTCAATGTAAGAAGGGAGAAATATTTTGGGAAAACCAGTTTCTGAAGGTGCTGGTCTCGTATACAGTGGCTGAATCAGACAGTAGGCAAGTATTCTTAACCCTGAAAAATACCTACTCAGCTTGAAAGGACCTAGTGGCAAACCAGCTCTCTCTATTTTATTATTTTGACATGTACCTGAACTTTTCAAACTCCACAACAGCTGCAGGAGCTGTGTATTAGGTAACATGCCTAGATACAATGCAACACCTAGATACTACAATGAATGATATGCGCATTAGGAATATTGATGAACTGACAGACAGACAGGGCCTGATTCACCACTGCATGATTCCAGTTTTTACATCAGTGTAAGTCCAGTTTTTTCTAAACACTGTACAAACATTAATAGATAAACCCACAAGCTCTTGCTGTGGGAATGAAGAAATGCTGGGTATATAGACACTGGCTACAATTTTCAAAAGCATCTAAATGACTTAGGACCCTAATTTTTGGAAGTGACTTGTGGCTAGATTTGTAAAGGTATTTAGGAGTCTAAAGATGTAGATGGACACTAATTCAAAAGTACTTAGAAACATAAATAGTTTTTGAAAATGATAGTTCGGCTCTGTCGAGGCTAATTCCCCACTCTGGCACTTCGAGTGCAGAAGGTGGGTGCCCGCAAGGATTCTAAAAATTAATACTGGCCACGCCAGGCTTGTATTAAACTCCAAAGATTACAGCTTTTCTCTGACCTTGGATTAGTAGATGCTGCCACCACCCACGTGCAGAACCCCTTTGAGAGCCCTGGAAGGAGCACTTGGGAATTCCTTCCTATGGAGTACCCTCAAGCCCTTTCATCCCCGCCCCCAGGGAAGAGAAAGGGGGGGGGGAAGGAAATCAGCTGTTGCCACCAGCTAATTAAACAACATGTGTACAAACCTCTTAAGACACAAAAATCAAATTTTGTCCTTAAAGGTAAATTTTGATAATAAAAAAAAAGAAAGAAAATACATCTGGGAACTCAGGCTATTGCTGGATTTTAAAAGAGCAACTACAAGAACTAAACACCAAGAATAGCTTTCTTGAGGTCCAGATTAAAGGTTACAAGCAAAACAAAAGCACCTGGGGTTAGCACAGAGGAATCCACAAGCCATAACGAAATAAAAGGGATAAACCTAATAGCATCTTCCTAGACATTTCCTGATCTACTTACATATCTGGGGTTTTAAATGAGTAGTTTCTAGGTATGATACTGATGATTTTTTCATACCAAGCTTCTTATAACATAGCTGATGCCCTGTCCGCCTCTCCCCGGGAGAACAACAAAAGACAAAAGGGGAGTCTTTTTTCAATTTTAAAAAGTTCTAGCCATCCCATTGGCTCTTTTGGCCAGGTGCCCACTCACTTCCTTTTACCTATGCATAGCTTTTAACCCTTTATAGGTAGAGCAATTAGAGAACAGCTACTAAGAGGGATTTTATAGCTACTAGCTGGCTGGGTGTCCATAAAAGATAGCTCCCATCCCCTTCATTTAGCACAGGCTCCTAAGTCACATAGGTGAAATTCACAAACTTTAGGCACCCTGCGTTCCCTCCACCCCTGGAATCCACTTTAAACACCCTGGCTCCTTATACAATGCATAGGGGGAGCTAGGCCTAGTCTACACTTAAAAATTAGCTTGACCTAGCTACGTCGCTCAGGTCTGTGAAAAATTTCACCCCCGGGGTGCCAAACACCTACATATGGCTAGGCCAACAGAAAAATTCTTCTGTTGACCTAGGTACTGCCTCACAGAAAAGTAGAATAACTACATTAACAGAAAATAACTCTTCCATTGATGTGGGAACCAGCTACACTGTGACATTACAGCACCATAGCTGTGCTGCTATAGTGCAGATATGGACTTAGGCACCCTAAGAATAGGATTCACAAAAACTAGCATGCTAACTAGATCCACCTAAGCTATCCAGTAGGACATGTTAAGAGGGATGTAGCCTAATCCCTGCCCATCAATGGGATTTAGGCACGTATTTCTATTTAGGATTCATAACTGTGACCCCTTTCCGGAGTTAAGCACCTAAGCAAGGTCAGCACTTTATTGCAAAAATGGTGGTGATGGGGCTGTTGCTGTTATTCCCTCAAGCACAGTGGCATTCTGGGACAGACTCTGGATCAGGCCATTTATACAAGATAGGCAGGGAAATTTCTAGTTTTATGAGTTTGCTGGGGCATGGGCACTGAGCAACTCAGCAGTGGCAGGACTTAGGCAACTTTGAGCATGCCCACCAGCATAAATGTACCATGGGGACTTTACCAACAGAAACTTTGGGGCCAAGGAATGTAGGCATCTACAGCATTTTGAACTTTGAAATTTTGGACTTCAGTGCCTAATGTGGCAGTTCAATGCCTAAATCCCTTTGTGGATCTAGCTCTTAGGTACTTTTGAAAATTTTATTGATTGATCTTGAAATACCAGTTGAACTGCATAAATGATTGTTATAGAGGATAACGTCAGAAAGACGTAGACAACCACGGAGAAGATCGATCATCACAAAGAGGATGACCATTCAGAAGGAATTAATGAAAAACAAATGTGATATAGTTCCTGTCTGAGCAATTAGGTGCATCCAATTATTAACAAAACAAGTTTCCCAAATTAACATAATTGAAATTAAAATTAAATTAATATTAATGAAGAATAAATTATAGATTAAAAAGTAAAAACAAGTCTCCCAGTCAAAGAGATGTAGAATATTTTATCAGCTGTTTAGTCACTTCATTCTTTTAAATATGGTTGATTGACAGAGTGGGCGCATTCTGATTACATCGTTCCTGCTATGACTCAGGCTCTTCCACACCTTCTCTGAGGTCGATTGCATTCTAAGGGTGCATGAAGGACATAGTCCTTAGCTTAGAATACATTAGAGTACAAGTCACGGGAAGTGATAGTACCATTCTACCTGGTGCTTGTTAGGCCTCAGATGGAGTAGTGTGTCCAATTTTGGTTGCCAGTGTATGGAAAGGATATAGAGGAAACTAGAAAGGATCCAGAGGTGAGCAACAAAGATGATCAAAGGGATGGAAAGCCAGCCATATGAGCAAAGACTGAAGGAACTGGGTATGTTGAGTTTGGAAAAGAGGAGATTAAGGGGGGACATGATAGTGTTCTTCGGATACTTGAAAGTCTGCCATAAAAGAAATGGAGAAAAGTTGTTCTTTTTTGCCACAAAGAACAGGACAAGAGGCAGTGGGTTCAAACTGCAGCACAGCAGATTTAGATTAAATCTCAGGAAAAGCTTCCTGACTGTAAGAACAGTAAGACAATGGAACAGACTGCCTTGGGAGTTTGTGGAAGCTTCTTAACTGGAGGCTTTCAAAAGGAGGCTGGATAGCCATCTGTCTTGGATGGTTTAGACACAACACATCCTGCATCTTGGCAGGGGGTTGATGGCTAGATGACCCTTGCAGTTCCTTCTAACCCTATGATTCTACCCTGAGTGCAGGGACCACAGCTATCCCTAGGCCTTGCCTGGGAAACACAATGAATTGAAAGGCTCTTTGCAGCCTTCTTTTTTCTGCTTCCAACCTTGCTAGGGGCAGGCACAATCTGGCCCTTAGTCTTCAGGGGTAAACCAGCACCCACAAGAATAGACCTATTGACTACTGCTGAAATGAATGGGTCTACATGGGTAAAACAGAACTGCTTCTCAAATAAGGGGTTTCAGGATTGGACATCACCTTTATTTTTGTATACTGGATTTAAAATCTCTTCTTGGAGTCAGGTGTTTCAACATACAGGTAACATTTTTATTTCCATTTAACTACCAGGGACACTATTTCCATTAGCTTTCCGTCAACATACTATATAAATGTGAGGATTTAATGTGCACTCTACTCATAGGGCTGGTTTATCCACAGAAACCTCACATTTTGGCCTTGTCAGACATAGAATTACTTACATCCTTACATTACCATTAGCTTTCTCGTGTAATCAATGTGTCATGGGCACAAATATAACATCAAGACCAATAGTTCTTGCAGCAATTTATGTATGATAGGATTTCAGTAGGTATGTAAAAGTGCTGCTGTGGCATAACTCCAATTTCTGAGACCAAATGTGGAATAAAGAATCCGAAGAAGAGCCACAATGACGATAACGGTACAGAAAGCTTTAAACAATGTGGGATTCATTTCCTCAGTGTAAATAACATTTTTAATTTCTCATTCATGAATCATTTATAATATAAATCGTTTCCGATAACAAAAGAGGGAATAGCAAGTCTGTTAGGGACAGAGATGAAAGTGTGGATGGCTTAGCTTGTTTTAAAGCCTGCTCAGTACAAGCACATTTTTTAAACAATGGGTACATTTGATCACTGTAGAAGACCGGGATAGCAAACTTTCTGCAGTCCTCAGAATGAATGAAATGTCTATTAGCCAGAGTAGCACTAACAGAATACTGTATTTTACAAACTTTGTTAATTATTAGAAACAAATTCTGGTCAACAAACTAAAGGATTAAATAATTTTCAATCATCTAATTTTATTCTCCACTGCCAGAGACAAAGATTTTTCTGTTTTTAAGGATACTTTTAATTTATATATCACATTATTTCTTGTGAGCCTGGAAATACACAATAGATACTGGAATAAAAGGACTAAGCTTTACTTGACTAAGGTATTACAGCACATTATATATAATCGTCTTAAATTCAAGCAGCAAGAAATAGCAAGACATTCATTATCTCTGGGCTGGAGACACTGGGCTAGATCATGGCCCATGCAGTCCCTTTTATGCCACACTAGCCAGCTGGTGATTCCCCCAACTTGGAAGAATCCTCAATGTTATAAACCTGGCAGAGTGGACCCCAAGCCACCACCCCCGAACAGGGTGGGCTGAAGACATAGGCAAATGAGGCACATGCCTAAGGCCCAAATGCGTGTGTGAGTGGGAAGACAGGACAGCAAGAGTCATAAAAGTCATAGACCATGGAAATAGTAGTGGTGGCGAGAGACAACCACCAGAAAAAAATCTCCATGGCTTTGCAACCCCTGTGCTAGGTTGCAATGCCATACACTCAAATTTGGCCTGACCATTCCTCTGTCATGATGTGGGGAGGGCAAATGGGAGTGAGTGGTATTGTGATCTGGCATGCTGGGGGTCATAGCACCACTCAGGTTTGGCCCAGCTGCTAGGATTGCCACCTGGTCAGTTTTTCTACTAGGTTGTTGGCAGCCAGTTTTGTAACAGTGCTGCTGGATGTGCAGCAATCGACACACGGGGTCACACATTCTTCTGGGAGCGCTGCTGGCATGGCACTTGGGCCTGCTGTCACTCCTCAACGTGCTGATATGGCGGCTGAGGCTCCTGTTCCTCCCAGCACTGGAGGCTGGAAGCGGGATCAATGGATCTGAGAATCCCTAGCAGGAAAGTTAAGGCGGGGGACGGGGAAAAGAGGGCAGGGAAGGGGGAGGCTGAGGCTCCTGGGAGTGAAGGAGCGCAGGGGCTCATAGACCAGTGAGGTTTGGCTTCTGGGGAGCATAGACTCATGCCTCCTAATACTGGGGGGAGCACAATCTAAAGGAGATGACACATAACCACCCCACATGTCTCTGCCCATGGGCTGCCACACCCCACCAGAGTTACCTGTGGGGAAGGTGGGGGGGTCTCTGTCCTTGTCCTTCTTTTCCTTCCCTCTCTGCCCCCTCTTCCCCCCCGCACGCACATTCGGCCTCTCTCCCTGGCAGCTGGGATCAGGCGGGGAGCACAGGTGGTGGGACAGAGCCGCTTCTCATGCTGGCTGATGGTGACTGCTCAGCAGCTGCCTGAGAGAGAGTCCGGCTGCCTGCTTCCCATTTGGGTTCTCACAGGCAGCCACCGTGCGGCACAGAGCAGTGACCTGGAGTGGCCGTCATGAGACATGACTGCTCCAGCCCCCTCTGCTCCCCACCTGGGCCCAGTGGCCAGGGACGGGGCCAAGCAAGCCAGGGGACAGGCGCAGCAGGAGAAGGACAGAGCCCCTCTCCCTGTGCTGATAGGTCGAGCAGAAATCTGGGGAGAACTTGACCCCACATGCCCCGCCTACACATCATTTATGTGGTAGGGGGATGCCTAAGGGGGAAGAGGAGGTTCAAGCTGGTGGGGGGGGGAGAGGCCATAGCCAGTGGCCATTTTTTCTGTGCCCATTGATGGGGCTCAGTGTATGTTTGCCTATGGTCCAGTGACAGGTTAATCCAGTTCTGCTCCTGGACTCAGTCAGTGTGTGGGTGAAGGGGAAGTGTAGCTGAGATGTGCTGTTCTCTGGCCAGTTAACAGCCCCCTGGGAGAGGCATCACAGCAACTCTCTAAAAATGTAGATGATAATTTTGTTATACCAATAAAAAACCCACAGCAGAATCTTATTAAAGGGGATAAGACAAAATGTCAAATTTATTGTGAATACAAAAAGAATCTTAGAAGGCAGTCAGTTATAGCTATTAAATTTCATTCAGTTTCACATTCATTCACACGTTCATTCATACACACACACAGGTTCTGCAGCTGCTGTATAGTTACTAGTCCTGAATGTAGCTTGAGTTCATGGCTTGGGTTCGTAGCTTGTGGCTGCTAACTGTCCAGGAAAGCTGGGCACAAGGAAGAGCTGGGTCTCTGTTGGGTATGCACCGATGCCCTTCCATGTTGGCAGCAGAATGTTACCCTTCAAAGTCTTCCATCTCACCCATCCTTTTTGTAGGCTTTAGTTTGAATCTAGAATCTATAGCTGCGTCACGCTGCCTCTGAGTTCGGAGTGATTGATCAACCATCAATTGCAGACATGACTTTCAGCCTAGGACATGGCTTTGATGTTTCTTCAATTGTACTTTTGTTCTTTTCTTTTGAGAGTGGACTCCTCTTATTTTGTCAGGGCTGTTGTCTGCATCTTCAGCCGTTGTGTGTTTACACTTTATTTCATCAGGACAGGCTGGGCTGGAGGTTGATTCTATCATCCATACATACCTCATTCACACATCTAAACTAAACTAATAAGATTTCAGCAGGGTTTTGCAAAAATGAAGGTTGCAGCAAGCTTTTACAAAATGGAGTGAGCATTTTAAAATGGAGTTTGAGTTACAATATGGACAAATAAAAAGAAAAGGAGGACTTGTGGCACCTTAGAGACTAACAAATTTATTTGAGCATAAGCTTTTGTGAGCTACAGCTCACTTCATCGGATGCGTTCAGTGGATGAAGTGAGCTGTAGCTCACGAAAGCTTATGCTCAAATAAATTTGTTAGTCTCTAAGTTGCCACAAGTCCTCCTTTTCTTTTTGCAGATACAGATTAACACGGCTGCTACTCTGAAATATGGACAAGTGTAAGAAATGGCAAACAGTGAACAGAAGTTACAATATAGACAAATATAATGAATGACAAACAGTGAGCAGACGTTACAATGTTGAAACAGTGTAAATTTAAGTGATTTAAGCAGCAATTTTGATTGAAAGTGAAATTCAATTAGTCAGTTATTGGGGTAACCGGTTTTATGAATGAATGTTGTTTCATTCATAAAACTTTGCTTATGAAGTTATATTAATAAAGAGAACAATTAAAAACAGTTTCATTGATCAGTTCTACAATTTGGTCAAATGGATGTGCCAAACTGTGACTATGAACTAATAAGCAGTTTAGTGCTTCCAATGCATGTTTCTGCTCCACAACTCCTGTGGGCCTAAAATGGTATGTTACTTAATTGGAGAAACTGAGGTGTTCCAATTGCTGCTCCGTTTGACCTGAGTGGCCAGGAAAGTTTGGGGCCCTGTGAGTGTTCCAGCTGGGAGTAGAAATTAGTGATAGTCAGGTATTACTCTGATGTATTTTGTTCATTTACAGAGAATGTACGAAGTCCTGTGTTTCTGAATGCCGAATTAATCAAATGGCCGGAAACAGCTTTTTTTGCTCCCAGCACCAACAGCACTCTTTTCAGCCTGTACCTCTGACCCAAAACCCCAGGTTTCTTTCAGGAACAGCCAGCATGCTTTCAGCTGCTCCTTTAGGCTGTCTCTTTTTGTGGTCTACCTCCCCCCAACACACACCTACCACAATATGCAGCAAAAGCTCCTGAGCAGGTTCACACACTCCTTTTCCCTTCAGTATGGCTTATTTTTACATTTATGTTAACTGAAGGAAGAGCTCACACCTATCAATCTCAATCCCATAACAAGGTTTCACCCAACTCATAACACTTTTTTCCAAACTCTTATTACCCACAAAGGGCTCTTCTGTTTTACTTACTGTGATTTACTGCTGTGTAGGTCTCTTATGTGCATAAAACAAACAAACAGAAAACAATTTGTATTTTCTTAGTTTAAACGAAAAAGGAGAACAATTAAGGAATTCATGTTTTCTTCACTTTTTTTTCCAAATTACTGTCAGCCTTATAGGAAGGTTTAGAAATATGTTAGAAACTGCTTCATCTGGTGAGTTAAAGTCCTTAGAGTTGAATTTGCAGGGATTAGAAGCAGAGGACAAGATTTTTCCGGTGTACTTAAACTGTGCTTTGACTGCAGGGAGAGGAGGAGGATTGGCTTTTGATTCTGGGGGCCTCAGGGCTTCTCTTACTTGAGCCAGCAGGAGCAACCCTATAGAAATAGCCGGAATTGCCAGTGCAACAGAGTATGCTCCAGCAACTTCTCCTCCTGACCTCAGCATGCCTGAACAAGGGGAATCCTTAGCTGCCTTTTTAAAATCAACTTTCAGTCCCATTTGGACCACTAGAACTGTAGAGAAGAAATGGACCAGGGTCCTACATCAGGCCCAGAGTATTCTTGATCGAAGGTTGTCAGCTCTAGAAGTTTCTTTTCCTGATGGTCTAATCCTAATGGTCTTTTCCTGATGGCTTGATTTGGCTGATGTTTAGTGCATAGTGTGAGATGACTCATACTTTTGCCCAAAAGAAAGGACACTGTAGTATAAACTGATGCACTTTTCTTCTTTTTCATTCCTTTAAGATCTCCATTCCCTGCATAAATAAAATTCAAATTTACAGAAAAAGCAAATTGGACAAAGAAACGTCTCTCCATATGAGCAAACAACAGTGTGTGTGTGTGGGGAGGGGGGAAAGAGTTGTGGATTAAAACATTTAAAGCTTCAATGTATTCAAGGCAAAATTGAAACGTGATTTAAAAAAAGCAACAGTATGGTTGCAGGTTAACAATGTTGAATCAAAAACATATTGATCTACATGAAAACAAATCTGAGGAGGAAGAATGAGAGAAATGAAGATAGTGAGACACAGGAAGGGAAAAAGAAGACAAAGGCTAATTGAGAAGGGAAGTGAAGACTACGGCTATCGCTCCACTACAGCAGCACAGCTGCAGCACTGTAGTATAGATGCTTCTGACATCAACTGAAGAATTTTTTCCATTGATATAGTTAATTCACCTCTCCAAGTGATGCAGTTAGGTTGACAGAAGACTTCTTCTTTCAACCTAGCTGCATCTACACTGCACATTACACCAATCTAACTACACTGCTCAGGACATGACATTTTTCACAGCTTTGAGTAATATAGCTAGGTCAATCTAATTTTTAAGTGAAGACCAGGTCTAAGTGAAGGTTCATTAGCTTGTCTGATGAGAACCTACTGTGACGGGTTGGACCCCCCCTTCCGGGGTGCCACCTGATGTGCTGGGGTCCCACTGAGCCCACCCGTTCCACCAGCCTGGGCTCCCTCACCCTGTCCTGTTGCACACACACACTCAGATAGGGACGCACCCCGCTGTAGAATTACACAGAGTCTGCAATCAGCTGTGTGTGGGAAGACTCAGCTCAGGGAATTGTCCAGTACTCTGGTGCACACACCCTCTGGAGTGTAAACCTAAAATTATATTGTCTTGTGCTGTATAGAGATCTATACTGTGTAAACTCATGAAATTTGCCCCCTCCCTTAGTGTGAAGGAAGATATGCACAGCTTTTTTCTCACCCTCACGTCATGAATTGCACAAACTGCATTATGGAATAAACAAAAAATAAGTTTATTAACTACAAAAGGTAAATTTTAAGTTATTATAAAGGATAGCAAACAGATCAAAGCAGATTACTGATCAAATAAAACAAAACATGCAAACTAAACTTAATACCCTAAGGAATACTGGCTAATTTCTCACCCTAAATGTTGTTTCAATTAGGTTACAGAGTTTCTTGAAGGTAAACTGCACTGCTTGCAGCTTAAATCTCCAGGGATTCCTTTTACAGGCTGACTTTTCTCACCTGGGCTCAATCCCTGCCTCTCCCAGCTTAGTTTCTTTGTTTGTTCTGGTGTTTTCAGCAGTCTTCCTTCTTGGATAGGGAGGCAGTGGACAAGAGCCCAGATTAACTCACTCCCTAGCCTTAAATAGGATTTGCATATGGCTGGAATGCTTTGTTTCCCAGTTTGGCCCCATCCCTTCCTGTGGAAAAGTACCAGCATTTCAAGATGGCATCCTGTACCAAGTAACATGATCACATGACCCTGCCATGTCAAAGCAGCATCCCAGGAAGCGTCTCAGGAAGGAGGGAGATTAGTATCTTCAAAGTCCTTTTGTCCTTCCTAATGGCCCATCCAGGCTGTTTGCATACTGTCTGGTGGGCATTCCCCAAGTTAAAACACAGTTGTAATGGTTATATAATCAGTATTCTAACTTCATATACAGAAAGGATACATGCATACAAATAAGATAATCATAGTTAGTACATCATAACCTTTCCAATGATACCTGACATGACCTATCTTGCACAAAACATATCTTAGTTATGCCATATTCATATCATAAGCATATTGCTGAAGAATATGGGGCATCGGGTCATACCTACAATAAAAGTTAATCAAAAAGAGTTTTTATCTTTATCAAAAAGAGTTGCATCTCCTTGTACTGGGAGAACAAGTCAGGTTTTCTCTCCTAAACAGGGTGATCTTTTTCCTCCATTAGGCGGATAGAAGCTAAATCTGATTTCCACTGTGAGGATGGTGTATGAGACGGATGGGGAACTTTCCAGTGTCTCAGTAAGACTATTTACACAGGATGAGTAAGAGCTATTAGGACACGTTTTAGAGATAAGTATGGGATCACCCTCATCAAAGCCAAAAATGCAGAGTCTAACAGAAAGTATGATATGGAAGCTTAGTTTTTCTACATGCGGGCCAAGGTGGTTAACCTCAGTGCTAGCCAGAAACCAGAATTTTTGTTCTATGGTAAATGCCAAAATTTTGAAAAAAAAAATGCAAATATGAACAAAAAGTTGAAATTTCAAAATTTAGTCTGGAATAAAAATGCCAAAAAATTTCAGTTTAGAACTATTGAAATATTTTTTACTAATGTTGATTTTTTAAAATTTTACATTGTCAAACCAAATCAATTTAACATCATTGAAACAATTTTTATATTGAAGTGTTAACTATAAAGTATATAAATAAAATAGAATACTAAATATTTTAATTTACACTCAATTCAAAACTAATCAAAATTATAAGGTAAAAATGAAATGTTATTACCATATCAAAATGACATGTTTCTACATTTTTGAACTGAAATGAGAAAGTTGAAATGAAAGAGACAACGTGGGTGAAGTAATATATTTTATTGGACCACCATCTGTTGATGAGAGAGACAAGCTTTTGAACTTTTGGACCAATTTCTGCTGGTGAGAGAGATACAAGCTTTCAAGCTTACACAGAAGAGAATTTTGTCCAACAGAAGTTGGTCCAATAAAAGATATGACCTCAGCCACCTTGTCTCTCTAATATCCAGGGACCAACATGGCTACAACAACAAAGTTGAAATGATTCATTGAAACTTTTTCCCATTGAAAATGTTGTTGAAATATACCTGTTCCCATGAATGTTCTGATTTCAACAAAAGTGCATTTATCTAATGCAAAATTGTTATGTTGAACATTTTTCAACTAGCTCTAGTTAGCCCTCAAGGGGGGCTATCAAGGGCAGGACCAAACAATGTGTGATAGTGAGTGATATGAATGGCTATCACTTTGTAGATTCAACTAGTCTTATAAACTGATTTTTCTCTGATAGAATCTGTTCAATATGAATAAGTTCATTTTACAGTATGCTGGATTTATTTCCAAACTTCATCCCCCAGAAATATTTCATGTTTGTCATTCCACATTGTTTAACCTGTTATTTTGTTGTTTGTTTTTTGCCAACAAATTTGGTGATGGGTAAATGTTTAAAAATCTAAATTAAGTTATTAAATATAATAAATTCAAAAAGCAGTATTTCAACTTTCTCTATATTTTTATGGAAAATGTTGCTAAATTCCTGTTTTCCAGAAGTTCTGTAATAAACAGTTCTGTCTGTTATTTATATAGTTATTTGATCCACATATAACTTGCCAATTATGCTGGGGAATGTATAGTAATATTATGAGTTTCTCTTTGCGTCTTCATTGGCTCTGCCTGACAAACAGGCTAGTCAGAAAAGCAAATACACATTTCATTGTCTAGGGTAGATTGGGCTAATACATTGCTTGCCAATCACATTTTAAGAACATAATTCTAGTATGTATCAATTATTCTTTAAACACATGCTATACATACATCATGCAAGAATATTAATGATCAATGAGTTATTAGTTTTCCAGTATTATGTGCCACCTTCTGGATATTTATCATGACAACCGTGTGTTAGATGTAGTGAGTATATCAGGCCTGACAGGAGTTGCTGAAATAGAATAATGAACCACCTGTGGGTTTCTATGTCACACCCACCTTATAGAAATTTCATCTAGACACATTTCCCTAGTTTTTATATGAGAATGTCATGTGGAACTGTCAAAAGTCTTATTCAAATCAAGATATATCACATCTACAGCTTCTCCCCTATCCATAGGTAAATACTCCTGTCGAAGAAGGAAATAAAGTTGGTTTGGTATGGTTTGTTCTTGACAAATCCATGTTAGCTATTCCTAATTACCTTATTATCCTCCAGTGTCCTACAAATTGATTGAAACCTGGAAAGATATTGGAACAAATTGTTAAACAAAGTTAGGCTGACTGGTCTATAAGGCCCCTGATCCTCTTTGTTCCACTTTTTAAAGATAGGTACTATGTTTGCCCATCTCCAGTCTTCTGGGACCTCAACTCCTGGAGTTCTTAAAGATGATTTCTAGCAGTTCCAAGATTGCTTTAGCTATGTTGTAAATATTCTAGGATGAATTCCATCAGGTCCTGCCAAACTGAATACATCTAACTTATCTAAATATTCTTTAACATGTTCTTTCCCTATTTTGTCTTGCATTCTTTCCTCCATGCTGTTAATATTAATTGTGTTGAGTATTTGTAACCTTTTAATGAAGACTGAAGAGAAACACACATCCTTGAAGCTTTCTTGAAGTGATCAGTTATTAACCCTCCTTCCCAACTAAGTAGAGGACCTACACTTTTGTTTCAGAGGGGTAGCTGTGTTAGTCTGTATCCACAGAAACAATGAGGAGGCTGGGTGGCACTTTAAAGACTAACAGATTTATTTGGGCATAAGCTTTCGTGGGTAAAAAATCCACTTCTTCAGATGCATGGAGTGAAAATTGGTTTGTCTTTCTCTTGCTCCTAATATATGGAAAGAACCTCTTATTGCCCTTAATGTCCCTTGCTAAGTATAACTCATTTTCCTTAGCCTTTCTGATTTTATCCCTACATACCTTTGCTATTCTTTTATACTCCTTCTTAGTAATTTGTCCATGTTTCTACTTTTTGTAGGATTCCTCTTTGATTTTAAGGTCATGTGTCAAAGTTCCTTCCCCACTCTGAACTCTAGGGTACAGATGTGGGGACCTGCATGAAAGACCCCCTAAGCTTATTCTTACCAGCTTAGGTTAAAAACTTTCCCAAGATACAAACTTTGCCTTGTCTTTGAACCCTATGCTGCCACCACCAAGCATTTTAAACAAAGAACAGGGAAAGAGCCCACTTGGAGACGTCTTTCCCCAAAATATCCCCCCCAAGTCCTACACCCCCTTTCCTGGGGAGGGCTTGATAAAAATCCTTACCAATTTGTACAGGTGAACACAGACCCAAACCCTTGGATCTTAAGAACAATGAAAAATCAATCAGGTTCTTAAAAGAAGAATTTTAATTAAAGAAAAGGTAAGAGAATCACCTCTGTAAAATCAGGATAGTAAATACCTTACAGGATAATCAGATTCAAAACATAGAGAATCCTTCTAGGCAAAACCTTAAGTTACAAAAAGACACAAAAACAGGAATATATATTCCATCCAGCACAGCTTATTTTACCAGCCATTTAACAAAAGGAAATCTAACGCATTTCTAGCTAGATTACTTACTAATTTAACAGAGTTTCTGAGACTGCATTCCTGATCTGTTCCCTGCAAAAGCATCACACAGACAGACAGATCCTTTGTTTCTCCTCCCCCCCCCCCAGCTTTGAAAGTATCTTGTCTCCCCATTGGTCATTTTGGTCAGGTGCCAGTGAGGTAACCTTAGCTTCTTAACCCTTTACAGGTGAAAGGGTTTTGCCTCTGGCCAGGAGGGATTTTATATCACTGTACACAGACAGGTCGTTACCCCTCCCTTTATTTTTATGACATCATGAAAGAGCTCCTAATGGAACCATATGGGCCTCCTACTATTCTTCCTATCTTTCCTTCACATTGGGATAGTTTGCAGTTGTGCCTTTAATATTATCTCCTTGAGAAATTGCCAACTCTCCTGAACTCCTTTTCATCTTAAATTTTCTTCTCATGAGATCTTACCTACCAGTTCTCTTGTAAGATCTGAGCCTTTTTCTAAAGCCATATAAGGAGAGCAGCAACCACGAGCCAAGAAGCAGAAAGTCACATCCTGACATTCCATCTAAATTACATTAAAATAATGTAATATTGGGCTATTAAGAAGGTGAATACTGTCCTAATAGCACCCACCATCACCAAATAAAGAAACAGATCTTAAGATGTTTAAAGAAAACTTTGATTGCATTCTGTCTGGCAAAAAATCACTTATCAACAGTTGTGATTGTGAAATTTATACTTTTATTGTTTTGCCTTTATGGTCCCCACTTCTCTATTGTTTGTCCGTATGGTTTCTGTCTGATTCTTTAATTGTTTCTGTCTCTTAGATAACTAATTTTGCAAGATTTAAATCAAGTAAGTTGGTGGGGTATGATTGGTTAAATAATTGTTTTGCAATATGTTGGGATTAGTCAACAATTATTTTGTAATATTTTAATAAAATCATTGATTAAGGTATAGTTAAGCAGGACTCAAATTTCAGTATATAAACTGGGGTCCAAAAGGAAGTTCTTTGGAACCAACTCCAGGACACAGCCCAAGATCAGAGCTGCCAGACCCAACACCCTGCCAACTATATCATGCATGAGCTGGAGTCTTCAGATGGCCTTATCCTGACTGGCCAGCAGGAAAAGTTCATCTGCCTTATTGGGAGTGGTAAGCATTGTATGGTTAGCGTGTGCATTTTGTTTTGATGATTGTTAATAAATAGAGATTAAGGATATTACTATGTAAGGCTCTTTACTGAACCTAGGATGGGAAAGAGTGGGTGCCTAAATTAACAGGGTTACACCTCGAACTCATGGAAGAGTAAAGGTGTGTGCCCTAGAGTGCACAAGTAACAGATTTGGGTTATGCCTTGATCTCACAGAAGGGTAAAGGTGGGTGGTTAGAGTGTGCAGGTAACACTCTGAGTTTGTTAAAATCTGATTTGTTGAAGTCCATTATCCTTATTCTGCTTCTCTCACTCCTTCCTTTCCTTAAAATCATGAAATGTATCATGTTGTGATCACTTTTACCTGAATTGCCTTCATTCTTCAGATTCGCTACCAATTCCTCCCTCCCAGTATATCAGAATCAAGTCTAAAATGGCTGTTCCCCTGGTAACTTTCTCTAATTTCCGGAACAAAAAGTTGTCCCCAGTATATTCCAATAAGTTATTGGAAATTTTGTGTTTTGCTGTATTACTTTTCCAACTGATGTCTGGATAGTTAAAGTCCCCCATTACGACTAGGTCTTGTATTTGGATGTTTCTGTTATGTATTCTAGAAACACCTCATCCACCTCCTCTTTCTGATTTGGTGGTCTATAGCAGCCCCCTACTATGACATCACTCCTATTCTCCCTCTTTTGTCTTTACTCAGAGACTTTCATTTGGTCTGCCTCCCACTTCCTTCCCTGCGTCTCAGAACAAGTGTATGTTTTCTGGATGTGTAATGCAACACCTCCTCCCTTTTTACCTTGCCTGTCCTTCTGAACAAGCTATATCCTTCTATACCAGTATTCTAGTCCTGAGACTTATCCCATCAAGTCTCTGATGCCAATTAAGTCATAATTTAGCATATGTACTAATGTTTCCAGTTCTTCCTGTTTATTCCCCATACTCCCTGCATTTGTGTATAGACATATAAAGTGTTGAGCAGATTCCCCCACTGATTTCCCTCCTGTTTCTCCTATAGCCCCATTGTAATCAAACTCAGAAGGAAGAAAAAGAGGTATTTTTATTGTTGTTTTTATTTTTATATACTTGGGAGATACTCAGATACAAAGTGATACAGGCCACATAATGCTTGGATATGTAGACAAATCTACATAATATTCACAAGAATAAATAAATATTTGAATCATCTTTAGTAAATTAGAATGGCACTGTTTCTATTTTTACCAAATATGTTAGGATTTCATCAATGAAATACTAGCTTTTTTAATCAAAGCATACATTAATTAATTACATATGGAATTATCTCTAGCAGAGGAGAACAGTTTGGCAGTGTCTCTCTACCTTTACCAATTGCATTAGGAGTTTGCTAATGAAATGTAATTATGATTTTGCTATACTTGAAATGCAAATCAAGGAAATGAACAAAGGAAAATCCAGTTGTTGTCATCCTGCTGCTGCATCAGAAGGTGCCTGGCATCAGTGTCTCCTCATGCTAGTCTTCCTTAAAAAGAAGAATAAATAATTGATCAAGATCTATTGTTTCCCTGGAATGAATTTTGAAGGAAAATTGTCCACATCTACGGCAACCTAATCCTCCTGTTTGTCCTGCAATCAGATACTGCCATGTGAGGCTAAGGAGAACTGCAATTGAGCCTCAAGGCCTGGGCGTGGTTCTTGTCGTTTAATCTCTTCTTTTCTTTTCTCTTCCCTTCGCTGCTTCCTCCCTCCCCCACTCTCTCTCTCCGAGGCCCAGTGAGGTCAGCTCAGGAATATTGCTGCATTTCTCTGAGATACTCTGGCACAGCTTGGTACCTCGTGTGTGTCTGCATTTTACCAGCCCAGCAGCAGACAAAGTGGGGGTGAGTAATGAGACTGCCTTACAGTAGAGCCATTGTTGGCGTTCGGGTTTTTTGTTTTGTTTTGGTTGTTGTTGTTTTTTTTTTTTTTAGTAATGTTCAATACGATTAAAACTCAACACATTGTAAATCATCTAGAGTAACCCTGCGAAAACGTCCTCTTCCTTCTGCATCCCAAAATCGGGACAAAAGGCAGAAGCACCAACAAGCTTTAATAAACACACTTGCAATGTGTGTAGCACATTGAAACCTACTAGAATAAGAAGGACGTGATCTGTGCTGGGAGAGTGAACAAATTAAATGGAAGCCCCTTCTGAATTCCTGGCTGTTTCTGTCTCCGGGGATCTAGTTCCACGTTGGCCGGTGAAAACTGTGAACCTCAATCCGGTTTGCAGTTGGGGGTTGTTTTCTTTTTTCTTTTCCTTTCTTTTTTTTCTCCGCCTTGGCAGCTGTTTCCAGCAGGAAAACCTGCAGAGACGCAACCGCGTCCTGTCACCTCTTTTGACGCCACGTGATTCTGTCTCTAGCGAGCTGATTCTATTGCAGAGTTTGTGCAGAGGGGATGGGGAATTCTTATTTGGAAATGGGTTTTGGTTGCATTAAAAAGATTCTTTAATTTGTATAGAAGTCTGCCGGTGCTGGAATTTGGGACACGAGGGATTCAAGTTATATTCCTGGCAGATCTTTGCTGAGCTTGATGACTTTGCTGCAGTGAAACTTCAGGAAGAAATCCAGGTAGCGTGTAGGGTTATAGATTTGTTGGTTTAATTTTTAGCAACACCTACAAGTCATAGTAATGAATAAGATACTGAAATCAAGTTGATTCCACCCGTTTTCAGCCTCTCTAGATGCAGTTATTGATTGCAAGAAAAAAAGAGGCTTTTTCAATAAGAGAATTCTGGAAAAGAGCAGCTTAAAATTCTTTTTGTAATAGGCAACAGAAATGTAAAGGAACATTTCATAAATTGTTTTTATAAATTAATAGATTATAGCCCCTGGCTCCACTTCTGGCAATTAATATATTGGTACTTTCTGCCCAATTATGTACTCCTGAACATTAATTTTCAATACTTTAACTAAAATTATTATTGTAGATGTCAATGCATGTAACAGTAATCAGTGCATCCCTGGCAATAAGCAGTGTCATAGTTTAGAGTACGTTCCAGAGTTATCTAATTGGTACAGAATATAGAATGACCTTGCCAAATTCAGGTTTCTCTCTTTACTGTTTAATGCTTCAGCAAATTTTAGATCATTCGAAATTTACTGGGACCCCTAAGGTTTTTACTTTTGCATACATTATCACTATAAATAAAAGTTGAATAAAGGCTATTAATCACAGTGATCATTTTCATATTATACCAAGAAACATCTTTTTAAGGTTGCACCCAATAAATACCCTTTTTTATAATCGATTGTGACCATGGAAACTATCACTTTGCTATATATAGAAAATATATATAGAAAAATATAGAAAAAAGTTGCCAACTGAGCGTAATTTGGTAACCACAGTAACAGTCAGTCCTGGAATGGTCTAAATGTGTTCTCTGTTTCCTAGCCTTTTAAATATAAAGATGGGTAAAATTGGCCAGAGAGAGACTTCTCAAAATTAATAAATGTAATAATCACTGAGAAATCGGAGAGAAAACTAAACTTTCACATATGAATCTTAAGAACTAGTGATATAGTGCCGCCGGCCAACAAACTAATTACAAATCTGGGTTCAGAGGTTAATTTAGTAATATTAATAACAATAACCCACACTATTGTTTAAGGGCGGGGCTAGTAACGACTCCTCTGTTTAGGTGGTCTAACCCTTCATACAGCTGGGAGAGTCCCTGTTAGGGCTAAAGGAACTTCTGGTTTTTATTTTCACGTGTGCAACCCCCGGAGCATAAAATGCTCCCTTCCCCTCCCCTCTTGCCAATGTCCTTTTTGACAGCTTGCTGAGTCCTTTCTAGCACGATAGAGATGCGTTAGTATCTCTAGCTGATACACGCCGAACAACGTTGGCCAAGGTGAACAAGGCAAGTAAGAGGTGTACGAGCTAAGGGCACTTGTCATTCCGTACTGAATGGAACTACGAGTTCTGACATCCGCAGAAAAAAATGTCCCCGGGCCTAGACTGACATAAAGGAGCCAGGGTCTGATCTCAGCCGCACCGGAGTTACTCAAATGATTTCAACAAAGTTCCTCCGAATTTACATGGGTGCAAAGGAGACCAGACTTTGGCTGGCCATCCCAGACGGCGACGTCTGCAAAGCACACCCATTTTTTAACTTGCTGGGGCCTGAAAGCAGCTGCCCGAGTTTGCAGCCGCGTGGAGTTGGCTGGAACAAAGCGCTCTGGCCTCCAGGCGTCTTCCCTCTCCAGCAGCGACGCGGCTCCTAACTAGCAGCTTGGAGAGCGCGGGCAGCATTAACACAACCCCTGCGAGCAGAGCCCCCCCCTAGCGCTGGGGCTGGGCACGTGCTGCCCCGCGGGGCTCCGTGCCCGGCTTTCCTTGGAGCAAGCCCAGCTGCGGGTGTGCCGCACTCACTCCCGGGCCGAGCGCTGAGCGTGTGCGCCTCTCTCTGCCCGCCCCCCGCCCGCTCCCTTCTCTGTGCAGCTCTTTCCCCAGCTCCCAGGGAGGAGGATGCCCCGGCTGCCGGCCGCCAGCGAGGCCCCCCGGCGCTAGCAAGCAGCGATGAACCAGCCGCCTGCCGGGGGCGCTGCAGCTGCTTCCGAGCCCCGCCAGCACCCGGAGGGGAGCAGCAGCAACAGAAGGCAGCAGGCGCCGCCGCCGCCGCGAGCGTCCTCTCCGGCAGGCCCCCGGGACAGCCGCCCCGCCGCCGCCCCCCCGCGAGCCGCCGCCGCCTCCAGGGGCAGCGGGGCGCGGCCGGGGCCGGGGCCGGGGCCGGGGCAGAGGGGCGGCCGGGGCCGGGGGGACAGGCCGCCGCCCGCGCTGCTGCGGGGCGCGGCGCTGCCGGGAGCTGTCCAGCCCGCGGCCGGTGCTGAAGCGCCGCCGCACGCGGCGGGGGCAGCCGCAGCCTCGCGGGCGCCACAGCCGCCGCCGCCGCCCCCCGCCACGGAGCCAGCCGGCGAGGAGCCGCCGCCCGCGGGAGGAGGAGGAGGAGGAGGAGGGGCCGGCGGAGCGGGCGGGCGGGAGGGGGCAGCCGCGCCGCAGCCGCCGCCCAGGAACTGGAGGGGCAAAGCGGGGCGGGCTCCGCAGCGGGGAGGCGGGGAGGCGGCCCCGGCCCCGGCGCCTCCATCTTCCTGTGGCGCAGGCCAGGGCCGGGCGGCGGGCGGGTGCTGGCGGGAGGGATGCCTGCAGACTGAGCTCATCCAGTTCCACCTGCGGCGGGGGCTGGCGGCCGCGGCCCAGATGCAAACCAAGGGCGGCCACCCGGTCCCCAGCGGCGCCGCCGCCCCGGCCGAGGCGCCCCTGGCCTCCTCCCCCTCGCCCGGGGCGGCGGCCGGGCTCGAGGGGCTGCAGCGGGGCGCTGGGGGCGGCGGGAGCCCGAGCCCGCCGCAGCAAGAGGAGCTGCAGGAGGAGATGGAGAGGCTGCGGGAGGAGAACGAGACCCTCAAGGTGAGTGGGGGAGGGGAGAGTCCCCCCCCCCTTTATTCCCCTAGGAGAAGGATGGTTACGAGGGTGTGAACCCCGCCTCCAGGCAGGTGGGGGTGGGAAGGGGCAATGCCTGGGTTCTCCATCCCCCTCCCCCCAAGATGGGGCCCCAGCACCGGGCATCCACCCCCGGCGGAGGTAGAGGGTGGGGCTGGGGAGATTTGTGAGCTGAGCTGGAAAGGGGCAAGGCCTGTCACCCACACCCTTCCTGGGGAGTGAGGCGGGGAGTAGAAGGGGAGAGAGCGGGTTAGCCAACCCCTTCTGCTGCTCCACAGCTGTGGGTGGGCAGAATGCTGCACAGCAGATACAGCATCCTGGGCTAGATCTCTGCTTATTTCCTATTTCTTCTGCTAGCTCATGAGAGGGAGGATTTATAATAATATCGGGATAATACTATACAAGGCAATAATGTGCTTTTTTAGTTCATAGTATCTCTTTTACTGCCCTCTATTTCTCCCATTTGTCTTATTTTTTAATGGGCATGGAGGGAGAAGACTTGTTTTCCAGCTCCATTTTAGCCACATTTCCCTATGTTTTATCTGTTTATCTCTGATATTTATTTTCTTGGTTCATCCGTTTGTGTTCTCCTTCTGTGCCTGACTGGGTGTCAGAATGAGATAGATGAGTTGAGGACTGAGATGGATGAGATGAGGGACAGTTTCTTCGAGGAGGATGCTTGTCAGCTGCAGGAAATGCGTCATGAACTGGAGAGAGCCAACAAGAATTGCCGAATCCTACAGTACCGGCTCCGCAAGGCTGAGCGCAAGAGGCTCCGCTATGCACAGACTGGGGAGATCGATGGAGAGCTCCTGCGCAGCATGGAGCAGGATCTCAAGGTACAGAAGCACCTAGTCTCAGTGTGTGGGTGGGTGGTTGAAGAAGGAGAGAACTGAGTGCTGAGACAAAATGGTGCTCCCATATCCTCTCTGACTCAGACATGCTGCTCCATACCAGTTTGAAGCACACATCTTCTAGACCATGCAAGGAGCACGGGGTATAGCAGGCCAGACTTACCCTTTGGTTTGGGGGGGCAGAATTTTATGGGCCATGTTTTGGGCTTTAGATTAATCTTTTATTCGGTCTTTACTCAAGCCAATTCTTGTTGAAGTCAGTGGGAGTTTGAGTAATTTCCCTGAGTGATTACCCTCGGACCTTTTTAGGTCATTACAAACAAACAGCTTACACCCTATGGACCAGCTTTTGTAACCCAACTGAATAGTCCCATTGACTCCAGTGGAACCAATATAGTATTTACTCAGGCTTCAGTGAGACTATTTGTATGAGTAAGTTATTCACAGGGTGAAATCACGCCTCCACTGAAGTCAATGGAAACACTCTCATTGACTTCAGTGGGAGCCAGGATTTCAGGCATCAATCTTGAGGCCAGAAGTGACCACTACCATCATCTAATCTGACTTCCTGCATAATACAAGCCATAGAGTTTCAGCAAGGGATTCCTGCCTTAAGTCCATAACTTCTGGCTGAGCTACAGCAAATCTTTTAGAAAGAAAACCAAACTAAATACATGCTTTAATCACTGTAAGGCAGTGTCTGGAACTCAAATAATTCTTGTAGCTCTTTCCTGAATCCTTTTCAATGTGTCAACATCCTTTTAAAAGTGTGGACACCGGAACTGGACACAGTATTCCAATAGTGATCTTGGTAATACCATATACAATGATAAAAACATCTTATTTCTACTTCAACTTAATATTCCACTGCAAATACATTCAAGGATCACAGTTGCTGTCTTAGCCACTGCATTGCGCAGCAACCTTATGTTCAGCTGATTATCCACCATGCCCCCTAAGTCCTGTTCTCAGTTACTTCTTTCTAAAATAAAGTTCCTCATCCTACAAAGGTGACTTATAGTCTAGTTTCCTAGATATTTGATTTTTCCTTTAGCTATATTAAAATGCATGTTGGTCAAGTGAGCATAGCTTACCATGTGATCCAGATTGCTCCGTAGAACTGACCTGCCCTTATCATTATTTGCCATTCCACCAATTTTTGTGTCATCTACAAACTTAACCAGCAGTTGATTTTATGCTTTCTTCAGGATGCGTGATAAATACATAAAATAGCACTGGGACAAAAACAGATCCCTGTAGGATCCCACTAGAAATGACCCCACTGGATGATGATTTTTAATCAGAATATCTTGCATGACTACATCAAAAACCTTACAGAAGTCTAAATACATTGTCAGTATAGGTACAGTACCTTTGTCAGCCAAATAGGTAATCTTGTCAAAATAGGATATGAAATGCTATTCAGTCTCAGGGTTGCAGAATCTAGGCCATATATCTGACTTTCCTGCTATGCCAGGGCTTGGAAGGAGGGTAACAGATGCTACCTGTGGAATCCCTATGTTGGAGAACTACCCAACTGATCAATTAAGCACAAAAGTGGGGGAAAGGAGGTCAGGATCTAATCCTCTGACTTAATATGATTTTCACCCTATCCCTTAGCCTAGGATCTGCTAGGAATTCAGCAAAGATGGTCCCTCTCCCGCCAAGGTGTGCGTGTGTATGTAAGAGGTGGGGCATAGGGATAGGGAAGTCATTGAATGAATGCTGCAGCCTATTGTATCAGTACTTTACACACAATTGTGTTTCCTGTCATGAAAGACTGAGGCACTAGCTGCAACTGTTTTTTGATAGATACAATTCTTCTGCATTGCTTTCTATGCGATATTTTTTTCTTTAGAGTTCTGTGTATTGGTGTATATGAAATATAACAGAGTATTAAAAACATGTAATAAATATTGTATTGGCCATAAAAAGCGAGAACTCTGAGCTCAGACTTAGGTAATGCAAACACTAACGGATTAACTGTGTCTTCACATTTTAAAGAAACTAACACGTCACATCTTTCAAAATGATTGAATCGAAGTCATCATAGCTATTGTTGTTTACCTAAATATTTGATATATGTCTTATTACCATTTTAAAAGTGCCATAAAGTTATAATATAATGTTCTGAATGGCATAATTGTCATTTACATAAGTGAAAAAAGGGATTGGGTCCTGGTACATTTCCTTAAACCAGGGGTTGGCAAACTTTTTGGCCCGAGGGCCATATCGGGGTTGCGAAACAGAATGGAGGGCTGGGTAGGAAAGCCAGTGCCTCCCCAAACAGCCTGGCCCCTGCCCCCTATCCACCCCCTCCCACTTCCCGCCCCCTGATTGCCCCCCTCAGAATCCCCGACCCATCCAACCTCCCCTGGTCCTTGTCCCCTGACCGCCCCCTCCCGGGACCCACGCCCCTAACCACCCCCTGGGACCCCACACCCTATCCAACCTCGCCTACTCCCTGTACCCTGATTGCCCCCCGGGACCCCTGTCCCTAACTGCCCCCCAGGACCCCACCCCCTATCCAACACCCCCCGCTCCCTGTCCCCCCGATCCCCTACCCCTTATCCAACCCCCCCATTCTCTGTCTACTGACCACCTTCTCCCGCAAACCTCCGTCCCATCCAACCACCCCCTGTCCCCTGACTGCCCCCAGGGGCCTCCTGCCCCTTATCCAACCCCCTCTCCCGCCGCTCCCTTACCCTTACTGCTCAGAGTGGCAGGACAGGCTTATTTTAAAGACTGGGAGGTGGGCGGGCAAAAGCCCCACTGCCCGTGTGGTGGCGTTGCTGTGGGGGGTGACAGGACACAGTGCAGAGGGGGTGAGCCTCCTCGGCCGGGAGCTCAGGAGCCAGGCAGGACGGTCCCGCGGGCCGGATGTGGCCCGCGGGCCGTAGTTTGCCCACCCCTGTCTTAAACCCTCCTCCTGTGTCTATCCATTTCAAAATTGAAAACAAAAACCGTGAATGCTTCTATGCACTTTAAAAACATACTGAATTTTAGTGTTAGTTACTGGTGTCTGGTCACAGAATCTAAGGCTTATCTTATTTTTAAAATTAAAACAATTAGCAATAATAAGGACCAGATTGTGACCAACGGTGCATGCCTAAACGGGGGAGGAAGTGAGGAGCTGTCCCCTCGTTTGTGCTTTATATGGTTGGAGAGGGTAGACCTTGCTGTTAGTCAGTGCTTCCATGGGCATTAGCTGGCTGAAAGGGACATGGCAGGGTGCATTAGGAAAGGGAGCGGTCAGTGAAGGAGTTGGGTGAACTGTCAATGCAGCATTCGGTCCCTTTCAAGTACAGTTTCCAAGGATGGTGGAGTTACTGCTTCACTGTGCACACCCGGGAGTCCAGAGATGGAGTATTTGTTTAGAGCCTAATCCAATTCCCACTGAAGTCAATGGAAAGAATCTTCCTTCCTAACTTTAATGAAAGTTAGGCTGAGTTCCTAGGTAGTCAGAATCCCACTGGTTGACTCTGGCTTCCGCACATCTCTTCCATACCCCTTCTACTGAAAAAAGTCATAAGTGATCATTCAGACAGTACTGCAGAAATTCATACTTTTCATGTATTTAATTATTTACTTTTGCAAACACCATTTCATTTAGGTTGCAAAAGATGTCTCAGTAAGACTTCATCATGAGTTAGAAAATGTGGAAGAAAAACGAGCTACAACAGAAGATGAAAATGAAAAGCTAAGACAGCAGCTTATAGAAGTTGAGATTACTAAACAGGCTCTACAGAATGAACTGGAAAAAGTGAAGGAGGTTAGTGTTATTTACTGGTGATACTTCAAAATATGTGAACTGTTTTTAATCCAACCTGAAGTTTTGAAATTACCATTGCTGAAATAACTAATATTCCATATATCCATTGCAGTAAAGGAGTTCTGAGGGTGCAGAACTTAAGGTGGCAAACGGTCAGGTTGAATAGCTTGATTATTAAGAAGTTGTAAACATACTGGAGAAATTAAATGGGCTGTTAATATCATTTCACAGACATGCATAACCAAACTGTTGTCTCGTTTTTTTCTGAAGCTGTGGGATTGTGGAGCTGTCATAGCTAACAGCCAAACAGCCTGGCCCTTGCCCCCTATCTGCTCCCTCCCACTTCCCGCCCCCTGACTGCCCCCAGAATCCCCGACCCATCCAACCTCCCCTGGTCCTTGTCCCGTGACCGCCCCTCCTGGGACCCCCCGCCCCTAACCACCCCCCTGGGACCCCATATCCTATCCAACCCCTCCTACTCTGGGGCTCTGAGACATTCTGCCTATGCAAGGCAGATGCATGAGGAATGCTATGGGGAGTTTTAGTGTAAATGTGCTGAATCATGTCCTGCACACCTGCTTTTGTAAGCTGGAGTATGTGCTCCCCCAGCAACTGCTGTCAGATGCTAGCAGGCATGCAGAGGAGCTAGGTCCTGGCCATGTTCCCATCCTAGCTACATTCCTTTCGAGTTTTGGAATGCTAATGAGTGCACTAGCTGTTCTTTCAGCCTAGTGCTCAATGAAATATTAGGTCTGTATTGTATTTGACTGGTTCACATGTGCTAAGCTGAAGAAAATGCTCTTTATCCTCTTCCCCAGCCCCCAGGTTCAAGAGCACCCAGATTTTTCCTAATAAAATAAAAAGAAGTCTGCAACAGCAATACAAAGCATAGCAGATTGAAAGGTAACAAAGCAAGCATTAACAAGAAAAAGTATGTGGATTAAAAATGAATATTCCTAACAGATTTAAGGAATAACTCACCATTTCAGTATATCCATTGTGGCTGCCATTTTCGTGAGACTTCCCAACAAAAAGTCCAGTTGCTAGTCTGATCTTGTTAGAGACTGAAGAAATGTATTTAAGTTGCTAAGAAAGGCAGGAGATTTTCAGTGTTGTAGGGTAAGTTCTATTATTTTTAGAATTTGTTTTGTTTAATTTAACAATGGTTTCATGTATACAATACCTATGTTTTCTTTGCAGATGTAGATACTCACACTTGTCAATAGAGGATAAAGTGGTGTCCATTGCCACACTCCCACAAACTTCCTTCCATTGCTTTTCCAGCTAGTAACTGGTTTGCCAAGAACATGAAAATCAGAGCCTGCTCCATCTTCCATGCTTGAGACTCTCTTCCTTTTCTGGTTTTGTTCTGGTCTTTACTGTAAAACACCACTGCTCTCAGCTGCCACACCCGTTTGCTGTATGAGACTGTGGTGCTTCTCTAGTTACCCGTAGTACTTGTTACTAGACTCAGCCTTGCTCCAAACCTTCCCCAGTTTCAGTCCATTCAGACTCCGTGGGTTGCTGTTCAGGGTTCAGTCCTACTTCTGACTCTTTTGCCCCAGTCCAGTGCTGAAGGTTATGCCATGGTTAGCTTTTACCTCACAACCTGCTTCCTCTTGGTCTTTGAATTAAGATCAAATGTGGTATCAGTTTAATATGTCATACATCATCTATTAGGGACCTACATCTTGTACATATAGGGGAATGAACTTGATAATAAGCCTTTGTCATCATTAGCTTCTATGATCTCCTCCTGGATCTATTCTGTATATAGTTCTATCCCATACCACTGAACCATGGATTTGCTACTCAAGATACAGGGAAAAGTGGAAGATATGAGGATCTGTCATTTCCCTTCTCTGGTCAAGCAAGAAGGTTCCTTGGAACTCTCGGATGAAGGAGAAAGCCAAGATGGATTTGAGGTTGGTGCTGTTCTCCTTGGTAATAGCTTCAGGAGGTCAGAGCTCACTGATGATACCTGTTATCACAGAATGGGGACACTGGGCCAGAGAGGAGAAATGGGGCACCCTTTGGAGACTGGGCACCAGAAATCAGGGCCCTGGGTACAGACACAGGTCATGAGAGGCAAAGTTGTATCTCTATACTGAGTTGGATTGGAGAGCTGCACACTAAGGATGGAGTAGGTGAATATTATCAGGCTGGAGCAGAAAAGTCAGGAGAGAGACTTGTACCTCAATATCAGGCTGCTGATGCTCATCCATTTGGAGCAGGAACCTGGAGTAGAGGATGCTGACCTTGGCTAGGATTTTCAGCACAGGATTGGGGATAGAGAAGGATGGTTGTGGAGAAGCAGTTCAGACAGAGGAGAAGGATATTGAAGAAAAGTCCAATATTATGCATGTTGCAAGCCTTTTGCCAGTTGGAAGAGCATGGAGGAAGCTAGTACTGATTTCCTGAGTACTGATTTCCTGTCTTGCAAACTTGAAGTTCAGCATCTGTGAAGAAACTATGGAAGTAATGTTAACATGAAACCACTATTAGAACAACCCAAATAATTCTGAAGTATAATAGAATTTATCTACACCAGATTTCTATGTCTGCTGCCTCTCATACCTTCAGATGCTGATCTACATTTCTTGTGTCTTCAGTGACATTATCAGACTGCCACAATGGTGGCTTACTATTTTCTTGTGAATTATTTCTCTTTGGAAAAAAGAAAAGGAGTACTTGTGGCACCTTAGAGACTAACAAATTTATTTGAGCATAAGCTTTCGTGAGCTGCAGCTCACTTCATCGGATGCATTTGGTGGAAAATACAGTGGGGAGATTTATATACACACACAGAGAACATGAAACAATGTGTTTTATCATACACACTGTAAGGAGAGGGATCACTTAAGATGAGCCATCACCAGCAACAGGCGGGGGAAGGAGGAAAACCTTTCATGGTGACAAGCAAGGTAGGCCATTTCCAGCAGTTAACAAGAATGTCTGAGGAACAATTATTTCTCTTTGGAACTCTAGTTCCACAATCTCTTCTCATCCTGAACAGCACTTACTCATTTGAGTAATCCCATCAAAATCATTTAAACTTCTTTTCTGAATAAATTCTACTCAATGTGAATAGGAGGTCAGATTCTGATCTCAATTATTCCCGTTTTAATCACTGAATTATTCACTGAAGTCAGTGGAGTTACTCTTGATTTACAACAGAGCAACTGTGATCGGAATGCGTCTCAGTAATTTGAATATCTTTTATATTACATGTCATCAAATTTGCTGGAAAAATGTGAAATCCTAAATTCATGTGTTGGAAAAGTAATGAGCCTCTCTGTTCTTTAAAATGCATTGAAGTGTAACTTCTGTTGGGAGTTTGCTCTTTTTCTATGACAAACAGTGTGGAGATAGCAGAGATATGCCAAATGATACACAAGAAAGTGTTGTGGAAACCTTTCATGCTATTTAGCATGCCTCAGCTCACCAAGCAGAGAGTGATCAGAGCCAAACATTTCATAGTAAAGATGCCACGCCTTTAAGGCTGCTATTAAAGAAGAAGGTTGGCCATATTGCAAGCAGGTGGCATTAAAGGTGCATGGGTTGTGCAGAGATTGATGCAGACACTGGACACTTTTACACACATACAGACATGCACACATATGTGTGCACACACATACACTTACACACTTGGTATCAGATTCCTGTCTGCATTTGGATCTGATGAAAATTGAAGGAATCATGGTGTGTTGCCTGATGAGTGGAAATTAATGTTGCTCATTACCGCAACAGCCTGCAGTCAGTTTGACATCAGAATTTAGGGAGCTGTTTTGGGGTAGCATGTGATAGAACTGTGTTTTCCACTGACTGCTCCCACCTGCAGTCCGATGATGCCCTATTTAATGCACCCTGCAGATTCTTTGCTTAGCAACCTTACCAGTGCATATCTCCAGATGGAAACAGGCCAGTTAAACTGCAGTGCACAATGCAGATTTTTCATGTGCACGGAGGGGCTTCAGCCTTTCTTTGTAGCAAATTACTACTAATTGCTTATATCTGTGCCCCATTATTAATAATTATCATTAATAGTAACATTTTTATTGCAGGGAGCATATGATGCTAGATATACAGGATCTGTAATTCATTTAGGTTCTCTAGCATATTTATTAGATTTTTTAAGAAATTCAGTTCATCATTAGATATGCAACTTAATATTAAATATATGTTAGAGGTAGAGCAGTTATCAAGGTCAGCAAATATATTATTATTTAAAGCTGACAAAGGCATAATAATAATGAGTAATTAATTACTTAGGGCTACATTCTGTGTAGCCTTTATGTAGTTCCTCAGAGGTATAGTAGATAGTAAGGATTCCCCCATTTTGTACATCCATATTAGTGCCAAATTCAATTGCAGCGAGTGCTGTGCCCTAGATGCTTCCTGTTGGGAGAAATAGAGTAGGTATGGAGTAGGCTGGTGGCTGGGGGAGAGTGCTAAACCCCATAAATGGGTTTCAGAAATCATTTCTCCAGTGCAAAGGTGAAGCCCTGGGAGGCATTGTGCCTTTCTGAGATGGAGTGGTCCACCTGTGGATGATCTTTTATTATGCATTGCATGAAAACAGAGTCTAGAGGCCATGTAGTTTAGTGGGTAGGGCACTGGACTGGGAGTCAGGAAAGCAGGCTTCTCTTCCTGGCTTCGACACTGACCTTCTAGGTAAGGTTAGGCAAGTCACTTCACCTCTCTGTTTTCCCTCCAACCCTTGGTCTATTTAGGTTACAAAGTCTTTGGGATGGAGATTATTTCTTACTATGTGTTTGTACAGTGCCTAATACAATAGGGCCCTGGTCTCAGCTGAAACCTTTAGATGCTAATGTAACAGAAATAGTATTAAATTAGCCCATAATATTTAGCACTTCGTATGTCTGAATACGTTAATTCATGTAAATATTAACTTGTTAATGGAAATAATTATGGATGAAATGGGATTACTCCATTCACATATTTGTACTATACATGTTTCTGGTAATGATGTTTGTTGTTACAGTTGCTTAACATTTCCGGTTATAAGATCTTGTTTTCAGTTGCTTATAGTTGTGTCCAACTTTACTGGCTAGTGCTGACATTTTCCACACTGAGGGTCTTAATCAGGCTGAATGTTGTTATTAAAAATTTCATGAAAATGGTTCATCGGTTTCTAAGAATGAAATTAAGGAAAAATATATTTTGCTATGTTAAAAAAAGTGTCCAACAACTGTTTAATTGACAAGGTCTAGCGCCTCCCTGCTTTGGAACATGGACTTGAAATGTGGCTGGGGATGTGCCTTTGCCATCCCCTTGGAAATACATCCAAATTTGGCTGAGGTATAGGCCACTGAAAAATTTCAGCTCACACATGCTCAGTAAAAATTTGTTAGAGTTTGGCAACTAAATTCTCAGATGTATCCATTCACAGTGAGTATGCTCCAATCCCTCACAGATCCTCTGTGTCAATCGGATTGTGCATACGTCATCCCTATAGAGTGACTGAATGTGGTCCAGCCCAGGGTTCTAGGGCTGAGCAGAACTTTCCCTGCAATTACTCCTCTTGGCTGCTGGGGCTACTGTGGCACCAGAACTGGGAGAAGAGAGAGATTGTCTCTACTGTGCTTTCAGTGTCTCTTCCCCTCCCAGCCCGCCAGTGTGGAGGAGAAGATGGAACAGCCTGACTGGAATGCAGAGAGGTGAGGAGCTTGAAAAGGTGGGGACTGAGACAGGGAAATGGTGAGGTGGATTCAGACAGGGACAGGCTGATCCAGTTCTAGTCTCCATGCCCAGCAGCCCTAGTATCCCCCTTGGCATTCTGCATCCGAGTCCCAGTTTCCTATCCCCCTCCCCCTAGTCTCTCCCCAGTCACACCCAGTCTCCTTGACAGACAGTATCTGTCTCCTTCCACAACTCCTTGTCCACAGTCTCCTTGCCCAATCAGTTCCAGATATCCCCTCCTGACTCCTCATCTGATCTGTGTCTCTCCTTCTCCCAGACCCCTGTTGTCTTCCTCTGCCCCTATTCCTCTCAGTCCTTGTTCTGTTCCCCCTGCTGGGCTGGCTCCAAGTCTTCGTCCCTGGATTCCTCATCCAGTCTGTCTCCCTGGCTTCTTGTCCCAGTCTCCATGCTCCTTGCCTCTTTGTACCAGTTCCTTTGCCCAGCCAGTTGCAGTCCTACCCCTACACCTGGGGTCTTTGTCAGATTCACTTCCCTTGCCCCCATTTCCTCTCCTGGTCCCTAGTCTCAGGCTCCCCCATTCCCTGCAGCTCCTAGTCTGAACTCAGTGTTCTCCACCCACCAGCTGGCTCCCAGTCTCCTCTGCTCCCTATTTATTTCACTAACATTCAATCCCAGCTTCCCCTTCCCTCAGTGCACAGTCTCCTTGCTTAGTCAATACCAGTCTCCCCGATTCTCTCCCAACCTCCCCTTTCCTGGGTTCCAGTCCCAGGCTCCTTGCCCAACATGTCCCAGTGTGTATCCCGGCTCCTAGTCCCTGTCCTTCTTTCAACTGCCTGTCACAGTTTTCTTTTCCCTGTCTCACTAGGCTCCTTTTCCCAGTCTACTCCCTTCCCTCCTACCCACTCCAGCTCTCGTTCCCTCTGCATTCAAGTCAGGTGGCTTTTCCCCCCATGCTGTCTGTGTGCCAACAGGCAAGAGTCACTGAGAGCACAGGGGAGAAATGTTTCCTGTTCTCAGTTCCAGTGCCCAGCCCCACTTTGATCTGGACCAGGCTTTGTCCCTGTAACCATACTGTGGGGATGGCTTACGTACAAGCTGGTCAGCATTAGGAGCTATGAGGGGATGCTCAGCACACATGGAATCTTCAGAGATTTTAGCTGCTAAACTCTAAGAAGTTTCTACTGAGCATGTAAGAACTGCAGTTTTTGAGAGCATTATTAGAATTTGGCCAAATTTGGGCAGATTTCCACAGGAACAGCTAAAAGGCGCATTCCTGACACAAAGGCCACTCCCTGCAATATTTCAAATCATTGCTCCCAAGCATGAATTAGATAAGTTCATGGAGGATAGGTCCATCAATGGCTATTAGCCAAGATGGACAGGGATGGTGTCCCAAGCCTCTGTTTGCCAGAAGCTGGGAATGAGCGACAGGGAATGGATCACTTGACGATTACCTGTTCTGTTCATTCTCTCTGGGGTACCTGGCATTAGCCACTGTCGGAAGACAGGATACTGGGCTAGATGGACCTTTGGTCTGACCCAGTATAGCCGTTCTTATGTTCTTACGAGTGTGCTGGACCTTCTCAAAGAAAAGGTTGCCAGAATTCTTTTATATTGGCAAAACAATGTATTTTTCTTAGCCTCATTATCAGAAATGGCTGAACCATTTCAGCTGAAACTTTCAAAAAAAAAAAAAAGATTCAGCCTAAAGCACACCTCACAGCATGCAAAACTTCAGCATAAACAGTTTGTTTGGCAAAGATATAAGCAACTGAAAACATCAGGCCTCTTGTGACCATGCAGTGGCCAGTGTAATTGGTGGAGTGCAGGGCTTTTGAGAGGGGGGAGAAAAGAGGACAATTGTATAAGGGCCCTGAGGTCGGGGGCTAATACATCTCTAACTGGGGTGAAATGGGAGTAGGTCCCCAGCAAACAATTTTTTCTCAGTGGGCCTGGGTGGAGCTGATGTGGAGAATTTTGTAACCTGCTCTGTGGTTACATTCATTTTATTTTGTTTTAGAACTGCACTTCTCACAGTTGTCTTTGGGAATATATATATATATATTTCTATAAGATGACCAGTTTATGTGGGGATATGTTTAATTGTGTAAATACTAACAGCTTTAGGTCTGGTTTTGCCACCTTTGCTCATACTGAGTAGTATTTTTAACACTGCAGGTAGTCCCATTGAAATGAAGAGGAGTATGTGCATAGTAAGGTACTGTTTAATGTGAGTCAAGCTGGCAGACTTGAACCAATAGTTAACACCTGTTAACTAAATACAACAGACCACACCCCAAACAATAAACATTATGGGTTAGATTATCCCCTTGTTTGGCCTACCTGGATTTTGGGTCTAAGTCTTTTGGGGAGTACAGCCTCCACTCTCTAGCTAAAGGAAAAGGAGTACTTGTGGCACCTTAGAGACTAACAAATTTATTAGAGCATAAGCTTTCATGGGCTACAGCCCACTTCATCGGATGCATAGAATGGAATATATATATATATATATATATATATATATACATACATACAGATAAGTTGGAAGTTACCATATAAACTGTGAGAGATTAATTAAGGTGAGCTATTATCAGCAGGAGAAAAAAACTTTTGTAGAGATAATCAAGATCGCCCATTTAGACAGTTGACAAGAAGATGTGAGGATACTTAACTTAAGAAAATGTCTGTATAGTGTGGGAACTCTAGGCACTACTACAGTATAAATAATATTAGTAATATCCGTCCAGTGATTCTGAGCCAATGGAGCAGGCCCTGTATGGATTCCAGGGCACTCACTGGAGGATTATAGTTCCTTTAAAAATGTTTCGTAATCTGAAAAAGCTAAATTTGCACCAGTGTAATTTAATTTTTTTTCAAACTATCAAAAATTGCTCATCAGCACAAAGACATTGTTTTACAGAATGAGTACACATTTCAAAACAGACTTTTTTTACTGAAAATTTCTTCAAGGCCATGAAAAATAATAGTTAAAAACTGTTTACCATTCAATGCGCTGTGATCAACTCACTCCCTCAATGCCTCCTGCCCCCTGAAGAAAAGCCTGGGAAAACAGATAGGGTTTGCAACCTGCTGCTGACAGTCGAAAAACTTAAGCTCTGTCAGATCAAAGGAGGAGTTGTCATGGCTTTCATGTCATTTATTATATCCATGGCCACTGCTGTCTTTAGGACTTCTTTCTCCTGGTCTCAAGTTTAACTTTTCAGTGAACGCACTTTGCTAGGCCAGATTCTCCAATGCTGCTAGTAAGCATAGAACGGCACAGAACAAGGGGCAAATTAATGAGGTGCTCAGGTCCCAAGTAAGAAGCTTGAAGCGCCCGTTGTTTTGCACATGGAATTTGCCAGTGTATTTTTCAGGTACCCACTTGAGTGGGGTTTGGGAGTGTCAAAGCTACCAGCATTCCTAGTCGTACTTCTGCAAAGCACCACAATGCTAGGTTGCTTGCCATTGCCCCATGCTGGAAAATAGGATATACTGTTATAGAGGTAAGCTTTGTCCTGTGTTTCAGCAGTATCCTGCTAACAGTGCCAGGAATAAGAAGCATATCGCAATACAGATGTGTGCTGTGCAGTGTGTCTTGGTCCTTCTGGGAGTATGTCTGTGCAATTTCAAATGCAAAATCAGGTGAAAGAAAATGGCAGGACCTCATTCTGTAATGCAGATGAGCAGTAGGCAGCTAATCCAAGTTCTGACCATTCCTATATAAAGGAATTATGATGTTAACTGTATAACAGATCAACAATTTGCTCATTTGTAACTTCCTCAAAATGAGCCTTTCTTAGGTTGCTAACCTCCGTTAGTAAGTTACACAATGCTTGCAAAATGAGGTAAGCTGATTGAACCTAACATAGCTGTACATACTCATTCTCAATAAGCTATAGCCAAATGACACAGAACACTAGTGACCTATGGTGGAAGGTGCTAATCTAGCAAGGGTCTCTGCTTTTATGATCTCAGTTTGAGTCTTTGGCTGGTGCAGAAATCGTAGTCCTTTCTTTTGTAGTTGCTGAAAAAAAAATCTCCCTTTCAAAGGTGAGTTAACACAGTTTATAGATTCTGTTGCACACAACTGATAATGTAATTTGCATTCATTTTCAATGCACTCAATAAAAACAAGAGTTTGTGAAATATGATAAGGACATTGGTTATAATATTGGGGCTCTTTAGTTGGGATGTACTCTGTGGTCCACAATGTCAATGACGCATTTTGCACCTGTCAGAGAATAGGTCTCTATTCTGGAGTGGTGCAGGTTATATCTGTTAGACAGAGATACTGCAGAGGTCATTGTGGACACATTATCCAAGCCAACCTTCATCACAGCCAACATATAGAGGCAGGTAGAAGTTGGTACCATTCTACCATTATGGCATTTTTCCTGATGCACTGAGCTTTTTGTAAAGTGGTCTGCAACCACAGTAACTGTTTTGTGTGAAGTAGCTATTTATGTGTGAATAATGTGCTAAGAATTAAAAATCAGCTTACACAAATATCTTATATGTAGGCTGACTGACTGACGGGCTTTCTTTCTTTCTTTCTTTCTTTCTTTCTTTCTTTCTTTCTTTCTTTCTTTCTTTCTTTCTTTCTTTCTGTGCAAGAGAGAATGGATAATACATGTATCAATGGTGAATACTGCATGTAAAACAGCTTCTCTGGTTATGCTGTCATGTAATATTGCATATAAGTAATTATACAGAATTGTGCATACACTTTTGTAGTAATTCTGCATTCATTACTACCATGATACCTGTACTTTCTAAGCAATTTGCCACTCGTTTCTGATTTTATTTGTAAACTGACAGCAGAACTACATGGACAGGCCACTTTTATTCTTTTAGGGCATTGTGACTGAGTATATGCAGTTGAATTATGTATTTGTAGTGTATGTCACTGAACATTACATAGAGTCACTGGGGGTATGTCTACCCAGCAAAGAAAAACCTGTGGCTTGCCAGTGCCAGCTAACTTGTGCTCACGGGGATCAGGCTGCATGGTTGTTTCATTGCTGTGTAGAATTTTGGGCTGGAGCCAGAACTCTGGGACCCTCCCATCCTGCAGAATGCCAGGCTCCAGCCGAAGCCTAGCAGTCTACAGAATGATGAAACAACCCCGCAGCCGAAGCCCCGTGAGCCTAAGTCAGCTGGCAAGGGCCAGATGTGGATTTTTCTTTGCTGTGTAGAAATACCCTGGGTTTGCATCATTCGAAGTACAGCACAGCTGTGGTGTAGGCTATACTTTCACTATGCTCAGTGATTGGTGAGACCTCTCCACTGAATTCAGTGGGATCAACGCTAGTTGGGAGTCTGAAGCTGTAGGCAAGATTTTTGGTGTTTGCTCATTGCCAGCTGGAGGCTTGTTTTCCACTTGTCACAGTATTCACTGCCTCAATAGCCAGAAAACTGACATTTTCAGTGTCTTAATAGATCCAGGTCCTTGTAATGTTCTGTAATCAGAGTGCCAAACACTGTATCCATTGTTAAGAAGTAACAAAGTAAGTGTAGCCTATTGGACCAATTTTTTAAAAATAAATAAGTCTTTATTTCTGTGGAGTTTCTTTTATATATTATGTGAAAAATTTCCTATTAGTAGTGATGGCAGCACATATGGAGGTATGTTAGAGAAACCTGTGGATAACCTTTTCATATTGCCTTATTTGATCATAATTGTATCATTGTATAAATGAATTTAGCTATTTTGACATTAAACCCAGTTTAGGATGATAAGTACATGTTATGGATGCTTGTTTAGGTCATAGATGAGTGCTTGCATTTAGACGATATTTGCTGTGCACCTGCTCTCATCACTGTTGCCTGTAACAGGGACAGGTGTGCATACATCTAGAGTGTGACTGATGATGACCAACATGGCAACCTAATTACCAGGAGCATATGCTGTTACAGGCTTGACTAAACCTTTTGCATTTTAACTGGTACTAACAGTTTGGATTTCCAATTAAGTGATTTATTAGAAACAGTGCACTAATAGCAATGTGGTTTTGAACTTCTTCTTTCTTATGGCTTGGGTAGGTAGCAACAATTACAAATCTATATCTAAGTTTGATAGCCAGCATGTTGCCGCAGCAGTGAGCTGGTGAATGTCCTTCAGGTCCCCAGCAAAAGAACGAAGGGGACATTCAGATGTGATGTGCTCTATAATTGGTGCCTGGTGACCACAGTCACATACAGGTGTTTGCCTCATTTTCCATTTGAAGAGGGTTTGTCCATATCTCCTATGGGATGGCCTGATGCAATTCAGTCTGCACCAGTCTTTCTGACATAAAACCCAGTAGTTCCTCAACAGGATCAATGATGAGCTGTTTGTTTTGAGTGATCAAAGTGCTCCATGTGACTCTCCATTGAGCCTCAGCATCGAAGTTGGGTGTAAGGATCTTGATACGGTTCCATAGAGGGTGGCAAGATTTTCCCTGTGGGGTGGGAAACCCAAATCCAGTGATGTGGCAGGCACATACCATTCATCAGACCAATGGGGACATTTTTTTCTTGTTGGTTGACCACTAATGGGTTTCTCTTATAGTGCACCATCTCCAGTGAGAAGTAGCAGTTGTATGGTGACCACATTAGGAGTGAAGTGACTAGTGATAGCTCATATGTTTTGTGCTAAGCGCTTTCTCTGGTTGTCTTGGAACATCTGCTGTTTTCCAGGCCAGCAATTCCAGCAATTGCATATCTATGTACTTTTTTTACACAGAAGGGGGAATTATTTAACACAGGCAAGTTAACATGATGTACTTTGCATCAGTATGTACATTCATGTGCATTCGCAGTGATCTGTAATTTGTGCTGTGGTCAGAGTACTTAAGAGTATTGTCTGCATTCTGTGCTGCAGTCTCTATTGTGATGGAATTAACAAAGTTGCATGAATATAAGCTGGTTCTCATCAGCAGGTGGTGAGCATTCAAATCTGGTCTATTGATGATTTTTGAAAAACTGAGTATACAAAAAAAAAAAAAGAATTTACAAGAAGAGCCTGTAGAAGGGGTAGAGATAGCATGCACTCTTAGACCTGACCACCTTTTGCTACAAACAACTCCGCTATAGAACTTCTTCAACCCAACAAGTAACATAACATGACTCCACATGACAGCTATTTAGTGCATTGTACATTATGGAGGATGTGATGCTTTGGTAGCAGCACAATTCTGAATCTTATACAGATGTATCATTGGTTTAAGTTCTTACTTACAATTACCGGCTGGGATACGCTGTCTGTTCAGTGTAATAGTGGTACTGGTCTAGCTATTATGCAGCTATGTCACATACACAGTAGCTATGTTGTTGGGAGAGCACCTGGGATCCCTCTCCATTAGAATGGCTAGTCGTAATTGTATACGGGACTGTAGAGCATCCAGACACTTGGGAACTGAAGCCATACATGGTGAGGCACCAAAAATGCGTTTGCCTCCTGGCCAGTAACTGTAAATAAGTACAAAAAGCAATGGATTTGCCATAGAAGAACACTCCTACTAGTCCACAAAGTCTCCACAGTGATTTCCATTTTAGGCTTGACTACTTTCTCTACACAGTACGCATGGCCGCGCTACATAATTGGGAACTCTCTGTTGAGATTTGATGGAAATGGTGAGTTGGCAACGTATTCTGGTATCAAACCCATCCTTTTGTTTCAAGTTTGAACACACTGCATTCCAAAGCAGATGTTTTTGCTGCAGTGTCCGGGTTCTACCAGGTGCCCTATTACATGTGGCTGTTCCTAATTCCACATTATAGCCGTGTACTGTATATAGACTTAGCTTGTACCGTGTGTCTGCCTTTGCATACATTGTATCACTCTAAGGCAGATCACCAGTAATGTGGAGAGAGAGATTTTGATGATCTGCTTTTTCAGTGACCTTTGTGGTAATAGGTGAGAAGCCAGATGATTGCTTAGGTTATTTAGGTTAGCAGTGCATTACCAGTGATCAAGATCTACACTGAGCTGCCTATTGTCAAAATGAGCTTTTCACATTCATAGCTAGGGGAGCCCTTTACATGGTATCTTAGATTATCCTTAAGGCTGCTGAAAGTACCACTGCTAATATGCATCTATTTTGCACCAGGCAGGGAGGTGAGGATCAATGTGACATCTTTTTGCACCTGACAGTACTTCGTTTTCCTGTACCCATGCCCCCTGAACTCACTGTCAGCAGCTGCCAACCTCTGTTTTCCACTGCAATGACTTTATTGGCTAGTGGCAGGATTACACTGATGCAGCAGGACAAACTGCCTACTATGCTCTGGAGAGTCTGATGCACTGTCTTGATGAGCTTAAACATGTGGGGGAAATTGCACATTATAAAACCAGCTTGTTTTATTCCCTTTTGTTATATGATGGAAAACATTCCTAGCTTATTTGCAAAGCTGTTAATTTTTCCAAATCAATTCCCCCAAAAGCAAACATGGACAGAAGAGAAGACAGGAAGAAAAAGAAAAGGCCAGCCCCTCCTTAAGATCAGGCAACACGTGGGTGGTGATTGTTGTCAATTCAGGAGAGAGATGGCTCTTTCCATAGGCAAACAGTGTCCCCTTGTGGCCCCTCTGTCGCAGTGCAGAAGGCTGAATCAAGAGGTGAGGCCCAATTCTTTCCAATTCCCACATGATAAGGAGTTCCCCTCTGTCCAGCTGTCAGGTCCAGCAGGGACAGGATCTGGTGAGCAGACAAGGATTCATATCCAGGCCTATCTAAGAAGTGCTGTTAGGCCTGATAAGTACTGTGGCTTGAAGTTCAACAGACTATGCCTTCATTAAACTCCCAACTTGGAACAGAAAATAAAGAGAAGCAAATAAAGGGAGCAAACAAAATTGATGAAAAGCCCCTCCTTCAAAGTCTCTCTCTATATTTCATATTTTTTTCAGTTTGTGGAAAATTATCTAGATCCAATTGCCGGCACTGGAGGATTCAGCTCTACTGGCCTGCAGAGGTCTGCAGACAACTGGAAGATCTATCTACAAATCTGCCTGATCTTCTATTGGCCTTGATCATGGTGGATCTCAGGCAGTTCCACTCTGTGTGTGCGTGCTGTAGGAAGCTATGTAACACAGCTTCCTGGGGCTTCTTCTTTCCTAATATTAATTATTTATTAATGTATGTATCATTTTATTTATTATTTTATTACATATGTATTTACGTCATGGTAGTGTCCAAAGGCCCCAATGTGGGCTGAGGCCTCTTAGTGCTGTACAAATATAGTGCAGATGGTTCTTTTTGAGTCGATGCAAGGTCGGTGGATCTATAACGACACAATTCACCAACCAACCACCTTGTGTAGTTTTGACAAAGAAGCATTGTGCATCTCTGAGGCAGTATTCATCCCACACAGTGTGTTTGATAGGCAGTATACAAATACAGAACAAAAAGACAGTCTCTGTCCCACAGATCTTACACTGTAAGACAAGATACAACAGGTAGATACAACAGACAGACTGGGGGAGCACAAGGAAACAAGTTTACCATAGTCTCTGCTCTACCAAGTGCCCTGAGCCAGGCATTTCAGTTCAAAGGAGTCACTGCACTATGAGACTTGCCTGTGCACCCCAGGATTAAAAGGATTATGTTCGTGGTGACCTTCAACCTTAATCTGGTTCAGTGGGAGCACTAAATGGCTAATGTAACTTTCTTTGAATTTAATCAATACCAGTTCTTGATCAGTTGAAAGGTTTGGTGATCAGTTACAAGGGGTATATCCTCTCAAAGGAAAGAACACTTTGCTTTCACCACTGTGCTGAACTCTGCTTGATCAGAAAGTGCATGGTCACAAGCAACAGAAATCAGAATTGGGTCTGCTGCATGGCCAGCATATGTACAGAGGTTGGTAAAGCTGACTTTCATGTTTCATTTCTCTTGAGTTTTTGCATCAGTTTATGAAAAAGCAGATAAAAATGCAAATGAAAGTATGCTAGGTGTTGGTGTACTATTTCATTTCACACTAACGATAGAATTTTTTGTGTGTGTCTACACTGCTGTCTTTGCTTATTGTATGAGTGATGCTTTAGCTGTTTGTGTGACTGGCCCAAAATGTTTTGAGGGCTTTGTTAGATAGATGGTAAATTTTGCTGTATATTTTCTCTTTTTGAAATTTTCTCTATTTAATCAACAAGTGACTATGATATTCAGATATGAATGAATCTGAAAATGATAAATAAAATAATTTAAAACAAAGCACATGTAAAATATAAATAGCTGAAGAAACCTTGCAGCCCCTTCTTCTGAAGTGGGATATTGGCTTCAACTAGTTTAAATGACTACATTGAGCAATTTATCTCTTCCTGGTGGAGGCCACTTGCATTCCATATCCTTCTCCAGTAGTGAGTGTAACATATGCCATTTTTAATATTAAGAGGACACTGACAGGGCTGTTAGGGCTATAACTAGACCTAGCAACTTTCTGTTCAGTTCATGGATATGAATATTCATTTGCATTTCTTACTATCCCTCTGTGCTACCTCCCTGCTTCATTCTTGTGAGCAGGCAGGGTACTGAAATACACAGGATATTGCCCTTGGACTAGGCTGGGCAGAACACTGGATTGGTAGGATATGTATGCTTGTGCCCATCAGAGACAAAGCAAGTGCCCTGGGTGTGTTGCTGGCGGGTTGCCCAGCATGGTGATTGAAATAGTTTAATAGGAGTGTGGCCCTTGTCTTGGAAGGCCGATAAACTTTAGGAATGAAATGGACATTTTAAAACATGTTATTTTGAGGGTAGAATGTATTTTCAGTCACCAGCCTGGAGAGGATCCATTCAGTTTCTAATACCTGTTCATTTGATTTTTTTAATAGGTGATAGTAAAGTGATTATTTCAATTCTCATGTCTATTCACGGTCAGATCCTAGGGTCTGGCAAGAAGTGTTCAGAGCAAGTTAGGAGTTGGGGGAAGGGTGCAAAGGTGACTTTAAGCCAACTTTGCATTTCCCTGAACTTGGGGCAACTCTGTGCCAGGCTGATCAGTAAGTGCAAGTTAGAGCAGCCTGGAGACCAGCATGGTACACAGATGCATCAATATCGGGGAGTGCAAAGGTGGCTTAAAGCCAGCTCTAACTTCCAGTGGCTCCAAGAAGTTATTACAAGGATCACTTAGGTGTAAGAGAACTACATTCCGTTTTCCCTGGCCGTGACACCTGTGCTGGCTGAAGATGGGGGCATGGATGAGGTGGGAGCTGTTATGGCAGCCCTATGTCACCCAGGGATCTCTGTATGTTATGGTGGTTTCTCATGTGGTTGGCTTCAACTGCTCAGCCCTGGTAAAGTGGTGAAGTTTTACCTCCATGTCTTCAGACTTGCTCTGAGCAGGGTTACTCAACAGGCTGTAGAAATGCTAACAGCCAGTTTAGTGTGCCCACTGTTGCTAATTCTGGTAGAGTTGCTAATTGCTAGTGGAAGAGTTCCCTAAAATCCTTGGTGAAGTCACCATTTTGTAGACCATAACTCAGTCTTGTCCACTTCAGATACATAATTTGTTTCATCAGGTATTCTGGAAATATTCTTAATCAATTTTCATTGTAAACCTGTCTGACAAACACATTTAAAAAATCAAAGTATACTAAATTGATCTTCAAACTAAATCAATTATGTATGTAGTTTGTCATCTTTTTGATCATAATTGTTAAATACAATGGTAGATTTTTTAAAATGATGTTAGTTGTGTGGAACAGTCTCTGCCTACGTTTTATCTAAAGTACACTTGAAAAATCTTGAGGGACATGTTAAAAAAAAGTTCAACCAGTTTAATATTTTCATTAGCAATAAACATATTGTTAATTCCCTGTAAACAATAATATTTGTTTCATTTTAGGGAAATATTTTGCTCTTGCTATCTGAATACACAAAAATATTGAACACAGTTTTCAAATTATTGAGGAAAAAATACTTTTGAGCACAAAAATTACATTTCAGACCAATAATGTTTGAAACCAGCTTTGAAATATTGGTGCTAGCTCTGTTGCTACAGTTGAGAAGCAGTTGGGGTGTTATTTGGATGCTGCTGCATTGCATCTTGTGGTGATGTAATCCAGCCAAAGGAAAAGAATGGAGACAAGTAGAGGAATAAATCCTAAAGGAATTTATATACATAACTATTGTGGACAAATAGATTTTGCACATGAAAATTCTGCACATGGAAGTGACAGAATCTATAATCTGTCTTGTCAGGTGTTAGTGCACCAAAAGTGCATGCATAGGGTATATATATCCATAAAATCTTATATGTGCCAAATGAAGGTCATAGTCTGAAAATCAGGCTCCAAGTATCTCCATTTGCCTTGCTCTTAAATTTATTTTTCCTTTTTCTGTTTTGGCCTTCTGTATTCTCTCACTTCTTTCAATCCCAGCCCATATCCTCTTTTACCTAAAACACTCTCTCTGCTTCCTAACTCTAAATCAATCTTTGTCACCCTGACGTGCCTCCCCCAAGCTCTTTCTCTCCTTTCCTTTGAGGCCCAAAGAAAAATAACATGAGGAATCTGATTCCATTGAGAGGGAGGACATTTTTAGTTTGTCCAGTGTTTATTATTCAGTCCCTAATTATTTTATGTTCAGTTTCCGTTAATTATAATATCTGTTAGCAGCAGTAGATAATTTCACACTTTGAAAATAGGATCAATGTTTTTTAAAAGTATGAAATATGAAAATAAAATGATGGCAGGTATGTGTAGACATTCTAAATGGCTATCTACCCCATTGAAAAATCCTGTGGAATTTATTATTCAGGGGCTGCAGGATATAGTGTTTGATAGTCAGCAGACAACATTCTCTCTTCAGCGTCAGTATTGGATCAGTGCTGTGACATGTTGTCAGGGTGCGCTGTGTTTTTTTGAAGAAGTCAGCTTTGGATCACTCGATGATTGCCCCGTTCTGTTCACTCTCTCTGAAGCACCTGGCACTAGCCACTATCGGAAGACAGGATACTGGCCGAGATGGACTATTGGTCTGACCCAGTATGGCCATTCTTATGTTCGGAGGAGATATAAAACTGAGGTCTTGACCTCCTGTGGTCATTAAATTCCCATGGTACTTTTCACAGGAGAATGTGAATGTGTCCCCTGCTCCTCCCTCTCCCTCCCCAGTGTCCCACCCAAATTCCAATTGGGCACAATCTAACTACTCAAATCATTCCTTCAATTTTAATTGTATATGTGGTATTCTTTGTTGCTTTCTGCAATAAAATTATATAGTGTTGCTGTGTGCTGTTAAACAGCTGCTTCATTTCAGTAGAGGATGATATGAGCATTGGGTATCGTTAAAATTTGAGAAGAGCAGAATGAAAGGCAGTATATAAAGGCAAGTTATTGTTGTTATTCAAATGTTAGTTTCCTGGCTACCAAAAATGACTTTAGTGTTTGTTAACAATTTGAGGCAAGAGTAAACATGTTTCTGGCTCTTCTCAAACCTGGAAAAATTGGATGAGGTATTTTTTTTGGCCAGTTTCATTTGTTGTGAGAATATTTTCAGACAGCCCTTGTTTTTAATTAGGAACTGGCGGGCCTAGGTGAGAAGTTGGAGCTCAGCATTTCAGAACTTATGTATATCTGGAGAGGTGCTGAGCTCTGGGACATGAAAAAGATGAGATTAGGTGATGAAGAAGAACTATATTTTTAGTACCCCTAATATTTAATCGGTGGGCAGCATTGGCAAGGATCTGTTGTGTGAAGGTTTGCAGTACTAATGCAATCTGTTTGCTTGTGGGGACTTTCCTTTGATAAAACTTAATGTGAAGCCATAGGTGCTGACTCCGTGGGTGCTCTGGGGCTGGAGCATCCACGGCGAAAAATTAGCAGGTACTACACACCCACAGGCAGCCAAGCTCCCCGCTCCTCACCTCCTTCTGCCCCCACCCCCGAGCAAGCAGTGTCCCCGCTTCTCCCTCTCGCTCCCAGCGCTTCCCAGCCTCCTGCCGCCTAACAGCTGTTTGGCAGCGCTCAGGACTTTCCGGGAGGGAAGGGGAGGAGTGGGAATGCAGCGCACTCAGGGAAGGAGGTGGAGAAGAGGCAGGGCAGGGGCGGGGACTTGGGGGAAGGGGGTGGAATGGGGACGGGAAGGGGGAGGGGCTGGGATGGGAAAAGCTGGGGTGGGGGGGGACTGTGGGGAAGGAGTGGAATGGGGGTGGGGTGAGGGTGGTGCAGGGCCCGGGGTGGGTGGGTGGGGGGGGTGTCAAGCACCCACTGGGCAGAGGGGAAATCGGCTCCTATGTGTGAAGCTGAACCTCTCAAGATCCATCTCTTTATCCATCCTTGAGTCCACTGATTTGAACATCTGCCTTAGTTTTTCTGCAAGAGATAGTTCCAAAGTGCAATGCCAGATCTTAGCCTGCCCACTTTCCACTCTGAATTTTGACCATATATATTCATCTGGACTTCATGAATCATGCCTGATTCTGTAATGGGCTCAAACTGGACCCCTGAATCTGAGCACCCTTGGGCTTGTTTATAGTTGCTGCTGGCATTTACATGTTGTTTTCTTTAGTTTTGCTACACTGCACTTTGTGGATCTTATTTGTTATGGGACTGCTGTGGTGGTGGTGAATGAATGGGACTTGTAGGTAGAGTCAGGCACAGGGTTGTGCATACAACATACTGATCCATTGTTTCCTGATTCATTATGTGGTACAGACTTCAAACTGAACAAAGCTAGCTTTGATTTTAGGTAGCGTCTGGATTCTTGACCCAGTGGTGCAGAGAAGTGCACATTTCTTCTCTCTCTGCCACTGAGGCCCTTTGTGCCAGAGAGGGGAATGTCCTCAGAGGGAAGGCAGGCATGTTAGTACCACTGCTCTGCCTTAGGGAGTATGCCAGGGTGGGATAGATTTAAGTACTACCTGGGGTTGCATAGGGGCTCAGGGTAGGGGGTTGGGGTGCAGGAGGGGGTGCGGAGTGCGGGAGGGGACTCAGGATAGGGGGTAGGAGTGTGGCAGGGGGCTCAGGGTAGAGGCTTGGGGTGCAGGAAGGATTTGGGGTGCAGGCCGCTTATCTCGAGTGGCTCCAGGGTGGCAGCAGCACACAGTGGGGCTAAGGCAGGTGCCCTGGCCCTGCACCTCTCCTGGAAGTGGTCAGTATGTCTGGCAGTGACTCCTGGGGGTAGGGTTCCCCATTCCCAGCCAATGGGAGCTGTGGGGGGTGGTGCTTGTAGGAGAGGGAAGCACACAGAGCCCTCTGCCCCCACCTCCCCCAGGTGCCGCAGGGACATGGTGCCAACTGCGTCCGGGAGCAGCGCAGGGTCAGAGCAGGCAGGAAGCCTGCCTTAGCCCTGCTGCGCCATTGGGTTGGCAATCCCGCAAGCCAGATTGAAAGTCCAGACAGGCCGGATCCGGCCCACGGGCCATAGTTCGCCCTCCCCTGACTTAGAGAAAAATAAGGAAAATCAACATGGATTTGTCAAGACAAAATCATGTCAAACTAACCTAATATCCTCCTTTGACAAGGTAACAAGCCTTGTGGATGGGGGAAAGCAGTAGATGTGATATATCTCGACTTTAGTAAGGCTTTTGATATTGTCTCACATAACCTTCTCATGAACAAACTAGAGAAATATAGCCTTGATAAACCTACTGTAAGGTGGTGCACAACTGGTTGAAAAAGCATAGTCAGAGAGTAGTTCTGGGCACCATACTTCACTAAAGATGTGGACAAATTGGGGCAAGTCCAGAGGAGAGCAACAAAAATGATTAAGGGTCTAGAAAATATGACTTACGAGGAAAGATTGAAAAAATTGGGGATGTTTAGTCTGGAGAAGAGAAGACTGAGAGGGGACATGATAATGGTCTTCAAGCATGTGAAAGGTTGATTTAAAGATGAGTGTGATAAATTGTGCTCCTTAACCACTGAGGACAGGACAAAATGTAATGTCCGTAAACTGAAGCAAGGGAGATGTAGGTTAGACATTAGCAAAAACTTCCTAACTGTAAAGGTAATTAAGCACTAGAACAAATTACCTAATGAGATTGTGGAATCTCCATCATTGGAGGTTATTCAGAACAGATTAGACGAATACCTGTCGGTATGGTCTACATCAGTGGTTCTCAACTGGGGGTCTGAGGGCAGGCTTCAGGGGGTCCGCCAAACAGGGCCAGAATTAGACTTGCTGGGGCCCAGGGCAGAAAGCCAAAGCCCCACTGCATGGGGCTGAAGTCCAGGCCACTCAGGTCTGAAGCTGAAGCCTGAGCAATGTAGCTTTGTGGGGGCCTCCTGTGGCATGGGGCCCCAGGCAACTGCCCTGATTGCTACCTATTAACACCGGCCCTAGCTTTTATATGCAGAAAAGCAGTTGTGGCACAGGTGGACCATGGAGTTTTTATTGCATGTTGGTGGGGCGGGTTCACAAAGAAAAAGATTGAGAACCCCTGGTCTAGATAGTAGTTAGGCCATGTCTGCACTTCAAAAATAAGTTGACTTAAGTTTTGTTGGCATACAGCTGCTGCAGTAATTACAGTAACTCCTCACTTAATGTTGTAGTTATGTTCCTGAAAAATGCGACTTTAAGTGAAACGATGTTAAGCGAATCCAATTTCCCCATAAGAATTAATGTAAATAGTGGGGGGGGGGAGGTTAGGTTCCAGAGAAATATTTTTTTGCCAGGCAAAAGGCATTATGTATTGGAGGGGTAGCTGTGTTAGTCTGGATCTGTAAAAGTGGCAAAGAGACCTGTGGCACCTTATAGACTAACAGATGTATTGGAGCATAAGCTTTTGTGGGTGAACACCCACTTCATCAGATGCATGTAGTGGAAATTTCCAAAGGCAGGTATAAATATGCAAGCAAGAATCAGGCTAGGGATAACGAGATTAGTTCATTCAGGGAGGATGAGGCCCTCTTCTAGCAGTTGAGGTGTGAACACCAAGGGAGGAGAAACTGCTTTTGTAGTTGGCTAGCCATACACAGTCTTTGTTTAATCCTGAGCTGATGGTGTCAAATTTGCAAATGAACTGAAGCTCAGCAGTTTCTCTTTGAAGTCTGGTCCTGAAGTTTTTTTGCTGCAGGTTGGCTACCTTTAAATCTGCTATTGTGTGTCCAGGGAGATGGAAGTGTTCTCCTACAGGTTTTGTATATTGCCATTCCTAATATCTGATTTGTGTCCATTTATCCTTTTACGTAGGGTCTGTCCAGTTTGGCCCATGTACATAGCAGAGGGGGATTGCTGGCACATGATGGCGTATATTAGATTGGTGGACATGCAGGTGAATGAACGGGTGATGGTGTGGCTGATTTGGTTAGGTCCTGTGATGGTGTCGCTGGTGTAGATATGTGGGCAGAGTTGACATCAAGGTTTGTTGCATGGATTGGTTCCTGAGTTAGAGTTACTATGGTGCGGTGTATAGTTGTTGGTGAGAATATGCTTCAGGTTGGCGGGTTGTCTGTCGGCGAGGACTGGCCTGCCTCCCAAGGCCTGTGAAAGTGAGCGATCATTGTCCAGGATGGGTTGTAGATCACTAATGATGTGTTGGAGAGGTTTAAGCTGAGGACTGTATGTGATGGCCAGTGGCGTTCTGTTGGTTTCTTTCTTGGGCTTGTCTTGCAGCAGGAGGCTTCTGGGTACACGTCTGGCTCTGTTGATCTGTTTCCTTATTTCCTCATGCGGGTATTGTAGTTTTGAGAATGCGGGCAGGAGGGAGGGGGGAGGGATGCTGAATCCTCGCTCCTCCCCCCTCCCTCCTGCCCAAGGCAATCAGCTGGCTTGCTGTATTTAGGAGGCAGGAGGGAGGGGGCAGGAGCGAGGACTTGGCATGCAGGTTCCCCCTCCTTCCCCCTCCTGCCTCCTGCCCGGGGCAATCTGCTGGTTTGCGGTGTTCTGGAGGGAGGGGGAGCCTGCGCGCTGAGTCCTCGCTCCTCCCCCCTCCCTCCTGCCTCCTAAACGGTGCAAGCCAGCTGATTGCTGTGGGCAGGAGGTGGAGGGGGAGGGGGAAGGCATTGATCCGTGGGGTCTGCTGGCGGGCAGGAAGCAGTGGGAGGGAGTGGGGGGCGTAGGGAGGCTGCCAGCTGTGGAGAAAGCAGGCAGCCAAACAACGTAATAGGGAAGCATTGCACAACTTTAAATGAGCATGTTCCCTAATGATCAGCAACGTAACAATGAAACAATGTTAACCAGGACGACTTTAAGTGAGGACGGCAAAGAGTCCTTTGGCACCTTATAGACTAACAGATGTATTGGAGCATAAGCTTTCGTGGATGCATGAGTGAGGAGTTACTCACTCATGAGGAGTTACTGTACATTGCTTGTGCATGTCTACTTTGCTCCTTGTGTCAGTGGTGTGTGTCCTCACCAGGAGTGCTTGTATGGATTGTACTGTCAGTGTAGGGATTGTGGGATGGTTTCTGAAAGCCAGTAACTGTCGATGTAAGCAGTGCAGTGTCTACGCTGATACTGCATCAACCTAACTACATCAGCCTTGACTTTGCGCTGCTCATGGAGGTGGGTTATTAAGTCTGTGTAGTAGGGCAGTTACATTGGTGGGAGCAAAATGTAAGTGTAGACACTTCCATAGTTAGGTTAACATAAGGTGCCTTGCATTGACCTAACTCTGTAGTGTAAACCAGACCTTAGTTCTGCCTCAGTACAAGGGACTGGACTAGATGACCTATTGAGGTCCCTTCCAGGTCTACATGTCTATAATTCTCATATTTAAAAGCTTCCAGTTATCTAATTAGCCAGAAGAAACAATGTCATGTGGCTTTGGTGACCATCCTACTCTGTGAATAGTGAACCATTTGCAAACGCTCTACTACTTGGAAACTGGCCAGCAAGACAATTTGGTTACTACCTGTGACTAATTAATACTTTCACAGACACCAGGATTGGTTTGCAAATAAACAGTGAACAGAAAAAAGGACTAAGCCCATCAGATAATTGATTCATAACAAATTATTTCACCAGCTCTAGTGTTAAAATTTATTTTTTAAACATTTTTTAAATGAAAGCAGGGAGGCCTAATTTCCTGATCACTGGGAACTGCCTGTTTCTGATTCCTTCTTTGGCCTTGGGCAGAAGTCACTTAAGCTCCCTGGGTGAAATCCTGGCCCCATTGACGTTAATGGCAGAACTTCATTGACTTCAATGAAGCCAGGATTTCACCCACTGCCTCAGTTTACCCATCTGTACAATATGAATTATAATGATAAGTTTGTTACCTGCCTCATGGGGATGTTGTAAGGATTTATTATTTGCTGCTTGAATATTGAAAATGCAACCAAGAGTGGTTACTATTTTACTATGTCTTGTACAGCATTTCTGTTATTTTAAGGTAGAATTATCTCCCTTGTTTGTGATATTACAGGAATTAGAAGAAGCAGTCCAAATAATTGTATGTGATTTGGTATGTTTTAGAAAAGGGAACTGAATTAGATACATGGTTGGTGACATGTTCAATATCTTTCACTTTTTTGTAGCTGTCATTGAAAAGAAGAGGGAGCAAAGACTTGCAAAAATCAGAAAAAAAGTCACAGCAGACACCCACTGAGGTATGTTGAAGTAATAACAGCCCAGGTCCTCAGCTTGAGGCTTCAGTGGAGCTACCCCAGTCTACATGAACTGAGGATCTGGCCCTTTGTTTTTGTTGTTAGTTTTGACATTTAGTATTATATCATACTGCTGTTTGGGAAATAGGGATCCTGGGCCCAAATCTGCAGTCTTGACAACTGACCCAATCCTGCATTGACAACAGTACAAGTGGACCTGTGCATTGACTGCAGTAGGGCTCTGCATGGGCTCAGAAGTCTAATATGTAGGATTCGGGTGAAAGGCAAAACTCCCACTGATGTCAACAAGAGTTTCGTCTGAATCAGGACTCCAGGACTTGGCCCTTTGGGTGCTGACTTTGAGATTCTTTTATGGGTCTGTTGCCTTATTTAACTGACTTTCAATTTTGGTTTTTCAGCCTGTTGGGTACGAAGCTTAGAAAGTATCCTCTCACTCTCTTTTCATTTTCCACCCATCATGAGCCAATAAAATCTTAGTCTTTCATGAAAGGCTGCTGAAAATGTATGTTTTCTGGGAACAGAGCAGGTTTTCATAGCAAAGAAAGAAGGCTTTTTTGTCTTAATCTCATCTTCAGATGTAGAAAAATAATTGTTATAATCATATTTTAACTTCTAAAGTTATATTGTGTTTATTGTTAACCTTTTAATTTAAAGCTATTTGATTTCAAGTGGTGCTCTCTTTATTGACCATAAAATTATTTTCATTTTTTTTTTAAGGAGGACAACGAAGATCTGAAATGCCAGTTGCAGTTTGTTAAAGAAGAAGCTGCCCTTATGAGGAAAAAAATGGCTAAAATTGATAAGGAGAAAGACAGATTTGAACATGAGCTTCAAAAATATAGATCATTTTATGGGGATCTAGACAGTCCCTTACCGAAAGGTGAAGCTGGAGGACCGCCTACCACAAGAGAAGCAGAACTCAAACTTAGATTGAGACTAGTAGAGGAAGAAGCCAACATCCTTGGAAGGAAAATAGTAGAACTGGAAGTAGAAAATAGAGGACTGAAAGCAGAGCTTGATGATTTAAGAGGAGATGATTTCTCAGGAACAGCAAATCCCCTCATGGGGGAACAGAGCGAATCTCTCTCAGAGTTACGGCAGCATTTGCAGCTAGTTGAAGATGAGACAGAATTGCTGAGGAGAAACTTGGCTGACCTGGAGGAACAAAACAAGCGCATCACAACTGAGCTAAATAAATACAAGTACAAGTCTGGCACCCATGAGAGCTCGAGGCACCATGATAATGCCAAAACAGAAGCATTGCAAGAAGAGCTAAAAGCTGCCCGAATGCAAATCAATGAGCTCAGTGGCAAAGTCATGCAACTTCAGTATGAAAACAGAGTGTTAATGTCCAACATGCAGCGCTATGATTTGGCCTCTCACCTCGGGATTCGGGGCAGTCCCAGAGACAGTGATGCTGAAAGTGATGCAGGGAAAAAAGAAAGTGATGATGATTCCCGCCCTCCGCACCGCAAAAGGGAAGGTCCCATTGGAGGGGAAAGCGACTCTGAGGAGGTACGCAATATCCGGTGCCTGACTCCCACTAGGTCTTTTTATCCTACACCAACTGGGTGGCAGAAGAGCTTCACAGATCGGCAGCAGATGAAGGACATCCGTTCTGAAGCCGAGCGACTGGGCAAGACGATAGATCGTCTGATTTCTGACACGAGTACCATCATAACGGAGGCAAGAATTTATGTGGCCAATGGGGATCTGTTCGGACTCATGGATGAAGAAGATGATGGCAGTAGGATTCGGGAGCATGAGCTTCTTTATCGAATCAATGCACAGATGAAGGCATTTAGGAAAGAACTCCAGACTTTTATCGACAGACTAGAAGTTCCAAAGTCATCAGATGATCAAAGTGCAGATGAACCTTTGTCAGTGAGTCAGGTAGTTTTTTACTTATTACAGCCTAGAGGTAAAAAGATACTGCCAAATAGTTTAAGCCTTTAATTTGCTCTACAATGCATTTCCAAATATCTATGATTTAATTTTAAATCCCCCAGTCCGTCACATGGGATTTGATCCTCCTAATGGAGTCAATGGGGCTACTTGTGTGAGTAATGACTATTCATGTAAGGAAGGGTTTGTAGAACAGGCTCTTCAACATTAAAAAATAAATAAACAAAATACTGTAGATACTATTATTGTGGGAGACAGAACATTCTGTCTTTGTGGCAGTGTTTGCCAGGGTTGTTCTGACATCACCAATAATGTCAGTGCACAAATGTTCTTTGGCCTGAGGGAGTGAAATGGAAGTGGAATCTAGGTGATGACCAAAAACAAACTGTAGAATAGAATATAGCAAGTGCTGCATCCAGAGCAGGGGTCTCAAACTCAAATGACCACAAGGACCACATGAGGACTAGTACACTGGTGTGAGGGCTGCATCACTGACCGCCCCCCCCCCCCCCCGCGGCCCCAGCCCCACCTCCATTCCTTCCATGAGGCTCCGCCCCTTCCCTGCCCCCATTCCAATCCCTTCTTGAAATCCCCACCCCAGCTCCTCCCCCTCTCTCCCCCCCAGGGGGTGCAGGAGGGGAGTGGGGTGCAGCAGGCAGCTCAGGGCAGGGGGTCGGGGTGCTGGAGGGGTGTGGCAGGGGGCTCAGGGCAGGCGGTCCAGGTGCAGGAGGGGTGTGGGCAGAGGGCTCAGGGCACGGGGTCCGGAGAGGTGCGGGGTGCAGCAGGGGGTTCAGGGCAGGGGGTCGGGATGCAGGAGGGGTGTGGGGTTCAGCTGCAGCAGGAGTTCGGGGGGTGGGCTCTGGCCCAGCATGCACCAGGGGCAGGGCAGGCTCCCCGCCTGCCTGCCCTGCCCCCGCGCTGCTTCGGGAAGCAGCTGGAACCTGGAGGGGCGGGGGGCACAGGGGTCTGTGTGTTGCCCTGGCCGAACCTCCAGGCACCGCCCCCTGCAACTCCCATTGGCTGGGAATGGGGAACCACAGAGCTTCGGGGGAGGTACCTGGAGGCGTGGCCAGGGCAACACACAGACCCCTGTACCCCCTCTCCCCCCCAAGTCCCGGCTGCTTCCCTGAGCGGCGAGGGGGCAGGGCTGGTAGGCGGGGAGCCTGCCCTGCTCCAGGTGTCCACCGGGCTGGGCCGGAGCCGCTCTAGGTAAACGCTGAGGGGACAGGAGGGCTGCGGGGAGCGGCGGACCGCAGAAAATAACCCCGCGGGCCGCGTGTTTGAGACCCCTGATCTAGAGTGACTCAAGCCTATGCTGCAGTGCAAGGAAAAGAAACAAAAATCAACAAAACTCCTCCATACTACGTGCAGTGTTATGCCATACTGAATTCAAGGAGCTAATTGCTTCTTGACCCCTGTGACTATCATCTTATGCCCTGAAGAATAAGATTTAACTACCCTAATTTTAACATGAGTAAATTCAAATGTTGCTGTTGGTCCTAAACTTCTCCAGACTTCCTAGAAAGTCTCATATTAGGTTATATTAACTTTGTACAGTACTTCTAGCCCTACAGTCAGAATTGTTCCCATGTGAAGCTGAAAGCTATTATTTCTTATTCATATGTTGACTAATTTAATTATTTGTTCCCTTGTATCAGAAAGTCACAGACAGAGTCAATTACTGTCAATGCACTGCATAAAATCAAAGTGAGACGGTGCATTTCATCTTTTAACAAAAGGAAAAGACATTATATCATATTCTCATCCAGATTATGGGCCCGATCTGGCATTTATAATCATAGAATCATAAAAGGCTGGAAGGGACTTCAAAGAGTTAAGTCCAACCCCCTGTGCTAAGGCAGGAACCAAGTAAACCTAGACCATTGCTGACAGGTATTTGTCTAACCTGTTCTTAAAAAATCCAGTTATGGGGATTCCACAACCTCCCTTGGATGCCTATTCCAGAGTTTAACTACCCCTTATAGTTAGAAATTTTTTCCCGGTATCTCCCTTGCTGCAGATTAAGCCTATTACTTCTCATCCTACCATCAATGGACATGGAGAATAATTGATCATGATCCCCTTTATAACAGCCCTTAACATATTTCAAGCATGTTATCAGGTCCCCCCTCCCCCAGTCTTCTTTTCTCAAGACTAAACATGCCCAGTTTTTTAATCCTTTCCTCATAGGTCAGTTTCTAAACCTTTTCTTGTTTATGTTGCTCTCTTCTGGACACTCTCCAGTTTGTCCACATCTTTCTGAAAGTGTGGCACCAAGAACTGGTAACAGTACTCCAGCTGATGCCTCACCAGTGCTGAGTAGAGTGAGACAAGTACTTCCCATGACTTATATCCAACACTCCTGTTAATACACCCAAGAATGTTGTTAGCTTTATTCACAGCTGCATCACACTGTTGACTCACTATAAACCCCAGATCCTTTTCAACAGTTCTGTCACCTAGCCAATTGCTCTGCACATGTAGAGCCCCCATTAATTTAAAAGGAGACCTGTGCATGGAGCATTTGAAGGAGGGGCTCACACTATGTAAGTAAAATTGATAACTTAGTATTTTCTAAACAAACAAACAAATATGGTATTTAAATCAGTAATTTGGGGGCATAGCCCTGCAAGCATTCTGCATGCAGACCTTCCACTAAAGCCAATGGGAGATAAGCACATAGCACTTTTACAGGATTAGATCCTGCTTCACTGCTTATTCTGTTGAAATGTTGAGCTTTCCTTTTTATTAATTATCCGTTCTCTGTGTCTTTGTATTTACTTTCCCAGATGTTCCAGCCTATCATTTTACTTATTCTCATCCTTGTGTTGTTTTCATCCCTTTCTTACACAACAATATTTAAACTTGTCTTCCTTTTTACACTATTTTTTGTACTGTAAACCTTTAATCATTTACTGTTCATTGTAGTATTATTTTCAGTTTGTTCATTTTGTCCACCCTCCAAGATAAGAAGTACAAGAGATATAGTTTCTGTAGTAGCCACTGCTGTAAAAACACTGAAGACTACTTGTTTGCAAAAAAGAACAAAACAAAGTGAAACAAAAACAAAAAGCAAAACCAAATCTAAAAAAGCCACCCAGTTGAATAAGAATTCTGCTCACCAAGGTATTCCAGGTAAGCTGACGGAAAATAGTTTTTTTTTAATTTTGTCTTAAGAAAATTGTTTTATACTTTTATAATAAAAATGTTCTTGAGAAAATTGAGCCAATTTAGCTAGTATTCATTCATTTTTACTTACTAGAATTGATAGGGTCATTTTGTTTTCTTTATTTCAAAATATTTGTATTGCAATCCCAAGTGAACAGTAAAATCACCTCCAGTGTGTATGTTACAATTGTTTTTCGCTGCTTTTGTACATTTTGTGTGATGGTGGACCCATTTGATACTGATGTTTTTCACCACTGTGTGGTGTGGATTTGATGCTCAAATCCAAATGATAAAAACAGGAACGTTGCATTTAGTCTTCCTCACATGTGTGGCCTTCTCCCTGGCAGGGAGGGACATTCACAGCTTCTGATGACATTGCTGAGAGTTGTAGATGCTCAGCACCGTTGAGGATCAGGTTTATAGAGCGGACTTTATATCCTATCCTGTTTGAGGTCCTTATCACTTCAGTAGTGAATGGTAGGGAGGAGGTGTCAAAATTAGAATGATGTGTAATAAGACAGTTTTGTGTGAAAACATAGGTTGAGAGGTGGCATAGGGATAGGAAAAACTGCAACGTTTGCCTGGTCTATCCCTCTGACCCTATATTGATCAGCTCACCAGCCTTATCCTGTCAGTCCATCTCTCTTGGCCACTAACCCTAATTTGCCTCCCTACCTTACTGTAAGATCTGCTGGCTCACTCCACCCTGGCCTGACTTTTCACCTCCCCAGGTCTGGTTCCTGGCTTAAGGAGGAAGTCAGGAACTGGCAGCTGCTGGAATTGAATCAGATATGGAGAGCGAGCACATCTGGCAGGGGTAGAGCCCTCACTTGAAGAGTCCCATAAAGCTCAATCCTCTCCCCTGTATTATTCAACATGGGACACTGGGACAGCTGGTGGGGACAATATGGTCTGAAGTGACACCAGTACTCAGATGACACCCATCTCTACATCTCCTTTATGTCAGATCTAAACAACACCATCTTCCAGGTTTCTCTTTGCTTCGCTGAAATCAGCCCTTACAAAAACAACAACTGACTAAAACTGAGCTCTGGTAAGATGGAGGTGATATTACTGGGAAGAGGGAAATTCCTCAAAGAATTGGCCTTCTCTGTAATGTATCCCCCACTAAGGCATCTGCCCCTTGGTTGTTAAATCAGTCTTTAACCCTGGAGTCTTTTGGACTCCTCACTGTTCATAGTGGCAAAAAGGCCACTTCTATCTGTGCCCAGTCTAAAGGTTGCAACCCACCCTTTTGGCCATAGTGGCCCGTGCATTTCTGATTTTTAAGAGTGAGCATAGCAACTAAGTATTATCTAGGAATGACGCCACACATCCTGAAAAAGCATCAACTAGTAGAAAATGCAGCAGCCTTTCTGCTTAGCAACATAGGTTGCCATGGATTACCAGTGCTCTGTTATCGGCACTTGCTCCCAAATAAATAAAGTTCAGGTCAGTGTCTCTGTCCTAGTATTCAGAACCCTCATGGGGATCAGCCCCAGCTAATTGAAGGAATGCCTTTCAGTGCTAGAGACTTAACTTTCAGAGGAGCTTGGACCTAACTTGTGGAATTCATTCCACAGGAGCTAAGAAAGTAGTAACTTCACAGAATTAAATGCAAACCTCATTTCTTTGATTGAGCTTTCTCTCAAAAAGCTCTTCTCCCATAACAACATAAATAAAACAAAACAAACAATCAAAACCCCCTAACTGTAATTTAATCAAGAAATTTACTCCTCTATCTTTTGTGAAGAAAGCAAAAGAAACTGTCTTTGTTATTTCTTTTTAAATTATTGAGAGGTGTGCACATGCGATGGTAACGAGCACCACATAACGAGTAGGCCCAGTTTCTCAACCCTTGGAGGACCTGCCAGGGTGTTGCTTGAAAAAGTAACCTTAAACCATCTTTATATTTCTCAGATTCTGGGGAAGGATAGGACCTGGCCTGGTCCCTGGAGTAAGTCAGAGGACCCTGAAGGCTTCTCTAATTCATGCCCAGTTGCCCAAGGGACCATTCCATCAATCAGAGATTAGTGGGGCTAGGGATGCTATGGCTAGATCATCTTTCCCCAAGGAACACTCATAATCTCCAAAGGGACATTCACTTATTGCTTTGTGACTTTCCTTATCCACTGAAAGGTCACTGAAGAAGAAAGCCCTCGCTTTTGCCCCCTTCCCCACCCCCAATCAGGATTTCTCAGCACTTCCTGAGAAACTCGTATTTCCAGAGAGTTGCAATGCTGCAATTAAAAAAATGTTTCTCCAAGCTAAAGCTTGTCATATAAAAAATTTAGCACAAAGGGATTTTTGTTTGTTTATTTTTAAATCTCCTTTGAGGGAAAGATCAGTTTGGCATTTTTAAATGTTACCAACTCAATCAATAAAAAAGGAACATTCAGATCTGAGCCTCGAATGCTGGGCATGGATTTTAACTCATACCTTTCTGCATCGTTTATTTAATAAAAGTGTCTGATAAGGACGTGATTCTAAATTCCCTCACCGAAGTTTAAATCCAGAATGAGTCCCTTGAAGTCAGTGGAGTCACTCAGCTTGCAATGGTGTGAGATCAGAATCTGGGTTAACTCTCAATTATCTTGATGTGTGTGTATCAATGTTCCTGTAAAGTTATACCCTGGTGCAATATGTTTATTAATTTATAATGGTCCAAAATTCTTTCTGGAAACAATATGACTGGATTTCTATAGGGGTTTTATGCTTTACAAAAACTATTTTTTTTGTATTCCTACTACAACACATCATTCACACAGAACAGCTTTAATCCATCTGTGAAAGTTGTTTGCAGGGATTTGCTTCTATCTTGGAATTCAGCAGCAGTGATGGGTCCAATAATACCCTGAAATTGTGACATCTGAATCAAGAGGTGGGAATACCCCTGCATAGAACAGAGAATTTATAACCCCATCAATTTCTCAAGTTGCCTTCCCTTGCCTTGATAATGTCACGTCCACTTTTTCTGAACTGAGTTTAACTCTTCCAGTGCTCTAAGTTAGGCATTGAGAAAGCAGACCAGAGTCCAAGTTCCATGGAACTATGCTGATTTATATCAGCTGAGTATCTGCCCCGAACAGCTGAAAATCATCAGCATAGCATATGGTACTGCAACCCAAATCATCTCACAGTCTCCCTAGAGGCCTTGTATCGATGTTGAACAAGAGGGTTGACAGAATGCAACTCTGCAGACTTGGGCCTGGTCTACAATAGGAAGTTAGATCGGTATGTCTACATCTCTCGGGGGGGGGGGGGGGGAATCCACACTGCTGAGAGATGTAGCTATACAATACACCCTCACTATAATGAACCTATCAGGATCCAAGCCATTTGTTCGTTATAGCCACGAGTTCATTATAGCAAAAGAGCCCCACTGCTAGGGAGGGAGGGCGGCTGAAAGCTCCTCCAGCCAGAGGCAGATTAAGGTTTTGCCAGAGCAAGTGGGGGGCCCCCCTCCCTACCCCTTCCGCCTGCAGTCTTGCCCCCGTTCTGACCCTTCTGCCTGCGGCCCCGCCCACAGCCCCCACCCCATTCTGTCCCTTCTCCACACACAGCCCCATTCTGCCCCGCCACTGTGGCCCTGCAACCTTACTCTTTTATTCCCTCTGCCCCCCACCCACTGTGGCCCCAAGTCTCCTCCCCCCCCCACCATGGCCCTGGGCCACAGCAGGAAGTGAGAGCTCCCCCAGCTCTGAGGCCACAGCAGGGAGCTAGAGTTCCTCCAGTCCTGGGCCATAGGCATAGTTTGACTGCTATATTTGTGGGGACAAAGCATGCCCATGCATGCACACATACATGCTGAAGTCAGTCCCCTTGGTTCCCTGGCTCTCACCCTCGGCCTGCAGTGGTACCTGGGCTGTAAGTGCTGGGGGGGACAGGACGGCGTAATGGGGGAGCCCCAGCTGCTGTTGGCAACCAATCCGGCACCGACTGCTGCAGTGATGTCACTGTTCTGGCACTGCTGTGGTTGCCTCCCTGCTGGGGCTGCTGCTGCCCAGGGTATGCTACATGCTTCTTGCCCCCCAACCATTCCCGTATCCCTGTCTCTTCCTCATCCCCTCCCCCTTTCTCTCCCCTTTTCTTCTCACCCTGTCTCCCTTGTTCTGCCCCCCCCCACCCGCACACACTTACGTTGTAGAGGGAACAGGTGGGCACTTAGACCCAGGAGGCTGTGTCCAGCTGCTGAGGCAGGACCCAGAGTGCAGGGGAAAATCTGCTCCATCCTGCTCTGTCTGTTCCCCACGAGCCAAAGCATGCCGGGTGGAGAGGGGGATTCAGTATGGGAATGACAAAGCCCCTCCCAACCCTGGTGAGCAGAGCCAGGGAGAAGGGTTGGGGCATGGGGGTGCCAGTTTTTCCAGGGCCCCTGATTAGAGATGCCAGGCATCTGGTTTTCGACCAGAACGCCCAGTTGAAAAGGGACCCTGGCAGCTCTGGTCCGCACCACTGACCAAGCCATTAAAAGTCCAGTTGGCGCAGGGCTGGCAGGCTCCCTCCCTGGCTCTACATGGTTCCTGGAAGCGGCAACATGTCCCTCAACTCCTAGGTGGAGCCGCAGCCAGGGGGGGCTCCGTGCGCTGCCCCTGCCCCGAGCGCCGGCTCCGCAGCTCCCATTGACCATGAACCTGTTTTATTAAAGTAAGCATTAATATTAGTCAACATGATTGTATAACATATGCTTAGATTTGATTAAAAATCTGGGTTTCATGTTAAAGATGTCTGCATCATCATCAGCCTCATCATAATAACCTACCTCTATATAATAAATTTCACCTCAAAGGAAACCAATTCACTTTACAAGTTTACATAGGAATCACTTTGCCAACTTTTGAAATGCAGGCACAGATACGATAGAATGATACAGCTGTTTTAGCACTAAAATACTTGCAAACACTACCAGGCATAGTGCTCATTGTCGTGAGTAGTCCCATCCAAGTAAATGTTTCGCTTGAGTTAGCTGTGATTAATTGACAGCCCTAGTAATCTTGTTATTATTTCACTAGTAGGGTAAGACCTGTTCAGTGCTAGAATAGGGGACATTTGGTGGTAGAAAGGGCTACACCACATAGTAATCATTTGAAGGACTGGTTCTTAAAACGTGCAAAGAAATGCTACACCACAGTTAAGGCAGGAAGTGAAATTAACATCTATTTGAAGCTGCAGAAGGAATTTTAGTAGGTAGAATGTAATTAACATAAATTTGAATTTGGGCAGAATGGTCAGATTAAGCTCCTTCTTTTGCGAAAAATGCCTTGGGGTTTGACCACAAGGACTTCCTGTGCTTTATATCTGTCTGAAAGACAGCTCTTCCTGCAATACAGTGCCTCCAGGGCATTCATTCAACATTGCCTCAGAGGGAAGAGTTCCACTTATATAGGCCTAATTCTGATCCCACTTACAGTAGTGTAAATCAGAAGTGACTTCATTTTGAGAATTGAATCAGGTCCTGAATCATTAATGCTACTCTTGAAGCATTCCTGAGTTTTTCCAAATGTCCCCTATTTTAGCACTGAACAGGTCTTACCCTACTAGTGAAATAATAACAAGATTACTAGGGCTGTCAATTAATCACAGTTAATTCAAGCGATTAACACAAACCAAATTAACTAGTTTTTTAAAAAATTGTGATTAATCGTAGTTTTAATCACACTGTTAATAATAGAATACCAATTTAAAGATATTATAAATAATTTTGGATGTTTTTCTACATTTTCAAATATTGATTTCAATTAAACAAGAATACAAAGGATACAGTGCTCACTTTATATTGTTATATTTGATTATATACATTTGCACTGTAAAAAAGATAAAATAAATAGTATTTTTCAATTCACCTAATACAAGTACTGTAGTACAATCTCATTATCATGAAAGTGCAACTTACAAATGTAGAATTCTTTTTTTTTAAATAACTGCATTCAAAAATAAAACAATGTAAAACTTTAGCGCCTACAAGTCCACTCAGTCCTACTTCTTGTTCAGCCAATCACTAAAGCAAACAAGTTTGTTTACAGTTATGGGAGATAATCCTGCCAGCATCTTAGTTACAATGTCAACTAAAAGTGAGAACAGGCCTTCACATGGCACTATTGTAGACGGCATTGCAAGGTATTTACGTGCCAGATATGCTAAATATTCATATGCCCCTTCCTACTTCGACCACCGTTCTAGAGGGCATGCTTCCATGCTGATGATAGGTTCTGCTAGATAACAATCTATTACCCACACAAAATTCTCTGTTACTTGCACACTCTAAGGGCACCCACCTTTACCCAGTTCCTAGGGCTCAAGGCGTAACCCTCTTAATTTAGGCACCCACCTTTACCCCGTTCCTAGTGCTCAGGCATAATCTTACACTCCAGGGCACCCACCCTTACCCTAAGGCTCAGGCGTAACCCTGTTAATTTAGGCACCCACCTTTACCCTTCTGTGGGCTCAGGTCGTAATCTTACACTCTGCGGGTTTGCGAGGTCTTTTACCAGTGAAAGAGCCTTACACAGCAATATCCTACTTACCCTCTATTTATTAACAATTACCAAAACAGAATGCACGCTAAGCATACAGTGCTCACCACTCACATTAAGGCAGATGTACTTTCCCCTCATGGCCAGTCAGGATCAGGTCATCTGGGGGACTCCAGCTTCTGCACGGCGTGGTTGGCAGGGTGTTGAGGTCTGGCAGCTCTGATCTTGGGGCTGTGTCCTGGAGATGGTTCTGAAGAACTTTCTTTTTGACCCCAGTTTATATAGTGAAACTTGAGTCCTGTTTAGCTCTACCTAAACCAATCATTTTCCTAGAATTAGTAAACAATTCTCAAACCAATCCTAACATATTGTAAAACAATTCTTTAACCAATCATACCGCACCACCTTAATTGATTTACACCCAGAAAAATTAATTATGTAACAGACAGAAACAATCAAAGAACCAGACAGAGACCATATAGACAAACAATAGAGAAGTGGAGACCATAAAGACAAAACAATAAAGAAATCAGGATTTTACAACCACAACTATTGATAAAAGAAAAGGAGTACTTGTGGCACCTTAGAGACTAACAAATTTATTAGAGCATAAGCTTTCGTGAGCTACAGCTCACTTCATCGGATGCATTTGGTGGAAAAAACAGAGGAGAGATTTATGTACACACACACAGAGAACATGAAACAATGGGTTTATCATACACACTGTAAGGAGAGTGATCACTTAAGATAAGCCATCACCAACAGCAGGGGGGGAAGGAGGAAAACCTTTCATGGTGACACGCAGGTAGGCTAATTCCAGCAGTTAACAAGAATATCAGAGGAACAGTGGGGGGTGGGGTGGGAGGGAGAAATACCATGGGGAAATAGTTTTACTTTGTGTAATGACTCATCCATTCCCAGTCTCTATTCAAGCCTAAGTTAATTGTATCCAGTTTGCAAATTAATTCCAATTCAGCAGTCTCTCGTTGGAGTCTGTTTTTGAAGCTTTTTTGTTGAAGTATAGCCACTCTTAGGTCTGTGATCGAGTGACCAGAGAGATTGAAGTGTTCTCCAACTGGTTTTTGAATGTTATAATTCTTGACGTCTGATTTGTGTCCATTCATTCTTTTACGTAGAGACTGTCCAGTTTGGCCAATGTACATGGCAGAGGGGCATTGCTGGCACATGATGGCATATATCACATTGGTAGATGCGCAGGTGAACGAGCCTCTGATAGTGTGGCTGATGTGATTAGGCCCTGTGATGGTATCCCCTGAATAGATATGTGGACAGAGTTGGCAACGGGGTTTGTTGCAAGGATATGTTCCTGGGTTAGTGGTTCTGTTGTGTGGTGTGTGGTTGCTGGTGAGTATTTGCTTCAGATTGGGGGGCTGTCTGTAAGCAAGGACTGGTCTGTCTCCCAAGATCTGAGAGAGCGATGGCTCGTCCTTCAGGATAGGTTGTAGATCCTTGATGATGCGTTGGAGAGGTTTTAGTTGGGGGCTGAAGGTGATGGCTAGTGGCGTTCTGTTGTTTTCTTTGTTGGGCCTGTCCTGTAGTAGGTGACTTCTGGGTACTCTTCTGGCTCTGTCAATCTGTTTCTTCACTTCAGCAGGTGGGTATTGTAGTTGTAGGAATGCATGATAGAGATCTTGTAGGTGTTTGTCTCTGTCTGAGGGGTTGGAGCAAATGCGGTTATATCGTAGCGCTTGGCTGTAGACAATGGATCGAGTGGTATGATCTGGATGAAAGCTAGAGGCATGTAGGTAGGAATAGCGGTCAGTAGGTTTCCGATATAGGGTGGTGTTTATGTGACCATCGCTTATTAGCACCGTAGTGTCCAGGAAGTGGATTTAATTGGAATTAATTTGCAAACTGGATACAATTAACTTAGGCTTGAATAGAGACTGGGAATGGATGAGTCATTTCACAAAGTAAAACTATTTCCCCATGGTATTTCTCCCTCCCACCCCACCCCCCACTGTTCCTCTGATATTCTTGTTAACTGCTGGAATTAGCCTACCTGCTTGTCACCATGAAAGGTTTTCCTCCTTCCCCCCCCTGCTGTTGGTGATGGCTTATCTTAAGTGATCACTCTCCTTACAGTGTGTATGATAAACCCATTGTTTCATGTTCTCTGTGTGTGTGTATATAAATCTCTCCTCTCTTTTTTCCACCAAATGCATCCGATGAAGTGAGCTGTAGCTCACGAAAGCTTATGCTCTAATAAATTTGTTAGTCTCTAAGGTGCCACAAGTACTCCTTTTCTTTTTGCGAATACAGACTAACACGGCTGCTACTCTGAAAACTATTGATAAGTGATTGCTTGCCAGACAGAATGCTATCAAGTTTTCTTTAACCACCTTCAGATCTGTTTCTTTACTTAATTGTGGGTACTATTAGAACAAGATCGCCTTCTTAACAGCCCGATATTATATTGTTTAAATGTAATTTAGACGAAATGTGAGGTTGTGACTTTCTGCTTCTTGACTAATGGCTGCTGCTCTCCTAATATGTCTGCAGACAAAGGCCTTAGGCCTTACAATATGGCTACAGGAAAAGGCCTTATCCTTACAGATCCAAAGCAGTGTGGACTGTCGCACATTCATTTTCATTGTTTGAATCAGGTGCCACCAACAGAAGGGTGATTTTCTTTTTTGGTGGTTTGGGTTCTGTAGTTTCCGCATCAGAGTGTTGCTCTTTTAAGAGTTTTGACAACATATTCCACACCTGGTCCCACTCAGCTATTGGAAAGCACTTCAGATTCTTAAATCTTAGGTCTAGTGCTGTAGCTATCTTTAGAAATCTCATATTGGTTCCCCTCTTTGGTTGAACAAGAAGTAGGACTGAATGCATTTGTAGGCAGTAAAGTTTTACATTGTTTTGTTTTTGAATGCGGTTATGTTAAAAATAATTCTACATTTGTAAGTTGCACTTTCATGATAAAGAGATTGCAGTACAGTACTTGCATGAGGTGAATTGAAAAATACTATTTCTATTATCTTTTTTACAGTGCAGATATTTGTAATGAAAAATAATAGCATAAAGTGAGCACTGTACACTTTGTATTCTATGTTGTAATTGAAATCAATATATTTGAAAATGTAGAAAAACATCCAAAAATATTTATAATAAATTTAAATTCGTATTCTATTATTAACAGTGCCATTAAAACTGTGATTAATTACAACTATTTTTTTATCTTGTGGTTAATTGCGATTATTTTTTTAATCGTTTGACAGCCCTAAAGATTACTGCCATGTGTGCAACATTATGGTAGCACTATTAAAAAATGAACATTTTAGGTCATTCTCTGGCCTTCACCGATTTCCTACCTGGGTAGATTCTGAATGTATTTTCTCTTTGAATACAACCAGAGAAATTTAGTCAAGTCTGTTTCCTTTAAGATCCAGATGTACATTCTTTTAAATAATAAATGCCTCTAAAATGTTTTCTAAATTGTTACTGAAAAGTAACTTGCACAGATGAAAATAAATGGTAGTTTGAAAGATCTTGTTCAGGGACAAAGATATTTCTTTCATCTGAAAATATGTTTGCCTGAAGCTCCAGATTACAGATATAATAAGACAAGGGTCTGCTGACATCTGTCACCAGTGCTTTAGAATCAGAACTGGAAGAGAGCAGGTGCCCATATGAAGCAAAAATATACCCAGCAGTTAAATAATAGAAAATTGCCAAAACCATAACTGTCTAAATGTGTGTTATAAAAAAATATGAACTGCACATGAACTTCAAGGGTTGTTTACACAAACAAGCAGAGCCTTTGAATATAATACATCATTTCTTCTTATCAGCCCAGAATATAATGGGATAAGAGGGTGATTTTCAAAGGCAGAAATGTCAGGTAGGCACATAACACCTACTGACTTAAATTTCTGACAGTGTTATTTTCTTTTAGTGATGGGGAAACAATATGCAAGACCAGGTCTGCCATTAGATATGCAGTGCTTATTGGTAAACTATGCTGTAATTTAGGAGAGTAAACAAGTTATAAATGTCTGCCATAGATTTCCAATGTGACCTTGAGCAAGTTGCGTGATGTAGCTGTGACTCTGTTCCCCCAACTGTAAATTGTGGATGATATTTCCCTCCCTCACAGAGGTGTCAGTGAAACCAGAGGGGTTGAACAGAGTTTGTATTTTCCACCAAACCCCTTTTGCAGATGGAATTTAGTTACCAAGACTGCTGAGGTATAAAAAGTAATAGAATACAGGAATCTCTTTTGTAGCCATGTTGACTCTGGTGCTTTCAGTAGTAAATCTTTTCTTGTCACTAAGGGCTAGATCATGTCCAGAATAGGGGACAGTGCGGAGTAGGGTTGCCAACCCTACAGGAATTAAAGATTAATCTTTAATTAAAGATCATCATGTGTTTAAATCTCCGGGAATACTTCCAGCCAAAATTGGCAACCCTAGTGCAGAACTGCATTGCCTCAGTGAGAGTTTGAGGAGGCACTTAGCAGAAAACTTCTCTGAGCTCTCCAGCTTGTAATGGGAACATGCCTGCTATTACATCCTTTTCTTGGGTGCAGTCTGCCAGCTGGGTGTCCCCATGTTGTATGCCCCTGGGAGAATGGGAATTGAGGAGTCCCTGCACTCCCTCAGCACAAGTGCTGCAATTTTGCCTGGCCTTTAGACAGGTTGCAGATGGGGTAAGACTTCTTGTGCCCTCCCAATCACAGCACGCCCATGTAAGAGCCAGTAGACTCTGCCAGCAGATGCCAGTCACACGGGGATCTTGTCTATTGAATAACAAGATGCCATTTTAAAACAGTCATTTTCAAGTAGAACTATACTTTAAAAATAAAATGTAGGGCTCAAATTCTGCCCTCACTTAGGCAAATATCCCACTTGACTTCAAGGGGAGCTGCATATGGTCAGTGCAGAGGTGGACTACAAACTCAGCTCCTTCACAGTTCCATAAATTTTAATTCAAATCTTCTAATGCTCTTAACTGAATCCAAAGCAGCTACAATCCTTATACACCTCTTTCTGTGGTGCTCACAAGGCCTGGTTATGATCCAGTGCCCGTTGAAGTAATCTGAAAGATTCCTACTGACTTCAGTGGGCCTTGGGTCTGGCATCCTACTGAGCAGCATCATATTATTTACAGGACTACCCCTGAAGCCCTTGCACTGTTTTTAGTCAATGCTCACTCTGACTGAGGCAAATCTCAAGTTAATTTCAGTAAAAACTGAGTTCAGGATTTGGCTGAGTCTGTGTTTTAATATTTTGTTTCACAGCACTTGGATGACAACAGGCACTAATTCAGTAAAATGTAATTAAATACATTGGAATTACAGTCTATATTAAGGAATGATAGGAGTAAAAATTCATAAGCTCGTATTCTGCCCTCACTTACCCGGGTGCAACCTTGTTGACTCCATTGAAGCTGCAATGTTATGAGAGGAGGGTCTGATCCATAATCCTGGGTTAGGGGCTCAGTTCTGCCCTGCTTTACATAGGCACAGCTCCCATTGAGAACAGTTGGCTTGCCTGAGTGTAACTGAGGGCAGAAAGTAGCTCTGAGGTTTTAAAAAAGAAGGATTTCTAAATGAATGGGCTGAGGATTTTCCTCAGGGACCGTCTATCATATTCAGACATCTTTGTTCTTTTTTTAAGTGGCTTTTGAAACTTGTATAAACAGTCCGAGTCCCATTGCATATCTTTCACAGGGGCAGAATAAGCACCCAAATAATGTGTTCACTGGGACTTACTTTCTGACCATATAAGGAGAAAAAATGTATTTTCCCTGCAACCTACTTTGGTGTTTACTGTAAAATACACCCTGAGCTGAAACTCTTCTACTGTACATGTGTTTTAACATAGGCGCATCTTGTCCTTCCGAAGGGGGAAAGTGCTGAGTAGGCAAAGCGCTCCTGGCTCCTCACAGCAACACCTAGGGCAGACTGTGTCCTTGATCCCACAAGCAACTCCTATTGTCTATAAGATGATCAAATTCTGCTCTTGAGGGCAGGAACATTGTTTCCAATCAAGGGAATGGGAATTGCACTCACATGCCTGATAGCAGATGCCCATCAGTCTTCTGTTCAGCACAGACAGAAGCTACTGCATGCAGCTGGAGATTGGCCACCCACAAAATGAGTCAATGCAGGTGTGCAAATGGGTGAGGGCACAAGAAGTCTTAGCCCCCAGCCTCAATCCTCAAGCAAGGGCTAATCTCAGTTGCAGTCTCTCAGCACAACTAAGCTCCAGAACTACTTCTGGCTAAAGAGGGAAATGGGGACAGGAAAGAGACATGCCTCCATTCCCCTGATGCTTTTGCTGATGGCAAAGTTGTATGCATGCCCATCCCCCCTGCACACCTGGGTGCTCCTTGGGGCAGATGCCTGCCAGAGTTCCCTCTGAGGTGATGTAGGTCCACAGTATATCCAGCACAGACCAATACCATGTGAGCATGGAATTTATAACCTACAGTGCAGTGCCACAATATGATCCAATTAGATATGCAAAATGAAAGGATTTGTCAAAATGGGCTAGACACTCTACCCTGTTCCACTCAGACCCAGAAGAGCAAGGGCACAGTGGTTGTTCATTGGTTGTAGCTGCTTGATTCTCTGCTGTCTAGCTCCAGCCTAAGCATTGCAGGGTAGCAGCTCAAACGTATTGTACTGGCCTAAGGTCCTTCACTGACATTATACCTGTGGAGGATTTTTTGTAGCAGAACTCAACTTAGTCACACCTTCTCTTTGCCCCAAGCCAATCTTGTATGTCTCCTCCATCCCCTTGTGCCAGGGTTGAGGGGTGCAGTTGTAATAGGAGACATCTCCACCATCTCTGCCAGGTTTCTGCCAGTGAAGAGCTCCCCTCTGCAGGGAGATTCTCTGCTGGCTATTTCTGGCCAGTTTCTGTGCTTCTAAGTGGTCCAAAAGTGGACTTAATGGACCAAGGAATCTGGCCTAATATCCTTATATAGTAGCAAAAACGTTTGTGTATATTCTGAACAAGCCATTGTCAGCATTCCTAGAATACAAATAAAATAAGATTACACAATGACTAGTAATGTCTTATTTCAGAAGTGATAATGTAATTGAATGCAAAAAGTAAAGATTTTAGTATGGGGGAAGAGTGGGTATTTTAGGGGAGCTGTGGATCATGAAAAGTTGCCCGTATAAACACATGTGGTTTAGCTTCAAAGCTCCTAAAGAACTTAAAATGTATCCCACAAAATTGGGCGTGGAATGTAGAAAAGAATCCTTCTTTAAAACACAGAGTTGCTTTTAACTAATAAAAGAAATCTAAAATTGTCCATTGTCATAGCTTTAACATTAACATTGGTTGCTCTGGCAAGCTTTAAATACTAGCTGCACTATAAAACCTAAAAATGTTCTGGACTTGAAGTTGTTTACACAAAATATGAGCAGATATAAAGTTACAGAGCTGGGGGTTGGAAGAGGTGGCTTTAAAACCATCCTCCATGTACTGACGTCACATGGAACCCAGCTGCCGGGATGAGGCCAGACGGAACTGTTTTTCAGTTTGCAAACTGAAGTTGAGAAGTTAATCAAAGAGAGTTGCAAGTGCTGCTCCAATTGAAAAATTCTCTCTTTCCTGGTTTCTTGTTTTCTTTAAGGATCAGGATTCACAGAACTGGAACTCTTTATCCCAGCTAGCTATGCATTTCACTGCTTTCACTACTACACTGAGAAATGGACTGAAAAATTTCTGAAGAATTGTTTACTCCACAAAATGTAAGTTATTTTCTTTTCTTTTAAAAATCACAGTGGTTTTTGAAGAGTTTTGGCCTTATTTGTGAAATAGAAAAGAAAGTTAACAATACACATTATTAAGGCTGTAAACAGTTTGACTAATGGATCTTGTAAACATCTGCCTCATTTTGATATTTGTATCTAGACCAATAATAGTTTAACAGTGTGATGGTGGTTGTTCTCAAGGAAAGGCTGTTCAGTGGTTCAGTCAGTGTTTCCAAACTATTGAATGATTTATTAACAAGACAGAGATGACAGCCCATTTTTGCACATTTGATCTTTTGTTTTTTAAATAGTAGAGTGAGGCTCTGAGAGTTTCTTATAGGTTTAATATAAAGTGCATAAAATCTATGATGCCAGCCACTTCTTTAAAAAAATATAAATAGACCCATCTAGAAGCCAGCACCTTATCTTACTGTGAATTAATCACTAGTAAAACAGAGGAAGATCAGTTTACCTGAATAGCTGTGCACATTCACTCCAGTTAATCTCTGTTGAAAAATAACACCTCCTCTTCTGATGTCACAGTAGATTATTTTTAGAAGTTGCCATACCCGAGCAGAGATTTAGTTCAAATTATTTTGCATTTTTTGATATTTACATAGAGGGGAGGTTGAGGGAAGAAAGAGTAACATTAGAGACCAGGAGCAGCATAAAACCTTTTTATTTGAGAGGCGAGAAGGGTACATTGAAAGGAGAAATCAGCTGATATTGACAAAATTGATTATTTTTTTAAAGTTGATTGCTGTAATGAGCTTTTGACCTTGTCTCCAACGTGTTGACAGTACCAGTACATCCAGATTTCAGACACTGTACTGCTCCACAAGGCAAACTCAAATTGCGGCTGTGCTGGGGTGATAGGACTTCACATGTGAAAGAAGAAGGTATTTTAATAAAAAGGAAGCAGTGGCTTTTGACATTTGTTTGTTACGCTCAAGCCGTGTGGAATACCTGTGGGAACAGCCCAGTGTTTTATACAAATAGTAAGCATACTCACCGTGTTAGAGATTGGGATCTTATTCCTGGCTTCCAGGAAAAAACAAGCAAAGAAAGAGACAAAGATAGGGACAGGAGTTAAAGTCCTCTGAGGTATTTACCCACGATAGCAACAACAGTAGTAGCATATGGTCACTCAGCCATCTGAGCAAATATCAACAATCAGGAGCTTCACTATGAGTAGTTTCATCTTAAGAGGAAATTTGAAGGGAATAAGAAGTGACATGAACAGGAAAAGAAACCATGGATGAAAGAGAAAAGCACTTTTGAGGGAAGATACAGATGCATTTTGAGGGTCTCCATTCTATTTTTATAAATGGAATCTTGTATTAGGCGTATGCACATTTTGAAGATGGATGTAAGCAAGGGAGTAATACCTGATAAGTAATCACTCTAAAAGAACATCAAGAGTCTTTTGACATGCTAAACTGCTTTGCAAATGTGTGCATGACAGGAGCACATTCAGGAAATATTAAGCTGCAATGTAGGCTTTCAGATTGGTTCCAGTAAGAATTACCATTTGCTTCTGATTGAATCAGTTGTTATTCCTAATGTTGCATTGACAAAGGCTTGTGCAAATGGGAGGCAAAATGTATCTCAATCTATCTCTAGTTTATGCCTTCATACTGTTCTTTGCTACATGCATTTGAATCATTCCAGAGAAGTCAAGTGAGTAAATAGATCAGTTTGGCTAATTCCTCTGAAGTTTCTTGAATAAGTTAAAAAAAGTCTATTAAAAGAGTAAGTATAGCAAAAGAGTGAATTACTGCTGTACCTTCCTCCCCCCCATAAAAATACAAACCTTTGTAGTAGTGAAGTGAAAAAAATATTGATATGGCTGTAGATGTTCCATGAATAGACGTTTTAATTGCAACAGATCTTCAGTGCACGGAATTCTTATATAAGAAGTTGTTTTTCATCAGCATTTAAGGCAGTCCCTGGTACTGACCAGGCCAGCTCCATAGACTGGCTGGCTTCAACATGAAGCCATGAGCCTGTCTTAAACAACAAACTAATAGTGGACTTATTTCATATTAAGAATGCTGAGTTGTCTTGGAGCTGCTCTGTTAGTGTCAGAGATCTTTATTTGTAAAGCTATCCTGAATGTTTCCAGGTAGATAAAAACAGAAGTGTTTTGCTGGATTTGAAGTCTGTTTTGGAAGTGATTCAAGCCATAGGTGCTAACTTTTAGTTTTCCCCAGGGGTGCTCCATCCCTCCGCTGCCCTGAGGCCCTGCCCCCACTCCCCCCCTCCCAAGAGACCCCACCCTTGTTCCACCTCTTCCTGCCTTTCACCACCCCCTTGAGGCCCTGCCCTCTCTCCACCTCTTCCTGTGCTCTGCCCACTCCCTGAGACCCCTACCTACCCACTGCCCATTGCTCTCCCCCAAACCCTCCCTGAGCCACCAAACAGCTGTTTGTCAACACCCCAATTAGCTGATGGGGGGTCACCAAATAACTGATCGGCGGTGCCTCCGAACAACTGTGGCTGATGGGTGCTGAGCTCCCACTAATTTTTTTCTTTGGGTGCTCCAGCCCCAGAGCTCTCAGGGAGTTGGCACCTATAGTTCAGGCAGAGCTAAAGAAGGAAGAGAAAAGAAGAAGCTTTTGACAGTCTCAGTGTTCCAATGACAGGTTTGAGTGGGAGCTTGAAAGAGCTGAGTTCAAATGCTGCATTGCACAGGTAAATAACTCTATGGTATTACTGTGATCTTGAAAGGGGGCAACAGGAAGGCTCAATGAAGGGAGGTCCTGCCCTCTAAGGTCCCAATCCAACTTGTACTGAAGTCAGAGGCATGACTGCCATTGGCTGTGGTGGCAGTGGAATCAGGCCTTAAATGCTGTCAGTTGAGATGTACTTTATCAGGACTTCATCTAATACACTGTTGCAAGTAACCTGTTGGTCCTCAGCTGAGCTCACAGCTCACTTGTTAATGAAAGAAGCTGAGTCTGAATTAGATGTCAACTTGTCAGCTGGCTGGAAAAAAACAGACAGTGGTAAGCTGTGATCATGTAGCAGCCACAGCTGAATCAATCTGCTTTGCCCAGTAAAGGGCTGAGCATAGCTTTGTATGAAGCACAAAAGGGAATTACAAAATTAGATATAAACTAGTAATCACAAATATGTCCAATAAAGGGAGTAGTTTTTGTGACCTGACAAATACATTGATACAGCCTCTGAGCATGAACCAATGCAATCTGCAAGTTTATTGTGAATGGATATGAATATCTGTATTCACCAGATTAACACAACAGTCTGATTTGAAACCCAAATTCAGGGAACACACACAACTGTGCATACAGTACATCATCCCATGTCAGGCTACCAAACTGTCGCTCCCAAGAATGAATTAATGGGTGTGATTCTAACTTCATGCTGGTGTAAATCAGCAGCAAATCTACTGATTTTTAATGAGTCACTGATGTAAAAATTGAGTGAGTGAGAATTGGGTCTATAAAATCTATCACCATTCAGTAAAAGGTTTCCCTCTACAAGTGTATCATAATATAACAATGCTACTTAGCACTTGACCATCCTTAGAACTCAGAGATTTTTACAGAGGATGGTGGGGATCATGATTTGTATTTTGACAGAAGAGGAAATTGAGGTGCAGAGAGGTTTAATGATTTATGCAAGGTCTCACAATCAGTCAGAGTTGGGGATAGAGTCCCTTTCCCTTGTCTTCCAAACCCATGCCATGGGACTAATATATTTATTTATTTAGATGTGTAAAACCAAAATACATTAAGCTTTTGTATTGTGTTCTGATGTATATGTATGTTCATAAAAGATTTATGGTTCCCCCCCATAACTGCATGTTTTCTTTTGTGTAATTAAAAGTATACATATAACACTAATGTTTTTAAATGTGCCAGTGTAAAATCTCAATTGTTCTGAGCAAACTTCCTATCTTTTGATTTCTAGTTGTGTTGTGAACAGTTCAAATATAGCACACAGACAGCATTCTTGGCCATTCTGACTAAAGGACAGATCTTGGAAGGTTCCAAGGCCTTGAACTGCCATTCACAACAACGGGAGTTGAGGGTGCTCAGCATCTTCAAAGAGGCTCTCTGTATCTTGCAGGATTAAGTGCTGTTATAGCACTTCTGCTTCATCTAAAGGAGAGCAAGTTTAAATATTACCCATTTGTAGGACTGTTGCTTATGTGTATGCTATTTAGGTACAGCATGTAGAATTACAGACTAAATTTGTTATCTGATATCACTTTTTGTGGGAGAGAAGGGATTGGAACACCTTTTCCTGCTGTGTATTCCAGTTTGTCCATACTTCTATTGTAGTGTATATGTTTATCATTATAATCCTGATATAGACTCCTGCAAGCAATCTTTGATACAATTGAAATTAATGGAATGGGCTGTCTGTTATATATTTTTTTCTCTTTGCTTGAAGCTAGTATCAAAGACAAGAAAGACTTATTCTGATAAAATCAATCCAGCTTCCAGAAAACATTGAGGAAAGAAGAGGAGCAGAAACACCTTTTAGTTGATACTCATAGTGCAGCAATGGACCTACATAAACAACTGGAGAATACTGAGAGGAACTGGACTAAGAAAAGATGGAACTGCTGGAGAGATTTGACAGTGAAAGGAAGGAGTGGGAAAGTCAATGGAAGGTCATGCAGAAGAAAATAGAAGAGGTACTTTGGATTTTGAGTGTAAACAACACTATAAAATGAACATTTTTCTAAAATCTTAGCTGGTGGCCCAAGGCCACCTCATGGTTTTTTCTCTGAACCGTTTCCAGTTCAATGTCTGCCACTGTTTAATGGTTGATGGCAGGATGCAAGGTCTGAACTGTGGGACTGTTTGAGATACTGTTAATTTTATAACCATGGATAAAGAGTAAGAACTTGAGATGTCACTTTGAAGCATTGATCTTAGGTCAATTTGCTGCAGTATTGCTGGCAGTGTATACCATAGGCAGAGATTCTGGGCACAGTGTGTATCATACATACATTTTAAAAAGTAGCAGACATGTCTGTATGGGGCTTAGGTCTTTGGCGCTCAACCTTTCCAGACTACTGTATCCATTTCAGGAGTCTGATTTGTCTTGTATACCCCAAGTTGCACCTCACTTAAAAACAACTTGCTTACAGAATCAGACAAAAAATACAAAAAAGTGTCACAGCACACTATTACTGAAAAATTGCTTACTTTTCATTTTATCATATAATTATAAAATAAATCAATTAGAATATAATATTGTACTTACATTTTAGTGTATAGAGTAGTATAAACAAGTCATTGTATGACATTTGAGTTTGTACTGACTTTGCTAGTGCTTTTTTTGTAGTCTGTTGTAAAACTAGGCAAATATCTAGAAGAATGGATGTACCCCTTGGAAGACCTCTGCGTGCCCCCATGGGTATGCATACCCCTTGTTGAGAACCACTGGCTTAGGTGAATGCACATTTATCAACTAAATTCTAATACAGGCATTATAAAATATATCTCTCTGTCTGGGATAAATTATGTACTACTTTATTCATTAACATCAAAGGGAATTCCATGAATCAAAGAATGAGTGGCTCAGGAAATGAGAGATTTATTCCTGAAAGAACCTGCTATATTTATTGACGATCTTTATTAGAAAAAAGGATTACAGTAAACAAAGGCTAGACACAAAGAATATTTACACCTGTTAGCAATCATTTACTTCTTTCAATCTTAATTCACTTCCTTTCAAGGATAGTGTAAGTAATTTATTTATTATTCTTTACACCAAAGTTGTCATCTGAATAAAATCCTCTGCCACTCACTAATGCACAAATTTATTCTAATATACACATGAAAATATTCTTGCTTGCTTTCTGCAACCACTAGGAATGTAAGGAAGAGATTGTTCACATGAAAGGAAAATATAAAATGGAAAAGGAAAATGGAGCCAAATGACTCAGACATATGCTGCTCTCAGGCTGCACTGTAACTCCGTGATGTCTGCCTCTATTTTCAGCTGTAATTTCTATTGGATTTGAATATGATATTCTTCTCCACTTCCTGCCTTAAATGTGGTGATGTTGCTGTGATTTGTTAACTAGTTGCCTTGTTTTGCCACAGAAGTAACTACATTTCAGTGGTTCGTAACGTGAGCCCTATATGTATATTTATGCTGTTTGAGGCAAGAATCAGGTTTCCTTTCTATCATTTACAGCATCTAGATCAATGGAGCCCCAACCTGATTGGGGCCTTTATATGCTACTGTAATATAAATAATAAATGAGTATTATTACAATTAATAATCATCTGCTAGTTTGTTGGCTCTATGGTTTTGGAGATGATGGGTCTAATTCTCAATTACACTAAGGCCCTTTGACACAGCTCTTGCAGTGTAAAGGGACTTTAAAGTGAATGTAATTGTAATTTACACACACTGTAATGCCCCTTTATGCTGCCAGAGCAGTGTAAAGCAGCCTTAGTGGGAGAATCAGGCCTGATAGCTTTTGAGTGAGATGTAATGATCGCTTGTGGTCATTAACATTTTCAAATAAAAACAGGAATGTGTAAACCTCTGTGTCCTAGCCAAATTCCCAACTCTAGTAATTGCATTCTACCTACCCGTATTTGCTATGCAGTTTCAAGCAGATGCAGTATTTTTCTTTTCTGCCTGTCCAAAATTGTGTTACAGACTGTGCTGTGCACTGTTAAAGAGCAGGTATGTTTCAGCTCAGAAATGGCTATATCCCTTGTCTACCTCACATTGATGTTGTGAGAATTAATTAATGTTGATAAGGAGCTTTGGGACCTTTGCATACAAGGGACTGTAAATGGAAACCTTTGTATTATAATTCCCCAAATTAGAATATGCCAACTACCTGAGTAACAATGCCTTTGCTTTTACTAGTGGAGTCAGAGGATCTTAAATGTCTATTCATGGTCAGGACCTGATCAAAAAGACACCAACATATTACCATCCAACATCATCCTGGAATTTTGATTCAGTATTGATTCATAGAGGATGTTTCACTTATTTACGGACCAGCAGAATTTGTTGGAGCACACTGGTGTTTCCTGGCAGTTTACCACCTAATTACTGACCTAGTTCATAGGTACTTAACATGTGAGATCTTCTGGAACACATTCCATAGCTCTAAGCCATCATTAAAATATAGCAAAGATTTTGGGAATTGTAAGAAACCTTCTCCACACCTTGTGACAACAGAATGGTCCATTGGCCATTCCACTTAGGACTCAGCATCTCTTAGCTAAAAATACATATCAAATCTTTCAGCCCATAAGGGATTTTACTGAATGAAAATGCTTAGGAGTTTTGTAACACAGTTAAAACAGATGATAAATATGGTCCTTTATCCTACAAGCTCATAACTCTACTTTGATTAAATAGGGTGTTTATTGCCTTTTCAGCTTTACCAGGAGGTAAAACTAAGGCGGGAGAGCATATGAATGTCCAGGATAATAAGGCCATTCAAAGCAAGATGCTGCAGTTATCTGTATATTCCCCTACTTCAGAAGGGAGTGACACAGCAGAACTGAACTGTCGACACAACTTGGCAAATGACCGGATGGAAGAAAAGAGTTTGCTCAGTAAACAGAACAAGAATGTAAAGAAACTAGAACTCAGAGGAAAAACAATGTTTTGTTAAGGAACAGTCTGGCCTTTGACAACCAGGAGAAACATGAAGACCTCCTCAGCTTGAAAATTACTAAAAAGATACCAGTAGTTATGCTGGTGATCTCAATGCAGTAAGTATGACAGTAACAGTGTTTCAGCAAATGTGGGGAACATGATGAAATCCTTCTCTCTCTACCCAAAGTATATGTCCTCTGAGTCTCAGTATGCAACAACTTCCCAGCCAGGGAATGTTTCCCCTTCCCCCCTCAGTTTGTGACTGTGAATATATAACTTTTGTTAAATACACTAGTGGCATGCTATTTACGTTGGTCCATAACTTGGAGACATTTCTGTGCTACTCCCTTCTGCACAGGACTCTCCCATATAATCATCATTGGTGTAAAACAATTCTGGAGGTTATTGTTCATGCTAAGGTAACATTATTTATATTTGTAAAGGCTCTTAAAGAACTGGCAAAAGTTAGTGAAGAGTTATGCAGCTATCAAGAGGAAATTCGAAAGAAGCCCAACCACAGAAGGTAAAAACACATTTGGCCTATTTATGTTAGGGGAAGAAAGGCAACAATGGGCCTATTCCTGAGGCCATTCAAGTTAAGGGAAATTTGTGATTGAATTGGTCAGGAGCTAGATAGGGCCCAGTGCTCAGTTTCTCAGTGCTCAGCATAAGGAATCCCAGTAAAAACCAAAATATGTTTCAAACTCATGTTTTATTTGCAAAAAATGCAGTGTGCTTCCAAAATATATAAACTGATATCTGCATTTAGGTAGGGCTAGATTGTGCCTTGCCCTAACACAGTAGTGGAGTAGACAGGATGAAAGATTTCGGTCCCCCCTCTGTGTCATGTTATGGTTACCTAGATTTCAGCACTGGATGCTGGAGGGACTGCAGGGGATTTGCACTAGATACTCCCTACAGGGAGTAAGGGGGCAGGGAGTGACTTCTCTCCTCTCCATCCCACTTTGCACACACACACACACACACACACGCTAGGGGAGATGGCTGGCCACATCAGGGAGAAGTAAGCTGCATGCTGAAAAGAACAGTAGCAAATCATTTTTCCCCTCCACCAGCACCCCGTCCATTGCAAACATAGTGCCTTGGGTTCCTCATGGGGAAATACCACCAGGCACCTCTCCTTACACAGGGATGTACATAAAATGCACAGAGAGCTAGATTGTGCCCTTGGTGTGACAGGCTGTCTGGCAGGGGTTCGGTAAGGCCACATGGCAGCCAAGTGCCCAAAAGGTTTTCTGGCTGATGCTGCCAGAATTCCTCCTTTGGCTCCTGGGAAGCCCACATTTGTGAGGCAGCTACACCACTCTTGGAGAGGAAGCATTGTGTTTTCCTCTCCATTCTCAGCCAACTCTGCTGAGCATAGACTGACCTCACCCTGTCATTTTCTAGGCAGCTAACACCTGTCATCTTGTAGGTATGTATGCACATTGTGCCAGGCTCTTGCTGAGAGATTCAAGAAGTACAGAGGGGCTCCTTGGAATCTTCCCCCAGTACATCCATGCATGGGCAGCCCAAAGTCTTTTCCACAGTGTATGATTGCTTTAGCATCAATATCTGTGAAGGAAATGCTGTACATTTTGTAAATGTGTGCTGGGAAATGTGATTATTGCATGGAACCATAAATGACACATTTGTGCTCTTACATTGAATATTAAGACATTTGCACAAGCCAATCAATATGTGCAGAGGTGCTCCTCACTCAAATACTCATGCCAACTCCCACTGAATTGAGTACAAATTAGAGGGCCCGTCCTCCTTCCTACAGTAAAACCTGTTAGAGGGGACCTAGGTTGGGGGATGGAGGGGAGGAATACACTGCAAGATTCCCTTTGCTGAGGTTCCTTCAAACTCTTCCATCATAGAGTGGGACTTCTTCCCTGTGTACATAGCAGTGGAATTGCCCCACAATCTTTTCCAACAACCAATCTTAAAGACCTTTTTCTGGTGCCTGTGTACTGGGAGTGGGAAGCTTTGCTGGGGTTAACCCTTGTTCCCCTTAGGGGTCAGACAGTGCCCCTGTGCTCTGTCACATGTCTACAGGTTTAAGCCTTCCCTTCCTTTCCCCAGATGACTTCTTAGGAGGAACATCCTCATCACTCGTCACTAAAAACGCCTCTTCTTTTATGTACAGAATGAAGTCACTTCCTTTTCTGGAAGAATTTGAAGAAACCCAAAACACAGTATTATGCCTGAGATGAACTGCGTGTCCAGCAATGAATCACAAACTTCTTCCATCACTTTGAAAACCGAAGGACAAAATAACAGGAAGAACTTGATGAGTACCAACAGGGGTTTGAAAGATATGCCTTGTAGCTCTTTTACTGGTGGATAGAGGAAGAGACTTATGCCCTGGCCAAAAAAAGAAGCCCCACCAGTTCCTCCACGGAGCACTTCTCGACATCTGCAAGCTCATTTTCTGCCGCTGTACACATCTCTGAAGTACCCGTAAAGATTCAGACAGCAGAAGCAACTGTAAGGTTCAGGAGGATAGGAATAGAAGGAAATATATTAATCCTTCTCTTGCAAAACAGAGTGAAGATCCAGTGGCACATGCAAATGAAGGGAAGTCTGTGAAAGATGGTGCAGTGGTAACTGCTTCAGTACCTATAGCCAAAAAAGAGGAGAGTCTCTGAGTGCAGTGTAGCAGCAGGTTTTGTCACAACACATGGTCATGTGATGTGGGCAAGCTTGGAAAGGTACTCAGAATGGATCTTCCCCATTGTCTGCCCAGAAAAGCTGTTCAGATGGAAATATGGTGCAAACAGAGAATGTGCACAGAAGACATTGCCCTAAATCTCATAATGTTTTACATTATGGTAATGACTCCTGTGACCCTGCAATGCTGCCAAAGAAGACCCAAAAAAATGAAACGTTGGCAGCAAAGATTGATGAATTTAACAGGACTGTATTCATACAGATAAATGCAAAAAATCTTTGCAAGAAAATCAGAAGCTTCAAACACCAACTGGAGATCATAAACACTGTGGCCCAGGGTGTGACTGGATGATTAACAAAACAGAAACTGTAAATGCATCTTATGTTTCAAATCCAGACTCTCTGCAGCAAAGAAACACGATCCCTGCAATCCAACCAAAGCTGCCAAGAACAACAGGGCAACAAAAGCAAATAAATGGACTTCTAAGCACCAGTGGCTACTGGCATATGCTTCACGAACGTGATTGGAGACCAATTAATTTATCTGGTCGCCCGCGTTCAGCTGACTCGAGGTCAAACTATGGAGTTGTTGAAAAACTTTTGAAAAACTATGAAAAATCAACAGTGACATCTTTATATAATTCTAAATGCTGCAAAGATAAGGGGACAACAGTCAGATTCTGAGTTCACAGATGGGAGTTGTGAGACATTGAGTGGGTATTTAGAAATGTTCCAGACAGAGCAAAGAAAGCAAGAGTTTCAGAGGAATTCAGCCAGGCGTGTTGGGCAGCAAGTCAAACAAGGCAAAGAGAGACAGAAGTTACCAGAGGTAAGATTTATACCCAACTCAGAAACAAGCCACTAAAATGGGACAGTCCAAAATATCTGTTTGTGTAATATTAGATACTTTGGGTGTGATCCTTATGTCATTTACACCTGTGTGATCAGGAGTGATTCCATGGAAGGTAATGGAGCTACATCAGTGTAATATAGGAGTCCTGTGGGATCAGATTCTGATCTCAGTTACATTGGTGTAAATCTAGAGTTTAACCTCAGGTAGCTACTTGAAATTTGCACCGCTATAACTAACATCAGAATCTGGCCCGTTCTCTCCCCCCCATAACTGTTTTCAAAAACCCATTCAAAGGACTTTAACACAGCCTCCCATGAAAAACCTACAGGGGCTGAGAGAGCAGTCTCCAGAATGACGGCTGTTGTATGTCTCCTAAAGGTGCCATGCTGGGTTTCTATAAGTTTCCAGTAACAGAGCATTCATACATTTTCAAATCCAGACTGTGCATTGCTTCCAACACTGACCCAGGGGAAAGGAGAGAGGCTGGCCCAGCCACAGCATTTACATTTGGCCTTATTTTACTGGCAAAGTGTAGAATGTTCCCTTTTCTCAAACTCTTAAAAAAAAAATGAAACAAGTATTTTAAAAATGTAGTTGACGTTACTGGTCCTGCCAGTGGCTGCTGGGAAGTGGAAGTCACTACTGCTCAGGCAGACTACTGGCTGGAAGCACACAAAGGCCAGGATGTAGAGAAATTGGGAAAGGATCCAGAGGTGAGCGACAAAGATGATCAAGGATGGAAAGCCATATGAACAAAGACTGAAGGAACTGGGTATGTTGAGTTTGGAAAAGAGATTAAGGGGGGATATGATAGCAGTCTTCAGCTACATTTGAAAAGCTACCATAAAAAAAGGTAGAGAAAAAGTTGTTCTCTCTTGCCACAACTAGCGATATGGAAAAGAGGGACCACAAGGGTTCCAAATATCACAGCACAACAGATTTAGATTATGATGCTCCAGGAAAAGCTTCCTAACCTGTCAGAAACAGTAGGGACAATGGAACAGACTGCCTAGGGAAGGTATGTGGAAGTCCTTCACTGGCGGTTTTCAAAAGGAGGCTGGATACAGCCATCTGTCTTGGATGGGGTTAGAACCCAACAAATCCTGCAACTTGGACAGGGGAGTTAGACTAGATGACCCTGGCTGTCCCTACTAACTTCTATGATTCTGTCATACCCTCCTTAGCTCCTCACAGAAATGGGGTAGACTAACTTGGAGCTGTGAAATCCCATAGGGAAAAAAAGTATGTCAGATCGTCAACTGATATAATTCAAATTGGCACAATTCCATTGGCTTCAGTGGAGCCACGTTGATTTTAACAGCTGAGAATTTGATTCTGTAGATTTTTTTCTGACCAAGATCTGAGCCTAATATAAGGATGTTTTTGTTGGTTTGAGGTTTTTTGGGTCAGTTTCACCAGTGTGAAGCAGTGGTGTTGGAACACTTTTAATAGTGGGGGTGCTGAAAGCCAGCCCCCTTACCTCTGTCCATGCCCCCCCCCAGAGCTGGGGCTGGGAGCAGGCCTGTGTCTCTGGGAGGGGGGGACCTGTGTAAAGGGGCTAAGGCTGGGGGTGAGAGTGGGACCAGGAGCAGAGTCCCATGCACGGGGCTGGCAGCCTGTACCCCGGGGATGGTGGCAGTGGATCCCTGGGCGCAGGGCTGGCGGCTGGGACCCTGGAGTGGTGAAGGCAGCTGAAACCTGCATAAACCTGGGGTGCTACAACACCCCCTGCACCCCTATAGTTTTCAGTAGAAACAACTTTTGTTCTACCATAGCAAAAAAAAAATAAAGGAGACGCTTCTGATTTTTGCTCGGTGCAAATGTGATAGGAAATTATCTTAGTGAATATTTGGAGCAAGAACAAGTGACCCAGAGTTTGATTTTATTTTTACTGGCATAAATCCAGAGTAACTCTACTAAAGCCAATGGGCCTGAACTCTCCGCCTGTCCTTGCTCCTGTATTAATCATTTATTGCCTATGTAAAGTGAGTGTAAAATACTAACTAATCAGAATGGCAGCATTTTAAACACAGTTGCATTCACTTTGCAAAGGTATAAAGAACCACACATGGCACAATGCACTGAAGAATCACATCTATGGTAATTACTCTGTATTTATACCACTGAAACAAAGAACAGAGTCTGGACTGTTGTCTTTCATGTGTTTGTGAAGCCTCTGCATGAAGCTATGATACTATATTCATAAAATTATCATTATTAACACATTTATGAAGTACAGACATCTTCACGTAACAGTAATGGAAACACAGTCCCTGTATAATGAGCCTTGACAGTTACAACAGGATCATCAAAAGATACCTGAAAGGTACATGGAATCCTGTTTCAGTGTATTGTTGTATACTGAGTTATGTTTATGAACCAGCATAAAAGTTCATCCACATAAGTTCCAAAAATGATAAGGTGCCTGCAAGATCAATTAATTTATGGTTTGCATATGGGTTAAAATCTTATATCTTCCCTTTGTATCTAACATCCATGTCCACATATTCTCATGCTGCAACTGATGGTAAGCATTCCTATATATAGAAGTGTCCTGTTCCTTTGCATTCATACATTGCTATGTAAAATACATCCTCAGTCCTTTTAATAGCCCAAGACCACCTGTTCTGAGGTATGCCACTTCATTCCTTTTACATTCCATGAACGACTGTGTTATAACTTGTTAAGGCAAGTAGTTTCATTTGTGTTCTAGATATCTGTGCCAGCTAAATGTTCAACTGGGAAAGGCTTCTCCCGGCCAGCGCGGCCAGCAAATCGACGCTTACCTTCCAGGTGGGCATCCAGATCACCTTCAGCACCACCTGCTGCACACAGTTATTCTCTCTCACTTCAGTCAGAGACAGCAGTAGTCTGAACTCAAGGATGAATTTGATGCTGTTGTGAAATGTGAAAGCTCTGCGCCTCTTTATAACTGTGTGTTCTCTGATTGTGATAGCACCCAGTTCTACACTGTTGTGTATCGTCCAAATAATCCAGTTACTTGACTTACTGGGCAAAACATTTTCAATCTCAGATCATCATTGCAGTCTTCAGTGTTTTTATTGATGAAATAATTATATCCCTCGTTTTCTTTCTGTCTTTCTCTTTCTTCTTTCTTTCTTTTTCTTTCTTTTTTCTTTTCTTTCTTTTCTTTTTCTTTTTCTTTTCTTTTCTTATTCTTTTTCTCTTTTTTTTTCTTCTTTCTTTCCTAATGGCTCATAAAGAATTACTTTTGAATGACAGCCTCCTTGGTTTGCCAGTCTATTTTGAGTTGATACAATGTATAGTTCTGTATATTCTGACTTTTCTGCAAACAGCAGAAAGTAAAGCTGTATGCATGATCATGTGTTTGTAGGTGCATGTGTTGGAATAGGAAGTATACAGGTCTGTATTTAGAAGAGACAAACTCTGTGCTAGTATGACACTGAAATTACAACATATATGCCTATATATACTTCGTGTTTATTTAAAATTTTTGAAAATATAAAGTCCTGATGACATTTATATTTTGTACATCTTTTATATAGGTTCACAGGTATAGTGAATACACTTTTTTGACTATAGTTGCAGCGACAAGGGCTTGCACAATATGTATCAGAAGCAGACAAGCTCAGTGGATTCCTCAGACATGCTTGATGGCATACTTTCTGGTTTTTCAACCCTTACGATGCTAGGGTCAATATAGCTGGGCATATTTTTTCTGAATTAAAATACTGTATGATTAGTACTATATTAGCCTTTTTCATCACCTGAGATACTCCTATAACATTCTGCTGCCTTAAAATGCTTTATACTTGCCATTTAATATAACCTACTGTAGGGAATTAACTCCTATAGTTTCAGCTATATAGTAAATATACAGTTTATGGAGGAAAGAAAAGGATGGTAAGCATGGTAATTCTTTCAAATTTGTTTTCTTTAAACATTGTATTAAAAGTATAGCTACATCAAGAAATTTAACCTGTTTACTTTCAGTGAAAGCAGGAGAATAAGGAATGCTATGATTACCAATGCTGTAGTTAGGCTTTCTTACGTTGATACTGGACTTCATAGAGTATAAGCCAACAGCTAACTTACTGCTCCTGTGAATGGTATAGTGGCAGTCAATGAAGTTTACTTGCATTTTGGCAACAGTCTACATACAGTACATAAATATTGCCTCAGGAGCTGAAGGAGATATGATCATTGCGGTGCCAGGAATCCTAGACTGATGGCATTAGAAGTATGTTTTTGCCCTCATCTGTCTGTATATTATTGGCCATTAGAATGCTGTGTGTGTAGGCTGGCTTATTCCCTTCCCACCTTTTGAATGAAATATTGACACTATTCAGCATTTTTGTTCAATTTTTATAACAACAGTGTTCTCCATTCCAGAAATTTGTACCCACCATAAAGTTGCCAGATGCGTAGCAGGGATGAACAACCAGTTAAAATATTTCTTCAGTTTACTTTATTACTGCCTACTTTGATCATCAACTTGCTGAATAACATAGAAAGGAACAAAAACCTGTGGTATTCCCTGGTGTATGTAACTTTAATTAACAGAAAGTTATGGAGGTAAACTAATAGGTCAAGGACAAGTCCATTTTGTCAAGATCTTCTGAGTCCCTCTAGTGCATATACCTTGATTTTGACATCTAGAGATCTCAGTAATTTGTGCACTATAAATACCCTAGAAGGCTAGCTGGACATATTGATTTTAGAAATATTAATATACATCTGTTTAAAAATGAAGTTGTCTTTGCAGGAGTAAGCATGGCAGAGCCAATTCCCAGAATTGTGATAATACAGCTTAGCAGCTGTCTTAATAGCAGCCGTGTTAGTCTGTATTCGCAAAAAGAAAAGGAGTACTTGTGGCACCTTAGAGACTAACAAATTTATTAGAGCATAAGCTTTCGTGAAGTGAGCTGTAGCTCACAAAAGCTTATGCTCTAATAAATTTGTTAGTCTCTAAGGTGCCACAAGTACTCCTTTTCTTTCAGCTGTCTTAAGTAGCCTTAGTGATCTGACATATGCTCTTACTTGCTGTAGGAGGAAGGGGTACTAGCTGGCTTTCCAGTTTCCCCAGCGTTAACTCAGATTGAGAAGAGCTGCCATGCTGGAGCTTCTGAAGGGACAGAGCCTCCAGAACAAAGAAATCATAAATCTTCAGAGTGGGACATTTCTCCCCTGTTCTCACCAAATGAAGGGTTCCACTGCATTTGTTTTGTGAGCCTATTGTCAAAATGACAGGTTGAATGTTATGTCTCCATGTGTTGGTTAAAGTCTCTGTGTAACTGTACACCCTTTATTCACTCTCTGAACCACTGTGAGATTCTCCATACTGCTTCAACTAGGAACATGACTATATTTTACTTTGGCCCCGAAGAGAATCCAGTAGAGAGTCTGCAGAGTTCTAAAAGCCTAACTGGCAACAATTAAATAAGAAACCCCTCAGGCACAGTGGAGTTAGCTGCCAACCAAACACTTACCAGGTATTGAAAATATGTGAATGTCACTATGCGTCAGTTACCTCCCCTCTTTGATGCTCAGTTATTTGTGTTGCACACAATCACAAAGGGATTGTGGCCTTGTCTACACATAAAAGTTGTATGAACTTAACAAAATCAGTTTGTAAGCCAATTTGGTTAAATCAGTGTAAAGCCTATGTATAGACCAGGCCTTAGAAATGAGAAAGAGGCACCACCCCAGCCAACTTCCCTTGGCTGAAAGGACTGGTTGGCCTGATACAGAGCCCTTGGGCAGGGGGAGAAGGAATAAAAAGGTAAATCTCCAAAGAAATGCTCATATATCCTTTTACCTCTCGATCATCATTCACCATTTAGTTCTACTTAATGTTTTATTTTTGCTCCATAGTCTTAGTTATCATCTTCCTATAAAGAGTACATTTTAAATGATGCTAAAGGAATGAAACCAATACTTCGCTTGTTCTCTGTGAGCCATAGAATTAGTGTGTTGACCTTTATTCATACGGTAGGGAGTGAATTGGCCATTATCAGAATAAATTGCCAAACTGTGTAATCTAATTTTTCAATGTTCTTTTGAACACCAGTTACTTTCTACTTCGCTTTGATTTGCTCGTATGTACACAGTTGTCTATTTAAGATATGTTTCTGCTGAAACTGTAAATAGGGATCTTGTATCGAAATGGCCTCAATATTATTTTTGCAAAGTTTCACAGCATCCCGCAGGCTGGCTAGCTATATCCCAATTTTAAGTTATGGGCCAAATATAAGTTCCCTAGCATGCAAAAAGTATGCAATTTTCGCAGTGTTGCTATGAAAAGAATTTCTTTGGCATTGAGGCCTGCAATATACAATTCTATCTAGTATACTATAGTTATTCTTCCTTGGAGTAATCTGTAATATTCTCTTTGATTGTGTACGTCCTCTTTAAAATGAAAGGCAGAAGACATTTACTTTTATCTGCTAAATCTGAAAACCATTTTTGCATCTGTCCTTTCCACCACCACCACTTGATTCCCAGTTTTCTGTGTAGTTCCTTGCCAATGGTCCATATGTATATGACATACTGTAGGATTTTCTATTTGTACTGCACTCAAGATTTTTTCCCCAACACATCTTGTTCTTAAACCTGTTGATACTGTTGCCATCCGTAAAAATGTTAGATCTTAATTTACTGTTTTGCGTCATTTGAAATGCACTTTCTTCATCAACTGTTAATGTCATATGCTATATAAAACTTGTTACTCTTATAGTTTAAGGATGGTTACTCTGTTTCTGAGGTTGCTTTTTTTCTTTTCTATTTATAAAGCATTTACATTAGCAGGAACATATTCCTAATGTGCATTGAACAATCAGCAGCTATGTGACTATGAGATTTCGTACTTATAGTGCCTTGATAGGATTTTACTATGAAAAGTATTGTACTGGAACTTCCTTAGAGTAACACAAATTGAATCCACAATATGAACAAAGTCAAGTATATGAATAAAAATCAGGAAGATAACAGAAGAATCAAATATCAAGGCGCTGCTACAGTTGTAGTAAATGTGTGGCTAGTTCTTTGTTCCTAAGGAAACATCCCATTTTACTGCCTGTAGTGTATCCTTTGAAATTTTCAGTAATGTATTTTTTTCACCTGTGCCTTTGTGGATACCAAATTCCAGTTTTCCTGCTTTGTGTGCATTATAGCAGTAGTTGATGTTGGCGATTTCAAATTCTCACCCATTAATGCTAAAAATATGCATTTTGCTGAGTGTTTTCAGCCTCTGTATGGTTTCATATGTTAATCCTTCTGGTGTCATTGTTTTATCAGCAGATATGCTATAGCACTCATGATTGGGACAGTATGAAATTTATGACCTATAGTCTCAGGTCATCAAAGGTGTTTAGGTACCTAACTCCCAATGACATCAATGGGAGTTAGGTACTTAAATACCTTGGAGGATATGGACCAAACACCTTTCATTCACACACAAATCCCAACAGTTGCAGAGGGAGGAGCCCTGCAATCCTGCTGGAGTGTGGCTATCCCTGTAAGGTGGAATGTGACTGGTATTTCCCTCTGGCACACTATGGGTATGATGTAACTCCTCGCCCCACCCCCAGTTGATCATGAAAGTTGTGGGGGCTGGCTGCAAGCAGCTTCACCCCCAATCCAGCATGTCTTCTCCATACAGGGACAAAATTGCAGCTCCTGTGTTCTGTTCTGTTAAGGAACTGCTCTCTGTTAGCACTTCCAGGGACATGGGACACCCCAAATGGGGCTGGGAGAAAGCAGGGCCTGTCATGGGAGGCAAAGCTGGCTTGCTGTGCGGGGGGGTACATGCTTTACTCTGTAAGGGTGTGCTCTCCCCTTAAGTGCCTCCCAGAGGCAGTGGTGCTGGAACAATTTTTATAGGGGCTGCTGATGGCAGAAACCCTGTATTTGGGTTGTTATTACTACTGCAAGTCAGGGGGTGTGGCAGCACCCCAGCACTCATAGTTCCAGCACCTATGCCAGGAGATGCTGTCTCCCCACCATTTCTAACTTGTGTCTACACCTTCATGGGGTAGTCTGACCCCACATAAGAGTTAGGGTGGGAAGAATCTAATAAAGGTTTTTCTTATGTAGTTGAAATGATAGCAGAATTACACAGGCCTGAATCAGTGGCCTGTAAAGGAATTCAGCCAAGATGCAGTGTGTGTGCAGGGGTGGGAACTCCTGCACTTCCAGTAAGGTACCATAGGACTAAATGGTTTGCAGAGGTAATAGAACATGATCTTAGGGAAATCATCACATTCAAATGGCAGCATCTTTCAGGGTGACAGGCCATATTTTAGCTAATGATTTGGATAGGTATGTTGCAGGTACGTTGCAGCTTGCGCTGGAGTGTAAAAAGACAAGTCTGTAACTGTAACATGGTGGCTTAATGCATGTTATTAGGACTCCACATAAGGCTGAACTTCTGCAGCTTTCCTCTCCCACCACTCATCCTGCATTCTCCTCAGTTCAAACTGGGTCTTGCTTTGTAGGCACTTAAACCTATCTTTCTTTGAGATGGAAATGAGATCATTCTGCATGTCACTTAGGAGTTTGGAAATGTCCACATTGTTCTCATCGAACCAATCCTGGTATATCCTTTTCTTTGGCCCCAGCACTGATTTAACTATCAAAAATCACATCTTTGTAGTTCTGTTTTTCTGTTGGGTTTCCAGAGATTGGTGGCCCTGAAAAAAGCTTGTCATCACATGACTGCTGAAACTGCACATGATAGTCGATGTGTTTGAGCTAGGGCTGTTGATTAATCACAGTTAACTCACACGATTAACTCAAAAAATTTAATCGTGATTTAAAAAAATTAATCGCGATTAATTGCACTGTTGAACAATAGAATACCAATTTAAATTTTTTAAATATTTTGGATGTTTTTCTACATTTTCAAATATATCAATTTCAATTACAACACTGAATACAAAGTGTACAGTAATCACTTTATATTATTTTATTACAAATATTTGCGCTGTAAAAAAGATAAACAATGAAATAGTATTTTTCAGTTCACCTCATACAAGTACCATAGTGCAATCTCTTTATAATGAAAATGCAACTTACAAATGTAGTTTTTTTTTGTTACATAACTGCACTCAAAAAAAATGTAAAACTTTAGAGCCTACAAGTCCACTCAGTCCTACTTCTTGTTCAGCCAATTGCTAAGAGAAACAAGTTTATTTACATTTACTGAAGATAATGCTGCGTACTTCTTAATTACAATGTCACCTGAAAGCGAGAACAGTCTGGCGTCACAAGATATTTACATGCCAGATATGCTAAAGATTCGTATGCCTCTTCATACCTTGGCCATTGTTCCAGAGGACATGCTTCCATGCTGATGATGCTCATTAAAAAATAATGCATTAATTAAATTTGTGACTGAACTCCTTGGGGGAGAATTATATGTCTCCTGTTCTGTTTTACCTGCATTCGGCCATATATTTTATGTTATAGCAGTCTCGGATGATGACTCAGTACACGTTCGTTTTAAGAACACTTTCACTACAAATTTGACAAAATGCAAAGAAGATTCCAATATGAAATTTCTAAAGCTCGCTACACCACTCGACCCAAGGTTTAAGAATCTGAAGTGCCTTCCAAAATCTGAGAGGGACGAGGTGTGGAACATGCTTTCTGAAGTTTTAAAAGAGCAACACTGTGATGCAGAAACTACAGAACCCAAACAACCAAAAAAGAAAATCAGCCTTTGCTGTGGTGGCATCTCATTCAGATGATGAAATGAACATACATTGGTCCGCACTGCTTTGGATTGTTATTGAGCAGAACCTATCATTAGCATGGACGCATGTCCGCTGGAATGGCAGTTGAAGCATCAAGGGACATATGAATCTTTAGTGCATCTGGCATGTAAATATCTTGCGACACCAGCTACAACAGTGCCATGCAAATGCCTGTTTTCATTTTCAGGTGACATTGTAAACAAGAAGCAGGCAGCATTATATTCTGCAACTGTAAACAAACTTGTTTGTCTGAGCGATTGGCTGAATAAGTAGGATGACTGAGTGGACTTGCAGACTCTAAAGTTTTACATTGTTTTATTTTGAATGCAGTTATATTTTGTACATAATTCTACATTTTTAAGTTCAAAGTTCATAATAAAGAGATTGCACTACAGTACTTGTATTAGGTGAATTGAAAAATACTATTTCTTTTGTTTTTTACAGTGCAAATATTTGTAATCAAAAATAAATATAAATTGAGCACTGTACACGTATTCTGTGTTGTAATTGAAATCAATATATTTTAAAATGTAGAAAATATCCAAAAATATTTAAATAAATAGTATTTTATTATTGTTTAACAGTGCAATTAATCATGATTAATGTTTTTAATCGCTTGACAGCCCTAGTTTGAGCTTTGCTATGTTGAAGGCTGTTCTGTTGAGCCTGGGGTGCTTGCACTGTGAGGGGCTAATACAGGTTGAGCACTGCTCTTACCAATCTGTGGTCTGTCCAGCATTCTGCATCATGCATGGCTCTGGTAATTCTGACAACACGGTTGTCTCATTGGCGAGTGATAACATAGTCAATCAGGTGCCATTGTTTGGCCCATGGGTTCATCCATGTAGTTTTATATTTATCATTTTGCCTAAAGACAGTGTTAGTGATGAGCAGATGGTTTTGCACATTTACCCAAGAGGAGGAGTCTGTTGCTGTACATCTTTCCCACTCCGTGTCGTCATATCATACCTCTCCAGTCACTGCTGTCTCTACCAACTCTAGCATTGAAGTCTCCCAGGAGGAGTTGTCATATGCAGGGGTTGATCTGAGGATGTAGTCCAGATCAGAGTAGAACTGCTCCTTGCTTTCCTCTGTACTGGTCAGTGTAGGCGCATAGGCACTGATGACAGTGACATGCCGTAAAGGATTCAGGGGGAATCAAAGTTTCATGAGCCATTCATTCAGGCCAACAGGGAGATTAGGAAGTTGCTTCAGGAAAGATGTTTTAATTACAGATCCATGTATCCTGTCTTCATCCTCTGCTTTTCCTTTCCAAAAGAAAGTAGTTGCCTCCTAGCTCACTGATGGAACCTTCTCTGGCCAGTCTAGTCTTATTCAGTGCTGCAATATCAATATTGTAATGGCAAGTTCTCTGGAGACAAGAGCTATTCTTCTCTCAGGCCTTTGTGCATTGCCTCCATCCATAAGGGTGTGGACGTTCCATGCTTCTAGAATGTTTATTGTTTTTTGACCCGCTGTAGGATGATCTGTCAGCCAGGGTAGTCTGACCAGATTTTATGGGGCAGGCAATGTTTAGGGCATCTTTTTTAGCCCCTTCCTTAAAAAGGGTGAACACAACCAGCACTGAGGAAATGTTTTTGAGAGCACAACTTAAGTGGACACGACATGTCATCAGAATGGAAGATTGCTGTTTCCAAAAACAGATCTTGTATGTGGGGCTGGGTCAGGGGAAAAGAAAGAAGAATCATCCATCTAAGCACTTTAAAGACAGCCTGAAGAGCAGTGTCCAGTGGACTGGTATTAATCTCAAAGAACTTGAGCAAATGGCTCAGAACAGTACTCACTGGCGATCTCTGACAAGATCAGCATGTAACAGATTTGAGTGGGGTTGACGAAATCATCTCCAAGCTGCATCGTCAAATGTCCTAGATATTGGCTTTCCATGACCTCAGTACGGCCAACTCTGTGCATCAGGGTTCAGACTTCAGAGTCATATGCGTAGCCAGAGATGAGAATTGTGAAAAAACATTGTCAGCATTAGCGATGGGCTACCAACATTAGGACTTCTCTCAATGGCTAACCACAGGTTGCTATATTCTTTTTTAACTCAAGTGGTAGAAGCCTGTGGTTTTTGTGCTGAAGGCCTCAGGGTTAAATCCCTGCTTACAACTGGTGTTTGTGGCAGTGCACGCACACGCAGCCACGACTCATTACAAAATGGCATCCCAGGTAGGACCTGAACTCCTGTGCACTTCATAACAATGGTCTCATGGTTTAGAAAAAGTTACACTGGTCCTATGAACAGTTAAAAGCCAGATATTCTTTTCCAAGAGATGCCATTCAGTGTCAGCATATCTTTTTTTGTCTAGACTGTCCTGTTTAAACAGGAGAAATACTCTGGTAAGCCCTGGAGATGTAATGCTAGAGGCAGCACATTGATGCTGCATGGTATATGAGAAAAGAATAGTTCAATAATCCAACGTGCTGCCTCCCCCAAAGCATGCACGCGCGCGCACACAGATTTTTTCTACCCTTCTCCCTAGTATTTCCACTTTTAGTCAGTTGTGTGGGAACTCTAATTAAAGTCAGAATGTTTTGATCCACAGTGGGGCCAGAGTAGTTTGAAATACCATGCAGCCATCAGAGAGAAAGAGTCTAAATGTCAGTAATACATTATGGAGCCTGACAGGGCCAAGCCGATCATGGCTGGGTCACAACAGAAGGTGAATTGCTGTGTTCCCTGAATGTATTGACATCTTGCCTCATGTTTCATAACCTGGATGTGAACAGAAGAAGCTGTCTGTGCTCCTGTTGATAAAACAGCTTGACTGTTAACAAGAAGAGAAGGGAAAAAAATCTCTATTTTTTTTAAACAGGTTGTGATGTGACCAACTTTAAAATGATTCCATGATATGAATGTGCTAAAAACTGTAAGTCCTTTAGATCTGAATCCTGCATTGAGCTGCCTGTGGATAAATGCCTGAGCTCTCTGAGCTCTGCACTGACTTTCATTGGGATTCCACTCAGGCATATGGGTCTGCCCATGCAGAGCACAGTGCTGGATTGAGGCCTTCCCAAAACATCTGTTGGGACATATATCAAGAACCACAGACTGGGGCCTGCAAATGTATTTCAGAGGCATTTTCTTAAACTATATGTTGCACTCAGAGCTGGCCTTGTCCTTTGTCATGAAAATATGTTCACTTAGGAATATATGCTTACACTGACAATCAAGGACAGTGTATCCTAAAATAAAAATGCCAACTCACAGTTGCAAAACAGACTCATAGGAATCTCGAGTTGGTTTTACAAAAACGAAATGGTTCAGTCCATTACTACACAGGACCCAACTGGAAAGATTGCATCCACATTTAGAGAGCTGAACTTCTGCATAGTTTGGAATGAGCAGAGTGTTCAAATCCAGGACTTTAGCTCAGGCTCATCTCTAGTTTTGTTTTTGAACCCACCCAACATCTCAAAGGAAAACTCAAGTGAAACTTGCCAAGATTTCCCCACCGAAATTGAATTGTACATGATTTTGAAGTAAAATTTAAAAAATTGACATCAGTTAATGAGTACTGTTAGGGCTTAGAGCTTGTAAAGAAACCTGAAGCGTTTCAAATGGTTTAGGGTTCATTGCAACCATTTCATACCCCTAGCCTGACCTGCAAAGCCTAACTCCTAAAATAACATGCATTTGTAGAAACATCCCAGGTAAGAACAGAATGAAAAAGAAGTGGCAGTACTCTGCCCAAACTCCACCTGCATTCTGGGTGTTTCTGCTAAAATGGTCCACAGTGAAGTAGCTAACAGTGTTGACATTCCAATGGTTATTGTTAGGCTTCGAAGTTAAGAATATATCACTCTGGATGGCAGCTGAAAGGGAAAGGCATTGTACTGAGGAGTGTTAGTGGAACTACTCCATAGGCTCTCTTGAATTCCCAGCATTGCACCAAGTTCATAGTGTGAGAGGAATGGCTCGTGGTTCTATATTGAAAGGGCTCTGTGGCACTCAGGAAATGCAAAGTGGCACCCCCATAAATTGGCACCCTGGGTGACTCCCTGCTCCTGCCTAAAGGCCAGCCCTGCAGAATCCACTGGGTCCAGAATCCCATTTTCCTGGAAAGGGAGATGGCTGGGTGAAGAAAGATTTTCCACACTGTTTAAATAACTTAAGGTTGCCTGAAGGTGAACAGTAGCTCCTTCCTTTTCTGCTGCAGTAAAGAAGCTAACATTCAACCTCACCTCTATTGTTGTTGAATTTCTTCCTCTATGTGCTCTGTAACTCTCAAAGAAGAAAAATATTAATTATGATGGGAACATTATCATGTGTTGGCTAATTGAGCATCACAGAAAGGCCAGCAGTAACAGGACAGGAAGAAAGAAATACCATTCCTAAATTCCTCATTTGGCAGAGATTTTGCATAAGGTTAAGTCTTCATTTTCTTTGGCTGTAATATGGATAAAAACCATATTTGCTTTTTGCTTCCTGTTGGATAAATATGAGCAGAGTGGTCTTCCATTTCCATAATTTCTTAGGCTTTGGATTGCAAAATTCTTGTCCTGTATTACATGAGTACTTAAGAACATAAGAACGTCCATCCTGAGTCAGACCAAAGGTCCATCTCGCCCAGTATCCTTTCTTCCGACAGTGGCTAATGCCAGGTGCCCCAGAGGGAATGAACAGAACAGGTAATCATCAAGTAATCCATCCCTGTCGCCCACTCCCAGCATGTGGCAAAACGGAGACTAGAGACACCATCCCTGCCCGACCTGGCTAATAGCCACTGATGGACCTATCCTCCAGGAATTTAGCTAGTTCTTTTTGAACCCTGATAGTCTTGGCCTTCACAACATCCTCTGGCAAAGAGTTCCACAGGTTGACTGTGCACTGTGTGAAGAAATACTTCCTTTTTATTGTTTTAAACCTGCTGCCTATTAATTTCATTTGGGGGCCCCTAGTTCTTGTGCTATGAGAAGAAGTAAATAACACTTCCTTATTTACTTTCTCCAGAACAGTCATGATTTTATAGACCTCCATCATATCCCCCCTTAGTCTCTTTTCCAAGCTGAAAAATCCAATCTTATTAGTCCTCCTCATATGGAAGCTGTTCCATACCCCTAATCATTTTGTTGCCCTTTTCTATACCTTTTCCAATTCCAGTACATCTTTTTGGAGATGGGGTGACCACATGTACATGCAGCATTCAAGATATGGGTATACCATTGATTTATATAGAGGCATTATGATATTTTCTGTCTTATCTATTCCTTTCTTAATGATTCCCAACATTATGTTCACTTTTTGACTGCCACTGCACATTGAATTAATGTTTTCAGAGAACTATCCACAATGACTCCAAGATCTCTTTCTTGAGTGGTAACAGCTAATTTAGACTCCATCATTTTATATGTATAGTTGGGATTATTACTTCTAAACTCTAGACTTCATTCTGAAGATGGAATAAATTACTGTTGTCCAGAGCTGAGTCACAAATTCAGAGTTAAAAAGACCATTTGATCATTGAGTTAGTCTTCCCGCAAGGACTGGTTACAGAAGATAAATCAGATATTAGATCATAATGTTATGCTCTTACATATCATTTTTCATAATGCACAAACATTAACTTTTTATGGCCTCCTCACTCCAATAAGTATTGTTATTGCCATTTTTCATATGGAGAAAGTGAGGAAAGGAGAGACTAAGGGGTAGATTGTGCTATCCTTACAGCACTACTCAGAGAGTAAGACACTATCCATTGCAAGCAAGGCTGAAAGAATGTGGCGTGTAGTGATCTGCCAAGGGAGTGAGTGTCAGAGCCCAGATTAGAATGCAGGAGATCCTAGAATCCTATGCCATCAAATCTATCTAAGTTTTTATACCTGCTTACCATGGCAGTAAATGCCTAGACCTCTCTCTTCCATTACTCTAATATATGAACCATCAACAGCGATTACATACAATTTAGAATATCTATATTGATGCTATACTTTATTTCAACCAAAGGAATAAATTAATAGATTCCAAGAGTAGAAGGGACCATTGTAATCATCTACTCTGTCCTTCTGTATATCACAAACCAGAGAACTTCCCCAAAATCATTCCTAGAGCAGATCTTTTAGAAAAAAATCCATCCTTCATTTAAAAATTGTCAGTGATGGAGAATCCACCACAACCCTTCATAAATTGTTCCAATAGTGAATTACTCTCACCATTAAAAATATATGCCTTATTTCCAGCCTGAATTTGTCTAGCTTCAACTTCCAGCCATTGGAATATGTTATACCTTTCTCTGCTAGTGTGAGCAGACCATTATTTAATATTTGTTCCCCGTGTTGGTATTTATAGGCTGTAATCAAGTCACCCCTCAACCTTCTATTGTTTAGCTAAATAGATTGTGTACCTTGCATGTATCATTCTTGTGGCTCTTCTCTGAACCCTCTCCAATTTATTTACATCCTTCTTGAACTGGGGACACCAGAACTGGACACAGGACTTCAATATATTTTGGATCAGGCCCTATGTGCTTAAGATTAGTTTTCTGCGAATATTCCTCTCAGTAAATTTGTTTGTTAGAATATTGGCAGGAAGTATTCACAAAAGGGACATGAACAGAGGTGAAAAGAATGCTATTAATCATTTTGAACAAATGTTTATGAATAACTTTTTTACAAGATTTGCTCCACTCAAGGTCTGGTACTGGGAAAATGTTTAAGTATCCGAAGTGCCAACTGATAGCCTCTAAAGCCTTTTAAAGGAATTTCCAATTAACAGTCTATTAGGGTAAAGGTACGCAAAGATTATTAAATTGGTCACATAAGGAATATTGAATTCAAAGGTGAACAGTTCTGCATATGTCAGTAGGAGTTGATAAATTCCACGTGATAGGTTCCAACTCTGAAATATTTTATTCTCCTGCCCTGATTCAGATCTTGGGTCCATACAACACATATGTAATTGTTTATGAAAACTTTTCTCAGTTTAAAGCGCATCTTTAATTAAGTGCTTGGCAGCCACATTTATCACAATCAGATGTTCTAATGAAAGAAAAGAATTTGGAGATATTGCCAGCAGAGATCACGCATAAACAGCCTAAAAAGGAAGACAGGCTGAGGGCTAAAAATGTTTCTGTCTTTTTTACTCTCTGTAAACACCCCCTTGCCCTTTCTTCCCCATTGATATTTCCTAACTCAAGAGAAAGCCAAATTGTAAATGGTAGCAGGGCCTGCATGAACTGGAATTAGACAAGAAAGCTAGTATTTGTATGAAAGGTTGGATCAGTGACAAATGAAAATGACCCGATTATTCAAGCATGGTAAAATATAATGCCACACTGGATCTTGTCATTTTGCCATGTGATCCATATACACATTCTGGGCAGGCTGAAGAATCAAAAAATACAGCATTCCCCCTTTCCTCTTACTACACTTGTTACAACTGTTTGGTGCTCTACATACAGTTATGTCCAAACTTTGCTAAGCCAAATGCTACATTAACAATTTGCTGGGACGTTGAGCCCTAAATCTGGTAATGGTCACCCCCATATTCATTATTACAGCTGGTCAGGACTTTTGGATGAAACGGAAAATGCCAATGCATCGAAACCAAAGCTGTTTGCAGGAACATACCTGGTTCAAAGAAAGGTTTATTGAGAGAGGACTCTGAGGTGTAGGGTGCAATTTCTGGTCAGAATCACAGACAGACATGAACCAGGCAGTTACAGCACTCATGAGGGAGAGCCACGTTCAAGTCCAGGCTCCAATCCAGGCCTCCTACATCCTAGATGAGTGCACTAACCACCACCAGACTGTTGGCTATTCTGGTTGGATATTTCTCTCTGTCTCTATTTTTTGGGGAGGGGAGTTGTTTTTTGAGAGGGGGGGTTGGTCAAAAGCTTCAAAAGGTTTCTGGTTTGTCCTAGTGCATAATGGGAAAAATTTCCAAACACTTGAAAATATTTGTGGTACGGGACATTGATTACCTTCAGAGCTCTAGTGATTATAGATCTTTGTTGCAGAGACTACAGGTCAGAGCAAATGCAATGTTCCATTTTGATTGAGATGTGATATTGCATGCTGGCATTTGTAGTTTCTGAGGGCTGTGCCACAAGGAGAGCCACAGACAACAGCTGATAATTCACTGGCCATATTTGGGCCCCATTTTGTTCACTCCTCTTTTAATGAGTATTCTACGCCAGTGCCCTTTACCCTTTATCCCAACTGTTGTAATGCTTTGATATATAACATCTGCCACAATGTGGGAAAAGCTTGGTAAAGGATAGGAGAACACAATACGAGTGACTCTTGAAGAAATGCCTCAAAGAGAGAAAAAACTGTACTATTAGCCTATGATTCAGAGAACTGGGTTACACTTTAAATGACAAAGACTGTCATTGGTATTCCCCCCATCAGAAACAGAAAATACTTAGGAACATAATTTCCATGCCAGTAGTCCATCTGGTCTAGTGGCCTGTCATTTGCGGGGGCCAGGATCACGTACTACAGAGGAAGGAACAAGAAAGCTGGAAGTAGGAATTTATGGCATAACCTGACCCCAGGGAAAGTTCCTCTTAACTCTCTATCTTAGATATGTATACTGGCCCAAACAGTTGTATCTGAACACCTCACAGTCTGTAATGGATTTTTCTTCCCAACACCCCTAAGGGGTAGGGAAGTGCTACTAGCCCCATTTCACAGCTGGGAAAATAGGCAAAGAGGTTCACACAGAATATTTGTGTGGGAACAAAGAATTGAACCCAGCTTTTTGGCTATTGCCCCATCCATTGGACCATCCATCCTCTCTCCTAACCCTGCAAATCTAGAGGTTGGTTTGTGCCCGGAACCATAAGACTATATGTTGCTTCCAAAACTCATCTTTACTTGTAATATTTACTATTATAATGCTGGATATTCTTGTTATTCATAAATATCTGTCCCCCTTTTAATCTTACAATTCTCGACTTTAACTGCATCATGTGGCAAAGTGTCCCACAGGATAAATGTGCAACAAGTGAAAAAGTATTTTCTTTTATTGGTTTAACATGCCACATTTCAATTTCATTGACTGGCCCCTTACTTTTTGTGTTATGAGACAGAGTGAATAGAATTTGGCCCTATGCTATTTATTTATATCAATGACCTGGAAGAAAACATAAAATTATCACTGATAAAGTATGCAAATGACACAAAAATTGGGGGAGTGCTAAATAATGAAAAGCACAGGTCACTGATAAAGAGTGATCTGGATTGCTTGGTAAGTGGGTGCGTGATGGCGTGTTCACTCCACACCAGCTCTGAAAGGGTTAAGGAAGCTGAGAAAGGGCAAATTAGTGTGATAGGCCACACATGAGGGCTTAGGATAGAGAAGCAACCTCTGATTGGAAGATGGAGCTCAACTGAGCAGGTATGGGCTGGGCTAGTATAAAGACAAGAAGCTGGCTACAGAAATGGTTGTAAAGATGTCTGCAGTTGTTCTGTGTGCATTAGAGAGGGAAGGAACCCCGGGAAAGAGTAGGACCATGGGGGAGGATGCACCTAGAAGAGAGAAGGGTGGAGAAGAAAGCCTGTGAGAGGAAGGTTGGAGGAGAGAGCAGCAAGGTTGGGGACTGAGCAGATCTTCGCTGCATGTGTAGAGTCCCTCAGCTGGAACTTGGAGCAGTGGGCTGGCCTGAGTTCCCATATCAGCCACTGATGGGATGGTATTGCCTGGACAGTGGGTTCAGTGAGAATCTATACCCTGAAGGGAAACCACATAGTGACCTGGCCAGAAAAAGGAAGCTGCAGCTCCTGGAGTGAGAGAGGCCACAGAGTAGGATGGAAGACTGTAGTTGAGAGACTGAATGGAGAGGCATCAGACCAGGAAGAAAGCTACTCCCCAGAAAAGCCAGGAGGAAGTGCCACCTGTGACAGAGTGCAAGAAAACAGTATGTGTATTAGTATGGTTAAATGTATAGATCTAGGAAGAAAGAACACAGGCCATACTTACAGGCTGGGAAACTCTATCCTGGGAAGCAGAGACTATGAAATTGATTTGGGATGTGGGTAGTGACTAATCAGGTGAAAATGAGTTTCCAAAGCAAAACTGTGGCCAAAGAGCTAATGCAATTCTTAGATGCATAAACATGGGTATCTGGAGTAGGAGTAGAGGTTATTTTATTTATGTATTAGGCACTGTGACCACTGCTAGACAACTGTGGCCAGTTCTGGTGTCAACAATTTAAGAAGGATGTTGGTAAATTGGAGAGGGTTCAGAGAAGAGCCATGAGAATGACTAAAGGATTAGAGAACATGTATTAAAGTATAGCCTCAAAGAGCTCAATCAAGTTGGGGAAGTTCTATGGCCTGTATTATACTGGAGGTCAGACTGATCACAGTGGTCCCTTCTGGCCTTGGAATCCATAAATTTCTTGATCTACCTTGTCTGTCCCACTCATTAATTATTTTATATGCTTTTGTTACATCTCATCTCTATGGTAAACAATCCCCAATCTTTTCAATTTCTCTTCACATGAAGCTTTTCCATGCCTTTAATAATTCTCTGAATCCTCCTAACTCTCTGCGAGCCTCTTTAAATGGAGTGGCCAGAATAGAACTGAATAAAGTATTCCCGGGGGTATGTACCACTGATTTGTATAATAACATTATAACATATTCAGTTTTATTTTCCATCCTAGTTTAATGTGCCCTACCATTTTGTTTGCTCTTTTGACCACTGCTGCACATTGAGGCAGAGGTTTTCATTGAGCTATCCACAGTGATGCCCAGGTGTTTTCCCTGAGTTGATACTGTTAATTTAAATCCATCATGGGTATATTAGCACTTGAAGACTCTCCATTATCCTACATATACACACATGACAAAAGAGATCAGATTTTCTATTAATATGTAAAATAAGGTAGAAAGAGGGGAAGAAGGGATTGTCCAACTTGTGAAATGGGATCAGAATGGGTCAGCATCAGCTAATATCTATAGTTCTCTGAGACTGTTAAACACGTTTCACATCTGAAAGGAAAGGTTCTACCTTGTCTGCATATACATTTGCAGGGCAGTTGCAAGTATAGTATGTACATAAGTGTGACAGACTGAATCCTTATATTCACCCTTTTTTTCAAGACTAGGATACATTTTGATCAAAGTGTGCCTGGTGAGGTATCACTTGAAAACTCATAATTTGCTGATCATTATTGTTCTGGTAAAATGTGTGGCAACATTGTATATAACGTTATAGGATTCTACTGTATTATATTACTAAAGACATGTTCTGAGTCTGGAGGAAGAGTCAACAAACCAGTTCCCCAGATACAAAGGTTAGCTGATGTCTTAGCTAGGTGTCAACAAAATCAAATGGACTATCACCTGATTACGTGGCCATTCTTTGGCAGGAAAGAGGATGTGAGTGAGAAATTTACACTTTGGCAAAAAAAACAGCTGGAGGTTATCCCATCCCCACTCATTTCAGTCTCCTGAACCCCAGCTGGAGATGATTCTCAAAGCAAAAGAATGGGGAACAGATACCCCCAAGTTATTCCTCCCTTTCTCTCTACCCACGGCAGCCACAACACCCGAGGAACAAAGAAACAGCTTTCAATTGTCTGAAAGGAATTCAGCCAGTAAGACTGCTGCAACATGTGGTGAGAGAGACTTTTGCTTTGAATTCACTTAGCTTAAGTTAGGTATTAGTTGCATTTTACCTTTTATTTCTTTGTAACCAATTCTGTCTTTTAGGTCTCATTACTTGTAATCACTTAAAATCTATCTTTCTGTAGCTAATAAACTTGTTTTATTTAAACCAATATGTTTGGGAAACTCCATTTGAGATAACAGGATTGGTGCAGAGCATTTTCTTTAGTAAATGATGGAATTTATATGAGCTTGTGTTGTCCATTAAAGGACTGGGCAGTACAAAACACACATTTCTGGGGGGAAGTCTTGGGACTAGTGTTTGCTGGTGTTGCCCTGCAATGTAATGCATGGGTAGCTAGCTATCTCACTCATACAGTATAACTGGGAGTAATTTACATGTTGGAGGCTGTGTGTGAGCAGACCAGGAGTGGTTGCCCTGATAGCAAAGCAGTGTAAAAGGCCCTCCAGTTGGAGAATGGAGGCGACACAGCTGTTCAACAATTCAGATTGTAACCAGGATAATGTCACAATAAGGCTCTAGCACAGGGAAGGGCAAACTTTTTGGCCTGAGGACCACATAGGGGTTCTGAAACTGTATGGAGGGCCGGATAGGGAAGGCTGTGCCTCTCCAAACAGCCTGGCCCCCACCCCATATCCACCCCCTGACTGCCCCCTCAGAACTCCTGACCCATCCAACCCCCACTCTTGCTGTTTGTGGCCTGGAATTTAAACTATAGCTTTCTTGAAGATTAGGCATTTGCAACAGGACTCAAAAAGCATATGTTAACAGAACTGATAGATCTGTTGAACAAAAAATATTAGACAGTCTAATATAATTTTGTTGATATCCATCTCATTTCAACACTACTTAATCATGTGATCAGCACCTGAGATCTTGTTAACAAGCCCTAGAGGTCTTGCAGAACTAGTCAGCACTGAGGGTTGGTTTCCCTGTTGTACAAGTCTCATTATAGACCACTTAGCTTTTGTGTTTTGTTTCTCTAGAACAAGAGGTGGGCAAACTACAGCCCATGGGCCACATCCAATATTTGATATGACAGATTGTCAGAAAGACAGATATAAGTCAATGATGCTATGCTGATTTACAGCATCTGAGAATCTAGCCCAATATATATGTGTGTGTATATACAGTGCAGTTAAATATTTTCTGCCATATCACAGTTAATAAATAGAAGTTAAGCATATTCAGCACTTCCCAGAAGCAGATCTTATAGACATGAACAATACAGAGCAATAAAATGGACAGAGAGAGGGATGGTCTTGTTCTGATGCTGAAGGTTTTCATTCTGGGTAGAATTCGATGGAAACTATTCCTGTGAAGACAAAGATCTGTAAATATAAAACTACAATATGTATACCTAACACTTCCACCAGTGCCATAATATATGATCAGACCAAAAGGAATCTTGTATCGTGCTCCTCTTAACATTTTCTTTTCATAATTGTAAAACACTTTGATGCAAAGTGAGATTAACTTTCTTCCAAATTAGCTCAGACTTGACTTAAATTCAAGAGATCACAATATCCCATTTTGGATGACTAAGTAATTGCAGATGTAGTAAGAGGAGGCCCTGAAACATAAATTCTCGTATCAGAGGCCCAGTCTGAGGCCTGAAGCTGAACCAAGTACTTCCAGGCAGTGATAAGCAAAGCGGGCTGTGAGCCAGAAGTTGGCAAGAAAAGGTTATTAGAGGCATCTGCACACACACATAATGAGAGGAACTTGTGCCAAGACGGCGGCAAGACACTCCATAGACATAACAAGGAACAGGCAGGTGCATCTTAAAGACAGGGTCAAAAGGACAACATGATGGTTAGATTCGTTTGAACTATGATGAGTAATCTGTCCTGCAACGGTATAAAGTATAAAGTAAAAGTATAAAAGGTCTGGGAACACACTATCTTTGTCCAGCTAGGGACAGTGGAGTGTCCCACCACTGACTGAGCTGTGTCCATTGCCAGGGAGCACAAATTCGTAGTTTGCCCTATAGAGTCTATAGGGAAATATTACTGTGCTTCGTTTGACAATAAATCTGGGGTGGGTTCCTTTGTACCTTACTAGAGTCTGTGGTTTTGGGGGATTCTCTCAGGTCTGCTGTGTTAGCTATCTGCACAGAGCTGGGGCAGCACACAGAGGGAACCACATGCAGCCGACCTGTTATCATCATTGAACAAGTGCAGAGCACCACACTGGTAGCTACCGACAACAGCAGATATATTGAGAGTGTCAGGTGTGATCACCTCATATCCTCCTGGATTTACATATTTACCTTGGTGATACTGTTTCCATAGCTGTGGATGTTCTGTCCCCAGAGTACCTATGCAGGCATAGGTACTGCATGTGCAACCCAAGTTTATGGATCAAACATATTATGTGTCATCATTTAATGGCATGATACTTTATAGTACCTGAACTTATATGGCATGTTAGATCTCTTAATACACTGTACAAATGTAGATTAGCTAATGTTAATTAACTTTTAATGTAAAAATCTCCATTGTTTGACGTGCAATATGTAGTTTTCATAACTATGTATCTACTACAAAGAGTTCTCTGCAGCAAAAAGTGAAAGTTTCTGCTTCTCAGTGTGGCTGCAGTAGTACCTAAGTCTGACTGAGGAGCCAAAAATATATCTGAGCGGTTGGCATTCAGGTTCTGGGTGTTAGCCACACCCTAGGCTAACATGGAACACAGAGCCACAACTCCCACATATATCCTGCATTCTCAGGCATGGACTAACCTGCCAATCCCCTGTCTTATGATGGTTATAGTTCACTGCCTTACTTGATCTACTTTTATCCATAGGCTAACAATGCCTAGGAGACAAATGACCTCTTTCTTGTACTTTCATCTTGATTCTACCTCACATCTTGTGCCCAGAATCCACCTGTGATGTAGGCAGACCAGGTGCCTGCTCATGCCAAGGTCCCTGGGCCTCACTGAACATTTACAAATGTATAGCTGGAAACCAGTCTTGCTTACCTGTGTGTTAATATTATCAAAATATATATTTTAGAGTTATAACAATGTGTTTAGTGTTTATGGAACACATGTAGGATACTGCATGTATTAATCCTACTTACAATATCAGTATCCCATGGATTAAGGTAATGTTTACATGTTTGCTCTGTAACTATAAAACTGTTTGTAAATTCCCTGCACTCAGGGGAGAAGCGTTACCAAGTGAGAAATATTAGTTTACCCCAAGAGGTGTTATCTCCTGTCCATCAGGAAGGACTGTAGAATTCAAATGGGCCATTGTGGATTGGCTACAGGTGTTGTGCTCAGATCTCAAAATAAAGACAACTGACCTGGGGTAAGTGACTGGCCCTTTGGGACTGGGAGTAACCTGAATATTGTTGTGGCTTTGGTGTAAAGTAACCATCTATCATAGTCCAGTTTGCAAGATAGTCCTCTGGGGCATTCCAGTCTATCTGTGACACCATGGTAAGACTGTTATAGGGCTTTAAGAGTTCACGCTTGTTACTGAATTGGTGAAACCTAAGTATAGAACATACAATCAATCTGGGGTTTCTGTCCTGCTTTTTGATATTCTTCCCTGAAGTTGGCACTTTCTGTCATGAGTCACATCAGACAGCATAATACTACCTTCTTTCTCTCTTTTCTTTTCTTTGTCTTTACCTTGTAGTAGACAAAGAAATTAGGGCACAAGAACTGTCTTGGGATTTGCCACGTTATTTCTTTTGTTTTCATGTACCATTAGTTACCATAGCAACCATCTTATAGCTGGCCATGCTGTCCTGTAACATAAAATACATCGGTTTCAGAGTAGCAGCCGTGTTAGTCTGTATTCGCAAAAAGAAAAGGAGTACTTGTGACACCTTAGAGACTAACAAATTTATTTGAGAATAAGCTTTCGTGAGCTACAGCTCACTTCTCCTTACTACAGTTGATCAGAAAACAGATTTTCCGTCCCACAAAATAAATTTTGAGATCTCAAAAAAGAGTTGTCCCAAATCACGACACATGCAACATTTTTAAAATTTTCACTAAATTAAATTCTTTAAAAAATTCACTTGGGGTCAACTGAACATTTAGTTTCAATTTTGACACTTTAATTTTTATTTTAAATACATAATCAACTAAATTTTGAAAGTGATTAAACAAAAATCAACATTTTTCATTCCAGAAGTGTTGAAATGGGAACTTTTTTGACATTTTTCTAATTTCAATAACAATATAAAATCTTATGTTGAAATCAATATGATTTTGCAAACAATTTTCTAACAGAAAACAGTCAACTAAAATTTTCCAACCAGCTTTACTCCCTGCTTCCCCCACAACAGGCGATTGCCAGAGCAATGTGGTCTTTAAGAACCACATACATAAGTGGTGCTATGCAAATATACAGAAATTACATAATCATAATAATCATTCATACTCACTGAACTACAACTCATGTTTCCAACTTGTACCTATCTCTTCATGAAGGTGAATTTTTTTTATAAGTTTGAGCAAACTCCTTTAAGCTGTTTTGGAAGCAAAACAAAAAAATACATGTTTCCCAATGTTAAATAATTCTTGACAGGCATTTCTGAAGAGGGATGCAGCAAAACTGGCTGTAGTTTGAAACAACTTTGATGTGGGCATGAACCTCCAATAAAGACTAGTGCCCTTGTTTGGCTTTGCTATAGCAAAATGATGAGCATTTGAAAACTGCACACTGAGCATGTACTGCAGATTTCCTCAAGTCTACAAGTGCATATTTAAAAATAGATGCATTAATTGCACTAGACTAATCTAGTCTCTAGCTCACTGCACTGGGAATCCAGAGACCTTGGGTCTCATCACAGCTCCGCCATTGACCGACGGTACAACTTTGGGCAAATTACTTGACCTGTGTGCTTCTGTTTCCTCTCCCACCTATTGTCTGTCTTGTCTTTTTCGAGTATAAACTCTTCAGGGCAGAGGCTTTACCCACTGCCTAAAACAATCGGGTGCTGCTTTTAGCAGGGGTCTCTAGGCTCTACCATACAAATTAATAATGAGGAATGTATGTGCATGTAGTTATGCACCCACTTGGTTCAAAGACCTCAAACATATCGTAGGGAAGCCAGCAAACCTTGTAAACTATGCAAGTAGCTTTGAAGACAGGCACCTAGTTATTGTGCCATTCACTGTTACTGCTGCCACGTCTGTGCACAAAGTCAGGCCTTTAAAAACAGTAGCCATTAGTATGAAATATTATTAAATGAATTTGATCCCTAACTGAAACATTGCTATGAATAGAACCAGTTCTGAAATATAAAGACTCCTCTGTCAGACATAATAAATGTAATCAGAGACAGTCTGTTGATTAGAATGCATTATATTAGAAAGCACCCTTTTTATATCTATTTATAGGGTCTATATCATGTGATGGTCTATAAAGCTTTTCCCGCCCGGTTACATCACCGTGAACAAAGCATTAGAAATACATTCCAGTAAGTACACTAATGCTGGCCTCTAAATGGCAGGGAGTAAAAACACTCATTAGGAAAGATATTCCTTCAGGTATGTTAACTGAGCCTACAGGGTGACTGTGGTTTGCTGTGCTAAGGTTTGCTGTGATAAATTATAAATTGCTGTGGTAAGTTCTGAGGTTAGCTTTTCTATGAGGTTTTTGCTCTTACCATATAGTATATGAATTTATATTGACAAAGACATTTTTAGGGCAGATGGCCCTCAGTGAGTCTCTTCGCCTTGCAGAAATGACTCTTTGCCAAGCTCAGCAGTTTTCCCTACAGCAACTTGATGAAGCTGCAGTCACAAGGGAAATATTTCTGAAATATGATTGCAGCAGAAACAACAGACTTGTGCTTTGCCATATCTGTTACATATTTAACTCTAACTAGGAAATATGGAAACAAATATTGGTTGACTATTGTGTATATAGTAACAGAATGCATAACAGCTAAGTACCTTTAGGCTAATGCAGTCCGACTATTGACTAATTCATGTCCTTTTAAGCTAATTTCCCTATGCCTCAATTCAAGTGCTATCAAGGGTTCAATTTTTAAAGCACCCTCAACTGGGGCAGCATGGTAGTCCAGTGGCAATGCTATGCCAGTGATTTAGATCCAGCATGGAGGGATCGTGAAGTTCAGTTCCTGAGACTGATAGTTTACGCCTCCAATTGCATGAATCAGCCAGGGGTGCCTCCATGGCAGCGTGCACAGTACCTAAGGGTAAAGAGCAATGTGTAATGCTCTCTAGCAAATCCCTTTTGGGGAATGCTTAGAGTAGTTCTAATGGGCTCCAGAGGGAGGGCTAGAGAAACAGTTAGTATAATGCAAAGAAAGCCCTTTCTAGTGATGTTGGGAAAGTAAAGGGTTAAGGCCCCAGTTCAGCAAAGCACTTAAGCACATGACTAGCTGTTTAAAGGGCTTGGCTGAACTGGAGCCAAATAGATGTCAGCAGAGCACTCAGCTAAAATATTGTTGTACATTGCTAGATACAGTTAATAAAACCCTTCACAGTTCCTAAGCTTAGATAAAGCTTTTTTCTTACCGTTCTGTCCTATAGCATAGCTGTTCCCTATTAAGCAATTGTGACTCACCTGACAGGTGTCTACATTTGGTAAGAGGGCCCATGTAAGAGTATGGGGCAACTTATGATGTTGATGATGATTCAAAGTCACAATCTATTTTTCAGACGGATCTGCATTTATCAGATGACTAGTGGACAACAACAGAGGATAAGCGACCTGTACAACAAGTAAAGTCAGTGCTAAAGAAATTAAACTTGCTCCAGGTTTTACGTCCTTCTACTATATTAGAGCCCAGTTGTGAAAGTATTCCTGGAGCACAGGGCTCTCTGTTATGAGTAGTACTGGGAGTTTAGACAGGGTGGGAAGCAGCATGCCACTTGGTAGTAAATGTTTTCAGGATCAGGCCCTTCATTTGGCCGTTCATGGTGTTGTACATTATATTTATATGAAATATAGTTGGATATTTTGGGCCTAATTCTCATTTACACTAAAACAGTCATCTGGCAGTAAAAAGGCCTTAAATTTGGCATAAATATACATCTACTTCAAGGCCTTTTTATCCTGCCAGAGTTTAAATGAGAATCATATTGTTGGTGTCAATGTCCACAGGTGGTCAGTCACGTTTCTCAGCATGGCTTTGTCTGATAGACTCCTTATTTCTCACTCATATTTGTGAGCAGGGACAGTCCCTGATGTGCACTGTCTATGCTGTATGTTTTAATGATCGTGTTGTGTTTTGAGCTTCTGGTTAAGATGGCTCCAGGGTTAAGGAACCAGATACGTTCAGATAAGAGAATGGATGTCATTCCTGATTCACAGAAAGAAATGGGACACACAGCAGGATTGCTTTCTATGGATGCTGGGGGCGGGGCAAGAGGGGGGAGAGCGAATGTACACATTCCCACATCACACATGCCTTGCTTCTTATCAAGGTTTAGAGCACAGGCACTGCCCCTGTGTAGAGGGCAAGCATGGACGTGCCCTGCTCTAGGAAGAACCCAAGGAAGGATTGTGCCTCAGGATGGCGTGCTCTACTCTGGCTAATTCACTTAACTCACTCTGTGGGTTGATGTAGGGGAGATGAAGACACGGTCACACCTACTTCCTGCCTCATTTGAGGCAATATGCACTAGTGAGGTACATCAAGGGAGCAGTTCCTGTCCTCTCCAATCTACAGGGACTGCAATTACTCATGGTGCCAAGGGCAATCTGGCTCTGTCATAAATATAAAGGGAAGGTAACCACCCTTCTCTATACAGTGCTATAAAATCCCTCCTGGCCAGAGACAACATCCTGTTACCTGTAAAGGGTTAAGAAGCTCAGCTAACCTGGCTGGCACCTGACCCAAAGGACCAATAAGGGGACGAGATACCTTCAAATCTTGGAAGGGTAGGGGACAAAGGCTTTTGTTTGTGCTCTTTGTTTACGTGGTTATCTCATCTCTTGGGACTGAGAGAGGCCAGACAGAAATCCATCTTCTCCAACCCATCCTAATCCAAGTCTCCAATATTGCAATCAGTATAGGTAAGCCAGGCAAGGCGGATTAGTTTATCTTTTGTTTTATGTGAATTTTCCCTGTGTAAAGAGGGAGGTTTATTCCTGGTTTTGCCGAGAGGGGGATCCTCTGAGTTTTAAATCTGAATACCCTGTAAAGTATTTTCCATCCTGATTTTACAGAGGTGATTCTTTTACCTTTTCTTTAATTAAAATTCTTCTTTTAAGAACCTGATTGATTTTTCATTGTTCTTAAGATCCAAGGGTTTGGGTCTGTGTTCACCTGTATAAATTGGTGAGGATTATTATCAAGCCTTCTCCGGGAAAGGGGGTGTAGGGCTTGGGGAGATATTTTGGGGAAAGACGTCTCCAAGTGGGCTCTTTCCCTGTTCTTTGTTTGAAATGCTTGGTGGTGGCAGCATAAGGTTCAAAGACAAGGCAAAGTTTGTATCTTGGGGAAGTTTTTAACCTAAGCTGGTAAGAATAAGCTTAGGGGGTCTTTCATGTGGGTCCTCACATCTGTACCCTAGAGTTCAGAGTGGGGAAGGAACCTTGACAGGCCCCAAATAAGGACAGGGCAGGTTGGTGTTGAGCAGCAACAGGAATCTTCCACTGGATCCGAGCCTGCAGCAACTGGAGTCAATGGCGAAACGTCTATTGGATTTAGTGGGAGCATGATTGGATCCTTGCTAGGCAGCAAATTCCTCTCTGGGCCCAAACTCATGGAAAAATTGGCGGGGGGGAGGAGGAAATCTGTATTTGTTAAAGACAGGAGAACAGAATGTCTCAGTTTTACTAGTAATTCCGTGACACCCTAGCAAGCTGCCACGAGCACTAGCGGCATCCAGCAGTTGAGTAGAGGAAAAAATCACCCAGGAAGGCAGCCAAAGGGACAGACACAGTTCCAGATGCTGCAGCTGATATCAAGCGCATTCCAGCTGGCATATGAATCCCTGCAGCTGCCAGACATATCCCATGCGGAGCTAAGGGTGCCTTCCAATACTGGACCAGTGAAAGAGAAAAAATATCAATAGTGGCAGCAACTGTAGGAAGCATTGCCAAGTTAGGACAAAAATAACGCGTATGAGCTAATTTGCTTTGTAGTTCCTTTTCTATGTAGATGAAGCTACATTATGCCGTCAAGAAAGGAAATCCATATATCCAAATGCCCAGAGCAAGATGCTGGTCTCATTAGCACTACTCTAAAAATGGATTAAACTCCATAAACCTCAGATGGGTTACTCTGGATTCATGCTAGTTTAACTGAGAGAAAAATTTGGCCCATGGTGGTCATTTCTGACAGTTGTAGCTTTACCAAGTTGACAGTTGGTGAGAAGAAGGCTGTTTATTTAGATATTCATTTCAGACTAGACTAGAGAAGTAAGCAATAATCAGGAAGTACCTTTTATAGATCCCCTAATAATCTAGGATCCCAGACCCAAAAGCTATGATTCACTGGAGCAAGTTGTGGTCTGCTTCACACTGCTACAATATAAGTTTCCATTTCTTAAATTATACATTGTTGTCTAAGTAAAGCAGTTTAAAAATAGACTTTAAGCTTTCTCATCTTAACTAAAACCTTAGGGATATTTTTCAATGAATTTCAGGTAGAACACTTTAGATTTTTTCACTTCCGGTCAGTATAACTTCGAGCTGTTTACCTTCATCTGTAAGTGCAGGAGGGTGACTGTGGTGTTGAATAAAAGGCCCCTCTTCCCTGGCCAGAGCAGTTAGCTAAACTTTAAAGTCTTGCTGGGCTGCTTCTCTTCGGATGAGAAATCAGCTACATGAGTCAGGTATAATCTTTAATGTAATCTTTTATTTATAAAAAATGTACACAAAGTCCTGATTCCCTGAACAGGGTAGAAATAGGGTGATCATTTTGGCCAGGACAGTCCCTTTTTTAAGCCCTGTCCTGGCCGTTCCGACTTTTTTGGCAAAACTCTCTGCATTTGTCCCATTTGCTCTTGCTAACTGATGATCTGTTGGCAAGAGCAAACAGGACAAATGCAGTTTTGCCAAAAAAGTGGGGTGTGACCCCTAGCAGGGCACAGAGGAACATGAAGGGGGTGGTGGGCAGAGCAACAACGCCAGCCCTATGCGGTAGGAAGGGCTTGGGAGAGGGGCTGGCCAGCCCTGTGCACAATGGGTAGAAGGGGCCTCAGGCTGGCCCCAGATGGGGGGAGCGGGGGACCTTGGGTCAGCCCCATGCGGTGTCCTAGTTTCCCTTTGGGAAAATATGGTCACCCTTCCTAGGTAGAAACAAACAGCAGGCAGTTTCCTTGCTCAGAAATTCCCAAGTCTGTCACTCCAATGAGGTCTGTGTCCAGCAAATCCTATCCCTCGACTTCCTCTCAGGACTCAGAACTCCTCCAGCATACACAGCCTGCTCTTGATATCCTAGCCCCTATGCCTGCAATCAGGAAATCCCTCTGTCCACACAGTTTAGCGCTCACCTGCCATGTAGCCTATTGCCTTGGGGGCGTGGGATGGGAGCACTTCCATTGTCTGAAGCTGCTTCTACTACGTAATAGGGCTTCATGCTATTTCTGTTGAACCAGCAAGAGTTTGGCACACCCTGTGTTCCAGAAACATCTTCATGCCAGCTGGCAAGGGGGCACAGAAAGGATGTATAGGGATCACAAAGATCTCCTGTGTCTGGTATTCACCATACACTCTTTTGGTGAACTGTATCACACTGATCAGCAGTAGCAACTCAAAACACGTGTAAGGATGTTGTGTAAGGAGTTAAGTATATACACTGAAAATCACATTCTTAAGGTCTGTGTCTAGGCACTGGTCACCAGGAAAGGTGAAAAACGAGCAAGAAATGTTCATCTGGCTGTTTACATGTAAATTAAGTATTGTATGACTTACATTGGCCTCCAATCACCAGTCTGAACCAAATGATGATGGACTGGGAATCTCTTTTCAAAGTTAGGTAAGAGGAAGAATTAAACAATGGAGGAGTTGGGGAGGGGAGGAATGGGAAGGATTCTATCTTGAGCTGCATATGGAAGGTTTGTTCTGATATATTTCGGGGATGAAGAAGACAACCTAGGAAGTAAATGGCCAGCAAGTTTTCTTCATGAAAGAGGGGTCTCCTCCAGGCTTGGTTGAAAATGCTGGTGAGAACTTTGGGTGACACAAGCTTCTCTAGACAGGAGGATAACTTGTTAGTTCATTTTAGCCTCTATAACAGTGATGGGCAACCTGCGGCCCATCAGGGTAATCCGCTGGCAGGCTGCCAGACAGTTTGTTTACATTTGCATGGTTGCCTGCAGCTCCCAGTGGCATCAGTTCGCTGTTCCTGGCCAATGGGAGCTGCGGGAAGGGGCGGCAAGCACGTCCCTGTGGCCCGCACAGCTTCCTGCAGTTACCATTGGCCAGGAATGGTAAACCGCAGCCATGGGGAACTGCCGGCAGGCTTGCAAATGTAAACAAACTGTCTGGTGGCCACCAGCGGATTACCCTGATGGGCCGCAGGTTGCCCACCACTGCTCTAGAAAGTGTTTATGATTTTTATTTTTTATGTAACCATTGGTTTCCAATGCTCTTACTCACTATCACTTGAATATCTATTGGGTTTTTTTATTTTGTAACTTAGATATATTTATAGTGAAAAACAATACTAATCTGCTGGTGTGTAGGGTTCCTTTGGGAACATCAGGCCTGCTAATTCTGTGAGTGTTCAGTAGATAAGGGACTGGACACTACAGAGAATGCTTCGAGGACACAGAGTTTGGTGTGTGTTTATCACTAATGTGTAAAGAGGATGAGGCCTGGAGGGGAATGCTTGTTTTGCCAGTGACAGGTGATTTGAGGGAGCTGACCCCCGACAGGCACCGACAAGACTTCCTCCCACTAAGGGCAATTGGTGGTGAGGGCCTCGCAACCATGGGTACTCCTGGGGAGTGTTTCTCACCTAGTAGTTTTAATCTGTGATTGTCTTTGGATCCAAAACTCCTTAGTACCTTTCATCCTATCAATACATTTTCCAAGGATTAGCCTGATTCCTCTGAAAATAAATGTCAAAATATTGATGAGTACTATAGGATTTGTATTCCCAAATGGATCTAGAGACAGCACCAGTGGAATAAATCCCAGATCTAAGCATGGCTCAAGGCTCTAGGGCTCAATTATTTAGGCTTCTAAGTGTTCCAAAAACTCCTGTTGAGGATCTGGGCCTAAATGCCTGTCTGCAACAGCAGATGTTGCCCTTAATTCTGTGTACTTGTATCGGCTTTTGGACTTGTACATGCTTCTTATTTAAGGTTGCTCACCTCCATAGCCAGATGCTAGGCACCCCAAACATAGCCCATCTCTGGCTCCCCTCTTCTATCTTATGTTGTACGTGTTTGTCTAATTGTTCACTGTTTTTTCTCTCTTGTGTTAAATGTTTCTTTTTATTGTTTGTTTATGGGTTACTATCTTTTTTTTTTGTCTACTAGAAACATTTGTCTCATTTGTATTTGTACTTTCCCTAACTGAACACACAGCCCCTCTTTCACTTTATTACCATATTAACTTTGTTAGTGATCCTGTGCATAAGGACAAGCTGCTTTCAAGGAATTCATAATGGATTCCAGTGGAAGAAGGCAACAGATTGGCTGATGTTAAATTGCCAGTAATGAGGGGTACTGACCAAAATCTTTCCCCAAAACTCAAATGGACTCTGAGCCAACAGCTTTTAATAATACTTTATAAGAAAAAGAACTCTTGATATTTGAAAGCTTTTGATTAGTTTGTTATTCCATTATTTTCATTTTTCTGTCTAGTGCCTGAGGCGCTCTCTGCTTCTGCCCCTCAAGCATTTGTAAAGGGTCCCTCACTTAGCATTTAGGCACCTAATTTCAACAAATCATTTATTGCTTGTCTGTGAAGCAGCTATTCATTCTGATCTTTCTGCAATATGGAGGGTGCAGGTCTTCAGAGAGTGAAATCTGACGTCTGCATGTGCCCGCACACCCCCCCGCCATGGAGTGGAAGGAGACAGGCTTACTATTAGGGGCAGACCTCTCAGAACAATTCAGCTTATAGATTTTTGCTTTTAGATTCAGTTTTTGAAAGCTGAAAACCTTAATACAAAAAGTTTTCAGGTTTCAGCTTTTTGTCATAATAAACCTCCAAAATCTGTTGTGGAAAATACATTTTCTGAGCAGCTCCCCCTACTCCCCTGTGTCCTGCCTCTCTGCTCACCAAGCCTCATTCTGAGTTGCAGGGCCATGTCTCCTGTATGGAAAAGACTTAAGTAAGGCTGATGTGTGACTTTGGGAAGGTCAATTCTCCACTCTGTGTACTAGATGTTACCTGATGTGAAAAGAAGACGACACTATCCAGCTCACAGGGGTGTGCTGAGGATTAATTCATTAGTGTCTCAACAGCCCTTTGAGCTACTCCGATGGAAGGCACAACAGAAATACAAAGTACTATGATTATATTCACTTCATTCCCTCTAAGCAGCCTGTATCAAAATGCTGCCAAAGAAAAGCCTGGCTGGATCAATGGTTGAATGGAATGCTCTGCCCTCTAGTGTTGGGCTAACAACTAAGAAGTTCAAAAAAGATTCCAGTGGGTGTGTAACATTTGCCATTCTTCCAGATCTGATATTGGATCTGATGTATGTGTTGGAAGAGACGACTTCCCCCAGTCCAGCTGTATTGTTTTCGTTATGAACTGCCTTCCAAGAACAACACTGCAGCTTGCTCTGCTTTGCGCCTGTTGGCTCTGAAAGCTTCTGCACAGTGCAATAGGAAGGTGGAAATAATACAAATATAAAAATGAGCAAATTTCATTTTGCTCCCGAGCTTCAGGATTTCAATACTGTAGCAATTCTATTTATATCACATTAGGCCCAAATGACCTCTACAGAAACAGAGCCACATCATTACAAGTGTTGTGTGAGAGAGAGTTAGTGGTTAACATGATGGGACTGCAAATCATGTCTGCTCAGTTAGATTCCTGGTCATACCACTGAGTCAAAGAAACAGAGGAATTTGGACCGATACAACAGGGGAAGGGGACCTGGATAAGTGACCGGGGAAAGGAACAGCCAGAGGAAAGGAACAAACAAGGGAGAATGAGGGTTGTTAGAATGGGGTTGAGCGGGGGGAAGAGAGAGAGTTGTAATGGCCGAGTGGGGTGGAGTGTTGGGAAGGGAGAGAAAGAAAATGAGGCATATGGAAGTGGAGAGAAGAGGAAAGGATTTGAGAAATGGATGGGAAGGAGGTCTGACCTAAGAAGAAAAAGGGGGCGGGGGGAAATGGGGAGAGAAAATTATTGGACTGAAGGGAAGGATATTATAGGTACAGAGAGGGAGGGAAATGGGTTGGGAAGGAAGAGAGAATGGGGGTCAGATAGCAAAAAATGGGGAAACAATCTCATTGAGGATATTGCATCATAGACTTAAAGATATTGGGGTGGGAGGTCAGATGGAAATGGATGGGCAGAAGAGAAACAGGGTTATAGATAGAGTAATGGGAGGAGAAGCATAGAGGATGAAGAAAGACGGAAAGGGGAGAAGAGAAAATGGGAAAAACAGGAGAGGGGAAATGGACGGAGAGAAAATGGAGAATTAAAGATAAAGTGGAGGATTAAAGAAAATGGAATAAAGAATGAACCGGAAAGAGCAAGGGAACACAGACAACTTTCCAACAGTTACATATTCATTCCTGCCTATTTTTTTTACAGATGGCTCTCAGGATATTAATTTTCTACTTCTAGCACTCTTATGCTCTGTGACAGATGAGCCCCGCATGTAGGAAAGTTTCCTCTAATATGGAGCAAAATGCCTGCAAATTGGCATATTTCCTGGGAGACACAGGAGATATGAAGAAAGGAGAACAACAGATTCTTCTGTAAATACAATAATTATAACCACAGGTTCATACAGTAGTCAAAGGCATTTTAAAAATTATTCTAGTATTTGTCCTTTTAACTGTCACTGTGGAGGAAAAGGAATTTATTACTGTAATGAACTGGATGGCATGTATTGTACCACTGGGCTCTACTGTGTGGAATTACAACTGCTCATTTGTGTCATAGGCCTTATACTGCTAATAGCAAATTGAGATTTTTCTTTACCTCATGTAGTGTACAGGTCTGTGCATCAAGGACCTAATCCAAAGCCTGCTATTGAAGTCATTTTGGACCAAGTCCTGAGTTGGAGTATCTGATTTCTATCCTTGAACACTGACATTCCAAGTGCCCATGCTATGCAATGCACTGACAGCTACTAAGTACTTAAGTGGTTGTGGGCTTATTAAATTGTGATATCAAAGTTAAAACCCAACAAAGCAATGGGATATAAAAATGTACTTTGCAATGTATTACAGGGTGGAGAAGCAAATTTATTTTGTCAGAAACTTAGTTACAAATACTTTTACTTTGTAGGCTGGGCCTGTCAGTCAGTTTGAATCAAAAATAACTGTTTTCACTGCACCCTCTAGAAGAGCAAGCATAGGGTTATATTATGAATGCAATGGGCAGACAAAGTGGATTAGAAATGACAGTTGACCAATCCAACAGGCCAGATGGGAGACTGCGAGTAGGAGAGAGTCAAGGCATATGTGAAACAAGACATTGAAGGGATTCAGTTTGCAGATAAATTACTGTAAGTCAGGGAGCCAGACAAGTTTAGGCATTTTCTAAATGAATGCATAGAGGAGTCAAGAGACATATGTCCATTCTCAATGTGCTCCACTGAGGACTTGAAGTAGAGGATCATGTTGGCAGTGGGTCTGGCTGAGAAATGTCAAATTTAGAATGTTTCCAACAAAACTTACTTCTCTGCCCCAGCCCAACCTGCCACTCCAACCCACCTGCCTACTGTAAGTGAAGATGAGAGGACAGGCTGGGGAAAGAGGGAGTTCTGAGAAGGGGGAAAGCTGGAACAAGATGACTCTTGTCTTGTCTTCATTAAAGTCTTGACCTGCCTTGCATCACAGTCACTAGAAGTCCTCCTTGCATTTCACACAAGGCCAGGCAATCTCCAATCTGTGAATAAATTAGCTTGTTCCTAGGTGACATCCACCTGGAAATTAACTAGTTTCCAGAAGATTAAGGTTCCTATTTGGCTTTTCCCATTTCAAAAGTCTGAAAAAAGGAAGGGAAATCAGAATTAAAGGCCCCCAATTTCCCCTCTCCCCTGCTGAGATATTGCCAGATTCTCAGAGAACACACCCTGTGTATATCAGCAGTCCTGTAAGAAACTAATCACCATGGGGCAGCTTTGAATGTCCCACTTGGTGAGTTTTACAAGTTCCCTAAATGCTAATTTAGCATTGGTTTTAATCTTGAATCTTTAAAGCACTGAGTGATCTTCAAATGTTTAATTCATAATTTACCCTATGAATAAAGTGTGGGAAAGAAAGATCACATAAAAGACAAATGTTTATGGCAATTTCTATGGAGGATTGGTTCAGTTCTTCAGACACTGTCTACAGAAATACTCAGCTGAAATTCTATTGGAAAAATCTTGCAAAGAAATAGAGAATAGCTCTGTGTGTGTGTGTGTGTGTGTGTGTGTGTGTGTGTGTGAGGTGAGGTGAGGTGAGATGACAAGCCTATCTGAGTGATTACATTGCAGAAAAAATTCCCAGTCATGGTACAGCACAAATGATCCATAACCATTTTTCATAACCATTGTATTGTGTTTTTCCTAATGGCTACAAACAGGCATATTGCCAACACCACCAATCATACTTTAGGACTTTTGACATAGGCTGTTTATGATACCTGGAATGAATGAAGTCAACAAATGGTACAGTCAGCTGACTTATACTACTAGGCACAAATTGCTCAAAGGCACTTCTCCATTGAATGGAGTTATACTGCTATGGAATTACTATACGTTCAGTGTGTTGAAATGATAGCTTTAATAAATACTAGCAAATTTTATAGATAATTACTCTTCAGTATTTAGAATGTTGTTTACTTTATGCTGCAGCTACTATATAGAGATTCATGTTTTAATGTCACCTCTGAACCTCATTTGCCTATTTGAAGAAATATATAAATCAATATGTATTGACATATATGACATACACTGTACAAGAGAATATATATGATGAAAACATTCACAGGGACAGTAGTTAGAATCCACTTTCCAAAAGGAAAGTGGTGCAGCTAGAATAATGCTAGCGTGAGGATCCTGGGATAAATATCATTGTAGAAAGGGTTTTATATTGTAAAATTCTGCATGTAGCAATCACTTTTCAATCTTATTTGAATTTGTGCTCGTGGTTGTACTTGTATTGAGTGTACATTTGGTAATAGATATAGCAAGTAGGCTAGATGAAAATTTTCTCTCAGAACTATTGTTTCTGTGTTTGATTAAATGAACACTTTCACAGAAATTGTCTGATTTCCTTGAAAAAAAAGTTTAAATGGAAAACTGAAAACCTGAAAAACAAAATTTTTCAAAAGCTTTTTTTGGTGTAGGGCTGACCTCTTTTTGATGGGTCTCATAGTAGCAGCCATATCAGTCTGTATCCGCAAAAAGAAAAGGAGGACTTGTGGCACCTTAGAGACTAACAGATTTATTTGAGCATAAGTTTTCATGAGCTACAGCTCACTTCATCGAATGACGGTTAGCCAAAATTTTTGGGGGCAGGAGGTTCCAATTTTTTGTTTTTTCCAGCAGTTTTCAACAAGTTCTAGTACCAAGTATTGTGTAATTCACGGCTATGTGAATAACTGGGTTGTTTTTTTTCCATCAATAGTTCCAAAAAACTGGTGGGGAGTGTGTCACTTTGGGTTGACCTGAAATATTTTTTAAAACCTTTTTGATAAACCAAAATGTCAGAAAAATTAGTTTTGGATTGAACTAAACATTTTGTTACACCAAATATGAAATATTTGCTTTTGATTTCAAGCTTTTTTTACTTTTTTTTTTAATAAAAAGGAAGGACATTTTGAAACAAAAAGTTGGCTTGAATTGAAAAATAAAAAGGTTTCACTTTGAAAATGTCAAAACAAAATGTTTTGATTTTATTTTTCAGAATTTGTTTTTTTTAAAGAAACAATTCAGTGAATTTGACCTGAATTTGCAAAATGTATCCGCTCACTGAGAAAAAGTTTCAGTTGAAAAATTTCGTCCACTGAATGTAAGTGTAGGAATGGCAGCTACTCCTTTAAGAGATGGTGAGGCACTTTTGCTGCTGTTGAGAAACCCAACCTGCCTCCATCTCTAGCATGGGGAAGCTCCAGCTGGTAGGAAACTCTGTTAAAAGAAAGGTCAGAACTCAAGTAATAAAGTTATCGTTCAAGGGCCAGATTTTCAAATGGTCTTTGCACCTCGCACCTCCCAATGTGAAATCTGTGGTCAATGTGCTGAGTGTCTTGAAAAAATCTCCAGAAACAAAATCTCTTCCTTGAAGGTGTAATGTTAAGCCACTTCCCAGCATATAAACTGTACTAAGTGAATTATAGCTGAGATAAAGGGACGAATGGGAAAAGAACGGTAATAGCAAAGGAGCAAGGTTAATAAGAGGGGAGGGAGGAGGGAAGAACTGTACCCTTTGATGATTCATCTGGGTATGTTTGGCTCCTAAGCATCACTTCTGTTTACTGACTCAGAAATAGCTTTGTTCACTTAATAACACTGACAAGGTTATTGGGCCTTAAAATTAACCCACCACAAGATTTCATCCTGGTCTTCTGGATCTTTCTTTAATGATGTCAGCAACGTTAATAAACCATCTGGGCTACAGCATTACATTAAAAATAAAACTCGCCTGTCTACTGACTGTAAATAAAGCTTATTGTACTTGTGCTGACTCCTATCTTCAGATCCTCACAGTGAAGTATGTGTACACACAGTCATGTGCTTGCATGCATACACATGTGTGCACACACACAAATGCACACTTATTCACATGTCCGTACATGAACATGCAGATGCTGTCTCCTACCAGAGGCCCTGATGCTGACAGTGGATGCGTGCACATGTATGCACATGTGTATATGCGTGCACACTCATGTGCACACAAGTAAAGAATGAAAGCCATATGGGATGATTCCCAGAGGTCCTGAACACAAACAACGCCCATTGACCTCAGTAGGACTTCTGAGGTTTCAGAACTTCTGAAAATCAGGGCAATAATGTGATGCACTGAAAAATCAGTCAATCTGGCAAAAGTAGCTCTCACCTGACCAACACCCACTTTCAGATTACATGGGCCTTCCATAGGTCTTTACTTAAGTGATGAGTTCAGAATTTGAACCCACTCTGTACTGCAAAGACATGCATTTTCCTGCTCTGATGTATCTGTGCTAGTCTGGTTGGCACTAGAATGGGGCTACCTATAAGTCACAATGTGCTTAAGTGCTTTGCTGGATTGGGGCTCGGGTCTGCCATTGCCACATTCCCTCCTCCCTAGGCTTTTATTGCTCTTGTTTCTGCACAGGACATGAGAGCATTTGGCCCATAGCATACTTGAGCCAGTTTGCACAGGAAATCACATGAAGTAGGCAAACTACACCATTAACACACAGACACTATATAATATATAGGTGTGTATATAAAACTCTCCTCTGTTTTTTCCACCAAATGCATCCGATGAAGTGAGCTGTAGCTCACGAAAGCTTATGCTCTAATAAATTTGTTAGTCTCTAAGGTGCCACAAGTACTCCTTTTCTTTTTGCGAATACAGACTAACACGGCTGCTACTCTGAAACACAGACACTATGAAATTGAACCATGTTGGATCATGGACCAGCAGTTTTTTAGCTGAATGGGGGACAAACTTGGTGCAATGGTAAGTTTGGACAAGAACAAATTGTTCATCATCATCATCATGTTAGCTAAACATTCAATGTTAGCAAGAGAACAAATAAAGCTAGAGAGGTAAGACGAACTTCACTCCCCTAGTTGCAAGCACACTAGTAAAACTGGCAAAAATGGTGGGATGAAGCAGAAATTCTTTATTGAGGCAATTGACGCTCTTATTGGCTTTCTTATTGAATCACAACAAACTTTCATGGGTTAAAGAAATAAGAAGGGATAGTGTAGCAAAAATATTTGGAGCTTGATATTACTGGCTTCCTTTCTTGGATTATTATGGAACTGTGCGTATAAGTATGTTAACTGTCATCAACACGCTGGGATGTCTGAAACAGATGAGAACAATGTGACCCCAATCATTCCCAACCAAAGCTGATTGCAACACATATGGTCTTATATATTTCAAAAGTATGTTCGGATTCTATAGTTCATCCATGAGAAAGAGGAGCATGCAGCCTGAATGGATTAATAGTTCAGATTTTAGATTTATTTGACAATCTGAAAATCATTAACTTGGTGAAGATTTTTTTTCTGCATTCTAAATTTTTGTTTTGTTTTTGTTTTTCTGATTAAAAGCCCATATTTAAATCATTTCTGAGAAAAATTTGTAACTGGCAAACAGCTTTTCAGGACCCTCAAAATGTAATTGTGTGTGAGCTCTCTTTCTTGGTTCTGCAATATTTAATTAACCAGTATTAGCCCCAGTGCGATGCTGACATCATTGGGTACATTGGTGTACTGGGAAATAATAATAGTAATAGGTTTCTGGATGCTGGAGGAATTAGGGGACTATGCAGGAGGGATTGTGGGAGAGTTAAGAATTTGACCTCTCCTCCAGCAATCCTTGGGAGCATGCAAGGGATGTGCAAAAATCATCTGCAATACTCCAGTTTGGAACAGTGCTAGGAACTCTGGGATGCATGCCAAGAAGGCATTCCTGCTTAAACAATTGAATGGAGCAGAACCTGGGGCAGAACATATAGTGTGAATACTATATGTGTATGCAATGACTGCTAACTAGCACAATTTAAGTACCATCAAGGTAATTTTGGAGTGTGGAGACACACTTTCATGCACAAACAAGGGGGTTGGATTGGGCATTACTTTTGTGTGTGATGTACTAATGTTTTTTTTTTCTTGGTTACAATCTGTCTCTGCAAGCTGCAGGATAACAGCTCAGAGTGCAGCAGCTGAAAGAGAAATAAATACATTCTAAGTTGTGGTAGTTCTTTAATTTCGCTTCTGTCTTCTTTGCTTTTCCCCAAACCCTGTTCTGCTAGTTCACATAGAGCAGCATGTGGCACGGGTGAGTTGGGGGGGCTGGTTAAGGAAGTGGAGCAGCTAGAAGTAGAAGATTTGAGCAGGGGAAAAGTGTGTGTGTGTGAGATCAGAGGGAAAGTGGAACAGACATTAGGAGTGGGAAGTAATCAGGAACTAAGGAGGGATGGGGAAGAAAGATGAGAAGCAGCCAGGAAATAGGATGAGGAAGGGGAGTGAAGATGAACCAAAGGATGGGAGAGAAGTAGTGAAAATTGGTGATGAAGAAGAGAAAACATAATACTCTGTAATTTCACAGTGGCTGTCACCCAAGGATCTCAAAGCACTTTAGAGATATTAATGAATTAAGACTTATAACAACCCATGAGGAAGTAAATGTTATTATTCCCATATTAAAGATAGGGAAACGGGTGCAGAGAGGCTATGTGATTTATCCAAGGTCACACAGAAAGCCTCTGGCAGTGGTGAATACGATCCAGATCTCCTGAGTCCTAGTTCTGTCTCTTAACCACAGGAATACTACCTCTGCTAGGGTATGAGGATGGGAGCTTGGGACTGTCCTGGGGAGTGGTTATCTCTTCTCTCTACTTCCCTCAGGGATGGGTAGATGAATTGCTGGCTGATGAGTGGGGAAGAGGGGGAGTCAGAGTTGTGGGCATGGGTTCAGAGGAGAGAACATAGAAAAGGCCACAATTGATAGAATAGACTTCAAGTTTTGGGCCCAAAGGGTCACATCCAAAGCTTATGGCAGTCACTGACTTCCATGGGCTTTGGGATTAGGATTCCTAAAGGGGAATTAGAAACAGTGGAAAGAAAAAACCCTTCAATTTTCTTTCTAAAAGTACATGACAGTGTTCTTTTAAAGGACTTTGCCCTCATGAACTTGAAGTGCATGTGAAACTATTTTTCATTTTATTGACCTTCTGTCATAGAGTCTTTGTCCTTGATTTTTGTATGCAGAGTTGAGAAGTTGTGATCTGAGCACAAAGCAGGCCAAGTGCAAAAAGAACAGCTGAACACATCAGTAAAATAAAAATAGACCAAGTAGCAGCTTGGTGTGGGGGACACTGAAACCCTCCAGTCTTATTCATCGTACCTCTTAGTTCAGAAAATCTTAGACATTTGAGATGAGGGGGGAAATACTCCTGTATATTCTGTCTGACAAACATCATGCAGTGAAAAGGATACTATTTCTTTAGAAATGTATATCTATTAAAAAAGGAGCCACTGTCGGTAGAGATTATAAAGTTTTGTTCAGTTTTGTTTTCTTGAAAATATTATGAGATAGCTGTACCAGTTATTTTCCTTGCATGCTTCTAGCATATTAGAGAAAATACCATTGAAGTCACTTACTCCATCCTGCTGGCAATGAGGTATATTCTACAGTGCTCTCTGGTGCTTCGGTTTTACCTTTTAGGCCACTGAACTTCCACCATGCCCTTTACGAGTTGCGACGAACTGACACAGGTGAATCCAGATTTGGATCCATATGTGGCAAAAGCTAGGATTCAGGGCAGGAATTTTTATCTGAATCCCGACAGCAGAGTTGATTTGAATTTGGCAACAAAATGAAAATGAAGTATTCCCTAGAAATTGTGCAAGGGCTTCTAGAACTTGTATTTCCAACAGGCAGCAACTGTAATGATTCCTGCCCTGTGGGAGGGTGTGAAGGTGGGCAGGGTGAAAACAGGTATGTGTGTGAAGTAAGCTACTAGATCCCAGAAGCTCCCTATGTGATTGGACACTCCTGGCCTGGGCTAGAACCTCTTAAAGCAGCAGGCAGCTGGGACCGCTGGATAGTTCTGAAGATAAGTGGTATCAGAGTTGCATGCCCAGCTTTTCCCAGGTTGGTCTGTGTGCCCTGTCTTAGAAGATAAAAATGGTGAATGAAGATGAGAGCAATAGTGAGAGAGGGGCCTGAGTGAGTGCGGTCTTTTTCTGTTTCTGAATTCTGGAGGTGACACATGTCCTTTTCCAGGTTTTTTAATTGGTTGTTGTTAAACCTGGAAGATGGATCTGGTGTTTCTGATCCCAACCCCCCCAAAGTAAACATTTTTAGATCAGAATTCCAAGATGGGCTCTAGTTGGGAGATTGTTCTATGGAATGACAGATCTGACTGTCAGGAAGTTTTTCTTAACTTTCAGCCTGAATTTCTCTTTTCTTAATTTCATCTCATTATTCCTGGTTAGATTTTTAGCTGTGTTACATGTTGTTAGTATCACATTGTTGATAAGAGAGAACAGGGGATTTCCTTCTATCACCTCCTGGATTAGGTAGGAGGAAAGACAAACTTCCTTGAGCAGGACAGGACATGTCCCATCACAAATACAGTTCTGTTGCAGGTTAAGTATCAAAATCTGTCCCGAATCTTGTCGTCCCAGCCAGTATGTACAATATTGCTTTGCTAGACATGTAAAATTATAACAGAACTATCATTGCATACTTTTTAGAGCTGGGAGTAATACACCTTGGGAAGAACAGGCAATGGGAATATGCTTAAAAGGGTGATGGAAGGAAGTGTGGGATGGGGGGAAGGACGCTGATAAAATCAGGTTTCCATGTTAGCTTGTTTTTCATTACACTTCTGGGAATATTGCTGTGGTTCACTTCTGCAGTCAACAGGAAGACTGTAAACATATTTGTTTGGGGCATGGAAAAATTCTGAGGGAAAAAAGCCAAACAAGTATAGATTAGACCAAAACAGATATATTAGTGGGTTGCCCGCTATTCACTCTTTTTGTCCTATGACAACAGGCCACTGGCCTTGAATGATTCCTGTTCATGCTAAACTATCTGTTTGATCTTGTTTTTAGCTGTGACACTCCTGGTATCTTTCCCAGACCTGAAGAAGAGTTCTCTGAAAGATATTATGTCACTCACCTTGTCTCTCTAATATAGACCAGTGGCAGCTGACATTTAATTTGTCTATAAAAAATGACCTTGAAAAAAAGAGTTATCCTGAAGAGGGAGGTCTGACCGTGGCAGACCAGGTGCCAGCTCTTGCCAAGGCTTTAGACCTAAGCCGAGTACTGGCAAATTCATTCCTGGAACCCAATCCAGCTCTCCTGTGTGTTAGTATGGTTAAGATGGGTATTAGAATTATAACAATATGTTTAGACTTTGTGAAATGTTTTTTAATTGCTACATGTATTAATCCTACTTATAAGATCTGTATCTCATGCTATAAGATAACACGTTAGTGTTTGCTATGTAGCTGTAAAAGGTTTGTTCTGAACTATATATGTAGGGCTCTACCAAATTCATGGTCCCTTTTAGTCAATTTCACAGTCATAGGATTTTAAAAATTGTAAATTTCATTATTTCAGCTATTTAAATCTGAAATTTCAGTGTTGTAATTGTAGGGGTTCGGGCCCAAAAAGGAGTTGTGTGTGTGTGTGAGGGGGGAAGGGGTTGCAAGGTACTGCTACCCTTATTACTGCACTGCTGCTGCTGGTGGCGGCGCTGCCTTCCAATCTGGGCAGCTGGAAAACAGAGCCACGGCCAGCAGCAGCGCAGATGTAAGGTTGGCATGGTATGGTATTTCCACCCTTCTGCGCTGCTGCCTGCAGAGCTGGGCCCTCAGTCAGCAGCTGCCACTATCTGGCCGCCCAGCTCTGAAGGCAGCAGAGCCGAAATAAGGATGGCATGGTACGGTATTGCCACTCTTACTTCTGTGCTGCTGCTGGCAGGGTGCTGCCTTCAGAGCTGGGTGCCTGGCCAACCACCGCTGCTCTCCCGCCACCCAGCTCTGAAGGCAGCGCAGAAGTAAGATTTCAAGGCCTGTGATGCATTTTTCATGGTCGTGAATTTGGCAGGGTCCTACATGTAACTCACCAAACAAGAAAAAACTTTGCCTAGTGCTAAATGCTAAATCCTTATGAATGGTAATTTCTCTTGCCCATCAGGAAGGACTATCAAAACAGAATGGGCCATTGTGGGATGTCACATTACAAAGACTTTTGCACGTAGCCTTTGCAGGGGAATTTAGCAAAGGGCTTGTCCCATCAGCTTGAATTCTGGAAGAAGGAAATAAAGATAGCTGACATGAAAATTCTTCATCTCTTTGCTGCTTGGACTCTCTCAGGGTTGGAGCTAGGAAACAGAAGCAGAGATCTCTAGGGTCAAACTGGGTTAGCCCTAAAAGACATTCAGTGCTGCCAGATTGCTACAACTCTGTGATATTTTAGAACCACAGAATGTAACTCATTTGTGTATGCATGTTTGCCTGCTTTAACCTGTAAATAACCCATTTCTTTTTCCTAGTTAATATATCCTTAGTTGGTTTACTATAGGATTGGCTACCAAGTGTTGTCTTTGGTGTGAGATCTGAGGTACAAATTGACCTAGGATAAGTGACTGGTCCCTTGGGACTGGAAGCAACCTGAATCTTTTGTAATCTTTGGTGTGTGGCAACCAACTATCACCGAGTCCAGCTTTCCTGGGTGGCAAGATAGTCTGGAATGCCCAAGGGGACTGTCTGTGACTCCATGGTAAGACTATTATAGTGCTTCACCGTATACAACCACTCTTGTTACTGGGTTGGTGAAATCTAATTATAGAACATATCCCCAGTTTGGGGTCTCTGCCCTGGTTTTTTGACAGTCTGCCCTGAGACTGGCACTCAGGGTCATGAGGCCCTCCAGATAGTGGGACAGAGGTTTGTATGTTCTGCTGGGCAAATGTATAAAAACAGACCTCATCTGTGGGAAGCGGACACGGGACTAGCTTGGAGGCACTCTGAGAGTTTTATTGCGTATCTGTGTTCCCTCACACCTGAAACTGCTCCTTTCTCCTCTTAATGGCTACATCGTCATTTTCTTGGTAACATTTATATTACAATGGGCATTTCACAAAACAATCACATGCTCCATACTCACCTTAGCACTCTTCATGCCATGTTTTACTCCCTTGCCCCATAAGTCAGCTGCCCCCTCTGTTTGCCACACTAATTCGCTCCTCTAATATGCTGGGCCTTTCTATGGCATGCTGATACTACACCTTAAGGTTTCCTCATTCATACATTCACTCATTCATTCATCTCTAGCTCTGCCAAACCTAAACAACATTCAGCAAATAGCTAAAGACCCCTAAGGACCCCATCACAGCATATCTCTGCCCAGAGTCTCAGCTGGTATAAATTGGTGCAACTCCCTTGAAGTCGATGACTTACACCAACTAAGGTATCTGGCCCCTTCTCTTTACCTGTGTATGGGGCAGTGCAGAGGCTTACCCCCATTCCCTCCCCCCCATAAGAGAGGATTTGATGGTTGGGGGTAAGTCTGGGCACCACGCTCCCAGGATTCCCAACTCCCAGAAGTATGATGAAGGCTGTTTTCTGCTGGTCGCCTGGCAACATCAGTATCTGACAATACCTGCCAGCCAGGTACATGGTGATCACACCTGAGATTTTCTGGCACTTTTACTTAAGTCTTATTCAGGCCATTCTCTGTGTGCTTTTATCTCACTTAGGGATGAGATCACTCTGCAGCCTCTGCCTTCCCTCTACCGGAAGCTCAGCCAAGACAAAGACACAAAGTTTACAGATGTAACCCCTCTACAGTAAATGGCATCTGTACTTAAAATCAGGTGACTTATCCAGTCAGACATGACAGTTAAGTGCATTTCTGGGTGATTATAGCACTCTGTGATTTGGTATTATACAGCACACAGATAAATGCCAAGTAGCAATAACCACTCAGAGTACAATAGCTCCCTGAAACAAATTGTCTAGGGTGTATTAGTGATATGACATACAAAAATATAAATACATCATATAAGGTACACTGTCTCCCTCTAGGTATACCTAATAAGGCTGTAAATCCGTCAGGGAGTGATGGTGATATAACAAGCCATGATGCAATGTCCCAAGGACCCCTGAGTAGAATCTCTGTGTATTTTGGAGCTAACACTTGCTTTAAAAAATTCCATATCTTTAATTTATGTCTTTTTTTCTTCCTCCCCTTCCTCTCTTGTCTCTTTCCCCATTCTTTGCCTCTCTCACACATTTTGGATTCCTGACAATCTAAATGGCAAACTTATTTAAATTCCAAAAAAGTACATAATAGGCTTCTTGGGATACCTTTTGTCATGACAGTATATATGAATAATAATGTTAGAAGCAGATGTTTTTACTGAGTCGAGTGTAGCCTTTTGCTCTGGAACTGGAAGACGGTCAGCCAGCACCAATTGTGTCCTAAGGCCGAAAGCCATTTCGTAACTCATATTTAAGGACTGATGGCTGAAAATGAGGAGAATCTTCATAGCCTTCCCATGCTGAGCATAGGGCAAGCAAGTCAGTTTCTATGAACATGCAAGTATGGCCACAAATTTCATTTTGTTCCCAGAACATATCCTCACATGTGTCCATACATGACTTTGTATGCACTGAAACAGGCCAAAGACAAGCATTTGTTCTGATTGAATATTTGTCCCAGGATCTGATTCCTGTGCAACTATTGCTAATACTATTGATAACAGTCCTGAGACTTATTTAATAGATTCATAGGGTTTAAGGCCAGAAGAGGCCTTTAGATCATCAAAACACAGGCCATTAAATTTCACCCAGTTTCTTCAGTATTGAGCCCAGTAAGTAGCATTTTGGCTAAAGCATATCTTCCAGTGTGGCATCGAGTCTTGATCTGAAGATATCAAGAGCAAGTCACTTGATAGTTTGTTCCAATCGTTAATCACCCTCCAATAGTTAATCACCTGTTAAAAATTGTACCTTAATTCTAACTTGTGTTTGTCTGGCTCTAACCACTGGTTGTTATGCCTTTCTCTGCTAGATTAAAGATCCTTTTAGTATTCAGCATTTTCTCCTTATGAAAGCACATACACCCTATGATCAAGTCGCCTCAATCTTTTTGAATGAGCGAAAAAGATTGAACTCCTTATGTCTCTCATTGTAAGGCATTTTCTCTAGTCTCTCATCATTTCTGTCTCTTTTCTGCACTCACTCCAATTTTTCAGCATCCTTCTTAAAATGTGCACACCAGAACTGGACGCAGTATTGCAGTATTGGTCTCACCAATGTCATATACAGAGGTAAAATCACCTCTGTACTCCTACTCACTATTCTGATGTTTACATCCAAGGATCCCATTAGGTCTTTCTGCCGCAGTATTGCACTGTGTGATGGGAGCTCAATTGTTTGTCCACGATGATCTCTAAATCCTTTTCAGAGTTACTGCTTTTCATTCTGTAGGCATGGCCTGCATTCCTTGTGCCTCCATGTATAACTTTGTATTTGGCTGTATTAAAACTCAGCTTACCAAGTGATCCCGATCATTATTTACCACTCTGCTAATCTTTGTATTATCCTCAAATTTTATCAGTAGTGATTTTAATATTTATTTCCAGATCATTGATGAAAATGTTGGACAGCGTTGGGTCTAGGACTGATCCCTGCAGGATCCTACTAGGAAACCCCTCCCCCCCATTCAGTGACTATTCTCCATTGACCTACAACTTTTTGAGATCTGTAAATTAGCCAATTCTTAATCCATTTAACATATGCTTTATTTACATTGTATAGTGTTAATTTTCTAATCAGAATGTCAGGTGGTACTAAATCAAATGCCGTACAAAAGTCTAAGTATATTATAACTACACAAAAAGAGAAGGAGGACTTGTGGCACCTTAGAGACTAACAAATTTATTTGAGCATAAGCTTTCGTGAGCTACAGCTCACTTCATCCACTGAATGCATCCGATGAAGTGAGCTGTAGCTCACGAAAGTTTATGCTCAAATAAATGTGTTAGTCTCTAAGGTGCCACAAGTCCTCCATTTCTTTTTGCAAATACAGACTAACACGGCTGCTACTCTGAAACCTATAACTACACAGTTACCTTTATCAACCAAATTTATAATATCATGAAAGAATGAAACCAGACCTATTTGACAAGACCCCTATTTTCCATAAAGCTATGTTTTCTGGCATTTATTATATTCCTGCCCTTTTAATTCTTTATCATTTATGATAAAAATTTATGATTGTATAGCAGCTTGTCCATTATTTTGCCTGACATTGATGTCAGGTTAACCATCCTGTAGTTACCCGGGTCATGGTTATTGCCCTTTCTGAATATTGGCACAACATTAACACTTTTCCAGCCTTCTCAAATTTTCTCAGTATTTCACGATTTATTAAAAATTAACATTGGAAAGCCAAAGGTCTCCTTTGCCAACTCTTTTAGGAATCTTGGATGCAAGGAAACTTAGTTAGTCTCAAAAATACACCCTTTTGTGTGGTAAGATGGAGACATTTTTGTTTTACTAACACATACAGCAGCAGGTATATCCATACAGCAATCCATGACTGCAACCTACAGGGCAGAGAAATGTGGACTGTGTGTCAGATATTTGTGAAGTCCTAAAATGTAGCCACTGGCATGCATCAACTTTAAAACCAAGGTGTAGCCCACGGCTGGTGCAAGGATGTTTCGTGCCCTAGGCGAAACTTCCACCTTGTGCCCGCCTCCCCCCCCCAAGCCCCGAGGCAGCTCCCTGCCCCCACTTGCCCTGAGGCGCTCTCCCTGTGGCAGCTCCGTGTCCCCCCGCCCTGAGGTGCCCCCCCTGCGGCAGCTCCCCGCTGCCCCCTCCCTCTCTCCCTCCCCCCCCTCGGCCCAGAGAGCCAGGCGGGAGGTCCCCGTCCCAGCTCACCTCTGCTCCGCCTCCTCCCCGAGCACGCCGCCACTTCTTCTGCTTCCCAGGCTTGTGGCGCCAATCAGCTGTTTAGCACGCAAGCCTGGGAGGGAGAGAAGCAGAGCCCCCCCCGTTACTTGCTGCAGGCGGCCCTCCCCGCACCCCCCTCAGGGCCGATGCAACCACTTTGCAAACAAGGCGGTCGCCTAGGACGCCAAGTGGTTGGTGGCGGCCAAAAGCGTGCTCTGGGGAGGTGGTGGAGCGGAGCTGAGCTGGGGCCAGACGGGGGGGAGGGCCACCTGCAGCAAGTAACAGGGGGAGGCGGTGGCGCACAGGAGAACTGCTCCCCGCCCCAGCTCACCTCTGCTCCGCCTCCTCCCCTGAGCACCACCCCGCTCTGCTTCTCTCCCTCCCAGGCTTGCGTGCCAAACAGCTGATTGGCACCGCAAGCCTGGGAGGCGGGAAAAGCGGCCGTGTGCTCGGGGAGGAGGCGGAGCAGAGGTGAGCTGGGGCGGGGAGCTGCTGCACGGCTCCCCGCGCCGAGGGGAGGGAGGGAGAGAGGGGACAGCGGGGAGTTGAAGCACTGCTCCCTTGGCCGAGGGAGGGGAGGAAAGGAGGGGAGGGCTCAGAGCTGCTGCACGGGGGTACCTCAGGGCGAGGGGGGTGGGCACAAGGTGGACGTTTTGCCTAGGGCGCGAAACATCCTTGCACTGGCCCTGGCCCCCCTGCTCCAGCTCACCTCTGCTCCACCGCCTCCCCAGAGCACACTTTTGGCAGCCCCCAACCACTTGGCACCCTAGGTGACTGCCTAGTTCACCTAGTGGTTACACCGGGCCTGCTGCAGCCATAGCTGTAAATTGTTCCATTTTTAATTAGATATCGTTTTTGGTCCTCCTAGTGTGGGAGAATCCTTGGCTGGCATTGCGGGTGTGATGGGATGGGGTGAGAGGAGGAGGCATGTTAAGGATGGGAGATGGTGGGACCAGAGCACAATGTGTTTCAGCTGTTCTGATTGGTGGAGTGGCTCACTGAAGATTCTTAGTGCAAGTTACAGCAGCCCTGAAGCTGCTCTGACCAGTGCCAGGAGCTCCTCCCACAGCCCATAAGGCTCATGGGCAGGGGAAGGTAGTAGAAAGTGCTGCTCTGACAGGCTTGGAGATCCAGCTCACAGGCTATACCTCTTTTTCAGACGGGAAGCCATAGCCTACACTGCTCATTTCTGCCTTAATTTCATGAGGAAAGTGGTTCGATCTTTGTATGGCTTGTTTAATTGCCTCCATTCCAGGATTCTGGTGGGGCTTTTGGGAGCCTTGTCCCAGTGTTGTGCCAAGCCATCTCCCATCCCATATATCACTTCCAGTGATACACTAAAGGGCAAAAGCTTCACATTCTCTTTTCATAAGTATTCTTGCAAGTAAAACTCCATCAGTTGAAAGCTCTTGGAAAGTGAACCCTAAAGTGGCAGAAGCCTGGTTGGAGTTAATTCATTTTTGAATTCAAGAAAATACTCATGGATATTTTTTGCAGTATTAACTTGACTCTAGTTACTTACTGAGATGAGGAACACTTCAGACTGTCTTGCCCATTTAGGCTCCAATAGCCTATTCATTTCCTAGCATCTTAAATTCAGTACTGCTTATTTTTTCTGTTTGTGCATTCAAACCATTCTGTCAGCATCTCACAAGAGTTTGGGAATGTATTGGGTTATTTCAAAGTAATTTGCTCACAACATTTCATTACTTTGACTGAATAGAACTTCTCAGCTATCCAAGAGCACCCAAATTACAGTTTCATGCAAATACATATTTTTATCAAACGAACAACATAATAACAAAAGCATACACAGCATTTGTAGCTGATGGATTGCATGGTTGATATTCAAGCTACACTATTATGAGGTCTTGGATTTGGCAGATGAACTTTTTTAAAAAGGAAATCAGCACAGTATTAATATTTTACTGCTGAATTTTTTGCTAGGATTCAGAAAAGCTTTCTTTAATAACCAAACTCTGTTACCGGTTTTTTTTTTAAATGATCTTGAAATTTGTGAGTCCAATGCTCATTTACACCAGGGCCCTTTACACTGTGGAAACCTTTACTAAGTTTTTGTCATTAGACCCCCATGTCACTCCGTTCTGTCTCTTTACACTGATATGCCATTGAAATCAATGGAATAATTGTCAAAACTGGAGCTGTATAAAAACTTGGCACAAACCTAGGTGGTTCTATGTATTGGCACAAACTCTAAACTCAGATCAGTTCTCAAAGAGTAAACATAGGCCTGAGCCTGTTTTTCAAGTGAACCCAGGTAGATTTATGGCTTTGCATCAAAATCACACAAAAATTGTCAATTTCTCTCATCTTGATACAAAACTCTGTGAAACGTGAGAATCTGAATGACTTTTCCTTTGATCCAAACAAACGCTTATCTCAGTCTTTTGCTTCCTCCCCAATCCCATTTCTGGTCAAGGAATATACTGAGCAATCGCATCTTGATCTGACTGAATTTTAACAAACAAAATGGTTGTATAGGAATGCAAGTAATCTGTTTCTCCTCTGTCATGGCATCTCCAGCAAAATCATGATTATGATACCTGCAGCATCCATATTTTGAGATTCCTGAACATGCAAATTGACTTGTTACATATACAGATGTAATGATCTTCAGCTACTATAAACTGCATGCATGTAGCCCTGGAGGCAGTACACGGACGTTTAGAACATAGGAACAGCCATAATGGGTCAGATCAAAGGTCCATCTAGCCTAGTATCCTGTCTTCCAAGAGTGGCCAATGCCAGGTGCCCCAGAGGAAATGAACAGAACAGGTAATCATCAAGTGATCCATCCCCTGTTGCCCATTCCCAGCTTCTGGCAAACAGAGACTAGGCTCACCATCCCTGCCCATCTTGGCTAATAGCCATTGATGGAACTATCCTTCATGAATTTATCTAGTTTTTTTTTTTTAACTCTGTTATGGTCTTGGCCTTCACAACATCCTCTGGCAAAGAGTTCCACAGGTTGACTGTGACTGTGTGAAGAAATACTTCCTTTTGCTTGTTTTAAAATGCTGCCTATTCATTTCATTTGATGACCCCTAGTTCTTGTGTTATGAGAGGGAGTAAATAACACTTCCTTATTTATTTTCTCCACACCCGTTATGATTTTATAGACCTCTATCATATCCCTCTTAATCATCTCTTTTTCCAGCTGAAAAGTCCCAGTCTTTTTAATCTCTCCTCATATGGAAGCTCTTCCATATCCCTAATCATTTTTGTTGTCCTTTTCTGTACCTTTTCCAATTCCAATATAACTTTTTTGAGATGGGCCAACCTCATCTACATGAAATATTCAAGATGTGGATGTACCATTGATTTATATAGAGGCAATATGATATTTTCTGTCTTATTATCTATCCCTTTCTTAATGATTCCTAACATTCTGTTTGCTTTTTTGACTGCTGCTGCACATTGAGTGGATGTTTTCAGAGAACTATTCACAATGACTCCAAGATCTTTCTTGAGTGGTAACAGCTAATTTAGACCCCATCATTTTATATGTATAGTTGGGATTATGTTTTCCAATGTGCATTACTTTGCATTTATCAACATTGAATTTCATCTACCAATTTGTTGCCCAGTCACCCAGTTTTGTGAGATCCCTTTGTTACTCTTCATAATTTGCTTTGAACTTAACTGTCTTGTGTAGTTTTGTATCATCTGCAAATTTTGCCACCTCACTGTTTCCCCCTTTTTTCAGATCATTTATGAATATGTTGTCAAAAGCTTTCTGAAAATCCAAGTACACTACATCCACTGGATCACCCTTTTCCACATGCTTGTTGACCCCCTCAAAGAATGCTAGTAGATTGGTGAGGCACAATTTCCCTTCACAAAAACCATGTTGACTTTTCTCCAACAAATCATGTTCATCCATGTGTCTGATAATTCTGTTCTTTACTATAATTTCAACCAGTTTGCCCTTTACTGAAGTTAAGCTAACCGGCCTGTAATTGCCAGGATCACCTCTGGAGCCTTTTTTAAATTGTGGCGTCACATTAGCTATCCTCCAGTCAGCTGGTACAGAAGCTGATTTAAATGATAGGTTACATACCGCAATTAGTAGTTCTGCAATTTCACATTTGAGTTCCTTCAGAACTCTTGGGTGAATGCCATCTGGTCCTGGTGACATGTTACTGCTTAGTTTATTAATTTGTTCCAAAATTTCCTCTAAACACACCTCAATCTGGGACAGTTCCTCAGATTAGTCACCTAAAAAGAATGGCTCAGGTTTGGGAATCTCCCTCACATCCTCAGTCATGAAGACTGATGCAAAGAATTTAGTTTCTCCGCAATGGCCTTATCGTCCTTGAGTGCTCCTTTAGCATCTTGATCAGCCAGTGGCCCCACTGGTTGTTTAGCAACCTTCCTGCTTCTGATATACTTAAAAAAAATTGCTATTACTTTTTGAGTCTTTGGTTAGCTGTTCTTAAAAAGAAAAATTCTGGCCTTCCTAATTATGTTTTTACACTTCATTTGCCAGAGTTCATGTGCCTTTCTATTTTCCTCACTAGGATTTAACTTCCACTTTTGAAAGGATGCCTTTTTGCCACTCACAGCTTCTTTTACTTTGTTGTTTAGTCACAGTGGCACTTTTTTAGTTCTCTTACTGTGTTTATTAATTTGGGGTATACATTTAAGTTGAGCCTCTTTTATGGTCTCTTTAAAAAGTTTATGTGTAGTTTGCAGGTATAGTTTCACTTTTGACTCTGTACCTTTTAATTTCTGTTTAACTAACTTCCTCATTTTTGTGTAGTTCTCCTTTCTGAAATGAAATGCCATCATGGTGGGCTGCTTGTATACTCTGGGGGTGGGTTTATATCAGCGTAGCTATACTGGAGTTTGAAAATGGTGCAAGTCATTTTTTTACACCAATGACAGAGCATCTACAATGGGGGGGCACCCTGGTGAAGCCTGTAAAATGAAGCTCCATGGTGTAGCTATGCCAATGGTTAAAACCCCAATATGTACTAGCAAGCCCTAGGACTTGTGGCTCCAAAGTGGTGGTGCAGCAGGGTCTCCCCCTTACCTGCTACAGAGTTCCCAGAGACCATTTTGGTTTCCTGAGACACCTCGCCTCCTCGTGCTCCCACAGAGGCCATTTAATTCCACTCAGCCCCCAGTGAGCGTAGCAAATAACTGCTGCAATTTGTCCCTTAGGGTAGATGCACTCTTTTTAACATCCTGTTATACCCAGTTCCCATGTCATTCATTTAAGTGGCTTCAGTGTGGCTCAGGTGGGGCTCTGACATTTGATATGCTGTCAATGAAATGAAGATAGAATGTCTGGCGGGAGTTTGTTCATCCTTCTAACTTGCGCCTGTAGTGACAATGGCTGCGTTATTCATGGGTCATTACAGAGAGCCTGGAAAGATTAGGGAGATTGTGATTTCAGAGGAGCGGCAAGTGCTTTCAGTTTGCAATTTGGTGTAGTTCATTTTATGTGGTTACCCAAACACAATTCTGAAAAAGGCTTTTCTTGCCACTTTTTTTCCCTGTGGTAGCCTGACATAATAAATCGGTATCACACACAATTTTATTTCTCTGTATTTATCATCACTGTTTAATATCAGAGTCTCACATCATACCCTTTCTATATTTGTTTGAGCTTTTTCAGCGTCGCTGATCAAAATGGAAACAAACTTCCCGGACCGGGGAGGGAATGTTCTTGTATCATGTTGCAGCGGTTCTGTTTGACAGCTCTGGTTCTTATTTCAAGCCCAGGACTTCTCCAAGCCCCATGCGTGGTATTCAGTGACACTTCGGTGACCTTGTCATATCAGCATGCAGCTGTCATGGTGGCATAATAGCCATCAGAGGTGGTACACAATAGACATACTAGTTATTTAACACTTTGCACTGAAAAGAAAAGCACTCATCCTCTTTTTAATCTCTTTGTGACACCTTTACCTAGCCAGAGTGATGCTCTGATGAGCTGGTGTCTGCCCACTATGCAGCTTTTACTCCATATTGTTAGCATGGCAGGGAACAGGTCCCCAGGCCATGTACATCCCACCTCATTTCCTCCCGTTTTAAGGAATAAGGCCCCAGAATCAAGTCTGCTCCTAATAATAAGAAAAAGGCTTCAACAGCTCTTTGCAGTCTGTTCCGTAGGCTGGCCCCCGAGCCTCCATGCAAGCTGACTCTACTGCACCAAACCAGCACTTTTGTTTTTCACTCTGGGCCTTCAAAGCAGCTTCACATTTGATTTTCACAGTGACTGTATGGGAGGGAATAGACTATTCTCCTGTATAGGTACAGTGATAATAGCAACAGCTGACTTTATGCTGAACAAACTCCCTGCAATCTCTTCCACTGAAGCTCTCCCACAGATCCTTTCCCACAGTGAGACTATTTCACTCTTTCCTCAGATTCCCACACAGGCCTAGAATATTTGATTAATTCTTTGTTCAGATTCACCAGTATGCTTGCAGTCACTTGGCACTGCACCACCCACACACAGCAGCTATAAACCCTAGGCTTAGTTTACAGCTGCTTGGCATTGCTGAAGGATCAAGTCCCAAACAGAATATACCTGTAGACTTTGAGGCTTGGGTTTGGATGCCCTGGGGCATAGAGGAACATTCAGCACCACTCAGCCCCACTCTGCCCCCAGCTCAGCTGCTGCCCCAGCCTGGGCCCCCAGCTCCCGGCCCTGACCGCAGCTCCTTTCCCAGCCCCGGGTATCGACCACGGCTTGGCCCCTAGCTGTGGCCGCCGCTCGGTCCCCAACTCCTCGGGAGGCACGGATAGATTCAATTACTGGTGGGGGGGGGCACTGCATTAGACAGCTTGGATGATTCTCAGCCTAAAATTACAAATAAATAGATTTTTAATGTTTGAAATTAAGATTTTCATTCATTTTCCAGCCAAAAGAACAGAATTCAGAGATCTGTGTTTCTCCAGCCATAATAGCATATAGCATCTGAAGCAATTACAGTGATCCCACCTTCTTACACAGTTTTAGGTTATGAGTGAAATAATCAACAGAACCTTGAACTCAGATCTTGGTAGGTAAAAAGCCTTCAGTCTGTTTGCGAACATGAATATATCAGCATTGGAATGCTGGACATTGCCCATCTTGGGACCAATCCTTATGTACCCAAAATTCCCATTGACTTCTTTGCAAGATTTGGTTGCTCAAAGAATGCTTGATTTGGCCTCCTTGAATTGATTGCCAAGTTCTTCAGAACTGATTTATAGTGCTTTGCCTGTAAGTTACCAGGGTATCATATTGTGTCAAAATGTCATGTATGCGTACCTTCTGGGCATGGAGGTTAATCAAGAAAAAGTAAATATTATACAAGTAAATTATTCAAGCGAATTTTGAGACATTAAGGGGTTGATAATTCCAATCATGGAAAGAACCGTACACCTTCTTTCTGTCCCTTACCTGTGTCTGTTAAGTTCATTATTTTATTTCAATAAAGAGCGATGGTTTCCCTGAATTCCAATTCTCATTCTAACAGTAAACATCTAAACAGCATCTAATGGGCTTGTGCTGATTTGTAGCTTTTTTTCCTTTCTCGTCTTCTAAGAAGGCCATATTGCCAGCGGTTGCAATTTTATCCTGGCTTGTGATATTTGGAGTTTTCAATAAAACCCCAGCTCCTGCACTCATGTGATTAAAGTCAGAAGCTCAGATTTTTTTTAAGTAATTTTCTAGCCCTTAGGATTGCAGACAAAAGCTTGAAAACATGAACTCTAAAGGCTCAAGAACCAGAAGGCAAACACAAAGAACTGGCATTTATTATTTTTAAGCCAATCTCATGATTTTTGAGGCCCCAGTCATGAGCTATGGACGTTTGGGGTTACCAGTGCTGAGAAGGTAAAGATTATTGTTACACAATATTATGATGGACAGAGACAATCTGCTTTGTGTAACTGCAGGCATCATGAGTACCACAACAGTTGTTAATATAGATTCCATATTGGTTTTACAGAACACCAGAAAGGAGAATACAAAAGTTCCATCATGTGCACAGCAGGGCTTCAGTTCAGAAGCTATTTGTGGATATGGGTCTGTGCACAACCCTCTGAACACCCCTGAATTTTAGCAGTGTTTGTATCTGGACCTGAACTTTGTTGCTTAGTCCTGTCACTGCGGTATTGCTGTATAATATCATCCTACTCAACACCAAATGCAAGACAAATCAAACTAGGAGTTAACTATGTGTCCAAAGTAACAGTGCATCAATAAAATACTATCGTGGTTGTTAACTTCGAATTTATACTCCTCCTCCTGTCCAAATATCTTTCATTTACCGCCCACAAACAGTACTTTGGAAAAGTAAAGCACTAAGTGGAGTACATATTATAGTTTGGCACTGTGAGCTTTACAGACATATTAGCTTCCTATTTATCTCCCCTCCCGCAAGATATTCCAAAACACCTGCATAAGAGATGAGCTGGGGAAAGGCTAATCTTAGAACAAACTCATCTTAAAACTGTCAGATACTTTTTGAATTGTCTCTAAGACTCCCCTTCACCTGGAGACTCAAAGTAGCCGTTGCTACATTATGTAAGTCTATAGAACCTTTGTACCCCCAGGTTATTTAATGGGTTGATCCCCTTTCCAGCATAGTGCACACTGGAAATAACTGGCCACAAACGAATTTTTTGGGCACTGTTGGAACAATAGACAAGAAACATTCTCCCAAAACAGAAATAAAGGACATTTAATGGATCTTCTATTGGATGGCATCTGAGATCACTCTGAGTATGGACTGAGCTATCACCAGTCTGATGATTATACCCAGCCCAATCCAATTATGCTGATATAATGCTTTGCTGTCTAACTGCCTGACTATGACTGCAGGAATGAATCAGGAACAGCTAACTAAAATTCAGATTGGACAGGTGAGAGATACTATCCTGTACTACTGTGGACTGTGGAAAAATATCTGAAGATTCTCACTTGTTTGGTGGCTGCTTTATCTGTTGATGGGATTTGCCCTGGCCAACTTGGAGCAATGCTGATTGACTAAGGTTTCATTAAAAGTAACTCTATTCACATGTGTGCGTGCGAACACACACACGCACCGAAATGTTCAGAAGTACCTGCTTTTTCTCCTAGACTCAGAATTTGTTACAGTGATATGTGCCTTTTGGCCTCTAGGCTGGACTACTGTAATGTGCTCTATTTGGGATTGTGCTTGGAAAGCACTCATACATTCATAGATTTTAAGGCCAGAAGAGACCATTAAATCATCTTGTCTGAGCTCCTGCATATTACTGGTCACAGAATTTCATCTAGATAGCACTGTATTGAGCCCAATAACTTGTGTTTGGCTAAAGCATATCTTCCAGAAAGGTATCCAGCCTTGCCCTGAAGACATCAAGAGATGGAGAATCCACTATTTCCTTGGGAGTTTGTTCCAATGGTTAATCACCCTCACTGTTAAAAATATATGTCTTATTTCTAAATTGATTTTTGTCTGGCTTCAGCTTTCAGCCTTAGGTTCTTGTTCTGACTTTCTCTGGTAGATTGAAGAACCTTTTATTGCCCCAATATTTTCTCCCCATGATGATACTGATACCCCATAATCAAGTCAAGTCACTTGTAGACTGTGACTAGTGCCGACTGCAGCAGTGCAACTTTTCAAGGGATTTTACCCACAGTGCTGCCCAGGCTTCATCACCTGGCTGCATATGTGTTCAATAAAGCTTTTTAACTAGTATTTAAGCCTTAAGTAGTATAGAACTAGTCTCTCTGAGGAAATTCCTGTTACCCTAACTGTCCTGACAACTGAACTCAGTGGAAATTCCACAGTATAATCTGGAGAGAAGAGGATGGGGGGCAGAGCCTTTTCCATCAAGGGCCTGTATCTCTTGAAGTGTATAGCTTGAAGTAAACCTGTGGCTTCTTTCCATGTAAGAAGTTGTTGTTTCCCTCTTACAGTGTGTCTGTTTTGTGTGTGCTGGCCTAGATTCTGGTGTATATCAGCATAGCTCCATGGGCTTCAGTTATATCAATATACACCATCTGAGGGTATGGCCTAGTGTAATATTTTACTTAGTACATTTTTATTGTATGGATACTTGGTTTTCTGGTTTCTTTATTTCCCCTTTGGACATATGTTTGGGCTTGTTGCTATATGTAATTTATGGTTCCATTACGATTTGTTAAGGCGTTGATCAGAGACTTTCCGGTGCCATACATTAACATTTATTAATCATTATTATTGTTCCGCAAGAAATATTGAGCTGCCAGGCAATTCCTCCATTATTTAAAAAAGTAATCAAATATTTATTATCACAATGGTTCAACTACTGGCACTAGTGGAATCTGAGGTTCTCTCTGTTTCTTGCCTAGCTAAAGTGTGGGCAGTTGCACTGGTAGTTTTCCCACACTGTCTACAATCGCTGTAGAGATGTCTCTCTGTGAAGCTGAGGGGTAATGCAATCTCCATGCCAGATCAGATTTAGGCTGTGTCTAAGACCAGACTACATGGTGCATTTAACAATGAATCATCTTGTTTATATGCTCTGAGAGGCTCTGGCACTAAATTGAGCCTTCTCAACTCATTTTCCTTAGCACTGCAGGATGGCACATAAAAGACATAATCAGTATCATTAACTAAGTGGCTGCTTTTTAAGTATATCTATAACTAAATCTAAGATGATTCTTGAACAGCGTAAGTCTGACTTTCAGTTCTATCCTGGGGCTGGGCTAAATGGAACAGGGGACTCACCACTATCAAAATGTCTCACTCTCAGGAAGAAACATACAAAGGAGCAGCTGGTTCATATTTCTGTGATATTTTTAACAGTGATCCCATCCCTCTGTGCCCTCTAGGCAGGTCACCATTTTGAGAAGAAATGTGACATGCTAGGTAGGTTCATTTTGGTTTTCTTACTTAACCACCTTCTTAATTTCTGACCTAATTCAAATACCCATCCCAATGAGAAATTGGCATTGACAGATGATGATGATATTATTAAGCTGTAAAGATTTTCTTAGGCACACAGATTCAGCCACTGCAAACCTTAGGATTCCTTTTATTGCCATGGATACAAATTGATGATTCATCATAAACTGGCAAAGGGATTGGAATCTCTCATTTTGCCAGGCTGAAACAAGCACTGTCTGCACACCACAGCAATCCGATTCCCCCTCCCCCCTCTTCTTCTTCTTCTTTTTTTTTTGCTCTTCTGACACTTACCTTCTGCCTTCACTACATAAACTTGCCATTATTATTAATGTTTCTTGCTCCTGTTCTTCCTTGGCTTTACTATATATGGAAAGAACAAAGACAGCGCCCCTTGGGAAAAAAAATCAATGTTATTACTGTTCAGGGATGAAAAACTCACTGCTTCCACGTTGCAGCCCGAACAATGCATCTGTACTTCCCAGGCAGCCATCAAGTGGCTGAGAGGGTCAAAAAGCGAGCTCAAGTGTAGGCATCTCACGTGATCCATAAAAACTGCTAAAGTGTGGCTGAGTTCAGAGAGACAGTTCTGACTATCTTGGACAAATGCCTGATGTTACAACAATAAAGCTCCTCCGCCAGCACATTCTGCTCACAGGCAACGGCTATGCAACAGCTGTATTCTGGTCTTCTGTGTGGTGGATCAATGCTAAAAGGAGCTACTTATTCCAGAAATGGTACAAGTCATAGTACAGTATAGAAATGGCTTTGTAGCAAAAAGTCTTGGTGCTGCCCCTGGACACAAACAGCTGTAAGCTACAGATCCCTCTAAGCCACAGAGATTGGATGTGGAAATGAATCCCAAAGTGCCCGGGGATGTGAATGAGCCCCTCCAAAACACATTGCCACACCAGGGAACTCATGTGGCAGAAACTGTCCCTTAATATGTGAAAGAGATTGGCTTTGTGTTAGTTTAGGTTTCCTCCTTTAATATGTTTTCTCATTAATAGTTCTTAAAATGCTGTTGTTTTTAAACTGCTATGTTTCTTTAACAGACCAGGAAAGAAGAAGATCTTGTTTGTAACCCTGGCTGGCCATATACCTGTATGGAGAACACCTGGAAACTCCATAAGCAATGGAATAAGCTGTCTGATGGAGGAGCTAGTGTAAAAAATAGTAATAATAGTTCTTCCAGGCAGAAGTGAGCAAGAATGCCAGCTTCTACTTCAGTGAGGCTTAGTGAAACCTCCCTTTTGCACCCTCTTTTTAACTTACAAGTGTATTTCTTACAGGTTTACTACCATGCAGAGTTGACACTTTTTGCAAATTTGTCACATGGCTCCTAATATTTACTTTTGCTTTGCCTGAAAGCCCCAGCTTCTACCGTCTAGTTGTCAAGTGAAAATCTCAGTTTTCATTTTAAAAAATAAGTTTCTAACCCTCATGGTTGCAAAAAAAGGCTTGAAAATGAACTGAATATGACCTATGGGCTCAAAAACCAGACGAGAAATAAAAAACACTCAAGATTTATTATGTCTAACATAATTTCATGATTTTTAAGTTAATCTTCTGATCTGGGGGCCTGCCCCATGATTTCTGAACTGTTGTGCGAGCCAGGGTTACAAAACGTTTTTCTCTCCTAGTCTGCTATAAAGCCTCAATCAAACATTACAGTTCAGTGTGAATGGGAACTTCAGCAACCTTTATTAATCACCATTCTAATCTCCCTTCAAGGCCCGTGTGACAAGATAAAGCCACTGCAGCCTATAAAGGGTTAACAGGTCCCAGCTGGTCTCAGGACTGTTTGGAGGCAGAGTATAAAAGGAAGGGGAAGCTGGCTCAAAGAGAGGCTAAGAAGTGTTTGGAACAAGGGAAGCCTGTGGCGAAGCATTGCCTGGCGGCTTTTCAGTGATTTGGTTTTGTTTTTTGTAGTTGTTTGGTAGATATTAAACAAGCCCTGGGGAAAGGGCCTTAAAAGTATTGAGGCTTGGAGCTTTATTTCCAATCCCTGGCTGGCAAAACTGTCCACCGGCTTCCAGTCATGCAGCTACCTCATGCTCATGGATGGGAGCCCTGCTAGTGGATGCTGATGTGAAATAAGCTGATTCGTATTGCCTCCCAAGTGTCTCATCCAGTCTCTGCCACTTTATAGGCTTGTTTGAGGTTCTTGGCCAAGCAGGATGTTCAGGCTGTTGGTGTTCCAGATTCTGGGCAGATTTCTACCCCTAGGGGGCCACAGCCTAGCTTCCATCAGTGTAACCCAAACTGTGTATCTGCACATGGTTTGGATTAAGATGCATTTAAGCGTGTTTTAATTTGCAGTTTTCTTGTGGAAAATTTGATTAAGCTCCCACCTATCTATTCCTGCTTGAACAAGAAAAGGATAAGTTCAGCACAGCGTGGCATGCCTGAGTAACAGAGCTGTAGCAATGCAAATATATTCCCTGAATATCTACTCTGATATAACAATATCTAGCTCTTATATAGTACTTTTCCTCAGTATATTTCAAAGCACTTTACAAAGGAGGTCAGTAGCATTATTGACATATTACAGGAGAAAATAAAACACATTTTAAATTAATTTGATTTAGCTGTGTTCTCCCCTTGGGAAGAACCCTTCTATTCATTCTCCGTGAACATTTGTGTATTCTACTTTTATTGGTGTAAACGTTATCAGAAGCTCAGGACCACATCCTCAGCTGGTGTAAACTGGCATAGCTCCACTGGCTTCATGTGGATTTACACCAAACGAGGATCTGCCCCCCAAACTTTGAATTTGCAATCATAAGCACTCATGTCAGAATCCCTAATATGCTCATACAATCAAGCAGCAGAAACAACACTGTAATTTGTCTGACCAACCACAATGAACCAACACAAGTTGGATAAAAAAGAAATACTTGTAGAGAAAACTTTGCCCAAACCCCTTCCATCAAATATTCTAAAATGATGAATAAATTAATGGAAATTGCAATTTGCTCACAGATTTTCCATGAATACAAAAATAAGTTAAATTAATTGGATGCATCATTCAGTGTGAATTATTTGTTCACCTCCGCAGAGTTGTAAGAAGCTTGTGAAAATTGCTTTCTCAGTTTGATAATGTGAAATAAGTGTTACATTAGAGTCAGAGAGACATTGCGCAGTGAGTCCGGATGCATATCTTAAAGACTCTGTTAAATTCTATTTTGTTTATGTATGTTTTGAAAACTTATGGCTAGATGTGTTACAGCAACATGGTAATCTGCACAAATATTTTTATGTTATATCTGTCTGCTCTGCTGATAGCTGCTCTCCCTAGGCTAGTAGTGTTTTCAGATGGAGTCCACAATGAAATCCTGGAAAAGGCCATTCAACTGTAGAGCCAAAATCACCCTTGACATAAGTAAGAGCAACCCTCTGTGTGGCACCTGCTTATGCTAGGGCTGACTTTGGCCCACAGTGTGTATTATTTAGTTGACACAGCAGTGATTTTGTGGCAGTGATAGGGAGAACCAACCAGTTACATATACCACATTTAGATTAAATATGCTTGGACTGTTGTTATCAAACAGAATCAGAATGCCCAGAAAAATCTCACAGGTACAGGATCTAGTTGTAATCCTGTTTACCTACTATTTCATCTTGGAACATCTACCTCCAAAAGTTCCATTTGATTTTTATAGATCAGTCATCCATTTGTTATCCTTCACACAACAATGAGACACAGGACAACAAAAGAAATAAAAGTATAATCAATTTATATATGAATGGCACTTACAGGAAAACAGGTTTGTTCCAGCTACAAAGACCTTCTGTTCTTGGTTTTATTTCACAGCTACAGCTACAGACAACTGTGACACCATAGTCATAGTAACCAGTTTGGAAGTCACAGACCTATAGGATTATAATTTCATTTGAGGAACAAATTGCAGGAGCAGATTAATTTCTAAACAAAAGTATTTTAATGTAAATGTTATTGAGTTTTAATCTGAATAACCAGGATAATTAATAAACAATTTGTTTGCTCATGTAAAACCAACAACAGGGTAGGAAAATACAGAAAATCTGCCTACACTGATTTGTCTCTAAATAAAACCTTTTAGAAAGTATTTCCTGGAATGTCAGAAATTCTTTAATAGTATTAAAAACATTTTTTAACTCTGTACCAGGGATCTCAAACTCAAATTACCAGGAGGGCCTCACAAAGACTAATACATTGGTCCGAGGGCCACATCACTGACGCTGCCGCCCCCCTCCACCCTTTCCATGAGGCTCCACCTCTTCCCACCCCTTCCCCATCCCCATTCCAACCCCTTCCCCAAAGTCCCCATCCCAACTCCCTGCCCCTATTTCAACCCCTTCTCCAAATCCTCGCCTCTTCTCCGCCTCCTCCCCTGAGCATGTGGCTCCCTGCTCCTCCCCCTTCCCTCCTGGAAACCGCGAAATACCGCCAAACAGCTGTTTGGTGGCGGGAACTGCCTGGAGGTAGGTAGGGAGGCGGGGATGGCGGTGGGGGGGGGAGCTTGGCAGCCACAGAAAATAACTGCGGGGGGCGCGGGGAGCTTGGCAGGCCGCAGCAAATAGCTCCGCAGGCCACATGCGGCCTGCGGGCCGCGTGTTTGAGATCCCCTGCTCTATACCATAGGGACAGTTAAACCTATTACTATTAACAGCATGCTCCTTTTAATATTACAACATTTCCAAACACTGGGCTTCTACATAAAAACTACTGCATGATAAGCTTGGAGCCAGATCCTCAGCTGGTGTAAACTGGTATCACTCCATTGAAGTCACAAAGAGAGGGCTACATCAATCCACAGAGCTATGCCGATTTACACTAGGTGAGGATCCAGGCCTGCTTCTTTTTAAAAAATGAAGCTACGTGTATATCAAATTATATATACATTATTGCCAACTTCAGGAGATCAAAGATCAGGAGATTTTTTTTAAAAGGAGGATATTGTGGTTTTTAGGTCAGTCTCTTGATTGCTGAACTCCCCCTACCCACTCTCCCACGTGTACTAGGTAAGGTGATTTTGACCCCTGCTGCAGAAGCTCTCACCCCCACATCTGCCTGTCTCCTGCCCAGCAATGAATCCTGTCCTCTAGTTCCCCATCATTTCTGACCCCACACTACCTCCCTCAATTCAGCCTCCCATCAGTTCAGTCCCCCAACATCACCACCCCATCAGTTCAGCCCCCCTACTCCATCAACCCCACTGCCCTCAGTTCACCCTCCCAGAACTAACTCCGTCTGCTCAGAACCCACCATCAATACACACCGCCAACCCCATCAGCTCCCATTATACTCACTTCAGCCCCCACTGCAGCTCCCAGACCCCATGGGATCATAGTTCAGCCCTCCCAGCCTCGACTCTGCTCCTGTTCCTGGAGGGGCTGCAGTGGGGTCCTCTCTCCCACTTCCTGGGCTGACAGCAAGCACCCCGGCTGCCCCGGAGCTGGGGCTGAGAGTGGGAATTCCAGCCAACTGGGACTGGCTGACAGTGGGAGTCTACTCATGGCACCAGGGCTCCCACTGTCAGCCCACCAGGCAAGGAGGGGCTCCAAGGTCAGCCCCAGGTAGCTGTGGCTCCCACTGTCAGCCCCAGAGTTAAGTGCGTCTGAAAAAAAAAAATCCTGACATTTGAGAGTTCGATCGTGCGATCATGAGTCAGGCTTCATTGATCTTAGAAATCGCATCTCTCGTGATTAATTCATGAGAGTTGGCACATCTGCATACCGTGAAAACATCTTGTTCAATTGCTGGATTCAAAAAGAAGAGCAATGAAGCTAACATTGTTACTTGGTTCATAACTGCCTGTTGAGATTGTTTCCTTTTTATAAAATTTGAACTATGGAGATAATAGAAACAAAATAACAGTGAGCAGAAAAGGAAGGAACATATAACAACAAAGAGGTAGAAAAAGAAGGGGATATGTTAAGGGATTTTTCAGTTTTGTCACTATTAGTGACCATCTCAGTATCACAGAATTTTTTCTTTTACCATTTCACCTGGAATCTCTGAACACGGCAGGGGAGTAGGCTAGTACAATAAAGCTGTATGAAAATGCCTCAGTTCTTAGTATTAATGTAAACACTTTCCTGGTGCACCCAAAGCAACTAGTACTTTCATATAATTCAGTCATCTGTCATCTAGTGACCTTTCTAGAAGTTACAACATATCATTTATTAAAAACGCCTACATTAGACATGTTGTAGCCGTATGAGTCCCGAGATATTAGAGTGACAAGGTGGATGAGGCAAGATCTTTTATTGGACCAACTTCCCCTGGTGAGAGAGACAAGCTTTTTGAACTACACAGAGCTCTTCTTCTGGTCAAGGAAAGGTTTCAGAGTAGCAGCCGTGTTAGTCTGTATTCGCAAAAAGAAAAGGAGTATTTGTGGCACCTTAGAGACTAACAAATTTATTAGAGCATAAGCTTTCGTGAGCTACAGCTCACTTCATCGGATGCATTTGGTGGAAAAAACAGAGGAGAGATTTATATACACACACACAGAGAACATGAAACAATGGGTTTATCATACACACTGTAAGGAGAGTGATCACTTAAGATAAGCCATCACCAGCAGCAGGGGGGGGAAAGGAGGAAAACCTTTCATGGTGACAAGCAAGGTAGGCTAATTCCAGCAGTTAACAAGAATATCAGAGGAACAGTGGGGGGTGGGGTGGGAGGGAGAAATACCATGGGGAAATAGTTTTACTTTGTGTAATGACTCATCCATTCCCAGTCTCTATTCAAGCCTAAGTTAATTGTTAAGTTAATTGTATCCAGTTTGCAAATTAATTGCAATTCAGCAGTCTCTGTTGGAGTCTGTTTTTGAAGCTTTTTTGTTGAAGGATAGCCACTCTTAGGTCTGTGATCGAGTGACCAGAGAGATTGAAGTGTTCTCCAACTGATTTTTGAATGTTATAATTCTTGACGTCTGATTTGTGTCCATTCATTCTTTTGCGTAGGGACTGTCCAGTTTGGCCAATGTACATGGCAGAGGGGCATTGCCGGCACATGATGGCATAGATCACATTGGTAGATGCGCAGGTGAACGAGCCTCTGATTGTGTGGCTGATGTGATTAGGCCCTATGATGGTATCCCCTGAATAGATATGTGGACAGAGTTGGCAACGGGCTTTGTTGCAAGGATAGGTTCCTGGGTTAGTGGTTCTGTTGTGTGGTGTGTGGTTGCTGGTGAGTATTTGCTTCAGATTGGGGGGCTGTCTGTAAGCAAGGACTGGTCTGTCTCCCAAGATCTGTGAGAGTGATGGGTCGTCCTTCAGGATAGGTTGTAGATCCTTGATGATGCGTTGGAAAGGTTTTAGTTGGGGGCTGAATGTGATGGCTAGTGGCGTTCTGTTGTTTTCTTTGTTGGGCCTGTCCTGTAGTAGGTGACTTCTGGGTACTCTTCTGGCTCTGTCAATCTGTTTCTTCACTTCAGCAGGTGGGTATTGTAGTTGTAGGAATGCAAGATAGAGATCTTGTAGGTGTTTGTCTCTGTCTGAGGGGTTGGAGCAAATGCGGTTATATCGTAGCGCTTGGCTGTAGACAATGGATCGAGTGGTATGATCTGGATGAAAGCTAGAGGCATGTAAGTAGGAATAGCGGTCAGTAGGTTTCCGATATAGGGTGTTGTTTATGTGACCATCGCTTATTAGCACAGTAGTGTCCAGGAAGTGGATCTCTTGTGTGAACTGGTCCAGGCTGAGGTTGATGGTGGGATGGAAATTGTTGAAATCATGGTGGAATTCCTCAAGAGCTTCTTTTCCATGGGTCCAGATGATGAAGATGTCATCAATGTAGTGCAAGTAGAGTAGGGGCATTAGGGGACGAGAGCTGAGGAAGCGTTGTTCTAAGTCAGCCATAAAAATGTTGGCATACTGTGGGGCCATGCGGGTATCCATCGCAGTGCCGCTGATTTGAAGGTATACATTGTCACCAAATGTGAAATAGTTATGGGTCAGGACAAAGTCACAAAGTTCAGCCACCAGGTTAGCCGTGACAGTATCGGGGATACTGTTCCTGACGGCTTGTTGTCCATCTTTGTGTGGAATGTTGGTGTAGAGGGCTTCTACATCCATAGTGGCTAGGATGGTGTTTTTAGGAAGATCACCAATGGACTGTAGTTTCCTCAGGAAGTCAGTGGTGTCTCGAAGATAGCTGGGAGTGCTGGTAACAAAGGGCCTGAGGAGGGAGTCTACATAGCCAGACAATCCTGCTGTCAGGGTGCCAATGCCTGAGATGATGGGGCGTCCAGGATTTCCAGGTTTATGGATCTTGGGTAGCAGATAGAATACCCCAGGTCGGGGCTCCAGGGGTGTGTCTGTGCGGATTTGTTCTTGTGCTTTTTCAGGGAGTTTCTTGAGCAAATGCTGTAGTTTCTTTTGGTAACTCTCAGTGGGATCAGAGGGTAATGGCTTGTAGAAAGTGGTGTTGGAGAGCTGCCTAGTAGCCTCTTGTCCATACTCCGACCTATTCATGATGACGACAGCACCTCCTTTGTCAGCCTTTTTGATTATGATGTCAGAGTTGTTTCTGAGGCTGTGGATGGCACTGTGTTCTGCATGGCTGAGGTTATGGGGTAAGCGATGCTGCTTTTCCACAATTTCAGCTCGTGCACGTCGGCGGAAGCAGTCTATGTAGAAATCTAGGCTGCTGTTTCGACCTTCAGGAGGAGTCCACCCAGAATCCTTCTTTTTGTAGTGTTGGCAGGAAGGTCTCTGTGGGGTAATATGTTGGTCAGAGGTGTGTTGGAAATATTCCTTGAGTCTGAGACGTCGAAAATAGGATTCTAGGTCACCACAGAACTGTATCATGTTTGTGGGGGTGGAGGGGCAAAAGGAGAGGCCCCAAGATAGGACAGATTCTTGTGCTGGGCTAAGAGTATAGTTGGATCGTTCACCTGCGCATCTACCAATGTGATATATGCCAGCAATGCCCCTCTGCCATGTACATTGGCCAAACTGGACAGTCTCTACGCAAAAGAATGAATGGACACAAATCAGACGTCAAGAATTATAACATTCAAAAACCAGTTGGAGAACACTTCAATCTCTCTGGTCACTCGATCACAGACCTAAGAGTGGCTATACTTCAACAAAAAAGCTTCAAAAACAGACTCCAACGAGAGACTGCTTAATTGGAATTAATTTGCAAACTGGATACAATTAACTTAGGCTTGAATAGAGACTGGGAATGGATGAGTCATTACACAAAGTAAAACTATTTCCCCATGGTATTTCTCCCTCCCACCCCACCCCCCACTGTTCCTCTGATATTCTTGTTAACTGCTGGAATTAGCCTACCTTGCTTGTCACCATGAAAGGTTTTCCTCCTTTCCCCCCCCTGCTGCTGGTGATGGCTTATTTTAAGTGATCACTCTCCTTACAGTGTGTATGATAAACCCATTGTTTCATGTTCTCTGTGTGTGTGTATATAAATCTCTCCTCTGTTTTTTCCACCAAATGCATCTGATGAAGTGAGCTGTAGCTCACGAAAGCTTATGCTCTAATAAATTTGTTAGTCTCTAAGGTGCCACAAGTACTCCTTTTCTTTTTGGTCAAGGAAAGGCACTCAGAGTGTCAGAGCTACATACAAGGTGGAACAGATTGTTTAGCACAGGGGTTCTCAAACTGGGGGTCGGGACCCCTCAGGGGGTTATGAAGTTATTATGTGGGGGTTGCAAGCTGTCAGTCTCCACCCTAAGCCCCGCTTTGCCTCCATCATTTATAATGGTGTTAAATATAAAAAAAAGTGTTTTTAATTTATAAGGAGGGTCACACTCAGAGGCTTGATATGTGAAAGGGGTCACCAGTACAAAAGTTTGAGAACCACTGGTTCAGCATAAGTACTTAACATAGTATAAGAGACCATTCAAAGTGAAGTGCCCATTCACACCTCTGCAGTCATCACACAAAAAATGAGGGCTAGAGGATTACAGATTGTTGTAATAAACTATAAACCCAATGTCTTTATTAAGCCCCTGATTTTTTGTGTCTAACAAAGTTATGAATTTAAGCTCCTGTGGTCGTCTTTTGAAGATGTTGACATTAGACATGAGAATGTCTGAGATGTTCTTCTCTGCAACAGCTGATACAAAACTTTTTAAGGGTTCGCTCAGAACTAGTCGTAGTACATGAGATCCATATGCTAAAAGCTCGTATTGTAAAATACATTTTGGTTTGGATCATGTGTTTTAATATTGCTCATGCAAATGCTATAGCACTGGTGGTGTATTGTAGAGATCCAGATCACTAAAGCCCCACACTTACTTATGAGGCTACCCCAGATGGACCCCATTGAGGACTAGGACCTAAAACTTAACATACAGATAACTGTAATAACTGCTCTTTAAAAATATTTAATAAACTACCAGGAATAGAATGAGGAATGAAGGAAGGTAGTTTAGCAGGAAGAAGAGTCCTGATTCTAAAAGCACTTAAGCATATGCTTAAATTCCACCAGAATCAATGGGACTATTTATGTGTTTAAATGCTTTGCTGAATCAGGACCAAAGAGAGCAAGTGAGGATGGGTAGGTGGTAGGAGCATTATATAACCATAGTCTGGAACATCTGGATCTTCTGTCAATGCATGTGCATCCCCTAATAATTAATTGAGGCTCATGAAGATTTCAAAGGGAGAGCATTTTGTACTCTATGTCCCTGACATTGCAAACGCTTAAGTCTATGGGCTATGTTACTCACAAAAATAGTCCTGTTATCTTGAGTGGAGCTACTTGTAAGTAAAGTTAAACACTTCATTAAGTGTTTGCTGGATCAGGGCTGTATTTTGTAACATGTCCTGTTTGTTTATTTTTACTAAGGTTATATAATTTCTATAAACATCTGGATCTCATATTAAAGCGTTCTCTATTGTAATGATTTTTTTTATATTTCCATGGTAACTTATTTATTTTAAGTACCCTTTACCATTAAATGACAGAACAATGTCTTTGGTGAGTTACAAAATGTGTTAGCTTTTTTCAATTGTGTTTTTTATGGGCAATTTGGGGGAAAAAAACAGAAAAATCAAAAATAGCAAATGAATCAACACCCTGTTATTAATGCAGGAATGTCTGCAGTTATGATCGTATTTACTGGTTGGCCAGAATGCATAAAGAGAATCTGTACTTGCCCTAATTAATGGCCTATTTTCAGGGAATGCTTTTAATTAAAAAGTGACATTTATGCAATGGAGCAAAGTGATGCATGATTATCACTTGGCCTATTTCTGTTTGGTTCTAATGCTCTTGAAGAAAAAGGTAGGGTGCACTTTTTTTCTGAAAGTTTTGTAAATCATAGAAGGAGAAGTGAGGAAGGAGGAGTGAGATGCAAGAGACACAAACTTGGTGTGTATGTTTGTATGTATTTTAATGTGCTCAATATATTTCCATACAGAGTTGAAGACAGTCAGTGGCCTCCCTAGTGAACCGAATATGGTAATGTGACTGGAACCCAGAAATTCTTGAGATCTAATACGTCTTAAAATGTCATTCTAAATGGTGAATCCTCATTGAGTGGGTGTATTTACAGTGGGCTCCTGCAGGGATTGGTTCTTCGTCCGACACTATTGAACATTACGAATTGGAAAATATGAGATCATCACTGAAAGTTTGCAGATGACACAGAAATTGGGGGAGTGGAAAATAACGAGGAGGATAGGTCAGTGAGAGCAATCTGAATTGCTTGGTAAACTGGGCACAAGCAAATAATATGCATTTTAATATGGCTAACTGTAAATGTATACATCTAGGAACAAAGAATGTAGGCCATACTTAGAACATGGGGGACTCTATCCCGGGAAGCAGTGACTCTGAAAAAGATTTGAGAGTTGAGGTGGATAATCAGCTGAACATGAGCTCTCAATGTGATACTGTGGCCAAAAGGGCAAATGGGATCCTGAGATGTATAAATGGGAATCACAAGTAGGAGTAGAGAGGTTACTTTACCTCTGTATTTGGCACTTGTGCAGCCACTGCTGAAATACTGTATCCAGTACCAGTGCCTATAATTCAAGAAGGGTGTTGATAAATTGGACAGGGCTCAGAAAAGAGGCACAAGAATGATTAAAGGGTAAGAAAACATGCAAATAGTGATAAACTCAAAGAACTCAGTCTATTTAGATTAATAAAGATAAGGTTACGGGCCTGATTAGTCTATTGGTATCTACATGAGGAACAAATATTTAGATTTTGGGCTCTTCAATCAAGCAGAGAAAGGTGAAACACGATCCAATGACTGGAAGTTGAATCGAGATAAATTCAGACTGGAAATAAGGCATCCATTTTTGACAGTGAGCGTAATTAACCATTGAAACAATTTACCAAGGACTGTGGTGGATTCTTCATCACTGACAATTTTTAAATCAAGATTGGATGTGTTTCTAAAAGATCTGTTCTAGGAATGCTTTGGAGGAATTCCATGGCATGTGTTATACAGGGCGGTCAGACTAAATTATCACAATGGTCCCTTCTGGCCTTGGAATCTATGAAGCTAAGCCCGAATCTACCACTGTCTTGCTATGTACAATAGTATTCTATTCTGAAAAGTGACTACAAAGAATAGCGTTGCAAAGTTCCCTGTGCTTTGTATTTCAATAATGTTTCTAACTGGCAGCCTTGCAAACTCCACCTGGGATCTGAAAGTTGAGCTTTGTTCTTTCTGGCTGGTATGCCATCAGCAGTAATAACGGCAATGCTCAGGTGTAAGTGATGGTGAATTTGGCCCTGCAATTAGAATTTAGTTAATTGAGATGATGACCTCACTCTCATAATTGTATTGGTTTTGCAGTGTGAAAAGGAGAAGATGGGAGTATATAAATCAATGGGACTACTTGCATGAGTGAAGAGCTACACACACTAAGGTTTGCTGGATCAGACCCACATCCTTTACTAACCTATCTGATGATTTTATTGTTTTAGAGTCTTTCTCTTGTCATAATGCAATGTACAGAAAATAGATTAAAAACCTGTTCAAGAGACTCTAAACCTGAAGTGCATCAATATCTTAAATTCCAAAAACAGGAGTGCCATTAATCTCTATCCATGTTCCTCCATTCCTAATTCCATTATCTGCCACCTAGTTCTGTATGTGACACAACAATGCCAGAACCTACCAGACTACCACAGAGTATTGTTTATGAAGCAATAGTCAGGTTTGTGCTACTTACCCTAACTGCTGCTAGGTGGCAATATGCTACCTAGAAAACCATGAGATTTGCAGTTTAAGGCGTAGCTCTCGCTTTGCCATAGATCCTGTCCTATTTATTTATTCCCTTTCCCAAGGAGGGATTTGTTTTCTTAGCAGGACCTACAGAAAGCCACATCCCACTCAGGAGATTTCTAAATTAGGTTAACTGTTTTACAGAAAGAGATGTAAAACTAAATGCTGTAGCCAAGTATCTATTAACGGGGGGTCGGGGGGGGGGGAAATACCCTCAGAATGGAAGGGGAAAGACTCCCTTAAAACAAAGGATGGGCCATATGCCCACCACTGCAGTTTTTCCCTTTCTACTACCAGAATTAATAGGAATTAACTCTTTGGTTGTGGAGACTATTACAACTTGAGACTAGGCTATTTCATAATTCTATAGTAGTGTTCTCTTTAAAATTTCCTAAGGGAATTTGATAGTGTTCTCACGAAACCTATTTAACAATACAAAGGATTTGGGGGTATCTATTCAGAAGAGAAAAAATTCTACCCCAAATGAATTCAAAATGCAAATTTTCACTGAAGTCCCTTATTATTTGGCTATTTTGTGTCTCTCCTCTGCAACATCCATTCAAACTTTATACAACTAAAATCAACATTTAGGTAATACTCAATGCCAAAATATCACCAACATATTTGTTTTAAATCATCGTATTTAATCAACAAGACCAATGTCAGGAACATTTGTATTTGACACCTGGACTGAAAAACAGTGTTAAAAATGTAAAGATAAAGTAGATGCAATCCTTCCATCACAACAAACACATTAAAATCATAAGGAGAACGGCAGGAAACTATTGGTAGTGTGTATTAGCACGGATATAAAGGGCCGTTGGGAGAATTAGTTCATATTTGCTCAACACTTTGAAAATATAAAGTACTATGTAAGAACTAAGTATATGCATTTTCATCTCCAACACACACATATCTGAATACAAAATGACTAGATTGTCTCTTCACATTATGTGTAAATCATGTGAATTGAAGTGAATGGAGCAACACAGGTATAAACATCAGAATGAGAATGAAACCCTAACATCCCAGTTGAACAATATTGTAGTGACTAATGAACAGTTGTTCCACTTCTGGGCTGTGTTCTCCAGGCTGAACTAAGCATCATATTCTGAACTAGTTGCATTATTGTTCTAGAATGAAAGTGTGATTAACCCCTTTAATTAAATTGACTTTGTAGTGAAATGTGGCTATATTTAGTAACCCAGATTGCTAGAGCTGCAAAAAGTATTTCCAATCTAAATTCTTATCAATCTGGGATCTGGTAAATGTCTGCTCTTGCTGAAATGTTTTATTCTAGGCTGATTTTATAATGCCTGTGGGTATCTGTATGCAGATACCATTATTGGGATTACATAGCCTGAGCAATATCAATTTCTCTTGTTGATGTTCTTGCCATCTGTTTATTTTGTACGTATACGTGTATACTTCTGTATTGCACTTTGAAAACTTGGGGGGAGGTTAGAAGTATTTTCATTGAAAAAATACTTTTAGTCTCTCCCCAGCAAACATGAACTGAGAAACGGAACGATTAAACAATTAGATTTGCTATTAACATCAATGCAGACAGGATTTCAGCCCAAAAGTTATTTAAGAAAGCATTATGTCAAATCAGATGTGCACAAGTCAGTGAGAAGATAGGGGAGAGGGAGGTAGAATTAACAAGGCAAAAGGCTTATCTACACTGGGAAACTACATTGTGTTAGGTTTCAGAGTAGCAGCCGTGTTAGTCTATATCCGCAAAAAGTACTGCCTGGTCCTGGTGTACCACCAATCAGACTTTTAACCGCCCAGTCAGTGGTGCTGACCAGATCCGCCAAGTGCCTTTTGACCGTGCATTTCGGTCAAAAACCAGACACCTGGCAACCCTACATGACATTATGGACCTTTCCAGACCACTGCACATTCACCAAGATTAATCTTCCACAGCGATCAACCTTGCAACACTAATGGGAAATGTATCTTCCTGTTGATAAAGTCTTTGGCCTGGTGTGGGGGGCAGAAAATAAGCATGCATTCTCTGTCATTAGTCCCTATGCAGTTTGGGAATCGCATCCTTGGCAAGCCGTTGGTAACCTCCTGTGCATTACCGCACTTTGTGACACGATGGCACCCTTCTCATTGCATTACAATCCTCCATGATGACAACCCCGACAATTGATCTTCTACCACCGAATTGGTTAGCTACTGACTGGTAACTTCCACCTGGGGATGGCAACATGCTGCTCCATGCTGAAAGGAGCTCTCATGTTGGTGTTCTGGTGCTGAAGCTCCAGGGAGAGCTCTGTGCAGGTTTCCAGGAAAGTATCCTTTGTCATCCTGAAGTGCTGATATGACTGCTAATCAGTACAGTTATGAATCACTACACTGTCACACCAGTCACTTCTAGTTAATGAACCCAGAAGCAGTGCTCCGCTAAGTAAAGATGTTCCAGATAAATAACCTGCAGAACTGACTGCACAATTTCCTCCTCTATTAGCCACACCCATAGCATCAACAGCCCTATGAAACCACTAAGCTGCATCCATCCATCAGTCTGACTGGAAATGCGAGTGCATCGTCCTGTTTGTATTAATGACTGTCATGATCAGAGTGCTCAGCACTGGATCCTCCATGCTGCCTGACAGCAATTTGAAAATGGGAATGGCAAAATTAACAGCTGCCAGGAGAGGAATCATGGGAGTTTGTTAGTCTGTTCCCCAGTTGCAGAATTCCTGTAATTCCCAGTACGCATTCTGAAAATCCACTGCATGAAAAATCACAGAGCATAGAGCGAAGTGACACTGTAAATTCAACAAATTTATTAGAGCATAAGCTTTCGTGAGCTACAGCTCACTTCATCCGATGAAGTGAGCTGTAGCTCACGAAAGCTTATGCTCTAATAAATTTGTTAGTCTCTAAGGTGCCACAAGTACTCCTTTTCTTTTTGCGAATACAGACTAACACGGCTGCTACTCTGAAACCTCTTTATACCGAGTGACAAATTACGTTTAGCATCATGTTAGTTGCTATGACTCCTCAGGGTACAGTCTCACACTGTGAGAGATAATTGAGCAAGGAGATTTAAAAATAAAATGATGTGTGAGACTGTAAGTGTCCAATTGAATCAGACACAGAAAAATTTCCTTTTTCTTAGTAAAACACTGTAAAAAATATAGCAAAATGCCCCTCACTGCCCCCCAAACCTCAATCCCAAGCAGGGATGTGAATACATATAGCAAAATCCTGGTGGGGAGGGGGGGAAAGATGGTAACACAAAGAAAACTGACATCCCTGTCACATATGTGCACAACAAACATGTGCAAACGTATTTAAACAAAACTACTTACAGATAGTGTTACATATTTGAAGGACTAAATAACAGAATGAATGAATAACCAAAACTAAGGAGGGGGTTATTTCTACTAAGCTGTACTTTGCCATACATTTTCATACTTTGACAAACTTACCTTTGGTCCTGACAAAATACTGCAAGCACATTGAGAGTACCCCGCACAGGGTGAGGGTGACATCGCTGATGGGGAGTGGGTGTCCCCAGGCATATTCTCACTAAGCAATCAGGGCTTTGAAAATCTCTCTCATTTGGGGCAATCTGGTCTATCCCAAAGGCAAAATTATTGCTCTCCAGAAGTAGTGTGAGGAGCCCCACAGATAAACTCTCTCTGGCAGGGATGGTTTAGCAGCATGCAAGGAGAGGGGGGGACACTCAAGCAGAGACAAGGTGACCAGCCCGAGGCTGCCTGTAGCTGGGTGGCAGCATTTTAACACCTCTCCACTCTAGATCATGAGCGGCTCACAGCCTCCCGCCCCTGAGCCCCAGCCCTAGTCACTGTGCCACACACAACATCCGCAGAGTCCCAGCTCCGCTCTCCTGCCCTGCCTGGGCCCTTTTACACGCAGTGCTGGTTGCCCGGGGGGCCTCTTTCCCCGTGGCACCCGGCGCGGCGCGGCTTGTCCTGAAGCGGGAGCAGGGTCAGTGGCGGGCTGGGCTGGAGCTAAGGAGCTCCCTGTTAAGCCAGGAGTGGGGGCTTCTCAGCTCCCCAGCTTGCCCCCGCCTCCTGTGGGGTGGCTCCTCTCTGTGCCTCCCCCAAATTAGCCCCTGGATCTTGCAATCTCTCTCCTCTGCCCCATGATCATTAATGAACCCCGGGAGCGTAGGTTCTCGTCTGTCCCACCCTTTCCCTCATATTAACCCCCGCCAGGTTGGCGCCTCTTCTCCTCCCCCAGTGTGAACCCCTGGAATTCGGATTCTCCTCTCTGTCTCGCTCCCAGGTAACGTTAGTGCCTGTTTGGTTCTTATCTCCTCCTGCCCCGTATCATACTGCCCCCCCCCCCAAATCGTAGTCCTCGATGTTGATATTTAACGCCCAACCAGAGAATGCTGCTCAGTCAGCTTTCTCTTTCCTCTCCTTGGCTATATTTATATGCATTTCCCCGTGGAGTTTTAGCAAGTGCTTTAGTTTGTTTTTCCTGCCTTTGATGATTAAAAAGACAACTCTAAACGATGATACAAAATGTGAGGGTGGGTGGGTGGGTTGGTTGGTTTGGTGGTGGTTTTTTGAATGTTTATTTTGCCAAGCTGTGTGGAAGACTGTTGTAAAAGTTTATAGAAATCTGACACGTGATTTGATAGTGACATGGCAACCTGCAATATTCACAGAAAATTAGGCACTCTCAGGCACCATTTAAAAGCAAACCATTATTTTGGTTCAAATAAATCTGTGATCATTCTAAGACTTGCCACAGATCTCTGTGTTTGTTTCTCTTCTGGCCTCTTTACAAACGGCTGGTTAAAATGGAGCTAGGGTAGTAAATATCTCTTTGTTACTTAAGAGAGAAAAATCTTTAAGAGAAGCTCTAGTTTCAGAGAAAGTGACTATTACCTGAATACATGTAAAGCTAAGGTTAAACTTCTAATCAAACACTAGAAATATATACAAAGGCACAGTCAGGGTCACCTGGACAATCTTAAATCTTCCTAGTGTTAAGATGGGGTTTTAATCTTAGTTGCTGGAGTGGGTCAAATGCTGTGAGTTTTGAAATGCTGGTGACCTTTCCTTGGCTCTCCTTGCCCCAGGAGATTCTCTGGTATGAAGCTGTCTGTAGCCTCATGAGGCTGCTTGTTTTCTGTCTGCATGTTACTTAATAGTGTTCAGACCTGTTCCTTTGTAATGCTAAACTTTGCCACAATATAATATCTGTATCACCTGCTGAATTGCTACTTCACATACACATTAAATGCAAAACAGATCTTTTTGAAGAAGGAGGGTTTAATAATGATTTTAAGGTGTTTGCAGGCTGTAGACATTTCAAATCCACTTAGAAGGTGAGGAGCTCTGGGGTACATGAACTGGGTATAATACAAGTGTATCTAGGTTACCTAAATGTAATCTCACCTCACTGTGTGTCTGGCATGTGATCTATTAAATTTTTGTTAGAGGCTTGTAGTTCTAGATATGCCAGCTACATGTCTATGCTAAGTGTCATAACAACACTTGAAGGAAGAGCTCTGTGTAGCTCAAAAGTTTGTCTTTTTCATCAACAGAAGTTGATCCAATGAAAGATATGACCTCACCCACCTTGTGTCTCTGATATTCTGGGAACAACATTGCAAATAACACTTTTACATTTAATACTATGTACAGTACGCTTTGGGGGAATTGTCCTGAATTATTGTCTGGAATCCAGTAACGTTTGGTGAAGAGTTGTAAAACTTGTCACTTTTTCAGAAATGTGTGTTGTGTTAACAAAGGCAGGAACAGTTTGGTGTGTCTTAAATAGGCAGGTGCATTTTGGAGTAAAGGGACACTGTTATCTGGAAAATTACACTTCTATCTGAAAAGCTGAACCTACTGTTGTTACAGTAACCTCTGAGATTAGTAGAACAGAGCTTGGAGAAAATACTTATTTTTCTCTGGTTTTTAAATTTGTATACTTTGTGCATTTTGGCAATGTCATTTTTGCAGATGATCACTTGCATCACTGTCATGCACTGCCTGACAGGGGTCAAGTGTATATTCTGCAGGAGGGTAGCAAAATAGAAATTGAAGAGGCAGTAGACAGGCATGTGAACAGATAGACATTTGGAAAGGAAGGATGGTCCAGTGGTTAGGACACTAGCCTAGTACTTGGGAGACCTGGAATCAGTTCTCTGATGTGCCACAAACTTCCGGTGTGACCTTGAGTACTGCAGCACAGAGAGACTATGTGACTTACCCATCTGTAAAATAGGGATAATAGTACTTCCTTACCTCACAAGGAAGGATAAATCCCTTGTGAAGATAAATTGTGGGGCACTCAGGTAACTTGGTGATATAAGTATCTAAGATAGAAAGGGAAGGTGGGATACATGTGACTGAATTTGGTGTTACTTTTGAGCCCACCCCAAAGACTCCTGTAAACATGCCTAAAGATTAAACTGAATGCCCTATTTTTTTTAAAATTAAAGGATGTTCTATCAGAAGACTGAATTTTTTAAAAAAATTAGTCAATTAAAAAATCATGTTGACTAAGTCCTTTAAATATGAAGTAGTACCCAAGCAGTCCATCAACAAGACATAAGCTTGTGCAATGGATGCAATGGATAAGACAGAGTCCGTCTGGGCAAAAATTACATTGGGGAAGAAAACTAGTAAAGCCTCTCCTACAATAGTGCTTGGGGTGTGCTATAGACCTCCGGGATCTAATTTGGATATGGATAGAGCCCTTTTTAATGTCTTTAATCAAGTAAATACTAATGGAAACTGCGTGATCATGGGAGACTTTAACTTCCCAGATATAGACTGGAGGACCAGTGCTAGTAATAATAATAGGGCTCAGATTTTCCTAGATGCGATAGCTGATAGATTCCTTCATCAAGTAGTTGCTGAACCGACTAGAGGGGATGCCATTTTAGATTTAATTTTGGTGAGTAGCGAGGACCTCATAGAAGAAATGGTTGTAGGGGACAATCTTGGCTCAAGTGATCATGAGCTAATTCAGTTCAAACTAAATGGAAGGATTAACAAAAATAAATCTGCAACTAGGGTTTTTGATTTCAAAAGGGCTGACTTTCAAAAATTAAGGAAATTAGTTACGGAAGTGGATTGGACTGAAGAACTTATGGCTCTAAAGGTAGAGGAGGCCTGGGATTACTTTAAATCAAAACTGCAGAAGCTATCAGAAGCCTGTATCCCAAGAAAGGGGAAAAAATTCATAGGAAGGAGTTGTAGACCAAGCTGGATGAGCAAGCATCTTAGAGAGGTGATTATGAAGAAGCAGAAAGCATACAGGGAGTGGAAGATGGGAGGGATCAGCAAGGAAAGCTACCTAATTGAGGTCAGAAGATGTAGGGATAAAGTGAGAGAGGCTAAAAGTCGAGTAGAGTTGGACCTTGCAAAGGGAATTAAAACCAATAGTAAAAGGTTCTATAGCCATATAAATAAGAAGAAAACTAAGAAGGAAGAAGTGGGGCCGCTTAACACTGAGGATGGAGCGGAGGTTAAAGATAATCTAGGCATGGCCCAATATCTAAACAAATACTTTGCCTCAGTCTTTAATAAGGCTAAAGAGGATCTTGGGGATAATGGTAGCATGACAAATGAGAAGGAGGATATAGAGGTAGATATTACCATATCAGAGGTAGAAGCGAAACTGAAACAGCTTAATGGGACTAAATCGGGGGGCCCAGATAATCTTCATCCAAGAATATTAAAGGAATTGGCACCTGAAATTGCAAGCCCATTAGCAAGAATTTTTAATGAATCTGTAAACTCAGGAATAGTACCGAATGATTGGAGAATTGCTAATATAGTTCCTATTTTTAAGAAAGGAAAAAAAAGTGATCCGGGTAACTACAGGCCAGTTAGTTTGACATCTGTAGTATGCAAGGTCCTGGAAAAAATCTTGAAGGAGAAATTAGTTAAGGACATTGAAGTCAATGGTAAATGGGACAAAATACAACATGGTTTTACAAAAGGTAGATCGTGCCAAACCAACCTAATCTCCTTTTTTGAAAAAGTAACAGATTTTTTAGATAAAGGAAATGCAGTGGATCTAATTTACCTAGATTTCAGTAAGGCATTTGATACCATGCCACATGGGGAATTATTAGTTAAATTGGAGAAGATGGGGATCAATATGAACATCAGAAGGTGGATAAGGAATTGGTTAAAGGGGAGACTGCAACGGGTCCTACTGAAAGGCGAACTGTCAGGTTGGAGGGAGGTTACCAGTGGAGTTCCTCAGGGATCGGTTTTGGGACCAATCTTATTTAATCTTTTTGTTACTGACCTTGGCACAAAAAGTGGGAGTGTGCTAATAAAGTTTGCAGATGATACAAAGCTGGGAGGTATTGCCAATTCGGAGAAGGATCGGGATATTATACAGGAGGATCTGGATGACCTTGTAAACTGGAGTAATAGTAATAGGATGAAATTTAATAGTGAGAAGTGTAAGGTTATGCATTTAGGGATTAATAACAAGAATTTTAGTTATAAGTTGGGGACGCATCAATTAGAAGTAATGGAAGAGGAGAAGGACCTTGGAGTATTGGTTGATCATAGGATGACTATGAGCTGCCAATGTGATATGGCTGTGAAAAAAGCTAATGCGGTTTTGGGATGCATCAGGAGAGGCATTTCCAGTAGGGATAAGGAGGTTTTAGTACCGTTATACAAGGCACTGGTGAGACCTCACCTAGAATACTGTGTGCAGTTCTGGTCTCCCATGTTTAAAAAGGATGAATTCAAACTGGAGCAGGTACAGAGAAGGGCTACTAGGATGATCCAAGGAATGGAAAACTTGTCTTATGAAAGGAGACTTAAGGAGCTGGGCTTGTTTAGCCTAACTAAGAGAAGGTTGAGGGGAGATATGATTGCTCTCTATAAATATATCAGAGGGATAAATATAGGAGAGGGAGAGGAATTATTTAAGCTCAGCACCAATGTGGACACAAGAACAAATGGGTATAAACTGGCCACCAGGAAGTTTAGACTTGAAATCAGACGAAGGTTTTTAACCATCAGAGGAGTGAAGTTTTGGAATAACCTTCCAAGGGAAGCAGTGGGGGCAAAAGATCTATCTGGTTTTAAGATTCTACTCGATAAGTTTATGGAGGAGATGGTATGATGGGATAATGGGATTTTGGTAAGTAATTGATCTTTAAATATTCAGGGTAAATAGGCGAAATCCCCTGAGATGGGATATTAGATGGATGGGATCTGATTTACTATAGAAAACTCTTTCCTGGGTATCTGGCTGGTGAATCTTGCCCATGTGCTCAGGGTTTGGCTGATTGCCATGTTTGGGGTCGGGAGGGAGTTTTCCTCCAGGGCAGATTGGAGAGGCCCTGGAGGTTTTTTTGCCTTCCTCTGTAGCATGGGGCATGGTTGACTGGAGGGAGGCTTCTCTGCTCCTTGAAGTTTTGAACCATGATTTGAGGACTTCAATAGCTCAGACATGGGTGAGGTTTTTCATAGGAGTGGGTGGGTGACATTCTGTGGCCTGCGCTGTGCAGGAGGTCGGACTAGATGATCAGAGTGGTCCCTTCTGACCTTAGTATCTATAAGCTCACTTCTTAATTTTCAGAGTCACTGGTGTGGTTCTGAACATTGTAAAAAAAAAAAAAAAACCAAAAAAAAAAAAAAAAAACCAAAAAAAAAAAACCATCAATTTTTTCCCCAAGATCAGCTAATACTGTGTGCTGGGATGGTGAAATATTTTGGATTTTGAGCTTTTGATAATATTGTATCTATTTTAAACAGTCAGAAAGAAAGCTTCTCTCTCTCTCTCTCTCTCTCTCTCGTTCTCTCTCTTTCTCTGTGTCAGTATGCCTTGTTGTAACTGTTTTCTTTAGGCCCTGATCCTACATGCTGTTCTGTGCAGATGTACTCCTGCATCCATGAGGGATCCAGTTTGCAAGATCATCCGTATCTGCTAAAAGCAGGGTCTTTCTTTATACTTCACTTTGTATAGCATCTTGTTGGTCCTTAAGAAGTAATCGTAATGAACATATGATTCTCTTGCACTCTGTATTTCCATAGCTTCTACTGTTATATTTAATCTGAATTTTGAAATACCAGACTAATATTTGTGCATTTGGCAAAACAACAATGTTCTCCTGAGATTTTAAAATTAATATTTATATCTTTAGCTCCATCAATGATGAAGCCTTTGGTCTAGGAATTTCCTTACATTATTGAATAACATCTATAACATTTTATATTGATTTTTGGTTTTTATTGGTCTGGTCATCTCGGCACTATTAACGTGATGCTCATAGAATAAGTTTGTCAACATTAAACCAGGCTTGGGTTGTCTATGTCTCTCTCTCCCTGAAGACTGGGAATTATAACCATCTCCATAGATAAGATATATTTGTGTGTGCAAAGCATTCTGGGTGAAATTTGAGAGGAACGCTTTTGAAAACTTGACCTGCTGACGCTAAAATTACTAAAACTTTGTGGGACAAATACATCTTTGATGTAACTCTTATTATTTCAATGAATCTAGCCCTGTACTTTTAATAATCTAGGATTTGGTAGAAGGTGGAGAGTTGCAATTTTTAGTATAGCTATAGTTGGAAGGAGCTCATCAATCATTTATTTATATATAGATGTCTAAAAAGCACCCATCCGACACTAAGTGCTACGTAATCTTTAAAAAAAAAAAATCACTATTTGCTGACCATTTTTTTCACAGGACTCTTCACTAAGTAAAGCAAATACACCCTTATTACTACCTCCTTAGGCAAAAACATTAGAAAATGGATGACTAATAATACCTAGCTCTTATACAGCACTTTTCATCAGTTGATCTCAACACACTTAGCAAGGGAGGCCAGTGTCATTATCCCCCTTTCACAGATGGGAAAACTGAGATGAAGTGACACTTGCCTATAGTTCACCCAACAGGCCGTTGCAGAATTGAGACTGGAACCCAAGTCTCAGTCTATCCAGTGCCCTATCCACTAGACCAGTAGTTTTCAATCTTCATTGCACTGTGACCCCTTTCTGACAACAAAAATTACTACATGACCCCAGGAGCGGGCACTGAAGTCTGAGCCTGCCCAAGCCCTGCCGCCTTGGGTGGGAGGTTGGGGAGGGGGGTTTCAGCCCCAGGCAGGGGGCCTGTAACCCGAACCCAAACGCCTAGCGCTGAAACCTTCAGGCTTTGGCCTCGGGTGGTGGGGCTCAGGCTTCAGCTTCACCCCCAGGCCTCAGCAAGTCTAAGCTGGGGGTCTCGTCCCACAGTTTGAGAACCACTGCAGTAGACCACACTGTGTCCCCACAACAAGGTTACTGCTGTAGTACAGAATGAGAACACAGCATATGCAGTTGAATTTACTATAGAAGGAACCCAGCCAACTTTCCTCCAGGAAGATTTTTGCTCTTAATGAGCTTACTGGGTCCCTATCTGCAGAAGGACAGGGATGGGCTGCGTCATTCTCTCTTGTCAGAAGCACCTTCGTCCCCTCTGACATAGATCATTGGGGCAGGGAGAGACATTCTCTATTGCCAGAGTTTAGTGCATGCAGGGAAAGCTGTAGGAGCCCATTGTCCTGCATAGCCAGGGACGCCAGTGGGTGGCACTTGAAAATTGCCTCTCTCTTCTGTTGCCACAACATCGATCACTGGAGCGCTGCCGACGAACAGAGAGGGCTCCATGCTCAGGCAGCAGCTGTGCAGTCTACAATATTTCTGTGATGCTAAGTCCCGCTGCAAGAGTACATGCGGCCTACTGTGCAGCATACTTGATGGACTTCCCCACACCTTCTATGTCTCTGTGCCAAAAGACACCACTGAGGCCAAGAGCTTAGTGTTCATAAAGGGATTGGCAATTCAAAAGAATGCCATGCCTGATCTCAACTGTGTCTTTAGGGAAGGGGGCGGTCTCTTGGCTATTTAGTATTCCTGAGGGCCACAATCTCCACAGCAGTTGCGTGCTTACCTGCTGTGATTTCTTTGTTGACTGATCTTGTCAGTGTACCAGTGCAAAGTCTGGGCTAATAAAAACATTTACTGTTTGTTACCTTAAATGTAAGGGTTTAATTCAAGTGTGCGTACTACCCTATTATGGCACCAGAGCTGCTTTGGCATCAGCTTATAGAAGCCACCTGGGAGAGACCATTCATCCTGCTTAGCACTTTCATGAGGGCTGCTATCTTATGAGAAAGGAACATTGCCATCCAACACAGCAGTAATCAGTCACATAAAAATAGATAAAGGGAGAGGAAATGTAGCTTCACCCCCCCCCCGACATTTCTGGTAATAAACGTACCTTTATATTCATACACATTTGCAACCATGGCTGGAAGAGTTAGAATAAGAATGTGGTTCCCAACATACTGCAGCAAGTGAAATAGATGCTTTCAGGATGATTGCGTGAAGAAAATGGAAATGAGCTTAAAAATGTATTAAAATAATCACAGAAGACAATTGGCTCAAAGCAGAAAGGCAGTACTGGTCTAAACTTGAATGCTAGCAATGTAAAAAAGACAAAAACGAATGGAGAACAAATACATTAGAAAACATTTGGGTTGCCATCCAAAATATTGAGCTGTTCAAAAATAATGTCTGCAGAAAAAAAAATTAGATGAAAACAGGGATGTGGAATAAATACTAAGCACAGCAAAAGGCAAAAAACTGTGGTAGGTATAGTAGTTTTAAATTAGTCTTGTAATGTTAGTTTAAACTTTTCTCATTCCTTTATTTTAGTAGATCAGTGGTTCATTGGGAATCTACTTATATTAGTTAATCCTCCTTCTCCAACAAGTTTACTTGTCTAGAAGCTAAGAAAGCAGTGTTTTCTAGCGGTTAGAGCAGGGAACTGGGAGCCAGGATTCTAATTCTATTTTCATCACTTCCTATGACTCATTGGCAGGATACTTAAATTTACTGTGCTTCATCCTATTTATCTTTAAAAGGCATGAATTAATAATATGTGCTTCTATAGCACGTTACATGCAAGATACTTATATCTATTGATGATTTAAGCCTCACAACATACCTGTGAAATAAGTATTTTAAAATCATTTTACAGATTTATATATGTATAAGAATGTCCTTACATACTTCCTATCCATATCTCTCTTTTATTTACCAACCTTAGGCTAGATATCATAATATTTCAGAGGCATGTGGGGAGGGTCAGTTAAATTAGTTAATTAGGCAGGCCAGAAAAGAATTTGAAGAGCAACTAGCCAAAGACTCAAAAACTAACAGCAAAAACTTTTGTGAATACTTCAGAAGCAGGTAGCCTGCCAAACAGTCAGTGGGGCCACTGGACAATCAAGGTGCTAAAGGAGCAATCAAGGAAGATAAAGCCATTGTGGAGAAGCTAAATTAATTATTTGCATGGGTTTTCACTGCAGAGGATGTGAGGGAGATTACCACACCTGAGCCATTCTTTTTAGGTGACAAATTTGAGGAACTGTCCCAGAGTCACATGTCAGTAGAGGTGATTTTGGAATGAATTGATAAAGTTGACAGTAAGAAGTCACCAGGACCAGATGGCATTCACCAAAGAGTTCTGAAGGAAATCAGACGTAGTTACAGAACTACTAACTGTGGTGTGTAACCTATAATTTAAATCAGCTTCTGTACAAGATGACTGGAAGATAGCTACTGTGACACCAATTTTTTTAAAAGGCTTCAAAAGGGATTCCGGCAATTACTGGCTGATAAACCTAACTTCTGCACCAGGCAAATTGGTTGAAACTATAGTGACGAACAGAATTATCTGACATGGATGAACACGATTTGTTGGGGAAGAGTCAGTACAGCTTTTGTAAAGGGAAATCATGCCTCAACAATCTATTGGGGGTCAACAAACATGTGGACAAAGGTGATCCAGAGGCTGTTGTCTACGTGGACTTTCAGAAAGCCTTGAATTATTTACTCCCTTTTCCACATGCCAGGAAAGGAGAGCTGAGATGAGGATGTGCCTGGGAGGAGGCCATTGCAGATTTTTCTCCCCTCTCCACATGCAACCGGAGGGAAGCTAGACCAGTAGTCACTGGCAGGCCCATCACCCTTTTGGCAGCATCTAGTAATATTCCTAACAGTTCCCAAATAGTACAGTGTGCCAGGCTGTTGCAGATGGGAGAAAGAAATTGGATTAACAGAATGGGATTGCATGCCCAGGACAAATATGGCAGTTATGTATCGTAGCTCACAGCCTCCCACCTGGTCTTGGAGCATGGAATTGCCTGGTTTAGAGAAGGAATATTGGACACAATTCTGGAGTTTTCTCTTTATCTCTTTTGAAAATAGCTGTCATATCTTTAACTTTCACCTGGACAGTTACCGGAGACATTCAGAAAAGATACAACAGCTCCTCTGTGTGCTGGCATCTCTAACAATGCACAGCACTCCTCTGGCATTGAACTTAAGTATCAACACTGGATATGCATTCAGATGAATCCATGATTTGAAAGTCAAGGGCAAACAAAACCCTAAATCCGTGACTTCAAGAGACCTCCATGACATTCTCTGCTTCAGCCCCAGGGGCTGCAGGACTCTGGAGCTGAGAGCCAGTGGGGCCCTGGCAGGGATACGGCGACAGCATTGACAGGGGGTCCCCTGCAAGGTTCCAGCGACAGGTGACAGACTCCTGAGGGGGCCCTCCTCAGGGTTCCAGCGATGGGCGACAGCCTCGCAAGGGGGGAGGTGAACACCTCTAGCGAGTGGCTGGGGTGTCCCATTTTCTCTTTGGGATATATGGTCACCCTGCAGCTCCCGGCCGCAGGATGGAGGGGGAACCCCACAGCTCCCAGCCACCACGGTGGTGGGGGAAACCATGGAGCCATAGCAGCAAAAGTCACAGACAGGTCACGGCTTCCATGAATTTTTATTTATTGCCTGTGACCTGTCTGTGACTTTTACTAAAAATAACCATGTCAAAATCTTAGCCTTATTGATAACCATCACCAGCCATTGGTGTAGATATATATTAGTGATCACTTGCAATAAGCCAGAGCTCTGGCAAGTTTAAAAACATGCTAAAAATACTAACAGGCCACAATGCTAATTACTCCTGTGTTGACAACCTGTGACTTCTATAGGAAGGTTTGTCATTGAAAAAGTTATTCTATAAATTGATTATGGTACAGATAATAGTGGAGTGTAGCATACCCTGTTTTACTAGGACTTTGTTAGTGGAAGTATAGTCTATCTCATGTACTTGTATGGCCCCCACCATTCTGAGCACCTCACAATCTTTAACATAGTTGTCCCCATATTACATATGAACCAGCGTCTCTCAAGTCCTATTGGGCCATTCTATCTTCTTGGCCAGTTGGTTCTGTATAGTCATATTATAATCCAAGAATTTAGCAACTTTACTTGATTGGTTTAACCGAGAATATTTATAATTAAAGAATCCAAACAGCATTTGTTATATTTACTCCATTCTGTTGTACTTTTACGATAAACAACCTGCAAAAATCAATTCCAGCCATTCCGTGGGCTGCAACTACTCCACACTGACTGAAATTTTTTTTTTTTTTTGGTTAGAGATCAATAAAACTTCCTTTGGTATGAAAGAGCTAAATGCTTAAATTCCATGCTTGTCCTAAGTGGTCTTTCAAGTCCTGTTGTCCTAGGTGGTTATCTTTCTCAGACTGAGCTGTTAAAAAAAAAAAAAAAATCTTTTTTTTCATTGAATTAGAAAATGTTGTACAGTGACCAGTATTATGGAGGATGGTGAAAAATAATTCCATGATAATACCTTGTCTTGTATGAGTCATTAATCATTACTCATGATCAGCAGGCAATGATGTCCAATTTGTTTTCAAATCTTTCACTTGCTGATGCTCTTTATTACCATAGCAATAATAGTAAAAAAGCCTGTTAATGCAGACAGCCACACACGATTTAAATTGTCAGATTTTTTTCTGGAATAAAATTTCCATAGCTTGAGTCTATTTTGCTCTTAACTTATTTTTTTTTTAACAGGCAAAATTTAAAATATCAAACGTGATCATATAGGTATAATTTGGCAGTGAATTACACAAAAAACTCAGACCTCTCTTTTTATTAGTTTATGCTTTGGAGGCAGTCACTGACTGCACTGACAGTTAAATGTAGAGTATTGTTTTTTGTGGTGACTGTGGAAATTTTGAGTCTGTGAAAATGGGGGACTAATAGCACTGCATTAAGTCAAGCATAATAAAGGAAAGCACAGTGCAAGCTATCCCACACAGCTTTGCTAACACACCTGGATCATCCCTGCTTCTCTAGTCTGTCCTCTTTTGAGCAGAGACTAGCAGCTGTGAAGTAGCTTTTATTATGTGGTAGCATGTCCAGTATAGACTATAGAAGGGTCAGAAGATTGAGGTCATCAACCTATTTTCATCTGTGAATTCAGGTTGCCATAATGAAAAACTAGTGAATTAGACCACTTTGTCATGTACGTTTGTGTTATGTATTCTTCTTCTTTATCTTATGGAAGTCCTGAAAGGCCTATTATGCTAGGTGCTGTGCAAACAGAAAACAGAAGATCTATCAAAAAGACCAGACAGAAAAGCAACTTAAGTTTAAAAAAAAAAAAAAAAAGCAGCTTTGGAAATCTGTTAAGTCTATACTTGGAGCACAAAAACAATTGAAACAATTCTAAAATGTGATTATTGAAATGTCATGGGCAGAAGAAGGTGTGTGATTAAATAGAGTTTGGAGTTATAAACAGTATAAAAAATTGATCTCAGAACAAGAAGTACAAATTAATTTATCACTAACTTGGTAGCTTTTTTTTTTTTTTTTTTAAGTCTCTCTCTCTCATATTCTAATGTAAAATGGAAATAGTCTGTCATGGATGAAGATAACACCTTATACTTAACAAGTAATTCTGTCTTTTGAGGTATTTTAGGAGAAGCTTTCCATAGCTATCCCTGTAAAATGAACCCTTTCCCTGCTGCTGTGTGTCATTGCAGAATATATATACGCGCGTGCGCGTGCACGCACACACACACACACACACCTTTTTTATTTATTTAGGGGAGAAGAAGCAAACACAAGGTTTATGGCCTCAGTAGTCTTACAGTTATTTTCAATATACCATGAAAAGTCAGAAATGGACTGAGAGCTCACAGGTGAACAGGTGTTGGCCACTCAGTAAAGGGTGACATTGCTGGCTGTAAAACATAAAATCTTCATTGATATAGATTGCAGATGACACAAAAATTGGGGGAGTGGTAAATAATGAAGAGGACAGGTCACTGATACAGGGAAATCTGGATTTCTTAGTAAACTGGTCACAAGCAAACAATAAGAAAAGGAGTACTTGTGGCACCTTAGAGACTAAAAAATTTATTAGAGCATAAGCTTTCGTGAGCTACAGCTCACTTCATCGGATGCATTTGGTGGAAAAAACAGAGGGGAGATTGATATACATACACAGAGTACTTGAAACAATGGGTTTATCATACACACTGTAAGGAGAAAATGAGTACTTGTGGCACCTTAGAGACTAACTGTAAGGAGAGTGATCACTTAAGATAAGCCATCACCAGCAGCAGGGGCAGGAAAGGAGGAAAACCTTTCATGGTGACAAGCAAGGTAGACTATTTCCAGCAGTTAACAAGAATATCTGAGGAACAGTGGGGGGTGGGGTGGGGTGGGGGGGAGAAATACCATGGGGAAATAGTTTTACTTTGTGTAATGACTCATCCATTCCCAGTCTCTATTCAAGCCTAAGTTAATTGTATCCAGTTTGCAAATTAATTCCAATTCAGCAGTCTCTCATTGGAGTCTGTTTTTGAAGCTTTTTTGTTGAAGGATAGCCACTCTTAGGTCTGTAATCGAGTGACCAGAGAGATTGAAGTGTTCTCCAACTGGTTTTTGAATGTTATAATTCTTGACGTCTGATTTGTGTCCATTCGTTTTAAGGTGCCACAAGTACTCCTTTTCTTTTTGCGAATACAGACTAACATGGCTGCTACTCTGAAGCAAACAATATGCATTTTAAAACAGCTATGTGTAAATGTACATATCTAGGAACAAAGAATGCAGGCCATATTTACAGGATTGGGGGCTCTATCCTGGGAAGCAGTGTGACTCTGAAAAAGATTTGGGGGTCATGATGAATAATCAGCTGAACATAAGATCCCAATGTGACCTTGTTGCTAAAAGAACTAATGCGATCCTGAGATGCATAAACAGGATATTCTCAAGTAGGGGTAGAGAGGTTATTTTGCCTGTGCATTTGGTATTGGTATGACATCTGCTGAAATACAGTGTTCAGTTCTGGTGCTCCCAATTCAAGAAGGATGTTGATATACTGGAGAGAGTTCAGGGAAGAGGCACAAGAATGATTAAAGGATTTTAAAAAATGCCTTATATTAATAAACTTAAGAAGATCAATCTATTTAGCTTAAAAAAGAGAAGGTTAAGGAGTGACTTGATTACCTTCTATAAATATCTACATGGGGAACAAATATTTAATACTGAGCTCTTCGCTCTAACAGAGAAAGGTATAACACAGTCCAGTGGCTGGAAGTTGAAGCTAGACAAATTCAGACAGGAAATAAAGTGTAAATTTATAATGGTGATTCCAATTGATCATTGGAACAATTTACCAACGGTGGTGATGGATTCTCCATCAATGGCAATTTTTAAATCAAGATGGGATGTTTTTCTAAAAGATCTGCTCTAGGAATGATTTTGGGGACGTTCTATGACCTGTGTTATACAGGAGGTTAGACTAGATCAGGGTTTCTCAACCCATGTGTCGGGACCCAAAATTGGATCGCCAAAAGGTTTCTAAGTCCTGGTCTACACTAGGCGTTGAGGTCAAATTTAGCAACGTGAAATCGATGTAACCCTGCACCCATCCACGTGACAAAGCCCTTTGTTTCGACTTAAAGGGCTCTTAAAATCGATTTCCTTACTCCACCCCCGACAAGGGGATTAATGCTGAAATCGGTTTTGCTGGGTCAAATTTGGGGTACTGTGGACGCAGTTAGATGGTATTGGCCTCTGGGAGCTATCCCAGAGTGCTCCATTGTGACCACTCTGGACAGCACTCTCAACTCAGATGCACTGACCAGGTAGACAGGAAAAGGCCCGCGAACCTTTGAATGTCAATTTCCTGTTTGGCCAGTGTGGCAAGCTGCAGGTGACCATACAGAGCTCATCAACAGAGGTGACCATGATGGAGTCCCAGAATTGCAAAAGAGCTCCAGTATAGACCGAACAGGAGGTACAGGATCTGATCGCTGTATGGGGAGAGGAATCCGTGCTATCAGAACTATGTTCCAGTTTTCGAAATGCCAAAACATTTCTGAAAATCTCCCAGGGCATGAAGGACAGAGGCCATAACAGGGACCCGAAGCAGTGCTGCGTGAAACTTAGGCTTGCCTCAGCTTCTTATCAGAAAACCAGAGAGGTGAATGGTCGCTCCGGGTTAGAGCTCCAAACATGCCGCTTCTATGATGAGCTGCATGCCATTTTAGGGGGTTCAACCACCACTACCCCAGCCGTGTTGTTTGACTCCTTCAATGGAGATGGAGGCAACACGGAAGCAGGTTTTGGGGATGAGGAAGACGATGATGATGATGAGCTTTTAGATAGCTCACAGCAAATGAACGGAGAAACCGGTTTTCCCGACAGCCAGGAACTGTTTCTCACCCTGGACCTGGAGCCAGTACCCCTGAAGCCATCCAAGGCTGCCTCCCAGACCCACCAGGTGGAGAAGGGACCTCTGGTGAGTGTACCTTTTAAAATACTATACAAGGCTTAAAAGCCAGCATGTTTAATGATTGATTTGCCCTGGCATTCGTGGCTCTCCTCGATATACTCCCAAAGCCTTTGCAAAAGGTTTCTGGGGAGGGCAGCCTTATTCCATCCACCATGGTAGGACACTTTACCACTCCAGGCCAGTAGTACGTACTCGGGAATCAGTGTAGAACAAAGCATTGCAGTGTATGTTTGCTGGCGTTCAAACAACATCCGTTCTTTATCTCTCTGTATTATCCTCAGGAGAGTGATATTATTCATGGTCACCTGGTTGAAATAGGGTGCTTTTCTTAAGGGGACATTCAGAGGTGCCTGTTCCTGCTGGGCTGTTTGCCTATGGCTGAACAGAAATGTTCCCCGCTGTTAGCCACGCGGTGGGGGGAGGCAAAATGCGACCTTGTAACGAAAGCACATGTACTATGTATGTAATGTTAACAGCAAGGTTTACTGTGAAAGAGAGTACCCATTGTTCTATAAAATGTGTCTTTTCAAATACCACTGTCCCTTTTTTTTTCTCCACCAGCTGCATGTGTTTCAAGGATCACAGGATCTTCTCCTTCCCAGAGGCTAGCGAAGATTAGAAGGCAAAAAAAACACACTCGTGATGAAATGTTGTTTGAGCTCATGCTGTCCTCCCACACTGACAGAGCACAGACGAATGCATGGAGGCAGACAATGTCAGAGTGCAGGAAAGCACAAAATGACTGGGAGGAGAGGTGGTAGGCTGAAGAGAGTAAGTGGCAGGCTGAAGAGAGGGCTGAAGCTGAAAGGTGGCGGCAGCATGTTGAGAGGAGGCAGGATTCAATGCTGAGACTGCTGGAGGATCAAACTAATATGCTCCAGCGTATGGTTGAGCTGCAGGAAAGGCAGCAGGAGCACAGACCGCCGCTACAGCCCCTGTGTAACCAACCGCCCTCCTCCCCAAGTTCCATAGCCTCCTCACCCAGACGCCGAAGAATGCGGTGCGGGGGGGGCCTCCGGCCACCCAGCCACTCCACCCCAGAGGATTGCCCAAGTAACAGAAGGCTGGCATTCAATAAGTTTTAAACTTTTAAAGTGCTGTGTGGCCTTGTCCTTCCCTCTCCACCACCCCTCCTGGGATACCTTGGTAATTATCCCCCTATTTGTGTGATGAATTAATAAAGAATGCATGAATGTGAAGCAACAATGACTTTATTGCCTCTGCAAGTGGTGATCGAAGGGAGGTGGGGAGGGTGATTAGCTTACAGGGAAGTAGAGTGAACCAAGGGGCGGGGGGTTTCATCAAGGAGAAACAAACAGAACTTTCACACCGTAGCCTGGCCAGTCATGAAACTGATTTTCAAAGCTTCTCTGATGCGCACTGCACCCTCCTGTGCTCTTCTAACCGCCCTGGTGTCTGGCTGTGCGTAACCAGCAGCCAGGCGATTTGCCTCAAGCTCCCACCCCACCATAAACGTCTCCCCCTTACTCTCACAGATATTGTGGAGTGCACAGCAAGCAGTAATAACAGTGGGAATATTGGTTTCGCTGAGGTCTAACCGAGTCAGTAAACTGCGCCAGCATGCTTTTAAACGTCCAAATGCATAGTCTATCACCATTCTGCACTTGCTCAGCCTGTAATTGAAGAGCTCCTGACTACTCTCCAGGCTGCCTATGTATGGCTTCATGAGCCGTGGCATTAAGGGGTAGGCTGGGTCCCCAAACATAACTATAGGCATTTCAACATCCCCAATGGTTATTTTCTGGTCTGGGAAGAAAGTCCCTTCCTGCAGCTTTTGAAACAGACCAGAGTTCCTGAAGATGCGAGCGTCATGTACCTTTCCCGGCCATCCCACGTTGATGTTGGTGAAACGTTCCTTGTGATCCAACAGTGCTTGCAGCACTATTGAAAAGTACCTCTTGCGGTTTATGTACTCGCTGGCTTGGTGCTCCCAAGATAGGGATATGGGTTCCGTCTATGGCCCCACCACAGTTAGGGAATCCCATTGCAGCAAAGCCATCCACTATGACCTGCACATTTCCCAGGGTCACTACCCTTGATATCAGCAGATCTTTGATTGCGTTGGCTACTTGCATCACAGCAGCCCCCACAGTAGATTTGCCCACTCCAAATTGATTCCCGACTGATGGGTAGCTGTCTGGCGTTGCAAGCTTTCACAGGGCTATTGCCACTCGCTTCTCAATTGTGGGGGCTGCTCTCATCTTGGTATTCTTGCGCCTCAGGGCAGGGGAAAGCAAGTCACAAAGTTCCATGAAAGTGCCCTTATGCATGCGAAAGTTTCGCAGCCACTGGGAATCGTCCCAGACCCACAATACTATGCTGTCCCACCCGTCTGTGCTTGTTTCCCAGGCCCAGAATCGGCGTTCCACCACATGAGCCTGCCCCATTAGCACCATGATGCCCACATTGCCAGGGCACGTGCTTTGAGAGAAGTCTGTGTCCATGTCCTCATCACTCTCATAACCGCGCTGACGTCGCCTACTCGCCCGGTTTCGCTTTGCCAGATTCTGGTGCTGCATATACTGCTGGATAATGAGTGTGGTGGTTAATGTGCTCCTAATTGCCAAAGTGATCTGAGCGGGCTCCATGCTTGCCGTGGTATGGCGTCTGCACAGAAAAAAGGCGCGGAACGATTGTCTGTCGGAGGGTTGGCTTACAGGGAATTAAAATCAACAAAGGGGGTGGCTTTGCGAGAAACTGTATGGCTGCCTCAAGGATAGAACTCAAAACTGGGGTTAGCAGGCCGTTGATTTCACAGAGGGAGGGAGGAAGGAGAAAATGAATACAAAACAAATTTGGTCTATTTCTTGTTTTGAGCCACTTCCTCTATCTTTATACATCTTGCTGGCAGCAGACTGTGCAGTATGACCGCTAGCCATCATCACCTCCTGAGTGCTCGGCAGAAGATGGTGCAGTATGACTACTAGCCATCGTCTTCTGCTAGCTGCAGATTAAAAGACAATGCACTGCCGGTAGGACTCAATCGACATGAGACAAAACAAGGGAAATGACCTGGCTGAGTCACTCCCATATTTGCCCAGGCGCCCGATTAAAAGAGCACCCAGGACTACGTCGACGACGGCTACCAGTCTGCTGCCAAAAGGCAATAAACTGCTGCTGTGTAGCAATGCAGTACCATGTCCGCCAGCACCCAGGAGACATACGGTGACGGTTAGCTGAACAGGCTCCATGCTTGCCATGGTATAGTGTCTACACAGGTAACTCAAGAAAAATGGCGCAAAACGATTGTCTGCCCTTGCTTTTACGGAGGGAGGGAACGGGGGCCTGACGATACGTATCCAGAACCACCCGCGACAATGTTTTAGCCCCATCAGGCACTGGGATTTCTATCCAGAATTCAAATGGGCGGTGGACACTGCGGGAACTGTGGGATAGCTACCCACAGTGCAAAGCTCCGGAAGTCGATGGTTGCCTCAGTACTGCGGACACAGTCCGCTGACTACATGCACTTAGAGCATTTGTGTGGGGACACACACACTCGACTGTATAAAAACGCTTTCTAAAAAACCGACTTCTATAAATTTGACCTAATTTTGTAATGTAGACATATCCAAAGGGTCTCATGACAGCAGGTCCATAACCAGGGTAGGGAAAGTAGGGCAGCCACCCAGGGCGCAAAGCTGAGGGAGTGAGAGGGAATGCCAAAAAATTGTGATAGGGAGTAGAGCCCTGCAGCAGGTATGATATTGCCACCCTTATTTCTGTGCTACTGCTGGCAGTGGTAGTGTTGCCTTCACAGTTGGGTGACCGGAGCAAGGTGGCTGCTGGCTGGGGTGTTCATGTTGTTTGTGGTGCAGGAGGACTAATTTTTTAATCCCACTCCTGTCCCACCCATGCAATGCCCACCCGCTTCTGCATTGTTTGTTGAATTTTTATCCCACTGCCATAATAGCGGGAGATAAAAGTTCAACAAACAATGAGGGAGCAGGTGGGAGTGGGTATTGTGGGGAGGGAGCAGGATTAAAAAAATAGTCCCCTTGCAGGGCACTAGTAGGGGGCACAAATATGCTTGCTCGCCATGGGCACTAAAATGCCTAGTTACAGCACTGCATGGCAGCTCTTGTGCCTCCTGTCCTACAGGGCGGGCTCGGTTCGCCTCTCTACTCCAGACACGGCAGTCTCTGTGGTACCACTGCTACTCAGGCTTGGCCGAGCCATCATGATGACGGGAGTCTGGGTAGGCCAAATTTGAGTGAGGGGCAGTGCAACTCCATGAACCAGGTCACAATTCCATTCTCACAAATTTAGTCTAGTGAGGGAGAGTGGAGCCAAACCTGAGTAGCGCTGCAACCCTGGAGGTTGCAATGTCTTGAATGGAGAGCCAAGCCCAGCCACACGCACAGCACAAGTGCTGCAGGACTCACCACTGTGGGGTGAGTGCTGGGCAGGACCTCCACCCTCCAGATGCAGGACCTGACTGAAACTGCCCCAGGGCCTCCTCCCCCAGACTATTTACTGGGTCACAACAGGTCATAAACATTTACAAATGAGACCAAAAAGGTTGAGAACCACTGGTTGAGATCTCAGTGGTCACTTCTGACATTGGAAGCTATGAAAGATAAACATGTCAGTATCAGCATTGTTCACCCTTCACTCTTTTTATTTAGGTTCTGAAAATTAAAATTTAGGTTCTGAAAAGTGTGTGCATGTACATATATAATTTATTAATTTGCTATATTTTTAGCAAACACATGTCCATTCACTCTCTACACGACTTAAAAGCCAGCTATCAAAAATTCTCTTCATTATGAATAAACTTTGGTTCGGGTTCAGATCAGAGCTGCTTTCCAGAAAGAACCCTTAGGATTGACAAAAAGTTCCTTTGGCTTTTTGTCCTATTCTGAGAACAGAAACACTGCAGCACGTCTCTCAATGGTCTTTCTTAGGCTATGTCTACACTAGCACTTATGTCGCTCAGGGCTGTGAAGAAGCCAGCCCCCTGAGCGACATAAGTTACATCGACCTAAGTGCCAATGTGGACAGCATTATCTCGGCAGGAGAGCTTCTCCAACCAACATAGCTACTGCTGTTGAGAGTGGATTAATTAAGTCAATAGGAGAGCTCTCTCCCGTCACATTAGAGCGGCTACGTGAGAGATTACAGTAGCGCAGCTGCACTGGTGCACCTATGCTGCTGTAAGCTCTCTAGTGTAGCCATAGTCTTAGTCTCTTATGTTCCTCTCCTTTTTCCCTTTATACTGGTTCTTGTCTAACAGGCATCTGTGGTTTTAAAAGCTCTTGCAGGAAAATGGTATAAATGTGTTATGTCTTTGACGTGGCAACGGGACACTCCAGAGTTTTCTTGGGCAAAGGCAGGACTGGTCTAGGAAGTTATAAAGCAATAATCATACTCAAATCCTTTCCATAGATCTCCTGGGAACAGTTTTCTTGACCTCATATGACAGCATTCAACAGACTTTTTCCTCAGGTTAGTTGCCTCCAGCTAACACAGATCTTTCCCCCCAGGTCCTTGTGAAATCATTTGTGGACAATTATGCCCTGTTAGAAACTTCTTTCCATGGGGAGGAACTTCCTGTAATTTTTAGATTTAGATTTTGGTCAGTAAAAATACAGGGTTGCTGTAAAATTACAGTTCTAACTATCTGGTTATTTTTCACATACATGAACACAACAAAGTATAGCTCCCAGGAAGAGACACTCTATATACCAAAAAAACGAGGAATACTTGTGGCACCTTAGAGACTAACACATTTATTTGAGCATAAGCTTTCGTGGGCTAAAGCCCACTTCATCAGATGCATGTAGTGGAAAATACGATAGAAAGCCAGTCCTCGCTCACAGACAGCCCTCCAACCTGAAGCAAGTACCAGCAACAACACAACAAAAACACTAACCCAGGAACCTATCCTTTCAACAAAGCCCATTGCCAACTCTGTCCACATATCTATTCAAGGGACACCATTATAATCACAAAAGCCACATTATCAGAGGCTTGTTCACCTGCACATCTACCAGTGTGATATATGCCATCATGTGCCAGCAATGCCCCTCTGCAATGTACATTGGCCAAACCAGACAGTCTCTATGCAAAAGAATAAATGGACACAAATCAGATGTCAAGAATTATAACATTCAAAAACCAGTAGGAGAACACTTCAACCTCCTTGGATGACACTCAGTTACAGACCTAAAAGTTGCAATTCTTCAACAAACAAACTTCAAAATCAGACTCCAACAAGAAACTGCAGAACTGGAATTAATTTGTAAACTGGCCACCATTAAACTAGGCTTGAATAAAGACTGGAAGTGGATGAGTCATTACACATACTAAAAAGAAAAGGAGTACTTGTGGCACCTTAGAGACTAACAAATAAATTTGAGCATAAGCTTTCGTGAGCTACAGCTCACTTCATCATGCATCTGATGAAGTGAGCTGTAGCTCACGAAAGCTTATGCTCAAATAAATTTGTTAACCTCTAAGGTGCCACAAGTACTCCTTTTCTTTTTGCGGATACAGACTAACACGGCTGCTACTCTGAAACAAACTAAAAACTATTTCCCTATGCTTATTTCCCCTCTACTGTTACTCACACTTTCTTGTAAACTGTTTGAAATGGGCCATCCTGATTATCACTACAAAAGTTGTTTTTTCTCCTGCTGATAATAGCCCACATTAATTGATTAGTCTCGTTAGAGTTGGTATGGCAACCCTCATTTTTTCATGTTCTCTGTGTGTGTGTATCTTCCTATTGTATTTTTCATTGCATGCATCTGATGAAGTGGGCTTTAGCCCATGAAAGCTTATGCTCAAATAAATGTGTTAGTCTCTAAGGTGCCACAAGTATTCCTCGTTCTTTTTGCTGATACAGACTAACATGGCTACCACTCTAAAATCTGTAGATTAACTGGAGAAGACCCTTGCAACCAATAGGAAATCTGTAAAACGAAGGGTTCATCATAGAAAGACCTGATATATCCATAACAATACTGATGCTTTTGTATGCCACTCTAATTATATCGGCCACTATAATTATGTATATATGGTTATTAGTAGTTCTGGAAGAGAAGTCCCTTTCCTCAGACTGGTGTAGAGTAAACAGCTAGAAAACCTCAGTAATTAACTATGTTTATTGAGCAGGTCATTCCAGCCTCATCCTTAGGGTTCTTAAATTACTTTAAGGGTGGAATTTCCAAACATGCTCAGTGTAGGCCTAACTTTTCTCCCATTGAAATCAGTGGTAAAACCCACTGGGTCAGTGGGAGCTGAATTAGATGAAACCTGAGTGCTTTTGCAAATCTCCTCCTAAGTATCCAGCTTCAGGTCTGTGGCTTTTCTGTGACTGTTTCACTTGAAAGATTAATCTTACAAGATCCTATTTCTCTATTAAAGAACTGGATTGGATCTGAAAGAGAGAAAATAGCTAAGGTGTGATCATTTTCTGCTGTGTGTTTCCTTCCAGAAATGGCAGTCTCTCTTTGGAAAAGTTTACTCCAAACCACAAAGAGTAGACTGTTCCTGCAAAGAGGTGTGTCACTTTATAATGGTGCCCATGGCTTTGAGGAAGAAGTGATAAAGAAAAAACTTCAGCAGTTTGGTGGTGGATCCATCAACCTTTCTAAGGAAGACAATGGCATTAGAGTCCTGACCTTGAACAACCCAAAGCAAATGAATGCATTCACAGGTACTGACAATGTGTGAGGATTTATTTATTTATGTTGCAGTTACCCTACAGTTTTGCTGGTCTCATTTATTTTGATCTCGTTTCTGTTGGATTTAGTGTACGGGTGCTGGGGGGACTTGGTGGCTTGTGATATACAGGAGGTCAGACTAAATGGTCTAGTGGTCCCTTTGAGTCTTAAACTATATGACTCTGAAAAATTATGCCCATAACTATGTCACAGTTAGAAATAAGAGGTCATGATTTTTGATTAGAGATTCATTAACTGATTACTGTTCTGCACAATAACTCCGTAGTAAACATAAAAACACAAGAAACTTTAGACACTGGACAAAGCCATCTGTCAGAACATGCCTGCCCTTTTTTCAGTCAGCTCAATCCTTCCTTCCTTTTCTTTCTCTTTATACTTTACTCCTTCCATCCATACCAGCTATTCTAGAAGCAAATAAAAATAATTGTGTCTTTCAACTCAAAACACTTGATAAATGTTGGCAGATATCATGATGCCCATTTTGTAGATTGGGAAATTGAGGTGCAAGGAGGACTTGAACGTAGTTTCTCCAACTTGCATTCTACTCTCCATCACCCAGCACTTTATAGTTTGGCTTTTTCCAACCACATATACCAACCTGTCCACCCTTTCTTCTTCCATCAGTTTTACACGTAACATACCAACTTATTTACTAAAGGATGAATGTTCTCAGCCTAGTTAGAAACATCCTAAGATGTCATTACACAAAGTAAAACTATTTCCCCGTGTTATTTCTCCCCCCCGCAGCCCCATCCCCCACTGTTCCTCAGATGTTCTTGTTAACTCCTGGAAATGGCCTACCTTGATTATCACCACAAAAGGTTTTCCTCCTTTCCCCCCCTCCTTCCTGCTGGTAATAGCTCATCTTAAGTGATCACTCTCCTTACAGTGTGTATAATAAAACCCATTGTTTCATGTTCTCTGTGTGTGTATATAAATCTCCCCACTGTATTTTCCACCGAATGCATCCGATGAAGTGAGCTGTAGCTCACGAAAGCTTATGCTCAAATAAATTTGTTAGTCTCTCAGGTGCCACAAGTACTCCTTTTCTTTTTGCGAATACAGACTAACACGGCTGCTACTCTGAAACTTCTGTGTCTAAATTCCCCATTTTTAAAATGAGGATATAAATCCTTACAGACTTACCATATCTCTTCTCTCATTTGCATTCCCCAGGAAAAATGTGCCAAAAAAATAATAATGATCACATGAACATTCTAAAGGCAGCCCTCATCACTGCAGAAGCAGTAGCAACAGCCATAATCCTGGGAATGCCTGGGAGCTGCTGAAGGATCCCTAGTAGCAGGAGTAGGTGATAGAGCTAGAAAATTAGGAGAAAGTTAGGAAATGCCAGTTTTAAGGTTGTCTGTGCAACCTTAATTCATGTCAGGATCCTGACAAAGGCATTCAGAGCTAATGGTCAGAGCAGTGTCAAACCCAAGCCAGAGAGTGGTGAAGGAGTTAGTAGTCAAGTGCCAGGCCGAGGTTGATATCAAAGGTTAGAATCCAAGTCAGGTGTCAGGGTCTAGGTCAGGAAGTGAAGTCCAAATTAAGCCAAGGTCAAAACCAGGAGTTAAGAGCAGAAAGCAAGAGTTAAGGTCATGGCAGCTACAGAAGATCTGCCCTGTTGCCTGGACACTTCCTGGAACACCATTTGGGTTTATATAAGGCGGGGAGTCAATCAGGAGACATGAAGCTACTGCCTGTCGGACCCCTTGAGGCAGGACTTCCTGTGGTTTGTGTATGTAGATAGTCATGGATAGTGGAGCGAGCAGTGACTGCTGCTGCTGGGTGGCAGCGTGGAGGTGTTTGCTGACGACAGCTCTGTAGCCCTAGCTTTGAGACTTGCTAAGACTTACAGTTCAGCCCCCTTATGCATATACATCACAGTACAGACTTTAATTACACAATCATATGCTGTGTTTTCCACAGGATCCCTGCCTCATTCAGTACATCCAGGACGTACAAGGGGGCTGAATTAAGGTTGTATGGATACCCGTAAATCTGGCATTTCCTAACATTTGGTTCTCTTAATTTTTTTATGTAATATATCAATGTAGGCACATTATGTTTATTTTTAGCCAATTTAATATGCATCAAAGGTTCTAGACTGACAGCCTTGGAAATTTGTATTCACCCATAACAGCTAGAAAGCTTCCCCACCAGTGTGCCTCCCAATCCTCACCTCAAGGAAGACCCTCGAGGAGATGAGATGACAGTTAATTCATTCTCTGTGTTAATTCAGTCCTTCGCCTTCAGCTGAGTGGAATATGTTATTGCAGTTCTTTAATTCACTAGCTATTTGCTGATCACTACAAAGTATTACAATAGGCAGGGCTGGTTGTTCTAACTATTATTAAGTTGGCCCAACACTCCACATTATAAGACTGTTTTTGGTTACTTGAAAATTTCCTTGTCTGCCTCAGGCTGAATTATTATTATTATTATTTATTTTATTTTTGAAAATTTCAGTCAAAACAATTCATCCGTTTCAGAGACTGAAGCTAGGGAAAAATGTTGTTTTGTCCACATTAAAATTTTTTTACTTTTTATTTGAAAAGCTGTCATGCCCCCATGCTTTTGAATAGGGACTTGAAATATAGAGGAGGACGCCTTTGTGTCAGGAAATGCCTTTTGGTGTCGCCATTAAAATCCACCCAAATTTGGCTGAGTTATAAGGCTTAAAAAAAAAATGCAGTTTTCACATGCTCAGTAGGGATTTCTTTGATTTTAGCAGTTAAATTCCCCAAGGATTCTGTCCACCCTTGGCATGCTCCAGCCTTGAGATGAGCAGAACTTTCCTTGCAGTTTCAGCTCTGGGTAGCAGGCCATGCCGGGTCTGGGCATCTGAACTGAGGGCAAGGGAGCCTTTCTCTCAGGTACTCTCAGTGAGACCCTGCTCTGCCTAGGCAGCTTGGAGGAAGAAGCTGCATGATTTGGAATCAGGGGACAAAGAACAGGAGCTGTGGAGGGGAACTGGAACTGGACGCTGGGGGTGAGAAAGGGTGTGGGAAATTAGGACTTGGAATTGGTGTTGGGGGAGGCTTGGACTGGCTCGGCTAGGAGACTGGGACTTGGGAGCCAGGGAAGGAAGTAGGGTTTGGGAGCTGATAGATGTGGGGAGGGAGACTGAAATCAGTTGAGGAGCCGAGGGGACGCTGGAACGGGCTGAGCAAGGAGACAAGGACTGAGAACCAATGGGAAGGGAGTAAACAGCTGAGTGGGAAGGGGAGACGTATCTGATGAGGAGCTGGGACACATAGGTAGAACTGAGACTGCCTGGGCAGAGACTGGGTCAAGATGCCATGGAGGGAGTGTGGGACACTGAGGTTGGACAAGGAGCCTGGGGGAAGAGCATGAGTCTAGGAGCCTGTGGACATGGCGAGTGTGTGTGTGCAGGAGTTTAGGGGGTATAATTAGAGGCCACGGTGGGCAAGAGAGATCAATCAAATGAGGATCCGAGAGGGAGAAACTGGGACTGGCTGGGAAAGGAAACTGGGGACAAAGATCTAGGAGATGGTGGAGGGAATTGGGAATGGCTGGACAAATGGACTGGGAATAGAAGCCTGACAAATGGAAACTGGGCCTACCTAGGTGAGAGTAATGGGATCGGAGTGAGGAGTCAGAGATGGAAAAGAGAGAAGGCTGGGACAGAAGCTGCTTAGAGAGGACAGAACAGAAGCTCTGTCATTGATCTAAAGGTTTCAACCCCACTGATGACTGACATCAATGGTAATATGATGCCAGCATGATACAATTTCTGGGTTTTTTCTTTTTTCCAGTTTGCTTTTTTAAAACCCTGGGAAATTACACACACACATCGACGTTGTTAAGGTTGCGAAATCAAGCACTGAAAAGTTAGGAAATGCCAGAATTATGCTTGTCTGTGCAACCTTAATTTGGCCCCCTTCTGCGTATGGATTATGATACAGTCTTTGATTACGTGCTCACATATTTTTTCCAAATTTCATTCCATTTTTGTGTGTCTGTAATTATTTATATTATGGTAGTGCAGAGTCATCAAGAAAACCAGTGCTCGTTGTGCTAAGCAATGTACAAACATAGTAAATTATAGTCCTTGCCCCAAAAAGGTCTTGTCAGAAAGAGCCTATCCTTGGATACCTGGCTTCTCTAAATAGTCATACATATAAAATGCACACTTTTGTTAGAAAGCTTAAAAATATCACTAACAAACTGTAGCATAAAAACTGTTTGCCAAACATTCACTTTATACAGCAAGTTTTGTCTCTTAGGAACAATGTTTATTCTGTGCTTGAACAACTCATGGAACAGAAAGCTGAGCAAGTATATGTTGGCAAATAGCTGCTGGGCAATATGGATATAGTCTTGCTATTTTTTTTCTAGTTAGAATCTGATAGCCTCCTGTTTGAAATGGTCTTTGGAAACAAATGTTCATAACATCAGCTTAAGCCTAGTGAAACCAATTTCAGCAACCCAGGCATCTTGTTAAATTCTAGTTTGACCAAATTTGAAAGGGAAAGGAGCCAAGCTGTAAGGGTAGTGAGATAGTTTTTAAGTGTCTAGACTCCAAAAATGGTATCATATTTGAATTTTTTTTAAAGTTAGCACATTGATCTACTCTGCTGCAAAACAGGAGTAAGCCAGTGTTCACCAGGTGACTTTTAGTGCACAGTAGCAGGGACATCATGCACAGTTAATGTGCAACACGCTAGTGCTCTGTAGATTTACACCTCAACTTACTGTACACTAACTGTTCACCTAGGCAAGACCTGAGTTATTAACAATGAATTCTGCTTATAACTGGCCTCTGGATGCTCATTTACTAGTTAACACATATTTGCTGTGTATATGTGCTGATCTTTTTGTACCCCCATTTTAATTTCCTTAGGGAGGAGGAGAGGGTCAACGTTCACCATTACTATCTTCCTTCCTGATGATCTCCTTGACTGTGTGTTTCTTCTTTCATCTGTTGACTATGGTCCTGGTCCAGGAAAGCAATTACAAGCTTAACTTTAAGCATGAGTAGTTCCACTGAAGTCAAGTTATTCTTTCTATAAATGCAGTATGAGCATTGTGGAATGTCCTTCCTTCACTAAAAATTCCTCAGGACGTCAGAAACTGAATTGTCCACCAAAAATGCTATGTATGTCATTACTTCTCTAGGGAAGTGAGTAGTACTTTGATGTCATTTATAACATATACTTAATATTAATGTCATAGAAGTGCCTTACAAGTCACCACTCAAAGTTAAGAATGTGCTTAAGTTCTTTGACATTCTATGCCAGACTTTGACCCAATATCTCAAGGTGTTGTTTTACTTTAAATGTTTCCAGCAATCATTTACTAATTCCCTGTTGGTATAAGGTATTCTTGGTGGTGCACAATTGAAATATCAAGCAGTAGAGTAAGATTACACTCTGATTGTGTCCCTATTGACACAGTTGTGCTTTTCTCCCCTAATGACAGGCACTATGATGCTAGAACTCCAGGAGAGGGTAACTGAACTGGAAAATTGGAAGGATGGGAAAGGTCTTATCATCCATGGTGCAGAAAGCACCTTTTGCTCAGGATCTGATTTGAATGCTGTCAGAGCAATGTCCTGCTCCGAGGCAAGTTTATTATTATATTATTATGTATTATTATCATTTCTTTGTGTTACCATAGCACGTGGGAGCCTCTTTCATAGAAGAGCACCTCATTGTTTTAGGCACTGTACAAACACGGAACAACAAAATGGTCCCTGGCACAAAGAGCTTATAATTTAAGTATATGATGAGACAACAGATGGATACAGACAAGTGGGTGAGCAAAGATACAATGATAAAATATTAGCGTGATCAGCAGTAGTATCAGCACATTAGTGGCCAAATGATTAATATACATTTTATTTTTGGTAGAAGATGCAATCTTTGATGTTCTGAGGAACTCTTTTTTTCAAGCAAGGATGTTCCACTGTGCTCCTGCTGCGATTATCCATAGAAATCTCCATTTATGTCACACGAGTGTTGTTATAATAAGTAAAAAGTAGCTGAAAGGTCTTTGCAAACCAAATGTGTGCCAACTTGTTCTTGTAGTTTGCAGATTAAGCTTTTTCTTTCATTCCATATTTAATAATTATCTAAGTGTCTATTTCCATGTAAAGTTTCTTTGACATTCAGCATTCTGTTTATACAAACTGGATCCACTGCAACAGGAGGGAAGTCTGATGTAAAATGGTCCTCAGTAGACTTACTGAGAGGAATGGAATGGATAGGTATTGATATGATCTTGTTCAAAGAAAGTACTTTCTCTCCAAGAAGCCAAATCACATACAAGAACTAAAATAAAACCACAAAAGCCACAAGAACTGGCCTGATAACACTTCAAATACACTTTTGGCTTAATGACTTTGGCTGTATTCAAACCAATTATTCAGATGTGAGAGATTGTTTAAAATTGCCGATCCCTGAAACATCCATCCACTGGGATTGAATATCTCTGAAAACGCTAAAGCTGTATAGCATGAGGAATAACATTTGCTTTTAATCCAACCTTGCAGAACTCTACTCATTAATGATGGGTGGAACATTAGGTTTTTGATCATCCGCATGGTGAAGGTGGGGGAATAGCTTTTGTATCTGGTCCAGTACTTTTTCATTGCATTTTTGCATGGTGACTTTTCTCCATGGCATTGCTTGTTTTTATGCAATTATTGAAAAACAATTTTTTATTTGACTAATTTGCTGATTTGTTTTCTGTGATTTTTGTAAATCCAGCACAAATCTTGCATTTTTCCTCTGGTACAGAGAGGCAGAAAAATGGCCCAGAAAACTGAAGGATTTTCAAGCTCTCTAGTGGCTCCTCCTCCCTGCCTATTTAATCTCTTCTAATCTGAAAATAAAAAGTGATAGCACAGAGGTAACGCTGGCTAGGAGGCAGCCCGTTCTTTCCTGGGACAAAGTGCTTTCTGCGTGGGTGTCATTGGTTTGTTGACCAAATTACAGAAAACAAATGAGCAGAAATGGCACGTTTAAAAAAAACTTGTTTTTCTGTGACTTTGCTGCAGGAGCAGACCTTAGCTTAAGAACAGCAATACCCTTACTCTGCAGAAACCCACAGAGATACAGCTAACTGAAACAGAGGGGAAGCTCTAGTGCAGTGGTTCCCAAACTTGTTCTGCCGCTTGTGCAGGGAAAGCCCTGGCGGGCCGGGCTGGTTTGTTTATCTGTCGCGTCTGCAGGTTTGGCTCCCAGTGGCCGTGGTTCACTGCTCCAGGCCAATGGGAGCTGCTGGAAGTGGCGTGGGCCGAGGGACTTACTGGCCGCCGCTTCCAGCAGCTCCCATTGGCCTGGAGCAGTGAACCGCGGCCACTGGGAGCCGCAGCAGGTAAACAAACTGGCGCAGCCCCCCAGGGGCTTTCCCTGCACAAACGGCAGAACAAGTGTGGGAACCACTGCTCTAGAGGGGACAGGTGAGAGGAATGGAGGAAACTCGCACCTTTTCTTTATCCCTCTCTAGAAGCTGTAAGACAGTGGTTCCTGAGCTGCGATTTGTAGACTACCAGAGGTCTGTTGTGCACTTACCAGTGGTCAGTGGAGAGCTTGCTTAAGTTGAGAGTGTAACCTAGGCTATTTGACTCTTCTTACAGGAGCAACGATGTTCTAAGACCATCAATATGGTTTCATATTCTATTTTCTCTGTGAATGGGGTTTTCCTTCCCCCAGCAAACAAACTTGTCTTTGTACCAACAGATGGTTCATTCCTATATTTTATTTACTTTGTGCACTTTGATTCGTTTTCTTCTTACTCTGAGGATAGTATTATAGCTAAAAGTGTGATTGTTCCAGTAGTCTCCAAAGAACATGTTTCTTATTCTGATAAAGTACTGTGTCTGGTAACCTACTTCTTCTTTTCTGTCTGTCTTATCAGAAAAGTCTGTAAATATAATTGGTCAGAGCTGAGATAAGATTTCTGAGAGTTCTTCTCATAGTCTTTCCATGTGAAATCAACAGATCTTTCTACCATCTGATAGTTATTCTGAAAAGCACTAGTAGGAAGAGATTTGTTTTTGTCTACTGAATCACAGACGTGTTTATCAAAATGTTCCACCCGATTAATCTTTAGTTTCCATTTTGACTTTAAGCATGAAATTAAAAGTGTACAAAAGTGCCAATTTGAATGCCAGGACTCCACTATGGCGCGATAAAGTATAAACAAATTCGTCAGGGACAATTTGTTTGGCTGCATGCTGTTGATTATAGCATATAAAATGCAGCACTCTAATCTGAGCCTGAACATTGTTGTAACATCAATATCTGCAATCATATTGCATTTTTTCTTCTTGCACTAAGAATGCAATAATACTAGACATGATCAAATAGGGGCTTACTCCTGCACCAGATGGGAATGGGAGAGCTGCTATTGACTTCGATAGGTGTGAGATCAGACCTGTAATAATGGATAAAAATCTGATATTTTAAAATACAGTCATATGTACCGTGAAATGCCATTTCCAAGCAACTTTTGAGTTGTTATGGGACAGAGCCACATAAATGGACTTAAATGGAGCCATGACAATTTACACTAGCTAAAGATCTGCTCTCATTATATTAGGTTTAAGAGTAGCAGCCATGTTAATCTGTATTCGCAAAAAGAAAATGTGGCACCTTAGAGACTAACAAATTTATTTGAGCATAAGTTTTCGTGAGTTACAGCTCACTTCATCGGTCTGAATGCATCCAATGAAGTGAGCTGTAGCTCACGAAAGCTTATGCTCAAATAAATTTGTTAGTCTCTAAGGTGCCACAAGTCCTCCTTTTCTTTTCTCATATATTAAACTGCCAGTTGTCTTCATACAGAGCAGTGGTGTCATGTCGTGCTCTCAGAAGCCCAGAAATAAATGGCAGAGTAGCTGAAATGTTCTCCCACCTAGCAGGTGGTCATTCTAGTTACTAGTTAAGACATGTTGGCAGGGCAGTATGAAATAAGCTTGACCTGTGTGCGCTATACTTGCTGTGAATAGAAAACTTAGGTCAACACAGCACCTTTAACTAGCACTAAAACTGAGTCTGTAAAAAATACATATGTAAGTGAAATGGAGTTGTTTATTCATCACATTAACTTGGAAGACTGAAGAAAAAAAATCTGTTTCCTTATCCACAGATTTGTTCTGTCTCATCCACACAGCTACAGGAATAACTAGCATGTTCACTCTCTCTCTCTTAAACAGAATTGAAACATTTGTTCTAGAAATACATATGTGCAATTCAGTGAATAGACTTTGCAAACTGATATAAAAGGGGAGACTAATACATGTTGTCAGAATTTTTTAATTGAAACATTTTTTGACAAAAATAAAATTTCAATGGAAAATTTTCATCTTGGTCTAAATTTTCTGGTTTTTTGAAAAGCAAAAATTTATACTGAGAACTGAAAATTTATACTCAACATTGAATTGAAAATTTCTTGGGGTTTGTTTTGTTTTTTCATAAAATAAATAAAATCAAAAATGTCCTGTGAAGGATAATTTGGCATTGTTTGACTAGCTCTAAATATTTTGAGTCTACTATCTTTGACAAATATTTTGTCAACTAACTACTAACAAATATTTTATTACAACTGTGATAGATATTTTGAGTCTACTAACTTTGGCAGTCTCTTATCAACATTGATCTTAATTTTAATCTCACATCAATATAAATCAATAGTAACTCCATTGATATCAGTGGAGCTACACAAGAATAAACTAGTTTGAGATCAGAATCAGGGCCTTAAGAGAGCAAAAGAATTTTCTATACCTTTACTGAATCTTAGGGTGGTTTAATCTTTTTTTTTTTTTTAATTCTTTTTAGGATGGAATGAACATGTGCATGTTTATGCAAAACACCTTAACCAGACTCAAGAGGTAATATTTTCTCTTTCTTCTTGTCAATGAAGAAATCATGCAAGGACTGCAATGCATTTCTGGCTACATTTTCAGAAGTGGTCTCTAAATTTACATATACAGTTTATAATTGTGCAAGCTTTTGGAGCCCAAAATCTCATATTTGTGTGTACAAATTGGGTAGTGACGTGTGTCTCTACATCTGATTTGCACGTACAACTCTGAGTTTTAGGTTTTGCAAAAATTTGCACAGATAAAATTGCATACCTATATTTGGAGAGCAGGCTGAAGTCACTTTGAAAATCTGGGTTTTCACATTTTCTATTTAACTCAGTGGAGGCTGGTGAGCTTTCAAAAGTGGGAAGGCAAAACTTACACAGCCTATACAGGTGCATTATTTTATTTTTTTTAGATCAGCCACTTTATGGAAGGAACACATGCAGATGAGGGGTATAGTAGTTCACTTTTACCATTGATAGTTTTTCATACTTGGTTTTTGTTCTCTATTGTTTGTACCATCCCTTTAGAAATCAAGAAATAGTATTTCTATTTCACAGAGTCTGTGCTATGGATTGTTTCTGTCCTTTATTTGTGATTAACATTTTTCAAAATGTCTGTTGTGGGCACTTGGAAGATAAAAAGGTTCTATATTTCCAGACGATATATGAGAGAGCATTGATATAGGTTAACTGCCATGCTCCCCATCTTTCGGTAACCTTCCCCAGGAAATTGTAGACCTGTTATTTAGAGGTCTCAGTCAGAACTGGGACTCCATATGCATGTTGCATATTCTAATACAATCAGAATAGACAGGACAGACAAATGGTGGTATAAAAGATATTATTTAACTGAAGCACAGAGAGATTAAGTGATTTACCTAAAATCTCACAGGAACTTTGTGGTAGACCTAGGAATTGACCCCATATTTTCTGATTCCCATCTGAGTGCATTAACTACAAGACCATGCTTCTTCTCCAATAAGCTCCTTGTGCCTTGTCTCTGTGAATGCGAGACATACAGGCGTTAATGCTTCTCTAAGGGATGTTTCTTAGGCATAGTTGGGGGTTGAAAATTGTTCCTGCTATTGTGGTTTTATTCCCTGTCTACCCATGATGGAGAATTCTGAAGTTTATTTTTGAATCTAGGTTTCTTGTTTAACCTCACAATAAACTGTCCATTAACTCACTGAATTACAATTAGAGACAACCTACTGTGTAGAAATGTAAACTGGCACTGACCAATTGCTTCAATTTCCTGGTAGACCTCAAGTTGGTTAGTGCAATTAATGAAAGTATTACTGACCTTGAAGTAACAGTGGGACGAGACTCCTCCCAGCGGGTACAGGCAGATACAGCAATCACAAAGGCTTCAAATTGCTTCTGCCCTTCAGGTCTTCTGCCAGTGAAGGGCAGTTTCATTTATGAATGAGACTCTATAGGAGACATGCGGGCAGAGGCGGCCTAGAAACCATTCTGAATCACAGCATTCTTTAGGTTCCTAGCCACACTCCACCTCATCCAGCCCTGCCCACTTTCTGTACTCTGATCTGAAGTCATTCAATAATCCAGTGTTGCTGACCCCACCACCACTTCTTAAAGGCAGACATTTTGCCAAAGAAGCCCCATAGTCCAGGCTTCTTCTGGTGGAAAAAGGAAGGGGATCAAATTCAGTATTTTAAAAAATCATCCCAGCCTTCATGTAAAGCACTCTCAACTGAAATCCTCAAGATGTTGCGATAAATGAAAGGGGAGGAGCGGTACTTCCCTTTTATGAACACCCAGCCACCTAGTAGCTATAAAATCCCTCTTAGTAGCTATTCTCTAAGTGCTCTACCTGTAAAGCGTTAAAAAGTATCACTGCTATGCATAGGTAAAAGGAAGTGAGTGGGCATCTGGCCAAAAGAGCCAATGGGAAGGCTAGAACTTTTTAAAATTGAAACAAGACTCCCTTTTTGTCTATCTGTTGTTGTTCTCAGGGAGAGGCAGACAGGGAGCAGTTATGCTGTGAAAAGCTTGGGCCAGGTGTGAAAAATTATTAGTATCCTATATACCTATACCTATAAACTACTCATCTGAAAGCTCAGTTATGTAAGTAGATCAGGAAATGTCTAGGAAGACACGATTAAGTTTATCCCTTTTAGTTCTTTATGGCTTGTGGATTCCTCTGTGCTAACCTCAAGTACTTTTGTTTTGCTTGTAACCTTTAAGCTGGACCTCAAGAGAGATATTCTTGATGCTTAATTATTGTAGTTTTTTTTTAAATCTAGGAAAAGCCTGAGTCCGGGATGTATTTTCTTCTTTTTTTTATTAATAAAGTTTACCTTTTTTAAGAACAGAATTGGATTTTTGTGTCCTAAGAGGTTTATGCACATGTTTAATTAGCTGGTGGCAACAGCTGATTTCCTTTGTTTTTCTTCTCAGCTTTTCCCTGGAGGGGGAGCAGGAAAGGGCTTGAGGGTACCCCACAGGAAGGAATTCCCAAGTGTGCCTTCCTAGGTTCTCAAAGGGGTTTTGCACTTGGGTCGTGGCAGCATCTACCAATTCAAGGTTAGAGTAAAGCTGTAACCTTGGAAGTTTAATACAAACCTGAAGTGGCCAGTACTAATTTTTAGAGTCCTTGCAGGCCCCCACCTTCTGCATTCGAAGTGCCAGAGTGGAAAATCAGCCTTGACAGATGTGCATGTTATTTTCCACCAAAATGACCTTTCTGTTGTAACACATGTCCTCTGTTTCTCTTACCACCACTTCCAATGCTTGTAACTATCTGTGAGCACGTTAGGTCGCCACTTAAGCTCATTGGGGTACTGGAAGGTCTTTTATTTGTCTCTAGGGCACTATGCGCACTTACATGGCTAGATAAATAATTAACAATATTTTGTATCATTCGATAGCAGATACGTTTCACAGTAGCACAGTGGGTTGTTTCACTAATGAAGGTGACACTCATAGACTTTAAAGCCAGAAAGGACCATCGTGAACATCGAGTTTGACCTCCTGCACATTGTAAGCCACAGAACCTCACCCACCTACTCCTGTAATAGACCCACAACCTATGGCTGAGTTACTGAAGTCCTCAAATCATGATTTAAAGACTTCAGATTCGAGAGTATTTAGTTTAAGACAGCAAATGACCAATACCCCAGGCTGCAGAGGAAGGCGAAATCCCCCCAAGATCTCTGCCAATCTGACCTGAGGGAGAATTCCTTCCCAACCCCAAATATGGTGATCAGTTGGACCCTGAGCATGTCAGCAAGACACACCAACCAGACAGCTGGGAAAGTATTCTCTGTAGTAACTCAGAGCCCTCCCTATCTAGGGTCCTATCACCAGCCACTGGGGATATTTGCTACTAGCAGTTGTAGAAGGCCACATGCCAGTGAAGGAAATCTCATCATACCATCCCCTCCATAAACTTATCAAGCTCAGTTGTAAAACAAGTTGGACTTTTTGTCCACACTGCTTCCCTTGGAAGGCTGTTCCAGAACTTTGCTCCTCTGATGGTTAGAAACCTTCATCTAATTTCAAGCCTAAACTTGTTGATGGTCAATTTATATCCATATGTTCTTGTGTCAACACTGGCGCTTAATTTAAATAACTTCTCTCTCTCCATGATATTTATCCCTCTGATATATTTATAGAGTTCAATCATATCTTCCCTAAGCCTTTTTTAGGTTATGGTAAACAAGCCGAGCTCCTTGAGTCTCCTCTTGTAAGATAGGTTTTTCATTCTTCTGATCACCCTCGTAGCCTTTCTCTGCAGATGTTCCAGTTTGAATTCAACTTTCTTAAACCCAGGAAACCAGAATTGCACACTGTATTCCAGCTGAGGTCTTACCAGTGCCTTGTATAATGCTACTAACACTTTCCTGTCTCTACTGGAAATACCTCACCTGATGCATCCTAGGATTGCTTTAGCCTTTTTCATGTCCACATTACATTGCAAGCTCATAGTCATCCTGTGATCGACCAAAACACGAAGGTCTTTTTCCTCCTCTCTCACTTCCAACTTATGCATCCCCAGGTTATAGTAAAAATTCTTGTTATTAGTTCCTAAATGCATACAATATTAAATATCATTCCATTTCTATTACTCCAGTTTACAAGGTCATCCAGATCTTCTTGTATGATATTCCAGTCCTCCTCACTATTGGCAATACCTCCCAACTTTGTGTAATCCACAAATTTTATCAGCACACTCCTACTTTTTGCACCAAGGTGATGAGTGAAAATGTTAAATAAGATTGGTCCCAAGACCAATCCTGCCTGGAGGAACTCCACTAGTAAACTCCCTCCAGCTTGACAGTTCACCTTTCAGTATGACCTGTTGTGGTCTCCCCTTTAACCAGTTCCTTATTCACCTTTCAGTTCTCTTATTCATCATCATTATCTCCAATAATTCACTAGTAATTTCCCATGTGGAATTGTATCAAATGCCTTACTGAAATCCAGGTAGATTAGATCTACTGCCTTTCTTTTGTCTAAAAAATCAGTTATTCCGTTAGATGCTTTGTTCTCTTGGTGTTCCAGCATGGTATAAATATTGCAGTGATCAGTTTTGTTCTGTTTACATGCACAGATTAAGAGATCAAAGGCATTTGAATGATATGACTTCTGTTTATTGAGTATTTACTGCAGAAATATAATGTCTGAGTCCTTTCATTATTTGTATATTGGTATTAAAAATATACACTCTGGGTACAAAAATCCTCTCTGTCTTTCTCTCTTGTGTAGGCTGCCTCTGATTAGTGTTGCATTAGTTCAAGGAAAAGCTCTGGGAGGTGGAGCAGAATTTACCACAGCATGTGATTTCAGGTAGGATTAAAATCTTGTTGAATAGACTCCAGACAAGTGACAATGACTGAATGGTTGTCTCTGTGGGACATGTCATGTTTAAGGTATTATATTCCACTGCTGATCACTGTCTTACAACCCATAGGGAAATGGCTTTCTACTGATATGCTAAAACCACAAGTTATTATAGAAATCTGAGGAATTAATAAATCCATGACATCTGCATATGGATTCCTAAAATGCACCAGGACTCATATCCGTGAACCCCAGGGCATTTGTAGTTTTGCCCACTTGCTGTGTAAGTATACCATGTGTGGAAGAGAGGTTTGGGTTTCCCGACATTAGAAACAGGAGAGATACTTTACCTAGTAGTTCCAGACTGTAGCTCCTGATGGGGGGGAAAGAACATAACCACCAGTGAAGCCAAGCCAAGCACCCCACACTGGGCAAACAAGGGAGCAGCTCTTCATTCACTTGATGGGATCAGATATCTGTGAACAGGATGCCACCTCAATGTTGTTCAGACTACAACACAAATAAATTAAACTAAACAGGTCTTCATTTTAGGGTAAAAAGAGCTCAGCCTTTAGTGCTTCTTCTGCCACGTGACCTCTCTCATCTGCACTCTGGGCTCTGGTTTATGTTTGTTACTCAGTGAATACCCTCAGATACGCCGCTGCAATGACTTTAACTATTAATTCTTTACATTATAGAAGGGCTAGTTCAAACTTCCCCTCCCTGATATGTAAATATGATCCATTGCATATCACCTTACGTCCCTACCTAGCAGCTGAATTTTTGTACCCTTAAAATGTACCCAAGCTGAGGAATCCGTTGCCATAAGTAAAAGAAATTTGCTGAGTCCCCATTTCTTTTTAATATTATATGAAAGGTTATATTGAGGGTTGTTTTTTAAGCACTTGTTTCCTGGACTGTAGTACTGGGGAGCTGCATACAGTTTTTGGTGCATCAATATTGGAAAGATGCCCGTAATTGGAATTCAGGAGATAGCAAACGAGGCTCCAGTCCTGCAAGCTTCGCAGGGGTTTGTCAGCATGAAGCAGTCTGCAGGAGCAGGGCTTTAATTATTAAGAGGCTGAAGGCAGAGTAGGGACCGAGAGACTAAAATAATTGTCTATTTGTCATTAAGTTAAATGATGTTTAACAGGGATGTGAAAACAGTTTGCTGGCACAAGGAGCAAAGGGATAACACAGGTGGCTCCCTCTGAAATCAGTGGGAATTATCCATGTGCATCTAAAGGAGGAAAGACATAAATGCCTAAATGGAGGGGCTTAGGACAGTCCAGAGAGGCACTTTTAAGCAAAGGTAATGGTATAAAAATGAGCAAAGGAAAATATATGCTGGATATTAGAAAGCACCTCCTAGCAATCAGTTCTATGAGAATTTAGAATAGCCTCTCAGAGGAAAAGGTGGAAGCCATTTCACTTAAGCCACTTGAACTACACTAAATCATGTCTTTATAAGTATCTGTAGAGCTCTTAAAAAAATGAGACCCCAGTTCTAAATATTTGACATATAAAGCATTGACAGGAGCATACACTTAAGAGGACCTAAGATAAGTTTTTTCCGTATATAAATGGATCTATAAATGTACCTGCTTTAAATATCCTTAACCTTAATTTGACACTCTGAATAATATGTAATATAAGTAAGTCCCATCTGGTAGTACAGAACACATCTTTTGGCTTTCTAAAAAACAATTTAATGTTCTCTAGTCTTACTGCAGCGATGCAGTTTTGATACGCTGTACAATTATAATCACTGTCAAGTAGTTTGTAGGAAGGGGCAGCTGGAATTCCTTTCATATTCTGCCATAATTCTCCTAATAGCTGTAGCTGCGGATCCATCTTCCATCACTTTCCAATACCCCAATCCAGTACAACTAAATAACAGCTATGCAGAAGCACCAGGTGGTATTTTAATGAATAACAAAGGCAAGATCTTGATTGGGATAGGGGGTTAGAGAGAGAAACAGAATCTACTGCAGATGACTTCTCAAGTCCCTTCCAGCCGTATTTTTCTATGATTCCATGATTCTGTGATATTGGAGGTGAAATACTGGCTTCACTGAAGTCCGTGGCAAAACCAGGATGAAAGAGGAGGTTAAGGACATTGAAAACAAAGAGGTTTATTCATTTTCTCAAGTAAACTATCTGTTTTTTGTTGTTGTTTTTTTTTTTAAGTTATAGCACTTGGCAATTGTACAAGCTAAAATTGGAAGTTGCAAAACTGTTTCGATTTTCAAAGTTACTGAAATATTCACTACTCAACTAAATTTTTCTCTGTATGTTGTCTATCCAGAGGCCTCATGTACACACACAAGTTGTACCACTTTAAGTATACCCGTATAGTTAACGTTGGACACCCCCCGAGTGTGGATGCAGTTATAGCATTATAAAAGTGCTTATACTGCTATATCCTATTCCAGCAGAGAAGGGAAGAAGCTATTCCAGTATAAGGCACCATTATGCTGGTATAACAATGTCCACACTAGGGCTGGTACAGGTATAACTGTTTCGATTAAAAAAAAAATCATATCCCTAACCAACATAGTTATATTGAAATAAAAATAGTTTGTACAGCAGGCCTGAAATTGGTTTCTGAAGTTTGAACAAAATTTCTTCATCTTTTTTATGTGATGGAAAATGAGGAAAATAAATACTTTTATCACTATAATAAGAAACAAAATTCTAGTGTCCCCTCACTATTGTTTTAAACTGAATTACCTCAAATTATATGTGTATGTGTGTGTGTGCGTGCGCCTGCATGTGCTCCTTGGGCATCAAAGATTTTTAGTTTAGTCTAATGAAGCTGGACTTTTTGTGACATTATTGCACATTTTCCCCAGCCAACTTGACAGGCCTGGAGGTTGCTGTTCCCAAACCCTAGCTGAGTCAATGTGCATTTGCAATTTTACATTAGATTGTAGCACTCATTGGAAAACATGAATGATTATCTATTGTCGAATCACCTAAAACCCCAATCAATGCATTTTACAAAAAATATGCAAAATGAAGATAATTCCCTGTCCCAGGACTGCAGAGACTTAAGCACATGCTTATTTTAAGCCCTATTCATAAAGTAAAGCACAACATAAATCTTTACAGGATTGGGGCCCTTGAAAGCTAACGATCTATTATTATGACACAAAAAGAAAAGCAGTACTTGTGGCACCTTAGAGACTAACAAATTTATTAGAGCATAAGCTTTCGTGAGCTACAGCTCACTTCATCGGATGCATTTGGTGGAAAAAACAGAGGAGAGATTTATATACACACACAGAGAACATGAAACAATGGGTTTATCATACACACTGTAAGGAGAGTGATCACTTAAGATAAGCCATCACCAGCAGCGGGGGGGGGGGGGGGGGAGAGGAGGAAAACCTTTCATGGTGACAAGCAAGGTAGGCTAATTCCAGCAGTTAACAAGAATATCAGAGGAACAGTGGGGGTGGGGGGTGGGGGGGGAGAAATAACATGGGGAAATAATACTAGGTAGCTCTCCCAACACCCCTTTCTACAAGCCATTACCCTCTGATCCCACTGAGAGTTACCAAAAGAAACTACAGCATTTGCTCAAGAAACTCCCTAAAAAAGCACAAGAACAAATCTGCACAGACACACCCCTAGAACCCCGACCTGGGGTATTCTATCTGCTACCCAAGATCCATAAACCTGGAAATCCTGGACGCCCCATCATCTCAGGCATTGGCACCCTGACAGCAGGATTGTCTGGCTATGTAGACTCCCTCCTCAGGCCCTTCGTTACCAGCACTCCCAGCTATCTTCGAGACACCACTGACTTCCTGAGGAAACTACAGTCCATTGGTGATCTTCTAAAAACACCATTCTAGCCACTATGGATGTAGAAGCCTCTACACCAACATTCCACACAAAGATGGACTACAAGCCGTCAGGAACAGTATCCCTGATACTGTCACGGCTAACCTGGTGGCTGAACTTTGTGACTTTGTCCTCACCCATAACTATTTCACATTTGGGGACAATGTATACCTTCAAATCAGAGGCACTGCGATGGGTACCCGCATGGCCCCACAGTATGCCAACATTTTTATGGCTGACTTAGAACAACGCTTCCTCAGCTCTCGTCCCCTAATGCCCCTACTCTACTTGCGCTACATTGATGACATCTTCATCATCTGGACCCATGGAAAAGAAGCTCTTGAGGAATTCCACCATGATTTCAACAATTTCCATCCCACCATCAACCTCAGCCTGGACCAGTCCACACAAGAGATCCACTTCCTGGACACTACGGTGCTAATAAGCGATGGTCACATAAACACCACCCTATATCGGAAACCTACTGACCGCTATTCCTACCTACATGCCTCTAGCTTTCATCCAGATCATACTACTCGATCCATTGTCTAGAGCCAAGCTCTACGATATAACCGCATTTGCTCCAACCCCTCAGACAGAGACAAACACCTACAAGATCTCTATCATGCATTCCTACAACTACAATACCCACCTGCTGAAGTGAAGAAACAGATTGACAGAGCCAGAAGAGTACCCAGAAGTCACCTACTACAGGACAGGCCCAACAAAGAAAATAACAGAACGCCACTAGCCATCACCTTCAGCCCCCAACTAAAACCTCTCCAACGCATCTTCAAGGATCTACAACCTATCCTGAAGGACGACCCATCACTCTCACAGATCTTGGGAGACAGGCCAGTCCTTGCTTACAGACAGCCCCCCAATCTGAAGCAAATACTCACCAGCAACCACACACCACACAACAGAACCACTAACCCAGGAACCTATCCTTGCAACAAAGCCCGTTGCCAACTCTGTCCACATATCTATTCAGGGGATACCATCATAGGGCCTAATCACATCAGCCACACTATCAGAGGCTCGTTCATCTGCGCATCTACCAATGTGATATATGCCATCATGTGCCAGCAATGCCCCTCTGCCATGTACATTGGCCAAACTGGACAGTCTCTACGTAAAAGAATGAATGGACACAAATCAGACGTCAAGAATTATAACATTCAAAAACCAGTTGGAGAACACTTCAATCTCTCTGGTCACTCGATTACAGACCTAAGAGTGGCTATCCTTCAACAAAATAGCTTCAAAAACAGACTCCAAGGAGAGACTGCTGAATTGGAATTAATTTGCAAACTGGATACAATTAACTTAGGCTTGAATAGAGACTGGGAATGGATGAGTCATTACACAAAGTAAAACTATTTCCCCATGTTATTTCTCCCCCCCACCCCACCCCCCACTGTTCCTCTAATATTCTTGTTAACTGCTGGAATTAGCCTACCTTGCTTGTCACCATGAAAGGTTTTCCTCCTTTCCCCCCCCCTGCTGCTGGTGATGGCTTATCTTAAGTGATCACTCTCCTTACAGTGTGTATGATAAACCCATTGTTTCATGTTCTCTGTGTGTGTATATAAATCTCTCCTCTGTGTTTTCCACCAAATGCATCCGATGAAGTGAGTTGTAGCTCACGAAAGCTTATGCTCTAATAAATTTGTTAGTCTCTAAGGTGCCACAAGTACTGATTTTCTTTTTGCAAATACAGACTAACACGGCTGCTACTCTGAAACCTGTCATTATGACACAATGCATCAGATGAATAAACAGACAAAATGGAGGTAGAGAGAAGGACAAACTAATAGTAAAGACATGATTTGCATAAATTAGTAGTCTCAAGGAATATAATTGATGCCTTAGGCAGCAACAGCAAGTAGCAATTTGTAAGCATCATAGGGCCTGTATTTCATTGACTTCATTGGAAGTTAGGAGTCTAACCTGCTGAGGAACTTTTGGAAATCCCAGTAGCCACCTATCTGCATCCTTAGGCACCCAGACACATTTGGAAATCTAGCCCCAAATCACTTTTGAAAATGGGTTCCTATGTAACTTAGGGCAGGTCTTCACTACCCGCTGGATCAGCGGGTAGTGGTCGATCTATCGGGGATCAATTGATCGCGTCTCAACTAGACGCGATAATTTGATTCCCGAATGCGCTCCCCGTCGACTCCTGAACTCCAGCTCACGAGAGGCGGAAGCAGAGTCGACGGGGGAGCGGCAGCGTCCTCATGGCCAGATAAGTCGACCTAAGATACGCTATTCGCATAGCTGAAGTTGCGTATCTTAGATTGATCCCTCCACGCCCAGTGTAGACCAGGACTTAGGCACTTTTGAATATTTTGCCCTCTGTCTTATCTCCTTCCCTAACATGCACACACCCAAAGATAGTGCAGGCACAATGAGGATAGATGTGCCTGTTAATCCAACCTCAAAGAAACTGTCTTCAGCCAGATGACAGCAACAGTAAAGGAGGGAAATCGCCTGTCCTCATAACATTGACCTGAATTTGGTGTAAAAGTCTAATTGGGATCATTTAAATGCAAACATTACTAGACACCACCCAATTCTTTTCATTTTATAAAAGAAATAAAGGAAATTAAACAATTAAATTGTTTCCGCATCAGAAGTCATTTTTCTGTGGGGAACATTAATTCTGTGCATGTGCAGAGACACAGAATTCCCCCAGGAGTATGAAACCAAAATTGCATTTGCTTCTCTTTTTGCAACAGCATCTTTTTAACTTATGTTGAGGTTGTGATCCATCACAATTCCCAAAACCTTCTCAGCAGTGCTGCTGCCAAGCTAGTTATCCCCCATTCTGTATTTGTGCATTTGGTTTTTTCTTCCCTAGGCGTAGGTTGTATCGTTACTTTGGGTGAGCAGTACCTTGCCTCATAAATGTTACCGTTGATTTAAAGAGGGACTTACTTGCTGAGTGATCCTTCTCTTCTGTGAGAGAGATAGTGGCAGAATCTGTCCCATAGCAGGAAAAATATAATGCTAATATCTTATTAACAATGTTAAATCAGCCAAGTTCCATGTATATAGTGTTTATTATTCCTGTATTTCTTGTGAAATATGTAGCTTGATGTATTATTGTTTATGGTATGAAATGTGAATCATAAAACATAATTTTTTGCTCCTAAGAAAGCTATAAAGACATTAGTATTCTGAAGCAAGCTTTTCGAAGAGTAGGTTTCATAATGTTAGAACACACTAAATTAGCTTTTTTGGAAACTTTTTGCTTTGTGTAAGGATTTCAGCTTGTATTTCTATCAGAATCAGCGTTTAGGTAAACAAGATGCTTTTTATTTTAAATAGTAGCTCTTTTCACAAGGCAGAACATGACATGAATTTAACAAAGGGCATTTGCATATTCATGAGCTCTTCTTTGAAAGTCCAGTCTGACAAAATACTTTTAACCAGATGCAATACATTTCCTGGGGGAGGGTTGGGGGCCAAAACTATCCAAAAAGTCAGTGGACGTTTTCAGGAAAAGGAAAGTTAGTTAAATCTAGGCATGGGTTCTGGTAACTTTAGCTGTTTGTTTAATATTCCATAGGTCATCTGATTTATTTTAACCATGTACATATTCCTAAAATGTCAATGCACAATTTTAAAATTTCACTGAACATCCATGCATCACAGCACATTTGTTAAAAACCCTGGGAGGTTTGTTAGTACAATTTTCTGACAAATTTTCAAAGAGCCAGTTTATAGCTTTAGAAGTTTCAGATTCTTCGGAGTTCCAGGAAGCATTTTCCTCAAAATGCTGTTATTTTCCTTGGTCTGGTATATTTGACTGCTGCTTAAATAATCACAGCTGTGTTAAGGATGGGATTTTTTTCCCCCTGAACTACCAGTATTCATTTAATTTTGTTGTAAACAGGTTAAATGCCCATTTTGCTTGGAACAATTTATACACACATTGTCTAGAATTCCAATATATTCCATTCTCAGAGTTTGGTTTTAATCAAGATTTAAATAACAGCAAAACATAAACTTAATTCTAAATTTTCTTTCCAAGCTTGGTTGTTCCTAGGGCTTTACCTTAGTACTAGTTCCTTTTGCCTCAGAAAGAGAGTCAGGGTTGGAGCTAATGAGATCTACTTGGCAGCATGAATCAGCTGTAATGACTACGAATTCATAACTCCGACTCCTCCTATAATCTTCTTTGTCTGAAAATCTGCCTATGAGTGCAGTTTCCATATTGGTTGTGTACACCATTGCCTCAGTTTCACCTTCGCTGAAATCCTCCATCCATGCCTTCAGCTCTTCCTACTTCAGCTACTGCAACTCCCTTCTCTATTGTCCCACAAACCCCAATTCTCCAGACTTCAGAAGGTGCTGAATGCAGCTGCCTGCCTTCTCACGTGTTCAAAGAAATGTGACCACATCACCCCAAATACAATCAACTTCTATGAGAATCGTCTTCTAAATAGTCCTTATTGTTAAGCTCTGATCTTGTCTGTAGTTGCCTCATCATGGACTTGGACTCTGTTTGCTTACCTCTGAAAACTGGGCATCTTTTGTTAAATATGGCATTAAGAGCCATTGGAAATTTTGTCCCCAATTCTTATTAATCTGCACATTCCATATTAGGATCCTACTGGGGGATCTGGGAGAGAAACAAGTTCATTGCTTATTTCATGTAAATTATTTCAAGTTAAACTTTAAACTTGAAATGTTGTTTGGGACTTTAAAAAAATATATTATGGATTAATTCAACAACTGGAAACATTGTAGGGCCATGGGAAAGGAGTTGTAAGAACAGTTAACTTAGTATTGCTATAGTTTGAAAACCTGCTAAATGTTAATATCTGAAAGCTGTTGATTGGCCCATAATTTGAATGTATAATCAAGGCTTTTGTATCCCTTTAGAAACCTATCTAATTATTCAATTAAAACTGAAAAGCAGGTGAAATTGTGACTCACTTTCTTTAGGATGAATCTCATGCAGTTATCTGTTGTGAGAAGAAGGGTCAATTTTGATAGATTGAGTGTAGGGTTATATAGTCAAATTTCAGAAAAATCTGTGGATGGTTAGATAATTTCTTTACCGAATACCAGGATAATGAATTGAAAGTGTAGGTAGGGCAGAGACTGAAGGAATACAACAACATGCAGGTTTAAAAGGAATAATTAGTCCCAATTTGCTTTTCAGAGGAGACTCTTAGCCTGGAGGGTTGAATTCTAATAGCATCTCGACCTCTGTCATTAAAATCAAAGTGAAGGCTGCAAGCTGAAGATCAAATGCTTTGCTGACTAGATGAATTATTTTAGTGTAGTACTGCATATTTCTACTGTATAACATACTTCCCGCTGCACACCGCTACTTCAAAATTGATCAAAGACTCCAAAAATCACTGCATTATAAATTTCTTGTCCTGAGGTAAAATCTCATATAAAACATTCTAGGTAATAGAGACAGGTTTCAGAGTAGCAGCCGTGTTAGTCTGTATTCGCAAAAAGAAAAGGAGTACTTGTGGCACCTTAGAGACTAACAAATTTATTAGAGCATAAGCTTTCGTGAGCTACAGCTCACTTCATCGGATGCATTTGGTGGAAAAAACAGAGGATATATATACATATATACACACACACAGAGAACATGAAACAATGGGTTTATCATACACACTGTAAGGAGAGTGATCACTTAAGATAAGCCATCACCCACAGCAGGGGGGGGAAAGGAGGAAAACCTTCCATGGTGACAAGCAGGTAGGCTAATTCCAGCAGTTAACAAGAATATCAGAGGAACAGTGGGGGGTGGGGTGCGGGGGAGAAATACCATGGGGAATAGTTTTACTTTGTGTAATGACTCATCCATTCCCAGTCTCTATTCAAGCCTAAGTTAATTGTATCCAGTTTGCAAATTAATTCCAATTCAGCAGTCTCTCGTTGGAGTCTGTTTTTGAAGCTTTTTGTTGAAGTATAGCCACTCTTAGGTCTGTGATCGAGTGACCAGAGAGATTGAAGTGTTCTCCAACTGGTTTTTGAATGTTATAATTCTTGACGTCTGATTTGTGTCCATTCATTCTTTTACGTAGAGACTGTCCAGTTTGGCCAATGTACATGGCAGAGGGGCATTGCTGGCACATGATGGCATCTATCACATTGGTAGATGCGCAGGTGAACGAGCCTCTGATAGTGTGGCTGATGTGATTAGGCCCTATGATGGTATCCCCTGAATAGATATGTGGACAGAGTTGGCAACGGGCTTTGTTGCAAGGATAGGTTCCTGGGTTAGTGGTTCTGTTGTGTGGTGTGTGGTTGCTGGTGAGTATTTGCTTCAGATTGGGGGGCTGTCTGTAAGCAAGGACTGGTCTATCTCCCAAGATCTGAGAGAGCGATGGCTCGTCCTTCAGGATAGGTTGTAGATCCTTGATGATGCGTTGGAGAGGTTTTAGTTGGGGGCTGAAGGTGATGGCTAGTGGCGTTCTGTTGTTTTCTTTGTTGGGCCTGTCCTGTAGTAGGTGACTTCTGGGTACTCTTCTGGCTCTGTCAATCTGTTTCTTCACTTCAGCAGGTGGGTATTGTAGTTGTAGGAATGCATGATAGAGATCTTGTAGGTGTTTGTCTCTGTCTGAGGGGTTGGAGCAAATGCGGTTATATCGTAGCGCTTGGCTGTAGACAATGGATCGAGTGGTATGATCTGGATGAAAGCTAGAGGCATGTAGGTAGGAATAGCGGTCAGTAGGTTTCCGATATAGGGTGGTGTTTATGTGACCATCGCTTATTAGCACCGTAGTGTCCAGGAAGTGGATCTCTTGTGTGGACTGGTCCAGGCTGAGGTTGATGGTGGGATGGAAATTGTTGAAATCATGGTGGAATTCCTCAAGAGCTTCTTTTCCATGGGTCCAGATGATGAAGATGTCATCAATGTAGCGCAAGTAGAGTAGGGGCATTAGGGGACGAGAGCTGAGGAAGCGTTGTTCTAAGTCAGCCATAAAAATGTTGGCATACTGTGGGGCCATGCGGGTACCCATCGCAGTGCCGCTGATTTGAAGGTATACATTGTCACCAAATGTGAAATAGTTATGGGTCAGGACAAAGTCACAAAGTTCTGCCACCAGGTTAGCCGTGACAGTATCGGGGATACTGTTCCTGACGGCTTGTAGTCCATCTTTGTGTGGAATGTTGGTGTAGAGGCTTCTACATCCATAGTGGCTAGGATGGTGTTTTTAGAAGATCACCAATGGACTGTAGTTTCCTCAGGAAGTCAGTGGTGTCTCGAAGATAGCTGGGAGTGCTGGTAACGAAGGGCCTGAGGAGGGAGTCTACATAGCCAGACAATCCTGCTGTCAGGGTGCCAATGCCTGAGATGATGGGGCGTCCAGGATTTCCAGGTTTATGGATCTTGGGTAGCAGATAGAATACCCCAGGTCGGGGTTCTAGGGGTGTGTCTGTGCAGATTTGTTCTTGTGCTTTTTCAGGGAGTTTCTTGAGCAAATGCTGTAGTTTCTTTTGGTAACTCTCAGTGGGATCAGAGGGTAATGGCTTGTAGAAAGTGGTGTTGGAGAGCTGCCTAGTAGCCTCTTGTTCATACTCCGACCTATTCATGATGACGACAGCACCTCCTTTGTCAGCCTTTTTGATTATGATGTCAGAGTTGTTTCTGAGGCTGTGGATGGCACTGTGTTCTGCATGGCTGAGGTTATGGGGTAAGCGATGCTGCTTTTCCACAATTTCAGCTCGTGCACGTCGGCGGAAGCAGTCTATGTAGAAATCCAGGCTGCTGTTTCGACCTTCAGGAGGAGTCCACCCAGAATCCTTCTTTTTGTAGTGTTGGCAGGAAGGTCTCTGTGGGTTAATATGTTGGTCAGAGGTGTGTTGGAAATATTCCTTGAGTCTGAGACGTCGAAAATAGGATTCTAGGTCACCACAGAACTGTATCATGTTCGTGGGGGTGGAGGGGCAAAAGGAGAGGCCCCGAGATAGGACAGATTCTTCCGCTGGGCTAAGAGTATAGTTGGATAGACACACACAGCTCTTGAATAATCCCAACCCACGTGGCCAGTGCTCAGAGCAGCAAGAGGAATGCCATTGCTGTAGAGGAAAGGGCTGACTTTGTATGAAAGTTTTCAACTCCAGCCCTCTTCCCTCTTGTACGTGTGACATGTGCCCCTGCAGCAAGAAAGATATGTTGACTCCAATAAGGGCATAACCTCACAGGGAATTGTAGTGAAATAGCTACTCCACACGAGTTTTCCATGGATTCCTCTTATTCTCTTATTCTCTCTTACGCTCTTATTCCTCATCATTAAGCAACTTTTTGCTTTAGCTTAATCCACTTCCAAATTGGACTAACCTTTGTGGTTATGACCTGCTGTCAGGGTTGTCTCAGGTATCTCCCAGACCAGGAACAATGGCTCCCATGCAAGTGAAAGCACCTTGGGACAATGGGATGACTGAAGCATAGGGAAATCAGACCAGCCAGGTTTCTACACAAAGCTAAATTTGGAAAGGGGGAAATCCCCAAATGAGAGAAAAAAGAATTCAGGTGTTAACCCTGGTTCTTAAAAGCCACAAAACCTGAGGCTTGGTCTACCCCACATAGGGCAAATCTACGCTATAGCGTTACATTGGGGCACCTGCACTGATGCAGCTGTGCCTCTGTAGCGCATCTGGTGAAGATGCACTATGCTGATGGGAGAGCACCTTCCCGTCAGCATAATTACTTCACCGTGGTAAAAAGCAGAAGCTATGTCAGTGGGAGAGTGGCACTGGTGTGGACAGCACGAAACTTGCATCACTTAGGTGGCGGGGTGGCTTTTTCACACCCCTGAGCGACGTAAGTAAGATCAACTTTTAAGCGGCAGTGTAGATCTCCCACATGTACTTTGGTATAACTATATCATTCGGGGGGGTGAAAAATCAACACCCCTGAGCAATGTAGTGGTATCATATATCAACCTTAACCCCCGGCTTCTACCAACATAGCTACTGCGTGCCATGGAGGTGGAGTTATTAAGCAGATGGAAGAGCTCCAGCCCTGGAGCACCCACAGAAAAAAAAATGGTGGGTGCTCAGCACCCACCGGCAGCCCCCGATCAGCTCCTCCCCTGCCCCCCCTGCACCTCTCGTCCGCTGGCAGCCCCACTGATCAGCGCCTGCCCCTCCCCCCCAGTGCCTCCCGCATGCCAGTGATCGGCTGTTCAGCGTCGTTCAGGAGGCTCTGGAGGGGGTGGGGGAGGAGTGAGGGTGGGCCACACTTTGGGGAGGGGGTGGAACGGGGTAGAAAGAGGGGCTGGAGAAGCGAGAAGGGGTGGACTGGAGTGGGGCCTTAAGGGAAAGGGTGGGGCAGGGCCTGGGGCAGATTAGAAAGGCACCCCGCAAAACATTAAAAGTTGGTGCCTTTGCGGGAGAGCTGTCTCCAATCTGCTTAGAGTGGTTTCACCAGACGCGGCACAGCTGCACCAATGCATCTCCGCTGATGTAAATTTGTAGTATAGACGTGCCCTGAGATACTCGGAGGAACTCACAGACACATGGGCAGCTTGGGCAGGACAGAGGAAGAGAGCGGCATGTGGTCTTTTTATCTCTGGGGCCAGCGGAGGAGGAAGGAAACAGGTTGCAGAGCAGGGGAAGAGAGGAGAAGTTTTCATAGAATATCAGGGTTGGAAGGGACCTCAGGAGGTCATCTAGTCTAATCCCCGCTCAAAGCAGGACCAATCCCCAACTAAATCATCCCAGCCAGGGCTTTGTCAAGCCTGACCTTAAAAACTTCTAAGGAAGGAGATTCCACCACCTCCCTAGGTAATGCATTCCAGTGTTTCACCACCCTCCTAGTGAAAAAGGTTTTTCTAATATCCAACCTAAACCTCCCCCACTGCAACTTGAGACCATTACTCCTTGTTCTGTCATCTGCTACCACTGAGAACAGTCTAGATCCATCCTCTTTGGAACCCCCTTTCAGGTAGTTGAAAGCAGCTATCAAATCCCCCCTCATTCTTCTCTTCCGCAGACTAAACAATCCCAGTTCCTTCAGTTTCGCCTCATAAGTCATGTGTTCCAGTCCCCTAATCATTTTTGTTGCCCTCCGCTGGACATTTTCCAATTTTTCCACATCCTTCTTGTAGTGTGGGGCCCAAAACTGGACAGTGTACTCCAGATGAGGCCTCACCAATGTCGAATAGAGGGGAACGATCATGTCCCTCAATCTTTTGGCAATGCCCCTACTTATATATCCCAAAATGCCATTGGCCTTCTTGGCAACAAGGGCATACTGTTGACTCATATCCAGCTTCTCGTCCACTGTAACCCCTAGGTCCTTTTCTGCAGAACTGCTGCCTAGCCATTTGGTCCCTAGTCTGTAGCGGTGCATGGGATTCTTCCGTCCTAAGTGCAGAACTCTGCACTTGTCCTTGTTGAACCTCATCAGATTTCTTTTGGCCCAATCCTCTAATATGTCTAGGGCCCTCTGTATCCTATCCCTACCCTCCAGCGTATCTACCTCTCCTCCCAGTTTAGTGTCATCTGCAAACTTGCTGAGGGTGCAATCCACACCATCCTTCAGATCATTTATGAAGATATTGAACAAAACCGGCCCAAGGACCGACCCTTGGGGCACTCCACTTGATACCGGCTGTCAACTAGACATAGAGCCATTGATCACTACCCGTTGAGCCCAACAATCTAGCCAACTTTCTATCCACCTTATAGTCCATTCATCCAGCCCATACTTCTTTAACTTACTGGCAAGAATACTGTGGGAGACCATGTCAAAAGCTTTGCTAAAGTCAAGGAACAACATGTCCACTGCTTTTCCCCTCATCCACAGAGCCAGTTATCTCATCGTAGAAGGCAATTAGATTAGTCAGGCATGACTTGCCCTTGGTGAATCCATGCTGACTATTCCTGATCACTTTCCTCTCCTCTAAGTGCTTCAGAATTGATTCCTTGAGGACCTACTCCATGATTTTTCCAGGGACTGAGGTGAGGCTGACTGGCCTGTAGTTCCCAGGATCCTCCTTCTTCCCTTTTTTAAAGATGGGCACTACACTAGCCTTTTTCCAGTCGTCCGGGACTTCCCCCGATCACCATGAGTTTTCAAAGATAATGGCCAATGGCTCTGCAATCACATCCGCTAACTCCTTTATCACTCTCGGAAGCAGCGCATCCGGCCCCATGGACTTGTGCTTGTCCAGCTTTTCTAAATAGTCCTGAACCACTTCTTTCTCCACAGAGGGCTGGTCACCTCCTCCCCATGCTGTGCTGCCCAGTGCAGTAGTCTGGGAGCTGACCTTGTTCGTGAAGACAGAGGCAAAAAAAGCATTGAGTACATTAGCTTTTTCCACATCCTCTCTCACTATGTTGCCTCCCTCATTCAGTAAGGGGCCCACACTTTCCTTGATTTTCTTCTTGTTGCTAACATACCTGAAGAAACCCTTCTTGTTACTCTTAACATCTCTTGCTAGCTGCAACTCCAGGTGTGATTTGGCCTTCCTGATTTCACTCCTGCATGCCCGAGCAATATTTTTATACTCTTCCCTGGTCATTTGTCCAATCTTCCACTTCTTGTAAGCTTCTTTTTTGTGTTTAAGATCAGTAAGGATTTCACTGTTAAGCCAAGCTGGTCGCCTGCCATATTTACTATTCTTTCTACACATCGGGATGGTTTGTCCCTGTAACCTCAATAAGGATTCTTTAAAATACAGCTAGCTCTCCTGGACTCCTTTCCCCATCATGGAAAAGGAGTACTTGTGGCACCTTAGAGACTAACAAATTTATTAGAGCATAAGCTTTCGTGAGCTACAGCTCACTTCATCGGATGCATTTCCCCATCATGTTATTCTCCCAGGGGATCCTGCCCATCAGTTCCCTGAGGGAGTCAAGGTCTGCTTTTCTGAAGTACAGGGTCTGTATTCTACTGCTGCTCTCCATTCTTCCCTGTGTCAGGATCCTGAACTCGACCATCTCATGGTCACTGCCTCCCAGGTTCCCATCCACTTTTGCTTTCCCTACTAATTCTTCCTGGTTTGTGAGCAGCAGGTCAAGAAGAGCTCTGCCTCTAGTTGGTTCCTCCAGCACTTGCACCAAGAAATTGTCCCCTACACTTTCCAAAAACTTCCTGGATTGTCTGTGCACCGCTGTATTGCTCTCCCAATAGATATCAGGGTGATTTAAGTCTCCCATGAGAACCAGGGCCTGCGATCTAGTAACTTCCATGAGTTGCCGGAAGAAAGCCTCGTCCACCTCATCCTCCTGGTCCGGTGGTCTATAGCAGACTCCCACCACGACATCACCCTTGTTGCTCACACTTCTAAACTTAATCCAGAGACTCTCAGGTTTTTCTGCAGTTTCATACTTGAACTCTGAGCAGTCAGACTGCTCCCTTACATACAATGCAACTCCCCCACCTTTTCTGCTCTGCTTGTCCTTCCTGAACAGTTTATATCCATCCATGACAATACTCCAGGCATGTAAGTTATCCCACCAAGTCTCTGTTATTCCAATTACATCATAATTCCTTGACTGTGCCAGGACTTCCAGTTCTCCCTGCTTGTTTCCCAGGCTTCTTGCATTTGTGTATAGGCACTTGAGATAACTCGCTGATCGTCCCTCTTTCTCAGTATGAGGCAGTATACGGCCCCTGCCTAAGGAGATTTCAGTGCGCGTTGGGTGTGCGGGAACCGACCCGCTCTTACCTGCTCTCATGGGCGGTGGGTGAAGCTGCCGCTTGGGGAGGATAGCTCCTCAGCCCACCTCTTCTGCCTGTGGCCCCACCCATACTCTGGCCCTGCCCTCTCCCCACTGTCTTCCTCCTCTCTTTCCTCCCCCTCCCTGATCACTCCCCCCTTCCAGCGAAATCCTGAACCCAAATGAAGCAAATGACATTTGAAAAAAACACTTTTCTGCAATTTCTTTCTAAAGAAAATGGAGCATGTTTTGTATTGCATGCCTATGGTGAAGACTGGACAGGCAGAAATTACCTAATTAAAAGCACTAAATTTGGGAATAAAAAATGTCAGTCACAGGTTTTTTGATATACCCTGAAGTTTGTCAGAGAGTTATTTGCAAAAACTTTGTAGTAAAGGCAAGTCAGCAATTACATATTATGGAATACATGATGCAGCTCTTCTCTGTTTCACATTTTCTTAGTCAGTATTTCTAAGCTGATTTTATATTTGTACTCTTAAGCCTTCATAAAGTAATCATTTCAGATTAGTACATATTTAGCTCACTGAAACAGACATTTTAAATTAATCAGTCACAGAGGTTTAGTGTGTTTATAACCATGTTCGCCGCTTTTAGAAAAAGGGAACACTAATTTACTTTGTGTGATCTCCAAAACAATAGATATGTTTATGAAATTTCACCAACTTTAAAAAATATGTTTCCAAAGATTTTAGGCATAACAATGGATTTTATATCTTTCTAAGGTACTGACTTTGCTGGAGGATTCTCTTAAAACTAATTCATCAAATAGTCAGAAGTAAAGAAAGGGAAACTTGTTTGTCCAGATATCTGGAAGGAAGGGGGTCTTGTCCCTTTAAGGGCTCTCTTCAACAGGTGGGTGAAGGGAGAAAGGGATGGACAGGAAAACTTTGGAAGCAAGTTTTTTGTACTATAGTAATTAAACTGTGTATTTTAGATAAGGGTGGTCTTTTGAAGGTTTTATCTAAAAAACAAATATGTTTGTTAGTCTCCAAGGTGCCACAAGTACTCCTTTTCTTTTTGCGAATACAGACTAACACGGCTGCTACTCTGAAATCTAAAAAACTATATGTTTGAAGATCCACGCATTTAAGGCTAAAGATGCATCTAAAAATCTATGCAAGGATTTTTTAGAGATGGGATTTTATAATCTTCAGCAACACACAAAATAAATATTTTTAAAGCAAATTTTAAACTAAGGTCCTGTAGACTAACATGTTCTGAGTAAATATTACTGTAATGCACAACTCTTTTTGTCAGTAAAGTCAGAAACCGACAGTTTATACCTGCGGGTTGGCAAATGCCTGTTAAGTGGCTTCATTACCACTTGAATGGCTCTTTAACAGTTTCAATGTTGTGCCAATAGGCCTGGCAGGCTGGAATGATTTTTTTACTTTTAAGTTACTAGATCCCCTCCAGAGGAAGACTTACCAGGCTGCAGCAGCCAGCTGTGGTGAGAGCCTGAAGGAAGGGTCAGAACAGGGATAGGAAGAGGCAGGAGGGTGGACACTAAGATCCAGGTGTGCCCCCAAATTTTCGGGTGCCCTACGCAGCCGCGTATGTCTAAGGACGGCCCTGCTGAGCCCTCACAACTCCAGCTGAAGTCAGTGGGAGCTCAAGCCCATGGTGCTTAGATAGGTTCCTGTCTGGCATTAGGAGATTCCAGGTACAAGATGCTTAAGCAGCTGGACAATATATGTAATTAGCACACTATCCAGTTGCACTTTACTTTTGGGATAAAAAATAGTAAACATTGCTCAACTCTAATGTGGGTCATATAAATCACATATAGAGGTTAACACTGAATATTTTTTTCTCACTGATAGGTTAATGACTCCAGGAAGCGAGATTAGATTTGTCCACAAGCAAATGGGTTTAGTACCAGGCTGGGGTGGAGCTGCCAGGCTAGTACAAATTGTTGGCAGTGGCGCTGCCCTGAAGCTTCTAAGTGGCGCTCTCAAAGTGGATCCTGAGAGAGCAGTGCGTCTTGGGCTGGCTGAGGAAACTTTGCCGTCTTCAGATGAAACCAGATCTTTAGAAGAAGCCCAAGCATGGCTAAATCAATATACAAAGGCTCCCGCCGAAGTGATTCAGGCTGTGAAAAAGGTGGTCACAGCAGGAAGAGAGCTACAACTAGAAGCTGCCTTGCGGGCAGAGAAGGACATTTTTGGAACCGTTTGGGGTGGGCCTGCCAATTTGCAGGCCTTGGCTCAAAGCACAAAACGCAAATGATTAACTGTCAATGCATAAGAAAAATGTTTTTGATCTTTTGCAAACAAAGCCTCCGCTAAAGCAGGTGTTTATTTAAACCATTTAAGAATTTGTTCATTTAAATTGGCGCTAACATTCCTAGCTTGCACATCATGGAACCATATTTGGTGTGCTACCACAGAGAGAAATCCCCAGTGGATCCTTTGCTGTTCTAATCACAGGTAGAATGGAGATTAGTGAAATTAAAGGTAAATTCTGTGCTGGGAATTGAACTGTTACCGTCTCAGAATGGAGTTGAAGTCTATATTCTTGTTGCATTTTGAATTATTCACTTGTGAAGGTGCTAGGTTGACTGCATTAGAAATAAAGCCTATTCATCAACTGAACAAGTGCATCCCAGGCAGGAAAGTACACTTCCCCAGAACTTGCTGCCAGTGTGCCTCAAATCAGTTTTGGTGGGACAACCACTAAGGTGACAGGGTAGTTTTGTTTTCCGTCTTCAATCAATTCTTGGCCTCTCTGCTGAGAATGCAAACCAGGATGCTAATTGTAGTGATGGTTTTTAGAGGTGAAGGTCTCCACTAGCACAAATAACTTCAAATAAGACAGCAATTTTTGCTTTCTGTTGCCATTCTTTGGAATTCTAGCATTTGCTTTTGGGAATTGTTTGTTAACTTGCCCCTGTACATAACTTTTTTGTGATTAATTTTTCATTAATTTTCATAAAGAAACAAATAATAAAAAATACAGAACAGTAAATGACTTACAGCTTATTTACATCACCCAATACTGCACATTTCACGGGATTGCCAATAGAATTATGCAGTTACACAACTTCACAACTTGTCAAAGCTGCAATACAAAATCAGACAATGTTACACAGATGTAAGATGTTAGGGTGGAGGTAATAATAATAATTAATAATAAAAGATGTACATTCTATGGAGGAATGGGGAGGTGGGAAATGGGAGGGGAACAGTGGAGATGTCAGGTGAAAAGGAAGTCTGATATTATTTGAGCTATCTCAGTATTCTTTATCCAAAAGTATCTAGAAATGGGGGACAAATTTCAAATTCATATAATTGCTCTCTACATCTATAAGCTTTCTTATTCTTATACATCTATATTCTTTCTTTCACTACTCAGCCAGGTCAAAATACCACTGTTTTAATCTGGGTATAAGCCTACTCCATATTTATAAAACCATCTACTTGCTGTCCTCAAGAACCAATGTGTTTGTGGTGGAGTTCAACCCAGCATAGCAGGTACATAACCTGGGATATAACTTTCAGCTGAGGTTTGGTTGCTGAAGCCAAGCACTGTTGTCACTCTTGTGTTCACCTCTTTTCCCTGATTATTGGACAGTCCCATAGCATCTGCACCAGGGTTCCTTTCTCCTTATTTACAGCACCAACAACATCAGAGGACAAGGCCCGCATCTTGCACAACTTTTGTGGCATCCAGTATATGTTGAATAGAATCTTTTGCTGTATCAGATGTAACCTGAGTTCCACAGAAACATTTTTAACATTCTGTAATATGCCTTGCCACTAGGATCATTTTAAGGGCTGTGATAATCCCCTTCTCACTCTTTCACAAATAACCCCAAATCAGTTGAGTTCCTCTTAATTAGTAAAGCAGACATAGTGGACATGGGCCTGGGGAGTTTATGAAGCATTTCCAAGATTCCCAATTCTTCTGACAGTCCGAGGGCATCTGGACCAATCTGATAGTTAGCAAGTGTTTTTGTTGTAAATACTGCCACTCTGCTGAGGGTGTCATGTTATAGCTTTGCTTTAGTGTTAGAAAAGAGGCAAAGCCCTCATCCTTGACAAAGTTGGAAATGATGCCCTTGCTCAGACAGTTCTTCCACATTATATCTTTTTTCCCAGTTTGCAAGACTGGGTTACTCCAAATTGGTGCTTTTGCATAATGGTGAGGATGAAAGACCTGAAGACCCAATGAGCTAGATCCTCAGAGGAATTTAGGCACTGCAGTGCTGAGTATTGCAGCGCCTAACTTTAGGTGGCCTGCTGCCCAATGGAATTCCCAGCCCCAAGTTAGGAGCCCAGGCTCCTCATGTATTGTACTGGGGGAGTTAGCAGTCTAAGAAAGGAATTCACAGAAGCCAGTAAGCTGAGCAGGGAGCCACCTAAGCTAGCCAGAAGTGAAAAGGTGAGGAGAGGGATCAGCACAGATGCTGAAGCCCCACTTCATTTTAAGTGTGATGTGACAGTTGGCATGGCATTATCCATGAGGGGCTGTTGGGTAATTCACTGTGTATTGGTATAGAAAATAGCCTGAATGTGTTGAGCTGCAGAGCGTGCTGGAAAATCACATCTCTTCCTGCCCTCTACTAAAGCTTTTGAAACAATGGGATGTTAGATGGTTGGGGTATTTTCAATCTTTTCTGTTTATAGTTGGATGGTTAATTCATTCTTGTTACTGGTGAGGACTGACAACTGGATTTATTTTTGATGTACAGTTTGCATTAGTAAATAAGTGTGAAACTGCGTAGACCTTCAGACAGGCATTCTTTGATTTATGATTACAAAAAGAAAAGAAAAAAAAGAAAAAGAATTATTTTGACTTTCAGATGTCAGATGGTTGTTGCAGTTACAGTTCATGTGGAAGTGATGCAAATAAGATACAGCTGCGATTGAAAAACAAACATGGAATCCCAGGATCCCATATTTTATTAGCTTCCACAATGGTTCCCTGCAGAAAACTATATACATGAAACCCAGAGATCACCACAGAGCCTGTAACCACCCCAAACAAACCAAGAAACCTGTGGTCTACAGCCAGATACTCAGGTACTACAGAATATGCTCCAAGGAGAAAGTCCGGGATACACATACTTAAAAACTACCTTCACCGAACAAGGACACATCACCAGAGAAGTAGATCTTGTCATGGAATGAGCCACCCAAATACCGTAAAAGAACCAGGTTCAATATAAGGGGAAGGAAACTTACGACCACACACCCCAAATTGTCACCTGCCACCCCACACTGGAACCTGCACAGCATATTATTAAAGAACTACAATGCATACTCAATGCGGACCACATCCTGAAAGAAATCTTTCCCAAACTCTTTCTTCTGGCCTTCAAACAACTACCCAAGCTCATCAGCTACAGCAAACTCCCCAAAGACCAGGACACACCAACTCAAAGTGGCACCAGACCCTACCATAACAACTGATGCAAAATCTGTAGACATATTGCCACTGCTATGGCAATCACTACCTCCCAACAAGATCCATATATCCTAGATATGCTTATTACAAGTGATGCACCACACCCACTGCACTGAATGCCTCAATAAGTATGTGGTGAAATTAGACAATCACTAAGCTCTCGAATGAACTCACACAGAAAAATGACAACAGACAAAAACACCATATCACCCATGGGTGAAAACTTATCACAGAACGATCACTCCAGAGCTGACCTCTCAGTCCTCGCCTACAAAGGAAACCTGCACAACACCTTCAAAAGATGATCCCAGGAACTTAAATTCATAACTTTGTTAGACACTAAAAATCATGGACTCAGTGAAGACACTGGATTTATGGCTCATTACCACAATCTATAACCCACTAACTCTCCTTTGGCCTATGACTGCAGAGATGTTTGCCCAGTTCACCTTGAGTTGTCTCTTACAACATGTTAATTCCTTATGCTAATCTTTCACCTTGTACTTAGCTGTGACACTGTGGGTACCTGTTCCAGACCTGAAGAAGAGCTCCGTGTAAGCTCGAAAGCTTGTCTCTTTCACCAACAGAAGTTGGTCCAATAAAAGATATTACCTCACCTAATATTTTACTTAATCACTTTTTAGACTAGAGCTGTTCTATAACAGTAAGTTGAACATTATTAACCCCCCACAAAAAACCTCTTTCCTTTTGAGAATACTTATGATCAACTTATTTCTTATTTAATCAGGTACAAAAAGGGGTGTGGTTTTCAAAAAGTATCAGAAGCCACAAGTTTATTCTAAGAGTTGAGTGAATATCTACAAATATATGAGTAATTAGGACACTTTCAACAAAGGACTGCCAGAACCCCAAATTTACTGATTAACAGAGAAGACTGCAAGGCAATTGCCCTACCTTGACTTTGGGCTTTGCCTTACTTATGATAGGGTGGGGCAGCATAAGGAGAAGAGTTTGTGCAATTCACTGTGAGCAGCTTAATATGATGTTGCATTTGATCTACCTTTACACACTACTGTTGTTGCCAGCCTAAGATTGAATGTGAGCCTTCCATGAGCATTAGGATGCAAGTTAGCCTACCATACTAAATTGCCATAGATATTCATAGATTCCAGGCCTGAAGAGACCATTGTGATCATCTGACCTCCTGTATAAGACAAGTCATGGAACATCCCCAAATCATTCTTAGAGCAGATCTTTTAGAAAAACATCCAGTCTTGATTTAAAAATTGTCAGTGATGGAGAAAGTCACAGTTAAGGGCAACTGCAGGGCTCAATCCAGCATGAGTGTGCAGAGACTGCCTACTTGATCAGGCACAATATCTTATAATTTTTAACTCAGTGGTTAAAGCCCAGGTTGTGAGAGCCCCCCATTCACTACCCCGCCACCTGACATGAAGAAGGGAGACCTCTGTGTGACCCTAAGAAACCCCTCAATGCCAACTAGTGAAATATTCACTGCTCTGTAACAGCAACCCTTATCTGGCCTGCCAAACTCATTATACCTAACATACTGCTTTCATAGTATTTATCCGTAAAGAATATCATGTAAGATATCTAATAAAAGCTTGTATCATACTCATCTTCTTAATCGTGCTAGATGTAAGTATGGATGATATTGAAAGAATTGTGTATATATACTGAAATCTGTGTTCAGGGTAGAGCTGACAGACAAGATTTGGATCAGACGAAGGACATTGATTTACCTGTCTGTCTGTTGGCTATAAGCATTGTACGCCCAAACACTGGAAGCCAAATCTGCATACAGAGTAAACAGGAATGGGAATGCACCAGAGACTAAACCATAGGGGTTTGTCCTGTCTTTAGGCGATTTTGGGGATATAACTAAAAGGCAAAAAGAACACCATGTTATCCTTCGCTGAGGCGCAAAAAGGACAGTGGTTTTTTGCATTAATGAAAGTTGGGTTCTAGCCACATTGGTTAGTGACACGGTAAGAAACTGCTTTAGACAAGTATTTTCACCTGTTAAGATTAAGTTTATATGTGAAGAAGTATGTTACACATTTTGTTTTATATGTAATCATTTCTGTCCACCTACTGTCCTTGCACACTATTGCTTAGATCTTAGTCTTCAATCGTAAACTTATGATTGTTGTCACTATAAATATAGCTGAGTGTTGTGTGTTATAGAGGACCTGTTCCTGAGTTATACATATAAACCCAAACACCCTTGCCCCACCCCCTGTCCTGAGGCCCCCCCCTTCATTAATGATCTGGAGGATGGCGTAGATTGCACCCTCAGCAAGTTTGCTGATGACACTAAACTGGGAGGAGTGGTAGATACGCTGGAGGGTAGGGATAGGATACAGAGGGCCCTAGACAAATTAGAGGAATGGATCAAAAGAAATCTGATGAGGTTCAACAAGGACAAGTGCAGAGTTCTGCACTTAGGAAAGAAGAATCCCATGCACCGCTACAGACTAGGGACTGAATGGCTAGGCAGCAGTTCTGCAGAAAAGGACCTAGGGCTTACAGTGGACGAGAAGCTGAATATGAGTCAATAGTGTGCCCTTGTTGCCAAGAAGGTCAATGGCATTTTGGGATGTATAAGTAGGGGCATTGCCAACAGATTGAGGGACGTGATCATTCCCCTCTATTCGACATTGGTGAGGCCTCATCTGAAGTACGCTGTCCAGTTTTGGGCCCCACACTACAAGAAGGATGTGGAAAAATTGGAAAACGTCCAGCGGAGGGCAACAAAAATGATTAGGGGACTGGACACGACTTATCAGGAGAAGGTGAGGGAACTGGGATTGTTTAGTCTGCGGAAGAGAAGAATGAGGGGGGATTTGATAGCTGCTTTCAACTACCTGAAAGGGGATTCCAAAGAGGATGGATCTAGACTGTTCTCAGTGGTAGCAGATGACAGAACAAGGAGTAATGGTCTCAAGTTGCAATGGGGGGAGGTTTAGGTTGGATATTAGGAAAAACTTTTTCACTAGGTGGGTGGTGAAGCACTGGAATGCGTTACCTAGGGAGGTGGTGGAATCTTCTTCCTTAGAGGTTTATAAGGTCAGGCTTGACAAAGCCCTGGCTGGGATGATTTAGTTGGGGATTAGGTCCTGCTTTGAGCAAGGGATTGGACTAGATGACCTCCTGAGGTCCCTTCCAACCCTGATATTCTATGAGGCCCCTCCCCCACTCACTCCATTCCCCCCTTCCTCCGTTGCTCGCTTTCGCCCACCCTCATTCACTTTCACCATCTGCTGCAGTGGGTTGAGGTATGGGCTCTGAGCTCAGAGGTGGGACCAGGGGTTCAGAGTGTGGGAGGGGGCTCCGGGCTGGAGCAGGGGGTTGGGGTGTGGGCTCTGGGAGGGAGTTTGGGTGCAGGGGGGCTCAGTGCTGGGGCAGGAGGTTGGGGAGCAGGAGAGGGTGCAGGCTCTGGAGGAAGTTTGGTTGCAGGGGGACTCAATGTTGGGATGGGGGTTTGGAGTGTGGGCTCTGGGAGGGAGTTTGAATGTGAGAGGGGGCTCAGGATTGGGGCAGGGTGTTGGGGTGTATGCAGGAGGGGATGAGAGGTGCGGGCTCCAGCCGGGCCCATGGTGTTTACCTTGGGTGGCTCCCAGGAAGCAGCCAGCAGGTCTGGCTCCTAAGCTCAGGGGCGTCCAGGTGGCTCCAGGCACTGTCCCTGACTGCAAGCACCACCACCCCAGCTTCCACTGGCCGCTGATCCCAGCCAATGGGAGCTGCGGAGTCGGCGTTCGGGGTGGGGGCAGTGCACAAAGACTCCCTGGATGCCCCTGTGCCTAGAAGCCACTGCCGGACATGCTGGCTGCTTCTGGGAGCTGCGCAGTGTTAGGGTAGGTAGGGAGCCTGCCTTAGCTCTGCAGCGCCACTGGACTTTTAGTAGCCTAAAATCTCTCGGATTGGCTTCAGTAGCCTCCAGGAGATCAAGACCAATTCAGGGAGACTCCTGGCCAATCTGGGAGGGTTGGTAACCCTAGCTAGCTAAGTGTATACTGTTCCCTTAGCTACAGCAAACATGGTAAATGCCTGGTGCTTAAAAGCTGGATGTTGCAGAGGTGGGATAGGCTTCAGTGGAGCTCAAGGACAGGGATCACCTAGTGTTAACCTGCTAGGCAATTTTAGGACTGGCATATACCCAAAAAAGAGTGTGTGAGTGGCTGAATGTCTGTTAGTGTCAGGGAGCTTTCATCTAGCTACAGCAGACTCCCTGTTGCAGCAGTGGGTAACAAGATGAATCATTCCTGTGCATCCAGAGAAAGTATCACACCCTGTTCAAATCTTACATTTCAGGGGATTGCCATAACCAGGGGACTATGGGACAGTCTGATGGGGTGAGGGCGGTGTGCTTCCGCAAGGTCTACTGTTGAAGTTGATACACTTAGGATAAATAAAAGGGTCATTGAGAGAGAGGCCAGACAAGAGTGAGAATGCCTCTATAAGCTTGTGGTTAGGGAGATGGAAGACTGAGAGTCCAGGCCCCTGCTCAATGACAAATCATTTATCCAAAGTAGAACATTGTCAAGAGGACGTATCAAGAGAGCCTCACCCCGATCAGACTATCCCATAGCTCACTGGTTAGCACGCTCTTCTGGGGAGTGGGGAAGATGCCTTTTCAAATCTCTTCTCTCTATCATCCAGATGGGAGTGGTGTTTAGGAAATACCTCTGGTATCATTATCCGTTCTTGGCTAGTTTAGGTAGGAAAGTGATTTTTGTGGCTCACATATCTCTCCCCGTTCAAAGATGCCTGGGCACCTACTAAGGCTTTGTGGAGTCCTGTGATTTTTTTTTCCCTAAGTGCCTAAATGTCAGGCATTGCAATGCTGAGTGTCAAACCTAAATCACTTTGTGTCTCTGGGCCTTACTCATGGGAAGCTGTATTGCTCTGCTATATGAAAAGAGCCCATAGGTACCTTCATGCTCCTTGTATTACGGCAGACTGTAAAATTCACTTTGAGTAGATTCACAAAGCTACTTAGATGCCTAAGGCCCAACAGTTAGGTGCCACTGATATTTTCAAAGCCACTGTTCAGCTGCTATCTAACCCAATAGGGGCCTACCTTTCTGCCAGTACACAGGCACAAAGCCACCCACGGGCTGTTGCTGCCCCACTCCTAACCAGCTACTCCGATCCCTAGCAAGTTTCTCAGGCTAGGTCTTTCCCTGCCTGTCCCTGTACGAGGTCTCACAGCGCACCTATGGGACCTCACACAAAGGGTGCCCTGGGGTTGGTGGCTATATCCCACACTACGCACTGGTTAGAGACCCAGGTTTGAGTTCTTCCGTTTTGAAACAGTGACTTGAATACAGGTCTCCCCTCTCAGCGGTGAATGCCTTAATCACCAGGTGGGGATGGGTCCCTTTCATGCTCTCCTGTTGAAATTGTTGCACTATACATACATAAAGCCAGAGAGAGCCTCTCTAGCCTACTGGTTAGGGTACTCAGGTACACATCCATGCTCCAATTAATAGTTATTTATAAACAATGGAATAGCACTAACAGATAAGCTTGAGAAAGCCCAACTCTAACCTAGCCAATAGCTTGGTGGTGAGGGCACACCCCAGGGATTTGGGAGACTTGTGTTCTCTTCCAGATAAAGCAATGATTTGAAGCCAGATTGTTCCCCTGCCAGGTGTGTAGTACCCTATTAATAGGGTGTAGGAGGGCTTTCTTTTGCTTTTCCTAAGAAAAGGCATGGCTACCTAAGTCCCTGACCTGGCTTAAGTACCTAACTCTAGGAGCAGGTTCTTGCTGAGAATCCCAAGCAGCTGAAGGGTCCTATCTCTGGCCTGTCAGTCTGGTGCCTAAATACCTTTGAGATTCTTGGCCCTAAGATCTCTTTCCTCCGTATTGCACACCTGACTAGCTTAGGAAGTGCCCCCTCAGCTTCTGAGGAGCCCTTCCTTAGACACCTAACTCTCCCCATGCACTGTATGAGGAACCTGGATCCCTGAAGATCCACTGGGGACCTAAAAATCAGACATTGAAACACCTAAGGCCCTTTGTCAATCTAGATTTTGGTATTTCTCCCCCTCTTCCATTGGGATGTATATAACAGCCAGCAGAAACAAGCAATTAAGTGCTTGATGCTGGGTAGGCTTGCAAAAGTGATACCCTAGAGCAAGTAGAAATACTGCCCTCAGGTGTTCTGAACCTGAGATTGTTATGAATTTGTAACCACAGGGGAAACACGGTTGTGGGTTTTGAAAGACTGACACCTATCAGAGCTCGAGAGTGAAGTTGGGGTGGCCTCTGGTAAGCTTTTTAGCATGCATGTGGGTTCTTTTATGGTTTTTTAATATTTCTAGAATGCTTTCACCTTAAGAATAAATGTGCTTTCTTATAAAGAGCTATATGATAACTTATAACTGTGGGCTAGTATGCTGTTCATAGCCGCTGGCGAGAAATCAAATTGCAGCTGGTGGTCTCATTAGGCTGTGTGGCTTGCTGGAAATATCACAATATAGGCTAAGAACTGTAGCCTGAAAAATTCCTGGTCAGAAGGGAGAGAAACACAGGTCTCTGCCCAAGAGAGGTGATGGGAGCCAGGAACCTAGAGTGGGTGCCCTCAAGGGACCATTGAGAGGAAATACAGGTGCAGTTGTCCTGAATTGTAACAGCCACCATCTTAGGTATCACAAGTCTTCCCCATAGTCCAAGCTTCCCTTCTGATTTACTTTGCCACATAAAATTTAAGGGTAGCAATGTCATACATAAGTTGTAGTCCCTTTTTCTCTAAATTGCCTTATGTGCATCTTTCCAATCTTTTCTTACAAGGTGAAAATCTCTTAATTCACTCAGCTAGAGAAAAGAGTGATGCATAGTGGCTGCAGCTTAGCGAAAATTGGCAGGAAAAATAGCCTTCCCCCAAAGGTGTATATGTTGTGGTAGCCAGGAAATCCACCCCCTCAACTGCAGGGGAGGACCCACTGAGCCCAGATCACAAATGACTTCTTAGGACAAGTAAGTAAACAGAAACAGAAGTCACCAGTTAAAAATCAGGGATCCAGAAGGGGACACTGAGCAGAGAATACTCTGGATAGTGCCCATCGCTTCTCAAAGGTGTCTAAGGAGTCAGTGGACACTACCCAGAGGGACTCTGCCTGGAGGCATGATTGGACAAGGGATTGGAAATTGGCCCAAGAGTCACAGAGCACCCTCCTCATCAACCTTAATTAAAAATGGATCAGTTGATAAGACAGCAAAAAAATGAAACCTCCCTACTGTCTCCTCTGATCAAACTTCAGAGACTATATCCCTTAAAAGAATAGAATCAAGGAACCTTGTTTTATGCCATGTGGGGCCCAAATTAGGGGAAAAAAAATACACATCTTTCCCAGTCCATTCTGCCACAGGTGTCCTTTCCCAATTCCTTCCTCTTCTGTCAGTCTCTGGAAATAACTCACCGGTGTGCTCAGATAGTAATTTTAATCATATCCATCAATTTTTGATATGGAGAAAAATGGAAGGCAAATTAGTTTCTATGGGAAATCAAATTCTCCTTTGTTTCATGTTCTACCCATTTCCTAAACAGAAGCAGGTCTCTCTTACATTGTCTGGCATGGTCTTTGGAGCTCTTTTCCTCACAAGTGTACACTTCAATTATGGCTTACAGAAAAACAGGAGGATTTGAGTATGTGGGCTTCAATCTTACAGAACAATTCTAAATCAGAATGGACCTCATTACATTCAAAGAACTGAAGTCCTAGAGAATAAAAACAGCACTTTCAGCTGAGAATTTAAGTGTTGTACCCAATATCTGTACAATTCAGGTATCATATTTCTATCATAACTGTATGTGAAGTGTGCCGTTTGTTTTCCAATGACTTACATTAAGAAGCCGAGACATGTTAATAGATGCTTTCTTGTAATGTCTTAGTCTGTACATTTTTATTGCAAATATGGCCACGTCCTTTCCCTCCGACCAAAGTCTGGACCGAATTAACTGAAGTGGTTTCTTAATGAACTTGGAAAATTAAAAACAAATGCAGTACTTATGACCTCAAGTCAGCTCAAAATTATTGTAAGCTTTTCTGAAGCCATGGGGGGGGAAAAGGCTTTTCCTGTCTTTTGACACTGAGGCCAGCAGTAGAGCCACATCTCCCACTAAAGGCCATGTCTACATTACAAAATTATGTCAACCTTACATTGGGTAAAGCTGCCAGAGTAATTATAGTACATCGCATGTGTGTGTCTACACTTTGCTCCTTGTGTCAGTGGTGCATGGCCTCACTAGGAGTGCTTGTATGGATTGTACTATCAGCGTGGGGCATTGCGGGACAGCTCCTGAAAGCCAGTAACAGTCAACATAAGTAACACAGTTTCTACACTGACACTGCGTCAACATAACTACATTGACCTTGACTCTAACCTGCTTGTGGAGGAGGAGTTATTACGTTGACGTAAGGGGCAGTTATGTCAGCGGAAGCAAAATTTAAGTGTAGATACATCCATAGTTAGGTTGATGTCAGCTGCCTTACGTCCACCTAATTCTGTAGTGTAGACCAGACCAAGACAACCTCAGGAGAAGCTTGTCCCACCCTTTGAGAGCATGAAATTAGATTTCTAATGGTATATAAACAAGTGGAAATGTATTCCCCAATATTTGCATACCTTAACTTTCCCATAACCAGGGCCAAACATTTAAACTAGCTGATTGTCTAAGATGAAATACACCCAGATAAACATACTTGCTGCACTACTGGATGTAACAGGTATAGATCACCTGCGGTTTTCTCCTGCAATACTTTATTTCCCCACCACAACAGCAAAATGAACTGAGCAGTCTTGAAATCAGAATGCATGGCTTCTGACACCAGAGTTAACATTCAGTCAGCCAGAAGGATGTGCTCATACCAGTGAGCACACTATATGATAACCTGGTCTGGGAAGCAAGAATTTCAAGATCCCTCAAAGCTAACCCAAGCCTCCCTTTTTGGCAGCATAGCATGGCCTGCTTCATGATACCTTTGTCTAAGTGCCCCTTTGGTACAATTCAATCAAAGTGCAAAGACACCACAGATTGTTAAAGTGTAGTTTTTATTAAATTATAAATTTTGTAACAAAAACAAGACAGATCAACAAAGACCTCAAAAACAAACTACAAGGACTAGACAGCAAAGCCAATGAAAACGCCATGAAGTGTGTACAGATAAGAATTTTCAACAAAAGTTAATAGCATTTTTACATTTCCACTGCAGGAAGATAAAATGATTGCTTTGTCTAATAAAACACATCTTAACTCCAAACTCACATATTTTCTCACATTAAATTAAGCATCCTGCTCATACCCAACATCTTGTCTGTTCCCACATTGCTTTAGTGTTCTTTTCATATATCAATCCATGCAGAAAGTAGTAAAACACTTAATGCAACAGTCAGATAATGAAGACAATCTGAATTGTACAGTGGATATACATTGGCCAAAAAGGGACTGAGTATCTCCATGGGGTAAAATGCTACAAAATAAACACAAAAGACATTTTCAAGAAAACTGGGTATTGCTAAGTAGCTTTCAAACCATTAACAAGACACCCCAGTTTCTTACATTTAAAGAGTCTTCCAGCTGAGACATGTTGAGACTTTAAGTTAACAGGCCAAATCTGTTTCTCTCGTTCCCCCATCCCATTTCAAATACACTGCTAGGTTTGAGTGCAATGCCAGCATGGACAGAAAATTTACATATACTGGACTGAGTTTTTAAAACACATGGCTCTAAATTTAAACTTCAGTTACCGTGCACTGTCCATCAGGTCTTCTAGATCTTACACTGCTGCTTACTGCCCCACCCCCTGCCACTGGTCTCTCTATTACTGATTGGTTTGCATTTGCATTCAAGTGTCTTTGCTGGGCAGAGGACGTGAGTTGCTGAAGTTGAGCATACACATCCTCACTATCGCTGCTATCATCCGATTCGGTTTCCTCAACGGAGGTATCAGGGGCTGGCACCCTACCAGAAGACGATGACTCCTGGTCTTCCTCTCCCTCTCCCCTATGACTTCTTTCAGCCATGCTGTCTCCGTTTATTTGTAAGTGGGCAAAAGAGTTCTCTAAAGAAGTGCTTGCATCAGGTGATGGCGTTGCAGGACTCGTCAGCTGACCATCTAGTGAAGTTAGGGGTCTAGCAGAAACGGATGCTAGAGGCTGCGCAGCAGCAGCCCCCAGAACCGATGTACTGTCTGCACCATCAGCAGAGCTCTCTCTTCCTAGATTGACAGTGTTAGAATCACAGTCCAACCTAAGCCCGGCCACTCCCTTCTTTGGTATATCTATTATGTCCCGTTTTATTTTCCTGCGACGTCCATGCTCATTTCTCCTATACTGAACCATGTTTTCGAGATCTGCTACATACAAAAACCCAGCAATTAACATTTCAGTACTCTTTTTACCTTTGGAAAAGGCATCTTCCAGCTCCCTACTGGTACGTTCATCATATTGCCACCAACCATTTCTACCTTCATAGTACCAAGCGTATTCCCCATTGCCCCTGCTCGCCACTTTGAGTTCCTCTGGTGATAGTAAGGTTGGCTTGTCAAGAAAGTCCTCGGGAATCTCCTGCCGACACAGTGCACATCGTTTTCCAAGCCAGGAAGCTCCCTTCACACACAGATAGCAGAAAACATGTTTACAAGGCAGACTCACTGGGTGGACACACGTTTGCAGACAGATAGCACATTCAGGGACTGTCAGGGAAGGTGTTGCATTAGAACAGGACTCATTTGTCTTCCTATTAGTGGGAAGCATGTTGATGGAGTGATCAATTTCACCACAGCCAGCCATCCTACAAAGGATCAGAAATAGATTTAAGTCAGGTATTAAGTATTAACTCACCAAAGACAATACCAATCACAGAATAAATGGAAGCTTTCCATAGCTCAGTGGCTTGAGCATTGGCCTGCTAAACACAGGGTTGTGAGTTCAATCCTTGAGGGTGCCATTTAGGGATCCAGGCCAAAAATTGGGGATTGGTCCTGCTTTGAGCAGGGGGTTGGACTAGATGACCTCCTGAGGTCCCTTCCAACCCTGATATTCTATGAAATTAAACTTTTGGACAAATCAGATATGAAACAAACTAAACACTTTAAAATATTTAAGTTTTATAGATGCATACCTTTAGGAAAGATTACAGCATTCTGTTCCCTACTTCAGTGACATTAACAAAAACAATGGCTTCCAAATACCAAGTTCAGCATCCCAACCTTGTTGTCTATGTCAGTTTTAGTATGCCAATTCAGACTAATTGGTTTGAAGTTCCTTCTGTGCTCCCAGGCAGGGTGTTAACTAATCAATAAGGAATTTTCTTTCATGCATACTCTGGTGCAATAGCTGCTTGAGTGCATCCAGTCAGCCAGCTGTTTGTATGCCTCCTCAAAAAACGAACAGCAGCTGCAAGATTGTAAATCTTGCTTTCATGACAGAAAATCCTCAAGTGCTCTGCCTGTAGGCACCTACATGAAGCAAACGTATAGGGCTTCTCTTAATAATGCTAGTGAGCATCAGCTCAGAAGTCTAGAAGATGGAAATGCCTATTCAGCAGCTTTCTCCCACCCCCACCACACTCTATGGGATGCTCTCATGAGGGACTTTCCTTCCTTCCTTCCTCTCATCTAATAGTCCTCAAGAGTCAGCTAGGCACCCAGGCAAAAGAAGTAACTTTGTGATGAATGGTGAGTGTTGTAGAGCAGTGGCGTTCAAGCTTTTCAGACTTCTGTACCCCTTTCAGGAGTCTAATTTGTCTTGCATAACCCCAAATTACACCTCACTTAAAAACTATTTGCTTACAAAAGACATAAAAATACAAAAAAGTGTCAGAGCACACCATTACTGAACAATAGCTCACTTTCTCATTTTTATCATATAATTATAAAATAAATAAATTGGAATATAAATTTTGTACATAAATTTCAACATATAGTATTTAGAGCAATATAAACAAGTCATTGTCTATATGAAATTTTAGGTAGTACTGATTTCACTAGTGCTTTTTATGTTGCCTAGTGTAAAACTAGGCAAATATCTAGATAAGTTGATGTACCCTCTAGAAGACCTCTGCCAGAGGTGGGCAAACTATGGCCCATGGGACCATCCTGCCCAGCCTTAGAGCTCTCGGCCAGGGAGACCCCTCCCCTGCTCTTCCCCCTCCTCTGCAGCAGGCAGCATTCTGGGCGGCGGGGCTGCGCGCTCCTGCCGGGCAGAACGACAGCATGTCTAGCTCTGGCCGGGCAGTGCAGCTGCTAGATATGCTGCTCTGATCGGCATGGTAAGAGGGCCGGGGGGATTGGATAAGGAGCGGGGGGTCCCAGGAGGGGGCGGTCAGGGGACAGGGTGGAGGGTTAGATGGGGGTGGGATCCTGGGGGGGACAGTTAGGGGACAAGGAGCAGGGAGGGGGCAGAGACCAGGCTGTTTGGGGAGGCACAGCCTTCCCTACCTGGCCCTCAATACAGTTTTGCAACCCCAATGTAGCCCTCAGGCCAAAATGTTTGTCCACCCCGGCATACCCCCATCTCTGGTTGAGAGCCAGTATTGTAGAGTGCTCAGAGAGAACTTGCATCATAACTCCTACCAGACATGGCTGTAACTAGCAGTGGCACATGTGTTGGCAACCATATTAACTCTAGATTTAGGCTTGGCAACAGATACCATTCCAGATGCTTCTTGCCTGAGGTACCACCCTCCCTTCCCAAGTGGGTAACTATCAGTTTCTACTTTGCCTCTCCGGCCTACCATCTTTGGTAGGTGTTCTCAAAGTAAAACTGTCCTTTAAAATATCTTCCCTCATCCAAACAAGGTATTAGCTGCCTCAGAGTTGATACTAGTCCTCTTTACCATATACAGCCTGCTGCCTACCAGACTCTCTCTCTCGGAGCAATATATCTTTTTCAGAACCAAACGCCCCAAAGGTGTGAAAATTTCAGAAAGTTAATATTAAGGAATTTTCATGGGGGGAACCCAATTTGAAAGCTGTGTGAGGTTAGAAGGGGAAAGAACTAACTGTTTTGCCTAGGCTGTTAGGCATTATTTATCCCGTACAGAATTCAAAGGAAAAGGGGAACTCTAAGGATGTAAAGCAGGCTATATGACAATACAAATCTGAAGATCAAACCTCTCTTTCTAGATTTAGATAGGGTCCTTCATATAGCTCCCATGATTCCAAAAGAGATACCTGAAGCGTTAAAATAATACTGGTGAGAACACTAAGAAAGGGATCTTTCCTATTCATTCTGTTGTGGAATCCCAAGTGCTCTCTTTGGGAGAATCCTAATTCTACATGATCTTCCTCCTAATAAGCAAGATTGTTTATCTTGAGGAAATTTATCGAACTACCTGGGACTCAGCTCCTTCAGGAGCCAAGAAACTCTTTTCTTCCCCAGAGGATGACGCAACCCCTGCAGAACCCATAGATATAGATAGGGATTTTAAAAGGATTAGGAATGTAGCAGCACCTATGGCCTTTTATTTTAGTGCACTCCCTCCCTATCTGCTAGGTAACAAAGTTGGGTACTATCGTCTTAATTTTCTTCTGAATGACAAACACAAAAATATTCAAACCACTTCCTGGTCATCAATTTATGCCTGATAAAAGCACTACAGCTTGAGCACTCAGCAGATCATGTGGATAACTGTGCCCACCTATATTTCAGTTTCTTATCTGAGAATTTCCCCCTCCTTTAGGCAAGATCAATAACTAAGAGGAAAGATTAATGGAATCTTTGTAATAGTGTCTGAATTAACATGCCAGAATGCGGAAGCAGAATTACCATCTGGCAATTTTCTTTCTGCACAGTAATATATGCCAAATTGAGTGATTCACCCTAGAAGGATCTGAGAAGGTACTGTACCAGTTGTGTTTCAGATTTTCCTCCAATTAACTTGCTTTGTAGCTTTCTCAGACTTTTGAAGTTATGTTTTGGAATAGAATTTGTTTAGATTTAAGTTAGTGTTTGTGCTTGAGAGTTTATTATAGAGGGATATAAGCTACTGATTTCTCAGAATACCCACAGGATGTAATAGAGGTGGTATATTCCCAGGGAAATAACTGAAAGAAAAACCCTTGTATTGATTACCATATGCCAACTGTTGAAGAGGAGAGCAGGAACAGCAGCTTCCATAATGGTGCATTACTATCCAGAAAGAGAGTTAGGTAAAGATTCTTATTTCCCTACTAGTTTTACAAGAGACTCCCTTCTGAATGCTCTTTTTAAAATTGTCATCTCTATAGAGGAGTGGAGGAGGTTAAACACACTTTGTGTATAAATAATTTTCTATACAAGTTTCATGTCACACCTGATTAACGCCTCAGAGAAAGCCGAGACATCCAAACACTAAGCACAAATGCAGCTGGTATTGGCAAATCACAAATTCTGGTGCCACAAATTTCACTTACTGGTGACCTTTAATGACAGAAGAATTAATTTATAACTAACAGTAAACCTATGTTACTTCCAATTTGCCACGTGAAAGCATGTGGGGTGGAGTGGGGGGAAGGTAGATTTGCCTTCAGTCTTGGAATGCTGGCTCTCAGGAGAGAAACGGAGACATTCCTAGTTTACACAGATATGCATAGTCTCTAGAAGAGATTGCCAAACTTATCAAATTCTGCATCTTGACTTCCAAGTGTGGAACTGGCTTATCTAAGACCTTTTGCTTATTCACTTGGCTTGAGCTAAGAGAGGAAGACAATTATTTGGAGGAGGAATGATTTCAGGTAGATAGGGCATGACGATCTGATCTCAAAATTCATACAAACACTGTTATTCCATAACTTAGAGGGATGAATTTTTTTTTTAAATTAAAAAGGCTGAAGGTTTAATCCATTTCTTCAGAGGCCCAATCAGTTTCTCGGTTGTGGACCTCAGCTGTTATAGGATGTAAACTGGAGTTGCATATGCACAAATGAGAGGGCAATTAGGCCCCAAAACATTTAAATTCAATAAAACCACCACCATCTAAACATGTAATTTTTAGAAGATCCTATCATTAAATGGTTTCAGAGTAGCAGCCGTGTTAGTCTGTATTTGCAAAAAGAAAAGGAGTACTTGTGGCACCTTAGAGACTAACAAATTTATTAGAGCATAAGCTTTCGTGAGCTACAGCTCACTTCATCGGATGCATTTGGTGGAAAAAACAGAGGAGAGATTTATATATATACACACACACACACACACACACACACACACACAGACAGAGAACATGAAACAATGGGTTCTCTGTGTGTGTGTGTGTGTGTATATATAAATCTCTCCTCTGTTTTTTCCACCAAATGCATCCGATGAAGTGAGCTGTAGCTCACGAAAGCTTATGCTCTAATAAATTTGTTAGTCTCTAAGGTGCCACAAGTACTCCTTTTCTTTTTATCATTAAATGGTTTTTCTTTAATAATCACAGTCTACAGGTTTACTTGATTAATCAGATCCAGTAGGACAAACAAAAAACATATTTTTAAAATTAATACATTGCACTTCAAAAGGAGGAAAATATATTTAGAGACCACAGTAGCAATGGTCAATTTATGGTTCAGAAGCACTTTCATTGCAAGCTTATTTTCAGGTGCTCATATAAGTAAAGGATAGCTTACTCTAGAATGAAATTTCCCATGTTTGTTCTGCAATGGTGATTTTTTTTATTTTGAAGTTTGATCAACAACTCTTTGGGGTCAATCTGTAGGACTGCCTTTATCCTGAATTGCTTAAGCTCTACTTTCACTTTTTTAAATGGCTGATAAACAGGAGGAATTATGTTTCTTACTATTGTTGCAGAAAGCAGCCTAAAATATACATAGTTTTATTTTTAAAAGCCGTGTTGAAAATGAACTATCTGAAATATTTAGTCAGCAATTCAGGTGTGAAAAGAATACTCAAAGAACACTGGGCATTTGAACCACACAGTTAAACAATACATGTTGAAATGCAAAAAACCACTTAAGGTGGACCCAACCCACACTTCTGCCAGACATCTGTCCCAGTTATCCCCTATTTTTATAGGAATGTATCATCATTAAATCATACATACATCCTAAGAATGTGTGAAATTGTATGTCTGGAAGCGTCCTCATTAGCACTCAAAATTTGGAACAGGTGATGCAGGAGATCTAGATAAAAAGCCATAAGGCATTGTGGGTTCCTTCAAAGAGAGAAACTGAATTTGCCTCAGTGGATTTTTTTTTTTTTTTAAATAGTAAAGGCCAGATTTTGAACCTCAACTCAGTATCTCTAAGTAATTGATAAATGGAATTCAATTAACATAATAAAACAATGATGTTGAGCTTACTTCCTTTTTAGTATGGTTCCTGCTGAAGCATGCCACAAGACTAAAACTGTCCTCTTCAAATGTATTCAATCAGGATATAGCGTACACTTTCCCACTGTTGGCTCATTCTTTTGCGCTGCACAAGGGAACACTTACTAGCGTTTCAACTTCTCTGCAAGTTGAGGAAAAGAAAACATTATTAGAGCAACACTGAACAGAGTTCCCTTTCATTTAGCAGTTTAATAGCAAACAAAATACAGTGTTATGTTCTTCATTACAGCAAACAGAATAATACCACCCTCTTTTACCATTTTATGCAGGATATTTTCAACATCTAGAAATACAGTTTTCAAACAGGTGGTCTTGTTTTAAAATCCGCAATTTCTGCCTGCATTTTGTCATCCACTGTTGTGATATCAAACCTACCTCTCTTTCTAAGGTATTTATAAAGGCAATTACATTGGTATATAAGAACTAGGTATCTGCAGGTGAACAGCCATTCTTAAGACTGCTGCTTACTAGTGTACTGACAAGCAGTGGAGAAACAAGAGCAACTATGTTCATACCCAACACCTCTCTCTCTACTTCCCAAGCCTTTTGACACATTGCGTAATTCTAAGAAGGTGTATGCTCAATCACAAGTCCCTTCTTAAACTCAGGGAGTCTGGGAAGACAGAGGGGTTTTAACATTCATAAAATGTTTTGAGATTCATTCATAATAAATTGCATGTATGCATGTATGAGAAAGGATGAGAAGGTAGTTCAGTTTCCATAACTATTTGGTCAAATGCCTCTTTCAAAGTGCCAAGGGTACCAGTTAATGCCAGTCATGATACGCTTTGCAACGTGTTATTTGTTCAGCAGAAACTAGACACACAAGCTAAATAGCCATCAGATGGTAGTAACTGTCTTACTAATGACAGAAGCTGGAACTGAAGCAGTAAGCTATAGGCAAATAACTCTAAAGCAGGGATTCGCAGCTCCCATGAGGTCACAAAATGATACCAAGGTGTCAAGATCACACTGTCCCCACACCCTAACTGGGATCAAGCAAGGTTCTACTATAAAAAAAAAAAAAAGAGAGATGAAACATGGAAATGGTTGGTAACCCTTACTAATTCTGTAAAGCATTACATTAGTAGGGCTCTGTGTCTGTCGTGGAGCTTACGGAAGTTACAGATTCTGTGACCTCTGTAGGGGCCAGTGTGGTTGACCTCTGGGGCCAGCTGCTCAGGTGGCCTCCAGGACAGCTACACCAGCTGCTGCTCCAGCGGTCGCAGTAGTGATCTCATGGTGGCCAGCCGGAGCATCTGCGGTCCTGGGCAGTGGTCCCTGGTTGGCTGGAGCAGTAGCAGTTCGCAGCCCTGGGAAGTGGTCCGCGGCCAGCCGGCTGGAGCAGCAGCGGTCCGCGGCCCTGAGAAGTGGTCCCTGGCCAGCTGGCCGGAGCAGCAGCGGTCCGCAGCCAGCTGAAGCAGCCGCTGGCCCCAGGTAGCTGGCCAGCCGGCACAGCCACAGTCCACTGGCCCCAGGTAGCAGTCTGCAGCTGACCATGGGTGTCCCCCCCCTCCAAGATTTAATCACAGGTATTTTTAGTATAAGTTACGAACAGGTCACGGACTGTGAATTTTTGTTTAACGCTTGTGAGCTCTCCATGACTTTTTCTAAAAATACCCTTGACTAACGCGCTACCTATGAGTTAGACATTGCTCCTCTGCTGCCGCTTTTAAAGCGCGATTAAATCACATGTTCTTAACCAATTTGTGCTGCCCCTTTCAACTGTGGCATCATGTGTTACATCTGAGGTTCATTTTAAAGTGAACGTGAGGAAGTGTCATATGCAATGTTTCCATTCACTAAAGAAAAGAGCTATTTCCGTGAAATTTTAGTGCACAGATCAGACTCATACGAATGCAACAGAGCAAAGTTAAAGAGCGATAGGTCTCGGAGAGAGAGCTGAATACTTAGCATAACTGTAGACTGTTATCATTGATAACAGCGGACTGTAAATGTTTCTAGTTAACATGTTTGAGTAATAAATCGCCATACTAAAGTTGTTCTCTGGCTACAGCTGAGTATGGGACATTTTAGAAATTATTTCTAAGGAATACTGCCAAGATCAACAGGCTTTGACATTTGTCCTTACACCCTTTTAAAGGCAAAGGTTGTTTTCAGTGTCTCTCTGGTCATCCCCCTCCTCCACCACCCATTAGCTTCCAAAAAGAAGAGCTGCAACAGTGTTAAAATTCCAGCTCCTCCTTAAGCAGCCCAACAGACAAGATATTGGGTTTACTGTGACCAAAGAGGCAGTTGTAACAAAGCTCAATACTCTGGGAGTGGTGTTTGATCTATCACCTTTCAGAAGCTGTCACTGAATTACTGCTGCTACATCTCATTTAAAGAAGCTTTTTGTCTAACCCTTTTCCAAATCCACTGTCAGAGGTGATACACATCATAACCCAAATTAGTTAACAGTGGAGTGGGGAGAAGGAAAATAAGTCAGGTCTTTCAATTTTGAATGCATCCTTTTAAAAAGCAAGCAAGGTCCTACTATATAGGAGGGTAATTACCCCTAAATATCCAGTCAGGGATATAACTTTAACATTAAGATAAAGCAGCTTTTAAACTACTATGTACCTTTAAAGTGAATTAGTTCAGAAACCGACTTCAGGTAACCTCTACATTTCATTAAATTGTTATTTCTAAATTAAGCAAGTCTTGAACAATTTACCTAGCCAGGATGAAAGATACCTGTGCTGAAACATGCACCCTTCCCCAAACTGCCCCTGCTCCGAATTTCAGTATGTTTTAATGTAATCTCTCACCCTATGCACCTAACATTCTCTTCCTCAACTGTACCACCCCCAGCTCTTCCATTACACACACAAAACCTCATTTCATTCACCTACATCTCACACACGGGCTGAAACATTTATTCAAACACCTAACAGCCAAATTATTAAACTAGAGAAGCAGCTCTAATGGCCAGGAGCAACATCCAGGAGAGAGCATCCCACACAAGCTGCTATGAAAGTGAAAGGTGCTGGGATTCCTACCAAGCTGATGTCCATGGAATCTACTCAGGGGTTCCATCTTTTGAAGTGTCTGGCTAGCAGGTGTCACCTGCATCCTTCGAAGCCCCTCTGGTTGTTGCAAGAGTGATGGTGGGGTTCTCCCAACAAAACCATCATCCCCCTGCCTCTGATTTTGGCACCCTCCTCTACTGCCTAGAGCTTTTCCCAATTTGAAACAGAAAGAAATTGATTATTCTTGTCAGTTTAATTGCTACTCACAGAGAACTCTCTTAACAGCAGTCAGAGTAGCAGCTGTGTTAGTCTGTATCCGCAAAAAGAAAAGGAGTACTTGTGGCAGCTTAGAGACTAACAAATTTATTTGAGCATAAGCTTTTGTGAGCTACAGCTCACTTCATCAGATGCATTCAGTGGAAAATACAGTGGGGAGATTTATATACACAGAGAACATGAAACAATGGGTGTTACCGTACACACTGTAAGGAGATTGATCAGGTAAGGTGAGCTATTACCAGCAGGAGATTGGGAGGGGAGGGGTGAGGGGGGGAAGAGAGGAAACCTTTTGTAGTGATAATCAAGGTGGGGCCATTTCCAGCAGTTGACAAGCTCCTCTGAGGAACGGGGGGGGGGGGGAGGGGGGCGCGGATAAATATGGGGAAATAGTTTTACTTTGTGTAATGACCCATCCACTCCCAGTCTTTATTCAAGCCTAAATTAATTGTATCTAGTTTGCAAATTAATTCCAATTCAGCAGTCCCTCGCTGGAGTCTGTTTTTGAAGATTTTTTGTTGAAGAATTGCCACTTTTAGGTCTATAATCGAGTGATCAAAGAGATTGAAGTGTTCTCCAACACCAGAATCTACAAGCCGTTACCATCTGATCCCACTGAGGGTTACCAAAAGAAACTACAGCATTTGCTCAAGAAACTCCCTGAAAAAGTAAAAGAACAAATTCATAAAGACACACCCCTGGAACCCCGACCTGGGGTATTCTATCTGCTACCCAAGATCCATAAACCTGGAAATCCTGGACACCCCATCATCTCAGGCATTGGCACCCTGACAGCAGGATTCTCTGGCTATGTAGACTCCCTCCTCAGGCCCTATACTACCAGCACTCCCAGCTATCTTCAAGATACCACTGACTTCCTGAGGAAACTACAATCCATCAGTGATCTTCCTGAAAACACCATCTTGGCCACTATGGATGTAGAAGCCCTCTACACCAACATTCCACACAAAGATGGACTACAAGCCGTCAGGAACAGTATCACCGATAATGTCATGGCAATACTGGTGGCTGAACTTTGTGACTTTGTCCTCACCCATAACTATTTCACATTTGGGGACAATGTATACCTTCAAATCAGCGGCACTGCTATGGGTACCTGCATGGCCCCACAATATGCCAACATTTTTATGGCTGACTTAGAACAACGCTTCCTCAGCTCTCGTTCCCTAATGTCCCTACTCTACTTGTGCTACATTGATGACATCATCATCTGGACCCATGGAAAAGAAGCCCTTGAGGAATTCCACCATGATTTCAACAATTTCCATCCCACCATCAACCTCAGCCTGGACCAGTCCACAAAAGAGATCCACTTCCTGGACACTACGGTGCTAATAAGCGATGGTCACATAAACACCACTCTGTATCGGAAACCTACTGACCGCTATGCCTACCTACATGCCTCCAGCTTTCACCCAGAGCACATCACACGATCTATTGTCTACAGCCAAGCTCTATGATACAACCGCATTTGCTCCAACCCCTCAGACAGAGACAAACACCTACAAGATCTCTATCAAGTGTTCTTACAACTACAATACCCACCTGCTGAAGTGAAGAAACAGACTGACAGAGCCAGAAGAGTACCCAGAAGTTACCTACTACAGGACAGGCCCAAGAAAATAACAGAACGCCACTAGCCATCACCTTCAGCCCCCAACTAAAACCTCTCCAATGCATCATCAGGGATCTACAACCTATCCTGAAGGACGACCAATCACTCTCACACATCTTGGGAGATAGGCCAGTCCTTGTTTACAGACAGCCCCCCAACCTGAAGCAAATACTCACCAGCAACCACACAACCGAACCACTAACCCAGGAACCTAACCTTGCAACAAAGCCCGTTGCCAACTGTGTCCACATATCTATTCAGGAGACATCATCAGAGGGCCTAATCACATCAGCCACACTATCAGAGGCTCATTCACCTGCACATCTACCAATATGATATATGCGATCATGTGCCAGCAATGCCTCTCTGCCATGTACATTGGCCAAACTGGACAGTCTCAATGTAAAAGAATAAATGAACACAAATCAGATGTCAAGAATTATAACATTCAAAAACCAGTCGGAGAACACTTCAATCTCATTGGTTACTCAATTACAGACCTAGAAGTGGCAATTCTTCAACAAAAAAAACTTCAAAAACAGACTCCAATAAGAGGCTGCTGAATTGGAATTAATTTGCAAACTGGATACAATTAACTTAGGCTTAAATAAAGACTGGGAGTGGATGGGTCATTACACAAAGTAAAACTATTTCCCCATGTTTATTCCCCCCCCCCCCCACACACACACACACACACTGTTCCTCAGAAGTGCTTTTCAACTGCTAGAAATGGCCCACCTTGATCATCACTACAAAAGGTTCTCCCCCTCCCCTGCTCTCCTGCTGGTAATAGCTCACCTTACCTGATCGCTCTTGTTACAGTGTGTATGGTAATACCCATTGTTTCATGTTCTCTGTGTATATAAATCTCCCCACTGTATTTTCCACTGAAATGTATCCGATGAAGTGAGCTGTAGCTCATGAAAGCTTATGCTCAAATAAATTTGTTAGTCTCTAAGGTGCCACAAGTGCTCCTTTTCTCGTAACAGCAGTGAAGACTGGGAAGGCTCTGGTCAGTTTTTGCTTGGATGCTGCTTTGGAGATCTGAACAGCAACAGAGGAACTAAAAATCTGCAGATTTAGGAAGATAGCGTTTTCAATTTCTACTTTGTTCATATTTGGAAGGTGATCTTCACAGTCATAAGGGCTAGAATAGATAGAAGCTTAGATTCTGCAAAAGCAGATAGCAGGAAAGCTTCCTGTTTGCCAAAGGCTAGTGGATTTTTAAAGCTTGTATTAAACAGTACTGCCAACCTTGCAAGTACTGTACCACTGCATGGAGTATTCTGAAATAATGAATGCAATTAAGGCATTAATTCATTAAATTAAGATTTAAGATTTACCCTATATGCTTAAAAAGATGTGAAAGTCTCATTCAGTAATTTGTCAATAAACGTAATTTAAGTTATATAAAAACTTTTCTTCTGTAAATACAGCTGGCTCTACCAAAATACAATTTTAGAATTTTTCATTAGGCTCCCTGACTCAAAAGAAGTCAAACAAAACCCTGTCTGACTAGTGCCTCTGCTTAATACTCATGAAGCAGTTATAAAAATTGTAAATTTTTTTTAAGATACTCGAACTTAAAAAATGAAAATTATACTTCTGTCTGAAAGTTTGTTATCTGCCATTGTTACAGTTAACACATGATATTACTATAACTGAAATTATAGTGTCTTCTTTGCATTTGACAGCTCACTGTCTCCCCCATATAACCAGTCACTTTCCCATGTTTCTGTAAACTCTTTTGCAAAGGAATGGGAAAGATTTAAAAAATATATATAGTGATGTGATTAGATTTCAAGTTGATAGAGTCCTTTTATGCCTTCCATGATCAGCTAATAAAAAGGGCTGATGTTTAGTTAGCAGATACATCCATTCACTATTGTATCACAGGGGAAAAAAATTAGTATAAAATGGTCAAACACATTTATCAAAACTGGTGAAGAGACATTCAAAATAAAAGTTTTCCTCCTCTTATTCTGCTACAACTGGAATCTTAATTCTAAACTCCAGTTAGGACTGATATATTACAGAAGTTTCAATTTCATAGAATCATAGGTTTCAGAGTAGCAGCGGTGTTAGTCTGTATTCGCAAAAAGAAAAGGAGTACTTGTGGCACCTTAGAGAGTAACAAATTTATTTGAGCATAAGCTTTCATGAGCTTTTCGTGAGCTTTCGTGATGTATCCTTTGAAGTGAGCTGTAGCTCACGAAAGCTTATACTCAAATAAATCTGTTAGAATCATAGGGTCGTCAAGAAGTCATCAAGTCTAGCCCCTGTACTCAGGCAGGACCAAAGTAAACCTGGACCACCCTGATAGGCATCTGTCTAATCTGTTCGTGAAAACCTCCAATGATCGGGATTCCACAACCTCCCTTGGAATCCTATTCCAGATCTTAACTGCCCTTATAGGTAGAAAGTTTTTCCTAATATCTAATTCTGCCTTGTTGCAGATTAAGCCCATTACTTCTTGTCCTACCTTCAGTGGACATGGAGAAACAATTGATCACAGTTCTTTTTAGAACAGCCCTTAACATAGTTGAAGATTATTTCTAATTAAGGATAAACTGCCAAATTTAATAGTCCTACTATGACTTATTTCTAAAATATCTAAACTTTGATTCACCAGTCATAACCAAAACAATATAATATTCATTAACTGCAACAGGGATTTTGCCACTGATGCCCCTGGAAGCAGGTTTGGGCCCCAAATTACCACTGCTGCGTAGAGACAGGTGCTGGATACAGCAACACCTTTATAACTTTGACTAAAATGCACAGCAGAGAAAGAGTATGATTCTGTTAAGTTGGCTTTCTACCACCAATTCTAGAAGTCAATTGTTCCTGTAGGCTTTGAAAATTCTGCAGTTCCATCTTGGTAACTGACAGTTCAATTACAGCTAAATTGATGCTGCATAATTTGAAGATGCTAGTTAAACCATAGTTCATCAATTGATTTACACATTAGTAAAAAAAATGGGCACAATTTCCTTCCTTCTTTTAGCACAGATGCTGCACCATATCAATAGAGTCAAAGTATTATTTTTAATTTCTTATAAAGACAACTGTAATTGTTAGCAATTTAATTCTATCCAACGGATTGTGGAGTAAATTGCTGCAAAATTATCAGTAAATAAAAGTCAGATTTACTCTCATTTTGACCAAATCAAGATACAGATTTTACTGTTAATTCAATACTATCTGACAAAAGCTGCATTCTGATAATCCATTTTGAAGAGCAGTTCCAAAGACCAGTTTTAAACAAACTGTCAATACTTGACTACTGCCTCTGTGCTTTTGTTTTCAAATTTGTATTTGATTGCAATATTTCCTTTAAGATATCAAATATGAGAAACACAAAAGTATATTCTGTATCTTATTCCTCCTAACGATTACTAAATATTCTGGAATTTGTTTTAGCAGACAAGCAATTAAACTACCACATTTACAGTCTGCAAATTGGAAGTTTACCATAAGAATCAGTAAAAGAGTAAACATTTTATCCTTTTTATTGTGAACTAGAACACTTTCAATTTTTTAGATCATGTCAATATAGGTTACTATCTGTTGCTTTTAGATAAAAATTATATTTACCAGATATTCCTAGTAGTCTATTAGTTTCAGTGGAGAAGCTGTGTCATCTGTTCATTGTACCAAAAATTGGGCCACAGATATATTTTCACCTTCCATTTAAATATGCTAAAAATGATGCAAGGAAATCCCAGGGCCCAAACTGTTAGTTACCAAAAAAAAGCATTTTCACTAAAAGTTTTTGTGTGCCCCCTTTTTAAACCTCCTAAAGTACCTTAATCATTTTGATATCATTTCCTGGCTCAATTTTTTATTACAATCATGAAAGTTACAAGCTGAAGAGATGACATTTTGAAAACAGGATATACAAAATACTGCACAGCATTATTTAAAAGATATTAAAAATTAATACTGCACACTTATGCAGTTCCTTTGCTTTGAGGAGCAGCCGTGCCTATGCCCCCCGGGAACATTCCTCTGTGGCTCCATATGGGGGCGCTCCCCACAGTTTGGGGACCTCTGGTCTAAAGTTTTGAAACTTAGATATATTTTAATATTTGCAAGTCCATTCTGCCTCCCTAACTGTTCAAGATACCCAACCACAGAAAAAACTGTGGAAAAAACTACGAATACCTAAAACAAAGCAAAACAATCCTCTGTGAAGTCATCAAAAGAAATATGAATGCAAGATTCGGCTGACAGATGAGCAGCTATTTCTCAAATGTCTGAATATTACTTATATCTAAGCTTGGAAGTAATAGATTTTTATCAGTAAATATTGGTAAACATCAATTTCACCATACACATAAACCCATAAAAATATTTCCATCAACAACAGCTGAAATTTACAGAGACAAAATAAGAAAAATGCTGCTGGAGAACTTATTAGAACTTGATTTGAGAACATTTAGGTTTTATGTTCCGATGTGCCGTGATGTTGACAATTTGTGTTCTCACAGTTATAAAAACTTAACTTCTTGAATTTCAGCGTCTACTGCCATTAAACAATTGTCTGAACCTGTCTGACCACCTATAATTTCCCACAACCATGAAAATTTAAATCAATTTAAAAAAAAAAATGCAGAAAAACAGACCTGGGTATTAGCCCTGCAAATCATGACAAAAATAAATTCTCCTAAGTCTAGTTACATCACACCCCACCCTGGGCTTCCCACCTGTCAGGAGACACAGGTCCCTCCCCCAGAGGGCTTTCAAAGCGCGTGGATAAATTATAAATCTACTACGAGTTTGGTGGTAGAAGATTTTTTTTTTTAAATAAAATGTTGAGCGGGGTGAAGTTTCCCCGATGCGCTGCCCCCGACCCCACCCGCACCCCCGGCTGGTCCGGGCCGTGGGCTGAGCTGGGAAAGGGGGTGAGGGAGATAAAGTAGCACGGGGGGGGGGGTGGGGGCGGCGGCGCTGGGACACCGGCGTCACGTGACCGAGGGGTTACGCAGTTGCCAAACAACGCAGCCCGATTCCCCCGGGTGGGTGGTTGCCCGGGGCTCTGCCCGCCCCGCTCCCCCTCGCGCCGAGACCTGCCGCGACAGCGGGCCGGGCGCGCTCCTGCTTCTCCATAGGCAGCGACCATTCACCCCACCCCGGGGGCTCTGTGGCCCTTTGTCCAGGGCCGCCCCTGCATCCGCTCCGGCCCCCAGGGCGGGGAGGCCCCGGCGGGAGCCGCTGTGAGGAGCCCGCGGGGCGGGTGAGGGGGGAGCGGAACCCCCCGCGGGCGCGCGCAGGTCCCCGGCTCCCGAGCAGCGGGATCTAGAACGCGGCGGCGTCACGGACTCACCCGCGGGCCCGGCTCGCGCTGCTCCGTCCCTTCACCGCTGAGCGAGCGAGCGAGCAAACAGCCGCCCGAGCCGCCGTCACCTGCCCCCGCCGCTTCCAGCCGCCGAGAGAGCGAGACGCGACAACGTCAGCGCGCAGAGGGGAGGGGGAGCGCGGAACGCGCCGTGGCGAGGGGGACAAGGGAGGGGTGAGAGACTCTCCCCGGGTGGAAGCCTGGCAGGGGCTGTCGACAAACCAGACCCGCGCTGGCGCGCGGCCAAGGGGCCCCTCCACCCCGCGGTGTTTCTCTGGGGAGACCCCCCTCCCCCATACTCACAGCCTCAGTCCTACCGCTGCGCGTGTCCGCCGCGCGCTCCCTCTTCCTGCGTCGGCCCCTGGGGCACGCGCCGCGGACCGTGCCTGCGCTGGTGCCCAGCAGCCCGGGGCCGGCGACCCCACAGCACCTCGCCCAGCAGCCCGAGTGCGCCGGCTCCGCCCGCGCTGCAGGCCGGCGGCGACCTTCAGCTCCGGGAGTCTGACCTCTTGCGCGGCGCAGGCTGTGGCCCGCCAGCCCTGCCGGGAGCCCCAGCGCCAGGGTCTGGCCAAAGCCAATCTTGCAGCTGGGCAGCCAGCCGGGATCTGCCGACAGCAAGAGGTGGAGACGCTCGTAGTTCGCTTCAGTGGGGACTCCCCGTCCGCGGTATTCTGTACCTAATGTTGCCTGTGTCCGGCTTGAGCTCCCAGCTCGCCCCTGGTGCTTGTCACGCTTCCTGCCGCTGGATTAGCGAGCCCGTGTGGACCCGCTATTTTCTCCTTGTGCGCTGTGGCTCGGCCAAGCCCTTTAGGTCTCTCGCTCTAAGGCATTTTCTCCAGCCCTTGAGTCGTTTTTGGTGCCTCTTCTCTGCACCTCTCTAGTTTTTCAGCATCCTTTTAAAAGCGTGGGCAGCAGAATTGTCCACTGCGTTCCAGGGTCGGCCTCGCCAGTGCTAGGTACAGGGGTGAAATCACCTCCCCGTGCCTGCTCACGCCTCTCCTCTTTATACACACCACAGCTTGTTAATGCTGTAGGTGCTGCCTCAATATTATAATCATTAACAATTATGCTGCATAATGAAAATCAGCAGCGCTATAAATTACACGGGCTGAGTCCCCCTGTGCATCCTAGTGCTCACAATTTTATTCTGAGTTTCACAGTACTTGATAAAAGAAAAGGAGTACTTGTGGCACCTTAGAGACTAACAAATTTATTAGAGCATAAGCTTTCGTGAGCTACAGCTCACTTCGAAAGCTTATGCTCTAATAAATTTGTTAGTCTCTAAGGTGCCACAAGTACTCCTTTTCTTTTTGCGAATACAGACTAACGGCTGCTACTCTGAAACAGTACTTGATGGCTTTCATAAAGCCGCAGCTCCGGGACTGAAGTGATTATGTGATAACCTCAGTTTTTTTTTTTACTAAAAAGAGGTACATTTCTAGCCATTATGGTTGGAGAGAATAGCTTCAAAACACAACCTGAGAGCACTGTAACGGTCCCACAATCAAATAAAAAGTACCCATATGTATAATTTTTTTAAAAATCTCATCATTTTTAAACCACAGTCAGGATTAGTGGAGCACATGATTTCTGAGGTTGTACTAATCATAACACTACCGAACTGGCAAGCACGTGTGTGTGTTTGTACTACTTGTCTCTGCAGGATGGGATCAGGAGCACACTACCATGAGTAATACCATACTGCCCTGCAGTGCTGACTACAAATGGAACTTGCCTTTAGCTTAAGTACTGTTTTTGCAGCAGAAGGAAATAAGTTCTGTTCCCATTGACGTTGTGAAATTCTCAGCAGCTTTGGCATGCATAAGGCAGCCCCAGCTCCCATGGGAGATTTCCTAGGTAGCAACTGATTTGTTACAATATTTTATGCTGAAGTTGTGATTCCAGACCAGACCACGGATCCAAACAACTAAAATTTTGAGAAATTCTGTTCTGAATCTGAACTTCTCAGCCACCATACTTAGTCTTTAGTATGATTTGTCCCCACATCTGAACAACCCTCGGCTTGGGAGAGGTTCAGATCCAGACTTTGAATTTTTAGCCCACTTCTGTTTGTGGCTCTAAAGCCTTGCCTGCACTGGAGAAATTTATCAAAATAATTCCGATCAGGTCTGACACTAGCTTAGCTGAACTAGTGAATATGGTGGGAGCCAATGTATTCAAGACTTCAGCACCTTGAACCTTTTTTTTTTTTTAAACCAATTAGACTATTTTTTCAGCAGATTTAACTAAATTTGTGGCAAAAACTTCCAGCCACCAATGCCCTTTCTAGACTGTGTAGACCAGCTTTAACACCACATCACCTGAACCAAAAGTTAGAAGTAATGAGAATTTGGGGATTAATTTTTCCAGTGTAGACATGGGCCCTTTCAACCCAAATGTCCCCATGTTACAAACTCTGTGCATACAGTACCATTGAAGTACTAGCATCTTTGGAGTCGAGGGTGATAGCCATTTAATGAGGGTGGAGAAATTCATGCAAAAGTCAGCCACACTTTTTTTAAATAGGTGTAAAATTCAGTCGATCCTGTTAACACCAATGAGACAATAAAAATGTAGGCTGCTGTGTTTAGTTCCTGTTGTCAAATAGGACTGAGAAGTCTATTGTACAAACATTCTCTCTGCAACAAAAGACTGGTAAAAGTTGAACCAGTAAGAGGAAGTGTAACTTTACACAGCATATAGTCTGCAGTAGGTCATGAATCATTTGCCCTTCACTTAATAAATCTTGGCAAAACTAAAAGTTTAAGTAATGTAACTAAGAATATTTGGATTACACTTCAGAATATGCAGTCAGAGCTTGATAGGCCACAAATCTTTTAGGCAACACTGTTTTGAAGATAACACCCAGTTTACACCAGAAAATGGGGGCACTGGGAGAAAATCAGTATCTGTCTCTTATCTCTCATCAAGAAAGATAACTGAAGGATATTAAAGAGTTTGAAACAAAAATTCAAAGATTTTTTTAAATCACCAAACTCTTGTAAGATTTGAGAAAGCCCTACATATCATTAGCACTATTCAACAAAATTTGACATAATTATATCCAAGGAGATGTTAATGTGGCAGTCTGTATTGCTATATAAAGTGCTTCCTGTCAGTCTGAGCCAAATAATAATTGGAAATTAAACAAATACATACTGTTACTGGTAATGGGTTTGTTCAGCAACAATAGACTTAATCCTTTGCTCAACCAGAACCTGATACTGTAGTTGGTAATGAGGCCAAATTCCCATTGATCTTGATGGGACTTTGACCTAAAAAGGGATAGCAGGTCTGGACCCTTAAGGGATCTAATTAATCAAAGCAAAATTATTATTAATGCATACAGCTTCATAGGAAAAAAAACTGAAAATTTGAAATTGAAAATTAAGGGAAAGATCCTCAGGTGGTGTAAATTATCATAGTTCCATTTACTTCAATGGAGCTATGACAATAGATGCCAGCTGTAGATCTACCCTTAAAACTCACTGTGAGATGCAAAATATATCTCAACCCCCACTTCAAAACAAACATACCTGTGGTTATATGCTATATCCAGACTATACCAAAACTAGATACCTAAAATACTACACTGGACCATTGGCCTGGAAATAGACTAAAGGGATAAAGCCCATATATAGTTAGATAGGAAAAAGAGACTGGAAAGGTGATTTGTTCTAGTGTATCAACAAACTTTCCTAATAGCAAATTTTTTTTATTTCGTATAAGATGTAAAATAGGTCTTATACAACACCACAAAAAGCAGTTTCATACACACTTGAGGCTATTCTTTTTTGTGTTTTGTCACTTATAGTTGGTTCATATGTTGTGGTCATGCCTTTTTTTTTTTTCGCCTGTTGGAGAACTATTTATTAGTATTATCTCCAGTGCAGGAGCACCTAGGATCTAGACCAGGAACCCATAGCGCTAGGTCTGTACAGCAGATAGTCCCTTCTCCAAACACCTTACAATCTAAGATGAGGCAACAGATTTATGGGGGAGGACAAGGAAACAATGAGGCTAGGCAGTGGGTTGCTAGGGCTAGATGGGGTTCAACCCTCTCAAGTCTGAACCATCCCACTGCCTGCATGCAAAGCCCAGCTCCACAGGCAAAGACCCATCTCTGGCAATGCTGGGGCCAGCTTGGTGCTGATTTGCTTGGCTGCCCAGCAGCAAGATGAGCAGAGAAAGTCCAATGGTGAGGCTAACCCAGTGGTGAGGCTAAACCACAAGGCCTCAGCATAGTGCTGCAGACAGAGTCCATGCCGAATGTGGCCAGTGCCCAGCAAGTGAGCTCCATCCCTGCAATAGCGAGTCCATCCCTCCCCAGTGCCTGCAGCCGTAGCTGGAGCCAGCAAGGCAGGGAGGAGGGCAAGCAAGACGGAGGAGACGGGGAATGGGCTTGGAAGGAGGGAGCCAGATACAACCACCTGTGGCCACTGGCACTGCCACAAGCTCCCTGCATTCCTAGCCCCTCCACAGCCCCTACTCCAACCCCCCCAATGCCACAGACCCCCCAAATAACCCATCCCCACACCTCCACCCAACTCCCAACTAATGCCCCTCAGCTCCCCAACCACCGCTTAAACCTATCCAACCCCCTGCTACTTTGTCCCCAAATAAACACACCCCAACTCCACAAATGAACCAAACTGCACAAAACCTCCTCCTGCCACACTAACCCCCATCTCCAGAAATAAACTCTCCCCCAAGTGAAGCTGAACACCCTGCTAAAACCCTCCCTCCACTCCCCAAAGCCCTCCTCCCCACCCCCAAATCCTCCCCTGCCACTGCTCACCATCCCTCCAAGCCCCATCCCCCAGTAACCCACCTCTTAAAACTTCCCCTATTGCCCCAGTTCCCATACCATCTCCCTCTTCACTGCTCCACCACTGCTTGGTCCCCCCAAAGTCCCTCTCCTGTTCTCAACACCCAAGTCCATCTGCCCTACAGATCAGCCAAAAAGCCCCCAGCTCCTGCTGTGGGGCTAGTGACTTTTTTCCCTTTTCTCTCCCCTCCTCTTCCTTGTCTTTTTGGGGTGATCCGAAGGCTTTTACCTCCCTTTTATGGACACCCAGCCAGCCAATTAGCTGTAAAATCCCTCTTGGTAGCTGTTCTCTGCTTGCTTTACCTGTAAAGGGTTAAAAAGTCCCCCAGGAAAAGAAAAGGAAGTAGGCACCTGATCAAAAGAGCCAATGGAAAGGCTAGAACTTTTTAAAATTGGGAAAGAAACTTTCCCTTTGTCTGGTTTCAGAGTAGCAGCCGTGTTAGTCTGTATTCGCAAAAAGAAAAGGAGGACTTGTGGCACCTTAGAGACTAACACGTTTATTTGAGCATAAGCTTTCGTGAGCTACAGCTCACTTCATCGGATGCATTTGGTGGAAAATACAGTGGGGAGATTTACATACACACACACAGAGAACATGAAACAATGGGTTTATCATACACACTGTAAGGAGAGTGATCACTTAAGATGAGCCATCACCAGCAGCGGGGGGGAAAGGGGGGAAGGAGGAAAACCTTTCATGGTGACAAGCAAGGTAGGCTATTCCCAGCAGTTAACAAGAACATCTGAGGAACAGTGGGGAGTGGGGGAGAAATAACATGGGAAAATAGTTTTTATTTAGTTTAGTTTAGTTTTTTATTTCCCCATGTTATTTCTCCCCCCACCCCAGCCCCCACTGTTCCTCAGATGTTCTTGTTAACTGCTGGAAATGGCTTACCTTGCTTGTCACCATGAAAGGTTTTCCTCCTTTCCCCCCCCCCTGCTGCTGGTGATGGCTCATCTTAAGTGATCACTCTCCTTACAGTGTGTATGATAAAACCCATTGTTTCATGTTCTCTGTGTGTGTGTATAAATCTCCCCACTGTATTTTCCACCAAATGCATCCAACGAAGTGAGCTGTAGCTCACGAAAGCTTATGCTCAAATAAATTTGTTATTCTCTAAGGTGCCACAAGTACTCCTTTTCTTTTTCCCTTTGTCTGTTCTCCAGAGAAGGAAACATGGAGCAGCAATGCAATGAGCAGGAATGTTGTATAAGGTTTGAACCATGTATGAACATTTATTTTCCATACCTAAAAGGAATCATTGGGACAGAGAATGTTTAAAGAGACATGATCAGGCTTGTAGATCTCCTCTGTGCTAACCCTCAGGTGCTTTTGTTTGCTTGTAACTGTTAAGCTGGATTCCAAGAAAGCTATTCTTGATACTTAATTTTTGGAATTGCTCTTTTAAAATTTAGCAAAAACCTAAGCTCCAGACGTATTTTCTTCCTTTTTGTTTTTAATTAAGTTTATCTTTCTTAAGAACAGAATTGGATTTTTGGTGTTCAAAAAGGTTTGTGCATATATTATTTAACTAGCTAGTGGTGACAGCTAATTTCCTTTGTTTTCTTTCTCAGTGCTTCCCCGGGGTGGGGGGTGAAAGGGCTTGAGGGTACCCCACAGGGAGGAATTCCCAAGTGCACCTTCCTGAGTCCAAGGGGGGGGTTTTGCATTTGGGTGGTGGCAACGTTTACCAAGCCGAGGTCAGAGAAAAGCTGTAACCTTGGGAGTTAATACAAACCTGGTGTGGCAAGTATTAATTTTTAAAATCCTTGCGGGCCCCCACCTTCTGCACTTGAATTGCCGGAATGGGGATTCAGCTCTGACACCCCCCCACACCCCCATTCAGAGGAGCCCACTACAGCAAATATGCAAGTGGTGAGAGCCAATAGGCCAGAATGGGGAGCCAGGCCCATTCCAGGAGACCAGAAGCTGCCTCTGTGGGTGGGTGTGGGGCAGTCTCACTTCCCAGCCATCCCCTCACCTGAGCCTGCTCTCTGCACTGTGCTGCAGTAGAGAAAGCAATCCTCTGGAAAGCAGGGCCTGATGGTTTTACTCAGCCCTCAGGGAGAATATTTTTACCTATGCTTAAGACAATGAGACAGTATTTGTCACCATGAAAGGCAGGGGGTTCTGTACACCAACAACCTAACTGTTAAGTTTTAATTTTTATTTTTTTTTTATAAATTTTAGCTCAGATTGAAGCTGAACACCTTATTTGATCAAAAAGTGGTCCATTTACACATTATAGATGTGAACAAAAATGTAAAAACAGTTAAATGTAAGTTAAAAAGCAGACATATTGTGCTTTTACCTGCAAAATTGCATTAAAATCCATGTGTCCCTTCTCAGCTGGAAACTGGCTGAGGATGTGTAAAACAGCATTGTTTCATTTAGACCCAATCCTTCAGTGTGCTCACATGATGCTCATTGCAGGACCAAGACCAGAGATTATACATCCTAAAATAGCATCTGCCTTTGCCAATAATCTTATATTGTGTTCATAATTCATTATATTTTCCATGTCTTTTTCAGCATTACTACTTCTGAATAGAAGTCTCCCATTATATATCTATTCGGATTATAATTTCTTCCTAGTGTATTAATTTACATCTATCTACTGCATATGAAATCACCTCCATTTATATCTGTCTCCCTCAGCTTGTTTTGCAATTCTGATTTATTCTCTCAGATCTTTACTAGTCTTCCTAGCATAGTATCTTCCTCAAATTTAAATCAATCAGTCAATCAATCAATCAATATACTATTAATGAGTATAGTACATTGAAGAGTAAAAGTCCACCAGGTTGATCTTTGAAGGACACTATTCCTTCCTCCAATTTTTGTAATGCTGCCCCATCAATAATCACTGGCTGCTAGTTATCTGTTGGCAAACTAGTAACCCATATTATGGTATTTCTATTAATAGAGCATTTTATTCAGCTTCTTAAACTTTATGTGATACTATATCAAAAGCTTTGCTGATAATACAATAAAATTTTAGTCAGCAGGGCGCAAGACCTCAGCTGCACTGAGTTTACATTTGGCACAGTTGAGGAGTGGGATGAGGGGTAGCAATAGCTTTAAGCCACCTTCCCATTACCCTGGTTCTGGGTCAGCTAGGTGTCAAAGTGGCCCTTAGGGTATCAAAGTGGCTGCTTTAAGGGCTATTCTAAATTATGCTGGCTGCAGCCAGATGCTGTGCCTGCCAAAGATTGGGTGAGTACTGTGCACTCTGCACCACTCCTTCTTGGCCATACCTTGCCACCTTCAATATGCTCCCTACATGGAAGTGAGGGGGAGCAAGAGATGTATAGCTGGCTACGCACCACTCAAGGTTTCCCCTGCATTGGGGGGAATCCTTGGTTGTTTTTTGCTAGCCCCAAAGCTATATTTTTATTGTATATCTGACATATTTGTTTTATGAACCTCCGTTGCTTATCACTTACCACATCCCTTTCCCTTGTGAGAACTTTTACAAATATCTGTGTGGACTGGATTCATTTACACTGATAACATACCATAAACCACTTGTAACCCTCAGCAGTGGAAAAGACCTGGATCAAGCACTAATGAGATGCCAACTTTTATTGAGAAGGATAATGTGATTTAACTTACTTTTTTATTTGAATAATAGCTGAGATTGTAATTCAATCACATGATTCCAGGAGCTGGGACTCTGAAAACAATCACCAAATATCACAAGGCTCATGAAAAAATCATAAGAGTTGGCAACTCTTTAGTCCCCAGACAGAGGACACGTCCAATATTAAAGTTAAAACAGAGGTTACACTTTATTTTAGTAAGAATTGGCACTAAATTATCAAAATTCTTATTTTCATGTGTCACAAACATTACAAGTTGCAGTTCCTTGCTGGCTCACTAGATGAAATATGAGGTAACTGTAAGGAACCTGAGCTGTCAAGGAAGCTCTAGTTAGAATTTAGGCAACGCTACAGTATCTGTCTTTATTGCCCTGGATCAGACACACCTAACTTGTGTTTAACTGCAAAGGAAATCCATCCAAAATTGTTACTGACAATTACCACTAGAAGTGACTTAGCCCTGGTCTACACTACAGGGTTAGGTCAAATTTAGCCGCGTTAGGTCTATTTTATAATTAATGCGTCTACATAAGCAACCCCGTTCCGTCGACCTAAAAGGCTCTTAAGATCGATTTCTGTAATCCTCCCCAGTGAGGGGAGTAGCGCTAAAATCGACCTTGCTGGGTTGAATTTGGGGTAGTGTGGATGCAAATCGACGTTATTGGCCTCCGGGAGCTATCCCAGAGTGCTCCAATGTGACCTCTCTGGACAGCACTTTCAACTCTGATGCACTAGCCGGGTACACAGGAAAAGCCCCGGGAACTTCTGAATTTAATTTCCTGTTTGGTCAGCGTAGCAAGCTCAGCAGCACAGGTGACCATGCAGTCCCCCCAGAATCGCAAACGAGCTCCAGCATGGAGTGAGTGGGAGACACTGGATCTGATTGCTGTATGGGGAGAAGAATCTGTGCAGGCAGAACTCTGATCAAATAGAAGAAATGCCAATATATATGCCAAAATCGCACGGGGCATGATGGACAGAGGCTACACAGGGACACACAGCAGTGCCGCATGAAAGTCAAGGAGCTCAGGCAAGCCTACCTAAAGACAAAGGAGGCAAACGGTTGCTCTGGGTCAGAGCCCCATACATGCCGCTTCTATGATCAGCTGCATGGCATTCTAGAGGGGGACCCTACCACTATTCCACAACTGTCACCTGGATACCTGAAAAGGGGGAGTCTCACGCAACATGGAGGAGGATTTTGTGTATGAGGAAGAGGAGGAGGAGGAGAATGCGCAGCAGGCAAGCGGTGAATCCGTTCTTCCCGGCAGCCAGGACCTTTTCATCACCCTGGAGCCAATACCCTCCCAAGGCAGGATGCCTGACCCTGAAGGCGGAGAAGGCACCTCTGGTGAGTGCACATTTGTAACTACAGTACAGGGTTTAAAAGCAATAGTGTTTAATGTTTGATTTTCCCTGAAGACTTGGGATGCATTCGCGGCCAGTACAGCTACTGGAAAAGTCTGTTAATGTGTCTGGGGATGGAGTGGGAATCCTCCAGGGACATCTCCATGAAGCTCTCCTGGAGGTACTCTGAAAGCCTTTGCAGAAGGGTTCTGGGGAGGGCTGCCTTATTTCGTCCTCCATGGTAGGACACTTCACCACGCCAAGCCAGTAGCAAGTAGTCTGGAATCATTGCAGTACAAAGCATGGCAGCGAATGGTCCTGGGTTTTGGTCGCATTCAAGCAATGTTCGGTCTTTATCTTTCTGTGTTAGCCTCAGGAGAGTGATATCATTCACGGTCACCTGGTTGAAATAGGGGAATTTTTGTAAGGGAACAGTAAAAGAACCCCGTTCACGCTGGGCTATTTGCGATTGGCTAAAAGGGATCATCCCATAGCCATGTGGTGTGGGGAGCAATGAAGGGATCATCCCAAATAGCCGAGCGGAGAGGTGTAGGGAGGGGTGTGCTGCACATCCACCCAAAAAACGCAGCCCCTCTTTTTAAATGGTAAACCTAACCGACATTGCTTGCTATGGGAAAGGAGGATGCTACAGTTTGAAAACATTCCCACATGTTATGAAGGCGTTAGAAGCCAAACCCACAAACCCTTTGGTTTACCATGGCTGCCTGGAAACTGAATTCTGTTGCCCAGCCGTGTGCGATGTGTCACCATACTGGCAGGCGCTCAATATAAAAGGCAAAATGTGACCTTGTACCTAAAGCACATGTGCTGTCTGCTGTGAATTGCTTGATTCACTATGAAAGAGTTTCCCTTTTGTTCTCAGAAATGTATCATCTTAAATTTTACTCTCCCTTTTTATCCTCCTTCAGGTGCAAATGTTTCTATGCTCTCCCTGTCATCTCTGTATCTGAGGTTATCACAGATTAGAAGGCAAAAAAAATGCACTTGCAATTACATGTTTTCCAAGCTCATGCAGTCCTCCTGCACTGATAGGGTACAGTTGAACGCATGGAGGCATTCAGTGGCAGAGTCCAGGAAAGCATTAAGTGAGTGTGATGAGAAGAGGCAGGATGCAATGCTGAGGCTAATGGGGGAGCAAACGGACATGCTCAGGCATCTGGTGAAGCTGCAGGAAAGCCAACAAGAGCACAAACCGCCACTGCATCCACTGTACAACCATCTGCCCTCCTCCCGCAGTTCAATAGCCTCCTCACCCAGACACTCAAGAACGCATGGCGGGGAGGTTCCGGGCACCCAGCCACTCTACTCCAGAGGATGGCCCAAGCAACAGAAGGCTGGCATTCAAACAGTTTTGATTTGTAGTGTGGCTACTATAAGCAATGTGCCCTTAACCTTCCCTCCTCCCCAACCTGGGCTACCTTATCAGTTATCTCCCTTTTTTTAAATTAATAAAGAACGCATCATTTCAAAACCATAGTGACTTTATTTCCTTTGCCAGCTGTGATCAAAGGAGGGAGTGTGGTTGGCTTACAGGGAATTAAAATCAACAAAGGGGGCGGGTTTGCATCAAGGAGAAATACACACAACTGTCAAACCGTTGCCCTGCCAGTCATGAAACTGGTTTTCAAAGCCTCTCTGATGCGCAGCACGCCTACCTTTGCTCTTTTAATCTCCCTGGTGTCTGGCTTTTCAAAATTGGCAGCCAGGCGATTTGCCTCAACCTCCCACCCTGCCATAAATGTCTTCCGCTTACTCTCACAGATATTATGGAGCACACTGCAAGCAGTAATAACAATGGGAATATTGGTTGCGCTGAGGTCTAACCAAGTCAGCAAACAGCGCCAGCGAGCTTTTAAATGTGCAAAGGCACATTCTACCACCATTCTGCACTTGCTCAGCCTATAGTTGAACTGCTCCTTACTGCTGTCCAGGCTGCCTGTGTATGGCTTCATGAGCCATGGGAGCAAGGGGAAGGCTGGGTCTCCAAGGATAACAATTGGCATTTTAACATCCCCAACAGTAATTTTCTGGTCTGGGAAGTAAATCCCTTCTTGCAGCTGCTCAAACAGCCTGGTGTTCCTAAAGATGCAAGTGTCATGCACCTTTCCCGGCCATCCCACATTGATGTCGGTGAAACATCCCTTGTGATCCACCAGTGCTTGCAGCACCATTGAAAAGTACCCCTTGTGGTTTACGTACTGGTTGGCAAGGTGGTCCGATGCCAAGATAGGGATATGTGTTCCGTTTATCACTCTACCACTGTTAGGGAAATCCATTGCAGCAAAGCCATCCACTATGACCTGCACATTTCCCAGAGTCACTACCCTTTATAGTAGAATGTCAGTGATTGCGTTGGCTACTTGCATCACAGCAGTCCCCACAGTAGATTTGCCCGCTCCAAATTGATTCCCAACTGACCGGTAGCAGTCAGGCGTTGCAGGCTTCCACAGGACTATCACCACTCGCTTCTCAACTGTCAGGGCAGCTCTCATCTTGGTATTCCTGAGCTTCAGTGCGGGGGAAAGCAGCTCACAGAGTTCCAGGAAAGTGGCCTTACGCATGCGAAAGTTTCCATACCCGCAAGATTATGCGGTCCCAGCAGTCTGTGCTTGTTTGCTGGGCCCAGAATTGGTGTTCCACTGTATCAACCAGCTTCCGCCATGATGTCCCAATTGCCACAGCCCGTGCTTTCAGGAATGTCTGTGTCCATGTCCTCGTCACAGTTGTCCTCATGCTGCCATCTCTTAGCCAGGTTCTGCACATACTGCAGCATAACGTGCAAGGTGTTTACAATGCTCGCAACAGCAGCGGTGAGCTGAGCAGGCTCCATGCTTGCCGTGCTATGGCGCCTGCACGGGTAACCCAGGAAAAAAGGCGCGAAATGACTGTCTGCAGTTGCTTTCACGGAGGGAGAGGAGACTGACGACATGTACCCAAAACCACCTACAACAATGTTTTTGCCCCATCAGGCATTGGGAGCTTAACCCAATGGGCAGTGGAGACTGGGAACTGTGGGATAGCTTACCACAGTACACCGCTTCTTGAGTTGATGCTAGCCACGGTAGTGAGGACATACTCCACCAACTTAATGCGCTTAGTGGGGACACACACACAATCAACTGTATAAAATTGATTTCTAAAAATCTATAAAATTGACCTAATTTCATAGTGTAGACATACCCTCAGGTTGACACCCTAGCCCCACTGTAGTTAATGGCAAAACTCCCATTTAACATCTATTGAGCCAGGTTTTGCTCCTAGAACTCACAGGGTGTATCTACATCATCATTTTAGCATTTTCCAGGAAAATACACATCAGCATTTTAGACTTCCAGCCCATTTAAGACTGGAACAAGGTATTGAAACTTCTGTAAGGAGCTCAAACGGTTTCTATCAGATCACACTCACCAGAGCTGTGTGCTGGTGACCTTTCCACAGAGTTCTGGATCTTAACAAGACAATAGTGGAAATATAGTCCTAGTGTTCCAACCAGTTCTGTGTGAAAGCTATATTACTCTTCATGCACATTGTTATATTTACACTACAGGATACGTTATTTCTGAGCACTGCAATTGCACTATCACTGCAGTAGTAGCTCCATGCAATGACTTTAGGAAGGAAAATGAGAAGATGAAAAGCAGAAAGAGTGAGAGGAACATACAAAAAGAAAGAAGAAATGAACCAAATAAACTTTAAACAAAAATCTATGTTTCCATCCTGAAATTAAAACGAGACTAGCAACTGAGAAAAAAGGAAAACAATCTTGTTTCTAAAAAACAGTAATTCTTAAAAGGCTACCTGGGAGTGCCAGAAAATCTTGTTCTCCTGAGCTCTTGTTAACACCACACAGTGCTCTGGTGAAATTAAAACCTTCTGACATAAAAGTGCTTTGGTAAAGAACAAACCAGCTGAGAAGCCTTTGAGCTTCTTGTTTTATGAGTCAAATGGTTTTGTTGTTATTTTATAAAGCATTTATGGACATTTTCACACTGCTCCATTTGCTGAACATTCACACGGCTCTTTTTTTTAATGATACTGTTGCATGTAGCCATGATAATGAGGTTGTTTCAGTTTAAAGGTTTTAATTAAAGATTAAAACATCTGTGGATGGTTCACATGTTCTCACAGATTATTCATTCCTGCAGCCTTTACTCAGGTGGGCAGCTCCATAGGCTTCACTAGGACCACTCGGATGAATAAGGATTGAAGATGAAAGTCCATACTCTGTACCCTGTGAGTGCTGTTTAGTATACCAATCATAATTAGCTCACTGTTACCTTGTGTTCCCCCATCTTTTTGCTGTATCCATTTGTCTCTTGTCTTATACGTAGATTCTAAACTCATTGAGACAAAGACTGTCTTTTGGTTATGTATGTGTACAGTCTTAGGGATGATGCCTTCAGTACAAGGGTGGTGCTCCAGTGGTATAATGCCATTGTAGAGATTAATAGGCCACTCTGGCCCAATCCCCTGCTAACACAATAGGGAAAAATAAGGTGAGGACAGAGGACAGGAGACATTGCTGGGATGCCTCTATTTGCACGTCATCCGAGGCTGCATTTTTGGCCCCCTCTGGCTATTGTATTTGGGTAAGTTAGAGCAGCCCTCTGCCTTCAACCTCCTTTAACTCTGTGCAGGCGGATCAGACCTGTGAAGAACTGCACCAGAATCAGGCAATTGTAACAATGAGCTATAAGCAACTTTTGCATATCCACTCCTGATGTTGCACGCTTGCAGTTTATTTACACCACTGGATTTAGCCCAATATCTCCTGTCATAAAGTAATAATACTTAGCACTAAAATAGTGCCTTTCTTCTGATGATCTCAACACCCCTTACAAAGGCAGCACCCCCATTTTACGGGAAAGGGGGGGACTAAAGAACAGAGAGATTGAGTGATTTGCTTAATGTCACATGGTCACTGGCAGAGTGAGGAATAAATCCCAAGTCTCCTAACTGACTGTTTCTTGCCTCAACCACTAGATTATTTCCCTCATTAGACATATGGGAATCAAGTCTACTCTTGCATTGGTTTTGTAAAACTGGAGCTCTATTTACTTCTCTGCAGTTTCTCCACATTTACACTGGATTCTGAAAATAGAATCAGACCTTTAATACTCATGTAATTGAGAGCACACTTGGACACACACTGTATTAGAGTGTCCTCATATGGCAAGGAAAAGATAAATTGAAAATCAATCCTTCCCTCCATCTACAAGCATCAGTTTGAGGGAGGTTCAGAGTAAATTCCTTCAGTCCCTAGACCTTTCTGTGTCTCCTTCGATACTTGCTCTGCACAGATTATTGCAACTCAAAGGTGGGCCCTGAGACAGAGGAGCCTGACTCACGGAAGTCTGCTGCAGGGGTCAGGGAGCTGGGTTCCCTGGGTCTAGACTGTACAGGGGCTGAAGAGCTACTTTGTATCACCTCTACGTTGGCACTCCCCTGCGTGGAAGTAAGAGGCCTGTACTCCCACCTCGGGATTTAATCATTGAACAGCCCAGTGAAGAGCAAAATAAATAAATACATGTCAAAATTCTTTCAGTTTTAAAATTAGTAATGTGGAGGAAATTTGTTTCTTAAAAATATATATAGTTTGTAACTTGACAGAGTCCCTTGAAAGAGGAACAAATACATGGGTTTTAGAAGAGAGCTGGGCCAGAGAAAAAATGCTCCAGCTTGGAGTCTAGTCCCTCGTTCTTTGTGCACTCAAATCCCCCACTGGTACATCCATGGCAGCTGAAACCATCTACTCAATGTGCAGCGACAGTCAAAAAATCTAACAAAATGTTAGGAACCATTAGGAAAGGGATAGATAATATGACAGGAAATATCATAATGCCTCTATATACATCCATTGTATGCCCACACCTTGAATACTGCATGCAGATGTGGTCACTCCATCTCAAAAAAATATACATTAGAATTGGAAAATGTACAGAAAAGGGCAACAAAAATGATTAGAGATGTGAAACAGCTTCTGTATCAGAAGAGTTTAAAAAGACTGGGACTTTTCCAGCTTGGAAAAGAGACGACTAAGGCGGATATGATAGAGGTCTATAAAATCATGACTGGTGTGGAGAAAGTGAATAAGGAAGCATTATTTACCCCTTCATATAACACAAGAACCTGGGGTCACCCAAGGAAATTAATAGGCCGCAGGTTTAAAACAAACAAAAGGAAATACTTCACACAATGCACGGTCAACCTGTGGAACTCGTTGCCAGGGGATGTTGTGAAGGCCAAAACTATAGCAGGGTTCAAAAAAGAATTAGATGAGTTCATGAAGGCCAGATTCATCAATGGCTATTAGCCAAGTTTATGAGGGATGCAACCCCATGCTCTGGGAGTCCCTAGCCCCTGGTTGCCAGAAGTTGGGAGTAGCCAACAGGGGATGGATCACTCTATGATTGCCTGTTCTGTTCATTCCCTCTGAAGCACCTGGCATTGGCCACTGTCAGAAGACAGGATACTGGGCTAGATGGACCTTTGGTCAGATGTTTTTATGTTCAGGAGACTCTGCAGTGTGCATGGAATGCTGCATCAGATCATTGGTTTAGTGCATTTAACAACTATGCAATAATTAGCCCTGCTATGCAGTAGTAGATTTTAATCTCATGTGTATCATAAAATACATAAACCAGTAGGGCAAAATAATTTAAGTCAGTGAGGAAAAAAATACATTTTAACTTCTTCTCTGGTGTTTTCCCCACAGGGTATGGAGGAAGAAAGGGTTGGCCTCACAAAACTTGAAAGAATCTTCCATAACTCAATTTTAAATATTATAATTGTAATTTTTATGAATGCATTCTTTAAGGACTATATTGTGCAAGATACTTAACAGAAGAACAATATTGAAAATTAAAAATAAATACCATTATCTGCTTTGATGTCCATTTTCTAATCATAATGAGTCATTCCAGATGGTGCTGCTCTATAGTGCAGAATAATGAACTTCACGGTGGCACTGACTCTGAGATTATAGGATTTTGCTATGTACCCGAGGCATGCATTAATCAGCAGTGCTTCACCGTCTGTTATATCTTACTCTTTAATTAACAAATTCAGTGAGGGGAAATAGCATTCATCGGCCGATATTGTGATGTGCAGCACAACTTGCAAAGTAACTATACACTTTTTTTAAAATTTGAAAGTTAATGATTATAGTTACATACCATGGCCCTGATCCTGCAAGTACTTAAGCTCATGGTTACCTTTACACAGGTGAGTAGTTCCATTGGTGCCAATGGGACAGCTTGTCTGCATACAATGAAGCACATGCTTCAGACTCACGAATTGTGGCCCAAAGGCTCAATCTATCCAGTTCCCATGAAGCCAAAGGCAAAAACTCCCACTGGTTTCAGAATCAGCAGAATCAGACACCAAGGTAAGGATAGGAAATACTAATTAGGTCATACAGAAAATATAGAACGAAAGCTGAGTGAAGGAAATAAACTAAGTTTTAGTGGATGACAGAGCAAATATTCAAATATATATATCTTGTAAAGTTTGGTAAGTGCAAATTATACATACCAAAGTTTCAGGACCTTATCACCCCCTCTCATGGGAAAAATAAAACCTCATAGGAAAGGGCCAGGAAAATTCAGTGAGATTCCTCTTGTGCAGTTTTCCCCCAGATTGTTCAATGGAGGGCAGGGATGAGATTTCCTGCTTCCTCCCCCAGAATGGGAACATGCGAGGGGTCCAGAATTCATGGATCCATAGAGATCTGGATGAATCTTGGTGAGAGCTGCATTCCCACTGGTTCTATTGCAACTGTACAGCTAGGGAATCTTCACTAAGCTACTGTCCCAGAAACCCTCTGACAGAGGTGCCTCTAGCAAAGGGGCAGCTCCATGGAAAGAGTAACAAGGCCTCTGGCCATATTAACTCTTCTGCAGATTCCCTACATGGTTGCTGAAAGGAAGATGAATATGTTTCTTAGTACATCAATTCCAGTCCATTCTGGATAGTTCCAGTAGGCTGGAGAGAGCTGTCCTTTCCCACCATGGGGAAAGAAAGGACAGTGCCATGAGGTGACTGATCCAGTTCCTTCTTCCCATGTGGACAGAGAGATCCACACTTGGAGGGTCCTCTTTTTGCATGTCAGGGGAATGATCAGACCCTCATGTACACCTTACATGTTTTTTTCCCCCCAAAACAAATTATTCATTGCTATCACTAGCCTCTCTGAGTAACCCTGCATCATACCAGTGAGTACACACAATGGAAGTTGATGAAAGCAATAAAGAAAAGAAAATTCAGTTTCATATTTCCAAGGACTTACAGCAGTGAGTAAAAACAAACAAACAAATAGAAAACTTAGCACTCGTTCAAACACTTCAGTGTAAAAACCACAGGGCATAGCTCAAGGAGCGCAGTTTGAATTAATAAATAAACATTTTCTTCTTAACACAGCTGCCTCACAACTGAGACCCACAAGGGCCCCCTATCCACAGGTTGGATACCTGTGCTGTGCTGGGAGCTGGTCATGCATTGGTTTTCACGTCTAGTTTGTAGACTCACTATTTTAAAACTAGCAGCAATGTATGTGTACCAGTGATTGTAGAAAACTGGATATGCCTCAGCAAGGCTATGAGAACTGGATATTCAGCAGTGAGTCTATGGAGAAGTCATGGATAAATATAAGCAAGTGTGTACATAGAAGAACTGGATATGTGTAAGCAAGTGTGTGGGAGAACTGGGCATGCATCAGTGAATCTGCGAAGGAGCAAATCTATGGAGGGATAGGCATCAAAAAATACATGTGAGGGAGAATGAATAAGCTTCCATCTAGCTAAAGTCTTTTTGCATTGTGCCCATCACCACTGTGTCTCAATACCTGTGAGAGAGAAATGAAGGGTGTGTACGTCAATGTAGACAAGAATGGATACTTTAAGCAGTAACATGCATATATGGGAGAAAGGAATATACATCATCATGTATGTATGCACATCAGTGATTAGATGTGGAGAACTGGATGCATAAGAGTGAGGGTGCATGGGAGACATTAAATTGCATTAGTTAGCATGTTTGGGAGAACTGGACATGGATCAGGTTGTGTGTGGAGGAGAGCTTGAACCTGTGACATCATATGTTGCACCATTGTATCCTTTATGGAATACACCTGCTTAATAGAGAACTCTTTTTATATACCGTTCCCTTTCTTGGCAGTTGCAGGACCAAATAACTCTCCCACTGATTTCCCTCTTGCATGTGCCTAGTTAACAAGATAAGTCTAGGCTACATTTGCAGCAGCTTGGGGAAGGAAAGGATGAGTGAAGCCTGACAAAGAGCGATGCTGGTGGGGTAAAGCAATTCTCCAAGCAATGGACTATTAGCCATTAAGAGGCAGGTTCTCTGCTGCATTTAGAATCAATTAGGGCAGTATTTTAGCACCTGGCCTGGCCTACAGTTCAGCATCCATTTTAATTTCTATAAAGGTTGCCCTCTTTGGGCCCAATTCTGACATGAGGCGAGTACCTCTTGAAAAGTTCTAAGCACCCTCAGTCATTAACTACTAGAGTCAAAGGGAGTTGAGGTCATTCTTCACCTTGTGAGGACCCTTTGTAAATTATAGTCCAAACTTTTGATTAACCAGCTCACCATGAAACAAAAGCCACATTTGCTGGCATTGGCATTTTGAGGCAGACATTTTTTGTTGTAGAGCTTCACCCAGCCTTCTCAGACCCACCATACATTGTTCCATTTCTTTGAAAACCAGCTCCCATGTTGGCACACACACGTACTCTAGCTGGAATCACAAGGGACATGGTAGAATATATACCACTTCTCAATGGGCAAAAGTGAACTGGTAATCAGGAGTCTGGGTGATTTTCAGCAAAGGTTTTGCAATGAGAGGTCAAGGGAAATCTGAGCCTTCTCCTGGTGAATTACTCTGGAGGTCTGTAGTTGTTTGGGAGCTTTAAGAATTTATCTTTCCAACTTAAAAATGTTGGTTTTTAAATTTCTGAGTGGGTGCAATGAAGAAACAGGAAAGAATGTAAATAAGTGCTCAAGTAAAAGAAATAAGAGTGTCAGGGAAAGGAATTAGGCTGAAGAACGGCACACAAAAGGACAAAAGATATCTTGTGATTCTAGAGAGAGATGGGTTTCAGGGCCAGGAACTCTTGAGTTCTAATCTCTGTTCTGACCTTGACTTTACCAAGTCACTAATTAATCTGTCTGCCTCAACTTCCCCATCTACAAGAGGGATAATAATACTTACTATTTCACAGTAGCCTTGTGATGATTAATTAGTTAAAGCACTCTGAAGATGAAAAGTACAAAGTAGCATTATTATGGTGACATCCCAATCCTCTTGAGGTTTATAATGTCACCAGAGGACCCTATGAGGTATATATTTATTCCTCAGCCACAGTTGCTTATCATTTGTTATCTACAATGTGCATATAAATCTATATGTACGTGACTTAACTTTTTTTTCTAAAACTGGTTGATTGAAGCTAAAACTGAAATTGATTTGCCCAGTTTGTGGGTTGTTACTCTGGGGAATCCTTACACCTGATCCTCAGCCTGAGTCTGTGCATCAGTTAATCATTATTGGTCCTTATGGAATTAAAGTGAGAGTGAACTCGGCTAAAGTGCTTATTTTGTGGATTAGGTAATTTGAAGAGTCTTTGTTTTTTAAATCCCTTTTAATAATATGTCAAGACTCGAGATTTGGCACTCTGTATATTTTTTTAAAAGAGCTAATTTAAACACAATACATATTTTATAATTTTTTTGAATACTCACATGAATTTCAGATTAAATGGAATATGAAAACGAATAAAAAAAAGAAATTAAGTAATGTGTTTTTCATTTCTTGCCTGTTGTTGGTGCCTAGCTAGTGCACTGGTGGGAGAGTATTAGAAATAGATTAGGGGCCTCATTCTGCATGAATAATACAATACTTCAGGCCTTATTCTGGTAACCTTACTCATGCTGAGGAGTACATTACTCCATGAGTAGTCTTCTTGATTTCAATTAATTCATTCTCATTTATCACAATTCTTTCTATTTCTATTCTTTTCTTTTCAGGACAATTGTGGTGGGATTTTTATTTTTTAAATTCAATTAATAGATTTGGATGCAGTTTCCATTGTGAAATGGGATTTGAAAATCTCACTCCGTATGTCTATTCAATTTTATGTCAATGTTCAAAATAGTTGACCATAACCATGTCTTGGATAAAGCCATAGGGATGCATTCACTGTCAGCATACCATATTGTATTTTCACTGAATTTAACAGAGCTGCATCCACCTGTACTAGCAATGAATAATGTGAAGTCTGTAAATTACAGATTTTGACTAGGACTCAGTTTATGTTATCTTTCAGAGTAGCAGCCGTGTTAGTCTGTATTCACAAATAGAAAAGGAGTACTTGTGGCACCTTAGAGACTAACAAATTTATTAGAGCATAAGCTTTCGTGAGCTACAGCTCACTTCATCCGATGTGAATAATAAATTTGTTAGTCTCTAAGGTGCCACAAGTACTCCTTTTCTTTTTATGTTATCTGTTTACGTTCAAGCTCAATTCTGTCACCATCACTCATGTTGAGCAGTATCTTATTACATGGGTAGTCCTAATGAATATTGACTAGATTCAGTGCGAGTGTAAGTAGCTGTAGCTCCATTAAATTCAAATGCAATTACACTGGGCTACACCAGGATTAAACATAAAAACAGAAGAACAGCCATACTGGGTCAGATCAAAGGTCCATCTTGCCCAGTATCCTGTTTTCCGACAGTAGCCAATGCCAGGTGCCCCAGAAGGAATGAACAGAACGGGTAACTATCAAGTGATTCATGCCCTGTCGCCCATTTCCAGCTTCTGGCAAACAGAAGCTAGGGACACCATCCCTGCCCATCCTGGCTAATAGCCATTGATGGATGACCTATCCTCCATTAATTTATCTAGTTCTTTTTTGAACCCTGTTATAGTCTTGGCCTTCACAACATCCTCTGGCAAAGAGTTCCACAGGTTGACTGTGTGCTGTGTGAAGAAATACTTCCTTTTGTTTGTCTTAAACCTGCTGCCTATTCATTTCATTTAGTGACACCTAGTTCTTGTGTTATAAGAAGGAGTAAATAATACTTCCTTATTTGCTTTCTCCATACCAGTCATGAATTTATCAATCATATCCCCCCTTAATTGAATATTTCCCTATGGCTTTATCCAAGATGAGATTAAAGTCCACAATAATGGATGGTGAAGGAGAATTGATTGGGTGTGAATGGTCTTGGAGAGTGAGCAGTAAGAATAGGAAAGGGGATCCTGATATATGTGACTGAATTAATTTATCATTTCAGATTCACACTACAAAGCTTGCAGAACTAAAGATTTTGAGGATTAAGTGTTAGATTTTATAAGAAGGATGGTTCTGTTAACACGGAGCTGTAGTGAGAGATGGGCTTAAGGCTTTGCTGATGCTTTCATGGTGTGGAAATCATCCCTTTTTGTATTGAATTTAACCATTCTAAGTGGGGATAAGATACATAGTTATTGAGGACCTGCATACTCGGTGGCTGATTTGACCTACATTCTGTGGCAAAGTTTCTATGGCATGTAGGCTCAGAGCCTCAAAAGGAGTTAGGATTTAAATAGGAGATAGACACCTAAATGCCTTTAAGGATCTGGGCCTCCAGGCCAACCATGGTGAAATTCTACAGTAGTTCCAAGCAAATTAAAAAATGGAGGTTTCTGTTCAATTAAGTGTGAAAATACTAATAGTGTCAATGCAGTAATTCTTTGTGTTATTTAATTTGATAGCAAATTCAGTTTATTTTACATCACCATTATATCTTCAGTTTTCAGGATGGTGAAGAATTTTGTGTTGAAAACTCCTGACTGAACTGCATAAATTATGAAGTGAGAAGGTGGAAGTTTTGCCAGCTGGGTTAGGGCCGGTTGGGGTGTTGGGAAGATGTGGGAAGTAGTTTGGGATTGTGTGGTAAGCACATAAGCTGCATATTTCTACTGAAAGGTTCAGCAGTGAAATAAGTAGTAATTTTGACATCTAAGCTGTCATCATTAAACTTCAGGGTTAATGCTACATTGATATGAACAGGAGCGACTGCCACTTCTTACAGCTACCGTTTCAGAGTGTCCACAGACTTAGCTAGACACCACTGAAGTGGTTTACATGATTTCTTGTGGTTTTTTTTAATTAAAGCTTGCATTCTAGAGCACATTTTTGCAGCAAAATGTGGAATTTGCTGAACGTTCTGTGGCTGCAGAATTGCAGAACACATGGGCTTAGGCCATAATATTTTCTTATTAGAATAAACAGGAAAGAAGAATAACTGTTAAATATGACAGTATAAGAAAACTTGTGCAGGCTTTGGGATAACTTGCCAAAAAAGCGTATTTCTATAGCTAGATCAGCCAAGACAAGGTATTGACATGAAAGTTCTAATTGAAGAACTGAACTGGTGCCAAGCAGTAAAAAATGATAGGACAATTTATAAACCTGGTTAAAGGGCTTCCATTGATTGCATATCCAAAATGGATAAATGAAACTGGAGCACCGTCTAATAGGATCAAGTGGCCCCTACACTGGAGTTTATTGGAAAACTAAATCAATGTTTACAGCAGACTGTTAAAGTCTAATATTTAAATAATATGCTTTATTTTTAAAGCACATTCATTTTATGATTGTTTCATTCTCAGCGTGTTGAGGACACATATACTCATCCTTAGTGTTCCGCAGTCAGCTTCTGAAGATGAATCTACTCCTCAGTAAATGAGCAGCAAGCGGTCTGACAGCCTCAAGACAGCTGCCTGTATGCCAGAGCCCTGCCTCCCAGCATGGAGCTGCTGAGGGCTCCATCTTAACTGCTGTCCTCCGTAATGCATTGTGCACAAGTCACATCACCAAAAGGAAGAAATGGAGGTGACAGTAGATTCAACAGGCAAATTTCTTTACCAGACATACTTGACTAAACGGGAAAACAACTGCCAAATTTTATCAAGCATCCTCATTAACCAGTTACACATAAGAACTGGGCAAAGCTTCCATTATCCTAGTTAGTGTGACTCGGGGAGGAAGGATGGTTTTGTAAGTATGGCACAAGATTAGGCATCATGAAATCTGGGTTCTGTTCCTAGCTGTGAACTTGAACAAGTCTTCTGTCCTCTTTGTGCCAGTTGCCTCATTTAATAAATGAGGATACCTACCTACTTCACCAAGATACTGTGGGGACTAATACATTAGTGTGTGTAAAACCCTTTGTGTGGGAGATGCTATAGAAGTGTACAATATTAATAGCGTTGGAAGTTGTTTTCACTGAGTGGAGGCAGAGTTTCAGATTGTTTCAGGTCTAGTTGCAGGGGAGGAATGAACATTCCTTCTCCTTCCTGTGTGGCATCTGTCAGAACTTGTAATTGTCACTTTGTGGCCTCTAAACAAATCATTTGAATCATTCTTAACAGATGCTACCTCTCTGTAATTCCACAACCTTGTTGGCATCCATGTACATGTGTGCTGTATAGAGGGGGAGGAGAGAGCTCAGTGAGCTAAAATAATCTTCCACTCATACTTGACAAAAGGGGGTTAAATCAGATCAACAGCTCATCCTGGCTTCCCAAAGGCATATGGCTACCCACTTCAGTCCTGCTGCTGGAGGGAAGAGATTGGATGAAGAGTTACTGAGTCTACTGTGGGAGCCTGAAGTCCTGAATGATCTTACTTTTGATTAAGGCCAGTCTCGGCAGCAGGAGCAGCAAAGAGAAAGAAGGTCATTGAGCTAAACTGGGGTGAAGCCATGACCATCTGAAAAACAAGAAAGCAATATTGAATGGGACCCTGAAATAAATATGGAGCCAGTGGAGTAGGATGATGGAGGTGATCTGATAATATTTTAATGTAATTTCCTGTGGGAATGATGCTTACACATCAGAAAACTGTTGGGGGTAAAACGGTGAGAAGGGGCAATATTCTTTCACAGTATTTGTAAGCAACAGAGATGCTACTGATAATAGGGTCTGTTACTGCTATGCATTGTACAGGGCTGCTAAGACCATTTGGTGCAGCTTATGAAGTTTGTACCTAGTGGAGGATCAGGTCCTGTGCATTTACATGTCTGAGATGTCCACTAGAATTAATGAGAACTACACATGAAAATTCATTGGAAATGAGGGGAATTAATAGATTCTCCAATGTACACAAGGGACACTAAAATGCCCCGTCTCTCTTAGTGCAGTAAGGTGGAATAACACAGTAATAGAATAATTACCATAATATTCTCTAACAATGGAAGTCTTGTTGATGGTTGAATATATTTAAATTAAGGATTTCTCAAAACACAAAGAAAGGGCAGTATTGTGAACTGCCAGTGCCCATAACTTAATAGGTAATTGTAGCTATGCATGAGCCATGTTCACGCCTGATTAAACTGATTTATCCAGTAATAGCAGGCTTACTGCAATATCTATATGATGCTATTTCCAAACAATAGAAACTGTAAGGGCTAAAGGCTAGCCAGTGAAACTACCTCCCTGTGTGCAAATAAATTATCTAGTCACTATTATAAAACGAAAAGCATTGTGTCCTGGCAGACTTGCAACAAAGAAATCATTATCTGTCTGGCCTATGCACTGGAGAACAATTATCTGTATTTCCAAAATTAAAAATCTAATTAAAACATTATTATGGGTTCACAAAACAAAGTGTCAGTTCTTCTACTGCCATGATTTATCACTGTGTCTCAGGGACCAATCCCATACTTACTAAATCAATAGTCCACATTTTCCCCTGGGTTAAGGTTGCTTTGCACAGCTCCATTGGCCAGGGGAATATCACCCAGTGTAGTGAGTGATATGAAGCCTTTGTAATAGTTCTTGCATCAACCCCTTCCCATGTAAGAGGCATGGCTGGGGGAGAGGGAAGATAGATACTTAGGATGCCTCTCAATCACTATGGTCCTCAGTTGCCTTGTTGGTGCTATTGGCAATTAGGGTATTTTAAAGCAGCCTTCAGCCCAGTGCACAGTGGTCCCACGTTTTGAGGGCTCATAAAAATGGTTTAAAGCCAACTCTGCATTCTTCTCAGTTGCACTGAGCACCCCTTGGCCACAGCTGAAAATCTGAGCCATTAGATCTTCAGTAGGAGCAGGGTCTAGCCCTTATTTATGTAATGACAGAACAAGATGCTTAATGTTTTCAAGATATATTAGCCATCTTGCGGATAGATCATGCCTTGAGGTGAGAAAAAATGCTTTTGGGGTGGGCTGAGCTCTGTTTCATTGACTATTAGGGGGCATGGCTTGTATGCACTCTTCTGTTTTCACTTCCATTTGCTCTTTGCCTTTTATTTTGTCCCTTCAGATTCAATCATAGAATCATAGAATACCAGGGTTGGAAGGGACCCCAGGAGTTCATCTAGTCCAACCCCCTGCTCAAAGCAGGACCAATTCCCAACTAAATCATTCCAGCCAGGGCTTTGTCAAGCCTGACCTTAAAAACCTCTAAGGAAGGAGATTCCACCACCTCCCTAGGTAACCCATTCCAGTGCTTCACCACCCTCCGAGTGAAAAAGTTTTTCCTTCCCTTTCCTCTGTACCTGTTGAGAAAAGATGGGCCACATTGCCAATGATATTATTGAGCATACAGGTAAGTCAATGAAACACAAGAGGAATTTTGTGTGCTAGCCTATTGTGGTGGGCTGTACTCACCTCTTGAGCATTCCTGGCCCTTGACTCACGGTGCTGACATTTTCTTCCGTTAGCAGCAATCCCTGAGGGCTGTCATCTGGCCTCTGTGGGTCTTCTGCGACTTGGCCCTCCAGCCAGGTCATACAGTCCAAATCCCTTCCCGGGGAAAACAAACTAAAAAAATAGAAACAGGTTCTTGCCCTTCAGGGCCAATTATAAACAAAATAGTTTCTTATCCTTTCTGGATTAACTTCTCTCTCTAGGACTGAATGAGCAGGGTTCTTTCTTAGCCCCTGTCACTGATTGGGGCCAATAATTTGCTTGGCCCCTCCTCACGCCTGTGGCTCCAGTTAGGAAAAGCATTGCTGCAACCAGGCAGCTGCTTCTATTTCAGCATACTGGGCCTTGATTCACTATTGCTGGTCTGCAGCCCTTCTAGCTGCTAAAAGACCAGATCTTGCAGGTTTCCAAAATGGTTTCCATTTTCTTCACAGATAACTGTTTCCTGAGGCAGGGTGCAGCAGGGCATCCAATAGGAGGTCACAAAGGTCTGGTACAACCCATTACACCTACAAAAATTGGCTTACACTGGAAAAAAATGTGTTTGTTGACTGGACCTTTACCCATACATGAATTTGCTATTATTGGCATTCTGTGCTTCAGGGTTTCATCCTATGAGGGGCTGAGTTCTTTTCTTGCTGATTGCCATGAGATTTGAGAATAGTCAGCACGTGGCAGGAAGTGATCACCTGGAAGGTTTGGCCTTTAGTAAGGCTCAAGAAGAAGTACTTCAGGCTGGGATTGAGCTATATGGGGAAACATAAAGCTTTCCCTAGTGATACTAGTTTCTCCCTTTTACAAGTATTAAAAGTCACCTCCCTAACAGAAAAAGTCAACAATACTGCTAAATTCAAGTAATAAGCTGTAGGCTGTATTACCATTTCCACAGAATCCCTCCATGCTAGGAATCTCATTCCCCTTTAAGGGGGATTCCTGAGATAGTGGCAAGCAGGAAAGCCTGTCAATACTTTTCCACTGGAGCTGTACTGATAGGGGAGTGGGAGAAAGTGAAGGAATACTAGGCCTACATAAGGATGGCCCTGATCTATGTCAGATCCACCCATATCCACAGTGATCTCAGGGGATTTCAGATTCTGGGGCCTGCCCATACCATTGAATGCAGGGCACCCCCACCCCATAATGGAATTAGGAATCTGCCTGGTAAGGAGCTCAAGATTTGACCAGCGAATATAGTTGTGTATTGCTGATCGTAGTTGTGTGTATGCATATGCAGTAATTTTAGCTTTTTTGCTAATTAAATATCCATCTCCAATTTGATATATTTGACATATTATGTAAAGTTTTTGTATATTATTTGTATTGTCACATGATGTGATGGGGTGTATCTTCCCCGAACTGGCTCCACAGGGGTTAACTGTGCATTACAGGTGGAGGAAGCCAAGCCCATCCATCCTTGCTGGGCATGCTCAGCCTGGAAACAAGGTATAAAGGGAAGCAGCCCAGCCCAGTTGGGCTGGACTGCTGAGGAGGGTGGATGTGTATTGTGAGCTCCCTCTATAGAGCTGAGGGAGCCCCAGTTCAGAGGCCAGTCATGCTGAACTCCATATGGACACTGGCCGTTGGAGACCTGGGAAGGGACTAAGCCACAGTGGACTTCGTTACCAGATGACCCCATGGACTGCTAGACTGGGTAGGAAGTAGCCCAGGGGAAGGGGAAATAGATACTAGTCTGGTTGTAGGACCAGGAGAATCATCAGCACATTTTGACCCTCCTGCCACTGTTAAGGCCCTGGGCTAGGACCTGGTGGAGCAGGTGGGCTTGGATCCCGCTTCTCCTGCTGCCATCTCCACACCAGCATAGCAGTTTCTCCCTACCTTAGGCCTAGAGGCTTGTGGTTTTTTACCATTCACCCAAGTTGGAACGCTAGACTATTGAGACTGAGTTTGCTGCTCCACCCTGTCTGCGGGCCTGAGCAACCCAGATTGTTTGCTGCTTCTCTGCCCTGTTTGAAGGCTGGAGCACCACAGACTGTTGATTTATTGCTCTACTCTGCTTGAGGGCCTGAGATCCTGAGTGATACCCCAATCTACCCTGACTGCTAGGTCACACTGCTCTGGGAGCAAGGGTAGCCCAAAGGATTCTGACTGCTAGGCCCTGCTCTCCTGTTTTGTGGGTTAGCCATCAGAGAGACTGTAGCAACTGGGGTGTAAGCTCGCTGTTGACTGTATGTGACTGGACATCCCTTGACAGAGTTATCTACCCTGCCACAAATGGATCAAAATTTGATTAATTCAATCCTTACAAATATCAAAAGTTTACAGCCTTCATTTTCTGTATGACATGATTCTGTCATGAAACTGGAAAATAAAGCATTTTTAGGATGACTTAGGTTCCATAAAAGTTTTCAGAAGCTAGGCAGAAGTCCTGTGATGAGACTTTAGCATCTTTTGAACTGCTTCAATAGACGACCCCAGGGAAAAAAAAATCTGAGAAATGTATGTATCTGAGGAATTCAGTGTCACAAACTAACATGTCTGACCACTAAAGAAAAAGCCAAAACCAACCAATAAAAGCCCACTAGTTTTGTAATATACAACTATATTGTGTCAGGAAAAATTTTTATAACCATAATTTATAATTATTTGCTCAGATACCAGGTCTGGATTTAACCCTATGGCCAAAATCATAGCAGGGTGTTGGGGGTTAGAGTCAAGCATGATGACTAGGATTTTCTTTTTGTAGTAGAAAATTTCAGAAAAAAAATACCATGAGCCATGTTAAATATTAATAAAATTCCACATAAAAAAATTGTCTCATCTATGTTGCTCACACCAAACTTTCTATCCCACATGTGGCATGTACTTCTTCCTGGTCCTCCATTCCTCCTGATCAGGTCCTTATGCACTGACCCAGCTGTGAGGAGAGGCAGAGGCAAACCAAGACAAAAGGAATCATTTTAAATTTTTTATACTTCATATGGAAAAACCTCAATTGTACCAGGTGCATAAAATAATATAATATGTTACCAAGTGCTTATAATAATAAACTATTGGTTACCAATACATTAACCTTTACAAACTTGTACACGCTACTCTTCCTCACTCTGTGCAGTTAATACCAAATGCATTGTTATAAATAAGAACAAAAGATTACTCTACAATATACTCAAAAAGAAAAGGAGAACTTGTGGCACTTTAGAGACTAACAAATTTATTTGAGCATAAGCTTTCGTAAGCTACAGCTCACGTCGTCGGATGCAACCAATGAAGTGAGCTGTAGCTCACGAAAGCTTATGCTCAAATAAATTTGTTAGTCTCTAAAGTGCCACAAGTACTCCTTTTCTTTTTGTGAATACAGACTAACACGGCTGCTACTCTGAAACCTGTCATTCTACAATATACTGTGTCACTTCAGAGAAGAATAAACATTTCCTTTCCTTGGCTGCAAGTCCTGTTCCATTCTTGGTGTCCTGTTCTTTGCTTCTCTTTGGCTTGAAGTGCTCCTTAGCTTCTATGTTCCTGTGGCTGTATGTCTTTGCATCGAGTTTATCCACAAGTGGGGTTTCTTCACCTGGCAGGCCCTCATTGTCTATTAGATATCTTGAATTGTATTCCTTCAATAGATGTTCAAACAGTCATTCTCTCGGTCCATGTACTTTAGGTCCTTTATGGGCGGGTATCTTGTTACTGTTTTCAGGACCTGTTTTCATCTAACACAGCTTTTTGATCAATTGCCTTTCTCGCTGATTATATTTCCTTTCATTTTTTCCCCTTGATACTCTCTCTAGCACATCTGTACATTTTATTTCTCACTACTACTTCTCTTCTCTAATAGTGCCTGCTCACGTAACCAGGCCTGTTTTTTTTTTCTGCTTCTCCTGACCTGAAACCTTTCCTATTTTCCTTCTTTCCTCCTCCTCCTCACTTCCCAGTCCCCTACTTTCATTCTCCTGTTCTTTTATTTTAATCCCTCACCTCTTACCCCAGCTTTGGTTCATCCATTAGCTCAACATCCAGCCTTTTCTCCTTCCCTCCTGCTTCTCTCACAGCTTTCTCCAACTCCCCCTTTGGGCAGATTCTATGCCTCCCTTCCAGCTCAAGCTGCCCTTTTCCTGGCTGCATCTCTCCTCTGAGCATCATTCTATGCCACTGCACCACGTGCCATGGCCAGGGTTACTGAACTTATTCATCCCTCCTTTCCAACTGAGGAGTGTGGAGAGCAGAATAGTGATGATTCTTCATCCCATTCTTTGCAGGACGCATCCAGGGCTACTGACAGTTCTTCACTGTATTCTATCATCTCCCCATATTACTCGTAGTGCAGTGGCTGTGTAGACAGACATGATTAGGCATTGTACGTACAACCACAGTTAAAACACATTCAGCCTTACACATTAGATTCTGTTTAATCAATGGGCTGAAATGTTGACTGCTAGAGTACTAATGTATTGTTCTAGGGTAAAATTTTTAACTGTGTCAAAGTGATTTGGGAGCATCAGTCTCATTTTCAGAAGTGACTTAGACACTCAGGTCTGGTCCACACTACGAGTTTGTCAGATTTAGCAGCATTAAATTGAATTAACCCTGCACCCATCCACACAACAAAACCGTTTTTTTTACATAAAGGGCTCTTAAAACCGATTTCTGTACTCCTCCCCAACAAGGGGATTAGCACTGAAATTGATATTGCCGTTTCAAATTAGGGTTTGTGTGGACGCAATTCAGAGGTATTGGCCTCCGGGAGCTATCCCACAGTGCACCATTGTGACCGCTCTGGACAGCACTCTGAACTCAGATGCACTGGTCAGGTTTACAGAAAAAGCCCCTGGAACTTTTGAATCTCATTTCCTGTTTGGCCAGGCGAGCTCATCAGCACAGGTGCCCATGCGGTCCCAGAATTGAAAAAGAGCTCCAGCATGGACCATACGGGAGGTACTGGATCTGATTGCGTATTGGGAGAGGAATCTGTGCTATCAGAACTACGTTCCAAAAGATGAAATGCCAAAACATTTCAAAAAATCTCTAAGGCCATGAGGGACAGAGGCTGCAGCAGGGACACAACACAGTGCTGTGTGAAACTTAAGGAACTCAGACAAGTGTACCAGAAAACCAAAGAATCAAACGGATGCTCCGGGACAGAGCCCCAAACATGCTGCTTCTACACTGAGCTGCATGCAATTCTAGGGGGGGGGCACCATTACCCCACCCCTGTCCGTGGACTCTGATGGGGTACTCTCCACAATGCCTGAGGATTTTGCGGAAGGGGAAGATGAGGAGGAGGAGGAAGAGGATGAGCTTGAGGAGAGCACACCGTTCTCCCCGACAGCCAGGATCTTTTTATCTCCCTGATTGAAATACCAACCCAACGAAGTCAGAGAAGGGACTTCTGGTGAGTATACCTTTTTAAATATAATACATGTTATAAAAGCAAGTGTTTTTTTAATGATTAAGTAGCCCTGAGGACTTGGGATGCATTCGTGGTCAGTACAGCTACTGGAAAAGTCTGTTAAAGTATCTGGGGATGGAGCAGAAATCCTCCAGGGACATCTCCATGAAGCTCTCCTGGAGGTACTCTAAAAGCCTTTGCAGAAGGTTTCTGGGGAGAGCAGCCTTATTCCATCTTCCATGGTAGGACATTTTATCATGCCATGCTAGTAGCAAGTAATCTGGTATCATTGCATGACAAAGCCTGGCAGCATATGGTACTGGTTTTTGCTGGCATTCAAGCAACATCTGTTCTTTATCTTTCTGTGTTATCCTCAGGAGAATATCGTTCACGGTAACCTGGTTGAAATAGGGGAATTTAATTAAGGGGATGTGCAGAGGTGGCCGTTCCTACTGGGTTGTTTGCCTGTGGCTGAAAAGAAATCCTCCCTGCAGGAGGCGGGGTTGGACCATTGGCGCTGAGCTGTTCGCATTTGGCTAGCAGGGATCTTCCCTGATACCAGCCATGCAGTGGGGTGAGGGGTAAAGCGATCATCCCAGAGAATTGGATGGGGGGAGGGTTAGTTTGGTTTCTGCTGCAGCACGTTAACAGGAAAAACTGCAGCACTAAATGGCCAACTCAAAGTGTTTTGCTTGATATGGAAGAGGAGGGGGCTGCTCTTATAAAGGTTGCAGAAGCCAAAAGACTAGGGCTTACCATGGCTGCCTGCAAGCCAAATTCTGTAGCCCGGCACTGTGTGTGTGATCTCTAACACCAAAGCCACAGGCACTCAATATAAGATGCAAAATGCGACCTTGTACCAAAATCACATGTGCTATGTAATGTGAATAGTGTTGTTCACTGTGAAAGAGTATAGCCATTGTTCTGTAAAATGTAAGTCTTTTTAAATACTTCACTCCTTTTTTTCCTCCAGCAGCTGCAAATGTTTCAAGCATCCCTCCTTGGTCCAAAGGCTATCTCAAATAAGGTGGTAAAAAAAACGCCTGCACAATGAAATGTTCTCTGAGCTCATGCAGTCGTCCAGCACTGACAGAGCTCAGCAGAACGTGTGGAGAGACACAATAGCAAAGTACAGGAAAGTGGCCGATGAACGTGAGGAGAGGTGGCGGCAGGAAGATCAGAGGAGGCATGATGCAATGCTGGGGCTACTATAGGATCAAATAGACATGCTCCGGTGTCTGGTGGAGGTTCATGAACAGCAGCAGGATCAGACTGCTGCTGCGGCCCCTGTTTAACTGCCCTCCCTCCTTCCCAAGTTCCATAGTCTCCTCATCCAGATGCCCAAGAACGCGGGGGGGGGGGGGCGGAGAGCGGGAGGCTCCAGGCACCCAACCACTCCACCCCAGTGGACAGACCAAGCAACGGAAGGCTGTCATTCCACAAGTTTTGAAGTGGCCTTTTCCTTCCCTCCTCCCACCCCATCCAGGCTACCTTGTGAGTTATCTCCCTATTTTTATAATCAATTAATAAAGAATACATGTTTTTTAAATGATGGTGACTTTATTTCCTTTTCAAGCAAGCTGTGATCGAAGGGGGGAAGGTGGGTGGCTTACAGGGAATTTAGAGGCAACCAAGGGGGTGGGGTTTCATCAAGGAGAAACAAAGGGAAGTACCCTGGCCAGTCATGAAACTGGTTTTCAAAGCTTCTCTGATGTGCAGCACTTCCTGCTGTGCTCTTCTAACCGCCCTGGTGTCTGGCTGCATGTATTCAGCGGCCAGGTGATTTGCCTCAACCTCCCACCCCACCATAAACGTCTCCCCTTTACTCTCAGAGATTGTGGAGCACACAGCAAGCAGCAATAACAATGGGAATACTGACAGGTTTCAGAGTAGCAGCCGTGTTAGTCTGTATTCGCAAAAAGAAAAGGAGTACTTGTGGCACCTTAGAGACTAACAAATTTATTAGAGCATAAGCTAAGTGAGCTGTAGCTCATGAAAGCTTATGCTCTAATAAATTTGTTAGTCTCTAAGGTGCCACAAGTACTCCTTTTCTTAATGGGAATACTGGTTTCAGAGTAGCAGCCGTGTTAGCCTGTATTTGCAAAAAGAAAAGGAGTACTTGTGGCACCTTAGAAACTAACAAATTTATTTGAGCATAAGCTTTCATGAGCTACAGCTCACTTCATTGGATGCATGGGAATATTGGTTTTGCTGAGGTCTGAGCAAGTCAGTAAACTGCGCCAGTGACCCTTTAAACATCCAAATGTACACTCTACCACCATTCTGCACTTGCTCAGCCTATAGTTGAAAAGCTCCTTACTACTGTCCAAGGTGCCTGTGTATGGCTTCATGAGCCAGGGCATTAAGGCATAGGCTGGGTCCCCCAAGGATAACTATAGGCATTTCAACATCCCCAACATTTATTTTATGGTCTGGGAAGTAAATCCCTTCCTGCAGACATTTAAACAGACCAGAGTTCCTGAAGACACAAGCATCATGAACCTTTCCCGGCCATCCCATGTTGATGTTGGTGAAACGTCCCTTGCGATCCACCAGTGCTTGCAGCACCATTGAGAAGTACCCCTTGCGGTTTATGTACTGGCTGCCCTGGTGGTCCGGTCCCAAGATAGGAATATGCATTCGGTCTATAGCCTCACCACAGTTAGGGAATCCCATTGCAGTAAAGCCATCTAGTATGACCTGCACATTTCCCACAGTCACTACCTTTGATAGCAGCAGCTCAGTGATTGCGTTGGCTACTTGCATCACAGCAACCCCCACAGTAAATTTGCCCACTCCAAATTGATTCCCGACTGACCGGTAGCTGTCTGGCATTGCAAGCTTCCACAGGGCTACTGCCACTCGCTTGTGAACTGTGAGGGCTGTTATCATCATGGTATTCTTGTGCTTCAGGGCGGGGGAAAGCAACTCACAGAGTTCCAGGAAAGTGGCTTTATGCATGCGAAAGTTTCGCAGCTACTGGGAATCATCCCAAACCTGCAACGCTATGTGGTCCCACCACTCTTTGCTTGTTTCCCAGGCCTGGAATTGGCGATCCACGGCATGAGCCTGCCCCAGTAACACCATTATCTCCAAATCGCTGGGGACCGCGGTTTTAGACAAATCTGTGTTCATGTCCTCATCACCGAGCTGCCGTCGCCTCCTCGCCTGGTTTTTCAGGTGTTGATTCTGCATAAACTGCATGATAATGCATACAATGGTCATAACTGCTGCAGTCAGCTGAACTGGTGCCATGCTTGCTGTGCTATGGTGTCTGCTCGGGCAATCCAGGGAAAAGGGCACAAAATGATTTTCTGCTGTTGCTTTCACGGAGGGAGGGAAGGTTGACTGACGACATTTACCCATAACTACCCGTGACAAATTTTTGGCCCCATCAGGCATTGGGAGCTCAGCCCAGAACTCCAATGGGCAGGGGGGACTGCAGGAACTGTGGGATAGCTACCCAAAGCTCAGAATGTCGACACTTGCCACGGTACTGTGGACGCACACCACCAAATTAATGTGCTTAGTGTGGACACATGCACTCAACTTTATATAATCTGTTCCCCACAATCGACTTCTGTAAAATCGGAGTACTTTTGTAGTGTAGACATGGCCTTAGAGATTTAACTTTCATTGACTTTCAGTGAGACTTTGGTTCTTAAGTGCTTATGTCACTTCTGAAAATGGGATTTAGGCTCCAAAATTAAGTAGGTGGTCTTTGAAAATTTTACCTGTCATCTCTTTTTCAAAACACCCATGGGATCTTTAACTTCCACTGGGGTAACCACTTAATAAGACATATGGGGCACTTGGTTTAACATCTCAACTGAATGAGAACCGTCTAACAGTGAAGTTCTCCTTTAAATATTAGATGGGAAATGGGTTTCCCAACATGTGAGAATGTTTTGAGGTTTCAAAAAAAAATTCCTTTCCTGAATCAGAACAAAAAAGTCAAAAACTTTTCACAAACCAATAATCTGGAAAACCATTCAGATCAATCAATTGAAACATTTCATTTTGATTGTTTCAAAACATTTAATTTAAATTTCAGCCTTTTTTAAAAAAATTACCCTTTTTAGTATAAATTAACTAAAAGTTTGAAATACAAGTAGCTTCAAATGAAAAATGACACTTTTCATTTAGAAACTGTCAAAATGGGACATATTGATTTTTTTTTAAAATCAGGATTGTCATTGAAACTGACCCTTTACTGTGAATAGTTTCGGTTGCAACAAATTAGTATTTTTGGACAGAAAAAATGACTTCACTGGAAAATTCCTGACCAACTCTATTTAATACTGCACTAAAATATGCTTTCCAACCAGACATATATTAAATGACTAGGTATATCTCTTCTACAATTCATATTCTAAGGTCATATTTCAAGGGGCCCATGTTTTAGCAGAGGGTGTATCATCTGGGACTTAGTGCTTATAGAGGCGTTTGGATATTTTAGCTTGCCAAGTGAAACCATGCTATGGCAGGTCAGCTATCGCTCAAAGGTATAAATCTATCAGTTTCCTCATCCCTGACTGAGTGACTCATGAAAGCATGGTAGCACACTGTACCCTGATCAAATTAAGCTAATGATATGAAAACAATACAGCTTTGAAACCAAAGTTTTGACTGATCTTGTGGGAAAAAAATCCAATTGTTTTCTTAATTTTTCAATTATTATTGTTTAAAGGGGCATTGTCACAGATTTAGGCTCAAAATTTGACCTGCCTTCCCAAAATGGAAAATACTCAGGCTTCTCAATATCTCTGTTGTTTAAAATCTCTCATTCCATCACTGAGAAATACATAAATAAACTGAACTAACTTTTGGGAAAACTGCTCAAGCATGTTTTGTGCTCCCTCTGCTGGCTCAATTGAAGCTGTTACCTGATAAGAAAAGGAGTACGTGTGGCACCTTAGAGACTAACAAATTTATTAGAGCATAAGCTTTCGTGAGCTACAGCTCACTAGCTGTAGCTCACGAAAGCTTATGCTCTAATAAATTTGTTAGTCTCTAAGGTGCCACACGTACTCCTTTTCTTTTTGCGAATACAGACTAACACGGCTGCTACTCTGAAACCTGTTACCTGATAATCATTGATGCTGTGTCTGATTGAATATACTTCAGCACACAGATATGTTTTTAGATGTTTTGACGTGGTGCACATCATATCCCCCAAACTAAACAGTGTTGTGATGGATCAATCCTTTGGTGAATAACCCCCAAGAGGAACATAGGTGCAGCAGAAAACAGCGTTGTTGATCCAATGGCTAGTTTTCCTTCAGAGTCAGTAATGAACCCCAGCAAAGCAACAGGAAGTACTCTACTACTGGTGATGTCTTTCAGATGAGAAATAAAACCGAAGCCCTGACTACAAGTTGCCATTTCAAATCCCATGGGATTTTTTATATAAGGAGACAATTTTGGCAGCCCCAAGCATTCAAAAATCATGATCCAGGGCCTCCCAAAATCAAAATATTAGCTTAAAAATTATGCAATTAAAAAAACTGTAGTTTTTTTATTTGCAGCATGAATTTTGAGACTTTAGGGTTTACCTGAATCAACTTTCGATGACTATGACTAAAACCCTTTTAAAATATTAAATCTGAGATTCTCATATAAACGCATGAATCTGGGAGCTAGGGATTTAAGAAAAGCATCAAATATTGTGAGACTCATGATAAAATTGAGAGAGCTAGCAACACCGAGAAGGGGAGCGAAATGTGATGCCAATGGCAAATTCTAAGTTGGATGCCAAAGATTAATTTTGCCTGCCTAGATTTTTCATAACATTTAAATTGCTTATTATTTTCTTCTTCACTTCCTGACCTAAACTAGTGCTGTTTTGCATTATTGCACAGAGACAAGAGGCGGATGAAATGACTGATGAATAGATTTGAAGATAAGAGATCGTTATGATCATCTAATCCTATTATCTGCCTAATGGAGGCCATATATTTCCACCAAGTGGCTTCTGCATGAAGCCCATAATTCCTGGTTGAGCCTATCTTTTAGAACGACATCCACTCTTCATTTAAAGATCGTGAATCCACCGCACCACAGTGTTGCTATCTCACTCTCACAGGTGCTGTCAGGTTTGTGAGAAGCTGCATTACAGGTGTTCATGGTGAGCCTTCTTATCTCCTGTCCAAGTCTCGATACCTATCACAGTTTTTGTGCTCAACAGAACATAAAGATTGTGCATGCTACCAACACTAGCCATTCCAAATTGGGTGTGGAGGAAGTGAGGTCATATCCTTGACCTCTTTCTATGCCCACAGCAAAGCAGGCTAACCACGGAGGGAAGCACATGCTGTGTTCAGCCCTCAGGTGAAATTGTAAATTATATCATTTCTTAAGCAAAAACTGGTAAGTAAAGGAATTTTTAGTACAAGGTTTCTGAGAAGCCAATGCCAAAAAATGGCATGTTAAAAAAAATGAAAAGCTATATAAAGAGAGAAGCATTTGACTGTGGGGTTTTTTTGTGGGTTTTTTTTTTTTGGAAAAGTGCAAAGCTCTCTCAAAGAAGACATCTTTATCTGAATATTTTGCATTGTCTGTTGCCATTTAACATGCAGAGAATGTGTACTTTTCCAAATGAATACTGAAATTCCACATGTTACTCTCAGCTGTATTTCAAAATGTGGCAGTTATTGAACACCCCATGATTGGTATGAATTAGCTGAGTGATTATGACTCCAGCTCTGTGTATTAAATTATAGATACATTGCATGGTGCTAGTCAAGTTATTTTTATTAAGTAACATTTCAGTAAAAATTGGTAACCAGGCACACTAAGTAGGTTGTATAGGCCTGAAAGCATGATTCCCATAATTCCGCACCAATGACTTGTTTTATGCTTGTAATCAGAAAACAAGCTTTCTATATTGAAAAATATCTGATACATCTTTAATCACATCTTGGATACAATGAAGACATTGTGCACTATAACCTCCTACTGAAGTAACTGAAGTTCAGTGCTAAGTTCATAGTACACCCAAGTTTTCTAGTATATGAAATTGCTCCTAGGGTTCCTTAGCACACATAAGAAAATTGCAAAGAATTCTCTCTCATCTCTTGAACAAATGTTTCTTCACTGAATAAAATCTCTAGCGTTTTTTAAAGCCACATAGTAGTCTATCTTAATTTAAGGTGACCCCTTAACAATGAACTATGGCAGGGGTCAGCAACCTTTGGCATGCCGCCCATCTGGGTAATCTGCTGGCAGGTCGCAAAACATTTTGTTTACATTGACCATCCCCCAACAGCTCCCAGTGGCTGTGGTTTGCCGTTCCCGGCCAATGGGAGCTGAGGGAAGTGATGCGGGCCTCAGGAATATACTGGCTGACGCTTCCCGCAACTCCCATTGGCCGGGAATGGAGAACCACGGCCACTGGGAGCTGTGGGGGGCCTTGCCTGTGGATGTCAATGTAAACAAAATGTCTTGCGACCCGTCAGCGGATTACCCTGATGCACTGCATGCTGAAGGTTGCTGACCTCTGAACTATGGTCTTGGCGTATGGTGCCCACCTGACTTTTTTTAACTCTTTCTTTTAAAATGGCATTCTTTTCTTAATTGCTTAATTGTCAATTCATAAGAACTTGGCTTACTTGGTAATTTCCCTCTTTAAATAAAACAAAACATTGATTTTTCTGTTGAGTAGAATTTCTAATAGGAGGAATTTCTAATAGCAGAAATGTCTCTTTCCATCTAAGCAGCAAATATAATATGTCTAGCAAATGCATTAGACACAGCAACTGTAAAATTCATGAGAGAGAGAATGAGAACAAACCACACATGATAGATGTTGGTCATGACGTTTAAATGCACTCCTGGAAGGAGCTCAGATACAATGGTGATGAGCATGGTATAAAAACCCACAAAGTAGAATATTAGCTTGGATGAAAATTATCTGAAGGGCTGTGAATGAACCATACTGTAAAGGGGATGTGTCAAGACAGGGGGAGGTGCTAGATATGGAGTCACAAGGAATGGTAAGTGGCTCAGCCTTAGTTAATATTGTTGTTAGAATTTTGGAAGAAAGGCTAAACCACATGTTTATTTCAGTCACCATTATAGTAGGAAACGAGCCAAATACCAATGGAGACTGAGAATAATACAGAGGGCCCTACGGTCAAATGTCAGAACAATTATGTCGCCTAACTAGTCAGGCTGTTATCTGGGGATCTTCACAGTGACTGGGTGTGGAGGAAGGAATCCTCCCTCCAAAGCCCTAGAGCTAGCCTCTGTGTTTTGTGTGGTTCCCTTTCTAGGAGAGAATGGCTGGCAGAGACACATACATCCCATGTGTGCTTTCCAAATCCTGACTCCCATTCTGCACTGGCTACGGAGGAATGGGCAGAATTTGGCACCCACAGTGGTTAGAAATGTCTAACAGAAATGACAGGATTAGCCTGGATCTGAAAAATGGAAGCTAGCATACTTGGGGAATAATATGAAATAGATATTTGATGAAAGGGAGACACTGGGACAGCAGTAGTACCAAGATAGCTCTTGGAATGTAAGTGAACAGTAAGGTAAGTAGGGGCTTGACATCTGATACAGAGGCAACAATACCCAATAGGTTAACTTGTGCATCGTTAGCCACTGCTCAAGGTAGGGGTTTATGGAGGTGCTCTGCTCCAGTGGGATCTCTTGAGGCATTATGCCTTACTCAGGCTGAATATCAGAGAACATTTCCTAACAAAGAACTCTATAAGCTGTGTAATAATCTCCCAAATTAATGGAGGTAGTGCGAGCAACTGGGACATTTGAAGAACTGGTCAAAGCACAGGAGAATATTATTATTAAATATATGCATTGCATTAGCACCTACAGGCCCCAGTCAGGAATCACATTTGGGGTAGGGACTCTTCATGAATTAAAAGGGTGGTCCCTGCCCCAAAGGGTAAGTAAAATGTAGGAAATAATCCTGCATTACCAAGATCCTTATCCAAATGCCACTGAAATCTTTCTATTAACTTCAATATGCTTTTGGATTGGACTCTCAGGGCAAAATCTGGTTCCACTGAAATCAAGGAGAGTTCTGTCATTGACTTTGATGGGGTAAGGATTTCACTCATGTCCTATTAGGTATTTTCCATCTTTATGTTATTCTATAAAGATAAAATCCATCCCTGAGCAGAGAGCCAGCACAAAGCCTACCCACCACTTAAGCATCACTGTAGCCTTCAAACTAGGGTGTAAGCAGGACACAAGTGGTGGTTGGGCCTTTTCTGGCCTTCTGACAAGTGGTGAATTTCACTTTGGCTGTGCCAGAGGGAATAAGTGGGGCATCTGTAGCATGATTTTCAAGCAAACAAAAATGGACCAAACTTTATCCACTCAATCCACAAATATATTTATTGTAGTGGCTTCTCTTTCACTAGATATACATTATTAAAGATGTAGTATCCCTTTCTCTTCATGACGTTCATAAAGCTGATTATAAAGTAGTAGATTCTTCCAGTAAAAAAGAAGAAGAAAACCCCCACGACTGTGAAAGACACATATTTCCGTGGTCTATTTTCTGTTCTTTATTAACTTAGCATTGTCTCCTACAAATACGATTTGTCAGTCACTGGAAGATTTGAAATGTAGATTTAAGTTACACATAATTATAAAAAGCATAGAACAGCATGCACCGTACCACTGTTTAGACCAGAAAACATTGTGTTGTCCCATAGCCAAGAGTGCTATACGAGCAAAGCACCACCACTTCTCCTTTAGGAACTTCAGTCTCTGAAGCTGCAGTTGCTTCCACTTCTTTTCCTTCTTTAACTTTCAACACCCTGCAGGTATTCCCCCTGGTATTTCTCATGAGTCTGGAACAAGTACTGGGGAACCCCAGGGTAATTCAGTTCAGATCCACCACAGGGTGCAAAACCTTAGATTCCTACTGGCTCTTGAAAAATGGTTTCCCTCCTGCCCCTCTCTGAATATTTATGTACAATATACAACGGGATACTTTGTCTTTGATTTAGACATCCCTCTTGTCTGATACTTTGCCTAAACAATACCTTGAAAAATATTTTACAGAGGAAGCAGGTTTTCATCCAGATGTCATTCATTATATTGCTATATTTTATACCTTATTAATAAGTATATACAAAATTTCTTAATTGCCTTTTGTCGATGCATGGCAGCATATAATGTAAGTTTTAAAGTATCCCTTTTTTAGATTTTTTTTTAATTCTTGGCTCATATCAGTCTCTTTAATAAACTATGATTGCCTGGAGAATATAGGAACTATTTGGAATGTTGTTTAAGGTTAAACAATAACTGATAGTATTGTCCATTTGTGGTTTGAATGGCTTGAGCATCTGTCATAGGGATCTGGTTGAGATAGCAGCATCATAAATCTAAAACAATCAGGTAAGGCCATTAGTGTACAGTGCTGATGGGTACTGGGTTCTGTTGTTTATCTTGGGCTTTTCTTTTCTTCGGCTGCATTTTGTTTTTGTTTTCCCGCTGTTCTCGGTTTTGTCTTCGGGATTCTCGGCCTTTGTTTTCCTGCCTTGTCTCCCTACTTTCTTCTTTGTTTGGCCTTTTCCCTTTCTCATCTCTATTTTTTTTCCCTGAAATAAAAATACATGGCACATTATAAGCAATACTCAGACCGTCCCAGTCTTTGAATCCCGTCTGTTTGCCAACAGCCTGAAAAATCGCCCTTTGATTACAAGCTCATGATGCTGAGGGTTAAAACAAAACATTAACCCAGTTGTCTGGAGAGCAATCATAGGTATCCATCTGTGAATCAGGTTATCAGGTAAAGTCCTGACCTAGGGTGAGATTCTCTACCCCCTGAGTTGAGCAAAGTGGCTGGAGTCTGGCCATAACCAGACAGTTGAGAATTCCTCTTATATGAGGGAAGTTCTTAGCTGGTACAAAGCTGGCATAGTTGGTTTCTATGCCAACTGCCCCATCAGCAGAGGTCATTGTGAGCATGGCAGAGTGACCTGCACTCCCTCAATTCTCATTTGGTGTATGCTCCAGCTGACATAAGATAAAGCACTCCCTAGAATGTGTGACAGGGCAAGGCCAGATGGCTATGGAAGAGTAGTGGGAGATAGATATATTAGCTCCAGGCTAAACAAATCTCTGGTACCAGGATAAGTGAAATGGCAGCTGCTCCAGGTCAATTAAGACACGTGGGGCCAATTAAGAACTTTCCAGAAGGAAGGGAGAAGGCTAAGTTGATTGGGACAGTTGAAGCCAATCAGGGGCTGGCTGAAACTAGTTAAAAGCCTCCCAGTCAGTCAGGTGGGTGTGCATGTCAGGAGCTGTGGGAGGAAGTTGTGCTGTTGGAGAGGCTGAGTAGTACACACCATATCAGGCACAAGGAAGGAGGCCCTTAGGTAAGGGTGAAGTGGAGCTTGAGGAAGTGAAGGCTGCTGCGGGGAAAGTAGCCCAGGGAATTGTACATGTCATGTTTCTGAAAGGTCAGTTACCATAGCTGATACTATTAGGGTTCCTGGGCTGGAGCCTGGAGTAGAGGGTGGGCCCGGGCTTCCCCCTCCCACCTTTGCTCCCTGATTAATCACTGAGACTGGGAGACAACAGAGACTGTGCAAGGAAGGATAACTTCTCCTCATCTCCCCTCCTGGCTTGTGATGAAAATGGCTCAGTAGACTGTGACCCTTGTCTCCAGAGAAAGAAGGGTTACGTGGAGGGTCACAGTGAGCCTCTGAGCCATTTTAGTCATAAGCTATAAGGGAGTGCGGAGCAGTTATCCTTCCTTGCACAGTCTCTGTTGTCTCCCAGTCTCAGTGATTAAACAGGGGGCAAAGGTGTGGGGGGAGCCCGGGCCCACCCTCTACTCTGGGCTCCAGCCCAGGGACCCTAATAGTATCAGCTATGGTAGCTGACCTTTTAGAAACATGACATGTACAATTCCCTGGGCTACTTCCCCCACAGCAGCCCTCACTTCCTCAAGCTCCACTTCACCCTTCCCTCAGGGCCTCCTTCCTTGTGCCTGATATGGTGTGTATTACTCAGCCTCTCCAACCGCACAACTTCTTCCCACAGCTCCTGACATGCACCCTCACCTGACTGACTGGGAGGCTTTTAACTAGTTTCAGCCAGCCCCTGGTTGGCTTCAGGTGTCCCAATCAACCTAGCCTTCTCCCTGCCTTCTGGAAAGTTCTTAATTGGCCCCATGTGTCTTAATTGACCTGGAGCAGCTGCCATTTCACTTATCCTGGTACCAGGGATTTGTTTAGCCTGGAGCTAATATATCTATCTCCCACTACTCTTCCATAGCCATCTGGCCTTGCCCCGTCACAGATGCTATAACTTATACCTGAGCCAGGAATCTGAGCAAATGTGGCTAATAAATCATGGAGCTGTAACTGGCTCCCTGCTTACTCCCCATCTCTGTCCCAGAGCTCTGCTCAGCACAGGAGAATATCTGGGATCCACAGTCTTAAAATTCTCCCTCTCCTGCAGAGGATTTCCTTCCCTGCAGGGAGAACTCCCTTGAATAATATTGACTCCAGCACTGGTATGTGACCATAATATGAGAAAATATTAACGTCTTAAGTGCTGAACCTTTTACCCATTGATACAAACCTGATGAATTCAATCACTTTACTTTATTTCCTTAAATATCTCTGAGGGTAGAATTCTGAGGCTTTTGCTACCATCGAGGCTCTCTTGAGTAAAGTTTCTGTTCCCTTAAAGAATATTTAAAGATTGCTATTTCTGTGGATTATACATGCAATGCATTTATTCTGCTATTTCTTAGGTTTACGTTAGAAACTGCACCACATATGAAATACTGACAGTTAAACTTGGCTTTACGCACAAACTTAAAGCTGAGTGGGTTTTTTGTATGTGAGAATTGGTCCATATACTGAACCCTATCAATCAGTGAAATTTACTCATATGCAGAAGAATCCCAGGTATGCTTCAAAATACTATTTTAACGGAGGTGTAAGTAGCATATGGGCCTTGTTCTAGCTCCCTACGCAAGGGATAGTTTCACTGTTTGTGCAGTATTGAGAAACACCTAGTTAACGGTTTTATGGCACCATGGCAAATATTGTATGCTGAAAACAACAATCACTGCTTATTACAGCAAAAAAATACTTTAGTCCACGTCTCATAATTGTATATCATCAGAAATACCCTGGGTTTCCTAACATATGTATCTGGAAACAGAGTCAACCAAACCTGGTTCCTAGGTAATAGATCTCTGTGTTGTCTGCAATGGAGAGGGTGACCAATATAGGAAACCAAGTCCAGCCCAGACATGAAAATAATGGTGAGAGTCTCTGGTAACTTGTGGGGGATTGAAAGCCAGTTCAGGATGGAGGAAGGGAATAGTTTCAGTTTAAGGAAAGATGAGAGAAGAAGGTCAGGGATGTTAGACTAAGGGAGGAGGAGACAGAACAGCATGAAGGGTTTCTTGGAGATTGGGGAGAGAGGCAAGGAGTAAGGCTAGAGAATGAAGCAGTGGGGGTATGTTGTAGCCCATGCTTGATGCATAGCCTTTTAGTCAGGGGTATTTTTAGTAAAAGTCATGGAGAGGTCACAGGCAATAAACAAAAAATCATGGCCCGTGACCTGTCCATGACCTTTACTATAAATACAATGACTAAATCTTGTCTGGGTGGCCCTGGGGTGCCACTGCTCGGGGGGCTCCCAGTGGGGTGCTGCTCTAGAAGCCCTCTGTAGTGTGGCTGCTATGGGGAGGCCTGGGGCCAGCACCCACGGGCCACTGCTGAGGTGGTCCCTGGGGATAGCCACACTGGCCACTTCTCGGGCAGTCCCCAGGCCAGCTGCCTGGGGCCACCCAAGTAGCGGCTGGTGCAGCTGGCCACGGGCTGCTCCAGCAGCGGCTGGTGCGGCTGGCTGTTGGGCTGCTACAGAAGTCATGAAGATCGCGGAAAGTCACACAGCTTTATGCATAGTTTCCTGGCTTGTTTCCCAACCAGTCCATTCGTGACCAGTTCTAGCTGATAATAGATTCAGATGAAAGTTAGGGTATTTACACTTCCTAAGTTAAATATGGATGAATAACTGAGTCTCTCTTCTATTACTTCAGAAACTTGAAATATTGCTTTGCTTTTAATCCAAAATTACTCCAATGATTATAGATGGCTAGACAAAACAAATATACAACCCCATTAGCAGCAGGTGCTCCGTGAATGGCAGATCAGCACACAGTGTGAAGGGCAGCAGAAATGAAATGACGACTTGTGGAATGTGTGCCCAGTTCTCAGAGAGAGAAGTCTGAAAGTGTTGGATTACATACCATTTCCATGCTGAGTTCCTTTCTGGAGGTGAACATGCATAAAGCCCAGTTCTAATATTATATATCTATATATCAGTGACCATTTTGAATTCAGTTCCAAACCTCTGTGAAAACTATTGACCCCAAATGAAATGTTATTTTGATTCCAGACGTTCAATATTTGACATTGTTTACTTGGTGATGGTCCACTATTGTACAATGGTCCAAAGGTGATGGTCCAATATTGTGACCTCCTAACCGCAATGCTTTGGACACATTGGAAAGGCACTCCCTCCCCTCCTCTTCAGTCACTGATTGATTTGGAATGTTTTTAGCTGCTCATGACAACTCACTGATCTAGCCCTGGGACTTTTTTTTAAAAAAAAAGCAAACTGATGTAATTATTACTTAAGATGGGCAGAGATATTTTTGGAAAGAACTTGAAACTCAGTAATATTCCTGTTACCCAAAGAATGAGGATTTGGTCTGAGAAGTGCTCTAAAGTAACAGCATGAGTTTACTGTGCAACATATTGGTCTTGCAGAACACTGAATTAAACAAAAATCGAGGGGGGAAGGGGTGTGGCTGGCCCTGTAGGACGCACAAGAGGAGTAAGGGGCACATGGAGCATCTTCCCTCTTGTGCTGCTGTGGAAGGGCTTGGCACAATCCCAGTGGAGAGTGCTTCACTAGCTACCCTATGGGCTGGTCTACACTAGAAAGTTAGGTTGATCCAGCTATGTTGCTCAGGAGTGTTAAAAAAAATCACATGCCTGGGAGATGTAGTTAAGCTGACCTAAGCCCTAGTGTAGACAGTGCTAGGTTAATGGAAGAATTCTTCCCTTGACTTAGCTATCTCCTCTCAAGGGGGTGGATTTACTACAGCAGCTGTAGCGTTTCTAATGTAGACAGTGCCTAAAGCTGGCTGGATGTGGAGGGGAATCTACTAGAAGGGTGGTAGAGCTGCTGCGTCAGCATGGACTCTGCAGGAGCACTATGAGAAAAATCAGCTGAGCCAGTCAGTTACACCTGGAGGGTCTTTCTGCAGCTCAGCCACTCCACTCACCCCTCCAGAGTAGGGAATTGCTTAAAAACTACAATCCAACCTTAATGGGTTACACCAAAGCCAGTGTTGGCAGTGACTGAGAACAAACTGCACTGATGCCCCTTAGCACAAAGTGGGGCAGATTGCTGGGCCCAGCCAACCTGCACTTGTTGAAGGACTCAAGGGGAGGGAGAAGGTGGATCTAAGATAACTTCCTGCTCCCCAGTCATTGGCCTGACTAGGAGCTGCAGCAATTCCCACCGTAATATAAGAGTTTATCTAAATTAAGCTGGCTAGAGCAATCCTTTAGAGACTAAGCCATCGTCCCTGGGCAGAGAAATTTCAATGGAAACATAATACATCAGAATTCACAGTTCCACCAAAATCAGAACACTTTGTGAAATGGAGTCAATTTCATTGGAATTTCATTTCAGAAGAAAATTTGAAAAAAAAAAGTTCCACCAATATCAAACCAGTCTCTTTTGGAATATTTGGAATAAACTGTTTTGATTTTTGCTTTAAAATGACTTTCTTTTGAATGTTTTCATTTATTTTGCATTATATTATATATTTTAAAATACAAAATCAAAAATCAAAATCAAAATGAAATGATTTTGTCAAAACAAAAAACATTGAAATCAACCCAAACCAAATTTTTGGGGGGAATTTTCATTGGTGGCAATTTTGAAGTTTTCAGGTTTCACTCCGATTCAGAACAGAGGCAAATTTGGAAATTCTTTACAAAATGGAATTTCCATCCTCTGCACAGCAAGAGATTTCTGGACTCTGTAGGACCCTTAAAACTTGTTTTGCATTTCAAATGGCGTCCTCTGCATAGTTCTGCACCTGAAGCTTTTAACACAGCCTACCACAAATGGCCACATATTGCCACCTTTTGCGAAGGAGCCTCTGCTCTAGAATGTTGCATTCTGCTGCTCTGGAAAAACAATTCAACCAAAAAAAAGTAATCTTTGCAGTTTTTGTACAGCAGACACTAATCTTTCATCATGCAGTGCTGGTTCATTAGCTCCTTTAACTACTCTTTTTATAAACATGTATATAATGGTGTTACTTTGTTTCCATCCTCTGTGGGGTATAGATTCTTGCGGCAATTGAAGGTTAGGGGGAGAAGGGGAAAGTTAGTCCTCCCTTAGTTTTCCACTAGGAATTGGGAGGAGTTTGAGTTGAATTCTACTGTGAATGCCTCTTGCTGCTTGTTGCCCTTCTCTTCACTTCCCTAACCCTTTCCCTCCCCCCCTTCCCAAACTCCCCCCTTCCCACTTAGTCACATTGGCAGCGGCTGGGATTGATATTTGGAGACTTATTTAGTAAAATACAAGTTGATGCCTTTTGCTGCATTCTCACACTGACAAGGAACAAGAACAATAGCTTCTCTGTTCTGTCTGAACATCCTGTGACACTTTTGGTGAAAACAAGACTTTTATGCCAGAGAAAAAAAATTCCTCCCCAGATATTATGTAATTTACTATGCACTGTCCTCCAGCCCAGAAGTGGTGGCATTGCATTAAAGCTTTGTGGTATAGCTGCAAAGTGCTTAAGGGATTCTATGAAACAAAAGATGCTATATGAAATATATTGTCTTTATAGATGGCATGCACAGCTTTCTGTATTATTGCTCTAAATATGGCACCTATTTGCATCTAAAGAAAAACAAAATGCAAGGAAGAAAGAAAACTTAATGTTGAATAATGATGTAAATTAAAATGAATAATAAAACCCATAAGAAAATGTTCAATTTCTGGTATGCAGATTATTTCATTGTACAGAAACTCCCATGATGCATTAAGAAAGAGTGGCCTAGAGGACAGGACATTACACTAGTAATCATTAGAATTCAGTTCTTTTCCTGGCTCTCACCTAAACTTACTGTGGGGCACTAGATGAATCATTTAACCTTTTTGTGCCTTTCTTTTCCTTTTTCTAAGATGGGGATAATAATGCTTACCACCTTTGTAAAGCACTTAAGATCCAGGGATAAATAGTATTATATGTATACTAAATAATATTATCTCTTTAAGAAGTTACACTGGTTCTTGCAAGCAGCTGGTGTAACATCTGACAGATTGATAGGTTTCAGAGTAGCAGCCGTGTTATGGCTCCGGTAAGCTGAAATTTCCTGATGAATGGCATGCCTGTATCTACCTATTGGCTCATTTTGCATACGTAACTTAGATAATGACAGGTTTCAGAGTAGCAGCCGTGTTAGTCTGTATTCGCAAAAAGAAAAGGAGTACTTGTGGCACCTTAGAGACTAACAAATTTATTAGAGCATAAGCTTTCGTGAGCTACAGCTCACTTCATCGGATGCATTCATCCGATGAAGTGAGCTGTAGCTCACGAAAGCTTATGCTCTAATAAATTTGTTAGTCTCTAAGGTGCCACAAGTACTCCTTTTCTTTTTGTAACTTACATAGAAACTCTCCCTTTTAAAAAGTTTTCACAGCTCTTTCAAAATTACATATACATGTTTGCATTTATATACAAATTGTGAAAGGAAGATAGAGTGAAATAAAAGGAGCATCCACTCTAAAATACTAGGGCTCAAATGTGTGTGTGTGTGTGTGTGTGTTTGTGTGTGTGTGTGAATAATAATTTGCTGTTCCACAGAGAACTGCTTTGATTAATCAAGTATTTGTATTACACTTTCTTTGGTGAACTACAAGTAAAATTCCACTGGGGGGCACTTTTGAGCTTTCCTCGGTCATTCTTCTGGCTGCTCAAAGGAAGAGTTTTTATGTTGTAAAAAGAGGAATTTACACTGTAAAAAGGAGAATAATCCTGTTACTCCTGGGGGGAGGGGGGTCCCTCCAGGCCAGGGTTGAAACAAGTAGGCATGGTAGTATAGAGGAAGCTTATTTGCCTAAACTATATCTGCTCTTGGATTAAATTGAGGACTTTAGTTTCAAATACTTCCAATCCAGAACCCTTTCCCATCATTATATTCACTATTATATTTCATTTTCTATTTAGTACTGTATGTATATTGGGTCAGTTTTATAACTCCAGTAAGAGGATATGAGTGGTGGTGTATTGTGCTGGGACATACTGATATCACCACTTCCCAGCTAGTTGCAGCACTCTGCTGTAGCAAGTTGGCCTTACCACAACATAGCTTGGTATGTCTTATTGGTTAATAAATCCATTTGATGAAAACAAGGAGAATAAATAACTGTAATTAGAGCTGGTTGAAAATTTTCTAAAAACAACATTTTTCCATCTGAAAATGCCAGTTCATCAACATCTACAAAAGTTCTGCAGAGTAGCTATTATGGAATAAAAGGAAAAGGAGTACTTGTGGCACCTTAGAGACTAACAAAATTTGTTAGTCTCTAAGGTGCCACAAGTACTCCTTTTCTTTTTGCGAATACAGACTAACACGGCTGCTACTCTGAAACCTGGAATAAAAGGAGTTTTAGTCCAGAATAGTTTATTCCAGAATAGCTACTCTGATCCATTTCCCCATGTAGATTATTATTACTACTAATAAATGACTTTGTATAGTGAAGTAATAAGCTACCAATTTGAGAAGTACTTCAGACTGAATTCTGATGGTGAAATTGAGCATACACTATGTATCTGCTTACACAACAGATCTTACTGTTTGAAGGCACTGTGTTTTTGTAAATCTAATTTGTAATCCATGTTTTAAGAAATCCCTAAACATATATTTATATAATCCACATCTGAAAACATCTTTAAATATGTAGCCCATAATAGATTGTTCCAGAGAAGGGTTTACATTATTCCATCCACTGTTGTGCTTTCAGGTGGTAAATATTTTCATTTCCTGAGGGGAAAGTGAGTGGGACTGGTATTTTAAATACCATTTAAGAAAATGCCCCACACCAAAAACATCAAGGCTGACACAAGCAAACTAAGCAATTCAGGTTCCAAAGATGGAAACTTGACTATCCTCTATTCCTGTCCTGTTGTACTCACCTGTAATTACTACAGGCGACTCAGAGCACTTGATGGGCTAAAATACCTAAACACAACAGGAAGCATTAGGGATAGAATTTCATCCTTTGAACTGCCTTCCTGTGGTGGTTGTGTCTCAGATCTAGGTGTCCACTATCAGGGTTATTCCTCTGTAAGAGTATTGAAGCTCCAGGGGCTGCACCCTCAGCTGGAGGACCTGGACCTATGAATTTCAACTGACTGAGTTTTCATGGAATTCTTCTATGTTAGGGATAAAGTTCTCTCTCTCAATGAAGAGGCTTGGATGCTATCCTCTAAGCCTGCAGATTCCCTGCAACCTGTTTAAATCTGGGGGGGATTCATCACAAGTAAGGACATCTGAGCACAGACATTTACTTCTGCACTGCTGCCCCATCCTCTCCTCCCCAGCTCCCTGTAGGACTTGGTCTGTAAAGTTCCTGCAAGAACTGCTGCTAGGAGCTCCTTGACTGTGGCTGCCCCTGAAGACCTCCTCAAGGGGTATTCCATGTCACAGGGGGGAATTCATGCAAGATACAGCAAAGCACTGTTCAATAGAGCACTGAAGCACATGGGTAACTTTAAGCAAGCGAATAAATAACCTCATTTACTTCAGTGGGACTGCTCGTGGGCATAAAGTAATACACATATCTAGGTAATTGGTTGGATCAGAGGTAGAACTGTTTCAAGGTGCTGTTGCTTGATATCTCCAAAGTTACCGGATAGTATGAGTGCAGGATTTAATTTTGTGTAACATTTGCCAATTAATCATCCAATAGCACAAACCATTCTTTTATGCTTGTCCATGAGCACAGTTGTTAAACTTGTAACTCTGTCTTAACTTATGTAGAATCCTTCTACTTTCATAGAAGGAGTTAAAAAATTAATCATGGGAAAATATCATAAGGATAGGCGAAAGAATGTGTGCTGTGAATTCAATCAGGAATTCCCAGTGGAGAAAATTGAGACTGGAAGAGCCAACCTCTCAAAAATCTTTACTGCCAATTATTGCTTGTTCCTGGGTCAGTTTCCAGTCACCTACAGTCCATTAATGCAATATTATGTAAATTCCTAGGTCCCTTCTCATTTCCAGGAAGCATGACCCATTTTCTGTAACAGTGAAACTATAAATTATACGCCCATTGAAATTCACAAATGTCTGCCAAAAAAAAAAAACAATATTAAGGACTCCTGTCCCAATGATCCTATGCAATCCAAAAGAGATCATCCTTTCATTCACAAACCATTAACAAATGACTCATCTATTCAGCGCCTTCAAAGTTTAAACAGCTCAACTTTCTCTTCAGTGATCATTTTATTCCAAGTTATGTGTTATTCCTTGTCAAATAATGGGACTGTCAATTCACCACATTCATAACTATTGATTATTGCAGGTTCTTCCCAGATTGGCTACACAGAAGTTTCTTGTTCATTGTTGGATTGATGTGATTTGTGACAGAGCTGTATGCTCTCAATAAGGCCTTTACATAAAAACCAAATAAGTCTACTTATTAATATAATCCAACAAAAAAAAGTAAACAAAGCAATTGCTCTTGAGATTGTTAGCATAATATACTCACACAAGATTAATGAGAAAGCAAAGATAGAAACAACAGTCAGTGGGGCACCTCTGAAGGCCATGAATCAGTTGACATCATTTCAGGAGCCCAATGTACCCCAAATTTAAGGAACTAAATCAGATCTTTTATACCCCCTCCTTTATGTAATTATTCAGATAAATAACCATATGTGCCCATGTTCCATGACCATTTTTGTCAGGTTTGTACCTGCCCATTATCCATAAGTGACATTCCAGATCATGCTTCCAATCACTAATCTAAGCGTTTGCATCCATCACCTTCTTAATACATCCTATATGACAACATGGTCTAACTGTCTAGTTACAATATTGCAAAAGCCCCTGCCCCCAACTGTCCCCCTATTTCAAGATAACCTTTTGCAAGCTTGTGGTGTACCTGTGCAGTCACTTGCTTGTTACACAGAATGTGAAGGCACACTTCATATACTAGGGATAAGCCCTTGGGCCTTGCTTGGTTCACTTAAAATAAATCCTTAGCATGAACATATCACACTAGGCCTCGGACTAATAAAACAGGCCTTTGTCATAGCAATGCCTAACAACACAATTAGTTGTGTTTGCCGGCTTGCCCCCAGCTAGGGTGACCAGATAGCAAGTGTGAAAAATTGGGATACTTTTTTTCAGGGGGGCAGGGCATAGTTGCGTATATAAAATAAAGCCCCTAATATCGAGACAGTCCCTATAATATTGGGACATCTGGTCACCCTACGCCCAGCATGTTTCAAGCAATTCAAACCTATCAATATTATGTCCCTTTGTGTGACATTACCAAAGGTGTGACTAGGTCAACCTAACCACTAGAAATGTTGATGAAGAGAACACATGAATGTCACAGTTTATGAATTACCCACATATTAAATGGTTCAGCATGTTGTGTGTTTCTCACGCTTATTTAAATCGCTCTTAAAGCCGCATTTATTGCTGAAGTGGCTCTTGGGCAAAAATTTTAAAGTGCCTAATTGACTTAGGAGCCTAAGTCACGCTGACTTTCAATGAGACTTAGGCTCCTAAGTTACTTAAGCACTTGTGAAAGTGGGACTTAGACTCCTAAGTCACTTATGTGCCTTTGAATATTTTGCCCCTTGTCTTCTTTGTCTAGCTTTTGGGCTAAATCATCCCTTCGACGTCATGGCCATGCAGGAATGTTAGAGGGAATAAGGACATTGGGACTGAGCAGGCAGGAATCATCAGACACTGCACACCAACTACTCACTACCCCAAGCAGGTGGGTAGGAAGGGGCGGAGAGTGGGGGGAACCTTGGCTTAGCTGAGCCATTGCATGAAGTGTCAATTTGCTGCTGCTATAAGCAAGCAGCAAGTTACTATAGTGCTCAAGTGACCAGGATGCAGGGAGGGAATTGTTTTTCTCAGGCATAATTCCTTCCCTGTGCTGCTTGTGGGCTGGCGCAGCTATACCCCCTCTTTATGGACAGGGCTCACTGCAAAGGCACAATCTAATCCTAAAATCATAAGCTCTTTGGAGTAGACTGTCTGGATATTTCCATCTTGTGAAGTCGCACACACACACTGTCAGAATTTTAAAAATAATAAATAGTACCTTCTTGTCAAGTACTCAGTTAGTGGTGGCAGACTTCTATGTCTACTTGTGTTTTCCTCTATCTACATTTTATTGCCATATGTTGATCTGCACACTAGAGCATTCGGGGGCCTGTATTATTTTGCATGTGTATGCTGAGACAAGTGAATGTGTTAGCTCCCCTTCTTTGGCTCATGACTAATGGTATGATGACAATAGCAATTTTATATTTACGTAAAAGGTGGCATAAATTAGACATAAATTCATTTAGGGTGGATCCACTGCATAACCATTTTTAAGCCTAATGGAATTATATGAAAACACAACTTTTTTTAAAAAACGGAGATATGTGTTATTGGCACAAAAGCCCACACCCTACTGTGGTTTTAAAGTATTAGCAGGAATCTGTAATAGCTTATTCTATTGTTTCAGGCAAGAATAATCCAAGCCTCCCATTAGCCTTGCTTGAGGTCATGGATATTGCCCTTTCCAGAGACTTAGTTCAGTGGATGCAGGCATTTGAGCAAACCAGAAATGAAAATGTGATGCTGCATTATGTCAGAACTGCATGTTTAGTCTGCCTTTCTAGAAATAATCAGGAAAAGTTATACATGATAAGAGACAGATGCTACTGCCTCAGCAGATATTTGAACTCTTTCTAGTACAATACTAAAAAGGAGAAACAACCAAAGAAACTTTTGTTCATTTAGATTTATCAAATTTGTAATCAAATAATTAAGTGAGGGATGAACAATGGCAGTTCTTTAAAAAAAACTTTTGATTTAAAATAATTGCAATAAACCAGTGTGTAAATTCTTGGAATATCCATCCAACAATTTCCAATGCATCTGTAAACATGGAGTGCTGTAGCACCAACTGTATGCTATTTCCCAAATTGACTATGGGCCTGGCATGGGTATGTGTCAAGTACCGTTAGTTGGTGGAGGACCTGATCTTTAAGGCAAACCCTTAAGCTTGTTCCAGTCCCAGAGAAGTCATCAGATCCTGTTGCATGAGTGGGGGCTTAATTTAGGACTGATGGTATATATGCTTGATATATGATGATTAAACTTTGATAGAATTTGTATCTCAGATCCTCAGGTGTGCCAGAGTTGGTGCAAAGGCAGGAGGGGGTGGGGGGGAGGTGGCTTTCCACCAACTTTCTGTTCCTAGTGCAAATTCAGAGCAGTTTAAAGTCTGTTCTACATTGTACTTGTTTGTAATGGCCCTTTGAGGCTGCTACAAAGGGGGGCAGAAGGACACTCTAGAATGAAAAACACTCCAGCCACCCCTCTTTCTGTTCCCAACATGCCCCCTAAACCAAGGGGACTGGGAATGCATAGTGTGGAGCTGGCTACACTGGCTTTATGACACTTGGAAACTTTGGGCTCATTTACACTGGGAAATAGCCTCAGCATAACTACATTCTTGGAGTGTGAAAAATCCACACCCCCAGCAATATAGTTAAGCCGACCTAACCCTGATGTAGACAGCACTAGGTCAACAGAGAATTCTTCTGTCAACTAGGTACCGCCTCCTGGGGAGGTGGATTACCTACACTGATGGGAGAATGCCTTGTGTCGGCAGAGGTAGTGTCTACACTGAAGTGCTACAATGGCACAACTTTTGCCACAGCAGCATTTCAAGCATTTACAAGCCCTTTGTGCAATTTTCCTTATCCAAAGGGGAACCTCTGTTGCTCACGTTAGAGTGCCACAGAGCAGATTGATCAGGATAAGTCTTTGGCTGTCTCATTGGGGGTCAGTCGTTTGGTCTTCTAAGCTAATTTGTTTGCTCTCTCACATCAAATGTAGCACATGCTGATAGGTGGCTGGCTGACTTCCAGTATACCAATACAATCTGACTGATTTATCACTAGTCACCCAGTCTTCAATGCCTAATAGATTCTGGGAAAACCGTCCTCTGATGGACACCTTCATTAAAATATCAGTTCAGGACTCACGTGGGTTTTGTTAAATAGTAGACTATTTAAACCCACAAGGAGCCAAATGCTGCCCTCTGTTACACTTGTGCAAACCCAATGATGTCACTGATGTAAACACATGAGGAATTTTTCTGGTGGTTCTTTTCAGAAATGGTGAAGAGAGAAGTGGGACAGTTTTTCTCTCTCCCTCCTCCACCAAAATGAGTAAAATATTAGACTGGCTGGAAACACGCATTTCTGTTCTGAGGGAGATTCTGAAATAAAACAAAAGCATTCCAAAATGGAATGAAAGTTGAAACAGGAATTCTGGAACAGGAATTCTGAGATTTCATTTAGAAAGTCAAAGCAGCATTTCTACATTTTCAAAAATATTTATGAGGCTCTCTAAGCTGTCTGGAGCCCCAGCAACCCACCAAGCAGTGAGCTGAGCAGCACAGGGAACCTGGGAGCCAGGGAGCCAGAGCTCCCAGACTGCTGAGCAGCCAGGAGCCTGGAATTGCTGGATCCTTGACAGTCCACCTGGCAGGCTGGGACTTTGGGAGTCCTAGCTGATGAGGAGCTGTGACTGGGGTTCCCAGACTCTTGGCTCCCCGTCCGCTCGCCAGGCCAGCTGCCGAGGAACCAGGAGAGCTGGCAGGAAACCAGGTAGGCTTCTGATGGAAACTGGCAAGAAGGTTTAGAAATTTGCCTGGATTCTGCTGGAATTTAATCAAAATCAACACATTCCTGTGGAATGTTTCGATTTTGATTAATTGGCATTTTCCAGTGGAAAACTGCACCCTGGGGAAATTTCTAACCAGCTCTATAAAATAGAGAGACTAACATTTTAACAGTTAGGATCATACACCATATTTTTTTTCTTGTCTTTGGGCCGATTTTCTGCCTTCCCTGAAACCTGGATTGACTTTTCTGAAGCCAGCGGTTTTTGTCTATGCCCTCAAAAAGGTGATATTTCTTATGTAATAAGTAGCTTTTGTCTTTCTTTTCTGAAGTCTCTAGATTGCTAGTTTTCTCTTTTCTCTTCCTCTCCTTTTTAGCTCTGCCCTCGTCTTCTTGCTGCATTCTACTCTACTTCCCCGTTCTGCTACTACCTCTCCTTTTATACTATCCTCTTTTACATATTTACTCCTTTTTTCTTCTCCCAAATGTTACTTCCTGCATTCAACATTAGTAGAAGTTCTAGGGTCAAAATTCTTCAAAGACTTATGGGGTAAAATTTTCAAGAACACCTAAAAGACTTACGAGCCTAAGTGTTAGAGTCATTTTACCCACCCCCCTCTAATGGAACAGTATACCATGCTATCCTGACGGATATTATTCATGAAACTTTGGATCTGGATTTTTTGCACTCGGATGGAAGTCTGCAACCTGAAATGAACCGAAGATACTAAGTGAATTTCCTAAATGTAGGGTTTATCCAGGATTTTTCAAGTTTATTCCAAGCAGTGGGTCTAAAGCTGTTTGTAATAACAGCGTTTGTACACTGAAATTAGCAGCAAGCTTTTATGAACAGACCATAGTGGAATGTAAAGAATGAATACTTTCATTCATCCAAATAATAACATAAAAATCCAGTCCAGTTTATTTAATATTGTACTGGACATTTAACACCATGTCCCTTAGACCTGTTCTGAGCAGGCTGAGCTGAAACACGTCTGGTGTTTCACACCACTAGCACTGCCACCAGTGGATGGTAGAATGGTAGATGGTAGTGCAAAGGTAGGAGATTCCCTCCAAAGACTAGTATAGGCCTAAGGGTTTGTCCACTACCTAGCAGTAGGGCACCGTAATCCTGAGTGAGGCTTCGGGGTATTACTGCAATACAAATGAAGTATTGTTGTTACTTTATGTCTTTATCCTTAGAAGCACAACAAAGGAGTATACAGGGCAAGAAATGGGAGAATGTTCACAGCAACGTAAGCATGGCCATACTGGATCAGACCTTGGTACAGCTTGACCATTAAATGGCTCATACCGGAGCTTCAGGGAGAGTGTACAGAACAGGGTAGTTGAAGTGATCCACCAATCTTCCACTTCTGACTTCTGGTAGTCAGGGGTATAGGGTTGCCCCGAGCATGAGATTACATCCCTGACTATTAGCCAAGATGGATCTATCCTCCAGGAACTTATCCAGTCCTTTTTTGAACCCAGTAATATTTTTGGCCACCACAACATCATCCCATGGCAATCAGTTCCACAAATTAGTTGTGCGTTGTATGCGTTCCCTTTTATTGTATTAAGCCTGCTACCTATTAATTTCATTGGGTCACCCATGTTTTTGTACTGCTGAATACAGTAGTTGAATTCTTCTTGCAGCCCATGTATACCAGTCCAAAAACTGTTACTTGAACCAGTTTAAAACCAAGCCAAGCTAACTCAATTTTAAGCAAAGTTTGCTCACTGTCCATCTGTAAACAAAAGCATTTTCAATCCAGGTTTGAAACTGCTATGTGTAGCCCATAAGGCTATCTTGGCTTTATTATATTCATTGTTTTTACATTATATGCAGCGGTAATGCAAAGAACCTACAGGCCTGTATCCTGTAAGACATTAGTTTCAGCAAGTTAGCGTAAGGTTGAGGCCTATGAACTTTGAACAGATAAATGGCCCAACGGGAAACCCCAAGTATTGGGAAGCTAAAAACAGAGTGTTTAAGGGGAATTTCTGACCACAAGAACAACCAACCACAAGAGTGTCCAAGAGTGCAGCCATAAAAATGTCATAGCAATAAACTGACGTGCAAAACAGCTATATCTGCAGATATCTAACCACAAGAGGGCCATGACAACGAATTGATGTATATGATAATAAGTTGAAATCATTGATATACTAACCTATAGGAGAAGGACACTTCAACATTAATAAGGTGAAGATATACAAATAGGGAAAAGGAAAAATACCCCTACTGAATATGCATCAAACATAGTGATGTCAACGTATCAAATATAAAAGCTGCATTCCAGCCTAGGGAAAGTAGGAGAAGGAGATGTAGTCCTTGGGAGGTGCCAGAATGATGGCCACTGGTGATGAGGGGGAAGGTGATGGTGATGGGGAAGATGATGGCTAGCATATCAAATTGTTCTGCAAGGAATGGTGTGGGTATATGGATGTGCAGATGTACATTCTGTAGTATCTCTATCTACATAACTGAGTTGGGGTGTTTGTGACTGTGTTAAATGTATTTATTAATAAACTATTTTTAAATATAGAAGAGTTCCTATAGTGTGAGTGTTGCTACTGTGCACATTGGGGTTCACAACTATATAATAATTTGAATAATACTGGGCCTGATCTTTGGACAAGAACCTATCAACCCTGGGGATTCTTAAGTAATCAATATAATATATATGTAATCTATAGACTTTGTTTCCCATCCCACTATTAAATGGACCTTAGGCCTAGTAATAAAGAGAAACCACTGACAATTCCCCCACATCTGAGTATATTAGCCTGTTACCTGATATCTTTGTTGCTACGTAGTGTACTGCACTGCCTGATCAGTTCATGTGGCCTCAAAGCCACAAATACACACCCTGTTGTTACCCTTTCGCCACTTGTGCATTTATTCTTTGCTTAGAAAGCTTACTGCAAAAGGAGGTGTCCCCACAGCCTTCACTCCTCAGCCCAAGCTCACCCTCTGAGCTTCTCCCCTACTTCCTGTTCCTCCCACTTATATCCTCCCAGTACTGAGCTAATTGCCCCAATAGCTCAACAATCATCACTGGAGGATCAGTAATCCCCAACAGCAATTGATTAATTGGCATCAATAAAGCCTGCATTCTTCCCAATGCTATAGGAACCTCAGTTACTGCTCAGGAACTCAGAGTGCTACTAATAGTGCCCTGTCACACACCTCCTCCTCCCCTTATTGCTCCTCTGGTTTTTTCTTGCCTCTGAAAGAGGTCTTCTTTGCTGTCAGTCCCCTGCCCTCGTTACAGAGTTGGGATTCTACTGGGGGTTCTTGTGCCTTTTGGGGCTGGCATTCCATGGACCATTGGTGAGGGACTCCCAGATTCCACACAAAAAAGGTACACCTAGAAGGTGGTTTCTCCACATCTCCATCTCAGCCCATTGGTCATCACACCAATCATATTCCACAGGTCTTTCCTCCAGATTATCTCTACCTTTGTGAATTGTCCCTCTAGAACTACAGTTTAGGGATTCCTCTCTTTCCCTGACTTATCTTGCCCCTGGTTCAGGACTGTTGGGGTAGATTCACTCACCAAGGCTTCTTTGTCAGGACCCAGCTCTCATTCTGGCTTGTTTTTAATACTATGCCTTGTCCAAGGCTTGTTCTTCCTGGGAGTCAACCAAGCTGCTGCCTCCCTTTGCCTCTAGGTATTCTTAATCTAGGATTCCCTGCCTCACCGCCTCCTTCTTGCATTTTTCTCCTCCCCCCAAGTCCTCCAATGTGTCGCATCTTTCTGAGCTTGTTACTATATATTTAGAGTTATCACACACTGGACCTGGAGGACTACCTGGAGGGTCTACACTCATGAGTTTTTTACATAGACCCGTTGGTTGGGGTCCTTCCCCCATCAGCTCTCCTTTTCCCATAAGGGGAATGGGGGTCCAGTCAGTTCCTAGAATTATTGAGGAAGGCAACAACTTTACTATGCCTACACTCTGCTATTTAAATGTTCCTCCTACTTCCAAGAGGATGACAGCCAGGGGGCTTTTCCCCTGTATACAATAAATCATTATCATTGCTCCTTCCTGTTGCCACTGAAGCTTAACCAGGAGGCTCCATACAAGGGAACACAGTTCCACTGAATCCACAATGTCCCTTGCTGTTCTTCAGCTGACTTTTGACAGGAATTGTTCTAATCCCAGGTCCCCTCTTTTACATCTGTCCACCCACAGAACTCTGCAAACCCTCAGTCCATGCAGGGCAGTATCTCTTTATGTGCCCTTTGTCCTCACACTGGTAGCAAGCTACTGCATGGGTAATTGGGATACCCTTGTTCATGGGTGCTGACTCCATGGGTGCTCTGGGGGTGGAGCATCCACAGGGAAAAATTAGTGGGTGTTCTGCACCAACCGGCAGCCAAGCTCCCATCCCCGCCTTCCTCCTTTCTCCCCCAGAGCACGCTGTGCCCTGCTCCTGCGCCTACCTCCCAACGTTTCCCGACTGCTGCCGCCAAACAGCTGTTTGCATGCTCCGGGACAGGGAGGAGGACCGGACACGTGGTGCGCTGGGGAGGAGGCGGGGAAGACGCGGGGCTGGGGCAGAGACTTTGGGGAAGGGGTTGGAATGGGGGCAGGGAAGGGGTGGGAAGAGGTGGGCCAGAGGCGGGGCCTCATGGAAGGGGTGGAGTGGGCGGGGCAGGGGCAGAAGGGGAGGTCGAGCACCCACGGAAAAGAGGGGAAGTCGGTGCCTATGCCCTTGTTCATCCTATGAATCCCCTTCCCAGGCTTCATTGCATGAGGTTCTTCAACCTTATTTCCACCCTATCCTTGAGCATAGGGGTACAGAGCTTTTTCTATGGAAAATCTGCCTCCACATATTCCTCTGTTAATTTTATTGCTGCCCCTAATGGTTCTGACAGATGTCTCCAGACCCAGAGCCATGTAGTCTCAGGGAGGCTCTCTGTAAACTCCAGAGTAATGGAGTCCATTAGGGCTTCAATGTCCTGGCTATCTGGCTGTAACCATAGAGTGTCCCAATCTGATGATTTCTGTGCAAAGACCCAGGGATGTATCCTTCAGTTCCTTCTTGCCACCCTAAATTTTCGGTGGCATTTCTCTGGTGACAGGCCCACCCTATGTAAAATAGCAGCCTTCAATTTATCATAATCTTTGGCATGGTGCTCACTCAAGGCCACATAGGACTCCTGAGCCTTGCTGGCCAGATAAGGGACTAGCCGAAGTTCCAACGCTCCTTTGTCCCATCTGGTGGTAATATCCACCCATTCAAAAGTTAGTAAAAAGGCATCAGGGTCATCCTCTGGGGCCATCTTACATAGTCCTAGGTCTACCATTTGATTTCCAGTCCCCAGGCTGTTGCTGTACCTGGGCCTATTGCTTGGTGAACTTCTGTAATGTTTGCTGCTGCTCCGCCTGTCAACCCAGAAGTTCTTGCCTCTCTACCTGCTAGGTTTTCAGCATCTCTTTTTGTTCTTCCACTAGCCAGTGCAACATATTGTCCATTGTGCATAGATCCCATGCCTTTGCTCAGGTCATCCCTCAAGTATCCTTCTCTCAGACAATGCTCCCAAACAAGCCCCTGCATCTCACAGGGTGCCTCTGTCCGCTACCCAGTGTACTGCACTCAAGTGTCAGTATTTCCCCAGCAGAAACTGATTGGTTGGCTTCAATTAAGCCTTCACTCTTCCCAGTGCTGCAGCAACCTTAGTGACCAGAGTGCCACCAATAATGCTCTGTCACACAGCTGCTTTTCCTAGGGGCAGGCACTGTGCCTACATTATTCCCTTATACACCAGTCTAACTCTTTTAGTCACCAGTGGCTAACAATAATAAATGATAATATTTTCCACAGGTATTTCACCCCAAAGTGTTTTGCAGGCTGTCTGCATACAACCCTTCCGATATGCAGACACCCTGGAGTAGGAATACGCCAACCATCTAATGCTCAGCACACTTCATGATAGTGAGAGGAATGGGACATTTTGGCCAAGAATTCCATACTCTTCAGCGAGTGCTATGGAAGTCTTTAATGTACAGGCAGAGCAGACAGAGGGTAACATTTTCAAAAGCTCCTAAGTCAGTTGGAAGCCACAATCAATTGGAGTTAGGCACCTAAATACTTTCAAAAATCTGGCCTGAAGTATCTAGCTAACTTTGGAAAATGTGACTTAAGACACTTATGCACTTTTGAAATGTTACCTAGGATTTTCATTTCCTAGGTGTCTTTCTAAAGATAACACCTTCCCTCTCCCCAGTAAACTGACAGATACTCAATGTATCTATCCTGAAAGGGTGAAGGGTTCAGTTGAACCTAATGGGATGAGAGTGATTTTCAGGGAGAAAATTTAGGCACCCTGGGGCCCTAATCCTGCAAAGTGATTCGTGCAGGTGGGTCCCTGTACTCATATGAAGGCCCATTTAAGTCAATGGAAAGCCATACAGGCACAAAGAGACTCCACTGACACAGTGCACCTTGCAGGGTTGGGGTCTACCATCTGAGCCAATTTCAGGTTTTGCTAAGTCTTAGGTTTGATGGTTTTAGTTTGGGTTAAGACCATTAGAAAGTAAAAAAATATATATTGCATTAGGGAGTATGGCTTTGGCCATGTGTGAACCATGTTAAAACACAGTATCCATGCTACCTCCCTGCCTTGGTTCCCTATCTCTAACACAGAGACAATGATACTTCCCTACCTTTGTAAAATGCTTTGAGATCTACAGATGACAGGGTGTGATTCAAAGCCCATTGAAGTCAATGAAAAGACTCTGACTGATTTCAGTTAATGTTGTATCAGGCCCCACAAGAAGACAAGTATCATTATTAAGTGAAGTAGGGAGCTCATGGTGCTCTTTTCCTGCTTGCTCATGCTTGATGGTAGTAGTGGCTGGATCACCAGCACTGGCATATTCCCCATGTACCCACACACCCACCAAACTGTTGAAGAAATAAAGTCAGTTCCTCTGGGTTTAAACTAAATCCTTATGGTTTAGCAATCCACATTTCTACTTAAGCAATAAACATCTGCCATTCATTAATATTAATTACAAATGGTCACTAGCGCATGGGATCCAAGTCCAGCAGCTGAGATTTTTCCAAATCTGACCTCATTAGAGTTTGTATAAAAAGTGTTCAGAAGGATCTTTCTAAGCTTGAAGCCAACAATAAGTGCAGTTTGCAGTGCACAGCATTTAGATTATGCACTTAGAACAAGAGCAACCCGAAAGGGTGATGGGAAATGGAGGAAGGGAAAGGGAAAGAAAATGAAGCCTGGGAGGGTATTCCTTCAAATGTTTAAACATTTTAGACCTTTATGTAGGCTAATAACAAGGAGAGGCATTGTCCATAATGACACTGTGCCATCCCTTGAACATAACTGTAAATGAAAGGTTGCATGAATTAAAGGTTGTGCATCTCATGTTTCAGGAATGTAGCTGTGTTTCATGTCTGAAGCCTCTTTTCCTTTTAAACAGTGTTCTTCAGATGACAAATGGTGGGTGAGAATTTCAGAAAGCAAATGGGTAAAAGTAAATACAAGTTTAAGAACAAAGTAGAGACATGAATATAGCTGTAAATCTTCCTACTGGGGCTACTGTTTGCCATAGATATCGGCTGAAATGTCACTAATGGCTGATTTCATTCTTTACCCAAAAAAACAATGGGACAAAAAACCTTCTATAGTTAATAATTAAAATCCACAGAGAGGGGGAATTAAAATCATGTACCGTATGCTTCACTTGTAGACAACTGGCTCATTATTTTGCTGTCATTCTCTATTGCAAGGAACTAATGGTGTGATTATTAACACTTATTTTTTGGAATATTTTATGAATCATGATTTCTGCACTCACTGAATTTTTAATCAATAATTAGTTCTTAGGGTTGTTTTTTCTTAAGTTCCAGCTAGTACAAAAAGTTATGTTAACAAACTTAAAAAAAATACTGAGAAATAAACATTATTTGTTGCAAACAATTTAAAAAGTAATTAAATTCTCCATGGCCGTAACATATATCAATATGCAAACACAGTGGGCCAGATCTTCAACTACTGTAAACTGACAATGGAGCTACACCAATTTATCCCACCAACCTCATTGAAACTCTTTGTGAAACACTGGCACACAGCCAAGTCCTGCGTGCATCCTACCATAGCGATCCTAGGTTTCCGAAGAGCTACAGAAAACTGAGCCAGACATGATAACTTGCTTCTCCATTTGCATGGACAAAGTGGAATGAGGGGGTGGGATACAGGGAGCTGATTATATGTCCCTGATTCAGGGTGGTCTGGCCCAAATGGGCAGAAGATCAGGCTCTACATTTAGTATTTGTGGCTCAAGCATGCTCTTCTGGAGAAGTCCTATAGAATTTAATAGGGATGAAAACAATGGAGTTCTATGGAAATTTAATAAGGCTCTGTAGAAATTATGATAATTACTTATAGTATTTCATAGGAATGTGTGTATGTATAATATATATATATTATACACACATATATATTTATCTATACTGATATTGACATATATATTTATAGAAATCAATCTATAGCATCTAGTATGCCCCTACTGTTGTATATAATTCCATAGGTTAGCTTAACAAATCTGTAGAAAGGTTTTTTACTCTCTATTAAATTCAAAGGAACTGTAAGGGTTTAATACAAAATTCCTGATTGTCAGATGAGCTGTGCTAAACTTCTCTCTCTCTCTCACTCACACACAAGCCAAATTTAAACTGCTACTCAGCTGTGACTTTCAGTAGATTAAATACTAAGGTATGTAGTGCATTCTTCATTGTTTGGAATCTTTAAATCAAGACTGGATGTCTTTCTAAAAGGTATGCTCAAACTCAACCACAAGTTGTTTGGCAAGCTTCAGGAATCACTGCATGACATTGATAGCCTGTGTTATGAAGCAAGACGGACTAAACAACCATAATGTTTCCTTCTGGCCATAAGACCTATGAATCTGTAGTAATATTTTTTGATGTTGACACCATGAGAATGCTCCCCATAGAGCTTTGTAATAAAAACTATAGCTGAAGGTATTTTCTTTTTAAAATCTGTGGGGAAGGTTCTTGGAAGCAAGGGGTGGGGTGCTGGCCTGTGCAAAGCAGGTGGAAGTTCTGGTGATGGAGCTGGGGTGGTTCATTGAGAAGATACAAGACCAGAGATGCAGAGAACTGAGTAGGAGGAACTGCCTGGGTGGGAATGAATAGACAATGATTCAGCAGGATGAGTAGGAACAGCAGCTGGAAAGTCTTTCTTTGTTTTCATTTTATAATAAAGGAATTTTGAAAATAACCCTGTAGAGCCTCATCCAAATCCCACTGACTTTTATGAGCTTTGGATCAGGCCGATCACAAATATGGCAAATTATACAACAGTGAGTACTATAGCTTTCCGTGATTTACACTGCCATAACAGCATTGCTATACATGGAAGTATTCCATGGACCAGGATTTAACTCTGATTAAACAGTGTTGTATGCGTCACCATTAAACTTGAGAACATCCACTGCCTCATTTACTCTGTGGCCAACATTTTCCAAATGTTTTGCATTCTTTGACCCTGTTTCTTAGATGTACTAGTGAATTTCTTTTCTCTCTCTCATGCTTCTTTCCAAGACCCAAAGATCAAAATGGGGAAGGGCCCAGGTTCATGCTAGTTAATCCTTCCTGCCAGCTTAGCCAGTTCCAGTTCCCTGCATCACCACTATATGGCAGTACTACCCAGGCAAGATAGACCTGTCTGCAGCACTCTGCTAGAGAGTGGAGAGGGGGTAAATTGGCAAGTTGCCCCTTTCTATTTTTGTGGCAGGGAGGAGGAGTTCAGAAGTGCTGATGATTATGGGCTGGCAGACAAGATGAAGGCAGAGGGGTAGGGGCTTGTGGTACAGCAGGTTGTTGTATTTTTCACCTTCTGTTTTCTCTTGCAGAGATGAGGCATCTAGGATAAAGTCCTCCGGGAACATAAGGGGGCACAATAAAGGTTCATTAATGGTAAGAAAAACAGTTTAATGAGTTCATTTATTTGACTTAGCGATGTGGGGAGGGTGGCTAGAGTGCAGTCAGCATTTCAACATGCAAACACTAACAGCTTTCTCTGAATTGTTCCCTTCACAGGAGCAGCCGACCACACACTTCATGTTTTTAAGTTTAAAAATGGTTTATGTCCTCGTTAACTAAATATCAAGGTTGTTTACTTGCAGTGAGTCCAGCACAATTTAGAGCATGTTCCAGAAGAGCTAAGGGCAGCCAAGTGACCCCGGCAACTGCTCTCTGTCCTGCCAGAACAAGGAAGAAAGGAAGAAGGCAAAGGAGAGAAGTTGGAAGAGGAAGATGTGAGTGTCTCCAAGAGGCACAGAGGCAGCAGCCAGCCAAGCAGTCTGATAGTCTAAGGCCCTTTTGAAAATCCCAGTGTTGTATAGTCACCCTTTGACCACAGACGTTTTCAGCTTGCCTAGGTGCATAGCATATGTTATCTTGTGCATACAGAATAGCTCAGCTGCATGTGCAAAGGGTCTTTGATAGTGTGGGCCTTTGAGTACAACATAATTGCCTAACCCTGGCTTGTCTCCCCTTTCCTCTTGGAGTTATTAAGCATAATGTGGAATTAATTTTCAGATAAGAAAAGAAGAGATAGCATAAAGGTCTAGTTGTTATGAGACATAGTTTTACTCTTTATTGGGCTCTTAGGGTCAGATTTTTAGGCACATAAAGATGCAGATAGCACCTAGCTGCAATTTTGAAAATCCTACTAGACATCTATCTGCATCTTTGGGTGCCTAAATTCCTTTAAAAACCTGGGGCTGAATGATGAAAAGGCACTGCAATCCATAAAGCTTGAGTTTGGCACCTAGGACCTATATACAAGGTATGTGGGGAGATAGGTGCCTTAGACTGTGATTCTCAGACACCAGCATGTTAGGCAAGAAACTGCCTAAGATAGCTAATGGGAGATACCAACAAGCAGGCTGTATGCTAAGATCCTCCCCTCTCTTGGAGATAGACAACTAACTTCAGGCTGCAGCCTATCTCCACATAGCAATTCACGGATTCATGGTGGTAGGCACCTTATAACTTTTAGAGCAGTTGCATAGGATGTTGGGCACCCAGGCTCAGTTACCACTCAGACAGAAGGGGAGAAAGAGCATGCACCTGCAAGGTAAGAGACTCCTGTTCAAATCCTAACTACTGAGCTATGGGATATTCTGCTATAGGACTTCCTTAACCTCTCTTGCTAAAGCTATTCTACTGTGGCTAAATAATAAAACAAAACAACAATTTAGAGCAGAGGGCCTGGACCCAGGGTCTCCAACTTCTTGGTGGGGACCCTACCACTAGGCTACCAAGTCATTCTCTCTTTCTCTGTCCCAATGATTATTTAAGTATTTAAGCCACAGTGGAACAGCTTCAACAGGACAGACTGAGGCAACCCCACGTCAGAAAATCCCATAGGTCAGTGGCAGGAGACCTGGGTTCAAAACCTTTCTCCCTCTCTGCCTAAGTAGAGGAATTGAACCTGGATTTCCTACTTCCCAGGCAACTCCTGTAACCAGTGGGCTAAAATGTATAAGGCATGCTGTTGCTCCTCCTCCTCCAGCTGAGTTCTGAATGGAACCTGATCCTATAGACAGCTGCTGGGTTGGGCCATGTATGTGTCTTAAATGTCTGAATGCCCGTCTTTCTGAACTGCTCTGGGCTTTAGGTGGGACATAGGTGTCCAGATGCTTTGGGTATGTCTGCACTGCAATAAAAGACTCCTAGATGGCCCATGTCAGCTGATTTTGGCTGGCGGGGACCAGGCTGCAGGGCTATAAAATTGCATATAGACGTTCAGGCTAGGGTGACCCCCCGATCCCGAAATGAGTGGGGCAGTCGCGAAATGCAGAGTTCAAGTCCTGGTCTAGGCTGAATGAGTCCGGGACAGCATTTGTCCCTGATTCCCTACGGCACTACACTGCATCTGTCTCTTCCCGGTGGAAGGGTCTGGTTGAGGTGGGCCTTAGCCCCCCCTTTGCCATGCGGCCCTGACCCTTCTCTTCCCTGAGGCCCAGTCCCTGCCCTTGGTCTTCCTCCAAGTCCCCAGCCCCTGCTCCTCCTTCTCCCCCAAGGCCCCACGCCCTGCTCTTCCTCTTCCCCCTGAGGCCCTGCCCTGTGGCCAGGCCACAAGCTGTAGCCGGGCAGTAGTAAGAGCTCCCAGGGAGCCTCAACCACTGTGGGGAGCCCTGGACACTCCACCTGCCCTGGGTGTGCACCACAAGGGGCGGGGACATGGGCCGGGGGCTGCTCTTGAGCACCCTGGTCCCCTTCCAGGGCAGGTTCTGGGGCTACCCACAGCAGCCCAGGCTCCCTGGTCAGCTCTTACCACAGCCCGGCTCTGGCTTCTGGCCTGGCCAGAGGATGGATCCTCAGGGGGAAGAGATGGAGCAGGGGGTGGGGCCTCAGGAAAAGAGGAGTGGCGGAGTGGGGCTCCTGCATGTGTCTTGCTTTTGCCTTTTAAAAAGGTGGTCACCTTCAGATTTTGGCTGAAGCCCGAACTCTGGGACCTCATAAATGGGGAAGGTCTTGGGCCAGTCATGGGTGTTTTATTGCAATGAAGACACCCTTAGAGTGAAGCAGCAGTGTGCATACCCAGAGGCAGAAATTTAGGCATGGAGGGAACCTTTACCCTAAAAATTTAGACCATTTGGGCACCTACCAGGGTTAGGCAAGATTTTTGTGCATCTAAGTGGAACCAAAACAGGGACTTAAACCCCTAAATTAGGATTTAGGCACCTAACTCCTTTTCAGCATTCAACCCCTGGCTTTAAGGGTCAGATTCCATACAACACCTTTCAGGTTTGGCAGGTGACAGGTGAATTTGTGCTAGCTTTGCCCCTCTGAGATTCTGGGCAGGTCCAGGGGCCAGTGCAGCTCCAGTTGTAAGCGCCAGCCACTGCTCTAACTTACACCAGCTTCACTCAGCCATCTGAAGGCTGCTCTGCAGTCTTGAATAGCCAGAACACACAGTACTCAGGCCAGTCCTCCCCTGCCTAACTTTGTATGCGCCTGGGGCTGTTAGGGGGGGTGACCTAATGCAGTCTACACTAGCTCTCTGCTTGAGGAAACCGCAGGAAGCCATTTAAACTGGTTTTGCAATCCCTGAGCATCTGTAAAAGGGACACAGAACTGGACCCTTAGTCTCAGCAATGCTACTAATGAAGGACAGAAATGTGTTAAAGTTAAAGAGTCAAAACCCCAGCCAGGAAAGGAAACAAAGGACTCTCTTGGCAGAAACAAACAGAAAATAAACAATCAAACTCTTCACAAGACAGATTCCTCAATTATAGTAGCTTGGACACACAAGAGGCCAAAGCTATGACCCAGTGGCATATACACAATGTAAACACAAGGATGCAGTAATTAGCTTCATGTTAATTTTGAAGCTTCAGAAGCCTGGTGACTAATCATGCAGCAAGGTCATTAACCATAGCCATACTGGTTTCTTTCACACAGAATGCACTCCTTTACTGTTGCATTAGAGAAATGTATTACTGTGATGTCTCAGCTTTGAGCATTTTGGTCCTTGTTTTAAATGTCACTAGCCTATATATGTTTGGGGGACAATGGAAGGGTTTAACATTATCTGGGATTGGACTATCACACCTTCCCATGTACCTCTGGGTAAAACTTTGTAAGTAAAAAAGTAACCTTGCTGAGCAATCAGTACCAATCATGGCCAGAATTCCTGGACTGTTCTTTTTTTAGATTAGGAGCAGTTATTAAAACATAGTACATTTGAGAATTATGGGTCTGACCCAGAACCCACTGACATCAATGAAAAGCCTCCCATTGACTTTAATAGACTTTGGATCAAGCCTTTCATTTTTAATGTGTGGAATAGACAGGGATAGCCAACCTATTTACTTTCCCATTCCTCATGGGTAAGGCTAGTTTTAGTCAGGGGTATTTTTAGTAAAAGTCATGGGCAATAAACAAAAATTCATGGCCCATGAGTTGTCCATGACTTATACTAAAAATGCCTGTGATTAAATCATGGGGGAGCAGTGTTGATGGAGGGACATAGGGGGCTGCTGCTGGGGGGGGGGTGGTGCCTGGGGCCAAAAGCACCAGCTGTTGGGGGCTGCAGACCATCACTGCTCCAATCGGCTGCCCGGGGACCACTGCCAGGGCTGCCAGAGCAGTGGCTAGTGTGGCTGTTCCGGGGGCCACCTGAGCAGCTGGCCCTAAAGCCAGATGCTTGGGAGGTCCTGGAGTCAGCCACACTGGCCCCTGCAGAAGTCACGGAAAGTCACAGAATCTGTGAGACTTTCACAACCTCCGTGACAGACATGGAGCCCTACTCATGGGTTGCTTCCACTTTGGACTAAGCAGGTGTTCCTCCACTGCAGGATGTCCATTACAATAACAAATACAATAGCACTAATACATAATAGTCCTGCCTGACTAATCTAATTGCCTTCTATGACGAGATAACTGGCTCTGTGGATGAGGGGAAAGCAGTGGACGTGTTGTTCCTTGACTTTAGCAAAGCTTTTAACACCGTCTCTTACAGTATTCTTGCCAGCAAGTTAAAGAAGTATGGGCTGGATGAATGGACTATCAGGTGGATAGAAAGTTGGCTAGATTGTTCAGCTCAACAGGTAGTGATCAATAGCTCCATGTCTAGTTGGCAGCCAGTATCAAGTGGAGTGCCCCAAGGGTTGATCCTCGGGCCGGTTTTGTTCACTATCTTCATAAATGATCTGGAGGATGGTGTGGATTGCACCCTCAGCAGTTTGCAGATGACACTAAAGTGGGAGGAGAGGTAGATACGCAGAAGGGTAGGGATAGGATACAGAGGGACCTAGACAAATTAGAGGATTGGGCCAAAAGAAATCTGATGAGGTTCAACAAGGACAAGTGCCAAGTCCTGCACTTAGGATGGAAGAATCCCATGCACCGCAACAGACTAGGGACTGAATGACTAGGCAGCAGTTCTGCAGAAAAGGACCTAGGGGTTACAGTGGACGAGAAGCTGGATACGAGTCATCAATGTGCCGTTGTTGCCAAGAAGGCCAATGGCATTTGGGATGTATAAGTAGGGGCATTGCCAGCAGATCAAGGGACGTGATCGTTCCCCTCTATTTGACATTGGTGAGGCCTCATCTGGAGTACTATGTCCAGTTTCGGGCCCCACACTACAAGAAGGATGTGGAAAAATTGGAAAACGTCCAGCGGGGGGCATCAAAAATGATTAGGGGACTGGAACACATGACTTATGAGGAGAGGCTGAGGGAACTGGGATTGTTTAGTCTGTGGAAGAGAAGAATGAGGGGGGATTTGATAGTTGCTTTCAACTACCTGAAAGTGGGTTCCAAAGAGGATGGATCTAGACTGTTCTCAGTGGTAACAGATGACAGAACAAGGAGTAATGGTCTCAAGTTGCAGTGAGGGAGGTTTAGGTTGGATATTAGGAAAAACTTTTTCACTAGGAGGGTGGTGAAGCACTGGAATGGGTTACCTAGGGAGGTGGTGGAATCTCCTTCCTTAGAAGTTTTTAAGGCCTGGCTTGACAAAGCCCTGTTTGGGATGATTTAGTTGGGGATTGGTCCTGCTTTGAGCAGGGGGTTGGACTTGATGATCTCCTGAGGTCCCTTCCAACCCTGATATTCTATGATTCTATGATAATACTGTTTTGTTAAGACTTAAGGAGAACATAAGCTACTATTTCATTCCTTCTCCTGTCAATTTTCATTGGGCTGCTTGTGCCTCTCCTGAAAGAGGCTACAGTATTGCCAGGGAGGCCAGCCTCACACTTTAGGCAACACTGGCCTAGATACTAGCAGTAGGGTTCGTTACTAGCCAGGTGCTCTTGCTAATCCTACAGAAACACCCAGGCAGAAAGTCCAATATACCCATTTTATAGATTTAACTTCTCAAACAGCAAACCTCCCCTTAAAACATATTTGTATGTTTCTTTATTTTGCATTAATAAGAAAGAAGATTATGTGCAATCAGTGCAATCTGGGATATTCTGTTGACATTAAGGTCCAAAATTTCAACATCCTGTTCCACAAGTGAGGCCCTCACAATGCACACTCAATCATTATGCAGGCCCAACATTGCATTTGTACGTGCAAACTGACACTGATGGGATCAAATGACTGTGGGGGACTCCTGTTGACCTCAATAGATTTTGCATCAGGCCCCTCAACAGTGCTCCCTTTGGTTACTAAACAATAAGAGTGAATTCCTGGCCCCAATGATGTTAGAGAGTTTGCTATTAACTCCAAGAGAGCTATATTTTCAATACACTATAATTATTTATTTCCTGTTTTGTTTATCTTTTGTTACAAACTTCATGTGATTTTTCTGTCAGATCTGCTTGGAACAATTTAATTGAATGCTAATGAAAGCCAGGCTTATAAACAAAAGAAAGTGATCAGAGATCAGCTACACAACTTTTTCTTCAAGAGAAATACTAAATGAGCAGCTTACTTTACTTAGCAGCCCTTTGTGTTCCACTGATGTGTGTGACTCTGTGGCGTGTGAGTGAGTGTAAGGAAGGGGAATTTATCACTTAATATTTTAAGCCTGTTGGTATTATGTTACATTGTCTTCAGCTAAAGTAACAGCTACTCTAACCTTGATGAATGGCTTTGGGAATTTTAGCTGAGTAGTGTTTTTGGAAATCTAATGAAAGGCTGATAGGACTCTAACTATATCTATGAGAGCCAACTGCATATTTATCAGATCCGGTCTGGAAATATGTCGGACACACACACACACACACACACTAATTAGGGATGAATGAATTAGTTTAATGAAACAACAGAACTGTCCTGAATCTTGGCCTTCCCGGTTATTCAAACCCAACTTGAACCTTTAGATTCAGATATATGAAATGGAGAATAGGAACATTTTTCATCTATCTAGCTCCATCAATTTATTTCAATTTATTTCAATATAATCCCTTCTTCATTAAAATTGCTCCTGTCCAAATCCTTCTCTTTTCCCCCTTATTCCTTTGTCTCCTGCATTCTTCACCTAGAGATCACTCCCTGCCCAAAGAGATTGCTTCCTCCCCACTTCTAGGATGCATTGAAGAATCACAAAGCACCCAGTTGGTTTTCTTTAGCAGAGTAACTATCAAACCCCCTGGGCTAATCTGCTTCCAGAGAGCGCTCTCTCTTCTGCCTGTTCAAAAGCAATTCTCAGCACAGTCATACCATGCTTCCAGGCTGCCCTGAGTTGATGATCACTAAACTGCAGTTCGAAATAATTGATCCCATCTGCTGTTGTCTATTAGTTTATACTTAGATTGTAAGCATGTTGGAGCAAGGACTGTCTTTTTTTTCCTCCTTTGTTTTTACAGAAGCGAGCACAACGGGTTCCTGGTTCATGACTGGGGCTCCTAGCCACTACAGTAATACAAATAAATAATAATAATTAATACAACAATTAATGTTCCACAACAAATACCTGTATTTGATCCATTTAGCCTGTATATTTTCTTGGATAATAAACACTGTTTCCCATGACATATTCTTTATTCATAATTATTTGTGACTTTTAATATTTTAATCTTGGCAGATTGATGATGAAATGTTCTTTGATAGCACTCAATAGTAGTGAGGCCAAGTGTATTGTTTAGTTGTGACTGGTCAGATAAGTCACATGGTATAGGTTTTCTACATTTGGATGAGTAGTTCTGGCAGAAATACTCATGAATGAAAACTTAAAATTTATTTCCCACAAATATTTGTGCATGCAACTTTGACGTTTGGTTTCCTGCCAGTAAAAGCCAATCTCATGTACCTTTGCAGAACCACAAAAAAGGTCACGAGTATGGCCAAAAGCACATTTATGAAAAAAATGTAAGGAAATCTTTCTGGATAATATGCAGTATTTGCTCAATTCTACCCATGGTGCTTTTTCCATTGTGTCCCATAATGCATTTTGCACCTCTGGAAATCACAGCAGTACTTGGTATCATCATCTGTCTCGTGGCAGTGATCATAGCAAACTAGTGTACCAGTTGACTCTCATGCAGTGGGATTTTCATTGAAAAATCAAAATCAAAGAAGGATCTCAACATTGGCAGGGAAAAGAAGCAACTCATTAAACTGGAGGGTGCTTGTGTCTTGGAGAATGGATTAGAAGACAGAAAACACAGATGAGGGAGAGAAAGGAAAGGGATCAGTTGGGAAGCAGGATGAGTTGCTGGGCAAAGGATCAAGTATATTGCAGACTGGATGAATTTGGGCATCATAGCTTGGAATGGGTAAAAAAAATACCAAAACAAACCCTTGGAAGGTTTGGGTGAGGATGGAAGTGTTAGAGTGTCCTACTTGGGACACAAGAGCATAGAAATTGCTATGTTGGATGAGACCAGTGGTCCATCTAGTTTAATGTGGGCAGCGGTAGCCTGATAAATCAATACTGGGATAACTATTTATGGTTTGATTCACCTAATTATCCCAGTTTGCTTACATCCCGCCTCAGAACCTAGCACCTTCTCCAATGAAGACCTCTCATTCTACATCAATGAGAAGAAAACAGAAGCAGAATTACAACCCATCTTGACAGACCAAAGAACACAATAGCCAAATGAAAGAAAATAATCTCTCCATGCGCTTTATCTGAATCTGCCTACTCACCATGGGCAAATGCCTATGAGAGATACCAGCAATTTAGCTGACTAACACCCTGTCTCTAATCTCACCTTCCTGAGCCAAGTCACAGAGACAATTGTGGCAAACAAACTCATCATCACTTGTCCTTTGCCAATGCTCTAAATCCCTAACAGTCAGGATACAGACTTAGATTCAGCATGGAAACAGCACTTGCTGCACTAGCTAATGATCTGCTTATGACCATGGAGGAATGACTAACATCAGAGCTGATACTACTAGATCTGTCAGTGGCCTTTAACATAATAGATATAAAAACATATGCATTGCAAAATAGCTTTCTGTGTTACTTAAGTGTGGTTTTCATTTTTTCTTAACAGTGAACCCAGTTTTGCTTGTTTTCCCTTTGCTTTTCTAGAACTTTCTTTCCCCCTGCTTCCTACTGTGTAGCTTGCTGAATGAATTTAGCCTGTGGAGCTCTCGTATATTTGAGGTGTCACTCAAGAAGAAACAAAACTTTCTTTTTGTGGAAGAGGGGGAAGTCAGAGTGAGGAGACAGACGTGGCCTGGAGATTAAGGTGAAAAGCTTCATTTCCCTTTTTCCAGTAGAAAAGTAAGTATAGACTTTTAGCCTTAAGTCTCAGTTTCCTGGCTTGTGTCACCATAATCCCGTCCTTAATGTTATTTTAACCTAGTTGGCTTTTTGTGTGAATTTCCTTGGTTTTATTAAATATTTTCTTTTTAAAAAATCCATCTCCTTTACGGACGTGTATGAAAGCGGAAAGGACAGAGAATCATGGCTACTGTTACAGGGGTATGCTGTAGTTGTGGATTTAAAAACTTTCGAAAGAGCAAAGGGCTCCATTTTGCCTTCAGAAATACACATGCAAAGAAATCCCACTGGGAAAGATGCTATTGTAATTTATACTTCATCCAACCACACACTGGTTTCAAAGGGGTTGAGCATTAGGTGTAAAACAGGGCATACTATACTGGGTGTATACTATACCATACTGGGTGTAAAACAGGTCCATTACTTGCTCAAAAGAAACAACCTTATGCACTTTGCAAAAATAGATTTATTACCTTAAAGGACTTTTTGTGGCATACAATATTTTGCAAATATGGTTTGGCACAAGTCCCATAAAGCACAAAGTAAGAATTGACAGTAAAATATGTGAGGAGTTTCTTTTAAAGTACTAACTACACATTAACAGCAGACATTTTTCAAAGTGAAATGTCTTGACCAATATGAAGATGCTGCCAAAATACCATATGCATGCACAACATCATCATCATCACCCAAGAAAAATGTTATTTACAGTTCCAGCATTAATGTTCAGTCCTGTGTTATTTGCTCAGGTTTTGGCAGCAAAAAACAAAACAATTTCCCTGTCCCTCCTCACAAAAAAACCCCCAAAACCAAAAAACTGGTTACTGACCCTTAATTACTGAGGGTTGGCTAGATTGTCTCTCGAGCTGTGCAATTGCGTAGTAGCATTCAGAGGAAGTAAGGACCTATTTGTCTCTGAACGCAAGTCAACTGCATGCTGCGGAACAGCTGAGGAGTGGGGGCGGGTCCAAGGGCTGAGCACCTCTCGGAGTTAGCGTCTGCACTGCTGCGAGAGAAGCAGGATTGACCCACCCGAGACAGCGGAGCTGCATGTAGAATTCACACTGGGCTTTCAGATGCACCCGCAGGGGCAGGTTGGCAGGGGCTGCTTTGCTCTGGCTTCTCCTGTGCTTTCCTCTGCTGCTGATTTTCATGGTTCCAGGCAGTCCAAGAGTCATGGCCGGGGCCACTGGCCCCACTAATCAACTTCACACTGTGGAACAGCTGTGATGTGGGGGCAGGTCCTGGGGCTGAGTGTGGAGTTGATCAGCAGGGCCGGCAGCCCCGGCCATGACTCGTGGACCGCCTGGAGCTGTGAAACAGAGAAAAGCACGGGAGGACCCGGCCGGCACGTCTGAAAACACAATGTGAATTCTGCATGCAGCCCTGCTGTTTCGGGCGGGCCAATCCTGCTCCTCTTGCAGCAGTGCAGATGCTAGCTCCAAGAGGCGCTCAGCCCCAGGACCCGCCCCCACTCCACAGCTGTTCCGCGGCACGCAGTTGACTCGCGAATCCCCTGGAGTGCCCTTGTGGACCCATTTGCGAATTGCTGGTATATAGGAATAAATGGATGCTCTGCTCTTTCTGTTCGCTATCGCCAGAGAAGATGGGTAGGATGTGGATAGGGAATGGATGGAGCCTTGTCTCCACCACCTTCAGTACACTGCCCAACAAAGCTAAGCTAGTAAGGGGTGGGGGAAAGTACAATCTACTGCTCCCATAGGCCAGCCCTGATCACTACCTCCCACAGCAAGGAGGATGCAGAAAGGGAATTGTAGCTCCCTGAGTCATCATTTCTTCTCTGTGATGCTCCTGCATGGGGCAGGAACACCCAATCCTTTATTGTTGCCTGTGGCCTTATGATACAATCCAGCCCTAAGAATATTAATAGTAGCAAAAAGTTTGTCCATTTCTATGCGTAACTTGCAGCAAACCATTGGTAACTGATAACCTACACAGGATTCTGGGAATGTCACTCTGAAGCCTAGAATGTCTGTAGAGTTAATGTGAAGTGATGAAAGCAGCTAAAAGAATGGCTGAGAGCTCTTTGTTCAGAATATCACCAGGTTAATTCGTCACTGGATTTCAGAGTCTGTTACCATCCAATTTTAAAGCTCTCAGCCATTTGATTTTACAAATTACACCCGTGAGGTGTACAGCTACAGTAAGCATGTGTATGTCATACCAAGAGTCCTAGCGCATTGTGATAGCAGAGGTAATTCAGCCAATCACTACCCTTTCTCTACAGCTTATTTGCATGCAACAAGTTCATTGGTTATATGCGGGAAACTGCCCAGTTGGTGGAGTACCCATGTGACCAACCGGCACCTGCGCAACTCACTGCAAATCTCCCAGCGCGTGCACATGCACATATGAACATGCACACACACACACACATACACTAACTGGCTCCCCAGACACAAATCAACCACATAACCAGCGCACACAATCACCCCAAATATCACTCTGAAGCTCATGTCTGTTGAGTTAGTGTAAAGCGATGGAAACAGCTACAAGCCTGGTGAGGGCTCTTCTTGTTCAGAAAATCACCAGGTTCAATCTTCCATGGGCTTTGCAGTCTGTTAATGTCCAATTTTTCATTTTGCAGCCATTTGGGGCTTTTTTTACACACATGACTACAAATTATACCTGCGGGACAGCACAGGTTTTCATCTACTAGTTAAATACTAATTTGGACCCAAAGCATGGCCCATCTTGTGTGTCCAGGCAGAAAGCGAGGGGTGTAAGGCCCTTTCTTACTCCCAGTGCTCTACCCATACCATGAGTAACAGTGCAGGAGGAGGAGCAGCCTCCGTGGAGCTGTAACCCTTTCTTCGCATGTGATTGAGGAGTGGGCAGGAAGAAGCAGGAACTGGGAGGAGCCAGTGGGTTCCATCCCATCCCGTGTGACAGCCAGAGTAGCTGTGGGAAGAATGCTGTGCCAGGTATATGGGTTGGTATGGGGCTAACATTTTTGGCCTCAGCTTATTTAGCTATATGGTTTCCTCTAACTACACACCTAGGTCTTGCACTAATGCCAATGGTTGTTCTGCCTGCAGAACCCACTGAGAGGAGATACTTCTAGAGTTTGATCAGGCAGATTTTGTAAGGGGTCGGTGCAGTTTTTACTCTGTGCAAGGACACGATTCCACATCTCCTCACTCAGGCCAAACACACACTAATGCCAGCGGGCGTTTTGGTGGCTTAAGAAATGCAGGCCCAGGAGTTCAGAGGTGAATTATTAAACAAACCCAATGCCAATCTCATACGATGATGATAACATGGTACCTTTTCCTTCCTTCTGACATCTCTTTCTTTGTACAATACATTTTCTGTTTTCACTTGTAGCTGGGCACGGATTGCCCTGTGCTGAAGGATGCTGTACAATTTCTCTGACTCTTGTTTCATTTCCTCTCTTGAAGCCACATGTTTTTCCTTTCTTTGTGCAGGAGCTCCATGGACTCCACTCACTAGCTTCACAATGTACTGTAACAAACATATGACATGCTGAGCCGGACCGGAAGCTTTAGGAGCACACAATGCATAGATATTCAATTTATTATGCACCAACCAAAATGTAAGAAAAATGAATTCATCTTCAAACTAAAAAGCAGGCTGGCCTTGAGTAAATAAATCTTCTTTCTAAGGCTAGTCTCAGATCAGAAATGGGGCAGATAGTGCTCTCAATTTCACCTGTCCAAATTGGGAGTAACTCTGTTTACCTAAATGGAGTTACTCTGGAGCTACAGAGGTATAACTAAGAGGAGAATTTGGCCTGTCCAGGATGTACTCAACTGTAAAATAATGCTAATCAATTATGTACAAGTAGAAATATTTCACACTAGCTGCATTGCTTTTGCCAGTTACATTCCAAAAAACAATTGGTTTTGGCAAAAATGAGACATTGGGCCTGATTCTGATCACACACTGCTTTTTAATCAGTCCCATGCTGTTCACTGTCTTGGTATTGAACAACTTCATCAAGAGCCATGAAAGGGATGCTATTTGTAACACATACCAGGTAAAGATGGGCAAAATTGGGAGAGATATTGGATTTGGAGAACTTTTTGGTAGGGTTTTGCTTCTGCAAAGCCCAAACCAGGGAGATTTGGATCCAGCTCCCTTATTACTGTAAATTCTTTAGCAAAGAGTGTGCCTTCCTAGACTTGTACATCACCTAGAGCATTTTGTGCGCTTTGGTAATGCTTACGTAGATAATGCTCAGTGTTTAGGAGTGTGCTTTTGAATAATTGTCCTAGTTCAACCCATCTCCTAATTTTTCTTCAGCAGATTAAGTGTAGTATACATTTAATACCACAGACATCCTCTAGCTAGAGGAATACAGCCTGCAACAATAGGAGGAGGATGGATTTAATGACTTAATAGATTTTTTTCCATCTCTGCAATTTATTTCCAAATTTTATAAACCCTGGAAGACAGCTGATCTCAAGCAATCTCCACTTAATTGTTATGTGGCTCATTTTGCGTTTCATATTACATGTGAGGCTCTCCTGTTAATATAATAGGTCTTCACATGCACAGCAAAGGTCTGTTTTTTCTCTGCAGCTTTTAATGACTTTTCCTGGTAAAGACTGACTCATTGTTAAAGCAGCTAGGTCCTAGGCAGCTTGAAACACATACTAAAGAAGCAGAAATGATTCTTCAGGTTTCTTGGATGTGATGGAAGTCCTTGCTTGGAAATCCCACTATGAAAACCATCATCCCCACCTGAGGTAAATATATATTTGGGAAGAGAGCTGCAAAACTATTGTACGTTGTTTTTATTCCTTTCAAACCTGCTCAAGCTTTGCTTCCCTCTCAGAACATGCACACAACTTCCACTGGTTCCGTGAGATTGACATCCACATTCATGGGGGTGAGCAGACTTCCACCAGTGCCAGGCCGTAGCACAGCGCTCTGTGGCTGCACAACATGAGGCAGTACAAGAAGCATAAGGACTGTTCCCCTCTGTGCGCTTTCTGAGTGACAGGATCCATGTTGCCTAGTCCCATGATTTTATCTTGATTTGCAACAATATTTGAAGTTTTAATTAAAGCCCCAGCTCCTGGAGTCACATGATTACATCAGAATCTCAGCTTCCATTACTTTTTAAGTGAGTTTCTACTCCTCACGGCTTTGGACAAAAGCTTTAAAAATGTGACCTGAAGGCACCATAAAGCCTCAGAAACCAGAAAACAAATAAAAACCCCCCAATATCTGTATAAAAATCTCATGATCGAGGGGGGAAGAAAGGGGGCTGACTTGTGATTTTTTAACATTTGAGGTTGGCAATACTGCAAGACACCTGCCCTCCACTCCCAAGCGCCAGTTAGTGGAGCTGGCCCGGTGTGCAAGAGGAAGCATGCTGCATTTCCTGAAGGGGTATAGTACAACCGATATTCACCTGCATGCTGGAGAGTTTAGGGAGGAATCCCTGAGGTAGAATTCCTGAGGTGTTCCATATCATCCCAAACATTGGCCTATGCTTAACTGGCACAAGAGAGTCCCTAATAATTGAAGTTGCTCATCAGAGGGCAATGGATTGTTCTGAAGGGGCCAGGGGCAGATTCAGGAAACATCTTGAAGATATGGCACTGGAGAACACTTCTTGTGACTGAACCTTTCTTAAAAATAATTCAGATGCAGCGTTGGGTTTCCTGTTCCTAACTCTGAACCTATTCCTGCAAGTCCTCCCCTTGTGCGAACTCCCTGTGTGGTCAATAGGAGTTCCATACTTACAGAGCTTGAAGGATTGGGCCTTAGGCTAGAGACTCTACTTACCAATACTGGTGCACTCCATCGTGTGATTGTTGGGTTCCAGCCCCTCAGGGCAGTTTTCAAGGCACTTTCCGTTGTGTAAGTAAAACCCACTTTTACACTTTGTGCAGAAATTTTTGGTGAAGCAGGTATCACAGTCAGCTTTACATTCTGTAATACAAAACAGGAAGAATTATAACCTGTGTCACTTTCACTCACCCCAGTTAGACACAAAGTCCCTGATTTGCACGTATGCCGAGGTTTAGGTTTACGCTTTATGCCACTCTGGCAATGTACAAGGGCCTTCCAGTGAGAGTACATTTTATTTATATCTATGTGAAGTTCCCTTTATACTGTGGGAAATGAGAATTCGGCCAACAAGGCTGCATTCAAAACTGCCTTGCACTTTGGGTAGTCATTGAGAACTGGGCAAGGTTGGTGCACAATGCCACCAGATCAGAACTGTAAGATGACATCCACATTGCACTCGCATCGCACAGGGATAAACGACTAGCTAAAATGCAAGGCAGTGGAGAATCAGGTCCATCAAGTATATCTCCATTCATTCAGGAAGAGTTAAAAACATATTTCAGAATTCTTTATCTTTTCATATTGATTGATTTCTGCTCCATTACTTTTTGTTGCAGTCCCACAGCATTTTCCATAATTACTATGTTTATATCATTCATGCAGGACAGAAGCTAGCTACCAGACATGGATTTTTAACAATATGATAAAACCTGTATATGTATATATACACACGCACACACACACACACACTATTGTGCAAGTGATATACAAAGGACATGGTTACATTTACTCTAGATTTAGAGTAGCAGCCGTGTTAGTCTGTATCTGCAAAAAGAACAGAAGTACTTGTGGCACCGTAAAGACTAACAAATTTAATAGAGCATAAGCTTTCGTGGGCTGCAGCTCACTTCATCAGATACGTAGAATGGAACATATAGTAAGAAGATTTTTTATATATTACACACACACACATACAGAGAGAGAGAGAGAGAGAGAGAGAGAAGGTGGAATCATAGAATCATAGAATACCAGGGTTGGAAGGGACCTTAGGAGGTCATCTAGTCCAACCCCCCGCACAAAGCGGGACCAATCCCCAATTTTTGCCCCATCCCAAATGACCCCCTCAAGGATTGCACTCACAACTCCGGGGTTTAGCAGGCTAACGCTCAAACCACTGAGCTATCCCTCCCCCTAAGTTGCCATACAAACTGTAAAAGGCTAATTAAGATGAGCTATTATCAACAGGAGAAAAAAAGACAAACCCTTTTGTAGTGATAATCAAAATGGCCCATTTAGACAGTTGACAAGAAGATGTGAGGATAGTTAACATAGGGAAATAGATTCAATATGTGTAATGACCCAGCCACTCCCAGTCTCTATGTAATGGTATCTAGTTTGCTGAGCTTGAATTAATATGCAGTTTCTCGTTGGAATCTGTTTTTGAAGCTTTTCTGTTGCAAAATTGCCACCCTTAAATCTTTTACTGAGTGGCCAGAGAGGTTGAAGTGTTATCCTACTGGATTTTGAATGTTATGATTCCTGATGTCAGATTTGTGTCATTTATTCTTTTGTGTAGAGACTGTCCGGTTTGGCCAATATAATGGCAGAGGGGCATTGCTGGCACATGATGGCATATATCACATTGGTAGATGTGCAGGTGAACGAACCCCTGATAGCGTGGGTAATGTGATGGTGTCACTTGAATAAATATGTGGACAGAGTTGGCATCGGGCTTTGTTGCAAGGATAGGTTCCTGGGTTAGTGTTTTTGGTGTTTGGTTGCTGGTGAGTATTTGCTTCAGGTTGGGGAGCTGTCTGTAAGCAAGGACTGGTCTGTCTCACAAGATCTGTGAGAATGAGGGATTATTTTTCAGGATAGGTTGTAAATCTTTGATGATGCGCTGGAGAGGTTTTAGTTGGGGGCTGAAGGTGACAGCTAGTGGCGTTTTGTTATTTTCTTTGTTGGGCCTGTCCTGTAGTAGGTGACTTCTGGGTACCCTTCTGGCTCTGTCAATCTGTTTTTTCACTTCAGCAGGTGGGTATTGTACTTTTAAAAATGCTTGATAGAGATCTTGTAGGTGTTCATCTCTGTCTCAGGGATTGGAGCAAATGCGGTTGTATCTTAGAGCTTGGCTGTAGACAATGGATCGTGTGGTGTGCCCTGGATGAATGTATCTATCTATATGTTCCATTCTATGCATCCGATGAAGTGAGCTGTAGCCCACGAAAGCTTATGCTCTAATAAATTTGTTAGTCTCCAAGGTGCCACAAGTACTCCTGTTCTATTTACTCTAGAGATACTGTTAGAAAAAAGTGCAGTCATCTGAAGTTATTTAGTGGCTCGGAGGTTATATAAATATAGGATTATATTTCAGCATCCATTCGTCAAGAAGTAAGGAGAATTACTTAGCTATAATTCCTGTTGTTTTATTTAGTCACCTAGGTGGATAGTAAATAAAGAAAAGGAGGACTTGTGGCACCATAGAGACTAACAAATTTATTTGAGCATGAGCTTTTGTGAGCTACAGCTCACTTCATCAGATGCATTCAGTGGAAAATACAGTGGGGAGATTTATATACACAGAGAACATGAAACAATGGGTGTTACCATACACATTGTAACAAGAGCGATCAGGTAAGGTGAGCTTTTACCAGCAGGAGAGCGGGGGGGAAAAACCTTTTGTAGTGATAATCAAGGTGGGCCATTTCCAGCACTTGACAAGAACGTCTAAGGAACAGCAGGGGGAGGAATAAACATGGGGAAATAGTTTTACTTTGTGTAATGACCCATCCACTCCCAGTCTTTATTCAAGCCTAATTTAATTGTATCCAGTTTGCAAATTAATTCCAATTCAACAGTCTCTTGTTGGAGTCTGTATTTGAAGTTTTTTTGTTGAAGTATAGCCACTTTTAGGTCTATAATCGAGTGACCAGAGAGATTGAAGTGTTCTCTGACTGGTTTTTGAATGTTATAATTCTTGACATCTGATTTGTGTCCATTTATTCTTTTACATTGAGACTGTCCATGGCAGAATGTACATGGCAGAGGGGCATTGGTGGCACATGATGGCATATATCACACTGGTAGATGTGCAGGTGAACGAGCCTCTGATAGTGTGGCTGATGTGATTAGGCCCTATGATGGTGTCCCCTGAATAGATATGTGGACACAGTTGGCGACGGGCTTTGATTCAAGGATAGTTTCCTGGGTTAGTGCTTCTGTTGTGTGGTGTGTGGTTGCTGGTGAGTATTTGCTTCAGGTTGGGGGGCTGTCTGTAAGCAAGGACTGGCCTGTCTCCCAAGATCTGTGAGAGTGATGGGTCATCCTTCAGGATAGGTTGTAGATCCTTGATGATGCGTTGGAGAGGTTTTAGTTGGGAGCTGAAGATGATGGCTAGTGGCATTCTGTTATTTTCTTTGTTGGGCCTGTCCTGTAGTAGGTAACTTCCGGATACTCTTCTGGCTCTGTCAATCTGTTTCTTCACTTCGGCAGGTGAGTACTGTAGTTGTAAGAATGCTAGATAGAGATCTTGTAGGTGTTTGTCTCTGTCTGAGGGGTTGGAGCAAATGTGGTTGTATCGTAGAGCTTGGCTGTAGACAATGGATCGTGTGGTGTGGTCTGAATGAAAGCTGGAGGCATGTAGGTAGGCATAGCGGTCAGTAGGTTTCCGGTATAGGGTGGTGTTTATGTGACCATCACTTATTAGCACTGTAGTGTCCAGGAAGTGGATCTCTTGTGTGGACTGGTCCAGGCTGAGGTTGATGGTGGGATGGAAATTGTTGAAATCATGGTGGAATTCCTCAAGAGCTTCTTTTCCAGGGGTCCAGATGATGAAGATGTCATCAATGTAGTGCAAGTAGAGTAGGGGCATTAGGGGACGAGAGCTGAGGAAGTGTTGTTCTAAGTCAGCCGTAAAAATGTTGGCATACTGTGGGGCCATGCAGGTACCCATCGCAGTGCCTCTGATTTGAAGGTATACATTGTTCCCAAATGTGAAATAGTTATGGGTGAGGACAAAGTCACAAAGTTCAGCCACCAGGTTAGCCGTGACATTATCGGGGATACTGTTCCTGACGGCTTGTAGTCCATCTTTGTCTGGAATGTTGGTGTAGAGGGCTTCTACATCAATAATGGCTAGGATGGTGTTTTCAGGAAGATCACCGATGGATTGTAGTTTCCGCAGGAAGTCAGTGGTGTCTCAAAGATAGCTGGGAGTGCTGGTAGCGTAAGGCCTGAGGAGGAAGTATACATAGCCAGACAATCCTGCTGTCAGGGTGCCAATGACTGATATGATGGGGCGTCCAGGATTTCCAGGTTTATGGATCTTGGGTAACAGATAGAATATCCCTGGTCGAGGTTCCAGTGGTGTGTTTATGCAGATTTGTTCTTGTGCTTTTTCAGGGAATCTCTTGAGCAAATGCTGTAGCTTCTTTTGGTAACCCTCAGTGGGATCAGAGGGTAATGGCTTGTAGAAAGTGGAGTTGGAGAGATACCTAGCAGCCTCTTATTCATATTACGACCTATTCATGATGATGACAGCACCTCCTTTGTCAGTCTTTTTGATTACGATGTCAGAGTTGTTTCTGAGGCTGTGGATGGCATTGTGTTCTGCACAGCTGAGGTTATGGGGCAAGTGATGCTACTTTTCCACAATTTCAGCCTGTGCATGTCGGCAGAAGCACTCTATGTAGAAGTCCAGTCTGTTGTTTCGACCTTCAGGAGGAGTCCATCCAGAATCCTTCTTTTTGTAGTCTTGGTAGGATGGTCTCTGTGGATTAGTATGTTGTTCAGAAGTGTGTTGGAAATATTCCTTGAGTCGGAGACATCGAAAATAGGATTCTAGGTCACCACAGAACTGTATCATGTTCGTGGGGGTGGAGGGACAGAAGAAGAGGTCCCGAGATAGGACAGATTCTTCTGCTGGGCTAAGAGTATAGTTGGATAGATTAACAATATTGCTGGGTGGATTAAGGGAACCACTGTTGTGGCCCCTTGTGGCATGTAGTAGTTTAGTTGGTCAAAAAAGAGTTTTTCTCTGGGTTTTTGTTTCAAATTTCAAAATGTCAAATTTTGTCAAAATTCAAAAAGTATTGATGGGTAGGAGGAAGGAAGAGATGCAAGTTAAGCATCTAACCCCACTAAAAGTAAATGACAGTTCAGCATCTCCCCACAGATGGGCAGATGACCAGAATATAGTAACACACTCAAACTGCAAAAACACCATTGTGGTTATGCTGTGCATAGTGTATAGTTACAGAGAGTTAAATGCAAAGAAGCTCTGGAAACCTCACTGTGGGGTAGTATTCCTCAGTATCAATCTCTATCTCACAGGGGAACAGAGGGCGGGCTGGGGGATTGAAAAGAGCATTGCCAATAAGTTTATAAACAGCATGGACCTTGTGGTCACAGGTTCCACTCTGTGCAGTTGCAGTGGCCCATGTCTGCTGCTACAGCCATTGAGCTGTAGCTGTGGCACTGGTGGACTATACTGGTATCCTCTGAATGAAGATGCAGGAGAGGAGTCCATCCCCAGTGCCTGGATAGGTCATCCATACAAAAATGTTTTACTTAAGCTTTGCCCAGGTAATGTGAATTTCAGTGTAAACCTCCACTCAGGTGAATATTAATTGTACCAGAATAAAAAGGCTGAACAAACTAAAGAATCTAATATTTAACTTCCTTGATTCACAGGGATACACAATATGAGGTTTAGTCTCATATCAGAAATAGAAAATATATAGGTACAGCGTTGCTTTCCCCAGCACTTACTTGTACACTTATTTATTTCTGGATACCGCGTTCCAAAGTATCCACTTGGACATGAAGAAAGACATACTCCGATCTGTTTCATGCCAATCCTCTCCAGAACAAAAAAGAGTCTGGGTCTGCATGACAAGCATCCATTGTAGTCGGAACATGTGGCACACCCTCCTTGACAACCCTGGCTCACATTGGGATGCACTGAAAAGACAAGTTATTTTAAAAAGGAGAAAAGACATTAGACAAGCCAGTGGCATGATGTACTCTGAGTGCTGTGTTAAAATCTTATGTGACAGCCTTCAAGGGCTGGTTCATTTTTGCTTCCATCTCTTATGACCTGACGTTTTGTTTCAATTATATTCTTAGTTGCCTTCATACACATTAAAATGGGAAGCTCAGATGATATGTTCCTACGTTGCAAGAATAACTAATAATAACTTACATTTGAAATTGATTGTGGTACAGCAGCACCTTGGGGAATAATCAGTATTTTCCCTCAGTAGCAATGGCTTTACTGACAGTGCTTGTGTAGGCCTTGTATGTAGGACAGCAGAGCAAAAATAAATAGATTGTGCATTAATTTACTTGTGCTTTTTATTTCATAGTTAGATGACAAAAAAAACCCTACTCTAGTCTGTAATTTCCTTTATTGTTTAAGAATCTTTTTGAATAGAATTCTGCTGTGCGGTAATGTGGCGGTTTTAGATCTGATGCAAAATTGCCTTGGTAAGAAGATACAAAGAACCATCCTGCTCACTTTCATTTTTTCCCTGGAATGTTCACTCTGGCACGTTTAATCTCTAGCAATTACAACCTGATGTTTGGACTTAACTGTGACATTTAGACTACCCCTATCCCAGCATGGAACAGAGGTAGGAGTAATACTCCACTTTCAATTGTATCATTCTATTTCTTCAGAGAGAAAAAACTGTATTGCCTCTTATTATAGAGACATACACTTATTTACTCTGCTTAAAAATAGTTGGTTCTTGTGGTACTTACATGCATGTTGTTTTTAAAGTAGATAATAGGAAGGTATTATAACATACCTTTTCAGTACTAGAGATGTCAGCGAAATATTTCTCAGTGTGATACAGGGTAACAGAGCGGGGCGGGGGGGGGGGGAGGGGGAGAGAGACACAGCACTGTGAATCCTTCAGCAGTTTAGAACAAGGGTCGACAACATTCAGCACGTGGCCCATCAGGGTAATCCACTGGCAGGCCGCGAGATAATTTGTTTACATTGACTGTCCACAGGCATTGCCCCCTGCAGCTCTCAGTGGCTGCGGTTTGCCATTCCCGGAGCTGTGGGAAGTGGTGCGGGCTCCAGGGATGTGCTGGCTGCCACTTCCCACAGCTCGTGTTGGCCAGGAATGACAAACCGCGGCCAGTGGGAGCTGTGAGCGGCTGTACCTGTGGACGCTCAGGTAAACAAAAGTGTCTCGCAGCCCGCCAGGAGCTTACCCTGAACAAGCCATGAACCAAGTTTGGGAACCACTGATCTAGACCTTTAACCTTATATAAGGAGTTGACCCAGGAACAAACTGTTTAATTTCTCAATATATACAATTTTGATTGGAAAAGATGTTGATAAGAACACAACCCAGATGAGAAGCTGGGAGAGGGATTTAAACAAAGAAATTGATTTGCATGAGTGGGTGTCTATAATGGAAAGGAGATATACATATTCTATTTGTGTTGCTCATATAGAAAATTTGTATAAATTACTGTAGAGATGACATCTGACTCCAGTTAAGACCCGTCATATTTTTGCTACTAGGGAGGTGCTCTGTTGGAAGAGTTGTGAGGAAAAGGGAACACACTTGCACATGTGTGATTGTGTCCAGGAATTAGACAGTTTTGGGACGAAATTATTAAAGCCTCATTTTATGAAAAAAAATGAGATCCCCTGATCGGCTGACTTAATGCTCCAGTAAAAGATCTACCTTTTAAACAGAATGACAAATTTCTTTATTTGTTGTTAGGAGCTAGACTTTGTAATGCACGTTATTGGAAAAATGTGACTCCTCTTCCTGTGGAGCTGTGGTCGGGTAAAATATGGACTGTGCTTGTGATGAAAAAGCTTTCACGCCAAGTATGTACACAAGAGAAGTGCCAAAAAGGGGCTCAGTATTTAGAAATTTGGTCACCCTGTTTAGCGTACTCAGAGGAGGAGGGCTCCCCAGCCCACAAGCCAGAATCTTTACCCAGGTTCTTTGAATATTAGCTGATCCTAAACGAGTAACAAGTTATGTTGGATGTTAACATTTTATTGTAACTTTGCCTTAATAAAAGGTTAAAAACAAATCCTAAAAGGATACTCCAGAATGTGGTAAAACTTGGGCCTGGTCTACACTGGGGGAGGGGAGGAAGAGGGGTATCGATCTAAGTTACTCATCTTCAGCTATATGAATAACATAGCTGAAGTTGACGTACTTAGATCTACTTACCCCGGTGTCTTCACTGCGGTAAGTCGATGCTGATGCTCTCCCGTCGACTCCGCCTGTACCTCTCACCCCGGTGGAGTACCAGTGTTGACGGGAGAGCACTCAGCGGTCGATTTATTGCGTCTAGACTGGATGTGATAAATTGACCCCCGCTGGATCAATCACTGCCCGTCGATCCAGCGGGCAATGTAGACATTGCCTTGGTCTCCTCTCCATTCACCTTATCCCCCTGCGTGTGCTACCCTGGTCAGTGGACTATGTGCGAAAGAGAGAGCAGCCTCGGCTGGACTGGTACGTCCCCTCCAGCACACTGGGGTGGAGAGTGAGTAGACAGGAAGTTGGCAGAGCTTAGGCTCTGATACACCCCTTTTCCTCCAAAGCAATGACCAATATAGCTGAGCTGGCATGGGAGCGGGGAAATAATCTACATTAGGTATAAAACTGGCAGATTACTTTTCCCCTGGAGCAACAGGATAACTAGGGACTAGACCCCTTAGTCACAGTCTTGTTCCTGGTCTGCTCCCAGGACTGTGAAACTAAGGGCGGCCCCTTGCTCTGCCTCTGTGGTAAAGCCTAGTTGAATGCTTAGTGAGACCTCACACCATCACTTTTACTGATAGCTTTACTCCTCTTGGGGACTGGTAGCTTTACTCCTCTTGTCCAGACAGGGTAACTGCAGCACAGCAGAGTGACTTGCCACAGGAAAGCTGGGAAACAGAATCCTAATGTGGGACAACCTGATCACAATGCCGTTGACACAAACATTGTTTCAAATCTCTGTCTGTAGTTAAGTCAGCTGTAAAAATGAGCAAATAATGCATACCCGCCTTGGAAAGTGCTTTGAGATCTACAGGTGAAAAAGTGCTAGTGAGTGCAAAGCATTCTTAGAAGCCACAATGTTCAGCTATGGTGACTAAGGCTCAGAGAGGTCCAGTGTCTTGGCTGAGAGGTGCTGTGGCCTAGTTGGTTAGGGACTAGCTGCAGAGCTAAGAGATTTGGGTTTTAGCCTTGTAGACCAGTCTGAGAAATGTTCTTTTGTGAAACCACATGACATCTGGTGCAATCTAATTCATTCCAAAGGCAAAACAGAAAAGGGGGGGGGAGAAAACCCATACTCCTCAGAGTTATCTTTATGAGACAGAATAAAAATAATGCAGGGCAGAGAGAGGTGCATCCACTAGAGGCAGGAGCATGCTCTCATCTCCCCTTAGGTCTGAATACAGGTTAGTTTGATCATTTTCTAAAATCCTGCACCCTAAAGGAAGGAACATGGGATGAAATATCCACCATAGGTGAAGAGGCAGAGATTCAAATTCTGCCTCCAGCCCACCCACTTGTGTATTGAGGCAGAATCGGCCCTCTGTTTTTGAACTGCTTGTGAACTATTCAGCTTCTCTTCTTAGTTTAGAGCCTTTTTGCCTTTGAGGGCTTTTTTAGTGCAAGATGTTTGTTCAGATGATAATTCTGAGTATCATTAGCAAATAAAATACTAGGATTTCCCTTTTTCATAGTATTTTCCAAAGCTGTACTCTGGAAACAGTGAGTTGAAATAATAGAGAATTAAGGACAAGAAATTTAATCCTAATTTTAAATGATATGTGGAGATTTCAATGTGCAGCAACTAAAACTTGAAAAACAAAAGATTTTCAAACTAGACAGATAACATTTGCAAATAAATTTTTACATCTTGCCCATAATTTGATTTGCCATTTGATTTTACAGATATATGGAATCTAGCAACCCCCGCCCCCATTAGATAGATAGAATTTGGGTGGGAGTATGGCCTAGTGGTTGGAACAAAAGGCCAGAAGTTAGAATTTCTGTATTCTTTTCCTGTTCTCTGAGTTGATTTAGAATGTAGCCTGGGACAAATCAGTTAGTCTCTCTGCCCTTCAGTTTACTGAGCCTATCATCTTCAACTCCAAGATGTAAACGTAGAGGCTAGCTCCTAAAATGGACATGCTGTAGAAGTGAGTCCCAATCCCCACTAAGGAGACATGGTTTCTCATAGCTTCCTGGACCAATAATCTCTCATGTGAGGAAAATGTTAAATTTTATCAGTCACAAGTGATCCATAATGGACCAGATCCCGCATCAAGTCATAAAACTAGAGGATTCTGTAAGCTGGAATCCTCCATGTAGCTCTTCTCTAGAGAAGCTAATGAGCTCCATATAAACCAAACCTCAAACTTGACCACATCTGTGGAAACCCTAGTAACTCTTACTTGGAAAGGAGATGTAGTCACAAAAATAAAATAGTTCTGTCTGGAGATCCCCTTGTTCAAGATAAACTCTCTCTTTCCTCTCCACAATCCACAAGCAATTGAAGATTTCCTCCTAAAGAGGATGGGATAGGAGGGGTCTGTTCCTCAGAGTCAAAGGACTTGCTTGACTTTAGTCTTACTTCAGACCATTGCTGCCTTCCATGGTGCAAAACATAGGGTGAACAGTCTCAAGACTACTAAAATAGTTTCACAAAGAGATCCCAAAAGGATGGGGGAAAATCTCCTCAGATACCTGTCTGGCTTGACAGAGCATTTTCTTCCAAGAGGCACTCTGCATCTGAAGGCAAAGAAACCAACTGTTTTTGCACATCAAGTGTCAGCTGGTCCAAAGAGCAACAGAAACGAAAGTATGGGATTGCACCACAGCCTCGAAAAGTATCCATGACCATTTTATAGCGGTATCAACCAACAAGCAGGCCTTCATCACACATGGCCAAGAATTCACTGGGGAATGCCTCAGCATTGTTAAATGCATCTGGCACAATGAGCCTGATCATTAGATATGCTGGCTGCCAGAAACATTCCCCCTCAATTTGGTTAGAAACAGGATCAACAGACTGTAAAACCTCAACAGGGGGGTGAAGAGAGTTTAATTCTATTGACTAGCATCTTCAGCACAGCAGAAATAATCCTCGAATCAGCCACAGGAACCACAAATGGCTCTCATTCCAGGGAGTTTTGTAAATAAACTGAAAAATTCTTTGCATGGAGATGGAATGAAAGTTGTTGAAGTTGTTGTTTTCCCATACACACTGCATATCTCCATCAAAATTCAGGGATACGGGAAATTCCGGCAGTGCAGGGGCTGAAGTAGATTGACAAGGTAAAGCTACATTACTAGATTAAGTAAAAGATTGTTCTGACAACCCAATCAAAAACCCAGGTCAAAAAGCATTTTCCCTACATAAAGCAGAATATTAGAAGAGTCCTTCAAATCACCCACAGATCTCACTGTCATAGGTAGCTGTATTTGTTTCCAAATCCTATCTGATCCCTATCCCTCAAGAGAAGAGGGCCCATAAATCTTTCCTGAGCGTAACAGACTGCAGCTGGTCTATTACCTCCCCTTATTTCTAGACAAGATGGTCTATAATATAAAAGGCAGTGTGGAATTTATAAACTATTATAATAAGGAAGACCCAGCAATTACATGACCAATGTCACCAACAGCCAAAAGCCAGTCAGTTCATATCTCTCAGCTACTAGTAGGGAAAGTGTTCATGCTAAGCAAAGTAAAAAAGAAAAAGGGAAAAATTTATGCAATGTATTTGTAGCCATGTTGGTCCTAGGATACTAGAGAAATATGGTGGATAAGATAATATCTTTTATTGGACCAACTTTTGTTGGTGAGAGACAAGCTTCCAAGCTTACACAGAGCCCTTCATCAGATCAGGGGAAAATGTAAGTCTTAATAGGCACCAAAATGACCGTCTTCATATTCTGAGGGTGTCCCTTTAATGGCCTAATCCTGCAAGATGAAGATCCCCAATCACCCTGTCACGGTGCAGGATTCACCCCTGCGACACTTCCTGCTGTCCTCTCAGGGTATTAGCTCTTCCAGCCTCCAGAGCGCCCTCTGCAGGCTGGTGTCCTGCTTGCCCCATGTCCCTCCCACCGCTGGCCCCATGTCCCTCCCAGACCCCGGTGCTGCTCCCTGGCAGTACCCCCACAGTTTCTGGGTCTCCCCTCCCCAGGGAACCCCCACCCACTATCCCCACCTCATCTCAGTCTTTCGCTACTGCCAGTCACCATTGAGCCCCTGCACACTGGGGCAGACTGCAGGGTATAAGCCAATCATCACAGGCAAGGGGGGTTTGGACCTGCTGCCTCTGCCTACCCGTGGGCTGCGCCCCCTGCAACTCCAGTACCCTTTTTGGCCTTATGTAAGGGGACTGTTGCCCCCTTACTAACATTCAGTGGGGGTGTTTTGGTTGGCTAACTCCCAATACTAAAAGGGGAAGGGTCTATGGGAAACCAGGACCCTGAGACTGATAGTCCCCAGGAACAATGGGGAGAGGCCAATGCTCCAGGTCAGCCTGAATGACAGGGCGGGCAGGCTAATCAGAGAGTCAGAAGGCCAGGGAGGTCCTATCCCCCCTTCGTATGAGCTGGATTTGCTGGGGTCAGACAGAGTGGGGATGAGCTCAGGAGAAAGTAGGGGCCCAAGCTGAGCTGTGGGGCAGAGCTGTGCCAGATCCAGAAGGACCAGAAAAACAGCCCAGAGAGAGCAGACTTGCCCTGGGAGCAGAGCTGCAGCAACCAGAGCCAAAGGGGCAAGAAAAGCAGCCCAGGAAGCAGGTCAGTGCTGGGAGCAGAGTTACAGAAGCAGCTGGCAGAGCAGACCTGTCCTGGGAGCAGAACTGCAGCAACCAGAGCCAGAGGGGCCAAAGAAGCAGCCCAGGGAGCTGGAGGCAGAGCAGCAGCAGCAGCAGCCGTGCAGAGACAGAGTGGTGCAGCTGGGGCTGGAGCAGTCCCGAGCTGGGTGCGGTGAGCTGATGGGGAGAGCGAGGGGGACCCTGGGCAGCGGGCCCAGCACAGGGAGACGCCTCAGCCAAGAGGCTCTGCAGGCCAGGCTTGGATCGTAACCCTGACAGGGCGGGGGCGACACTGGGCAGAAGGGTCCTACCACTTAGAGCCTGAGAGCGTATGGCCACCACCAGAGCAAGTGTCCAACCCACAGCATCCCTGCAGCACAGCCAGGGCCGGAGAAGGTGGTCTGGGACTTACATGGAACAGCCTGTGAACTGCCCGGACATTCCAGAGACACTGTTTGTGATGTTCCCTGCCACAGAGCCAGTTGATGTGTTTCCTTTAACCTTTCTCATTATTCCTTATTCTTTTTAAAATTAATTCTTGATTAAATAACTTGTATTTGCTTTAACTTTTATGTAATGGTCAGTGGGTCAGAGAAGTGCCCAGTGCAGAAAGAGTACCCCAGAGTGGGGACACCCTAGCTCCTGTCCTAGGTGACTACAGCAGGGTTGGGGGTCAAGCCCCCCAGGAATCCTGGGCCCAGCCTTGTTGGGGTTACGGGGACTCTGCCAGACAGGAGAGTGGAAGGGGAGTCCTCAAGGACAGGGAGTAAAGGAAGTGGGAGCGAGGACTCAGATCCTTTCGCTAGCCCACTTCACTGGGATAGTGCAGAAGCCGGAAAGTTCCCCACAATAGCAGGACTATTCCCCCGCTTACACTAGGCCTGGGGGGTTTCCAGGCTGGAGCTCCCCAGCTCCTCTGGCCTTCCCCCAGCCCTGCTCAACTCCAGGTAACTTCTCAAGCTCCCCAGCAGCCAGGCCCATCCCCCTCCACAGCTAGAGGAGACTGTCTGTTCCTGGCCCACTGCCCTTTTGTAAGGGCCAGCTGAGCCCTGGGGCATGGCCACAGCTGAGCCTGCTTCCCCCAATCAGCCTGGGAACTGCTTGCTCCCAGCCACAACTCTCTCCTGGGCTGTTTTAAGCCCTTCAAGGCTGGAGCAGGTGACCACTCCGCTCACACCCTTACACAGTTCAAAGGTGCACATATAAAACTCAAAATGGACCACAGAATGCCATTTGGAAATGTGTCCCCCATCAACCCTCCTTCTCTCCTGGACAAAAGAGAAGGTTTATTTACCTCAACTATGCCTAAACAAACTGTATATATACTCAAGACTGAATGTTTTTCTAAAAGATATGTGCTATTTCAAACAGGAATTCATACAAGGAAATCCTATGGCTTGTGTTATACAGGAGCTGATCACAATAGTTCCTTCTGGCCTTAGAACCTCTGAATCATAAATACACTTTTGGATTCTCTATGTGCCACTAACATTATGCCTGGTATTAAAGACTGCAATTCTGGGAAAGTACCTTTAAGTCAGTGGGGTTGCACAGGTAGAAATGAAAGCAGAGCCTGGCCCCAGAGCTCTGTTTCCTTGTCTGTGACTTTACCCCACTAGAGACTTTTATTGTTGAGTATTGCAGAGATGCTCATTTACTTGCAAGCTGTACAAGGATCACTCGGCTCAGCCTGTCAACATTACACAACTATAGTAGCATTTGAAAGTTTCCCACATGGCCTTTTGAGACCAGAGCTTTTCTCTCTCCGTTTGTTTCACAAACCACAGAAAGAACAGCAGGAAATAACAGATTTTACTTGACATGCTGGGGAATAGTGAGAAGGATATAAACAGCAAGAACCCATAGCCCCATATAAAAATTATGATTTTCTACCCTCTCGTTTGCAATGTTAAAAAAATTAATGAGTCATGTAGTCAGCCAGCCCACTGTTTTGGCTTTACTCAACAGATATGTTTTCTATCAATTACCTCTTCCCAATCCTGTGTGTAAATTCTGATCGGTAACCTGGATCAAATGTTTAAAGTGAATGGAATAGTGTTTTCTTGTGCAATAATATCCTTACAGGAGTAACATCCATACAGGATATAGGTAAAAACATCTGTATATTTTCCATACATTATATAATTGTATAATATATTGCATAATAACTATCAGGAGTATGGCTCAGTTAGTGGCACTCTCATCTCTGAAGAAGAAGATTATGGTTATGGGTCAAATTCATATCTCACTCTCACCAATGTAAATCAAAATAAATCTATTGTTTTTTCAATAGGGTTATCCTGGATTTACCACAGTATATATTAAATCAGAATCTACCCTATGAATACGTCAACCTTTGAACTTCTATGCCAGGGGTGAGGGGTGGCCAAATTTACTAGCCCTCCGAGCCATATATGACAATCTTCAGAAGTTCAAGAGCTGGAGCACATCTGCCAGGGCTGGGGGGGTCAGCCCTGTGGGAGGCGCCCAATGGCCCATGGAGCTTCACCCATGCTCCTGCTGAAGCCACAAGCCCTGAGTCCCCCTCCTCCCCACAGGGCTGAAGCCCCGAGCCCCCCATTCCCACTGGGCAGAAACCCCTACCCCACCACCCTGCTGAAGGGTTATTCTTCAGAAAAGGATCTGGGGATTACAGTGGACGAGAAGCTGGATATGAGTCAGCACTGTGCCCTTGTTGCCAAGAAGGCCAATGGCATATTGGGCTGTATTAGTAGGAGCATTGCCAGCAGGTCGAGGGAAGTGATTATTCCCCTCTATTCGGCACTGGTGAGGCCACACCTGGAGTATTGTGTCCAGTTTTGGTCCCCCCACTACAGAAGGGATGTGGACAAATTGGAGGGAGTCCAGCAGAGTGCAACAAAAATGATTGGGGGCTGGGGCACATGACTTATGAGGAGAGGCTGAGGGAACTGGGGTTATTTAGTCTGCAGAAGAGATGAGTGAGGGGGGATTTGATAGCAGCCTTCAACTACTTGAAGGGGGATTCCAAAGAGGATGGTGCTAGGCTGTTCTCAGTGGTGGCAGATGACAGAACAAGAAGCAATGGTCTCAAGTTGCAATGGGGGAGGTCTAGGTTGGTTATTTGGAAACACTATTTCACTAGGAGGGTGGTAAAGCACTGGAATAGGCTACTTAGGAGGTGGTGGAACCTCCATCCTTAGAGGTTTTTAAGTCCTGGCTTGACAAAACCCTGGCTGGGATGATTTAGTTGGTGTTGGTCCTTCTCTGAGCAGGGGATTGGACTAGATGACATACTGAGGTGTTTTCCAGCCCTAATATTCTATGATTCTAAAGCAGAGGTTCCAAGCTCCCTCCACCTCCCTCACATTTTGGTAGATGAAGAAAGGGTGGGGGCATGGAGGTAACGGTAAAAGAGCCGCATGTAGCTCGTGAGCCACAGTTTGGCCACCCGTGTTCTATGCAATGATGGTTGTGTAATTCTAAGGGATAGTGTATTGTTAGATGTACTGTTAAACTGAGTTACTTTCTGTCTTAGGGGCAGTTAACATCTCATCAAACTTTTCTGAAGCACATGGGGAACATTCTAAATGTTGAGTCAATATTCCATCTTCCAGTGAATAAGTTCTAGTGACTAAGATTCCTCATTTCAACTACAGTACAACCTTGATTTTACAAACACCAATCTTACAAACAACCAGTTATAAAAATCAAGTGTTTCGGGGCTGGGGGGAAAAAATCACATAACAAAAGCGATGCTGATGAAGAACAAGTTGAAATCCCTTCACAGTCTAATGTTTTCATTGCACTTCAAATTGCTGTGCTGTGGTTTGTAAGACAAGAAAGCAGCACAGTGCACCAAACTGCAGTTTATGCACTTTATCTACTGTAAATTTGAGATGTTCAATTTTATAAACTTTATGATAATATGAACACTTCAATCCCCAATTAGTTCATAAAAGAGGGGTTCTACTGTATTGTTGAACATAAGCAGTTTAATAGCTGCTTCACTTTTTACATGATCATATCTCTACCCGTCACTACACATACAGTTTCTCATATTGGCTCCTCACATTCCACATTTAGATTAAGCTCCAGACCCTCACCTTCAAGGGTCTGAGCAAATCTATTCCAGCATACAACTCTGATTTCATCTCTTCATACTCTGCCATTTGCTCTGCCTACTCATCTGAAATACTTACTCTCTTTGTATCAAAGACTGGATGTTCTTCCAAAAGAAATATTCTCTAGTTCAGACAGGAATTAATTTAGGGAAATCCTATGGCAAGTATTATACAGGAGGTCAGACTAGATTATCGCCATGGTTCCCCTCTGGCTTTAGAATCTATGAATCTCATATTCTCTTCTCTGGGACTTCTATGTTGCTCCTTACAGTACTGTATAAGCAAAATTTTCTTGCTTCCTGTTCTGGCAGGAACCCACCCTTTCCTCATTCAGATCACTCCTCAACATACATTCTTCCATGAAGCCAATCACAGTGTTTGTCCCCCATCCAGCAGTGTGGGATTAGTTATTTTTAAAACCACACACACACAGCCCACTGAAGCTCTATGTAATGTACCTACCTTCTGGTCTTGCGCTTGCGTTGTTCATTATGAGCTTGATCCAATGCTCATGGCAGCTGACTGCAAGACTCCCGTTGACTTCACTGGGGCCAGAATTTCACCCCTTTTTTTAAATCAGCCATTTTAAAGTAGCCAGTAGCTTCCAATATAATTGTTTGAATACCAACTCCATTAGCTAATCAGTTTTGCTAGGTTTTAGTTATATGATGAATATGATTTAAATAATTTTTTTACTCATCTTAAATGTACTCAGTTCTGTTTTTCCAAATGTCTTGACCTTTTCGTGAAGCAAATATGTTTGGCATTCACTTTGGGACTAGTTCCATCACTCTTTATGCACTATCTCTTGCCTTTGAGGTACGTGCCCTTCCCTCTCTCTCTCCCACTCACACATATACCTCTCTACATGAGAGAAATTTAGTATGTGATTGTATTTATTTCCCCTAAAATGATTGTAACACATCTATCACTGCACAAAACCATGCCAGATCGTTTACAATCACGCCAAAATACACCACTTGGAATACATTTATTTTCAACAGAGCTAAATTCTGGGGGCGCTAGTTGCAATTCTGTAGTTAAAGCTGAGTTTCGTTTTGCACTGAAAGCAAGGATTCAAATTCTTTGTTATGTATGAAAAATACAGCATGTCATGTCCTCCCCAAACTTGCAGCATTTACTCTTTGAGCCCAGAATCATCACTCTGAGAATTTATAAGCAATTCTGTTTATTTTCTTTATTAATGAAAATGAATTAAAATGGGCTCTTAAGAAATTCAGCAGCTGTGTCCTTTTCTTTGTCTTGAATGATCTTAATGACAGAATGATGATATCAATTTTTTCATGTAGTTAACATTAATTGAAATATTATTCACAGGCTATATTTGAAGAAATTAAGTTACAATTAAACTAAATGAGTAATGACTATTGTATCTAATTATTCTGATTATTGAGACAACAGAGTCAAGTAAACAGCTCAGGCAGCTGTTAAGTGGGGCCATTATAACACCAGAGGTTGCTAATTAAACCACCACTCTTCCTTTAAAGCTAATTTGCATGCAACAATTCTGTCAATTGGAGTGAGTCAGTGATATGAGGGGGACTGGGCAAAAGTATCAAAAGTTCTCATTAGTAGACTACTGAGCCCAAGTATCCCTATTCTTCAAAGGTTTTGTGGCAGCATGCCAGCTTGGGCATCGATACTTGAAAGACTCCTTGACTTTTGATGCCTCAGTGGCAGTACTGCCAGGAGAACTGAAGGATGAGTGCTGGGAAGAATCTTAAAGCACACACTTGGACGGCGCTCCTTTCACCCCCTTTCAGCACAGCTCTCTGAACCAACATCAGCTACAAAGTAAGGACCAGATTCTCCAGTATACTTCAGCTTTTTTGTGCAACTCTGGCAATATGAAGCAACAGCAAATACAATTTAATTGGTTAGTGTGCTTCCAAGGCTTTGCACTACTCTGATATATTGGTAAGGCTGCCTTTAAGAGGGAAAAGTAGAGCTGTGCAGAGGATGAACATTTCAGTTCACAAAGGATTTTGAGATTTTGAAATCTGGCTTCATTCTGAATTATAACAAACCAAAACTTTCCAAATTCTCTATAAAGGATTTTTTTTAAAAAAAAAAGTTTGTTTCAGGTCGATTGAAATATTCTGGTTTTGATTATCTACCTTTTTGAAAAATTGTGTAATAATATATGATGCAAAAGAAAAATGAAACAAAAAGTCTTTTCAAAATAAAAATTCAAAACATTTCATTTTGACATTGTCAGAATTTTTTCTTTAGGTTTTTCCAGAAATGAAATTCTGGAAAAACTGACCCAATTCCAACATATATTCTGACGAAATATGGTTCCATCAAAATTTCTCTGATCAGCTTTAATTAAAATTTTTTACATGATTTAAATTGATAATACATATCTTCAAATCATTAGAAGTATCACAAGCTAGAATTCTCCTTGGGTTCCTCGTTTAGAGTTCATGTGTGACATTTTCAGCGATTCTTTTTAAAAAACAAGGAAAGTCAAAGAAAAAAATAATTAAAATGGAGTTAAGATTGTGAGTATTTATTGGTAACTCAGAGGTAAAAAAAAATTACCAGGATATTATAATCATACCACAATCAAGCATTACAAACCCAGGAAATTCAGAGTTAAGATTACACTTACACATAACTATTTCACATTTGGTGACAATGTATACCTTCAAATCAGCAGCACTGCGATGGGTACCCGCATGGCCCCACAGTATGCCAACATTTTTATGGCTGACTTAGAACAACGCTTCCTCAGCTCTCGTCCCCTAATGCCCCTATTCTACTTGCGCTACATTGATGACATCTTCATCATCTGGACCCCTGGAAAAGAAGCTCTTGAGGAATTCCACCATGATTTCAACAATTTCCATCCCACCATCAACCTCAGCCTGGACCAGTCCACACAAGAGATCCACTTCCTGGACACTACGGTGCTAATAAGCGATGGTCACATAAACATCACCCTATATCGGAAACCTACTGACCGCTATTCCTACCTACATGCCTCTAGCTTTCATCCAGATCATACCACTCGATCCATTGTCTACAGCCAAGCGCTACGATATAACCGCATTTGCTCCAACCCCTCAGACAGAGACAAACACCTACAAGATCTCTATCATGCATTCTTACAACTACAATACCCACCTGCTGAAGTGAAGAAACAGATTGACAGAGCCAGAAGAGTACCCAGAAGTTACCTACTACAGGACAGGCCCAACAAAGAAAACAACAGAACGCCACTAGCCATCACCTTCAGCCCCCAACTAAAACCTCTCCAACGCATCATCAAGGATCTACAACCTATCCTGAAGGACGACCCATCACTCTCACAGATCTTGGGAGACAGGCCAGTCCTTGCTTACAGACAGCCCCCCAATCTGAAGCAAATACTCACCAGCAACCACACACCACACAACAGAACCACTAACCCAGGAACCTATCCTTGCAACAAAGCCCGTTGCCAACTCTGTCCACATATCTATTTAGGGGATACCATCATAGGGCCTAATCACTTCAGCCACACTATCAGAGGCTCCTTCACCTGTGCATCTACCAATGTGATAGATGCCATCATGTGCCAGCAATGCCCCTCTGCCATGTACATTGGCCAAACTGGACAGTCTCTACGTAAAAGAATGAATGGACACAAATCAGACGTCAAGAATTATAACATTCAAAAACCAGTTGGAGAACACTTCAATCTCTCTGGTCACTCGATCACAGACCTAAGAGTGGCTATCCTTCAACAAAAAAGCTTCAAAAACAGACTCCAACGAGAGACTGCTGAATTGGAATTAATTTGCAAACTGGATACAATTAACTTAGGCTTGAATAGAGACTGGGAATGGATGAGTCATTACACAAAGTAAAACTATTTCCCCATGGTATTTCTCCCCCCCACTCCACCCCCCACTGTTCCTCTGATATTCTTGTTAACTGCTGGAATTAGCCTACCTTGCTTGTCACCATGAAAGGTTTTCCTCCTTTCCCCCCCTGCTGCTGGTGATGGCTTATCTTAAGTGATCACTCTCCTTACAGTGTGTATGATAAACCCATTGTTTCATGTTCTCTGTGTGTGTGTATATAAATCTCTCCTCTGTTTTTTCCACCAAATGCATCCGATGAAGTGAGCTGTAGCTCACGAAAGCTTATGCTCTAATAAATTTGTTAGTCTCTAAGGTGCCACAAGTACTCCTTTTCTTTTTGCGAATACAGACTAACACGGCTGCTACTCTGAAACCTAAGATTACACTTGAAGACCATCAAAATATTTTAAGGTAAGAAATGCACAGTTAAGGCACCCAAATAACCCTAACTTTGCTTTATAGTAACACCATGAGGAGAAAAAATAGGAAAATAAGCTATTGTGTCTTTAAGAATCAGTTTAAGTTAATCAGACCCCAAACACTTAACTACCATGATCATTGTTCTATGCAATAGGCTCACGGTTTCCTAGAGGTGGCTGGTTTTTATTTGTCAGATATGCTATTTAATTAATATTGCTGTTATACACGAAATAATATGTGACAAATAATTTTCTTGCCAAATTCAGCCAGCTGGCTAAAAACTATTCATTTAATACATTATTTGACGAACAATAACAATATTTGACGAACAATAACAAATAATGTATCCAGAATTACACCAGTGTCACTAAGAACCAAGAGTTATAATCTAACAGTGCTCATTTAGGGAAGTGCACATTTCAGAAACATCTCTCCCTGCCCAAAATGCGTCAGATGGAATGGTCCATTGATATTTCATAGCGTGAGATAACAATTTTTTCAGTTGACAGAATACTCAGTCAACTTCCAAAATATTCTTGGCACTTCAAAAGTATCCTAACAGGATGCTGTGGAGGAGCATTTTTTCTAGTAGCAATGGTATTAGAAAAATTGGCACATTTGTCATGCTGCAAAATGATTAATTTCAGAGAATGCAGAATGAATGATAGAAGTAGACCACACAGAGTATTAGACTCATGTCCAATATAATTTAATTAATTAATATTTAATTATTAAATAGGGCTTTCGTGAAAACCGACCACCCCCCAGATATTATTAGAAAAACATTAAATCACAGCAGCTATTTTTAAAGTGTCCAACACAATGAATGTTTGGCAGCTTGACTGGTGGCCAGTGGTTTGCGGCAGTGCATTGGGCTGCCATGAGCCAGAGTTTGTATTTGAAATGACCGCAACATCGCCACTCTTAACACTGGGCTGCCACAGCCAAGCTGTATTTAGATGACACAGTCAGCTCCAAGAACAAGAAAGAGGAAAGAAACAGAGGGAAAGATGAATTGTACCCGGCTATGTGGGAATTCCCTTTTGGTTGCTCCTGGAGCAGCCTTGGTGAAAGTGTCTGATGGGGTCATGCAACTTGCCCTCCTGGGAAGATGAGCGTTCCATATGTGTTTTATAACCAAACTCCAATGGATAAAGCATTCACTGTAAGGAAGATTCTTGCACTTGGCAGGGAAGGAATTAGTGCCAAAATTTTCAAACTTAGGTGCCTAAAATTAGGCAACTAATCCCTTATTTAAACTCTTAAACAAGTAAGGGCTGAATCCTGTGGGAGTTGCAGTTGCTCAGGATCTTTGAAATTCAGGCCATTTAAGGAGTCTAATTATGAGATTAGGTGCCTAACTTTAGGCATCCAAGCTTGAAAATTTTGGCCTTATTTTCTCAGTGCTTCAGTTTTTTCATCTTCAAAATAAGAATAACACCTGTCTGATACGAATGTTGTGATGCTTAATACACTAATGACAGATTCAATATGGATTTGAGTGCTTAATTTTAGGCTGTCTCATTTGAAAATTTTGGCCCACATTTTCAAAAAGTGGCCTCTAATTTGGCAGACACTATTTTTCAAATGCAACTCGTTTCATGTGATCAGTCTCACTGATACAAAGATTTTCACATGTAAATTGGGTACTTTATGCACCCATCTCCCCTGCAGGAGCATGCAGACATATATACAGCAGTTGTGCATACAAAATTTTCATGCACAGAACTGAAGACCGGGTTGAGGCCAATTGAAAATTTAGCTCTTATTCATTTCTAAATTCTGCTTATGAGTGGAAAGTTTACAACAGTGATTCTCAATCAGGGATGCGTGTACCCTGGGGATATGCAGAGGTCTTTAAGGGAGACGTCAACTCCTCTAGATCAGTATTTCTGAACCTGGGGGTCACCGGATGGATTTGGGGGGGTTGTAAATGCGAGGCCAGCATGAGGGGGTGGTAAGCAGGGCAACTGCCTAGGACCCTATGCCATGGGGGACCCCACAAAGCTAAATTACGTACTTCAGTCCCAGGTGATGTGACTCGGGCTTCAGGCTCCTGAGTCTGGAAAGACTAAGAACCACTGGATTAGACTATTGGAAAACAGGCTGTTATGACTGGGCATACAGACAAAGGAATCTGTTCTGCCATCAGCAAGGGGTGCTGCATTTCCTGTAAATTAAGCAAAAAGGATGGATAAATTACTCCAACAAGGAATGTACTCTTTGGGAATTGTCCCCAGCAAACTAGAACTGTGGTTGGTGAGCCAAGCGCAGCAGGGAAAAAGAAAAATAACAAAAAGGGTAAGAAATTTCAGGGATAGAGGAGGAATTTATAATCAAAAGGCCCCTCTCATTCCCTATGTTGAGTATCAACATTAGCCAGCCCAGTATTAATTTATGCTGTAGTTACTGGGTTAACATTAAAAACTTCCTTATGTCTGCTATCCCTTTTATATTTACAGGAGTCACCCTGCCCCCAGTTCATACATACTTAAATCCATCCCTATTTACAGAAAAGTACTTCAGTATACGGTTAACTTCATGAATGTGTTCTAGTTCCTTGACTTCCATGAGACTTAAATATTTGCTTAAAATTAATCACATGCCTAAGTGCTTTCCTGAATAAGGGCCCTGTCCTTAAAACCAACACATTTTTTTAAACTGTAAAACAAACAAACAAAATCCTTACATTGAATTTGCCTGCATATAAATGTAAAAACAATCTCCAAGCCCTTTAACTAGTTCAAAGACCAATTACAATATATTTTTTAAAAGGGCTTTGGGCAGAATGACCATCTTTTCAAAATGCTAAAAGGGGACACATGCAGGAGCTCTGCCCCCTCCATGGCCCTGTCCCTGCTTCTCTTCTTCCCCCGAGGCCCTGCCCCCTGTTCAGGACAAAATCTGGAATCCAGCAGTGGTAAGAGCCACCCATGTGATTCTCATGTGAGAATCTCAGCTTGCTTTCTTTTTTATAAAAATAGGTTTCTAGTCTTAATGGTTGCAGAGGGGCAGATCTGGACTCTTAATTTTTGAAAGGCTTTGGTCTGGCAATACTGATGCCTAGGCCTCTTTGCTGAACAGGTTTCAGAGTAGCAGCCGTGTTAGTCTGTATTCGCAAAAAGAAAAGGAGTACTTGTGACACCTTAGAGACTAACACATTTATTTGAGCATAAGCTTTCATGAGCTACAGCTCACTGAACAGATGATTATTTATATCATAAAAACATCACCAAATTTTTTTCCTACTTGAAATAACTAATTAATTTCACTTAAGAGTTACTGAACAAACTTCACAGAGGTAAAGAATTTGATTACTCACAATTTTGGCTAGAATCAAACTGGTGACCTAGAACAATCCCTGAACCATCTCTTCTACCAAACAACTGGTATTTACTATTTAATAATATTTTCAGAGGCAATCATCTTGCTTTTTCCCCATGCTAACAACAAGGTGGCAGGTTTCAGAGTAGCAGCCATGTTAGTCTGTATTCGCAAAAAGAAAAGGAGTACTTGTGGCACCTTAGAGACTAACAAATTTATTAGAGCATAAGCTTTCGTGAGCGACAGCTCACTTCATCGGATGCACCAAATTTTTCCACCAAATGCATCCGATGAAGTGAGCTGTAGCTCACGAAAGCTTATGCTCTAATAAATTTGTTAGTCTCTAAGGTGCCACAAGTACTCCTTTTCTTTTTAACAAGGTGGCAGAAAATTAACAACAGATTAAATGAAAGTCAAACAGATTTGAGGCTGAATAATCAGAAAAACTTATGTAAAGATATTTTTCATTCTCAGTTGAAGAAAAAGAGTATAATAATCAAAATCCATATTGTGACCTGAAGTCTGCTTAAAAACATACAGTACAATATAACCCAATAATAATAATAATAATTAATAATAATCCAGATAAAATGTGCAAATCTATAGGACCTTTTAACTGAGGTTTTCAAAGCACTTTACAATTATCAATTAAGTTTAGAATGGGATGCATAATTAATCATTGTAAAGTGCTTCCTCTCCCAAGTTTGTGTACTGTTAAAGACCTATTGCATTCACCCAAGAGGTAGGTGAAGTATTTCTTACTTCTTGGGCGAATGCATGAGTTCTTTAACAGTATCTTAGGTTGTGAAAGGAAGTAAACTCTGAATGCAGCTGAAACTGCAGGTGGAATTTTAGGGAGAACTAGTGCAACCAGATTGAATTGAACTTTGCACAGACCACTATGGACAAAACTCCTACTCTTATTTAAAAAGCCATGGGATTGTTAACATCCACAAGTGATCAGGCTTTGATCATGCAGTGATCACTCGCTTTTACAGCTCAGCTGAAGGACAGACCTCCAGCAGGACAATGCCCCAGACAGAGACATTACATCAGTACTAAGGCCAGGTGTACACTAAAAAGTGAAGTCGACCCACTTACTTTGCTTGGAGTGGGGGGGCTCTGAAAAATTTCGCACCCTGAGCGCCGCAGTCAGGTCGACCAACTCCCCTGTGTAGATGCAGCTAAGTTGATAGAAGAATTCTTCCGTTGACGTACCTACTGCCTCTCAGGAAGGGGATTAAATAGAGCTATGGGAGAACCCCTCTCATTGCTTTAGTGAATGTCAACACTGAACAGGGTTGGGTTTCTAATTAAAGACCGATCTCGGAAGGGTAAATGCCACCTACCAAATCACCAACATCACTGTTTTCAGCACATTGGCATTCACTGAAGATCTTTCATCTGAGTACTGACACAGTAAGGTCCTGCTTAATGTGTGAGAACCTAAGAGCAGGTGGCATAGCCATTAGGATGAGAGAAGTGTGCTGGAAAGTTAGAACAGGCTGCTTTTTTCTACATTGCCAAAGCAGGGAGCAAGTCTGCTTTGGCTGATAGCCCTCACAATACTTTGAAAATGTTGGAATTAGTTTCTTCTATGTGTAAACAACATAGGCCTGATTCTTTTCTCAGTTATACCATATCAGAAATAACTCCATTAAAGTCAATGGAGTTACACCTGCATAAAGCTAGCATGAGATTAGGATCTTCATATCCCATGTGTATCAAAAAAGTGGAGCACATTAAAATGTGGACCCAGTTTAATATTCTGTGTTTTCTCCAAAATCAATTCCAGTATGAAATGAACCCTTGCACACATCCTTTCCTTTGCCATTAAATCTATTATACTCTAGGCCATGTAAAACTCAGGTTCTATAAGTACCTACTCAAGGAGAAAATATAGCTTACTAGAAGGCTATTCAATCAAGCAAAAAGACACATAACAAAATCTAATATTCAGAAGTTGAAGTCAGCAAAGTTCAAAATGTATATAAAATATAAATTTTGAATAGTGAAGGTTATTAATCATTGAAACAGATTGCCAAGGAAAGTAGTAACTTCTAAATCACTTGGAGTCTCTAACTCAAGACTTAATATCTTTCTAAAAGTATGCTCTAGTTCAACTATAAATTGTTGAGCTAGATGCAAGAATCGTTGGGTGAGGTCCTATGGCCTGTGTTATGCAGGAGTTCAGACTAGATGATCACAGTGATCTCTTAGGGCCTTAAAATCTATGATATATATAGAACAACTATGAGCTCTTTGACACTATACAGAATAACTTAGAGACATTGAAAGCAATGGTGTTATTTCTGTTTTCAGTAACATAATCCTTATGGTCCCTTTAGACATAGTCAGATGTTGTTCCCCAACATAATTCATTTTGCTGGAGCTACTATACACTGATGAGTCAGTGGATGGCATTAGCACTTTTCATGGGATAGCATCAGCAGTATTATGGTCTCGTCGCTAACAGTGAGCTTTACGATGCTCATCAGTCTGACTCTGAGGACCAATAGAAAAGAGAGAAAGAAATAATTGTGGATAAAAGCAAATACATTTGTGTAGAACAAGGGAGGGGTGGGAGGGGTGGATCTTAAAAATCAGGTTAGAAACCACCCTTTTGATTTCACATAATTTTTCTCTTGTTGGTCTAACCAACTGCTCTGAAGCAATTCAACAGACTTTCCTTCCTGTTGCATGAAATGATTGGCACAACAAAAGAAAAATGAAAACTACATATTTTTCCAGATACAGACCATCTGTCCATACAGTTGTTCAGTATCACATACCTGCTATGCAGTTTGCTCCTTTTCACACCATGTAAGTTTGCTGCATTAATTAATGAGTGCCTTATTTAAGGGAATGTAAAGCTGCTTCGTATAGGTGGAATGGTAACAGTGAAAGTCCTCCTGTCCTTTCAAAAGGCAGAAGGAACAATTTTTTCAGGTTAAGAGCCTAAAAGCCATAACATCCATCTTTCACATATATCCCTTCTTCACATGTATGTTGTTCCTTTTCACCTTGGCACTAGAAATCTTTTTCTTCTAAGGTTTAGTGAGTTTGATGCTCAGCTGACTTGTCCAAACAAGAAATCAGCATATCCCTTCACTAGATCTAACTTCAATTTTCTGGACTTTCTTTCCATAGAGTTTTTGCATCTCTTTCAGGCTATTGCTAGTGTAATGGAAATGCAGGTCTGGATTCTTCGCTACGCTATACCTTGTGTAGTCATTGACACCTGTGCAAAATGCTACCATTCTGAACTGGGAGTGTTTTACACCCACTCTGCATGCACTTTATGTAGGTGTAAATAAAAGCTCAAGATAAAAGGCAGAGGTAGAGAAAATCACTGAAAAAAAATCCCTTTAGTTTTCACTGCAGAATCATGACTGGGAGGGGTACTGGTCCACTAGATGATCTCTACTAAGATGTGGTCCTCATGATTAGAAGGTTTAAGATCTAAAGGAATGAGTGCAGACCTCCCAACAGTCCCGTATTTCATGGGACTATCCTGCTTTGACCCCCAACCCTCCCTGTCTCTGTTGCAGCAGAACATTTCTCACATTGAGGGTTGCCCGGGGAGTAGGAGGGAGAGGCAGTTTGCCCCAGGCCCTGTCATTTGAGAGGGCCCCCAAATCAATTGTGGGTCCAGTGCCACTCAAGTGTGGCTCATCTGTCCCTCTGTTTCCATTTACAGAGGGGCAGATGGGCCAGACTTGAGTGGCAAGCATCCAGGAACTTGGTGCTCTAGAATTCAAAACCCCTCTCTGCCTCTTCCTTACTTTGGGACCTTAAGCAAGTTGCTTAGGCCCATACTTTCAACTTTAGGCCCCTAGATCCATATTTAGGGCCAAATTAGTCAATGGTGTAAAATGGAACAATTCCATTGAAATCAATGGAGTCACACCAAATTACAGCAGTAGTGAATTTGTTCCTAAGGGCACGTCTTCACTGGCAACGTTAAAGCGCTGCTGCAGCAGGGCTTTAACGTAGCTCGTGTAGTCGCAGCACCAGCACTGGGAGAGAGCTCTCCCGGCGCTCTAAAACACCCACCCTCATGAGTGCCAGTACACTGTCTACACTGGCACTTTACAGCGCTGAAACTTGCAATGCTCGGGGGGGTATTTTTTCACACCCCTGACCGAGAAAGTTGCAGCACTGTAAAGTGCCCTTAGTCACATCAATAAGTCATTGATTCTCAGAGGCGCTGAGCACTGCAGCTCTTCTTGACTTCAGCAAGGGTTGTAAGTACTCAACATCTCTGAAAATTAGGCCACTCTCATTTGTAAATGTTGGTCTTAGACGTTAACCTCCCTGCCTCAGTTTCCCCATCTGTCAAACGGCAATAATATCTTCTTACCAATCTGCCATGAGGGTAATTAGAGAAATAATTAATTGATATTTGGATAGGATAGTTTGAAAAGATGACATTCTACATATGTGCCAATTCTTATTATAAGTTATTATTATAAATTATAAAACTACCAGTAACACTGAGGATGTTTGTGTTACCAAATTCAACCTTAAATAATACATTAATTTGACTATGCTACAAAAAAATAATATATTAAAAAAATACATCTCTCCAGAATGACATAGTCTTTGCCTAACTTGCTGCTGGAAGATCACCTTAGTTTGATAGATTCCAAGGCCAGAAGGGACCATTCTGACCACGCAATCTGACCTCCTAGAAAACACAGACCTCAGAACGTCCCCAGATAATTCCTAGAGCAGATCTTTTAGAAAAACATCCAATCTTGATTTTAAAATATCACTGTGGAAGACTCCACCATGACCCCTCTTAAGTTGTTCCAATGGATAATTACTCTTACTGTTAAAAACATACACCTTATTTCCATTGGATCACTAGTTCAGACAGGAAACTATTTCCATTGACAGCAATTCAAAATTTTGGTTAAAAATTGCACCAACATTTTTAATGTTGACATTTTATGAGTAGCTATATGCAACCCTAATTCCCCTTATCACTTTTCAACCCAATCCCTGCCAATGTATCTATTCCCCAGATTGAGAACCCATCCTCTTCCCATGTAACTTCTTCACACTCAGAACCACCCCCTGGGCTCTGTACCCTTCCTGCCTGATAATCACAGACCCCAAATACGCCACCCACCCACATACAGGCCACCTGGTTTAGAAAACTTACCTCCAAGCTCAAAACCCTTCCCCTCAAAACTCTTCCCCTCATTCCAACACCCCCACCAGGCTCAGAAATTTCCCTTACTTGTTGCTGGGTATGATAATACAGGAGCAGGGGCAGCAGGAAGCATCTCAGGCAACCCTCTGCTCTCCCTATGTGGAGCTGGCCCTACAGAAACCCTTGCTACTCTAGACCTCTTCCCTCTGCCACCTAAAGTCTGGGAACCGCTGGACCAGAAGTCCCACCAGAGGCAGCTCCAATCCCACCAGGCATTCCCTCAATGTCAGCAGGTGGTATTGCATCCTGCAATACCTCAGCCACACTACATAGTTGTGACATCAGCCCTGATTCACCAAGATACTTACAGCACATGCCTAACTTTAAACATGTGAATGGTTCCAATGAAGTCAAAGAGATTACTCACATGCTTAAAGTCAAGGACATGCTTAAGCAACTTGCTGCAGGTCCTTCACTGGCAGGGGTTTTTGCCCCTTTAGCCCCATTTACTCAGTGCCCAGCATAGACAAAACTGAAGTAACCGTTGTATTCCTCTTCACCCCCACTTCCTGACACCCTCCTGACAACCTTCTTCTGTCAGAGAGGAGGGCAAGGGACTTCTTTAGAAAGCCCACCTTTAAGTTTTGACCTGCTGAGGATGGTTCAGAACATTTCCTTAAGAGAAGGAGGAGTCCCATGAAAAGAGAGAGCAGCCTGCCTCTTGACACCTACATACTATGATGATAGGAGCTCTAGAAATAACTTACATAGATGATTTCTGAGTACCAGACCTTGAAAGGCAGATAGCCTAGCTCAACTACAGGCCTTCCAGCCTTGGGAACATGACACACTGTACATAGCACTGCCACCTTCTGCAAGCTTTACTATACACGTCTCCTCTGAATGGAGCACTACCAAGAAAATTATGACCCAATAGCAAATGACAGTGTCACACAGTGCAAGGAACTGAGAAAGGGGAGGTTCCCAATGAAAACTAAAACCACCTAGTGAGAAGTACAATACTGTAAACCTGGGGACCAATCCTACTGTCCTTCTTTATTCAGTGTTTTACTTAGTCTTTACTCAGGCAAACTCTCATTGATTTCAAGCTGAGGTAAGAAACTGAGTAAAGACCACAGAATCAGGATCAAAACCTTTCACTATTTGAGATAACTAAATTCTGCAATGATATAGAAATATAATATGCATGATGTTCATCCTCTTCACAGAGTCCTGTGTATATTTTCACCTACTAAATTCCCCAGTGTAATGGGCCTATGGATCTTCACAAATGCCACATCACTCACAAATCAATCTCTCCTCTCACCTCCAAATTGGCTCCAGTGTGGTGAAGACCCTGTAAATGTTACTACTACAGAGCCTCACTTGCATCCTGAGGCCACTTATGCCATTAACCACTTCATCATCTATAATATCAGAGCATACCGTAAACACTTCAAACACTGTTCAAACAGGAAAGCATGGAATATGATACAAGTAGTGAGTTCCACCAGATTAGTGATCCTAAGGCAAAGACCTTGCTGACAGAGTAATTATTTTATGTTTTTAATGTGTGACATTAAGATATGGTATTTTTGTTCATGCAAAGACTTTTTTTGCCCTTTATTTTTCACAGATGCTGACCATATAAAGAAAAAATCCAACCCGGGACTGTGAGACCTTTGTACAAGACTATATTTTCAGCTTGATATATATCATTTTAAAATGTACTGGTTGGTGTACTTCCTTAGCATGATCTGCCAGTTACTATCTAGGAAGATCTCCAAACATTGTGTGCACACATTACAGAATGCTGTCTCTGCACTGATTATTTATAACGATAACACAGTGAAGCTCAAATTACACTTCATTCTGGCTCCTGCCTTCTATCTTGTCTTTTTCTATGTGGAGTGTTGAGGTACAGCACATATAAGTTTGTACAGTGCCTACGGCTACAAACATTAATAAGAGCTATCACTTAGGAACAGTTACTTACACTTTGTTTAATCTCTAATGGAAAGGATTCTTCTAAATATTTACAGCAGAACAGTTGTCAGAATGAGTGCTGGAAATCACTGGCATTTTCCCAGAGGGAAAAAAAAGGAAGGGAAAAAATACGGTTTTGTTGCTACACTCTTATGTTGATCTTAATATTTCAGGGTCTGCCTTCTGTAACACGATGGGATTGCATAACAAAAAGGTACTTCTAGAATAAGAGTCATTCACGTACAGTGGTTGAGAACCACTTTTGTATTTTACCCTTGTAAAAATTTCGCTCTCACTGCTAATCTTAAGGAAAGTGATTGTTTGTTTCGCAGACCCTGAAGTAAATAAACTGTATGTAAGGAAGGCAGCTGCTGCAAGAGATGGGAGAATGCCAAACAACTGTGGATGTTTACTTAGGGCCCAGGCCTGCAAGGTGCTGAGGCGTGAATTCAGGTGCCCTGAATTTACCATTGACTTCACTGAACTCTCCCGAGGTGCTTGCTACTTTGCAGGATTGGGCCCTTGGGTCTTAGGTCTTGATCCTGCACTCAGTTATACACATGATTCACTTTATTCCCAGGAACAGTCTCAGAGAGCTATTGGGACTACTCACATGAATAAAGATACACACAAAGCCCACTAAAGTCAAAACAAAGACTTCAGTGGATTTTGGATCAGTCCCTTGCAAAAGTGTTTGCAGGGTCAGGGCCTTGCTTGGGTAAAATTTTCATTAATTTCAAACTGGGAGTTTTGCTTGAATAAGGATCTGGGGATTTGTCCTGTTAACTCAAAGCAGAGGAGAGCCCTGCTCTAATATCTATTATTTGTAGGATTTTCCCTTGTTATAAGACGTGCATGCCAATGTGTGTGTGTGTGTGGGGGGGGGTGTATGCATGTGTGTGCGTGTGTGAGAGAGAGAAATCTCACTGCCTGAAACGGTGCTGCCAAGATAAACGTTGGAGCATTTTATAAATTAACTCTGTTCTGCATGTTTATTTTTCTTTTGGAGGTTCTAAAAGGAGACTGTTCAACTCGTCTTATTAGTAGCAGCACATTTTTTAGAGGAAAAAAAGTGAGTGCTCTGTACTGGAAAGTATTTGCTAGTTTCAGCTGAAAGTATTCTTCCTTTCTGACCTGGCATATTAGATAGGATTTATATTTCTGACTTGACATTCGATAGTTGAGATTTATTCTTCTATATTAACTTTACTGTACTTGCAGGCTATTCATTTATATCATGGGGAATATATTTATGGAAGAAGCAAAGAAAATGCACTAAAGGGAGTAAAATATGTATAGGAGATTCCCATGAACTGGTGAAAATGGTGGTTCACCTGGCAGCTGGCTCCCTTCTTCTTTTTCTTCTTCTTCTTCTTCTTTGTTATTTCAATTTTAGAATTTGAAATTTTGAAGTCTGTTTCAATGGTGAATAACTTAAAAGCATCCAGACAACTCTATTATATCTATATGTATGCTGGGATGGCATGAATGCTCTTAGCATGCAGCAATGACCTAGGCATAAGTAATATTGGAGCTGGTTCTGTTCTCACTCTGGCCAGTGTAAATCAGGAGTAACTCCACTGAAGCCATAAAGACTGGTGTAAGTGAGAGCAGAATCAGAATTACAGTTTTTTATATCCAAAGAGAATTTGTTAATGTCTAACTTACTTTAAAAGGAGAACCACAGACACTCATGGAAACCTGGATGCACAAGGACAGAAAGTTGGAAAGCTAAAGGCCTTCCCCACCTCCCACTGTAGCCAGCAATAAAATGCTAATAGGAACAAAAATAGTCCCTATAATTGTTTGAAGCCAAAGGACTAGATGGCTCAGTGAATAGGTAATAGGAGCTGATGACTTTTACCAATAAATCGCCAGTTGAAATCCAGCCCTGGTTGGTTTTGACTTCAGAGTCCTGTCATCTGATATTTGTTTAGATGTGTCCACACTATAAAAACTGCTCTGAGAACTGGCAGCCTTACTGGCTGCCTCAGCAAGAGGCCAAGGACTGAATGGGTTGGAGTCTCAACTACCCCTTCATCAGTACAGGCTACCTAGAAGAAAGTGGAGAAACACTGGCCAGAATATACTGAATACAGTACTTACTTCCTGCTGAGAACTAGAGGAATTTCATTTCAGTGGCTTCAAACTAATACATTTCTCCAGTAAATTCACATGCACGGAACATGTTATATTTTAATGCTCTATAGCAGGCCGAGAAAGGGACGTAGCTTTTTGCTTTAATGAATGCTATTCTGTTGCCGTTATGATAGAGAATAGAGATGTGCACAAAGTGTGGAAAAAAGATGGCTAGCTACATTGAAGTCAGCAGTCTGGGCACTGAGGCGTTCTGTGGTACTGGCTGGAGACGGTGCAGGAATTTGGAGTGGTTATGGAGCGGGCACGCCTCGAGACAATTTTCACAGCTCTGAGTTACAGTGCATGTGCTCCATAATTAACCAATGGACTTTCTACCCTGCTCCTGGACAGCAAAAGAGACAGTGGTCTCAGGCTCAGTGGTCCCTGCTGGGCTCAGTGATATGGTGGTCCATGATGGGGCAATACCTCAGAGGGAAGGACACTCATGGATATTAAGTTAACAGAAAAGAATAATCAGTGAACTCAGGATCACCTGTTCTGGGAGGAGGGTGGTACTGGGTATTTAAGAAAGCATGGTGATTTGATAGGGAATTTCTAAAATAATTTAAAATGTTTAAAGAAATAGAAACTCTCAAGCTGAGCATATTATTATTTATCCTAAGTATCAGTGTGATGCTATTATTGCTGCTCCCATCCTCTCTTCCTCCCTCCCTCCCCACTTCTCCTGTTTGGTACATGTACCTTGTCCTTTAGTCAGCCTCATCCCTCAAACATGCACGTGGGCAACCTTACACACTTGGCTGCTGGGAGATCCCAGGACAGGAGGTCAAAAGATTTTTCTTGCTTTGGGAACATCAGCACTCTCGGAAACAGTCACCAAATTCAACACATGTAAATTACTGGGGGCAGGGGAAAGGCTGGATGCTAATTAGGACTGGGAAGGTGGCAAAGTGAGAAAATGTGAGAGTTCAGAGAGTCTGCTGTAGTCATCAACACTGTGCTGTGTGGGCAAGGTGAGAAATTATAGCAGGAGGAAAGCAACACAAGCGTTGCTCCCACCCTATTTAATGACAATCTGCAGAATTATTTACAAATGACTGTTGTGGGTGGATACTCTCCCTCCCTTTACTGGCACCTTTCTCAAAGGAAATACAGACTGCATAACATTGCTGCTTTTCCCGCCACTGAGTGTGAACAAAAATCCCCCAGCAATTACCATGCTTTTTAATTTATGAGGGTGCATGTCACTGGTAATGTTTGAACACTTGGTCGGGACACTGATCTCACGCAGGTTTTTTTTACTGGTATAGCTCCATGGTTTTCAGTGGAGCTACTTGCTTCTGGATTCAAGTGTATCTGAGAGCAGCATCAGGCTCTTCAGCTTGGTGAAGTAATTCACCCTGATCCAGTCCCTATGAAAGTCAATGTCAACAGTGAACTCTAATGAAAGACCACATTTTAATCAGGCACATGTCCAGAATGGTCTTACTATGTTATTGAAGATTATTTAGTGAAAAATGGTGTTCTTTTTCTGATTTGCTATTAGAATGTTGGAATATGCATTTTAAGAGTCCTGTTCTCCATCAGGAATACACCATAATTACTATTAATATCAAAAATGCTGCATGGGTACCATTGGGGGAAATGCAGCCTCTACCTCCTTAGCATCACTAATAACCACATTTCCCCACTCCTTAGACCATCCAAAGGCAGGTAACGTTACCTTACTCCCTGTCAATCTGACTACATCATCAGCACTGTGGCCAACATTTTATTATGGGCTCAACGTTTTCAACAGTGAAAGCCAGTGCATGCTGAATGAGGCAGGGCTCCATATAATGTGCCCTCAGAATCTCAGATTAATCTACTTAATTTGGGCTCTGTTGTGGCTTATCTTGAGGCTAGAGTGAGTGGCCCTGCTCCAGTGGGAGACAGGGTAAGAACTGTGCTTCCGGAAGAGATGTGTGGTCTCTGCACCACATCTTGACAGAGTATGGTATACAGCTCTCTCTGTGGCTGGCCAACACTGCTGACACAAATGGGAACAGGACTATCTTTTCCCTGCCACACTGTACCCACTTGTGCAGGCCATGAACTCTAGATACTTTTGTGGTCATCTGTGTGACCAATCCTTGCCTAGGGAGGAGATACAGGAAGGGAAAATCCTTGAGACCTCCTTCCTACCTTATATATCCGTAAAGGGATCAGACACAATCTGGCCCTTGAAGAAATGACACAACTGTGATATACTCAAATATAATTTGGGTCTCTGTTGCATTATTGGCTGAGATCCCAGTTTATCCATTCTGTTATGGGACAATGTATGTTGTTCTGAGATATTCAATACTTAAGAAAAAAAATTTAAAGGGACACTTCTCTATGATAAACTGAAATGAAGGGGTCAAATACTCTCAAATCCCATTAATTTCATGGGGAAATGAGGTCACTTAGCAGTGTTGGACCCTTAGTCTTTTCCCTAAGTGAATAGTATAATTGAAAGAAGCATGTGATTCCTACAGAGAGAGCAACATTATATAGTGCGTTGAATGTATGATTACAGTTCGGTGAATGATTCAGAGTGGACAATTTATCCTGTGACATTTTCTGTTCATGAATTGTTGAGGAATAGTTAGCAATTTGCTTATATTTATTCTTTAGTCAAAACTGTTTCTCACTTTCTTTAAAAAGAAAAGGAGTACTTGTGGCACCTTAGAGACTAACAAATTTATTAGAGCATAAGCTTTCGTGAGCTACAGCTCACTTCATCGGATGCGATGAAGTGAGCTGTAGCTCACGAAAGCTTATGCTCTAATAAATTTGTTAGTCTCTAAGGTGCCACAAGTACTCCTTTTCTTTTTGCGAATACAGACTAACACGGCTGCTACTCTGAAACCTGTCACTTTCTTTAGCAAGTCATTTGTGGCCAGCAAATCCTTCATGAATGGTTTGCTGCAAATATTTAAAAAGAGTATCATATTGGTTAATTACTTACACCATGTGGTATTGTTTTAGTTCCCTCCATGGATGACTTAAGTATCATATCTAACCAGGGCCTCAGGTCTCACACACACTTTGCCGTAACACAGCGTGAACTACAAATTTTACAACATAGAATTCTATATTCTCTTCTGACTATATTGGAGCATCTGAGCTTAAAATTCACTTTTCACAAGTATTAACACTAGCAAAGCTAGCTTGCTAGAACATTCATGGAACATGAACACAAAGCCGGCATGACTAAAGACAAAGCCGATTCATTTCAAATTGCAAACAAATGTTTGCGGAAACAGTCTTTGTTTCCCTTCCCATCCTTTGTCAGTCTTGTTTATTTAGATTTTAAGTTCTTCAGGGTGGGGACTGTCTCTTAATATGTGTGTGTACTGCATTTAGCACAAAGAGGGATGGTCTCAGTTGTGGCCTCTAGATGCTACTCTAATATTAATATTTATTGCAATAGTCATGCCAATCTAGTAATGCTGCTGTTTAGCAAATGCATATACAAATATTTCCCTCCAACTCTCATGTTAAATGAATATCCTGTGGCCTCATTTAGTTCTATATTGAGTATGTAGAATAATATTCTATTCAGCAATGTAATATGAAAAAAAAAATAAGTAAACCTCCTTTCTTCAATAGCTTAGAAAAAGTTTAGGAACAACTTGCCAGTACTGATCTTTGTAACCTCAGTGAACAAGCAATGCAATAATGCAGTCAAGTGTGTGTGGGAGGCACACTGTGCAGACACTGGCTGATTTTCCTCCCTCTGTTTGGCTGAACTGGTATGAATCAAAAATGTTGTTATTAAAGTAAACTATCATCAATCTGGTTGGGATTACTGGGTGTGCCAATAACACACATAAACTTTATAAACATATTAATGTGTCATGTTTTACCAGTTTTGTTTTGTGTTGATATTTTATGGGAGCATCAAGGGGCATACTACAGGTATTGCTATACCAGCTGGTTACTCCTACATCTCTGGTTTGCATTTTCATCCAGTTACAGCTATACACTTAAAACAGGTCCTGATCTTGCAGGGTTGTCTTAGATTACAGTTGTAAAAATGTTTCAGTCCTACCTATATTGCAGCTTCATCATTGCTACACCAGTAGAGCTGCAACACTCATGAATTATGATAATGAAGCTTGCAAGGCCTTGTGTGGGTGACAGAGGGGCAAATGAAAGAAAGAGTTTTAGGGTATGTCTGCACTGCAACTGTGGCTGGCCTGTGTCAGCTAACTAAAGGGCTATTTAATTGCAGTGTAGATGTTCCAGCTCAGGCTGCAGCCCAAACTCTGGGATACTCCTACCTCACAGGATCCCAGAGGCCAGACTCCAGCACAAGCCCAAATAACTACAGCGGAATTAAACAGCCCCTTAGCCTGAGCCATGCAAGCTAGAGTCAGCTGGCATGGGCTAGCTGCATTTTTTTAATTGCAGTGTAGATATATCTTATGTCTTGACAAAGTATTTGTGCTATTCTCAAAGTTCCTACCTTGTGTTTGTCACATCCTCATCCAGCTTTTTCCTGTCCTCAGGAGCTGCCTCAGTGGAAGATTACTACAGCTTTCTTTAGTCACTAGTGCCCACTCCCTAGAGAGATCTATTCTCTAGGTGTTTCTAACCTGGCATATGCTGGGAAGCCATGGAAATCACATATGTCTGTATTCATGAGCTTTCCAGTCCAACTGGTAGATCAAAGGGATTCACCCATCACTATTCTAGACCAAACCTATAAGCTATTTTCTTTTACAGTGCCCAAGAATCTTCTGTGCATGCATAGAATATGTCAAGAGTCATGGCCCCTGTCTATATTTCAAGTCTAAATATAAATCATGACAATGGGTGACAGGGACAAACAATAGGGTGAGACTGGGTGGGAGGAGGGTGAAGTTTATAGCTATATGTTAACACTATTTAGTTTAGACACATCTTTCAGGGTTTTATTTTAATTTTTTAAATGTAAATATATACTTTTTTCTGTAGTCACCAATCAGTATGTTGTTCAGTGAGTCTGTAACGTACCTAGTAACAATGCTACTATGGAGACCAGGATGGGTTCAGTCAACCAAAGTCAATAGCAAAATTCTGATTAACTTCATTGGTGCTGCAGTCTCAGTCTTCTTAGTAGTGATATTGTTCTGCATGAGTGGAAGGGCTTAAATGATGATGCTCCTTAGTTCAATGTGTGTTATTTTTAATCACAAAAATTAGTAATGAAATGCACCAGATAATATATATATTAACCAGTTTGTCGTACGATACAATTACGTTTCTCTCTCTCTCTCTTTCTTAATTATTATTTTTTTTAACAACAGCACTATGTATGACTCTGATTACTATTGGCTACAAAAAATGTTGTTGTTAAGGCAATCTTAAATAAATCCTGTTGGAATGTTCTACTTTGACAAAAAGTGTCTAATAATTAATTATTTCCAATGCCCAGTATGAAAAGTTTTCCCATTGCCAAAAGTCCAACTTTTTAAATTATCTACAAAGCATTGCTTTAGCATTTCTTGGAAAACTGGACTGTTTTTGCATGGTGGAATTTCTTCAGAATAATTTTTTCTGAGGCATTCCTTGTAGTAACAGCAAGCAGACAGACTTTAATATAACTGTGTATGGTTTCAGCTGCCTCCTGTTATCTGATAAGAGTATTTTGTTATGAATAATTTGGGTACAAAGATGGCAAAATGATGCTGTCTTGCTCTGATTCCAAAATTACAAATGAGAGAAAATTTTCTTTTATCAGCTATTTGATATCTTTAACCAGACTATTGCATTTTATAATTTATTTCAAGGCCAAGATAAGGCAATTTACTTAAAATATTGGCCAGGGAAAAAAGTTCTTATGAGATCCCTGGATATTAGCAGATGAGATTTCCCAGTGGCCTTTGGTCCTTACATGATAAAAACTAAAATTTGGACACCCCAATAATCTCAGTGAATAGTTGGGTGATAGTTATGGTGAAATGAGAAGAGTGCTTGTATTATTCACAGATAAAAGGATCCAAACAGGCTAAGCAATGGATAATGAATAAGCCAGATCTTGAAGTCCTTACTTTCATTTCATTAGGCAAAACTTCCATTTCCTTCTGTGAGAATTTTGCCAGAGTAAGAAGTCAGTCAGTAAAAACTGACTGAGGACTTCAGCATTTGTCACTCTAATATCAATTCTTAAAGGGACACATTCATCACTGAGCTAAATCAATTGGCATCAGTGGAAATTTCAGCGGACAAGTTGGTACAATGGGCTAAAGTAGTAAAATCGTTATTCTTTTTTATATATGTGAGAAAGTTCAGCTTACCAGATGTATTACAAGCATAGATACAAAAAGGACAGAGCCTCGTGTCCTCCTACATGGGTAACTCCCACATAAGGGTTGGGAAACTCTGCAAGTACTCAAATATAGGATTTCTCCTAAACCCAAAATCCTTTCTTGAGGTCCTGAAGACTAAGGTCTCGGTCCTGCTCCACTGAAGTCAAATCAAGTTTTTCCATTGCCTTCAATGGAAGCAGGTTTAAACTCTAAAACCATTGTAAAAAGAATATTTAATACATTTCAGATGCAAGATGGAGGCTTTTTAAAAATCTTGTTACACAATCTTGTTTTGGGGCATCAAGAACTTGTAAGTATACAAATATTTTTTCAGTTCAATTGTAATTTTAACTATAGCAAGTGATTGCCTCAGTAGCTTAAATTTCAAACTACACACAATTATGTTGACACTATGACTGCTTCATACTGATCCTCTATTCTCCAGATAGATTTGGGGACTTAAAAAGCAGCACTATTATAATGCATATAATTTCATGATGTGTAACTATATTAAAAACTTATTTATATATGTATATGGGGCAAAAGATCTATCTGGTTTTAAGATTCTACTCGATAAGTTTATGGAGGAGATGGTATGATGGGATAATGGGATTTTGGTAAGTAATTGATCTTTAAATATTCAGGGTAAATAGGCCAAATCCCCTGAGATGGGATATTAGATGGATGGGATCTGATTTACTATAGAAAATTCTTTCCTGGGTATCTGGCTGGTGAATCTTGCCCATGTGCTCAGGGTTTAGCTGATTGCCATATTTGGGGTCTGGAAGGAATTTTCCTCCAGGGCAGATTGGAGAGGCCCTGGAGGTTTTTTTGCCTTCCTCTGTAGCATGGGGCATGGTTGACTGGAGGGAGGCTTCTCTGCTCCTTGAAGTTTTGAACCATGATTTAAGGACTTCAATAGCTCAGACATGGGTGTGGTTTTTCATAGGAGTGGGTGGGTGACATTCTGTGGCCTGCGCTGTGCAGGAGGTCGGACTAGATGATCAGAATGGTCCCTTCTGACCTTAGTATCTATGAATCTATGAATCTATAAAACAGGAAATTAATCAAGCCAAAGAAATCATGCTTAGAATGTTGGAGAAAAAATACTTCTATTGACTTCAGCAATATATTCTATTGTTTTAAATGCTGCTGTTGCTGAAGACGGCTGTGATTCATGAAAGTATGATGAAACATTGCTATGGGTCTTTCACAGAGGGTTGGCTTTTGCTTCTAATGAACACAATGGGAATTTTGTTGTCTGCCTCAAGAGGAATTGACCCCCCAAAATGTGGAATATACTTTCACCAGAAAAAAAAGATAGACTTGTCATCAGCAAATCATTTACTCTGCCAATATAATGGTACAATCCTCAGGGAGAAAACATCGTCGGGTGAGCACACAAGTATACTTTGAAAGAAAATGCACAATGGATAATTTAATTCTCCCAAGGACAGATTCAGCTTGCCTGATGGCTGTTTGCTCGTCAAATGGCTGTTTAAAAATGTTGGTGTAGCAATCTTTATTTTCTTTCTTTAATAAGCATAAAGCATCTAGGATGATATCACCTAAGGCATAGTGAACCTGTGGCATATTACAGCTGTGAAGGCCATGTCAAATTTCCATGTCAACCTCAATATGTTCTGGCTTTTTTTTTAAAAAAAAATATGTATTTCAGTATTTGGTGGGTGGAAATATCTATTCAAATAAGTTAATCTTCCAATGTGTAATTGCACATTTTTTAAAAATTACACTGTGCTTTGTAGAAGCTGTGTCTTTTCTTGTCAAAAACATAAAAAATATACATTTTACTTCCACGTGAATGGTGTCCTCCAGCGAGGGAGTTAAAAATGCAGATACGCAACAAAATGCTGGAGTGTTTTAAATGGCAATTCCTTTATGTGTCACCATTTTGTTATTGGTGTAGAATTGCAGCCATACTCTGCTCCTGCCAGCCCTTACTGCATGTGCTTTTCACCATTAATTTCAGTGGGACTACTCATGTACTTAAAGTTAAGTGTTTGCATAAGTGTTTGCAGGACTGAGGCCTTGTTATAAATATAAAAGGAAGGGCAACAACCTTTATGTAAGCAGTAATATAAAATCCCTGTTGGCCAGAGGTACAGAATCCCCTTACCTATAAGGGGTTAATCAATTCAATTAACCTAGTTGGCACCTGACCAGAAGGACCAAGGGGGAAAGAAGATACTTTCAAATCTGGGGGGGTAGGGGGGAGGGCTTTGTTTTTGCTCTCTATGTGTGTTCTCTCCAGAGCCAAAGAGAGAGACCAACCAAGTAATCCATCTCCTACTGAATGATACATCTAAAATTACAGGAATAGTGAGTAATAGCAAGGAAATGTGTTAGATTATCTTTTGGTTTAGCTTGTGAATTTTCTCTATGCTTAAAGGGAGGTTTATCCCTGTTTTCTGTAACTTTAAAGTTTTGCCTAGAGGGGAATCCTCTGTGTTTTGAATCTGATTACCCTGTAAAATTACTTTCCATTCTGATTTTACAGAGGTGCTTCTTTTACTTTTTTTTCTTTATAATAAAGTACTGGGTTTTTTAAAAGAATCTGATTGGTTTTAGTGTCCTAAAAACCCAGGGATTTGGTCTGTGCTCACCTGTACCAATTGGTGAGGATATTATTCTCAAGCCTCCCCAGGAAAGGGTGTGAAGAGGCTTGGGGGGAATATTTTGGGGAACAGGAACTCCAAGTGGTTCTTTTCCTTGAATCTTTGTCAAACTCACTTGGTGGTGGCAGCGAATACTGTCCAAGGACGAGAAGGGATCTGTGCCTTGGGGAAGTTTTAGCCTAAACTGGTAGAAATAAGCTTAGGGTGTCTTTCATGTGGGTCCCCACATCTGTACCCCAGAGTTCAGAGTGGGGAGGGAACCCTGACGGGCCTCAATTAACAATGGTTACTATGGTCCGCTGAAGGGAGATCTACAATTGTACATGATCACTAGCTGTTGTGAACATGCAATCACACCAGGGAAGAAAAAAAGGAAGCAGGAGGGATGTCCTACTAATCCACAACTGCATGTCAGTTGTGCGTCACAACAATATCATTAGCTGCCTCTTATACACAGAACAAATATCCCTGGTCCCATAGGTAGGGTCTGTGGAACAATCATTGAATTTATAACTCACTTTGCCTAATCCTATTTCTTTTTGTGAAATTCTGTATCTACTGCCATGTTTATAATATTACTTTATTATCTACATCAGCCTACGCTCTGATCAAGCTAATCTCTCATGCAGAGCCTGAATAAACAATTTAATTTGTTAACCGTTAGTGTTCTTATCAGAATAAAAACAACTGATCCCTTTGCTAACTGTGTCTTTGTGTTTGAACTGTTATCCCATTGTGTCACATATGTCTGAATTAGGACCCGGCCCCTTGTCCACACTCTGTTGTTGACTCCAGTGGGAGTTTTGTCTTTCTAAGTCCTGCAGACTTTAACTTAACTTTATTATTATTTTTTTTAACAACAGCACTATGCTGTTGGAATCGGCATTTAACTTGATCATGAAATAGATTGAACACTCTCAATGTCCATTAACTTCAGTGGGAGTTTTACTTGTGCAAGGAATGCAGGATCAAGCTTTTGTGTTGGTAAAAACACTTTACAGAACGTTGTATTACTACATAAAATAAGTTAGAGTTTCAGGGCCAGATCTTCTTGCTGTTTACAAAGCAGCATAGCTCAGTTGCCACCAATGGCGCTCTACCAATTTATACCAGCCAAGGAGCTGGCCCAATGTATTTTGAATCATCTGTTTTTTAAAAAGTGCAAATCTAAAATGTAATTAATAAAGTGGTTTGGATATTTAATAAAAGGAGAAAATACAGGCATACTGATTGATTGATTGATTGATTGATTGATAGTTTGTAAGTATTCTATCCTTTGTTAAAAAAAAATAAACTGAATTTTGAAAGTGCTTTCCTACTAACAGGTTTAAAGATCAGGCTTCCCTGAAGTGTAAAGCAGATGACAAGTCTAGAGCAAATCTTATGTGGACTAAACAGATTGGTTTTTCAGTTGTTTTCCTTATCCACACTTAGTCATTTTCAAGTTCAAAGATTCACTAGTGTCAAACCATAGATCTTAAGGCTAGTGACTATTGTGATCATCCTGTCTGACCTGCATAATACACACAGTATACATTCATCCAGTAGCTCCTCCCTTATACTCAATACCTGGTTGTGGAACTAAACCAGATTTTTCAGAAAGATGCCCATTCTTGATTTAGAGACTTCCAGGGAATGAGAATCCCTTAGGTAAGCTCTTTCCATGGGTAATTACCTTCACTATCAAAAATGTATGCCTTTTTTCTGGTATGAATTTTTCTAGCTTCAACGTCTTGTTATGCTATGTTAAAGAGCTCTCTAGCATGTCTCTAGTTTAACCATGGCATTTTAGACCTATGAAAAATTACAAAAATGAATCCATTCTTTAAAAAAACCATTTGTGTTGTACAGTCAGTTAAACATCTGAACCAGCATTTTCAAACCTGGCTACCTAGTTAGGCAGGTAAATCTATCATAAACGCCTAATAAAAATGGCCCGATTTTCAGCAGTGTTGAGCACCCACAAATCCCATTGGAGCTACAGGTGCTTTATAAAGAAGCCCACTCCTATTTAGGTGCCTAAACAGAGATTTAGTAGCCTATTTTAGGCGCTCGAATTTGAAAACTATGGCTCTGGCTCTTGGTGAATATCGGGCCCTTTCTGAAACACAAAGACCCAATGAGCTCGGCCGCCTTTGATGTAAATCCCTTGCTTTCCCTGATTAGTTTGCTTTCCCTGATTAGTTTGTCCAAAGGATAAGAAATGAATCTCCACCATGTGGTGTAAACAGCTGTTCTGCGTCACCTGATTGCTTTACTCGCCTTTATTCTTTCCAGATACAAGCGCTTAGGGACCCATCCTGTCCCCATTGCAATCAGTAGCAACACTTCATGGGAGCAGGACCGGGCCCTTGAGCTAATCAGACTGGGGCCGCTCTGCGGACACTACCGCCTCCCTGTTCGGTAGCTCTTGAGCCAGCAGCCTGCGGGGCGATAGCCGAGCTCTGGCCCCACGCCCCGTGCTCCCGGGCTCAAATCTGCACCTGCAGAGGGTCTGTCTCTGCAGAGGACACAAGGGGTCGCACCTCCCCCGGCATTGGGAGCTCAGCACAAGCGCCTGGAAACGCAGGCAAGGTGCAGCGAGCGGGAGAAAGGCAAAGACACTCGGGACTGGCCCGGTGGCTACTGCCCCCACCTTCAACCTTCTCCCAACCCCCAAAGGAGGCAGAAACTATGCGCCCGGATCCTCAGTTCTGTGGCACAGCCCCCTAAGCACCCCCACTCATCATAAAGGGGGACCCGGCGTAGCGAGTGCGTGCAAAGAGAACAGACTGTGGTCCCCCCAGTGCTCATCTGTAGACCCCACCCCCGCCGGGCCAGGCCGCCCCCCCGGCAGAGTTTAAAGACTCAGAGACAGTCTGAGCCGCAGGAGGCTCCTCCCACCCACTGGACAGCTGCTGGCACAGAGCGGGTGACCCACGGGAGGCTCAAATGCACGGAGCCGAGGAGACAGTGCTAAGGACCACGCGTGTTAGGTGCTTGGGACAGGCCAAACCCCGAGTTACTCCTTCTTTCCGTGGGAGTGTGCCAGGGTGAGATCCCAGGGTTTGAGCCCGTCGGGGTAGTTTGAGCTGGGAGTTCTTCCTCCCCAGCCTAACTGATCGCTCCTTCCACCTTCTTGTCTGGCGGGGCAGAGGGAGGCTGCTTCGGGCTTGATTTGTGGAGGGCAGCCTCTGCTTTTGGGACCGCGCCCGCTAGGAGCTCCGGGAGTGGGTGGGGAGTTATCAGAACACGAGCCGTTGCCTCGCCACGGGTACTCGATCGGGCGCCCCGATGTGTTTTACTTTGCCCGCCCTGCTCCCTGCCTGAGCGGTCTGGGGGACTGGGCAGATTTCAGCCCCCGGGGCTGTCACTCTGGAGCTACGTTTTCAAGGGCACTTTAGGTGAATCAAAGCTCGCATTCAAGAGGCCAGTGGTACAATGGAAGCTTTCAAGGAACGGTTCTGCCCAGGTGGAGAGGGGAAAGCGGAGCAAAAGCTAGGAAATAACCCCGTGTACTGGTTGATGAAATACAGGCGGCCGTTGTGTTCGGACACTCCCCCCCCCCATATCAGGAGCTGTCGGGAGAGACAGAAATAAACAGCCCCTTTCAAGCAGCGTGCCTAGGAAGTGCCAAAGGAAGCCGGGTTCGCTCTAGATCGGGGCCTGGGCAGAAATGAGCGAGAAGAATGGGGCTTACTCCACCGCGAGCATCCAGACTTTTCCAGACTTGTCAGTCACATCCTCTTCCCCATCTCCTGGAAGTTTATTCGGAGAGGAATCCGACACTTGATCCAAAGCCCACAGAAGTCGATCGAAAGGCTCCCATGGATTCTGGATCAGATCCTAACGCCCCTACGGAGTAGACTGGGAGAAGTCTGGCCGGGAAGACTATCCCAGAAAACTATAAAACTAAGGGCTTCCTCCCCACCACTGCCCAAGATTTGGGCAGGCCCCTCTTTGCAAGCTGCGTTCTCAGGGGTTTTTTGGTTGGTTTTTTTTTTTTTTTTTTTTTGCCTTGAGTCTGGATTCTGACCCGGAAGGCTCCTTACTGGCCAAACCAAATGAAGAGAACAGTTTAACCTGGACGGGAAAGCAATGCGGCGCCCAAAATCCGCCTGTACTTGAGCCCAGCATTGCAAACCCATCCTCTCTCAGCGGAGTACGCACCTATGCTCTTCAGCTGCGTTTCTTCCATGACTTTCCCTGTAAATCTCCCCACCCCAAGGCCATGTGGCTCCTTGTTTAATTTGTTATGGGTTGGGATAAGAAGGCAGAAATTAACTTTCTTCATGCCATGAGGTTTTCACAATAGCGAGTTTAACTCTAGAACCGGGGTCTCCTCAGTACTCTAGGAAAAACTCGTGCAAAAAACCCTAGGGTCTTTCTCGGCAGGACTCGCAAGAACTCGGGTGAAAAATCTTGATGAGTAAGGACAAGTAATGCGATCAAAGTCGCCGGTGAGCAAACTGCATCTCAGTAGCCCAGCACCAGTGACTCACCGTTGATGTTAAAGATGCCTGAGAAAGCAACATGGTTAGTCCATATCGGGAAAGAAAAATATCCTTTTCCTCATCCCTGAAAGATGACAGAGGATGGGGTAATGCGATCGCTCCAGAAAGTTATCTGCAATTTAATTCTGAGCTAATCTGATCCACTTGTAATAAGGGAGAATATACGGGGGATTTTTTTCCCCTTTAGAAAGAATACATTCCAAAGCGTTACATCGCCTCCCAGACCAGCCAGAATGAATAAATAATAAATAATAATAATTAACAGTCAATAATAATGATGATGATTATGAACTACAGGAAAGGACTACAGTCTCAGTAAATCTGAGTGTTGAAATACCTGAGGGTTAGTTTAATTCCTACTCCTGGCTCTATCTTTTGCCAAGGCAGCAGGATCTGGGGAGACAGGAGGCTACGGAACAGGTGAATAGCCGAGGAAGGGACTAGAAGTTAGCAGGTATAAATCTCTGCGCACTTACTTCTTCCCTGTCGCCGTACCCTGGAGGCGTGCTGGGTTCCAATGTATTCCATAAAGTTCAAAATGATAAAAAACCAAGAAATCAGTCGCAATTGCATAGTAACCCCGGGATAGTTCGCCTTCTCTTCTTTTTTGGGGGGTGGGGAATAAACACCGCAGTAGAGATACCTGCACTGATGTCTCCCACTGAGATCCAGGTCCCTCCTCCTTTATTGCACTTTCAAATTATCCGAACAATTGTCTTCTGCAAATTTCAGAGGGATGTCACAGAGGAGAAGGAGCCCTGAAGCAGCGGCGAGGGTCCATGCTGTTGCAAAGGCAGGCAGCATGTTGCAGGGTTCTAGGGGGTGCGGCGTTGAAGTGGGATAAGGGGAGGGGGGACTCAAACTCCGCTACAGCGAGGGGCTGCTTAGCTCACATTCAGCACCTCGGCTACAGCCTCCATGGGCAGGTGGGGTGGGGACCCCCCGTTTCTCCTGGGTGCCACTGAACCCCCCACGTCTCATGCAGGAGGTGCTGGTTGAGTCTGCTGAAGTTCTCCCGGGGAGAGTCGCACAGGCTGCGGGGCTTCTGTGCAGAACTGACCCAGAGCACCCCACAACTGTCGGGGGGCGGGAGCGAATAAGCCACGCAGCTCGCAGGATGGAGGCAAGGATTCCCCTATGGCTCTCACAGAGGAGTCTGCACCAGAAGCATCTTCCGGGGGAAGGCGAGGGCGAGCGCAACAGAGAATTGAAGCAGCAGCTGGCTAGGGTGCGAGGATGAGGAGCGCTCCGGGACTGCCCAGAGCACAGTGGGGTTGAAGGATTTAGACAACCTGGGTCGTTTCAGCGGCTCTGGGTTCAAAAGGCAGCAGCTGCAGCTCGCCTCAGCAATTCCTCCCTCTGCGGCACCGTGAGGGGAACTCGCCCTGCTTGCAGCCTCCTTCCTGGCAGCACTGGTGGGCTGGCTGACTGCACTCTCTCTGCCTCCCTCTCTCCCCCCACCCCTTCCGCGGTGGGATTTTTCAAGCCCACATGGAGTGTGCAAAGCGGACTGCAATAGGCCGTGGGGCAGTCCTAGAGCGGAGCCTCCAATCGCCGCCTGGCTGCTCTGCCTGAGATTGGAGAGGGAGGGAGAGATGCGCGCGGGTGTGTGTGTGCGCCCAGCACCCTCTCGCTGGAAATGCCATTGTGTCCTGCCTCCTTCCCCAGAGCGACCCGCCCGCGCCCCAGCCTGCCTCAGAAGATGCCCCAGAACGAAGATAATTGGGGCGGGGGAAGGGGGCACGAGAGATGCCACTTTTCCCTCTCTGGAAGCACGGAGCGTCTTGCTTTGTCAGTTCCAGGAGGATACTGGCATAGTGACAAAGCAGAGCGCCCCATTGGCAGGGTTTCAGTAGCAGAGACATGGCCTTCAAGATTGAAGTGTTATTTTCTGCCTCTTCCCATCCGGCTGAGTTTACATTGGATTAGACTCCCCCCGCCCCTCCCCCGGGGTCCTTTAAAGAAGGGACTTGATTCACACACTCAGTTTTCTCCGCCTCAAAACCAGAGGTCTTTTAGGATTAGGAAAGGTAGCTGGTTGGGGTTCGGTTTTGTTGTTGTGGTTGTTTTGTTTTTTGGAGGTTTCAGAGTAGCAGCCGTGTTAGTCTGTATCCGCAAAAAGAAAAGGAGGACTTGTGGCACCTTAGAGACTAACGAATTTATTAGAGCATAAGCTTTCGTGAGCTACCGATGAAGTGAGCTGTAGCTCACGAAAGCTTATGCTCTAATAAATTTGTTAGTCTCTAAGGTGCCACAAGTCCTCCTTTTCTTTTTGTTTTTTGGAGGAACAGGTTTTTGAGCTCTCGCCCCTTTGCAAGCCCTTCTTATTATTAACGCCGAGGTTTAGTCCAATAAACAACCATCACTAGGAGACGCAGAGGCGTCCCTTTCCTCAAACCTGCAAAGTTAAAGATCTCATGTGCCCATTGGTAAAACATGGCACTCAACGTCTGAACCCCAGCGGGAACGCGCTGGGAATGAGTGTTAGCTTGGGGGGAAACAGCCCACCTGGCATTTGTATGGTCTGATCAAGCGTTTTCAATGGGACAACATGTTACTCTCTGTTTATTTCTTGCAGACATATTACCATTTCCCACTCAACATGCACGTTTGTATCCCATGTGCCTTTCAGTCAGATGTGTTGGGACCTTTACTAGATAATCAAGATGATACATATCTTTTTAAGCCCCCATTTTGTTATTTAGCAGAATAATATCTACTTTCTACTGCAGGGAATTTTTTTTTATATATATATATATATATTTGCTGTGAGGTCTGGGCTGTGGGAAAGGCTGAAACCTACAGCTCCCTTGCTCGCTTTGCATGCTACCTATTTGTAGGTCTCTGAAAAGGAGAGCCAGTTGCAACAACTTGATTAAATCAGGGATCTTCCTAAAAGTCCCATTTTTAGCTGGTTTTCTCCGTCAGCCTTTGCCCCGCTCACAGACTTGTTAAATGTCTGTACCATAAAATGTGGAGGATTTCAAGGTCTGTGGGAGGCTCCCTTTGAAAAGGACTCCAGGGAAAGTCTTTCTAATCCAGGATACTTGAGCCGGATAGGAGGAGATTGCCAGAGAGACATCAAATAAAATAAAAAAGCAGTTCAGTGGACAGCCTGGGGGATACATGCACACGCTCGCGTGAAGAAAGGGGCCTTCGCTTTCTGCTCGGTTTTGGTGGGTGGGTTGGTCGGTTGGTTTGGGACCCAGGCTTTCGGGTGCGTGTGAATGTCAGGAGGAGCCAGAGGAGCTCGGGCCACGGGTAAACACGCCTGGGGAGAACTCAGGGGTTCCGCGTCCGAGCCCAACCTGCAGCAAGAGGAACCGCTCAGCTCCAGAAGCGACAGGGCCACCGGGCCCAGAAAGCGTGTCAAAAACCAAACCGTCCTCGAGGAAACATAAGGAAAACGCTAAATAAACAGGGAGGACGCTCCCGCTCTCCTCTCACAATGGGAGCAACTTCTTTCCCCAGAGCTCGGCTGCCTCTAGCCGGGTCCCTCCTCAAATGCCCCGCTTCTACGATGGAAGCAGCATCACAGGCGCTATTAACCCTCCTCCTTTATGTCCCAGATACTGTCCGTGTCACGCCAAAGCATCCCAGCACCGTAGCCGGCAGACCACACTCTGTCGCTGCAAACGGCCGCAGAGCAAGGCACCAGGTCCGCATGTGTGGTCGCAGGGCCAAAGGGAGGGAGGTCCCGTGGTTAGTTTGGGGGAGAACGAGCGATCAGAGGTCAAACAGGAGTCGCAGGGAGCAAGATTGGACGATTTGCCCTGGAAAGAGAGGCTCAGAGTCACAGACCAGCGAGAAAAGCTGGATCTTAAGTTGAAAAGAACTTGGGATTTGCAAAGACCGCCCAGAGTCCATGAGACAGGGAAGCTGAACTAGTGGGCAATGTGTAGAGCCGGGTTACCGCTCCAAACCAACGCCTCTGGCAGGCTATTTTTACCAGTGGCTGCAGCTATGTGCTACAATGAGAAGATTTATATTGCTAGTGTCAGGCTATCGCGTGTGGAAGGAGTTTGTGCCACAGGGAAAGTCTGGCATGAGATTTTACCTTAATGTCACTCATCCTGATGAGCTTTCAATGGCAAAGTTCATGCTGACATCAATTATAACACAAATCCAACATGCTCTGCACTATACAGCCGCACAGGGTGTCTACAGGAGTCAGAGCCGGTGGGGCTGCAGGCACTGAGGCGAATCAGTTAAAAAAGTCTGCTATTGCCAGGGTCCTGGGAATGAAGAGCCAGAAGAATACACAGCAAAGAGAGTTGGATGTAATATTTCTTTGCAACTGAAACCAACGGACACAGTTCCTGGCGGGAGGGGGGTGTATGTGTACATTTTACTTTATTAAAGAAAAAAAATGACTGGGGCCCCCTATTGCTTCAGGAAAGTGAAAGATTTCTAAGCTTGCTGTGTTATTGGTCTATCATTAAAACCAGCAGCAGTGGATTCCAACATCAGTTGTGCATCGTAGTTTTTTTTTTAATGAAAATAAATCTTGTAATCAAAAGAGGAATATCATCCTGGTTTCCAATTTGCAAATATTAATGTACATTTATTTAAGAATTTTCTATCGATATAAAACGAATATAAATTTTACACTTAAAAACAGTTAACTGCTCCATTTTATGCAATATTGCCATGCTTAGATTTTCAAATTATCTTGGAATAAAAAGGAACCAGTATCACGAATTTCAGATTACATCCAAAATAAGAATTTAAAATCATCATATTCTTTTTAAAATCCATTACTATTTGATATTTTGCGTTTTAAAAATATTTTGGTCAAAAACTACCCACTTGAACAAGGGTTGCTCAGTTCGGACCCTCTGTCATTCCTCGCCACACTGGAAATAGACAGTTTGCCTAAAAGTGAACAAAAGGATCATCAACTTGCCTTTTCTCTTAGAAGAAGAGAGCACAAGAAATGCAGGAGTTAGAGTTATTTTGATGCTTAGTCTCAAGGGGAATAAAACCTACTGTATGAACTATAATTTTCTTTTTCAGGTGTGCTCACTGCGCTCAGATTGTGCAACCCACACTCATATTGGTGAGAACTTACTCCCAGAAGTACCCCATTTACTTTAGTGACTAATGCTCAACCTTGTGTAAATTCCCAGTCACAATCCAGCATATCTACTATTACTATTTATTAAGCACTGACAATACGCTTGGTGACACAAGACCCAAACTAACAACAGTCCTTGTCCCAGACTTTTACAAACTAAACAAGACAAACACAGAGCAGCCAGAACATGCTCCTGGGAAACACAAAAGGGAATAACTAGGGTTTTGTGTATGTGCTTCCTAAAATAACCCATTTGTTCCAAAGTCATGTTCAATTTAGGAATTTAATCTTCTGTAACATTGCAAGAATTCTCAATAGCTGTTAATATCACAAATAGGAAATTATGATCTCATAATTTAAATAAACTGGAAGAAATGAGTGACGAGAAATGATTTACTTGCAGTAAGTTTGGGCTATGATGGTTTGTTTGCTGCACTTCTTTTTTTAAAATAAACTGGTTCCTAAAACTCCAGTCCTGCAATCTTTGAGAAGCAACTTATACTTTAGACATTTTAACAGATGTAATGACAGGGTATTAGTTAAAATGTACAATAGGGAACAATCCTACATTGGCAGGAGACAGACTAGATGACCTAATTGGTTTTTCCCATCTCTAATGTCTGCAATTCTGTCACTGTAATAAAAGCCCATTGAAGCCAAAGGCAGTTTTGCCTGTGTAAAATCTGGAGCCCTGGGCCCTAAATTAGCAAATTAGATCAGAGTGTCCCTCACTTTGGGCCCAATCCAAAGCCCATTAAAGTTAGTGCAAGTCTTTCCATCAGTGTCAGTGGGTTTGGGGTCAGGCTGTCTAGATGCTATTGGAAATGAGCTGACTTTCTGTTTTATGGTATGTAAGAATAAAAGAGTATTTGTGGGGAAATAGAAAAGGAGTACTTGTGGCACCTTAGAGACTAACAAATTTATTAGAGCATGAGCTTTTGTGAGCTACAGCTCACTTCATCAGATGCATCCGATGAAGTGAGCTGTAGTTCACGAAAGCTTATGCTCTAATAAATTTGTTAATCTCTAAGGTGCCATAAGTACTCCTTTTCTTTTTGCGAACACAGACTAACACGGCTGCTACTCTGAAACTTGTGTGGAAATGTGGGCAGATTCTGTAGTAGGTATGCTTAGTAAGCAGCCCAGTTAAGAAAGTGCAAGCAGGTGAGCCCTCATAATCAGTACCTAAATAAAACTGAGGGCTTGTCTGCATGGGAAAGTTTTACTAGTTAGTTCTGTATAATTATCCTGATTAAACCATTGCTAAATCATTGTTTCCTTGTATTCCATCTGTCTGTATCTCATCTGTCTTGTCTTATGCTTAGATTCAAACTCTTTTGGGGCAGGGACTTTTTTTTTGTTCTGTGTTTGTACAGTGCCTAGCACAACGGGGTCCTGGTCCATGACTGGCGCCCCCAATTGCTACAGTAACATAAATAATAAATAATAAATAAACTGATGTAATGATACTACTATAATTCCCTACATGGACACTTATTCCAGAACAAGAGTCAGTTTTTTTGTGACTGTGTGGCTTTTTTTAAATCCCTTCCAAAGCTATATAAGCTAGACCCAAAAAAGGCTTTCTTATACCAGGATAGTGGGACCATGCAGGGAGACACACCAGTATACTTTGACTGCATTAAATTCACACCTTGATATATACCGGTATAACTTTCCCATGTCGGAAAGCCCCCAAGATAGTGGGAGTTTTGAAGGAGTAAGGCTGCAGGATATGGGCAACATAGAGCAAAGGTTTTCATGGGGACCACAGGCTCTGACTCTATTTGCTTATTTATTTGCTTTTCTATAGCACTCATAGTATTTGAGTGCCTGTAGACAAAATGCTTTAGCATTTAGCAGAAAGTTGGCATCTCTGTTTTTTGGCTCATCTCAATGTATAGGTCACATTGGAAGTAAGTGTCCCTAAATTCACTCAACTGCACACAGAGGGCAAGATTGTGGCTTTTCAGCAATGTCCCATGCTAGCACAGCTGTGCTGCAGTGGGAGCCCTCAGCAAGAATTCTGGCTGAGTCAGCCAGAATTCCTGCTGGGTTTCTTGTAAGCACATACTGCAAAGGCAACTCCACCACTCTTTAAACAAGTGTAGCACGCATTCCCACCCTCTGCTCAGCAAGCTGTGCTCGCTGATGCACGGGTGTTGATGCCATAATCCCACCATCACCCCATTCTTTTCTATCCTTTTCACCTACTGCCAACAGTGGAGTGTAAGAGTGGCTCCTTTCCGTAGACACATTGGCTGGTCCCTACTTAAAGAGACACTGGAAGGTATCTGCCACAATCTGGGCCTTAAATAGGATTTTGTAAAATAGTGTTGATTGCTAAATGAAGATGACTATTAAAATGTCATGAGGGGTGATGCTTTGTTAAATTTAGATAAGTCATTGAATCATAGAATATCAGGGTTGGAAGGGACCTCAGGAGGTCATCTAGTCCAACCCCCCTGCTCAAAGCAGGACCAACACCAACTAAATCATCCCAGCCAGGGCTTTGTCAAGCTGGGTCTTAAAAACCTCTAAGGATGGAGTTTCCACCACCTCCCTAGGTAACCCATTCCAGGGCTTCACCACCCTCCTAATGAAATAGTGTTTCCAAATATCCAACCTAGACCTCCCCCACTGCAACTTGAGACCATTGCTTCTTGATCTGTCATCTGCCACCACTAAGAACAGCCTAGCTCCATCCTCTTTGGAACCCCCCCCCTTTCAGGTTTTTGAAGGCTGCTATCAAATCCCCCCCTCACTCATCTCTTCTGCAGACTAAATAACCCCAGTTCCCTCAGCCTCTCCTCATAAGTCATGTGCCCCAGCCCCCTGATCATTTTTGTTTCCCTCTGCTGGACTCTCTCCAATTGTCTACATCCCTTCTGTAGTGGGAGGTCCCAAAACTGGACACAATACTCCAGGTATGGCCTCACCAGTGCTGACTAGAGGGAAATAATCACTTTCCTCAATTTGCTGGCAATACTCCTACTAATACAGCCCAATATGCCATTGGCCTTGTTGGCAACAAGGGCACAGTGCTGACTCATATCCAGCTTCTCATCCACTGTAATCCCCAGGTCCTTTTCTGCAGAACTGCCACTTAGCCAGTTGGTCCCCAGCCTGTAGCGGTGCATGGCATTCTTCCTGCCTCAGTGCAGGACTCTGTACTTGTCCTTGTCGAACCTCATCAGATTTGTTTTGGCCCAATCCTCCAATTTGTCTAGGTCACTCTGGACCCTATCCCTACCCTCCAGGGTATCTACCTCTCCCCCCAGCTTAGTATCATCTGCAAACTTGCTGAGGGTGCAATTCATCCCATCATCCAGATCATTAATAAAGATGTTGAACAAAACCAGCCCTAGAACCGACCCCTGGGGCGTTCCGCTTGATACTAGATGCCAACTAGACATCAAGCCATTGATCACTATCCATTGCGTCATTAGTAATTATAGGTTTCAGAGTAGCAGCCATGTTAGTCTGTATTCACAAAAAGAAAAGAAATACTTGTGGCACCTTAGAGACTAACAAATTTATTTGAGCATAAGCATAAGCTTTCGTGAGCTACAGCTGCATCCGATGAAGTGAGCTGTAGCTCACGAAAGCTTATGCTCAAATAAATTTGTTAGTCTCTAAGGTGCCACAAGTACTCCTTTTCTGATTAGTAATTATGCAATGCATATGGCATACCTCAGTGAATACCTTTGATAATCAATTAACACTTATTTTACTAAACTGTCCCTTTTCTTTATTTTAACTGTGTAAATTGAAGGTCCTGAATGATTCTGGAATAACAGATCTGAAAAGTAGGTCTGATGTTTAGTCCTGATCCAGCGAAGTCCTTAGGTCTTATTGAAGAAAGCACGCCTTGCTTAAGTCCATCCTTATCCTGGGTAGCACTTGAGCACATTGAGGTCAACGGGATTTAAGTATGTGCTTTGTGCTGTCCTGGAGTGGGATGCTTTCCTGAATCAGGGCCTTAAACATGTTATAAATTTCACTGCATGTGTACACTATGGGTACTACTGTGGCACAGCTGCAGTGCTGTAGCTACTATGCTGCTGTGGTGTAGATGCCTCTTACATCAACACAAGTGGTTTTTCCATTGATGTAGTTAATCCACTTCCCCAAGCAGCAGTAGCTAGGTTAATAGAAGGATTCTTCCATTGTCTTGGCCGCAACAACACAGACTAGGGAGGCTTAACAACAGTGCTCAGGAGTGTATATTTTTCACACCCCTCAGGGACATAGCTAGGTCGATCTTAATTTTAAGTGTAGATGAGAGCTCAGCATGTCCTATTGAAGTTTTATGACGCTACTCCCACCTATGATTCTTATTTATGAGTTGGAGGGAACACTTCTAACGTGGAGAGGAGTTACTCATATTCCACATTCATTTAGTCCTTGGCCTTTCCTCTCAGCTTGCCAATGGTGATGAAGCATTTTGTGAGTTGGATACCTACTGACTGGGGCTGGATTGACATCAGTAAACTAATTTCACAAATGCCACAACACAGTCATCAGACAGTTACAAAGTTTATTTACTATCAACCTTACTAATATTTGAACCCAAGACATAGAGGTGAAGGGCCTCTCAGTTTCTTAGGTCATAATATTCCCTAAAACTGCCTTTTAAAACTGAAATTAAGTCTCCAGCTATTTAATCTGTAAATAATTAACTAAATGGAAGGATTTCAATGGTCACAGATTCATGACAAGTCAACTAGAGTGTGTTTTATAATGGAACTGCAAGATAGTCATCAAGAAATTGTATCCTTATGATACAACATTATTCATAATGTCTGGAATCAAGATATTAAATCTTGCTTTCTCCTCATGCTCTTGGCAAGCTATTTAACCCAAGTAGAATATACTAAATTACTATATAGTGTAGATGTATGCACATTCACAGGAACTAGAGGTCCACTTTGGCATATGGAGTCACACAGGGTATACGGCAGTTAACAGTCTCCTTTCACATTTTAACACAGGACTGTGATTTCTTAACAAGGGCACTAGAGTTGCAAAACAGCATGACTTTGTTGTAGTTAGTAATTAATGAGGTGCTAAAAGTGCCTAAACAGAGGATTGCAGACAAAGAATGCATGACTCAAGAGGATAAGAAGCCCCCATCCTTTCAAACAACAGTGTCATTTAAATAAACAAAAAGGCAAGTAACTCCAGTCTGTGGGATAGGAAGGGTCCATTAGCAGACATCACAGGGACCCATCCACTGCAATAGCATTCAGATTAGTTGTCACATTTTGCAATTTGTGGGAAACAAGAGTTGTGTTTTCTCAATAAACCTGCAAAAGATATAATCTGCTCTAAATCTCCAACTGACCTCAGAGCCGTTTAAGTGTGAAACATTTGTTTTATTCATGATTTTAAAAAAATAATCTCACACAGTATTATCATCTGCATGCATTTCTGCAGTGGTACTGTGGGATGCTAGTCAGTCAGGTTAATAATTAAATAACAGGTTTCAATTTTATTTATTTTAATTAAATAACAGTGATCAATCTGAAGGGCTGCTACTCATCAGGTAGAGATAGGCTAGATCAGAGGTTCCCAAACTGTGGTCCGTGGACCACCAGTGGTTCGTGAGCTCCATTCAGGTGATCCACGGATAGTTCTCTCTAAGGTGTGCACCTCGGTGGCTGCACACAAGAATGGAGGGCCACCCACCTAATTAGTGGAGCTGCACAGGCATGGCTCCACTAATTAGGTGCCTGAACCCTGGAGAAGGTGAGGTGAGGTGGCCTTGGGGAGAATAGGGGGTAGGTGGGAGTGGGCAGTAAAGTGAGAAGAGGGGGTGGAGGGAATTTGGGATGTGCAGAGCTGTGGTGGCCAGAGAAAGAGGGGACTTTCCCTAGCACCAGGGCTGAGGCTGCCAGGGAGAGACAGCCCTCCTTCCCAGCCTCAGCTCTGTGGCTGCTGTGGCGGGGGAGGGACCCCGCTCCTTCCCAGTCCCAGTTTGGTGGCTGCCACGGTGGGGGAGACCTCCCTCCTTCCCAGCCCCAGCACAGGGGCTGCCGTGGCAGGGGAGAGAGGGCACATCCATTGAATTAGAAAGGTAAGACTACTGATATTAAAATGTGAGTTGTGTGCTTTTATTTGTAGAACAAAAAAGTTGATTATTATTTTTTTATATAGCGCTTTTATCCAAAACGCTTTACAATAGTTAGCTAATGGTGCAAACAACATTTGGAAAGACCATTAAGTGGTCCGCTGAGACCCTCACCAATTTTCACGTGGTCCGTGAAAAAAAAAGTTTGAGAACCACTGGGCTAGACGAATTAAACACCTAAGGCACATCTGAGAGGCACTTGATTGCTCATCAAATAATAGTATTTTAATGCTATTACGAAACAAGTAAGCAATTATTTATTTATTTATTTATTGATTAGATTTAAATGCTTGGTTTATATTTCTATTGAATTTGTTTTACATTTTAACAAGCATAACAGTTCTGTCAGCATACACCAAGATGTGTTTGTTTTTTTTAACAAAATCAGTTTATTTCAAGTATTATATATTGAAAACAATTACAGTTTATAAAGGGCTTCTCTCATAGAGCTTATCATCTATTCAACAAAACATTCATACATAGATTTCACGAAACACGGCAAACCCTCCAAAATCACCCACTGAAATATTTCATAAGAAACTATAACATGAAAAGGGAACAAAGGAGCACTTAAATACTTGGTTAAGGATTTTTTTTTGTAATGTAGGGGGATATGCAATATGTCATGTTGACCTTTTGGATACTGAGGCATAATGGTCCAAATTTACTCCTGGAGTGACTACAGTGAAGTCAATGCAGTTGCAGCAGGAATTAATCTATCTACACATCCCTGTAAGTAATCATTTGTCTGGCAGTCTAGAAAATGCCAGTGTTTCCTTAAAAGGAGCCTTAGAGCTCAAAGACTGAGTATTAACCAGTCTCAAGGAAGTAGTAGCTGAGGATCCACCCATGATGGGAAGTAATCAGTGACTCATGCACCAATTGTGGTTATGTTCCATCATTCAGATCCTATTTCTTATTTCAGCACCCAGACAGCTATAGCATGTTTGCATTTTTTCTCAGGGGACCTTCCCAACTGCATTTCAAAGTGACCTGCAAAGGGGTAGGGGTGTGAATAGACTGTTCCCTTTTTAGCTTCTTTATGAAGTTTGACAAGAGTGTGGCATGGTATTCTGCTTGTTTTTACATTATAAATTAAGATATAATCTGCCTTGAAAGACCCTACACCTTGTTTACCCTAGTCTTTTTTTGCTATCCAGAAAAACAAAAAGAGGAATTCTACAGAAAACTCAGCTTGCTAAACACCACTTCCCAGCATCAATGGCTTTTTCTACACTACCCTTTTTCTGATACATGTGCTACCGTTGCTCATATCCATGGCAGCTCCACCCGTGGTACCAAAAGTAGGAGCATTAAAAAGACAACATGCCACTGGTTGATGTCATTTTTATCACTGTGTCATGTAAACATGTCCTGAATATGTTTAGATGATATGGTCGTTGAAATGTGAGAGGCTACCTGGAACCTGTTAGTATTTAAATGAAGAGCTAGTGGCCTTTTTGGTGGTTTAACAAGTTGGGCACCATTGCCTGACAATTGACAAGTCAGGCACCATGAATGGAAACCACTGGGGAACATTTTGGGTCCAAGATTAGGTAAAGGTTTCTTAGGAGCCAATTCTACATGGCACTCTCATTTAAGTCAGTAAGGGTTTTGCACATAAAGGAATGATAAGAACAGGTCCTTTATATTCTAATGTAGTCATTATCAGCCAAATACTACTCCCCTTCCTCATGGAAGCAGCCCATTGATGTCAGTAGGACCAGTTACATGATTAAGACAAGCAGGCTTAGGCCTACCTGGCTGGTAAATATGGGTACATATACCATTCCTGCTGTTCCACATTTTTATTCAAAATGAACATTTTTTTATTTTTCCTTTTTTGCTCCAGTGTTGTTGTTTGCTCTGAGTCCTGCAGGAGGCTGAATTTGAATGGCGCTGAGAGGAAAGTTCTGTGTAAAAGAATCTATTCGTCATAAAAAGATTGCATTTAGAAAGAACTGCATTTTTGTGGACTAATGTGCGAGGGTTTCTGTAATAGAAAAGAAATCTCTGTTATCAAGTCTTTTCCTTAAAAATACTCTAGAGGGAGTCAAATCTAAGAAAGCTTATTTATCTTTAATACATTTCAACCATTGTTTCTTCTTTGGAAACATTCTAGTTGCTTCCTGTTTATCTATTTTAGGCATGCCTATTAATATAGAGCTTTTGTTTGTATATATTTGTACATTTTCAGATCAGATATGTGCTAATGGCACTTAGAAAGCATTATTTAAGGTGATATTCTTTGAAACCAGCAAGTATCAGTTTTAGCTTTTAACTAAACAGAACCCTGGCAACTAAAAAGTAACGAAAGTAAAGTTAAAGTTTTATAAACTAAACTGACAGAAAAAGAGCTTGTTTCTGAGTTAGATAATTTCCGTGAGTGCTTTGTATGCTTCTAGTATCTGAGAAGCATTGAGCTATCGACTTTTCAGGTGCTTTTGAGGAGACTTTGGTTAAGTTTTACAGAGCCTAAAAATAATAAAAGTAAAGAAAATATTTCCCCCTGATTCATGTACATCTAATCCTGAGGTAGAACAGTCACTATATTGTCTCCTGATGACACTGAGGCTATGTCTTACACTACAGACTGTACCACTACAGCTGTGCCGCTGTAAAGTCTCCTGTTTAGCTGCTCTTTGCCTGCAGGAGAGAGCTCTTCTGCTGGAATAATGAAATCAACTCCAATGAGCGGCGTTAGCTATGTTAGCAGGAGAGCCTCTCTTGCCGACATAGCGATGTCCACATGAGCACTTTTGTCAGTGAAATGTATGTCGGTCGGGGAGGGAGGGTTCACACCCCTGACCGACAAAAAGGTTTACTTACAAAAGTGGAAGTGTAGACAAAGCCTAAATTAATCTCTGACATCACTTAACCATGTAGGGCCATGTTAAGGTTTACTCAAGCTACTACATGCCAAATAATTTTTAATACTAATTTACCATTGGATAGAAACTGGCAACATTATCATGTCAGTAAACACACTTGCCTATTGAACAGAAGCTATGGATTCAAGTCCTGTATTAGAACATGGAGTGGTAACTAATGCTGATCATACTAGAGTGGTTCGGCACCATTAGATGTTCCTCCTTCTGGATGAGACATTGATCACCTGATTGTGTTTTTAAGACCCTCGCCCATGCTGAAGTTGGTAAAGAGCTGCACCATCTTAGATGGAGCTTTAGGAGGGAATGTGTCTCAGAGAGGGCAGAGCCATGACTCCTTGTGCTCTCCTCACTTTGCACACTCACACCATTTGGCGCTAGACTAGAATATTTTCTGCTTCTATTTAGTAGCTGTGCAGGTGGAAGTTAAAGATCTCTTTGCACTTCAACAACAGTAGGAAATAACCATCTCTAACAATAACTATGGACCCAATTTTTCATCCAGCAGAAAAGCTCATTAGGAGGGAACTAAAGGCAGGCAATGTTCATAGGTTCCCCTTATGGAGATTTCCCAGTCATTGAGGGAATAAGGCTTGCCACCCTGTGGAACAGGCCATATGATCAACCCACAGCAATGCCATAGATTCCCTGAGCTCTGTGGTTCTAACAGAGCTCCAAGCACAGGGCTTCTGCAGCTGGTGGATACCTGTGGATTCCTCCCAGGAAGGATCTTCACCACAGAGGGAGAGCCAGAGAACAATAATACAGCCCTAGTCTGTGTTACATTTTTTTCTCTGATCTCTTCAGAGCCGCAGGGGAATAATGAATGTCCCTCACAGCCTCATTTTCAGCCTGCCCCATTGCTAGATGCACGGCTCATCAGACCTGTACCACATACTCTGTGGAGCCTAAGGCGGGCGAGGGGGAGGCCATATAAGTGTCTGAGCCCTCGTTCTATGTAGGTGACAGATATCTCTACGGGGAGGAAACACTCCTTGCGTGGATTTCAGGGACATGATCAGGCCTCATGTTTGCACCACAGTCACTGCACTAGCATCTACCTATTTCTTTTGTAAAGCAAAATATGATGAGTATGAAATGTTATATAAAAAACCCAAATCCTCAAAAATTATATTACCAAGACTATTATAAAAGCACCATTGAGAAGAGACTAGTGAATCTAAAGTAGATGCACTAAAGCCGTGGTTCTCAAACTTTAGCAACCCGAGGACCCCCATTTTGATTTAAAAAAATTTCACAGACCCCCAATCCCCATGCTCAGCCCCAAACTCCACCCCCACTCCACCCCTTCCCCCGAGGCCCCGCCCCACCTCTTCCCACCCCCGCCCCTCCTCTTCCCCTACTTTTTCCACCCCCTCCCCTGAGTGCACCCAATCCCCACTCCTGTCCCTCCCTCCCAGTGCTTCCTGCACACTGCTGAACAGCTGTTCCCCAGCATGCAGGAGGCTCTGGGAGGGAGGAGGAGGAGTTGAGGAAGGAAGCCTGAGGCGTTGATCAGTGGGACCCACAGACCCCCTGGACCGCAGTTTGAGAAATGCTGCACTAAAGTATAAGGAATATAAAAGCTATTAAAATAATTAAATGAGACATTTATATCCCAGCGATTATGGGCTGGACATTTTTATTACTAGTGGTGTATATTGGGTAAGGAGGTCACCAAACTGTTTGCACTTTTGGAGAAATTAATCCTAATGTGATTCTGGAAACAGAGTCTATTTATGCTGAGCATTGTATTCAGGTTTGGTCTAGCCTTTGGATAAGGGTGGTGGGAATGGGAGAGGATCAGCTCTCGTCCCCCCACCTCTTATACCTGGAGATTTAAGAGACTAGTCACAGTCTTGAGTGAATGTGGCTTCTTAACTCCTTCTAGTCACGATACTGAGTTTCACTGAGGAACAAGACAGGCCTTATGATTGCTGGAAAGACCATATGTGTGTCTTGCAAAATAATCAGCATTGAGAGTGGTGGAGAGCAGGTTTGGGCTAATATGAAGCATTTCCCTAAATCCAACAGCAAATGTGATCAGCAAGTGTTTTTTTAAAGACCGTTTTTATTAAAAATGATAAATTAGGTTTCTGAAAGTCCAAGAACAACTAGTGCTTTGAAGTCTTTGCGTGTTATCATGTGTAAATTATGGACTGCATGTGCCCTCTTCTACAGTCAAAAAACGGCATCTTTAGAACACTGTGACAAGGCACTTTATTTTATTTAGATGGTTGGCTGCTCCCCTAAATGTAGCTACCCTCTGAGAACCCAGGTCATAACGCTTAGCAAGTTTCATCTTCGAACAACTTTTACAAACATTAACTAATTACTTCTCACAGAACCCCAAACAAACATTATTTCTATTTAGGCCTTGTCTACGTTACAGAGTTTTGTTGACAAAAGTTATGTCAACATGCAAAAAACGCTATAATCAAAATCGGTATTGCATGTTCACACTCACTCCCTCTGGCCGCAGAGCACATCCACAGTTGGGGCACTATCATCGGCAGTGTGGGCAATGCACTGTGGGTACCTATCCCACAATCCAGCTGGGCACCTTCTCCTGCTAGGTCTTGTGTGAAGGCAGAGCAGATCGCGGTGCATCTTGGGACGTGGCTCAATTTCCCATGATGCATTGTTTTCTGTCCCAGCATTCCATGGGTGTCCAACTTTCTTTCATGGCATTTTTCAATGGCCCTTTTTTGTTGTTCACCCCGCCATCTCTGTGTGAAGGGATGGATCCTACACTGCTCTCCTATGCTCTGATAACTGTCATGAAGACATTGCGGATGGCAGTGCAATTAATCACAAGTTCCTAACTGAAGAAGACGCCCAGTCACCTGACATGCTGTGTACTATGGATAGACGCAACTTTAGATTGCTTCTGGCATTCATGGAACAGCTGCAGACGGTGGACCATCGCTTATGGGCTCCGGAAACAAGCCCTCAATGGTGGGATTGTATCATCATGCAGGTCTGGGATGACAAACAGTTGGCTACAGAACTTTTGGATGCAGAAAGCCACCTTCCTGGAATTGCGTGCAGAACTCGCCCCAGTACTGTGGCATGAGGACAGTAGAATGGGAGCTACCCTATCAGTGGAGAAGAGCTTGGCGATCGTTGTGTGGAAGCTGGCGACTCCAGACTGCTACTGGTTGGTCACAAATCAATTTGGCGGTGGGAAGTCAACTGTTGGGGCTACGTTAACGCAAGTGTCCAGGGCAATTAATCACATCCTGCTATGAAGGACCTTGGCTCTGGGAAATGTGCATGAAATACTGGACAGCTTTGCAAAAATGGGTTTCCCTAATTGTGGAGGGGCAATAGATGGCACACCACATGTTCCAATTTTGGCACCAGACACCTTGCAATGGAATACATCAATAGGAAGGGGTACTTGTGGATCACCGTGGGCATTTCACTGACATCAACATGGGGTGGACCGAGAAAGTGCATGACGCATGCACCTTCAGGAACACTGGTCTGTATAGCTATAAGCAGACCAGACCAGAAGATTACAGTGGGGGATGCTGAAATCCCCATAGTGATCCTGCGAGACTCGGTTACCCCTTACAGCCATGGCTCATGAAGCCTTGCATGGGAAACAGGGCCGTCCCAACCAATTATGGTGCCCTACTCAGCCCAATCACCTACTTTCCCCACCCCCCCTCACCTCCCTCCGCAGAGGGTCTGGGCTGCTTGCTAAGGGGCTACAGAGGCAGGAGCTGTGGGGGAGCCACTTTGGGGGCCCCCACATGGGGCCCAGAGGATGAGTGGGGAGTGTGGGACTGGCAGCGGCCATGTTGCTTGGGTAGGGGGGGTTGGGGAAAGAAGCCCCCCAGCCCGCTCCACTGCCCCCACCCTGGCCCCAGCCATGTTGCTTTGGGGAGGGGGAAGGACCACCCTCAGCACTCGCCAGCAGCGGGAAGCGGAACGACGTGACTGGGAGCTAGTTGAGTGTAGCAGGCTGGGGCCGGGTTGCTTCGGTTCCCACTGCTGCGGGTGAGTGCGGGGTTGGGCCCAACCCCTGCTGCCGGCGCAGTCCCCCTGCTAATTCTCTAGGCTGCGTCCATCGCTGGGGGAAGAGGTGGAATGGGGATGGGCTGGGGGCCGGAGCAGAGGGGAAGACTAAGAGGTAGGGCAGAGGGAGTTGTCCCAGGCCCCACACCCCACTAGGGATAGCCCTGCCAAGGGGGTTGGCTGGGGGATAGGGCTGGCCACTGGAGCTGCTGCTGCCGCGTATGCAGGTGCCCCAAATTTCATGATGCCCTACGCAGCTGCATATTCTATGTACACCTCAGGATGGCCCTGATGGGAAACCTGGACAGCAGTAAGGAGCAGTTCAACAATAGGCAGAATAGGTGCCGGCTGATAGTGGAATGTGCATCTGGCAAATTAAAGCCGCGCTGGCAATGCCTTTATGGCAGGTTAGACCTTAATAAGGATAATATTCCCATGGTCATACCTTCGTGTTGTACATTGTGTAATCTTTGTGAAGCTAAGGGTGAAAGTTTTGCTCAGGGGTAGAGTGTTGAGGCAAACCGCTTGGCCGCTGATTTTGAGCAGCCAGATACCAGGGCTATCAGAGGGGCTCAAAGGGGGGCAATTCGAGTCAGGGAAGCTTTGAGGCAACACTTTGAAAATGAGGACCAGTAATGTATATCTCTGTGAATGGTGCTGCAATGTTATGTTACATGTACTTTTTCTAGAAAGCAATGGTGAAATTTGGGGCCTTATATTCCAGTAAGCAAATGACTAAATGGCCTGTAAAAAGAAAAGGAGTACTTGTGGCACCTTAGAGACTAACAAATTTATTAGAGCATAAGCTTTCGTGAGCTACAGCTCACTTCATCGGATGCATCCGATGAAGTGAGCTGTAGCTCACGAAAGCTTATGCTCTAATAAATTTGTTAGTCTCTAAGGTGCCACAAGTACTCCTTTTCTTTTTGCGAATACAGACTAACACGGCTGCTACTCTGAAACCTGTAAATGGCCTGTGTATGTATTGGTAGTGCCTTCTATCTCAATTTGTAGTAAACAAATAAAGATGAGTTACTGTTCAAAAACTTTGCTTTTATTGCACAAGACACCACACACACTCACACACAAAGACGCTTTGTGGGAAAGGAGGTACCAGGGAAGGGCAGACTTTCAGAGCTGTGTGTAGGTCCAGCTATCATTATGAAAGTTGTTCGAGGGGGTGGAGTGAATAGGAAACTGAGAAGTCCCAGAAAGTGGAAAGGACGAGTGGAGTTTGGGGGAGGCATGGAAAAGAGTTCTGAATGTGCTGCAGGGGAGGGCAGGCACGGATCTGCTCAGTCTGCAGCATTATTAAGGACTTCAGCAGCTGCGTTTGCTCTTTCATTACTTTAACCATCTGCTCAGCAGCGTCTTTAACAAACTCCTGATTTTTTTTTCTGTCCTGTCTTTTGGCTTCTCTCCACTCTTTGCATTCCCTTTTCTCTGCATTGGAGGAGTGCAGTACCTCCCAGAACATGTCTTCTTTGCTCCATCTTGGGTGCTTTCTTATCTGGTGGAGACGCTCAGCTGGTGTGTGTGGGTGTTCCTCAAGGCCACATCTGCTGAAGCACAAGGAACAATGCACAGAAGCATGACTGTTAAATTCACGAACAGCACTGAAACATTTCAGTAAAATACACCTCTGGTAACTTAACAATCACTTTCTCACTGACCCTTGGCAAGCACACATCTCGGCGAACACCCAAAGCATGGTGAGTGTTGCGGGGGCACTCCACATGGGGGAAAAAGCATTCACAAGGGTTGCATTGCCGCCAACTAGGGAAAATATTCTAAAATTCTCCCACACTTTTCCTCGGGGATCATTGTAGCAGATATCTCACTTCTGAGCATAAGCAGGGAAGCAGGGGCACATCTGCTACATGCTTGTGGCTTCTGTCCTGGTCCCTATGCTGTTCGCCTGTGTGCCACTTTGGTCCCTGCACAAGTGATTGCCGAATGGCACGGGAAAGTCTCCTACAATGGGAGAAGGAACAAAGCAGCTCTGCCAAGGAAGAGGATTGCCGAGTACCTCCAGGAAACTTTCTTGGAAATCTCTCTGAAGGATTCCCGTAAAATCTCAGCATGCATCAATACCCTGTTCCGCCGTACTGATTAGCTCTACAGGGGAATGTCCAGCACAGAAACACAGCTAGCCGTCTACATTTCTATACCTGAACCCACCTCCACACTACACAAACCACAGCCACTTACCAGGCATCTCCTCTCCTGCTTCTTGCTCACTGGAGAGCAACTGCTGAGACTGGCTAGACACCTCTGGAGTGGTGAACAGTTCCTGGCTGCCTGCCCTAACAGGCAACCTCACTGGGAGCTCCACATCATTGTCTAACTCCACCTCTTCATCAATGACTTCTTCCTCTGGGTTAGGTCCTCTTTTTGCCACCTCCAGGCCCACCGAAGTATCCACGGGGCTGTTGGTGGTGGCGGTGGGGTCACCACCAAAGATAGCATCCAGATCCTCATAGAACCAGCAGGTCTTCGGTGCAGCACCGGAGCAACAGTTTGCCTCCCTCGCCTTATGGTATGCCTGCCTAAGCTCCTTTATCTTCACTCTGCACAGCAGCGTCTCCCGATCACAGCTCTTTTCGCACAAACAAACCTTGAGAAATTTGCCCGTAGGTATCAAAATTCCTTTGGCTCAAGCACAGCTGGGGCTGCACAGCCTTCTCTCCCCAGACGCCAAGCAGCTCCAGCAGTTCTGCAGTGGTCCAAGCAGGAGAGCGTTTGCTGCGATAAGCCGCCAAGGTCACCTGGGAAGATGCGATGAGACCTCTCCACACCAAGCCAACAGGAAATGGAATTTCAAAGTTTTCTGGGGCTTCTAAGGGGAAGGAGTGGATGGTTGTTTACCTGGCTGCAGAGCAGTGGAGTTCAAACTGGTGACCAGAGTGGTCAGGATGGACATTGTGGGACACCTCTTAGAGGCCAATTAAAGTGATAAAAGCAAGCATGGTGTCCATGGGCGGTGGATATCAAAGGCTGGGAGAGGCATGGCCCTGCCCACACTCTGCCCCCAGATTCTCCCTCCTGCTTCCTGCTCCACATGGTTCCAGTCTTCCTGTGGGGTGGCCCTGGCTCGGGCCGCACCACCTACCCTCCCAGTGCTCCGGGGCTGGAGGCTCTAGCCTGGGGCAGGGACTGGCAGCTGCGATGGGGGGAACTCTGGGCTCTGATGGGGGGCGCGGAAGGGGTGGGGCTGGGGGACTGGCACTTTGTCTATAAAAATTTTGTACAAAAAGCCTTGTGCGTCTTGTCAGGGTGGCTTTATTTTTTCACCAAAACAAGGAATTTTTAACACCAAAAGTTGCATCACAGTGTGTACACATTCATTGTTTTGTCAACAAAAGCTGCCTTTTGTTGACAAAACTCTGTAGTGTAGAGATGGCCTCAGTTTACAGAAGGGGAAGCTGAGGCAGGGCCTTTGTCCAAACTGGCATTTTTCCTAAAAATTTCCCACTACCACTGCTGCAGCTCTACTGGTGGTAGAGTTAGTGTAGATTGGCCACCAGCAGCCACCAATATTGATTTTAACTATCATGATCTGCTCTGAGCCACAATTAGATGGCACAGTGGTTAAAATACTACTAGTAAATCTACATTAGTGCTACCATTATTACTAGCACCAATGGAGCTGCACCAGTGAAAATTTTCTTTGGAACAATGCTAATATAAACACAGCAAAAGAAATGAAATTACTTGTCCAAAGCCACAGAGCAAGTTGGTAGAAGACTTGTGTTTAAAACATACGATCTCTTAACTCCCAATTCTGAGGATTGATTTACACTCCAAAGTTAGGTTGACATAAGTCAACATGCATCAACCTATTTATGCTCGTGTCTACATTCAAAATTGTCTCCCGCTGAGATAAGCCCCCATTCTGGCAACACAGTAAATCACCTTCCCGAATGGCATTGAGCCATGGTCTTACTAGTCACTGGAAATACTTAGACTTCCACTACAAAATGTCATACAAGTAACACTTCACCTGTCATTACTAGGTGATTTATTCTAGTTATCTCCTCTTTCAATTCTTATATTGCAGCAAACTCTACATCATGTGTACAGTTGCTGAAAAATAGACAATCCTTATGAACAAAATAGAAACACAAGGACAATGAGCTAAACTAGCCTACTGCAAAGAAACTCAAAAGAGGAATGAGTGTGTGTCCAACCTGAGTTATCTTACCAGAGCTACTCCAATTGAAGCTGTTGAGAGTTTTACAGTTGACTTTAATGGGAGGAGGCTCTAAATTACTGTGGGCCTGATTCTGCCACACTGACTCATGTTGAGTACCATTTACATCAATAATAGTGCTACTGAAGTAAATGAGCCAAACTCAGTAGGCCGCCTTATATGAAAAAGGGGTTGCAGAATTGGGCCCTAAGAAAGTTAGGTACTAATATAACAAGAGGGGGTAGATTAAAAAAACAAGACTAGAACAGTAACCCTACAATAAAACTCAAAAAAGGAATGTAGAAAGCAAGAGGAACTGTGTAGTGAAGCGCACTTTAAAAGTGCTCAAGACTGTATAACTAGAATCCTGCTGGGGTGAGCATCATGGATTAATGTACTGACCTCTCACCCCTGGAAACTAGTTTAAATCTTGCCTTAGGATAATAAAGGGAAATTGAGTTTGATGGTGTCAAATTAGTCCTTAGTGGACTTTTTTCCGCATCACAAATCCATCACAAATTTTGCACAATTTATGATGATTGGCAGAATCTGTTCAGGAGAAGTTCAGGTTGGGGTGTTGGGAGCTAGAAATGAGGAGCACTGACAGAGCTATTTGGAAATGGCCTTAATATTATCAGTCCTTCATTGTCAGAACAAAGCACCAAATTCAACCCTGCTCAGCAAAAAAATATAAAGCAAACAAAAGGAGAACCCATCATCCGCATGACAAAAATTAAATTCTTATGCACCTCTATCCAGAGAGCCTGGTCAGAGTCTGATCTGACTTAATGCAGATTTATACCAGTGTAATTTCATTCATATCAGTTGAGTTACTCTGGATTTACAGAGTGTAAATCAGAGCAGAATCTGATATCTTGTATTTATTGCAGATGTTTTTAAAATAAAAAGATGATATTTTACAAGAAGAAAAATTGTAATAAATGAAACTGGTGAAATCGAGTTATTTCATTTGAACACCATTATGTGTGAAATTTATATTTAAGATGACTATTCCAAAGCCTGTATATTTGAGAGTAAGTGAGTTAAGGGAAACATTTGCTGTGCATCACATTTTTGAATACAGGGTTGGGTGTTTTTAGAAAAATGGAAAGAAAGTTTTAAAAGACTTAGAAGGAAAATTTCAAGGACAATAAAACAAATAGAACAAGGATGTAGAAAAAAACAGCATGGATTTGAATCTGGATCCAGATTCAAACTTGCTCAGATTTGAAGGAGCTTCAGATCCTTGGTTTTGGCTTGGAAACATCTGTAATTTATGCTCAAATAAATTTGTTAGTCTCGAAGGTGCCACAAGCACTCCTTTTCTTTTTGCGAATACAGATTAACACGGCTGCTACTCTGAAACCTGTAACTATGAGAGAGCCTCCTGGTATGAAAGATCCTCTTTTGTGAAAAAAAATACATGAGGGTATGGAATGAAAAATGTGATTTTAAGACAAAGAAAAGGCAATAAAAATATTAAGATACCAAATTCTGTGATTGTTGTACTTGAGCAAAACTCCCACTGATGTTAATGGGCATTTTGCTTAAGTAACAACTGTAGAATTTGGGCCAAAGTAATTTTGTTCTACAATGTAGTTTAAAAATAAACACCTCTGCTTTGTATAAGGAGAGACAGCCCAGAGGTTAGTCCAGTTTGATCCTAGCCCAGTTATACCTTTGAGTAATAGCCCAGTTTAACTTTTATAAGGTGGTGTTATTTCTTATTGTTTTTGAAGACATCTCAACAGCTCTTTGTGTTATTATAGTGTGTTCAGCTGACATGTCTTCACTTCGAGTAGAAGGAATTGTCAGACCACAAACTTCCAGATTTATTGACATTTTTCATATCCTGTTGAAAATTCTGAATAATGCTGCTGATCTGAACATAAACATGTGTGATGTGTTTGAATCGAAAGCTTAAATAGTTTGCAAAGATTAGCTGGAGTCACTGGTGATGATTTGTGTAGACAATGTGACAATTGCTTTAAGCAACTTGTAGAAACTCTCTGTGCACATTTTTTCTGAATATAATCTCTTGACAAAACACACTTTATTTAGACACTTGGAGCTAAATATTGTCCTTGGTTGTATGTATAAGTCTCCCATCAAAGCTCTCCCTTTGTTGTCCAAAGAGCTAGGAGATATTGTGCCTACTTTAGGCACAGTGCTTCCTTCTGTTTCTACAGGGGTCAGGCACTTCTACTCTGCCCCAATCACTAGGTTGTAATCATCTGCTGCAATCAGGCCCTCAGTATCATTCTAGTTTTTATACATTTACTTATTGCAATAAAACTTATTCTATGTCACTTTCCTTAATACCAATCTTTGTTTAGATAGCAGCCAGCACAAAAATCTCAAATGAAAATTCCTTTGAACTGTGGGAGAGCTTGAACCCAGAGCTACGAATCTAGCTGTGAACTTTGTGATTTGGGCCTATCTTTATTCCTGTTATATACTGAAAATTCAGTGTAAACATAGCAGACTGGTTTTCATTCACTAGCATTTGTCCCCCCTCCTGCCAACATTATTGCTCTTCAACAAGATGGTAGTTATCAAACAGGGCTTTTATGGAAAGCAGTGTGGTCTAGACTAGAGGTTAGAACACTGGACTGGCAGTCAGGAGACCTCAGTTCCACATCTGGGTCAGCCACAGACCTGCTATGACTTGGGTAAGTCACCTCCCCACTCTGTGCCTCCATTTCCCCTCCTACCCTGCATTGGAATTGCCTATGTAAATTGGAGTCACTTTGTGGCAGGGACTGGCTCTAGCTATGTGTTTGCACAGTTCCCAGGGCAGTGGCTAATTGGGCCCAGGGCAGTGGGGAGGGAACCTCTATGGGCTACTGCAAGACAGATAAATAACAATAACAAGAGTTTCAGAAATGACGATATAAATTAAACAAATCTACATTTTCAAATCCAGATTTGGCTAGATTCACAAAGGTGACGTAGGTGCCTGACTGCTACTTAAGGGGCAAAGTCCAACAGTTAGGCACCACTGGCATTTACAAAACCCCCAATCAACTGCTGCCTAGCCCTGGAGGTGCCCAAAGTCCATAGGCACCAAAGTTTCCACCAATAATGTCCCCATTTCAGTGGCTGGGCACATGCCCAGCTATCTCAGAGTCATGACACTACTGAGCAGCTGTGCCCCTCATTCATGCCTAATCTCAGTGGGGTTCACAAATTAGGCATTCCCTCACCACGATCTCACCTGCAGGGCATGAGCCAGGTGACGTACTCAGAGGACGCCTAACCCTTCACATAAAACAGGGTGGCTATCCCATCCCCCTTTTACCCAATAGCACAGCTGGGACAGTATTTACCTAGGATGTGGGAGACCAGGGCCCAATCCCTCCTCCTGGGAGTAACGGGGAGTAAGGCTTTGAACCCAGCTCTTCCTGATGGGTGCTCTAACCACTAAGTTACATAGTCATTACCGTTCACTTGCCAGCCTAATGAATATTTAAGTATTTATATACAGTTGCCCTTGTGAATTGAGCCCCCTTGTGTTTCATACATGGGAGGACATGCTTTTCACCAGGGGGACTTTTAGAATATTGAACAAAATGGACAAGGTTGCAAAGCAGTTTTTTGTTTTTACAGCTCTGGTCTCATTCCTAACAGGTTCCTTTGAATAGCTGCTTTCCTTATAAATGTTACATGGAGTATTTGTTCAGCAAACTCCATTGTTTTGAAGATTTTCATCCAGCTCTCCAATATGAACAGGTGCTACTCATTTAAAAAAAATAATCCATCTTCTGTAGATGCAGGCAGTGATGATAATGAGCAAATTAGTAGATCAAGCTTAAAATCAGGTGGCTTTTCTATGCTGTTTCAAAGGCAACAGCTGTAAAGATGAACTACAAAGTTAAGTTGAAAATGACATTAAGCACCAAAATATATCTTGAAAACCCTGCTAACTAGGCTGTGGGAAAAACTTGGAACTGAAATAAGTTTAGGCTGCTTTTTAAAAAAATTCAAATTTCCTTCTAAAACTCTTCTCACACTTCCGGGTTTGGAAAAAGATATTCCAGAATGCTAGAGATGCCAACTTTCTGTGCGCAGAAAACTGAACACCCTGGCCCTGTCCCCTGCTCTGCTCCGCTCCTTCCCCGAGGCCTCGCCCCTTCCCCATGCCCTGCCCCTGCTCACACCATCCCCCCTCTTTCCGTTGCTTGCTGTCCCTCACCCACACTCACTCAACTCACCAGGCTGGGGCAGAGGGCTGGGATGTGGGAGGGGGGTGAGGGCTCTAAGTGGGGCCTGGGATAAGGGATTTGTGGTGCAGGAGGGAGCTCTTGGCTGGGGGTGAGGCCGAGGGCAGGCAGGGAGCTTGCCATAGGCCTGCTGCCACACCAACTGGGAGCCACCTGAGGTAAGCACCACCTGGCTGGAGCCTGCACCTGAACCCCCTCGTGTACCTCAACCCTCAGCCCCAGTCAGAATCCCCTCCCACATCCTAACTCCCTCCCAGAGCCCGTACCGCGCACACCGAGCCCTGAGCCTCCTCCCACACACTAACTCCCTTCCAGAGCCCGCACCCCAACCTCCTGCCCCAGTCCTGAGCCCACTCCCAGAGCCCGCACCACAACCCCTTGCCCCAGCCCTGAGCCCACTCCTGCACCCAAACCCCTCATCCCTGGCCCGACCCCAGAGCCCGCACTCCCAGCCGGAGCCCGCACCCCCCTCCTGCATCCCAATCCCCTGCCCCAGCCCTGAGCCCGCTCCCGCACTCCAAACCCCTTGGCCCCAGCCCGGAGCCCCCTCCTGCACCCCAAACCCCTCATCCCCAGCCCAGTGAAAGTGAGTGAGGATGGGGGAGAGCAAGCAATGGAGGGAGGGGAAATGAAGTGAGTGGGGGCGGGGCCTCAGAAAGGGTGGGGCTGTGGCAGGGTCTCAAGGAAGGGGTGGGGCAGGGCAAAGGTGTTCGGTTTTGTGCAATTAGAAAGTTGGCAACCCTGCAATGGTCCTACATGAGGCTTGACTTAAATGGGGTGCTATATGGGGAAAAGGGTGTGCTTTCACGGTTCTCAGTACAGGATTGGGCATATGTATATATTTATAACAGACATAATCTCTGCATAAATCACACAGTATGGGGGAGCTAGGACTACAACTTTTGTCCTTCAGTGCCACAAACACAGTCCTCTGCTACTGACAGCTAAAGAAGTGCTCTTTTAGCTGGATGCAGGAGGGCTTTTCTGGGAGTGGGGGAGGGGGACAGCCACTAACAGCATAAACTAGATTTTGAAATTGTTTTCTGTTTTAGTATTCTAATGCAGAAATACCACCATAGGTAAGGCAATGTTTTTTAGAAGTACCATTTTTACCTTGAGAATGATTGATTCTTAAATTTAGAAATCATGTATGTAATCACTAGTACAAGTAATTTCAAGGTGTTCGGCTTAGTTTAAGAAAAATACTGTATTTCTTTTGTCCTGCCCTTAAAATGTAAAATGTGCTGCTGTGCAATATATTTTAGAGGAGGAAACGTCTCTATCATTGAGTCCAAGAAAAAGCAAACGGCACAGTGCCTAAGTGTACTGTTAAAAAAACTAAATGTCATCAAGAATGACCATCAGAAAGAACAATTTGTTTCCTAAGAACATATGGAATCCACTGACTTCAGGAAATATTTGAAGAGTGCACACATATTTCTTCAAGATTTTTAAAATCCCAGGGGGACAGGAGGAATAAAAACATGACCGAGAGTAATTTAATATGGCAGGTACAGCACTCTTCTTTTTCTACACTGAAAACCTGATATTTGATATTTCTAGCTATTTTATATATAAAAGTTGCTAACATCGCCTTGTTCCAGCTTTCTTATTAATTTATTTTTCCTTTTTTATTTTTGGTAATGGCAGCTATATTACTCAGACTGTGGCAGGCACCATTACATTAAAGCATTGCATATATGTTTAGTCTCATTAGAATAATGCTTATGACATGTTTTGTTGAGAATGCAGAGGGCTTGAATTCCCCACTGCGGGTGCTGCAGATTGCAGCCCCTTAATCAGTGAGGAGCTGATTTCAACAGAAGATTCACCCCCAAAGGAGGCAGACAGCATTTGCCCTGTTCCCTTTCCCCCATGTGGGTCTGTCAAGGCAAGGCAGCTGTAACATGCAATTGGGATTCTTATGGAACCCTGTTGGTGGAAGGTAGCTGGCACGTGTATTGAGGCAGACCTTATCCTAAGTGCCTTGGCCAATACAGTCAGTACAGCACCAGTGTTTCTCCCCTCTCTCCAAAGGCAAGAGGAAGGGAATTGCCAGTGGGGAACTCCTCGCTTGCCAGGGAAGAGTGCTACTGTACAATTCTTCCTCCCTTCTCCACAAAGGGAAAAGGAACTGGGCAACAAGGATCTGCTCTTCCTCTCCTTAGAGGAGAATCAGGAACATCCCTCCTTTCCCTTTCTCATGGAGAGGAGCGGGGCACTCAGTCTGTGGGCTTACACCTCTAGAGTCTAGCAGAGTGAGCTGAGTAAACGAAGAGAAGTATTAATACTCAGTTCATTCTGACTTCACAGATCAAGCAGGACACAATGGGTTGATATGCCTGCTTGGAAACAACTCTGCTGCTAGGGGAGCAAGTCCATTTGAGGGATTAGCCCATTGGGACTGGCCTCATCTGAGCCTGAGGATTGTCTCCAGAGTGTATACATACATGGAAATCTAAGGACAGGGAGAACAATTGGTTCAGCTGCTGTGTTCTCGCATTAGGAAAGCCCTATTAGAATAGCAGCATGGCCCAGTATCTAGGTCCTACATTAGAGCTCAGGATACCTAGATTCTAATCTGAGCTCTGTCACTGACTCGCTGTGCGACCTTGGGCAAATCCCCTCCCATTCTTTGTCTGCCTTGGCTTTTTAGATGGCAATTACTTTGGTGGGGGGAGGGGGCAAAGACATCTTGTAGTATGTATATGTACAAGGTCTAGCACAATGGGATCCTGATCTTGGTTGGGGCCTTTAGTCACTTCCATAATATATGTAGCACAATTGCACTAAGTACAAGTCCGTCTATTCTTGAATACAACTATGCTGCTTGCTCCAGTTACTGAAGACTGTTGGAGAAGAAACTCATCTGATATTAGTTTTAAACTTGTCCTTTACCAACTTCAGAGCTTGACCTCTTGTTTTGAGCTTGACCCTTTGTAATTTGAACAGGTCTTTCCCAAGGTCCTGGAATAACACTTTTAAACACACCCTGCAATCAAGTGTACCTCCCCCAACCCTCTTTTCCAAAGCTGAACATAATCAGCTTATTCTTGTAAAACAGACTTTCTAAGCACCAGAGAAGCCTTGCAGCCCTCTTGGAATGATATTCCAAATACGATTTTATGAGAGTTTCATATAAGAAACTAACTCTATACTGGGTAATTTGTCTATGTTACTTGCTGTCACTGCTACTAGCATGACCAACCATGCAGACACAGGTAGACAGCCTATGATAGCAACAAAGTTCATTCTGCCAGCATTTAGGATTTTAAGAAGAGGGTGAGTTTTGCACCCATCTAACTATAGCATCTTCCTACAATCAAGTGCAGCAGTCTAGTTTTGCCTTTTTAACAAAGGGCAGCCTGCACAGATGCTGGACAATGTTAACTTCCTTTCTAGTATTTTGCAGCTGAAACGTTGCAATATTGGAAAGTTTTCAAGAGACAAGTTTGCTGAGTCGCCATTTGATGCCACTAAATGCTGCTTTTATTACCCAATTTCAATTTCTTAGATTTTTCACAACAGAAATACCCACATGCCCCCAGGTTCAAGTATACATGAATCATGTCACCACCTACTGGAGAAGGAAATCTCCAGGAACACAGTCAACTTTAATGTTACTATTTTTTCTTCTGTGCTTGTGCTTTGATCACTGGGTTTCCCAGAGAGAAGCAGCAAGCAGGAGAGGCTCTCAGGGAATGTCACAAGTACATTTCCTCTACTTGCAAGCCTGTAGAGCTGCCAAAACCACCTAAAAAGACCAGTTCCTGACATAATGGTGCTGAACATTCCACTGGGCCCATGGGACCATCTATACGCTTCTAATAGGTGCCTGGGAAGCATGACCTAGAGCTATTTAAGTGGATGTTTTCTGTTAAAACCACAGAGATCTGGAGAGGGGCTGTCTCTTACCAGAGAGACCAGACCTGGCATGGGTTTTCAGCAAATCCTCTGGTGGTTCCAGAGGCCCGTTAAACAATCAGTGTAGCCAACTCTCATGAATAACACAGTTCAGGCGCCTGTTGCAGGCAGTCTTGCAAGGATGTGAAAAGCTCTGACCATCATACACTTTCGTGGAAGAAAAGGCAAGAAAGAGACTCCCAGACCAAAGCCCTGTAGCTTAGCAGACCACATGAAGTAAACTAGAAACACAGCCATCATGTGTTTTAGTCCAGCTCTTACATTGACGCTTGTTCTGTTTCTGTGCCCTTCACCACCCTTTTTATAAACCAAAGTCTCATAACTGGGGGGAATGAGGGATGATATCATTTGTCAGTTTCACAGAGCACTTACACCAGATCACTCCAGGCAGAGCTAGAAACAAAACCCAGGTCTCTGCTAAAACAAAGACCGTGGGCTCTGAAGTCCCTCCAACCAATGGGTATTTTTTCTCCTAGGAGGGGAGAGATGAGATGGAAAAGATTCCACACGGTCACACAGCACTAACTGCTTGCTGCCCCTTAGTGAGATCCACCACTCCGATCCACAGAAGTTCGGTCTGGCAGTGAGAGGCAAGGACTCCTTGCTCAAAGATTAAGGACTGGCTTTTGATCTGTGGGGAAGTGAACTGCTTACTGTGGTGGTCTGACTAACGTGCTCCTGTTCCTCAAACATCCATTTCTGAGACACGAAATTGATCCCCAGCTGCACTATACATGCTTTTGCAGCTACCCCAGAGAATGTCCCTGCAACCACTGGCAGTTAGCCAGACACTAACTACCCTCAAGGGAAGGCTAGCCTGTGACTTTATTTTACAGGGACTCAACCCCCCATAAATGCCAGTGTAAGGTCTGTATGCTGGCCTGACTGGCCTTATATACCCAAGGATTCTTCTTAAAAAAATTCCCCAATGGTTCCACTCCAGCAGTGGTAGCAATCTTGGGAGCACCAGTGTAGACTGGCTAGTGATGGTGAGCAGAGCATATTTAGGTATTTGAAACACCAGAGGCCTGTCTACTCTAGAGTAACTCAGGTGTGAACAACAGCCAAAAAAAAAAAAAGACCTGGGTTTACTAGAACTTCACGACACTTAGGTTACAACTGGCAGTTTCTTTCAAAACAAGCATTTGGCTTGAGCCCCCACCTAGAACCTTATTCACACAAGTTCTAGGAACTTAAAACAAATAATAGTCACCTTTAATAACATTCCTTCTTCTCTCAGCAAGCATACTGGAGATATGAGGAAACTGGTAACACAGCTGCTTCATTTTCCTCAGGAATAGGACTCACATGATGTAATGAAATGAGATTAAGTAAAAACTAAAAAGCATGGGAGGTAGGGCAGGCTCCCCAGGCTCTGTTATTACTCACTGGCAGCTTGTTGTGGAGGCTTCAAAGCTCTTCTTCAAAGGAAACTGTCTACCTGACCTATGGCCTGGTCTACACTTAAAAGTGTTGTCAGCATAGTTATGTCAGTCAGGAGTGTGAAAAAATCAACTCCCGCCCCACCATCCCCCTTCGCGCCCAACTGACACAGCTGTGCAGGCTAAAACCCCACTGTAGATGCAGTTATGCCAACAACAAAAAGTCCTTTTGCTAGTATAGCTTATTGAATTCAGGGAACTGGTAATCTACATCAGCAAAATAACTCTTCTGCTGGTATAAGCTGCATCTCAGCTAGGAGGATTTGCCAGTATAGCTATATTGGCCAACTCTTTCTAGTGCAGACAAGGCCTAATTGTGAATGGTGGGAACTGGTGGATCCATCTCTCTACTCTCCTTAACTCCAGCACAACAGTGCTGACATTCCAATCCTGAGGTGGGTGGGAGATTTTTGAGTGCTCCATCGGCTCTACAGGGCCACAGCTCCTCACAGAGGACACGCCTCTGTCAAAGCAGCTTCAACAAAGGTTTGAGAGCCCCCCCGCACTGGAGCTGGTCATTTTTCTAACCCAGGAACCCCAGTCTCTGTTCCCTGACCTAGCCACGGTTAATGGCATAAACTGTCTTCCTCCGTAGTTTTCTAACCATATAGTTTTCTATATGTGTTTCATATAGCATAGGGGGCAGCCTTCTCTAAGATGGCCCCTCACTTGGTAAGTATTCTGCAGTTCAGCTGAATGACACTGGCTCTCACTTTAAGAAGGGTGGAATAGCCAATCCATATCAAATACCTTTTAACCTAGCCTGGAACTGAAAGCAGACCACGCATTCAAATCTCATCTTTTGCCGTCTTTGTTGTTTATGTTTTTGTGTACTTATTAGTGAGCAACTGCTCAAAATGTTAAACATCAGGAGGTAGTCAGTGATGAACCACACAATTTTACATGTAAATGAACTGAAGTTACAAAGGCACTTCTAGGAGAGATGGAAATACATCACACATTTCTAATATGATAATCTCAATTTTATATACTGAGTCACACTGCCTCTCACTCAGAACCTGCCAAAGCTATGTGCTTAACTATGCTTTCTCTAACGACTGCTGTAATCCCTAAACCATATGCCCCACACAGAGCTAAGAACAGAAACCCTGATTCCCAGCATTCTACGGCTGTCTAGGAAATAAGTATGTAACCCATTGCCAAAAAACTGTGTCATGTTTGCCTCTAGAGACTAACAAATTTGTTTGAGCATAAGCTTTTGTGAGCTACAGCTCACTTCATCGGATGCATTCAGTGGAAATACTGTATTTTCCACTGAATGCATCCGATGAAGTGAGCTGTAGCTCACAAAAGCTTATGCTCAAATAAATTTGTTAGTCTCTAAGGTGCCACAAGTACTCCTTTTCTTTTTGCGAATACAGACTAACACGGCTGCTACTCTGAAACACGTTTGCCTCTATAGCTAATCCAGGGATCGGCAACCTTTGGCCCACGACCCGCCAGGGTAAGCCCCTGGCGGGCCGGGCCAGTTTGTTTTCCTGCTGCATCTGCAGGTTCGGCTGATCGCAGCTCCCACTGGCCGCAGTTTGCTGCTCCAATGGGGGCTGCGGGAAGTGGCGCTGGCCGAGGGATATGCCGACCACCATGTCTCACAGCCCCCATTGGCCTGGAGCAGTGAACTGTGGCCAGTGGGAGTTGTGATTGGTTGAACCTGTGGATGCAGCAGATAAACAAACCAGCCTGGCCCGCCAGGGGGCTTAATCTGGTGGGCCGCGTGCCAAAGATTGCCGATCCCTGAGCTAATGCATAGATTACGCACAAGTTACTACTTGGTAGAGTCAAGTAGGCGGTAAAGTCAAGAACTGTGCAGGAGGTCTGAATGTCTAGAGTTCAAATTTCATTGAACGACAACGTGTTCAGGTCCTTATAGTTGCCCATGACAGAATTCCTATTTTTCAAGTTTTCATTTTTGTGTGTTTTACTTCCCGCCCCCAGGTAGTGAGAAAACATCTTTTAAAACAGATTTTATAGTTAAAAAAAAACCCAACACCATAATCTAAGAAATTATTGTGTAACAAAAAGTGAGCATTCTGCATTTCCCTCATTTGTCAGACATTTCAATGGCTTGTCACGTACTGGCAGGTTTGAAAGTTGAGAGTTATGGTGCCAAAGGCTTTAGTGAAAAAGCAGTCATCTTCTCTGAGCATAGCCTGTGGCTTCAGTCCCATTGGAAACAATAGGAAACAGCTGCTATCTTTACTAGCGACACCTTCCCAAATACTACTGAGGTCATGTCTAATATCTTTATTGAGGGTCTGAGTAGCTGCAACCCCATTGAAAATGATGAAAAGTGGCAGTCATTTTGAGTTAGGGAAAATTGTGAATATAATGGGGGAAATTGTTTTTTTCTATCATTAATAACTTTGCTTAATTACAGCCTAATTTCTTCAAATATACATTTGAGGAAAATCCACTCTTTACTCAAATTATGCTGTAAAATGTGTGTGTCGGGGGGAACATATTGTACAAAGAGTTTGCTGTAAAACCAAACCCTGCCTTAATGCAGAGACACTATCATGTCTTTATAATCATCAACTGTAATCCAGCCCAGGTTAATTGTAATGCCCTTCAACAGCAGAGGAATGGTTACCTAGGAGGTGGAGCCAGACTGGCCACAAGACATGCTGAAATTCCCAGCGGGTCTTCAGCAGCTTCCTCCTATGAACTTAAAACTACTTTGACCAAAGAACAACACCTTCTCTTCCCCATGGGTGAATGCTTCCTGAGCGTAACTGCATGCTCAGGGTTTAGTCTAGTCCTAGTACTTCAAAGATCTCTGATTTATTTTTGTCTCCCCATTTATTACAAATCGAGGACCAAGATGGTTGTACTTTCTCAGTGGTTATAATAATATGCAGGATTGCAAAGTTCTGCTTTATGATACCTTACAAGGTGGGTAAAATCATAGAAATGCAGGACTGGAAAGAATCTCAGGAGGTCATTTATTCCAGTCTCCTGTGCTGAGGCAGGATTAAGTATGTGCATACATGTTTGCAGGTGCTAGGGACAGGCATCAAACAGATGGATATTGCATTTCCGCGCAGTTGACTGAGAGAATCATGGTGATGACAGCAGTGGACTTCTTTATTGCTAACTTATAATTTATTGCACATGTGTTTTACCTCCTACTTTGACATGATGATGATGATTTCACTGTTTTGACTGCGTATCTCATGAGTCCTGCATTATCTTCTATTCCTGCTGTCGCCTACCATTGAAACATCTCTCCTATGCAGAATGGGAAATTCCAGGTCAAATTGTATAGACCCTGGAGATAGACAACTGAAAAATTATTAGACAAAGAGCAATAGGCTAAGAAAAGCATGAGTGAGATATGTCCCAACAAGATGAGTGGTACTTTACTCAGGACTGAACAATCATTTTCAGGAGGGCTGTAGCCTGTCCTATCTATACAATTTTGTCCAATAAGACTTTACCAGCATGTCAAGCTAGACAAGGGTTGCCAAAGTGAAAAGGAGTACTTGTGGCACCTTAGAGACTAACAAATTTATTTGAGCATAAGCTTTCGTGAGCTACAGCTCATTTCATCAGATGCATTCAGTGGAAAATACAGTGGGGAGATGATTTTTATATATCACTGTATTTTCCACTGAATGCATCCGATGAAGTGAGCTGTAGCTCACGAAAGCTTATGCTCAAATAAATTTGTTAGTCTCTAAGGTACCACAAGTACTCTTTTTCTTTTTGAGAATACAGACTAACATGGCTGCTACTCTGAAAAGTGTAACAGAAGCAGGTCCCTCGGTTTCCTGTTAGCAGTAGGTACAATTAGCCCAGGACAGATTCATGCTGTATTTGGAGTTCGATGCCCTCAGTTTGAAACAATAACTCTTTGTCTTGCATATTGAGAATTATCATTATTTATGATTTCTATTACTGGAGTGCCTAGAACTAGGAGCCCAGAATAAAAAGACAATCCTCAAGTTTACAGTCTAAGCATGCTGTGGTTATTTCAATGTATGAGTATGCCTGGAGCTCATGAGCTTGTTTTTACCAGCTGATTTCAGGCTCTGTAAAATTGAGTGAGAGCCATTTTTTCTAGGTTAGCTTGCTATAATTATTGAAATACACATAATTAATTCACACTCCAATCGACTAGTTAAGCTGCAGCCCAGACATACCAGAAATAAAAACCATCCATTCTCATCACTATGGGTAATGTTGCCATGTGTTCTTTGGGGAGATATGTATGCAAATCACACATTGACCTGGTTTCCAGAGCGCTCTTTGTAATTCTACAGACCCTGAACTCCTGATGATTTCCCCATCTTACTGTAAGTTACATTTCAGGAGGGCAGGTATGTTTTTTCTCTTTTACAGCCAATTAGTGTTAACATCTGCAGCAAAACTTGGATGACTACAGTTAGCCCCCAGGATAACAGATACCTTCACAATTGGATAAGGTGATACAGCACAGTCCTCTTAATTGGCATACACTAGCTGAAAAGAAACATGCCAGCTAAATGATCATCCTAATTGCCAGAGGCTCACAGGGATTTATTATGCTGGGAGATACCGTAGGCATTGGAATGTCATGATTGCTTCAAAAATAAGAGTTGTACAAATTAAAATATTTAGGGCCAAATTCTGCCCTCTGATTAGTACCCTGCTCCTAAACTCCTTTATCTGTCTTAAGAGGGCAAGGACTAATGTGAAGTGAACAAAGGGCTTCAGAGAACAAAAAGCCGTTCACACCTGTTAAGTACAATAAACAGCTTGCAAATAACAACAATTGTGTCATTAAAATAGACTAGGTGTGCCATTTTACCATTGTTTAGAGTCCTTGAAGAGTATTGTGTGGAACATATTCTCTGAAGATTGCCCCATTTAAACAGGAATGCTGTGTAGCAGAGGATTCTCATTTATGTTGTAGTGGTATTTCGGAGGAGTCAAGCGCTAACCTGACAGGTGATGCTTGAAGTGTATTGTTATAATTTTACAAAGCTTGTCATTTGTGCGGGAGATGGTGTACTATGGTAACATGCAGAATAGCTGTAGCCATGCCGCTCCCAGGAGATTAGAGAGACAAAGTGGGTGAGGCCCAAAAGTTGGTCCAATAAAAGATATTACCTCATCCACCTTCAAATCCCATCCCCAGCATTTGCCCAGCAGCCATTTGGCTCATTGGCACCAACATATTGCCACCTCCTCCCTCCCTTAACAGAACTTTGGGGAGTTTCCCTGAGAATACTATGAAATGAAGAAAGCAGTATTTAAATTCATGTATGTGTAGGTCGAGTCACAGAATTGCACCCAGTAATTTCTGCAGGGTGGGGAATTATTCTTCCCTATTACATAAGTGAATGTCATTGAGCCAAATAAACTGTGGTTGAGCTGTAGCACGCATCTTTTAGAAAGACATTCCATCTCAGCCCAAAAAATTCAAGTGATGATGTACTTACCACTTCCCTTGCTAATCTGTTTTGATGGTTAATTACCCTCATTGTTAAGAATTTACATTTCATTTCCAATGTGACTGTTTTTTTTAGCTTTGGCTTCCGGCCAGTGCATCCTGTTATGCCTGAGGCTACAGCTACACTAGAGAGTTTACAGCAGTGGAGCTGTAGTGATGCAGCGGCGCTGCTGTCAGGTCTGTAATGTAACCACCAACGGGAGAGAGCCGACGGGAAAGCGCTCTCCTGTCAGTTTAACTATGCCACCCCCCGCGAGCAGCAGTAGCTACGTAACTGACGTCGCTCAGAGGGGTGTTTTTCACGCCCCTGAGTGACATAAGTTATACCGCAGTAAGTGCTAGTGTAGACATAGCCTTAGGCCTAGTCTACACTGCTGCGTAAAGTCAATGTAAACTGCCTTATGTTGACCTAATTATATCAGGTTTCAGAGTAGCAGCCGTGTTAGTCTGTATTCGCAAAAAGAAAAGGAGTACTTGTGGCACCTTAGAGACTAACAAATGTATTTGAGCATAAGCTTTTGTGAGCTACAGCTCACTTCATCGGATGCATTCAGTGGAAAATACAGTGGGGAGATTTATATACACTCACAGAGAACATGAAACAATGGGTGTTACCATACACACTGTAAAGAGAGTGATCACTTAAAGTGAGCTATTACCAGCGGGTGGCGGGGGGAGGAAAACCTTTTGTGGTGATAATCAAGGTGGGCCATTTCCAGCAGTTAAGAAGAACATTTGAGGAACAGTAGGGGGTGGGGTGGCGGGGAGAAATAACATGGGGAAATAGTTTTACTTTGTGTAATGACCCATCCACTCCCAGTCTCTATTCAATTCTAAGTTAATTGTATCCAGTTTGCAAATTAATTCCAATTCAGCAGTCTTTCTTTGGAGTCTGTTTTTGAAGTTTTTTTGTTGAAGGATAGCCACTCTCAGGTCTGTAATCGAGTGACCAGAGAGATTGAAGTGTTCTCCGATTGGTTTTTGAATGTTATAATTCTTGACGTCTGATTTGTGTCCATTTATTCTTTTACATAGAGACTGTCCAGTTTGACCAATGTACATGGCAGAGGGACATTGCTGGCACATGATGGCATATATCACTTTGGTAGATGCACAGGTGAACGAGCCTCTGATAGTGTGGCTGATGTGATTAGGCCCTATGATGGTGTCCCCTGAATAGATATGTGGACACAGTTGGCAACGGGCTTTGTTGCAAGGATAGGTTCCTGGGTTAGTGGTTCTGTTGTGTGGTGTGTGGTTGCTGGTGAGTATTTGCTTCAGGTTGGGGGGCTGTCTGTAAGCAAGGACTGGCCTGTCTCCCAAAATCTGTGAAAGAGATGGGTCGTCCTTCAGGATAGGTTGTAGATCCTTGATGATGCGTTGGAGAGGTTTTAGTTGGGGGCTGAAGGTGATGGCTAGTGGCGTTCTGTTGTTTTCTTTGTTGGGCCTGTCCTGTAGTAGGTGACTTCTGGGTACTCTTCTGGCTCTGTCAATCTGCTGTTGTCATCATGAATAGGTCGGAATATGAACAAGAGACTACTAGGCAGCTCTTCAACACCACTTTCTACAAGCCATTACCCTCTGATCCCACTAAGGGTTACCAAAAGAAACTACACCACTTGCTCAAGAAACTCCCTGAAAAAGCACAAGCACAAATCCGCACAGACACACCCCTGGAATCCCGACCTGGGGTATTCTATCTGCTACCCAAGATCCATAAACCTGGAAATCCTGGATGCCCCATCATCTCAGGCATTGGCACCCTGACAGCAGGATTGTCTGGCTATCTAGACTCCCTCCTCAGGCCCTAAGCTACCAGCACTCCCAGCTATCTTCGAGACACACCTGACTTCCTGAGGAAACTACAATCCATCGGTGATCTTCCTGAAAACACCATCCTGGCCACTATGGATGTAGAAGCCCTCTACACCAACATTCCACACAAAGATGGGCTACAAGCCGTCAGGAACAGTATCCCCGATAATGTCACGGCAAACCTGGTGGCTGAACTTTGTGACTTTGTCCTCACTCATAACTATTTCACATTTGGGGACAATGTATACCTTCAAATCAGAGGCACTGCGATGGGTACCCACATGGCCCCACAGTATGCCAACATTTTTATGGCTGACTTAGAACAATGCTTCCTCAGCTCTCGTCCCCTAATGCCCCTACTCTACTTGCACTACATTGATGACATCTTCATCATCTGAACCCATGGAAAAGAAGCCCTTGAGGAATTCCACCATGATTTCAACAATTTCCATCCCACCATCAACCTCAACCTGGACCAGTCCACATGAGAAATCCACTTCCTGGACACTACGGTGCTAATAAGCGATGGTCACATAAACACCACCCTATATCGGAAACCTACTGACTGCTATTCCTACCTACATGCTTCTAGCTTTCATCCAGATCACACCACACGATCCATTGTCTACAGACAAGCTCTATGATATAACCGCATTTGCTCCAATCCCTCAGACAGAGACATACACCTACAAGATCTCTATCATGCATTCTTACAACTACAATACCCACCTGCTGAAGTGAAGATTAGATACACTAGGCAGGTACTTGGCTAAAAAAGTTAACTATCCTAATTTTGAACACTAAGCTTATTCCTATTGGTACAGGTGGTGCAGAAATATTCCATTTGCTTCAGGTCAGTGAAAATCAAGGATTTGTGAGCCAAATTCAGCAGTTACTCAAGTTACATGTTGGGAATTGGGAGTATGTTGCACCAATTTGATGTTCAGTGGATGTGAAAAATGAGTGGATATAAGTTCCTGGTATAAGGAAATGCAGACTACACTGAGGTCAAAAGGTTCTATCAGCTTATACTAGGGCTGATTTTGTCTCTGGGAAGGGTTGGATATCCTGTAGGTGGAAATGAAAGGGTTTTATCTTATACCCAACTATTAATTGTTTTTCAGACTTCATGGCATTTATATTATACTTGCTTTGGACACTTGCTGATTGCCAAAATGGGACAATTCAGAGTAATCTACCACTCCCAGCCATTTTATACCAATCTTAAACCCAACATGTAATAACTCAAGTCACTGTTTGCAAAACCTCTGAATTTGGCCCATACAGTTCATTGTGAGTTTCAGCTGCTTAGTCTATGCGGTGCTATTTAGCTGAATTTAGCCATTAAATATTCCACGGTATTCAAGACAGCTATATTTAAAGTGCCAGGAAAATTAATTGAGAAATATGTTCATTAAACTCCCCAGCACCATTTGTGAAAGAGACAGTGGAGTTAGAATAGCATCACACATGTTTAAAATTGCAACAGTGACTTTGAAACCATGTGTTATACGGTGCTAAATCATGCGTGAAAGCTGAAGGATCTGGTTTCTCTGAAAAGTGCTAATGTTTTTGATGCTGAGTAGAAGCTGTGTTTAAAAGAATTGATCAGATAGCACAAACCAGTTTATGAGAGCATTAGTGCTTCAGATGTGGTCTATCTACTATCAGCAAACCCAGCCTAAAGCAAGCACATTTTGGACATACGCAACGAGTCATCAGAGCTGCACACAAACCTCACATAGCAGTTTACTTTGGTAGTAAAAGCAACCAGAGATTAAACTGCCACAATAATAAAGTTGATAAAAAGCTACACACCTGATCATGTGTCAGACAGAACATGTTACTTAATACTACGGTCACTTTCAACTGAAAGGTACTTTTGAAGTTGCTCCTGATCCTAATCTAACATTCGTTAATTGTTTGAATAATTTGAACTTCACCCAAGCCTGTCCTCAAAAATGTTTTTATTAACCTGGCCACACTCGCTTGGGTTTGGAGTTTCCCCAGTAAAGCACTGCAAAAATTTTGCCCCTGCTATTCCCCTCAACAACAATAAACCTGATTATGGTTTCTGCCTGGCACAATGAATTGTGACAACAAACCGGGGGACAAGTTTCAGAGCTCATTATATGTTGTATTAGGACTTGTCTACTTGGTGGGATAATGCACTCTATGGAGATGTGATTTTTAAAGTGTATCAGTGTGTTGCATATCAATTGGCCCCTGTAGACCCCACTAGTGCATATTAATGGTTCCCTTGTGCACTTTAGCATAGTTTTATTTAAACCAGCACTCTGCTAAAGTGCACCAGCAAGATCTACATGGACCAATTAATGCAAAACATATTTGTGCTGTTTAGAAATCACACCCTGTAGAGCACCTTACCCCACTGTGTAAACAAGCCTTATATATAGGGCCTAATTCTAATCTCATTTACATCAGTGTCAATCAGGAGTAACTCCAGTGAAGTCAATAGAGTAATGTCAGCACAAAATGGGTGAGACAACAGAATCAGGCCAGTATGATTAGAGCTGGATGATTGTTTTAAAAGGTTAACACTTTCACTCAATTCCTTAAATGAATATACTTTGACTAGGTTTGTGCCCTTGTGTGTTTGCTTTTTATTGAAATTCTATCGAATATGTCTACTGGCAGGACTGTTCACTGAAGCAGCTAATTTTAAGGGAATAGTAAAGATTCACTGAAAGTGAATTATGGATTTGTAATTAAGGGTATATCTTCATTGCAGAGTTAGCCTGGGTTGTTCCTTGGTGTTGTCTCTAATCTGGCCTCTATCCACACACAAAAACCTCTCACTCAAGAGTATTGCTGCTTTACATCTGGGCTGGCTGGCCCATGTGGGACTACAGACTGGTCACCCTAAGAAGGCAGTGGTGTTCATTGGAATCCTAGTGCCTCACACGAGTGAGTGTAGCTCCAGAGTGGACACATAACTCAGATTTGGCTTTGCAGAGTGGCTGCTCACAGCTGGGCCAGGCTAACCCGGGTGCTAACACCCAGGTGTAAATCTGTACATTGAAGACATGCCCTGGGGCATTAACAACAGACCCACAAATTTAATATTTACGCTCATCTAATCAGAGAACAGAGACACACCAATGTGACCTTTGGAGCCAATAAAAACTGCTTGAATTTCAAATTGTGACTTGAATGCACAGCAATACATATGTGAACAGTTCACAAGCAATCCAAAGACTGAAATATGTTCAAATAAAACATTTTCTGAACAAATCTGAACAATTAATAAATTTGTGTCACTTATGATCTGTTTCAAGACAATTCACAAACAAAAAGGTTAAATCTGACAAACAGAATTTTTACTTTAATACTTTGCCCAGCTCTAATAGCTGCAGAGTAGAATTTTCAAATGTGCGCAACTTTGGCCTAACTCCTCTCCCACTAAAATAAAGGTTAACACCACCATTTGTTTCAATGGGAGTTGAGTTAGGTGGACAGTGAGTTCTTTTGAAAATCCCACCCTTATAACTCCATATATTAGAGAGACACTAGGAAGAGATCAGTGGCCAGTAAAATTAAAACAAATACAAGGAAACATTTCTTTATTCAATTTATAGTCAACTTGTGAAATCCACTTCTGCAGGTGGTAGTCCTGTGGAATACCATGGCTGGATTTTTAAAAAGGACTGGAGAACTTTATGGCCATTAATAACGTTTGCAGCTATGCAAAGTATGGCAATGATATAAGCCATGAAATCTCATACTTCGGGGTAAACTAATCACATGAAGTATCAGAAAGTTATTTTCCTCTTGTGTACAGCATTGTACAGTTGACTAGTTTGATTACTGGCCTTTCTCTGAAGCCTCAGATACTGGTCACTGCCAAAGGCAGGATAACCAGAGTGATCCAGTATGACCACTCATGTTTTTTGTAAGAGATTTATAAATTATAAGCAAAATTTTGCTGTCCTACACTAGTATCAATTGGAGTAATATCGTTGCCTTCATCCTGGAATAACTCCTTTGTAAAAACAAAGTAACGGCTAGCTTACACTACACATACTCTGGCATTACAGCTACACTGGCAGACCCCCTCCTCCTCCCAGTATAGATGCAGCAGATGCCAACAGAAGGAGTTTTTCTGTTGTCACAGTAAACCATGCCCTCTAACAACATTAGCTGTATTGACAGAAGCATTCTTTTGTTGGATAGCATAGCTGTGTCTGTACTGGCAATTTGCTGGTACAGGTATGTTGGCTAGGGATGGTTGGGTTTTTTTCATATACCGTTAACAGTAGGTATGCTGACAAAACTTTGTAAAGTAGACCTGGCTTGGGTGATTTTACTGGAATTGCTCCAGATTTGCACTAATGTAGCTGAGGGCAGAATCTGGAGTCTGATCTCACAACTTTTATAATGCAAGCAGTTCTCACTCATCTGAGTAGTCTCCCTGAAGTCAATGAAGCAGCTATTTGCTACATATGAGACAATTGAATTTGCTATGTTTACATGAGTTACAACTACCACAGCATCAAATGAACAACCACGGTGACACACATGACATTTAGAGGTCTTAGAAACTGTCTCATATTGCAGTAAGTAAAACCCATGTCTGACTTTTTTTAACAAAGGTTCTACTTTAGAATGTGACAATGTGCAAACTTGTTCCAAACAATTAAAGAACAGATGAATGAGTTCTAGTAAAAACAAGTCAATGCTATTGTTTTTTAAAAAGGAGATAAACAAAGGATACTAACCAATAGAATTATCTCAGCCAGTGGAGGAAATATAAAGCATAGTAGCCTTATTTGAAAACATACTTTTGGAAAAAGGCATAAACTAATTGCCTGTGTATCCTAAATAGGTGCTGATATCTGTGTGATAAATTACAGAACCATGAGATAAACTGAGTTATCACACACCGCTGACCACCTTCTACTCTCACTTCTCATCCACCCTTCTCAGGACTCAATCTATCATCCCAAACCTCTGAGCAGTGCTAAACACGTGCCACAAGAACTTCTTGTTGTTTTTGCTGATACAGACTAACACGGCTACCCCTCTGAAACCTGATCTTTAAAACAATTTTTTAAAAGTAGATACATGTTTCTTTTTTATTTTTTACCCACAAATCCCTCCAAAAATTACACTGGCATGACCACCAAACCAATATTTAGTTTTGCACCAGTAACAAGTTTGAGGTTCAATATCTAGTTACATATCAAAGTAAGAAATCAGAGCAGTAAGCCAGGGAGATTTGCAGCTTTCCAATGGCTTATAAAGAACTTGCTTCCAGCCCTGGAAATGCCCCCAAGAAAATGGAACTTTAAATCATGACATCATTACATGGAGAACATCTTCTTTAGATAATCTGAGAGATTTCTAAGACGTTAAATGAAAATTTCCCTCCCTCAGAGACCTGTACGGTTGGAATCATGGTATAATTAATGTGACAAAAGTGTGTTCAAGGATGTACAAACACAAATGATGATGCGGTGCCTGCCTCCAGGAGCTAATAGTTGAAGTCGACAGACAACACATTGAGAAACCCAAAGGGAGTTTCTTTTCCTTTTCTGCCACTCCTGCTTTTATTTTCTTCCGTTTTTTGCTAAAACAGATTGGAAGGTAAGGATCTGTAGGCTTCTCAGAAGCAAGATTTCATTACTTGCTTTGTTATGCAAAAGGAAGCATAACCATCGCAAACACATTCCACTATCATTCTTTCTCTGTTCATAATTATAGCTGAAGCTGGTAGAAACATTTACAGTTAAGTTGGCTGACACTTTCCATTATAAAACACTGTTTTCAGTACTTTATAACTTTGCCAAACTTTAACCTTTAACCAGTGAGCACATCCCCATAATGCACCATGATCCGTTCCCAGAGCTCCCAGTAGCAGAGGGTGACAAAGGGTGACAAGTTGCATTGTGGGATAGCTACCCATGATGCAATGCTCTCTCTGTCAATGCAAGAACAATGACTGTGGATGCATTCAGCTGACACAAGGAGCATTGTGTGATGTACTCCGTTGATGCTATTAAAGTGACTTATGATCGTCGACATAATTTAAATTGACTTAACTCTGTAGTGTAGACATGGCCTCCGTAGGCTGGGGGGGGTGGATAGGTGCAGAGGAAGAGGTAAAATGGAGCCATTGTGTGGAAGAGAAGAGTAGTGACAGAGGAACAGGATGGAGGCACAGGGGCAGAAAGGTATATAACCACTACAGCACACACCCCTACAGAACCTGGAATTTAACTCAGGAGTTCTGACTCTCCACATTCTTCTGCTGTCAGGAAATAGCTGCAACCCATTGACAAAGTGTGTGTCGCATCTTCCTCTAGTGCTGGTCCACATAGAGGATACCAGACTACTACTGCTACCAGTTACTCCCTTACCTCAAGAGGTAGATTCTATGCTGTGGAGCTAAAGGTTCAAACCTTGCTGATAACCCAATTTGGGGGTCAATATGAGTCCATATGATAGAAATTCTGGGTTTTCAATTTTTTTTTAAATAGGAAATTATAGTTAAATAACATTGAACTATTCAACATTTAGGAAATGCCAGAATTAAGATTGCCCATGCATCTCTAAAAGTCTGTGTGCATATGCATTATGATACTTTCTTGAGTTACCTGAACACACACTATTTTTTCAACAAGACCCCTGCCTCATCGGTGCATGGGCTGAGCCTCCTCTGGGGATGGATCAGGGTTGTGTAGTGAAGGATGTTGTTGTATGTAGGACCCCTCCCCATGTGTTACAGAAGTTGGAAGGTGTGTAGTGAAGGAGGCAGGGATTGCAGGAAGAGGAAGAATGGTCTCATGGTTAAAGAAGTTGAATGACACCCTGGGGAACCAGGTTCTCTCATATGCACCTTCTATTAACTTAGGTATCTTATTTCCTTGAAGCTTCTTTTCACATCTACAGTTTGGAAGTATTCAGAAAGCCACAGTTATTACGTGTACGAGCTGTCAGCCTTCACCCCAAAACTGTGTTTCGCCTCCAGCATTTATAATAGTGTTAAATATTAAAAAAGTATTATAAATATTAATTTATAAGGGGGTTCGCACTCAGATGCTTGCTGTATGAAAGGGGTCACCAACACAAAAGTTTGGGACCCAGTGGACTCGCTGAGAAGAAATGTGTATCTTTCCAGTATGTCCTCTGTTGTCTAACTTCTGAAGTGACCAGGTTACCCATGCAAGTTTTAGTTCTGTTTAATGGTACATCTTTAATTATATTCAGGAAACACAGTTTCAGAGCACTGGAATGGTTTTGTTTATAATTTTTGATGATTTTCCATATAGTCGACTAGGATATGGTGAAAATGATAATGCTTTAAATATATCCAATTTCTTTGTTGCAGTGCCAATACTTTTTGGTATTTCAATACGTGGCCTTAATATGGGGGTTAGATATACCCAGTTTATAATGCCTTTTTAATTTTTTAGTCCCTACTTTTTTGACTTGTTACTTATGCTATAACTCCTTTTGCTGTTCTCTCTTGCTGGAAATCAGCCTGCCATATGTTATAAAACTTTCTTAACCTCCTGGTGCTTCTGTCTTGTATTACATACAAGGAAGCCATCATTTTGGTCTTTTTCTCTCTGATTTCTGCAGATAGAATATTCTTTCATCTGTCTCATGTTATTTTATATTTATGCATCTCAGAGACACTCTTTCAGAGTATCTCATCTATAAATACCTGGGGGAAAGAGGTATTTGTTATTGTTAATTTTTTGCTCCAATATCTTGTATATACAAGTAGATTGTTGCTTATTCTCAGAACATGGATAATATTGATACCTAATTCTTTTCCCATAATGAGAGGGTTTGATTGTTGGGCCAGGTTCTTAGCTCATGTAAATTGGCATAACTTCACTGAGTCAATGGAGTGACACCAATTTACACAAGAGGAAAATCTAGCTTGCTGTATTTCAGTTGGCCAACAATAATTTGGAAGGTTGCAGTGTATGTAGCACTCTGACTAATTTATATACTCCATACAGCACATTTAGAGAAGAGTAATCCAGGGATAAATTTGGGCATTTGGTAATTATCAATGTTATATTTATCTTGTGGTTTGAAGACTGGATTCTAGACACGTTTTCTTCCACAATGACATCTCTCCCATCACAGGTTAACAGGTATAGGACATGCTTTATGTTTGCTAAGTTCAGACCTTACTTCATTCTTGCTTTAGAAGGTCTTGATTTATGATCTTGACTTCTGAAGAAAGCAGATGATAGTGGTAATTCATATAAAATGGAAAGATAAAGAAAAGCTCCCAGCTCTTTGATAGGAATATTATTGATGGCATTCATACAGCAGATCTAAATGATCACTCATATTGCTGTGCACATGGTTACGATCAAATCTGACTTTTGCCATTTCATATACAAAGTGAAGGAAAAGGTATTGAAACTGGCACTGGCAGGATGATGTAATTTTCAACATGACTTTGAGACAATTGTTTTTCTTCAGTTTTGCCAATTAAGAAACTAGAAATGTGTTTGAATTCTAATTATTGTGAGCTACTGTGGCATGTTGACTTGTGTATTCTTTTTAAGAAGCGTGGATTTGTTAAAAGCAATTGTAACTACATGTCAAATTGCAAGGCAGTCAATGAAGAGCCAATTAAAAAAAATAAACAATACAGAAATGTACTTTGCAAAGAAACAACATCATCAACAATACCACAAATATTTTGTGTAAATGAAATTATGGCACTGCCGCAAGGATTTTTCCATACTGCAATGATGAGAACACTAAACATTGACTTTGTCATAGGTTAATGATGTGCTTAGATGTAGCGCTAAATAGCGGTTCTTAGACAAAACCCGGAGTAGGGAGTTGTGTGGAGCTGAACTGACCTAGGGGGAGCTCCAGGAAGACTTGTGCCTCAGGGATTAACTCCATTATTCATTTGAAGGAAAAACTATCTTGAGTAGTTTTGGCTCCCTCCAATTACAAAATGGGAAGCTTTATATTCTTAAAACAGCTGTACATGTATAACTGAAGACAAACATTCATGCACACAGTAATTTTCTTTAAAAAAATCCACAAATTAATCATAGTCATCATCATGTTTCTATTCCCATTCACAGGAGCCAGCACTGGAAGTTTTCAGCTCCACCGATCTGGCATTGAAAACTTTGAGCCCCAGAACTCTGAAAAGGCCAAATCCTCAGCTGATGTAAATCAGTAGAGAAAGGATAGTCCAGTGGTTAAGGATGCTAGTTTGGGATGTGGGATACCTGCCTTCAATCCCCTGCTCCAGCTCAGATTTGCATCAGAAAATATATGAACTATAATGGTATTTCAGTCTTTTGCCTTGTCTACATTAGGATTTTTGAATCATGTTTTGACATGTGCTAAGTATCACAATTGTAAATTAGACAGAAACATAACTAGGAACAAATGTGTCTGTTTCTGTCTCTACTATAATGTATAATTGTGTTGGTTAACATTTGTTAAAACATAATTAAAAACCCAGTATACTCCGAATACTTTGCTCTGTAATGACGCACCAAAATGATGCAAAGCAGCTGGAGTTAACCAGTGCATTTACTCAGGTATACTTTTTAATGGTTAGCTTTTTAAAAATTTCTTTCCATCTGTAATATTCTTGATATTTACTTTCTCTAACCATATGTTAGTGTAACCATCTTAACTTGAAATGAATAAAGGTTTTTGTCTGGGAATTTATATTTGTATAGACAAATGTTCAATATGTAATTACTTTTTATAGTACTAAAATGACAACAACTACTTTTATAACAGCAGATAATTCCTCAGACAGGAGTTAGAAGTTTTACAATTAGTAAAGATTCCCCTTACTAAGGCTCTGTGGGTGAAAACCTGGCCCATTAAAGTCAACGGGAGTTTTACTATTGATTCTAACAGAGTTAGGATTTCACCCTATAAATATAGGTTTCAGAGTAGCAATTGTGTTAGTCTGTATTCGCAAAAAGAAAAGGAGTACTTGTGGCACCTTAGAGACTAACAAATTTATTTGAGCATAAGTTTTCGTGAGCTTACGAAAGCTTATGCTCAAATAAATTTGTTAGTCTCTAAGGTGCCACAAGTACTTCTTTTCTTTTTACCCTATAAACATGGAATCACAGAAACTAGAGATGAAAAAGGAGTTCAGTCGTCTAGCCCATTCCTATGCCAGTGCTGTATTGCTCCCTACAATGTATACTCCCACTGAATTATCAGCTTTAAATATCCCATTTATTTTGTGGTTTAATAGATCTCTGTGAGAATATTCCACCTCATCAGCAATAAGGGCAGAAAAGCTGCGGGGGCGGGGGGAGAGTAGGAATATAACAGGTACTTATCAGCTGGAAGAGAGAAAGATGTAGCAAGCAGCAACTAGCTGCAAAATGTTTGCTTTAGGCCTGCAGGGGCTTTGCTCTGCCCAATTTAAAGAGCCAGTCTCAGAACAGCATGCTGGGAAATAGTTCCTATAAAGGGGCAACCCTTCTCTGGGGAGAGCTAGGTCCTGATGTTGCATCTATTTATGGAGATGAGTAATCTAATCAATCTCATTGGGACTACTCCTGTGTGTAGAGTTGAGTAGGTATATGTGTTTGCAAGGTTGGGTTCTTAGTAAGAAAACCCAGGAAGGGCCAGATTTTCAAAGGTGTTTAGGCACTTCAGGATGCTGATAGGTGCTTGATTTATAAAAGTGCCTAGGCACTGAACTCCGATTAATTTCTATGGAAGTTTGGTGCCTAGGTAATTTTGAAAATCTCACTAGGTGCCTATCTGCTTTTTTAAGAATCCTAAATACTTTTAAAAATTTGGCCCAAAGCTACCACAGAAGATGGTCTCAGCTAAAGTGCTGCTTCTTTTTTGTGCATATCACCACTACATTGGAAGTCCACTCTCAGGAAGCTTTTCCTGCTAGTTAACCTACATTTTCTTTTTCTATTTAATACCATTACTTCTAATACATCACAGAACATCTCTTTCCATTTTGGGTATTTGTAACGTTGAGAAATATAAAGAGGGTTATCATGCCAATGCTTAACTAGGCTATCCATATTTACTAGCTTTTCCAACCTTTCCTCAGCCCCTTCTGCTCCAATTCATATTTAGCGCTCATTCCTCAACCCTTCCCAATTTATCTGTTTTTCTGGTACTCAGCTGCCCAAGCTTGAATGTGTTACTACAGTTCTGGTCTAATCAGAGCAGTTTCATGGAGGATGACCACATCTCCCGGCTTTGTGGCGTGATGCAGGGGTGCTGGAACAATTTTTATAGTAAAGGTGCTGAGAGCCATTGAACCAAACTGTAAACCTTGAATATGCTGGTGCCAGTGTGCCTCACCCCCAGCACCCCACATTCCAGCCCCTATGGTGAGATGTCTCTGTGTAGGCAGGCCAGAGCCCACACTAGCTTTGTTTGGTGTTATATCATATTGCCTGCCCACTAGTGACAGTTTTAGGGAGTGGAACTAGGAAGAGAACAATAAATCAATCACACAGCATATTGGATTTGTGAGACAAAATAACATTTTAGGAGAAATAATGTTGGGGGTAAAAAGAAACATTTAAGCAATAAGCAACTTATTCAGTCTTGTCCACTTCTTTCTCAGGCTACATCTACATTTGAAGCTGGGGGTGTGACTCAAGTAGACATAGTCACACTAGGTCTCATTGCGCTAGCACACAAAAACCGGTAGCATAGCTGCGGTAGCATGGGCACCGGCAGTCAGTGGCACAGGCTAGCTGCCCTGAATGCATTCCCATGTGGTGTAGTTGGGTTTGTGCTTAAGGCAGCTAACTCCTGCTACCGCTCACCACTGCCCATGCTACCACAGCTATGCTACTGTTCTTAGTGCACGAGCTTGATGAGAACTAGTGGGAGTATGTCTACTGCGAGCTGGAATCACATTCCCAGCTCCAAGTGTAGACACAGCCTCATTCTTTCTTCCCTTCTCGTAATTCATGAATCATGATACTTGCTTTTTTCTTGACAATTAAGCTTCTTTGTTCCTTAATCCTGCCCTGGCATTGGTTGTGAGGTCACAATTTCACCTAAGAGGAAGGATGGTCCTTTGGCTAAGGTACAGCACCAGAAGTCAGGAGATCTAGATTTCTATTCTCTGCTCTGCCATGGCAAGTCATTGAGCTTCTTGTTCTCCATCAGTATAAGGGGAATAAAAATAGTAATTGCCATATTAGCTCAGAATACTGGTCCACTAAATTCAGTATCCTGCCTCTGATACTGACCAAAAAAGGTCAGTTCAAAAAAGGGTTCAAGAAACTCTCTTAAAAAATTGTGGAATGAAGTGCCCCTAATAGAAGTTTCTTCCTCACCTCAGAGAGTTAGTGGCTGGTTCATGTCCTGAGCATGACAATTTATATTCGTTATCATTTTTTAAATTCTGTTTTATGGAGTTGTTGTAAGACTTACTAACAGTCAAATTTTCCAATTTGGGTGTATATAATTAAACCTAAATGTCTGATTTATATATACTTTTGTAGATGTAGAAGTCAGAACTGAAGTGCCTAAAAACTGGTATTTAGATTCCTAAATATGCATTTAGGTGCCTGACATTAGGTCCTCAAGTTTGAGAATTAGGTCTTTAATATTTGTAAGGCACACTGAAGCTCAGATGGAAGGTGCTGTCATGGTTTCCTGGCACCTCAGACCCCTTCTGGTCTCCTCAAATAAACCACCTCTCAGATCTCAAGCCTCTAGTTGTCCCTGGATCGGGGTGGAATCACAGGGTTCTCCCACTCTCCTACTGGGCCCTCGCAGCAGCCCCCTGTGTATGAACCATGATTTACCTCAGGAGATTATGTCAAGACCCTGCAATTCTCTTCCCTCCAGCAGTGGTAGTCAGTGGCCAGACAGCCTTTTAAAGAATATTATTTATTGGAACAAAAGCATTTTAGATAAAACATATCTTAAAACAATAAACAGGTCTGTATGCATGCCTGCTTTTCCCTAAGGCTTACCATTCCCTGAATCTGGGGAAGAACAATTCCTTCAGACTCCCTTTGCAGAATCTTTCCTGCATCAGCCTGTCTCCCTTGATAGCTTCTGTCAATTGACCCCTGCTTCTCCTTCTGCAAAAGGCTTTTTAACTGTTTGCTGCCCATTTTATCTCTAGTTCCCAACCTGGCAAAACAGCTGTGTCTCTTCATAGCCTGGAAGTATGCCATTGTCCTGTAATTGCCCTCACAAGTGTTTGGCCACAAGGTGCTTATTTAAGGAGCTAGTGTTTTGCTTTCGTTCTACAGCCCAAAATTAAGCTAGATCAATGCATTCATACAGGAAAGTCTTATAATCCAGTATACAACCACTTCACCTCACTAACCAGGTTGCATACAGTGTTCACAAAATTATTACATTCATATTACATAAGAGCTCCTCATTCATTGCATGTGCTGTAAGTGCAAAGTACGGTTAAATAAAGCCGTATGACTTCATTGAAGAATCAAGCATATTAAGGAAGGAAGGTTGTGAGCTGGGATAGCACCTTTGTTTAAAAATTAGTATATTTCTTTGATAATTAAAAATGGGAAGAAATGAAGAAAAACATGTGTCATATTGACATACTTAACAGGACATATTTTAGTTCTGCCAAAGGAAAGTTCTACTGCTTTATTCCTACAGAGCTAAGGCCCAATGCTCAAGATGCAAGTCCAAATGACTTTGGGATCTGAGCCATCATATAATCTTCAGGAGGAGCTGGGGTGTAAGTTCTGGGATATGTAAACTAGAAATTTTCTGTACCCTATTTGAGTTACTGTGCTCAGAATTCAGCCACCTTGCAGAATCTCATTCTTAGACATTTATTTTATTCGGTGCCATGCAGCAAGGAGATGCAGTATGTAGCAGATCTGGAGGTGGAAAGTGCATGCTAAGGTGATTTATACCTGGGGAAGGAAAAAGTTCCTGATTGTTGAGCTTGCCTTTTGTCTTTGTAACAATTTATACTGTTTAGTAGTTTTGTATTCTCCAAATAGTTCTCCTGAGACCTGATCCCAATGTCTTTATGTATTCTGCAAAATATTTTAATGTGGGATTAAATAGAATACCACAATTTGGCTTTTCTCCCCTTCCTCTTAAAATCTCAAAGAGTTATTTTGTAGAAGAGAAATAGCCAAAACATTTTACATTTTTAAAATCAGTTGTCCTAAACCATATTGCAAATCATACATGAATGCTCTCTTTGCCAATTAAAAAGACTGACTTTAAGAAATGTTGCAATAAACAGAGGCACATGGACCATTTGGCAAGCTGTCGGAATACAACCAGTGCCCAAAGAATAATGGTTGAACTATAATGCATCTGCCATCCAGAACTAGGCTGCACTGTCCTTTGAACCAGCGCTGATGCCTTTGTACACAAAGTTCAAAATCAGTTTGTGTTATTCAGCGCCATACTGGAGGTGAACATATTTTGTTTCTGGATGCAATAAAGGATTGAGCTTTCAGATAAACTATAAATCTAATCAAGCAGGGTACAATAATAAGTAGCGTGTGTTTGTAAAAGATGAAAAAAATGAAACAAATGACCCGCCCCACTTACTCTTGGTGGCTAGGAATCTGTGAAGCTCAGCACTTTGACAAACATCCACTGGTATGAGGCAGTACAGTTCAGGCAGAAGAGCTGGTTTCCTGCAATCCCCTTTCAAAGATTTCAGCACTGGTCAGGTGAAGTTAGTGAAATGGTTTAGCCAAAATATTATAACCTAGATCATTGTGGAAATAAACTCATTGGGCCTGATCCTGAGAGTTTTGTCATTGCCTTCAGTGGAAGAAGAATCAAGACCATAGTCAATTTTACTTCTTTGTTCACAGACAGTAGAATCCAGATTTCCTGGTCATGACTTCATTTGTGGTCTCAGAGGCGATGAAGGAGAGAGAAAGAGAGAGAGAGACCTCACAGAGAGAGAAAGAAAGGGAAACAGATTGTGCGATTTATTATAATGGAGGAGAGGATGGATGCTGGAGAAAGTAAAGGTATTTTTAAAGATCCCTTCTTCTCTTTATTCGGAAAAAAACAAACCAGGAGGCATTTTTGTTAGAACTCAGTGGAAGTTGAGGGCACTCAGTAGCTTGCAGGAGATGTTAACGCTACACAAGACCTGAGGCACATGTGCCACTTCTTATTGGAAGCTGCAGTGAAAGACAAATAAAACTAGACACTGCACAACCTTTAAACACACGTGGTTCTCTATGCTTTGCTCACTTGACTAGATGATGGAGACATTTACTTTCATTCTTGAGCAATGAGAGCTATATTTGTGCTCAGAGAACTTGAAGATAACAAACCAACATGAATTAAAAATTGTTATTGATTGGATGCTCCCACCTCTTCCTAGATTTTTCAGTCAATAAGAATGTAAGGAGAAAATGAGCATGTTAGGAGCAAATGAGTGCTCCTATTGGCCGCTGGAGGATTCACCTGAACCCCATCTCAACCTTTATGCCTCCCCAATGCTTCTAATTTGCTACATTTCAAAATTTGTGAGCTTGGGCTATCAAACCAGCTCAAAAATATATCTAAAAATCTACAGATCAACTAGAACAGCATCCCAGCAGATTCAACTACGCTTCAGAATGCTTAAAACATTATATTTATATATGTACGTGTGTGTGTGTATGTACACACACACACACACACACATATATATATATATATATATATCATACTTAATTTTTGCTCACTTTCTGTTCACTTAAGATACCTGCTAATTTTAGTCAAATCAGGGCAGCAAGAGTTAACAGCTGTAAGCCAATGACATGGATGATCTTGCTGTGTTCCTGGTAGTGGTTGTATGTTCCAGACACACAGTTCTGAGTGACAAGTATAGGCCTGATCTGCAAACACGAATACACATGCTTAATTTTACACATTGGTAGGCCCACTCAAGTCAAAGGAAAAAGTTAAGTATGGAAAGTTAAGTATGTCCAAAAGTGTTGGCAGAGCCAGAGCCAGAGAGAAAGAACCTAAGCAATTTTGAGATCTCAGAGCCAAAGCTTACTTGACAACTTTCACGTATATATTTAAATGTATTTCTTTTTTTCCTCTTCTTCAAACCCTATCTTTTACAATAACCAGTTAACTAGAACTTTTGGGACCAGAGACCTACTCTTGAGTATAATTCTTTTTTCTATACCCTAAAAAGTGGAAAAAAGTTTTGTTTTGTTTATTAATCTGAAAATAAACCTCAGCCAGAGCTCTAATATTACACACTAGCATTAAAATAACTTAAAATGTAATAGCTAATGCTATTTTATCATTCTCTTTTACGGATAAGCACAGTGAAAAATTATTTATAACTTTTTAAAAACCTTTATCATCTGATTTATATAGTACCCTTTGTGCAAGCATCTTGACATTATCGCAACATGTCAAATCAAATTCTGTCTGACAACGTGCAAGGACAAACAGATAAGCTTTCAGTTTGCTCTTATAATTAGCCACTGTGTTGGTATGTAAGCAAACAGAAGGGATTAGGATTCACAGATGAGGTGCACAGTAGCTAAGTGCCCAACAGTAGCACCTGTTGGGCTCACTCGCAACATTGGGTATCATTAACTACTAAGCACGTTGCGATCCATGGGCCCAGGAAGGGCCATAACAATTTAAATGTTTGGAAATGGCTCCTAGATGAGGTGGTAGCTAGAAGTGCAGATGCACTGTGAAAGTGATGCATTGTCCCAAGGCAAGCGGAGGCTGGTGGCTTGCACATGTTGCCTCCACATCTTCCCACATATGTGACTGCCAAAGGTTGACTCACACGAGGTTTTAATCAATAGTAAAGTGTTGTACTAGTTGCTGTTAAAAGACAGGGTATAAAAAAAGAAAAGTGAACAGTGATGGGTGAACCTTAAAAGGGTGGTTCAGTTTGGCTCACTCCCCAAAAGTGGTTGCTGGGAATTTTTTGTAATTAAATTATATTACAATTTTATTAATACCATATAACAGTACAAAAATCCTACAAAGAATAACAAAGTGTCTGAACAAACCCCCAAGAGTAAGTCATATGGGTTACGCTACCTTAAAGTAATTTGATAAAACCACATGGAAACACTCTGCTGCTACCCATTCTTTGCAAAGTATCACATTCTATCAGAGGGTGTAACTGCAAGTTTTGTAGACATACACAAACTAGCTTTAATCTAGCTAGCTTGGATCCCAGAGCAGTGAAGCCACAGCAGCATGGACTTGAGCATGGGCTGTACAAAGGCCCCTCCCTAACCCCCCAAACCCTGGGTATTTATTGGGTGGCTAGCCCATGCTGAAGTCCATGTTGCCAGGGGTTCACTGCTCTGCGCCGGTGGTGGCCCCAGGGCCAGAGGAGCTCTCATCTCCCCGCCATTGGCCCCAAGCTTGAAGGTGGGATCCATGGACCATGTTCACTATAGCCCTAGGATTTCTATTGCGAAGAGTGTTAGAGTGAGGATCTACTGTATGTGACGCAATAAGGTAGACACTAAAGTAAAAACATTGGGAGTAGTTATATAATGACCATTTATTGGGCTTGATTGGGCACTGCCTTGTGCCTTGTCTAGTCATTTTCACTGTGGAAGCTGATTGTAAAATGCTCCCATTCTTGTCTGATAGAGTTTTACACTTGCTTTGCACAGGTGTAAAAGACTAGTCAAAGTGCAAAACACCTAGAGAATCAGGACCACATTGTCTAACTTAACTTGTAGTAACTTACACGTCAATTTGTTAAGATTTAAGACCTCAGTTCAGCACACCAATAAAGAATGTGCTTAACATTAACAAAGTATTAAGTACTTTGCTCACTGGAGATCGTTACTCTGTCTCTTGTATCTTTGTGTCTCATTCCCCACTGCAGATCTTTTTTGAACAACTTTAGGGTGACCAATTTAAAATCTCAAAGGATTTTTCAGTCATCCTGATCTACGATGTCAAATGTCATGGGTATGAGGGAGAGGATCTTTGTCCCAGTTCCTCAGACGTATGATTTCAATGACAGCTGGATGTTTAATACCTTTGCGAATCTGGACCTTGTATGCTGTGGGGAAATGTGCCGGATAGATAACTTCAGTGTGAGGAGCACAAACAGAACCTATAACTTTGTCTGTTACCCAAAACAGATCATTTATATTGTGCTGATATTTACCAGAATAGGTTCCTGCTATTATCCGAAAAGACTTGAGTTACTCAAATACACATAATCCTCTTGCGCAGGCTCCAGTGTTACCCACTTTCTGTCTCTCTGAGCCAGTTAAACTGTAGCTTGGATCTTAAGTACATTAAACTCCTGTTATAAGCATTGTAACAAGAGCCTGAGTCTCATTTTCTCTAAGCCACTTTACACTGATCTGGCAGTGAAGAAAAGTGGGTGTAAATACTACAAGAGTTGTGTCAAATGGCATGAATGAGTATATTTGAGAATCAGGCCCTAAAGCATTATAGGTCACACATCCCATATTACCATAATATCTGAGCACCTCACAATCTTTAATGTGACCCTTGAGAGGTAGGGAAGTGCTATTATCCCCATTTTACAAATAGGAAACTGAGACACAGGGAAACTAAGGGATTTGCCCAAGATCACCTGGGAGGCCTTTGGCAGACTTGAACCCAGATCTCCTAAACCCAGCTTAGCGGGCTGACCTCTGGACCATCGTTCTTGTCAGAGGAGGTGAAAAAGACAGACAAATTAAAGGTGAGGCCCTTTATTTGGAATGAGTCCAGGAGCTTGGCCCAGAGCTGTGCCCCATCCTTCTGGCCTCCCATCCTTCCCCTTGTCAAGAGAGTTCTGACAATTTACACCGGCTGAGGATCTGAACCTTGGCTCCAATGGAAGCTCCAACTAGAGAACTAGTCATAAAATATTGTGTCTAAGTTAGACCTGAAAACAACTTTTTCATAAAAACAACCGGGTTCAACTTTAAAAACAAAACACCTCAGCAAGGTGAGGATTACTTCGTTCAGGATATTAAACAGGTCATCTGGAAAACTATATTGGCCCAAACTCAGCCTGGGTGTAAATTTGTGTAGCTGCACTGAAGTAATCAGAATAGCACCTGAGCTGAACTTTCCCCATAGTTTCTCTGCTGTGCTTCATTAAGTTCACAACATATGGTGAGAGATTACTTAAATGTGGCAAACTATAGAGGGACTTTACACAGTGTGATGCCTCCTGGCGCTCCCATTGGGGAAGCACTGTTCCAGAACATCTCCAGCATCTGACTTTAACTAGCTGCCAAAAATTAGCCATGCTTACTTGTTTATTATATTCATTTATCTGGCTTTTGCCATGGCTAACAAATGCACACACAGTCAGTGCCTCATAAAAGGCAAATAGCTGCAGTAGAAAAGGAATACCAATCCATAGTACAAGCAAAAAATTACATCAGTGCACAGCAAAATAATTGCTACCTCTTAAGAGCAGATGTTACTTGAAATTCATGAGCACATATCAGCTTTTCATAAAGTAAGGAAGTCTATCATTTAAACATCTTGCTGGAATTTGAGAGCTAAGCAATACCAGGCACAAAGGATGCCATATTAGAGTTTGGAGAGGCTGTGTGTCCGGGTTCATAGAACACAAAGGAATACAGCTGGTGATCCCAATCTTACCCATTAAATGTTCTTTAAAAGTCACAGGGCGTAGAGGTCATCTAGTATTATATTTTCTGGACTCACTCCTGTAGTTGTAGGCAACGAACATGACTGGACTGCTGGCATTTCAGAATTTCTCTCTCTTGCCTATTATTCTTTAAATTCACGGTACTGTATAAAATGTGATAGTTTGCATACAGGGAATTGTGGTTTCATTCAGATGTGTGGTTCTTGCATCCTGGAAGTCTTGTTTTGAGAGCAAATCTAGTCATTCCAAATTAATTACACAAAAGCTATATGGTAGGTTGTAATTTCCATCGTGTGTGTAATATGTGGTATAGTTGATTGGATCTCAGAATTTGTGGTAAATCCTCCATGTTGCTAACTTCCTAACTCCGCAGATCACAAGCTTTAGATACATCCAGGTCCCATTAAAAAGGATGGTGGTGGTGTTACCAAAGGTCTCATTAAATCTCCTCTAATGTTGCCTGCACGAGAAAGCCCAAGAGCTGCATTTCACCTGAATTTGGTTGCTTTCCAGTTTTATTTTAAAAAGTTATATTTATTTATTCTGTAACTTTGCCATAATTTTTTTAATGTAACACTAAATAATTGTAGGGCATTTCAGACTGGAGGGAATTAAAATATAACATCCTCAGAAAAGGGAAACGTACACCAAATTGAAAAAAAAACCTCCATGAGTAATTGGATCCTAAAAAGTAATGAAATGTTGGCAGAAACTGCACTGCATACCAAGTACTCCCTTTAACAAGCTGAATTCTGCAAAAAGTGGAAACATAGGTCAGAGTTTTTTCTCAGAAATGACAGTGGAAGAACAAAGTACTGGATTAGAAATATGAGTTTCCCATTCATAAGTATCTTTATGTTAAATATTTTTTTGGAAAGGACATATTTTTGTCATGAACTTTTAAAGTCAGACTGGAATAAAAATATCAATAAAAGCCTACAGTGTCTTAGGGGAACTGACAAATCTCATTAGGTGGATCACATTTATTTTCTCTGATACAGCATTGTCACTTGGTGGAAATCGGGGGTACAGATAGGGAATAGGATATTTAATTTATAAGACAGAAGTAAATCTAAATTGGAAAAACGTAAAGCTGAAACAGGAAAAAAAACCTGTGGAAACATCTATATTCTGTTGCTCTTGTTGTTGATAACATAGACTCAAATTATGTGTATTTGTCACCCCAACATACAAAAACCTACACAGAGGACAGGACATTCTGTGAGGTTTCGTTTGCTAAGCAGGTGAAAGAAGGGTTTGTCAGCAGGGGAAAGAAGGATTTGCACTCTGCCCCATGGAATAATCTCCAAAAATGAAAATCCAGTGTACTCCCAGCTGCATCTGCAGCACCCTGTTTTCCCCTCCTCAGTCCCTTATTTCTTGCTCTGTGAAGATCCTTCTCCAGGAATGGGGATAGAGTGGACCTCACATTGGAGGGGAAAAGATGTGGATGGGTTTACGATAACATCATCCCTCCTAGAAACAAGCTGAAAGTCTGCTGAAAGATTCATCTAGCTTAACCATTGCTGTTCACCTTAATCTGGTGCACTCCCATCCCTCTCATTCCCTGCCTGTTGCACATAACAGTCTAGTCTCATGTTGGTTGTTGTAACACTTTGGTCTCATTTCAGTTGTTGGGCTTGGTGTTAAGAGGCTGGATGGTGGCCTGTGATAAACGGGCGGTCAGACTACATGATCTAGTGGTCCCTTTTGGCCTTAGACTCCATGACTTTAACAAGTACAAGATAGAATAGAGGAACATGCCTCTAATCTTCACTTGGCAAGAAAAAGTGGACTATTGAAAAAAGATTCTGCTAAAACACCTGCATGCAGTTCCAAGAGTGAGTGGGAGAAGGAGGAAGAGGATACTCATGTGTGCACCACTACCAAACAGTCCCTCTAGTCCCTCCAACAAAAGAATTCACAGCATCAGTTGTTTGGGGTTTGGGTTTTCTAGATTAAAAGACAAATATTAGTACAGTCTGTGTTTTGTAGAGGAGGTGCCAGATAAGGGAAAGTAGAGCATGGGAATTTGTGATAAGATGCCAATTAAAAATAACCGTGTAAATATATTAGCAGAAACATCTGAATTGGCCTTCACTGGAAGCTGGATTGAGTTCTAAAATTTGTGTACAAGATCCACAGAGAGGAAAGTGTATGCCAGTATATAGCTGTTTGAATCTATAACTAGAATTGCACTTTAAAAGTTGAGACAACAACTGGATCAAAGGAATCTGGATTGCTGTGAATTTCTTGGTTCCTCTGGATGGAGCAACTGACATAGATGCCATAAACCTAGGCATAAAATCCTTGTAACCATAGGTGCCGACTCCGTGGGTGCTCCAGCCCTGGAGTACCCACGGGGAAAAATTGACAGGTTGTGTGATACGTATGACAGTGAGTGCCAGTCTATGAAATAGTATCTCTACCACCAGCAGCTGTCAAATAAAGCTCCACTGTAGGATGAAGCATGATATACGAAAGAAAATCTAGGAGATTTATTTTTATAATAGTCAAAGCACCTTCACATACTGGTTGTGGGCCAGATGCTCAGCTGGTATTAATTGACATAGTTCCATTGACTTCAATGGACAATGCCAATTTACACCAGATGAAGATCTGCCCTTAAAGACTAACCAGACTCACACAGTACCAGATGAATAAATATATGTAAAATATCTATGCTTGTTTTTTTTTTAAATCTATGTTATAGGTATACAATGTTTGGATAAGAAAATTAAAAATCATTATTATTCATTGATGCCTTTGGGGCCATGATAATGCCTCCTTCACCTCTAGATTATGTTTTTCTTCTCTTCCCCCCCACCCCTTAAAACATGTTTGGCATTTAGAAGTTTTAAAGTAATTTCCTCCTTTGGCCTCACCTGGGATCTCTGCTGTCCCAGAACCTCCTCCTGACCTCAGTGTTGTGTTTTCATTTAAAATAGGGTATGTCTATAAATGTCAGCAATATAGGGCAATTAGAAGTTTGAAAAGGGCTGTAACATAAACCGGCATTATAGTGAAATGGATACCACCTTAAGCTGCCTGAAATTCACTTGCTGTTGGAAAGACAATATCCTGCCATTCTCCCATGGTGGCCTTCAATTGAACACATTTGGCTGAGGCTTGACCCATTTTTAAGATAAGTCTCTGCATGGCGTGAACCAATGAAGAAACACAGTGAGAGAGAAGCCCTGCAAATTGGGCTGGTAGTTAGTCACCACTAGGCAGAAATGTGACATGGGATTAAGCTTTAATAGCAGTCTGTGGTGCTATCTGTGAAATCCAATGCTGTCCTTGTTTCCCTGCACTGCAGGGCAGGAGTGCACAGTTTGGTCTTGCATAAAATTCCCACATTATTCATTATTCATGATTATTAGTAGTAATAATAATAAATAATAAATATTATTATTATTTTGTAGTAACGGCCTCTAAAATCTATCTCCTGCAACTCTAAAAATGCACATTTTTTCTCAACAACAATTTCGTTCGTTAACAGGTTTCCTTGTGTGTGTGTGTGTGTGTGTGTGTGTATGTATTATCACATTAGTCTAATTTATGATGCTTCAAAGTAGCTCCATCCTTGCCCTTTCAATTCACATATGCTGCTTTCCCTCATCATTCTGAATTACTGTATAGGTTTCACTTCTGCTGCATTCAGGCCAGCTCCCTTTAGTTGTATCACTGGTTTTTTTTAAATTCTCAGTCAGAAAATGTACATTCAAACCAAACAGGTTCACTAAAGCATGAGGGGGAGATTTTTGTGGAAAACATCTCTTTGACTCACAAGCTTTGCACTCAATTCTTCCATGATATAACTGAATGCAAAAGCAGCACCAGAAAACATGTGTTCACTCATACACTCTGAGGCTTTGAGGCTAGATCCGGAAGCCAGCCAGGAAAAACAGGACAGAAACCAAAAAATTACCTGCTCCATGGTCTTCAGGGTAGGTCTGTAATTAAATAAATCTCTGCTGAGAGGTTTGAATGAACCCGTCTTTAAATTCCTGAGACAACATTTCACTTCATTAAGTTCTGCTTTGTAAAATTCATTTACAGGCTTGAAACTGTGTTTGTGTGGAAATGTTCTTGAGGTCAGGAAGGAAATCTTCTTGAACGAACAGACAGTTCTATGTGGATGTTTTTTGCACTATTTTCTGATAGAGAACTTTAAAAAAAGTGATATGTAGAAGTCTGGAATTTTAAGGAGATTTTAAGCCTGGTATCAAAACACTAACTGAGCAGGGTTTTTTAATGTTGCCTGGTAGCTGTATAGTGTAGGAGAAAAAGATGCCATTCTCTAACCTGATTCCAATGTTCCCCTAGAATTCAGTTTATTGTCTAAAGAAAAGGAGTACTTGTGGCACCTTAGAGACTAACTAATTTATTAGAGCATAAGCTTTCGTGAACTACAGCTCACTTCATCGGATGCATTTGGTGGAAAAAACAGAGGAGAGATTTATATACACACACACAGAGAACATGAAACAATGGGTTTATCATACACACTGTAAGGAGAGTGATCACTTAAGATAAGCCATCACCAGCAGCAGGGGGGGGGGGAAACTTGTGTGGACTGGTCCAGGCTTCAAATCAGCGGCACTGCGATGGGTACCCGCATGGCCCCACAGTATGCCAACATTTTTATGGCTGACTTAGAACAACGCTTCCTCAGCTCTTGTCCCCTAATGCCCCTACTCTACTTGCGCTACGTTGATGACATCTTCATCATCTGGACCCATGGAAAAGAAGCTCTTGAGGAATTCCACCATGATTTCAACAATTTCCATCCCACCATCAACCTCAGCCTGGACCAGTCCACACAAGAGATCCACTTCCTGGACACTACGGTGCTAATAAGCGATGGTCACATAAACACCACCCTATATCGGAAACCTACTGACCGCTATTCCTACCTACATGCCTCTAGCTTTCATCCAGATCATACCACTCGATCCATTGTCTACAGCCAAGCGCTACGATATAACCGCATTTGCTCCAACCCCTCAGACAGAGACAAACACCTACAAGATCTCTATCATGCATTCCTACAACTACAATACCCACCTGCTGAAGTGAAGAAACAGATTGACAGAGCCAGAAGAGTACCCAGAAGTCACCTACTACAGGACAGGCCCAACAAAGAAAACAACAGAACGCCAATAGCCATCACCTTCAGCCCCCAACTAAAACCTCTCCAATGCATCATCAAGGATCTACAACCTATCCTGAAGAACGACCCATCACTCTCACAGATCTTGGGAGACAGGCCAGTCCTTGCTTACAGACAGCCCCCCAATCTGAAGCAAATACTCACCAGCAACCACACACCACACAACAGAACCACTAACCCAGGAACCTATCCTTGCAACAAAGCCCGTTGCCAACTCTGTCCACATATCTATTCAGGGGATACCATCATAGGTATACCATCACATCAGCCACACTATCAGAGGCTCGTTCACCTGCGCATCTACCAATGTGATATATGTCATCATGTGCCAGCAATGCCCCTCTGCCATGTACATTGGCCAAACTGGACAGTCTCTATGTAAAAGAATGAATGGACACAAATCAGACGTCAAGAATTATAACATTCAAAAACCAGTTGGAGAACACTTCAATCTCTCTGGTCACTCGATCACAGACCTAAGAGTGGCTATCCTTCAACAAAAAAGCTTCAAAAACAGACTCCAACGAGAGACTGCAGAATTGGAATTAATTTGCAAACTGGATACAATTAACTTAGGCTTGAATAGAGACTGGGAATGGATGAGTCATTACACAAAGTAAAACTATTTCCCCATGGTATTTCTCCCTCCCACCCCACCCCCCACTGTTCCTCTGATATTCTTGTTAACTGCTGGAATTAGCCTACCTTGCTTGTCACCATGAAAGGTTTTCCTCCTTTCCCCCCCCTGCTGCTGGTGATGGCTTATCTTAAGTGATCACTCTCCTTACAGTGTGTATGATAAACCCATTGTTTCATGTTCTCTGTGTGTGTGATATAAATCTCTCCTTTGTTTTTTCCACCAAATGCATCTGATGAAGTGAGCTGTAGCTCACAAAAGCTTATGCTCTAATAAATTTGTTAGTCTCTAAGGTGCCACAAGTACTCCTTTTCTTTTTGCGAATACAGACTAACAGGGCTGCTACTCTGAAACTAGTTTATTGTCTGGCTCTATCACTAGATAAGATAATGTTGGAGATCTGTTGAAGATTCTCAGTTTTTTCCAAAGGTACACACTGCACATTAATCTACAAGTATGCACTTCACAAGTGGCTTTCTTAATGGCCTGATTGAAAGCCCACTGACGTCACTAAAAAGATTCCCTTGGTTGTCAGTGGGCTTTGGATCAGGCCTGTGATGTTCTGGCATAATGATCTAGCAGAGCAGTGCTAGTTCAGCCTGGACATTAGCACAACCACCATATTTCAGGCACGATTGTGCCATTTTCTGTGGATGTGTGAGGAGTGGCACTGTTTGGTACAGCCATATGCTACTATGGTTAAAACACTGAAAAGCACAGCAACGTATGATAAAGGCTGATTCCAAATCCTAAGCACAAACCAAAACCTCTTCGTCCGTGTAGTGCCATACCAATTTTCAGCCTAAAAATGGTCCAATGCACAAGATCCACAAACATAACAAATTGGATTGTGGTCTGTGAAAATGTTAGAGAAGTTAGAGAAAAGCCAAACTACCACATATTCACTGGGGGGAAAAAACAGTGCAAACTGGTCACTGAAAGTTATTGATGCCCTGGGCTGCAATAACTTAGTAGAGACAAAACTTTGCAGCTCAGTGGGGTATAATATGCCTCTTTCAGTGAATTTCTAAGCATACAGAGACCATTTGCAAACAGTGGGGTGTGTGAGCTTCCTCTCAGACTGCAGAGGTCTTGTAAAAGCTTGCAGCATACATGTCCCAAGTACACCTTGCCATATGTGTAAGTAAACTCTGTGTCTTACCTAACGAAGGACCAGGTGACCGGCAGGAAGGAGCTAGGGAGGCAGGAAGGTCACGTTCTTCTCATGGAAGTTTTCTTTAAATTATCCCCTCAAGGTCTGCAGAGTTTAGAGAAGAATGAACTTGACACAGCTGAGGATTGAGCCTTTAGCTATCCTTATCAATGAGCCCGCGCTAGGTATAAGCAGATTAAACAATTGCTTAGGGCCCTGAGCAGCTCTAGGGGATCCCTATTCACTTTGTATTATGTGTTGTGTGGGAGGGGAGGGGGAGCAAAATATTCCTGCTTAGGGCCCCCAATGGGCTAGCACCGCCGCTGTTTATCATAGAATGAGGATCTGCTGGCTCCCCAGATTCCTGGAGCACTCTGGCCTCCATGGTGCTTTACTGCTCCTCAATTCCCATTGACCGCATAGGATGATAGCATGCACCAGGAGCTGTGCTACTTTTGGCTTCATTCTCCTGCAGCCGTTCAGTGGAAGCCATCAAAGAGACTTGACTTCTATTAGTGCGTAGGCAGACAGATGCCAGGATCATCAGCAGGGATCAAGCCCAAGACTTTCCAGAACAAAAGCCCCACCTGCTACGTCCTTAGCGCTGAAGGATGTTACCTTTAGCTCAAGCTGCAGAAGTCTGTGGTTTAGGCACTGCAGGCCCCAGGTTTGTTTTCTGCTGATGACCCCGATGTCTGTGTGCCTATGTGGCCAAGGTTTGCTACACTGTAAGCTCTGCAGGGAACAAAGAACTCCCAGATTTCTGCTCTGCTCTTTGTCCCACCCTCAGAATGCTGCAGAACCCATTCTGCATGGAGTCTCAATGGGGGAGTATCTATGTTGTTATGCAGCAGAAGAAGGGTGCACGGAGAAAGTACTTCTCCTTTCCACCTGGGCTGGGAAGATCCATCCACAAACGTTTTGGCTCTTTTCGGTGGGCATTTCTCACTATATTTACGGCTGGTTACTACAAAGGTGTTCTCACATGACTGGATGGCATGCGCTATATTAACTTGCTCAGTTCATTTTTGCTGTTGCTATTTGCAGCTCCTTATCCCAGTGACACTTCTGCGCTGCAACTATGACCCCCATACATGGCCATACAACAGAGATATCTAGGAGGAAAGTGGTATCAACTGAGTCTAATGCAGTCACAGTAAGATGAGGCTCTGACTACAGGTTAATAGAAATGCTAAATGAGTTTCATTTGCGGGAACAACAAAGACCACAATGAAGTCCTCCTCACTTTTCTCCTCTAATCTATATAACAGGATCTATGCAGTCCTGTGACAATCTTGTCTGAAGTCTTCACAGAGACCACTAGAACTTCAGGGACATTTGCACATGCTGAAAGTAAAGCATATGTTTAACTGCTTTGCTGCATATGGAAAAGGTGTTTAAATTAAGCACATGCCCAAGAGTTTTGCTGACTCAAGGCATAAACTAAGACCTGGAGGCTGGTCCCTCACATAAATTAGCACAGCTGAGGATCCAGCCTTTTATTTAGCCATCTAAGGCTATGTCTATACTACAGCTTATGTCAGCAGAATTTATGTGGCTCAGGGGTGTGAATAACCCCTCCCCCCCCCCCCCGAGTGACATAAGTTACACAAACATAAATTCCAGTGTGGACAGCGCTATGTTGGCAGGAGAGCTTCTCCTGCTGACATAGCTTCTGGCGCTCATGGAGGTGGTTCTATTATTATGCTGACAAGGGAGCTCTCTCCAGTCAGCCTACAGTGTCTTCACTAGACGCGCTACAGCATGTAGACATGCCCTGATACGTTTTTATATGGCTCCCATCAGTATCGTACCTGAACACCTCTGAAAATGATGAAGTGTACATATAACAATCTCTCTCCCCCAGTCAAGTTGACTCATGAATTAAAAGCACTTCTTTTTCTGTGTTTTCTTGAAAATTCAAGACAGTCATCTGCTGCTTTGGATACAAGTCTTTGGATTCTTTTGATAGGCACCAGAAACTCTAACTTCAGGCCAGCTTCTGCTGTCAGTTAGTCCAGTGTAAATCTGGAGTAATTCCATGAAAGTCAGTCAACAGTTATTCCAGATTTACACTGGCTTAATTGAGAGCAGAATTTGACCCCATATTTTTACTATGTTTCTCATCAACAAATATACCTCTACGATTCTTGAACTTTGTTTCAGCATTACAAGAGAAAAGATAAGATGATCATGAAGTGATTTTTGTTTTTTTGTTTTCCTCTCATGGAAAAATCTCTGTCCGGTTCTAAAACATCTTCCAGCAGCAAACCCTGATTCTAATCCTTTTCTCCATGACTCTATATCACAGTGAATACAAGCCAAGCCCAAATCTGAAGCAAGCAGGGAGAACTGGAGGTCCTGGTGATGTCAAGGAATTATGACATGATTGGAATAACAGAGACTTGGTGGGATAACTCACATGACTGGAGTACAGTCATGGATGGTTATAAACTGTTCAGGAAGGACAGGCAGGGCAGAAAAGGTGGGGGAGTAGCACTGTATGTAAGGGAGCAGTATGACTGCTCAGAGCTCCGGTACGAAACTGTGGAAAAACCTGAGTGTCTCTGGATTAAGTTTAGAAGTGTGTGCAACAAGAGTGATGTCATGGTGGGAGTCTGCTATAGACCACCGGACCAGGGGGATGAGATGGATGAGGCTTTCTTCCGGCAACTCACGGAAGCTACTAAATCGCATGCCCTGATTCTCATGGGTGACTTTAATTTTCCTGATATCTGCTGGGAGAGCAATACAGCGGTGCATAGACAATCCAGGAAGTTTTTGGAAAGCGTAGGGGACAATTTCCTGGTGCAAGTGCTAGGGGAGCCAACTAGGGGGAGCGCTTTTCTTGACCTGCTGCTCACAAACCGGGTAGAATTAGTGGGGGAAGCAAAAGTGGATGGGAATCTGGGAGGCAGTGACCATGAGTTGGTTGAGTTCAGGATCCTGACGCAGGGAAGAAAGGTAAGCAGCAGGATACGGACCCTGGACTTCAGGAAAGCAGACTTTGACTCCCTCAGGGAACAGATGGCCAGGATCCCCTGGGGGACTAACATGAAAGGGAAGGGAGTCCAGGAGAGCTGGCTGTATTTCAAGGAATCCCTGTTGAGGTTACAGGGACAAACCATCCCGATGAGTCGAAAGAATAGTAAATATGGCAAGCGACCAGCTTGGCTTAATGGTGAAATCTTAGCGGATCTTAAACATAAAAAAGAAGCTTACAAGAAGTGGAAGGTTGGACATATGACCAGGGAAGAGTATAAAAATATTGCTCGGGCATGTAGGAAAGATATCAGGAGGGCCAAATCGCACCTGGAGCTGCAGCTAGCAAGAGATGTCAAGAGTAACAAGAAGGGTTTCTTCAGGTATGTTGGCAACAAGAAGAAAGCCAAGGAAAGTGTGGGCCCCTTACTGAATGAGGGAGGCAAGCTAGTGACAGAGGATGTGGAAAAAGCTAATGTACTCAATGCTTTTTTTGCCTCTGTTTTCACTAACAAGGTCAGCTCCCAGACTGCTGTGCTGGGCATCACAAAATGGGGAAGAGATGGCCAGCCCTCTGTAGAGATAGAGGTGGTTAGGGACTATTTAGAAAAGCTGGACGTGCACAAGTCCATGGGGCCGGACGAATTGCATCCGAGAGTGCTGAGGGAATTGGCGGCTGTGATTGCAGAGCCCTTGGCCATTATCTTTGAAAACTCGTGGCGAACGGGGGAAGTCCCAGATGACTGGAAAAAGGCTAATGTAGTGCCCATCTTTAAAAAAGGGAAGAAGGAGGATCCTGGGAACTACAGGCCGGTCAGCCTCACCTCAGTCCCTGGAAAAATCATGGAGCAGGTCCTCAAAGAATCAATCCTGAAGCACTTAGAGGAGAGGAAAGTGATCAGGAACAGTCAGCATGGATTCACCAAGGGAAGGTCATGCCTGACTAATCTAATCGCCTTTTATGATGAGATTACTGGTTCTGTGGATGAAGGGAAAGCAGTGGATGTATTGTTCCTTGACTTTAGCAAAGCTTTTGACACGGTCTCCCACAGCATTCTTGTCAGCAAGTTAAGGAAGTATGGGCTGGATGAATGCACTATAAGGTGGGTAGAAAGCTGGCTAGATTGTCGGGCTCAACGGGTAGTGATCAATGGCTCCATGTCTAGTTGGCAGCCGGTGTCAAGTGGAGTGCCCCAGGGGTCGGTCCTGGGGCCCGTTTTGTTCAATATCTTCATAAATGATCTGGAGGATGGTGTGGATTGCACTCTCAGCAAATTTGTGGATGATACTAAACTGGGAGGAGTGGTAGATACGCTGGAGGGGAGGGATAGGATACAGAAGGACCTAGACAAATTGGAAGATTGGGCCAAAAGAAATCTAATGAGGTTCAATAAGGATAAGTGCAGGGTCCTGCCCTTAGGATGGAAGAATCCAATGCACCGCTACAGACTAGGGACCGAATGGCTCGGCAGCAGTTCTGCGGAAAAGGACCTAGGGGTGACAGTGGACGAGAAGCTGGATATGAGTCAGCAGTGTGCCCTTGTTGCCAAGAAGGCCAATGGCATTTTGGGATGTATAAGTAGGGGCATAGCGAGCAGATCGAGGGACGTGATCGTTCCCCTCTATTCGACACTGGTGAGGCCTCATCTGGAGTACTGTGTCCAGTTTTGGGCCCCACACTACAGGAAGGATGTGGATAAATTGGAAAGAGTACAGCGAAGGGCAACAAAAATGATTAGGGGTCTAGAGCACATGACTTACGAGGAGAGGCTGAGGGAGCTGGGATTGTTTAGTCTGCAGAAGAGAAGAATGAGGGGGGATTTGATAGCTGCTTTCAACTACCTGAAAGGGGGTTTCAAAGAGGATGGCTCTAGACTGTTCTCAATGGTAGCAGATGACAGAACGAGGAGTAATGGTCTCAAGTTGCAATGGGGGAGGTTTAGATTGGATATTAGGAAAAACTTTTTCACTAAGAGGGTGGTGAAACACTGGAATGCGTTACCTAGGGAGGTGGTAGAATCTCCTTCCTTAGAGGTTTTTAAGGTCAGGCTTGACAAAGCCCTGGCTAGGATGATTTAACTGGGACTTGGTCCTGCTTTGAGCAGGGGGTTGGACTAGATGACCTTCTGGGGTCCCTTCCAACCCTGATATTCTATGATTCTATGATTCTATGAATACAGCAAGCCACAAGATTGTACAGCAAATCACCACACGTTTATAGGACAAACAAAGAACACAACCCAGAACTATCAAAGATCCACCTGATTACCTTTTGAAAAAGACAAATGTCACAGGCTACCATGGTGGGCTGCAGTACATGTGCATATTTAATCAAAGAACACACTGAAGTCTCTCATACCATTTTCCTCCACAGAACTTCCAAAGAGCTCTGATAAGAGATACTGGGCCAATGCCTGCTGATTTAAATTGACACAGCTCTATTGACGCCAAAGCATAACTTTGCTAGACACTAAAAATCAGGGTCTTAATAAAGACACTGGATTTATGGATTATTACAACAATCTATAACTACTAACCCTCCTTTTTGTTTTAAGACTATGGGGGTTCTAATGGGCCACTTCATCCAGAATGATCCTGATGCAAGGCACAGTACACTTTATACATGGATTAATATTCTGACACTTGTAGTGCAAATAAAGGACTAATTGGATGTGTATTATTCCTCAACTGAAGCTCAGAAAAAAATGTCACCAGGAATTAGTTTTATACATTGAAGAAAGTTGTGCTAAGAAAGTTGGAGTTACTATTGCCCATAGCCTGAGTAATCTGAGAATTTACATTTTGAATATTTTTCTTTCTAAAGGTTTCAGAGTAGCAGCCGTGTTAATCTGTATTCACAAAAAAGAAAAGGAGTACTTGTGGCACCTTAGAGACTAACACATTTATTTGAGCATAAGCTTTCGTGAGCTCAAATAAATGTGTTAATCTCTAAGGTGCCACAAGTACTCCTTTTCTTTCTTTCTAAAGATACCAAAAAATAAAGTAGCTGAGCGTACCTCAGTGTGGGCCAGTTCCACTTATTTTCTTGCTTTTCTGTCCCTGAAGTGAAGAGTTAGCATTAACCAGCTTGCACACAGCATGAATCTGGTACAGGGGATTTTAGGGAAAAAAAGGTGGAGTTGATTTGCATGGTGACCTTAATCTGTGCTTTCAGAACTGAAACTGCTAGTGCTCAAGTATACAAGGTAAAATGAATAAGGCTTGAGAAAAGTCTTTGCTGGGAACCTTGAGGAAATTCCTTGTACATTACTTTGGCACTTTATTGTAGAGCTGGATTTATTACAAAGGTACTAAATCTCCATTATACTTTTTTGCCCTGCAGTCCTGTTCTTTAGCCTTGATTACTCCCTTTTAAAATTCAGAAGTCTTGCTTCTCTACCACACCCCCCACAGTTTAGCAAGTTTCCAAAATGTCTTGCATTTTCAGTTTATTTGACAATAGTCAGAAGTGATTTCTTTGCCATGTGTCTTAATCAGAGATGTCAGACAAGTACAGTTAATGCAACATAATTCAAGTCCTACCCATTAATGTCTTTCATACCTGGCTGAATGGGAAATTCTTACTAATTTCTTTTTCTCCCTGTATGGACAGATGGCTGCATTGGCTGCATCATCAGAGAATCAAAAATCAGCTGTAACACACTAGCATCTGGCAGGGTTCAGCTAAATATATACGACACCAAAGAGCCGATTTTAAGAAAGGGTCAAGATTACTTTTTGGCCCCAATTCACCAATACATTCCTGTAAAACAAGGCACTTAACTTAAAGCTGTCATATTTCATAAGATTTAAGCATATGCTTAAAGTTGAGCACGTGCTTAAGTGCTTTGCTAAATATGGATGGACTTAAGCACATGCTTAAATGATTTGTTGATTGGGGCCTAAAAAGGCCAGATTCTGCTACTCCTAGTCATAGTGAGTAGTAGCATCTTATACTACAAGATGTTGCATTGAAGTCAAGGGTGGCAACATCTGGGCCCAAATGTTTCAGATAAATTTGGGAAGAAGCAACGAGGATGATATCACTACACTTCCCCAGTGTACTTGTGTAAGGGCCAAGCAGAATCTAGCTCTGAATATTTAAGAGGGCATATAAAGAATAGGTGCTACTGCAAATCTGCACGGACAGATGGGGTGGTTTTCAATCATCATGCTCATGACTACTACTGTTCTTGGAAAGTGATTCAGTTTCTAGGATGCATACAGTTGGTTATTTGATACATATACTAGTCACTCAACATGTGATGGCGTGAGCTATTCCTATATCTGGCTTTGGGTACGTCTTGAAATAACCCATTTTTTAAACAGTTAGTATTGGTGGGCGGCATTGTCCTCTCCACCAGAGTGAATCTCTGCACAGATTTCCTCACAGAGTTCTGTCACCTGCCTTCGGTTCAGGGGGTGAGTGCTCTTGTTCCAGACTTGTGCAATAAGCTGTGGGGCTTGCCCCCAAAACTGACAGCTCTCAGGGAATCTGCAGCAGGCCAAGATACCATTTGTGTGCAGATCTGGGAGGGACAGTCGCACTAATCCTCAGGGTGATCAGCTCATTAAAGCATTGGATCATTTTAGAAATCCTTATTAGAAGGATGGTTTACTCTTTTTTTAAAAAGGGCATTTAGGAAAAGCAAAAGAAATGAAAGCCCCCCGAAATAGCATTTAAACTATTTTGTAAATGCCTGATGTCAACTGACAAAAGACAGGAAATACTGGGTGAAGGCTCAAATGCTGTCCTCATTTCACTCTGTTTTTCAACGCACATATATTATCACCCACTGTACTTATTCCTCCTGGGAGAGGATCTAATTTCAGCTAGAATACCTAGGTTCAGCAAAATCATAGACCAAAGTCTGATTCATTATTTTTCATACGACAGCATAAGTATGCATAGGGATTTACAGACACAGTTTATGCCCTGAAGACCTTACAGTGTAAGTTGGAATTACAGTCTTAGTAGAGTTCCGCTAGCAATTGCACAAACATACATCCCAGCAATCACACCACATTTTTCGCATTCTGCAACTTTATAGGCAAGTGCCCTGAGTTGGAGCCTTAATTATGAATTTCTAGATGTATACCAGACTTTTAACATTATTTTTAGCACAGCTTTTCCGGGTTCTCTGTTTCTCTCCCACATCAAAACCATCAGAGGGGAACAAACTGACGAGCCCCATCCACACATATTTTAAAATGTGGCTCTTGGGTTGCATCCTCTCCACTACTCTGCAATATCAGAGGATCGCTGAGGATGAGGGGGCAGGTCCTCCTCAATTCAGTGACAGTTTTGCCATTGGCTCCTGGGCTACTGCTGATGGGGTTCACAAAGCAGGCAAAAAGAACTAATGCTGCCCATCTCTGCCCCATCAGACATTTTTTCCACACTAAGATTTTTGTGGAGCAGCAAGTGGTGGCGAAGTGGAAGTGGAAACATTTAATTCTCTTCTGCCCTGCCTGTCCACCCCATGAAAAGATAAAGTGAAACAATTCTTGTGCGTAGCCTCTTGTCCTTTAGGTTTCAGTAACACTCTGCCTACGATTTATGGAGTAGTAACAATGGACCATGAAGTAGAGACTATACATTAAGGTATATTTAGAGTTGTTGTACACAAGATGCTGGTTTCTATTTTGGAGGACATTGAAGACTATGTCAAGGATGTCTCTGGCAAGCTCTCATTACATTTATAACTACAGCCTATCTTTTGTTTCCTTTTTTGTGTAGGGTACGTTTGCTGTTTTATTTTTATGTGCTGGTTCACCGAGACACTTAGTGAAGCCTCATGACTAATTCTGGAGGGCTGAAGACATCCAAAGGCATTACGTTCCCAACCACCCAAGCCACCTGCTACAGTTGCATAACAGAAGCAATGAGGCATTGTCACTTTAGGTTTTGTTCATTGCAATCTGTGACTAGCATTTGAAAGTCAACAGAAACACTTATGCAGATTACAGGCATATGACACTTCTCAACAAGGGGATGACCTCAGGAGGCGCTAAATGTCAATTCCTTTTTTGAAAGTGGGTTCAAACTTGGGGTGATTATTATAACACGCTTGGGAGCTGAGGGGTGAATCATGGGTCTAATAAAACCCTGCTGTGGTGTCCAAATCCATCTGGTTTGTGTTCTCTCCATCCTGAATTCAACATCAGCTGTGGATCGCTATCTTTTTAATCTTGGGGTGGACTAGCTATGTGACTCTCTAATGCACAGATAGTTACCACCATTCATAAAGAAAAACGTTTTTGAAATAAGTATTATTTAATGTTTATATTTCAGCAGCATCTAAATGCCAGTGAGACAGGAGCCCTTTGTGCTAGGCACTGTATAAAAATGTAGTAAACAGTCCCTGCCCCAAAGAGCTTACGACCTAAATAGACAGACAAAGGGTGGGAGGGGAAACAAAGGCACAGAGAGGCACAGGGACTTGCCAAAGTCATTAAGCAGGTCAGCAGCAGAGCCAGGAATAGCACTTGGGTCTCCTGAACCCCAATTCAAAGTCCTAGCCACAAGATCACACCGCATCCCAAATTATGGAACAATTATATTCATTACATTAACCTTAAACAGAAAGCCCATTCGGAAGCTGTGTGTATTGTCATAGCTATGTGGAACATGCAAATTTTAATCCCCACCCATGGGGAGGGCCCTGCAGGCAACACACAGAGACTCCCTAGTAATCAAATAATCTAACTCGCAGGTCCCTTGTAGAGGTCCCTTGTAGAGCACAGACCTGCTGATACCCAGTAGAGGTGAGGCAAGTATTTGTTTGGCAATCTGGCAGCTAGATTGCCATAGCATGAAGGAATAATAAGACCCACAGAAACAGAAGACCGGAGATAAAAGGAAAAACAGTGAAGAAAACTCAGCTTTTCACCTAGTGCTGCAGACTTTTTCTCTTGCCTCCACCTAGATCTGTCTACTAATTCATCAAACAACTGGCCTGTTTCTCATGCAGCAGATGGATCAGCAGTGGCATGCATACAGCTGTGCATCACATTCACACAGGGGTTTCAGATGGTATTTTGTAACTCCTCAGCAGAGAGCCATGTAATGCAGTACAGAAAGAATGTTTAGCTGTCAACTTTGTAACTCAAGAATAGCACATCTTCACTGACTCATGTCATCCGAGCATGGAAAGGATATTAATAAGTTAACTCCAATTTCATTTAGACCTTTCTTATTAAGAGTATCTCATTGTTTTATGAGCAGAGCTGAGCTTTAACAGGACATTATAAAAACATTCCAGTTCAACACCGGTTGTCATACAGAGTATCTAGAAAAAAGAACTTCTGTGACAATATTTAGCATTGGGGAGCTGCTGAAAGGCAACAAGAAGATGAAACTTCTGGCGCTTGATCCCTCAATCTGCAGTGAAAGCAATTATTTGAGGAACATTTGTAAATTCTATACATTTGAAAATGTTGGGTTAAATTTGACCCTGGTTGTCCCTTCCCCTTGCCCTATAGGTACACAGGGAGGAAGTAGCTGTAGTCTGGTTGCAAAGTGTGGAGCAGGAAGGCTGACCAGTGCTGCTTCCATTGTTCCATATGGTATCCCAGAGGGAGCAGGACAAAGGGGTGTGGGCAAAAGCAGTTCTTGCGGTGGTTAATTAAGCAGTAGTTCCTGCTCCCACGGGGTATGCTGTTTCATGCCAGAAGGCATTCTTCATACCTAAGTGCCCAAGCTCTCTTCTTGGGGCATAAACCAGGCTCCCCAGCACTGCTAGCAATATTTATCCTGGCCTCTGCATGGTTATACTAAGTGGAGATGGGGAAGAAACTTCCCGTGCCATCTTATCTCCAAAATAGGACATGCCAAAACTCAGCCCTTAATCAAAAACCTTAGCTGGTGGGAAAGAGCAAATGAGGAATTCACCGGGGACTAATTGGGGAGAGAGTTCAATGGAAAATGACAACAGCAACCATCCTATATTGATCCAACTTTAATAAGAGCATCTATGTGAATGCTGATAATTGTCTCGAGGCCAAAATATCCATGTAAAGGCAACTTTGGTAGCAGCAAAGATGTCAAGGACAGAAAGACAAAATGCAATGCATTATTATGTGCTCAACTTTCACTCCATCGCAGCTACCAGAAGGCTATACATATAATTGTTGTATTTACAGTAGCACAATGACTTCCTAAGTTTGTATCAAGGATAGATGCAGTAGAATAATGTTGACCCAAAATTTGGGGTCTAAAAGACATAGCACTACAGATGAGCTCTTTCCCCTCTCTGCATATATCCCCAAAAGTGCCACGGTCCACATTTTTATCATATTTCAATGAAAGTGTGTTTATTATATCACTGCATCCTGCCCCTGCCCCTGCTGCGCACCAACTCCAACATGGCTCCTTCATCTGCGCCCTTCCACTATAGCTGCCAATCTCCTTCATACCAGCTCCTGTCCCCCATCTTTCATTTCAGCCCACCACTCTCCCAGTCTCTAGCCTGGCTTCCCTAGCCATTCCCACCTTCACAATATCTGGCAATCACATTTAGTGGCCACTGGATACTGTTATTAATTTAAAGTCTGTCGATAGATATGTTAATTCTTTTCCTCTCTCCTTTCTGTTGAGGCTATTTTGTTTTTCCTTCTTTAGTTTTAGTGAGAAGAAGTGATCTTTTTTTTAGCTGCCTTTCTAAACCACAAAGGAGCAGCAAAAGTCGTGCACAAGAAAATAACTGTTTTCCATTGTCATTCACCTTTAAAAATGCCTTCCCTTAGAACACCAAGGACCTATCTACTCTGGGAGTTGTAGGCAATTTAGCCACTATCAGCATAGCATGGGTGCTAGCAATGGTGAAAACAGGAGCATGGACCAGTTGCAGGTGTTTTTAACATTGCACCCAGGCCATTGATAGTTAGCACTGACAGTCCTGCATGATGACAGCAGGGTATGGGAAAACCTAATGGATTAGGTCCTAACCCTTCAATGAGCTCTATCTGCAATGACAGGAGTCAGTCCACACAGCAAACGTTTCAGAATCAGGGCCTTAAAGTGCAGTTTTACCCAAATAAAGGGCTGTGTATGAATGATGCTGGGGGGCGGGGGTGTCAATATTTCAAAGACGGAAGGGACCATCTAGTCTATTCAATGGGTCTCACTGTTTTTCATACCAAATGTTCTCAATTTGCAAGTAAAAACATGTTTTTCTCCCTAAATCCAACCCCAAAACTTACTCTAAGCTCAGCCATTCGAGCTGGACTCTTTTCATCATCATGAACAATGGAGGTTCTGCAGGCCAACTTAGGCTCTCAACTAAGCCAGTCCAAGACTGACATGTGTTTCAAAAGAGGAACTGGCTCCTATAGTATGCACAGGCTTTGGATTTCTGTGCCTGACAGTCAAACTATCTGGAGCCTCTTCACCCTCCCTCTTTAAACAACCAAATCAGAGTGGTTTGTAGTTTATTTATTTATTTTTACACATTGACTTGAAATTATGTAAATGCGCTCACCACAATTGACAACTCACCTCTTTATTTTTCCAATGTGAAGTCTCATCAGTCAGTGTAATGATACTGACCAGTTGGGCGCCCAGACCAACACACCCTGCCTGTTTTACGCGTTGTAATTAGCTGAACATTTCATTGTGGTTAATTTATGGTGATTGTGCTATAGCCTCTTTGAAAGAGTATTTAAATTCAAGTTACCGCAACTTAACATGATACCACAATGTGATTCAGAATTTTCAAGAGCTATTTTTGTTTTCTTTAGAATAGGCCTTTTTTTGTTTTAGTCCAAGATGAAATATTTCTGATTACATGAAAAACAAAGAAGAAAATTAGGGTGGAGGGGTTGTTTACTAATTGTGGGGGGCCTGATCTTTTACCAAATAAAGTAAGTGGGAGTTTTGCCATTGACTTTCATGGGAGCTGGATTGGTCACAGTACAGTGTGGAAACAAAGATTCTAACCAACCTGAATATGCCAATTACCACCCTGGCTCTCTACCTGAGTGCCTGTCACTGGGATCTGTGCACACATTGGAGATTAACCATAGATCATACTGCAAACCTGAGTGCATAGGAAACTATGAAATTTTCAGAGGAATTGTTGACAATTTCCAGTCACCGTTAATTGCTCAGGGCTTACTTGGACTTCAGCCACATCTATACCTATATGTCCTTAATCACTAGACACCCTTTGGATAATATGTCACACCTGGGACTGAAGATAATTTATTGCTTGCAGATGGATTAGCATTGCAGCTCACTTAGATAAATTTTACTTTAGCCTTAGTCCCAGAGGCCTTCTTTTATAGTGCAGTTATAGCCATTAAAATTATGACTTCCAAAATTCTGTTGTATTTTATGGCTTCCATGAGATTTATGACCCTTACTCCTTAAGTGGACATTTCTAGAGATTTACTGCAGAAATAATTCAGGCAAATAGCTCAGCAGAGGTACTGCCAATAGCTCACAGTTTAGTCTTGGTACAGTTAAAAAAGGTAAAAAACAAAACAACTCAACAAAAAGCCTTTTTTCATGCATAACCCAGAGATTTTACTAAAAATATTTTTAAAAAATATTCTTCAATACTTGTTCCAGAATAAGAGTACACTGATGAGTTTTTAAGCAGTTCTCCCCATCCCCCCACCCCATATAAGCCATAGTATTTGCCTTTTTCCAGGTGTGAGAAATAAAGCAGAGCCCAGTTAGAAAGGATTCTTACAAGCAGAGACATTAGAGATGGAAGAGCCCAATTAGGTCATCCAGCCCATCTCCTTGCCAATGCAGTTCAACATATTTTCAAATATTTGATCTAGCTTTAAATATCCCAAGTGATGAATTTCCCACCCTTTGCCATAAAGACTATACTACTGCCCCACAGAAAATTCCCCTTTCTTATTTTCATCTAATCACTCCTCTTTACACTACCTTACACCACATTATCTCCTTTCAAATATGTATAGAGGCTAATAATAAAGAACAATACTTAGCACTTATAGCAACTGAGCAGACAAGTCATTTGCCTTAGTTATTTTTTTGACTGAGCTATATATATTTTACTCTGGATGTATAGCAGCAATACACTGTCCTTTAGTAACTTATTGAGCATTAGTTATGCTATGATGGGTCTGGAGGATTATTAAGAGGACAAGTTAAACAAGAGGAGTATGGGAAATGGTGATGGTGTATATGCTAGAATACTTTATTATTTAACTAAAATATGCAATACAGTTTACAGTGATGAAGAATAACATTGCTGGCTTCACTGAAGTCACAGCCTCAGTCTTCAAACTATGTACACACAAAGTGAGGGGAGTAAAAATCTTCCCTAACCTGAATCATGGGTTACTGTATACTAACCTCAGCTTGCTCCTGAAATTCCAGCAGGATCTGTGAACTCTTTGGAAGCAAAATTCCTTTCAGAGGCCCCTGTAAGCTTGGGAAATATAGGAGGTTGTTTTTATTTTCCTATCCTGCTTTGTCTTGCACTAATTGGGCTAATTCTGTGGGTGGCCAGGGCTACAGAAGACACAACTCAGACAGCAGTTTGACAGAGCCAGTGGAGGCTTAAGAATGCTCCAGCCGGAAAGTTGAGCTGTGTTTGTTTGGTCCTTCTAGACCTAACACGGGTAATCTGTTTTATGTTATAAAGACTCTGAGGATTAGTAAAGCAGCCTCCATGAGTTACCCTGCGTCTTTGCGAAAGGTGACTAGTGCTGAAATTTTGTAGCACATTTCAGAGCTTCTTTCCTTTTGGGGAAAATGTGACTTTTACAGCATTCTACCATAGGAACAGAAAGCACTGTTGCTAACCTGCCAGGTTTTTTTAGGAATTAATCAGCTGGGAGCCCCCTATTTTATAACCTTCACTAGGAGGCAGAGTATAACCTGGCTCCTCTTTTGGGCCCCTTTTCACCTCAGCCAGATTAGGGAAGTACTATATTGAGCCTTTTGAGTGCCTGCCTAGCACCTGTATGCCAGATTTTAAAAGTATTTAGATGCCTAGCAGGGTTTTCAAAAGTACCTAGATGCTAAACTCCTATGGGAATTAGGCACCTAGGCACTTCTGAAAATCCCACCAGGTACCTATCTGCCTCTTTAAGCACCTAAATACCTTTAAAAAAATCTGGTCCTTTGTACTTAATGTGGGTTTGTAATAGTTATGGTCCTGATCTTGCAACTCTTATTCCCAGACTAATCCCATTAAAGACAAAAGAGCAAAATCATCCCTTACTTCAGTGGATTTACACCAATGGATTTACTCATGTGAGTAAGGGTTGAAGGACTCTTTCCAAAAGTACTTAAAGATCTGATTCAAGGAAGGCTTATCTGTGTGTGCCCCACCCCACCCCAGCTACGCCCATGCTGTTCACAGAAGAGAATGGTTGAGGGGGTGACCCTAGGAATATAGCTTTCATAAAACTTCACCATGTAATCTAGAATCTTCACTATATCAATTGGAAGTCTTTTATCGCAATTCAGGAACTTAATACAGAACCGAGTTTTAAAAAAGAACAGATGGTGTAGTTTTGACTGCATCTTCTAATGCGGAACAGTTTCTGCCATCCTTTTTCTTATAACTGCATTAACCCTTATACAAACATGGACTCCTTGCCAGGAACACTTATTGTCATTGACTTGATTGTGATGGTGGCTAGTACAATCCCATTTTTCTTAAAAATACAAATGGGAAGAATCACTTATTAGGATTTTATTTGTAAATGATGCCACTCAATATGGTTATTACGATCTGCTGAATTTTGGCACAAAAGCCAATTTTGGCACAAAAGCCAGTAAGTCAAATCCTGCAGTCCATATTCAGACATAAGAATGGCCATACTTGGTCAGACCAATAGTCGATCTAGCCTAGTATCCTGTCTTCTGAAAATGACCAATGCCAGGTTCTTCACAGGGAATGAATAGAACAGGGCAATTTATTGAGTGATCCATCTCCTGTCATTCAGTCCCAGCTTCTGGCGGTCTGGAATTTAGGGACACCTAGAGATTGGGGTTGTATCCCTGACCATTTTGGCTAATAGCCACGGATGGATCTATCCTCCATGAACTTATCTAATTCTTTTTTTAACCCAGATATAGTTTCGGCCTTCAGAGCAACCACAGCAACAAGTTCCACAGGTTGACTGTGCGTTATGTGAAGAAGTACTTCCTTTTGTTTGTTTTAAACCTGCTGCCTATTAATGTGTTTGAGTGTCTCCTGGTTCTTTTGTTATGTGAAGAGTAAATAACACTTCCTTATTCACTTTCTCCACACCAGTCATGATTTTATAAACCTCTATCATATTCCCTCTCAGTCATCTCTTATCTAAGCTGAAAGAACAGTCCCAGTCTTTGTAATCTTTCCTCATATGGAAGCTGTTCCATATCCTTAATCTTTCTTGTTGCCAAGACAAAACCCCAGGTTAGTTTTAACTGGAGGTCGGGCCGAATAGCAGATATGATCCTCCTAATCTTTCACCTTCTGCAAAGTAATGGAGACCCTATTGACTTTCATGGAGGTTCAGGGGACTTCATGCTTCTCAGGACTGGATCCTCTATGAATGTTTAATATAACAAATTATAGGAAGATATTAAGAACTTTTTGCAAACCCACAACTATATATTCATTTATCTCTGAATGATTTCAGAACCCCACGCCCAATCTTTGAGCTGTATTTCTCCATTTACTTCAATGTATGCATGCATACACACACACACACAAACACACACGAGTCCTAATAAAATTAGTATTTTTTTAAAAAACATAATTCTAATTTAAACCATACTTAAAAAACTATCACAACTGTTTAATAATGAAACCAGTAAATGCAGAGTAGCTGGTACGAGGCGGAATACTACTGGTGGAGATTGATGTTTGTGTTTTTGATTTCTTTATCCATATCCCCTGCTCTGTCTATTTGGTGGGCAGAAAGGTAGTGGTTTATTTTTCCTTGAGAAGTCTGCTTGATTGTACTAAACATAATTAACATTGCCTTCGCATCCCCGCTGTAGTCCCTTGAATGTCATGAGCAGTGTTGTAGAATTGGTCCTTTGTTCCTCTATCATTTTGCAAGTCCTAACTGGAACAGGGTGTTACAGGCTAGCTAGTCCTTAGTTGTCCAGCAAATGGTGGATGAATGACCTGGCACGAGAAGGTACTGGAAAGTCCTCCTGACTGCACACTGAATCAACAAAATGTACTAGAAGGCTGCAGATCCTCAAGTTCTCTCTTGCCTGAGTTGTCGCATCTCTGGAATGGCCCTCTCCACAGAGAACAATTTATCCTTAGATTTGCTATTTTACAGAAATGGGCCCCTCTCTCCACTCTCCTGTTGAATCTATTTGATTGGGTTGGTATCAGAAAAGAAAATCCCTGGTGGGACAGACGAACTGTTTTACACTTCAGCTTGTACAAGAGTCTAAAACAAATCTTTGTTCTGGCAAATCTCATGCTGCATTGACTGCTCTGCTGGCTACTTCATTCATTGTGTGGAACATGCATTTTACAAAGTACAAATTACAAAAGCCAAATAGTGGCTTTGTCAGTATTATATGGTAACTATTACCTTTGTAATTGCATAGTGAGTGTTGTATGGTATGATGTAATGATAGGTTTAAAAAAGGCATACTAACTCGCTCTTCTAAAATAAAGCAAAAAATCAGATTAAGCCAATTGCAAATTACTCCATATGATTATTCTTGGAGTCAAAATATAAATTTATCTTAGATCGCATGAATAACTAATACTTAAACGTCTTCAGTTCTTTGTTACCTTCAGTATGTTTATAGATGTTACAGAACCAGTACTCAACACTGTGAATAGAGCTTGATGGAATAAGATTTAACTACCAATTTATTTATAATTTTTGAAGATTATTTTCTGTTTTATTTGGCTAGAAATGAATTCATTTTCCATTTTTAATGACATTTTCCATGATTTTTTTACCCCCATTTTTACCAAAGCATTTTGAAAATCTTTCATTCACTGAAAACCCAGTTTTCTGTAAGAAAACATGGTTTTCAATAAGCAAAAAATTCTAACAATTTTTGAAAACAATTTAGATACAAATTTTGATCAAATGTGGTACACAAAGTATTGCAGAAAAATTGAAAACTCCAGTAATCTCGTAAATATTTGCAAAATTTCATTTCTGGGAGGAGAGAAGCAATTTTTTGACAAAAGAACTTTTTAATGAAAATTTTAAAGAGCTGTAGCTGTGAAATAGGGAAGTATTCTAAAGCCCATCTTACCTCTGCAGAACCAGAGGCAAAGAATTTAAGTTACATTATTTGCTGAAAACCAAAAAGGGATTCCTTGTCATAGCTGTGATTAGAATTCAGGAGTTCCTGCCTTCTAATTTCAGAGTAGCAGCCGTGTTAGTCTGTATTCGCAAAAAGAAAAGGAGTACGTGTGGCACCTTAGAGACTAACAAATTTATTAGAGCATAAGCTTTCGTGAGCTACAGCTCACTTCATCGGATGCATTTGGTGGAAAAAACAGAGGAGAGATTTATATACACACACACACAGAGAACATGAAACAATGGGTTTATCATACACACTGTAAGGAGAGTGATCACTTAAGATAAGCCATCACCAACAGCAGGGGGGGGAAGGAGGAAAACCTTTCATGGTGACAAGCAGGTAGGCTAATTCCAGCAGTTAACAAGAATATCAGAGGAACAGTGGGGGGTGGGGTGGGAGGGAGAAATACCATGGGGAAATAGTTTTACTTTGTGTAATGACTCATCCATTCCCAGTCTCTATTCAAGCCTAAGTTAATTGTATCCAGTTTGCAAATTAATTCCAATTCAGCAGTCTCTCGTTGGAGTCTGTTTTTGAAGCTTTTTTGTTGAAGTATAGCCACTCTTAGGTCTGTGATCGAGTGACCAGAGAGATTGAAGTGTTCTCCAACTGGTTTTTGAATGTTATAATTCTTGACGTCTGATTTGTGTCCATTCATTCTTTTACGTAGAGACTGTCCAGTTTGGCCAATGTACATGGCAGAGGGGCATTGCTGGCACATGATGGCATATATCACATTGGTAGATGCGCAGGTGAACGAGCCTCTGATAGTGTGGCTGATGTGATTAGGCCCTATGATGGTATCCCCTGAATAGATATGTGGACAGAGTTGGCAACGGGCTTTGTTGCAAGGATAGGTTCCTGGGTTAGTGGTTCTGTTGTGTGGTGTGTGGTTGCTGGTGAGTATTTGCTTCAGATTGGGGGGCTGTCTGTAAGCAAGGACTGGTCTGTCTCCCAAGATCTGAGAGAGCGATGGCTCGTCCTTCAGGATAGGTTGTAGATCCTTGAGGATGCGTTGGAGGGGTTTTAGTTGGGGGCTGAAGGTGATGGCTAGTGGCGTTCTGTTGTTTTCTTTGTTGGGCCTGTCCTGTAGTAGGTGACTTCTGGGTACTCTTCTGGCTCTGTCAATCTGTTTCTTCACTTCAGCAGGTGGGTATTGTAGTTGTAGGAATGCATGATAGAGATCTTGTAGGTGTTTGTCTCTGTCTGAGGGGTTGGAGCAAATGCGGTTATATCGTAGCGCTTGGCTGTAGACAATGGATCGAGTGGTATGATCTGGATGAAAGCTAGAGGCATGTAGGTAGGAATAGCGGTCAGTAGGTTTCCGATATAGGGTGGTGTTTATGTGACCATCGCTTATTAGCACCGTAGTGTCCAGGAAGTGGATCTCTTGTGTGGACTGGTCCAGGCTGAGGTTGATGGTGGGATGGAAATTGTTGAAATCATGGTGGAATTCCTCAAGAGCTTCTTTTCCATGGGTCCAGATGATGAAGATGTCATCAATGTAGCGCAAGTAGAGTAGGGGCATTAGGGGACGAGAGCTGAGGAAGCGTTGTTCTAAGTCAGCCATAAAAATGTTGGCATACAGACTAACACGGCTGCTACTCTGAAACCTGTCATTATGGAAGGCACTGAATTTAGCCGTATAGAGTGGAAATCTGTCAACTTCATGAAAAAACTCGCACAGATACAGACAGACATCATCTTCCTCTCCAAATGCAAACAGATGGACATCATACCGAAAGGACTGAAGGTAAAAAATCCATTACAATCTACATACCACACAGACTATGCTGACAGCTTGTGCCACACACTCTCAAGGAAACTGCGGAACCACCTGATCAACATCCTCTACAGCAAACAGGGAAAGATTAAGAATGAGCTCTCAAAACTGGATACTCTCATAAAGAACCAACCTTCCACACAAACTTCCTCGTGGCTGGACTTTACAAAAACTAGACAAGCCATTTACAAAACACACTTTGATTCTCTACAAAAGAAAAAGGACACTAAGCTATCTAAACTACTATATGCCACAAGGGGCCACAACAATGGTTCCCGTAACCCACCCAGCAATATTGTTAATCTATCCAACTATACTCTTAGCCCAGCGGAAGAATCTGTCCTATCTCGGGGCCTCTCCTTTTGCCCCTCCACCCCCACGAACATGATACAGTTCTGTGGTGACCTAGAATCCTATTTTCGACGTCTCAGACTCAAGGAATATTTCCAACACACCTCTGACCAACATATTAACCCACAGAGACCTTCCTGCCAACACTACAAAAAGAAGGATTCTAGGTGGACTCCTCCTGAAGGTCGAAACAGCAGCCTGGATTTCTACATAGACTGCTTCCGCCGACGTGCACGAGCTGAAATTGTGGAAAAGCAGCATCGCTTACCCCATAACCTCAGCCATGCAGAACACAGTGCCATCCACAGCCTCAGAAACAACTCTGACATCATAATCAAAAAGGCTGACAAAGGAGGTGCTGTCGTCATCATGAATAGGTCAGAGTATGAACAAGAGGCTACTAGGCAGCTCTCCAACACCACTTTCTACAAGCCATTACCCTCTGATCCCACTGAGAGTTACCAAAAGAAACTACAGCATTTGCTCAAGAAACTCCCTGAAAAAGCACAAGAACAAATCCGCACAGACACACCCCTGGAGCCAGGACCTGGGGTATTCTATCTGCTACCCAAGATCCATAAACCTGGAAATCCTGGACGCCCCATCATCTCAGGCATTGGCACCCTGACAGCAGGATTGTCTGGCTATGTAGACTCCCTCCTCAGGCCCTTCGTTACCAGCACTCCCAGCTATCTTCGAGACACCACCGATTTCCTGAGGAAACTACAGTCCATTGGTGATCTTCCTAAAAACACCATCCTAGCCACTATGGATGTAGAAGCCCTCTACACCAACATTCCACACAAAGATGGACTACAAGCCGTCAGGAACAGTATCCCCGATACTGTCACGGCTAACCTGGTGGCAGAACTTTGTGACTTTGTCCTGACCCATAACTATTTCACATTTGGTGACAATGTATACCTTCAAATCAGCGGCACTGCGATGGGTACCCGCATGGCCCCACAGTATGCCAACATTTTTATGGCTGACTTAGAACAACGCTTCCTCAGCTCTCGTTCCCTAATGCCCCTACTCTACTTGCGCTACATTGATGACATCTTCATCATCTGGACCCATGGAAAAGAAGCTCTTGAGGAATTCCACCATGATTTCAACAATTTCCATCCCACCATCAACCTCAGCCTGGACCAGTCCACACAAGAGATCCACTTCCTGGACACTACGGTGCTAATAAGCGATGGTCACATAAACACCACCCTATATCGGAAACCTACTGACCGCTATTCCTACCTACATGCCTCTAGCTTTCATCCAGATCATACCACTCGATCCATTGTCTACAGCCAAGCGCTACGATATAACCGCATTTGCTCCAACCCCTCAGACAGAGACAAACACCTACAAGATCTCTATCATGCATTCCTACAACTACAATACCCACCTGCTGAAGTGAAGAAACAGATTGACAGAGCCAGAAGAGTACCCAGAAGTCACCTACTACAGGACAGGCCCAACAAAGAAAACAACAGAACGCCACTAGCCATCACCTTCAGCCCCCAACTAAAACCCCTCCAACGCATCCTCAAGGATCTACAACCTATCCTGAAGGACGAGCCATCGCTCTCTCAGATCTTGGGAGACAGACCAGTCCTTGCTTACAGACAGCCCCCCAATCTGAAGCAAATACTCACCAGCAACCACACACCACACAACAGAACCACTAACCCAGGAACCTATCCTTGCAACAAAGCCCGTTGCCAACTCTGTCCACATATCTATTCAGGGGATACCATCATAGGGCCTAATCACATCAGCCACACTATCAGAGGCTCGTTCACCTGCGCATCTACCAATGTGATATATGCCATCATGTGCCAGCAATGCCCCTCTGCCATGTACATTGGCCAAACTGGACAGTCTCTACGTAAAAGAATGAATGGACACAAATCAGACGTCAAGAATTATAACATTCAAAAACCAGTTGGAGAACACTTCAATCTCTCTGGTCACTCGATCACAGACCTAAGAGTGGCTATACTTCAACAAAAAAGCTTCAAAAACAGACTCCAACGAGAGACTGCTGAATTGGAATTAATTTGCAAACTGGATACAATTAAATTAGGCTTGAATAGAGACTGGGAATGGATGAGTCATTACACAAAGTAAAACTATTTCCCCATGGTATTTCTCCCTCCCACCCCACCCCCCACTGTTCCTCTGATATTCTTGTTAACTGCTGGAATTAGCCTACCTGCTTGTCACCATGAAAGGTTTTCCTCCTTCCCCCCCCTGCTGTTGGTGATGGCTTATCTTAAGTGATCACTCTCCTTACAGTGTGTATGATAAACCCATTGTTTCATGTTCTCTGTGTGTGTGTATATAAATCTCTCCTCTGTTTTTTCCACCAAATGCATCCGATGAAGTGAGCTGTAGCTCACGAAAGCTTATGCTCTAATAAATTTGTTAGTCTCTAAGGTGCCACACGTACTCCTTTTCTTTTTGCCTTCTAATTATATGTTAACACTACACCAGAAACTCTGCATCTCAGACCAGGAAACATAGGAAGGACTAGTATTTTGCTTCAAATGTCTATATTGCCATTCCTTATTCACAGGGAATACCATTCTCCTTGCTTCTCCAAGAATTTCTGGAAGTATTTCCTTAGCTAGTGATATTTACAGCACTGATATTCCAGGGGAAAGGGATAAGGAGGTACCTGAATCTACATATAAGTGTAGCTAAGAAGCCTGAAGCTAAGAAGACCTTGATTAGAATAATTCCTACTCGATTGGGCTAAAGGTGGGAGCTGACCACCAAGAACCATTGCTTGGAACCATGAATGTCCCAACTCAAGTTTGGCTGAGGTGGAATGGACATCACAAACTGTCACCGTGCCTCAGTGGGTCACAACTGAGAATACCAAATTCAGGACAAGCTGCTAAGAAATAGGGCAGACATACCCCAAAACTGGTGGTTACTCTTCCATAAGATTTACCCAAACCAGCAACAAAAGCAAACTTCTGTCTCACCACACTGGCTAACCAGAAGTCAAAAATGGAGCCTCCTTAGGTATTCCAGTCCTGGATTCAACACTCAGAGACAAGGTTTAATAACGAGTGGTTATTTAAAACCAGTTTAATCAAACAAAGGGTCTTCTGATCCCAAAGGACCAGCCACATATCCAGGTCAATATGTAACTCAGATCTTACCCAATAATCACGCTGTTGCCAATCCTTTAGCGTCTAATATCTAAAGGTTTCTTTAAAAAAAGAAGAAAGATGTGAGAGTTAAAATTGATTAAAGGAATCAAATACATACTATAATTGCAAGGTTCTTGGATCAGGCTTGAAGCATGATGAAATAAACTGCTGGCTTGTTTAGTCTCTGGTTGCTTCCAAATCACTGGAAGGTTCTCAGTCCCTTGGTTAGAATGCTCCCATTAGTATAAGTTCATAGTCCAGAGATTTGAACAGGAAAAAGGCAAAATGGCCTTTTATAGCTTTTGCCATGTGGAGAGAAACCCATTGTTCTAGTGTGTAGAAAATTACAGGTAACAAGACAGAGTTTGGAGTCACATGAGCAAGTCATATGTCCTTGAATGCTTCGCTGAGTCATAGCAGAGGCCATTACCCATAGTCTAGCTAGAATGTCCACAGGAAGTCCCTCAGGTAGGGATAAGCCTCTTCTATGATCCATTGTAAGTTAAGTGTTCTTTGATGGGCCATTCAGCTTGAATAGTCCCTTCACATTCTGGTGGCCAGAGTAGAAGTAAGCTGCCTTGTGGCAAACAGAGGCTAGGGATACCATCCCTACCCATCCCGGCTAATAGCCATTGATGGACCTATCCTCCATGAACTTATCTAGTTCTTTTTGAATCCTGTTAATGTCTTGGCCTTCAAACATCCTCTGGCAAAGAGTTCCATAGGTTGACTGTGCATTGTGTGAAGAAATACTTCCTTTTGTTTGTTTTAAACCTGCTGCCTTTAATTTCATTTGGTGACCCCTAGTTCTTGTGTTATGAGAAGGAATAAATAACACGTCCTTATTTACTTTCTTCACACCAGTTAAGCTTTTATAGACCTCTATCATATCTCCCTTTAGTCATCTCTTTTCCAAGCTGAAAAGTCCCAGTCTTATTAATCTCGCTTCATGTGGAAGCTGTTCCATACCCCTTATCATTTTTGTTGCCCTTTTCTGAACCTTTCCCAGTTCCAATATAATTTGGTTCCAAGTGGGGATACTCAAAGTCATTTTTGAATTTCACATCACTTGAATATATTACATTCAAAATTTGACCTAAATATCATTAGGTTCATTTTCCAATTAGGCCTGAAAAAAGAACCAAAGAAAGCAGGAAAGAATTGGGGGGGGGAGAGAAAGAGAGAGAGAGAGAATTGTGGAAAATGGAGTCAAGTGGTAGAAAAATACTAATACAAAAATAAATTCTGCATTGGCTAACATGTCTGGTACATACTTGTGCTAGCCTTGCCTTTAGGAGATATTCTTGCCTTTGTATACAGCACAAGCTTACTTACAGCTAGATTCTTTTAAAATTCACTCCCCCTTGCAGAAAAATTGGGTTAAACTGCAGCATGACCCTATCATGAACTTGAACTAATTTTGTGAACCTTGTAACTACCACTAAAAGTTCAAGAGGTTCACAAACCCTGACCATTGGCGTGAGGTTTGCCTGTCCATTCCTACTAGCTCACCAAGGAGTTTGAGGTTTGTACTACAGGAAATACATTCTTAATATTTTGGTTACATTTTCAACACATCCAGGAACACTATCCTATTTAAAAAAGCATTATCCTATTATGGTTTTAAAAAGCATATAAAAGCAGGACACCTAATCCTATGTCAAATAATATAACCATGTTTTTGTTCTGGAAGGGTTAGCAATTGGTAGCAAATCTGCGGCTCTCTATCTGTCCCTGACTACATCAGGTGAAGGCAGCTACACTGCAAGCTTTCCCACACTTTTTGCCAGTGATGGGAGAGACTTCCCTTTCTGGAGTTGATAGGTAATTCAGACTCCATGATGGAACAGACTTGGGCCATGCTAGCATGTTATGTTTAATTACATTTAATGATTGTTTTTTGTTGTTGTTATCCTGCATGATCTACTGTTTATGGAGACTGAAGTTCCCGTGGTTCCCTTATCTTCTGGGTCCTTCTGTCTATTCTCATGTCAACTGGTCATTTGGAATGCATTGTGGAAGTCTGAAACATCTGCAAATATGATGACATCTGCATATAAAATACCTGCCATTGGTAGTCAAACCTCTAGTGTTGGAAGAGTTAAGATTTTCAAATACGACTTGTGATTTTTGGGTGCCCTATTTGTAGTGCCTTAGAGGGTCCTTCATTTCAGAAAGTGCTGTGTGCCTTAATGTCCAGCCCACATTAAGGTGTCCTGTTGGATACCCAGACACCCAAAAAATCACCAAGCATTATTTAGGCCAAGAGTTTAAAAAAAACACATTAAAAGTTGCAGAATGAATACCACATGGAGTTGCAAGAAGAGAAGATTAAATTGCATCAGCTGATCCGCAAACAAATGTGGAAAAATAGTTAAAGTATCTGTGAGATATACTAAGCTGATTCTAGCTAACATTTTTTGGGGAAAAGGTGTCTGGATTGTGAGGAAAATATCTTCAAGAAAAACAAAGTAGAGTGAATTGACACAAACCTCGGGATCTGCTAAGAGGAGTGTTCAGGACAGTGTTTTCCAACAGCCTGATCAGCTCCTCCTCTGAGAGGGAAATGTGCTTCAGCTCTGTTCTTACTCAGTCCCACACCACAACCTTTTGTGGCGCTATAGCAACAACAGCAATTTTCCCCTAGGATTGTGAGTATTGTGGAATGAATGAATCCTGAACTACTGCAGGTCTTGGTCCTTGTTATGACACTAAGGGCAGGTCTATACTACCATTTAAGTCAATCTAACTTATGTCGCTCAGGGGTGTGAAAAATGACATTCTCCCACTCATATGGCTTCCGCCTCTCATGGAGGTGGAGTAATTACGCTGATGGGAGAGCACCCGCCAGTCAGCATAGAGCATCTTCACCAGACACACTGCATTGGTGTAGCTGTGCCATGTAGCGCTTCTAGTGTAGACCTGCCCTAAGTTAACAACTTGCTGCTATTCAGGGAGCTCTCTAGAAAAGAGAAATTATTCCTTGTCTTTCCAGCACTATATTGCAACCTTCCTCTGGAGCTGACCTATGGTCATACCATTTCATCATATTAAACAAGGTTGGGCATGGCTGGTACATGGCTGGAAGGCCTAAGTGATGTCGCTGATTAAGTTGGTATCAGCCTTCCCTTCGGCTCTGAGGCTCAATCACTGTGTTCAAGGGTGGAGATGCCATGTTTCAGAATTCAGATGATCTATAACACGGATATATTATCATTTGAGGTCATTAATGATCTCATGGCATATTTTGCAAGAACAGAGATGTTAGCTCCAGTATCTCAACTCAAGGAGACTACACCTAGTAGTAAGTGTTTTCAGGATTGACTACAGTGGGATTTATGTATGCCTATCTGTAGTTTATCAGAGGAGATAAAACCTTTTGTATTGTATGGCTTTCCAGGAGAGATATCCCACTCTGCTCCATCATGTCACCACTTTTTCCTTGGAATATGCTAATGGTAAAGCATATAAAAGCAGGACACCTAATCCTACGTCAAATTAGAACTAATTTAATATGTTTGCAAGACATACAGCTTTGTTGATTAAAGACATTGGGTAAAACCAAATTACTGCAATAATTACTGATAAGGAGGGTGGGGTATTTGCTATTGTCATTAACAACTGGAGGGATGGGCAAAACAGAATGGGATGAAAAAATCAAAGGCTATGCAAAAGCGAATATTGACTGACTGTGGTGGCAATATCAGTAAAGAATTGTCCTTCAAGGAAATAATTCTTCTCTGAGGCCTAATGTACACTTCAAAATTAAATTGATCTAGCTATGTCACTCAGGGCTGTGAAAAATGTCATGCCCAGAGTGTCAGGTTGATCACCCCCCTGTGTAGAGGCGGCTAAGTTGACAGAAGAATTCTTCAATTGACCTAGGTACTGTCTGTCAGAGAGGTGGATTAAGAAAGTTATTTTTCCTCCCTTGGTATCCTGCTGTTAATTGACTTATCTCGTTAGATTGACCTCACACTTGGGAAAGCAAACCCCATCCTTTCATGTATTTATACCTGCTCCTATATTTTCCACTCCATGCATCTGATGAAGTGGGTTCTAACCCATGAACGCTTATGTCCAAATAAATTTATTAGTCTCTAAGGTGCCACAAGGACTCCTCATTATTTTTACATCAATGGAAAAACCCCTTCCATCAATGTAGGAAGTGTCTATTTCCAGTAGAGATAAGGAGGTGTTAGTACCGTTATACAAGGCACTGGTGAGACCTCATCCGGAATATTGTGTGCAGTTCTGGTCTCCCATGTTTAAGAAGGATGAATTCAAACTGGAACAGGTACAGAGAAGGGCTACTAGGATGATCCGAGGAAGGGAAAAACCTGTCTTATGAAAGGAGACTCAAGAAGCTTGGCTTGTTTAGCCTAACCAAAAGAAGGCTGAGGAGAGATATGATTGCTCTCTATAAATATATCAGAGGGATAAATACCAGGGAGGGAGAGGAATTATTTAAGCTCAGTACGAATGTGAATTCAAGAACAAATGGATATAAACTGGCCATCAGGAAGTTTAGACTTGAAATTAGATGAAGGTTTCTAAGCATCAGAGGAATGAAGTTCTGGAATATCCTTCCAAGGGGAGCAGTGGAGGCAAAAGAAATATCTGGCTTCAAGACTAAGCTTGATAAGTTTATGGAGGGGATGATACGATGGGATAACCTAATTTTGGCAATTAATTGATCTTTGACTATTAGCAGTAAATATGCCCAGTGGCCTGTGATGGGACGCTAGATAGGGTGGAATCTGAGTTACTACAGAGAATTCTTTCCTGGGTGTCTGGATGGTAAGTCTTGCCCACATGCTCAGGTTTAGCTGATCACCATATTTGGGGTTGGGAAGGAATTTTCCTCCAGGACAGATTGGCAGAGGCCCTGGGGGTTTTTTGTCTTTCTCCGCAGCATGGGGGCATGGGTCACTTGCTGGAGGATTCTCTGCACCTTGAAGTCTTTAAACCACGAGTTGAGGACTTCAGTAGCTCAGACATAGGTCAGGGGTTTGTTACAGGATCGGGTGGGTAAGATTCTGTGGCCTGCATTGTGCAGGAGGTCAGACTAGATGATCATAATGGTCCCTTCTGACCTTAAAGTCTATGAGTCTACACTATGGCACTACAGTGGCACAGCTGCAGTGCTATAGCAGTGCCACTCTAGGGGCTGTAATATAGACATACCCTCAGTTGTGCATTTTAACTGCTGCATCAGGCAATAAACCACACTACTTTTCCCTGGGATGGGAGCAATAATCAACTCTTTTTGCACTCCCAGCTAATCAATAGATACATACATATTTACCACCCCTCTGATGACATGCATTCACAAATTGTGTAACTACTGGGAATGTGAGGGTGGGGAAGGCTCATTAGCAAATGGAATGTAAATTCTGAGTTAGCTTCCATCTCTTTTGTTTCATAGAATTTGAATGCTTTGGGGGTTATATTGTGTTGCATTATGGCTTGATAGTTCAAAGCAGAAAATATGTAAAAGCAAATGCATTGACTCCTAATGGAGTTGGTAGCTGATCCAATTCTTTTGTAAAATACTGTTTATAGGAGATCAAATAATAGTTTGCCGGAAAAGATTCCCCTCTAGCTCCTCTTTCCATAGGCACTATTGGCAAGGTTCCTGTACTGTAAATGCAGATTTCAGAGTAGCAGCCGTGTGAGTCTGTATTCGCAAAAAGAAAAGGAGTACTTGTGGCACCTTAGAGACTAACAAATTTATTTGAGCATATTTGAGGATGCATTCGATGAAGTGAGCTGTAGCTCACGAAAGCTTATGCTCAAATAAATTTGTTAGTCTCTAAGGTGCCACAAGTACTCCTTTTCTTTTTGTAAATGCAGAGAGGAGGTATACATATATGAAAGGATGGGGTTTGCTTTACCAAATTTGAGGTTAGTCTAACAAGATAAGTATCTTTTAACTAAATTACCTGTTTCCAGCAGAAAATATTCAGCTCCAAGTTATTTTCTCTTAGGCTCTTATTAAAAATTACCTTTATATTTCTCATTGGTTCACTTAAAACAACCAATCTTCCCTCCCCACCAGTAGGAACAGGAAATTAGACATTAGCATTAACATTTGCTTTAGCTTCTAATCTATGCAAATGTGGGAATAAAATAAAATTTATAGTAAGGCATTCTTCTCAAGGCAGATATGGCAGGTCGGGATAAATTCAATTCAGGTCTCTACACCAGCATCTGTCAGCACAGACCCTGCTGGAATTTCCTGACACTAAATATCCACCAGGGGAAAGAGTACAGGGGTAGGAAAAAGAATCAGGTATAACTTTCCCTCCAACCGACAACTTGCAGTGTAACCTCAAAATTAGTCAGTTTTGGCTAGTGTGTGTATGTGGAAGGACAGTAGTGATGGCCAGAGCCATCACGGGTTTTGCTGATTAAACACAACCTCTCATTAATTGCCAGTTAGATGGAGCATTACTGTAATTTAAAACTGACTTCCCCCAGCAGAAAATTCTGTATCACTTCTCTGTCTCTCAAGATGAATACCTTATGGGTGGTGGGAAGGAAGCGGAGGGTACACTGAAGGGTATGTTATACCATCCTCTGCCAACTTGGTTGGACCTGACCCATAATATTCATTCACAATAATTTAGTAAAGCACAGTCAATCATGGAAGATTAGGAACATGTGAGGAAAATGCTGGATTCATTCAACAAAATGACAGAGAGCTTGCTTTATTTCTGCATTTTGGTTTGCTTGTTTGTTGTGGGGGTTGTTTTCCTCCCTTTAAAGTGGTGATTTTATTCAGCACTTACTGCCAGTCCTGCTGTTTGCTTTTAGTCTCTATTGCAAATTCTAGGGAGATAAATTCTACCATTAACAACCAGGCTTAAAAAAATCATGAGGAGGAATGAAAATCCATCTATGTTAAAAAAATAAATGGAAAGTTTTGCTTTAAAATTTATAGTCATGATTTCCAAAAATGACTGATAATGTTGGTTGTGTCAATATTTAGGTGTCCAAACTTGATTCACCTTAAAGGGGGCTAATTTTTAATAAGTTAATATTATATTAATAATATAATATAATAATATAATATAATTAATAATCTCTGAGCACTGAGTTTGAAAATTAGATCCCTTTATGATTCCTTTCGAGTTAGGCACCCAAAATAGAATCATAGAATATCAGGGTTGAAAGGGACCTCAGGAGGTCGTAGTCCAACCCCCTGCTCAAAGGAGGACCAATCCTCAATTTTTTTGCCCCAGATCCCTAAATGGCCCCCTCAAGGATTGAACTCACAACCCTGGGTTTAGCAGGCCAATACTCAAACCATTGAGCTATCCCTCCCCCATACTGAGCTATCCCTCCCCCATAATCATTAATCACTTTTGAAAACCCCAATCTATAGCTGGTACCACTTACTAAATGTAAAAATTTCATAATATGTGAGTATTTCCTGTTAGAGTTTGGCTCATAAAGCAGGGACTGGTGTAACCTGGTAGAGCTCTATTGCCTCCAGCAGAGAATTTGACTCTAAGTTTTCAATTTTTCATTGCAATAATTTACAATTATTTTGTGTATAGCAGCTTTCATCAAAATGGATCCAAATGCCCTTAAACAATGCACATGTAACCTAAGGGCTAAATTGTCAGCTTGTGATCTAGAGGCCATGGTAGGGGCAGTGCATTGTTGCGCTGCCCACTGGAGCAGGGGGAGGGAAACTGTGACTCAGGGAGACCCCATTTCCCTACGGGCTGGGGAGGAGGTAAAACAGTTTACTGTCCCCACTTAGCACTGCTGAATGTTTTGGGGAGGCAGAGTTGAGGCTCTACCCTCTCCTGCTCCTTCTGACTCCTCTGCATGAATGGGGGAGGATGTAGCTGCCCTGCAGACTCTGCTTCCCCCTGCGTGCAGGAAGCAGTGGTATGGTGCACTAGCACAAGGGAGGAAGGGATTATATCTTACACCCTTGTACTCCCTTGCAGTGGTATGATCTGGCCCTAGTCTATCAAAGTGCATTTCAGCCATCACTGATGTTCAGCCATGTCTGGTGGAAAGACAGCAGTTGTTTAAGTCCAGCAGCACTACAGAACAGTTTAGCAAAGGAGGTGAATACTAACCTATCTAATGGATACCACTGGAGGAAATACTTTTAGGAAGATAAAATGTAATTAAATGGTCAGGAAGGAGGACACCAGGCTTCATACTCCCAATTTGTGAAAAATGCCATGGGATATTGATTGATCTCAAGTGAGGACATCTTTGATTTTCTGCTTCTTATCCAAAAGATGTGGGGTAAAATTTTCAAAGGTGCCTAAAGACCATTTTCAAAAGGGGCATAGGCATTTAGGACCCTACATTGCATTGAAAATCAATGGGACTTAGGTTTCTAAATCACTTAAGAATCTTTAAAGATTTTATATATGGCATTGTTCATCTTCTGCACTGACTATCTTTCCCATTGCTACGTATGTATTGAGGTGCTCTTAAAATCTCACTTCTGGCTTTGTGTTACCTCATGCATCCCATTTCCTGAATCTAGATCGGTGTTTTCCCCAGGAATTGAAATTAGGTGGGGCACTCAAATTTACAGGGGGGGAGGGGTCAGGGCCAATGAGTGGGTGAGACTGTGAGGGTGAAGGTGGGCTGTATGGCACCGTAGTAAAAACTGAAAAATGTTTCATGACCATTTTATTAGATTTTTAAATCATCACACACATTAAAGTTGGTTACTCAAGCCTTCTATGAAGCATGACATCGACATCCTTCTTATTTTCTTGTTATAATTTTGCACAACTCTGTTAGTGAACTTCTTGAATGCAATGCATTCATCTTTGGTGGCCTCATGTGTCGGGTACTTCCATTTCTTCAATTGATATGCTCATTAGTTCATTCACATGATCAGGCAGAAGGCAACTTCTTTCAAAACATAAAATTCTATTCAATGATGAAAAAGAACGCTCAATTGTAGCTGTTATGACTGGGAGTAGCAAGAGATGAATTCCTACTTCTTTCAGCCCACAAAACATAACATAAAGATCGGGTCAAGCCACTAGTGATGATAAAGAAGAAGTTGAAGTCAAATCTTCATTCATTCATCGTATAATATTCCACTCTGTGTTCAAATTCTCTATTCTGTCCTGAGCACATGGCAGCCCCATTGCTGGTAGTGCCTCACTCCACTCAACTGTCAGTGTTTTATAAGACAGGGATCTGTAAAAGCTACATTGAGGTTGAATAGAATCTAGAAGTCGCTGTTGTAGATTTTTAAGAATCAAGTCTGTGTACTTTTTCAATTGTCATAACAAATACTTCTTGTCCTCTTCACTTAAGGATTCAATATAAATGCCTTCATTAGTCAACTTCTGGATTGAAGTCTTTGTTTCTTCCAGTGCTTTTTCAATTGGATCAATCAGAGAGCTATCCAATGTAGCTTCTACTGCTGGACAAAGATCTACTATTGTTGTAGGAGATGCCTGAATGGCATTGTTTAATGACCCAAGTGGTTTCAGCAGCAGACTTACAAGAGAGAGAATGGCAATAGTCTTCTCTGAACACAGTAGCAAAAGTAATCCACCAGCCTCACTACTTAGATCCATCCCGTCTTGGTAGATACTTTCCAAAGCCAGTAATAATGGCTGGAGTAATTTAAAGAAAACAGTGAAGGATCTCTCATCAGAACACCAGAGGGTTTTCCCAGGTTGGACTAATTTGAACTTCAGTTTCAGTGTATCTTCTATATTTTCCAAGATATTCAGTCTTTTTGGACTCTTGCTGAAAAAAGAATATAATGAAGACATTAAATGTATAGCTTTTTAAATGTCTTTTGAAGAGTCTGCAGCTCGTACTAGCACTAATTGATGGCCTCTGCAGTGTGTATAGGAAAGACTAGGTTTACACTTTTCTCTGAGCAAAGCTTGTGCTCCACCATGTCTTCCAGAGAAGTTTGCAGCTCCATCAAATGCACAAGCAGCCACCAGTTTGGGGTCCAATTGACACTCTTCTAAGATGTTGGTTGTCACAGAGGCAGCCAATCTGTCTTCTATAACTTGAAGATCTAGAAATGCATCTACTGGTTTACCACTGACATCAAGATAACATTCACAATGACTTAATATTTGATGACCATTGCATTGGTGCATTCATCAGCCATGTATGCAAATTTTTTGAATGTGGTGAGAGAGTTCTTCACTTTTTCAACTGCTGAGTCTTTCACTGTTGCACCACATGTGTCTAGCCAGTCAGTTGAGTTTCTTGCAGAAAGATAGTGAGCTATCTTGCTGGTCTTGTTCGGAACCAGTGTTCAACTTCAGGATGAAAAAGTGACAATGCACTTAACATTGGCCTCCAGTTTGTAGTGTGTGATATCTCTTGCCTAAATAGAAAGTATAATGCCACAGCCATGTTTGTTCGCATGAACTGTGTTGTGTGTCCAGCATTCTTAATAGCCTCATTAACACTCACCGGTGTTGTCCTTGGTCAGTGGAGACTCAGAGTTCAGAGGTGGTTTCACATGAGTTCACCTCCCAGGTGGGGAACAAGAAGGCACCTTGCTTGTTCCTCCAGCTGCTCACTGTTCGCTCTGGCCACTGTTGTTTGTTGTGCCATTGTTCACTCCATCATCCTGTTGCCAATGGCTTTACACCATCACCTTCTGCTGCCAACTGCCACTGTGACCCCTGTGGGTTGGTCTCTTGAGGTTCCACCCAGCTCTCAGTGATTTCAGCTGAGCTCTCAGTGGGGGAACCTCGCTGCTAGTGCAGACTGGGCTGTCTCTTCCATAGAAACACTGTCCCACAGCAGGTCTAAGCACTTAGCCCTGATTATCAGTAATTTCAGGTGTAGTGATCACTTAACAGAACAAAAGATTATCTATGGAGCCTAATCAGCTCTGTCTTTAAACAGTGGAGAGAGGCAGATCTAATAGTACTTGTGACTCAGGCAGACCATCAAGCAAAACACCTGTCCCCACCCTCTCTCTTGATTCCCTCAATCAGCAGAGGCTAGGTATGGTTCTACTGCCCTTTACTCATACAATAAGAATAACAACATTTCTTTACCCCCCCCACATTCAAGTGATTGTAACCCAACCCCAGCCAATATCTATCACTTGGGCAACACAGCTCTGTTTGCTGGATACCTAGGTAGATTAGGTGTGAATGTAAATACAATCTGGTCCTGAAGCCTTTCCCCCCAGCTCATCACTAGCTGTCAGGGAGAGCTCATTTAGACTTTGCTTACAAATCATAATTTGAAATTATTAGGTTGGCCAACGTCACCAAAATGAATGCACTGACATGGTCATAAAAACAACAGCTGTATAAGGAAGCTAGTCCATGTTCATACTTTTCAAATCTATTATACTTTTTCAGATACACGTATTTTATCATACACTTTATATGCTTTTAAAGTGTATATTAATGTTTCAATTTCAATTCAAATTTCCAAACAATCACTAAATTGGCAAGACTGCATGTAACTCGTTCACAAAACGGGAGGGGGGGTAATTGGGGAAATTCAGGGGAGTAAAAACCCCCATGAGGGGGCTATAGGGAAATCCCTGATCCAGATTTTGTTTGGTGCTGCACTAAACTGCAAGGCTGCATCCACAGTAAAGCTCTATTTACATGCATCTGGTAAAGTGAGCTCTGGCTCACGAAAGCTTATGCTCAAATAAATTTGTTAGTCTCTAAGGTGCCACAAGTACTCCTTTTCTTTTTTGCGAATACAGACTAACACGGCTGCTACTCTGAAACCTGTTATTTACATTCAGTTTCAGATAAAATATATTAATACAGTTTAGATGGACCTGAAGCCCGTATTAGAACAGTTTTTAAAAATGTGTTCTAACTAACGCTATGTTTACATTGGTATTTTTTTTCTTCTTTTCTCACTATTCCACTAGTATTAGTGCAGCTCTGTTGGTGATGGAAATAGTAGCAAAGCTAACGTGAATCAGCTGCTAGATTTTTAACTACTAGGTAATTTAATGCTGTTCATAGTAGGTCTAAATGACCTGGTGGTTAAAATGCTACTGGCCTCTGGTATCCTGCCTGAACTTGTGGTCCCATCTTTATCATCACTGGAGGTGCTGTACTGTAGGAAATTCTGAAGAAAATTGCTAGACCGAAAAGGCTCTGTGTTCCTGCCTACACGAGATCTAACATGGATCGATCTGATACATATTAAGCAAAAACCCGGTCAGAAACCAGTTTAGCTGTAACAATGTTTAAACAGGATTCCCAGACTCAATATTCAAAGCTAGTGTAGATGGAACGAAAGTGTTCCTAACATGTGGGGAGTTATTCTATTTGCTTGACAAACTCATGCTGATCTTGTTATTCAAAACAAAAAGCAGTTGGGATGCCAAAGCAAAAACAGCCCATGGAGGCTGAAAGTGGCTTGTGGCCTGTATTAAATATAGTTCTCCTACTCTGAGGAAACATGCTAATCTGTTCTTTCTTATCTTTGGGAAAATAAGAGCAGCAAGCCCCAAACAGTATTGTACACATTAAGGAAATAGCTTAGTGCAACCGTTATTTTTCCTGACGTTCTGAATGTTAACTTTCCTGACTATGAAACAAAGGCCATTCACTCTCAACCTTCCAACATAAATTCTGCTTCAGACCCTGCACTACGCTGTGCTGTTACCAACGCATGCTTTACAGCTCCCTCAGGGAAGCCTTGATCTTGGAAGCAAAGAGCTGTAAACAGCACTAAGCAAAGCGTCATCTAACTCAAACAAGTGAACAAACAATAGGTTTCAGAGTAGCAGCCATGTTAGTCTGTATCTGCAAAAAGAAAAGGAGTACTTGTGGCACCTTAGAGACTAACAAATGTATTTGAGCATAAGCTTTCGTGAGCTTATATACATCTTAGGAATCATAGAATATCAGAGTTGGAAGGGACCTCAGGAGATCATCTAGTCCAACCCCCTGCTCAAAGCAGGCACAATCCCCAATTTTTTTTTTTTGCCCCAGTTCTGCTCAAATAAATTTGTTAGTCTCTAATGTGCCACAAGTACTCCTTTTCTTTTTGAACAAACAATGCAAGTCTGGGCAGGTATCCGCCTTCCTCTAACCCGTTGCTTGCTATTGGTGGGTTAGAGTTACACAGGATCATGAACACAAGTAATTTTACTAGTTGTCATACTTGCCTACTTTGCCACTCACTTTAGGTAAAAATGAGCCTCTTCTGCTAGTATCTCAGGCTGGCCTACACTACTGGGTGTGTGTTGGGGGGAGATCAATCTAAGTTACGCAACTTCAGCTACGTGAATAACATAGCTGAAGTCAACATACTTACATCTACTTACTGCGGAGTCCTCACCATGGTGGGTAGATGGGAGATGGTCTCCCATTGATTCCCCTTGTGCTTCTCATTGCGATGGAGTACTGGAGTTGATGCTAGAGCGATCGGCAGTCGATTTATCGCGTCTATACTAGACACGATAAATTAACCCCTGCTGGATCGATCACTGCCCATTGATCTGGCCGGTAGTGTAAACAAGCCCTTGTTTTAATCATGTAGTTGCAAGCAGATATACTCAATCATTACATGCAGACTCTAGAAAATCTTATCTATGCTAAAGACATTCTCCACCCTTATGGTTTCATACTTGTTTTGTATCCCTTAAGGTGGGTCTTTCTCCACATTTTGGCCATACCAGGTTCAGCATTATGTCCCATCATTGTCACACTTCTCCTGGTACCTAAAGTTACATCAGGTTATAGGGCATAAAACTGCATGACTATTAGCTGTGAACGTAAATAACTCTGAATGTAAATACTGCCCTGAAGCATAGATCAATTAAGTAGTGGGGCTAGGAGAAGGAAGCATTTGAAGTGGGATACCTTCTGACAATATTCAAAAGCTCCAAAGGAGTCCAATAGGAGCTGTAAAAAGGGGTTATTTAAAAGTGCAAATCTGGTTTATTTTTCAAGTATTAAAAACAGACATTCCCTCTGGCAGTAGTTGGGAGAAATGTGTCTTAGCAAATTTCCTGACTGAACCAAAGAAGTATTCAACATTACTTAAAGACTTGAAGCTATGGCCCAAATTGTAATTAGCATACTTGTTACTGGCACAGAAGGCTTTCTTTGCAGGAAGCAGATGTAATAGAAAATATGAAAGTGATAAAAAGTTTCAATCTCCGTCAGCATAGAAAATCATTCAGGGATTTATTTATTTATTTTCCCTTGACTGTTGTGTCATTCATTCTGCATATCCAACCAATGTTACTCCTCCAAATACAGCCGAGGGGGTGGGGGAAGCAAAAGCTCTGGGAATATTTCAGGACAGTTGGCATGGCAAGGAAGCTACTGACATTAAAATTTGATCCATAATAGATATTCTGAAATCCCAGAGAGATGTCTGTCTTTGGTCACAACAAACCACACTGACATTTTTTAGCTAGCATTCCAAACATTTATCCTGTGAGAGTGATGTGCAGCCATCTGAGGCACCACTGAAATTTGGAACCAGTGGAGATCCATTCAAAGTTAACATTTTACTTCTGTTCCTTTGTTATTAAGTGGACAACTTTAAATTCATGGCTTGTCTGGTGATCCACTGTCTTAAAATAAAAGGAGAAAAAATGAATCAGCCGAACACTGGGCCTCTTCCTATGAAGCATTATTTATTGTGTGCATGATGGCACATAGTTTCAGAGAGTGTATGTGATGGTTTTGGTCGAACATTCAACTTCTCAAGTGGCATTCCACGGCTCTGAATGAGCTCTCAGCATTCATATCCTGACTGAAAATATCATACTTCATGTATCTTTGCGCATCTCTCTCTATATATACACACAGACACTCTGAATGCTTCCCGTCTCTTTCCTTACATTAGATAAATGTTCCCTCACCCCTTGCACTAACTGGACATTCAGTGACAAACCATTTTTTCTTCATATTGCCAGGAAACCATCTTAGTCAAAGCTTTTAAACTTTGCAGATGAGAAAGCTAGTGTATTGGTCTCTTATTACAGTGTATAAGCTAATTTCTCAACAATTTGCAAAGTGGTAGGTAAAGAACAGAAACGGTGTGACCCAAGCAGAAAATTACTTTTGTGCTAATTGAATATATGGGGGTGGGGTTTCTTTTCAAAGACAGACATTTTCTGCTCCTGCAAGCACTGACAGTTGATTTTTGGCTATATGCCCAACATTTAACTGATTGCCAAATCTAAGGCCAGAAAACAATACTGGCACGTACCCTAGGCAGTTGGGTTTTGTTTTTTCTACAGCTTCTTCTGCAACACCACATGAGGACCACTCATTTGAACAAAGAGGGTATATTAGACCAGTGTTTCTCAACCAGGGGTATGCAGAGGTCTTCCAGGGGACATATCAACTCATCTAGATATTTGCCTAGTTTTACAACAAGCTACATAAAAAGCACTAGCAAAGTCAGTACAAACTAAAATTTCATACAGATGATGAATTGATTATACTGCTCTCTCTCTATATACTATATCCTGAAATGTAAGTACAATGTTTATATTCCAGTTGACTTATTTGATAATTATATGGTAAAAATGAGAAAGTGAGCAATTTTTCAGTAATGATGTGCTGTGACACTTTTGTATTTTTATATCTGATTCTGTAAGCAGGTAGTTTTTAAGTGAGGTGAAACTTGGGGATACGCAAGACAAAGACTCCTGAAAGGGATACAGTAGTCTGGAAAGGTTGAGAGCCACTGTATTAGACAAGTTTCAGAGTAGAAGCCGTGTTAGTCTGTATTCGCAAAAAGAAAAGGAGTACTTGTGGCACCTTAGAGACTAACAAATTTATTTGAGCATAAGCTTTCGTGAGCTATAGCTCACTTCATTGGATGCATTCAGTGGAAAATACAGTGGGGAGATTTATGCATCTCTATATAAATCTATATAAATCTCCCCACTGTATTTTCCCACTGAATGCATCCGATGAAGTGAGCTGTAGCTCACGAAAGCTTATGCTCAAATAAATTTGGTAGTTTCTAAGGTGCCACAAGTACTCCTTTTCTTTTTGTATTAGACAATGTTATTAATATTCTATTGCAGGCAAATAAGGGGGGTTCATAGATCCTGGTCTTTATTGTTCTGGTCTTTTAAGCTTCTATTATAAGGTCTCCCCCCCAAAATTCCAAAACCCCTTCCTCAAAGATTTGATAATGTTAAGCATAAAATACCTTTCAAGTGTTGCCTCTCCCCCAAGGTGTGGCTCAAGCTTCCTTACTGATGCTTGCTGCTTGGACTGGCTTCTCCCCTCTCCTCGCATGTGTGAGATCCTGGTTCATTTTTGTAATGTCTGGTGCCTCCACGTTAGATGACTCCTCATTGTGCTTGGGACACAAGAGGTGCTGTCCCTCGGGAAAATGAAGAATACTTCCACTGCTGGCAAGAAGTATAAAATCTGGTTGTCACAGGTTGGTCCCCTGAGAGTCCTTTCCAAGGCCAAGTCACTGGTCACAACCACTCCAGGTTTTCTTAACCACTACCATGCTTTATTATATTTCCAATCATTGGCCAGCCTCCCCATTTGCTTCTGTGGAAGGGTACTGAAACGGAAGCTGCAGCCAGCCCTACCTACTTCTGCCTTCCTTCAGGCTCCCTACTTTCCTCCCTAGCTCCCTCCCTTCCTCCCTTCCTTCCAGTCGGAGATTCCTTTTACCTAATTAGCCCCTGTATCTGTACCCCATTAACTGGCATCCTCTGCCAACTGCCTGTCTTTCAGTCAGGTCCCCATTAATGTATACTGATGGGGATTTGAGTGACAGGATGAAGAATTAGCTCCTGAGTCAGCACACTCTGTTACACCAGTACACCCAAGAAATAGGGTACACAAAGGATACATCCAAAATAACAAAGAGGGACTTTATTGTGAGCAGGAAAATAGGATCTGGGGAAGGAAAGGATTGTGTTAGCTGGTAAGTACCAAAACATCAATGAATCAACACATTTTCAATCTCCCAACACTCACAACTCTTCCCAATCCCCAAGCCCCTCTCTTGCACCTTCTTGGGTGGATGGCACACTGGCGATGACACTGGAGATGTCCGCTGCAGTGCTATTAACATTGGCTGGCTTGAACAAAAAAGGATGCCCTTACCATGTATTTGCCCTTCAGTGGGGCAGGGTCCTCTCCGGGCTCCATGGTCTGGAGTCCTGCGTGGATCTCGGCTGGCTCTTGGTATCTGGCACGAGGTCAGATCTCTGCCACTCTGGTCTCTGAAGGGCTGGGATTGCCTGACTCATGCACTAGATCCCACAGCAGATCAAAGACTCCGGTTGCGGGGAGGGGAGTTAATCAGAGACTCCCTGAGTTGTTCTGCTTCTCTCAGCTCCAAGCTCAAAATGGAAACTAAAACAAGTCTCTTTGTCAGCCTGTCCCCTCCCACTCGGGCTGATCAGCCCTCGCTCAACAACAGTCCAGCAAACTGCTTGTCCTTATCACCCCTTACAGAATCCTCCCTATTGGCCTCAGCAGGAGTTTCTAGTGCCTTCTGTCCCCTCCCCAACTCCAAGCCTGGTGGGAAATGATATCTCAATGGGTTCTGGTAGCCAGTAGTGTTATAGTCATAGGCTAAGAGTCCCTAGTGGCTCAGTCCAGACCAGGAACTGGCAGACTCCACGTGCAGGTTACACATGTAACAAAGAAAGAATATAACATTCACTTAACCTCTGCTTTGTGGAGCAAAGATTTCTTCTGATAGATTCAGTTTCCAACTTCATTTTTTCTGAAGATCTAAACCAAGAAAATCATACAGGCTGTCAGCTCGATTCCGAAAAGCAATTAACTTTCTTGAATATTTCTAAAGCAATGATTGAGGAACTGGACAGATTAATTAAGAAAAAAAGATTAAAAGTAGTTGACAACATTTAGCTTGGCCAAACGAGAAAGAAGGTCCATATTACAGCTGACCTGAGGAGAATAATTCTGTTTTGCAGAACTTCAGAGATTTTGAAATTTGGTTTTGTTCTGCATTGGAACAAAACCAAAACCTTTTAGATGTTTTCATGAAAATGGAATAGTGTCAGAATATCCATTTTCAGACTGAAATTTGGTGCATGTCTCCTGGGATGTGAGAGACCCAGAGTCAAGGTCCTGTTCAGCCTGATTCAGAGCAGAGTTTTTCAGTCCAAATCCCGCAAGGCAGGGACATAAACGTAAGTCTCCCAGCTACAGAAATTGTCTCTTCCCCTTCTCCCCATCATCCTGGGCCCAAAAACCTTCCCAACAAAAGTTTTGTCAAAACCAATCTGTCTCCACAAAATATTTCTGCTTTGACAAAACAGTGTTTTTCACCAAAATTTCATTTTGGAAAAATGTTCTGACCAACTGTAGGCCATATGTATGTAATTATGTGAGTTTAATAAAATGTTCAGATGTGCCCTGCACTTTACGCCAGGGGATGTTTTATAAATCTAACTATATTAATGAAATATCATGCTTTCTGACAGCGGAGAGCCGAGGGAATAAAATCCAAGCGGCACTGCTTCTGTCCAAGTCATGGACAGAGGCAGTACTGCTCTGTGTCATCATACCCCTATTACCCACCCTCATGGAAGCTCTATTATGAATGCTGCTTGGGAGTCTGGCTCCATGGCCAGAGAGGCGGGGAGGTTGGGAGCCAGTGGGAGTGGTGGTCAGAGTAAATTTATCTACTAAAGTCCCATAGAAAGTGTCCACCCCCACAGCCGAGACCTACCACCACCAACCTACTCCCTCAACCATGGAGATAATAGGATGCAGAGAACATTTCACCAGTTACTTGGTTTCCTTTGCAAATGATATTTTTCTGTTTTTTAAAATGTGTATTATTGTTTATTTTCAAACCCCTTAGCCAGACTGACATCATGCTGTGCACAGTATGAGAAAAAACACTGCTGGATTATTTCTTTCTTTCTTCCTTTTTTTTTTTTTTTGGTTTTGTTTTTCACTTTCCAGAGAATTCAGTGTTGTAACTTCTGGCAAGCGGTATACAAAAACTGCAAACTGATGTTACCAAATTTAACTCCTTCCTGGACTTTTTTTTCTACACAGCTGGATTTTTGTATCTTCAGAAATGTATTGCTGGTGAATGATGGCAGAGTGATATCAGTGGAAACTCAAGTCCAATGTTCATCCACATGAAACAAACAAACAAACAAACAAAATATAGCAAATGCTATAGCGGTAGCATATAATTTATATAATGGAATTCTATGACTCAGACATGAGCCAGTATGGGTTTACATTTATGCACAAAACATGTACGAAATGTGTACAGTAGAACATACGCCCCAAATATATAACTTACTTTAGTACTAAAGAAACAGATTTATTTTCTTTTTAGACACAAAATTGTTAAGTACAGGCAGACAAGGCAAACCCTCTCGCCCCATCAACACTATTCTGTAAGGCCCACCAGTCATCACTGACCTCTGTTGAGACTTATCCCCAAAGGTGTCAATGATTATGCTGCAGTTTTCGTTTCTTTTCTTACTCTTGGGATGTGCTAGTGGTGAATGTGCAGAGACCATTTTGAAGAACTCTGGGCTACAGGTGAGTAATCTTCATGTTTTTATAGGCACTTCTGTGGTGCTCCCCAGCATGGTATGTGAGTATCTCACATCCTTCAACAGACTGGGAGGTAAGGAAGCATTATTTGCCTTATTGTATCCTTGTATTCTCCCTCTTGTCTGTTGTATCCACCTGTTGCCTCCCATCTTAATCTTAGATTATAAGCTCTGTGGGCAGGGCCATCCTTTTGTTCTATGTTTGTACAGGACCTAGCTCACCAGAGTCTTGGTCTGTGACTGGGGCCATCTCACAGTAAGGGAAAATGAGGCATGCAGAAGGAAAGTCACTTGGCCAAACGTAACCAAAAAATTTGTGGCAGAGCCAAGAGTAGAATTCAGTTTGCCTGAATCCAAGCCCAGTGTCTATTCCCTAAGGTCAATTCAGTCTCAAGTCAATAAGGGTTTATTGGTATAACAAGCCACACAAGTGTTGCCAATGTGTAAAAAAGAGAGTCAGATCCCCTCAGGTACCTGTTAGAAGTAGGACCAGGCTCGGATGGAGCCACACAGGTTATATCTATAGTGTACAGTTAACCTGGGCTCTTACTCTGGTTTTAGCCAGCCTCCCGCCTACCATCTACACATAGAAAAACCTCTGACTTAGATTTGGATGTGCTTTAAGCCTGGGCTAGCTAACTTGGCTGAGGGTGTGGGTTAGAGCTTGAACTCAGTGAGGACACAGGCAAAATCACTCAAATGCTGAAAGTCTTACAATGACCTTCCCACAATTCTCTCCTCACCCTGCTGAAGGACAGAAAGCTCTCCTCCAATGGACACAACTGACTGGGAAAGAATCCTAAAGCATCTTGACCCATTGGATATGCCCCCAGACACACGCGGCTGAGTGGAGAATAAGTGAGGACACAGTAGCACAGGTACTACTATTGGGATTGGGCTTTTCTATTGGGATTGTCACAGCCAGGGTAGGCTAACCTAGGTGCTGATCACCCAGGCTAACTGTGAAGTGTAGACATACCCACAGTGTTTAACATTTGATTCTCTGTGTCAATTTGTCATTGCCTTGCAATGAAATTGTCAGATTGCTCAATCTGCTCACCCAAGAAATGAAAAAAAGGCTACATTTATTTATAAGTATTTTACATATACTTACAAGTTCAATTAGGTACCACTAACACAGAGTATGTCTTAAAATTCTCCTCTTCCTCTTACTATTGTGATGCCCTCAGGGTGACAAGACAAGCAGGGAGTCTGAAAGAGCTTGAATATCAATAAGGTCTCTGAAGCACCTGTTTACACACCATCATTAGCAGTTGTTCTCTTTGATCTTTCTGAGTAGTGACTATACCAGGCACAATTTGTGCAGGGAAGGAATGTGGCTTCCAGCTATAACTTTTACCTCCTTTTAAAAAGCTAAACAGTTTTAGAACAACCTTAGAGAGAAGCTCAATGATAATGGGTTGGGACACAAAAAGCTCCAATCCTGAAACCAATTCCGCATGGAGTTGCAGTCAATAGGGCTCTGTGCAGGCATAGGTCCACCTGTAAAGAGGTGGCTGAAGGATCAGGCAAAGTGTTTTACTTGTATCACCTACTTATTGTGTATGATATTAAGTAATTACAATGTTTTAGAGATGACGGTGCACCAAAACATCGTATCTGAGTCCCACTTAAACAGAGAAGCTTCAGAATCTAAAGCTGGAGTTAAATTCTGAATTTGATGGTTGATAGAAAACCCCAGATATAAAACCCCTTAACTTTGCAGGGATATGGGGTTCAGAATCCTGATCTTGATTTTGCATCTTGTGTCAATCTTTCATATTTCTTAGAGTCTAATATTTCCCCTGAGTAGGATCACATTACGTTTATCAAGTAAAACTGTACTGATTTCCTACATTCCTCTTATTATTCCATGTACTTCTCTGGAGTGGGAGTGGGAGACATATGCAGGTGGAGAAAAGGGGCCTGGTCCAAACCTCACTGAAGCCAATGGGTCTTTCTCCAATGTCTTCACTGGGGGTTGGATCGGGCCCAACGAGAACATAAAAAGTCCTGTTTTTAAAAAAATTGTGTTACAAGCATCAAGGGGATTCCACATAGCCATGGTTAATGTTTGACCTCCAATATTACCCTGTATAGGGCACTCAGATTTTAAAATTTTATAAAGATGATGTTTAAAAAAGAGTGAATGGTACAGAGTTTAAGTGTAGAAGTTTCTCGTTATCAGGGAATAACAAACAGATTATCAAGGGGTGCGAAGTTTGGTTTAGGAACGGGTGGCGTAAGGAATACACAATCTGCAATAGCCCCAATTGGGGGTCAAAGGTTAACAGGTCAAAGCACTGACATTGAGATATGGGGGTATGTTGTTCATATAATGGCTATGTTCAGGTGTGGAGTATAATGAGTGGATACGATGATGAGGATGGATTGACCCTCATTTGGTGAGATTTAATGTTCATTGAGTTTATGGTTCCAGTTCATATGGTCCAATGGACAAAGTCTCTTGGTCCCTTTCTCATAGTCGATGCACGATGTCATTCCGGCTCACGCCTCCTGGTAGTGTCGGTGGCCGATGACGTGTTCGATGTAGATGTCCCTGGACCATCGGATGGTGTCCGAGCCCATGAGGCGCCACGTGAGCTGTGCATAGCATCGACCAATCCCACAGGTCTGCAGCACATGCTCGCTACATGGGTTCCCAGGCGCCCAGGGGGTACTGTACTCAGGGCCCTATCTACTTCAGCAATCTGCATCTATAGTCTGTTTTCTGTGACACTCCCCTGGTGCAGAGTGACAATTCAGCAGCAATCTCAGGCAAACTAAGCATGCACATTGAATTAAATATGACAAGAAGCAATGCAATCAGTGAGAATTCCTTGAAATATTTGTTTTGATATCAATTTCAGGGTTTTTTTGCTTTGCCCCTAAAAAATGACAATTATGCTGACTATGAGGCATAATGGCACTGTCACAGGGAGGTTAGAAGATTTGGCTTCTTGATAAGGTACAGTTGGGATGCACTTGGTGAAGTATGACAGGCAGTTTGGGAACATTGAACACACACGTGTGGCTGATTCTCAGCTTGTGTAAATCAATATGGAGGCACTGGGGCCAATTTACAGCAGCTTAGTCTCTAGGGCAGTAGCTGGATCTTTCCGCTAAGATGGTCAGTCTTGAACTAGTCAATACTGACATTTAAATGACATAATTGGGTTCCAGAGTCAACAATCTACTGATATAAGCAGAACTGTTCATATCTTGCAGTGCTCTTGTTGAAGGACATTTGCAGAGGCAAAACACAGCAATGAACTGAGCTCACTTACAATTTGTGCTTTTCAGGCTTTCTTCATATCCATAAGGAAAAGACCAATTTTCTAAACAGCAGCTTAGATTTTGTAGCACTATTCTGTAGTGGTGTAGGCATTCTGTTGCAAATTCCACAGCTGTAGAATTGCAAAATACAAAGGGCGGGGACTATGTTGGTAGCCTTTCTCTTCCTGGGCTAGATAGCAGAGAGATTAGTGAGACGATCCCCTGCAAAATATCACAACTATGTCCCATAATGTTCCAGTGACATGGACCACGAAGCACAATTTTTATTGTCCAGAGGTGGGGAGCATGAAATACTGATTAGCATATAAAGAATACCATGAACCGGGGTATCTAATGTGAAGACCAACAATTTTCTGTAACTCAGCTCTCCCGGTTGTTATTGTTGTGGTGGTGGTGGTGGTTGTCGAGGGGCATTTTGACAACACCTCCATGACAGCTACCTATTCTTTGTAAGCATTTTAATTGCATGTAATCCATTAATTAGGTACATTGGACTAACAGTCATAAAATGTAGTAAAAATTTACATCTGGCCAGTCTCAACAGACACTCAGTACAATGTAAGAAGAGAAATCCTGGTGAAATTAAAAGCCCAGGCTAATGTGTATCTTATTGACCCTGTATCCTATGTAATGATGCTGGGTTTCTTCATATTGTAGAAATAGTTTCTCAAGATACTGATGTCTCAGCTAGTGTTTAACATTTGTTAAATACTAGTTATGAGTAGAGTTGCCAACCCTCCAGGATTGTCCTGGAGTCTCCTTGAATTAAAGATGACTTTTTAATTAAAGGTTACGTCATGTGAGGAAACCTCCAGGAATATGTCCAACCAACACTGGCAACCCTAGTTATGAGAATGATCACTTCACACATTAGCTGTGACTTTAGTGACAAGCCTAAAATCTGACCTATGTTCTTTCCACTCATTCTCCTTATAACTGTAGACTTGATTTGGCAAATGGCCACATGCAGGTGGACCACCAAGCCTTCATGGATCCAGTTGCAGAATCCCAGCCTTAGGGCCAAATTCTGTCCTCAATTACACGAGTAGTTTTCCAACTTAACTACATTGATCTCCACCTTGTATTGGCTCCTCACTTGTTTAACATACAGATATACATGTAATGTTTTCATTTGAAAAAGGTAATTTAGAGCTCCTGATGCCCAGGAAGTTTTTCAAGGCATCATCACCACCAGCTGGCAGAAGTTGGAATGCATTGTATTACACAATTCTACCATCACAAACACTTGGAAAGCCCACCAGAATGAAGACAATAGTAGACAAATTCATTAGCTCACTAAGGAGATACATGTCAACCAAGATAGAAACTAAGGGCTTGTCTACACTAGGGAGACTATACCAGCACAGCTACATTTCTGTAGTTATGCTGGCATCACCTGTAGTGTAGACACAGCCCCCACCAATGGAAGGGGTTTTGCCATTGGTGTAGGAACACCATCTCCCCAAATGACATTAGCTATGTTAATATAAGCATTTATTGTTCAATATCTTCATAAATGATCTGGAGGATGGTGTGGATTGCACTCTCAGCAAATTTGCGGATGATACTAAACTGGGAGGAGTGGTAGATACGCTGGAGGGGAGGGATAGGATACAGAAGGACCTAGACAAATTGGAGGATTGGGCCAAAAGAAATCTAATGAGGTTCAATAAGGATAAATGCAGGGTCCTGCACTTAGGATGGAAGAATCCAATGCACCGCTACAGACTAGGGACCGAATGGCTCGGCAGCAGTTCTGCGGAAAAGGACCTAGGGGTGACAGTGGACGAGAAGCTGGATATGAGTCAGCAGTGTGCCCTTGTTGCCAAGAAGGCCAATGGCATTTTGGGTTGTATAAGTAGGGGCATAGCGAGCAGATCGAGGGACGTGATCGTTCCCCTCTATTCGACACTGGTGAGGCCTCATCTGGAGTACTGTGTCCAGTTTTGGGCCCCACACTACAGGAAGGATGTGGATAAATTGGAAAGAGTACAACGAAGGGCAACGAAAATGATTAGGGGTCTAGAGCACATGACTTATGAGGAGAGGCTGAGGGAGCTGGGATTGTTTAGTCTGCAGAAGAGAAGAATGAGGGGGGATTTGATAGCTGCTTTCAACTACCTGAAAGGGGGTTTCAAAGAGGATGGCTCTAGACTGTTCTCAATGGTAGCAGATGACAGAACGAGGAGTAATGGTCTCAAGTTGCAATGGGGGAGGTTTAGATTGGATATTAGGAAAAACTTTTTCACTAAGAGGGTGGTGAAACACTGGAATGCGTTACCTAGGGAGGTGGTAGAATCTCCTTCCTTAGAGGTTTTTAAGGTCAGGCTTGACAAAGCCCTAGCTGGGATGATTTAACTGGGACTTGGTCCTGCTTTGAGCAGGGGGTTGGACTAGATGACCTTCTGGGGTCCCTTCCAACCCTGATATTCTATGATTCTATGATTCTATGATTTGTCTGTCAACAAAGCTGCATCTACACTGGGTGTTTGGAATAGTTATGTTGCTCAGGGGTGTGGTGAATTTAAATTCTGCTCTCAGTTACATTGCTGTACTTCTGGAACAACCCCCACTTTGGTTTAGGTGGAGCCCATCCTTCCTGTATTGGCTCCTCCTATCCCCAAAATTTCCCCAGTTCCTAATAAATCTAAACCCCTCCTCTCTACACCATTGTCTCATCCACGCATTGAGACTCTGAAGCTCTGCCTGCCTACCTGGCCCTGCACGTGGAACCGGAAGCATTTTTGAGAATGCCACCTTAGAGGTCCTGGATTTCAGTCTCTTTCCTATCAGCCTAAATTTGGCCTTCAGGACGTCTCTCCTACCCTTCCCTATGTCATTGGCACCTACATGTACCATGACCACCGGCTCCTCCCCAGCACTACACATATGTTGTCAGGGTTCCCTCCCCACTCTGAACTCTAGGGTATAGATGTGGGGACCTACATGAAAGACCCCCTAAGCTTATTTCTACCAGCTTAGGTTAAAACTTCTCCAAGGCACAAATTCTTTGCCCTTGGAAGGTACGCTGCCACCACCAAGTGATTTAACAAAGAATCAGGGAAAGGACCACTTGGACCACCTATTCCTCCAAAATATCCCCCCAAACCCTAACACCCCCTTTCCTGGGGAGTCTTGACAATAATATCCTAACCAATTGGTTACAAAGTGATCACATACCCAAACCCCTGGGTCTTAGGACAATAGATCAGTCAGGTTCTTTAAAAGAAGGATTTTATTTAAAAAAAAAAGGTAACAATCATCTCTGTAAAATTAGGATGGAAAATAACTTTACAGGGTAACAAAAGATTAAAAAAACACAGCAAAACTTCCTCTAGGCTTAGTTTTAAAGTTACAAAAAACAGGAATAAACCTCCCTCCAACAAAGGAAAAATTCACAAGCAGTACAAAAGATAATCTAACATGCCTTGCCTGACTAATTTATAATTTTTGTAATATGAGAGATTTTTCGGATGGTTTATAGGAGAAGGAGTTTTCTGACCTGATGCTTCTCTGCCTCCCAAGAGAACACACACAACAAAGCTTCCCCCTCCCCACCAAGATTTGAAAGTATCTTCTTTCCCCATTGGTCCTTTCGGTCAGGTGCCAACCAGGTTATTTGAGCTTCTTAACCCCTTACAGGTAAGGAGAAATTCTAGGCTACCCTTGGTTGTATGGTTATGACATAAGTCGATCTAAATGCCTCGAGAGATCCACATCTAGATAGATCTCTGAAGTTGAGATCCATTAAGAATCCATTGTGTTCCTTCTGTGAAGCACAAACCTGTGCTATCAACCCTGGGCCCTTCCAAAGAAGAATGAGTAGAAAACTTCTCTCTGATGCGGTTTATTCTCATGTAGGGAAGAATAGTGCTGATGATCGTCTCTTCATAACATCACAACTGGTGGCTGCGGAGATTATTTATGATGACATCAGGTGGGAATGAGCACAGGAAGGTAATGCCCTAATCACCAAAGACTATCTTTCCATTCAAACTGCATGTTTTTTTCTGAAGAGCAGTTGACCTGCTATCTGTCTCATGTCTTTATATGACCTCTACCACCATAGTATCTTGACACCTCACAATCTTTAATATACTTTTCCTCATAACACCTCATTGAGAAAGGGAAGTGTTATTATCCACATGATACATATGGGGAAACTCAGAAACAGAGAAGCTGAGCGACTTGTGCTAGTCACACAGGAAGTCTGTGGCAGAGCAGGGAATTGAAGCTAGGACTCCAAAGACTGAGGTTAGTGTCCTAACCACTAGACTATCCTTCCTCTCTTTGGGCCTTCTTATTTTCTACCTATAGTGATAAGGCACCAGCCACATGTGGAGGCAGAAGAGAGCCTATACCTGCAGAAGGGGTACGTTTTGCCTCTGCAGGGAAGAAAAATAAAGAACATATAAGATAAAGGATCAGAATGGTTTCTCATTACATTTTAAGAAGTGTTTTCCATGAACTGTCAGAATAGCATTAAAGGCTTGTTTTTAAAAACAAACCAATATAGCTTCTTCAAATACTCATGCATTAATATCAGTCCTCTTACATGTGTCAGAAAAGCTAATGTCATATCAGCAGGGGAGTTTCAAACAAAGCCTTGAATAAAACAACATCTTGAATAAATTGACTTTTAAAGGTATTTTTGAAAACTCACATCAGACTTCCTGTCAAACAACAACATACCTGGTATTTATCTTTCACTCGAATGTTTTAGTAGTAGAAATAAAGCAGCCAAAGGGGCCAAAGCTGGACTGGGGGCAGAGCGGAGCTATGGAGTGGCTGGAGCTTGGCTAGTGGTAGAGTGGGGCTGCAGCTGGGGCTTGAGCTGGAGCACGGGGTGGGGTGGAGCTGTGGCTGGGGCTGCTGGCCCGAGCCCGCCACGTGCCCCCCTGAACGTTCCTCTGCAACCCCCTAGGGACCACTGCCCTAAGTGCTATAAATTAATTTCTCTCAAAGGGTATTTACATATTTAATATACTTTGGGATGCTTTATTTTGTTTTTTATAGTATGCATTACAGTATAGAAATACTACACTATATATAATGCATACTTATTTACCATGACTCAGTGACTGTTAAAATCATGGTCTCAGAAATTATGGTGATGAGCAGGATATGAATGCCCTTCTAGGTAAATAGACCCATTGATGTCCTTCTGCAATACAGAATAGTGGGAAACTCATCCGACAGCAGTTGAAAAGAAACTGAGCTGCATCGGGACCAGCATTACATTGTCACAGGCTGAGGCCAAACATACCTGAGCCAAAGAAAGTTTTTCAAGTGACACCACTGAGAGTCTGTAAGGGAAAGGCTGAGAAACAGATTCAAATGTTCTGCTGGTACTCTCACTCCGGGGAAAGTTATCATACAATGTGACAGTAAAACACTCTATGAATGAATGACTAAGCCTGCTGCTAACTTCAGCATCCATTGCCTTCTGGCAGTTGAGAGTATTTTTACACACTCAGCACTTCTCAGGCTCGGATTATATAGTTACATTGTGGAACTCCTAATAAAGTCGCCGAGGCCAACATTTTCAGATTTGGGTGCTTAAAGTTAGGAACCAACCCCCATATTTTGATACTTTAATAAATGGCCTGATTTTAAGAGGGGCTGAACACTCTCATTTCCCATTGGCTTCATGGTTGCGAAAGTTTTGTTTAATTATTTTTGCGTGATCCAAAGTTGAAAATACGTTGAATGTTCATAAGGATAATTTCTGGTTATTGTTTTCTATGAATTCACAACATATGTAAGCCAATTTCCCATCTCCTAATGTAGTCACAATATCTGTTGAATCTTTGGAAAAAGATTCCTCAAATATGTATTTTGAGTATTAATTTGGTATTATTTGCTCTGAATGTAATCCCAATTATTTTAAGTAGAAAACGCCAATAGATAGCATGCTGGGATGCTATTAATTTATCCTGTCTCTTATTTCTAACCTCAAGTTTTATTTTTCATTCTCTTTTTTTCCCCCTGAATAAAGTCGTGAACTTTTAAACTTGGAAAGTCTCATAGAGTATTTTAAAAAAATGACAGTTAAACAAAATTGCCAATAGAAACATATATCTGAAAGTCATTCACGCTCTGGCATGCAAAGTCCCACAGCATAAGGGTTATTTTTTATTGTTCCTTTTTTATTTCTACATTTGACAGATTATGTTCATGGAAACTAGCCCTACTGGCTGGGTTACAGGCAGGCCGTGTTTTCCATCATTGGCACATACTGAAATAAATCACTGGGGAGTAGCACAGGACCGAGCTGCTGGTTTCTGATATGCTGCAAGTCAGAAAAAGATTGGTAGCTCTGAGTAATCATTCTTGTAAGTGGCCTACACTAGAGCCTTCCAAATTACTTTATAATACAATTATCTAGGAGGGTATGTTCACCACTGACCAAAAGTATAGATGTACTAAGGATGTTCTTAAGGCATGTTAACTGATGAGGGTCTTCATGGATAAAATTTACTCTACCGATGTGAAGCTTGAGTATTGTGCCTGTATGTGGGCTGATGGAGGAAGATAAAATTCATTCTGTTTAGGTCCATCAGTGGGTATTAGCTAGGGTGGGCAGGGATGGTGTCCCTAGCTCTGTTTGCCATAAGCTGGGAATGGGTGACGGATGGATCACTTGATGATTACCTGTTCTGTTCATTCCCTCTGGGGCATCTGGCATTGGCCACTGTCAAAAGACAGGATAATGGGCTAGATGGACCTTTGGTCTGACCCAATATGGCCGGTCTTATGTTTCTCCTCACCCCAGGAACTCCTCTGAATAGAGTATTGTTCTGTGGAAGTAGCATGGGGTACTGGGACCATCTTATCCATGTAAATACAGACCTGTGGATTCATCTCTGACCCAATTTCATATCACCCCCAGCCTGTTATCAAAGTGCCTTTCTGTGCCAGATCCATGTAGATTGGTACAGAGGCTGGTACTGTGACATGCGGCAGACAGGACAAGGATGTCTTTAACACCTGCTCTGCCCACCACACACACAGCTTGTCCTTCTTTATGTCTATGACTGCAAGAAGCTTTGCTACCTACCGTGACGGGTTCAGTCACAGAGACCCCCTTAGGACTGTCACCTGATGGGCTGAAGTTACCTCTGAGCCCATTTTCCCTGCCAGCTTGGGACTCCAGAACCTTGCCTTGCTGAGCCAGACATGCTAGCCTGCTGCAACACAGACCCATGGTCTGGACCATGCCCCCAAAGTTGCAGTCTTTAAGTGAAAACAGCTCAACAAGTTACTTGCCTCCAGCACCCAGACACCCAGCTCCAATGGGATCCAAACCCCAAATTAATACATTTTACTGTGTATTAAGCTTATAAACGGTAAACTCATAAATTGCCCTCTATAACACTGATCAAGAGATATGCACAGCTGTTTGCTCCCCCAGGTATTAATCACTTACTCTGGGTTCATTAATAAAGTGATTTTATTAAGTATGAAAAGTAGGATTTAAGTGGTTTCAAGTAATAACAGACAGAACACAGTAAGTCACCAAGTAAAATAAAGCAAAAACACGCAAGTCTAAGCCTAATATATTAAGAAACTGATTATAGGTAAAATCTCACCCTCAGAGATGTTCCAATAAGCTTCTTTCAGAGACTAGATTCCTTCCTAGTTTGGGCCTAATCCTTTCCCCTGGTACAGTCCCAGCAGACATCTTAGGTGGAAAGCAGGGATGTTCTCATGACTGGAAGCCCCCCTTTGTTCTGTTCCACCCCCTTTTATAGCTTTGGCACAAGGCGGGAATCTTTTGTCTCTTTGTCCCTCCTTCTAAATGGAGAAGTACCAGATTTAAGATGGATTCCAGTATCATGTGACATGGTCACATGTCACTATAAGATCACATTCTTCATTATCCAGAGGCTGGCCCACACATAGACAGGAAGGCTTGCAGGTAAACAAACCCATTCACAACCAATTGTCCTAGTCAATGGGAGCCATCAAGATCCTAAGCCATCATTAATGGCCCACACTTTGCACAATTAAAATAGGACCTCAGAGTTATACTTCATATTTCTAGCTTTAGATACAAGAATGATACATACATACAAATAGGAGGAATATGTTCAATAGGTTATAATCTTTGTTATAAGAAAAGGAGTACTTGTGGCACCTTAGAGACTAACAAATTTATTAGAGCATAAGCTTTCGTGAGCTACAGCTCACTTCAAGTGAGCTGTAGCTCACGAAAGCTTATGCTCTAATAAATTTGTTAGTCTCTAAGGTGCCACAAGTACTCCTTTTCTTTTTGCGAATACAGACTAACACGGCTGCTACTCTGAAACCTGGAATCTTTGTTATGATACCTTACAAGAAACCTTTTCATGAAGCATATTCCAGTTACATTATATTCACATTCATAAGCATATTTTTATAAAACATATGAAGTGCAATGTCACAGCTATCTCTTACCTACACATGTTTTGTTCCTGACAAAAGAGACCATCAGCCTGGAGAAGGTTATGCAGGGACTCTTATTTTCCACTCACTCTGCTTTCTTAGTTTAGTGAGTCTCACGTTTGGGTCAAGGCCTCATACGCAATCTTCTTGTGAGGTTTCCGAGCTCTAGACTCTGCCAATGAGTCACAAACCACCTTCTCTCAAGCACCACTCTTTTGATCAGTTTCCAGGTTCTAAGTTGCCTTGGAGGCCTTTCAAGCAGAAGATACCTATTATGTGATTTCTTTGTTGTTTAAAAAAATCTTGTGAGGATGCTAATTTTCCTTCCGTATTACCAGCCTTACAAACCACCTCTCACATGGCAATATGAATAGCAAGGCTAAATCCTTGGACTGCTTAAACAGACTCATAAGGGCCTAATGCAACAGCAATAATACTTTCCTGCTGTGCCAGGTACCAAAGTAGCAAGAAACCGTCGCAGCACTTGTGTGCGATGGAGGGCACACCCGTGGTGGTTTGCCACAGAACACAGAGAGAGGAAAATGGACAAGTCGCCCATAAATGATGGGGTAGCCAGGAGGTCCTTGTACTACCACACAGATCAGGAGCAGCAACCAGGGAGCTATTTGAATGAGCTTTCCACTTCCCAGCAGCTCCACAGCTACCTACCACAGAGATAGAGGTTTGGGGATGGAGTAGGTATATCAAACTGGTCTGCTTAGGAGACAGCATTCATTCTACTCTTGCTGTGGTTCTGAAAGCCAGGGATCCTTTCATCTGGAATAGCCTCTTCTTAGGTTTAGTGGGAGGGAGGGAGGGGAGCGATTTGGACTACACACTGTAGGAAATCGTACTGTTAATACACTGATATGTGGCATAAAAACCAGCACAAAATCCAGCAGCTGTTATCTAGAGAGTTTTAGTCTACAAGGAATTCATCCTAAAAGAAGGAGGAGAGACAATGAGGAAGGGTAGATCTATAGATAACTATTGGGAGTGGATGCTGTGGTCAGTTTCTAATTAGCAGCGTTATTCTTTTTTTTTTTACTTCAGCACATGTTTTGACTGCGATTTGTCTGGGAACCCTCCTGTGACGGTGTCTTTGGGCAAGTATCGACCTAACTTAATCCGTGAAAGCATCAAGCGTAAGCCAGGAAGGAGTTATTTTAATATGCCAGTGCCTGGGCAGTTGATCACCTGCAGTATGGTGCCTGTGCAAACTCTTACTAACACTTTTGGAGTTCCCCCTCCCTCACCAGAATCAGCAATAAGCGGAAGCATCTTAGTAGGTGCCGCATACAGACTTTGCATTAGCCTCAGAGCTTCCTCAGCTTTGTTTTTATGGTTGATGATGTTGCAGGAGCAGCAGTGATCTGTATGCTCTGTATGACTATGCCATGTATAACCTGTATGCTCAAAAGGTCTGTTACACTTCTCCCCTCCCTCCCATTTGTCTCCTCTCCCTCTTTGAAAACCTGGGAAGTGGCTTCCCCCCCGGAATGCTTGTGTGATGAATGGGCTGGTTGAACAGCTGGAAGATCAGAAGAGCTCCCAGGTAGACAAGGTGTCTGGGACTCTAATTAGGCAGCGATCACACACCCAATGCATGGACACTGCCTGGACACTGCCCGAGGAGGACTGTGACCAACCAGACACAGCTGAGTCATCTCTAGTCACAGGCCATGAAGAGCAGGTCCTTAAAAGGAGAAGGGGCCATGTGCTCAGGAGCACACTCACAAGCTTGTTCCTCCTGTGAAGGCCCTTCGCCTGGATCGCCTGGCCAGTGGTCCGCTGCGTTGCATTCCGTCGTGCCTCAGGAAGACTTACCTCCATCACACCATCCATCTCCGCACTGTGGGACACTTACCTGGAAGGATCCTGACATCTCCAGTCCTGTGCGTGTCCTGGGATCGTGAGTATGCGAGTGAGAGTGTGACCCCCCCACACACTTCTTTTGAGCTTAGCTATCTGAATAATAAACGTGCTGCTTTCTGCCAAACTCTGGTGGGTCATTAGCCCTCCCTAAGCTTACTAGCTGGCCCAATTTCGGGTCACGTGATTTGTCCCATTTATAAGGCAGACTGACTGATTTCTCATTATGCAGAATGTCACTGAAAATTGAAATTATTAATAATAACATACAGTCTTTTTCTATTAAGTAGGCACCTGGCTGTGATTTACAGCATTTTTGATACCTTTTAAAAACATTCTTTAAATATGTTTAGAGAGCAAAAGGGGATAGAAGCTGAAAATGGAAACATCAATATATTTGAGGATCATCCATTTTCTCGATGGTGACAGGTATGCTAGAAATATCTAGAGATAAAGAGATTTTTTTAAGGTTTGCTGTTTTTTTTTGTTCTGCTTCATTGGAATGATGTTACATTCCTGTAGCTTAACAGAAAACCTGGAAATAAAATTAAAAATGCCATAATATTTGACATTTGAAGTTCGCCATTAGAAACAGAGTTTAAGCCTATGTGCTTTTTTAATGACACTACTTATTCAATCACGTTAGCGGTCTCTTGGAAGGAAGTCCTGATTTGTTTAACTCTAGTAAGCTTAGATAAGAAAGGTAAATAATATGTCTATCATATGTAAAGGGACTTCACTCCAAAGTAAGTTTGACATTGGCCAATAATCATTCTAACATTTTTGTGGCTTTAGCAGCTTTGGATTGTGTTGAATGGCACAATGGGAAGGAAGCGAGAAGGAACACCCAGTTATTGCTTTAGCCTATCCAAAAAGAATTATTAGCAAGGACAGGCAAAATTCTGACTAAATGCAAACAGATGTGCTGCAAAGTGTTCCATTTAGATTTTAGTGGTTTACTGCAGAACGCTAGGAAGTGGCCACAACGTGTAGCAGTAGGAGTGGTGTTCTTAGTGGAAGATGGCTGAGTGTATTAGAAATCATCTTCTTAGTGTTTCATGTGCAGTTATTCTACTGTGATATGTAACACTGTATCACATTTAAGAATCAAGTGTATCACATTTAAGAATCACTTGATATTTCTGGCTTCTGACAAGTAAATATCTTGAATACTCCTGACAACTTGCATATTTGCATATGTTTTCATGGGGGAGCAAGAGACCTGGGTTCCACTGACCAATTGTGTGACCCACTTATTTTGGATGCCCAACAAAAGATAGCTAGGACCCAATTTTCAAAGATTCTGAGCACCCACAACTCAAATTGTAGTCAAGGGGAGCTGCAGGTGTTCACCACCTCAGAGAATCAGTCTATCCATGTCTCAAGTTGTGTGTCTAAAAACTGACTTGCTATGTGATCTTGGGCAAGTCATTTCACCATTCTCTTTCTCCTCCTAGCTCTCATCTAAGACTGGAAGCTCTTTGGGGCTGTCTCTTATTAGGGGTCTGTACAATGCCTAGCACAATGAGGCCCTGATTTGGGTGGGACCTCAAAATGTAAAATAAGAATTTACTTTCCCACCTTGGCACATATGGCTAAAACAGATACATGTTTGAATTAAACAGTAAAAAAATAGAGTAACAGTATGTATGTTGTTGGTAGCATTTGGCAGGATGATCACAGATATGATTGCTAGACACTAAAAATAAGGTAAAATAACATTCTAGTAGCTGAATAATGATTTCTAGAAAAGAGAAGTATTTCTTATTGACAATTAGTTTAGCGTTTCAGTCCGGATCCAAAGCCCACTGAAATCTTTCCCTTGATTTTTGGATTAAGTCCTATTGAGGGTCAATGTTAATTTGCAAGTATCTAAGGTATACTGTATGAAACCTAAAAAGAAAAGGAGTACTTGTGGCACCTTAGAGACTAACAAATTTATTAGAGCATAAACTTTCGTGAGCTACAGCTCACTTCATCGGATGCATCCGATGAAGTGAGCTGTAGCTCATGAAAGCTTATGCTCTAATAAATTTGTTAGTCTTTAAGGTGCCACAAGTACTCCTTTTCTTTTTGCGAATACAGACTAACACGGCTGCTACTCTGAAACCTGTATGAAACCTGTCATAGTGTGTACACTTTGTGATACCAGCTACCATAACATGTAATGGCTTCTTTTAAAAAATCTATACCAAATATTTTGAAGAAAATGTACATGAAATACCGTAAATGCAATCATAAAACCCGGGAAGGTATACACAATAAAGAAAACTATAGTATTCACTAAAATAATAGTAGAATTAAATTAGACACTGGTTACAAAGGAAAATAAGCAGAAGGAAGAGCAAGAACAAAGAAAGAAGAGGTGGGTACTCCAACATAAGATTCTCTGCTGCAATCCAGGTCCTTTGCACTACTCTAACAGTACAAAGGGTCTGGGAAGCAACTGGGTCTTTCCAAAGGGGAGTCCCCAGAGGGCACTGAAGACAGTATAGCCAACTCCTATTCCCTCCATCTCATACCTGTGGCATAAGTGGGGATGCAGATGTGGGAGAGGTGTGTGGCCATAGAAATACTGTTCTCTGGCTATTCTCATTTGGGCGATGGCCCCAGGGGGGACACAGCAGCCAGCCAGCATGCCCTAAGATTGTTCAAAAGTACATCTGGGCTGGCACTGTTATGGAACCAGTCCCAGAATCAGGGAGCTAAAAACTGTGGCCTCTCTGCAGCACCCAGTGGTTATTGAGCCCAGCTAAGAAACTGGCCCAAAGATGTATGGGAGTGAGAGTAAATCATTTTAAAAAGCAGCTTGAGCAAATTCAACAGTGATGTAAATTTCACTGCCTGACTGTTGGATATAAGTGGAAAAGCAATGTACATTATGCTGATTTGAGGTTCCCTTGCAGATGAGGCAATCCAACAATTTAAGTGGGGCTGCTGGCATTACCAATATCAAGAGATCAAAAATCATGGGATTGCCCCCAAAATAATGACATTTTAAAAAAGCAGACAGTGTGTTTTTTAGGTCAGTCTCTTGATTTCTGAACTCCCCCTGCCCAGCCCCAGGGTGTGTGCATGTGACAATTAGTGGTGCCTACTCTCCCACATGTACTGGATAAGGTGATTTTGGCCCCTGCTGCAGGAACTCTCCTGCCTAGCAATTAATCCTGCCCCTCATCCCCCCATTAGTTCTGTCTTCACCCAACCCCTCCCTTCAGTTCAGCTCCCCCACAGTTCAGTCCCCCAGTCCCCATCATCACCACCCCATCAGTTCAGCCCCCGTAGCCCATCAGCCCTCCCCTCCTCATTTCAGCCACCCTGCAGCCCCCAGACTCACTTCTTCTCCTTAGGGTTCTTCACCCTCTCCAGTCCTAAGAGGGGATTGAAGTGGGGTCCCTTCTCCCACTTCCCAGGCTGGCAGGGGAGCAGCTGCCTGGGGCTGACAGCGGGAGCCTGGCCCTGATGCCCCATGCCTGGGCCTTGACAATGGGAGCCCTCGCCACCCTGCCTGGGGCTTAACAATGGGAGCCTACCACCACTCGTGTTGCCCTGAGCCCTAGGCAGATGACAGCAGGAGTCCCCCGCTGCCCTGTTGCCCCACACCCCACACGACAGACAATGGGAGCCCCAGGCGTGGTACATCTCCTGCTGTCAGGCACCCAAAGGTGAAGTTGACAGTGGGAGCCTGCATCATGCCCGGGATGGCTGACAGGATTTCTAAGTAAAATTAAGCCTCACATTCAGAACAGTCAAATGTCAGGATGTTCCTGGCAGACTAGGCTTCTACAAGGGCTCCTGTTTATAGACGTTTCAGCAAGGGAACAAAAACCCAATACCATGCGACTAGAGTGACCCCAGTCATGGAGTTGAAATATGAATGGCAAATGCTCAAACAGTAAATTCAGTGAATAGTTTTGGGCTGAAAATTTGTTCACACAAAGCATTAAATAAATTTGGATACTGAAGACATTCATATGAAACTCTGATTGTGGAAAAGAGCACTGATGACTACTTGTCAGGCATGAGTTTTTTGTCCCCCTCTCCCACACTTCTCTATAAGTGGGGGATGCAGATGATCAAGAAAGCTGGCCTGCTGCCAGCTTGGAAAGGGCTTCTCAGTCAGAGTCGCCAGTTCATGAAGGGCAGCGAAGAAAGCTCGCCAGTTTGGCAGATTGGCTGATGATAAAAGAACCACAATCAGGGACCCAGAGCCCAAAGCATGCTGAGTAAAATGGCATCTTTAACAAGATGTCTACAGGCAGTTTCCACAAGTGTTAGATTATTCTGATTTTTCTTGATGACTCAGTTTGATTTGAAAAATGTCACCAAGAGAGACTGCAATTAGTCATTCCAGACCAGAGTGGTAATCCTGTATGGTCACATTCTCTCCTACACTGTTGGCTGCTTTTTTCCCCTCAGCAGAGAGTCCCTCCAACTGAACAGTTTTGCACTGTATGTCTCTTGTTGCCCTTTGAGCGCTCTGTGATCTCCTCATCCCTATATTTACTGTATTCCAAACATCCCAAACGTTGAGGCAGGTGCACATCCCTCCCACTGAGCCTATTTTCACCAACCTAACCTCTATTCCCACAGAAACAGCAGTCGAAGGGCAGCTAGCTGTGGAGAGTTGGAACTCTCATTCCTCATTTTGAGTTGCTGTCTGACAGCTGCGACGAGAAAGTGCAGGTACCAAAAGGCTTGTAAAGGCTATAGCATTATATCTTTTAAATGATCATTCACTATTTTATAGAATTCACTCAAGTCCATGTGAGATCTGTTGCTTTATTAACTGCCTTTGAATCAGCATTTAAAGCATCTGTTATAGCCTGACCAGCACAGGTGGTATTGTCATTCATATAACTCTATATTAAAAGGCATTTTAGTTAGATAACTGCAAGTAAATGACTGTTTATTATACAGTAGAATTCACCTTTACAGCCGCCTCCTTCTCTCAGGTCCTTCAAGGGCACAGTGTCTGAGCCATCTTAATAAGGGCTATAAAATACAAATGCAAAACTTTAGCTTTATATTGATAATATCTTGTCACTTGGCCTCCTCACTGATCTTTTTTTTTCTTGGATCCACTACCTATTGTGTGGCAACACTCCAACAACCACAGCACCTGCAGGTTTGATCTGCTTCCATCGGAGTGTTGCTGGGCCCTCTGCCCTCATGGATGCCAATTTCCTTTTGAGTTAATCAAATGAGATTATGAGACCGCTGATCCCCCATTATTAGTGTGAGTGTAAAGTGCTCTGGAAATTCCTCCAGAAGAGGATTGCTTCCTTAGAAACCAGTGTGCTCACTCTTCAGCAAGAGATGGTCCCTTGACTATGTCTGTACAGTGCCTAGCACAATGAGATCTTGATCGTGACTGAGGCCAGCAGAAGTTACTCTAATACAAATAATAAATGTTACTGCCTAGAGAGCCATCTACATCTCAGTGTTTACAATGCTTATTTCTGTGACTCAGTGATCTCTGAGATTCATTTATCCCTTTTTGATCCTCCACTTCCTTCCCAAACATTCTAGAACTCAGCAGCTTATGCCTTATTATATTATCTGCTTTAGTCTACCAATATTATAAAACACTTATAAGAATAAAACTAGTCACTGAAACAGCCATGCTAAAATGACATTTAGAACAATGGCAGATTGGGTTGGACTCACACCCATACCATTGCTGACATTTTTCCCACCCCTGTGTAAACATAAAATTGGCCTGAGCTGCAAAGTTTGGTTCCAAACCACAGCTTCTCCCAAATGCAGGGAAACTTGGAGCAAGGCTTAAATTTGGCTCTTAGAGGGTCAAAGTGTGCCAGATCGTCAGCAGGTATAAACCAGCAGAGCATGATTTTAGTCGGTGTAACCACAGTAACTTACTTCAGCTGAGGTCTGGCCTATTTTGTGTTTGGCCTTAACATGAGTGCATACAAGCTGGTGAGGGTGCAGGGAACATTCCCCTCTCTTGAACCATCAAAAAAGGTGAGTCACTACTTAAGTCACTGTGTTCAGGCAATAACAGGGACTGCTCTGTCCTATTAACTGTGGGGACACAAATCATCCCAACAAAGGGTTATAAGGTGGGGATGCAATTCTATCCCCCTCATTTCTCTGCATGGGATCATGGAGCTCACTGGCTGCCATAGGGGAATAGGCTGCAAAGTCTGAAGGGGTGGTGCAACATGAACATTTCCCTTGGAGGCCAGGATGATGGGAAGGGATAGTAGTGCCCCTGAGGCACTCCTGGTGCTCCCACTGGGGCCATGCAACTCCATATTACCATAGGCCAGGGCCTTACAAGCAATCTGGACCAGAGGAAGGGGCATGTGAAGTTTCCAGTATAGATATCTAAATATAGTCCCCTTCCATGCAACACAGTTTGGTATCAAGCGAAAAAGGAAAAGAGCAAAAGACAGCTTGTTTTGTTGAACATGACCTGCCAAAAGAGAACTGTATCTTCTGAGAACCGCAGAGGACTAGCAGGGTATGACCCATTCCCTGCAATGGGTTAATCACTGTAGGCATGTACTCTACAATGATTCTCTGTTAATAGAAATACATGGCACATATCAAGTTGTCTATAATTCAGAGTGAGCAATTTGGAAGCATCTGTTGTTTTCACAACCAGAGACATTGCCTCGTAGTTTGCTCTGTGCTGCTTCTCAGTGAAACAGCACCATTGGGGTGAACACGTTTCTCCAAACTCCTAGGACAGTGGAAACCCTCATAAACACAACATTTGTCACCCCAGGGATCTGCAGTAATTATGGCATTACTTTCTTTTACATATCTCAAAGGGTTTTAACAAAGGAGGCAGGGGAGAGAGAGAATATATACAGTAATCTGCCTTTTACGGATGGCAAAATTGAGATGTAGGGAAGTTAACCCTCTACTGGTTCAAAGTCACATAGCAAAGCAGAGGAAGAGAAAAACAGAGAATATATTAGTCTTGCATCCAAACACTGCACTGTACTACCTCCATATTTTGTTTACAAAAAGAAAGCAGCTCTCTTTTTCTCTCCAATCTTATGGCAACAGAAGCTTATATTATGAGTCAGATCATATAGCTCGGGGTAATCAATAGGCAGACATGGTCCAAATCCGGACTGCGAGATGCTTTTGAACGGATCCCAAAATCTTTTTATTTACTTATTATCGTTATTATTATTTTTTTTAAATTATTTTCTATGAAGTCTGAACTTTGACTATACCTTGACCAAGAAATCTGGGCCTTGACAAAAAATAATACACTTCCCCTGCTGTAGCTGATCCAAACATGTAATTCCCATAACAGTCAATGGAGATTTTACTGGCAGAGACAGATCAGGGGCCCTTTTGATGCAGAGTAGTTGCATATGTGCTTGCTAATTTAATGTGTTTTTTAAAAAATGCATCATGAAGACCAAAGAGTTGTAATTCATTCACAAGGGCAGCTGCTTCTATGTTTACCTTTACTTGTATTCATACTACAACTCACTCACTCCTATCTGGGGGTCCATTTTTAATTTTTTTTAACAGCCTTAAAAATATGTTGAATATATTTATCTCATTCTGCTTTCCAGAGTGTGAGCCTGGTGCTGGAGGGTAGCCTACTTTCTCTCTGGATTTGTAAGAATTCTAGACTATATTATCCCAGATTAGGAGGGAGCATATGAGCAGAATTTAGCAACCCCCCCACAACAAAACAAAACAATTTCTGCTGAAAATCGTATCTAACCCGTATACCTAGCTGCAGATGTCTAGTTTCAGAATTCATCTGTTTTGTTGGTAATTTAAGAATTCAGCACAGAGGGGGTTTCTCCTTCGATTAATACTCTGTGACGGAAACATGACATTGAAAAGCAAATGAGCAGGACCAAAGTCCCTGAAACAGTAAGACACCCTTTGAAGAAATGCCACACAAAAGAGGCCATATTCCTATCTGTTTTATCTCCTTTGATTTCTGTGGAGTGACACCAAGGATCAGTTTTGCCCAGGAAGTAGGCATTATATGCAAACATGGATCTTATATAGTTATGCTCCTGATCATCAATCACACTAGCGCTAGAGGATTTCCAACCTCGCAAGACAGAAGGAAGAGATGCACTGTTTAGTGTTGAGTGCAAAGCCCATTGAAATTAATGGAAATAATTGAATTGATTTTAGTGTCAATAATGTCAATAATGTGCAGGTGCCTAATCCAACAAACATCTACTCTCTGAAGAAATCCTTCCTCAGTTGAGTAGTATTACTAAAATCAAACATCAGCAGGGGATGGCAGGGTTAGAGCACAGAATGGCTGAGGAATCCCTGTCTTCAGAAGAAGTGTATGCCTGTGTCACATAGTTTGAGACTGTCTGTATGTTGCGGTTCATGTGCACTTGGGACAGTGGAGCTTTGTGGAGTTTGAGTTTTCAGAACCTGTAGAAATAGTCTGAAGGGGGAGGTCACAAAACTAGCTTGATTTTCACAAATCTGTCAACTTTCCTCTAATTTAATCCCTCCCCCCAGTTTTTAATGGTGATTAAACCTAACACAAAGAACATGGTTTCCCCCTCTGCCCATCCCCACCAGCTAAATGGAAGTCTGTGCTAAGTGTTACAGATAGAAGAAAGATCCCCGCTCCTCCCACCACAAACACACCAAAAAAAGCTAGTGACCTACAAAGGGCTCAATTCTCCATTGTTTTAAGGCCCCTTTATGTGGCTCCAGTGATGTAAAAAAGCCTTAAAGGCAGCTGATCTCCAGACCTGAGAGATTACTCCCAGAATAAGGAGGTTTTCTGACCAACGCAGAGTGTAAAGGATGTGCCGGGACATTCTATGGATGGGACTGGGGGTTGGACCAAAGTCACTGCTCCTCAGCTAGGCCCAGCTGCCCACAGCTGTTGGGGCGCATGGCGAGCTCAAGCATTAGTTACAGGAGCATTTGCAGTAGAGCTGAGCTGGTTGCCCCAGCCAGGCTCAGAATACCAGGAAGTGCAAAGGTGCCTTAAGTCGACTTTGTCCCCCCAGCTCCTCCTGTGCTGATTGTATCTCAGTCAAAATTTGGCTCACAGTGTATACTATATATCCTTTTTTTTCATTAGTTTTTCTCTCTTCTCTTAGATGAGACCAGAAATGAAGGAGCTAAGTGGAATGGGAGCCCAACAGTGATATTCCTTTCCATGTCTGCAGAGCATAAACAGAACAACGTTGATCAGAGCTGGCAAGAGCAGCCATCAAGTCCACTAGATTAGAAAATGTATGGATCAAAGTGGCTTGATGAAATGGATCACAGGGGGAGTCTCCTCAACACTCAATATCACACAAAGTGGTGTTGTCTTAAGAACAGCTTCACAAAGGAATAATGCAAGAATGCGGCTGGTGTGCTGAGACCTGCCTATCATGCTGACCAACATTGTCTCATTGTTTCCTTTTGCTCCCCCGTCTGTTTGTATCCACCTGTTGTCTCTTGTCTTATATTTAGATTGCAAGCTCACTGGGTCAGGGAGCATCTTTTTGTTTTGTGTTTATATAGCACCTTGCACAAAGGTTTTTGGTCTATGACTAAAGCTCCTAGGTGCAGCAATAATACAAATAAATAAATAGTAATAAATCTCTACAGCTAATTGCTACCATTGTTATCATGAATGAAGCAATCTATAATAAAGTCATATCTGTACTGGGCAGATATTTGAGATCGTCATGGGGGAAAAAGCGCTTATGTATAAAAGGTGCTTGCAGAAAGTAAAACCTTGATTTTTTTAATACACACACACATACACACACACACACACACACACACACACAATTATTTTGGGGAAGTTATATGGCCTGTGTTATACATGAGATCAGACTAGATTATCACAATAGTCCTCTTTTGGAATCTATGGATAGTCTTAATAAAGAAGATTGGAACCATAAGGCTTCTCCTTATGTTGTGACAGATTTTATTAAAGATACTAATGGAATGGTACAGTCAAACCTAGCAATAACATGCCCTGTGATAACGCAAATTTGGATATAACACAATCATAAGTTGGCTCCCCTTTAAGGCCATAATACTGTTTGCGTTTTGCCAGAATACTTTTTTAAAGATATTTATTAAATAAACCGCGTTCTTCCGGTCTCATAGTACAAAGTGACTCGTGGCCATTGCAGGCCCATTGCACTTAGTTCTCGGGTTGTACATGTGTATGGTTTTTGCCTATGAACTTGTAATTAATTTCCTATATTTTTAAAAATATTTTACTGTTATAGATATGCCAGTTCTTGCAAATGCAAGTCATTTTCTGCCCAAGAGAAATAGTATGCCCTGGATCAACTAAAGAAGGGCAAACAACAAACTCAGCTTGCTAGAGATCTGGGAATTAGCGAGTCCACGCTGCGAGGGTGGAAAAAAGAAGAAAAGCTCCTGCATTCTTGAAGAGGAAACTGGTTTACAGTGTAAAAAGGTCAAGTTTGCTAATGACAAAAGCCTAGATTCAGCCTTGTACCAATGGTTTGTCCAGGCTCGCTCAGAAGGAGTTCCCATTTCTGGCCCTATTCTGAAAGCTCAAGCAGAGAAATTTGACCGCCTTATCAATGGAAATGAATCCAAATTTAAGGTGAGTAACGGCTGGCTGGACAGATTCAAGAAAAGGCACACTATAAGACAAGTTCTTGGGTCTGGAGAAATCCGCTCAGCTGATAAAGAGGCTGCCGATTCCTACCTAATTGAGCTTAAAAAGTTGCTGGAGGAAGGTTGCTACACAGCCGATCAAGTTTACAACTGCAACAAGACTGGTTTATGCTTTAAAATGTTACCTGATCGCACCCTCGCAACCAGAACTGATAGTCACAAATGAGAAGTCTTTAAGCAGAGGAAGGACCGAGTCACTCTCTTGTTTTGCATCAACAAGTATGGCAGCCACAAAGTCAGACCTCTGATGATAGGAAAAGCGAGGTCTCCCAGATGTTTTCATCATGTTAATATGAAGGCCCTTCCCTTTGGATACATCAACAGCAAGAATGCATGGATGAATAGCAACATATTTGAAGACTGGTTCCATAAAACTTTCATGCCAGCCATTCAGGTTCACTTGTGAAAACTCAAGCAGGAGCAAAATGCTCTCCTTCTGCTGGATAATTGCCCTCTTCACCCCATAGCAGAAAATCTTGTCAGTCGTGACCGCAAAATTAAAGTCTCTTATCTCCCGAAGAACACTACATCAGAAATCCAGCCACTGGACCAAGGCATCATATCAGTATTTAAGCAAAACTATCATCGTGAAATGATCAAGTGGATGGTAGTGGATAACAACTCCTCCGTCAACACATCACTGGCGTCACTCAACTTGAAAGAAGTCTGTCACCTCAATGGGAAAGCCTGGGATGCTATCTCTGCAGGTTGCATTGAACGATGCTGGATAAAGGGTCTTGGTCCAACTTTTCTGTCATCTACACACGATGATGGTAATGACGATGAGCCTGAATTTACAAGATTCATTGAAGACGATGTACGTTTAGCCGAAGAAGCACTCAGAGAATATAGCACAGTCATTATGATAGCCTCAACTGGTTTTCAGCAGATGACATCTGCCCCATATATGAACACATCTCAGATGATGACATTGTTGCAAATGTCAGCAGGAAGAATGAAGATGCACCACCAGAGCCCGAAAGCAAGGGCGCTAATGATGACGAAGATGATGATGGCACCTCAACTCCCCCACCAAAAGTGTCTGAGGCAGGAAAGCACCTAGAAGCCAGTTTGAGGTGGATGGAAACTCAAGACATGGACAGTGTCAAAATCCTCCAACTCAGAAGCATTCTTGACTTTGCTAGAACCCAACAGTCAGCAGCAAATAAGCAGACCACATTCGATAGTTTGTTTAAGAAGTGATGAAATTTAAAATTATGGAGTCATGCAACCAGATTGATTTTGCACTCTGCACAATGATTAGTATAATCAATTTCACATGTTTCTTTCTTGTACATGTATTAAATTACTACTTTTGTGTTTAAAACACGCTGGGATAACCATTGTTCTTTTTACAAGACTTAAACCGACCGGCTTGAAATGGTAAATTTTCGTAATCCCACTATAAAGCGAGCCCGCATTTATCCCGATTGAATTTTTTGGACTCCAATTATTGTGTTATAGCGGGATTTCACTGTACAAGTGCCTCTGTTAGTGATACCTCAATAGAAGGAAGTCAGGAATGAAAGAACTCATGAATCATCTCATTAGTCCCATGTGCTATAGAAGGATTGTGCTGTTGTATGTAATTCAGAGCCACATCAACACCAGTAAATGAAAGTGAATTGTATCATAAGGTTTTCAGCTTTCTAACATAGCTCAACCAAAGAACTTTTCTTAAACACAACAGAAAAACATGTTACAGCCACCATTTGCAATCTGACACCATACACAAAACCAAGACACACCAACCCAAAACCAAGAACAGACCTACAAACAACGTCACTTATGAAAGTCACATCAACCTTATTATTCATCACAAAAACATGAACATATCACTAGTGAACATAGGCGGAGTTCAAAGATGTCTGTTTGCTGTTCAGGGTGAGGGTGAAAAATATATGAGCTATGGATGGGGGAAGGGAAATATTAGAATGGAGCATACATAATGTGTTGGATGATTTTGATTAATAGGTTTTTAAGGCCAGAAGGGACCATTAGATCATCTAGTCTGAGATCCTGTACATCACAGGCCATAGAATCTGAGCTCTTTAAGTCTTGCATTGTAGCCCTTTGTTCTGGGCCAAGGTGTTCGAAGCACCACAGGCCTGGCAGGAGTACTCTGAAAAAACGAGGCTTACACACAGCTGTGAGTTATTGGCTTTACTGAAGGTTAGTGACACACCCACAATGGGGACTCCAAGAATTGTAGTCACGGAGGCGAGGAATCCAGCACACTGGAGCTCTGCCTGGGACGGAGTCCAGCGGAGGGGCAGATGGCCAGCATTAATAAGCACTACACAAAAACTGCTTATGAATATAGAATATATACTATATATTAGGTACTTTCCAAAAGGGGTTTTCTGCTACCTGGCAAAGGGCCACGCAAAGCAGTTGTAACCGGCCGATGGCCGGTTCTAGCTGGGTTTCTATGTCCTACAATAACCTATCAGCACGAGAAAGCTGAAGTTCCCTAGCTAGGCCGTAACAAAGTCTTCCGCAGTCCCTTACACTCCTCCCCTCGCTTTCTCGAGCAACGTCAAAGACCATGCGGATACATTGCGGAGGAGAGACCGCACACAGCACTGGGAGACTAGGCCATGGCCACAAAGGCATCAAAAATACAAGCCAAGGAGGCAAATAAGGCCAATAAGTAGGCCTTGGACAAGATGGGCGGCCCAATCCCGTAACGTGGAGAGCCAGGACCAAAGCCAGGCGTCCCCTTGCTGTTGGCGGATCCCTTCCACCAACTGATGGAGGTGTTGTAAATCGGCTTCAACGGAGAGCCCGGCATCCGTTACATTAAAGCAACACAAGCCAGCAAACTCCTGGCATGGGTGGCCATGTTGGAGTAGCAAATAATCAGTAGCTAGCCTATTTTGCAGCATTCCCTGGCGTACCTCGCACAACTCATGTGAAAGGAGTGCGAGGACTGTAGAGGTCAGGTTGATGGCTTTCACGACAGTGCACACAAGGTGTTCCACCATATGATAATTATGAACCACCAACCCAAGAATGTCAATCAACGAAAAAGCAAGGGCCGCAGCCTCAGCCTCGGAAAATAAGGTTACATCAGCTCTACAGGTGGAGTCAAGAGGGATGGTGTCTCTCCGGTGGTGGGCAGGGACGTGTGAAGGATGTGGAAAAATGAGGGGGGCCACACGACCAAGGGCACAGAGGCCCCCTGAACTATTGGCTGGGATGTAGGTGTAAGCGGTCCTGCCACATAAGAGAAACCATCCTGTGGGCAATTTCATATGCCCGTATGCAAATGAAACATCAGTACTTTCATCACAGATTAAGTCCACATTGGTATGATTTGCCCCAACGTGCCTGGCATTTACAAAGAACACACATGAGAAGGCAACAGTTACATTGGCAAGATGAAATGAATACATAGACGCGTCTAGATTGTATTGGGCGGGACCCAAGGCATACAGATCCGTATATGCAATAGTTTTGTCAGTTGTCTTTAGTAAGGAATAGTGCTGGACAAAGGTCAGTGCCATGCAGACGCCGATGAAACAGGTTTCCATCACGGCACCCATGGCATACGTACGCGGTAAACAAAACGACGTCACATTAACAGCACTTTGGGCTAACACCAACCAGGCATTCACGGAGGAGGTGACAGCTCCTTCAGCGGTGAGGCTCATAAGGAGCACCACGACAAATGGGAGAATGAGACCATGTGGGGATAGTCTTCCCCTTCCAGGAGTATGTATGCCCATTCTTCCCCCGTGGTGAGGACTACAGCGACTTGCAATTCCTGCTGCGGTACCATCCACTGCACGTTAGCCAATACATGCCACTCAGTCTCGCTCGGGGCGCAGGTTTCTAGACCTACGGGAGGTAAAGGAAACAGGTTACACAGGGCCTCCCCTCGCTCCCATTGCAATTGCTCTGTTGCAACATTAGTGCAAGAGTGGGTGCCCAACAAGCGGTCCGAACTTAACCAATACGGGGGATAAAATTGTAAGCCTGAAGCCAACGGTGTGATAAAAAATAAGCATGGTGGCTCACATTGGAGCTGCGACTGGGCGGGCCGGTGGTTCACCTCCTGTCTGGGCTGTAGGGTATAAGCGTGTGGCACATACAAGGTAACTAAGCCTTGTGCAGGGTCAATCACACCTGGCGCCTGCATGAGATTTACCTGTATGTGGGCAGGTACGGCCGGGGGAAAGACCAGATGCTGGAAGGGCATTTGGCCACCCAGTGAGCGATTGTTGAGTAGCCAGACAGCCTGTTCCAGCACCCCAGACCACACGCAGAGAGTATGGGTGGGAGTGAGGCGACAGATCTGATCCTTCAAGAGCCCGTTCAGGCGCTCAATAAGGCCGCTCGCTGTAGGTGTATACGGAAGATGGTAGTGCCAGTCCACTGCTACGTCTGCGGCCCAGGTCCGTACGGTCTGGGCTGTAAAGTGGGTTCCCTGATTGCTCTGTAGAGTGCGTGGAGTTCCGTAGTGGGAGCACAGTTGCTGTAGCGCAGCCCACGTAGTGACTGCGGCCGTGGTGGCGCTGGGATATACAAACAACAGGCCAGTATAGTTATCCACAGCTGTAAAGGCATACTGCCAGCGTCGCTCTTGAGGCAAGGGGCCAATATAGTCCACTTGCCAATCCTGACAGGGACCTGCAGCCTGAGAAATTCTGCTGGTCGGTCCCGGGAGGGCAATGGGCGCCAAGCGGGAGCAAACAGGACAACTGGCACGAACCGTTCAACAGGCCACCAAGGGTAGGGAGGTGCCTTGGAGGAGGGCCATGATTTGCATTGCTCGGGCTCCTCGATGGCCTCCCTCCACATGGTACCGTTCCGCCAGCTGCAAGACCTCCCCCCGCGCCATGGCATTGGCCACCGCATTCCAGTGAGCCTTGGAGGTTTTAGCCTTTGTGTGGGCATCTACATGTTGCACGGCCAGAGAGGCCCATTGGGCATAGCGCAGGAGTTGCTGCCAGAGCGCCACTCCCCACAGGGGTTGGCCTGTGAGTTCCCAACCCTTCGCCTCCCACGCCATTATCCAGGTCCGGAGGCCCTTGTATAATACCCAGCTGTCTGTATATAGGTAAACCCGCGGTGGGGCGCCCTTGATTGCTAGGGTGGCGGCCCGCAATTCAGCCCACTGGCTGGAGCCGGCCGTTCCCCAAGCCATTGCCACGACATCTGTATAGGGGGCATAGGCTATGGCCCACCATTGCCGGGCTCCCTGCGCTGTATAGGAGGCTGACCTGTCCGTGAACCATGCATATTCCTGCTCCTCGATGGACAACTGGTCTACCAAGGGGGCCTCCTCTATTGGAGAGGCAGGCACGGGGTCTTCCATTGGGGGCAGCTCCTCCGTGAGAGAAAGCACATGCTTAAACGTGGCGGCTCCCAGTAACAGGGCATGTGGGGTAGAAAGGGAGGGCCGGCCCAGCAGCATGCGCTGTTGCAAGTAATGCTTCCACTTAAAGTGGGTTGCGATCTGTGCAACCCCTGTCTGTGTTTGGGCTGATTCTGCCCGTACCCAGTGCCCCAGGGGAATGAGCATGTGCACGATGACCGGGGTGGGGCCCGTTGTGTGCTCGGTATCCTGCAACACCCAGAGCACTGCCAGGATCTGCTTTTCCAGGGGGGTTGTATCCGGGTTCAGCCCCCTTCAATGTACAGGACCAGAACCAGATCGGTTCCTTTTGCTGGGCCCCTACCTGCTGCCATAGCCCCCAAGAGGCCACGTCCGCTACTGTGGTGACCTCGAGCTCGAAGGGGACCCCAGGCTGTGGAGCGTGGAGCCGAGCATGAGTGAGCAGGGCCTCTTTACACAGGTCAAAGGCAATTTGATGGCCCTGCTTCCGTTGCCAGGGTGCCGCCTTTCGTACAAAGGCCTGCAAAGGCTGCATGAGGAAGGCTAAATGGGGAATGAAGGCACGCCAGAACCCAAGTAGACCAAGGAAGGCTTGCAATTCTTTCTTCATCTGGGGTGGGGGATAACCCTGCACCATTTGTTGCACCTTCCGAGGAATTTGCCAGTCTGGTCCCGCCCACATAATACCCAGGTAGAGTACCGTCTGAGCGGAGCCCTGTATTTTCTGCGGGTTCAGAGTCCATCCGCGTGCCTCCAAGCCAGTAACGACTGCGTGTAATGCATCCGTCACCAGTTCACGGGAGGGGCCGGATACCATCACGTTGTTAATGTAATGATAACAACGGGTCGCGTCTGGCAGCTGTATTCGGGCAAGGTCGGCACTCACCAACTGGTGGCAAATAGTTGGGGAGTGCTTCCAGCCCTGTGGCAGAACAGAGAAGGTATATTGGCGGGCCTGCCACGAAAATGCAAACTGCTCCTGACTCTCAGGGTCAATGGTGATGGAGAAAACACAAACTTTTTTTTTCTAAAAAAGAAAAAATTGATTCCATTTAAAATTTTATCAAAATCGGTTGATAAATAAAGGAGACATGGGAAAAAGAAGATTCTCTCTGAATATAGACATTTTCATTCAAATATGACAAAAAATATACATATCTGGCTACACAAATACCCTTACTCTACCCTTCACTAATTGTTCATTATTGACAAGCGGGAGGCCAGGGTTGAGAAAAAAACGATAATGGCACTTATAAAATTAGTGTTTCTCTGACTAAGTCTGTATCTCCTAAGGCAGTGTTTTGTTGGCCAGCTGCTACTGGTAAAATTCTGACTGTGCCTTCATAACTTATTTAAATAAATAAATAATCTCACTGCCGATAAAATCAGGAAAAATGTGAGATCAGAGACAGCAGCGTCATATGGGACTCATCCTAGAAGTGATGTCATATATAGTGTTCCCCTTGGCTGGTAATAGCTGGAAGGCCGCCATCTTTTGTTTACAGTCCGGCATGCTCAGTCGTATAGTGCCTTCGCCTCTGTTTTTCTTCATTTCCTTAAGTGTTAGTGTGTTCTTTCTTCTTTCGATCTGTACATACATACAATTATGTATTTTAGTGTGCACGCCACTTTCTGCTTCATGCGCTATCCAGACTTCACATGATTGAGTTTGTAGGTGATCGTCTTATGGACTTGGGTCGAGTGGATCTTGATGAGGATAAATTTGTGTTGGCTTCCCCCCATCAGTTTCAGGAACCTTCACAGTAAACATCAGAGAGTGCCAACAAAAGGATAATTAGAGGGTTTTGAGAGAAGTGAAGGAAGATATACATATATATCAAAATATTCTGAGTACTTGGTGAGCAAGTTATTTCAAACTAAGTGCATATATGATTTATAGGATATTAAAGACTATAGTATTCATTATATTTGCTTGAATATAGGCTAGTTTTTCTCACTTACTCAGTGCCTGTGTAGAGATTACCACTCCTTTTTCTGGTAAATTCTTTCTTTCTCTTTCGCTCATATAGCTTTTTATCACTCTGTGTGTCCAAGGTGTTTACTCAAGATTAATTAGTGGTTTTGGGGGAGACAGAGGATAAAGAAGTGAACGTGAAGAGAGATATCTCCTTAGAAAGTGCTGCAAGAAAAGCTATCTGTCCGAACCATTCTGTGCATCGAAAGTGACCAACTCCATAGCTTATCATTTGAGGACATCATCAATGACTTTGCTCTCCAAAAATCATGAAAGAAAGTGTTTTAAATTTCAGTGTTAAAATTAATGTGATGTGCAAACAGACATACTGCTGGTTGTACTGCTTCCATTAAGTAAGCTGATCTGTGTAAGTGTAACTGCTTTTGTGTTGCTGTAGATATAAAGTTTTCATATCTTCTAATTATGAAATCATAGACAAAAATGTTAATTTGAAACTGTTTTATAATGCAAACAGGCATATTGCAAGATATGTTTTTTTGGTCAGATAATTATTCTATGTTTACAACTTCACCTTTGTATATATGCAAATATAAAGCTTTCGTGTTTATATATTCAATGTCCTTTCTGTGAAAATAATATATATTTTTTAAATGATATGGGGTCTCTTACACTTTACATAGGTTAGGGCCTCAGAATGTCACAATCTGGCCCTGTATTGAATAGTGTCAGGCCTAGAACTGTTTGCAGAATCTTACTAGAAACACCCCCATTCAATGATGTTTCACCATTGACAACGATTTTTTGAGATTTGTCAATTAGTCAGTTCTTAAACCATTTACCATGATCTTTACTGCGGGTTGTATAGTTCTGTTTTGTTAATCAGCACGGCGTGTGGTATTAAGTTAAACACCTTACTAAAGTCTATTAAATCTGTACAGTTACCTTTATCAAGCAAATCTGTTATCTCATCTAAGAATGAAAGCAAAGTTTTTGACAAGACCTCTTTTCCGAAAAACCACGTTGACCGGCAGTGCTTCATCTTATATTTCAAAGAAACTTCAGCCCCTGTTTTTCATCAACTTGTGTTGTATATAAAAAGCTCTGGCTAAACTTTGGAGTCAAAACCTGGCAGTTGCTGCCCTGCTTCTGAACGTATTGAAACATATCCAGTGTGCTGCACTGACGGTTCATTTGGGTTTCTTGTACTTAGGATGGGTGCACAGATAATGGATAGTCTGAACTCAGCACAGTACTCAAAAGAAGGTTTAACCACAGTGGCCCAAATCCTCATGGGTAGTTTGATACCTACCTCTCATTAATTGCATCTACATACCTTTGAGGATCTGGGTTAGTGTGCCTAAGGGAATGTGCCATTTCTTTATTCAGATAATTGAAGAATTGTAGAATAGGTAGAGGAAAGACGAGAGAGAGGGAGACTGGTACCTTGCAAAGATGTGGATAAAAGAGAAATATCCATGGGCAGTGTGTGAGCCACCATCTGGAGGAGGCTAGCCCCCTAGCCCCGCCCCTTCTGCACCCCCGCCAGAACTCAGAGCCCCACCCTACCCCAGCAGCAGGCCCCCTTCCCAGGCTAGTGCCCCAGCCTCCCTCCCAACTCCGGAGCAGGGCCCCAGCCTCCCCAGCCCAAGAGCAACAGGAGAGCGGGCGGCACGGCCCCAGCCCCAGAGCGCAGGGATGGCAGGCAGCACAGCCCCAGCCTTCCCAGCCCCAGAGCATGGGAAGGGCAGGCAGCATGGCCCCCAACCCTGGCCACCTCGGGAGACTGGAGCCGCACCGAGTGGAAGCAGGAGGTGGGATCTGGGGGCAGAGCTGGGGGTGGGGCCACATCTGGCTGTTTGGGTAGGCACAGCCTCCCCAGCCTATGATACCTGCCACCCTTGGAAATATCCTAGATATGTGCATTCAAATGGCAAATTTGTGATACTCAGTTGTAGTGCTTTTTTTTTTTGAATTCTAAAATGATAATCATAGGAGCTAATATCATAGCCTCTGTATTTTAAATCAGAAGGTATATTATGGTGCTGATCCTGGTCTCACTGACATCATTTCCAGTCGTCCCACTCACCATTTGCTTCACTGACAGCAGGAGTGGGTCCTTTATCACTAAAGCATTATTAAACAACATAGAAGAAAATAGAAAGGTTAAGAGAGTTCATAAGGGGGAAAACCCAATTATGTGATTCATCCACAAGGAACATTCAATGCAACTAAAAGGTGGGCAATAAACTAACAAAAGGAAATACTTTTTCACACAACGCATAATTAAACTGTGAAACTTTGTGCCAAGAATTTATTTTAAAAAAACCAGTCACTCTTTGAATCTTACTAAGGAAATCAAGAATAGCCAGAGTTATCATAATTAATTAGGACAAATCTCATCCTTCATGGCTTAAACAAACTCTAAACTGCAGCTCTACCCAAGATCGAGGTGAGACCTAATGCGTGTGTGGGAGGGAGAGGGGGATAGATTATCCCACCTCTGCCTACTGCTGGTTTCTTATACCTTCCTCTGAAGGATCTGGTTCCGACCACTAGATGGACCTTGGGTCTGATCCAATGTGGCAATTCCCATGTTTCATCTATATTTATAAGTGATAACATCATGATTTTCTATTGTAAAGATCTCTAAGATCTATATAAAGTAGCATCTGGGGATTCTGAATGGGCTGATCCAAAAAAGAAATCTTTAATCCACAAAGCATATTTGTTTACTTGTTGTGCATTTGTTATTTTTTACATTGAAACATAGTTATTTTCATTTTGTTTGGCCAGGATGTTCTAAAAGAAATAAATAAAATAAAATAGTATTTAGGGCCAGATATGCAAAACAGTTCAACATCCAACATCTCCCATTTAGGGAGTCAAACAAGCAGCTGGATTTTCAAAAGACCTTATTTCTCATTTAGGCACCTAAATGAAAATAGTCGGTCTTCCAAAAACACCCAGCACCTTCCACTGAGAAAAATGGAAGTTGCAGGGTGTGGAGCTCTTCTGAATATCTGGCTCTAGCTCTGAATTCTGAGCACCTGTGACAATCTAATCCTTAGCATTTAGTATCAAAATATATCTTGAAAATGAGTGTTTGAGGGAATATTAACAAAAACTAAAAGCTCCTATATAACTCTGCCATATGTTTTTATATTGAAGTTAAAAGTGCTTGTCTACATGGTTGTGAACATAGGCAAAGAAGAGGTATATAGCCACCCCATCATTTTTACAAGCAGTGGGGATTTTTCTTTATAGACAATATCGTGTATTACCGAAAACATCTGACTTCAGGAGTACATTTGCTGGTGTTGAAACTCCCTAATATGTTTTACACATTATTCAATCAGCTCTGTTTGTTACAGACAATCTGTAACAGAAATTACCATTAATTTTATTTGATTTAGGATACATTTATGCTGATCTTTGAAAACAACCTGGGATGATTTTATGCTGTTTTACAGCTAAAAGCAGGAATGCAAAACTAATTTCTGCATGCTGATTGACTCACTAGTAATAGATAGGAATGGCTTTAATCTTCACTTCAACAGAAGGCTTTTTATTATTGAGACAACACTAACACTAACACTATCACTTTTCCATGTTATTCTTTGCCATGTATCAGAGCCTCACAGAGAGGCCCAAGAGAAAAAAAGGCACTTGTAAAGAAGCAATATTCCCCAGCGCAAGTGCACCTGTCTCCTGTACTGAATTAAGGCTGTGGGAAAATAATAGTAAAAGTAGTAAGAGAAAAATAATGTTTGGTTCTATTATCTATCATGCCCTTTCATAAGCACATCATCTTTATTTTTAAACTACTTAGTAAAAAGTGAGTAAGTGTTCTGGGTATGTGAATGCTTCATTTCCTAGCACCTGGTATTCCTCTTCCCAGCCTCCCCAATATATACACAGAGTAGACTGTATAACATAGAAAAGGCAGAAATCCACATGGCTGGATGCTGCTTTCGGGACAAGCCTGACAATTATTGCATTATTAAAGAAATACACAATCCTCCTTTGTCCGTCACAGAATTCTCTAAGCATTGAATAAACATTTGGTAATTGGAGCAAATGGTTATGCTGACTTTGGTGGCATAACTGGTAACTAGGGACCTAAATTGCAGGGATTCCAGATACTGAAGCATTAGAGGAATGCGGTGGTTACTGTGTCTCTAAAGTGAGATATGCATGGGCAATGCTTTCTTTGGGGAGCTCCACAAAGCTTATCAGTCTTTTCAAAGCAAGAAAATGCTTTGGTTAAAGGCCTAAATTGAAGGACTCCCACTGTCTTCAATGAGCTTTGGATCAGGTCCTACACATGCTGGTTTCTGGAATAGAGATCACCATACCCAATGTAAGCAGTGTTTCATGACAAAGGAACTCCATCACTGACCGTGTTCAGCAACATTTGGCTACTTTAAGCTCACCTCCGTGGAACTGTTAATGGAAACAATAGGCATATCTACACTGCACCATAGTTCGGACTAAGGAGGTGTGAAGAGCAGTGCACATACTGCTCTGTAACTCCCCCGTGTGGATTCTGCAGGAGTGAACTTACATTTCCTGAGTTAGCACTAATCTAGAATTCAAGAGGACTACATTAGTGTGAATTTGTGACCTTTAATTCACATCTACAGCATCCACATGGGGGGAGTTACACTGCAGCACTTTGGTCTGGACTGTGGGGCTGTGTAGACATGCGCAGTGACACACACAGTTTCTTATGTAATTTGAGTTCATAATCTACAGTACACAACATTGATTATCTAACCCAGATACTAAATAATGGTCATTTTAAAAATGCATTTAGGCCCCAGTTCAGCTGGGTATACTTAAGCACATACCTAACTTTAAGCAGGTGCGTGATCTTACAGCAGTCAAATACCTTGCTGAATCAGGGCCTTATATGAAGAACCTCCTCCCTGCCTTCCCCATGGCTTATGGCTTAAATCTGCAATTAAGTCTTAAATCAATCAAAAGCGCAGATAAATCAAAATGTAAGAACATCACACACAAAACAGTTTATGTACCACAACTGCATTCAGTGTGGCCCAGCAGATAAAGCACCGATCTACAACTCAGGCGGCTTTGTTTTTAGTTCCAGTTCTGCCACTTACCTGCTAGGTAACCTTGGACATGTTACTTCCCCTCCCTGAGCCTCAGTTTCCATATCTATAAAATTGGGATAATGATCATAGAAATGTATGGTTGGAAGGGACCTTGAGCATAGTGAAATGTATGTAGTGACCTTACGAGAAATCCCCCCTGTATGACGTTAAAGGCACATGTTCAAACTCACATAGCCCAATTTGGTAGAACTAATCAAGCAAGTCTGTCTTAAACAAAAGGATGTGTCTCTACGTCAATTTGCATATATGCTGTAAACAGAGTCCTCACACAGCAAGAGAGAGCGAAGAAAGAAGACAAAAAAAATCTGTATTTCAGCATATAGAGGTGAAAAGAAACAGCACAAACTTCCTTCTTCCACTAGATTCCATATCTCCTTGCTCTCAGCTGGAAAGAACTTTTACTAGGGGTCATGCTCAGGAAAGGGTGACTGAGCTATAAAAGTGAGGGGCAAAACACCGCAAGTTCTCTCTCCTTATCCACCTTTCTCTTTCACTTAAGAATACAAGAGAAACAGCCATTGGACTTTGGGAGCAGATCCTGGCTTGAGAGTTTGGTCGGCAATGTTACTGGAAACATGTGGCAAGGGACTTCACTTTGAACCAAGTCTAGTTTGTTAAGTTTAGAAAGTGTTTTATCTTTATTTTTCTTGTAACCATTTCTGATTTTAATGCCTCATTTCTTGTACTCACTTAACATCTATTCTTTATAGTTAAATAATCTTTTGTTCTTTTATCAAAATTAATCCAGTGTTGTGAATTGTTTGGGTAATTTCATTTAAGGCTGCAGAAGTGGCATTATGATATTTACTGACTTATTATCTATCCCTTTCCTAATGGTTCCTAACATGCCATTATCCTGCATGGATAAACTGCATGGGTTTAGATCTAAGTTAGCCCTCTGGTGTGAAAAAGTAGCAAAAGGCACAATAGCAATGTTCCTCCAGCAAACGTGGTAAATACTATTGGCAGTATTTTTGTCAATGTTGTTTCTGAGCATTTGAAGAGTCTGAAACTCAAATTCAGTTCATATTTTACTTCAATCCATGTAGAAGATTTAAACTGGGTCCAAAGACCCTTGGAGTTCCTCTGTGACGGAAAGTCTGAAGAATATTGCAATAATGGTCCAAAAGCAATTTGCCAAATTAAGGATGGACCTCACTCCCAAAATTAAGTTTGACAGCATGCTTTTGGATTCATTCTTAAGGCAACGTTTCAGTCACTTTTAGTAAAAGTCATGGACAGATAATGGGCAATAAAGAAAAATTCACAGCCCATGACCTATCCATGACTTGTACTATATACCTCTGACTAAATCTTGGATGCTACGGGATAGGGGGCAGCCCAGGGGCACCACAGGTGCTCTTGGGAGATGCAGCCTAGGGGCACTGTGGGTGCTCGGGGTCTGTGTGTGGGCAGCCTGGGAACTTCTGGGGTGGGTGGTGGCACATGGCCTGGGACCCCCGCAGCTGTTGGGGATTAGGGGGCTGGCAGGGCTGGTATGCTCCCTACCTGGCTCCACACACAGCTCCCCAGAAGTGGTGACATGTCCCCAGACTCCTAAGTGGCGGCGCAGGCAGGGGGGCTCTGTGCACTCCCCCCACCCCGAACACTGGCTCCGTAGCTCCCATTGGCTGGGAACCATAGCTAATGGGAGCTGCACGGGCGGCACCTGCGGGCAGAGGCAGCATGCAGAGCCACCTAGTCATGCCTCTGCCTAGGAGCTGAGGGACATGTCGCCACTTCTGGGGAGCCCCCGCTCCAGGTAAGCACTGCCTGGAGCCCTCACCCCCTTCCTATGTGATTTAAATATTTCAAGCCTGACTTACATCATAAACAAAGACAGAATCTGAGATTGATGGAGCAAGAGCTCCGAGTTACACTGTCAACATTTCCTGCCACTATTAAATGACTCTGCGCATCAAGGCAATTTCAAATTTCTAATTAAAAGTAAGCTTTGTTTTAATAATTTTGGCACAAAAGAAGAGGTTCACCGCACAAATATTTCATTGACGTGAATGTGCCCTAGACCGAAAAGGTTGGGAAACACTGGTCTAGGCTAGGAAAATGTGCACTGGTGTAATCACACCAATGTGCAGAGGAGCTGACTTTCTAACATGCCCAGGGGGAACCACTCTGCTCCAGGCCCTGCCCTCACTCCACCACTTCCCCCAAGGTCCCATCCTGCCCTGCCTCTTATCACGCCCGCTCCACCTCTTCCCACCCCAGTCCACTCCCTCCCCTGAGTGTGCCCCGCCCTCGCTCCTCCTGCTCCCATCCCAGTGCCTCCTGTATGCTACAGAACAGCTGATTGCAGCAGGTGGGAGACACTGATCGGTGGGATTGCCAGTGGGCAGGAAGAAGTGGGAGGTGCTGATTGGCGGGGCTGCTGATGGGCAGGAGCATGGTGGTGGAGGGGAAGGAGCTGATCAGCAGGACTGAGCACCCACCATTTTCCCCCCATGTGTGCTCTAGCCCTGGAGCATCCATGGAGTCGGCACCTATGTCAACATAGATACACTGGTGTAAACCCCTAATGTAGACACATTGCATTGGTGACTTTGCAGGGAAAATATCAGTGTGAGCACTGACACTGGTGCATGTGAGGTTTGCACCATTGTAGGTATATCAGTGTGATTACCCCAGTGCAAAATTACTCAATATGAATTTTGGATTCATAATTGGATTGTGGATTACTAATCAGGACTTTTGGGGTGATTCTAATGCTATTCTCACAGCTTTAGACAGAGCAGGAAACCATCACTGCTGAAGGCAGATGACACTCACAGCAAATAGTTCAGCAGGGTCTGATTGCTATCTGAGAAGTCTCTTATCCCACATAATAGTATTACTCTGATTATTCTAACAGGTATAAATCTTACTTGCTCACTGTTATTTTTCACTATGTTGCAGAATAAAAACATGAGTAATAGTAACAATAATTAATGGCAGCTTATCTGATGGCTCTGCAGTGAACTTTCAATTGAACGCTGCAAAACTATTCTGCAAGACCAGCTGGTCCATGAACCATTTGCTTTTGTAAGTCCTCCTGACTTGAGAAGAAATTGAAACAAGCACTGCAGATTACTTAGAAAATTAATAATACTCCAGATATTCTGAACCCCATTTTCCATGGTACACCAAACCGGACAGAGGTGATGGGCACAGAAAAAAAATATCTTCAGCATCTTGAAGAAAAAGGCTGTCTACAGTTCAAAAAAAAAAGTGTGTGAATGATTTGTTTTATTGAAAGGGGCCCATAAAATGTTCCACAATCATATGAATCTTACTGAAATTTTAAAAAAAACAGAGAGGATGCTACATGGTGTTAGCAAACCAGAACCATTCACTCAACTCAAGACAAAAAAAAGTCTACAAACAAGAGGATTTGTATTCAAGTGTTTTACAGAATGGGTAAAATTGTGATGGGGAACGTAAGCCCCTCAAAAAAGGACCACAGCAGCAGAACTCAGAGACACTGAAGCAACAAAATGGAGCAAGAGCCATATGTGCAGTAGAAAAATATTTTCAATATCTCTGACCATAGTGATGGAAAATATAAATGGAATGCTATCCCTGATGCTCCGTACTAGGGGCACTGGACAGAATGGCAACCTAAACTGGTAAAACTGCTGATCATTTAAATAAAATATTTAGACTCTGTAATGGTCCTCACTCACGGTCTGGTTGAGGAGTGTGGCCTAGTGGTCAGACCTGCAACCCCTGACTGCCAAGGGGGTTGTGGGGAGGTAAACCCAGGCCTTCCCACTCCACTGGGCTCTGACCCAGGGCCCTTTGAGCTACTAGTGGTCTGGCAACCAAGTCTGTCTTCTGGGGGGCCTCTTCCTCTCGTCTCCAAATAATCCCTTTACCCCTTGTTGCCCACTGTGGGGTTTGTATATCCCATCACAAAAAGAAAAGGAGTACTTGTGGCACCTTAGAGACTAACAAATTTATTTGAGCATGAGCTTTCGTGAGCTACAGCTCACTTCATTGGATGCATTCGGTGGAAAATAGAGTGGGGAGATTTATATACACACACAGAGAACATGAAACAATGGGTTTTATCATACATACTGTAAGAAGAGTGATCACTTAAGATAAGCTATTACCAGCAGGAATACACCCCTGGAACCCCGACCTGGGGTATACTATCTGCTACCCAAGATCCATAAACCTGGAAATCCTGGATGCCCCATCATCTCCGGCATTGGCACCCTGACTGGCTTGTCTGGCTATGTAGCATTGTATGGCTATGTAGACTCCCTCCTCAGGCCCTACGCCACCAGCACACCCAGCTATCTTCGAGACACCACTGACTTCCTGAGGAAACTACAATCCATCGGTGATCTTCCTGAAAACACCATCCTGGCCACTATGGATGTAGAAGCCCTCTACACCAACATTCCACACAAAGATGGACTACAAACCATCAGGAACAGTATCCCCAATAATGTCATGGCTAATCTGGTGGCTGAACTTTGTGACTTTGTCCTCACCCGTAACTATTTCACATTTGGGGACAATGTATACCTTCAAATCAGTGGTACTGCGATGGGTACCCGCATGGCTCCACAGTATGCCAACATTTTTATGGCTGACTTAGAACAATGCTTCCTCAGCTCTCGTCCCCTAATGCCCCTACTCTACTTGCGCTACACTGATGACATCTTCATCATCTGGACCCATGGAAAAGAAGCCCTTGAGGAATTCCACCATGATTTCAACAATTTCCATCCCACCATCAACCTCAGCCTGGACCAGTCCACACAAGAGATCCACTTCCTGGACACTACGGTGCTAATAAGCGATGGTCACATAAACACCACCCTATACCAGAAACCTACTGACCGCTTTTCCTACCTACATGTCTCCAGCTTTCACCCAGATCACACCACATGATCCATTGTCTACAGCCAAGCTCTACGATATAACCACATTTGCTCCAACCCCTCAGACAGAGACAAACACCTACAAGATCTCTATCAAGCATTCTTACAACTACAATACCCACCTGCTGAAGTGAAGAAACAGATGGACAGAGCCAGAAGAGTACCCAGAAGTTACCTACTACAGGACAGGCCCAACAAAGAAAATAACAGAAGGCCACTTGCCATCACCTTCAGCCCCCAACTAAAACCTCTCATCATCAAGGATCTACAACCTATCCTGAAGGACGACCCATCTCTCTCACAGATCTTGGGAGACAGGCCAGTCCTTGCTTACAGACAGCCCCCCAATCTGAAGCAAATACTCACCAGCAACCACACACCACACAACAGAACCACTAACCCAGGAACCTATCCTTGCAACAAAGCCCGTTGCCAACTCTGTCCACATATCTATTCAGGGAACACCATCATAGGGCCTAATCACATCAGCCACACTATCAGAGCCTCGTTCACCTGCGCATCTACCAATGTGATATATGTCATCATGTGCCAGCAATGCCCCTCTGCCATGTATATTGGTCAAACTGGACAATCTCTACGTAAAAGAATAATTGGACACAAATCAGATGTCAAGAATTATAACATTCAAAAACCAGTAGGAGAACACTTCAATCTCTCTGGTCACTCGATTACAGACCTGAGAGTGGCTATCCTTCAACAAAAAAACTTCAAAAACAGACTCCAATGAGAGACTGCTGAATTGGAATTAATTTGCAAACTGGATACAATTAACTTAGGCTTGAATAGAGACTGGGAGTGGATGGGTCATTACAAAAAGTAAAACTATTTCCCCATGTTATCTCCCCCCTCTCCCCACCCCCAACTGTTCCTCAGATGTTCTTGTCACCTGCTGGAAATGGCCCACCTTGATTATCACCACAAAAGGTTTTCTTTCTCCCTCCCGCCCTTCCTGCTCATCTTAGCTCATCTTAAGTGATCACTCTCCTTACAATGTGTATGATAAAACCCATTGTTTCATGTTCTCTGTATATATAAATCTCCCCACTGTATTTTCCACTGAATGCATCCGATGAAGTGAGCTGTAGCTCACAAAAGCTTATGCTCAAATAAATGTGTTAGTCTCTAAGGTGCCACAAGTACTTCTTTTCTTTTTGCAAATACAGACTAACACGGCTGCTACTCTGAAACCTGTCATTATATCCCATCACAGACTCCTAACAAACAAAATTGGACCTACCCAGTAGCCATACATACTGGGACATCAGTTGAAAACACACCACACAGTATTTTTAAAACACAAATGCTGGTCCAAACAGCCCAAGTGCTTAACAAAATTACATCTTCTGGCCAGACCAGATGAACAAACAAATACCCCGTCCTGACTGCTCTCCTTCTTCCCAAAGGACTGGGAAACTATATGGATCTTGCAGCTTGTCCTAACAGTCACATTACAAGCTGTGCATTCCAGGACTGAATTCCAAGGTTGGGAACATCTCGTGAAAAACACCCTATCAGCAGTTCCTTTCATTTGCCCCCCTTTGGACAGCTGGAGCACAGAGTGGCACTGGCTGAAAGAAATGCAACAGGATCTTAATGATAATCCTTAATTTGGAAAAGAAAATTATTATATTAGAAGAAAGAACAGATTATAGTGGAAACAGGATGCCGAAAAAAGCTCAGACTTACTGGACCACCCAGAAAGCACCAAGTCACTAACCCAATACTTTTCTTTGAGTCCTGGCTTCTCTCCTGAATAGTCCTGCCACACATGGTAAACTGGAAGTAGCACAAGCCTTCTGCATCCTGGCTCCATGGCCAACAGATGATAAACAGCCAGTGCCTGTCTGAATCACATGTTAGGAGAGACAAACTGTCTAAACAGCAATTTAAAGAAGGCCCCATAACCTACAATGGCAAAACTATTACGAATTGTCAGGCCTTTTCACTAGCTCTGCAGTGAAAATGTGTGGCCTCTAATCATACAAGAACTTCCTTAAGAGACATGGGGATCTACTACAGCATCTCTAACCCTGCACCATAAGGATTTTTAATAGGAAGGAAAACAAGTCTTTCACACAGACTGAAGATAACTATAAATTTACTCAGTCATTGCAATCAGCATTACTACTACCAACTTTGGAAGCATTAGGGTGACCAGACAGCAAATGTGAAAAATCAGGACAGAGGGCGTGTGTGTGTGGGGGGGTGTAATAGGAGCCTATATAAGAAAAAGACCCAAAATGGGGAATGTCCCTATAAAATAGGGACATCTGGTCACCCCAGGAAGCACAGATAGATGCAGCAATCCCTCCCCTAGCCTGCCCTCAACAGCCCCATCAATGCCAATCCATTGAGGGCTGACATACAGCTCTCATCTGCACTGTGCACAGCTGTGCACTGCTAATGTACTGCATAAGTAGTTTTGAAGTGCTCAAGGTGGCCCTCCATAACTGGGTGAATTTCTGGGTGAATCCTCTGCGGGTGGGATTTTCAAGAGCATTCAGCATTGGTCTAACTTTGCTCCCATTGAAGTAAGAGGTACCATTGATTTCAAAGGGAGCAAAGTTAGGCCAAAGGTAAGCACATCTGAAAATCCTATTCAAAATTTTTAACACTTCTTCTTCTTAAGATAATTTCAAAACTTGATGTACATTGGCTGGATGTGTCATTTTTATTAAAAATTCTTCCCAGGGCCACACAGATTTTTGGGGACCAGGCCAAAATCTGTAACAAAGCCCCTCGTTCTTTCAAAAGGGAGGGGAGGTCTCCAGGGTGGTGGTGTTGGAGAGCGAGCCCACCCTACACTCACGTCATAATGGCTGCTCCTATCCCATTGGGCAGTCCTGGCTCCCCACTCTGGGTGTTGTGACCTGGTGCTTGGGGTCATAGCACCACTCATGTTTGGCCTGGCTGCCCAACCTGAGAGGTGCTGCGATTCTTGGCATCTGGTCGCAATGCACTCACTCAAATTTGGCCCAGCCGCCCCTCCGTCTTGACAGAGTGGTGCTGAGCCAAACCTGAGCAGTGCTGAAACCCTGTGTACCAGGTCACAACACCCCTCCATTTGGGGGCCTCTCCCTACCCCACAGGCAGCCCTGATTCTTCCCTAGTTCCTCTGTGTCCATATTTTCCAAATTGCACTAATAGATAAAGATTGAGTAGCATTCCGATTACATTTAATAGGAATACCAACAAAGGCAAATATTGTTGAAGCACTGTTCCTTTTTTTCCTCATCACTAATTTAGAACTGTATGAAAACACCATGGTGTATCACTTATTGAAAGAAGTAAGATCCCAAGAGATCATTAGCATAGCCTAGCTCTCCAAATGCCTACTTTTAAAATGTGGGACACTCGGAAAACATTAATCAAAGAGGAGGCATCTGTTTTCCAATATCTGCAATTATGACACTACACCTGTCAATTTACCCATAAAAATAATTTCTCAGGCATTGGCTTGCCATTGAAAAAATCAGGCTATAGGCAGTTTTGATTAAATAGGTGCCTTTTGAATATAATGGCTTTTCAGATCCTCAGCTAGTGTAAATGGGTGACTTATGGATGACCTATGGATTTAAATTAAGCTGTGTCCATTTACACCACTGGAAAATCAAATCCATTAAATAAGAGGGCAGGGATGTTGGATTGGCCCTGCAGGTGCTACCATAATGCAAATTAATACTAACATTCAATAAATAAATTTGTGATCATTCTAACACTACTGATATTACAATGCTTTTCTCAAGTGAACAGCATTTGTGGCATATAAAGTACTGATTAAAATCATATCAAACAATTTTTCCAATGCAATATTTAATGTACAAAACAGCATACAATAAAATAGTTAATTCAAGGAAATGTCTTTGGTTGCCAACTGAGTAAAACTTTATATATCTCAGTTATACAATTAATTTTAATCCATAAATTGCAATATTTAGTTATTTTAGCACTATGGACTATGAAAATATATTCCTGAGTCAGAACTGCAGCCCTATCAGTCCAGAACAATCCACACTATGCTCTACCCAGACATGGTATTGCTGGGAAAGGGAAAACTTAAAAAGGGTAGATTTTGGAACTAATAATTGGAAAAGTGCAGTAGTGGAAAGAAGTAAAAATGTATTCAAGTGATGTAATTAAAGAAGAATGAAATAATTTTCGGCATTTCAAATCCATAACAAAGGTAAAGCAAAGTGGGATTCAGGAGGAAAGAGAACATTACAAAAACAACAGCAGTTTGCCATATCAAACTCACAATCAATTAAAGCCAAGTAGCTAGAATAACTGATCCTATACAAAATGATGAAATAAATTCTGAGAAAAGCTGAAGTGCAGTCTGATTTTGCGCTTTTTAAATACCTTTATACTCATAAAAAGTGTTTTATTAAAGTCACTGTAGACAAAAGTTCTCTACAAAATGTATTCCATGGAATGTACAGAGCCCATGCAAACTCCCCATACACTTTTCTACCAAAGCCTGATTTTGCGAGACTAACTCTACTGATGAAAAGATAATTTACTATGCCCTTCAAATCCTGCTCCCCAACTTTTGCTGGGCCTGTCCAGAAAGGCCTCCATTTAAAATCCTTTGGGTTTTGGGTGGCCACTAATCCAATGGGACTGAGTCCAGCAGCTCATTTCATGCTGGACAACGACAAGTGAACAAATGGAAAAGACTTGTCACTGCTAACCAGAGCTGAGACGGAGACTAGAGACGGAAAACCTTTATATTTCCTTACCAATCTTCTGAGCCATATCACCCCTTTGAGTTCAACCTGAAAATGTCTCATGAGATCAAGGGTATGCACCAAAATAAAAATCTGGAATAATGTTAAGGGTATATGTACTCTTCTCTGCCAACAATTCCAGATCTCAATTACTTGTTAATCCAATCTTCCTTTAAATATCTATGTGGTTTCTCCTGTGCTGCCCCGCTGGAATGGAAGGAGTTTCCCACAAAACAAAGCAACTTTTTTATTTTATATTTTATAAAAATTGTCCTCTTTTAAACTCCTCCTTTTCACTCTTCTCTGTGGTGACGTTTGCAAATCACTCAACAATGGTGTGGCAACTGCAGTGCTGTGATTGCTGCTTATTACATCAAACATAGCCATTTTATTGTTACTTGTGATCCCCATGCCTGTATGTGGTATTCACCTGTGCTACAAACATAGATTGTAATATCTTTAGGGCAGAAACCATCTATTTGTTATATGTACAGCACCTAGCACAATAGTGGCACAATCCTTGACTAGGGCCATTAGTCGTTACTTCAGTACAAATAATATTGCTTTGGGTTTCAGTTTCAAATATCTCTGACCCACATACTAAAGTCCTTATTCTGCTTGTACTGAGTCATTACTCAGGCACAACTCTCATTGACACCAGGAAGAGAGTTTTGCCTGAGTTAGGAATGAGAGAGATTTTAGGATTTAGCTAGGTAACTGGGGTGCAGGGAGGAAAACTTATCTGAGCTTGAATCAGTCTGAGACAAACTTGGGTGGGAGATGAGTGTTCAGCTAAAGTGCCCAGCTAAATGCAAATATTTCTCTATTTCTTCCAAAGCGCACACATCATAAAATTCCAAATATACATAAAGCCATACTTGTTAAAGACAAACTTCTAAGTTTATCCGCATAACCGTGTCTAATGTTGTGATCAAGCTGCATTCGTTCTAGATACAATTATTTTTTTTATGCATGAGTCAAAATAGAGTTTCTTCTTGCTATTGATAAAGAACAATGTCTTATTTGTGCAGGTGCAAAGTAGTGTGTGTGTATGCTGGCTTAGCTGAATGCACACTCTTACTTGGAAGCCATTTAAAAAACACCACTGGTTTGTTTTGATTTTTTTACCTTCAAGGATTGGTGACAGGGTCAACATATGGAATTGATTTAGGGCATTATTCAAATGAGCATTCATTGCCACTGGTTTCTTATCTTCTCCTAAGTCAGCAATAAAATGTTAAAGCCGCTAAAGTAACAGTCACATAGCTTGTGTAGATATGTCAGAGTTTATATTCTATGTGTGGATGATTTAGCCAGAGCAGCTTCTTCTCTCATCCCTGAAATCACCTCTCCTTTATTATTACAAAATTTAGTTTTAAAATATAGTAAAAATAAAGGGGGGAAATGTTTGGTGTTAGAGATGATCTCAAGCTGCAAAAATCAGCTCTGAATCTAAACTCTCTCAATGCTCTAGAGTGTTCAGGTCCAGGATTGTGGTATGGGCTGGGCTGTAGCTAGTATTAAAATGTTGTTACAAATTGTCTAAATGCATGCATTGTAAAAACACACACCCTACCCCTCCCAAATAGTTGAAAGTGAAGTGACAATCTAGGAATGCTAGAGAATATGCAGGAAGTTGGATGGAAATTTTCAGTTGATAAATAACCTGCGGTTGACCAGGGCTACGATAACTTCCAATCAAATACTGAACCTTTAAACATAAATACATGTTGGATGGATTCTGCCCTCTTTTGGAGTGTCTACATCCCCTGGTGCTTAAAGGAGTCAGCGGCCACAGGCAGAGGAAAAAACAATTTGATGAATTGCCGGTCATAGTAAATTATGTGGAAATAGTGCAGTACATGTTTCATTCACATCATTCCCACACAAAGCAGATGCTTATATAACAATTTATTTTCATAGAAAATACTCCGCAGTGAGCAACGTAAGGGAGATAGAAGAGAAATCTTCACAGGTTGGGTGAAATTTACTCAGCTCAGCACAAAACTAGAGTAACTGGGGGTTGTTTGGAGAACTCAATAGGGGCAGAGTAGATATAATTTAGCCACTAGAGTTTGCACAACTCAGAAGGGGGTGTGTGTGAGTGTGCATATGAGTATAATTAAAAACATTCCAAAACAAAACACTACACTGTCCACACTTCTCCCCATGGGTAAGATAAGATAAAAGAACAAACATATCATAGACATTACTTAGTGCGTTACTGGAAGGCATTCAGATAGTATCGTGATAAGCACAATCTAAGATCTAGAATAGAAATTAAAAGACTCAATGCATCATAGAATCATAGGGTTAGAAGGGACCACAAAGGTCACCTAAGTCTAACCCCCTGCCAAGATGCAGGAGCTGAATTTTCTTTGTTTTCTGTAAAGAGGTCAATGTGGATGATGGCCTGAAATGGCTCCCTTTGATCCGGGGAAGGTGCTCAATGAAAGCAGTAAATTTCGCACAGTTGTATTTTGCCAGGAGCATCTGATAATTCACAATCCGGAAATGCAGTATTGCACACGATCAGGACTTCCGTCAAAAAAAAAGTACTTCTGGGACCTGTTATATGTGGTCAAATTGGTGTTATGTTGTTTTCCCCACATCAACCAGCAGAGAATTGGATGGAGGGTGGGAGAATAAAAATTCTGAGTCTCTGGTTGGGACACTATATTTTTTATGAGCCCATTAGCAAGTTGGTAGTACCACTGCTTGCTGGGGTCTGCCAAACTGCCTTCAGAGGATCCACAAATGCCTCACTGATAGGGAGCACAACCCTGGTCAGTGTTGCTTGCTCAGAATGTCCAGCAATTTGCACTGCAATTCCTTCACCTCATTAACTGGTATTTGCAGAGTGTCAGCCACCCATTTTCTGAGGTCCTGGAATTGCCTGAAACCATTGGTCACAGGTGGTGGTGGAGGCATTATCGCCCCACCTGGGGATGACAAGAAAGTGGTAGTTCAAGGGGTGGCTTCTTTATGTGTCCTAGCCTCCTGCTCCTCAAACAGCTCCTCCTACTGAGGAATGGGCTAAAGTAGAAGGGACTGTATGTCCCTATTGTCCCCAGGGCGAGGCTCAGCACCCTGAAAAATGCTATCAGTAAACAGCCCAAGGATCCCAGTATGGCCATTGTGGGGGACCATACAGGAGAGCCGGTGGCATCCAAGGTGGTTCCAACCACCCATGATGTCTTCCCTGAAATTCCTCTCTCTCAATGTAGGTTACCAAAACATGGGTTCCTGTCTGTAGAAGAGCTCTGCACTGACACAGAAGGTCCCCACAATCATCCTCTTTGTCATTCAGTGGAGGTGTCCCAGCTGAAAATTATGGTGAATTGGGTGGTACTAGGGATACATGAGAGTCCGGTGACTGAGTAGGCCTCAGTACCAAAAGGCACTCAATCCCCATAATGGAGATCCTGGTTCATCTGCCATGGATAAATCTTTCAAATACCTAAATTCTTGGGGTACCTAATGGAGACGCAGTACCAATATAACTATCTACTTATCTCCAGAAGTAGACATTACTGAAGATTTAGAGTACTCTGAGATGGACACCAATGGAGGTGGATGCTTAGCCTTGTACCATACCAAGGAATCCATCGGGGAAGAACCAGAGGTAGAGCTGTGTCTGACTGTAGCAGTCTAGAAGAGTGTCTTTCTTTGCTGTCTTTATCATGTCCAGATGGTACTGAAGCCTGCTCTTAGAAGAGCTTCAGGGTTTTCCAGCCCAACTGGTATTGAACGTCCTTTGCCTCTGTAATATCAGTTAGAGAAGTTAAATTGTCTGAGATGGTTGGCCTCCTGGGAGACAGGTCTTTTCAGAGCAGACTCTTTACAAGGAGAGTCAGAGCTCTTCTTTCTGTGACCTTTCAAGGAGGGCTCTGGAGTCTTCCCCTGTCTTTGGGAGTGCTGAGCCGAGGTTGAAGGGGCACTGGATCTGCCCAATGACTGCTGTATAAGAGGGTTCATCTGACCTGGTTCTGACATAGAGTGAAGGGAACATCCATCATAATTTACCTCAACTAGATCTCCAGGATCTTCTTCACCCTGGAATGGAGGGCTAGACAGAAGCTACACTTTTGTGGGATGTGTGACTCTTCTGGGCAGCAAAACACACTTGGAGTGCTGCTGCTAATCACGATGATCTAGTGGCTATTCCTGTAACGAACAGTGGCTGGGGGTTTAGATTTTGCTCTTGGGTTCCTGAAATAGAAGATTAGAAATGAAGACAGTTGGTGAATATGAAGTTTGAAGGCAGGTCTTGATCTGTAATGTTCCCTGATGCAGGAACTCAGGAACACACCTCCTCCATACTCCGGTCATTAGATTCATCTCAGTGGGGTTTCACCGGTTAGTTGAGGACAGAATTTGGTCCCAAATTGCCTAAATTATACCTGTAAATATTTGCAGGCTCAAAAACTGATGCCAATATTTGAAAAACAGTTGCACAAGATACAGATTCTTTTCAAGCTCCAAGATGTTTGTTAAACTCCGGGTATGGGACCTGATCCAAAAGCTCACTGAAGTCGATGGCTCATTGACTTTAATGGGTTTTATTTCAAGACTTTGGCAATCAGGGTATTTCATACACATCTGACCTTAATCTGTCTCCATCCTTAGTCAAGAGACATCACTTCTGCTCTCTTCTGTAATACTCCCCCTGAAATGGAGTACTTGTGGCACCTTAGAGACTAACAAATTTATTTGAGCATAAGCTTTCGTGAGCTAAAGCTCACTTCATCGTAGCTCATGAAAGCTTATGCTCAAATAAATTTGTTAGTCTCTAAGGTGCCACAAGTACTCCTTTTCTTTTTGCGAATACAGACTAACACAGCTGCTACTCTGAAACTCCCCCTGAAATGTCACTAACCCTTGATAATTCTTCCCAGGAAGTATATTCAGGTGTGTTGTGGATCAAAGCTGGAAAAAGAGCCCTGTGGAGCTCTGTCTCAAGCCCTCTCTATATTGTAAAGGGAGTTTCAACAAATCTCTGGAGTAGGCACAACATGATTTTACATCTGTCAATGGCCATCCTTAAAAGTACAGAGGTGGTGGTGGAAGGGGGAAGGGGGAGTAGGGTGTACCCAGTTATAAATTACTTTCACTGACAATATTTATGTTGCCATATTTTCCTATATTGACTATAGTCATGACAATTTATAGCCTATTTTTATTAATTGTACTTCTGAAAATATTTTGATGTATGAAAGATGTAAAGGGAATCAGACAGCACCAGCACTTACACTGAGCAGAATTCACCTAAGTGCAGAGGAATTTTGCAAAGCCTCATGCCATTTAAGCAGTGCACCCATTTAAGGGTCTGTAGACTGGGAGTTCCAACAATTCAGTGGGAATTGTACCAATTTAACTCGGGGTAAATTTGACTCCAAATGTCTAAGGGGACAAAAATGCACTCACATTTACAGGCTCAGAAATAGAGGCCTAGTTAAATCTTAGCTGAAACTGTGGACCTAAAGGTTTTGCTGTTCATTTTCTCCCTTCTTGCTGAGTGAGTGATAAAGCCTCCAAATAGCCAAGGCGACGCTGGCCTGCCAGCATTCTTAGACTTCTCCAGGCCAGGACATCTAACTGGGACTGGAAACCCGGGAAGTGGCTAGAATGCACCAGCCATACACAATTACCAGGAGGACTGCGGTTGGGAGTCTTACATTATAGAATTTGTTGATTTATTATTTGCTGGTTTTCCCAAGTTATTCTGTTGTCTCTCCCACCTTTTCATCGCCTGATAAAGGTCTCTTTAGTTCAAACCCCTGGACTCAGGGCTTGTTAAGGGGGAAATATTGTGCACTAGGGTGCCCAGGGGGGTCAATATAGTTTCTGGGCCTTGAGACAATGATAGTTAAGATTTCAAGGGAACCCTTAGAAAACTGAACGTAGCCCTTTATGCTACTGTCAACACCTGGCAGAAGGATTACATTTGGTTTTGGACATTTTCCCAATGGCAACTCCTATGGGTACAATGAAATCTGCCATGAAACACAGCATAACAAAACCTATGAAATAAGCTTTCATCGAGGGAGGGGGTGTGTGTCTGTGCTTATGATTTTGCATAAGCAGTTTGCCGTAGCTTAACTATTACCCATGATTAGGCTAGCCTGAACACTTGTCCTGCATCAGGGAACATTACAGATCAAGACTTGCCTTCAAACTTCATATTCACCAACTGTCTTCATTTCTAGTCTTGTATTTCAGGAACCCAAGAGCAAAATCTAAACCCCCAGCCACTGTTCATTACAGAAATCTCTCCACCATCCAGAGACACATCTACAAGGCATCTTTTTAGCTACTTGCTAAAACAAAGTTCCAAAAACTGTACAGGAGTGAGAATGCCTCTGTGCCGAGAGCATCATCATCTAACAGAGTGAGCTGTTGTGGTGGAGGTGTTAGGAGAGAGAGTTAAACCCTTTGAGTAGTTTCCTGGAGCTGGCAACTGCAGGACAGAGTGATTTGCTGTGGGATTTGGGCTCTTTTCCATCCACCCCACCCCACACAACCCCAGAAATATTTCAGTTTTCTTCACCTATAAACATACACCCAAATTCTGCTCTTAATTACATAGGTATTTTATTTGGAGTATCTCAATTAACACCACTGAATCCAGTCCAGTTTTACACTGATGTAACCAAGAGGAGAATATTTTAATACATGAAAACAGTTGCAACTTACTATATTTCTGGAAAACCAACATTTTTTGGTTTGGGGTTTTATGTAGATATAAATATATATGTTATTATTAATATTATATATACAGTAAAAAGGAAAATTTCAAAGGAAACAAACAATTTCAATGAATTTTATTTCCCTTCAAAAAGCCATTTTCCATTTTAAAAACTTTCAGTGAATTTTTTTTAACCAGTCTGAAGTCATGAAGTGATCAGTCATAAAATAGCCAGGATTATGAGTAAAGTAATTTGTTTTAAAGTTTGCCATGGGATCAAAGAATTATGGGCATTCTCACCGATTAACCTACAGTTCTACAAGTATGAATACAGTATGAATATTGGTTTTTAAATGTGACAAAGTACGAATTTTTCATATTTTGTCTGAATACTATGCATGCCTCAGTTTCCGCTATGTGCTGCATGGTTAACTAGGTTTCAGAGTAGCAGCCGTGTTAGACCATTCCAATTGCCCAGACATTTGGTACCTAGCAACTAATGACCATGGATGACCCACCCTTCCGCAGGAAGCCAGACAGGTTTGACTAGCTGGAGAGCAAAGGGCTAAGAAGGAGGGCCAGGTGACAATGTTTGCCTGGGAATAAGGACAAAGGACTGAGGAGGGGCCAGGTGGGGTTAAGTGTGGGGCTGCTGGCAGAGAGAGGCTTCTGGACTGAGCCTAAAGAGGGGTCAGAGAGAGCTTTGGACTCTGGGACTGACCAATTCAGGTGGACTGACTGAGGGGAGTTCATGACATAAAACAGGGGCACTGAAGGCTCCAAGGCTTGGTCCCAGGAGACAGTGAAGTCAAGGGGCTTACCCCAGTGAGAGAGTGCGACTCTGAAGGGAATGACACACTGAAGGGGTCCTCCCAGGGACTGTTCCAGAGCCGTGTGAGAGCATCAGAACTGTAAATCTTTGACATTAAGTTTTTGTGGTGGTCCTTGAAATTCTGGTATGGCAATGTTTCTCAACCTTTCCAGATTACTGTTCCCCTTTCAGGAGTCTGATTTTTCTTGTTTACCCCCAAGTTTAACCTCATTTTAAAACTACTTGCTTACAAAATCAGATAAAAAAATACAAAAGTGTCACAGCACACTATTACTGAAAAAATTGCTTACTTTCTCATTTTTACCATATAATTATAAAATAAATCAACTGGAATATAAATATTATACTTACATTTCACTGAATAGAATATAGAGCCATATAAACAAGTCATTGTATGAAATTTTAGTTTGTACTGACTTCACTATTGCTTTTTATGTAGCCTGTTGTAAAACTAGGCAAATATCTAGATGAGTTGATGTACCTTCTGGAAGACTTCTGTGTACCCCTAGGGTACATGTACCCCTGGCTGAGAACCAACGTGCTATGGTATCTTTCTTCTGTTTCATGCAGTGTTCATATATCTTCCCCCCCCACACACACCCTACTGAGTTGCCACCTGCCCTGGCTTTCTAGGAGAGTCTGATGTTGTGGTGTAAATAATTTTTGGAGCAAGTGAAATGAAATGTCATCACGTTGCAATATTTTAATATAGCACAAGATTATTTTGTTTTGATGTAGTGTCATCACATTGCATCCCAAAGGGAAGATGTTTTGACACAATGCGAGACATCATGTTTTAGACATCACAAAACATCAAAATGTTAACAGTCGCTGTCTAAGACTCATTTCTAGCATGATGCCTACAGAAAACTTCCAACTGATAAGAGCAAGGTAGAGGGCAAGTGGAACTTGCTGTTAAATGTATTTATTTAATTTATACTAACCTTATAAAATGTACATATAAACTTTTATATAAATACATTTTATATTTACAATTTATATATTTAATCATATTATCTATATACACACACACTATTAAGTTGTAAATAATATCTAGCCAACATAACTGTATGATCTGATCACTACTATATTAACTCTGCCTTAGCCTTACCTCATTGTTTGTTACATTTACTTGTTACTTAATCAGGCTGCAAGCTCATCAGGGTAGGAATTGCGTCTTCCTATATGTTTGTACAGCACCAAGCATGATGGGATCCAAGTGCTGATTGAGGCACTGGCTGGTACCGTAATATAAACTAAGATGTCATAATAATCCTGACATTATGACAGTTCATTTTGTCCTGCTGGGACAAATCCAGATAGATTTTATCAGCTGTAACAGTACATATTTATTACTGATCTAGCACTGAATTACTTAAAATTTAAGTTTTGTAAAAATTGGTACAACTCCTTTTAAGATGCAAGAGCCAAAGGCAAGAGTCGCATGTTTTCTGTGAAACAACAACCAACATTTTATCCAAAAGGACAATCATTAATGTAAAGCTTTGGTTTGGAGCCCATTTCTTCAGGGATTAAACTCTCCAAAGCTTGTGGCATCTATAGAGGTTAAATTTGAATGACTGACCAGGATGAAGAATGGTCATGATCAACAGTTCTATACTGATTATCTCCTATCTCATTGTAGGCCTAGTCCTGTGAAGTGCTCAGCACCCTCAACTCCTATTGACTTCGGTAGCATTGAAGGTGCTTAAAATGAGAGCTGACCAGAGAACAGCAATTCAGTTTCATGGCAACTTTCAAGGTTTCAAAATTTGTTTTTGTTCCACATTGCAATGAAGAGAAAATCTTTTGAATGTTTTTGAAAATTTAAAGGAGTACTTGTGGCACCTTAGAGACTAACAAATTTATCTGAGCATAAGCTTTTGTGAGCTACAGCTCACTTCATGCATCCGATGAAGTGAGTTGTAGCTCACGAAAGCTTATGCTCAAATAAATTTGTTAGTCTCTAAGGTGCCACAAGTACTCCTTTTCTTTTTGCGAATACAGACTAACACGGCTGCTACTCTGAAACCTTTGAAAATTTAGAATTCTTTCAAAAATTTCCATTTTTGGATCAAAACCTGAGCTCTTCAGTTCAGGAAGTGTACTTGTCCTTGTGGGTGGAGCACTGACCTGAGATGTGAGAGTCTCAGGTTCAAGTCCCTGCTCTGCCTAATTCAGAGAAAAGGATTTTCATCATAGATCCCTCTGAATCAGGCAGAGCAGAAACTTGAACTTGGGTCTCCGAGGCCAGTACCCTAGTCACCAGGCTAGAGAGTGTGAGACTCTGTCTCCACCAAATGCTTTTCTGAAACAGCTCTACTTAAACTTTCACAGGACATGTGAGTCATGGATCTGTAGGCTAATCCGTAGTCACAAACCTTCTCCAAAAGAAATCTGTAGAGATGAACCAGCTGCGCTCTTAGCAGATATGCTCCAAATTATCCATGAATGGTAAAATCTGTTCCTTAGGAGCAATATCCTCAGTTGATGTAAATCATCATAGTGCCATTGACTTCAGCTGATGATTTGGCCCTTTATCTTTAATTTATATGTCTCTTTCCCTTCTTAATTCCCAACATTTCAGCCTGTACAACAGATTGCCTATTTTGGTCTCCGTCCGACACACCATTCTTTCTGCAGCTGCAACCATGTGAAAGGTCTCTGACCAAATTCTCTTCACTTGCTCAATTATGCATTCACTGAAGTGATATGCACAGTCACAGGGGGAGAACCTAACTCCCAGTGCACAGTGCTCATTTATCAGATGAAATGAGGCAAAGAGAGCAGGGTCAGTGAGTGTCCACTCTGCTTACAAGCTGCTGAGCCCTTCAAGCTTGTCACTGCCCAGATTACTTTCAATTCATTCTTCTCACAGCATATAATCATCCTTCACCAGCTGCAGCTCTCCACTACCTACCAGGAGTAAGATTGTTAGCTTTGTCACTAACCCCAAGAAAGCAATGGACATTCTAGAGAAAGCTGAAGCAGCACCATATAGGGCAGTATCGACAATAATAAGATTGGTTTCAGAGTAGCAGCCGTGTTAGTCTGTATTCGCAAAAAGAAAAGGAGTACTTGTGGCACCTTAGAGACTAACAAATTTATTTGAACATAAGCTTTCATCCGATGAAGTGAGCTGTAGCTCACGAAATAAGCTTTAATAAGCAATAAGCTTTCGTGAGCTACAGCTCACTTCATCGGATGAAAGCTTATGTTCAAATAAATTTGTTAGTCTCTAAGGTGCCACAAGTCCTCCTTTTCTTTTTACTAATAAGATTGACTTTCCACCAGATTTGCTGTTCTATGATTGTTCCTTATCTGTTGATTTGGAGGAATTGCTATGTGTCAAGAAGACAGGTCTGGAAGAGGAAGAGTGAAAATGTTTTTAAAATATGTTTAAGTCGATATTTTCAGGCAGTTTAGGAATGTGAAAACTGAATTACTCCTTGGGTAAGCTAGGGCTCTTTCTACACTACAGCCACAACAACTAGGTTAGCAAGAAACCTGTTTAAATAAACCTGTTCTTTATAACAGGTTGTTCTCACAGTATCCCCAGTCAGCACAGAATAGATCTAACTCAGTTGTGACACCAATGCAGAAATGGCTTATAGGTCTTCATATGTCAATAGGAACTACATACATGCTTTAAAGAGCAGAATTTAATTGATTGTTTTTAACTGTGATGAATAGCAATATAATAATAAAGTATTCTTGGTTCAGTTTTGAATCCAAATTCCAAATTCTGAACCCTAGCCTGAATCTAATCTGAATACTATCTCTTCACACTCTCTCTCACTCTTAGTGGAGATGTGCCCCCATCACATAAACCATCACATTTTTCACCCTTACTGACAGTCTCAGAGGAGAGAACATGGATCTGGGAACCGAGCTGCCTCCTTAATCGCTGTTGTTAGTCCATCCACTTCAGTCGAGTCACATGAGCAGGCTGTATGGGGAAGCCTGTATTGCCACTACCTCTACTGTGTCCATTCTGTGCATACAGACAGGACCTGATTCTTTAGGGCTGCCAAGTCAGCACTTTTCAACAATACTAAAAATGTAAATACACACACACAAATACCCAATAGTACAGCTGACTGTCAGGTCAATATTTCAGCAATGTTGCAGCTGCAAAATCGGAGTAACCAGGGGAGAGGCAGAAAACAATTGATGTAGCAAATGCAGGATGAATGATATCATTTAAGTTACATTTTAACTTTAAAACTCTGAGGACAAGAATGTTAGTCCTGAATAAACAGAGTTGCAGACGAATATACTCATCTCTCAACTTGGTCTATTTCAAATGATAATACAGACATTTCAATGTTTATTTTCAAAACCAAAGGTCTAGTTTGCCTCTTGCACCCGTGTAAATCAGGAATAACGCCACTGAAGCCAGAGGAGTAATCAAAGTATGGGAGCAGACAGTCAGGCCCCAAAATTAGTGTTTTCTTAGGGCCTAATTTTCAGAGGTGCTGAAATGCCCACAACTTCAGTCACAGTCAATGGGAGATTGGGCTATTCAACACCTTTGATAATAAGGCCTTTGTCTACATTAATACCTCCTTCTAATACCAAGTAAACAGTCAAGCTAGATTATTTATTAGGTTTTAATATGCTCTTTTTTATTTATGCTGCCTTGGCAGCACATGCTGTGAGATCTTGTGCTGCTCCTCTCAGAGGTGCAGCACAGAATTCTCAACCTAGGGGGGAGAAGGGGTTAAAGTGGCTTTACGCCATCTTAATCCCTCCCTGATTCTGAGCTGCTGTGGAGGCCAGAGTGTCCCCCTTACCCCAGGTAAATTTGGTAGCTCTGAGAAGCTATTTTAATTTATTGCACCACCCTCCTCCTGCTCCAAAGAACTCGAGAATCCTAGCAGCTTGTGTAGGCTTGTACAAGTACTCTCCTCCCAGCCCTGACATGTCCCTTGAGCCAGAGCTTGCAGGGTCTTCCAAAGAAAAGCCTGCAGCTGTCTCTCAGTTCCCATGCTGGGGAATTCTCCATCAGCCAGATCGGTGGTTTAAAGCTCCTTTATGCAGCCTGCAGGAGTGAGAATCTTATCCATGTTGTTCTCTGATTCATTGTTACCACCTCATACTTTTATGTGACTTTTATGATATTTGGTGTTTTTCTTAAAGCCCCAGTTCCTGATGGCCTGTCCATTCATGAGAATTACAGCTTTCATTTAAAAATTAAAAAATAAGTTTCTAGCCTTCACGGATGCAGAGAAAAGTTAGAAAATGTGAGCCCTTCAAAAAACAGAAAATAAATAAAAAGAAACCAAAATTTATTTTTATAAATCAGGATTTTTAATCCAAACTCATGATTCAGGGTGGATGGTGGCTCTTATTAATAATTTTGGAGTTTTTGGAACTGGCAATACTGCCCAGCAGTCATTCATTCATTGTCAGCAATGAGCTGACACTTCAGACTTTCAGAGGAGTAGCAATTCATTTGGAGGAGGCGACAGAACCTGGAGTTCTTAGACACTATGATGGTACAAATAAAAAATAAGTAGTAAAGGACTGTTCACATTTTTTTCCAAACTCCCACAGTGACTGTGGTTTAACTACATTGGAAGATCAAAATATCAAAGTTCAGACATTTTAGTTTTCTAGCTGCAAGGAAAGTAACAATTATTATTTGATTTAAAAAGAAAAGTCTGGAGATCTCTTAACTGAAGGAATCTGAGATGAATCCACATTTCCTCAGTCAAAACAGGCAGAAGGGCTGATACAGAGGAGTTACTTTTGAATTACAGGATAGTTAAAGGAGAGATAAGATGATCAAGAGGTAGAATGTATGTAGAAAAAGAGGAAAGATATGAGCACTCAGCACAAAATTGCGATGTTGAGAATAAAACTAATCCAGGAACCAAAGGTCATGAAGAGAAAAAATTCTTGAATTGCCTATATACCAAACCAAGGAGCCTGGGTAACACACAAGAGGAATTGGAATTGCTCATTTATGAGCATGCATTTGATCTAGTTGATATTACTGAAACCTGGTGGGATGATGCACATGACTGGAACATTAAAATCAATGGTTATAACCTATTTAGGAAGGACTGAATGGGAAAAAGTGAAGGTGGAGTAAAAAATGGCATTACCTGTTTCTGAGTCACTGATAACTCTGAAGAAAATGATCTTGAATGCTTATGGATCAATGTCCTAACAGATAAAGCACAAGTTTGGGTATTAGTTGTTGTTTGCTACAGACCACCAAATCATACAAGGAAACAAGCTGACCATCTCCTTACACACCTTTCTATAATATGAATAAGGGGGATTTCAATCTGAGTGACATATACTGGCTATCTCTTGCTGCCAGTACTAACATATCCTTGGAATTTCTAAACATTATAGATGAGAATTTCCTAACTCAAAAGCATTGCAGCCAACATAGGGGAATTCTTTATTAGACCTTGTCCTAAAAGATAAAGAGGAACTGATCACTAGAACTAAAAATTAATTAGATATGCATGATCATGATTTGATCACATTTATAATGTGCAAGCAGAATAAAGTCCAGACCAGTAATATATACATTTGGTGTTTTAATAGGACCAATTTCACAAAGCTGAAAACAATTATGAGCCATATCGGCTGGGAGGAAGAATTTAATCAGAAAAATGTGAATGATTATTGAAAATCATTTAAGATCACCTTATGAGATGCCCAAAAAGCCACAATCCCACAATTAAGAAAGAAGACCATACTGATTAAAACACTGACCTGGTTTAGAGGGGAAATAAGGGCAGCTATAAAAATTTATATATAACACAAATGAAAGAAAGAGGAAGTTGATAGTAATGAATATAAATCAGAAGTTAGGTACAGTAGAAAATTGGATTAGGGAAGCCAACGGACACAAGGAGAATTCTATGGCCAACAGAGTTAAGGACAATAAGAAGGAGTTTTTAAAGTATATTAGGAACAAAAAGAATCCTGACGTATATACTAGTTCATTACTAGATGGAAATGGTAGAATTATCAATAATAATGCAGAAAAGGCAGAAGTGTTCAATAAATATTTCTATTCTGTATCTGGGGAAAAACCAGATTATATAGTCTCATCATATGGTGGGGGTAACACTCTTTCCATTCCACTAATATGATTGTTCAACAGAAGTTACTCAAATTAGTCATTTTCAAATCAGCAGGTCCAGATAACTTGCATTCAGAGTTTTAAAAGTGCTGGCCGAGGAATCCTTGGACCACTAATAGGGGCAGATTTACCGTGAAACAAACCGTGCGGTGGCAAGGAGCCCCCAATGACAGAGGACCCCAGAACATAGGTGCGGGGGGTGCTGTAGCACCCCCACGTTTTATGTGGGACTCTGCTGCCGCCCCATGCCCAGGGTCCCAGCTACCGCCCAGTGCCCAGAGCTCTGTGGGCTCCTCTGCCGCCCAGGTCCCATCTGCCACCCCGCGCCTAGGTCTCTGCTCCTGGCCCCGCGCCCACCCCCAGCTGTGGCCCCATCCTTGGCCCCCTTACCTTTCTCTGGGTCCCCCCCTCTCCAAGACACGGCCCTGCTCCCAGCCCCAGCTCTGGGGGTGTGGGGTGGACAGGGTAAGGGGCTGGCTTTCTGTAACCCCATTATTAAAAATGTTCCAGCCTACTGCCTCAAAACACAGGACAAATCTGACAAATGACTGAATTTAATAGGCATTGCACATCATGAAGTAGTCCAGGCTTTCTGCATTCTGGAATTTATTCTGCGAACTGTGCCCTAAACGTAGTTTTTTGAAGTAATCTAGCAAAGAATTTTGCTTTGCCATTTTTTCACTATCTCAGCAATAGCATAATAGCAACTAAGGGAAATCGTCATTTGCCAATCAATGTCTGTCTGCTTGACCAATTATCCAGTTGAACAAAAGCACCCTCCCCTGCACTTTGCAACAATGCCCATGATTTTTCACAAGTATGTAATGGTTCAAAATCCTGTTTTTATACAGCCTGATAAAAACACTGGATTAACTGTGTTAAACAAAATAGGGTGGTCCACGGCCCACCCAAGCCCACCTATAGCTATGCCCCTGCTCTTTCAGGCATTTTTAATCTGCCTAAAATCAAGGTCAGTTTTTTAGCAATAATGAAGCAACACTACGAGTCTGGCAGTCAAAAATGCAAAAAAAATGAAGGCGACGCAAGAAGACAAAGCTAAGCAAAAAGACAGTTTGTCATCTTATTTTAAAAAGCTTGAAGTATTGAATAATGGACGTTCATCAAAAAGTATGGTCGAGGAAACATCTGAATTATCTGCTCACTTGCCGAGTTGTGGGGATACCACAACCACTGCAAAAGCTGGACAAGTGAACTCTGAAGTGACAATGGAACTACAAAATATTGGTAATTTTTTCGAAGTAAGGGAAGAAACCTACCCTGAAGATATTGCATTATGGCCAAAATCTGTTTCATTGGACGTGATAGAATATTTCTTAGTAAATAAACCGAAAAACGTAGGTAATATGGAAAATTTGAGAAAAGAATCTGAGGTTGGAGGACGAAAGCACTTTAGAGGTCTTCATGAGTCCTATTTTCTGAGGATGAAGAAAAATGGGATGACAGAAATGAGCATTTGGTTGATTTTTTTGGAAACCACCAAGACAGTCTCCTGTTATGTTTGCAAATTATTCCCTGACCACAGTAAAGGAAAACAAACATTCGTTGATGGGCACTCTAATTGGAGAAACATTGCAAGACATATCATGGAGGAAAGTGCTGAGACGTCTTGTTGCCAAGGTCAAACTGCTGTCTTCTTTGGGACTACCTCTAAGAGGACATGATGAGTCCATTAGACCAATCAACATTAATTTTAAGATACGTGACTGGCAATGGTGAAGTTGTAGAGCGATATCTTTGTTTTGTCCCACTAAAACCTCACAGTTCTGAATGTCTAGAGACAGCTGTTTTGGAAATCATTGCAAATTTAGGTTTGGACATGAAAAATTGTTGTGGGCAGAGCTTTGTTAACGCCGCAATATTCAGGTCTAAAGCAAGACTGAACAATGCAAGTCCCTGTGCTTTATTCATACCACGTTCCAGCCATTCCTTAAATTTAGTCTGCAATGCTGTAGCCGAATCTTGTGAGGGAGCTACACATTTTTTTGACTTTGTTCAAAACATGTATGTCTTTTTTTTTGGTTTCCACGCATCGGTGGAGTATGCTACATTCACGCTTGGAAAACATTTGACAGTCAAAAGAATTTGTGACACCAGGTGGTCTGCTCATGCAGATGCTGTTTTGGCTTTGAAAACGAGCTATGACGGGTATAAAGAAAACCTTATTAGACATAGCCACATCAAATTCTGAAAAACTGCATGCAAAAGCTGAAGCAAAATCTTAGCAGAAAAATTTGAAAAGCACAATATTGCTGTTTTTACTCTTTTGTGGAACCATTTACTTCAAAGAATTAATGCCATCAGCAAATCGCTGCAAAAGGTTGAAACAAATGTATTCAATGTTGCACAATTGTTAGCCTCAATTAAAAGTTTTTTAATGGAAGTTCGAAATGACTATAGCTCAGTGGAAGCAGAGGCACTAACACTAGCAGAAAATATAGGTTCCTCTGATATATCTGATGAGAAGTGTAAAAAAAAGCAGGAAGTTATTTTTCGATGAAACTAGAGACAATGAAATCAATTTAAAAGGGAAAGAGAAGATCATCGTTGAGACTATCAATGTTATTTGTGATACAATAATAGTGCAATTGAAGAGTAGAGGCGAATCTCTAAAGAAAATAATTGATTTATTTTGCAAGTTTTTTGACAGAAGTATGGACAAAAATGTGAAAAGCCACTAGAGTAAGAAATGAAGTTAATTCTATTGAGAGGACATAGACACAAATATTTTTGAAGATGAAGTGAAACATTTCATTCACTTTATCGAAAATGATGAGGTTTGTGCTTCGAGATCACCAGTTGATTTCTATAGACTTGTACATGACTGTTTGCAGGCAATCTTTCCAAATGTAGAAACTATTCTGAAAATATTGTTAACAATGCCTGTCACAGATGCTTCTGGTGAATGTTCTTTTTCTGTATTGAAATGAGTAAAAATTATTTGCAAAATACCATGAGTCAGGATTCTCATTTGACAAGTTCAGCAATATTGACAATTGAAAGTGCCTCTTTACAAAATATTACTTACAATGACTTAATTGACAATTTTGTAAAGAAAAAGTGTAGAAAAAAGCTATCAGAATAAATATTTTTTTTTCCAAATTGAATAAGTTTCTTCAGAGGAAGCTAACTTTTATTTTTCCATTCATTCGTCATCTATACTGTTTATTTTTACACATTTTTCACATTAGCGTAATGTAAATACAAACTTTCATTGAGACCAGAAGTTGTCAAACTGTGGTCCGAGAATTCCATTCAGGTGGACCGAGGAAAGGTTATTAACGTTTTTATTATAAAGCACTCTTATCCAAACCACTTTACAATAGTTAGCTAATGGTACAAACAATATTTGGAAAGATCATTAAGTGGTCCAAGACCCTCAGCAATTTGCAAGTGGTCTGTGAAAAAAAAAAAGTTAGACTACAAAAACAACCAAGGTACCTCACTTTATTTTCATTTACTTTGTATTACTTATAGTACAGGAGGAGGATGAAGAAAAAAAGAATGAAAAACAGGTGTGTGTGGGGGAGAGAGATAAGAGAGAATGTTCTTTCTTTTGGCTGGGTCCCGGGGGGAGAAGGAGGGAATGAAGCTGTGCACAGGGTCCCACTAACTCTAAATCTGCCACTGACCACTAATCTGGATTTTCAGTACATCTTGGAGCACTGGGGAAGTTTCAGAAGGACTGGAAGAAAACTAATGTTGTGACAATTTTTAAAAGAAGTAAATGGGATGACCTCGGTAGTTATAGGTCTGTCAGCATGACATAGATCTGGGCTAGATAATGGAGCGGCTAATATGGGACATGATTAATAGAGAATTAAAGGAGGGCAATGTAATTAATGCAAATCAGCATGGCTTTATAAAAAATAGATCCTGTCAAATTAACTTGATATCTTTTCTGATGACATCACAAGTTTGGTTGATAAAGGTAATTGTATTGATGTAATATACTTAGATTTCTGTAAGGTGTTTGACTTGGTACCACAAAATATTTTTATTAAAAAACTAGAATTGCATAGAACTAACATGGCAAACATTAAATGGATTGAAAACTGGTTAACTTGTAAGTCTCAAAATGCAATTTTAAATGGCGAATCATCATCAAGCAGTTGTGTTTTCAGGGATCCGTTTTTGGCCCTGTACTAGTTAACATTTTTATCGATGACTTGGAATAAAATATAAAACCATCACGGATAAAGTTTGTGGATGACACAAAAGTTAGGGAAGTGGTAAATAATGAAGAGGACTGGTCGCTGATTCAGAGCTACCTGGATCGCTTGGCAGACTGTCCACAAGCAAACAATATACATTTTAATATGGCTAAATGCAAACATATACATCTAGGAACAAAGAATGTAGACCATACTCATGTGCTGGGGAACTCTATCTGCTGAAGCAGTGTCTCTGAAAAAAGATTTTGCGATCACGGTGGATAATCAGCGGAACATGAGCTCTCAATGTGATGCTGTGGCCAAAAGAGCTAAAGCAATCCTGGGATGCATAAACAGGGGAATCTCGAATGCAAGTATAAAGGTTATTTTACTTCTATATTCGGGACCGATGTTACCACGCTGCTGGAATATGGTATCTAGTTTTCATGCCCACAATTCAAGAAGGATGTTGATAAATTGGAGAGGCATTCAGAGAAGAGCCACGAGAGATATTAAAGGATTAGAAAACATGTTTTTTAGTGATAGACTCAAAGAGTTCAATCTATTTAGCTTAACCAAGAGCAGGCTAAGAGGACACTTGATTACAGTTTATATGTATCTATAGGGGAACAAATATCTGATAACAGGCTCTTCAGTCTAGGGGACAAAGATATAACATGATCCAATGGCCAGAAGTTGAACTAGACAAATTCAGACTGGCAATAAGGCATAAGACTGGAAAAAATAGTGAGGGTAATTAACTATTGGAACAATTTACCAAGGGCTGTGGTGGATTCTCCACCACTGACAATTTTTAAATCAAGATGGGATGTTTTTCTAAAAGATCTGCTCTAAGAATTATTCTATGGCCTGTGTTCTACAAGAAGTCAGACTAGATGATCATAATTGTCCCTTCTGGGCTTGGAATCCATGAATCTATAAATCCTCATCTAGCCTGGGAAGCCTAGAAGGCACTCATGAAGGCTTGCCTGACATTTGCTTGACACATCAGTGATATTTGGCTATTGGATGGTAATTCTCAAATTATCTAGCCTGTAATTTGTGGCTGGATTTGACATACAGGGAGATTACATCAGCATTTAGGTTCATAAAAAGAGTGGATTATAAGCATGCAGACCAAGCCTGGAAATTCGTTTTTAAAGAGACACCAGTGACACTGAAATTAAACCTATCAAGTTTGTGTTGATTCATTGGCACATGCTACTTGTTTGCATTTTGTTCTGTCTTGTGAACAGGTCTTGTGAATTGGACCCTGCCTCCACTATTCTTATCTTACAAGTCCAGAAGGCAGGCAGAATGGAAGGATACGTAATCTGTTTGTTTGCATCCATTATCACAATGAATCTTAGATGTGTGGTGAGCAGGCCACATAACTGAGAAAACAAGGAAGATGAATCTACGTGAGGGAGTTGTGTCTACACAGCAAAAATCTGGCAAAGGTCTCTATACTACAGCTATTTTGAGGGCATTGATAGGCCTTTTTAAAAAAATCAAGACAATTATATAAAAGATACTTTAAAAACTGATAAATGTGGGGTTCTCATCCCCTTGATAGTCCTTTTAAAGTTGCCCTTAGTATTGTATTTGCGTTCATTTCCTTTTCATTGGAATAATCTTTCCACTGCTGAGCTAGCTTAATGAGTATTAACTCTACTCATGTGGATCCTTTTATGAATAGTGTGCATGCTTGCCAAGTAAAGGAATTCCATAAGGCACCCCTAACAATATTTTAAATACATTCTTGGAGACCCCTCCTCCCCTCATGGAACCATCACAGTATTTTTAATCCTACCTGGAAGCCAGAGTCCTTGTTCACACATTGAAACATGATGTGTGCGACATTTGTGCATGACCTAGTAGTATTTTCATTTACTTTGTATTACATGTATTTCTCCAACTTCATCCAATTTCTTGGATGTGTAAAATGTTTTCAACCCACAATTTTAAGATCACGTCAGGGCCAGATTTTGTGCCTAACCCACCAGCTGTGTTATGGTTGGCGGCTTTATGGGTATGGTTTTGTTGGCAATCCCTAGGGGAATCCTGTCTGACTCATCTAGAGTTACGCCGGCGCTCTGGGGAAGCACACATCTTCTCTGCTTTCATGAGCACTGCAGTGTACATTTCCCTCTGTTGGCTGAGGAGGAAAGGGGTGGAACTCAGTGCCTTCACTTTTGATTGTCCCTATCCAGGGATACAGTGTCAGAGGGACCAACCACAGTATGACTCTCCTCAGAATCCTATCCAAAGCCTATTGAAGTCAATGGAAGTCTTTCCTCAGGCCCTCAAATGTTGACACTAGGCTTAATGGCAGCAGATTTTCACACAATTGTGTTAACAAGCACATTGACAGATTACACAGTATGCATGTGTTTATACCCAGTGTGTAAATTGATTTTAAAATCTTGGTTTGCACTCATGTGCATACTATTTGCTAACAAATTACTATATTTACAACTTTTAAATCAATCCTAGGCTACATCTACACTTCAAACTAGGGGTATGATTCCCAGCTTCACTAGACGTACTCATGCTAACTCTTATTTGAGCTAGCATGCTAAAAAAGCAGCATAGCCACCCCAAGTATGTTGCCACAGGGTTCAGGCAGTTTTCTACTCAGAGTGACTAGCCCATGCCCTCGCTGCAAGTGCTACCACAGCTACCCTACTGTGAGCTCAGATGAGAGCTAGCATGAGTATGTCTACACAGCCTGGGAATCACTCCCCTAGCTTGTAGTGTTGACTGAATAGTCTGAATTGCAAGTTTATTCAGTAGATTTTCCATATGCTGCAGGAGAAGCCCAATATGGAACCATAAAAATGAAAAACAAACAAAAAAACCCAACAGTATAATGAGAAAGGATGGCCTTGTGGCTACAGCATGAGACAAAGAGGGAAGGAAGATGAGTTCAGTTCCTAGCTCTGTGACCCTGGGACGGTCACCTATTCTCTATGCGTCAGTTTCCCATCTGTCTGCTCTCTATGGATTGTAAGATCTCTGGGGCAGGGACTATTTCTTCTTATGTGTATGTACAGTGCTTAGCACAGTGGGGCCCCAGTCTCAGCAGGTGCCCCAAGACATTATAATAATAAAATAATAATAAATAAATTATGTTAGAAAAGATGCAAAACAAAAGTAACATTTTCTTTCTTAAACTGAAGCTTGTGGTGGTGACAGTAGCTGGTGATGGGATTCAATAGCACACCCAGCTATTCCTAACCCAAACTGGAGTTTTTAAATTGAAATTGCTAAATATTTTTAGGTAATCCTAAAAGCATAAATTGCTTATTCCTGATGCAAAACTATTGGATCCAATTCGCCTCATTCTTATACCATTTTAGCGTGGTTAACTCTATTTCCGTTTCTCCTGATTTACAGTAGATGGGCCCATTTCTTCTCTTGCTTACCAACGTTATTATTGTCAGCAGTTGTCTGAAGAAAAGAATCGTGTTTGGCCAATAAGGCCAGAATGAGTCACATGGAGCCCAATAAGTAAAATGGCACCACTACCATTTTCCAGGTTTACACTGTGTCTTTCAGTTGTGAGGCAAATGCAAGATCAACTTCCAACAAAGGCCTAATCAGAATTTCTATGGGAGTCTCAGAGCATTTTACCTTGTAAAATGTTTAATATTTTTTATCAATATTGGTGCAATGTGGTATACAGATGACAGAGCTAGCACTTATTTTTTAAAATGAACTTGGATTCTGAGATTAAGCAGACAGGATGATACTACACAGAACTCAAAAGATGCTACATGTATGGACATGCATTAAAGCACATTCTTTTATAAATCCCTGCAGGCTGCCCTTTCAAATCCATCATCAGCTATTGTGAAAAATGATGTACTGCCCTGTGAGTGGGCACAGTGCCATGCTAACAGATGAGTGCAGGTAGGCGAGAGATTATGCAGGAGCATCAAAGGTGTTTGTACATGTCATAGGTGACAGTCGGGAATGTGGAAGCTAGTCTTTCTTTGGTTTCAACATCTGTGGCTTCACCACCTGTGCTTTTACACTCACCTCTCCAGTAGAGCTGACTGTGAATTTTCCAGCGAAACAGAGTTTCATCAAAAAATGCCGATTCATCAAACCTGGACCGTTTCATGGAAACACCTTGTATTTGATGAAGGTTTGGTGTATCAAAGGCAGCTTCTGATGGAAATCTGCTGGGTTTCCTGGAGGGCTGCTGGGGAGCCAGAGCTTCCATGGTCTACGGCTCCAAGACAGCCCTGCCATGCAGACTCCGTGGAGCTGGGAGCTCCAGCTCTGACTCTATTCACTGTTGGGCAGAAGTCAAATGGACCAGAACCATGTTAGAGACACAAGGTGGGAGGTGATATCCTTTATTGGACCAGCTTCCGTTGGTGAGAGAGACACACTTTCAAGATACACAGAGCTCTTCCTCAGGTCCTTGTCTCTCTAATATCCTGGGACCCTTACTTAGCATGTGCTGGGGTTCCAGGGAACATGTTTCATTCTGGAAACACCATACACTGATGTTTGTGAAAATGATTTTTTTTCTTCCTGGAATTTTCCATTTGAAATTTCCCGCAAACCAGAAATTCTGACTTTCAGCCACCTGTGGTTTAGAACTGCAATTGGTATTAAATATTATGTATTAAATAGCTTTGGGGCACCCAAGGAGAGATCTTCAGAGTAAAATCAAAATTAGGGTGGAGAAAGTTGAATGAGGAGAAAAAAACATTTGCATTTGAAACCTCCATTTTCTTTCTGATTCTCTGATGAAGGATCCTATGGAACTGGCAAAGAAATGGTTCATGATGTCAGCCAAATGTCTACACTGAAAAGGTATGGAGGACGCAGAACCCTCTTCCACACAGATTTCTTCCTGATGAATTGAGCCTTCTGTGTGGTCACAGTATAACCAACTGATTTTCTTTCAATTGGTAAAAATATTTAAGTGGCTTTGGCTTTTCAATGAACTGAAAGCAACTTGCCAGAGCAGCTGTCTGTTTATTTATTCATTTGCCACACAGTATGCATTGCCATCACAGGACAAAATCTGACTCTGTTGGCCAAAACCAAAATTTTGCACATAATTATTTCTTATCATATCTCATCTCTATGGAATGAAATACCTCTCGATATGAGATCCTTTCTCGTCTTAAGACTTTTAAGATGAAAAATGCTTCATTTTGAAGCTCATGTTTGTATTGTCCATCTCTCTCTCTCTCTCTCTTTTTTTTTTTTTTAGAGGCACCAGGTCAAATTCCACCCTCATTTTCCCTCATGCAACCGCAGAGATTTGAGTGTGGCTGAAACTGAAGATGGAATCTGACCCATTGTGTTTGTTTTTGATTAAAATATGCATGACTTAATGTTGCCTTCCCCTTTATTTTAATCTCCCAGGACAGTCTGAAGAATCAGATGTTGAATCTCGGGAGGTTTTTCCTGAGTGAAATATTCTAAATATGTGAGAAAAAATGTTTTGCCCATTCCAGCATGTTGATTCACCCCAGCCAGCTGGCTGGGTAAGCTCACCCACTACACACTACCATACAAACTGGGAGGTCGGAGTTTGGCCATGGATTCAGGATCACAGGACCATGTGCCTGGGCAGATTGGATGTATTCCATATATTGTAGTAGATGATGTGCTCAGTCTCATGAGGAGAAGAGGAGGTTATAAGCCAAGTGTAACTCAGGACCTAATTTAAACTGACTAAAGCAAAAAGAATTGGAGTTAAGGTTCGTCCTCCATCTTACTTCACTCTCTTGAGCCAGCTTCTGCCCTTCCTTTCTAGTGAAGGTAGCAGAATTGAATGACACCTACATAGACTGGCGATTTGGGCCCTTTGTGCCTAGATGTCATATACTAGCAGAGCTGGCTGACATTTTTCAAATCAAGTTTTTTATTCAAAGTAATCACAAAATTTCTTGACTTTTTTTTTAAATTCATATTTCACAAGATTCTTACATTTTTCTTGACATTTTTGTCAAAGGCTTCATCAAAGCCATTAGTGAAATGGTATTCAACATTTTTCATTTACCATATTTCAATAGCCATTTCCACAATGGTTTCAGTGAAAATATTGATTAAAAGAACACAACGGTTTTTGAAAAAACAAAACAAAAACCCACAATAGGTCTGTTTCAAATCCTGCAATATGGAAACAACTTGGAAATTTGTCATTGGTTTTTTTCTTTTTCTGACCTTCTCTAATATCGAAACAGCAAGGGATTTCACAACAGAGGTGGAATTTTAAACAAGAGACATTATGTGCTACAATACGAGACCAAAGGGGGTTGAAATAACAATACAGTGGCCACTTTAATTCTAAGAACATAAGAACGACCATACTGGGTCAGACCAAAGGTCCATCTAGCCCAGTATCCTGTCTTTTGACAGTGGCCAATGCCAGGTACCCCAGAGGGAATGAACAGAACAGGTAATCATCAAGGGATCCATCCCCTGTTGTTTACTCCCAGCTTATGGCAAACAGGCTAGGGACACCATCCCTGCCCATCCTGGCTAATAGCCATTCTGAATGGTTTTGTTTCACAGATCCAGTCAGGCTCTCCCTACTGGCTCCCCACCACGTTGCTGGGAGAATAATCCAACCTCTGTACCCCCGGAGTGTTTTAAGCTTCCCTGGATCTCATCCGGCTGTATCACTTTTTCCTCCATTGGCCTCTCTGGTATGTTTGCTGGACTCCAACCCCAGTCTGTCATCCCTTCATGGAAATGGAGCCCCTCACCCATATAACTTAGGCCCCTTGGTCAAGAGTTGACTCTCAAGATACCCCAGTACCTTTAACACACCCACTCCCAGAACCTCACCGAAGGTGTGAGCCTTCTGGGTTACAGAGTAGCAGCCATACAGTTTAACTTTCTCATATGTGACAGATGTAGCATGTAACATGCACATAGAGTGCACAGACATCTAACACATTATTGCTTTTGACTTAATCACATGAGAAATACACAGATCCACACACAAAAAAACAACATACCCTACACACTTTTCCCTACGCTTTAGCTCACTCTTCCCTTGGGAGTCCTTGGGGACCACCTGTGTTCAAGCATGTACGATCCTCTTCCCTCCCTCCCTTCCCCACCCACACCTCATCCAGTTCCTGCACCAGCTTCCCTCACCTTAAACTAGTGAAAAATGGCTGAAGGAAGAGTGCAAATTGAGCAACTTCTGCCCTTTTATAGCCTTCCAGTCCTTCAAGCAGGTGACTCCATGGTCAGCCTCAACAGGTTACCAGAGTCTTGCCAGGTGACTTCTCCTCTGACAAACCAGTTTTCCAAGGTAAATGCCAGCCTTTTGTCTAAGGTGCTTCTTTTCTGAATAGAAGACCAAAAGGATTTAATAATCTTCTAATGTTAGCATTGCCACTGCCCCTGTTGGAATTTCAGTCCAACAAGGAAAGTGAAAAGACAACAGAGAAGAAAAAAGGCTTCACCTTCAAAATGGAGTCTGAAGTCTGACAGTTACACATCAAACAGAATTCATAATCATCGCACCTTACTTTTATCAATATAAGCAAAACTTAGCCAGCTATTAGTTTTGCAGGTATAACATGAACTACGTACAAGAGGCCTGGGTTGGAAGCAACCTCAAGTCTTCTCACTTGTTCAGTTGTATACAGAGTAGACATCCTCATGCTATGAGAGAGCATGAAGAACACTGGCATCAACTTTGAAGGTTGCCTACACTTCTTCATGGAAGATGACTACCATATTTCTGGTCATCTTGGAGGCAAGAGAAGAACTTAGAAATTCAAAAAGGAAAATACAAACAAGAAAAAGAAAAATTAAAATATATTCCAATAGTTTCTTTTTGAAGTACAGGGCTCTCCATTTAAAAGCATACAATTGTAAATAGAAATAACATACTTATAATCTTTTCGTTTTTGTCTTCTGATAGAAATCTGTAAACATTTTGCAGAGACTCCAATTTTGTTAACCCACCTATTGTCACATTCAGTGCCATTTACAACCCTTGATTTGGATGGCGAACTCCACCAATTTCAGGGTGGTATAAGGCCTAAGGACTGAAATGAAACCAAAAAATATTATACATGCCTTTATGTAGAATGATTAGGGAAAACCACAAAAGCAGGTGAGCAGACAGCAAAAGCAAATACACAAGGAGACAAATGACAGAAAGCAGAAGAAGGCCCAGACAGCAGGAGGTCAGCCTGCCAAATACAGTATGCAGGACAAATACAAGAAGAATTCTTCTGAAGCTGTGTGCTTTTAAAAATGGTATCTGAGAAAGTTACGGGGTTTCCTCATATGGGCTCCTACTGCACCAGGTACCCCTAGCCCCCCAACAGCACTCTCCTGGAATTGAGTCAGGCATACATGTAAAGGAACACAGAGATAGGAACATAATTTTCTAATCATGGTGAATTGCTTCAGCATTCATGATGATAACATTGGGGTATGTTATTTTCCTAGGAAGGCCACAGCAATTTTAATTTAAGGGAGGTCTCCTTATTGCTGCATGCAACAAAAAACAAAGAATGCAATTTTACTTCAGATAGTAACTTTAGCAAATTATGTAACAAAATGCTTTACAGAATTAAAGCATACAAGACTGCATGTGAACTAAATAACAGAAAGCAATTAAATGAAAACATTGAGGGCAGTTGCCATTAAGAATGAAACATGTCTTTTATCACTCACCTGACTTTGTTTCCTTTGCACTAGTGCTCTAGTCCCAAAATATCAAGTTGAAGTGAAGCACATTTAATTCAATAATATATACATGTTTCCATAGTCCCTTTTGAAGTGCCGCCCCTGCATGAATAAATTCAAGTGAAGAAGAAAGATTCAATAATAAGTTGTCATTAGTTTAGGCTCATTCGAATAAATACATATTTATATCAAAATAAAAGTGCAATAGGATGAATACATTAATTTTTATTATTGTATTTTATTATGAAAAGTTACAGCACCTACTGGAACTGGTTCCAGTTTGCCATTTGTGTTCAAGAGGTTTTTGAACTGCGCTCCAAGATTGCCCTACTAGCCAGGACAGCTGCAAAGAACTGGAGAGCATAGTCCCTTTAGTACCTCTTGGGGATAATAGTGAGTGAAATGGGTGTCTAAAGTTAGGTTCCTAAATATGTGCAGCCTGATTTTCGAAAATGCCAAGCATCCTCCACTAAAGTTAATCTAAAAATCAATGGAGTTACACAGCTGAAACCTAGTGTCAGAGAATTAGACCACTTAAGTCTTTTTTTCCCCTTCCTAGCAGTCTAAAATGGCTTTGCTCTGGATCTATACATTTCTTTTTTCTCCAGATCCAAATCAAAATACTAACTGTGTTGTGGCTGACTCTAGGTTTTTATATAAAATATATTTAAATCTGTATAAGTCTTATAAAAAAGAACTTTATATAAAAAACAGATTTCAATCAGAAGAATCCCCAGCATTCTACCGACAGACATTTGTCTCCTGCCATGCTACACAGTGCACTGGGATGGCCGCATCCCAGAGGGATATCCTGGTGCTGAGAAGTTGTTACTGGGCTTTTCTTGAGTGTTCTCAGAAAAGCTGGGCCCATCTTGACTGAAACAAAACATACCTGAGGAACTTATGAATAAGTCCATTTGCTTCCTGCCCAAATACTTCTAAAACATTAATGTGAAGCATAAACTTCCTTGCCTTTAATTTCCTTGGGGATGACAGGAGAGAGCGAGAGAGACTGATTGCAAAAGCTATAGTGCTTGTCTGAAGTTTTTAGCCTGACTCTGGGCAGGCCCCGGGTGAGCAGCTAATGAAAATAATTCAAACTTTACCAAAACAAGAGCAATCTATAATGTGGAAATTCTACACAGACAGCTCCACAAAGCCCTGGGAAAAAGCCTGGTGATACATCTTTGCAAAAAAGAGCAGCCCCAGCTCCCAAGAAGGTAGATTCCAAGCAGTCCAGTGAGGTTCTGCCCACACAGATAGTGGAAAGACTTGAAATAAGTCAGTATTTGCTTTTTTAAATCAATGCACATTCATATTTGTCTGCTTGATTCTCATAAATCATGCACTATAGGAAGAATATTAGATAGATTGTTCGCACCGATACCTTTTTAAAAACTATACCAACATTGCCAATGCCAACTACTGCAACAGACGGTGCAAGAAACCCTACAGTAAGGTGATATGGAATAACCTGTCCACAGAGAAAGTTTCCTACTAAACCACGATAACTAGAGATTGATTTATGTCCTGAACCATGACAGTTAATATTCTTTTAAAAACTCTTTATTGTTTGTTTTATTTAAAATAGGAATACATAGCAGAGGAAAAAGTATGAAAATAATAAGAGTTTCAAACAGAATTTCAATATTCAGAAAAACACCTTCATAATGTGGTAATTTCCATCAAAGTCTTGCTAACCAAAAGAGAATGCCTTTTGGAATTGATGGAGAGCACTCAGTCTGAACAAAACACACAAACCTCTATGGATACAGTATGTTGCATTGTGGCATAAGGGAATGGCATGATGCATTACTGGATACATGACATCAAGGGAATTGTTTTCAAAGTACCTATAATCCATATAAAGCATTGAGGGGAGTTAGGCTGGGTGTTTTTGTTTCCAGATGTTCAAAATTATTTTGACAGGGTTCATTTCAGCACATTACTGGAACTGCCGTCAATTAACAAAATGAAATAAAAATCAGAATAAACACTCTTAAAGAGTCTCCTAGTGTTGTTCTCTGGCTTTCAAGTTTCCCTAGGCACTACTGTCAAGGAGGCATCACAAGTGTAGGAACTCAGGGAAAACACACAATGGAACAAATTTAACCCAGTGACACAAAAAGCTACTGAATTCATCAACAGATAATCAAAGGAGTTTGCAGGTGAGTGTGTGTGTGAGGAATATTGTGAAGTAATATGCTACTAGTGCATGGTAGGCTGCTTCCATTCTTACTATAAAAACTCTTATATTCAAATTGTCAGAAACCAAGTAGTAGATTTGTTTTTAGTACCTCTCAGCATATGAAGACTAGCTCCTTTATTGCCAGGAAAAAAGTCAATGAGTCTACCTCAACCTATAGCATATATTAAAACTGATAGGGGTGTCTACGTGGTGGTAGTACTTTATCATACACAAGTCATGATTGGTTATTATGGAGAGATGCTAATTTCTTCATGGTTAAGATTGAAGATAGTCTGGTTTTGGCCCTGCTCCTCAATTTCACCACAAGCCAAAATTCAGGAGGTTTCCTCTTCCAAAGCTAGATTCATTTCAGCACGAACATTTCATGTACAAGTTCTAGGACAGGGGCAAAATGGTAATTTAAAGGGGGAAAATATCATTGACTATTTTTCCCAGTTCAAAATTAATTTCGTTTTGACTGAGTTCATAACATTTTATTTGAGCACCTGAGCCTTAGGAACCTGGGATTTCTACCCAATTTTGCCTACACATGGCTAGACTCGCATCCTATCTAGCCACATGCACATGCAAATCAATCACTTCAATATGCACAAGTGGTCGTGCAAAGGCAAATAAGTAACACTGATGCACACAGACCTCAAGGATGAAAACCATGTTCTCAACTTAATTGGCTATTACTGTATTTTATTAATTTTAGAGGGTATAATAGCTTTATTCGTTATTGCAGTAATAAGAGCATTATAAAAATGTTTATAATTTTCCAGGGGGATAATCAGATTTGTACTTGTTTCATAATCTATAGTAAAACAAATTATTAAATCCACCCATTAAAATCCATAGTAGAGTATATACCAATGGGCATCTGAGTGGGAAAGAGATGCAGAGGTTTAGAGTCATAAAAGTTACAAGAGGTTGTATCTGTTAACAGACAACAAGGTTCAGGTTGTAAACCTAAATGACCCAGACCCAGTGCCATTTCCATAGCTCTAATCTGTGTGCACATTGTCAGGGTTACAGGGCTGGCTGCACCTCTGACCCCTCTCAAGAGTCTCTGAATGTACTTCCTCAGCTCTGAGGTCTCAAATCTTTACTTCTCAGGAGTGGAATTCCATAATTCTCCCACTAATAATTCTCCGGGTCCCTGGCTACAACCCTCTGTATACAATGTGATTGCTCAGCAGATCTGACTGGGTTCAGTTTTCCCTTTGGGAGCTGTGACCAGTGGTTAATACAGTGATGGGACAGCTTTCTTAGAACCTAGTATTGTTAAGATTAAACAGTAGAACCACAGCAAACTTTAAGAGAAAAACTAATTTAAAACCAATAATAATTCTATACACATATCCATCTTGCCTAAAGCTTAACATCCCCTGGGAAGCTCAGGGTGGACCTTTTCAGACTTCTCTGCAGAGTCTGCTCCAACCTGCTCCTTGCAAACAGCCCTCTGCTCTCTCTAGCAAGTCACTTTTTAATTATTTAAAGTCCTTTTGATTTGTGTGTTCCCAGCCTTGGCGAAACAGCCTTGTAACTTGGGGCTAGTCCCGGTGAAGCAGCATCTTCATAGCTTGTTTCATGTTCATTGTTTCATAGTGACCCCTGCTGCATTTACGTAGGACTTGTCTTCACTACCAGGGTAAGTCGACCCAAATCATGCTACTCCAGCTACATGAATAATGTAGCTGGAGGCAACATAGCTTAGGTCAACTTACCGTGGTGTTTTCACTGTGCTGCATTGACAGGAGACGCTCTCTGCTTGACTTCCCTTACTCTTCTTGGGGAGCTGGAGTGCCAGAGTCGAATGGAAACCGCTCTGTCATCGATTTAGCGGGTCTTCACTAGACCTGCTAAATCGATATGTGCTGCATCAATTGCAGCAGCATCCATCTCCTCAGTAGTGAAGACAAGCTCTTAGAGGTTATTTATCTAGAGGCACACAGCTGCCTTCCTGTTAGTTCCATAACATCCTTGCTATTGAACTAAATGAACATATGCATACACGAAGCATTTCAGTCAACCTATACAGTATCCATCACAGCCATCACCTTAGTATCTGACCTCCATTAAGACATAATCCTACATTTGCAAGAGAGAAAAAACTTGTTCAGTCATCTACTATTCCATCTATAATGTCTGTGCTAATGATTCTTTTGAAGAATATCAAATACTGGCAGTAAACTTTTTACAAACAAGCTAGAGACAATTACTTCCAAAAAATATTTGGTAAATCATTTAAAAAGGACTGACCATTTCATGGACAATAGGCGGGTGGTGGAGGAGGGAGGGAAGACTCCTAGAGTACTGCATTTGTTATGAATGATTCACCTAACTATAATTTAAAATGAAAATTAAGCTACAAAATACACATTCAAACCACATTCCGAGTTTGGCTTCATTTCCAAAAAACAAGCACGTTGTGATGGATGAAATTTTAAGCTTTGGCCATTGCCCATTTTCCTGTGCCTCTGCATTGCAGGTCAGAAAACATGAGCAGCTTGATATTCCACACATCAAGATCAAGATGCGTCACGGATCAAGTTCTAGCACTAAATCTAAATGTACTCTTCTGTATGGCGTTCAGTCAGGCCCTGAATATGACTTGAATAATTGTGTGCATCCTGAAACAATGATGACTGCACAGTCATCCTCTGAGAGATCTGTTGTACTCGTCCTCTTGGCAATGTATTTGTTGAGACAGAGAAGTAAAGTTTTGATGTGAATTAGATGTACTGCTTCCAGTAACAATAGCATGGGCTGAATGACCAGAGAACGCTGAGACAATGTGCTGGACAAGTCTCCTGGACTGTTTCAGTACACCGCAGCTTAATCACTTAGCAATTCTTAAACAGGGATATGTTCAGTCCAGATGATCCAATATCATCAGCTAAGCATTTATGTAAAATTTCTAGCTTTTAGAATCTAACACAGGATTTAATTAAATAAGGCAAGGGTTAGCCAGATAAACTCTTCAAGAGAAAGTTAAAGAAAAACCTGACTTGAGCTAGGCTTAATGAGTCATGGGTGCACTTAAAAAGAGTGGGTACATTTAAAAACTTCCTTCTTGTTTTAAAGATGCTAAAGTGTTCACAGCCATTCCCTACTTTTAAAATGGGAATTACTACTAGATACCAATAATATCTCTGAAAATGGAAGAAACAGTTTATGTACACCCGCTGAATGAGCTAGAAATGGTATGTCCGAGTTTCTCTTTTCTAGCAGAGCTGGTGTTAAACTTTTTAATTCCACAGATTCTATTCAGCTCAAATAGTGAATCAGCCTTGAACACTGTTGTAGACAGGCTTGTCATTTATGCCACAGTGCATAAGGCCCAATTCTCTGGTCTGCTTTGTGCCATTTCTCACAGAAAATCAAACAAACTCAGCCATGATATGGCATCCTGAGATTCCTCCAGTGTTAGGAAGGACTCTGGTGGCACAACCACGCCCACCCCACCCATGCAAAAGGGAGCACTGGTGCTGAGCTGATCTTCAGCTAACAAAACAGTCCTATGTGGTCATGAGCAGCCAGGCACTAGGAAGCCTGAGAGCAGTCTTCATCTATTATATGACATAAGAAAATGGGAGAGAGAGAGATCAAGATCATAGAGTATACATATATTGTGGGATTTTGGTCTTGGATAGTACATATTCTCTCTGGGGTTTATGACTTCACTGTCTTGATTTTCCTTAAAAAGAAAAGGAGTACTTGTGGCACCTTAGAGACTAACAAATTTATTAGAGTATAAGCTTTCGTGAGCTACAGCTCACATCCGATGAAGTGAGCTGTAGCTCACGAAAGCTTATGCTCTAATAAATTTGTTAGTCTCTAAGGTGCCACAAGTACTCCTTTTCTTTTTGCAAATACAGATTAACACGGCTGCTACTCTGAAACTTGATTTTTCTTTGAATCACTGTGATTGTTTCTTCAGCATCTCTTTGGCCAGCTCACATTCTTTCTTCATCCCACACTCTGACCTTTATGGATCTGTTCCCTGCCCCCCACTTTTTCTTCCCTTCAGTTCTCTCTTGGTTACTTCTCCTCTCTGTGGTTTCAATAATTATTTCTACAAAGGTGTTCCCAAATTTGTATATCTTTCCCTGACTTCCCACTGTGATGCTAGCAGACCAGATGCCAGTTAATGCCAAGCATAGGCACTGGTTTCCTCTGGGCCTGGGGGGTGCACAACCCCCCACTCCATCCATGTATTTAGACCTTAGTGGGCATGCTATTACCACAGTGAGTACCAGGAGAACAGACATATCCATTACCAAAAAACAGTTTGAAAATAAATTCTTATTTATGAAGTAGTTTGTCATCTGAAATATTTTATCCAAACTGCGCAATTCTCCATTAACCTACCCACCTTCTCAGTTTACTACTTTTTAAAGATTTAATAATAAATGCAATGGCTGCACCATCCCCTCTGCTTTATGCCATTTTGGGGATAAAAACAGATGAAATTCTGCTCCGTTGGCCAAAAATCTGCTGATAGGGAGGACAGTTGAGACAAAACAGTAGCATCCACTCTCCGTCCTTCCTCCCCAAGGAAGATTCTCTGAGAAAACAACGTGTCTGGGACTCAAAAATGTTGAGGGAAAGGGGAAAGAGGTGAGCAATCTTAGAAACAGGGTCATGGCAAACCACTGTCCATGAGATCATTCTCTTTCAAACCTATACAAATTTCCCCATGCAAGAGACTGATGACCATGCCAATACTATCTCATGATATGTGTCTTGCCAGTATGCACTCTCAGACACCTGCTCGGGAATGCGTTTGGCCTATCTGTGAGCAGAGAAGCCATGAAGATTTGAGGGAACTGACCTACTCCAGAAGAAATGCGTGTGTGTGTTGAGCAAGATGGTGTACAGTGCAAAGGTACTACTGGGCTATAATGTGTTTGCCCTGAAACTCTCCAGGCATGCTGAATTTTGGAATGCAAGTTCTGCCCCTTCCTCTGCATGATTCATCAGAATTTTTCACAAGGTTGTAGAGTTCCTCCAGAATTTTCCACTGGAAGGCACAATTTGAACCTAATTTTTAAGCGTGATGCTAGCTGTGCACCTGAACGCTGGATTCAATCCCTCTCTGGGGAAGTTTGGATTCAGATTAGAACTTTGTGACTTGGGCTTCTCTCTACATTAGGCCAAAGAGGAACATCAAATGCAGATACCCACTAATATTGGATTCAAATCTGAATCCTTATCTGAACTTTTTGACCCAGCCTCTCCTCTGTATAACGTAGGGCCCCATCCTGCTCTCAGGCAAAACTTTCCTTAACTTCTATGAGATCAGAATCAAGCCCATAAAAACCAAGAAACCTGGTCTGTAGTTGGGTTTTTAAATACTTGTTTCTATAACAACATTATAAAAAAAGAAAAGGAGTACTTGTGGCTCTCCTTTTCTTTTTGCGAATACAGACTAACACGGCTGCTACTCTGAAACCTAACATTATAAAAGTTCACTTTAAAACTGGCACTGTTTATCTTCTTTTGTTCTGTTGGGTTATTTTTTCAGTAATTGTAACATCTGTAACATCTCAGCACAGAACTTTGGAGAGTGGGACTGGGATTACATGAAGTGCTGAAGACCATGAAGCAATTGTCACTCTCAATAACTGGGCCACAAATTTCAAAGGAAACAACATCTGAGTGAATTTCAAAAGCGAACTAAGTGAAGATGATTTGACTGAACTAATTTTGACTTTCAAAAACATCAGTCTAGCTCTGGATGTGTGTTAAGTAGTACGTACATCATGCAGGGCCTGATTCTCCCCTGACTCATGTTTTACACTGGGATAGTTCCAGTTATCTCAGTAGAGCCACCCCTCATTTCATAGAATTTAAGGTCGGAAGGGACTAGTATGATCATCTAGTCTGACCTCCTGCACAACAGGAGGCCACAGAGATTCTGCAGGCCACAGAATCTCACCCACCCCTCCTGTAACAAACCCCTAACCTATGTCTGAGGTATTGAAATCCTCAAATCGTGGTTTAAAGACTTCCAGGTGCAGAGAATCCTCCAGCAAGTGACCCGTGCCCCATGCTGCAGAGAAAGGCGTCATTTATGCAGGTGTCAATGAAATCAGACTCAGGCCTGCAGGATGAATGTGGAGGAGAGAAATATCTAGGTAGCCCTTTTCACTCCAGCCAGAATATGGGTTTTTTTTCAAAACTATTCAGCACTTCCCTGAGCTGTTGAGTAATTTTTTGTTTGCTTGCTTTAAGCAAAATGGAACTATTATTGTGCAACAGCATAGTTCTGGGATGCAGACAGCTTTTGCAGGCTGTCTGCTGCTTTGTATTTATAAAGTATTTGTGTTCTTTTTTTTAAACAAAGGTCAGTGATCATGCTATCAGGTCATTACTGAATATGTCACTACAGGAACATAGCCTGTTGACAATTGTACCATCAACTACCATTCACTCACACAATTTCAGTGCAGCCATCTGCAGGGCAAAAGGGTTATTGCTGATAACACGTTGCATTCATTTGTAACCCTATAATATTAGAGTCCTCCCACTCTGCTCCAGCCACTATACAGATCAAGGTTTTCTTTCCCAGGTGATCTATGTCTAGGCAGGCTATGGAGCTTGATTTAGTGCCACTAGCAATCAGCACTCTGAGATGTATTAAAAACAGAACTGTAAATCTTTACACTCTCTTTCATGCACGACTTTTTGTCTTTTAAAATCAAAATAGATTGACACTCCTCTGCTGTATGGCAGGATTGGGTCATATGTCTGCTTTACTGAGAAACTGAAGTTTTCAGCCACAGGGTTCATGTGGTAATTATATAGCATGTGGGAAGAGGCTGAGTGACATGTTGAATAGAGTATTGGTTTTTTTTCCCTCTGGGATCCAGGTTTTCAGTCTAATCAGAAATCCTATGTTAAATGAGTAGTCTCAGCTCCATCTCTAGGGGAACACCAGTCTGTGTTAGAAAACGGCTGTGCATAATTCAGCACTGTTTGTAGCCCACTCTTTATGAGCATAGTTAAGTTTCTCCCACTCAGACAGTGAGAGAGGGGTTCCTCCTTCTCATGGTTCAGGTCACTAGAAGGGTACTGTAGGAGAACTCACAACATCTGTTTGATTTGTACTTGTGCCATGGAGAAGACAAGGAATCCATTTGCCAGAACTAGCCTCTAAAACAGAGCTAGTCTGAAAACAAGCATCATATATGTATGCAATTACTCTTCCCAGCTGGCACTGTAATTTTAATTGCAATTTGAAAATGAACAGCAGAACCATTTGGGCCAGGAACCCTCTAGACCAGGACCCTCATAAACTGTTGGGGATTCAGAGTAGTACACAAAAAAAAAGTAGTGTTGGGTCATGTGAATTTTGTGCTGATCTTATCTGTGAACAGTACCAGAGTCTGCTGATGAACTGTATTGTGGCAATTCAGAGTCCAAGGCCAGAAGAGACCATTGTGATAATCTAGTCTGGCCTCCTGTATCATATTGACCATAGAACTTCTCCAAAATAATTGCTGTTTGAACTAAACATGTAATTTCATTATTTTCATACTAGGCTTATCTGAGAAACGTTTTGGAAGCAAAGTCCCCCAGAGTCTGTCCTACACAGAACACAACAGGAAGCCTGATTTAGAGCTGGGTCTTGCAAACCCTTAACTCAAGTCAGGGCTTGTGGGATTAAGTACTTAGGTGCCTGAAGTTGCAAGGACTTGAGAGCCTCCTGAAATGTTCTGAGTATCTTCAACAGTCAGCGCAAGCAAAGAAATATGGGGGTGGCCAGTCCCTCCAAAATTTGGGCCCTTATTCAGCCATCATTAGTCCCCCGTACAGTTTACCCTTTTAAAAATGCTGCTAATTTTTCTTCAGTAACATCTGCTTAAAATGAAGTGTTTGGGGGCAAACACTGTTATATGCCTATCCAGGTTGTAGCATCAGTACATTAAGGGCTACATGGTAAAGAGGCCCTACCCATAACATGGAAGAAGTAGCCATTATTTGGCTAGCTGCACTTGGGAGCCCAGGCAGTAGGTGCTGCTCAGCATGGCCTGCAGCGATTATAATCCTTCATTTTAACTTGGACATTCCTTGATTTAGTGTGCTTAAGAAAATATTAAGTAATATACAGGAGATCAGATTAAATGATTTACTGGTCCAGGCTGGCCTCAAGGCCTATGAAACACAATGGGCCCAATTCATTCCTGATGTAACACCACTGACATCATATCCCATCCTTCTTTCTCTCCTGTGAACTACATAGAGATTTCATACATCTTCTCCACCACTAATCATTCCACCTAGCCCAGTGATCCCCACCTAATGAGATCCCTCCCCACATACCACTTTGAAAATTACATTTTTTTTGTCTGAGCACCCAAAACCTGAAAAGACTGAACTCAGAGCCAAAATGGCTATTCTTTATCACAAACAACATAGTGGCACACCCCTGCTACTACCAAAGTGCCTTAGATTCAAGTTTATCTAGGCTTTTAGCTACTTGATAGCTGTCAAACTTTGGGGTCACAGTCATGATTCAAGTCTGAGTTTGAATACTTTCTTTTTTATTCAGAACACTCATTTGTTTAACCTCTTGATTAAAAGTGTGATGACTGGAGAGTTACTGCAGGAAGATTGATAGGTCTGCTGTGTCTCAAAGGAGGTTAACAGCTTAGAGCTCTTTATTCTAGATAAGCGATTAGGCCAACTTTTTTCAAGCTTGGGTGCCTAAATTCAGGCATTTAATTTAAATGCATATGTAGGTGCCTAAGTAAAAATAACTTGATTAGCAGGGATGTAGAGCTTAACTATGGATTTAGATGTCTACCTTTAGGTGCCCAAGTTTGAAAATGTTTGCCTTAATTTTCAGTCAGGCCAAATAGACAGATGGTCTAACACTAAATCTAAAGGGCAAAGAGACAAGAAAGACTTGTGAAAACATCATGATCTTGGGGAGTGCCTGAGGTGTGTAGTTAACAACCATCAACCACTGAGGGAGATGCACACCTGAAACATCCTGGAAATCATATTGAGCAGCAATGTTTGAAGAAAAGGCCAGTGATTACTGAATTTAAGATAATAATTACAGGGAGAAGCTGAACGGGTAGCTCGCTACAGTCTTAATTGCAGCTAAATACAAAGTCAAATGTTTTAAAACTGCTTCAAATCAAAGTAAACTGCTCTTTCATTATTGGACCTTCAAGGAACAGTGAATTCACAGCAAGTTCTAAGGCTTTAAGTAAGTCCTTTCCACACATTAAACCATCAAAGAGTTTAGTATAGGTTCTGGATTGCCTTTTGGCCAATCAGATCAGAGCCTGCCACTTTTGCTGCCATCTGCTTGGTCTCCTTTTATCAAAAGGAAATGTTTTGAATCTTAACAGCTCTTGAAACTCAAACTGATGAGTTTGTCAATGTTTCCTTTACTTATCTGGATTTACAAGAACCAAAACAAGAAGGCCCGTACTCCAGACTCTATTTACAATTATTCAAAAACACAAATCACCACAGAAAGAACCAGCAGCAGGGTCTGCTACATGCCCACCTTACCCCTTATAGCAAAAAGATTCCAGAATACCCAATTCTCCCTAAAAATCACACCTCTAACAACACCCCTCCCCACTCCCAAACCAGGAAAATTATAAGCTTTGCAGAATGCCTTGAAGCTTAGCAGATTCAGGTTATTTCAGACCAAGAGGGAAGGAGCAAGATTCTAAAGATGAGAGACTCTCATGAAGAGGGCCTCCCATAACAAAGGTGCTGCAGCTCAGAAGCTTCCACTAATCTCAGTTCCCCACCAGTGATGGAGGCAGGGTGGTTCCAGGCCATTTACAGGCTTTACAGATCAAAACCAATGCCTTCAACTCCATCCAGCAACCCAGTCAGTCCATGCGATCATGAATCACTGATGTAATATACTTGTGGCAAAATACTCTGCTTAACAGAATGGGCTGCTGCATTCTGCACCAGCTTCAATTTCTGATGAATTTCAAGTGTAGCCCCAAGGAAAGCTCACTGTGGAAATCTAAGAATGAGCTGAAAAAGCCATGAAATATAAGAGTGTGTGCTCTGCAGCTGAAAAAAGTTTACATCCTTTGGCCCATAAATGAAGGAAAGTCCTGGTTACTGCTGTTAGCTGATCATCCAGGTGGAAATGGGAACGCTAACTGGATTCTGAAACTGCAACCAGCAGTGACAAATGGAAGGTACATATCCGCAGTCAAAAGGGCAGAAATAATCTGTGCCATTGCTTTTGGTTGCTTCTGCCAACATCACTTCTGTGTTTTCTGGACTAAATTTAGCCAGCTTCAATCCCAATGAGACACCGAGTAAGGCATTCAGCTGAGAGCTGGGTGGGAACAGTTTTTCTGTCCCATGAACAGTTTTGAGATTTCAAACATTTCTCCCTTCCACGCTGGATTGACACTAGGATTTTTCCAAATTTTTGCAAAAATAAAAGAACAGCAAGACGCCTGCAACCCCAGTGATCAGGGCACCCAACTGGGAGATGGGAAACTGAGGCTCCAAGTCCCCGCTTTAGCCTAGGATTTGAACCCAGAGTCTCCTATCTTTAGGCAAGCATCCTAAGCATTACACTATTCTGGGGTGAGGTGGCTGTCTGTCTCTCACCAAAAATTCCATTCTGGACTGGAAAAACCTTTCCTGACAATTTCTGTGATACAGTCCTGTGAAAATTTGAAGTTTTGACAAATTAGCATTTTCCTATTTAATCAGAAAGTTACCAACCAGCTTTACCTGTGCTGGGAAAGATAGAAACAAACAGCAGGGGGGCAATCTACATACTGAAAATACTGCCACTCATGCTTTGAGCCCTCCAAATATGAAACTGTAGTTACATGTCCAGCAACATCACACTGCAAGAACCATAGAGGCAGAGATTGGACTGCAGATTACCCCATCTCTCTAATTAGGTGACTGCACTGGAGCGTGGGGGAAACAAAAGATATCAATTACAAGTGAATAATGAGTGGCAGGGGCTCTTCCTCACATCTGCATTTGCTCTTGAATCATTGTATCCAAATCCATGAAGGCGCAATATATCAATCCAGTGGGTCTCCCCCGGTGGATGAGAATCACAGAGAACTGCCTGTTCCTCTGAAATCTATTAAGACGACAAGATTTTATGATGTGCGGATACTGCATCTCAGGCATGGGTGCATTAGAAATGATGATGATAAAATAGAAGGTACCCATCATTTGGGCACCAAGGACAAAGCAGCAAGTTAAGGCAGAAGCATGAAAGGGTGGGGGATTCATCTCTAACATGCATGTATTATCAGCCACACTATCAGAGGCTCGTTCACCTGTGCATCTACCAATGTGATATATGCCATCATGTGCCAGCAATGCCCCTCTGCCATGTACATTGGTCAAACTGGACAGTCTCTACATAAAAGAATAAATGGACACAAATCAGACGTCAAGAATTATAACATTCAAAAACCAGTCGGAGAACACTTCAGTCTCTCCGGTCACACGACAGACCTGAGAGTGACTATCCTGCAACAAAAAAACTTCAAAAACAGACTCCAATGAGAGACTGCTGAATTGGAATTAATTTGCAAACTGGATACAATTAACTTAGGCTTGAATAGAGACTGGGAGTGGATGAGTCATTACATAAAGTAAAACTATTTCCCCATGTTATTTCTCCCCCCATGCCACACCCTAATGTTCCTCAGACGTTCTTGTTAACTGCTGGAAATGGCCCACCTTGATTATCACCACAAAAAGTTTTCTTCCTTCCCCGCCCTCCTTCCTGCTGGTAATAGCTCATCTTAAGTGATCACTCTCCTTACAGTGTGTATGATAAAACCCATTGTTTCATGTTCTCTGTGTGTGTATATAAATCTCCCCACTGTATTTTCCACCGAATGCATCTGATGAAGTGAGCTGTAGCTCACGAAAGCTTATGCTCAAATAAATTTGTTAGTCTCTAAGGTGCCACAAGTACTCCTTTTCTTTTTTGCGAATACAGACTAACACGGCTGCTACTCTGAAACCTGATGCATGTATTAGACAGTGTTCTGTAACATCAGTTCCATGAGTTACCATTTCCAATGAGAATAATTTACAGTGAGGTATTTGCAGTTTGTTGGTGGGGCAAAGGGTAAATTAGAATCTCAAATGCATAATAAAGCAGGTAACGTAGGTAAATGTAGACCATATGCCCCCTTCCCTTTATGTAGAAGGGAAGGAACCAGGAATCTCACTGAAAAAAGTTGGGGAGACCCATTCAGAGAGAAATGTGGTGAACAAATATATTTCTCTGCACCATGTAACTGCCACATTCCGCACATTTAGAGCCAGTCATGCCTGACCCTGCCTTCATGTGCAAGGGAGGAAGAAAGCAGGAAATCATTCCCTTCTTCCCCTTCCCCTCTTCATTCAGACCATGCGCCCATGTTTGTGCATAGAAGCTCTGTCTTAATAAAGGTTAGACTGTGGTTGTGAAGCCATTGGCAGTGTTGGGCATAGAGCACAGCACAAAAGCAGACATGACTCCTCTGGGAGCTCTGAGGTAAAGTGGGTCTGAGCAGCCACTGCTATAGGGTAATTGGTTTGCTACTGCATAGATGAGGTATAATTCTGATGTAGCCTTCACTCTGCCTTTCCTCACTAGTGCTACACTTGAGGTGATATCCTGGCTCTGTTTCAGTCAATGCAATAACTCCCATTGACCTCATGGGGCCAGGATTTCACCCTCAGAGTCTTTGGTCTCCTTGGGCTCAAGAGCTGGGACTATGCCCAGCCCCTCAACAAGTGAAAAATGTGTTTATAGGAATGGAGAAGGAGAGGAGAAAGGCACAAGGGAGGACTCTTTGCACTCTCTTCCCTCCCCCCTTCTTGTGCACTGACCCAAGACTAGGCACAATCTGTCCCTTTGTATCCAAGAAAATAAACACAAAAAAAAAGTGTTAGGAATTTCCTAAAATGGCCTCGAATCATATGCTGTTTAGGTAACTGTCATTTCACTGCCTGGTTCATTGACACTTGGGTCTTAAATGGTGCTCGTGAAGGTTAATATTTTCAGCTCTGAAGGGATAAAGAAAACAGCCTTCTGAAACCCAACCCTTTGAATAGTAATATGTTGAGGAAGAATATTCCTGATATGCTTATTAATTCTGAAGGCTTAATTCTCTTTGCATGCAATCAGCAAGAAGTCAAGATAACTGTTTTACCAAAATGCTGCAGACAGGAGCAGTATATTTTCATAGCGGGAAAAAATTAGAACAGATGGTTGAACAAAAAAAAATAGTTTAAAGACATCAGAAACAGCTGAATAAACTTTCAACAGTCTGTGGAAGAAAAGGAGCAATCTTATGGTTTATTCTTCTGTCCTATTTACATTCTTTACATCCATTGGAGTTTTGATTCAACTTCATTAGTTCCTTAGCCTTTTCTTTTTTGTAAATTATTTTTATTCATTTTAATGGGGAGGGGAGTTGCAGGAGAAAAATACTTTTAAAATTAAAACAGAGCTGGATCCAAGACACTATCACCATCTTAATGTTAACAATATTGTAACAAGCCCATGGCCACATAGGACTGCATGACTGTCACTGGTCTACAATATCATGGTCACTCAGAGCTATATAGTGGAAGCGGAAATAGAACTCATATTCACCTACTCCAAAAGCATAGACCCCTATCATCAATCTCTTGTAACAGTAGTGTATAAAGCTTAGAACACAGGTATGCAGTACTAATGCTATCCTATAGAGGGAAGTGGAATAGATATGTAAGGCTCTTAGTTCAGTTTGCTAAATGCCCAATAGTTTGAATACTAATCTGAAGCATATCTAGTGTATCGTAACCTCTTGGTTCTGAACAACTGGGCCCGAAATCTCACTGAACAGATGCGGGTTTTGGGGTTTTTTTTTTTTTAATAAACAAGTTTGCTGGTACTTCCTGGTTCCAGATGGGACAGAGGTATTATGAGAGCAGGCTTTTCCACATTATTTTGGCATGTATGTTTCCAATCCTAGTCAGAACCAAAAACATAAATGAAAAGTAATATTAAAAGCTAACATAAGGATCTAACATAAGGTGGGGTTTGGGTTGTAGTTTTAGTGTGGGACAAAAGTTCAGATAGCTATGTATATATAGCAAAACCTATGTATTTTCAGTCAGCTATCCAATCAAAGAGCAGGAAAAGGAAAAATAGGATAATTTGAAAAATATTGTACATCTAGCAGTTTGCTTGAGTGGGAGGAAGTGGTTTGTTAAACAATGTAATAATTATCCCAGAAGAGGTTTTGGTTTTCCTGGATCAGCTAAAAGCATGTCCATTTGAATAAGTATTTTAACACCATCATAAATTTTAAGATGAAGTTAAAGTTGCTGGTGCATATCAATAGTTTGCGTACCTGCTACCTATCACAAACATTAAAGTTTATTTTAAATATATTTATATTAGACACAAGGGAAATATAAAGTTAAGTTTGCATTTCTTAAACAAAGCTCCCAAACTACCTTGACTCCCAGGCTCTAGATCTCGACCAGGGAAATCCAAAAGAGAGGTTTTAATTAGTGATGGTCTTTTTGACCAAAACGAAGATTTCCACAGAACAGTGAAAAACCAGAAACTAAAAGATTTTTTTAAACAAAACCTTTAAAAAAATAAATCATTTTTGGTTTTTCATCAAAAAATGTTTTTTATAAGAATTTTGAAAAAATATTTTAAAAAATTAATGTGAAAATAATTGACATTTTGACCACCTCTAGTTTTGGGCTCTCTCCTTCTTCCTGTTTTTTATGCTATGAAGTACCAGAAAATGTTGGACTTTTTGAACACCTCTATTTTCAGGGTGTCATCATTCAGGAATTCCTTATCTAATTCCCTTCACATTTTTTTTTTGGAAAACTGTTCCTGGGTCCCAGGTCTATCCTATCAATTTTGAGGTCTATATTAATTTACTGTGGAGGGAAGTCACGGTTGGATTTATAATAGAAACTCAATTGCCACCTTAATTACAAAGATAGTAGTTGTTCCATAATAAACTTATTTTATGATTAAACTAATCTCTTGTACCAGTGGTTGCATGAGATTTATAGTCATGTCCTTTTCTGACAGGACCCCTATACAAGAGGAGTCAAGAGCTTAGTGATTATAGCATTCATCAAGGATGTGGAAGACCCAGGTTCATGTCTGTACTCTAAACCAGGCAAAGGAGGAGCTTAAACCTGGGTTTCCCCTTGAAAGTGCCCTACCCACTGGGCTAGAGTGTCTATCTCTCTCATGAAAAACTTCAAAAGGTCTGTTTTGTCCTGGAACAGGAAAAATCTTAAAAATTTTCACACGACAGGAAAGCCATTTCCCCACAGTTCTCCTCATGGGGAACTGAACTGGTGACAAAAATATCTAAAGACTGGGGCATGAAACTCCCTGCAGAGAGTTTTACAAACATGATTTTCATTTGAAGTGGGGATCTGAGCCTTCAAGATAGGTAAATGCATACAAAGCATGAACCATCCCTCATTGAAGTTAATTAAAATCTTCAGTAAGATTTGGATGAGGCTGAGACTGAGTAGCTGCATGGCCATATAACTGCAACCATTGTCCTTCCTCATGCCATGCTATTTCGCCACGTTCACTAGTGTCATGTCTGCAATTTAGATTGCAAACTCTCTGAGGCAGGACCTATGGCCCACCTTTTTAAACACATTGAGGCATTGGTCCACTCATGATGTTCAGTGAGACATAGGCTGCTTACGGACACATCTACACTGCAAAGAAAAACCCACAGAGCCGAGCCTCAGAACCTGGGACAACTGCCTTGGGCTCATGGGGCTCAGGCTGCAGCGCTAAAAACGGCAGTGTAGACATTCCCACTTTTGCTGGAGCCTGGGCTCTGAAACCCAGTGAGGGGAAAGGGTCTCAGAGCTTGGGCTGCAGCCCAAACCCAAACATCTACACTGCTATTTTTAGCCCCTCAACCTGAGCCCATGAGCCCAATTGACCCAGGCTCTGAGACTCGGTGCCATGGGTTTTTCTTTGCAATCTAGATGTACCCTAAGACACTTTTGAAAATGGGACTTAAGCTCTCTAAATCACCAGCCTTGCAACGCTGAGTAGATCAATGCCTAAATATCTTTAAAAATCTGGGCCTGTGTCTTATACCTTCTATGAAGTATCCAAGCACTGCAGGGGGCACCATTAAATAATGATTCAGGCTAAATCTAAGCCCTTATCAGAAAGTTAGGGAAGTTTACTTTTTTAATGATGTAGGTTATCACTTTCCTCTCCTAATTATCTAAAAAAAGAGATCATATCCCATCATTCACGCACAAGCCACAAGTAATATCCTCGATAATATATGATTTTCGCTCTCGCTCACTCTCACACACAGACAGACAAACACTTCCACTGCAGAAATTTGTAGTTCATGTTTCTGATGATTTATGAACAGAGCTTTTCTTCAAAACTGATTGCCTCCCTGTTTTTTACAGGCTTAAGCATCATATGAAAAATGGCTCTTTCCACATGGTCTTGATTAATACCATCTTTTACTAACATAAAATGCTAGTTTCAGGCATCAACTGTACTAGACACAGCTACAAAATTTAGGTTAACACAGTTTAATGGCCCAATTTGATGCTTTTTGAAGTCAATGGAGTCCTTACACTGACTACAGCAAGCATTGATTAGGTCCTAAGGCTTCGATTTAGCAAAATACTTAAGCATATGCTTTAGTGTTTAGCTGAATCTGGGTCTAAGTGAGGTTGAGTAACAGCAAAGAATAATCTTTTTGTGCACTTACATGTGGATAACAAAACTGAAGTTGAAACTGAAATGGAAAGTCCTATATACAAAATAGCAAAAGCACTGTATCAAAACTAAAGCCATGTCTACATTACAATTTATTTCAGTGTGAAAAAAACCACACCCCTGAGCAACATAATTTTTGCGGACATAAGCAGTCTTGTGGCACAGTGCTATGTTGGCAGGAGAACAAGTATGTTTACAGTGGCGCAGCTGCACTGGTATACTGCTGTAAGTTTGCTAGTGTAGACATGGCCTAAGTTGTCACAGGCAGGAAATAGTGGTGCTAACTCTTGTGATTTCATTCTGAATCTTGTAAAATTTGGGCTTTTCCTTAAAGCCTAGCTCCTGGAGTCACATGATTATGGGAGACTCTCGGGACTGGGGTTGTTTGTTTGAAAAAGTAAATTTCTAGTTTTCAGGGTTATTAAGAAAAACTTGAAAACATAAATACTAATGGTATTAAAAAAAACAGCAGATAGATTAAAAAAAAAGCAAATATTTTTTTAAGTGTGATTTTTTTAAGCCAATCTCATGACTTTGGGAGGACTGATTCACAATTTTTGAACACTTGTAGCTGGAATACTGAGGAAATACTGCTTTCCATACCATAATAAAGAGCAAGAGAATTACTTGTAAAAGCTGTATTGAAAATCACAATTACAAAATAGTACCCAAATTTATCTTGGTACTTTTAAAAAAATATTGTCCTCAGAAAATAAAGCATGTAGAAAGTCAAATGAGAACTAGTAATAAACTAATGGAAAGATAAACCAATGCTCTAGGTCTACGTGTTGGAACTTCACTTTTCCTGTTTCTCCAGATAAAAGTGGGAGAGATATGTTCAGTAATACCAAGCCAAGCTATTACAGGATTTGCAAATACTGCTTCCTGTGAAGAATTAAGGTTTAATTAGCTAAAAAGGAAGTGTCCAGAGGGATGATAACTGAGAGTTGGTCACCCTGTCTCTCTGATGAGATTATCCTCTGTACCTCTGAACTTTATTATCCAAACAAGTCCATGGCGTGACTTGCAGCCTACAATAATCATGTACTCATTTTTACTCAAGCAGTCTGTCAGGAGGCCCAAAGCTATTTGCAGAACAGCACTAGATACGACTCACCATTGCCTACACTAACTGTGCATGTATAAATATTTGTACTGAGAAATTGAATTCTAGACACTTGGATCCTGAGCCAAAGTCAAAAGAAGTAAGTGTAAGTGTTTCAATGGGGTTTCGATCAGGTACTTGGTTACTTTTGCTTAACATTTTTTGGTGCTATGTTTTCTTTAAAATGCAGGGACCTGATCATTCTAGGAGGGTCACATTAACATCTCTTAGGGTGAATGGGTGTCTGAAGACAAGAACAAGAATTTATTGAACACACAGACATCTACAAAGAGCCATAAAGGGTATGTCTAAACTCCAATTAGACCTTCGTGGCTGGCCTGTGCCAGTTGACTCGGGTTTGCCCGGCTCGGGCTGCAGGGCTGTTTCATTGCAGTGTAAACTTCCAGGTTGGGCTGAAGCCCAAGCTGTAGGACCTTGGGAGGTGGGAGGGTCCCAGAGCTCAGGCTGCAGCCCAAGCCCAGAAGTCTACATTGCAAATCCCAGAGTGTAGATATGGTATGACAATAAATAACCTATTTATTGGTACTGAGCTGCTCATATACATGTATACCATTTTCAGTGGAAATCAAACATTGTATTGATATAGCTACCAGACCAAATGAATGAATTCCATTAACCTGTTAAAAATGATGGGGCTGTTTCTCCACTACCCTGCACCTTGTAAAGTCATTTTTCCTGATCTGGAGTGTTTTACAGTCATTTTGCAACAACTTTTCATGAGCCTAAAATGAGCACATAAGGTGCAAGGCAGTGGAGAATCAGACCCTCTGAAACTGCCTTAACCGGACAAAAGCAAAAGGACTGAGAGTTAAGGTTGCTTCTCTGCATCCTGTTTCACATTTTGCACTAAGCATTGGCATATACTTATTCAGGATCGAGATATAATGAAACTGCTCTTATAGGGAAGTTGTATGGTGTAAAACAATGTCACTATTAGGTACTCAAGTACTGCAGAGGCATTTGGATGCTATGATGAGGGGGTACCATGTAAGTACCTAAATAGGTGGATAAGAAGGTTCAACTATACAGAGAAAATTGGTGGGGGCAGGAGGTAGGAACAAATGAAGAAGAAAAAGATGAAGGAGGAGAGTTAAAGTTTGATATTTGAGATGGAATGAATGAAGGGAATGGGGGAGAGGAGACAAAAAGGCTATATGGATATTACTATTATTTGTCTTTTGGTAGTAACTAGAGAGCCACAATGAAACATGGAAACCAGTGATATATTCACAAATAATCACAACACAGCTAAATGGAAAATAAGTATTCACAGATTCCGAGGCCAGAAGGGACCATTGTGATTATCTAGTCTGACCTCTTGTATGACACAGGCCATAGAACTGCCCCAAAATAATTCCTGCAGATCTTTTAGAAAAGCATCCAGTCTTGACTTAAAAATTGTTAGTGATGGAGAATCCACCATAACCATTGGTAAATTCCTCCAGTGGTTAATTACTCTCACTATTCAAAATTTATATTGTATTTCCAGTCTGAATTTATCTAGCTTCAACTTCCAGCCATTGGATCAGACCTTTTTTCTGCTAGATTGAAGAGCCCATTAGCTAATATTTGTACCCATATAAGTACTTATAGACTGTATTCAAGTCAACCTGTATCCTTTTTTGTTAACTGATTGCTCTGGCCACTCAGATCTTTCATTAAATGTAATTGTCCATAGATGACCCAGCAGTACAACAACATTATTGCAAGCTTTAGTGATTTGGGGATCCTTACTGTAAAATGCCCTAGTATTTCTTTTATTATTAAGAAATAGCAGGTCCAGTTCCTTGGATTCTTTAAGGCTATTATTTTCAATGCTGAATCTATGTTTGTTTGTTCCAGTTAGTTTAAGATTTGAGCCATGAAAACTCATCTACTGTATTGTCCATTGAAGCTTTGTCACAACTGCAACAAAATCAATTACAAGTGAGGAAACATCACATTTTAAAAAGTGGCCTAGCTATTGTCAAACTGAGCTTCAACATATTTAGACGTATTACATAATTCCAACATCAGCTGATCACAATATTTTTCTCTTTAACCTGCTTAAATAAGAGCCTGGAGTCAGCAATGTATACATGACATGAAAAGAAAAATCACCAAAAGATTTGAAGACTATGAACTTGTCTTAAGTTTTATATTGATAACATAGTTATCCATGGCTAAGGAACTGTGTTTGCAGGGAAAATCTAGAACGATAACATGTTATATAACCTAGCACTAAACTATAATGTCATAATCCCTCGCATATACATACAGCATAGCACTTCTCATCTAGGAATCTCAAAACATTTCACATTACTTAAGATTCACAGTACACCTATGAGGTATATAATTATTACTATGCTGACATCAAGTAGGGTAAAATGATGTACAGAGGGGTCAAGGAGTTGGGATTGCACACCTGCAAATCTGATTTGAAGTCAATGGGAGCTCTGAATGCTTGATACTTTAGAAAATTAGACCTTAGCTAGCTCAGGAAGGGCACTCAAAAATTAAGACACCGAAAATTGAGTACTTTTGAAAATCTGCCTTAAGTGACTTCTTCAACTTCACACAGTGTGTTAGTGTCGGAGAAGGGAATAGAGCCCAGAAATCCTGATTCTCTGTTCCCTTCTATAATCACAAAGCCATACTCAGGTAGAGGACTCTTGATTAAAAGGACCACTGTTATGTTTTTACCCAACTTAATTTCCACTCCTTATTCCTCTTGTAGCAGAACATCTGGCAAAGAATGTAAAGAGTACACAGATGTTCATCACATGCTCATTTCTGCAATACGTCAAAGAAACTTTCTTTCGCTCATTTCTAAACATCTGTTGGGTTTTGGATAATTTCTAGTAGTAACCATCTCCCTTAATGAGAAAACCATGACCAGAAACTCTAAAACCCTGAAAGACACGTGTTTAAGTGTCAGTGCAATTAGAGCAAGCTAGTTTACTTGTACTTTAGTTTTAAAGATGATCCTGTCTACTCCTGGAAACTAATGTTGTGTTCCCAGTGCAGAATAGGTCACTACCATCAAAGCCACCGAGAAGGAAGTCTTATGATTAATTAATTATTTAGTATATGAATTGGTCTGGAATCTTTGCTGCAGGACAACTTTTTCATTTGGCTTTGAAAAGGAGCTCTGGTTTAGAGGTTAAAGCACAGGGCTGGGAATCAGGTGCCTTGGATTCTGGTCTGAGCTCTGCTATTGACTTCCTGTGTGACCTGAAGGGTAAAATTTTCAAAAACATTTACATGACTTTGGAACCTAAGTCTCATTTTCAAAAGTGACGTAGGTAGTTAGCAGACTAAATTCCATTGGCTTTTACTGAGACTTAGGCTCCTAAGTCACTTGGGCACATTTGAGAATGTCTCTTTCTGCCTGTTTCCCCATTTGTAAAATGTGAGTGATAGCTCTGTCTCTTCCACCTGCACTCCCTGCACAGGTACACATCAGAAATGTTTTATATTAAGTCCTGTGTCTGCTGGGACAGGGCTTCAGGACTTCAAGGCCCAGTCTTGCCCTCATTTGGAGTTGAGGGTGCTCAGCACTTTGCAGGATCAGGCCCTAAGTTTGCTGTGTGGATATTCATATAGTGGAAGTTGCACTGTTGACTTCAATGGGAGCAGGAGGAGAACCAGGGTTATGATCAAACCCCCCTTCTCATCTCCCAGAAATGTAGAAATAATATCAGGGAAGCCCTACAGAATTTTCCTCCCTTCTTCCCCTCTCACAAGGTTTCCACAGAATGGGGCAGTAGAGATTTCATGAGGGACAGACAGGACTCAGGTGCAGTAAACACACAGGGTGTTATTTATTGATTGCTATCTTTTACATTGAGGAACAGAGCCTGAGCTGCCCAATGCCACACAGAGAGTGTGTGCCTATATCCTGGCTCAGGTTAGACAATCCTGGAATGGATCTCCCTCATGATCTAGTCTTAAAGCTTCTTGATATGGAGAATTAGTACGCAGCAAGCAGTAAGTCAAAGAACACTGTGGAACTTTCAGTGCATCATCGTAGGGGCTACACAGCCAGTTAGTGCATAGCTGGCTGGAGCGCTACAGAGTTCCCATGCACTAACTCTCTGTTGAGACTACCCCTTGGGTGTTTGATTTAAAGAGCAATCCAGTACCTAGGAACTCAACACCCCTCTTAGGCTACTGTGAGATTTAAACATTTCTAGGGTGAGATTTTCAAGGGTCTTCAGTGTTAGTCTATCTCTGCATCTACTGAAGTCAGCATTGGCCTAATGACTTCGAGAGCCAAGAGAGCCAAGTTAGCCCAACCCTGAGTGCTTTTGAAAATTTCACCCTCAGCTTTTGCTAAGCAGTTTGAGATCCTCCAATGAAAATACAAAGTGTTCACTATTATTAATGGATTCCAGGCTGACATGTTGTATTGCCTCTTGGATGATAGGAATAAAGGTACAGTGCTATAGACTCATCACCTGTACCACACGCCTGAGCTAAGAGCTCTCAGATTACTTTTGCAGTGGCTTATACAAAGGAAGCATGAGATAGGGGGTAGTCCATAATTGCCATTCTAAGTGGCGAGTTGGTGACATACACAGCAACACAGGGTCACTATGCCCTGCCCCTGAGCGTACCTGCACAGTGGCTAGCCATAAGCTGGCCTTAAGATAAAGGAAATTCTCATATTAACTAAAGATCAAAACTAAAGACATGCTTAAATCCGTCTGCTTTGCTCCTCTAAAGCGTTGATGCCCTTTGCCAAAGGTGGGGACACAACAAGGACAGCTCATTTACAGGCAATATTTTACTTGCACGAGTTCCCAGGATTGACAAATGACAGCCACTGTGCCGTGACATACAAATGGTGCCAGATCTGGTCACAAGTCAAAATTGCTTTTGTCAAGAAAAGCACAGTGTGTCTGGAATCATTTCATTGGCGACCAGTGGCATCACTCCCTTTCCTTGTAACATTTCATAGCTTTTCAGAGTTGCAGCTGCAGAGAAATCTTGCCTTTCTGGCAGTGTGCAAAATGGCTGAGTATATCAAATAAGCGTAATTGATAATGGCAACAAGTCTTCGGCAATCATATGTGAAATTCTCTCTCCTCTCAGATGTTGCTGGATGAGAGCTGGCACAGCCTCCTTCCCTTACAAACATTTCAGATACTGTTTCTTGCTTTTTTGGCTAGAACTCTCCCTAATACTTGGATAAAGGCCAAGATATATCATGTACTCAGGTTATTTATTTATTTATTTATTTATTTGAACCTTGACTCTCCTCAGACAAAACACTGCTTGATTCACTTAAAGACATTCCTCTAGACGACTTCTCACTTTCAGTTCTCATTGAGGGTTTGGGGTGATGTCAGGAATGCTCTTAATTGGCACATTGTGAGACAGCATTCTCGTGACAGAGATCAGATTCATTTATCTTGTGCCTAGGATAATGGACTTTTTTACAGAGTGCATATGCATACACATGTTGCGAGAAGCTTGCTGTCTGAATTGCCAAGACAAAATCTCCTCCATGCAAGAGATCTTATCTTTATGAGATTTTTAAGTGGTGGCATTGCTCAGAGAGCTGGTACATATCGAGATTACACATTGGGGAAACAAACTTTGAAATTTTGAGCAAACATCAGAGGTATTCATCTTTGGGGTTTGCAGAGGACAGGGGACTGTGATAAAATTTTGCTCTGGATCCAAATTTTCTCAGAACTCATGATCCAGGGTTTGGGTTTAGCACACTGAGAGATGAAAGCTGGTCATGAAAGTGAGATCAAGATCTGAATTTCCTGAAACTTCTGGGGTGTTTGGATCTGGGGAGGGTGGTTCAGGCCCATCTATAAAGTTGGCAAAATATCACTTGCCTCACATTAAGAACATAAGAAAATCCATACTAGGTCAGACCAAAGGTCCATCTAACCCAGTATCCTGTCTTCCGACAGTGGCCAATACCAGGTGCCCCAGAGGGAATGAACAGAACAGGTAATCATCAAATGATCCATCCCCTGGCAAACAGAAGCTAGGAACACCATCCCTGCCCATCCTGGCTAATAGCCATTGTTGAATCTATCCTCCATGAACTTAATCCAGTTCTTTTTTGAACCCTATTATAGTCTTGGCCTTCACAACATCCTCTGGCAAGAAGTTCCGCAGGTTGACTGTATGTTGTGTGAAAAAATACTTCCTTTTGTTTGTTTTAAACCTGCTGCCTATTAATTTCATTTGGCAACCCCTAGTTCTTGTGTTATGAGAAGGAGTAAATAACACTTCCTTACTTACTTTCACCACACCAGTCAGGATTTTATAGACCTCTATCATATCCCCCCTTCGTCATCTCTTTTGCAAGCTGAAAAGTCCAATCTTATTAATCTCACCTCATATGGCAGCCGTTTCATACCCCTAATAATTTTTGTTGCCCTTTTTTGAATCTTTTCCAATTCCAATGTATCTTTTTGAGATGGAGCGACCACATCTGCACACAATATTCAAGATGTGGACGTACCATGGATTTATAGAGAGGCAATAGGATATTTTCTGTCTTATCTATCCCTTTCTTAATGATTCCCAACAATTTGTTCTCTTTTTTGACTGTTATTGCACATTCAGTGGATGTTTTCTGAGAACGATCCACAATGACTCCAAGATCTCTTTCTTGAGTAGTAATTTAGACCTCATCATTTTATATGTAAAGTTGGGATTATGGTTTCCAATGTACATTACTTTGCATTTATCAACTTTGAATTTCATCTGCGATTTTGTTGCCCAGTCACCCAGTTTTGTGAGATCCTTTTGTAGCTCTTCGCAGTCTGCCTGGGACTTAACTATCTTGAGTAGTTTTGTATCATCTGCAAATTTTGCCACCTGTTTACCCCTTTTTTCAGATCATATATGAATATGTTGAATAGGACTGGGTCCAGTACAAGCCCCTGGGGGACACCACTATTTATTTCTCTCCTTTCTGAAAACTGACTATTTATTCTTATCCTTTGTTTCCTATTTTTTAACCAGTTACCAGTCCATGAGAGGACCTTCCCTCTTATCCCATGATAGCTTACTTTGCTAAAGAGCCTTTGGTGAGGGACCTTGTCAAAGGCTTTCTGAAAATCTAAGTATACTATATCCACTGGATCCCCCTTGTCCACATGCTTGTTGACTCCCTCAAAGAATTCTAGTAGATTGGTGAGGCATGATTTCCCTTTACAAAAACCATGTTGACTCTTACCCAACAAATTATGTTCATCTATGTGTCTGACAATTTTGGTCTTTACTATAGTTTCAACCAGTTTGCCTAGTACTGAAGTAAGGCTTACCAGTCTGTAATTGCCGCGATCACCTCTGCAGCCCTTTTTAAAAATTGGCATCACACCGTCCTCCAGTCATTTGGTACACAAGCTGATTTAAATGATAGGTTACAGACTAGTTATTAGTTCTGCAATTTCACATTTGAGTTCCCTCAGAACTCTTGGGTGAATACCATCTGGTCCTGGTGACTTATTACTGTTTAGTTTATCAATTTGTCCCAAAACCTCTTCTATTGACACCTCAATCTGGGACAGTTCCTCAGATTTGTCACCTAAAAATAATGGCTCAAGTTTGGGAATCTCCCTCACATCCTCAACCATGAACACCGATGCAAAGAATTAATTTAGTTTCTCCGCAGTGGCCTTATCGTCCTTGAGTGCTCCTTTAGCATCTTGATCATCCAGTGGTCCCACTGGTTGTTTAGCAGGCTTCCTGCTTCTCATGTACTTAAACATTTTTTTCTATTATTTTTTGAGTCTTTCGCTAGCTGTTCTTCAAATTCTTTTTTGGCCTTCCTAATTATATTTTTACATTTCATTTGCCAGAGTTTATGCTCCTTTCTATTTTCTTCACGAGGATTTAACACTCATTTTTTAAAGGATGCATTTTTGCCTGTGACTGCTTCTTTTACTTTGTTGTTTAACCAAAGTGGCACTTTTTTGGGTTCTATTACTATGGTTTTTAATTTGGGACATACATTTAAGTTGAGCCTCTATTATGGTGTCTTTAAAAAGTTTTCATGCAGCTTTCAAGGATTTCAGTTTTTGCACTGAACCTTTTAATTTCTGTTTAACTAATTTTTTCATTTTTGTGTAGTCCTCCTTTCTGAAACTAAATGCTATAGTGATGGGCTGCTGTGGTGTTTTCCCCGCCACAGGGACGTTAAATTTAATTATACTATGGTCACTATTACCAAGCAGTCCAGCAATATTCACTTCTTAGACCAGATCCTGTGCTCCACTTTGGACTAAATCAAGAATTGTCTCTCCTCTTGTGGGTTCCAGGACTAGCTGCTCCAAGAAGCAGTCATTTAAGGTGTCAAGATATTTTCTCTCTGCATCCCATCCTGAGGTGACATGTACCCAGTGAATATGGGGAGAGCTGAAATCCCCCATTATTATTGAGTTTTTTATTTTAATAGCCTCTCTAATCTCCCTGAGTATTTCACAGTCACTATCACCGTCCTGGTCAGGTGGTCGGTAATATATACCTAGTGCTATATTCTTATTATTAGAACATGGAATTACTATCCATACTATACATTGACCTATTTTTCTGTGGCTCACAGAACTTTCCATTGCAACCTCTTTCCATAGTCGATTTAAACTGCTGCATTCCCCACATCTTCCCTACCAGTTGCAGTCTATGTGGTTACTCATGTCTTTGAATGTCTGCCTGTTATCTCATTGTTATTGTCACCCTAATTCCCCTGGGGGCAACCTTAGAATTAAACCAGTTTTGCCCCCATCTTATAGTCATTTCCTCTAGACCACATTTCCCTGGTTTGCTTATGAGAATATGGTGGACTGTGTCAAAGCCTTACTAAAATCAAGATATAACACATCTACTGCTTCCCCTTACGAGCAAGGCATTTAAGCACATGCTTAACTTTAAGTATGCGAGCAATGGGGCATCTTATATGGCTGAAGTTAAACACATGCTTAAGTGCTTTACTGGACTGGGGCTTTAGCTCCAAGAATTTCACTTAGAGCTTGGATTAAACTCTTAGGTCCCACTGGACTCACTACGATTGTGAGGGAGTCAACTATACCAAGTAAATGGATATATTTTAAGGAATTACAGTTATTTGAAAAGTGAAACCATGGAATAATTTTGTAAACAGAATAATTTCTAATAAATAATTTATAGGGATCTTATCCAAATCGCATGTTCCCCGCATAAAGGGTAAGACACTCTCATCATGTTTTGTTATACCGTAAATATAGGCCAGGGGTCGCTAACCTTTGGCATGTGGCCCATCAGGGTAATTCGCTGGTGGGCTGCAAGACAATTTTTTGACCGTCCACAGACATGGCCCCAGCAGTTCCCAGTGGCTGCGGTTTGCCATTCCCAGCCCATGGGAGCTGCAGGGGTCCGTGCCTGCGGACGGTAAACTTAATAAAATGTCTCATGGTCTGCCAGTGGATTACCCTGATAGGCCGTGTGCTGAAGGTTGTCGACCCCGATATAGGCCATTTCCATTAAGTACTTCATCTGTTGCATTCTCTCTTCTCACCCTCCCTTCCAGCCATTTCTTCCCTCTCCTCTTCCTACATAACACCTAATTTGGATAAAATTATTTGTAAACCTGTTCACAGCTCTAAAAGGAATATCTAATAAAAATATTTTTTAAATCCTTAACATAAACAGGAAGTGAAGCTTTTAATTAGACATAGGAGAAAACCAGATTACAACAAGTGTCCACGGGGTGAAAGAGCATGAGACCATTATGGCAGCTATTTTCGTGATATCTGTGTGGACTAAAGCCAGCTACTTCTTGCTCCTGCTGAAGAATCAGGTTAATCAAAATTATGACAGCCAAGTGGAAAAACAGCAGGATTCATTTAGACCTCTTTGCCTCACCCCACATGAAATTAAGAAGTTAAAGAAAAAAACCAGCAAGTCTAGAGGGATCAGGCCTTCATGTGACAAGTCCTGTCTAGAAAATGTTTCTATTAATTTAACATGATTTTCAATCAACTAATTCCTATTCTGAAACAATGGCTTGCTCAGGAACACTGCTACTCCTTCTCCCTCCCTTCTCACCCCTCCCCCTCCCATAGAAAATTATAGAAACGTCTCTTGATTAATAAAGATTTCATAATACAATATAACTGACATTTTGCCATAAAACAGGTTATTCAAAGGCTGAAGGGAAGTTTTGAACTGAAGTGCCTTTAAAGAATTTGAGGGATTTGCATATAATTCTGTTCTAAAGTGGTTGGATTTGGTTTGGGATATTTTGCTTTATTCCAAGTTTCTACTCACAGGATTCAGTTCTTTTATACAGCCCACACATTCATAACTGTTTATTGAGCCTGAAGACAGTGGAAGTTTTGTAACTGACTTTGTGACACTGGCTGTCTAGGTGCCAGCTTATGTCAAGGCTCTGAGCCCTAGTGAACACTGACAATGCATAGCTGAAAACCAGTCCAGTTCACCTGTGTGTTAGTGTAGCTGAAATAGATATAAGCATTATAAGAATGTGCATAGACTTTATGGAATGCTTGTGGGATGCTGCCTGCATTAATCCTACTTCTAATATCAGTATCCTATGTTATAAGGTAAACTGTAAAAATGTTTGCTGAGAGTGTAAATTCCCCACAGTCAAGGGAGAAGTATTACCAAGTGTAAAATGCTAGTTTACCACAAGAGGTGTTATCTCCTCCCCAACAAAAGAAGGTTTATTGCCATCAGAAAAACCACTGTGGATGAAAGACATTGTTGATTGCTACTTCCACATCCCTGAACAAGCCCACAAGTTCATACTTGTTACTGGGTGGATGAAACGTAATTATAAAACATGCAACCAGTTTGGGGGTTTTGCTCTGCTTCTTGACAGTCTGCCCTGAGGTTGGCACTCATGGTTGTGAGCCATTCTGGACAGTGTGACAGACTTAATGGGAGCAGAAGTAGGTCCACTGTCATAGATTGCTCTCTTCAGTAATGTTAAGAGTTTATGTATATGATGCAGGCTGAAGATGCAAGGTTAAATCCCTGTGGTACGCCCCTGAGGTACAATCTCACTGGATTGTCTTGGAATGAGAAATTTCCCTGTGAAATCATTTGATTTGTGCTATCTGTTTGCCCATCTACAGAAACACCATGCATATATAGGATTTCCATATGATGTAGTGCAGAACCATTTGATATCACACTTATCGCATACCTACCTTTGATTGCTTTGCAGTGTGTATGGAGCTTTGTGGTGGCTAGGTGTGGCTTAGCTACATTTAAGGACTAGAATATTCTACATGGAAAAGATCCAATGGCTTTCCAGTTGGCAGGAGTTACAACTGGAGTTGGAAATTGAACCCAAGAATGAGTGGGCTGGGTACAGATTACAAATAAGGACCCCTCATTCCTGATTGCTATCTGATAGTTTTACTAACTCTCTGTTGTTTCTGTGGTGAAGAAGGTAAAAGAAAAAGCATTGATCTGTCCAATCTTGATACAATGCATATGACCCTGGAAAGCTAAATCCAGATTATCTGGATCCATTCAATTTTACTAACTCTATTGTTTCTGTGGTGAAGAAGGTAAAAGAAAAAGCATTGATCTGTCCAATCTTAATACAATGCATATGACCCTGGATAGCTAAATCCAGATTATCTGGATCCATTCAGTTACTCCCTGGGACAGAGGTGAATCTGCCATCTGTGTGGTAATGCCACACCCCCCTCTGCCATTTCTGTGTAGTGGAGGGATCTGTGGCTCAGGAGGGAGCAAGCAGGAGCAGAGAGAGTAGATGTGATGAACTGGGCTTTCTGAACAATTTATGAATTCTGATTGATATTGTAAAACTGTATTATGAATATGGAACCACCCTTAGTGACAGACTCTGCAGCAAATATGCACCAGGCAGATACAATAGAAGGTGATTAAGACTCAACAACCCTATTCAAGTGCAAACATCTGGGAACAATAAGTGAGCTGCATCTTCAGAAAACCAGTTTAGCTGGCTCCTGTGAAGGGAAGGAGGACAGTAAGAGCAGTGGAAACTTACCAGGAATAGAACCAAAGAGACCGGGTGACCAAGGAAATTAAATAAAGAAACACAAGAACAGAGGGGGCCAGACAGGAAGAGGAACTGTGGGGCAGGAAAGAGCAAAATCACAGAAGATGGGCAGGGCTGGAGTAATCTTTTGTAGGCCCAGTGCCAAACACATTTGTGGGCCCCTATGGGGGCAATGGAGCAGGGGGGTCAGTTCCCGGAGTGAGGGGCTGGCCAGGGGCATGGCATGGCAGGGGCAGCCCTGCTCCGCCCAGCCCAGTATGAGGGCACTATTTACAAACCGGTAGTTGCCAGATGCACAATGGCCCACTTAGCCCTGTGCTGCCAGCATGCCCCTTCCCCTCGAGGATGACCCCATGCCGCACCACACATTCCCCCCCCCAACACTGAAACAACCCCCGATTCCCTACGGCTAGAGCCCCACTCCTGGACCCGCTATGCCCAGCACGCTCCCTCCCTGACCCTACCAAAAATGCACAGCACATTGTACACCGCCCCTGCCCAGCACCCTCCTGCACACAGCCCCACCACAACTGCCCAGCACTCCACACAGAACCCCCAAGCTCTAGTGCCCCAGCACACAGAGATCTTCCCTGCCCCCTCACAGCCCAGCACTCACACCCAGGCCCTCCAGAGACCCACTCCCCCATGCCCTGTCTCCCTGCCATATTCATCAGTCCTATGGGAGGTGACTGTGTCTGCTGGGCTGAGCTGCCAATGCAGACAGGGCTAGTCTCGGGGCAGGGAATCGCTCTGGCCACTCAGGAGTGGCACAGTCAGCCAACCCAGGGCCTGCCTCAGTGGGGCTCCTTCATGACCTACTTGCCTGGAGGGGCCCAGCCAAGTCCATCTCCCCCCACTGCCTCCCCGCAACTGGCCAGGCTTCTGCACGAGTCCCAGGCAGTTCGGCTCCAGGGAGACAGGTGGTGGGAAGCAGAGACTGCCCAAGGCAGGAGGTGCACTGGGGTCTGCCCAGGAGGCAGAGAGAAGCAGCGGGTGGGGCTAGCGGGAGGTGGAGAGGAGCCTTTGGCTGACCAGCAGGCAGGCCGAGAGGAGCAAGTGGTAGGCAGGCCAGGCGAGTGGGGTGTCAGGGCCTCAGGGCACAATGCAATCAGAGCAGGATGGGCCCCCTTCTGAGCATGGGCCCAGCTCCATGGTGCCACTGATCTCCAGGAAAGAGAAATCAACCATCATGTAGCATCCTCATGGGGAAGGAAGGGGTACCTTCCTTAGGGGTACCTTAGCCAAGATGGCCGTAAACACTCTGGACAACCTAAGGGACCTAGAGTCCAGCCCAGAGAATGTCCTGGAGTGGAACAGGTGTTAGCATTTATTATGTTGTATGATCTGTCCTGTGCTTTATACGATTAAATATAAAAGAGCATAAAGGTAGCAAACTGTGCAAAATGTGTTTGTGTGTTGATTGCTTTACAACTCTGCATGCCCTGAGAGTATTAAATTGTAATTAAGAAGTTTCACACCTTTGGGGAGGAGTCCTGGGAGAAGTATTGATTCAGTAACTGGGGTATCTCAGGGGTCAGCAATGATCCTGCATATGGGCTGAGGAGCCCCATTTCCAAGTAGGGGTAGCAGACAGAGTCAGCGCCCAGGAAATGTGCCAGAGAAGGAACCAGTGTTACAATCCACTGACGCTTCAGCAGTTTAACCCAGCCCAGCAGATCCAGAGCACAGAGGCTTGTTATAGACATGTTGTGCCATGGAGACAATGACTGAGCCACATTTTCTTATAGCAGTTAATCATGGGGAAGACACCCGATTTCTTACATTGACTAAAATGTAACTTGCCATTTTGGCTAATATGTTAGAATAAGTATCCGGCCTCTTTGTTTGCTGTATCATGATGTATGATAAAGTAAGTTTATATGACTGCTCTCTGTCCAGATTCATATCTTATTTTCACAAGGATCCTGATGAGGCATGGTAACCAAAACTACAAATGAAATCAAAGGGACTGTATTCTCTCTAACTAGAGTAATGCTTCTCCTGTTAAAGCTCACATATCTTGTGGGGACAAGCTTTCCTCTGCTATCCTGGCGCTAACTGTAAAATTTGTTCTAACAACAGAAAGGATACACTTAACTTCTATTTACACAAGGGTTAAAGCAGAGTGAGTCTATTAGTGTGCTCTTTTAACGATGAATTGCATGATGAATTAAAGGACAGGAGAAAAAGGGGAAATAGAACAGATTAAAAAATTGGATTAGAGGTCTGCAAAAGTCATGTTACTTTGTTCCTGAGCAATGGACCCTTTGAAAATGAAAGCAGCCATTAACCATCTGGTTTACTACATGATTAACTAAAAACATTTTTCTAAAAAAGCCAGGGCTGGCTTGCACTCATAACTACAGTTTATTGGTCCATTGGCACTAGCATGCCTAAACACCAGGGAAAGTCAATACTGGATCATAGTATTGCAGAGCTAACACCTGGAATATATTCTCTAGAGTGAAAACAGCAGGGAAATGACCAGAAATAACCTCTCTCATATTATTGCTTCAATTAGACCAAAACAACTTTCCCTTTGAAAACTTAATAATAAACATTGCAGGTCATTCACTTGTTTTGAGCCCCTTTGGGAAAGCTGAGCAGATGGATCCCCTTAGCCAGCCCTTCGCTGTCATAGAGACAGGAGGCACAAATCAGGACAGATATTGATTTTAATTGGAACCAACAGCACCTACATGTTGTCTTAATATCCACATCTTCCTATAAACAAAATACATTAAAAAATAGTCTGGTTTGTCCTGTCAGGTTGATTAGACAGAATGAGGTAATTCTTTGCATGGAGAACAATTATTTCTCTTTTCAGGTTCACTGCTTAAATGGATATACACTGACTATCCCTAGGCAAATGTAGGTACATACTAGCACCACAGATTAAAACATTGGTCATACAAACTGAAGCAGTTATATTCTCATGAGCAGTCAGGGTGTAGGCATAGCTAAGGTTTCTTTAATGACTTTCACTGAAGCATAAGAAGTATTCCTTGGAAATGGAAAGAATTAGCATTGAAAATCTACTTAAAATCAAATTATCTGGAACTTTTTTGTCCACCCCTGGGTGAAATCAGTTTTCCTCAAAACCTTGTAAGGTCATGGAGTCTTCCTTTCCCTGACTAAGCTCAGATGTAATGCTATTTCCATTGAACAGATACAAAAAATCATTTATTCATGTCAATCTCTTTCCCATACAGCATATTAATTCCCAGAAGGGAAGTGAGATGAACAAGTGCCACAGTTCTTCACTTAATTGCTGTGAAAAAGAGAGTGCTAGTAACGAGCGGTTCATCAGAGGCTTAAATCTTGGCAGACAAGCCCCTTCAAGTTTGCAAGCATTAGTCTGTTAGTGGTACTGTCATCCATCCACCTCTTAAGCCTGCAGTGCTGGGCACATTGGAAAAATCCTTGGCACTGAGCCAAATGAGGTGGGGCTTCAAACAACTTTGTCATCAGGATGCCATAATGAACAGCAACAAAAATAACTGTAGCTGGATGGATTCATTTACAAGGATAGCTAAATTATACATATTCATTAATGGAAGCTAAGTGATAACAAAGGGAAGATCTGATTGCTGCCTACAGGTGTCAGTACAGTGTTCTATTATGTATAGGTTGTTGTACTGCACTCATTAGCATTGTATCTGAGTGCCTTCCAGTAGTGAATTAAGCCTTGTGGCTACACATCAGTCACATGTTATTTGCTCTCTCATCCTCTCAGTAGAGGGGAAGTGTGTGCAGTGCAGTGTCTTGTTTTGGTAGCGCACTTCTGTGTATTTTTATGTATTTCAATTAGGGCTGTCAAGCAATTTAAAAAGTTCATTGCAATTAATTGCATGATCAATCATGCTGTTAAACAATAATAGAATACCATTTATTTAAATATTTTTGGATATTTTGTACATTTTCAAATATATTGATTTCAATTACAACACAATATAAAGTGTGCAATGCTCACTTTATATTTATTTTTATAACATATTTGCACTGTTAAAAAATAGTGTTTTTCAATTTACCTCATACAAGTACCATAGTGCAATCTCTTTATCATGAAAGTTGAACTTACAAATGTAGAATTATGTACCAAAAAACCTGCATTCAAAAGTGAAATGTAAAACTTTAGAGCCTACCAGTCCACTCAGTCCTCCTTCTTGTTCAGCCACTCACTCAGACAAACAAGTTTTTTTTACATTTGCAGGAGATAAATGTTGCCAGCTTCTTGTTTACGTCACCTGAAAGTGAGAACAGGTGTTTTCATGGCATTGTTGTAGCCGGCATCACAAGATATTTACATACCAGATGTGCTAAAGATTCTTATGTCCCTTCATGCTTCAACCACCCAGAGGACATGCATCCATGCTGATGACTGATTCTGCTCGATAACGATCCAAAGCAGTGTAGACTGACGCATGTTCATTTTCATCATCTGAGTCAAGTGCCACCAGCAGAATGTTGATTTTCTTTTTTGGTGGTTCGGGTTCTGTAGTTTCTGCAGCTGAGTGTGGCTTTTTAAAGACTTCTGAAAGCATGCTCCACACCTCAGATTTTGGAAGGCACTTCAGATTCTGAAACCTTGGGTTGAGTGCCGTAGCTATCTTTAGAAATCTGATATTGGAACTGTCTTTGTGTTTTGTCAGATCTGCAGTGAAAGTCTTAAATCAAACAACATATGCTGGGTCATCATCCAAGACTACCATAACACAAAATATATGGCAGAATGCGGGTAAAACCATGGAGCAGGAGACATACAATTCTCCCCCAAGGAGTTCAGTCACAAATTTAATTAACACATTTTTTTTTTAAAACAAGCACCATCAGCATGGAAGCATGTCCTCTGGAATCGTGGTCAAAGCATGAAGAAGCATACAAATGTTTAGCATATCTGGCACATAAATACCTTGAAATGCCAGCTACAAAAGTGCCATGCGAACACGTGTTCTCACTTTCAGGTGACATTGTAAATAAGAAGTGGGCAGCATTATCTCCCGTAAATATAAACAAACTTGTTTGTCTGAGTGATTGGCTGAACAAGAAGGAGGACTGAGTGGATGTGAAGTTTCACATTGTTTTGTTATTGAGTGCAGTTATGTGACACAAAAAAAAATCTATATTTGTAAGTTGCACTTTCACAATAAAGAGATTGCTCTACAGTACTTGTATGAAGTGAATTGAAAAATACTATTTCTTTTGTCTGTCATTTTTTACAATGCAAATATTTGTAATCAAAAGTAATATAAAGTGAGCACTGTACACTTTGTAATTGAAATCAATATATTTGAAAAAGTACTAAAATATTCAAAAATATTTAATAAACTTCAATGGTATTCTATTGTTTAACAATACGATTAAATCTGCGATTAATCGCAATTACTTTTTTTGAGTTAATTGCGTGAGTTAGCTGCAATTAATCGACAGCCCTAATTTAAATATAACCTGTTTCTATGTGGTTATAGTAGAGAAAGCAAAGTCCAAGAAATGTGCCTTGCACTTGGAGCGGAAAGTGTTGTGGATCTGTGATAGTCCTTAGTTCCTGGGGGAGTTCATTGCATGACTTCATTCCACCCCTGGAGACAGTTCTGTCTCCTTTCGAGACAAGCTTTACTCTTATTGTTGAGAGTTCAACTGTACCAGAGGAGTAAAGTTATTCAACCACAGTCTTCATCCTGGAGCTTTAGATAATCTTTTAAATATCCTGGGCCCAGGCCAGGCAGCACTTTGACAATAAGGACTGAGATCTGAAACCATGTGAGCACTAAGAGATAGATCATGACTGGCCATTATATAGGTGTACAGGGTGCTGGAGAGAAATACAAGGAGCTTTCCCATTGTACTTCATGCAATGGCCTGTCACAATACAATTCTTGCACTCAAGGGAATACAGGGACTGCTCCCTCCTTGTGCTCCACAGGGGCATATATCACCCGCAATGGAGTCCAGGAAGAGTGGGGTGGAGACAAGGCCACCCACCCATCCACACAGCCAATAGAGCCGGGCTGGTGCAGTGTGAAGTCATGTACTATACTCACTGAAATGGATGTGTGCCCTCTGAGTGCTGGGGAGCTCCAGAAGGAATTCTTATTATCTGAAAAGTGTCTTTATGGTGAGATTTATTGGGCAGTGTAATAATGCCTCAAAGGAAATGGCATAAGCTTGTCACTTAAGTCATTTAAAACCAGATTGGAGAAAACACCAGCAAACATACTGCAGATAATCCTGCTGGAGCAGGGGGGGCTAGACTAGTTGAATTAATGTGTATTTTCCACCACTAACGTCCATGATGCTATGATTGATGAGTCTCCAAAGACAATTGGCCTTATGGCTAAGATAAAATGTAGCATCTGTCTAATCTCTAGCTGAGGGGCAGCTAGCTCCTGCTCTTGCAAAGGAGAAAGGAGAAGCTGATGGTCTAACGGGTCCTCTTCCATCTCTAAATTTTACAAAAACTTTAGATCACTTTCCCATTTCACTGCTCCCTCCCCACCAGACCCCTACTCCATTGATTTTCAGCCTGGCTTTTGTTTCTTCAAAAGCGTGTTTATTCACTAAGCAGGTTTTCCCAAGCGCTCACTACTCCCCTTAAAAGATCCCCTGGAGATAAACTACAAGACTAACACTAATTACCATAATAATTTATTACAGCAGCACTTTGATCTTTTCTCACCTACACAGCCAGTCCTGTTCCGCTGTCTCTAGAAGTGTTGGATGTGTTTACATAACTAATTAACACAACAGATTGAGTTTTAGAGGACATATGACAATATTTCAGCCAAAAGTTTTGATCTCTTGCTAAAATTAGGAAATGGCCAGAATATTCAATCACATTCCAAGATGTCCAAATGTAGCCGGTTATTGACAGATGCCCTTAATGACTACAGCAATGGCACTGAAAACCACAAAACCACAATTCTAGTAAGCTGTAGTGTTTCCATCAATTGCTGTGGAGTACACTATAGTTTACTTTGTTTAACAGGGGTAAATAACAGATGTTATTTTATTTTCATTTTTTGGAGTTGCTATAAGCATGAATTTTCCATCAAATGTTTTCAGATGCTTTAATTTTCTTATCTTTAAGAACATTCATCTTCAATATCATTGTGTTTGTTTTCCACACCTGAATAACCCAGCTTTGAACGTTTTCAGCTGTCCTACAGCCTCCTCAGGTCAGTGCACAATTTCCTTCTGTAGCAATATGAACTAAGAAACAACATCATCTCCTCCTCCTCGCCCCCCCCGCCCCTTGTAGAAGATTATTTAGAAATCTAAGGGCCTTGTCTAAAGCTCTTTGAATTCAATAGGAGTCTTTGCACTGATTTCAAAGGGCTTTGAATCTGGTCCCCAATATGAGAGATGGAACAGGAAACCAGACAGGTCTCTGAGAGCATTTAATACTATAAAAAGAAAATCCAGAAAACTCTGCATGCCTGAATTTGCTCAAATTAGTGAGTCTGTGCAAAGCTATTTTACTTTGTCACTGGAACTACTTTAATGGATGGGCATCTTAGAGCCTCAGAGTTAGGAACACACTGAAATGTTTGTAATTGAATAAAACATTCTGGTTGTTCTTTCAAAAGTTTACAACTGAACATTGACTTACTACAGCTTTGAAACTTTACTGTGTGGAAGAAAATGCTGCTTTCCTTTTTTTTTTTTTTTTTTTTTTTTAGTAGTTTATGTTTAAAACAGTACTGGACTGTATTTGTTTTTTGTCTTTGTTGCTGCCTGATTGCATACTTCTGGTTCTAGGTGTGTGGTTGACTGGTCAGTTTGTAACTCTGGTGTTTGTAACTCTGAAGTTCTACTGTATAATTAAAGGACAGTGGAAACTATTATTTTGTTTAGGTTTTAAACATCCACTGATACTTCCTATTCATTATTCTTACCTTCAGGATCAGTATAGTTCAGTGCTACTTAGACTGAGGCTGGCAAGACACAAGTGGCTGTTTAATGTGTCTCCTGCAGCTCTTTGCAGCACTTAATATTAAAACCCTGATTTAATTATTAACCAAAGTTATTAATCAGGATGAGTTTACTATATTATTAATCAATTAAGTTATCAACTTGCACTAAGTTATTAACTTATTTACTGTAAGAATTTTTATATATTACAACAGTAAATGAAACAATGAATTAACACTATTGTGGCTCTTTTAGGTAATGTTGATCACTAATTTGGCTCCTGAAGCACGGAGGTCTGAGTAACACTGGTATTGTTGATGCTCTATGCCTGCAACACAGACTAGAGTGACACAGAGCTATAATCACTAAATTCAAGCCATTATATTATATAAATATTCAGAGTGTCCAAATGCAATAGGAGTAAAATATTGCTCAAGGAAAAAATGTTCCTGAGACATCGGTATTCTGCACAAAGCCAAAATGGCTTTGTAAATGGTCTACAGTTTAGGATTGCATGCCTGTCTCTTCCAGCATATTTTCCACACTGTTTAGTATAAGGGAATGGTCTACATTGCTGTGGTTGATACCAAGGTACACCTCTCCTCAGGGCTTAAAACATTCTATATGGATTTGGCATGGTTCACATGTCCAACTGAGACATGAACAGGATCAATTTACAGCAGGAGTCAAAGCTCAGAAATGATATTGAGGGGAGGATGGGGATTTGAGAACATAGGTCTCCCAGAAGTGTTTGATAGTGGGTTTTTTCCTGAATGTTGGTATAATTTACATACATATGGGCAGAAATAGAAAAATTCTAAAGGGATTTCAAATGGATTTCTGTGGTTTGCTAAATCCCTTGTTTTGCTGCCCTGCCTTTTAACCAAGGTAATAATATGTGCATTTCTTTCACAGTAGATAAATAAATAAGGTCTGTAAATTGTTTTACCATTTCCTTTCCACAACCTGGGTATTAGACTTAGTGCTGCATGCTCCTTCAGAAGCCTCTTGCATATTGAGTTGCATAAGAGCAGAGTAATATATTATCAGACCTGACTCATGATGACCATTATGTTCATCCAACTGGCCCAGGCTCCAGATCATGTCTGTGCTCAGTAACATTATAGCATCTGTGTGCATTGTGGAGCACCAAATGTTATTTTTAGCTGAGGTTTGTCCACTTTAAAACAGAAATTGCAAACTGATTTGTTCAAAAATAGATCTCACTGCACCCAGACTCTGCAGGATGTAAATATGCACGCTTATGAGAAACTTACATGACTAGCTGGCCACTGGAAAAAACTTTTCCTTGCTGTACCAATCTGGATGCATGACATACTAATCAGGAAAGCTTTTTTTTACTATGTTACTGATATGAACCTGAATTTCCCTAACAAAGTGATAAGAATCTACACATTTTTATGTGACCATACAGGGCGATATTTTTTTTAAACACACTACAGTTCCGTGACTGGGTTAAAATACAGTTTGGTACTGCCTGTGTAGATAAGATTATACCACATTTTAACAATATAACTGAATGATATTACAGCCCTGAGACAAAGATCAGAAAGTGTAAGGGAGTGAAGTTTCATTACACCTCTTATACCAGTTCTGAATTTGATCCCCTGACCAACTGCAACATAATTTGATTGACTCATTCCAGATTTAGACTGAGGTATCTTTAACAGCGAGAAGAATTTAACTTCAATAACATCTGAGTTACATGGTTGCTGGGGGAAGCCTGGGCAAAATTTCCCCCTCATTTACGCCATGCAAGCTCACTGACTTTAATTGTGTTGCATCAGTGTAACAAGAAGAAAATTTTGTCCAGTATGTCAACTGTGCCATGTGTTTATCCTACTAACAATTGAAATCAGAAGCAAACTGTGAGCAAAAGCAATGCCACAGATACTGGTCCCCTGGGTCATTTTTAATGATCCACAAAAACCAAACTGTTAGCTCAGTGTAAATTCTGATCTGATTGATCACCTTTCTATCTCCAAAAGCATCAGTGAAGCTACTCTCTAGTGTGCATTCCGCAGTAAACCCTGGGAAAATGATGACACACAAAACACCCAGCCACTCTGTGGAAGTATCTTTCTGTTGGCTTGATTTCATCTGTGAAAAGGAGGTTATCGTCAGAGAAGAGACCGGGGGGGGGGGAGGGGGGAAAGAACCTCATTACTTAACGTACTTTATTTGGCTTCTTCTGAGCATTCTCAGATTATTTTACCAACAGGGCCAAATCCTGATGTCCTTACTCAGGCAAAACTTGTTTTGACATCAGTGGAAGTTCAGTCTGAGTAACAACTACAGGTTTTGGTCTTCTACCCGATCAGCATTGCAGAGCTGCAATACCTGTAAAAGCTGTACCAGCATTATACTCATTCATACACCATCAGCTAAATTACTGGCTAAATTCTGATTCCAAAACACTTTTAATGTTGGTAGTGATTTATGAAACTGAAATGCAAAGCCAGTGCAACTTCCCATCCTCTCCAAGGTCAGCTGCCTGGTCAAAGGTGTAATCAGTCCACTGCAGATCATGTGCTCAAAGTCCATCTGAAAAGACCCTGCACAGATAGTGACTCTAACCCTGATGCACAAGTGTTGGGCTAAGAAAGTGTCTTCATCTACTTCTGGCAAAATTCACAGATGTACATGAGGCAAAAAGGTTTTTAAAAAGTTTCACAAAAAGAAAAGGAGTACTTGTGGCACCTTAGAGACTAACAAATTTATTTGAGCATAAGCTTTCGTGAGCTACAGCTCACTTCATCGGATAAATTTGTTAGTCTCTAAGGTGCCACAAGTACTCCTTTTCTTTTTGCGAATACAGACTAACACGGCTGCTACTCTAAAAAGTTTCACAAGATGTGTGAACCCCCAAATTTTATGGGATCACTTAGCATGTGATTTTTGCACAGTTCTAGACATATAGGGCCCAATTGCAGAGCCCTTACCAATTCTAGCAAGTACTTACATACATATGTTCATTGGCATCAATGGGACTGTGTGAGAGGGTACACATGTGTAAGGGTTCCACAATCAAACCCAAAGAGTTCATAGCAAAGTGGTATACTATAGCAACCAATTTAACTTAGGAGAGTAGCTAAAGTAAATTTAAAATATTCTGTTTTAAAGTTTTCTTTTATTTCACTGGCTAGAACAACAACACAGGTCTTGCCATACCAATTCTAGGCAGTACTCTGTCTTTGACAGTGGCTGGTATTTCAGAGGAAAGTAGAAAATGCTACATAATGCATCTAGCCCATTGATTCTCAGCTGTGCCTCAGGACTGCAAAGTGGGTTGTGACCCCATTGTAATTGTGTTGCCAGGGCTGGTGTTTGGCCCTGGATCCCATGAAGTCTAAGCCTGAGCCCCATCACCCAGGGCCAAAGCCCAAGGGCTTTGGCCCTGGGTGGTAAGGCTCAGGCTTTTCTTCCCCCCCCACCTGGGTGGTGGGGCTCGTGTGGGCTCAGGCTTTGGTCCCCCCACGGGGGTCATGTAGTAATTTTTGTTGTCAGTTGGGGGTCAAGGTGCAATGAAGTTAGAGAACCCCATATCTAGCCAATTGTACAGAGTTGAGGAAGAGTCAGTCTCTCAGCTCCCATAGTTTATGCCCTGAAGCCTGAGATTTGATTAATCTTATTCATGGATAAGATGACTCAAATGCCATGAGTAGTCAAAGTTATCTAAGGTGTGGCAGAGGAGTAAAAAATGAAATATACTGGAAGATAACAGAACTACAGATAAAATGTGGGATCTGTTCTCCATATAGAGACTTGTTTCCAACTATGTGAGATTCAAGAAGGACATTTTCCCCCAATTAGAACCAAACCTGTATGCTTTTTTGTAAAAAACGTTTTAAGAAATTGAGATGTTTAAACTCTAGTCCTCTCTCCAGAAGAAAAAAAAAACCCTTATATGAAAGGAAGAGATTATGTGTGTAAGGGTAATTCATTAAAAACACATTCTTCATCCTTCCTGCTCCTGAAAATGTGAAAGGTTAGCCTTTTCCAAGTTGCCACCTGTGACGTGCGGGATGGCAACCCCCCTCATCTTCCCCAGGACCCGCCAATACTCATTCTTTCCATAATGAAGGAGTTGATTGATGGATGTCACCCTTCATGCCACTGACATCCTTATCTCAGTCTGCTTTTCGGTAAGAGGCATGACCTCCTCCTACCAGCTGGTTTGTGGTGATCCATCCATCACTCTGTTCCACAATTCTCTCTGCACACTCAGCTCCAGCATACATGCCCATTGGCAACAACCATTATGTCTGTCTGTCAGTAGCTCTGTAATGAGAGCAATTTATTAGGTTACATAATCCCACTTCTTTGGGAAAAGGAAAGAACCCTCCACTGTATACTGGGGAAAACCTGCCTTGGTTTCTAATTCTCATGACTATGGGAGGTCATATTTTAACCAGGAAAATGTAGCTTGAGATAAAGCCTATTTGTAATAGCCTCAAGTTAGCAAAACCGCCTTCTCAGAAAGCCTTTTTATTGTTATGTCATGTGTGTCACATACCGAGACCAGCCCAAATCAGAATGCCAGATCCAGACTCCCCTGAAACTTGGGTAAAGGTCAGATCCAAATCCAAATGGTGCTGCTTGGGGCCATCTCTAGTTATATGCATTGTGCTGAAGGTGATTTAAAGAGTCACTAATGGTTCCTATAAAACATGTCTTTTTTCAGTTTAGAAACAATTCAAATATCTAGATTTCATTTTTCATTACTGGGGAAATCATGTTAAATTTTTAGCAAGTGTGTGGGAGGGGAGGGAAAACATTTTCATCTGCTCCTGGTGCTTATTGTCCATATGGAATCATAACCCTCTGATTGTGTGTGACAACTCAATTAGTTGCTGTGCGGATGGTTTTGATGTCACAAACAGAAGACCATGACATCAGGTAGCCAGAGCAGAGGATCTGCAAACCATAGAACAAGGGGTTGTCTGCAGTACACTGCATTATACTGCTACACTTATCAGATTGCACCCACTTTCAGATCCAGAGCTATGACTATGGTCCATCTATAAGAAGATACTATTTCTGTTAATCTGTTTTTGAAGTTTTATTGATTTGTAATCTACAGGATCCAGATTATTATTTTTACTATTATTTCTATAGACTATAACAGGATTAAAAAAAGAGAGAACTAGATACATTCATGGAGGATAGATCCACCAATGGCTATTAGCCAGGATGGACAGGGATGGCGTCCCTAGCCTTTGTTTGCCAGAAGCGGGGAGTGGGCAACAGCAGATGGATTACTTAGTGATTACCTGTTATATTCATTCCCTTTGGGGCACCTGGCATTGGCAATGGTCAGAAGACAGGATACTGGGCTAGATGGACCTTTGCTCTGACCCAGTATGGCCATTCTTATGTTAAGTAATAGCACCTAGAGACCTCAGCTGGCCTCATTGTTTTAGGCATGGTATATTCTCATAAGTGTTTATTTATTCAGATTGCAAGTACTCTGAGGCAGAGATGGACAGACAACGGGTGGAAAAAAGGAAGTAAAGATTATTCCCTGGAACGAAGGTATGTTTTTCTCATTTCCAATGAGAATATAATTACTATTCATTTGTAATACAGAAACACTCAGAACTCTCAATCAGGATCAGGGACCTTTTGTGTTAAAGTTCTGCACTTACTTGTAATCAATGACAAAACTAAATGCCTGCTACAAGATAAAAGTATTTAGTAAAATAGAGTAGTAACAGTCTCACAGAATTAGTTTCTCTTCATTATTGACAATAATTCTTAAGATGTGGTAAAGTATTTGCAGTGGTGAGTACAATTGACTGTTTTAAAAGAGGAAAACAAAAACATAATGGCCTTTATTTTTAAAGTATAGAAATATTGAATGCAGTTTTTGTTGCCCAGTTAAAGAGGATTTTACAGTGATGGCTAGTAGTATACATGCCAAGGGAAAAAAGTTAGTGTATTTTTAATATTGCTGATACAAAGCATCTTTCATCCCACCCAAAAGGATTCAAAATTACTTTACACATGATGGATACTCAATAGGCACCAAACATCCACTTTTGGTGTCTTACTATATACCCAAGTATAGCATTTGATAACAAGATTACCTAAGTTTGCAACTTCACAGATGTGTTCACCACTAAATATCTGGAGTCCATACATACATAAATCAAAACCAAAATGTTGAACAATTTCATCTAATTTGAACTTATTCATACACCACTTTTTTGGACAAACACTGGAGTACAAAGAAGCCATCAGGGTCCAATAATAGAGAAACACAAAGCTGAGTGTCACTACCACACTTATGACATCACAGCACAAATTGAGTCACGAGCTCTCCCGGTGGCATCACCTACGCATTGAACTTGAATTAAAATGCTTTGTACACAACTGATTGTATCATCAAGCCTACAGAGCATGCAGCCCCGGGAGAGAAAATAACCAGAGCACACAAACCCTGGAGAGCAATGTTGCTTCATTAGAACCATTCCATTCAATGTCAGTTTTAATATGTAAACTAGACAGAACCTCTCTGGGAAAGGAGCAGATAAATTGGTGATTGATGAACAGAAGAGGAATAGAATAAGCACAGAACATGTACATCAGTGGCATGATCCAGAGCATTTCACCTACCAGGCAGAAAACAAAGGAAATACCTGTCCCCAATGCAAGCTAACTGCTCCCAGCTTCTAAACATTCAGTAACTTACTAGCCTGTGTATATATGTGCACCTCCTTGCTATATCTCCTGTGGTTTTTATAATCATTTGCAAGATATATTATGACAACTTATTTATTTTGGTCCATAACCTGGAATCATATGTGGCTTTCCCCTCTGAGAATGTTATGAACAAAGATGGGTAATCTGCATAAAGAGATCATTTCTGTTATATCAATTCAGAGTAGCAAATCATATCCCCCAAAATTCTAAGTTTTTTGTTTTGTTTTGTTTTAAATTAAAAGCCATAAAGATGCCCATATACATTTGTTCCGCTATGCGGCAAACTTCAAATAACTTGATGCATCAGCTGAGTGATAATAATGGCCTGTAAGCAGAAAATACTGCTCTAATATTTAAATTCCCTTGCCCACTCCATGCTAAAAGACACAGGACTGATTAGCCAATAAACAATAGGACTTGGGAAAAAAAACCCACACAAAACACAACAACATTTGTCAAACAACAGAAGGGTTTTTCATCTAGCATTACCCCATGAGGATGGGGGAAAACAGGATAGGGGAGGTTACTAGCTTCCCAGATTAAATAAAAGGCACCATAGCTCAGCTCCCAAAATAGTGGAGAGGAAGGCAAAAAATAGTTAGACATGCTGATTGTATTGTTATAACTTAAATTGTACTCAGATGTGAACTCTGATGTGCCAAAACCAGTAGGGCTGAGGATGTAAGATCAGAAAAGTGACATCTGGTATTGGATGCCCCACCAGACATGACTAATACCATTGGTATTGCAGACTTTGCCCCTTCTAATTTAATATTCAAATTTAAAGATTAGGCCCCACAGTGCTTTACAATATCATGTGAGACAGACTTACTGTATATCTGAATGGAATTTTTTGTTACTGTCCCTCCACATAGGGATCTCTGTGCAGTGGGCTGCGTATGTACAGGCCACTGATTTCCATACTGTTGAAGACCTTTCATTTCATTACTCGCACATGGTGGGATTACAAATGAAGACACAAGAATCCATCCATTACTTTAGTATATAGACATATTTTATATACACACAGAGATAGGCTCTCCAAAGTCAGTCCATTAGCTATTTGTTTTATGCAAGAGCTCTTTTTTTTTAATTACACAGATATATACTCTTGTAGTCCATTTTATTTTAATGAAAACTGTCATGGTATTCAGGTCCAGTGGCAAAGCTAGGAACAGAACTCGTGTCTCCTGTCTAGTGCCCTATCAATTGGATTATACCACCACATCAATGTCTACTTAGATTGTAACATCTTTGGGGAACTACCTGTGCTTTTGTTATGTATTGGGACAGCCCCTAGCTCAGTAGGACTAGGGCTTCTAGGTACCACCATAGCACAAATAATAAAATATTAACATGCCACGTGGCATTTCAGATTCTAACATACTCAAAGAGGCTCTGATTTTCAAGGGGCACTAGTAGCCCTGGAGGACAGCATTTAAAACAGTGAAAGTCAGGCCACAAAGAAAGTGATGTGCAATGTACTGTAGTGAAAGAATCAGTTAAGGATAGAACACTGCAAAAGTGGCTAATGTTAGGGTTAACATGACATCTCTCATGAGTAGGACTTTGAAAATGAGTTTTTAAAGATCTAAGAGGGAAAGAAAGTTGACTTCAATTCTTGCACAGAAAAGCTTTAATGGTCAAAAAAATACACGCACATTAAATTAAACAGCTTCAATTGTTTTCATTTCTTAAATTACAGAAGCCCAAAATTTAGCCAACCTTAGGGTATGTCTACACTATGAAATTAGGTTGAATTTATAGAAGTCAGTTTTGTAGAAAGCGTTTTTATACAGTCAAGTGTGTGTGTCCCCACACAAATGCTCTAAGTGCATGTAGTCGGCGGACTGTGTCCACAGTACTGAGGCAGCCGTCGACTTCCGGAGCTTTGCACTCTGGGTAGCTATCCCACAGTTCCCGCAGTCTCCACCGCCCATTTGAATTCTGGGTAGAAATCCCAGTGCCTGATCGGGCTAAAACATTGTCACAGGTGGTTCTGGGTACATATCGTCAGGCCCCCGTTCCCTCTCTCCCTCCGTAAAAGCAAGGGCAGACAATCGTTTTGCACCTTTTTTCTTGAGTTACCTGTGCAGACGCCATACTACGGCAAGCATGGAGCCCGCTCAGCTAACCGTCACCGTATGTCTCCTGGGTGCTGGCGGATATGGTACTGCATTGCTACACAGCATCAATTTATTGCCTTTTGGCAGCAGACATTGCAGTATGACTGGTAGCCGTCGTCGACGTAGTCCTGGGTGCTCTTTTAACCGGGGGCCTGGGCAAACATGGGAGTGACTCAGCCAGGTCATTTCCCTTGTTTCGTCTCATGGCGATTGAGTCCTATCGGCAGTGCACTGTCTTTTAATCTGCAGCCAGCAGAAGATGATGGCCAGTAGTCATACTGCACCGTCTTCTGCCGAGCACCCCGGAGGTGACGATGGCTAGCGGTCGTACTGCACAGTCTGCTGCCAGCAAGATGTATAAAGATAGATGAAGTGGCTCAAAACAAGAAATAGACCAGATTTGTTTTGTATTCATTTTCTCCTCCCTCGCTCCCTCCCTCCCTCTGTGAAATCAACGGCCTACTAAACCCAGTTTTGAATTCTATCCTTGAGGTTTTTGAGCTCTATCCTTGAGGCAGCCATTCAGTTTCTCGCAAAGCCACCCTCTTTGTTGATTTTAATTCCCTGTAAGCCATGTCGTCAGTCACCCCTCCCTCCATCAGGGCAACAGCAGACAATTATTCTGCGCCTTTTTTCTATGCAGATGCCATACCACGGCAAGCATGGAGCCCACTCAGACCACTTTGGCAATTAGGAGCACATTAAACACCACACGCATTATCCAGCAGTATATGCAGCACCAGAACCTGGCAAAGCAAAACTGGGCGAATAGGCGACGTCAGCACTGTGACGAGAGTGATGAGGACATGGACACAGACTTCTCTCAAAGCACGGGCCCTGCCAATGTTGGCATCATGGTGCTAATGTGGCAGGTTCATGCAGTGAAACGCTGATTCTGGGCTCGGGAAACAAGCACAGATTCGTGGGACTGCATAGTGTTGCAGCTCTGGGATGATTCCCAGTGGCTGTGAAACTTTCGCATGTGTGAGGGCACTTTCATTGAACTTTGTGACTTGCTTTCCCCTGCCCTGAGGCGCAAGAATATCAAGATGAGAGCAGCCCTCACAGTTGAGAAACGAGTGGCAATAGCCCTGTGGAAGCTTGCAATGCCAGACAGCTACCAGTCAGTCGGGAATCAATTTGGAGTGGGCAAATCTACTGTGGGAGCTGCTGTGATGCAAGTAGCCAATGCAATCAAAGATCTGCTGATATCAAGGGTAGTGACTCTGGGAAATGTGCAGGTCATAGTGGATGGCTTTGCTGCAATGGGATTCCCTAACTGTGGTGGGGCCATAGACGGAACCCATATCCCTATCTTGGCACCGGAGCACCAAACCAGCGAGTACATAAACCGAAAGTGGTACTTTTCAAAAGTGCTGCATGCACTGGTGTATCACAAGGGACGTTTCACCAACATCAACGTGGGATGTCCAGGAAAGGTACATGACACTTGCATCTTCAGGAACTCTAGTCTATTTCAAAAGCTGCAGGAAGGGACTTTCTTCCCAGACCAAAAAATAACCATTGGGGATGTTGAAATGCCTATAGTTATCCTTGGGGACCCAGCCTACCCCTTAATGCCATGGCTCATGAAGCCATACATAGGCAGCCTGGAGAGTAGTCAGGAGCTGTTTAACTATGGCTGAGCAAGTGCAGAATGGTGGTAGAATGTGCATTTGGACGTTTAGAAGCACGCTGGCGCAGTTTACTGACTCAGTTAGACTTCAGCAAAACCAATATTCCCACTGTTATTACTGCTTGCTGTGCGCTCCACAACATCTGTGAGAGTAAGGGGGAGACGTTTATGGTGGGGTGGGAGGTTGAGGCAAATCGTCGGGCTGCTGGTTACGCACAGCCAGACACCAGGGCAGTTAGAAGAGCACAGGAGGGTGCGGTGCGCATCAGAGAAGCTTTGAAAACCAGTTTCATGACTGGCCAGGCTATGGTGTGAAAGTTCTGTTTGTTTCTCCTTGATGAAACCCTCCACCCCTTGGTTCACTCTACTTCCCTGTAAGCTAACCACCCTCCCCACCTCCCTTCGATCACCGCTTGCAGAGGCAATAAAGTCATTGTTGCTTCACATTCATGCATTCTTTATTAATTCATCACACAAATAGGGGGATAATTATCAAGATAGCCCAGGAGGGGTGGTGGAGGAGGGAAGGACAAGGCCACACAGCACTTTAAAAGTTTAAAACTTATTGAATGCCAGCCTTCTGTTACTTGGGCAATCCTCTGGGGTGGAGTGGCTGGGTGGCCAGAGGCCCCCCCACCGCGTTCTTGGGCGTCTGGGTGAGGAGGCTATGGAACTTGGGGAGGAGGGCGGTTGGTTACACAGGGGCTGTAGTGGCGGTCTGTGCTCCTGCTGCCTTTCCTGCAGCTCAACCATATGCTGGAGCATATTAGTTTGATCCTCCAGAAGCCTCAGCATTGCATCCTGCCTCCTCTCATCACGCTGCCACCATCTTTCAGCTTCAGCCCTCTCTTCAGCCTGCCACCTCTCCTCCCGGTCATTTTGTGCTTTCCTGCACTCTGACATTGTCTGCCTCCACGCATTCATCTGTGCTCTGTCAGTGTGGGAGGACAGCATGAGCTCAGGTAACATTTCATCGCGAGTGCGTTTTTTTAGCCTTCTATTCTTCGCTAGCCTCTCGAAGGAGAAGATCCTGTGATCCTTGAAACACATGCAGCTGGTGGAGAAAAAAAAAGGGACAGTGGTATTTAAAAAGACACATATTTATAGAGCAATGGGTACACTCTCTTTCACGGTAAACCTTGCTGTTAACATTACATACATAGCACATGTGCTTTCGTTACAAGGTCGCATTTTGCCTCCACGCACTCCCCCCCCCCCGCCCGCGTGGCTAACAGCAGCAAACATTTCTGTTCAGCCATAGGCAAACAGCCCAGCAGGAATGGGCACCTCTGAATGTCCTCTTAAGAAAAGCACCCTATTTCAACCAGGTGACCATGAATGATATCACTCTCCTGAGGATAACACAGAGAGATAAAGAACGGATGTTGTTTGAATGCCAGCAAACATACACTGCAATGCTTTGTTCTACAATGATTCCCGAGTACGTGCTACTGGCCTAGAGTGGTAAAGTGTCCTAACGTGGTGGATGGAATAAGGCTGCCCTCCCCAGAAACCTTTTGCAAAGGCTTTGGGAGTATATCCAGGAGAGCCACGAATGCCTGGGCAAATCAATCATTAAACATGCTAGCTTTTAAGCCTTTTATAGTATTTTAAAAAGGTACACTCACCAGAGGTCCCTTCTCCACCTGGTGGGTCCGGGAGGCAGCCTTGGGTGGGTTCGGGGGGTACTGGCTCCAGGTCCAGGGTAAGAAACAGTTCCTGGCTGTCGGGAAAACCGGTTTCTCCGCTTATTTGCTGTGAGCTATCTACAAGCTCATCATCATCGTCTTCCTCGTCCCCAAAACCTGCTTCCGTGTTGCCTCCATCTCCATTGAAGGAGTCAAACAAGACGGCTGGGGTAGTGGTGGCTGAACCCCCTAAAATGGCATGCAGCTCATCATAGAAGTGGCATGTTTGGGGCTCTGACCCGGAGCGGCCCTCCGCCTCTCTGGTTTTCTGGAAGGCTTGCCTCAGCTCCTTAAGTTTCACGCGGTACTGCTTCGGGTCCCTGTTATGGCCTCTGTCCTTCATGCCCTGGGAGATTTTCACAAATGTTTTGGCATTTTGAAAACTGGAACATAGTTCTGATAGCACGGATTCCTCTTCCCATACAGCGATCAGATCCCGTACCTCCCATTCGGTCCATGCTGGAGCTCTTTTGCGATTCTGGGACTCCATCATGGTCACCTCTGCTGATGAACTCTGCATGGTCACCTGCAGCTTGCCACACTGGCCAAACAGGAAATTGACATTCAAAATTTCGCGGGCCTTTTCCTGTCTACCTGGTTAGTGCATCTGAGTTGAGAGTGCTGTCCAGAGCGGTCACAATGGAGTACTCTGGGATAGCTCCCAGAGGCCAATACCATCTAATTGCGTCCACAGTACCCCAAATTCGACCCAGCAAAATCGATCTCATTGCTAATCCTCTTGTCAGGGGTGGAGTAAGGAAATCGATTTTAAGAGCCCTTTAAGTAAAAAAAAAAGGGCTTGGTCATGTGGATGGGTGCAGGGTTACATTGATTTAACGCTGCTAAATTTGACCTCAACGCCTAGTGTAGACCAGGGCTTACTCATGAAGAGTTCCCCTTAACTCAGTGAGACTCTTCACACAGAGTAAGATGCTACTCAACAGGAATTATGATGGCAGACTCTTGTCCAGAATGAGTTAGTGTAACCTCTCTTTCTCTGCAGCATAATAGTGTGACTGTTCTTAGGGCCGGTTTATTACACACAACGAGTAGTTCACACTCATGGAGTAAGGTACTACTCCACATGAGTAAGAATGTAAGAATCTGAGTTATTTAATATATCAAATCAATTACAACCAATTTCTGCAAAAAAACTCACACTACATGAACACAAAGTGTTGTCTAGGGATTGAGTAGAAACTCAATGGTGGAGTCAAGGTTAATTTGAATATTGTTAAAACTCAAAGGTGGAAAAGGGAAGGATAAACCCCTAAAGATTCAGAGGTTCAATATCTGAATGCTGATTCAGTCCTCGTCTAAACATGTCAGCATCTTTGATCTGCAAAACTAGATTGGAAGTTTGACAAAAAACAAGGTTTCTTGTGGAATTTCCAGTAGATCATTTCTCTGGTTGGGCTTGAAAAACTTTAAGAGCAGCCTATCTTGTGGTATTTCCATGGTCTATTAGGCTCCAAGCACAGTAAATAATTCTTAAGTATAGCAAATACATAAATATTTAATAAGGATAAGGAGGTTTTAGTACCATTATACAAGGCACTGGTGAGACCTCATCTAGAATACTGTGTGCAGTTCTGGTCTCCCATGTTTAAAAAGGATGAATTCAAACTGGAGCAGGTACAGAGAAGGGCTACTAGGATGATCCGAGGAATGGAAAACTTGTCTTATGAAAGGAGACTTAAGGAGCTTGGCTTGTTTAGCCTAACTAAAAGAAGGTTGAGGGGACATATGATTGCTCTCTATAAATATATCAGAGGGATAAATACAGGAGAGGGAGAGGAATTATTTAAGCTCAGTACCAATGTGGACCCAAGAACAAATGGGTATAAACTGGCCACCAGGAAGTTTAGACTTGAAATCAGACGAAGGTTTTTAACCATCAGAGGAGTGAAGTTTTAGAATAGCCTTCCAAGGGAAGCAGTGGGGGCAAAAGATCTATCTGGTTTTAAGATTCTACTTGATAAGTTTATGGAGGAGATGGTATGATGGGATAATGGGATTTTGATAAGTAATTGATCTTTAAATATTCAGGGTAAATAGGACTAATCCCCTGAGATGGGATATTAGATGGGTGGGATCTGAGTTACCCAACAAAGAATTTTCTGTAGTATCTGGCTGGTGATTCTTGCCCATATGCTCAGGGTTTAGTTGATCACCATATTTGGGGTCGGGAAGGAATTTTCCTCCAGGGCAGATTGGAAGAGGCCCTGGAGGTTTTTCGCCTTCCTCTGTAGCATGGGGCATGGTTGACTTGAGGGAGGCTTCTCTGCTCCTTGAAGTCTTTAAACCATGATTTAAGGACTTCAATAGCTCAGACATAGGTGAGGTTTTTCATAGGAGTGGGTGGGTGAGATTCTGTGGCCTGCGCTGTGCAGGAGGTCGGACTAGATGATCAGAATGGTCCCTTCTGACCTTAGTATCTATGAATCTATATTGTATTTCATCGCTTTCACTTCCAATCCTGGCCAGGCAAGGGAATCGAAGAAGAGCATGAAAATAAAGAAACCAGTTAACTGGACATTTTCAAGTCTCAAAAAAGTTCAGTTCAGGTTTGGTTCATGTTTCAGGCAAAATTGCTGGGGTTGGTTCTTATTTTATCTGAATTGTTTCATTTGTCCTTTATTGGCAACAGAGAATACACAAAGACTGAGGAAAGGAAATGTATAGTCCCACACGCATCTCCATATCATCTTGACTTTGCTAATCATTACCTCAGCCTTTTAAACAATAATAGCCAAGAAATCCTAGGCACTATGTTTATGTAGCAAACACAGTATTACTTTTGCTGAAAAGAGTTTGACACATGCAAATCCAGGCTGTGAGCCAGATTTTGCCCTAAGCCTGATTTTGACCTTCTGAATCCTGTCTTGACTAATAGCAGAACTGAAGATCAAATACCCTTGTACATAGTAGGCCACAATTAAGTTTTCTGCCACAATCTCCTGATGAAACGGTTTATATTAATTTTTAAGCATTTTAGTAGAGAGAAATAAGTCAGGAAAAGACCTTGCCACTGAGGAAAAAACCCTCAATGAGTATCAAAATAATTTCAATATGGAGCAAAAACTTCTGTGCTCTAATCTTGTATATACATAACACAGAGATACCCTAATCATCCTTAAACTGAAAGCATACTCTACTGTTTACATTTAACCAATGCAGTGGCTCAGGATTTTAACATTGCTTTCTGGCAGAGAATCACCATGCAGCTTGTCTTCAAGTGGCTGATTTGTGATGAGAATTCATTGTTAAACATGGTACAGAATGAACACTAATGTACTAATGGAAAGTTTACCAGATAAAAAATCGGAAGTGATGGAAACTCTATCCCCTGAAGATATTTAAAACTAAACCAAATAAAGCATTAGAAAACATGCTATGGAGAAATAATCCTGCACTGGCAAGGAAATTAACTAGGGGTTTCATTATGCTTTATAGGTTTCAGAGTAGCAGCCGTGTTAGTTTGTATTCGCAAAAAGAAAAGGAGTACTTGTGACACCTTAGAGACTAACAAATTTATTAGAGCATAAGCTTTCGTGAGCTAATGCATCCGATGAAGTGAGCTGTAGCTCACGAAAGCTTATGCTCTAATAAATTTGTTAGTCTCTAAGGTGCCACAAGTACTCCTTTTCATTATGCTTTATATATGCAATTCACTTATGATAGGTTCTGATCCAACTCTCATTGAAATCAAAAAGAAAAGGAGTACTTGTGGCATCTTAGAGACTAACAAATTTATTAGAGCATAAGCTTTCGTGAGCTACAGCTCACTTCATCGGATGCATTTGGTGGAAAAAACAGAGCTCTGTTTTTTCCACCAAATGCATCCGATGAAGTGAGCTGTAGCTCACGAAAGCTTATGCTCTAATAAATTTGTTAGTCTCTAAGGTGCCACAAGTACTCCTTTTCTTTTTTGCTCTGTTTTTTCCACCAAATGCATCCGATGAAGTGAGCTGTAGCTCACGAAAGCTTATGCTCTAATAAATTTGTTAGTCTCTAAGGTGCCACAAGTACTCCTTTTCTTTTTGCGAATACAGACTAACACGGCTGCTACTCTGAAACCTGTCATTGAAATCAGTATCTTCTGTTGACTTCAGTTAGTGTTGGATCAAGCCCAGAAGCCTGCAAAGGAATTATGACCACTGGATCATCATCATCATTCTGAGAGATCCCAGTCTGCTTAACCTTTAGGCAGAATTCCCACCGATGACAACAAGCTTTCTGGGAATGGCCCAAGGGCAGAATATAGCTCTTTGATTTCTGATGACTAGCATAAAGAAAAACTTGGTTTGATAAAAGCCTATATATCACCATCTTCTGAACTGCATGCAAGTCAATTTCATTTTGACAGTGGTAATTTACAATTGTCTGGTTTTCTACCAGCACCAATTTTTCATGTTCTCAAAACTGCCAAACAGGTTTCCTGGGAAAATATGTGAATGATTTTTAATGTGATAAATAATTAGATCTGTATGAGAGCTTAGTAAACCCCACTCAGGGACTCTTTGAAAAAAGAAATTTATATATATATTCAAAAATGCAGAGAACTTGGTCTAAAGTCAACAAAAATATCAAACCAAAAATCCTCTTTAAGGACCCAGATCTAATTTTCTGGTCATACACGTATATATCATCTGGGGGTTTCTGACTGAAAGAATCCAATCCTATGAGGTACTGTACACCACTTACATGGCCCAGTGCACTCTCAACTCTCACTGACTTCATTATGATCTGTAATGATGCACCCTGCAGAATATACCCTGAGTCGTGGAGGAAATACTTTAACATTAGAGTTCTTCTGGCTTTGGAGTGAAGCTGAAAGGCTGAAACCAGGCTCCACAACTGCATCAAAACGACAGACTCCTCCATTGAAAGCCATCAGATTTGGCCACTAATCAAAGCTGTATTACACACTAGCCATAGGATGGTCAAGGAGGAAAGGATGACCATGTTTCATGTTGGAAGGTCCTCTCATAGCCCTGGTCTACACTAGGCGTTGAGGTTGAATTTAGCAGCATTAAATCTATGTAACACTGCACCCGTCTACAGACGAAGCCCTTTTTTCAACTTAAAGGGCTGTTAAAATTGATTTCCTTACTCCACTCCTGACAAGGGGATTAGCACTGAAATCAGTTTTGCTGGGTCAAATTTGGGGTACTGTGGACGCAATTAGATGGTATTGGCCTCTGGGAGCTATCCCAGAGTACTCCATTGTGACCGCTCTGGACAGCACTCTCAACTCAGATGCACTGACCAGGTAGACAGAAAAAGGCCCGCGAAATTTTGAATGTCAATTTCCTGTTTGGCCAGTGTGGCAAGCTGCAGGTGACCATACAGAGCTCATCAGCAGAGGTGACCATGCAGAGCTCATCAGCAGAGGTGACCATGATGGAGTCCCAGAATCGCAAAAGAGCTCCAGCATGGACCAAACGGGAGGTACGGGATCTGATCGCTGTATGGGAAGAGGAATCCGTGCTATCAGAACTATGTTCCAGTTTTCGAAAGGCCAAAACATTTGTGAAAATCTTCCAGGGCATGAAGGACAAAGGCCATAACAGGGACCCGAAGCAGTGCCGCGTGAAACTTAAGGAGCTGAGGCAAGCCTACCAGAAAACCAGAGAGGCGGAGGGCCGCTCCGGGTCAGAGCCCCAAACATGCCACTTCTATGATGAGCTGCATGCCATTTTAGGAGGTTCAGTCACCACTACCGCAGCCGTCTTGTTTGACTCCTTCAATGGAGATGGAGGCAACACGGAAGCAGGTTTTGGGGACGAGGAAGACGATGATGATGAGCTTGTAGATAGCTCACAGCAAACAAGCGGAGAAACCGGTTTTCCCGACAGCCAGGAACTGTTTCTCACCCTGGACCTGGAGCCAGTACCCCCCGAACCCACCCAAGGCTGCCTCCCGGACCCACCAGGTGGAGAAGGGACCTCTGGTGAGTGTACCTTTTAAAATACTATAAAAGGCTTAAAAGCCAGCATGTTTAATGATTGATTTGCCCAGGCATTCGTGGCTCTCCTGGATATACTCCCAAAGCCTTTGTAAAAGGTTTCGGGGAGGGCAGCCTTATTCCATCCACCACGGTAGGACACTTTACCACTCTAGGCCAGTAGCACGTACTCGGGAATCATTGTAGAACAAAGCATTGCAGTGTATGTTTGCTGGCATTCAAACAACATCCGTTCTTTATCTCTCTGTGTTATCCTCAGGAGAGTGATATCATTCATGGTCACCTGGTTGAAATAGGGTGCTTTTCTTAAGAGGACATTCAGAGGTGCCCGTTCCTGCTGGGCTGTTTGCCTATGGCTGAACAGAAATGTTTGCTGCTGTTAGCCACGCGGGCGGGGGGGGGGGGGAGTGCGTGGAGGCAAAATGCGACCTTGTAACGAAAGCACATGTGCTATGTATGTAATGTTAACAGCAAGGTTTACCGTGAAAGAGAGTGTACCCATTGCTCTATAAATATGTGTCTTTTTAAATACCACTGTCCCTTTTTTTTTCTCCACCAGCTGCATGTGTTTCAAGGATCACAGGATCTTCTCCTTCCCAGAGGCTAACGAAGATTAGAAGGTGAAAAAAAACACACTTGTGATGAAATGTTCCCTGAGCTCATGCTGTCCTCCCACACTGACAGAGCACAGATGAATGCGTGGAGGCAGACAATGTCAGAGTGCAGGAAAGCACAAAATGATTGGGAGGAGAGGTGGCAGGCTGAAGAGAGGGCTGAAGCTGAAAGGTGGTGGCAGCGTGATGAGAGGAGGCAGGATGCAATGCTGAGGCTTCTGGAGGATCAAACTAATATGCTCCAGCATATGGTTGAGCTGCAGGAAAGGCAGCAGGAGCACAGACCGCCACTACAGCTCCTGTGTAACCAACCGCCCTCCTCCCCAAGTTCCATAGCCTCCTCACCCAGACGCCCAAGAACGCGGTGCGGGGGGGGCCTCCGGCCACCCAGCCACTCCACCCCAGAGGATTGCCCAAGTAACAGAAGGCTGGCATTCAATAAGTTTTAAACTTTTAAAGTGCTGTGTGGCCTTGTCCTTCCCTCCTCCACCACCCCTCCTGGGCTATCTTGATAATTATCCCCCTATTTGTGTGATGAATTAATAAAGAATGCATGGATGTGAAGCAACAATGACTTTATTGCCTCTGCAAGCGGTGATCGAAGGGAGGTGGGGAGGGTAGTTAGCTTACAGGGAAGTAGAGTGAACCAAGGGGTGGAGGGTTTCATCAAGGAGAAACAAACAGAACTTTCACACCATAGCCTGGCCAGTCATGAAACTGGTTTTCAAAGCTTCTCTGATGCGCACCGCACCCTCCTGTGCTCTTCTAACTGCCCTGGTGTCTGGCTGTGCGTAACCAGCAGCCCGACGATTTGCCTCAACCTCCCACCCCACCATAAACGTCTCCCCCTTACTCTCACAGATGTTGTGGAGCGCACAGCAAGCAGTAATAACAGTGGGAATATTGGTTTTGCTGAAGTCTAACTGAGTCAGTAAACTGCGCCAGCGTGCTTCTAAACGTCCAAATGCACATTCTACCACCATTCTGCACTTGCTCAGCCATAGTTAAACAGCTCCTGACTACTCCCCAGGCTGCCTGTGTATGGCTTCATGAGCCATGGCATTAAGGGGTAGGCTGGGTCCCCAAGGGTAACTATAGGCATTTCAACATCCCAACGGTTATTTTCTGGTCTGGGAAGAAAGTCCCTTCCTGCAGGTTTTGAAATAGACCAGAGTTCCTGAAGATGCGAGCATCATGTACCTTTCCGGGCCATCCCACGTTGACGTTGCTGAAATGTCCCTTGTGATCCACCAGTGTTTGCAGCACTATTGAAAAGTACCTCTTGCTGTTTATGTACTCGCTGGCTTGGTGCTCCCAAGATAGGGATATGGGTTCCGTCTATGGCCCCACCACTGTTAGGGAATCCCATTGCAGCAAAGCCATCTACTATGACCTGCACATTTCCCAGGGTCACTACCCTTGATATCAGTAGATCTTTGATTGCGATGGCTACTTGCATCACAGCAGCCCCCACAGTAGATTTGCCCACTCCAAATTGATTCCTGACTGATCAGTAGCTGTCTGGCGTTGCAAGCTTCCACAAGGCTATTGCCACTCGCTTCTCAACTGTGAGGGCTGCTCTCATCTTGATATTCTTCAGGGCAGGGCAGGGTCACAAAGTTCCATGAAAATGCCCTTACACATGCGAAAGTTTTGCAGCCACTGGGAATCGTCCCAGAGCTGCAACACTATGCGGTCCCACCTGTCTATGCTTGTTTCCCGCACCCAGAATCGACGTTCCACCGCAAGAGCCTGCCCCATTAGCATCATGATGCCCACATTGCCAGGGCACGTGCTTTGAGAAAAGTCTGTGTCCATGCCCTCATCACTCTCGTAACCGTGCTGACGTCGCCTACTCGCCCAGTTTTGCTTTGCCAGGTTCTGGTGCTGCATATACTGCTGGATAATGTGTGTGGTGTTTCATGTTCTCCTGATTGCCAAAGAGATCTGAGCGGGCTCCATGCTTGCCGTGGTATGGCGTCTGCACATAAAAAAGGCACAGAACAATGGTCTGCTGTTGCCGTGACGGAGGTAGGGATGACTGACGACATGGCTTACAGGGTTGGCTTACAGGGAATTAAAATCAACAAAGGGGGTGGCTTTGCGAGAAATTGAATAGCCACCTCAAGGATAGAACTCAAAACTGGGTTTAGCAGGCCGTTGATTTCACAGAGGGAGGGAGGGAGCGAGGGAGGAGAAAATGAATACAAAACAAATCTGGTCTATTTCTTGTTTTGAGCCACTTCATCTATCTTTATACATCTTGCTGGCAGCAGACTGTGCAGTACGACCGCTAGCCATCGTCACCTTCTGGGTGCTCGGCAGAAGACGGTGCAGTATGACTACTGGCCATCATCTTCTGCTGGCTGCAGATTAAAAGACAGTGCACTGCCGATAGGACTCAATCGCCATGAGACGAAACAAGGGAAATGACCTGGCTGAGTCACTCACATGTTTGCTCAGGCACCCTGTTAAAAGAGCACCCAGGACTACGTCGACGACGGCTACCAGTCATACTGCAATGTCTGCTGCCAAAAGGCAATAAACTGCTGCTGTGTAGCAATGCAGTACCATGTCCGCCAGCACCCAGGAGACATACGGTGACGGTTAGCTGAGCGGGCTCCATGATTGCCGTGGTATGGCGTCTGCACAGGTAACTCAAGAAAAAAGGTGCAAAACGATTGTCTGCCCTTGCTTTTACGGAGGGAGGGAAGAGGGGCCTGATGATACGTATCCAGAACCACCCACAACAATGTTTTAGCCCGATCAGGCACTGGGATTTCTACCCAGAATTCAAATGGGCGGTGGAGACTGCGGGAAATGTGGGATATCTACCCACAATGCAAAGCTCCAGAAGTCGACGGTTGCCTCGGTACTGTGGACACAGTCCGCCGACTACATGCACTTAGAGCATTTGTGTGGGGACACACACTCTTGACTGTATAAAAACGCTTTCTACAAAACCAACTTTTATAAATTCGACCTAATTTCGTAATGTAGACGTACCCACAGCCACATAGTTATAAAGTGGAAAGTGCATTGATTCAAAAACCCATCCTTAGTGTTTGAGCTTCTGGTTTTCCAAAGGCGTAAAAACTAGCTGGAGCTTCTGGGTGCTTCCTTCCTCAGTCTTCTTTAGTTTCAACTGATTGCTATACCAATGAGGGTATATCTACACAGCAATTAAACACCCACAGCTTGCCCAGGTCAGAGGACTCAGGCTCACGGGACTGGAAAACTGCTGAGCAGATGTTCAGGCTTGGGCTGGAACCCAAGCTCTGGGACCCATGAGGGAAGGGTCCCAAAACCCAGGTTCCAGCCGGAGCCTGAATGCCAACACAACAATTTTTAGCCCTGCAGCCTGAGCCAGCTGACCCGAGCCAGCCACAACTGTGCTGCGCATCTTTTATTCCAGTGTCAACATAGTCTGGGGGTAAGTCTACACTGCAATGTAAGCCCAGGATTAGTAGAACTCAAGTTAGCAGACCCTGGGTTTGTTCACCTAGGGTTTGTGTGTCTGCGCTCATTTGGAACCCCAGGTTAGGAATTGCTGAACCCTGGGTCCCAATCTGGGGCTCCAGTGTCTACACTGCATTAAGCAGGCCTGAGTTCAACTATTCATATCGCAGACTTCCTAGTGCCCTCCTAAAATGTGTCTGCTCTGGCCCTTTGTATATTGTGCAGTGTGGGAAAACTTGTCTGTCCACCACACTTGGCTATTCACAGGACAAAGAAAACTGGCCTGTGGGATTGTGGGATACTTTCGCAGAGTCCCAGAGCACAAACTCAGTGAGGCTGTGTCTACACTGCAAAGCAATAGGGCTTGAACCCTGGGTCCAGGCTTGACTCAGGCTCAGATACTCCACTCCTGTGGGGTCCTCAGATCCTGGGTCCAAGCCCTGGGTTAGCATGATTTGTGAGTAGAAGGAAGTGGGGGTTGGCTCAAGCCTGAGTTTGAACCCTGGGCTTACATTGCAATGTAGACATAGCTCTCCCCAGGTAAATAAGGGTATTATATTTTGGGAGGAGTGTGTGTGGATTGGGCAAGGAATCATCAGTGATTAATACAAAATGAGAATTGCTGCAAACATTGTTAAGGTGTTAAAAAAAATCTGACAGTGTAATATCAGGGAACAAGTTTGAGCGCAGTTAGCCATCTTTGCCATTTTCAAGTTATTCTTACATTAGGATCTGTTCACCAAGACGTTGCTGGTTCTCTGTTGGGAGAAATTATTTTCGCCTCTGAAAAGAAAATGCTGAGCCTGAACATTTAAGAGTGAATCTCAAAACAAAAAAAAAAACCATGAACAATGAATTTTCACCTTGTGTTATGTTTAATCTTTTAACTGGAATCAGTTTATATCTGTTTGTTTTCCCATCTGCTGAAAACGGATCTATAGCTAATGTAAATGAAAAACAATGTGATTTTAAATAGTTTAAGCCATGAAAATGGATCAGTGCTGCTAAGTTTTATAATGATTTCCATGGATTTCAATGCATCAGCATCAATTGAAGATTATCATTCTTCCTTAATATGTATGAGACTCCATGGTTAAGGCATGTGCACTCACACTCCCCCCCGCCCCACACTGGAAAGTTGAAACTGCACCAAATCATAAAGCGGATTTACTTTTTTGTGTAAAAAGTCAAATATTCACTAATCTATCCACTCAACTACTGAGAATCTCTCTCTTTGTGTGGCTGCTTATTTTATTCTATAAAATCTAACATAATACAAGACATATTTGTTTATATCTTCTGATGCTCGAATATGCACAACGGTGTATGGATATTGACAAGACTAAACATGCGGGAATGAGCTTATATGATTACACTGTATACAACAATCAACTGCCTAGTGTTGTATCTTATATGACAACAACAAAATATTCATTATCTTCAAAATACTCTATATACAGAAATACCACATACGCCCCACAACCCAACTTCAACAAAGGGGCCCCACTCTACTTGAGGTAAGTGTCTTGATAAAGTTACACCTTGGATAAAATTTTCAAAGCTGCATAAATGACTTCAGCGTTTAAATCCCATTAACTTTCAATGGGACTTAGGCTTCTAAGCCATCCAAAGTGCTTTTGAAAATTTTAATCATTGTCTATACTAGGATAACATTCATGTTAATGCGTTAGCTAACAAGTTGTAACGAACTCATTCTAAAAGTCTAGAACTAGAAAAGGCAGTATAATCTTGAACACAAGCTCAGTTAGTTAAAGGCTTTGCCTTTTACATATGCTACAATGGTTGAGTAAGAGGGTCTTGTCCACCACAGACTGTTAGAGCATGTTAGCCTACACACCTTTTATCCCAGTCCAGACAAAGCCTTACTTGGAAATGTCATGCTACAGTCCCAGTCGCAGAGATCTTGATCTTAACTTACAATGTCTTTCACAAGCTGGTTGGTATTCATAAGAACTTAAACTTCTGTCTTTTCCAGTGGGGCGGGGGGGAAGTGATACTTTTCTTGTTCTGAGCTGTAGGAGAGCCAGATTGGCTGGTGACTGGTGTGGGCTGGTCCTTCGTATCACCATTTGATTATGTAATAAGAAACACATAGGACAATTTTAGTTTATTATTTCTTCAGTTGCCAACATGGCTTTGGTGCAACTAATAAAATAAAGAATATTTCTTGTGTTCTTTATTATAAAAGTTTAAAATATATTTGTTTTGTAATGAGACAAGCACATACTGTTCATTAGCCAATCTGGCATATACCACGTTGACTTCCTGCTTCTGATTTTAAAAGAAAGAATGAGACGTTTATTAGTTTCAAAATAACTTGATTGCATTAGAGGAAGGGGGGCCTACCTCTGATTATGTAGTAATTATCCCTTAAGTATGTGTAGTGTTTATTTAGGCAGAAGTGGTTAACTTGTGAGGCATTGACATGTAATGATGCCAAATCAAGTTACTAATAAAAATGTGTTACCGAGAAAGAGGTGCAATTAAGGAAGGGAAAAAAATAATCAAAAACACACATCCTACACTATACAAGCCAGGCCCAAAGGAGAGATGTGCTACTATGGAGACCATGAGAACTGGTACTATATTAGTGCCACCGTCAGTGAAAGGAAAGTCTAATCTCATGAACATTACAGAGCTTATAAGCTTATTTTTAAAATTGTTTCTTTGGTTCCATTTATTGCATCCTCCTAGATCAGGGGTTCCCAAACTTGGTTTGTGGCTTGTTCAGGGTAAGCCCCCGGTGGGCTGTGAGATGCTTTGTTTATTCTTACATTACGATCTGTTCAGCAAGACGTTGCTGGTTCTATGTTGGCTGGGAATGGCCGTACCTGCAGATGCTCAGGTAAACTAAGCATCTCGCAGCCTGCCAGGGGCTTACCCTGAACAAGTTTGGGAACCCCAGTCCTAGATGGAAAGAGGATAACGCCATTTCTTTGGCAACCTCATATCAGGATGGTTTGCATCAGGATCTACGACAGACACCTGTTAGTAACCCTAAATTGCCATCAATTTCCTGCTGTCATGAATATTGGAGTGTTTTATGAAAAACACATACATATTTTCTCTAGTTATGTACTGGAAGGGGAGGATAAGCAGAATATTGGAAGAGAAGCCAGAGGGGCTGCACGTTCTAACTATAGATTTTTTTTGAGTTATCGGAACAATAAAAAAATAGAGGCACTGCATGACACTTGGGCTTGATGGTCTGAATTGCTTCCAGATTTGCTTTCTGATCTTTGTATAGTTGCCATGATTAATCGTCCATCTGTTTTAATGGGCTTGTACAGAGCTTATTCAACACTGATTATTCTGTTCCATGATTTAGCAAACCTGCTGTATGGATAACTGGGGCTCTGTCTTGCCACACAATTTCCAATATCTTCATTTATATGACTGACAGGTGAAGCAATTCATGACTTCCATGTTCTCTTGTAGTAGTCTCCAAGCAATTGTACATACTGGCTACTGTATATGTTTACTTACTATTATTACTGTGCACAGGACTGGGATCCCATAGGATCTGCTGCCAGAATAGCAGTAGCAGGTGGAAGTGGTAGTGCTGGATGGGACGGGAGTGGGATTAAGAATAGTCCTGTGCAAGGCTCTACTATTACTTTTTACTGGACAGGCTGTCATCACTACCCAATTGTGTTTGGTCATAGCCCCAAATATTGCCACTGGTGAGGGAAATTTCCCTTTACTACAAGTGGCACGGCCCTGGGGTTTCTTCATATTAGTGTATCAAATACTGGCCCCATCCTCAGTGGCTCCCAAAGGTTCTGACCTACTGAGGGCAGTTGCAGTCTGATAAGGGACACATTGATATTTCCCTCCCCATCCCCAATTTCCATTGTTGTTAATTATGGATGAGGGACAAAGGCAGGGGGATTGCTCATAACTCCATGTTGTTACAGAGATGCCAAGAACACAGCCTGACAACTTGGGATCAGGTTTTCCATTTCGTCTTAAATGTTATAATCTACAAGTCCATCTTAATCATCTTGGAGGATAATCAGTTGAATCATCTCTCACAATAGGTTTTGCTCTGTGGTATCACGCACTACTACTTTTAATGATTGGCTATTTTTGTCACCCATCTGTTGTTTTGGCCTCTCCCCCTCAATGTTGTGGTGATGCTTTGGGGTTCAACCCAGACCAGCAAGAGTCACCACCTGCCCTGCAACTCAGCATGCCTTATGTGCTATGCTGCTGTCGTTCACAGCCCTGACACCAACAGCCAGCAGACAAGCATGCAGGTAACACCTTGGCTTCAATCACCCGGTTGCTTTTTGCAGGGTGACCCCAACACCTTCCCACTCCTGAACTTTCCCAAAGCCAGCTGCCCTGGGAGAATCTGCTGAGTTCCCAGAATGGTGAGTTACTGTGTTACCCATCTCAGCCTCAGCAAGTGAGAATTTTCCTACTGCTAATCTGCGTGACAGCTCCCTGACATCTGCTTGTCTCTCTTGCCCAGTAAATGCTTCCAAACTCTGCCAGTCTAAACCTTGCCTTGCAGGTAACAAACAGTGAACGCTAACTCCCGAGCTCCCCTCAGACACCTCCCTGCAGTGTCCAGCCCACTTCTGGAACACTCACAGACGTTAAATTTGTTGTTCCATTAAAGAGACAATACATTGCAGCTCATTAATTTAACTGGGGGTTGACAAACAAACATTCTTATTTCCAAAAACAACAAGGGGTCCTTGTGGCACTTTAGAGACTAACAAATGTATTTGGGCATGAGCTTTCGTGGGTTAAAACCCAGTTCATCAGATGCATGGAGTGGAACATACAGTAGGAAGGTATAAATAGACAGCATATGAAAAGATGGGAGTTGCCTTACGAAATGGGGGGGGTCAGTGCTAACGAGCCAATTCAATTTAAGTTGGAAGTAGGCAATTCTCAACAGTTGACAAGAAGGAGTGGAAGTCATTTTTGTAGTGTTAATGAGGCCAATGTAAACAAGGTGGCCCATTTCAAACAGTTGACACAAAGGTGTGAGTATTTAGCAAGGGAAAATTAGTTTTTGTAAAAACAACGAGGAGTACTGGTGGCACCTTAGAGACTAACAAATTGATTTAGTTTTTGTAGTGATCAATCTGATCCAAGTCTCTATTCAGGCCTAATTTGATGGTGTCCAGTTTGCAAATTAGTTCCAGTTCTGCAGTTTCTTGTTGGAGTCTGTTTTTGAAGTTTTTTTTGTTGAAGAACTGCCACTTTTAAGTCTGTTATTGAGTGACCAGGGAGATTGAAGTGTTCTCCGACTGGTTTTGAATGTTATAATTCCTGATGTCCATTTATTCTTTTGCATAGAGACTGTCCAGTTTGGCCAACGTACATGGCAGAGGGGCATTGCTGGCACATGATGGCATATATCACATTGGTAGAGGTGCAGGTGAACGAGTCCCTGATAGTGTGGCTGATGTGGTTAGGTCCTATGATGATGTCCCTTGAATAGGTATGTGGACATAGTTGGCATCGGGGTTTGTTGCAGGGTTTGGTTCCTGGGTTAGTGTTTTTGTTGTGTGGTGTGTAGTTGCTCATGAGTATTTGCTTCAGGTTGGGGGGGGGGCTGTCTGTAAGCGAGGACTGGTTTGTCTCCCAAGGTCTGTGAGAGTAAGGGATCATCCTTCAGGATTGGTTGTAGATCCTTGATGATGCACAGGAGAGGTTTTAGTTGGGGGTGTAGGTGACACCTTCAAGGGCTTTGGCCCTTTGCATCTCCCCAAGTGATGGATTCCAAACTGGCTTTCTGTTTCTGTTTAGATCTCCCAGAGTTCATTGACCCTGGCAGCCTGGATTTCCTGGCACAAAATGCCTTGTCAGTACTGAGTGTGCCAGTCTTGACTGCAGTCTTCAAAGGATTAATATCATAGACAGTCATGAAACTACAGGATGGCAACAGAGTGCTAATTATTAAAGTTTCCATTCATAAAGCATTCTCAGCACCACAGGTACCAGCCATAGAGGCTCCACAACTCTGCCCATCGAACCAAAGGGTAATTTTGGTCTTTGCTTTGGTTTTGTGGCATTAGTCAATATGAAAGTGTAATCTACTTAGTGACATTTTAGTACTCAATAAATCTGAACAAAGCTAAAGAAACTCTAGACAACAATTAACTTTTTCAGTGTGTGTTATTACAGTTGGGTTATGTGCAGAAGCCCATAGGGTGTGTTGTCACGGAAGAGCCAGGAAATCCTCAAACACTTTTTCGGAGTCCTAATAACTAAGTTCAGACAGGAGTGCTCCTTCTACATGTTTTTATAAAACAGAAGCAGTCTAATATCCCAGCCAAGGTGACACTACAAGCCCCAGAAACCCCATGCTGTTTCTCAAGAGCATTTAGCCTATTATCAACATGATCTTCTCTAAAAGCTCAAAAAACAAACAAACACCCTATAAAATGATCAGTACTGGTAACAATTAATTTGTTATTATTCATATTAAAGGCTCTATTGTACAAGGCACTGCACACACAGTTATTAAGAATTGGTCACTGCCCTGAAGAGCTTATAGTCCAAATAGACAAGATAGAGAATGGCAGTAATACTCCCATTTTAAAGATGGAGCTGAGGCATAGAAAGATTAAGTGTCTTGCCCAAGGTCATACATGAAGAATGGGACAGAGCTGAGACACCTGTATAAACAATCCCACTCTAAGTGGTTTCTTACAGAGGGCTTGTCTACACATGGAAGTTTGGGGGTTTTAAACCAGATTGACTTGATGTGGGTTATTTAACGCACAGTAGGCAAGCCTCACGAACAGCACTCACATGGGAAGGCTGTACCCTCTTTCAATTTGCATCATTCAGGGGTTTCCCGTGTACTACACATATTGAATTCTTGGAGATTATCTCATGGACATGTGCTTCACTGCTGAGCAGGGTGCATTCTGGGATTTTGCTCTGTGCATTGCAGATGCTTAAGCGAAGACAGGTTCAGATTTTTTTTAAATCCACGTTTCCACTGTCTCTGTCCCATGCTTCCTTTCTTAGCCGGCTAGTGCCAGTTTTGGACCCCAAAATGCTCTTCACCGGTATGCTGGCAATCAGGAATGTGCAGAGACTTATTTCAGCACTCAAAGCTCAATGAATTCAGCTTTGCCCTTCACCCACTGCACCACTGAGCAGATGATGTGGCAGAAGCAGCAGGAGCTGCAGCAGTGGCAGAGAATCAAGATAAGGAATAAGAGAACGTAATGTAATAAGCTATTACAGTAGCTGTTCTTGGAGCAGCTTTGCATTGTACAATGCTGTGTCTGGGCTTGGGGAAACCAATCCTTTCCCACCAATTGACACTACTCTGCAGACCTGGGATGTCCAGCAGTGGCAAGAGAATTTCAGGATAGTGAAGGCAACCTTTCTAGAGATCTGTGCTGAGCAATCCCTGAGCTGCAGCAACAGCATACATATACAGAGCACCATATCTGTTAAAAAAAAAAACACAAGGTCACCATTGCCATCTGGAAGCTGGCCACCCCTGAATGCTACCGGTCTGTAGCCAATGAATTTGGTGAAGAGAAATCAACTGTTGGGGCCAGTGTCATACAAGTGTGTGATGCTATGGAAAAGGTCCTGTTGCAGCACGTTATAAAGCTTGGCAATGCCTAGGAGATTGATGGGCAGGACTGATATGTGGAAGGGAAAGGAAAATAAGTAGATGGTCATGTGCCCTCAATGGCACGGGCTTCAAAACAGTCCCTGGTCAGGGCTTTAGTATGACACAGAGGCCAATTGGCCAGCCAGAAGGCTATCTGCCATTTTAAAAACATGTTTCGGGGAGAGTGCAGGTGAATGGACAGCATGTGCTGAGGGAAGCTTTGGCTGGCGATTCAGAAAGGATCCTAGCTGCTATCACCAAAAATGGCTGCAGCTGTGAGGCACCAGGAACAGAAGCTAGCATGACAGTATAGCATGATAAAAATTATAATTATTTAACAGACACATACATGCTGAGGTTCACTCAGTAGGATCTGCCTCAATACCAGCCTGAGTTTCTGGCTGGGATCACCCTTTCTACAACGTTGTCTTCAGAATTGTGAGTCCCAAAGAGATCCTGGCTTTCCAGGCACAGCTCTTCACTGGCCTCTTCGTGTTCACCCTCCGATGACTCTTTGTGCTTGTCCTCAGGGGGGCAGCCAACCAGGCAGAAGGGTCCACAACCTTCCCAGGTTTGGTAGTCCTGTAATTGATTAAAATCCTGTCTACTGCCTCAAAAAGTGGCCAGGTCACATTTCCATTACCAGACCTTTTCTTGGTATCCTTGGTTTTAATATATATTCTCCTGAGCTCTTTGGTGTCCTGCACTGATGGGTATCCCAGCTGTGGCCCCTCTGATTAGCAATGTTCACAAAAGTCTTAATTCTGGGGTCTGGCCACACAAGAGCTTCCTGCACCAGTGCTTCTCCCCAGATGGCAATGAAATCCTGGGTCTCAGCACAGCTCCTGGCGGCTGCTCGAGGCATGTTGTAAAGCTTCTGTAGCAATATCACAGCAATTCTGATATACTGTAGTCCAGGAGCAAATGGGCAAATGCTGGCCCCGCACCAGATTTTAAATAGGGAAGGGGACATCCAGTCGATTTGACACCAAAGCAAGGGAGGGCACACAAAGTAAACAGATCTGTAACAAATGCCCACAAAACAGTGGGATAGTAGTTGGGCTACCAAAGCAGTGTGCAGCAGCATTGCATGCATGTGAACAATAGACCACACTAACTCAATTCAAAGTGAACCAAGTTTGATGTGAAAGAGGGTTCCAGAGCTCATGATAAATGGTGAGCTAGTGCACTATAACGAGTTGTGTTGTTGTGTATGCAAGTGCTCTCAAACTGGATTAACTCAATCCAATTTAAACCCCCGGTGTAGACAAGCCCATAGTTTAGTCAATCAATTTGGATGAGGTCAAATGGTTAGAAGATCCCTAGCTCAGCTATAATACATTTATTCCGAGTTAGGCCTTGTCTACACTATAAAATTAAGTCGACCTAAGTTAGGTTCACGTCCACATTATGTCCCCTCTGACAGTGGTGTGTGTCCTCACCAGGAGCACTTTCCCTGACTTAACTGTGTGGGGCATTGTGGGACACTGATAGCTGGATCCTCCCCATCGCCAGCAGCCTCCACCAGTGGGGTTAACAGCCAACAGAGATGCAAGTAATGCAGTGTCTACACAGACACTGTGTCACCTAACTACATCGACCTAAGCACTATGCCTCTCACAGAGGTGGAGTTATTAGGTTGGTGTAGTGGGCAACGTACATCAGTGGCAGCAATGTTGTAGTGTAGACACCTACAGAGTTAGGTTGATGTAAGCTGCCTGATAGTTTAGTTAGAGCCTAAGGCTTGATCTACACTATAGAGTGTAGTGTAGTGTGGTATAGATCAAGCCTTAAGCTCTAACTAAACTGATCTAGAAACCAGAATAGCTGGAACCATTACATTGTGGTCTAACTCAATTAAAGAGAGCTAAAGAAATCTTTGTGTTAGGGTCAAGCATAGAACCCCATTTTAGTTATGTCAAGTCTACACTAGAAACTTTTACCAGTATAAGAATGTTGATTAGGGATGTTATATTCTGTAACTTTTTATACCAGCAGAAGCCTTAGGCATGGTCTACACTCCTGGGTAACTCAGCCCAAGTTACACAACTCCAGCTATGTGAATACATAGCTTAGGTCAACTTACTGCACTGTCTACACCATGCTGCATCGATGGGAGAAACTCTCCTGTCCACTTACCTTGCGCTTCTTGTTCCGGTGGAGTACTGATGTCTATAGGAGAGCAGTCTGTGGTCAAGTTAGCAGGTATTCACTAGACCCACTAAATTCACACACACACACACACACACACACACACACACACACACACACACACACGGTGCATCAATCCCTGGTACGTGTAGACGTACCCTTAGAGTAGGCACAGTTAAATCAGCAAGGAGCAGCTTTGGCTGCTATAAGCTATACTGGCAAAAGAACTTTTTTGCAAATCCAAGCTGCATCTCTGCTAACAGGGTTTCCTGGTAGCTATATCAGCAAATCTTTTCTAGTGTAGACTAGGCCTGTGCTTTAGTTGCATTCATTCTGCCACTGTTCTTTCCAGGATCATGCACCCATTCATGGCTGATTTTAAAATTTGAGAGAGAGACAAGGCAGTTGAGGTACTAACTTTTATTGAACCAGCTTCTGTTGGTGAGAGAAACAAGCATATGAGCCACACGGAGCTCTCACCAACAGAAGTTGGTCCAATAAAAGATACGACCTCACCCACCTTGTCTCTCTAATATCCTGGGATCGACATGGCTACAACAATGCTGATTTTAAAATGAGCATTTAACAAAAGTTATATGCTGGGAAGTTTAGGAGTTTGATAATGGAAGAAAGTCTGCCATGGTTTGAGCATTGGCTTGCTAAACGCAGGGTTGTGAGTTCAATCCTTGAGGGGGCCATTTAGGGATCTGGGGCAAAAATTGGGGATTGGTCCTGCTTTGCACAGGGGGTTGGACTAGATGACCTCCTGAGGTCCCTTCCAACCCCAATATTCTATGATCTCTAGGTCATTGGCTCAGTCTATGTTAACACCAAGAGTGAATACGGACTGATCACTGTTTAAGCAGCTCATATGACATGGGTTGGATCTAGTTAGTTTCCATTGGACACGTTTCCACATTACAAAGCGCACATTACTGCAACTAATAGGCACCCTTGATGACAGTCTCAGCAGAGAGGTCAAAGTTTGAAAGGACACAGAAACTGAACTATCCTCATCCACAGACAGGTGATCCTTGTGTTGCTCTCCACATTAATGCAGGGAGACTGTCTTAAAAGGAGTTATTTATAATTTATCACTCAACCCAACACCTACTTCTACTTGCAGAAGACAACTTTATTCTGTCTGCTTTACAGAGCCCTGCATTGGTATGTGAAAGGTGAGGGGACCCTTTGAATGCTTCAGATACACCCAAAACCCCTACATAAAAACAGCAGCAGTTGCTACGCACAGCCCTTCCAAGTTAGATTTGCAGTACATAGAAAGTTAGTGTATCTGTTGTTCTGAAGGTATACAGATGACTTCAGTCATTAGGGCTAGCTAGGCCACCGGGCAATAGGGCACCTTCCACAAGCGCTAAAAAAATTGAAGAAAGCTTTAAAGTCTAACGTAGTATCTCATATCAGTTAGCATCTTAATTTAAGATCACCATTAATGGTGAATCAGAAGGACAATTCCATTCTTTGATATTATGCAACAGCTACTACTAGAATAATGGAGCAGAAAAAAGGTTGCATATTTCTAACATATTAGGGGCCCGATCCAAAGCCCACTGGCATCAGTGGGAGTCTTTCTATTGACTTCAGTGGGTTTGAATTGGTCCCCAAACATGGGTGATATTGGCCCCTGATACACTGCAATGCTCCCATGGAACATTCTAGCATTTCACTAAGATAATTATGGAATGAAAATACACACACCCCACTGTTACGTAAAACAAAGTGTACAGGCTTTAATGGGCATTGTTATGTATAAGGCATGACCAACATTCAATGAGAAAACACCAATTGCATGTTAAATCTTAGAAGCCATTATTTCATCTTCTCCACCCCCAGTCAAAGTACATACAGCCTGTTGTGCTAACCATTTTCCTTGCCAGACCATCCTGTAGACTATCATAGTTTGAAATACAACTTCATTCTCTCAGACATTCCCTGTGACGTGCAAGTGATTCATTTTAAATGGGTTCCACTGAAACAACAGCCAGATTGACTGGAATGTAAATAAATGGACTTTGGGGAGGGAGGAGGAGAAGGAAAGTAAAGCGAGGAATCGTACTCCAGTTGCACTGCGTAATTTAGAACAGTTTCCAATGTGATTTTCATTAGAGCACAGTACCTCAGTTTCTGTTCACAGAAATATCCGAGGACTGGTGGGTAGCAAGCTAAAAAGCTCTGTTTAAAAGAAAACTTCTCTGTCCCAGGTTGTTTCAAGATGTCATGACTGAGAGAGTTAAATGCACATGGCTCATTCCAGATTTGGCATTTTGCATTTCGGCCACTTTGCTCTCTACTCTTATCACTAATCAACAAGAATGCTGCCACACCTCATGTTTTTAAGAAAAAAGAAAAGGAGGACTTGTGGTTCCTCTGGTGAATTTCCGTATTTATACATTTATTACTGTCCCAAAAATGAGAGCAGGGAGTTAACTCTTAAACAGGAAAGCTACCACCAATAAGATTACAATTACTAATATGATCTATGTATCATTTTTGCAGGTATATTGTTGAATACAGGAAAATATACAATTCTGCGTTGCAAGTACCTAAATAGTTTTAAATGATAGCTGAAAATATCAAGAGGCTACGTATATCTGTGAAGCACAGAGCCTTTTGAGGATTCATGTGTAGCCCAAGTTAACAGTGAGAGTGACTGAAAAGTAATTCTGATGGATGTTTGGCACATGTGAAATGAGTCTAGTGGTCTAAGTCCTGTTTGTGACTACAGGCCCTAGACAGACGAGGCACTTAGAGCGAGTATAGTGACATTTGGACTTATTGGGAATTCCTGTAAGGGAAATCTTGGTTTTAATCTAAACCAATGTGGGGAGTCATTATGGGATTTAAAACAGCCTTTAGAAGATTCATTTAACTAGGTATTTACTAATTGTTAGAGCTATAACTGCTGCAAATTAGAGTCAAATTCTTAAAACCACAAAAAGTCAGTGAAGTGTGACTTTGCAGCTGGACTCCTCACATCTCAGTGTAAATCAGAAATAGTTCTGTTGAGTTCAATGGGGTTACAATGAAGTGAAACTGGAGAGTGGAGACTCAGGCCCTGCTACTGGTAGACATTTAACAGCCAGCAACATTAGAAAGCCACAGTAAGGAAGTCGAAAAATACAGCCTTCAAATAATCAGTTGTTGAACAGACACATATGTTGGTGCTGAAATTTATTCTTCAGCACAGATCTAAGTGTTGCAATACTGTGCTTTAAAAAAGCAATGTAACTGGAAGAAACCGAAGAAGTAACACATGCCGTTTGCCTCACTGAATGTTATTTTAATAGTAATGTGGAAATTTTGCTTTGTGCACAAACACTTTTCTTTAGTGTGGATAAAAAACTTGAAGATTCTGTATCTATTTCACTGGTGATGACAAGTATGTTAATTGCTTGCAGATAACATCTGTTCAAGTGAAATCAAGATGCAGACTCTAGCTCTATTGCTGGTGCTATATTCTAAGTTTTGTCTACTAGATCTGCTGCCGTTTGCTCAAGTTTTAATGCAGCTGAAGTGCCTCCGAGAATCTTCCAGTGTCTGAAACCAAATCTGCCAGAAGTCCTGGGTCATCGAAATGTCTCTCTTTGAGCATAGGACTCACCTTTGAAGCTCAGAGACTTTCACTGACCATGACGCCGAAGTGTGCTCTGGCTGAAACAAGTTCAGGGTGATCTGCCAACAGCCCTGCATGAGAGAGCCTCTGATTTCTCTCTGTTTACAGTACAGGGTGAAGGGCCTCTCCAGCTAGAAGAGCATAAGCCTGATAAATATAATGTCAAATCTAAGGAGCCCTTATCCTCTCTACAGACCACAGATACAATTTTACAGCATTTGTGTGCAGACCTTGCCCTCAAGTCACTTACCAGATGTGCCTATTGACTCTGCCAATCATGATGCTGAAGACACTGCTTCAGACTATTATCACTTCCTTCCTTCCCATCAGGCTATAATTTGCATTCATATCCTTTAAATACTTGAAGCTAATTAACTCTCCAATGTCAGGAATATTTCCTGGCAATCCACTATGCAAGTAGCATATTCCAGGAGAGAGAAGGAACCAAGGAGTTCAGGAGGAATTAGCCTTTTCCACAAGGTATTCTTCAGAATCCAAGACAATGTAACCTGCTAAAGCAGTGGTCCCCAAACTGTAGAGTGCATGGAGGAACGTTTGGGGGGTGGGAGGGGGAGTGCAGAGGGCACAGGCCAACCCTCACAGGGGGCGGGGAGGGAGTGCCATCCAGCCCCACTGTGCCCCCAGCCCTGCTCCAGGCCCCTGCCCTCAACCATGGGTCCCACCTCCCAACTTGTGGTTACTGGCCCCAACCATGGGCCCAGCCTCCTAGCCCCAACTGTGGGCCCCACCTTCCAGCCCATGGCTCCAGGCCCCCACCGCAGGCCCCAGCCCTAGCTCACACGGGGGCATAGACCAGCTAAGGTATGGGTGGGGGAGGAGAGACAAAAAAATTTGAGGACCACTGTGCTAAAAACGGAATGTGCCATGTAGCAAGGGCCCAAGGAAGTGATCACATAATTGACTTCTGCTGCAATACTACATAAAAAGAAAAGGAGTACTTGTGGCACCTTAGAGACTAACAAATTTATTTGAGCATAAACTTTCGTGAGCTACAGCTCACTTCATCAGATGCATTCAGTGGAAAATACAGTGGGGAGATTTATATACACACACAGAGAACATGAAACAATGGGTGTTACCATACACACTGTAAGGAGATTGATCACTTAAAATGAGCTATTACCAGCCGCGGGTGCGGGGGGGGGGGGGGGGGGAGGAAGAAAACCTTTTGTAGTGATAATCAAGGTGGGCCATTTCCAGCAGTTGACAAGAATGTCTGAGGAACAGTTGGGGGGGGGGGAATAGTTTTACTTTGTGTAATGACCCGTCCACTCCCAGTCTCTATTCAAGCCTAAGTTAATTGTATCCAGTTTGCAAATTAATTCCAATTCAGCAGTCTCTCGTTGGAGTCTGTTTTTGAAGGTGTTTTTTTTTTTTTTTTTTTTTTGAAGAATAGCCACTCTTCGGTCTGTAATCAAGTGACCAGAGAGATTGAAGTGTTCTCCAACTTGTTTTTGAATGTTATAATTCTTGACATCTGATTTGTGAAATCCTGGACGCCCCATCATCTCAGGCATTGGCAGCCCTGACAGCAGGATTGTCTGGCTATGTAGACTCCCTCCTCAGGCCCTACGCTAACAGCACTCCCAGCTATCTTCGAGACACCACTGACTTCCTGAGGAAACTACAATCCATCGGTGATCTTCCTGAAATCACCACCCTGGCCACTATGGATGTAGAAGCCCTCTACACCAACACTCCACATAAAGATGGACTAAAAGCCATCAGGAACAGTATCCCCGATAATGTCATGGCTAACCTGGTGGCTGAACTTTGTGACTTTGTCCTCACTCATAACTATTTCACATTTTGGAACAATGTATACCTTCAAATCAGTGGCACTGCGATGGGTACCCGCACGGCCCCACAATATGCCAAGATTTTTATGGCTGACTTAGAACAATGCTTCCTCAGCTCTCGACCCCTAATGCCCCTACTCTACTTGTGCTATATTGATGACATCTTCATCATCTGGACCCATGGAAAAGAAGCCTTTGAGGAATTCCACCATGATTTCAACAATTTCTATCCCACCATCAACCTCAGCCTGGACCAGTCCACACAAGAGATCCACTTCCTGGACACTACGGTGCTAATATGCGATGGTCACATAAACACCGCCCTATATCGGAAACCTACGGACCGCTATTCCTACCTATATGCCTCCAGCTTTCACCCAGATCACACCACACAATCCACTGTCTACAGCCAAGCTCTACGATACAACCACATTTGCTCCAGTCCCTCAGACAGAGACAAACACCTACAAGATCTCTATCATGCATTCTTACAACTACAATACCCACCTGCTGAAGTGAAGAATCAGATTGACAGAGCCAGAAGAGTACCCAGAAGTCACCTACTACAGGACAGGCCCAACAAAGAAAATAACAGAACATCACTAGCCATCACCTTCAGCCCCCAATTAAAACCTCTCCAACGCATTATCAAGGATCTACAACCTATCCTGAAGGATGACCCATCACTCTCACAGATCTTGGGAGACAGGCCAGTCCTTGCTTACAGACAGCCCCCCAATCTGAAGCAAATACTCACCAGCAACCACACACCACAAACAGAACCACTAACTCAGGAACCTATCCTTGCAACAAAGCCCGTTGCCAACTGTGTCCACATATCTATTCAGGGGACACCATCATAGGGCCTAATCACATCAGCCACACTATCAGAGGCTCGTTCACCTGCACATCTACCAATGTGATATATGCCATCATGTGCCAGCAATGCCCCTCTGCCATGTACATTGGTCCAACTGGACAGTCTCTACAGTAAAAGAATAAATGGACACAAATCAGACGTCAAGCATTATAACATTCAAAAACCAGTCGGAGAATACTTCAATCTCTCTGGTCACTTGATTACAGACCTAAGAGTGGCTATTCTTCAACAAAAAAACCTTCAAAAACAGACTCCAATGAGAGTTGGAATTAATTTGCAAACTGGATACAATTAACTTAGGCTTGAATAGAGACTGGGAGTGGATGGTCATTACAAAAATTAAAACTATTTCCCCATGTTATTCCTCCCACCTCCACCCCAACACACACACAAACTGTTCCTCAGACCTTCTTGTCAACTGCTGGAAATGGCCCACCTTGATTATCACTACAAAAGATTTTCTTCCTCCCCCCTCCTGCTGGTAATAGCTCATCTTAAGTGATCACCCTCCTTACAGTGTGTATGATAACACCATTGTTTCATGTTCTCTGTGTATTTAAATCTCCCCACTGTATTTTCCACTGAATGCCTCCGATGAAGTGAGCTGTAGCTCACAAAAGCTTATGCTCAAATAAATTTGTTAGTCTCTAAGGTGCCACAAGTACTCCTTTTCTTTTTGCGAATACAGACTAACATGGCTGCTACTCTGAATACTACATAAGCTTCTCTGCTTCACATAAATCCCAATCAATGACCATTGTTCTGCTATCTTCTAGCTCCTCAACTTGATTTCCCACCATTTTTCTTTTTTTGGATACCTTTTCCCTAGAAGAGGAAATTAAGTAGGTTTCCCCACATGTGCTCTGTAGCCCTTAAAAACAGAAGAGCAGGGTGCAGTGAAGCCTCTCAGAGCTGGGGGCAGAAAGGGTTAAAGCACACTAATGTGGAGGCTTGCAGGAGGAAGTAGCTATTCTTTAGCTCCCCAAAGCCATGCAGGAACAGAGCTTAGCTGATCAGCATGGCAGTCACTTTCCATTTCTGTGCAGTTTCTAAGTCATGTAGGAGCTGCGCTTACAGCAGGAAGACACTTGCCATATGGAGCTCCTAAACACAGGAGCCTCCACTTCTCCATTGCTTAGCAGCTGAATCTGCTATTTATCTATGGGATCTATCACTGCAATATTTAAAGGGCCTGATCCAAAGCCTATGGACGTAAATAGGAGTTTTGCCACTGACTTCAGTGAACTTTGCATCAAACCCCAACCTAACTCTTATTCCCACCTAAAACAGTGCTTCACACAATTCTTTGCTTCAGGCTGCTGCTCAGCCTAACTCCTCCCACCTAACCAGAGCCAAAAAAAGGCTCCCTTCGTGGAGCTTGGAACCTTTGTGAACAGTATTCCATGGACAGAGTGGAAATAAGTTATATGCATTAGTGATAGTACCTTGGTGTGGTATTCAGAGTTTTTTGGTAAAATTAAAGGCTACTGAATGATTTGTAGCCAATTAGCAATCCCAGATTTGCCACAGAACTCAGAACTGGGTTGGGGGGGGGGAGAACAACAATTTGCTACTTTTCATTCTTTCTACATGAACAATTAGCAGCTTTGTACACAAGGCCTTGTTAATAAACAGAGCTAGGTGCATACCTGATTTTTCAGTTCACTAGCAGTAAATAAATAAATAAGTGTGAATAGTCATTGCACTAATGAGCAAGAGTGAGAATGATTCTATAGCCTGGTGCTTTGGGCACTCACCTAGGAGGTGGGAGACCAAGTTCAAGTCCTCACTCTAATGACTAATTACTTTATACACAGTGGAACAACTTCAGCAAGAATAATTGAGAGAGGCTTGTCCCAGAGGTTAGGGCACTCTCCTAAGAGGTGGGAGACTCAAAGATCAAATCCCTGCTCCACATCTGTCAGAGGAGGGAAATGAACCTGGGTCTTCCATGTCCTGGGGGGAGTGCCCTAACCCCTAGGCTAAGATTGTAAGGGGACCACTGGCATTTTTTCCCTCCCCTTATGAATGGCTTAAAAAGTGTGGGGCTTTTTGCAAAAACTCTTGGGCAAATTTACATTAAAAAAGCAGCCTTATACAAATTGGGACTCAGATACATTTGCAGGAAAGAAAAACCCAGCAAGTTCACAAAGTCCATCAGTGAGAGTTTTCAGGAATTTTAGATGTACAACAGTAATGACACATTCTGCACCACTGTGCATGTACAGAATGTATGTCCCTACAGAATTCTTTGCTTCCCTGCAGAAAAATGACTGTCTGACTGGAAAGCCACAAGAGCGGTCATACGACCCTCCCCAGCAGTATGTTTCAGGTGCTCAGAGAGCCAGCAGAGAGGTACTCACTGTGGGGCAGAGGGCAGGACTGGAGAAGACCCGGCTGGTAGCTCATACCCTGCACCAAACTCAGCTGCTGTTCCTGGCTGGGTGCCCCTGTGCATCCAAATCCCCCACCCACCCACCCACTGAGCTGCCTGCACCCAGATTGCCCCACACAGAACCCTCTCAACCCCTGACAAGCCCCTCCACCCTTGCTGAGCCTGCCTGCCCATATCTGTTGCACGTGGCATGGAGGGGCAGGGCCCTGGGACGTTTCTGGGGAATGCTCGGTCCTTGTGCTGTGTCAGGGTTGGGTGCAGTGTCACCGCTGAGTCTGTGTCCCGGGGGGAGCTGCACAGTGATCTCCCACTCTGTGCAGCCAGTGGCCTGTGCTCCCCCATGCCATGCTGGAGCCTCCACATTTGACAAATAAAATGTGCAGAATTTTAAAATACTGTGCACAGAATTTAATTTTTTGGTGCAGAATGCCCTCCAAAGTAACACATGTGGTATAATAATAGAGATCACGGTGAATTCAAGAATTTGAAACTGACTTCTTTTTATTGTGGGAGCTAATTGTGTTTTGCTATAGCAGTATATATGATTCTGCATGTCTGTGGTTAGTTTTGGTACAAGTAGTTTATTTACAATGATTTTGCAATAACAATTTCACAGCAGGTGGATATTTACTCATGAGAACGCAGCTAAGGGCTTCATTTTTATTCAGTAAACCTAAATTCTCAAAAATGAGTACCTAAAGTTAGATGCTTAAAGATGGATTTAAGAGCCTACTTGATTTTCAAAAGTGCTGAGCACACAACAGCCCTTAGTAAGGACAACGGGAGCTGCTGGGTATTCCGCACCTACAGAAATTTGCCCACTTAGGTGTCTAATTATGGACTTAGGAACCTAAATTTAGGCATGCATTTTCAAGAATGTTGGCCTAAGCATGTATTGACTCATTTATCCGAAGTTTCCGTGTTTATCTTGCCTCAAATATTTTTCAGACACCTCAAGGATAGAAATTCAGCTAGAAACAATCAGATGTTGAAAATCTTTTTGGTAGTGAATGGCAATTCTTTAGACTAAGGTAGACAAACACACCTATTGCTAAATATTTGGATTCTCTGTCCTCTATACCTCTTTAACTTTTAAAAAATACAAAGAAACCTTTAACCTGATTGATTTCCCTATATTTATTTCTATTTATTGTACATTTCATTGAATCCTTGGTCTTGGAACAGTTTGAATTTCTTATAACTAACATTCAGCTTGTGTATATTTTTCAGTACCTAGCCCCCTGGTCTACCAAATTCTCCTTTATATTGAATCTATACTTTATTCTGGTGCAAAAGATTTACATGACAGTTATTTTATATCACTATGGACAATATCAGTGGCAATAATAAAAGAAAACAAAATAGTTCAGGCTGGTCAAAAGAGCGGGAAAAATATTATCCCTATTTTTCCCCCAATCCAAAAGCTGAGAGTTTTTTTGGTCTGCTTCAATTATGTCACAATCTTGACTGTGAGATTTGCAAAACTGCCTTCTCAATGGTTCTATTTGTTTTGCATTTTAGTTTCTTCATCCAATTTATACTGGATGCTGCATTGAGCTTTACCTAGTCATCAGGGTCTGGCTGCACCGAGCTTATTGCATGACTGGGGGATCTACTTTGCCTCTTGTGGTTGTATTGTAACCCCACCTAACTGGAGACTCCTGATAAAGATTCTCAATGTAGGCTACAAACAAGTTACTTTGTCTAAGGATTCAGTCTGGACAGTTATCATGTGCTGCTGCTTTCCTCTGTTTTTTTGCTACTACTAAGCTAACTCTTTGAACAAGTGTTTTGCCAATATTTTCTGTTCACGCCATGTAGAAAACAAAAACTAAAGAGAGTCACAGAAAAGTTTCCCTTAAACAGCCAGGAGAAGTTATGCCAAGATGAGAGGGAGAGAAGAACAGAAAGAACATTCTTTTGGGTAGAACCTTGCAGGGCTAGGTTTATGAACTGAACCTTGTACCATCCATTCATAAGGTTAGAAGCAAAAACCACCCCTGCAGGTGTGCCCTGAGAGAGTCAACTTCTGTCTATTCTTCTGGTGTAGAGCCAGAAATCTAGAATGGCTAACAGGATGTACAAATGTATTAAAGTAATGCACCAATTTCAATATTTTGGTCATCTGTTTCTACAGGGCCCCACTTTCATGGTGGAGTGTAAAGTAGAACTGGGTAAAATTTTTCAGAAGAATAGTTTGTTTGCCAAAAATGCAGTTTTGGGTCATCTGAAATTGTTAATTAAATTTATATCCAGTTTGCTGATTAGTTTTGACTGAACCAAAAAAGTTGAAGTTTTGATAATGTTTCAATTCAACCCCCAAAATTGTTTCAATTTTCTGTCATTTTCTCAAAATGCCAAGGAAAGGCAGACTAGATTTAGAAAACAACTGGAGGAGGAGGGCTTGCCATGATACAAGAGGCTTGTAATAATAGTGAAGTGCAAGCTCTCTCAGGGCATGGCTACATTGGAAACTTCAAAGCGCTGTTGCAGGAGCGCTCCTGCGGCAGCGCTGTGAAGTGTAAGTGTGGTCACGCGCGAGCACTGGGAGAAAGCTCTCCCAGCTGGTAATCCACCTCCAGAAGGGGATTAGCTCCGAGCACTGGGAATGCGGCTCCTAGTGCTCAGAGCCTGTTTACACTAGCTCTTTAAAGAGCTCTAAGAAAAGGAGGACTTGTGGCACCTTAGAGACTAACAAATTTATTTGAGCATAAGCTTTCGTGAGCTATAGTTCACTTCATCGGATGCATGCAGTGGAAAATACAGTGGGGAGATTTATATACACAGAGAACATGAAACAATGGGTGTTACCATACACACTGTAACGAGAGTGATCAGATAAGGTGAGTTATTACCAGCAGGAGAGTGGGGGAAACTTTTGTAGTGATAATCAAGATGGGCCATGTCCAGCAGTTCACAAGAACATGTGAGGAATGGTGTGGGGGAGGGGAAATAAACATTGGGAAATAGTTTTACTTTGTGTAATGACACACCCACTCCCAGTCTTTATTCAAGCCTAATTTAATGGTGTCCACTTTGCAAATTAATTCCAATTCAGCAGTCTCTCATTGGAGTCTGTTTCTGAAGTTTTTTTTGTTGAAGAATTGCCACTTTTAGGTCTGTAACCGAGTGACCAGAGAAATTGAAGTGTTCTCCGACTGGTTTTTGAATGTCATATTGCTTGACGTCTGATTTGTGTCCATTTATTCTTTTACTTAGAGACTGTCTGGTTTGGCCAAGGTATATGGCAGAGGGCCATTGCTGGCACATATCACATTGGTAGATATGCAGGTGAACCTCTGATAGTGTGGCTGATGTGATCAGGCCCTATGATGGTGTCCCCTGAATAGATATGTGGACACAGTTGGCAATGGGCTTTGTTGCAAGGATAGGTTCCTGGGTTAGTTCCCATTGTTTTATGTACACACAGAACATGAAATCTCCCCACTGTATTTTCTACTGCATGCATCCGATGAAGTGAACTGTAGCTCACGAAAGCTTATGCTCAAATAAATGTGTTAGTCTCTAAGGTGCCACAAGTTCTCCTTTTCTTTTTGCGGATACAGACTAACATGGCTGCTACTTTGAAACCTGTCATTAAAGTGCTCTGATTTGCTGCGCTCAGGGGGGTGATTTTTCACCCCCCTGAGCCAGCAAGTTAGAGCGCTATAAACGGTAAGTGTAGCCAAGCCCTAAGACAAACAAAACAGTTCAGTTCTTCACACGCATCCCAGTTTGCGGCAAAAAAAGCTCGAGGACATTTCCCAAAAAGAGTGCAAAGAGAAGAGAATCCACCAGTACCAGCTACCTCAGTCCTTCACCCATCCCCCGTACCAATAGCAGCAGCTTTAAACACGCACACGAGAAGGAGACACAAGATACACCAGATAGGGAGAAAAAGGAAGAGAGGAAAAAGAAGAGTGGTGTGAGGTAAAGGGAGGGGCATGCTAGGCACATTAAAGAAGAAGAGACACCGTGAAAGGAAAAAGGTAAGGTGTCTCAAGTAGATGCTGGGGGAGAAGGGAAATGGACCTACTAATTGCCTCCCAAATACACTAGAGGGGCTTAGTAGGGCACTAGGCTTTCCTCCACAATAGTCAACAACAGGGAGGGGACTCGGGTCTCTTTACTAGATGGGTGGTTGTACAGGGAGAGGTCCAGACCCTGGTGGGTGCATGCACACATACATACATTCACTTAAGCATTAAATCAGTCTGGAGGACCAGTTACTTAGTGAAATGTTTTGTGATGAATATTTGGCGCACACCCACTTAGCACTTTACATTTTCAATTAAGAACACTGAAATTTACCCCTTTCCCTCATTCACAGAATTTCACTGAAAAAGCAGTTTTGTGCTAAAGTTTCTCACGTGAGCAAAAAACTTTCAAAGTCGGGCTCATTTTCTTTGTAACACTATCTAGAAGTCATGTGACAAATGGATCAAGGCATTTTCAGAGCTGTTTCAGATCAGTGTACTCACATATTGAGATCAAAGAGTCCTACTTAATTTCAGTCCAAATAGTGCACCTTCTAATTTAGCAATATTTCATTAGGAACATACATTGGAACAATTTAATCCATGATCACTTCAATGCTACTAAATCAGGGATGAATTTGACCTAGCAATGGTTCGCTAAGGGTATGTCTACACAATCCAGAGCTAGCCCAGGTCAGCTGACTCAGGTTTGCAGGGCTAGGGCTAAGGGGCCAAGGGGACATAAAATTGCTGGGTTTGAGCTGGAGACCAAGCTCTGGGACCCTATGAGGAGGGAGGCTCCCAAAGCGCAGACTCCAGCCCAAGCCCAAACCTCTACACAGCAATCTTTAGCTGCAGAGCCTTGTAAACCCAAACCAGCTGACCCAGGTCAGCCACCGTGGGGCCAATGCATCTTTTATTCCACTGGAGACATATCCTAACTGTCCAGAATGGCAATTAAAAATTCATCCTCTTTATCCAATATTATGAATGGCCATTGCCCAGTCAGAAGATATGCCCTGGTTAAATATGTGGTGTTGCTGCTGCTATTCTGTTCAGGTTCATCATGTCAATTCAGCACTTCCCAGAAGAAAGTTTTCTATAAAAGACAAATACCATCAGAGGAAAATTGTTTTCAGGTCTCCTCCTTCCTCGGTTTTGTAAATCAGAGTATTTTGCGATCATATGTCATGATGGAATTTTTTTCATTCTAAAAAGTGTCCTGAGTAGTTGGAGACTGTAGTTCTCTGCAACTTTAATGTTTGTGAGGCAAATGTGGCTGGTCTTCCCCCCGCCAAGCATCACAGAAATTATCACAAACTCCTAAATTATGTTGGGTTGCACTACGAGATTACTTCAAAGGAAAAAAATCAATCAAAATGTACCAAATATATTGCTGTAAACAAGTATATATTATTTGTAAGCACAATTTGAATGAATTCTTCCAGACAGCTAGCTGGGACGGGGGAAAAAGACTATCCAACAGAGAGAGTGGGACTACTCAAAAATCATCAACTTTGGCTGGTGTTAGGTTACAAGTCACTTTGAGACCGAGTCCAGGGATGGTAGGGTACTGTAGCTGATGTTGTTGGCATTGTTGTGTTTGTGCAGGGAGGCAGGGCTGCGCTTAATCTACCCCAAATGAGGGAATCACCCTCAGCTGAAAGGATCTCATTAAGCCAGGCGCTCAAATGCCAGAGCCCTGTGAAAGAAAGAGGGGTAGTGTCAGATGTCCCAGCTAGGAGATGTGAACCCTCTCCCAAGGATCCTCCCTGGACTGGTTTAACCTGTTCCCCCACCCCCACTCAAAGAAAGAGCTAAATAGGCTTCATTTGGAGCCTCTGTTATTTTAAACGCTCAATCAGAGCTGAAATCACTTGTGGTAGGACTGTTTCTGCCCTACCTTCTGAGAGCTGAAATCATTTGAGGTGGGGCAGTGCAAAGAGCTGATAATTACTTAGAGACTGATGTGCAAAGGTCACAGCAGAGAGGCAGGTGGCAGCAGAAGGGGACTGCCAGTCGGCTGGTGAACAAGTGGCTTGTGAGGAGGAGAGACACAGCAAGCAGGCCACTAGGTATTGAACCCACCCGTTTGCTGCTGGCTCCACGTGGCAGAAGGGTTACATGGGTGTTCTTGAAGGTACCATTTTTACCATCCAACCCTCCTTTTGGTTGCTCCTAAACAGATGCTTGCAAACCTTCCCTTAACACTGTATAGCGGAAGAAATGAATGAAGCAGAGTCACATTTTGTGGGCTTGCTGCATTAACAATCTGTATATTGGGGCCCAATCTGGGGTCATACTGTGTCTAATTTCTGCCTCAATCTGCACTGGCATAAAGTGCTCCTAAACTTTAGGGGTCTGATCCAGGGAAGCTTTTATGTATATGGGAATACCAGTGTGGCATAAGAGACTCTGTGAAAGCTTCTATTTCCTCCACCCTCTTAAAGTGCCCTAGGATAAGGAGTATGGCCTTGGGAAGGAGATATGGTCCTGTACTTGAGCAACTTATCATGGCTGTTGGCAACTGGCACAACATTATAGCAGGCCTTGTTCTATCCAATCTAGAGGCAAGGAACAGCCCAAACACAAGAGCCACAGAACAAATAGGTGTGGAAATGGGGACATTTGCAATCCCTCCTCAACTGCCCTCAGCACTCCTGAGCCAGCGCTGAAAATCTGGTCCAATATATGCAGTCTTCATAACAATGTCCCAAGTATTTCACAGATGTCTTGAAGGATCACATTATAGTTTGCATGTCCAGAAAACTAAATCTTTTATCAAACTTTTCCAAGTGCCTTAAACTCTTGGTCATTTGTTCCAGCAACTCGGCTGTCATCCAGGTAACATTGTTTCTCTGGCAGACCATGCAGAATTTCTTCCATTGACCTTTTATTTATTTATTTATTTATTATATATATATATATATATATATATATATATACACACACACACACACACACACAATATATTATATATATATCTATAAGCAGATGAAATGCCAAGAGGTAAGCAATTATAGCAGTGAAGACCTTTGTGTGTGTTTATTTTCAGAAGCTGCTTGCTTTGATTCATCTTGAATGAGCATCTGCAATGTACAATCTATTTTATCAACCAGGAAGACAAACTAGTCTTGATCCCTTAGTATACAGCACATATGGTCAACACATAGAAAGTGATTAATAGCTACTTTAAGCCTCCATCTTCTTAAAACTAGTCATAACTGATGAAGTCCACTTATTTATAGGAGAGGACTATACACTGATTTTCTCTTCTAGTTCTTCATTCAGTTATTTGGCCTCATGACAATCTTCTTGAGTCAGACTAGATATGTTTAGAGTTGTCTACCATGGAGTACTAATAGTTGCAGCTATTTTACACTACAACCAACATTTTCAAACCCAGGTTCCTAAAGTTGGACTTATAAATCCCTATTTAGATAGCTACTGATTACACGCTGCTTCCAGTAAAGTTTAGATTTAGGGGTACAAGTTTGACAATCTTGGCCTAATCAGTCCAGCCAAAGATGAGACACAACCTCTGGCTGAACTGTAAACAGAAGCCAGATTTCCCAAATCCCAAACTTTGCTTTAGCCATAAGACCATTCTCCCTTCATATGGAATGAAATAGTGAAATCCTGGCCTCACTGATGTCAGTGGTAAAACTCCCAGGGACTTTAAAGCATCTAGGATGAAATCCTGTCTCCATTACTTTGATTTGTTTATTCAGTATAGGTGGAGGGGAAGGTATTAAGAGCAAGCCATTAGTGCTATTCAGTAATGTTACTATTTTTCTTTGTGTTTCAGCCAGCACAACAGTAGGTAGTGGTTTTCTGGAACATACTGCAGCAATAGTGGTTAGAACAGAAATAGTAAGGCATACTTCTAAAATCAGATTTGATTACTGCTACACATCTGGCTGGTGCGACAAGTGGTAAGAGTTGGACCTGTCACAGTGTTCATTAGTTTTCTCTTATGATTTCCCCATTTCATCAGGGCTGGGAACTCTATTCTATGTTAGTAGCCTATTAACAGATATAAGCCACTCCAAAAATATATGGGTGTTACAATATGGAATGATGAGATGGTTTTGGTAGCACAGGAGTATAGGAAATTGGATTGATAAGAACCATTAAACTTTCCATTCAAACTGCATTTCAGAAGGATCAGTTCACCTTTCCATAGCTATATACAGAAGACTGAGAAATCAACCCATTCCATCTTTAGTTACATGATGCTTGTAGCTTCCATTACTCCCCAAAAACCTTTTCAGTGGAGAGCTTTTAATATTCACTAAATATGCTTTTTACTGTATACAGTGACTACATAGTAGTAGAGATGGTCTAGTAATACAGTAAGTGAGCTGTGATTAGTGAAGAAATGAGGCAATTTCCTGTGCTATTATTTCTAGGGTTTTTACTCCTTTGTAAGTATTAGGATGACTGTAAATTTTATGTTTGAAAGTTTTCAGAGTAGCAGCTGTGTTAGACTGTATCCGCAAAAAGAAAAAAAAAAAAAAAGGAGTACTTGTGGCACCTTAGAGACTAACAAATTTATTTGAGCATAAGCTTTCTTGAGCTACAGCTCACTTCATCGGATGCATTCAGTGGGGAGATTTATATACACAGAGAACATGAAACAATGGGTGTTTATGGTAACACCCATTGTTTCATGTTCTCTGTGTATATAAATCTCCCCACTGTATTTTCCACTGCATGCATTCGATGAAGTGAGCTGTAGCTCATGAAAGCTTATGTTTGAAAGGGTTGATGAACCACAAATTTTAGCATGCAGGATTCATTTACTCCCTCTAACAAAAAAAAAAAAAACACACACACACAAAAAGTATCCCTCATCATCATCATCATCTACTGCGGAGCATAAGTAGTACCATGCAATTTAGATGACCAATTGCCTGCAACAAATAATGCATGGCAAATAACTAACTATGTACAAATTTCTTCCTGTGGGGTCACTCACTTGTACTTTTCAGTGAATACAAATAATGAACACATTCTTAGAAATAAGCATCAGTTCAAGAACATTTTTTAAACGGATAAAAAGGCTAAATTCTTTAGATACTTTGATTCACAACAACTAATTTAACCAGATCTACTTCAAAGACAGTGCTTTAGAACAGCTATCACCATATGATGGAATCCATCGCCAAATCCTCATTCAACAAATGCACTATAATTCATAAACAGTTTGTCTTGAAAAACAAATATACCATACGCTTAGACTGTTATTGTGTGCAGTTGATGGAATATGGGTTTGTGATGCAAGCTTCTAAAAATACCCTGTAGTTTTGAAATGTTTGCACCTTGTGTCTAGTGCCCAGATAATGTAAGAGTTCAGAAACACCAACACCTATTGTAACCTGCCCCCTTTTGACAGTGTCTACACCGTAAAACTAAGGAGGAAGTAGAGAAGGTTCTACACAGAAGCTTTAATTTGAAGCAGAAAGCAAGAGAAAGTAGCATTACAGTTTTCCTTTGTCTCTTAATATAGGTACTTGAATGGTGTAAGAAGAAAACTGATTTAAAAAAAAAAACAAAAACCAACCCATTGTCATATGACAGACTTCTTCCAACAAGACAGAGGCCTAACCCACTCAAAAACAAAAAAAACAAACCCCATAACCCACAAACACAAATTCTGCCTCAGAAATGTTCTCTCTCATCCACATGTGGGGTTCTTCCCCACCCCTCAGTCAGTGTCCAAAAAAGGCAAGATTCAGTCATGGACTGACCTTTTCTACACCAAAATTATCACTCAGTCCAATTATTGCACAGTCCCACAGGACTAGAAACAAGTAAATGCATTAGAATCACTATGCTTATAGCCCTAGAAGATCCTGAGACATTAAAGTTTTTTGTTTATTTATTTATATAAAAACAAAAAAACCACAAAAACGAACAAACAAGTAAGGTCATTTTTAAGAGGGTTTTGTGGCTCCCACCAAGCCTTGTATAGTTGTGTTCATCTCAGCTGAGGGAAACAAAAGATAGTCCAGTATAATTTCTGAAAACTCCAACGATCCTAAAATAGATTCTGTAGCTTGGCACATACAGAATAGATGACAGTGTGATGTGGTAAGATATAGAGTTCTTATTACCACTTTTGGCAATGTGTGATAAAGAAAAAAAAATAGTGAGGCCTTTAAATGCCATGGGACACACTAAAAGAATGTAAACTCTCTCTAGCCTCACTTTCATGACATTTCACTTCCAATATAAATAAATTTTCAACAATAGAAATAGGAGTTGGGGGAAGAGATCAAATTTGTGTGGAATGTAGGTAATTTTGGAAGTTCAGTGAAGGTCTGAAAATGAAGGACTTTTCAGAGATCTCCTTTTCAGCAGAAATGCTGCTATACCCAACTGATACAACTATGTAATTATTTATTCAGTTACATAACATATCAAATGGTGTGCATCTATACACACACAGCTCTTACATAGCACTTTTCCCTCAATAGAATTCAAAGATCTTTACAAAAAGAGGTAAAGATCAATCCCATTTTACAAATGGGAAAAGGGAGGCACAGAGAGGTTAAAGTGACTTGCCTTGCCAAGGTCACCCAACAGATCATTGGCAGAGCTAGGACTAGAAGGCAGGTCTACTGAGTCCCAGTCCAGTGCTCTGTTACACCATACTAACTTCCATTTAAAATTTTCTCCTTTACTGTAGAGGATTTCCTGTCTCGCAGAGATGAGCGAATTCAAACACAGAGAGACACGGGTAGGTGAGGTAATATCTTATCTTTTCAAGCTACACAGAGTTCTTCTTCTGGGAAAGGAACTCCCAGAATCACAGCAAAATGTGAGGTGGAACAGATTGTTCAGCATAAGTAGTTAGCACATATTGTAAGGGACCATTTCAGGTAGAGTGGCCTGTTAATACAGAGTTCTTGTTAAAGAAACACTTCTTGCAAAAGAGGTGACATTTTAAGGCTCCAAGATGGTAGTATGTGCAGATGGACATATACTTTCAAACAACAAGCTATTTTTGAAGGACAAATCTACATGGAATGAGTATGAAGACACCTCTTAGATTACCTGTCCAGAAGCAGCATTAACGAGGCTTCTTTTAGTGTATCTGTTTGCGAGTCTCTACAACAATGGCTCTTCCCTGACCGACGAAAAATTAATCCTATCAGAACTCTGGAAAGTCCACATCACAAATTTTGAGAATGGATTTTGAGGTACACTTTCTAACAATGTTTGAGATTGTTTAAAAAGGACCTAACACTTTGGATTAGACAGTTGAGACACTCACATAAGAGAAACACTGACAATGTAATATTTCTTTCAGCCATTTAGACAATAGCTTGTCACATATGTGAACAAACAAGTGTTATTTATACAACAGCTACTGCATACTCTATCTAGATGAAAGAAATTGTGATAAAAATACCAATAATTCTTGGGGTCTGTGATTGTCCCACATTTTTTTAAAAAGGCTATTTTTTCATGTTATTGATTGTAGTAGTTGATTGGACTGAGCTATTTTCCTCCGACTTTCACATTTGTCAAAGTGTAGCATAACAAGCTCCTGTCTCAAACAGCAAGAGAGACATTTATCCTAATACAGACTGCAGCACTAGGTCCTGGACCACTGAGCTAGTCTCCTGATAGATTATTCATTATGGAACCTTGTGCTAGCATTAATCTTTACAGCCTTTTCGGTTTACATTCCTTGTTCAAGAAGTTGCCAAGAATCAGCAAGAAAGTATTTATTAAATTAGACAGAGAGAAACATTAAGAAAAAAGGAGAAAGCTGGATGGATGAGTACTTATCTTCAGAGGGCTCCTGTAAAAAGGTTTGTTCAAGTTACTGGTGATCATTCTGTTTGGTGCTGACTTTTGGTTTCTACAACATTTCTGTTGGCTAAGATCCTCATATTAAATTGTGTGTGCACATGCATGTTTGTATGGAGGTAGGGGAAGTATTTAGCCACAAATTAGACCACGGATGTGTTGCATGACAGATCTATTTGCCAATTGTAGAAAAGAGTGCACAACAAAAATCAATTCTACGCAGAAGACTGACAAATATTATAGCTGAAGAGGTTTTAAAAGTGATTAAAAGATGCAAAGTGCACAAAGCAAAGTGAAATATTTGCTGTACTCTAAACTCAGAGTGAAAGGCTGCTTTCTATGGGCTCTATCTAGCACAAAGTACAATTTTTTGGGTTTGGCAGTAGTTGCTCTGTGGGCTTCCATGGCTTACTTTCACTAAGCCTAAATCTCAATCAAGAGCCAAAAGTTTCTCCACACCTCCCTAGAGCTTCAGACTCCAGGCTCTGGCAACAGTTCTTTACTAGGATTTAAAAGTGTCATGATCAAAAAAAGTACATATATTTTATATTTACTCAAATGTACTCCCAAGCTGAACTCCATTTGAATATAGTATATCACCTGGGAATATAAATTTTTTGTATGAGATTATGTACATAATGTTAAGAGGGAGTTAAGGAAGGAAGTATACATCAGTAATTTAGGTTAAAATAATTACAGGGATGTTTCAATTATTCCACAAACAAATACACTGGACCCTCGCTAGAACACGGGATTTGGGATCCATGTGCAGTACCAAGTTAACGCGGGGACTGCGTTATACCAGGGACCGCATTAAAATGAATTGCAATTAAAGTAATTAAATTTGGGATCCAAGGCCACGACCACGTTATATGTGAATTTGTGCTATATAGACGTGCATTCTAGTGAGGGTCCGGTGTATTATATAAACCTGAGGAATTCAGAATGAAGGTTAAAATTTAAGAAATCCAAACAGGTTTACGAATGCAAATGCAGTATAGTTGTAGCCATGTTGGTCCCAGAATACTAGAGAGACAGGGTAAGTGAAGTAATATCTTCATGGAACCAACTTCTATTAGTGAGAGAACTTTCAATCCACACCGAGCTCTTCTTCAGGTCTGGGAAAGGTACTTGGGATGTCAAAGCTAAAAATAAGCTGGAGCATTTAACTGTGACACTCAGTATCTTTCCCAGACCTGAAGAAGAGCTCGGTGTGGATTGAAAGTTCTCTCACCAATGGAAGTTGGTCCAATGAAGATATTGCCTCACCCACCTTGTCTCTCTAGTACCTTACCGCATTTCCATTCATAAACAACCTTAATTCTACCCTGTAGCTTTGTGATGCAATATACAGTTATGACTAATGCATTTTAGTTTTTGTGTTGCCAGATTTGAAAGAACAGAGTTGCAAAAGACATTTGTTGTATTCATATTTTTCATCTTGGGTAAGAAAAATTAAGTACTTCAGTTTCCCGATCTGTATAATGAGAACAACATTCTTCTACTTCACAGGGTCTCTTTGAAGATAAAGATTCCAGCTGGTAGGAGCAGCTGCAGAAGCAGCCAAAGCAGAGACTGCTACACTGTGAATTGGGTGCCTAGATGCTTTTGAAGAGTGCCACGAGGGGCCTACCTGCATCTTCAGGCACCTAAAGACCTTTTAAAACATGACCCTAGCAGGCTAGGAGCACTAGCTTGAGACAGACGTAGTGTGGGGAAGTACAAGCTTCTCCCAGCCAATAGACTTCAAGCCTCTCTCTGCTCAATGGAAATGGATTCTCTTGCGGAACTGCACCAAATTTTCTGCTACTTCGATATGCAGAGGTGAGATACTGGGACTAAAACATATTTACATTTAGTATTAGACCCCCAATGCAACACTGCCCTGGTCTCCATTGGTCAGCAATTCATATGTTAACCACTTCCATCCACAGATGGAAAGGGAAAATAGGAAGAATCGGAGGATCATATGTCCAGAGGACAGGCTTGACTCTATGAGTGGTCCCCACTGAAGTGTCACATTACTGCACTTTGGTATCCAAAATAGTACACTATTTCTCCATATTTATAATGGAAAATAACTGTCAACATGCATAGCAACCACTACTCATTTGTAGTTTTTCTTACCTACTCTGGCTTCTCAGAGGGGCTATTATTGCAAATAGCCCAAAATCTGATAGTACCGTTTCCCAGGCCAGTTGCTAATGAAGTGTGTTAACCCATAGAGTTGCTGTAGGCCCTGTTACTACTGTAGTAATATTCAGAAGGAGGTTGCTAGTTTTCACAGGTAGCATGCCACCCAGTGTGGTTCTCTGCATCACTCTCTTTCCTAAGGCTGTGAGTATGGAGGGTTGATGCTGATAAGCTATAAGCAAACATTAGGGGTCACAGGCACACTTACCATGGTGCCAGGTTATATCATTTCCATTTGTCAGTTTTCATCTCAATCAAAGTTGAGGGAAGGGCTAAGAGGGAGTAAAAAAAAAATTCTCACCTGGCAAGGTCTAAATGTTGGCAGAGATATCTAGGAGTGATCCAAGGGAAGAAGGTGAGATGACAGGATGAAAGGGTAAAGCTGAAAGGAAGAATGTGTCTTGCATGGGGAAGGGGACAGTTGGGAGGAAAACCCATTAGGCAGTTAGCTGTATCAGGGGGCTCCAAAGCTTTTGAGCAAAGACACATATTGGTCCATTCATGCCCCAAATGTGAGGGGGGAGGTTGGGGGGAAGAATACTAGTCCCAATTTAGCCATAAGCCAATCCTAGTAACACCAAGAGGAAAAATTGTGGACAGTTGTGTCAATTGCAACATAAATGGATGTGCAGAGGGGCATGGCAAAAGTCAGTGGATTCCAGAAAGTGAGGAGAGTGTTTGTATAGGAGACCAAACATAGAAGTCATGTGTGAGAGGAGAGACACAGGATGGGGTGCACAGTACAGCTATAGTTGGAGAAGGGGCAATACTTCTAGCTAAAGAAAGAAGGAAACATTGCAAGAGGGTTTCTAGCCTCATAATCATCATGTTGGGGGAAGGGGTAGGGGACGTAGCTTATTGCATTCTAACAGAGCCCCTAATCACAGTTTGAGTCTCCCCCAATTGCCACATCTTCATCCTTAATAGGTATGAGAAAACCAACTACATGACCTTAAATATACTTTCACACTACCACTTTCTCCCAGCCATATTACCAATACAGCAACAGAAGTAACAGAAAGCAGAGCTAGTCAGACAGGGAAAATTGAACAAAGATTGCCTCATTGTAACCCAAATATCATATGCAGTGGTACAATTAATAGGTAGGTAGGTGGAGTTTATTACACAACTAATCTCTCCAGTTCTGCAAGAAATGAGAACACACCACATTTTGACATAGATGACAGTATTTAGCCAAAACCCTTGGCAGAATTTAGACTCTTGTAAAGAAACAAATCTCACAGCTAAACTAAACTTTGGAAGTTGGCATGGAACCAAATGTAGCATCAACAGTGATTTATGCTTGAGTATATATTGCAACAGCTGTGGTATTTCCATTAAGTTTCTCTGTTCTTACATAGGTGGATCAGTAGTAGCTACAATCCCCATTACTCTGCTCAGCTGAACAGTATGGGAGAAATCAGAAACCTGTTCTCATAAAGAGAGTAACAGCAGTTGGCCCCAATAAAACTCTGACAAAACTTCTGTTCTGGTGCAGTTGGAAACTTTACTGGATATCAAGAGAGAGAGAAAGAGAGAAAAAAAATCAGAACAGGTTGCCCCAGGAACCACTACAGTTGCACACAGCTAACAAGGTAGGAGCCCACGACTGGTTCAGGTAATAATTTCATGTTACCAACACCTTGGCAGTTAGTCAATGGTTCTATGAGAAGTGGGCAATTTCAAGGTATTAATGACTAAAATAACAGAGGTGGTTAGTACCTGCTCATCTCTACTTTTTGCACAATGATTTCCATATTTTGGAAACTAAAATGTTCCAGTTCAGCTGTTACTCAAATAAGTGTTGTAGCCATTTAAAAAAAAATATTTTGTTCCACCAGTAGAATCAAGATCAGCAAAATCTGCCACCAATCTCAAGAATCTTCTTTGCTCTTCTTTTGAGTCTCTAAACAAGAGTTGTTTAAAAAAAAAAGTCATTACTGCTCATAGCATAAAAATATTTTCCCATTAAAACAGCGACCTGCTTCTAATAAATCCCAAAGTTATTGTTGGCTCTGAATTTCCTATGTGTAACCAAATGAATATTTGTGTGAATGCGCAAGTCTTGAAAAACTTAATACGTTCTGAAAAAAACTGTTTAAATCCTTCACCAACTCATTTATTTAGTCCATGCAGATGTGAGAAGAACTGAAGTTGTATTTTAAGCTATTGTATTTAAGCGATTATATCTGGTTATTGAAATACTAGCAACAAAAGAAAGGTTAATAAAAGATTTTACTGATAGTATTTCACTTTGGTTGCTGTGGGCAAGAGATATGGCCTTCCGTCCTACTGTAAGGATAGCCTACTTTAGAATTTTGATGTAGCTGAAAATGCAGCCTGTTTTATAACTCATTGTAACAGCACACAGGTAAACATTTGATTCTGAAAACTCTTATTTGCAGTTTAGTTGGACAGCTTTTCAGTACCCAGTTCAAATTATAAATTGCAGATAAACTGCCTTATATGAAATCCTGAGCACACTGCACTCAAAGGAAACTTTGCCATTGGCTTTAATAATGGGGCCAGGATTTCCACACCTTGTGTTTTTAATCCACAAAGGCAGCAGAAAGTTAATTGGCATCTTTCAATCCCATCAGTCATTGTCTCTGCCCTTGGACTAAATTCCAACAAAATGTATTTTCTATTTTTCCAATTAAAAAGGTCGTTTATAAGTTCCATAGTTTCACAACAATATTTCAGTTTATTGAATGGGTACCATTAAAAATGGACACTACTGAACCTTTATCAGTCTTCTTTATGTTTACAATGGGAAATACCTTAAATATGGCATCACTATGGCTCTAGCTCAGCAAACTATTTCTATTCATGAAAGCATGAAATCTGTGCTTAAGTGCTTTCCTGAACTGAGGCCTGCAAGAGGTGATGGACACCTGGTTACTTTAATGGATTTTGCACATGCTCAGCACCTCTTAGAGCCAGGCCTATACTGTGCTAAATTTAAACTACAGTGTCTGGTGGAGAGACTAGACTTGTAAATGATCCCCCACTGCTGGCTGGAGATGCAAGCACAGACCAGAGTCAAAACAGGTTTTGGTCAAAGAAAGCACAGGACAAAGGAAAGACTTCAGAAACAGGCTTATGATTTGTACTAACTTGCCAGCAGTGCAAAAAGCAGACAATTCTGCTAATGGTTACTGCTTCTGTTGAGGGATCAAGATTGTTTGAGCATAAGAATGTAAATATTGATTAGGTATAGGCAAAGTTGACCTCTACCTTGCCTTAAAGTACTATAAAAGTCTGGATAGTCACCAAACCAAGAAGGTAATAGTGGTTTTATTTGTCAGTCACCATACTAGTAATAAATTAGTAGTAATAAAACAGATTAGATCAGAATGGCATCTTAAAATTTAATTTCCCACAGAGCATAGAACCTTACTCAGCATTTTTTGCATCAAGCCTACAATGTCCATTTGAGCTACACAAAGAGGTGTCTCTTTCTGCTAGATTAAAAAGAGCCCGAAATCTTTTCTCCATAAAGGTACTTGCAGACTGATCAAGTCACATCATAATCTTGATGATCTAAATAGTTTCAATTTCTTAAGATTCTCACTACAAATCTTGTTTTGCAGACCTTGAATCAGTTTTTTAATCTCTAAACCAATTCCAAGTTGTCAATATCCTTTTGGATATACGAAAACCAGAACTGGACAGAGTACTATACTAATGACCTTACGCTAATGCCAGATACAGAGGTAATACATTATCTCCTTCCTATTTGATATTCCCCCTGCTTATGCAGCCACAGGTCAGGTTCCCCTTCTTGGCTACAGCATCTCACTGGGAACTTATTTTCAAGTTTGTTATCTACCATGACCTTAAAGTCCTTTCAATGTCACTGCATTCCAATTTTATAAGTATGACTTGCATTCTTTGATATACAACCTTGCATTTAGTACTAAAAACACATGCTGAAGACAGAGGGAGTCCATCTCACCAATGATCTAGTTTAGTGTGTATACTGAACTGTCCCCATCATTATTTACCATTCTGACTATTTTGGGTCTACTAATTTTACCAGCTATCATTTTGAATTTTCTTCCAGATCACTGACTGAGATATTGAATGGCTTTGGGCCAATAACAGATCCCTGAAGGATCCTACTAGAATACCTCCAATAGATAATAATCATTGACCACCTATCAGTTAAGCAGCTTTTACTCCATTTAACATGTAGCACATTGATTTTGTATATCGCTATTTGGGGGGAGGGAGGATTAAACAGAAGACTTAAGAAGATTATTTTCCCCTTTTAAAGGGACATAAAACCCAGGTGCAGAGAAATTAAATGATTTACCCAAGGCTGCATAATGAGTCAGTGGCAGAGCAAGACTAGGATTCAAGTCTCTTCATTTCCAAACCTGTATCCTAGCCACAACTTAAAATTAGCTTTTTACAAATATTCAAAAACTCATCCATAAATTCACTTCTCAGAAATATTTGCACCAACAAAACCAGAGCGTACAAATCTTCTTGGAAAATGAAGACTAGTGAATGCAGTTAAATCAAAATTTATTTTTGAATTCCATAAATACTGGGAAAAAATTTCTACTGCTCGGCCAACTATGAACACCATTATGAGACCTGCTGTATACACACTGATTTGATGTACTGACTTGGGTAGCACTAGCATACATCCTATCATGCCAAAGAGGCAATTTCAAATACTAAAATTGACAGCAGAGGAAATACTTCAGTATAAAAAGTAGACTACCTGTGTGTATCAACGAAGGCTTTAAAATATCCATAGTAATGCCCATTTATATAAGCCACTTGTCACAGTGCCTATGACAGTGAATGCCTCCCCTGTAGCACCCCCCTGCTGAGTTAGTGAGTTGCTGCATGTACTCCCTGCCTCAGTTTCTCTTCTCAGAAAGCCAATAACTCCACTTCAGAGACTGTTGATACTTCGCTAAATAATCCTCTCCTTGGGGCTGGTTTATTATAAAGCCACATGCAAAAGGGTCCATAACAAAAAATCCCATAGAAACAGGATTTGCTTCTGGCTTTGAATATTCCTCTGAAGCCTGCCCTCCAAGCTCTGTTCCCAGTGCCCTCAGGGTTCTCCCTCAGTCTTTGTCTTTCTCCTCTGGCAGGAGCCCCAGCCCTCCTCCTAGAACTGGGGAATTCAAGCAATTATTATCCCTCTACTTAACAAGAGTCCTCAGCTCTCCTCCTGGAACTAGGTTACAATTCAGCCCACTGTAGGACCTCATCCAGTTTCTTCCTCAGCTAGTCCCACTTAGTCTTCAGGCTTAGAGGGCTTTACAGCCTCTGTCTGCAGGTGTCTGTCCTGGTATTAGGCAGGAAACAGCATTTATGCTGGTCCCCTTCTCCAGCTCATCCCCAGTTGATTGGGTGAGAAGGGAGCCTTGCCTATCCTCTCCTGCAAGACTCCTGGCTGAGCCCTTAAAGAAACAGTAACAGAAAGCTCCGGAGCTCCACCCAAACAGTTCTTATTCCTGGGATCGCTTCCATTCTCCCAATATTCAACTCCTTAGAGAGTCATGCCAGGTGGTGAGGTGGACTGACCATTAGGCAGTACTGTCCTTAAGGTGTGTGCAAACTACCTTGTTACACCTCTACAGGTACCACCTGTGTTTAATTTCATCTTCATCCTTCTTCACTCCACTTTTCCCCAAAAGCATATACGCAGAATCACACTCATCTTGTAATCAGTCTCACTCAGGCACCTGTATAACAAGCCTACCATTTCCTTGCAAACACAGACTTAATGGGAGTTAACACCAGATTGGAATTTGGCCCAATTAAATCAGTGGGGTTACATCAGAGCTGAATTTGGTCCAGAACACTAACAAGAACATTTTCAAACTTGAATGCTTAGAATTAGGTGAATAAATCTGTATTTAGTCACCTGAATATTAATTTCAGAAGACTACTCAGGTTTCCAAATCAGCACTTAAGAGCCTAAAATATCCATGTCTGGCATCTAAATCTGGATCTAGATGCCTAGCTTTAAGCTCAGGTGAAAACTGGACTTTAAGATTACAGAATTCCAATAGGATAATGCAACAGCGAAGTACTTCTCCATTGCCAGCTTGTTACATTGTCTGTGTGATATTTACCATCATCCAACATCCATGTAGATAGAGGAGTGGCCAGTTTAAAGGGATTGATAATGGAATACAGATTTCTTGATCACAGATCTAAAAAATTCAGTTTTAGAAATAGTCATTCATTACTATAATTATAAACTCCTTCAGAGCATTTATCTGTACTGTTATTTCTACTGCAATAGAACTCATTCTACACAAGCCAAATATTTAAAACATGGATGCTTAAAGTTAGGATCAGAGATGTAGTCAGGTACCTATATGTAAAATGTGTCCTGATTCTCAGTGGTGCTAAGGACCCACAGCTCCCAGCAAAGTTAATAATAGCTGAAAAGGTTTAGCACCTCAGAATCAGGACATCTATTATGAAGGGTCATGGCTAAGGCTAAGATTTAGTCATGGATATTTTTGGTAAAAGTCATGGACAGGTCACGGGCAATAAATAAAAATTCACAGCCCGTGACCTGCCCATGACTTCTATCAAAAATACCCATGACTAAAACTCTACTTCTGCAGTCTCGCTGCTCAGGGGGACCCCTGCTGGGGGGAGGGGGTGGGGCTGCTCCAGTGCTGGGGGTTGACTGCCCCCCCCAGCCGCTGTTCGCAGAGACTGCTCTCCAGATGGCCTCAGGCCACCCGAGACCACCACTGCTCGAGCGGTCCCCAGAGCTAGGTGCCCCAGCACCGCTGCTACTCAGGCAGATCCCGGAGCCAGCTGCCTGGGGCCGCCAGAGCAATGGCCATTGTGGCAGACACCGGGACTGGTTACTTGGGCAGTCTGCGGGACCATCCGCACTGGCCGCTGCTCGGGTGATCTCCAGAGCCAGCTGGCCCATGGTCACTCCAGCAGTGGCCAGTGCAGCTGGCCGTGGGGCACCTGAGCAGCTGGCCTTGAAGTCAGCCACACCAGCTGCTGCGGAAGTCACGGAGGTCGTGGAAAGTCACGGAATCCGTGAAGTCTGTGACCTCCATGAAAGAATCGCAGCCTTAGTCATGGCTCCAAAATTAAGGTTGAGTTGAGCATTGAAATTGAGGGATTCAACACCTTTTTATATATGCAAATTTTGACATATTCTTTCCAAAGTCACAGCACTAACTGGGTATAGCATGAATTTTGAGAATTTGCAAGTAATCTGTCAATTGGCTCATGAGTTAAAAATAATTTTAAAATGGTTCATTTAAGAAATATAGCCCTGTGTCAAATTTGCTTTCTCCTAAGTGATATCATAAACAAAACAAACCCTTCAATTCCCTACTTAAAACTCACTGAAGTCTTATGCATAGGTGACATTTGAAGACATGTTTGAATTGATGGTCACGTTAGCTGTAATTCTTCATAACTGAAAATTTCTCCTTCAGCAAAGGATGAAGAGTTTTCTACCTCAGTGGATGATGAACTTTTAAAATGGCTACTTTATTAGTTTTCAATGGGACTAGGCTAAAAGTTGTAGAATCTCCTTCACTGAAGGTTTTCAAAAAGAGGCTCAAGAGTCTTCTCTCTTGGATGGTTTAGACCCAGCAAAACCTGCATCTTGGCCAGGGGTTAGACTAGATGACCCTTGCAGTCCCTTCTAGCCCTATGGTTCTATGGCCATAGACTCCATACTCATGATCCTCACACTATTCCTCTTGGCCTCTTGACAGCATAGAGGATCACCATCTTCCCTGAGGATCGTCTGTAGCCTCAGCCCCACAGAGAACTAAACGATGGCTACTGTTTTGAAAAAGGAAAGTGTCATAACACATCCTTACCAGAGTGCCCCCATGCAGCATTGTGCAGTGCAGCAACCACTCAGCCTCAGTTTCTCTGCTGCTCTTCCACTGCTCTGCCCAGCCTCCAATGCCTTCTGGGTGGCAGAGATTTAGCCCACCAGCGAGGTTACCCACAGTTCTGACCCTTCCAGGGCACTCAAAGTCCAAAACAAGTATGATGCAATAAATGCCTCTCTTTCCTCCAGAAGATCTGCAAGGTACCAGTCTTCCCCCATCTCTGGCCCCAGCCAGCCTTCTCTCCCACAGTAAGAACTCCACATCTGCTCTCTGTCTACCCCCTCTCCAACTGAGAGGAGAAGGCCCTCCTTTTCAAGCCCCTCCCAAGAAGCCTATCTCCTGCTCCGGGTGTCTCAATTTGGGTTTAAGTAGCCAATTAGCCACTTCTGACCTTGTGTGGAAGCTTGTCTGCCCCATCACAGACAGTTCTCTGTGAGTTTCTGTATGCTAGCCTTTTCTGATAAACTTTCAGTTTGGAAAATCAAGAAGTTAAACAAAATATTTAGGATTAAAGTACAAGAGTGATCTGTGCACCTGATCAACATAGCAGAGAGGGCAACAAGAATCTGAGATGTGTGCATGGGGGAAGCGTGGAAGGGTACAGAAGAGAGAAGAAATATGGGCTATGTGTACACACATGAACGTGAAGGACAGACAGGAGTGGTAAACTGGAATGTACACTTCAACTGTTTTTGTGCTGTTCTGGCAAGGCACAGAAGCCATAAACCCATATTAATTGGCCAGTGCACCCTGGCTGCTGTGCACTCCATAAAGCAGCTAGAATGTACTAGTGAATCTGGCCCTAAAAGTTAAAATGAAAAAGATTTAAGTTTAATAACAAATATTTTCAAATCATTAAAAAAACCACACGGTAACATTCTCTTAGGGTTTCGTGTTCAGTGATCATATATAAAACTGTAATAAAAAATCCCTGACAAAAAGTTCTGTGGAAGTGGAGCTAAGGCTAAGAATTTCTGTAATTTAGGGTAAAATGCATTGCAGGGATATAATTATCCCGAGAACAAACCTTTTAACCCAAGGAATTCATAGTAAAAGGTTAAAATTAAAATCCAGCCATGTTAAAGTATGGAGCTGCAAACTTAATGAATACAAACATTAACTTAGCCGTACAGAGGCATCATGAGGGGGAAATATAATATTTTGTGTTTTTAGAAGTCAGTTTAATCTAATCTGGGACTACAAACAATAAAATGCTTTAAATATAGTTATGACACAGGGTCACTTCTGGGCAGAATTAGTTATTTGGATGCTATAACTGCATTTTCATACATTAACATGTTTGTATTTCCCCCCACCCCCAAGTCTAAAGACTAGACTTTCTAGGTTTATGCTGCTTGTTTTAGGGTTAATTACAACATCCCTATGATGTATTTTTGCTAAGTCACTACTGGTACATATTCTCAAAATTTATTTCCAGATGAAAACTGGGAATATATAGGTGTACTTACTCATTTCATATACAGGCATCTAAATATGCATTTAGGGGCTTCACTTTCAGCATCAAAGTCAAACCAGTCTCTGCCACTAGAAATGTAAGGTCCCTATCCTGGAAAAAGAACAACATAAGCATTCCCTTGTGCCCACATGCAGCCCTACTGAAGTCAGCAGGATTCCACGCAAGCACTGGGATCCATCCATCTAGTTCTCTTTGCAGGTTTGGGGCCTTAACAGACAGCACGATGTTTGAGGTGATGCAAGCTACGCAACTTTTAAAAAATAAATAAAAATCACACCTTATCTGTTTACTAGTTTTAGTTTAATTATTGGAGACTGGTCCATATGCATTTTATATTTTTCTTGTCAAATGCTTTAATGTGTTTGAAAACATTGCCTTTTTCTCATTTTTTAATCATAGCTCCGGCCTATTTTCTCTCTATTTTTGAGTACCGTATATATTTTACTATAACAAGCTCCCTGCCAAAAATGAAAATAAAACTTTCTTGGTTGATTAATTTCTGTACTGTTATAATAAATCTCTCACTCACAGTATCATATCTCAATGACCAGAATGAGCACCAACCAATTTTAAAAATGTGCAACGATGCAAAGATATCCATTGGTATAATTTCATGTCTCTGCAAGATACACAAGTTTATCTCCCAGCAGTCCTTGAAATAGTATATGGATGAGCCGTTATTTATTTCCAAATAATCTATCATGATCTTAGGCCATGCAGCTAAAGAGTGGTGGAGATCGATGCAATTTTGCAGTTGTAGACTGGGAGTAGTAGTCCCCGCAGGACATCCATCCATATTAAAGAAGAGCAATTACAATCTGCTCCATTTTATTCACATCAGATGGATATCTTCAGCTTTGTGCAAGTTGCCAACACATCAGTTAGCCAAAGTTTGAGTGATTCTTCCTTAACCTTGTTGGCCTATTTTAATATTATACATTGACTCTGTTCACATTTGATTGTGCTGAATTCACTTTTTGGAAGTGCAAAATATTGTAAGCTTAATTGCACTATCTCATGTAACTCCCTGACCAGTCTTCAAACAGCCTGCAAATGACAGATTACTAAAAACATGATCATAAACATCTAATACGGTTTTAGACCACCCGTGTGCTATCACTTTTCCATTTCTATCCAGAACAATAAAAGTAACAAAAAAGGATGGACATTAACTATCTGAGCTGTTCATTTTGGTGTATAGTAAAGAAAAAAAAATCATCATCCATTTGGATAATCCATCAAGACAGCTTTTCAACTACACGCATATAGCTACAAGTCATCTTTAATTCAGAAGAACTGAAGTTTGGATTTGGTTTCAATTAAGGATGCTCACTTGGTTCATTTTAATATCTGAACCATGGCAAATTCTAGAGCTAAGGTTGCAAGACTCATTTACAACCCTCCTATTTTCATTTCTTTATTAAAAAAAAAACTTCCCAGAAGTATTTGACTTTTTTGCACACATATATCAGAAAACAGCAGATTTAAGTTTTCTAACTTTACATATAACTATTTCATGGAGGGACAGTCACTGTCATCTTGAAAAACATTTTGAATGATAAACGTATATCCAATTGAAAATGTGTTTTGCACATGGGCAGTCAAACTCCCAGTGACCTCAGTGAAACTTCTTAGATGAAGAAAGTTAAGCACATGCTTAAGTGTTTGCAGGATTGGGACCTTCGCTTTTAAAAATGTCAATTTCCTACAGCCTTATGGAATTATGCAATATTTTTTTCACAACTATATTGTTGTAGCTAATAATTTTAACTATCCTTAGTGTGAGAGAAGTTGTGCAAACTAATTATGAAACGCCTTAAGGTGGCAATGAAGGCTTTTCTTCCCATCATTTAAAATAAAAGGAAATTAATGCAAAAAATCTTATGTTGTTGCAATATTAAGTCTAGACATTTAGCTATCATCAGGAAAAAATTTAACTTTTCATTGCAGCATTAACTCATCCACATTGCACATTTACATAATTTATGGCATGCCACCATTATGTTCAGCCTTGTATCAACCAGACTTTTTGAGCCTGATCCAAAACCCACTGATTTCTTTGGAGTCAGGCCCAAAGAGTTGGAAGAGAAGTAGGAGACCTAAAGAACATCTGCAGTATATTTTTGATAACTTTAACATGCACACAGTGGGCTAGTCTTTGCACTTGTATGATAAATGTCAGCATTGAGCAAGTACTTCCATAATGTGGACCCACTTCTTAATAGAAAGAATGTCATGAACTAACTGCCTTCCCACCTTCGATTGCATAGACCATCTCCCAGTGAATAACTCAATGACAATTGTACAAAATCCCTTTGGCAACTATAATAACTGTTCAGTAGCAAGGATGGCCCTTCTTTATTGCCAAGCACTTCCATGGGCATTCAGACTCTTTTTATAATGAAGAGCTTGAATGCCTGTAGGGATATCCAGGGACCACATGATTTGTAAAGTCACTGGGGTTTGCCTAAGAGCAAATGAGAATAGAATTTAACCAAGTACACCCACTAAGCGTGCATTAACACTGAAAGGAAAACCTTGACTTTACGACTTTTGAATTAACTTTTCTTTCACATTGAGCATGAGATTCCACACTAGTATCTCTCAAAAGGTAACAAAGATGTGCTCGACACTGTGCAAGACACTGCCTGGGAGTACCTCTGATGCAATGCGGAATTTGCTCCTGAAGCACTTGGCATGCGATGAGCACAGTGCTCCTCACTTTGACTTTAGTACTGACAAGTTTTAAAGTTTACGAGAAAATAACGTTCATTTAAAATGTAACCATAGGGCTGAAAACATAACACAAAATAAACCTAGTAATTCAAGAGTGGGTACTACTGTAAATAGCAAACCTAGCACTACAGGCACAATACAAGCCACCTTTCTCCACAAAGGCACTCTGACATTTGGAGATTGCCAGAGCATAGGAACATGCTCACCACAGCTGCTACGGCAGTTTGTGCAGCCCTAGCTTTCTCCCTTGCAGAGGGGGCTATCCCTTGGCCACATCCTTCCCCACTTCTTTTGGGAGATGACAGTGTCTTGAGCCCTACTCCATCCTAAGTCACAGCACCCTCTCCTTCTTTCTTCAAGTGACCAAGATACTCCTTCAGTCAATAGGGTCATCCATAGGTCAAGAAGTAGCCTGACCTGCCTCCAAGCAGGTGCATTAGAAGAAAAACAGCCCTCAGTTTGCAAAAGGCAGCAAGTACCCCGGCAAAGAGAACACCTCATAGCATTTCGCATGCAATTGCTACATATTCCCTAGCCTTTGGTGGAGTCCTTGCTTCCAAATAAACGAGCAGGAATGGGTTCACCGCCACTCCTGTAAATAGACCCTGCAGTATTCTTTGTACCCTACTAGTGACCTTAAAAAAAATCTAAGAAAAGGAAGTCTCTCTTCACAGGCACTGACTTTTGTTTTTGCCGGTGGGGGCTTTTGAAGAGGTGTGTGTTGGGGAGGAGGGAAAAGGAGGGGTACTCTGCCAGTTTTGGCTATTTTCAGCACATTTATACACTTCTGTCTTATTTTAGTTATTGAATATGTCTATCATTGGTATCTTTACTATTTTAATAATGATTACATTATGAACTACAAAATTACATCATCATGAATTACAATATATTAAAATCATTGCAATCACCTACAGGCTGTCTTCATAAAGTCCAAATTTAAAGACATTATGTCTCACTGTAGCTTCCACTATGACAGACAGGATTTGCAGTTTTTACCTGAATTTCATCTACCATTTTGTTGCCAAGTCACCCAGTTTTGTGAGATCCCATGGTAACTCTTCTCAGTCTGCTTTGGACTTAACTATCTTGAGTAATTTTGTGTCATCTTCAAATTTTGCCACCTCACTGTTTACCCCTTTTTGCAGATCATTTATGAATACGTTGAACAGCACTGGTCCCAGTACAAGCCATTTTTTAGTTGCGATTAATTTTTTTGAGTTAATTACGTGAGTTACTCTAGTCTTAACTAAAGAGGTAAATTGTGACACAATACTAACAAGGGTGAAGAAACTGCAACCAAAATAGAGACAGAACAGAATAAAGAATGTTTAGATAAGTTAGCTATATGCAAGTCCATAGGCTCTGATGAAATGCACCTTAAGGCACTTATGTAGCCAGCTGAAACTATCTTTGAGAACTCGTGGAAGATGGATGAGGTCTTGGAAGAAGGGCAAACAGAATACCTATATTTCCTTTTTAACATAAAGAGGATCCAGGGAATTATAGATCAGCCAGCTTGACTTTGACACCTGGAAAGTTTCAAATTCAGTGTTTAATCATTTGTTCCAATAAGCAACTAGAGCAGTGGTGGGCAACCTACAGCCCACAGGCTGCATGTGGCCCATCAGGGTAATCTGGTTGCAGGCCGTGAGACATTTTGCTGACATTGACAATCTGCAGACACGGCCCCCCACAGCTCCCCATGGTTGCAGTTCACCGTTCCCGGACAATGGAAGCTGTGGGAAGCAGTGGGCCACAGATTGCCCACCAACTAAAGGATAATAGGGTCATAAGTAATAATGGATTGGTCAAGAACAAATCATGCTAAACCAAATTTTATTTCCCTCTTTAACATTTACGGACCTAGTGGATAGAAGGGGAAGAAGTAGACATGATATATCTTGATTTTAATAAGGCTTTTGACATAGTCCCCACATGATATTCTCATAAGCAAGCTAGGGAAATGTGGTCTATGTGAACTTACTATAAAGTGGTTAACAAAACTGATTGAAAGACCGTACTCAAAGAGCAGTTATCGATGGTTTTCTGGCAGGGGAGAGAGGCCAGGACAAGTGGGATGCAGAAGCTCCCTGTGAATGGGGGAAGGCGGGTTATGGAGGAATAGGAGGGAGAGCGAGGCAGCAACTGAGTCTAGTGCCACCCTTCATCAGTAGCTGGCACCTTGTGCATCCTCTTTCCCCCTGCCCAGGTGTTGGTGCTCTGTCCCATCCCCCACCTCACCATGCAGCTAATGCACATGCGCCTGCTCCTACCCAGTGTATAGAAGGCAGGACCAGGTGGGGCTGGCGAGTCATACCTGCTACCTGGCAGCCAGCCTATCTCGTGTGCCAAAGGAGCCTCACTCCAGGCTCCCCCCTGCCAGATCCCACTCTCATTGCCACTGTTAGAAGTATGTACTGTGCCTTTACGAGCAGAGCACATGCTAAGAAGAACGGGTTGGAGACAGTCTAGCTTCACCATATACACAGCTAGGTGCACGTAGCTCTCCTTTGCCTTATGGAACTCTGTTTTAGTTCTAATAAAGCCTTACTTCTAGGAGTCAAGAACTGTGCAGTCTTGTTATGAATACACAAGACAACACAGCTACCTCCCCCTGCCCCTCCCCCCCCCCCCCCCACATGCACGTGAACAGAGGCAGCATATAGCCAGGTCTCATTTGGCTCTCATCTCCATAAGATTTTGTAGGGGCAGAAAATATTGGGTAGGTGGAAACAGATCCACCCTTTCCCCAATATTTCCATCGTGGGGGTGCTAGCCCCTCTCTGCCCAGTTCTGCCACTCCTGGTTCACTATCAAACTCACAGTACTTATCTAGTGGGGTCCCCTAGAGGTTTATCCTGCATCCAGTACTATTCAATAGTTTCATTAGTGACTTTCATAATGGAGTGGAGAGTATGCATATAAAATTTGCCGGGAGGGGTTGCAAGCACGTTGGAGGACAGGATTAGAATTCAAAATGACCTTGACAAATTGGAGAATTGGTCAGAAATCAACAAGATGAAATTCAATAAAGACAAAATGCAAAGTATTTCATTTAGTAAGGAAAAAAAATCATACACAAGTACAAAATGGGGAATAAACTGGCCTAGGTGGTAGTACTGTAGAAAGGCATTTTGGGGGTTATAGTGGATCACAAACTGAATATGAGTCAATGTGATATTGTTTCTATAAAAGCTAGTATTCTGGAGTGTATTAACAGGAGTGTCATATGCAAGACACAGGAGGTAATTATCTGGCTCTGCTCGGATGGAGTACTATGTCCAGTTCTGGGCACCATACTTTGGGAAAGATGTGGACAAAAATATAGCATGAAAGTGACTTATGAAGATTTTAAAAATGGGGCAGGTGTAGTCTTGAGAAAAGAAGAGTGTGGGGCAAGGTCTGCGGGGGGGGGGAAGGGGAAAGGGGACCTGATAATCTTCAAACATGTTAAGGATTGTTATAAAGATGACAGCAATCAATTGTTCTCCATGTCTAATGAAAGTAGGACAAGTAGTAATGGGCTTAAGCTGCAGCAAAGGAGATTTAGGTTAGATATTAAGAAAAAACTATAAAGATAGTGAAGCACTGGAATAGACTTCTAAGTGAGATTGTGGAATGCCCATCACTGTAGGTTTTAAAGAACAGGTTGAACAAATACCCAGTCAGGGATGAACTAGATTTACTTGGTCCTGCCTCAGAGTCCAGCCCCTTGCACTATGGCCTTTCAAAGTCCCTTTCAGCCCTACATTTCTATGACACTAGAGCTGTGTGAAATTTTTCAAATGAATTTGACTTATTTATTTTACAAAAACAATGTCCTTTTTTTTTTATTTGAAACAACTTTGTTTTGAGATTTACATCACTTATTTAAATGTTAAAAACCCCTCAATAAATGGAAAGTTTCATTTTGGGTTGGATGAAACATTTCATTTGACATGTTGACATTTGACATGGGTTGGATGAAACATTTCATATTTTTTTTGGTTTGACAAATAATTTGGAAAAAAAAATTGCTTTGGGTCAACCCAAAAATGAAAGTGTATTTAACTTTACAGCTCAGCCAGTGAACCAAAACATGAGATATTAGAACTGTGCTAACAAATGTTACTGATAAATTATTCCGTTACAAATACAGAATAAATTCTAGTACTAAGATCATTCCTTTCTGTGATTCACCTAAAATAAAATAAAGTAATCAGGAGTTATAGGAATCTAATAAAATTCACAATACAAGACCTCTATATGTTTGTCCACATCAGCATCTTAAAATGGAATATTCTATCATTCCACTCCTCAGACAATTAATACGGTAACTAAATTTGCTGACAGGCATTTTGTGTGAGATTTATATCTCCTTTTACTCCAAGTGAAATATTTGTCTTTCTGCAGTGTTTTTCAAGTATATACAGTGTGTTTAAGAGCTATACTGTCTTATTCAATAACTACATCCAAAATTAAGTTTAAAATTCACCTTCTAACCCAGCTCTCATGAAGCCTCAAACAAACTGGCAGAGGAGGATGGGAGATTATAAGGGTGGCATTATAAGAGAGCTCACTGGCACCATTATACTTAAGGTTCTGTCACTTTCTACACTGTACACTGTTTGAGGTGTTTGTAACTTGGCTGTAAAAAGTGTTTTCTGCGTATAACTTGGCATACCAAGTCTTAACTTGACAGCAAATATATTTTTAAAACAAATCTGCAAAAAAAAGTAAATCTGTCTAATATTCAAATGTGGTTTATTATGCATGGTCAAACTTGGTTTATTTTTTGAACTCCAATACATTAAAAGATATTTTTAAAAGTAATTTTAGAGCTCAGATCCTCTATTTATTCACATAACAGGTAGTAATAACAGTTTCCTTTTATATAGTGATTTTCACCGAAGGCTGTTAAGACATGTGGAGACTTAATTAATTAATGCCTGTAATGCACATATGAGTAAACAGAAGTTAAGTGACTTGTGAGCCTGTCAAAGCCAAAACTGTAGTCAGGAGTCCTGATTTAGTTACCTATTCTAACCATTAGACAACAGTGCCTCATAATTATAGACAGAAGCAGTGCCCATTTCAACCGCTTTCCAAGAAAAATGTGAATTTCATTTGAACTGGTCAGTGGTTGGTATATTTAGCTTTGTAACTTATAGGCCTTTAACTTGTGTACTACATCTTCATGGCTCAGTTGTGCCTGGAAATCTTGTGTTAATATCACTGAAGTCAGTGTAATGACTTTCAGTGGGCATTGTATCAGGTCTGATAGGCAATACCAGAGATTGTGCAGAGCCAGAGCCCAAGGCACAATCTCTCTGGGAGATCTTAGGTGTACAGGGGGAATATGCTCCACTATTTTAATCTACTTATTGCCTGGAGCAAGTCACATATTAGTTATTTGTGTTACAGAAGAACCTACAAGTGCCATCTGAAATCAGGACCCCAGCCTCATTAAGGCACTGTAAAAGTTTGATGGCTGCTATCTTGGGGAGGCCTATGATATATTGACCAGTAGGTTACATACACACATAGTAAGACACAGGCCCTGTCCTGAAGAGTTTGAAGTTTAAATAGACTAGGGGTGTGAAGGGAAAGAGGCCCAAGGAGATCAAGTCCCTTCACCAAAAGCCACTCAGATTATCCGTGGCAAAATCGTGCAGTCCAGTGCTCAAGCCACTAGACCACACTGCCTCCATGTCACCTGTTTTCCCATCCCATTCCTTATGTCTGAGGGTGCCCGGGGGGGGGGGAAGATGTGCAGTGGGCAACCGAACAGACTGTGCTCTGGTGAACATCAGCCAGCGGAACGGCCCCAGGACACCATTCCAGATGACATAAGTTAAAGCAGTCACTGGCCAGACCCACAATGGGGGGAAGATATAAAATGTCAGAGTTGTTGTCTGTCTTGCTTAAGGTCTCAGATCTATTCCCAAAAGTCTAGTAGTAGTAGTAGTAGTAGTAGTAATGTCAGTAGAGCTCATAAGACCCTGAAGTATATCCTATACTGATTCTGCCTATATTTTCTCTCTGCCTACCCATTTTAAGGGTGAGGGTGGGGGAGGAATTTATTCATTCTGACTGAAAGCATTTATTTGCTCTCTGGATGCTCCTCCCTTTTTGAAACATAATAGTACAATGGGTTAAAACCCAGTAGCATTAGTATGAAGTGGGAATGTACTGCACATTTTGCTCTGTAAACAAGCAATAAATGACAAAAAGACAAGGCATAAAAAAAATAAATCTAGAATATTGACCAGAATATTGGCTCTCGAGTGTGGAAAAACCAGGAAAGCAGTCAGTATGACAATAATCAGACAGTTGTATGCAACATTGTTGTAGCCATGTTGGTCCCAGGATATTAGAGAGACAAGATGGGTGCGGTATATTGGACTGACTTCTGTTGGTGAGGGAGACGAGCTTTAGAGTGTACACAAAGCTCTTCTTAAGCCCTGGGAATCCAGGGGCCTGTCTACACTGGCACTTTACAGCACTGCAACTTTCTTGCTCAGGGATGTGGACCCCCCCCCCCACTAAGTGCTGCAAGTTTCAGTGTTGTAACGTTCCAGTGTAGACAGTACACCAGCACTGGGAGCCATGCTCCCAGGGCTGGGAGCTATTCCCCTCGTGGGGGTGGGTTTTTTAGAGTGCTGGGAGAGTTCCCTCCCAGGGCTGCGCTGCGACCACACAAGCCACGTTGAAGCGCTGCCGGGGCAGTGCTTTAACGTTGCCAGTGTAGACTAGCCCTAAGTCAAAGTTTCACTGCTAAATACAAGGTTTGAACAGATTGTTTAGCATAACTAGTTAACACATATTTAAAGGGATTATTCAAGGTGAAGTGGCCTCTTATCACCCCTCCAGTCACAGGGAGGAAAGGGGGATGGGAAGCAGCTGGAGGGTTGATAGTGGGTTACAGATTGTTGTAATAAGCCATAAAGCTAGTGGCTACTCAGTCTGTGATATTTAGTGCCTAGCAAATCTATGAGTTAAGCTCCCAGGGTCATCTTTTGAAAGTGTCGTGAAGGTTTCCTCTGAGTATGAGACCTGCGAGATCAGTTATAGAGCGATCTCTTGTGTAGGCTCTTCTGTAGTGGCACAGCTGTCTGCTGTAAGGTGCACAGTGTCGTAGTGCTGCTGTAAGGTATTCAGTGTAGCCACTCTTTGTCGGCAGGAGAGAGCTCTTCTGAGGACAAAATAAAACCACCCCCAAGAAGGGGCAGTATCTGGCAGGAGAGCGTCTCCCATTGACAAAGTGCTGTCCACACTGGTGCTTCACTTTGGTCAAACTTTTGTTAGTTGGGGTGTGTTTTGTCGGTTGGGGTGTGCAGTGTAGACATAGCTTTTGTGTAGGTCTAACACTGCAGACTTATATCAATGTCGTTCAGGGGTATGAAAAATCCACACCCCTGGGCGATGTTGTTATACCAATATAACCCCCCCCAGACAGTGCTAGGTCAACAGGAGAGCTTCTCCTATCAACATAGCTACTGCCTCTCAGGGAGGTGGATTAACTATGCTGATGGGAGAAGTTCACCATCAGCATAGGAGCGTCTTTCACTTAAGCACTACAGCAGCGCAGTTGCATCAATGGAGAGTTTTAAGTGTAGACCCGACTTTAGTTTCCCAGACCCGAAGAAGAGAAGAGTTCTGTGTGGCTCAAAAGCTTGCCTCTCTTTTCAACAGAAGTTGGGTTAATAAAAAGATATTACCTCACCTACATTGTCTCTCTAAATTTCAAACAGGTAAGGCATAAATGAAGGCAATGTTTTTGAAATGGACCTGAATCAAGAGCCAAGAGCTTGAATAACTTTCTCCCCTTTGTTTTTCATTTCTACGTACTGCAATTCTTCCGCCTCTGAGACTTGAGAGAGAGACAAAAGGCTGCTGATCCTGCCAACAGTTAGGCACAACTCCATGGGACTATTCACATGTATAAAGTTATGAACATTTGTTTTCCAGGAATTGGATCTAAACAAATGCATATAAAGTTCTGGGAAAACATCTGAATTTTGACGTGCAAAAATCTCATCAACCTTTAGGTTCACCCATCTCTAATCAAGAACCCGTTCTCAACTCTTAAGCATTATAATGATACGCCTGACTGTTGATTTGAGTAGGTCTTGAAATTCTTTTAACTAAGGAACTATGGACTTTCTGCATCTTTAATTTATTGATGTATCCAGAATCATTAGGCTTGATGAAGTAGTCTTCATGAACAAGGAGCAGTGCAATACGCAGGTAAAAACTGCAAAATCTATCTGTCATAGTGGAAGACTCATTGATGTTTAAAAGTTGAACTAACTTAAATGTTTAAAAACCATGGTAAGAATTAGCGTTGGCCACAGGCGAAAGGGGGTGGGGCGGAACAAAGAAGAATCTACAGAGGAAAACTTAATCCTTACTGAAGGAATTTCATAGATATCATTTGGGGAGGTAAACAGTACCATCAAACAATAGAGGAGCTAAACGTTCAACTTTCAATACTAAAAAAGAAAATTGGCTACTATTCCTCAGTAAACCAATTATTTCAATTCTCTGTTAGATTTACATTCACTGGACTCAGTCAACTCTGCTAGCCATTAAATCTTAGTCATGATATACAACAAAGACTCAAAACAGAATTAGAATCCTATAGGATTGTTTGTCTGTGTTTTAGTGAAACTATAGAAGTAAATGTTGCTGTATAGATGTCTGTTTCTGTTCCACAGCAGTTCTCTAAGGGCTCTGTCATTAACATCTTGGAGAGTTCAGTGATAAAATTTAATGGGGTGAGCTGGAGTGGACATATTTACATTCATTCTGACTATTTTAGGCCCTTATCCTACCATGAGATCAGCTAGTTTGAATACTTGCACCAGCATGGAGTTTTACTAACGTCAATAACAGACCTCAGTGGAGGATCAGAACTCTAAAATGTACCAGGCAACCCTTTTGAATTACATGGATCTAATTCAAAACACCCAAAAGCAGTCACTAATTGTATCCTTTCTAATTCATTTTTGCTCCACCACAAGGAAGGACAGTAGAGTCCAAGGGTACGATTTCAAAATAAATGGTGTAAAAAATAACTTAACTACCGCTGTGATGGGTTGGACCCCTGCCCCGGGGTGCCACCTGATGTGTTGGGGTCCCACTGAGCCCACCCATTCCACCAGCCTGAGTTCCCTCACCCTGTCCTGTTGCGCGCGCACACACACAGGTAGGGACGCACCCAGCTGTAGAATCACACAGAGTCTGCAATCAGCTGTGTGTGGGAAGACTCAGCTCAGGGAATTGCCCAGGACTCTGATGATACTCCCTCTGGAGCGTAAACCCAAAATTATATTGTCTTGCACAATATAGAGATCTATAGATCATAAGCTCATAAAATTTGCCCCCTTCCTCAATGTGGGGGAAGATATGCACAGCTTTCTCTCTCCCCCCCGTTATGAATTGCACAAACTGGTTATAGAACAAAAAAAAAAGTTTATTAACTCCAAAAGGTAAATTTTTATGGGATTATACGGGATAGCAAACAGATTAAAGCAGATTACTGAGCAAATAAAACAAACATGCAAACTAGGCTTAGTACATTAAAGAAATTGGCTACAAATAGTAATTTCTCACCCTAAATGTTGTTTTATGCAGGTTGCAGAGTTTCTTGACGATAAACTGCACGCTTGCAATTTAAATCTCCAGGTATACCCTTCACAGGCTGACTTTTCTCGCCTCCTTTCAGCCCTTGCCTCCCGCTGCAGTTTAGTTCTTTGTTTCTTCAGGTGTTTTCAGCAGTCTTCCTTCTTGGGCAGGGAGGCAGTGGACGAGAGCCAAGATTAACTCACTCCCCAGCCTTAAATAAGATTTGCATATGGCGGGAATCCTTTGTTTCCTAGTTTAATTCCCCACTCCCTTCCAGTGGAAAAATACCAGCTCAAGATGGTATCCTGTACCAGGTGACATGATCACATGACCTTGCAGTGTCAAAGGAGCATCCCAGGAAATTTCTCAAGAAGGTGGGAGATTAGCATCTTCAAAGTCCTATTGTCCTTCCTAATGGCCCATCCAGGTTGTTTGCATACTGTGTGGTGGGCGTTCCCCAGGTGAAAACACAACTGTAATGATTACATAGTCAATATTGACTAACTTCAGATACAGAAATGATACATGCATACAAATAGGATAATCATAGTCAGTACATTATAACCTTTCCAATGATACCTCACATGGCCCATCTTGTATAAAACATAATCTTAGTTATGCTACATTCATATCACAATATTTCTATGAAGAATATGGGGTGTAATATCACAACCACCATCACCTACAGTTTTTGTGCTTAATGAGTTGAATTTGGATCTCCCAGAGTTGGTGAACTGGTTTTGCTCCTTTCCTTTACATGTGTCTCTCTCCAGGGTTAAAGCTGTTACAAACTCTTCTATAATTTCTCAGTAATCTGAGAAGATAGCCACAAATGCAGTTTTGTGGTTGCCAACAATTCCTGCTACTAGCAATCTTCCGTCAATCTTGTTTAAAAAATTGCCACAGTTTTATCACATATAGTAAATCTGTGGCAAATTCCAGAATTTGCATACAATTGACATTAGCTTACCAAAGTGATCTTTTTTGTTAACAATAGTTCTCTAAAAGTACTTTTACGCTGGATTTCAGCCAAGCTAGACTAACACTCTGAAAAGCACTTTATGTGAAATTTTTTTTAAAATAGAAGGCATTACTTAATCAACTTCAAGATCATTCCCGCTATCTGCAAAACTTGAAAAAAAACCTAATTGTATACTTGCTTTTTGGATTTTGTACTGCTTTTCCCACAAAAACATTGGAAGCATTTTTAAGACAACATTTAAGGACAGCTATTTTGTTAACATTATTAAAATGCACATTCAGCAAATTGATTTGGCTGCATTATCTTGTACATTCCCCTTTAGCGTGGTTTCTGAGAGGAAATTAAAATGTTATTAGCAGTTCCTATGAAAATCTGCTCCAAAGCAACTGATTTTGTACGAACACCCTGTAGGATGCTTAAAGGGTTCATGTTCAAAAATATCATCCTACTTTACTTGTGCTTTATTTTATAGGAAATAAAGATTTCTATATAGACAGTAAACAAAAAGTCTAGAACCAGGCAAAACCTTTGTGAACACCATTCAAATTCATCTGAAATTTACTTCATTTCAGGTTTTAATTACAAGCCTGAAATTCAGCCAGGGTTCTCTTAGCTGATTAACTTGGGCTGAGTTGAGAACCATGTGACTATCATGATGGAGTGAGGAAGCAGACTTGGTAAGCTCCCACCTCACCCCTTCCCTAATGTTCTGCAACATTTGCAGCCCTCCAATTAGATCCTATCCCTCTGATTAGATGTGGCAGAGAGGGTCAGCTAAGAGAGCAGGGGACAGGTGAGAATACAACGGAAGGGGCAGGGGCAGAGAAGATCAGGGCAGGTTGAGGATTTTTCCTCCTCTCTCTACCTCACCGGAGCGACACTGTCAGTGATGCTGGAGGTGAGAGGCCCATCTATCTCACTGCTGGGATATACACAGAGAAAAGCTATGACTTTTCTCTCACACCCACACACACCACCTCCCCTCTGCCCCGAATCAACTAAAAACGTGGTAGCTGGAAACAAAATGAAAACTGAGCTTTTTTCCTAGGAGCTCTTCACAGACTTCTGTCAATTCAGCCATTTTCCTGCGTACATCTGTGATGTCATATGGAATCTGGGGGACATTTTAGGATATTATGAATACCAATATTGTAAAACTGCAATGAGTTATGCCAGATATGTCATGTAAGGTATCTGCAAAAATGTTATAATTTGCCAGACATGATAATCTCATTTATGTATTTGTATTGTGGGTTAGAGATATGTATGTATGTCTGTATTTCAAAACTTGTGCTATGCTTCTGCCCCCCAGACAATTTGGCATCAGTACGGCCCAGCCTGCTTGATAGCCCATTAAGGAACATCAGCTATACAATTGTGAGAAGGCAAGGGATACACCTTATGACTCAGCAAGGCATGAAGGGGCATGCCTATGGACAGAACTCTAAGCTTCCAAGCCATGTGCTGGGCAGCTTATGTTTGGAACAAAGAAAGCACAGGCCGCATGGCAAAAGACTATAAAAGGCAGCTGACTCTTCTGCTGTTTGTCTTCAGTCCTGCTTCTTACCTTGGGAGTAACCTTTCTATAAGCAAAGCTCTGAACAAAGGACTGAATGACCCATCCAAGCTGTGAATGTGTTCCAGAGGGACTTTCAAGCCAGAAAACTCACCAATACAGCTAGGAATCTCATGGACTTTGAATCTTTGTATGTATGGGACTGCTTTACTATTTAACACCTTTCTTCTCTTTTTTCTTTATAATGAACCTTTAGTTTTAAACACTAAAGGATTGGCTGGCAGTGTGGTATTTTGGGAAAGAGCCAAACCTATACTGACCTGGTAATGTGGCTGACTCTTTGGGGTCAGAATACATTTTGTATATGTGAGCAGAGTCTCTTAAATAATTTTTCACTGTACTGGACCTAGGTGCTGAGTGGGAGACAGAGAACTGGAATGCAATAAAGGGGGCTGTGTGATTTCTTTTTTGCTTCTTGATAACCAGTGTGGCGGAATCAAAAGCACAGTTTGAGACTTGTTGGGGAGTTTAACTTCAATGTTACGCATCAGTCTTGGGAGTATCTGCTCTCCCTTTTCCAGCCTGCCCTGACGCTGGCATTTCCAGTGTGGGCTGCCTCAGGCACCCTGGGTCACAACATCTATAGAATAGTTTTGATAAGAGTGAAGGGCACTAGTCTTTCCTATTTATTTCAACTTCCTGGTTGTGTTGAGAATCAAAACTCGGTCTCTAAAGTTTGGTCTCTGACGTGATCTAGTCAAATTTCTGTTGTGCATACCCCGATAGAGTGAGCCCTTTCCATCTTAGTTTTAGCTGATTTGATCAACAGACTCAAGGTTTTTGGAATCCACGTTTCAATGTATTTTAATGGAGTATTTGTCTTTGATCCCCTCCAGCAGCCCAAGAATCCTAATATTTTTTCCTATGGCTTCTATTTGCCATGTCTTCCTATTTTCCCCATCAGTGTTTCAACATGAGACACGCAAAGCTGCAAGTCTCTCCTCCCAACCCTGCGTATCCTCCTCAATGCAGGTTATAGAGTCCATGTCTACAATGGCTATTAGAGGGCTGGCCAGTATCCCTCTGGCCTACCCTCAGTGCCTTGGCAGAGTCATTGCTCTTTGTGATCCTCGGGGCGAGGGGGCAAGGGGAGAGGGACCTCCCAGTCACTCCATTTCTCAGCGTCTCAGGAGAACAAATAAAAATGCCTACATTCTAACCTTGGATGCAGGCCAATCCCTAGGCCTGACCACCTCTGTTCCAATCTCTGGGCCTAATTGTTCACATCCCAGTTTGTGACAGTTGGAAGCCCAAGAGGTGAAAGTAAAGGTAAAAAATTGGCCTAGTAAATTACCTTTACTACTAAAATATGCTGCTGGACATATTTACAAACATTTCTTCTTGTTAGGGTAGTATTGCTGCAGGAGCACAAAATTACCTTTACTACTAAAATGTGCATTTCTGTGTATCTATTAGATGTGTAGCCAAATTGTATTTTGTTATAAGATTTTTAACTAAATTTAGAAAGAAATCCCAAATGAAGATCTTTAAACTGAAGTTAAGGCTGTATATACATATAAATTACTGCAAAGTGGGGAGAGGGACTGTAAAAACACTCAGCTGTAATATATAGTGCTTGTCAGCAATAGATCTCAAAGTGCTTTATAAAAGAAGTCAGTGTCATTATCCCCATTTTACAGACAGGAGACTGAGACTTAGGTAGGAATAAGTGTTCAGTTTTCACAATGGAAAGTGGTAAATAGCATGTCCCAGTTTAGGTCCCCATGCTGTTCAACATATTCATAAAGAGTCCAGAAAAGGCAGTGAATAATGAGGTAGCAAAGTTTGCGGACAAGACAAAATTACTCAAGATAGTCAAGTCCAAAACTGACTGAGAAGAGTTACAAAGGGATATCATAACAGTGTGTGACTGAGCAACAAAATGGCAGATGAAATTCAGCACTGATAAATGCAAAGTAACGCACATTGAAAAATATAATCTTAACTATACATACAAAATGAGGGGATCAAAATTAGCTGTACCAGTCAAGAAAGAGATCTTGACGTTATTGTGGATAGTTCTATGAAAACATACACTCAGTGTTCAACAGCCGTCAAAAAAGCTAACAGAATCTTAGGAACCATTAGGAAAGGGATAGATAAGACAGAAAAAAATATCATAATGCCACTATATAAGTCCATGGTACTTCCACACCTTGAGTACTACATGCAGTTCTGGTTACCCCATCTCAAAAAAAAGAAAAAGAAAAAAAATATTTAGAATTGGAAAAAGTACAGAGAAGGGCAACAAAAATTATTAGGGGTATGGAACAGTTTCCATATGAGGAGAGATTAGAAAGACTGGGACTGTTCAGTTTAGAAAAGAGACAGCTAAGTGGGAGATATCATAGACCTCTATAAAAATCATAAACATTATGGTGAAAGTGAATAGGGAAGTTTATATATACACACCTTCACATAGTGTATATATACACTTTCACAGATCCAGTGGTCACCCAATGAAGTGAACAGGCAGCAAGTTTAAAAACAAACAAATGGAAGTATTTCTTCACAGTCAACCTGTGAAACTCATTGCCATAGGAAAGGAGGACTTGTGGCACCTTAGAGACTAACAAATGTATTTGAGCATAAGCTTTCGTGAGCTACAGCTCACTTCATCAGATGCATTCAGTGGGATTTTGAAGACCAAAAGTATCACTGGGTTCAAAAAATAATTAGATAAATTCATGGAGGACAGGTCCATCAATGGCCATTAGCCAAGATGGTCAGGTACACAACCCCATGCTCTGGGTGTATCTAAACCTCTGACTCCCAGAAGCTGGGACTGGCCAACAAGGGATGGATCACTGAATAAATTGCCCTGTTCTATACATTCCCTTTGAAGCATCTGGCATTGGCCACTGTCAGAAGACAGAATACTGGCTCAATGGACAATTGATGTGATGTAGTATAGCCATTCTTATCTAACATATCGAGATGAACTCCTCAGAATGCAGTGGCTTCAGTCTGATAAGACTACATTCTGTTAATTCACATTCAGCAGGTTCTCCCCACAGTGTTAAGGGCTACACGCTTTATAAAGAGACAGATCTTTCACTCAGCAAGGTCTGATACAGGGGCCTGATAATACATCAAGTTGCCCAGTCATTTGATATTGATATCGGACCTAATTATACAGTTCTAACTCAGGAAACATTTGTGAGAACCATGGCAAAGTACTGAACAATCAGGACTGTTGTTTTTTATGGGTGGTGGGTGTTTTGGGGAAGGAGGGCTTAGACACTAAAACATTCAATTTTATTAAAAAAAAAAAGACAGAAGTGTGCTGATGTTTGAAGAAGGATGTCTATACAGAAGAATGCAGTATTTGAGCTAATTTTTTAAAATTTTGGGGACAGTAAAACACCACTCAAAGACACGTCACTTGTAACTTTCAACTACTATAATTATTTCCTGCACACAGTTCCTGGATTAGGCTGTTTAATTATGAATGGATACTGAGCAGATCAACACCTCCTATTTTCCCCTCTTACCAGCTTCAGGGAATGGAATTACAACAATGTTAAACTAGTTAAGAAAAAAAGAGAATTTGGCCCACTAAATTCAGCAGTGTATGATATTGGTATCTGAAAACTGTGGCTTTGTCAGTCTTCTGTGAGAATCTTACATGCTTTCACCTAACAACATCAGGCTTATGAAGGCTGACAAAAGGAGTTTTTTCACGATTCATGAGGCTGTATTAATAGATATTCAGGTAATGAAGATCTTCTGTACCAATAAAATAAATCTTCAGCAAGATCTACCTTTGTTGTATGTTGTTTCCTTCTGACCCTAGGAGAAGATAAATTTGTCAAGCAGCTCTACAATGCTTAGACCAAATCTTGCCTTACTCAGTTCTCTTATAATATTCTGTTTATGTCCATGCTGATAACTGGATGTCAAAAAACAGTAGTAAGAGAACACATTATTGGCTTTAGTATTGTGCTCATTGTTAAATTTCACTCAAGCCTGATTGTCAAAAGTGAGAGCATTGTAATCATAATAGAGATCTATGTTTTTCCTCAGAACGCTATAGGTATAACTAAAACATGGTTTGATAGGGTTATGACATGACTTCTGTGTTACAACACAGTTGGACCACAACCAGGTTTAAACATTGTTATTTTTGTAATATGCCATGGATACGGCTTTAATGGTTCCATTAAGCCCTAAAGCGTTCCAGGTTCCAAACAAAGATCTTAAAACCCCAGTTCAGGCCATTACCTTACAGATGCAACAATAATCAAGTTGCTATAAGAGGTCTGTTTCAACAGATTTCCCCTCAGCTTTGTCTCTAAACTACCCCATTAATGTGGACCTTCCCCGAGTCCTGCTGGAGCTGTGAAAGACAGGGCTCTGAATGCAAGAATTGCTTTCCCTTTTAGTATGCCCCAGTGTACACCTTTATGATCAAATCATAACAATGTCAGTGTAGCACGAAATTAGAGGGATAGGTATTTGTTCAGTCATTCTATACTTGTGAAACAATATGATCTGCTGCAAGGTATACTGCACACTTTTTTTGCAGCAAATATGGTCCTCTTGATAAAGAATAAAGTGTACTTGGACTTATTTTATCCAGTTTGACAAAGTCTGCATGTTGTTTCATATTGTACTTCAGTATATAAAGGTCAGTGCAAAGTCAGTGTCCTCACCTTGATCTCAGTTGCACAAATGTGAGTCAGGAAAAATTCTATAAGAGTCAATTAAGTTATTAAACCAGTCCGATTAACGAAGCAACATTTTTCTAGACCTCCTTATATTTCTGTGCTGAAGATCTGTTTCTAGGTTTATCAAGTTTTGCCTTCAAATATTGATGCTTATGTTCATTTTGGAAACTCAGAAGCTTGGCTGTACAGGGCACTTCATTGTCCTCCAATATCTCCCACCCAAAAGCAAGCACGAGCTCAAATCAATTCTATGCAATGAACACATCAGAGGCATAAGCTTTGTGGATTGTTATGTTATACTGTAGTGATTCATTCCCTCATTTTCTATTCCCTGAGTCACAAAAATAAATTTACAGGGCTGTATTTTCATAAAGGTGTTTACAAGGATGTTTCAGAAACTGTACACAGCATTTGTGTCCCACTCTGGGCTCTGCCCATTTTCAGCTCTACATAAATGCTTGAAGTCTTTATCATTCAGAAGGAAACATGCAACTTGCTGCTTATTAAATTTACACAAAAATTGCTAGAATATTTATTGTCTCTGTCCCAAATGTGTATGGTAGGCAGTTTGAGTGAGAGAAGAGGGAGAATAGAGGTAACAATGGAGAACACAGAATATAATCTGAGAAATCTGCAAGTTAGAGCAGCCTCTGATGAGTTCTCTACATTACCAATATTTATTATTATTGTGGCAGATAACCCAAACTAATGCCCAATCTCACCAGCATTACTTTAATATTTGTCTCCCTAGCACCCTGAATAATGCCTCAAGTGGAATACCTCAGTCACTGGATGTCACTAGTCAGCTTTAAAGGTAGGTTAGATATACGTTTAAAGAAAGTACAGCTTCTATATAAATCTGTGTCTGTTTGACTCAGGAAACTGGACTAACAACCCAAGAGGTTTTTTTCCCTCAGCCTTGTTAATCATGACATACCGTATTATGCTTTCCCTCAGCATGCATCTCCTTTATTCCATTTCTTTGTGGGTTCCTGTATTTCCTCACACAATACCTGCTCAAATATTCTCCACAAGACAATATCCCAAAGCAATACTTCCTATGACTTTCTCAGATCTCAAGTGCAAAAGAGTGACTAACAGGGCCTGCATTCACACCCAATGTAAGTTGATGGAACTCAGTTTCATCAGGTCTGAACTGGTCCTCATGCCTAGAGAGTTTTTGTATTTATCTTCATATTTATTTGTCTTCAGTGAATTTTTTTTGTCCGATTGTGATATGAGAGGATCGAGAGTAAGGTCTTTTCTTCATCACCCAACAGAACCACGACCACCATCAAGTTATAAGTTACAGCTTTTAGAATTAGCAGCAGAGGGACCATCAGCATGATCATACTGCACTCATCTCTTGTCGGCTAAGAAACCCAGCTATCGCTGTCCATTAATGCATAGACAGAGGCTGCTTCATTATAGTTAACCACAATACAAGATGTATGATCCATGCTCATTCTTGTATAGTTACCTAATGGTTAAAGAAGTGGGATTTCTCTGCATTTATCTGACACTCATTCAGGCTCAAATAAATGATCATTCAAATCCCACACAACTGCTAGCAAGTTATTCTATATTTGATGTCTTCTTAATGACCACCATGTAACAACTACAGCCAGTATGTTTGATAAATCACATCGCAAACATATTGCCTGTGTAAATCAAATATCGATGATGCCCGTGACAACAACACTTCAAACTTATTCAGCTTTTTTAAAATTGCCAGATTTAAAAGATCTTTATAAAAGGCGGGTAAGCATTATTATTCTCAGTTAACAGTTCGGAAAATATTGGCACAAGAGATGTCAAGGTCAAAATTTCCAATCTTGAACAGCTACATTTAGGCATCTATTGCACACAATAGATTGTCTGATTTTCCCAATAGCATTGAGCATTCACAGTGTTACTGACTTTAAAAGGAGGTGCAGATATTGATCACCTTTGCAAAAAAACAAAACAAAACAAAAATCAGATCATTATTTAAGTACCTACACTTAGGCAGCCATGTTTGAAGATGACCCATGACCTAAATGCCATGCTGTATGACCTTAGGCTACTCAATGACAGAGCCAAGAATAGAATCTATGGCTCAATTGCCAGTTCAGTGCTTTAAGTAGGCCACTGTCATGCCAAATAATGGTTGACCATACCTATGGAATCTGTACCAGAGTTCCCAGATTTTGGGACACTAAGTGCAATGACTCAAAGAGCCGCATTTTTAGTTGCATTACTTGGGAAAAAACTAAAATAAATCCAGTCTGCTTTTAAATATTGATTTTAGTTGTCAAGTCGTTTATGATAAAACCTAATGTTTTTCATCTTACATTATTCATATTACTTCCTAAAAAGCAAAGTATTTTGATTGTACACTGTCACTTTAACATTCACACAGGCTGTACAATTTGTAAGGAAAAATAGACAAGACAGATATGTGTAGACAGAATTTCTGGGCTCTGTAGGGTCGCACTTTGGGCACCTCTAGTCTATATATCTGAGCAAGAGTCAGAACATTGGTTCAGATTTCTATTTTTCAGGTCTATTTTATGGTAATTTGCATGTTTTGTCCATTTCTAGTTTGTCCGCAGTTTTTGAATAAGATACATATAATTTTTACAATAGTTAAAACAATAAAAAGCTACAAAGTACCTGGTAAAGAAGATACACCTGGGTAATCTAAGAACTCAGCCAGTCTATTTTATCCTAAATAAGTTTTGGTCCCAGCAAGTTTGCACCTAAAGATTAATATTACTGATAGCCTGTGAACAATGGGTTATGATTAATTGCTAGTGCTCCTGAACCTATTCTTTGCAGTTTACTTTCAGAAGATGAAATGTTTGTCATTCTCTTGTTTTTACAACCCAACATACCCCACCTCCCAATTAATCTCTTTACTCTTGTTATCCGTATACACAGGCCTGTCATCTCCTTTGGACAGGGACTGCAGCAGAACCTGCACCCATAGGAATCTCTCTATATGCAAGCTTTTTCCTCTTGGCACAGAAGCATCCCACAGAGCACGTTTCTTCCTCAACTTAGAGCCTGATCCTTTTCTCACTGAAGTCAGTGGGGGCTTTTCCATCCAATTCAATAGAACAGTAGAACCTCTCCAATTGCCTAGTAAAAATTGTTCTTCTGCTTGCAGGAAACACAAATGACATTGATGAATCTGATGAAGTGAGCTGTAGCTCACGAAAGCTTATGCTCTAATAAATTTGTTAGTCTCTAAGGTGCCACAAGTACTCCTTTTCTTTTTGCGAATACAGACTAACACGGCTGCTACTCTGAAACAAATGACATTGTAAGTCAAGATTCCTCAGTTTTGCAAAGACTTCCAGTGTTCTTAACCTCAGAGGGTCTGATAATCCTCAAATTTTGTTGGCTTTTTGCACTGTTGCCTGGTAATGAAAACAGATAAATGCTTCCAGCAATGAGCCATCACCCTTCAGCACTTAAGGGAACACACACACACACACACACACACACACACACACAGTGTTATGACTCAGGATTCAGGAGAGGCCACAACTGGCATATGCAAAGTTTTATCCTGGTCAAAGTAAAATATACCTCACGTCTTAAGTCTTTTTTTCCTTTTTGAAAATAATTATCCTGCTACCTCAGTGAACCACATTTTGTCCAAGGCCTTGTATATTTGAAAAATTAAATGATTAAGCCAGGCATTTAATATATAATTAATCTATAGTTAACCCAGTCTGCTGTATTATGCAATACTATGAGGAACAGCTGGGGCCCACCAACCAGAAAGCACTTTTATGGTTTCTTTTAAGGGCCATTAAATCAATGTGATGAGAGCACAGCTGGAATTTATCCGATCCCACACAATATACGAAGGGAGCACTTGCAGACTCAGCACCAGCCCTCTTAGTTAAAGCTGCAGGTGGAGTAATGTTTTTACAGCAAAGCTCACATACAGCCCTTAAAAAAAAATGCTCTCTACCTTTTCCCTCCCTCCATGGAGTTTTCCATTTGGACATCACTAACTCATAAAATTGTTAGGAGTCCCTTGTGGCTGAGTTCACTGGGATCACAAGGACATTTTTTCATAGCAATTGCCAGGCTGCCACTTTAAGCCTTTCTATGTGGAACTTCTTGTATTGATGTTAATGCAGAAGAAGGGGACAATGCCATCTCCATATATCAAAGAACATATTGTAGCATTGACTGTGATCCTCACCTACTTCATATTTTAGAACAGAATACAGAAAAAATTCTGAAAGTCCACATGCTTTGGGGATGATAGAGTATTACGTAATGTGCAAAAGGCAGCCTAACCAACGAAGGAATATTATCACAATCTTATTTATTTCCCATGCAATTCATCTTCTGTGACAAGGCAGAGTAGATCAGGAAGTAAAAGTCACATTAATCAGAATAAGAAAAACAACCAAGTTGCTGTACTTCTTCTGTAGCTACCTAGAGGACTTCAGGCTCTAAAGCTATTGGTTCAGCATCTTTCATATGCACTAAGGGCCTGATCCAAAGCCCAACAAAGTCAATTGAAGACTCCTATGGACTTTAGATCAGCTCCATAAGTCCCTTAAATAAAAATACAGTAGGAAAAAGAGACCGGGACATATGTACTAAAATGAAGTCCAGAGCCCACAAGGCGGAAGAGAAAGAGAGAGTGAGTATACTGTAGAAGGTAGTATTAAAGAAAAAAAATTAGGAAAACCATTTGTTGTAGGATTTAAATAAGTGATCAATTCAATATATTTGTATATAGTGACAAGCAGTAGTGCCCTAGCCTTAGGTGCTACTACAAGAAAAGTAACATTCATAATCCCCACACATGCCTAGTGATTATAAATTCACGTTGGTGATCCAAATGATACATTGGAAAAAACTTCATGGCCAAAACATAATGCAACAGAATGGGGCTTGATCTTGCACAGAATGTCACCCAAATACATGCTAGGTTATAGGTTAGATAATACAGAGGTTTCTAGAGGGGGGCTTACTCCTCCAAAACAGCAGGAATGAGACCAAAGAGGGACCCATGCAGCTAAGCACAGCATTAGCATTCTGAGGTTCACATTTTTGCCTATATCTTCTCAGATACATGCACACTCATTCCCACCTGTGTTCCAACACATAGCTAACTGAGCATCCTTCCATAAGTCATGCAAACAATAGCACCTGTGTTCAACAGTACAACATTACACAGTATTTTAGAGTGGAGAAAGTGAAGAAACTGATTATTTCTAGCCATTTCCCCCTGCCAAAGACAATTGCCCAAATTAGAATTTAGCTAAGCACTGCAGTTAATAGTCCTACTCTTGCAAATAATACTATGATTTTAAAACATCACAGTTAGGCGGATTGTACAGGAATATCAATTAAAGAACAACCCAGTGTCCCTAACATCACACTGAGGCTTTGGTTCAACATGGACTCATAGGAAAGAGCACCACCTACTGGATCATCTATTGAAGAACTGGCCAGTCTGGTTCTTCTGTACCTAGCTCAGGAGAGCTGGTGAAATCACCTCCAGAAGAGGAATCAAGGCCTTATCCTGAATCATTAAAGTCAGTGGGAGCTTTGCCACTGACTTCAATGAGTACAGGATCAAGTCCTTACTCCAGATCTTTTCAGTGTGTAATGGTACTGAAAATGAAGACCCAGATTATTGTGTGTGGAGGTCCATGCAGACAAAAAGACCCCCTGCTTTTGCAGAAGTGAGTTTGGGGGAAGGCAGCTACCTATGCAGCACACTTCCCTGCCCCCTCTCTGGAACCTGTGAAGAGCATTTGTGGGATCATGGATCTGGGTGAACTGAGACAGGAGGAAGAACAAGGAGGAGGGAAGAGAAAACAGGTGGGCTGCACAGTACACAGCTGTCCTGTCAACCAGCAGGGAATCTGCTGAAAAAGGAAATTCTGCCTCAGGCTGTACAATTTTTTCCACATTGCACTCCAAGGTCTTACATTGGAACATATAGTGACCACATCCACACACTCCCGCAGCCCACCCACCAACCTGGCTTTTAGGAAATTCTCAGTTACTGGACTGTGAGCCCTCCTGCCTGTTCCATTAAGAGCCAGGAACTCCTGTCTCCTCTGACAAAATGATCAGTTAGAAACACCACAAGGGGACTGCTCTGTGATTTCCTCCCTCAGTCCCCTCAACAGGTTTTTCTGAGGGAAACAGTGACCTGGCCCTAAGTTTCTAAGGCCACTCAACACAAATAATGCTACCCCCCCCCCAAAACCACCTTTCATTCCTAGAGAAGAAATTTCAGCAGTCACATTTTCCAGAAAGACTGTGCATTGTGCCTGAGCAAGGGGCAGCACCTGCATCTCATTGCAACCACATCCTGTATATATGGTGGTAAGACTATAGTTTCTAACTTTTCCCCCACAAATTAAAAACAAACAAACAAACAGAAAACCTTAAAACATATAAGTAGTTTTTTCTTGGAATCTTGTCCTAAAGGCATCTGAAATCCAGTGAATGGAATTTTCTTGTCACTAAATCAGAAATAGTTTTAGGTAGAACTTTTGTGGAAAATGGAGATATGTCTAATTTGCATGTCACACTTCATGCTCGTGCCCTTAAGAGCTGAGATATTAAACTCTCTCCAGGGCGCCGTTTATGTTTATACAGCATTCAGCACAATGCTTCCACCCCCCTGATTCTGAATGGGTGCTACCTGACTAACACCAGCACTCCGAAAATTTGTTTATCAGTCCAAAATAAAAACAGATACAGTATATTGTGTAAAAAGAAAAGGAGTACTTGTGGCACCTGAGAGACTAACAAGTACTCCTTTTCTTTTTGCGAATACAGACTAACACGGCTGCTACTCTGAAACCTGTCAGTATATTGTGTGTTGACTAGAAGGGTCCATATGAAGCTACATGAACAATCAGCAGCAGCTGATGATATCCACTTGGACGTATTGCTTTTCAGTGGTACTTCAGATAAGAATGCAGCAGCTGCTGATAGTTAAAGTGACTGACCTGCAATGCAAACAGGCTTTGAAGACTTGAAGCTCAGAAATTGGGTTTGGTCTGACTAATCAAAGATACCCAGTGGTTATGCTCAGTATTTCTTTAACCATGGTAAATCTTAATTTTAAAAGGTTGCTTTATTTAATGCAGAATTGATAGAATCTATCCCAAGAAAATTTAAAAGAATTAAAAAAGTGTTTTAAGTTAGTGAATTTTTAATATTTATAGGCCTCCCATCATTGTGGTATGTTGATGACATATCTGAAGCAGAAGTTCATCTCTGGTTTACCATTTTATTTTTGGCTGTGGGAGTCTGAGAGGAGTTTCAAAACATGAGCTATGCAGAATATGAAAGGACTCAATATATAAAAGAATAGAAAGACTAGTCTGAGGTATACAAAAGAGGTGGGGAGGAAATTCTAACTTCTCAAGTGCTGCTAAACTGGGCAGGGAGGAGGGAAGATCAGTTTTCTTTCAAAACAAAAGAAAAAATGTAACAGATCTAGAGAAGAGAAGGTTTAGAGGTGGAGCATTACTAACCAACAATGCAAATGAAGAATTAACATAGTAAACCCACTCAGTCCATTAGAATCCTGTACCTTCAAATCATATATTTTTAAAAAGTCAGGAAAAAACAGAAGCTAATTCTCCAAAGCTTTGGAAAAGTAACTGAAGTACTAGAAAGGATCAGTGCTGGCTTGTGGAACACTTTTCTATTATCAGACAATGAAAATGCAGCACTCCCTTACCTATCTTAAGTATAACTTTATCAAGCATGTCAAAAATTCCAACAATACAATTTTCTAATTCTAAGGTCATCCATTTTCTATAGATGCCACTGACAACATAAACAGCTATTCAGAGCCTCTTTAGCTTTATGATTTCTAACCAATAAGTGACAGAGCAGGTACTGATCAACCTGTTACTTCAAATTCCAAAGCATTCTCTTCATATGTGGAGACCTGTTCATTCATTTTTATTTTATTTTAAACAAACACAAGAAACCTGGATCCAAGTTTTGCAAGCCTAGGTAAGGATAGCCGTATATAAATGTAGAGGTTTGAGAAAATTGAAAAAATAAACTGCACAAGTTATTTGCTGTAGCAGGAATGTACTACAGAGGGACAGTCATCACAGAAGTTAAAGACTTATTAGGTCATCTTGTATATTCTCTGCTAGGGACCATATTGTGTTGACTGAAGTCCTCAGAGTGATTTCACTTCAGGCCTGCTTCATACTATCTGTCCTTTCCACATCAGCCCACTGCTGCAACCCTTCAACTAGCTCCACATCCTGGGCTCCATCCTGTAAGGAGCTGAGCACCCTAGCTCTGATCCACAAATGTACAGGCTCAAAGTAATGCTAGTGCCTATAAGCTCTCTCATTAAACTCATGCTTAAAGTTAAGGATATTAGTCACATGTGTCACTGGATCGGAACCAGTTAACTTAGCATCTCACAGGATTGGGGCATTTATATGTGCCTCTTGAAGCCATTAATTTGGAAGTGTGTTTGGATCATATTAAACTTCATTTATTTGTGACATCCAGGCAAGTTGTGGGGAGCAGGGACCATTCTGGGGCCTAAATATCAAACCCAGTTCACTGGGAAAGGGGAAAGACCAGAGAGATCCCTTAAAGTATTTGAAGGAAAAGAATAGAAAGAAAATGTGGATTGATCATCTTGTAAGAGAGCTGATGCCCTCTCAGTACCTCCTCATGGCCAGCAGTCACACTATAGCACCTTGCTTCAGCTTTCCCTCCTGTGCAAGGCCCCTTAACATCTCACAGCCCACAGTATTTTTTTTTTAAATTATCCTTTCTTGGTGGGGTCCAGTTTATTTAACTTTGCACACAGTCTCCAGTGGCCCTATAGACTCAAACCGCTTCCCTCCTGCTAAAGAGAATCCCACAGCCCTCCTTTAAGGTTTGGGCTGTTCTTCTTCCTCCTGGGCCCTTTGCTTCACCAGTCCCACTCAAGATGGCAACAAATCTGTCAGAAATAGAACTCAAAAGGTATCTCTCCCCTGGCAATCCAAAACAAACACAATGTCTTTATATCAGTTTTAAACTGGGCCCAGCATTATCAGGCTTTACTTGGCTGGAGCTCAGTTTTCCTCAGCACTCTAGTTCTCAGGCTTCCAAATCCATCTCCCAGTCATGGTCTTTAGCAAAAGCTGGGCCTGGTACTCACAGGCTTTACCTGACTGGAGCTCAGCCTTTTTCAGCCCTCTGGCTTCCAGACCTAAACCATCTCCCAATCAGGGTCTCTAGCAGGAGCCTCCTATTCATTGCAACTCTTCTCTGCCACAACTAATTCCTTATTGCACCTTCCTGTTGCTCTTCTAGTGGAAATTACCTGACCTCTCTCAGGTGGGACTCATTCAGTAATCAGGATATGTTAGCTCTGGGATCTCCAGTGCTTAAAGGGTGAGTCACCCTGTTACACTCCTCCATAAGAACTCAGGGATAGTTTACTGATATAGTTTCTCTCTGGGTTTTCTTAAAAATATTTAATCAACAAGAACTAGTAAAATTTCACCCAAAAGATGTTTTGAGCAGACCTATTTCAACCAGTCCAACTTCTGTCACCTCAAAAATCTCTCCTAGAAATGAAGATGAATTCATCTTGAAAGCAACTAATAGCTTCTTTCCTCTCACTACTTTCTTGATTTAGAGAAACCACTTCCCTGCTAGATATGAGCAACTTTCCTTTTAAAAACAAACTTAATGCAGGATTGCTGGGTATAACTGTTCTCGTGTCCATCCCCAAAATCTTTCTACTCATGAAACAAAGGAAACCTAATGAGCTAGTGTGCTGTAAGGTCAAATTTCAGAGATTCTGAAATGTTTTAAAATTCTGTAAATATCTCATTGCTGAAGGTTTCACTGGGCAATTTTTAAAAGCTGTAAATCTCCGGACATGGACCCAAAGTTAAGCTATAGCATTTGCCTTGTATTTAGAGGGCAAGAGAACCTATTTGAATATAAGGAGTACTTGTGGCACCTTAGAGACTAACAAATTTATTTGAGCATAAGCTTTCGTGAGCTACAACTCACTTCATCAGATGCATGTAATGGAAAATACACCTCTTTCCCTCTACATGCATCCGATGAAGTGAGCTGTAGCTCACGAAAGCTTATGCTCAAATAAATGCATTAGTCTCTAAGGTGCCACAAATACTCTTTCTTTTTGTGGATACAGACTAACACGGCTGCTACTCTGAAACCTATCTGAATATAGTAAGTAGCTTGATTCAAATGGAACCCAAATAACTGTTGAGGTTACTGATCAAAGTTTAGCAAACTTTTTTTTGGTATGTTTTCTCATAAGCTAGGAAATGGAAATACTAAGATACCATGAAAGAGGTTGTTCTTTTCTGGCAGAAACTAGGGAGTAATAGAAATCTCACAAGATAGACTGCTATTTGAAATCTAGACTAGAGAGATTCACAGCACCTCTACACAAGAGCATTTCCTCTAAATCTGATGACTTGCTGTACTAGGTAGTAGATTACAGTAGGACTTCCACATAAAATAGAAAAAAGTAAAAGCTATCTGAAATAAAAAGGGCTTGTTTGATGGTAAAAAAAAAATTGCTGTCAAGCTGCAGACATTCTTAGCCACACAAGTCTCATGCAACACTTCACTGTTTATTTATTTAGGGGAGAAAGGGGGATTTTGCCTTCATGGAACTTAAAGTGTATGTGCCAGGAAAGCTAACTTTCTCTAAAACAATCTTGACACAATGTTTATGAAAGGGATATTTTCATAACATTTAGTACAAGGTAGCAAATTTATCCCTAAGTGGAAGAGTGCTTATTTATTGTTAGTGATTTGTACTGCACAATATCTGACTTCTCCTTCAATGGAAGGAGTATGAATTACAGCTCATTAAAGGCTTACCACTTTGAAAGTCCTTCACTTTAACCAGCGTTAGAGAAGAAGCACATGGAAGTCCATGAACTACTGACAAGTAAAGCTAAGTGAACAATTGTAGCAAACAGTTCAGCTTCTTTTTTGAACTGTGAGCAGATCACAGTTCCCTCAAAGTTACTCACCAAGTCACTTTTCACATTGCTTACTCTATGAAGTAATCACAAATATACTAAATTCAAGCAGTCATAGCTTTTCAGTATCTTTGATCTCAATTGAATTATTTATGTGATGTCCCTGGAATATTAAAAGAAACATCAGGTGGACATGCAAAAGGATAATGTTTGTGTAAATAGGCCATTTCTATACGTCCTGCCAGCAGCAGCTCATTCACTCTGTGGAAAGTGGCATTGTCTGTGATGCAGGGGGTTGTTCCTAGAGCTTTCACAATTCTAGAAATAAGAACTACTGAAAGAAATTTACAAAAAGTGGCTTCTAAATTTTCATGTCTAGAGTTAATCACTCATGTTTTTGGGTGTCTAAATTATTGCACGTCCCCAAACATGGATTTGACCACACGGACTACATTAGCGTGCACAAATGCAGTAGGTAGGTATCATCCCAACTTGCATGTTCACATGCTATTTGTGAGTACAAATCTAAGTTCTTGGATGTGCAACAACTTAGTGGCCCAAAACTAAAACTGCAGACACAAAAACTTTGCTTCGTAAGTTTGGAATCCCTTGAGCCACTGCACAGACACAGGTGCCCTCTCCATATGGATCAGATTGTAGGCTCTCAGCCTTGGATACTAGGGATAAATCCTAACTACGTTTAAGTTCGTGTGAGTTTTGCCTTTGTCTTCAGTTTTGCCAGGATTTACTCCTAGGTTGAAGCCATTTTTAAAATTTGGCCCATCTGTCCACTGCTACTGAAGGATTATTCCTTATGTTATATTGTTAGCATGCAATGGAAGATATCTTCAATTGCATCCTTAGCATCCTATCCCACTGCTGGGAAGAAACTTTACAAGCTACAAATCTGATGATGTATGAAATAGTATCCAAAGTTACAACCCTCCCAAGTGGTAATGATTATGCATCACATCGTTTTGAAGTGTTTCTATTTTAAAGGCATGTGCCCATGATATATTTCTGTCTGAAAACACATTAATACAGTACACATACTGCAGGGGCAAATTCTGATCTTATTTAAATCAGGAATATCACCACTGAGGTCAATAGAGTTGTTGTGGATTTACACTCATGTAAAATAAAAGTCAGCATTTAACCTATTGTTTAGCCATTATTGGAATGAACTTTGCTGTCCATTAACTTAGAAAATTATGTCAACATTTTATATCTTGAATTTAGCTCTTTATTATTTAACATTCTTTTCAGTATACTTTTAGTATTCAGTATTAGTTGTTATTATTATTATTATTAGTTCAGTATTCTTTTAAATCTATTTCTTCATACTCCTTCCCTTTCACAATCTCTGGCCCAGTCTTGCATAGGCTGAACAAACTTTGCCACTGTCTAAGGTGTGGAAGTCTTGGAAAAAAGTGAAAAGTTGGCTCAGTCCTCAGTATTTTATGTTTGCGATTAAAATGTCCCAGGCAAAAAAATACTGACTTTGGCTTCTCAATCCCACACATGCTTGGAAACAAAACAAAAATCAAACCACCCATGTTAGACACTGTCCATAAATATAGGGAAGGAACTATATCAAAAAACAAAACCTTCTGGAGGGAGATTTTTTTTCTTGAAGAGGAAAATCAGCACTTGCATTCAGAAAGTTCCTTACTTTCATCTTACACCATATGTGTTTTATTCTCTATAGCCATCTAATTTCTGGGCTAAGGCTAAAATAATTTCCTCACACTGACAAGACTGACAAAAATTGTTATTTTCAGATTATTTGTATGTAAATGAATACCTAGCTCAATGCACTCAAAACAAGTAGTGAGGTGAATATCCACAAGTCTCTAGCCCAAGGCCAGCAATGGAGACAGTTGCCGATTGAGACACATATAGTGCCTGACATGTTAGTACCCACATGCCTGTAATGTCTATGGTTGTGTACGCAGATTGAGATAAACCATGTAGCCCAGTGTTACCACATATTGTCCAAAATCTGAAGCAGAAGATAAAAGTAGAATATTGAAAAGCCTGAGATACTATAATTTTTTGATGTTACACTTTTTGGGCACATGTCTAAAAATCAGGCCTTAAACACTTATTTTGTGCTTATGACAGGTTTTTTAGATTACTGATGAGGGAGAAGTAATAAATGCCTGAACCAAAACTCATGAAAGTTAATGGAAAGACTCCCAATGATTTTAATGGTCTTTGGATCAGGCCTTTGAGAGAACAGATAGTATATGGTACAGATCAATTGATAAGCATAATAACAATAATAATTAATAATAATAAATAATAATAATAATGGGGGACACCTCCAAAGGCACAAACGGAAGTTGGGTACATAATGCCCAACTGTGCCTTTGAAAGTCTCCCCTCACTAATTATCACTTTTATAGCTTTTCAGAACCTGATGGTTCACAGACCAGAGGGAGGTGGAAAACAAACTAGAAGTGAAGATTCTCTCAATATACAGGCAGTAGGGAAGTCTGTCTGGACTGCCAAGAAATTGTTATGATAATGCAGAATAAATGCACACGCCAACCGGGACTTGTCACAGACAGGAAACTGCGAGCCCTCCTGATGGGTCATACGCTTGATACATCTTTGCCATAACAAAGAGAGATCTGGGTTCTGCAAATTTTAAATGATTTCATCCTTCCTAACTTCAGATACACAACTTTAGAGCATTTCTAACTTGTGAGTGCCTGACTTTGCAACTGTAATAAGAACATAATGTTGTTTTAACATTGTTTGTGTGTTTATAAGTTTATATAAAATTGCTGTAGTATTAGTGGTAGCAAACAACCTTCATCCACTCAATTTATCAGTCTTCAGTGTATGCTTTAAGACCTCCCATACCTCTAAGGTGTTGGGTTGGGCTAGCAATGGTGGTCTGAGACCCTGGGAATTGTGTGAGAGAGGTCAGTTAATTTCTATTATATTTGTGTTTTCATGGGTTGATTTAAGATAGGGGAACTGATAACTCTATTTAGTGTAACATTTTCCAAAGCACTTGAGTAACTTAAAAGTCAAAGCCCCATTTTCTGAAGTGACTAGGAGCCTAAGTCTCATTAAAGGTAGCTCTGTTTCTGACTAAACTCCTGTTTAGGAAACAATAGAGTTGGTCAACTCTATTAGTTAGCATTCAACTGCCATGAATAAGCTAACTAATGAGTTTACTGATATGAGTGTTTGCAGAAACCTTACGTTTTAAAGTAATGTTGGAGACTGTTCACAGAAAGCAGTGTTTGAGTTCACAAGTGAATGTGTTTGTACCAGAAATCTAGTTGATAGAGACTGTGCTCATCCACTCAGGAAGTAGAAACATACCATGCTATTCATTTGGCCAATTAAAACTATCCAGCACTGCTTAAATTTCAAATTGATACAGAATACTAACAGATAATCTACAGGTGAAGAATCATCACAGAAATTGTCTGGCAAATTTCAAACAAATCTGGCAAAGCCATGATCTGCTCACAGACAGTTTGTGAACAGAAAGAGTTAAAGTTGGTTCCATATTATCTTAGCTAGATCTGTAAAACCATAAATGTCATTACAGCCTGGGGAATGAGCAAACCTATGCAGAGATTTATAAGGTATATTTACACTTTTTTTTTTTAAACATACATCATATTTATCTGGGTGACAAATGTTAAGACAGGAACTAAGCCAGGAACATTGTTCAAATCAACTGGAAATGACAATGAAAGTCTGAAGAACTGAATGAAAAACTGGTTTAATCTTTAAAGGCATAGCCTATGGTACCATGTGCATTTCCCCCACTTTAGATTTCTAAGTGGCACCTTGAGCTGTCTCTGGTTGTCACACCTCCTTTTCCCAGGCTATCGATCAAGTAACAGCTGCCATCAATCTTGAGCATTCTTTTGGAAGGAAAGAATCCTTGTTTGTTTTTAAAGCTTTGTGTAAATAAATTGTTTAGACAGGACTAAGAGGTGTTAAAACAGGAAAAACAGCCAGTCTCCTAATCTGCTGGTGTCAGTTACATGAAGCTATACATTTAGGGTGGGGCATAGAGAAGTCAGACCGTCAAAGATGCCTCCTCTCTAAAGTCCCTTCTATACACAAATGAAATCATACTAGCAGCATTCTAATCTATTTACCCTGAAAAGGTGGGGAGGAGGGGGAGGGAGTGGGATTTTTGCCAGAGAACTATACAAGCCAGCTACAGATAAACCCTATAGGTAGCCTTTATAATATGGTTTTGTAACAATTGGCAAGAAGATTATGCTAGCAGCCATCAGTGAAACTAGTTTGAACACAGAATGCATCCGATGAAGTGAGCTGTAGCTCACGAAAGCTTATGCTCTAATAAATTTGTTAGTCTCTAAGGTGCCACAAGTATTCTTTTTCTTTTTGCGAATACGGCTGCTACTCTGTTGTTAGCAGTACAGTTTCAAATGTAGCACGGATAGGGCCCAATATAGATGGTCATTTTCAAAAGGTTCATAGGAGCTGTCCTGCCAGAGGCCTAATCCTGTTCCACTGAATGAATGGGAGTTCAAGGGAGCAGGATCTGGCCCCAGATGAGCATCAAAATGTTCTATTGCTCTCTTGCATCTCAATGATCTAATCATCATCGAGCTGGAAATATTACAAAAAACAGGCTCAGAAAATTTTTAGTACTGGCTAGGATGGAAATAGTGAAAAACTACTTTCTTTTGCTTTGAACCAAACCAGGCCTTTGAACCAAACCAGAACATTCCTGAAATTTACAAAAAAAGTTTCAAGCTTTTTTTAAATCTAAACTGTTTTACCACTCCATGCTCTAGATCCTCTTAATCTTTTCTCCTTTAACTAAGCATTTGAAGATTTCCATCATGAAAAAAGATAAATGGATTTCTTGAACAAAAGTAGAACAAACTACTTCACAGATGCATAGATGGTGCATAGCTAAGATTATGTTTTACAGAAAAACCAGTGGATTGCTAGCTAGAAAGCTGTGAAATACAATATTTCAATACTCAGCGATGGTCCAAACTGGAACAGGTTTTCTGAACTCTCCACAAACATTTGGTAGGAAACTGGGGCAAGTTTGGGATCCAAACCCAAATGCACATTTTGTGACTAGTGCCTCTTTCTATAATGGGAAAAACCAGGAGCTTAAACCTGAACTTCCTAATATGGTGAGGATATAAAATTAGTCATGAACCTGAATCTGAGAATTCCATGGTGCTGACTAGAACTGTTCAGAAGAGCTTTGATGGAAATAAAAACATTCTGTGAAATCACGTTAAATTTCACTGCCTTTTTATTTAAGAAAAAAAGGAGCGAAAAAACGTACTAACATCAAAATGGGATGTTTTGACATTTTTGGAACAAAATGTTTTGATTTTTCTTTTCAAAATGACTGTTTAAAAATATTATGTAATTTATGGTAATAAAATTTTACAAAGTCAAAATCAAAACAAAATGTTTCAATATTTAGAAATGATTTTTTTGGTATGTTCCTTCTGAGAATTTCAAAATTTTGGGGTTTCATTCTAAATTAGAATAAAAACAGATTTCAAGATCTCAAAATCCTTTGCAAAACTGAAGTTCTGTTCCCTAGACAGCTCTAGTTCCAGCCCATATCTACTTATAATGCCTAAGGTACTTGAATTAATGTTATCTTACAGTCAAGATTCCTAAACCTCTTTTCAAGTCCAGGGATTTATGTGTGGGGAAGCATCTCCACCCAAACGTCATAGAATATTATTTATTAGTTGCTATAGAACTCTGCTGTTTAAAGGAGAGGGGGTACTTTGTCCAGAGGAGCAATTGCTACCAGGTGGATACCTGGTATCCCTTTAATGAGCTCAAATGTAAGGCTTAGGGCAGTACTCTTTGCTTCTTTCACAGTAGCACAAGAGAATCCCTCACCCCCCTCCCCTCCCCAAATATAATACCTAGAAAATTCTGAAAAAGGACATTCAGAGCTTTTCTTCCCCCATGGAAAAGCATGGTCTGGGCCATAAATATATGTGTTGGGAAGCAAGTGTGAACAGACTTGGGTGGCTCTATTCTAATCTATTGTATTTGTCTGTGTTAATAACTAAATTTATTATTATTATTAATTTGTATTACCATAGTACCTGTGAGCCCTAGTCATGGACCAAGCTGTGAAAGGGGCTGTTCAAACACAGAACAAAAAGACCATCCGTGCCCCAGGGGTTATAATCTAGGTCGAAAACAAGAGAACAGAGGATATAGGCAGATTGGGGAATACAAGGAAACAATGACACAGTGTTGCTCAGCATTAGAGGCAGTAGTCTCAGTACACCAGCAGCCTAACTGTTATCAAGTTTTTTGTAGGCATCAGAGCAAAGGAGAGCTTTGAGGAGGGACTGGAAGGTGAATAATAGAGGTAGCTTTGCAAATGTTTATGGGGAGCTCTTCCCAAGCATGTGGGGCAGCATGGGAGAAGACACAAAGTTACAGATTTTACTTGGTATGTTAATTTTGTGTGCAGTTGTGGCTACAGTTGGCAAACACACCTTTGTCCATCTGGATCTGGCAAACAAGCTCTACCCCTTGCTGTCAGACAATGTCCTGGACACAGTGACACAGACCTTTGCGACTTTCAGGCTGGATTATTCCAACTCATTGTATGGCAGAATGAGTTCATTGACCTTAGTAAGCCTCCAGCCAGTTCACAGCACAGCAGCCTGTCTCCTAAGCAACATTGGCCACAGACATTACATCACTCCAGTACTCCGCTCCCTACGCTGAATCCCCATAGGATACTGGGTAAAATGCAAGATACTGGTCTTCATCTTGAAAGCTGTGGTGATAATGCCAACAAGAAGCACTTACACAGTATCTTTCAGATGAAGATCTTGAAGTGCTTTACAGCACTAATTAGTCCTCCAGAAAAAGCCTCTGAGGTAGGCATCATTATTATACCTAAAAACAGGCACAGGGAGGTTAAGTGACCTGTCAAAGATTGCACTGTGAGTCAATGGCGGTCAAGAACAGAAACCCAGTAGTTTGGACAGCCCATCTCCTGTTTTAATCCCCACTGCAGAGATGCTTTTAGAAGACTAATGGCTACATAGGTTGAATTGAAACAGCCATGTTACTCTGAGCTCCATTATTTAATAACTTGAAAACAATTTGGCAGAGAAGTTGGGCCACATCTTTCTGCTCCCCATGTGGCTGGGATATAAAACTTCTGAATACAACAGTCCAGAATGGGAAAAAGTAATTCATCCCAAATCAGTTTTAGAGACACGAATTAGGACAGAGTCCAGAACTTTTCTCATCCCTTGTTACTTTAGTGATGGATTAGGGTGAAGATGGAGGGTTGGCTAGAACTCAGAATGGGTATGTGAACCAGGAACAAATGTTTTTACGCCCCAGAGTGAGAAAATGGTATCCCCACTAACTTTATCAGGGTGATCTTTCAAAGAGGAGAAAGAAAGAAAAAAAAAGTCTTCTGGGCTCCTGCTGCAACAAGATCAATCTTCCTACTTAGCACTAAGTTCATCTATTTTGCAGAAATATTAACTAACTCAAGCCCTAGCAGTTTTAGTTTCCAAACTTTTTGAATTCAGCATGCAATTAGTAAGAGATGAGGAGAATATCTTTAACACCTTTTAAATATTTTAATTTCTTTTTTTCCTAAGGCTAATATGCAATGACTGGCAGAACAAATCATTTTTAAGTGCCTAGTGCCCAAAGGAAAACATTCTTCTGACTATCCAATATCTTTCCATTCAATACTGCTATGTATTGTGCAAAGATCAGTTGAAATTAACAGGACAAATGTTCCATATTTTTTAATATAGGACTTAGGCAAATAAAATCAGTTGTAAATTCAGGTAGTGAGACTGGTGCCGAAAGTGATCCCAGAAAGACGTTCCTAATAATACTTTATTCCCTTCTGCAGCATCTTCCCCTGAATTTTGCAGCACTGCAAAACATTAGTAAGTTGAGTCTTGCAATGCAACTGTGCAATGAAACAAACATAATACAAAATCCTGATTTACAGAGAGAGCCACAAAGACACCATGGATCTCATTCAGCAAGGTACTAAAGCACATGCTTACTTTTAAGTACACTAATTAGTCCAGTTGAACTCAGTGGGACTTCTTGTGTGCTTATGTTTAAGCATATGCTTCAGTACCTTGCTGAAACTGGACCCAAGTAAATTTCTCAAGGTCTCACAGCAAAGTCTGAACCCTGGGCTTACATTGCAGTGTAGACGTACCCTGAATTCATAATCTCCAATGAAGGTGCATGGGAAAGATGACAACAGTTGCATCCATTGTTTCAAATACAGGTTCTCCATTTGGTCTGCAGGGCTGGCTGGTCATGCAGGACTGGTTTTCCTCCTCAGTTCCTGCTGCTACATTGCATTAAATGACAGAGCAGATTTTCCTAAAATCACATCTCCATGTGAGCATTTGCTGTAGTTGCCACAGGGATGTTATGTGATGGCAACTGGGATAGGACTTCAAGTCACTCCTAATGACTATTTTCTAAATCAAAACAAACACATATTTATTCCCCACCTCTCCTGTTAGGTGAAGCCAGCACAGTATATGATATATGACATTAGGCAGCTTTTCTGCATGGCAAGTTATTCAAGCCTTTCAAGCAGCTTGTCCTCTGATCCCATGCCCCTACATCCTGGTGCAGCCTCCCTCCATCTTCAAGCAGTTATGTGTGCTACTCTTCACATGGGCAAGGTTGTGCCTCTGCTAATAGGTCAGAGCAAGTCCTATTTACTCTTTGACCCTCCCCTACGCTCCTCGATCCTACTGCTGTAACACACGAGCATCGATTTTCCTTTACAAAGGAAAATGCATTTTTTACTAAAACACAGTTCCTTTTTGCAAAACTAAAAAAAAAAAAAAAAAAAAAAGTCAAGTCAAGTGAAACTGACCCTTTGGAAAGAGCTTTTTTGCTGTTTGATAACACAGGCATAAACCCAAAAAGTTTACCCATTGTACTTCATGTGCAAAACTTCTTCACACAGCTCTAAATTGCTGACTGCCCTTTAGCTATAGCCATGCTACTGGGAACTATTATAATAGTTCACTATACCACTGTTGTGTGTCAATGTCTATTATTTGTATCCCAAAGCTGGAAGACTCACCAGTCTGTTGACTGCCTCTAAATCATATTTTTGGAAAAGACTTAAAGCACTAAGATTGCAAGTAGAATTACTATTGTTCAGCTGGCTACATCCAATCTTTTTTCATTAAAAACCAAAAGTTTGTAGACTCTTTAAAGCCCATGTGAAACCAAGCACAGGAAAATGCTTATTTTTCATAGGGGAATACATGCAATACCCTCAGCTATATGCAACCCCACAGGCCTTTTTTATTGGTGCAGAGCTGAATTTTTATTGCTACAGAATAAAGTGGTCTTGACATAAGTATTTGACCTCTGACACTTGCAAGATTCCCTCTTGGTGGCCATTAGAATATAAATCCTCCTTCATTTGTATGATGCATGATCTACTAAATTTTTAGTTGAAATAGAGTCAGAGAAACAATATAAGTAAATGTCTCAGAGCTGGAGAGTGGCCAAAATGGGTTGAAGCGGGTGTCAGATATCCCTAAATCTGAGAGCATTCAGCCTCTTGGGTAGGGCAACCTGCCTCAGTGTAAATCAAATGTCAATAACTGTCATTACTTCTGGGAGTACTGATCTGAGAAGAGGGAAGAACCATTACACCCTCTCTTGCTGCTTGTGAGCCATCTACTGTACCAAGGAGTATCAAAACAAAAGACAAACTAATGGTGCAAGCAGAACAGAATCAGCAGCAACCTCTCATTATTTTCAATGTTCTGTTGTTGCTTAGTTCACTTCTATGAAACCCTTAACTGATAAGACTAATATAATTACCTTTGTAGGTGATGCCAGTTTGTTATGCAATTTTTGGAAAGGTTGGCTATATGTACAGACTTATGCAAAACTTTTGCAGGGCTGTTCATCCTTTTTCTGCACTCTCATCCTTATCGCTTTTTTCAAAAGAAAGAAATTAGATGATCTCTTCCCACTACCTTCTTAACTTCTTCAGCCTGAACTTGATCAAAATACTTAATCACCCCCATCAACCTTCATTAAAATCAAAATGCCATAGATAAAACAAGAAAGAAGAAGGGAAGGAAACTAGAGTGACACTGGCAACAATTGTTAACAGATTACAGCACAAGCAATTCTTAGAACCCTGTACCATGGGTCTCACTTCTCTACCACAGCAGCTACTAAGTTACATCCCACTGAATTATTCTGATCATAAATCACTTTGTTAACCTCAATTCTGGAATGCAGCACCATTCACTGCAAAAAAACAGCATCCTATATCATAGATGGTCTCTCTGGACACCAGAAGTCCCACACCAAGCATTGGCTCATTAATATGACTCCCTCTCTTTCAAAATTCAGTCTAATCTTGGTGCTAAAGTAGTATTAGAAGCCCTGAAGGAAACCCAAGTCAACATTTCTGACTTTGAACCCTGCCTTTGCTGGCTGGTGAAAGATAGTCAGGAAGACCCATGGTCCTAGCTAACAGATATTGTCAACATTTCCTTTGAGGGAAAACACTCCAGCGACCATCAAACCTCCTTATAATCTGCCCTGTATTTGTAATTTTTTTTAATATAACAGACCTTGCAAACTACTTCTCCATATCTAATCTCCAATTTCTGAGAAAACTAGATGAGAAAGTAATGAAGAACCACCTTCAGCTACATTATATGTCCTCCATCAGTGTCCTGAACCCCTTCCAGTCTGGTTTAGGCCAGGACACAGAAGAAAGATCAAAATGGCCACACTAATGGATGACCAAACCTACGAGTTCTTCACAGAAGAATAGCTTCTCTGCCTCTGGAGACCTCACATGTGGCATGCTGTGTTGGTCAATCCTCCCCCCAACCTATTCAACATCTATAGGAGACCCAGGACAACATGGACTCATATGCCAGAGATATACTCCAGCTTGACGCCTCCTTTACATCAAACACAAATGGTACCACCTCCCCATTATCCAAGCGCCTTAGAGGCATCAGCATTTGAATAAGCATTTGAACTCATTGCTGCTGAAGAGTTCTACCAATAGTCCATTTCATCAGCCTCACTGCATACTGCCATAACACCACACAAGACTTGTCTCAGGATGACTTTAGATATATGAAATCTAGTTCATCATTGCACTAAGGCTCATGCTGGTTAAAGTAAATAAAATAAATAAAAACAAATGTAATACCAAATGAAAGTATTTTATTTATTGACAATATGTTATTGACTGTCTCCACAAATACAGGACAGATAATTTTATAAATCAGTCTAGTGACAACTAGCCTCTTACGATAGAATACAGAAGCTAGAGAAGGATCTGTAAGTCAGTCCCTTTCTACCCAGCTCCAGAGAAACAGCCTTTTTCAGGGAGTCTGCCTTTAAGGGAGGCCATTGCAGGCCTCTGAATAGCTGCAGGGATGCATACAAAGAACAATACACCACGTCAGGGCTGGCTGGTGAGAACAAGACAGAGGAGCCCTTGCAACAGAGCGAGCGATGAAGATGGATTGTTTGAACTGATGTTTAAATTTGGTTTATTATGGGGCTGTAGTTGACAATGCTGTGAGCTGCTCACCTCCCAGAGAGATAGGCATGTGGGCCATTCTTTCATTTCATAAATCATCCAAGAACATACCCAGAGCATTGACCTTTTACAGGGAGCGAGCTTAGGGCATGCACCATAATTTAACACCAGCAAGTCGGATGGTGTCCAGCACAGTTTAACACTCCTTAACCTCTGCCTCATTAAACATCTGTCCTGTCATTTATCTTGCTGTTTATTTTTCAAGTGATATATTATTGGATATTAAGGAATGGGCACTGATGTTACATCATGGAGCTGCCACCAGTCAGCATGTAGCCAGGCAAGAGTTGCTGCAAGATTGGTACACAAAGCAACATGTAAAATATTTCAGATACTTTCCTCTCTGAGCAATTTCTTCAGGGCATGTGTTGTTAGTACCCCTCTTATATGATCTTGTATTTATTTTTATGCTTCCCAAGTCGATTAGCCAGGATTTCATAGTCTTTTTATAATAGGAATTACTAGGGTTGGTTAAAATATCTGGCTCATTCTTTTTTCAGCAGAAATTTCATTCTGTCCCTGGTAACTACAGCTAAGGAAGAGGCCAGTGGAGAAGTGGCCATTCTTCAATTGAAACCACATACATACACAAAACAAACAACAACAATAGATCTTTGCTATCACTTAGGCTGTTGCCATAATTGCAGATATAAAAACTTGCGTCTAAATAAAAATACTGTATCATGGCTATAGTTGATTTAATGTTCTTATGCTTTGCTTTATCAAGTAGCAACTAACTATATAACCAAATCCTTGCATTACCTTAGGGGGAAAAAAGAAATATTCCCATTTTTTCTACAGTGTGTAACATATGTATTGTATTATTGGATGTGAAGTAAATACCTGCTAAAGTTCTTTTGTAAGATGTACTATATATCCTGTACTAAGCATGCATTTTGATTTATATCTCAATAATGGGGAAGGTGGAGTAATTTACAAGTCCAGAAGGAGCCCATAAGTGGGATATGGCCACTTATAAGGCATCCAGTGTCTGTTTATATTGTGAATATTTCTATGTATACTCTATAATGATTGTATTAACTTGAAAAAAAATGTGACCATGTTTTATTTAAGACAATAGTAACATTTTGCTTTTAAATCCGTCATCACATGCAACATAATGAAATTTTGAGCAGTAACACCACTTTAGTAATAGCATTATTATTACTGAGAAACAGATTGAAACAGTTAGGAATTTGCTGGCTTTCCTGATATGTTCTCCATAAGAAACAGATCCAGCCTGCTATTCAAGATGACCTGAAATGTTATGATAAACTGCAGCATGCAGGTATCCTGAGCTTTGTTATACAAAGATACTTCTAGCCCTAGAAGTTAGATAACTGGGGTTCCTCTGCTGCCCTGTTTTCCATCGTTCACAAAAATCAACATTACTAGGGACAGTACTGCTAATTGCCTTTCAGGAATGGTACTTCTAAGAATGAATTGCAAGGGTGAAGGAGAAATCTCATGAATACCCTGGCCCTACCTCTCCACTGTACCTTATTTATAAGTGCATCAACCTCTTTAAACCTCCATCCCACACAAACCTGGTATTACCTTGTTGCTTATTATTGCCATCAGAAATGTTGATGCTTAGCACTCTGGTTATAGAAAACGACACACACTAAAGAATTTACACTGCCATATGAAAATGTGAAGAAGCTCCTTGATAGTTTTGAGTCATGCTCCACATTTAGCTTTTGTGTGACAGTATTTAAAGGCTAATGTCACACAATGGAGTCTTAATAGGATGAGGGCTACCATGGGTCTACCTCATTGCCTTTTATCTTGCATTGTCATTTACACCTGTACAATGCAAATATAAAAATACTGCTACATCAATTCACCAATCACCACTCACTCTTCCAAGCACTGTGCACAGGTGTAATTGACAATAAGTCTCCACTGCCTTGCACTGTAATTTACATCTGTTCTTGGAGTATGCTACCGCCAGTGAGGGTGAGTGTTGAATTCTGATGTGGCAGCATTTTACACTTGCTTTGCACAAGTGCAAATGACAATGCTAGGTACAAGGCAGTGCAGAATTAGGCCTCTTGACTTCTGAGAATTTCATCTGCAACTTCACTAGGAAAAAAGGTGAACTCAAGTGTGCTAATGTATGGTAACTGACACAAGATAAAATCCTAGTGAAGACAAGGCAGTTTGTAGTATTCATGGGTTAGCAGGTAAAAACAGACCCTAAATTTCTCCATAGTCTTTAACTCAACTTGGGAACACAACATAATAAACATTTATGAATTCCGATCTAATATGGCTTAATTGAGGATCCCAGCAGGTGCTATGCGGCATGAAGGATCAGATCCCTTGAGCTCTAGACCCATCCACTAATATCCCTTTTCAGCCAGAATCCAGGGCATCAGACTGACCTGCCCACCGAACAAAATTTCTGGAATGTCATCAGGGAAAGATTTGTCTACTGGGAGCTCCACAAGCAGGCACAAAACAAGGTGAACAGAGCCCTCCGCACGCACCTCCTGAGCTGTAGCTGAGGGTACCATATCTATGGCATTCTTGAGTACAATCCAGATCAGTGAGGGGTTGTGTCCCCCTCACCTCCCGCCTGAAGTGCCTCACAATGCTTCGCTGTTGTGTCTACCACCTGAGCCATTCACAAACAGCCTTCCAGCATTCAAGTCGCACCCTGAGTATCTGTGTATAGCTGCAACTTGCCAGTTCATTCCAGTCACACTATGGCTTCCACCAGCCTCAGTTACCACATTCCCATTCCTGGATTTCCCCACCCTCACCCCCCAGAAATGTGTTTTCTATACTGCACTGTCCAGCTCTTTCCGGGACAAGATCTGTTGTCCCTATAAGGGAACAATATACAACAATGTGCCACCTTAAATAGGGTGACAAGACAGCAAATGTGAAAAATCAGGGGGACGGGGTGGGGGTTAATAGGAGCCTATAAGAAAAAGACCCAAAAATCGGGACTGTCCCTATAAAATCAGGACATCTGGTCACCCTAACCTTAAATGGAGTTACCCACCACAGTTCACAACAGTGGATTAATTTTGATTAAAGAACAAAAAAATAGGTTCATTTAAATACAAAGAGGGATTTTAATCGAGTACAAGTATTAAGGCATTACCATTAGAAATAGTTACAAGAGAAATAAAGATAAAATGCTTCCTGATACTAAAACTTTGCAAACCAGGCTTGTTTCAAGGTAGAATTTCCTCCCATGCTCCCAACAGCATTACTTATGAATCTTCAGGTCAGGATCCCGCCCAAGGTCAAAGAGCTGGATTCTTTGGTGTTCTTAGATTCAAGAGAGATGGATAGGAAGAGAGAACCTGGAGTGTTTTTGTCCCTCATTTTTGTAGTTCAGTTACACTGTAAATGCATTTTCCTGAGAGTGACCTCTAGATAAAGTTCTTTCCAGCTGAGAGCACGGAGACATTGAGTCTGGTGGGGAAAAGGTGTCGTGTTGTTTTTCACCGGTGTATGCTGAAATGCAGATTTTCTTTGTCTTTTTTTCTTCACTGTCTCGCTGTCTGAGGACTCTCTGAACAGCTTATATGCAAACTGAAGTAAAGACGTATCCCTTTGTCTAAGAGAGACTTGCTTGACCAGTTCTACCTAACTGGTGCTATGTGAGTCAAACATGTATCTTTAACATCATACGGGGGGGATTTCATAACTTTACATACAAAATGTTGTGACATACATTTCATGGTGCTATCATTGACCAGTGAGTTATTAGTTTTCAAATGACACCTCACAGGGCATATTTTATACAAAGATTATTACAATAGTGTATCAGGTGTGACTACAATGTGCATTCTGTCACTGATGGCCCTGCTGGAGAAAGCTGCTGCAGACACAGTAGATATCAAGGCCACAATACTGCTAACTATTCCTTGATTAATTTTCTCTCTGCAAGTGCTGACAGGACAGGTGAATGAAGCAGAAGAAAGAGTATCATTGATATAAGATCAGGTACAATAGCTCCTTGCCCAGGTGCAAAGAAGCTTTATAGACATATCTTCTCTTAAATGTAAAGTGGCAGACCTCAAGAAAAGATCTTGCTACAATAATTTGAGAATTATAGGAGTACCTGAAGGAGCAGAGAAAGGCAACCACCCTAAAATTTGTTCCCCGGCTCCTGCCAGAAGTGCTCAGCCTGCTGGATGATTTTAAAAACTTGATTTAGAGAATTCATAGGTCCTTGGCTCCTAAGCCAGCCTCAAATACCAAACATCATGCACTGATTGTCAAATTTCTCAGATTTACTGTAAAAGAAGAATAATGCAGTTAGCTCATGGGAAAATGAACTGTTTGGGGGATGACCCAAAACAAGATAATGGTTTTTCAAGATTTTTGAAAAGATGTGGTTGAACAGAGATCAGCCTTTAAAAGAGCAAGGGAACTTGCCAAGCAGCGAGGGCTCAAATATTTTATAAAGTTTCCAAGCTCAGTTTCAGGACCTTATGAAATACATCCTAGAATACTCAAGGAGCTGACTGAGGAGATATCTGAGCCATGAGCGATTATCTTTAAAAAGTCATGGAAGATGGGAGACATTCCAGAAGACTGGAAAAGGGCAAATATAGTGCTCATATATAAAAAGGGAAATAAGGAAAACCCAAGGAATTATCGACCAGTTTCTAGAAGATAATAAGATAAGTAACAGTCAGCATGGATTTGTCAAGAACAAAACTTGTCAAACCAACCTGATAGTATGACAGATTTCTGTTACCAATCTGCCTGAGGAGTCAGGTGATCAGGCTGAGGCCGCAGGATCGTTTGGGGAGGAGATGACGGAGCACACCATGTTACTGAGTTTTTAAAGCTTTATTGATAAAATAATAAAACAACAGCAGAGAGTGCCGGAGGGGGGTTCACGTCATTCAAAGGAAGGAAGAAAGCATTAGTCCCCCAAGCCCTAACCCACTTTCATACTCACACACGTACTACCCGAGGCTGGCCAGGCCTAGGTGTAACATAAGAAGAAGAGGGGGAGGGGTGGACGGGAGTTCTGTCCTGTGCACGGGTCGTCCAGAGTCCACAGTTGATCTCCAATTTGCCTCAACTCCCAGAGGGTTTTTAAGTCCCTGGGATCTCTTGGGGGTGTCTCCTTCTGGGACCTTTGTTCTCCAAGCTCTGTGTACCAGTCTAAACCAGCCTTCCGTGGCTTCTTCAGCTTTCCCAAAACACACCAGTTTCAGGGCCATGAGACAGTTATGTTTTTCCTTTGTTGGCCTTTGCCATCTTGCTCCTTTTTGTGGCCCCTGCATTTCGTTTAATAACTCTCCTTTCTCACGGCTGGTCGGGAGGGCAGGGTGGACTCCCCCCCCCTTCTGTCTTAGCAGGTGTCAGACTGTGTGCAATGGCCTTGGGCTGGAGTCAGCTCCTTATCTTCAAGCCTAGCTGAATCGTCCATTTAACCCGTTCCTTTCTCCCTCCCTCCCTCTCTGGCCTCTCACAACCTGCAACGGAATCTTCCACTCCACACTCACACCTTTAACCCTTCCCAAAATGCTTTGCGATGCCTGCAACAGCATTAGCAACATACAATGCTGGTGTTTACCCAGAAGATCCCCGTGGGGGGAACCATCTTGTGACAACAGCTTTTTTTGACAGGGTAACAAGCCTTGTGGATTGGGGGAAGCGGTAGACATAGTACCAAAAGCTTTGGTAAAGTCAAGTTATACTATCTCACATATCTCATAAACAAAACTAGGGAAATGCAACCTAGATGGAGCAACTGTAAGGTGGGTGAGAGCAGAGAGCAGTTATCTGTGTTTCACAGTCATGCTGGAAGGGCATAATGAGTGGGGTCCCGGAGGGATAGGTTCTGGGTCTGGTTCTGTTCAATATCTTCATTAATGATTTAGATAAGGGCATACAGAGTACACTTATAATGTTTGTGGACGATACCAAGCTGGGAGGGCTTGCAAGTGCTTTGGAGGATATGATTATAATTCAAAATGATCTGGACAAACTGGAGAAATGGTCTGAAGTAAATAAGATAAAATTCAATAAGGACAAATGCAAAGTACTCCACTTAGGAAGGAACAATCAGTTGCATACATTCAAAATAGGAAACGACTGCCTAGGAAGTAGTACTGCGGAAAGGAATCTGGGGGAGTCATAGTAGATCACAAGCCAAATGGTAAACAGTGTAACACTGTTGCAAAAAAGCAAACATCATTCTGGGATGTATTAGCAGGAGTGTTGTAAGCAAGACACGAGAAGTAATTATTCCACTCTACTCTGCACTGATTAGGCCTCAATTTGAGTATTGTGTCCAGTTCTGGGAGCCATGTCTCAGGAAAGATGTGGAAAAATTGGAGAAAGTCCAGAGAAGAGCAACAAAAATTATTAAAGGTGTAGAAAACATGACCTATGAAGGAAGATTGAAAAAACTGGGTTTGATTAGTCTGGAAAAGAGAAGACTGAGAGGGGACATGATAACAGTTTTCATGTACATAAAAGGTTGTTACAAGGAGGAGGAAGAAAAATTATTCTCCCTAACCTCTGAGGATAGGATAAGAAGCAATTGGCTTAAATTGAAGCAAGGGCAGTTTAGGCTGGACATTAGGAAAAAATTTCCAACTGTCAGGGTGGAATAAATTGCCTTGGGAAGTTGTAGAATTTCCATTATTGGAGATTTTTAAGAGTATATCAGACAAACAACCGTCAGGGATGGTCTAGATAATACTTAGTCCTGCCATGAGTGCAGGGAACTAGACTAGATGGCCTCTTGAGGTCCTTTCCAGTGATATGATTTTATGATTTTTAATCCTTATGCTCACTATAAATGCATCTGAACTAATCGTTGCAACTACATATGGCCCTACCCCTGATGATCCTGAAACCTTTCAGGTTTTTGGGCTAACTTATATGGAGAACCTACTGTGAATGCTGGAGATTTTAATGAGATGCTTGATCCTTTGTGGACAAAGCTCAGTCATAAATCAACCAAAACAGAATAGCTCTAGAGTTGCAAATTAAAGATCTGGGACTATGTGATATCTGGCATTTTATACAGCCAATGGGCAAGGGCTATATATACTTTCACTAGTAGATGAAAACTATACTGGCATAGAACCTTTTTTGATCTCCAGGAACTTGGTAAATTCTGTAATTGACTCCTCTACTAATACAATTGCTGTCTCTGATCATGCCCCTATAACTCGTCAAATAACACCAGACCCAGGTGAGAAACAGCCAAGCAGACAGACATTTAGTACTTCACTTTCATTAGATCCCCATTTCAAAAAATGTTATTGAAAAAGAAATTGGCCTGTTGCTGCCTCCAATATCTTCTCATGATAGCTTGCTAGAAACACTTAAGTCCTATCTGAGGGGTTGAATTGTAAGTTGTGTGTGTGCCAAAAAGTGGAAGTGTGGAGAAAATAGGACAGCCCCATCTCCAGATTTTCTGTGATCCCTGAATAGTTGTAGATATGAACTCAATAAGATGCACTTGATAGAGGCTGAATTTGCCCTATTTCAACTCAGGCAGGACTTCTGGTAATCAGGTGAAAGAGCCAGGAAATCATTGGCATACCACCTAAAAACAAAAGACTTCTGCATGGAGAATCATGGCCATTTCTGATAAACATAGTAAATTATGTATATTACCTAAAGATAAGGAGGACTTGTGGCACCTTAGAGACTAACAAATTTATTTGAGCATAAGCTGTAGCTCACAAAAGCTTATGCTCAAATAAATTTGTTAGTCTCTAAGGTGCCACAAGTCCTCCTTTTCTTTTTGCGAACATAGACTAACACAGCTGCTACTCTGAAACCTACCTAAAGATAGAGACTTTTAATTTTTATACAGGCTCATCTAGCTATCCAAGGCATACAATTTGTTTCCATGGAGTATCAATTGATGTTATAAGCAGACAATGCCGTTTTGTTAATTGTCAAACCAGAAACCACTATTTCAGCTGCCCTATCACTAATACAAAAATTTGAAACAATATCTGGTTACAAAATAAATTGGGACAAATTGAAATATTGGAAATCTCCCATTTATCATGTAGTGGGGCTTTTTCCTCAACGGAATTTCCATAGGCAAACTGATGCTATTATGTACCTAGGTAGAAAAGAACCAAGACACATTACAAAACTAATGAAGATAAATTTAATGCATCAGTTTGGTCCAGATGCCCTAGAACTGCCAGAGGCCCAAAAGCTATTGGGAACCTTGGAAATGCTTCATAAACTCCCCAGGCCCACTGTGTATGGTTTACCAATGAAGATGAACTCCTTCATTCTGGAGTTCTTTCTGAAAATTTGAGAAGGAGGTTAACACAGCCCTTAAAACAACCCCAGTGGCAAAGCATATTGTAATGTTAAAAATGCTTCTGTGAATCTCAGACTATGACTGATGCAGCAAAAGAATGTATTAGATACCACAGAAGTTGTGCAAGATGGGGGCTTTGTCCTCTGATGCTTGTTGGCACTGTAATAAAGAGAAAGTAACCCTGGGGCACATGCTATGGGACTGTCTAACAGTCAGGCAGCTGTGGAAAGAGGTGATCAAAGAGTGAAAACAGTAGTTGGCTTCAGCAACCAAACCTCAGCTGAAAATTATATCCTAGTTATGTACCTACTACACGAGGTTGAACTCCACCACTAACATTTTGGTTCTTGAGGGCTGCACTGATTACTAAGGGGAGGAGTAGGCTTATGCCCAGAGCAGAACGGTAGTATTTGGACCGGTCTGAGTTAGCAGTGAAAAACAGAGTTTATCAATGTAGAGAGCAATTATATTAATTTGAAGAAATTTGGACCCCATTTCTTGATACATTTGGATAAAGAATATTGAGATAGCCCAAATAATGCCAGACTTCCATTCCACCTTACCTCTCTGCTTTTTTCTTTCCCATTAATCAGTCCCCTCCTTCTCTTTTCCCCTATTTGTATACGTCTTTTATTATTATTACTCACACCCTAACAGGTTATGTCTGTGTAATAATGTCTGATTTTTGTTTTGTCTAGTCTTGCAGTTTTGACAAGTTTTAAAGTTGCATAATTTTATTGCAGATCCTGTGAAAAGTATAGTGTTTGGTAACATATATATGCTGTAAATCATTTACCCTTTTGTATTTTTTGTTTCTTTATGAAAATTATTAAAAATGAATCAAATATATGGCTTCATTTGTTAGAAAGTTCATGGAGAGTACAGGAAGTGGACTACTTTATTGCTTGCACTGGGAAAAAGTCTATGTCCTCAGTCCCATCTGAAATAACTGTATTCTCTAGAACAAACAAAAATAAAACAGATATTTCAAATACTAATTGGCTTTTGCTGTATAAACACATTGCACTTGAAAAAGCCTTCATCATTAGCATTCAGACATTAAAAGAATCTATGTTCATTATTAAAAGAATAACTTGGCAATCTACCATGATGACAGAGTGGGATATATCTGTGTCAGGTTATGAACCCTATGTTGCAATGCGAGTGAAAACGAGCCTGCACATGCCCAAAGACAATCTATTTTACTGCACACAGACAGCTGCCCTGCCCAGAAATAGTGTTTGACACCTCATTGAAGGACTAAGGCCACAATGTGGAGCCATTAGTTTTGGTCAACTCCCAACCCTCATGAAACAATGGTTTTTCTACACAGGAACCTGCAGGTGGGCCAGCATGACAAACTGCATAAAAGCAGGGCTCTCCTGGATGCAGAGAAGTTGACCATCACCAAATCAGTGTAAGGGGGAATTGTAAGAGACAGAGGGCAGGATGAACTCTGCCCAGCCAGAAAGGGGGCGAGATGAGATTAAGTGAGGTTGCGTCTCAGGACCTTTGTTATTTTCCAAGATCTGTAACTCTTGAATGCTTTACATTTCTGTCGTTAAATTCCTTTGCCAAGCCTGTGCTCTTTGCTCTTCTCCCACATTTTCCTCAAAGCCCAAGGTGCCCACAACAGCCTACTTGGAGCTCATGTAAGCAATTGGCAGGGCACAGGAGGTCTCTCAGATACTAGAGTTTCAGGGTCTGGGATGGCAGAACTATTTCTAGTTATGACTAGACTCTACCTAGATCCAGTTGGCTTGGGAGCGCATGGAACCAAAGAACTGGATTCCCTTGTACCAGACTGATGACCTCACAGAAGGGTAGTGGGCCAGGTTGTAACTTCATTGTTAATTTTTTATTATCTATTTAGTAATGTATGTCCTTCTCTGATCAATACCTGCACTTTGTCAGCTTCCTCTGAAGATGCTCAGTGCCTGCACATAACTGTACTATACGATTCATTTTTATGTTGCCTGGATCTATGGTAGCTATAATACAAATTTTTAAAAAATTCAAAACAAAACGTTGTTTCAAAATTAAATTTGAAGTGGGCATTTTGATGCTGTTGGAACTTTTTCCCCCCAGTTTTCTTCTAAAACAAAATTCCAATAAAATTGACACAATTTCATGAAGTGTTTTGCTTTCAGTTCAATATGGTTCTGCTAAAGTTTGTCTGAGCAGCTTTACTCCTATTATTTACACATTGTCAAAATGCAAAAAGAGAGAGGCAGCTAATGAAATTAAAAGGCAACATGTTTTTCAGTAATAAAAGGAAAATACTGCCACAAGATATCACCGAGGCCAAGGTCTTCACATGATTCAATGGAGATGAGATATTTATATGGATAACTTCCAGAGTAACATTAGTATAACAACATTTAGAAGGACAGATTGTCATGGACTCACAGGACTCGTGCTCTCTCTCTCGGCTCTGTATGGTCCCTAGGAGGAACCCCCTTCAGTGTGACAGCTCTTTTCGGAGGGTTCACTCTCTCTCGGGGGTTAAGCTGTAGGCCCCTCCGCCTCCTGGAACCACACCTGAGCCTTTAGCATGCCTGTCTCTCACTGTGGGTCCCCTCAGGGAGTCCACTCGCTCTGGACTTCCGGGGCCTCCAATCCCAGAAGGAATAATGCAATCCTGATCTTGAGATCAGAGCAACTCTCACCCAGCATAAAACAGGAGGGTTTATTGAGCATCTGAACCCAGCACAGGAAATTCTCAGGGCCTCAGGCCTAGCAACCCTCAGCACAGTACATCTAGTTATCTCTAATCTCAAGGTGGGCTCTGGCTGCTCTCTTCTCCCAACCCAGGGACCCCCTCCTTCCAGCCGAGGCATCCTATATCACCTTCCCCAACATCTCGTCCCCTGTCCTTTGTCTTCCATCCCAGGTAAACAGGCCACTGGGGTGCTCTCTTTTCCATCCTTTATTCCCCTCTGGATGAAACTGGTTCGTCAGGTCACCAAGGTCCTCTCTCCTCAGCCCTTTGTCCTTCCACTGGCCAGAACCAGCTGGCTGCCAAGATGGGGTGGGCCTCTTAGGGAACCCTAACAACTGGTGACCATCTCCAGGCCGTTGTCCAGGGGTCCCAGCTGCTACACAAGGTCACAGCTTGGTCCTCTGCAACAACAAATCCTCTCCCACCACTTTGTTAAACATGCAGCACACAGGGAAACTGAGGAGCGCACACACTATAAATGTAAAACACTACAAAATCCCCAACTTTGTCATACAGATATCTTCATGCTCCAGGGCATAAGTCAACTGCTGGCTGATAGTGTTAGGAAGAAGCTATCCCTATGGACTGTTATTCCCTAATTATCCACTGGACTGGATAGAACATTTGCCTGGCACTTTCCATATTCCTATGCATCCAGCAGGGAATGGGAGAAGAAGTGTTGCAGTCTTCACTGCCACAGCATTCCTTTTTTTGGTGAGCTTGCCCTGCACCAGTTTCATGCTGCTAACAGTTCACAACTGGTCCAAATAAGGCCCACAGTTCAATATTCACCCATAGCTGTAAACTGAGTGCACTTCTTTGTGCTAGTTTTGCCTACTCACTTTCATAGGTCACCAGTTTCCTCTGTTTATATAGGTCTAACCCTTTCTTTGCACTTTTGTGTTTACATACTCAGATTACTTTTATGTCATGGCTTACAAGGCAGCTTATTCCTCAGAGCAGCGTTTCCTCTTCTTGTTTAAAAACTGTTGAGTGCCTTCTTGTATTTATGAGTGAACCCATCCACAGTTCAAGCAGAACAGCAGAGTTTATTACATGTCCTATTTATTATATGTCCTGGAGAATTTTATTTAACAGAATATTTGGAATTTGGGCATGCCATTATTTAGGAATTGGAGGGCAGTAAACTTATGCACAAAAGTCCAATTCTTACAATGATCCAGACAGAGAGTTATCTGTTTCTCTAGAGCTACCTCACCAACTGAAAGACACTAATTCAGCTGCAAAAATTATCAGCCATGAGGTCATGAATAAAGCTGGTCAGTTTCAGCAGTCACTTTTAAGAGGCTAGTGCTTGCTGATAAAGCTAAATGATAGAAGATACTTTTGTTTTTTGTAAGTAGATGAGTTACAGTTTAAAGGATTTTAATGATGCTTTCTTTGAAATTTCTGGACCAGTTTTTCAGTCAATCCTTTCCATAAAGCTGGCCTGAGGAGCCATGTCCCAGCCAAGGAACAAGAAAGAATTTAGATTTATAGTATAGCTGGTATAGCTTAACTTGGAGAAAACCTTCCAGGCAAGCAGGCTCTTTTCTTAAGAAGAAAACTCTTTAAGCTTTTGAGCTACAGAGAGTTTAATTAACATCAGTAAAAAATTCTAGTAAGCATTAAGGCAACAAGAAATGATAAATGTATCACATCTTGAAAAACATTCCATTATTTTCTCTGTCCTATGAAAGTTCATACACCAGACCCATCATCACTGTATTTGAGTGCCTATTTAAATGAGGGGATGTGTCAATTAATGGGGGAGCACCACATACAATGCAAGATGGGGCCAATTTAGCGGATCTCTAAAAGCAAAGGCCAACGTTTTTAAATGCAAATGCTAAAATTGGTGCCATCGGACTCCTCGTTGCTTTTGCTAAAATTGGATCATACCTAAATAAAAGTGGCCTGCTTTCCAGAAGTGTTGAGCACCCAAAACTGCCCTATGGTAGTGTGAGTTACAGGTTTTCATCCATATTTAAGCAATCTGATGAGCACCTGGAACACCCTCCAAAATCTAAGGGAGCTTGTGCAGGGATGTAGGAGGCTGTTCTGCTCCACACTCTTTCCTCCCGCCCATTCTCCCCCCTGACAAACACACACAATTACACACTCACACAGTACCAGACAATCTGTCCATGTATATAGAGACAAATTCAAAATCCTGGATCCATACACTCATGTGCTATGGGAAATTTTAGATCTGGACCCAAACTTTACAAGTCAGGGTCATGTCTATTATAAGCCAGGCAGGAAGAAAGGTATATTGTCATGACTAAAGCACACAGCTGATTAGTTTCAAATCAGCTGTCTAATTCAGGGGCCCCAGAATACATGCATCTTTTCTCAAAAATGAACTGAAAGACTTTTCTGCCATTTTAGTTACACTTTGAAGTTACAAAGTATGGGCTTATTCAGAAACAGGGAGTTAGTCTGGCCTCATCTCTTCATTTAATGTTCCTCCTTTGAGTTTTATGATGTTTCCTTTCTAAGTGAGAATTTTACGAATCTCATATGCCGTATCAATGGCTTTTTCTTTCCTGTTTTTAGCTCTTATGAAACTAGTAATAGAACTAGACTTCTCCAAATACTGCTCCACATGAAAAAAAGTAATACTTTAAAGTGTTATTTATTGAAAAACATCCAAAGCGACAGAAAAAAGGGGAAAATTATAAAAAGCCGCTGGAGAAATCTGCTTTAGCATTTTTATAATTTGATTATATTATCCCTCCTGATTGTTGCTGAGCTAAAAGTACCATTTTATTTTTTCGAATGAGAAAATTACTCTCATCTGTGTGCACGAACCCGGGTCATTAATCTGGTTCCCAATTGTTCCCTTCAGTTAAACCCCAAGTCCACAAGGCTTCATGGCACAGGGATCTTTACTCTGTTTAAGAAGGGCTGGATAGGACACTCTTTGAAATACATTAACACACTTCAGAGCAGTCCCTGCAGAATGGCACAAATGATCCTTCTCAGAACCAGAGCTCTCTGTATAGTAACAAAAAGAAAAGGACTACTTGTGGCACCTTAGAGACTAACAAATTTATTAGAGCATAAGCTTTCGTGAGCTACAGCTCACTTCATGCATCCGATGAAGTGAGCTGTAGCTCACGAAAGCTTATGCTCTAATAAATTTGTTAGTCTCTAAGGTGCCACAAGTACTCCTTTTCTTTTTGCGAATACAGACTAACACGGCTGCTACTCTGAAACCTGTCTATAGTAACAGTGTTAAACTGTGGCCTGCTTGGGGACCACCAGTGGTGCTCAGAACCTTTCTTGGTGGTCTACAGGATGACTCATACCAGGAACAATGTAGCTGGAGACTGGAAATTGGTCTGTGTGGGGATCTCTTATGAACTGGTCTGCAGAAGGATGCAGACCTAGAATGACTGTGCTATAGCATTCTCAGCTGTTGCCACTGCAAAAGTCAAACTCAAATCTCTCACATGGCAATGAAGACTTCTAACATGACAGCCACCTAACAGACCCATACAGAAGCCTTTTGGCAACCTGTTTGGATTTTTAGAATATAGAACCACTTAAGTCTCTTCTCACTCTACTTTACACATGTGCGTAGCCAGAGAAATTATACAAACAAAGCATTTTACTGAGATTAAAGAAGCCTGAATCCCATGACCACTTCCTCAGATCCCCAATATTATAACTTCTCCCCTCTTCTCTCCTGCTGCAGGCCAATTGGTCTGCCTTCTGAACAATCCGTTGTTGCACAGTAAACAAGATGAAGGAAGTGCTTGATATAAAACTGACACTGGGATGACCTGCAAATGCATGACTTGATTGGCATATTTGTGGCACACATTACAGGGGCTTGGTTTGGTTCACAGCTCTCACCAGGTTTTATGTTCAGATATATAATCTCATGAGGTAAAAATGGAAAGCAGCCCCAGAACATTTGGTTATTGCTGGGAAAGAATGCAAATTAAATATTTGAAAGAGAAAGTGCAGTGTGGGGGAGTGTGTCATGGAGGCTCAGAGTTCCATCAGGTGTCTAGCCAGCTTGCACAGCCTTTGTATCCACATTGTCTGCCTGTTGGATGGAGCTAAAAGACAGAAGAATGACAGTCTGGGGTAAAGAAAGAAAGACAGTAATTATGGGACGTATGTGATTAGCATGGTAGCCAGAGAAATTAAACCACTAGTCCCAGGAATCTTCCCTTCTGTAAGATACCTGTGGTGGAAGAGAAAAGCCCCTCACCACAGAGTTCAGTTGGAATCCACTCCCTGCTAGTTTAGTTTGATTGCTTTTTTGGATACCTACTGTGGGAGTTCAGCTCCTTGACCTTCCTTTCTATAGAACTATATTGTCCTACCATGAAGAAAGGCAGATTAAGAATTTACAGGGATCCTTCCATCACTAGACTCTGACAGGAGTGCTTGGGGAGTTAATTTTTCATGGCTTAAATTGCCTCAGGCCAAGATTCTTATCAAAATGGTTTGGTTTAATGTAAAGTACAGACTTTATTTTATTTTAGCTCCATAAAACCTTCTCCCCCTTCTTCCCCCCCCCCCCCCCCAATCTTCCCTTTGAACAGTAAGTTCTTGAGCTGCTTTCCTTTGAGTAAGGTATACATTTGGGTTCAGGTTTATTGTTTCTGAATAAATCACTTCAGTTAAGAAGTTTATAATTATTTCAGGGAGGGAGAATGGTTTATAACAGCTTAAAAGTCTGAAAAATTCCTAGCAATAATTAATTAGACCATGTATTCATTGTTTGACTCATGCACCACTTTTATAGCTGCAGGTTTACAGGATAGTTTCCAAAAACTCTGTCCTTATGGTGATCTTACAGATCTTGTCAGAATAGGAATTTAAAGGAATTAAACCCCATATAGGTTTTAGCTGACATTTGTATGATCCATTTGGGGGTAAGGTATTCTATATGCCTCTCAGAACTGTACTGTTCCCCTCCTTTTACTCTCAGATACCCTAAAGTTCTCACCTTATGGAAACCACTCTCCGGGTTGAGTCTGTCATTTTTAGGCAGCAACAGAAGCCACTATGCAGAGGCACAAGAAAGTCCTTCTGCCCTTATCCTCAGGAGTAGAAGGCTGCCTCTCTAAAGCTCACAATCTTGCAGTTGAAAGACTAGGATCCGAAATCACGATCATCTGATGTATAGTAGTGACCACTGGGTCATTAGACCAGTCCAATATCTCCATTTTAGATAAAGTTACTTAAGTATCTGCACTATTCCCTTGCACCTGCCTGTAATGGGGAGGCGCAATACTTGAATACTGTTATTTGTTTATTGCAATTCTTAGTTATTTAAGAGGAAATTAGTAAATTTTAAGAACTACCACTCTATCCTCATTCATAAACAGTCTACCGGACCATTACTCTCTTCAATATTCCCCATCCCTCAAAAAAAATTTTTTTAAACCACCTCCCCTAATCACTTGTTAATAGAGCTTTAAAAAGCCAAAAAAAAAATTTCTTAATGGTTTTCTTTCACAGAGTTATAGAAACTAGGGCTGGAAGGAACCCTGAGACATCATTTAGTCCAGCTCCTGCACTGAGGTAGGACCAAGGAAAACTAGACCAGCCCTGACTGGTGTTTGTCCAACTTGTTTGTATAAACCTCCAATTCCAATAACAGGGATTTTACAACCTCCCTTGGTAACCTATTCCAGTTAAATATCCTAACAATAATTAAAAAGTTTTTCCTAATATCAAACCTAAATCTCCTATTCCTTCTTGGCCTACCTTCGGTGAGCATAGACAACAATTGATCACCATTTTCTTAACACCCCTTAATATATCTGAAGACTTAAGGCCTCCCTCCCAGTCTTCTTTTCTCAAGACTAAACATGCCCATGTTTTTTTTTAAATCTTTCCTCTGTAGGTCAGGTTTTCTAAACCTTTCATCATTTTGTGTTGCTCTCCTATTGACTCTCTCCAATGTGCCAACATCTTCCTTAAAATGTAGCACGAAGCCTGGGACACCAACTGAGGCCTCACCGGTGCCAAAGAGAGTGGGACCATTATCTCCTGTGTCTTACATTTTATACTCCTGTTAATATATCCCAGAATTATATTAACTTTTTTTTTTTTTTTTTTTTTTGCAGCTGCCTCACACTGTTGGCTCATATTCAATTTGTGATCCACTGTAACCTCCAGATCCTCCAGTACTACCACCGTACCAGTTATTCCCCATTTGGTAGTTGTACATTTGATTTTTCCCTCTTAAGCAGGGGTTCTCAAACTGGGGGGGGTCGGGACCCCTCAGGGGGTCACGAGGTTATTACCTGGTGAGTCACAAACTGTCAGCCTCCTCCCCAAACACTGCTTCACCTCCAGCATTTATAATAGTGTTAAATATAAAGAAATGGCTTTAATTTGTAAGGGGGGTCGTACTCAGAGGCTTGCTGTGTCAAAGCGATCACCAGTACAAAAGTTTGAGAACCACTGCTCTGAACTGTAGTACACTTTGCACTTGTCTTTACTGAATATCATCATCTTGTTGATTTCTGAACAGTTCTCTGTTTTGGCAAGGTCATTTCTGAATTCTAATCCTGTCCTCTAAAGTGCTTGCAGCCCCTCTGAGCTTTGTGTCATCCACAAATTTTATAAGCATACTCTCCACTCCGTTATCCAAGACATTAATAAAAACATTTAATAGTACTGAACCTAGAACAGACCTTAAAAGGATTCCACTGTGTGAATTTTCTAAATGAAACATTTTGATTTTCCAGTTCAAAATGACTTTTCATTTCAAAATTTCCTTCAGAATTTACTTAATCGTTTTTAAAGCTCAAAATTGAAGTAAAACATTTCATTTGATCCAGAACAAATGTTTTATTTTATTTTTTTGAAATTGCCAGTGAATTGAAAACTTCATTATTTCCACAGTTCTACTTGTTGGACAACTCAGCAGCAGCTACATCAAGACAAGCACTTGTGACCATTTATATCACTTTAAAGAATGTTTGTTTTAAATACCAGATAAATAAAAATAGGATAAAAGCACCAACCCAGCATGTGATTTTTGTTTTAGTGCTTGTTGGCTTTTCTGTACCCAGGACCTGGCTCTCAAATCAAAGTGAAGCCAAATCCAGCAAACACTTAACCACATGATTGACCTAAACAAGAGTACTTGCTTGAGTAAACTAAGGTACCTATACTTAAGTGTTAGCAGGATTGGGCCCTTAGTGATTAGAATCACTAAATCCCTTGGGTGAAATCTGGCCCTCCTGAAGACAATGGGAGTGTTGCCATAATAAACAATGGATGGCTATACAAAACCTCCGTGACACAAAGTTAGTATGAGAAGTGTACTCTCCAGAGTTGAAGACCATTACATCTCTTTTGCCAGCATTTATCATAGATATCTATTACCTGTTATGCCTAACCTGTCAATCAAATGTATAAAAAGTAAGCCTGTAGAATTCAATAACATAGGATATCAGGGTCAAATACTGTAGCTGGATAATATTACACTTCTGGGAATTATCCGCTTTTCAAACCTCAGAGATCTCTATGTGTTGTTAGCTAACCAACTGCTGTGTCCTAACAACGGGCCAGCATTCTCTCACTGTTAGAAGAAAAATAGTTCAGGCCACATATCTGTTGGATTTATTTCGGGATTTTGGGTGCATATGGAAGTCATTTGTTTTTATTCTGCAAAGAGTGTTTGATTGTTCAGCATCAAAATTAAGTAGACAAAGTAGCTACAATGCTCCCATTTGTGTAGAGCACATCTAAACCAAACACAATCTGAAAGCAGATTCAGCATAGCTTGAGAATGAATTTATTTTTTATGTTCATAGAATGCCAGTGACTAGCTTGCAACTTTCTAGATTCCTAATGAGTTCACAGAAAACACATTTCAAATTCACTGTACTATTTTATGTTTAAGCTTAAAATTAATTTTTCTAAAAATATATTTTTACCAGTAATACTCAAAAGCAAATTTCTTTAAATATTCAGATTAATATTCACAGAGAGTTTTTGCACCATTTGCTCAGCTCTAAACTTTATTTTAAGCTGCTGTTTCCTTTATTAGAATCGTAGTTGACCAATTATAATCAGCATATCTCATAATATTTCCTAAAGTTTCTCTCCTGAGATTTCACTTGAAACAATTTGGCTACTTTGGATTGGCTACCAGAAGTACATAAACCAAAATATTTGAAAGTGCCTGCTTTGTGATATTTCAAACTAATTTTGCAAACACAAGAACACAGATAAGATTTGAACAAACAGTTAACTTTAGGGTATTTAGCCAAATAGTCAAACCAAGCCTTTTGAATTTTGGGTATCATGAACAACTAGAAATAAGATAAAGAGCAGTTTTTCAGGTCGCAGTTCACCTTGTCACTGAAAAACCAGGAATGGTTCAGAGCGGAGTTTCAATTTACAAATAATAAGCCTGAACTTTTTGTCTATCACTTACTAAATTAAAGGCTACAAAATAGATTCTATCTTGGGCCAAAATTCAGTTTGCCGCAGGATTTGCTAAGAATATTGAAAAATTAATGCCAGAGCCATATAAACAAGTAACTTTTTTGGAAAAATATACTGCCAGAGAAAGTTATATTTTTACAAGATTAGATTGTGCTTTACAGATACCACCCTACTGGAGGAAAGGAGAATCCTAAAGCACAGCAGAAATGTAGTTGCTGCATCTCACAAGTATGGAGTAACGAAGGCTCTACTTTTATTGTGCCCTCTTCCTCAGCCCACTCATATACTCATTTTGCAGTAACTAGCACTACTATCCTCTTACAGAGATTTAATTAGGTAAGTGTAAAGGCCACAATTATGCTCAATCCTATTGCCATCAGTGGTATGACACAGCATCCTGCTGCTACAGGAACAAGTGCCCTCTAAAGGTAATGATTATTGAGGTTATGCTTAGTTGTGCACCAGGCCCTGTTAACCTGAAAATACTGGCACTGTATTTTGGAGTAGGAAATACATTTTCCTCGCAGAAAAAAACCTGTAAAGTTACCTTTAAGGGTCTATGCAGGTGACCAGTGAGAGTTGTTGACATTTCCACACGTTGAGCTTCAGTGGGTGAAGGTGGTGCTCAAATTTTTATAAGGTAACTTATCTATTAGAGCATTATCTTCTGGAGAAAAGACATGTAGCAGAATGGCTGGAGCTACAATTTCCTGAAGAGGAGTAAGTGACTAGCCATCTGCTCTGCCCTGCCCTTATATTGGAACATTTCAGAGGGAGAATCTGAGGAAAATTTTCCAAAGTGGGAGTCCAGATTTCTTTCTTGATGGGGGTGGGGATTTAAGAAAAAAATCCTGGGAAACTTGGGTGGGGTTAGTGGGCAAGTTTAGCTATGTGGCTAATAAGTGGGTACATCTGAGGGAGCAGAGCTTCTTGAGTTTAGTTCTCTCATTCCGGGAGTCAAGAATAAGGCTGCCAATGCATGAGAGTCTCACCAATGGTATAGGGCTGTTTGCTGCTCACTGTCCCACTCTTGCTGGAGGTGCTTCATAATGACTAAGAGCTCTGTGTTGATAATTAAATTGAATGGAAAACTGGAGTCCACTACTGAGTCAGGAGGCTTTACTGGGTTAGCACCACCCTCAATGGGGAATATCAGGGCTTCCTCCCGACCCCTTTCCTTCTCTTCTATTTAGCAGGACACAGCTATTCATCTGACTTCTTAATACAAACACCCACCAGCTGTGTATGCATACTCTGTTCTATCTCTTTCTTCATGAAAGGACAATTAACCCACCCCAATCTGATATAGAAGTCTTGGACAAGTGTGGGACACAGAAAAATTGGGGGCCTTGCAATGGGGGTCTCTCCAGAGTTGCTTGAATTGACACTTTTGAGCTGAGTTTTTGAATGGGTTTGTAATTAATGCCCATATGTCTTGTTTTAACTCCCTCACCTGTGCTTGCTTGGCATTAAATAGTCACCTTTCACTTATGGACTGGAGTCTGAACCTTTCATTTCCCCCCAACCTGGAACATCTCCACTGAGGTACATGGGCTTGCCAAAGTATACACTGCTACTTTATGTGCCATAAAATCTTTCAATAGCACTAAACTTGGGAAAACACAGCAACAATAAAACAATATACTTCTACAAATAATAAATATAACACCCGCCCTGTCAGTAACTTCAGCAATAGTCCTTTAATTCAATTCCTCACCCACTTTTGTGAACATCCAATAAACCAGTGTCCTCTCAACAGTCACTTTCTCCCTCCCACTTCCACTACATCCCATTCACCATTCAGTGTCAGTTCTTAGCGAAGTCGCAGAGTCCAGGAGTACACTCAGACAGGTCCGTCTCCTGCGCCTAGGGTAAGTGCTGCCTGGTCTGGCCCTGAGGCTCTACCATCTAACCCAACTAGAGTGATTTCAGCTTGGTTGGTGCTGGTTGGGGGGAAGAAGAGAGGAGGCTTCACTAGAGTTCAGTCAGCTCTATTGCTACCTTCTGAAGCTTCAATAAACAGGCACCTTGCTGGTACACCTTATAAAGTCTTCAGTGCATACAGACTAATAGCACAGAGGATCCTTGAGCAAAATCCCTACTACCCGGGACAAACTCCTTGCCAGAAGGTCGGAGTCCCTTTTTCTTTTGTGGCCAGGTTCCTCTAAAGAGCAGTGCAGGACCGAGGTTTGCTTATGGTGACCCGTCACCCACAGCAGTGAGTGCTGTTCTTTTGCCTTTAAGTTACTCAATAAAGATAACAACATTCCATTATCCCTACACATAAAACAATGAATTTTAGCCAAAATGGCCCAAATGTTCACACTGAAATAGAGGTTAACAATGCAAGTAAGGCCTCGTTCATTCTATCTCCTCCCCTGCCCACCAATAGATGGCAGCAGAGAGCTTCTGTGGAGCTTCTGTCTTTCTGGGAATGCATCCGATGAAGTGAGCTATAGCTCACGAAAGCTTATGCTCAAATAAATTTGTTAGTCTCTAAGGTGCCACAAGTATTCCTTTTCTTTTTGCGAATACAGACTAACACGGCTGCTACTCTGAAACCTGTCTTTCTGGAGTTCAGAAGCTACTCTGGGCTGCCCTCTCTCCTGTTCACCAATGGGAATGGTGAACTCCCTTCCCTCTAAAGCTACAGTGTTTACATAATAATACTTTGTTCTTTGATAATTTGATAGTACCTCCTGAGGATCTCAAAGCACTGCAAAAATGCTAATGAATTTGGCCTCCTATGAGGAAAGTGAATGTTATTATCCCCTACAGATGAGGAAACTGAGGCACTGGATGTTAACACTTAAATTTTACAAAACGTCCATTAATTTGGGGTGCCCAGAATTGAGACACCTTGAGCTGTGTTTTCAGAAGAGCTGAGTACCCACAAGGACAACTGAAGTCAATAGGAGTTACAATTCCTGAGCACTTCTTGGCCTCATTTTTGGATTTCTCAAGATGAGCACCTACAAACAGATGCCCACACACTTAGTGGGTACTTCAAAATCTGGGCCTATCTGGTTCGTCCAAGTGTGTGACAGCTGGGAATAGAACTCAGATTTCCTGACTTCCAGTCCTATGCCTTGCCCATCCCTCTTTTGAAAGAAAAACTTAAAAGCAGAGGAGTTTTCTACCTTCTCTTTGCAAATAAATACTACAATGATTTTTAAAAAGATGTGATTAGGCTTTATTAAAATTAGTATTTGAATAAGAGAAAGTGTCTATCTAATCCTGCATCTAGCAAAAGTGCCAACCTGGGGCACTTCTCTCACCCATAATCTACATGCACATGGCAAATGGTGCTCATAAGAAAACTGCCTGATTGTCCAAGACATTTCAAACTATGTATTAAGGGGTTGTGTAACTTAAGAGAAAACATCAGTACATTTTCCCATGAGGTTGTTTCTAAAAAGGGGATGATGGGTGGGTGGGAAACAGTGGTGCCTGGAAGATGCCCTACAAATTATAGTGTTTTCATGTAACATGATGAAGATTATATGGCTTTGAAAGAAAACATGTGAGGGACTGAATGGACAAATATAACCCATTGCTTTCATGCCAGGACATGGATTTTCCCCAAGCCCCCTTTCTCAGTGTTAAATCTAGAATTTGTATCACATAGTGTCCCTTACTGCATAGAGGAGGAAATAGCTATTCCACCCCCACCCAGTCCTTCAGGTCCTGTGAGAGTTCCATAAGCACAAACTTATCTGAGGTTTAATACAGATGATGAATGTACAATGCCGAAAAGACACAAAGGTCTGTACTGGGGAAAGCGGTAAAGTGGTGCAGTCAGCTACTCAGACTCTTCTAATCAGCATCAAGTAGTTTAGGGATTGTCCCAACTACAGTAGCAGCAGTGAATTGTTAAAGGAGACATTGTACAGAGCAGACTGCCTTTCTGTTCTTACATTTTCCATCTGAGATTACTTTCAAAGCTATTTGGAGTGAAAGGGAAATTTTGTCATGCATTGTATGTACGTGTGCCACTAGTCTCTGGTCATAATTGTGTCTCTCTAGCTTCACAGAAAATATGTGCGTAGGCAAGATAGAAAATATCTGTCTTTCCTGTCTGCATGAGTTCAGAGAAGCATGTATTTGTTTGAAGTTCACCAATTATTTGTATAAAATTTGACTACTTCTGAGAAGGGAAACAGAAGAAATTGCATAAGGAGCTGGTGTTTAATTTGAACTCCTCTTATTCCAGCTATAAAGCTGGACATAAGTTAGACAGGACCTTAGGATTCCTCACACGTACATCCATATTATGCATATGTTGTTCTGATATTATTTGGTGGTAGTAACAGACAACTAGTAATGTGCTAGGTGCTTTTCATATACACGGTCCCTGACCTGAAGAACTCATAATCAAAGAACAACAAATGAAGGGTAGGGGAGAGGTATAAAAACATACATTCAATTAATATTCTGTATTAACATTGTTCAATAAATATAAACTACTGGAATCCCTAACTGCTTCTCAGTGTAGCCATTAATCATTGGCTAGTTTCTTGTAGGTGTCATGGGAGAAGGGCAATTTAAAGGAGAACATAGTGCAGCTATTCAGCAAGGGCATTCCATCCATACAAGGATATGTGGGAGAGCTGGACAAATGGTAGTGTTTGGTGTTGCTAGCTCTGGGGCTGGATAGAGCAACATAGCAAACTAGCCCACAATTCCTGCAAAGACTTATACAAGTGCTTAATTTTACACACTGCGAGTTGTTCCACTGATGTCACCAGGACTACTCTCAGTAAGTAAAGTGAAACACATATATAAGTCTTCGCAGGATTGGGGCATGGGTAGAGTTTATGTTGCTGTTTTGATTTAATTATGAACTGATTTCTTTATTTTTATTTGTCATACTGTAGCATCTAGGAGCCCAAGCCATGGACCCGAACCCCATTGTGCTAGGTGCTGTACTAACACTGAACAAGAAGATGGTCTCTACTTTTAAGAGGAACTTGAATGAAGAAAATGCCCAGAAGGCTAGGAAAACTAGGATGGCAAATTATGAAAAACACTGTCATTCATAGTCTCATTTTAATCTACCAGAGAAAAATATAGCAAGCACGACCAGCTGGAAGCTGAAGCCAGACAAATTCAAATCAACAATAAGGCACAAATGTTTAACAGTGAGGGTGATTGGCCATTGAACAAACTACCAAAGAAAGTAGTGGATTCTCCATCTCTTGATGTCTTCAAATCAAGACTGGACAGTTTTTTGGAATGTATACATTAGCCAAATACAAGTTATGCATTTGTCAAACACAAGTTATTGGCTCAATACTGAGATCATTAGGTGAAATGTAATAATCTGTGATTTATTGGAAGTCAGACTAAATAATCCTTTTTTAGCCTTAAAATCTATCAAGTTCTGTGATACTCTGGCCACACTAGTTACTATAGTAAAAATATACTAACCATTCAGATGCTGAAAGCAAACTACAATTAAAATGTACAACTACACAATTAATGTCTACATCATTTTCATTAAAAACTTGCCATGTTGATGGTCTAACAGCACTTTGTTTCCTTGTTTATAAGAATGGTATTAGAATTTTGTTACAGCAGGGCATTTAAGAGCTGCGAGGAACCTTCAAGTTTCAATTTACTCTGTTTTATGTAAATTACTATCTTCGGTCTCCATCATCACGGGTTCACGTCCACCCCAGTCTCTAGAACTTCACTCTGATTAGAGCTGCTGAGGAAATGATTTTTCCCCACATGACAAAAATCTCAACAAAATTTTAATTTGAACATTCTTCATTTTCATCAAGAAAAAAAATGGGGGGAGGTTGTCGAAACTCCTCTCCAAAAACATTTCAGTTCTCAGGGTTTCACATTTGGGGAGAAGGGGGGAATTGCAAAAAAAAAAAAAAAAGTTGACACCATGTTTTTTGACCAACTCTAGTTTTCAGTTCTGAATTTGAATGAATTCAGAATCTCTAAGAAAAACTCAGTATACTGAAACCAAGTAGTTTCCTTCACACACAACCATACATTTGCCCTGGTTCATTCCAGCCAGAACATAGACCAATTTAAAAGCTTAGAGAACTGTTTTGAGAAAGAAGGAGTGGGGCTCTAGTTTGAAGCAAAACTGACAGTGAATTTCACCTAGTTTCACATGTAATTGTGAACAATTCACAAAGCTCTATTGGGTAAATACAGGTGACACCCCAAAGAGATGCAACATCAGTAGCTCACTTAGTAATTATACCTTTTTGCCCAGAACTTGCATCTACCAGAAAGATATCTCTCTCTTTCTCTCTCTGAAGCTAAAGTTTCACAATAATTCAAATCATATGTGAAAAAGTATCCCTTAGATCTTCTGGTCTTTGGACTAGTTTTCTAAGTTTTCTTTGGACTAGCCCGTTAATTCTGTCTAATCACCTCTGATTCATAATCTAGGGTGGCGTTTACAGATTTCTACAAGTAAACATGAAGATTTTATTAGTCCTGTCTCATAAAAACTCAGAAGCTTTAAATAAAACCGTTACATTATCTAGCCCCATAAACTCCCTGTTTTTCTATATAGATGAGAAACTGTTAGTAGAATTTAGTCAAAGTAGGGATTATATCTGAATAACTTGTAAATCTTTAAAAGCTCATGATTACATTGTGTAGCATGTGTAAGGGCAAAGCTTAACAACAGTTCTTTATAACATATGCACTTCTTTTAAAAGCAACTCACTGAGATAAAATATCTACAGGAATTAGCATATGGTATCAGAGTAATATATATCCACATGCAGGTAATGGAATGGATGAGCTAACCAGTCTTTTCCACTTCTAATGGGCAAGATCCTATCAAAGTACTAGTAAATGATGCCTTAACAAAATGTTGACCTCTGACATTATTGCAGTATCACACTGTCCATAATAAGAAATGTTCTTTTTCTAGTTTTATAAAAATTGAAATAATACAAATGTTTCTGGAGAAATTTCTACAGAAATCCTTGTAGCGTTATATCTATATAATCCCAAAAAAACACAATGCTAAATGGATTAAAAACTGGCTGACAGATTTCAAAAACCAGAGGTCAGTGGGGAATCATCATCAAACAGAGGTGTATCTAGTGGAGTTCTGCAGGGATCACTTCTAGGCCTGATGCTATTTGACATTTTCATCAGTGTTATGGAAGTAAATATAAAATCACTGCTGATAAAATCTGCAGATGACACAGGTTGGCAGAGTGGTAAATAATGATGAGACCAGGACAGACAGACAGAGCGATATGGATCACTTGATAACCTGGGCCCACTCAAACAAAATGTGCTTTAATGCAGCAAAATACAAAATTATATCTCTAGGAACAAGGAATACTGGCCATACCGTCAGAGTTGGGGGCTGTATCCTGGAAAGCAAGTGATTCTGAAAAGGATTTAAGAGTCACTGCGGAGAAGCAAGTCAACATGAGCTCCCAGTGCAAAGCTGTGGCTACCAAGGCTAATGCAATCCTGGGATTTATAAACATGGGAACAGTGAGTAGGAGCAAACAGGTGATTGTACCCTTGTATATGACATTGGTAAGATAGATACTAGAATACTGTACTGAGTTCTGGGTTCTAAAAAGGGTGTTGAAAAATTGGGGATGGTGCAGAAAAGAGTGACAAAAAATATTTAAAGGCTGGAGAAAATGCCTTACAGTGAGAGATTTAAAGAGTTGAATCTGTTTCTTTTACCAAAAAGATGACTGAGAGGTAACTTGATTATACTATATAAATACTGTCATGGGGGGAAATACCTGGTCCTAAAGGGCTCTTTAATCCAGCAGAGAATGGCATAACAAGAGCTAAAGGCTGGAATCTGATTCCAGACCATTTCAAATTAGAAATTAGGCACAAATTTTTAACAGTGAGGGTGATTAACCTTTGGAACAAGTAACCAAGGGAAATGTGGATTCTCCATATTGTGATGTCTTCAACTCAAGCCTAGATGCCTTTCTGAAAGATGTGTGAAATGCAATGGCCTGTGTCACACTAGGTCAGACTACATGATCTAATGGTCCCCTCTGACATCAAACTCCTAGAAACTATGATCTTACAGCATCAGAGCTCAGCATAAATCCAGCTTTTTCCAGCTGAAAAAATCCCATTATTTAAAAGTGCTTGTGAAATGAATCACCTTTACACTTGAGTCTATCTTGCATGTATAAATTAGAGCTGAAATTAACACCAATTTAGTACCCACTGAAAACCTGTAGGATTTGGAGAATGATGAGGGAGGAGAGGGAATCCTAGCTCCACTGAAATCAATAGGAGGGACTTCTAGGCACTACTGCAAATGAAGAAATAATAATCTTTCACTTTAAGGTCTAGATCAGTGATGGGCAACCTGCTGCCTGTGGGCCACACGTGGCCCGTCAGGGTAATCTGCTGGCAGGCCGCAAGACATTTTGCTGACATTGACCGTCCGCAGGCAGTGGCTCCCACTGGCCGCAATTTGCCATTCCTGCCAATGGGAGCTGCGGGAAGCAGCGGCCAGCACGTCCCTGTGGCCCACGCTGCTTCCCGCAACTCCCATTGCCTGGGAATGGTGAAATGCAGCAACTGGGAGCTGCAGGCGGCTGTGCCTGCAGACGGTCAACATCAGCAAAATGTCTCACGGCCCGCCAGCGGATTACCCTGACGGCCCACCTGCGGCAGGTTGCCCACCACTGGTCTAGATCCTCATCAGCTGTTGCTCATCAGCTGTAGATCAGCATAGCCCCATTGAACTGAATGGAGCTACACCAATTTATACCAGCTGAGGATATGGTTCTTTGTCTCTGTCACACTGTCTGAAGTGGCTCATGAACATGGGGGCCAATCTCAGGGTAGACTGCCACAAACCAGGCACAAACACCAAACTGGTTGTATGTTCTATAATTATGTTTCACCAACCATGAAGTGTGAACTCCTCAGGCATTATAACAGCCTTAACAGATAGATGAGAATGCCCAAGGGGACTATCTTGCCATCCAGGGAAACCTGCCTTTGTGATAGATAATCCCTCACACAAAAAACCCCAACAATATTCAGGTTACTCCCAGTTCTAAAGGATCGGTCACTTATCCCAGGTCAATTGAACCTTAGATCTCTCACGAAAGACAATGCTTATAGCCGATCCTGTAATAAACAAACTAGAGGCTTATTAACTAGGAAAAAGAAATGAGAGTTATTTACAAGGTTAAAGCAGGTAAACATACACACGCAAGTGAGTTACAATCTTAGGTTCCAAAAAGCAATAGAAGCTGTTGTAATGTGCAAGCTCTATATGTCCTTTATGGGTAAGCCAAGCTAAGGAGTTTGGGGATACCTTGCTTATGTTTAGAAATATTGTCCTCCCCAAATTCCGGCTTATTATTTTTTTTATAACATGGGATACAGATATTATAATGTGCTGCTCTAGCCCTAGGAACATGGTGCACTGTGGGAAAATTCTACTGCCCACCCTGCACATTACAGGAAGTTTGAACTGCCCTCAAACACAGCCTGCCGAGCAGTCATTTGGTCTGTACACTCCCAGCTACCAAAGCTAGTAACTGGAAGAGGCACTTTTTTATGAACTTCTCTTGCTCACACTTTCACTCCTGTGTCAGGAAACTGGCAGAGCATCTGCCAGGCACTGGTGGACATTTAGGTAGTGTTTTCTGTCCCACCAAACACGCCTGATGGATTTCCTGATGGATCTGCAGGAGGAGGAAGCAAAGGAAGAGAAGTACCCTGGCATGGCAGATTCTCACTGGCAGAGGCTGCTCAGTATAATCTGCATAACTACTGATTCCCCCTACATAGACTGCCACTTCTGGTGCAAGGCCACAAGCACAGACTGGTGGGACCATATCATCATGCAGACCCGGAATGAGCAACAGTGGGTCCCAAACTTTTGCATGAACAAAGCAACATTTCTGAAGTTTTGTGAGCAGCTTGCCCTGACCCTCCAGAGTTAAGAAACACAACCAAGTCAGTCCAGAAGCTGGTTGCTCTGACTGTCTGGAGGCTGGCTATCCCAGACTTCTACAGGTCCATTGCCAACCAGTTTGGAGTTGGAAAGTCAACTGTGGGTAAAGTGGTTGGGGAGGTCACCAAGGCAATTAGGTGTGTGGTTTACCCCAAGGTGGTAGGCATTAAAGATATCCCAGAGGTAATTGCTGGCTTGAGAGAATGGGGTTTCCTAACTGTGGCAGTGCCATTGATGGGACTCATGCAGTCATAGTTTGCCCTCCTCAAGAAGCACATGAGTACATAAACTGCACAGAGTGCTACTCCATTGTTTTGCAGGCACTAGTGAACCACAGAGGCAGATTTATGAATGTCAGCGTGTTGGCTGTACAGGAAAAGTTCACGATGCCAAAGGTTTTTTTGCTGCTTGGGAGTCTACATTCATGGACAAGCCAGGACACTATTCCCACCAAATGACATTGACATAAATGGTATTACTGTCCCTACTGTTATTCTTGGGGACCCCATGTACATTTTTTTGCCTTAGCTTATGAAACAGTACCCTGATTTTAGAGGCCCTGGCAAAAATTACACTCTCAGCACATGTAGGATGGCTGTTGAATGTGCTTTTGGCAGATTAAATTCACGCTCAAGATGTTTACAAACCCATTTGGATGCCACTGTAATAAATGCTGTACACATTACGTGGCTTGCTGAGCTCTTCACAACCTTTACAAAGCCCAAGGGGAGCCATTTCCCTATGGATGGATCTATGACAGCGAGGGGAGACTGGATCAGTTTCCTCAGCCAGAAAGTGCAGCTACCACTATGGGAACTGGTTGCACCCGTGCAACAGAAGTCAGGGATGCTTTGTGTGCTCACATTATCGACTTGCATGGTCCAATGGAAGAGGGGAAATAGTTCCTGTGAGAATGTGCTTGTGGGGGGAAACTGTCTCGTTTGGGGGGTGCAGTGCTTGGGAGGGGCATGGTCTTGACTGACATGATGAAAAATGAATTTGTTTGTAGTTGGAAGAGGGAGAGGCGGGGCAGCACAATGGTTGTACAGATAGAATTTATTGAAAATTGAATTGTTGTCCCTACATAACTAGAGGAATACTGTTTACTTTGTGATGCTTAAAGTTAAAAAAACTAGTAAGGAGTAATTATTATCTCAAGTGATTGTATGATGTGATGTACTGACAGCAATAAACTGTGTTGAAAACATAATATGCTTTATGTGTAAACAGGTCTTAAAACAGTAAACCACCCACACAGTCTTGGGCAGGCCAGCTGCCATTACAAAACCACACACCCCAAAAGAAAGAGCAGGAAATAGTACCCAACACAATCCCCCTATTGCTGCATGTCCCCTAACCCCAAGTTCTCCCTTCCCTTCTTTACATGTTTAGCCCTCACTTTGCAGTAGGGGAGAGGGATGGAGGTTTCTACTGGAGAGGGGTGGAAGAAGGAAGACTGCACAGTGTTTAGTTGCCCTGCCCAGCCACTCATGAGTCCTGAACACGTGGGCTGTCCTGACATGACATGGAGTTATTCTAGCTACTGCTGGGCTGATGTTGCTGGGTCATCATGCCATGATATGGGAGAGGTAGCAGGGGCCAGTGCTCTTGCAGTGATTATAGACAGGAGTTGCTGGAAAAGTTCTCTCCTTTTAGCTCTGTCCTCCTCCCTTAGCTACCATTCCCGTTCCAGGAACTGCTTTGCAAGTGCTAGCTCCCTTGCTGAAATACTCTCCTACACCTGGGCAGCAAGCCACAGCCTCTCCACCCACCAGTCAGCATGCCATTGTTCCAGTCTCTGGTACTGGACCTGCTGGTCTGCCCTCTCAAGAACATTGACCATAACTTCATCCTGGAAACTCTTCCTTTTGGAACAGTCCATGATGGTACATTGAGCCAGAGGGCGAGTGCCTGAAGAACAGCAGGCAGTGTGAGGGTCCTCCACATAGCTACTTAATAAACAATGACCCTCTGTTTCTTATCCTATTTCAGAACCTCAACCTATACTACCTACTGTTCTTCAGGATGGGGACTATATGGGGGGGAGAGGCGTGTGGGTGTGTATAGTAACCTCATTGTAAAAAGGCTTTTTTCTGTCATTTCAGGCCTTTTATATTTTGGAAGACACAGTTCTTATGGTGCCCTAGTGGCAGAGAGGTGTTATTCCAAGCTGCTGGATGGAAATCTGCAGTATACACAGCAGAAGTATTCAAATGAATAGTGACGAAACAGCACGTTTGTGAGTGGAGTGCACTAGTCAGCGATCCGGAGGGAGGGAAGGGCTGTAAAATAGTTTTCACACTCTTCCCTGCAAAGTATCCAGAGTTCCTGCTTCAGGAAATGTTTGCAGCTATCAGCAGTCAGGATTGGGTCAGAATCCATGAGGGAACAACATGATGCTGCGTTAGTTTACACATGGCTCTCCCTATTACTGCTGCATGCAACACTCTGAAATCTGCAACTTTACTCCACTCCTGGATGGATTACCTCTAGCTGAAATGGACTAGATTTGGAAATGTAGAACACCATTTCCCAAACAAACATGCTCAGTTCACTCTTTACAGGCAACTGCATAGACCCAGGAGGAGTGATTGCAGAGTGGCAAATTTCTACGTACTGCAAGGAAAACAAAAACAACTGTGGCAAAACTCTGTCACTTAACAGTTTAAATAACCTTTACAGCTGTGTATGAAAGTCGCAAATTTGAAATTCCAAGTCGCAATTTTGAACAATACCTGGGGGCAGGAGAGGACACTTAGACGCTGTGATACAATCTGCCATTAATGGCCAATTGCTGGTAGCCAAGACTACCATTTTTGCATTGTTTCTTAAAGCTGAAATCCCTTCCATTACTGTAATAATAAACTTTTAATTTGAATCATGCGCTTACTGGGCTCTAGGGCACCTTCTGTCTCCACCGGGTTCTCTGCAGGCTCAGCAGCAGGCTGTTCTTTGGGGGTGGGGGTTCCAAACAACTCTTCTGAGCAGGGACCAAGAATCTACTGTTTATGCTGCTCTGGGACTGGTTACATTAAAAGAGTCGCTTCCTGATCCTGTGGGAGCCTGCTGCTGGCTGCAATCAGTCCCCAGGCTGGATTCAGGGGCCAGCAGTGTTCAATCATGACTCACCAGGTCATCATGAAGCATGGCTGACTCTGTGCTGGGCACAGTGCCCAGGACCTAGGTAAAGTCATCATAAAATGGGCAGGCTGTTGGTGAGTTGCAATTCTTAACCCAAGTCTTCACGTATTTGCTCTTCAGCCGGTTACTTTGCTCCCTGCACTGATCACCTGCCCAGAAAATCTTCAGAGCTGCCATCTTTTTAGCTCTTTGCTGGTATGTGTGGTCATTGCTGGTGCTTTTGCTGAAGTCCACAATTTTACTGGCCTCACACCACAGATTCACCAAATCCGGCTGTGCTTGCCTGATCAGGAAGCACCTCACTTCGCAAAAGGCTTGATAGGATCAGTCTCCATTGCAAACCCTGGAGGCTCTCTGATAGTGTGCTTGCAGATTGGTGATCAGAAGACAATGGGTTAAGGCTAACCTGAGCTTCTGCTGTCCACAAAGTGGTGGTGGCTTCCGTCTGAAATAGAGTGCATTGCAGACTGTTGGCATAGAGAGGATTAAGGAAGTTGCCTCAAGGAATTCTGGGATACAATTGGCTGACTCCCAGGACTCAAGTCAAGCTGGGGCCATGACTACACTGCAAAGCAATAAGAATCAGACCCTTGGTTTGGTTCCACCTTCACCTGAGCTCAGACCCTCCAGCCCTGCAGGTCCTGGAACCTTGGGTTCAAGCCATGGGTTAGCATACTTGCAGAATGGACACAAGGGGGGTTTGCCATGAGCTCAGCTCAAGCTCAAGCTTATATTGCAGTGTAGACATACTCAGAGTCTCCTTCATGTACTCCAGATTCTGGGCCTGATTCTCTTTGTCTTGCATAGTGTCACAACTTATAGCATTTCAAAGTGTGTATAAAATGCCACCAAATCAATCTAATAGCATTTTACACCCTTTTTTTGTATGTATGAAAGGTGACACAAACGGCAAGGCAGTGGAAAATCAGGCCTCTAATTTAATTTTAGCACCCAGGAATCAAGTGAAATATATTATAGTAATAAAAATATTTGGTAAAATAATTTGATATCCTGGCTTGTACCTGCACATACCAAACCCAATGAATTAAAGGTATTCATAAGGTAGATTCCCTTGCTCTAATATGCAATATAAAACACAATCCTCTGTCTCTCTGTCCAGTTAAGATTCCCATTGACTTTAGTGGGAGTTTTGCATATGAAAGGACTGTAAGATTGGGTCTATAAACATGTGTCAGCTGGTTAATCTATCATCTGTTTTTCCAATCATTGACACCTTGAAGCCTGCCAAAACTTAAACCTATTACATAAATTACAGCAACACCCGCTAATGCTATTACATTTAAGGGATTGTCATTTTCATTATAAATTGTTATTTTAAAGTTTTAGGTTGCAGATTAAACTTGGCATAAAAGCCTTCAACCTGGAAACAATTTTTATTTTGAAAATTTTCAAAGGGATGTATTTGGCTCCTTTTAAGTTACAGGAATGCAAGAAAGAAGTTTGTCAAGATTTTGTTGTTACTGTTCTCATATAACTGGTATGTGAATGGAAATATCTTTTTAAAATATATCACTATTTTTAAATGGTTTGAGATCCCTAATCATCACATGTGTATATTTATAGATGATATATAAATATCATTAAAGACTGAATCTGGATTCGATCATCCCTAAAGTTCAAAGGTTTTAGGTCAAGGGGTTTGGGCCCATTTCTCCTACTCAGACTGGAGTTCAGGTCCTCAGAGGTTCTCCTGCAACTGTAGACAACCTCATTAATACCTAGAGCCTCAACCCAACAAGGTGGTTAGCTTGGGCAGATCCCTGCACCAACACAGAGTTCCATTAAAGTCAATAATGCTCTGCACAGGCACAGAGGCCCACTTGCACAGAGCATACAGGATTTGGGTCTAAGTCCAGTGCTGTATTATGCACACTTGCTTTAGTGTATCATGCCCACAGAGATGCCACTATAGGACAGGATCTTTGGTATTAGTGTTATCATAACCTATGGCTGGGGATACATATGACCTTAAGGCCATTTGTTTGTATGTTTAGGGACCTTGATTAAGTTTTTGATATTTATTACTACAAAACTCACAGGATACGATCAAACACTGATTCTTTTTTTCATATTTTTGAAGGCTCCTCAAATGGAGAAGACACTTGGAATGTCAATTTTTAGTAATGTTCTCTCTAAACAGATTTTAAACAGCTGAGATACAGCCTGAATTTTAGAGCTGCAGCTAATGGTAGCAGGCTGATCCTCCTTCTGCAGTCCGGGCCTATACTGAAAGAGTGGACAGACACTAGTCAAGCCAAGGGGATGAATGGGCAGGGCAAAGGGGCCACACACCTTCATATTGATAAATTATTGCTAATCTACTAGATTAATTCCCTCCTCCCCCTGCATTGCCCCCACAGTAATTTATGGCATTGCCCTTCCCCAGAAATTGAATAATTAAGTTTGTGTTTTCCCCTTGATTTTTCACTTTTTTCCTCTTTGAGACCTTTTTCCCCTCACTTTTTCTTTAGCTGAATGGAAACCCAGTGAGGTTTGAGTTTGAGCTTAACTTTTCAAGCCACAATACTTGAGTGGCTACAGAGATAAGCAAGATGGGTTTGCCCATTTTTGTTATCAATCAGAGACTGGATCGGCAGAATGCACAGTCTCAGACAGTTTCCCATGAGAAACACTTATGTTTCACATTGACAAAATACCTGATTTCATGAAAAGTTCTATTATTGCTGAATTCCAGATGATGCTGTTTTATCATTTTTCATCCTCGTGGATAAGAAATCCATAATTTTTACATGATTCTGTGGACTCAATAGTATTGCTGTCCTAGAGGAATAGGAAATATATTTCATTGGTGCAGAAATGAGTTCACTGAATGCTGAACATTTCAGGGACATGTTCTTTTGTCACAATAGGCAAGATACAACTAAAACCAGTGTACAGTTAGCAAATATATCAAACCCTCCAAAAACTACCACTATCCCTATCAATATTTTAATATACTTGCAAAATATAATCATGGTAAATAAATTACACTATGAAGGTAAATTCACATGTAGGTTTGATTGGTGTCTGCCTTTTATTTAAAAACCAGGAAGAATATGATGCAACATGCTACAGTTTTTGTGCTACAGCTGACTAGCTTGTATTGAATACTAGCTCTGTTAAGTTAAAAGGATTTCTGGTTTGTTTCAACTTGAAAGTGATTTAATACGAGGCCCACAGAGAAAATCTGTCTCAGTAATCAAATTATAATAAGTAAGGATTAAAAGTATTAAGAAGTTTAAGCAATCTTTTAGCTGCCCTGTGTTCTTGAGGTCATTTGAAGCTGGCTGTGGGAAGAAGTAAAATAAAACAAGAAGAGGAAAAAACCCAAAATATTACAGAAGGGAATCAAAGAGCGGTCTTCAGGATTAGATTATTGTACAAGAAAGGGACTGAAACATTTTCCAGGATCCTTATAATTGATTTTCATTTGGGGAATAGAAGTTTAAAAGCCCTGAGAGTATTTTAATAACAGTCTCTTCTTTTTCTTCCCTAAACTGTAAATCTGGCCGCAGCAATTCTTAAAAGCTAATATTTTTATATAAAGTATTTATTAAATGCTGATTCTATCCCATTGGCTCACATACTAATTAGAAGACCACAGTGTTGCCCAGCTGGAAAGTCTGGAATGGGCACATGGATCTTCTTTTTTAAACCTGTACCCCCTAGTTCAAATTCAGCCCAGGTCAGCAGCAACCAATGCATTAACATCAGACAGCTTTTTGGTGGTGTCCTCAGCTCAAAAAGACCACCATCACAGTTGCACTAACAGGCATACTTGTTGGCCACCTCAGTAAAGAGGCTAAGAGTAAAATGGGCATGGCAAATGATCTACCATCTTAGCCCAAAAGGTAGTCACTCTCTACCTCAAGCTTGATGCTTCAAGACGGGGTTGAGGTGATCCCATCAGGGCACAGCAAATCTTTTCCGGTCAGTGCCCAAGCCAGATCTGTTCTGCAAATAGGAAATATCTGCACCTTTCACAAGAATTATATTCACTTAATATTGCTTTAAATAGTGTGCATATGAATGTCTTGTAAATGCTTTGCATCCAGTCCTTCTGAACCTCTCCTGGAACACCCTCTAGTGACAGGCCACAGCACAGAGTACATCTGCCTCAGTTTCCCCTTCAGTGGTTCCCAGAAATACCCCACAGAGACTCTCCGCACACAAATAGCCCATTATGGAGTTAATTTGTTACAAGAAGTTCCACAACTCTACCAGAATTCAACAGTCCATCAACACCAAGTGCAGCTCCAGCAACCCTCAGCACACTCCAACGCCACTTCATTCTCAGGTTTGGTCCTAGTTCTCAGCCCTCCATCATTCCCCACTCTTCAGCCTTCAGCTTTCTGGGTCTGAGAACAAACAAGGTATCTCCCTCTGCTGCTCTCAACTTTCAACTCCCTCTGCTTTCTGTGGCTGTGACTCTCTGGGCTTGGGAAATTTGTAGGTAACCTCCTTCACCTCCTCCAAAAAAACTGTCTTTAGCTTTCACCAGCCTCATCTGGCTCTACTGCTCAACCAGGGAACTTTCACCACTTGCTACTTCAGGAGTAGTCTCTCCCTGAATTTCTCATCCCAGCTCTACGCCTCTTCTGAACTCTCAGGAATCTGAGTGCTCTGCTCTTTCCCATTTATAATTCCCAGGGACAGCCTCGCCCTCCTCATTACACCAAACTAGGGCACAACTGGACTGGAACAGGAGCACTGGGCCCAATTTGCTTTAATGCACCAGCTACCCTATTACAAAGAGACTGAAGAGAAAGGGATTGGAAAGCAGAGGTTAGCAGTCTTGGATCGGGGTGAGGAGGGGGTTTGATAAGAGAAATCACAAAGCAAGCGGAGAGATGTTCTCTGGAAAGCAACCAGTGCTACCGGGCTGAATAGAGAGTTCCTGAAAGGAGTTGCTTTCAAGGGATGTCAGCTAATAATTTTTCTTGTTTTTTTCTGTGTAACGAAACTGAAACTGCCTTATCTAGTTTATCTTATGAGACATGTACCTCTAGAGATGTTACACTTTTTTGTTATTGTTCTTTTAATTCTTCATCTATGTATTTTGAAAAATCTTATTTCTGTTAAGACTACTAATGTATAGGTAATTTCACACAAATGTTCTCAAACCAGAGAGAACCCTGTAACCTCTAATGTTCCTGATCGATAAAAGGTTCCTGGAACCTACACCACCCCCACTCAGTTTTAGTCAAGGAGCCTGGAAAAATATGTCCCACCCCAGTGAGTTGTGGTGCTACCAGGATATGGCAGGTAAATGCAAGGAGAGCAGCTGACAGACAAAGGAAGAGACAAGAATGCTAGTCACAAAATATTTTCTGAATGAACAAAAAAACATATAGCACTAGAAATACATACCCTATGTGTGTGCATGCGTACACACACACCCCAGCTGGGTAAAGAGGGGCAATTTAAAAAAAAACCAAAACCCTTTGTCAACTGTGCTGTCCCTTTTGTCTCAAAAAGCTTTGAAATGTGAAATTTTTCCAACTAGCTCTAAGACAGACTTTATAAAAGTGATTTTTAAATAAAAATGATACATGTGTTGTCTTATCTTGTAGGGAAATGTGTAAGATTTACCTTCCTACGAAAAAAGGTTCCATTTATGGGACTAAGATATTTGATGGTGTCTCTTTAAATCTATAACACCGACTTATGAAAACAGTGTTGCTTAATGCAAGTCCTATTTGCTGTTTCTCTTTGTCTTTATTTTTAGTGACTGTGATGTTGTATTCCTAGATGAGGAAATGAAGCTCAACACAGGCTGCTGCTATTTACTGACTGACATCCAGATGTGAATGTGTGATCACTCTTTCTATAGGCAAAAAGAGGTTTCCACATGCTGCCTAGATTTGTTTTCTATATATGATTATGTAAGATTTCCTATATCTCATCTAATTTTTTCAGTCCAATCATCAGGTGAAGGTTGGCCTCCTACTGGGAAGTCCTGTGTTGTACAAGAGCCTGATCTATGTCCTTTGAAGTCAATGTGCTTCTTGCAATGAATAACCCTTGTTAAGGATCTGATTATGAACTCCATAATCAGTCACTGAGTAGGGGTCAAGTCCTTAGATGTCAACTGTCAATGAGACACAACCACCAGTCATCGAACGGAGATGTTGGAGCTGGAACAGATATTTAATGAAAACAGGCTGAGGGGGGGAAAAGGTACATCCAGCTGGCCTTACTCACTCAAGTAATCCTATTAATTTCAATAGGACTACCTCAAGCAAGATTGTGGCTCAGCTTGTGCTGGCTACCCCAGTCATCGGAGCAGCAGGGGGGAGAAAGACTGTGCAAGCTGCTACTAGGGCCTTATCTACTCTACCGAGTTTTTCTGACAAAAGTTATGTCGACACTCAAAAAGCGTTATCATAAAAATCAGTATGGCATGTTCACACACACTCCCTCTGTCGGCAGAGCGCGTCCACAGTTGGGGCACTATCATCAACTGTATGAGCAATGCACTGTGGGTACTTATCCCACAGTCCAGCTCAACACCTTATGCTGCTAGGTCCTTTGGGAAGGTGGAGTGGATCATGATGCATCTTGGGACTGGGCTCAAAGTCCCATGATGCATTAGAATCATAGAATCATTGAACTGGAAGGGATCTTGAAAGGTCATCTAGTCCAGTTCCCTGCACTCAAGCCAGTACTAAATGTTATCTAGACCATCCCTGACAGTTGTTTGTTCAACCTGTTCTTAAAAATACCCAATGATGGAGATTCCTCAACCTCCCCGGGCAATTTATTCCAGCTTTTAATCACTCTGACAGTTAGGAATTTTTTCCTAATGTCCACCCTAAACCTCCCTTCCTGCAATTTAAGCCCATTGCTTCTTATCCTACCCTCTGAGGTTAAGAAGAACAATTTTTCTCCCTCCTCCTTGTAACAACCTTTTATGTACTTGAAGACGCTCTCAGTCTTCTCTTCTCCAGACTAAACAAACCCAATTTTTTCAACCTTCCCTCATAGGTCATGTTTTCTAGACCTTTAATCATTTTTGTTGCTCTTCTCTGGACTTTCTCCAATTTGTCCACATCCTTCCTGAAATGTGTTGCCCAGAACTGGACACAATACTCCAGTTGAGGCCTAATCAGCATGGAGTAGAGTGGAAGAATTACTTCTCATGTCTTACTTACAATACTCCTGCTAATACATCCCAGAATGATGTTTGCTTTTTTGCAACAGTGTTACACTGTTGACTTATATTTAGCTTGTGATGACACTCAAATCCCTTTCCACAGTACTCCTTCCTAGGCATTCATTTCTCATTTTGTATTTGTGCAACTCATTGTTCCTTTCTTAGTGGAGTACTTTGCATTTGAATTTCATCCTATTTACTTCAGACCATCTCTCCAGTTTGTCCAAATAATTTTGAATTTTCATCCTATCCTCCAAAGCACTTGCAACCCCTCCCAGCTTGGTATCATCTGCAAAGTTTATAAGTGTACTCTCTATAGCATTATCTAAATCATTAATGAAGATATTGAACAGAACCAGGCCCAGAACTGATCCCTGTGGGACCCCACTCATTGTGGCCTTCCAGCATGACTGTGAACCACTGATAACTATTCTCTGAGAACGATTTTCCAACCAGTTATGCACCCACCTTATAGTAGTTCCATCTAGGTTGTATTGCCCTAGTTTGTTTATGAGAAGGTCATGCAAGATAGTATCAAAAGCCTTACTAAAGTTAAGTTATACCACATCTTCTGCTTCCCCCCATCCACAAGGCTTGTTACCCTGTCACAGAAAGCTATCATGTTGGTTTGACATGATTTGTTCTTGACAAATCCATGCTGACTGTTACTTATCACCTCATTATCTTCTAGGTGTTTGCAAATTGATTTCTTAATTATTGGTCCATTATCTTTTCAGGTACAGAAGTTAAGCTGACTGGTCTGTAATTCCCCAGGTTGTCCTTATTTCCCTTTCTTTAGATGGGCACTGTATTTTCCCTTTTCCAATATTCTGGAATGTCTCCAGTCTTCTATGACTTTTCAAAGATAATTGCTAATGGCTCAGATATCTATCTCCTCAGTCAGCTCCTTGCGTATTCTAGGATGTATTTCATCAGGCCCTGGTGATTTGAAGACATCTAACTTGTCTAAAAAAAGGAGGACTTGTGGCACCTTAGAGACTAACAAATTTATTTGAGCATAAGCTTTTGTGAGCTACAGCTCACTTCATCGGATGCATTCAGTGGATGCATTCAGTTTTTTTTCCACTGAATGCATCCGATGAAGTGAGCTGTAGCTCACAAAAGCTTATGCTCAAATAAATTTGTTAGTCTCTAAGGTGCCACAAGTCCTCCTTTTCTTTTTGCGGATACAGACTAACACGGCTGCTACTCTGAAACCTAACTTGTCTAAGTAATTTTGGACTTGTTCTTTCCCTATTTTAGACTGATCTTACCTCATTTTCATCGGCATTCACTATGTTAGACATCCAATCGCCACCAATCTTCTTGGTGGAAACCGAAACAAAGAAGTCATTAAGCACCTCTGCCATTTTCACATTTTTTGTTATTGTCTTTCCCCTTACATTGAGTAATGGGCCTACTCTGTTCTTGGTCTTCCTCTTGCTTCTAATGTATTTGTAGAATGTTTTCTTGTTACCCTTCATATCCCTAGCTAGTTTGATCTTGTTTTATGCCTTGGCCTTTCTAATTTTGTCCCTACATACTTGTGTTATTTGTTTATATTCATCCTTTGTAATGTGACTGAGTTTCCACTTTTTGTAGGACTCTTTTTTGAGTTTTAGATCATTGAAGATCTCCTGGTTAACAAGGGTTGTCTCTTGCCATACTTCTTATCTTTCCTGCCAGTGGGATAATTTGCTCTTGTGCCCTTAATAATGTCTCTCTGAAAAACTGCCAACTGTCTACAGTTGTTTTCCCCCTTAGACTTGCTTTCCATGGGATTTTACCTACCAACTCCTTGAGTTTGCTAAAGTCTGCCTTCTTGAAATCCATTGTCTTTATTGTGCTGTTCTCCCTCCTACCATTCCTTAGACTCATAAACTCTACCATTTCATGATCACTTTCACCCAAGTTGCCTTCCACTTTCAAATTCTCAACTAGTTCCTCCCTATTTGCCAAAATCAAATCTAGAACAGCCTCTCCCCCTAGTAGCTTTCTCCACCTTCTGAAATAAAAAATGGTCTCCAATACATTCCAAGAACTTGTTGGATAATCTGTGCCCTGCTGTGTTATTTTCCCAACAGATGCCTGGGTAGTTGAAGTCCCCCATCACCACCAAGTCCTGTGCTTTGGATGATTTTGTTAGTTGTTTAAAAAAAAAGCCTCATCCACCTCTCCTTCCTGGTTTGGTGGTCTGCAGTAGACCCCTACCTTGACATCACCCTTGCTTTTTACCCCTTTTTTTTCTTTACCCAGAGACTTTCAACAAGTCTGTCTCTTATTTCTATCTCAACCTCAGTCCAAGTGTGTACATTTTTAATATATAAGGCAACACCTCCTCCCTTTTTTCCCTGCCTGTCCTTCCTGAGCAAGCTGTATCCTTCTATACCAATATTCCAGTCATGCGTCTTGTCCCACCAAGTCTCCGTGATGCCAACTATGTCATAGCTGTGTTTATTTACTAGCATTTTGAGTTCTTCCTGCTTATTCCCCATACTTCTCACATTAGTATACAGACATCTAAGATACTGATTTGATTCCCCCCACCCCACTTCTGTCTTGTCTCTCCCTTATTTCTGCAATAACAGCCCATGTTCCCCCCAGATTCTGACCCTTCTCCCAGGTCTCCATGTTTTTGACTTACCTGTGGGTTTTGGTCACCTGCCCCCGTCGAACCTAGTTTAAAGCCCTCCTCCCTAGGTTAACCAGTCTGTAGCCAAATATGCTCTTCCCCTTCCTTGATATGTGGACCACATCTCTGTTAGAAGTTCTTCTTCCTGGAAGAGCATCTCGTGGTCAAGGAAGCCGAAGCCCTCCTGGCGACACTATTCTCGCAGCCAGGCATTCACCTCTGGGATGCATCTGTCTCTGCCTGGGACCATACCCTTGACTGGAAGGACTGAAGAGAACACCACCTGCGCTCCCAACTCCCTCACCCTTACTCCCAGAGCCCTGTAGTCATTTCTGATCTGCTGAGAGTCATACCTCACAGTTTTCATACTCCGACAGTATCATTAGTGCCTAGATGGATGAAGAGCATGGGGTAGCAGTAAGAGGACCGATGATCCTCGACAATCCCTCCATAACATCTCGGATATGGGTCCCTGGCAGGCAGCATACCTCTTTGGATGCCATGTCAGAGTGACAGAAGGGTGCCTCTACCCCCCTCAGAAGACAGTCTCCAACCACCACTATTCTACGTATTCTCCTAGGAGTGGTGGGCTGTGATTCTCCCAGCCTTGGGGGTACATGCCTTCTCCTCTTCAACCTTTGGGGGTGATTCCTCATCACTCGTTGCCAAGGCAATATAATGGTTCTCCATCACCATGGTGGGTGGGTTGGGAGTAGGGGTGGAGCCCTGCCTGCTGCCAAAAGTAACCCCCCGCCCATGGCATGACAGCAGTCCTCTCTAGCTAGATAGCATCCTCAGCCTTGGAAGTCTCCATATGAATACTCTCAAGGAATTCCTCGTGGGCACGGATGCTCCTCAGCCTAGCCACTCCTCCTGTAGCTCTCCCACCTGCTTCCTGAGAGATTCCACCAGCAAGCAACTCTCACACTGGATGGTCCCCCCAGCCTGGCTTTCTGAGAGTGGGAAATGCAGGCCACAGTCTCTGCAAATCCACACCAGGATCTGGGTAGAGGCATCCATGGTTAGGTTCCTTGTCTGGATACAGGTGCGGGTGGAGGAGATAGGAGCAGTGTTGGCACTGACGATGCTGCCCTTCCTAACCATAGCAATTTTATTTACTTCTCCCTCCCCCAAACTCCCCTGTTCTCTAGCTCACCTTGGTCGCTTAGCCGGTTTTTAAGGCCTTCGCTCCTAGGTCAGCCCTACCCCCTTGTTTATCATACGTGGGGAGGGTGATCACAAGGTTGATTAAGAATGATCAAGGGAACAAAGGCTCAAACGGTCCTCAAACACAGAATCCCAATTGACCCAATTAACCCTGAAACTTAAATAACCTGAAAGAAAAAGAAAAACACGAACAGCCAAACAAACTCATTGTTTGTTGTCCCAGCATTCCATGGGCTTCTGGTTTTCTTTAGCAAAATTTTTCAGCGGCCCTTGTTTACTGTTCACCCCGTCATCTCTCTGTGAAGGGATGGATCCCACACTGCTCTCCTATACTCTGATAACTGTCATGAAAGCATCGTGGATGGCAGTACAGTTAATCACAAAGTTCCTAACTGAAAAAGTCCCCAGTCACTTGACATGCGGTGTGATATGGAGAGAAGCAACTTTAGATTGCTTTTGTCATTCACGGTGTGACATCACATTCCATATTCCTTATGAAAATATGCTTATATGTCCATATGCCTTATGAAAATATGCTTATAATATAAATATTACATAACTGAGATGTACTTTATGCAACATGGCTCATGTGAGATATCATTGGAACAGTTATGATTTACTGAATGTGATTATCCAATTTGCATGCCTGTATCATTTCTGTATGTGAAGTTAGGAATATTAACTATGTATCTGTATTTCAAATGTGTTACTTTGGGTGTCAACCCCAACCAGCCCTTCAGGTACAACAATGGAAAAGCCAGATGGGGCTAATGGGCCATTAGCAGAAACAATGGACTTTGAAAGATCTGAGGTTTCTTATGGATGCTGGAGACAGCCTCCATGCAATGGCTGCCAGAGTCATGCAGAGACATGGGTTCGAGTCACCTGGGACGGGATGCCCCTCTTCCCCTTTTGGAATGTCAGTGGTTTTCCGCTAGAAGACAAAGGGTTCCCGCCTTACACAAGTGCTATATAAGGCAGAAGAGAGGACCTGCTGAGACTGGCTAGACACCTCTGGAGTGGTGAACAGTTCCTGCCTGCCTGCCCCACTGGGCGACACTGTGGGAGCTCCACATCATCTAGCGCTACTTCTTAAACAACGACTTCATCCTCTGGGTTAGGTCCTCTTTCTGCCACTTCCAGGCCTGCCGAAGTATCCCTGGGGCTCTTGGTGGTGGAGGTGGAGTCACACCGAGGATAGCGCCCAGCTCCATGTAGATCTGGCAAATCTTAGGTGCAGCAGTGGAGTGATAGTTTGCCTCCCTTGCCTGTTGGTTCATCTGCCTCAGCTCCTTTATCTTTGCTCTGCACGGCAGCATGTCCCAATCACAGCCCTTTTCGCACAAACCTCGAGAAATCTGCCCATAAGTATCAAAATTCCTTCAGCTCAGCACCACTGGGACTGCACAGCCTCCGATCCCCATATGCTGAGCAGCTCTGAGAAGCTCCAGCAGCTCTGCAGTGGTCCAAGCAGGAGAGCGTTTGCTGTGATAAGCCGTCAAGGTCACCTGGGAAGACACAATGAGATCTCTCCACGCCGAGCCAACAGGGAAATGGAATTTCAAAGTTTTCTGGGGCTTCTAAGGAGGAGGAGCAGATGGTTGTTTACCTGGCTGCAGAGCAGTGGAGTTCAAACTGCTGACCAGAGCAGTCAGGATGGGCATTGTGGGACACCTCCTGGAGGCCAATTATAGGGGTAAAATTAAGCATGGTGTCTACGCTAACACTTTGTCGACAAAAATTTTGCTCAAAAAGCCTTATGTCTCGTCAGGGTGGTTTTATTTTGTTGCCAAAACAGGGCATTTTGCCACCAAAAGTCACATTGCAATGTGTACAAATTCACTGTCTTGTTGACAAAAGCTGCCTTTTGGTGACAAAAGTCTGTAGTGTAGACAAAGCCTAGATCTTCGTCCTTATGCTAGGGTTGCCAACTTTCTAATCACACAAAACCAACACTCATACCCCACCCCTTTCCCCAGGCCTTGTCCCAACCCCACCCCTTCTCAGAGGCCCCACCCCATCACTTGCTCTCCCCACCCTCACTCACTTTCACCAGGCTGGGACAGGAGTTTGGGGTTTGGGTGGGGTGCAGGCTCCAGGAGGGAGTTTGGGTGCTGGAGGGGACTCCAGGCTGGGACAGGGGTGTGGGAAGGAGTGAGAGGTCCCGGAGGTGCTTACTGTGGCTCCCAGGAAGTGGCGGCCAAGATCCTGCGGCATCTAGGCACATGAGCAGCCAGGGAGGCTCCACGTACTACCCTTGCACCCACAGGCGCTGGCCCCACAGCTTCCATTGGTCACTGTTCCCAGTCAATGGGAGCTGCAGAGCCAGCCCTCAGGGCAGGGGCAGCACATGTAGCCTCCCTGGCCACCCGTGCACCTAGGTCAAAAACTGGATGCCTGGCAACCCTACCTTATACAAATAGGTGGGAGTTGGCAGGATCAGGGAGGGAGGGAAGGAAGTCAGGAGCAGCCCTAGCCCTTTTGCCAACACAGGACAGAAAAATGTTTCAGTGCCCCCTCACCCCACGCAGCTGAGAAAAATCACAGCCATTTATTTAGATGATAAATAGGCCAATCAGCAGAGTGACACAGCAATATGGTGCCCTCTGGAATTGGCAGCCAGGGCAGCCACCAGGCCTGCATATCTCTACAACCAGCTCCGGGGAACACAGCGGCCCCCACAGGAAGTTCACTGCTCTTGGAGTCACAATCTGCCTTCCAGTCAGCAACAGGGGTAGCACAACAACATGATGCTACCCTTTTCTTGGGCTTGGTAGCAAAGCCATTGTAAGAATCTGGCCCTTTGTTAAGATGTATACATTAAAAACCACAGCTAAGTGTCCCCACAGCCAATTTGCCCCCATTTGCCTTGTGTTTTCAGTCATAATGACAATACTCAATACATGTCAGCTAATTGTGAGATATTGAATTCTCTTCTCTTAATCACTTTCTCTATGAAAGTCATTTTAAGTCAACTTCTCTCAGAGAAGTTCTACCCTGGCATATAGTTGTGACATGCAGCAATACATTAAGATTAGAACAATCTGAAGAGATTTTTAAAAAGTTATAAATGCTTTTTCAGAGCCAGCGGTTGTCATGGTAACCACTTGTACTGCTTTTTTTTTCTTGGAAACACTGAGTAAACACTTATTAGAATGGGCCTCAGTGATACAGTAAATACATAAATTTATTGCTATTTGCAGACAGAGCTGGGTGAAGAAATCCAGGAGACGCACTATATTTCAGAATTTGTTTTTCTGCTCAAACTGAGGCTCCAGTGTACAAAGTCATTCAAGCAACCAAAGAGCCAGAAATGCATGTTTATTGTCTGTTTATAAGCCCATCAAATGAGGCCTTGGACAGCAGCAAAGTTGGTGTCCAACCAACTTCAGGTGGGTCAAACTCAAAGAATGGATAGTGTTGATAGAACACATTAGATTGCATGATGTACAGCTGGTATGAAAAAAAATATTTAAAGATTAGTTGTAGACTAGTCTTTTTTTCTTTACCAATCAGTTTTTTTATTTTGCAGATAAGCTTCATGAGTTAAAATATAGTACCCAGGGGAAAGAATAAGGCATAATAAAAGCTGTGCTTCCCTTCAGGCTTAAAACCAGCATCCCATTAAACAAGCAATATATGTAAGGTAATATTAAAGTTTATACAGAAAACATTCCAAGTCAATTGATTTTGGTTGCTAGCTCATACACTTAAAATGCCCTGGAAGACACATAAGGCCTGATATTTCAACAGGGTAGGTACCTAGGGTGACAAAAAATGCATGTGCATTTACAGACTTAATTTGTGAAAGGTTTACACTGAGCATCTGTGCAAATAGGGTACTTGTGAACATGTGGAAGCATGGTAATTTTTAAATCATTTTAATCGTAATCCCAATTTTAGTTAGCTTGGTTATTGTTTGCTGTTTTTGATAAAGGCTATTGTTTTAAGACAAATAAATAAACCCCTTTCTAAACAGGAAGATTATATTCAGCACTAATTCAGTTACAGCATGTACTTGATCTAGAACACAAAGTACAGGAGTGTTCTTTCATCTCCTAAAAGGTACATATAAAATGCGTCTAGCCAGACACAATTAGGTCTGAAAAATTGAAAGATTTTAGCCAGAATTCAGAGAATAAAATGTAACCATAGATTTATATAATTAAATGTTACATAAGATGCAAAAGTCCACGAGAGACATTCCTTTTAAAACAGATGATTGGTTTTGTTAAAAAAAAATGACCCACTAAACTGTTAGGTAAATTTGAGACCTGGAAACAATAGAATCATAGCCATGTAGGGGGCCTTAGCCTGTGAGATACTGTGCAGCTCCTCTGTTGTACTTAAAACCCTCAATCCCCTCCTTGACTTCAGTGGGAGTTGAGGGTGCTGAGCACTTCCCTGAAACCAGCTCTAACTGCTGATCTCTTGGTTCTCACATTTTCCAGAGCTATGACTTGGCAAGCTCAGCTTTGGCAAGCCTTACCTTGGTATCAAGCAAATTCACTTTCCAAACGTGTTGGATAGTCCCTGCCATAATTCTCGTTGTGCTGAAATCCAAATGCGAATTTCTTGGAACACATTCGGGGACATGCAGTCAACAGATTTGTGAAACGCATACCAGTGCTTTGCCTCACTTTTTCAAGCATTTTCCTATCTTGGACTAAAATCTGTTAAAGTCCATTTCAGAGGGATTCAGAGAGAAAACACTGCAACCCAGACGACTGCATCAGCAACTGATTCCAAAGAAACTCTGTCCCTAATGTAAACTCAAATGAGAATGGAGAGCCTGTCATTGAATAATCTAGTATACAGTGTGCATTCATTAAAATAGAATTGAGGTTAAGGATGGGCTAATTGATTTAGTATCAGAACAGATCATAAGAAGCCAAAACTTTACCTCAAACTTGAATTCCAGCACAGTGCTTTTTGGCATTTGGAAAAAGTCAGTCACCCTCTTTATTTCTAATTGTTTTTCATTTTTCAAGTTCCTGAGCATTGCTAGGAACAGCTGTGTCCAGGAACAATTACCAAATTACTGAAACAGAAGTAGCTCTTATGGTATGCAATTTCCAGGCTGTCTAGAAATAGGAGACCAAAATTAATGAGACATTTACCTGAATGAAGACAGCAGGATTTAGTCCACAATCTACTGAGGATCCCATACAAAATACTGTTCTTGTGAACTTTCCAAATCAAGTGTGCAGAATAAAATGGTTCAAAAGAGATTGAGCTAAGCCAAACCATTTAAATCAATGGAGCAATGCCATTTTACACTCCTTGAGGATCTGGCTATTGACCTGTAGCCTTTATTAGCTGAGTTATGGGGCCAAATTTTTACCTCAGACACAGAAGTTCAACGCCATCTGTGTATATGTATGAGAGAAAAATTTGGCCCAGCATCTAACAAAGAAAACAGAGACAACTCTAATAAGAGATTTATAAAAATATAGGCCTAGTTCTGAACTCACAACAGTGTAAATCAGGAATAAATCCAGTGATGTCAATAGTTACCACTGGTGTAAAACTGTCATAAGTGAAATCAGAATGAGGTCTATAACAGATATCATTATAAATACTGCAGAGTATTGCAGCTATACAAATTGATTTACTCCTCCCCCCCCCCACACGCACAATAGCTCTTCTATCTGTTTTTCCTTGGACAGAGATGAGAGACAGCCATTTCAATATATAAATTTGGGTGGGTCTTGCCTTTGTTGCCCTCTCCTGAATACCCAGTTCAAAAGCTTGTGTCCAAGCAACCTTCCCTCCAAGAGCCAAGGAGGGATGGACATGGCTGTTTCCAAAAACCATCAGCTCTGACCCACTCAGCCACAGGAGTTATTGCAGGTAACACCAGACATCTCCTACCTCTTCTGGGGGCTGGAAACACTCCATTGTAACCAATCTGTGTTCATCAATAGCCACATTTTTCCAACAGCACAAATAGGAAACTGGTGACTAGAATTCCAGGACTGAATTCCTAACTCTGTCACCAATTCATGACATGCACTTTGGCAACTCATTTAATGGGACAAATTGTGAAGAAGAGCGAGCTCCTACTAAAATCAGTGGGAACTGCAGGCACTCAGCACCTCTGAAAATTGGGCTTCATTTATTCCATTCCCTGAATATTGATTTAGGCACCTACATTTGAAAATTGTGGCCTTGATTCCTAGTACAACGAATACCTTCAGTATCATCAAAGAAAGCTCTCATTCTAGCATAGTTTTATATTCAGTGTAGCCTCCCTCTTCCAGAGCAATCTGCTTTTCAAAGCTGAACAATCAGCAGAAATAAGCTGCTTCTCTGCAACATGAAATACAATACAAACATGTCTGGAGAAAAGCCAGAATATTTTCTGGTTTTTCATGCTGTGCAAATATGGTTACCCAGTTCTGCTAGGGGGAAGTTTCCTTTCATTCTTGGTTTGTGACACAGCCTTTACTTTTTTTAGCCCACGAAAGCTTCTGCCCAAATAAATTTGTTAGTCTCTAAGGTGCCACAAGTACTCCTCGTTTTTTTGCTGATATAGACTAACACAGTTACCACTCTGAAACCTTTACTTACTGTTCACACTTTTTAATAGCTTTCAAAGCAAAAAGAGAAAAAGCTTGGGTTGAACTTGATCCTGCATCAGGGTCCGCTAAGAGGGAGTCCCACTAATGTCAATGGGATTCCAGATGGGCACAGGAGTCTGAGTGCTGAAATCCTGTTAAAGGCTCGGGGCCATAGAAATATAGGATAGTCAATAGAGTGCATGTGTTGTAAATAGATGTTGATCAACTTTTAAAAAAATGTAGCTTAAGTAAAATATCCTGAGTTAATTCTTCATTCTTGGGGAAATAGGGCAGGAGGCATTCTGGTAGGGGAGGGAACAGTTCACATTTGTAACCTCCTTGGTCAACTGAGGATTGGTGTTGATGAGTTCCAATCCCTTTCTTCACGGGTTGGACTGCTGCATTGCAGCTGCTCTCTCCTTTCAATACACCCACTTCTCTGACTGTCTTCAGCCTTAGTGGCACTACGGGACAGTTGCCTCTCAAGACCACACTGCATCCAAGCTGTTTCTTTCCATCCCATTCTCCTATCCCGAGATTTAGGTGCACTGCAAATTGCATGTTGGATGGGAATGCCACAGTGCCACTGAATTTTAAAGCAGAAAGAAAAATGGCACAAGTTGGTGTGGGTCCTGCTGCTTTGAACTATGGGAATACAAGAAGATTCTACACTGGAAATGGAAAGCGGGCTACTCCAAAGACAGTCCACCAACCCCAAAAAGAGCAACGTGGCAGGTTGAAAGGAGTTGAACTGTGCTGGGAGGAAAGGATCAATAGGGAAGGGAGAAAGCTGGGCACAGCAGACTGCTCCCAAAGGCTTGTATAACTATCTGAACTAATCTTCTGAAGTTTTTGAGGTTTATACCTCCTGAATTCCCATTAGGGTTGCCAATTTTGGATGGACGTATTCCTGGAGGTTTTATGACTTGACATAATCTTTAATTAAAGTTTAATCTTTAAATTCCTGGAGACTCTAGAACAATCCTGGAGGGTTGGCAACCCTAATTCCCATTATCCACAGCTGAGTACAGCAGTGACCATGTGGCCTTTGACAGTCAAGGAATAAGTACAGCATGAGTCTGGGCACTGTGCTACTTTACGTATACAGTACCATCATAATAAAAATACCTATTAGTTTTCATCTGTAGTTCATAAAGCCTTCCCAAAGGAGGGGCAGTGTCCTCATCTGCATTTTTACAGATGAAGAAACTGAGCTTGAGAAACTTGGCCAGGGTCATACAACAATAAGTCAGCAGCAGAACCTGGAAAAAGAGCCCAGCTGGTCTAACCCCTAGTTCTGTGCCCACAGTACTAGACCATGGTACAATTATTTTAAAAGTGGTTCCCATTCCCAGGGTACAATGGGCCAGATTCTTTGCTGTCACCCAGATCCATTCAGCACAGTAAAGAATAAATAAGTCATCTGGGATCTGGTTACAGCTCCCTGATTCTCTGCCAGCCTTGGCTCCAGCCCCAATATAGGTTAGAGCAGCTCCAGGTTGTTCTAACCTACACCAGCTGCCAGTGGTCTCAAAGAACTGGAGCACAATAGCAGTCCAGTCATGCCCCATTTCGCCTCTGGAACTGGTAGGAAGGTGGCATAGGATCTCACTATGCCAGTTTTGTGTCTGATGTGAACTCCCCCATGCTGAGGGAAATTTCACTTGGCCAGACACACAGAAGCACGAAGGGGCCAGAACAGGGAATAGAGTCTGTCCCAATTTGTTTTCGGCATATCATTCTTGTTAACTCATTATTCAAGAAAATCTCATCTTTTTTAAAGATTCCCCGCTGCAGTGTCATGCTGTGGCAATCCCACAATGTTATGTTATGCTGTGTGATATAACTCAGTGTCACTCACACATCCCAAAGTGAGAGGTCACATCAAGGAGAGTGTCAGCCAAGAAATCTGACAAGAAACAGCTTTCCTTGTGCTAATGGAGCCAAGATTTACAGAAAAGGCTGTTGCTGAAGACTAAAAAGATAGCAACCTCACCAGTGATAACCAATTATTACACAATAACTGCCATGGTTACAGAAAATCCTTCTCAGAAGAATACATGACAGAAGAACAGTTATTTGAAGAGGTATATTTTCTGTAAATCAAAATACAACTCTATAGAAGATACAGTGAAGCTCTTTCACATTAGTAGTACCCCTAGATAAAGGAACACACTTGTTAGAATAATAAATGTCCAGTGAAAAAAAGAAAGAAAAAACCCTCTCTCCGTTATGTGTAAATAGATGAATATTAGAAATACAGGGCCAACTGAAGTCAATGGAGTTATGCTAGCAAGAATTCAGGTTCTCATTTTTATTCAGAGGACAATTACTGTGGAGGTTTCTGGGATTCATAGATACTAAGGTCAGAAGGGACCATTCTGATCATCTTGTCTGACCTCCTGCACAACACAGGCCACAGAATCTCACCCATCCACTCCTGCAAAAAACCTCACCTATGTCTGAGCTATTGAAGTCCTCAAATCATGGTTTAAAGTCTTCAAGGAGCAGAGAATCCTCCCTCAAGTGACCCATGCTCCATGCTACAGAGGAAGGCGAAAAACCTCCAGGGCCTCTTCCAATCTGCCCTGGAGGAAAATTCCTTCCCGACCCCAAATATGGTGATCAGCTAAACCCTGAGCATATGGGCAAGAATCACCAGCCAGATACTACAGAAAATTCTTTCCTGGGTAACTCAGATCCCACCCATCTAATATCCCATCACAGGCTATTAGGCCTACTTACCATGAATATTTAAAGATCAATTAATTACCAAAATCACGTTATCCCATCATACCATCTCCTCCATAAACTTATCAAGTTTAATCTTAAAGCCAGATAGATCTTTTGCCCACACTGCTTCCCCTTGAAAGGCTATTCCAAAACTTCACTCCTCTGATGGTTAGAAACCTTCGTCTAATTTCAAGTCTAAACTTCCTGGTGGCCAGTTTATATCCATTTGTTCTTGTGTCCACATTGGTACTGAGCTTAAATAATTCCTCTCCCTCTCCGGTATTTATCCCTCTGATATATTTATAGAGAGCAATCATATCTCCCCTCAACCTTCTTTTAGTTAGGCTAAACAAGCCAAGCTCGTTGAGTCTCCTTTCATAAGACAAGTCTTCCATTCCTCAGATCATCCTAGTAGCCCTTCTCTGTACCTGTTCCAGTTTGAATTCCTCCTTCTTAAACATGGGAGACCAGAATTGCACACAGTATTCCAGGTGAGGTCTCACCAGTGCCTTGTATAACGGTATTAAAACCTCCTTATCCCTACTGGAAATACCTCTCCTGATGCATCCCAAGACCGCATTAGTTTTTTTCACAGCCATATCACATTGGCAGCTTATAGTCATCCTATGATCAACCAATACTCCAAGGTCCTTCTCCTCCTCCGTTACTTCTAATTGATGCGTCCCCAGCTTATAACTAAAATTCTTGTTATTAATCCCTAAATGCATAACCTTACACTTCTCACTATTAAATTTCATCCTATTACTATTACTCCAGTTTACAAGGTCATCCAGAGCCTCCTATATGATATCCCGGTCCTTCTCTAAATTGGCAATACCTCCCAGCTTTGTATCATCCGCAAACTTTATTAGCACACTCCCACTTTTTGTGCCGAGGTCAGTAATAAAAAGATTAAATAAGATTGGTCCCAAAACTGATCCCTGAGGAACTCCACTGGTAACCTCCCTCCAGCCTGACAGTTCACCTTTCAGTAGGACCCGTTGTAGTCTCCCCTTTAACCAATTCTTTATCCACCTTTCAATGTTCATATTGATGCCCATCTTTTCCAATTTAACTAATAATTCCCCATGTGGCACGGTATCAAACGCCTTACTGAAATCTAGGTAAATTAGATCCACTGCATTTCCTTTGTCCAAAAACTCTGTTTCTTTCTCAAAGGAGGAGATCAGGTTGGTTTGGCACGATCTACCTTTTGTAAAACCATGTTGTATTTTGTCCCATTTACCATTGACTTCAATGTCTTTAACTACTTTCTCCCTCAAAACTTTTTCCAAGACCTTGCATAATACAGATGTCAAACTAACTGGCCTGTAGTTACCCGGATCACTTTTTTTTCCTTTCTTAAAAATAGGAACTATGTTAGCAATTCTCCAATCATACAGTACAACTCCTTAGTTTACAGATTCATTAAAAATTCTTGCTAATGGGCTTCCAATTTCGGGTGCCAATTCCTTTAATATTCTTGGATGAAGATTATCTGGGCCCCCAAAATTTAGTCCCATTAAGCTGTTTGAGTTTCGCTTCTACCTCAGATATGGTAATATCTACCTCCATATCCTCATTCCCATTTGTCATGCTACCATTATCCCCAAGATCCTCTTTAGCTTATTAAAGACTGAGGCAAAGTATTTGTTTAGATATTGGGCCATGACTAGATTATTCTTAACCTCCACTCCATCCTTAGCGTTTAGTGGTCCCACTTCTTCTTTCTTTGTTTTCTTCTTATTTATATGGCTATAGAAACTTTTACTATTGGTTTAATTCCCTTTGCAAGGTCCAACTCTACTTGACTTGTAGCCTGTCTCACGTTATCCCTACATGTTCTGACCTCAATAAGGTAGCTTTCCTTGCTGATTCCTCCCATCTTCCACTCCCTTTATGCTTTCTGCTTTTTCTTAATCACCTCTCTTAGATGCTTGCTCATCCAGCTTGGTCTACAACTCCTGTCTATGAATTTTTTCCCCTATGCAGGCTTCTGATAGCTTCTGCAGCTTTGATTTAAAGTAATCCCAGGCCTCCTTTACCTTTAGATCCATAAATTCTTCAGTCCAATCCACTTCCCTAACTAATTTCCTAAATTTTTGAAAGTCAGCCCTTTTGAAATCAAAAACCGTAGTTGCAGATTTATTTTTGTTAATCCTTCTGTTCAGTTTGAACTTAATTAGCTCATGATCACTTGAACCAAGATTATCCCTTACAACAATTTTTTCTATGAGGTCCTCACTACTCACCAAAACCAAATCTAAAATGGCATCCCCTCTAGTCGGTTCAGCAATTTCTTGATGAAGGAATCCATCAGCTATCGCATCTAGGAAAATCTGAGCCCTATTATTATTACTAGCACTGGTCCTCCAGTCTATATCTGGGAAGTTAAAGTTTCCCATGACCACACAGTTTCCATTAGTATTTACTTTATTAAAAACATTAAAAAGGGCTCTATCCATATCCAGATTAGATCCCGGCGGTCTATAGCACACCCCAAGTACTATCCCAGGGGATGCTCTACTAGTTTTCTTCCCTAATGTAATTTTTGCCCAGACGGACTCTGTCTTATCCATTCCATCGCTTCTTATTTCTTTACATTCTACCTCATCATTGATGTACGATGCTACTCCACCACCTTTACCTTTATTTCTGTCTTTCCTAAACAGCACATACCCGTCAATACCTGTAGTCTAGTCATGACCACTATTCCACCATGTTTCTGTTATTCCTATAATATCTGGTTTCACTTCCTGCACCAGTAGCTCTAGTTCCTCCATTTTATTACCTAGGCTCCTCGCACTGGTGTACAAACATCTTAATTTTTGCTGTTTGGCCTCGCTCACATTTTGTACCCTATTAGGCACGGTCATTCTACAGTCAGTATAACCTATTAGATTGGTATCCACACTGCCCTTCCTCCTTATATACATTCTCCTACCCACGGCTGTATCCTTTCTTACTTCGTTTTCTTCCCTCTCAATGCTAAAATCTGGTGTGGAGATTACCTGGACATTTCCCAACCATCTCCCCCAGATTCCTAGTTTAAAGCTCTCTTAATCAGTTGTGCCAGCCTCCATCCTAGAAGTCTATTTCCTTCCCTACTCAGGTGAAGTCCATCCCGAGAGAACTGTCCTCTGTCCATGAATGCCTCCCAATGGCCATACATCCCAAAGCTCTCCTTATAGCACCACTGCCTAAGCCATCTGTTGATAGTCATAATCTTGTCACACCTTTGTTGCCCTTCTCTAGGAACAGGCAGAATCCCACTAAAGATTACCTGAGCCTCGATTTCCTTAAGCGTCTTCCCCAGCCTAGCATAGTCTCTCTTAATACTTTCCAGCAAGAATCTAGCCGTATCATTTGTTCCCACATGAAGGATAATTTGGGGAGTATGCCAGAAAAGACAATGTTGTCTAGAGGTTCGAGCAGGGGACTGATGGTCAGTATTCCAGGGTTCTGTTCCTGCTTCTGGTGCCTTGCTGTGTAACCATCCTTGGACAAATCACTTAATTTGCATGTTCCCTAATTTACCCATGTAGAAAACAAGCCAATTTTTTAGCTAGATGGAGACAAGGAAAGGTTAGGTAAAAGTCAGTTCCGGATAATTTTTAAATGACCTGGAGCTCAAAAACTGTTTTATTTTCTTCAGACTTTACCAAAACATTTGGCTTTGCTTTCAGAGTAAATATGGAAATTTTCAGGCCAAACCAATTTCCCAAGCCAAAGTTCTAGGGGAATCATGAAAGGGCTTTAAAATGGAAGATGGTTGCAACCTTAGCTATGAAGAGGCGTCTGCTAAAATATTAGTTACAGAGGTGTGGTTAAGAATTAAATACTGATTGTTTGGAAAATGCACAGGGGTCTTTTGGGATTAAATGGGTCACAGAAGAAATTTAAGTTCTACCAGAGAAAAGTAGAATGGACTTGCATTTAATGTCTCCTATGAAAGATGGCAGTTCCCAAGTTACAGCAAATGCTGGTACTGTACTGCTCTATCCAGAAGGGGTGTGAGTTTGAGTTGGACTTCAATTGATAATCTTCTGGTTTGTTGACCAGGGATGATTGCAAAGTTAACCACTAAAAGACCAGTGAAGAGTGAACCTAATGAAATCATTGTTCATTTTCCGTCTTCCAAACCTGATGAACTCATACCTTTCCTGTGGATGTAATTACAAAATGACAGAATCCCAAGCTAATCTGCACCTGTTACAATAATTTTATAGACTTCAAACAAGCTTTTGATAGCATTTGGCAGAGGAGGGGCAAAGGATTAATGATTATGAAGAGTCCTGAGTGTGTCTGGCATCCCCAAGAAATTGATCAAGCAGTCAGAAAACCATCTACAGTCAATGAGTGAGACGAGAGTAGACAAGAAGCTGACAGAAGGGTTCAGGATGACTGTAGGAGTGAGACAAGGATAGACATTTTTGCCAGATTTATTTAATGTGGAGATGGAAGAAATAATAGCTGCAACATTGAGAGATGAAACAAGAGGAGTTATATTAAGTGGGAGGACAGTGAATAACTTTAGGTTTGTAAAAAGATATTGACCTCAAACTATTAACCAAGGAGGATTTACAGGATAACCAACAGAGTAGACCTGGAAAGCAGAAAATTCAGACTCAATTGGAAGACAAGAGGAAGAAACAGAGATCAAAGTCAGAGAAAAAGGAACTAAAATGAGTAGAAAAAGTTGTGTATCTCCATGGACTAATATTGAAGAATGGGAATTGTGAGGCTGATCAAAACAAAAAACAACAGCAGCAGCAAAAATGAACAAATCAGACTTACTGCTATTGCATTTGGAAAACTGTAATATCTGGAAGGCCAAAGACATTGAGATAAAAATGAAAATCAGTATATATAAAACAATTGTCATACCGATATGGCTGAGTAGGTCGGAATGTTGGAGAACAAGCAAAGCTGATGAATCAAAGATATTGACTGTAGAAATAAACTGGCTGAGGTGCATACTGAGAGTTTCAATACTGCAGAAGATGAGATATGAGGCAAAAAGAAAACAGCTAGGGCACTAAATAATGCTGTTACAGAAGATCTAAGAAAGACCACTGTGATAGATTGGTCATGTGTCAAGAGTGGACCCAAAAATGATGCCATATATGGCAAGTGTCATGACCAGAGTGTGGTCAGAGCAGGAATCAGGCCAGAGCACATACCAGCAGATCAGAATCCGAGGCAAGCCAGAGGGCAAAACCTAGAGTCAGGGGATCAGGTTACCAGGAGATCCAAGTATAAGACAGGCAAGAGGGCAGACTGAAGGTCAGATGTCAGGAGGCAGGTAGGGTCAGGTTACCAGAAGTAGAAAGCAGTAGAAGCTGGTACTGCACAAAAAGCAACCCCAAGCAGGGGGAACCCATTTGCATAGACAACTTCCTGTGCTTGTGCTCAGTTAAATAGAGGCTGGGGACCAATCAGGACCCTCAATCAGATCTCAGGGCTGAAGTCCTCTGTCAGAATTCAGCTGCTATTCTGGTAGCTGCTAGCACGTCACTGGATGGTAGGTCAGGACTCCCTAGCTCTTGCAAACACTGCAGACCAAGATTCAGGACTTGCAGTTATTGACATCAAGGAGCTAAAAATAGAATAATATTGCAAGCACTGCAGACCAAGGTTCAAGATCTGAAGTCACTGACATCAAGGAGATAAAAATAGAATAATATAGAACCACCATGTTTAAAGATGAATGAAGCTGGTACTGGGAAGAAAGACTTCTTTGGGCCTGTTGTCACTGATGGATGGATACTGAAGAAGAAGGTGGCACCATTATACAGGTATAACTGCATCCATGCTAGGAGCTGTACTGGTATTACAATTTGGGTAAAATAATTGTACCTCAAACCAACATAGTTATATATATATATATAATATTCAGTAATTAACCACTGGAGCAAATTAAAAAGGGTCATGGCAGAGTCTCAATCAGTGACAATTTTTAAATCAGTTTGGATTTTTTCCCTAAAAGATATGCTCTGAGAATTATTTTGGAGAAGTTCTATGGCTTGTGTTCTATAGGAGGTCAGATGAGATGATCACAATGGTCCCTTTTGGACTTGGAATCTGTGAATATCTGAATGCAGACCAGCCTTTGGAGAAAATGAGAATCCAGACTAAAGTGTGTCTCTGTTTCAGAAACAGAATTCTCAAGCTTGCTATTAGACAAGAGATAAATCAAAATACTTTTCATTAGCTTTTAATTTTTTTTTTTTATTAAGAGATGCCAAATGTTCCTCTTGATTTACATCCTGTTCTGATTAAATGAAGCAGAGAGAATTTAGAAGACTATACTTCATAAAAGTCTCTAGTTGTAATTTGATCTTTCAATTTTAACATTCAGATTAAATATATTACCGATATGGTATTTTGAAAAGCCAGGTTTCTCATGAGGGGTAGTTAGGATTGGTTGCTTGTCATCTCAAAAAAAATGAGAAAAGCTTTGTCATAGCAAAAAAATGCAAAAGTCATAGAGCTTGTGTACATTAGTGCACAGGCCAGATTGTCAATCTACAGCGCAGAACGTCAAAATGCACCATGAAACTTTTAGTGCATAGCAGCAAGGTCCACATGGTCACTGTTGGGATTTTGTGGTTCCCAATAATAATCAAATGAGTCAGATGCTGGGCAGAATCAAGGGTCTTCGATTCAATTCAATTCAACAAGACTTTATTCAATGTGCACAAAGGGAGAGTTCCTGGTACAAAAATCAGCCAGAGTCCCTCCAGTAAGGAACCCCCCCCCACAAACACACCCCACATTGCTATTTTATAGCACATAGCAGTTACACAACAAGTTACATAACACAAACCTTTAACCAATCATATTTAACCTTTCTATATGTGTATTTATTCATCACATGCTTCTACTTCTCCACTCCACATGGTGAGCTCGCCCCCCTCCCCTTGGCCCATTTTCTAGAATGTTCCTAGGGTGGTGAGCCACAGCATGCTTCTTTATGCATAAGTACCTTCTAAATCATATTTTGTTTAAAATGAACACAAGCATACCCTTCACCAGTTAGTGCACAGCAGGCTAGTGCACTGTAGATCACATCCTGTTTTAAAAGTTAAGATAAAAAGGAAAAGCCATGGCACACAAGGTCTTAATTAATAATAAATTTGTCATGGGAAATTATTAGAAAAGTCAATATCCTTTTTCTGACACAACATGTTTTAACATCTTTTAATACTCTTTAAGTATTAGTTCAAAACGTTTTAAAATTCTCTACCCCACTACACTGGAGATACAGGGAGTCCAATCTGTGAAAATTCAGGGCTGGCTGGAATGACAAAGACCATGACTTTTTATTTTAAAAAGTCCTGAAAATTATGGGTAAAAAAAAAAAAAAAGGATATCATGCCCAATGAAAAGCACATAGCTTTAAGGAGAATGTACTCGTTCACTTTAGTGATAGCACTTTCCTGGTTGACTGAAATATACTAACTGTGGCCAAAATGGTCTCAGTGTACACCACAAAAATGGAATTAATTTTAAAATTAATCATATAACTGTGTGTGAGACACTGATAAAGAGAAAGAGAGTTTTAATTTATTACTCTAAACCAAGTTAAAAAGTGTGAAGGGATTTAAGGAAATTAGATGCATAGATACATGGAAGTAGAAGATAAAAGCATCGTGTGCCCATGGTCTTTCCACTATGGTAGCCAAGACTCAGGGCCAGATCCTAGGGCTCATTTGAGCTCTACTTACTGCAAGAACTAGGGAAAAGGAGCAGAGATAGTGTTATCTACCTTAGGTTTTTCTAAGGTTTTATGCTGCTGCTCATCACTGCAGTCTTTGAAAAATTTCTATGCAAGTTGTTATTCTACCATTGCACTTCCTGAGAGTGCCTAGAGACCAATTTGGACCCCAGAGAAAATTAAAACAGCCTCAGGTGTTCTTAAGATTTTTGTCCAAATAAACTAATTTAATAAGAAATAGTGATTATTATTATTTATAATGGTTTAGTTGAATCAGTTTGCCAATATGAAGCGTTTAGTATTTCTTGTAAGGAATAAAGTGAGATCATATCTTCGGGGCAGTTCTCAAAAAACGTTAAGCTCTGTCTTTAGCACAATCATCACTATGAATCCTCCTAACACTGCATAAATTCATGGAGATGTTCTAGTCATAAAACAAGTGAGGCTAAGAGGTTTGCCATCATGTATTTTATGGTGCAAAAGTCTCTTACTCATAAAACAAGTGAGGCTAGCTCACCAAAGTAACCACATTTTCTTTATAGCCTTCAGCCTTGGAAAGAAAAATAGGATTTTACTGGGCAAAGGAGACAAACGTATATTCAAATGAGTCCATACATCAATTATAAATTATTATTCTTCTACAAATAATTCTTTTAGTGGTTTTTAATTGCTCACATTTTTCCTGGAGTAGAAATTTCTTTTAAAAGCTTTCTTTTTCCAGCTGAGGCAATGATTTATTGACACCCAGTTGATGCTTTTCTCTTCTTCCTCCTCCTCGATATTCTTTTTTGTTTATAGCAATGGTGTTGCATCATTTCATCTTTTTAACAATTTGGTTTTTAAGTTTTCATAGAATCACAGAAATTAGGTATGGAAAAAAGCTATTAAGTAATCTTTTCCATCTCCCTGGCCAATGTTGGATTGTTCTTTACATTATAGCCTTCAGAGCTTTGTCCAATCCAGGTTTAAACATCCCAAGGGATGGGGATTCAACCTCTTCCCTTGCAAAATTATTCTACAGCTTAATAAACCTCATCATTAGCAAAAAGTTCCTGATCTTTAGCCTAAGATTTCCTCTCTTAAATTTCCTTCTCCTATTTTTAGTTATGGCCCCCATGACCACTCTAAACAATTCCGCAGCCTCTTTTATGTTTACACCCTTCAGAATCCTTGTACTGGTTTAATCATATTAAAGTCACTAGAAGCGATCAGCCCATTATGAGCAAATCCAAAGTTGTGATTCATGAAATATTTACCTACAACAACTTATTGTGTGTGATGGGTGTACACTTATATAAAAGAATCATATGTGCTGAGCTATGCTGTAAAAAACTCAGTTACTTAGCCTGATGTGTGCTTCTCCTATCCCCTCTAAGGATTGTCTTGATGGAAGGACAGAGCATAAAGTGAATACTACTTACCTGTGGGAACACCTGAAAAATGCATACAGGTATAAGAGGAGAGCCAAGAAGAGTTTGGGTTTTTTGAATACTGTGGCAGAAAAAAAGATCTTTATGTAGATACGGCTAAACTGCCATTTCTAAGGCCTGAATAAGCTGTCTAAGCCCTCTGCTGCTGGTGCTCCTGAACAACCTTAGGAAGTGGGCTAAGGGACACACTACTGCTGTTCACATGGCAGAGTAAGGAAACGATTTCTGGTCTCACCCGTGAAGCCAAGAACTAAATAAGAAAAATAGATTAAACTACTCTCTTACCCTCAGTGGTGGCTGTTCTGGGTCATAACTAAGGTATATTAAGCAGGGGTGGGAAGGGCAAGTAGTGCAGGGAACATTGTACATCAGATCCCCCTGCATCCCACCTCCCCATCCTCTTCTTCCCCTTCAACCCAAGCTATAACTTTTGACTTGCATGGAAGAAGTGTATGTTAGGGGGTGGCCTCAATCAGCCCATGATGACTCCTCCCCACCATTTTTAGAGAATCTATCATGGCCAAGGATGCTAGATTCATTGAGTCCTTGCATCTCCTAGACCTACACAGCAACTAGACACCCACGACTGGCCCATGTCAGCTGACTCAGGCTCACAGAGTTCGGGCTGTGGGGCTGTTTCATTGCTGTGTGGATTTCTGGGATTAGGCTGGAGCCTGGGCTCTCAGACCCTGAAAGATGGGAGGATCTCAGAGCTCCGGCTCCAGCCAAGCCTGGAAATCAAGCCCTGCACCACAAGCCCTGCGAGCATGACTCTGCTAGCATGGCCAGCTGTGGGTTTTTCTTTGCCAGGTAGACATACCCTTAGTCTTCAGTACTTATCTGCCCTGTGATGATGAGAAAGCCTCCAAGTCAAATGATGACACAAACTCTTTTTGACTTACAGCAGAGTACTTGAGCAAACACAATCACTGTGTTGTCAATAAGTATAATTGTTTAGAAAGTCTCATGATCATACTCTATAGAACACTATTCTATATTCATGTGCTGGGACTCTACCCAACACAGATTCTGGTGGTTTTCCTGTAAATCTCCAAATTTTCATGTGCGGATGTTGACTGTATACGTATAGCATTTGTGTGGAAAAATTGAACAAGGACGGATTATAGTAATCTGGAAACATTCCCTCATTGTGCTGTTTCTTCCAATATCACTACTTGTCCACAATACTGTATGGCAAAGTTAATAGATTCTAGTAACTATGTGGCTTAACATGTTATTTAAAAACATGTAGTTCTCCAGGATTACAACATCACAGTACAACTTCAGTTATTTGAATGCAATAAGGGACATGAAGTTTTCATTTGGCTAATCATGCTTTTGGCTAAATGTTTTTTGCTGGGCCTGCAAGTATTCAGTTTATAAACCCAGCAAAAGAGGGGCTGCAGAGTTTGTAAAGCATCCCTTCTGTGGATATTATGTACTCTGCAAGTTTAAACACTTACTCGGGGTGAAATCCTGGCCCCGTCGAAGACAGAGGCAAAACTCCAATTGACTTCACTGGGTCAGGATTTCACTCCAAGTCTTAATTTTCAAATGTTAATGCAATCATAGAAAATAAATCAAAGCAAAATAAATGAAGATGCTCCCGGAGGGGGCGGTGGGAAGAAACATTATTGTTCACAACATTTTGAATCAACTTTGCTATCAGGCATTTGTGTGGAATTTCTATTGACAACACCAGGAGTTGTTTATCTGTACACAAAGGAAGAATTTGATCTGGGTGGAGAATATTGTCTCAAGGAAAAACATTTGGAAGAAGGTGGTATACATATATGGGCACACTGTACACTTGTGAGGTGATGAGTCATCTCTGAACTAGAGTCTGATTAAGTCACCTGCAGGGATGAGTCAGTCCCATGTGCAACCCAGAAGCTGAGTCTGGTGACTCTCAGACTAGATATATACGACTCACAGGAGAAACAGCAGCTTAGGGCGGATCTACACTACTGCCGGGATCGACGCTCTGAGATCGATCCACTGGCGATCAATTTAGCTGGTCTAGCGAAGACCCTCCAAATCGACAGCAGATCGCTCTCCAGTCAATCCCTGTACTCTACCCTGATGAGAAGAGTAAGGTAAGTCAACAGGAGAGATTCTCCTGTCGACCCCCTGCGGTAACTCGACCTAAGGTACGTCGACTCCAGCTACATTATTCACATAGCTGGAGTTGTGTAGTGTAGGTCGACTTACCGCAGTAGGGTTGACATAGCCTTAGTCTGCTCAATGTTGCTTCACAGCTTGGAACACTGCTCTGCCTGATAGTGGTGACAGACTCCACAGACCTCAGCCTGCTCTTGCCCTGCTCTAGTTCTGCTCTGGCTCCAGCCTAGACCCCAGCCCTTCCCTTGCCCTGTTCTAACCCGGCTCTTGACCCCAGATTCTGGCTCCGACCCTTGGTTCTGATCCCTAGGACTAACCGACCCTACTCCAATCACTAGACCTGACCTTCCTCACCAGAGTTTCTGACAACACTCTGCCTAACTCCCTACAATAATTGGTTTTATTGTGATTCTTATGCAGCTCTGGTGGTCTAATAGCAGCCAGGACACACCATCTGCTCCCGCATACCAATCTGACCTGGCCTTTTGCTTCTTCAGCTATTAATATAGTAAGTCTCAGTTTTTAGAATAAAATTTTGGTCCCATAGAACTCACCAGCAGAACTCCCATTGACTTCAGTGGGACCAAGTTTTAACCCTTCATGCACATAGATGGATCTGCTCAGCCAAACAAACTTTTTTGGTACTCCTCTATGAACAACATCATTCCTGTGTGCGACTAAGACATGACTGACTAGGACAAAATGCCAGTTGTTCCTGGTCTCTGAAGTCATTTCATTTATGTCATAGCTTTCTGCTTACCATGATCTCATTTCTTTTGCCAGTGGAGACACTACCAGATTCTGTTCTCACACCGGTACACTGGTGCAACTCCATTGATTTCAATAGAGATATTCCTGATATAGCCATGTAAGTGAAAAGGTCTAATGTTTCTCCTCCAAATCATGTTTCTGCAGTGATGTATATAGAATGTGTGTGTACCCTTCTGTCTGTTATTAACATAAGAGATAGGGCAAATATATAAAGAATAAAACACATTCTAAACTATCAGTTTAAACATACTGTCAGTGGTATGAGGACCCAAATGAACAATTAGCTAGTGTAACAAAGTGAAAATTATTTTTTCTCTTTTTGAAGCAAAGATGTACGCTGTCTTCACGCACTGGTGCATCTATATCATCTAGTTGTGATAGTCAAATTATTACAGTGTATCTGAAGAGATCTCTATATTGGTATCTTTTAAAATTCTATATGATCTAGGTGTCTGATTGCTGTACTGTTTGTCTTGTCCTGGTTTAATTAGTATATTTATTTTTAAGGATTTATCTTTTTTTAAATGACTAATAAGTTCTGATTGCATTATTTAATATTAATGAATTAAAAATGTCATTAGAAAATAGAATTCATTAATAAACACTTCCACAAACTTAACTACCTAATGTCCTGGAAATGCAATATCTCTAGGAGAGGTGCTAAAGGGTAAGAGTCTATGGGACCTAAAATACCTGCTCAATCTTGGCGAAAGGATATGGGCAGATTTGTCCTCTCCCAATGAAGTGCATTGCAAAAGGCTACACATCTTGCCTAGGGTAAAACACTAGGAAGACACCAACAGGACCAAAGAGATCCGAGTTAAAGGGTGATTGGGTCACAACCTCTGTGCTGCTTTTGACACTGTCAGTTATCCTGTCTTTCTTGACGTCTTATTCTCACTGAGTTATGAGACCATCCTCTCCTGATTACCCTCCTACATCTTTGACCATTCTTTTAGCATCTCTTTCAGTAGGTCCTCCTCTCCTCTCCCACTCTCGGTGGAGGTTTCTTAGGACTCTGTCCTTGGCCTTCTGTTTTTACTTTACATCTCGTCTCTGGGAAATCTCATGAACTCACAGAGTTTCAGCTTTCTTTTTTGTGTTGATGGCTTATAAATCTCTCTCCCCCACTAAATCCCCCAACTAAAGTGTCTCTTTCAATCCAATTCCATATTTTACAGTTTGTCTCTCTGAAATCCTCTCTTAAATTTCTTGTCAACATCTTTAACTGAACAGGGCCAAAACAGAACCCCTACTTCCTTCCTCTCCACTGGTCTATCACTGTCGACACCACCACCATCCTTCCCCATCATTTAGGATTGGAATCCCTAGGTTATTTTTTCACTCCTTCTCCTTGGCCATCCAGACCAGGCTCCTTTCTTTTCAATCTCTCCATCCACCTGCATGGAGTAGCAATCCTATGAAGGCTGCTTTCCTACATATGTTGTAACCAGTAACATGGGTTACTGACACAGGGAAGTAGGGGGCATGGAGAGTTAGCCATAATCTCACCCTAAATGCCTATGGCAATCAAAGCAAAGTATAGTGGTTGTGTTATTTTTAATATTAATAATTTGATTACAGAAGTTTAATCAAATTAAAAAGAATCAGTTTAATCAGTGAGTTAATTTAGTGAAGGTACTACATACCAAACACTAATACAAATGAAAACAACAGACAAAACAAAACTGTATGTTTACACTAAGCATATTAAAGTGATTGACATTGCACTGATACAGAAGAGTAAAATTTGGCTCAATGTTTTTTTTATTGCACTTGTCTAGTATGTGCAAATGATACTGTATCAGAGACAGAGTGATTGGTATATAACCTGCAAGTTATTGCATTTGATTTATGTGGGCTTTTAAATTGTTAGAATGTTAAAGAATTGTTGTGCCCTACATTTGCATGACTAGAGTTCCTGTGTCAGTTTTCTGTAATTCTTACAAGATGCTAGGGATAAAAATCATACATGGCTAAAAAGACTATAATGATAGCAAATTATTTCCCATTTCATAATTCATGATTTTCAGATGCCTACTGGATAGTGATGCAGACATAATTTCTCTAAAGAAAGAAAATGATGTAGTGTTCTATTTGCTTCCAACAACCTTTTTAATGCAGCTGTTCTTGCTGTATCTAATATGTTTAGTTACAATAGCCATGAAAACCTCAGAATGGGTGTAGGATTTTGCAGCTTCAGCAAATTATAACTTTAGCAGCCTCTGGGAATGATGAGATATAACTACGCCAACTACTTAATCTTTATGATAGTACACGAAGCTGCTGGAGTCCAAGACTGGAAAATGCTTATGCTTGGTGAAATCTTTAGATTTTATTGATATTTTTAAATCCAGAGAAACTGAATAGAATATCACAATTTTGGTACTACTTTAAGCATACTGGATGATTGACTATTTTACTTCACTCAAATATCTGTTATTAAAATCTAATTTTCTAATGGGAGTTTTGCCTGAATAAACTGTATGGGATTGAATCCCAGAATTATATTTCTCTTTCTTTGTATTAATAAAATCCAACTTTCCGTAGAGGTCAAGGCATATATACAAAATTTAACGAATGCACAGAAATACAAGTAACATGCCTTCACAGAAAGCCATCAGACAAAATGATATTCTGAAAACATCCCTTACCATCTCAAACACATTTCTGATTAAAGAGATGGGCTTAGAATAGAATCATAAATATCAGTAAATGTGGGCTCTGTCAGAGAAAGTGAGTTGAGCAAGTTCTAAACTCAAGTCCCATCACCAGCACCAAGAACATCTTGCTACCAGCCCTCATACTTTAAGTTAGAGAGTATTAGCTCAAGTGCCTCATCTGACCATAATTGCCAGGGCAGATCCTAGGGAAGGAGACAGCTTCTCAGTTCCAGAACTCAAACATAAACAGATTACTTGTGTTGTGCACAGCTTCTAAAAAGAACTGCACCACAACTCACAACACAGCATTTCTTCCAAGACTGAGCTGCCTATATGTTCAGTGGAACAGATGATTATGTGTAGTTCGTCATCTGATAATTCCCAATAATAATGCAAGATGTTCTTAAAATGAACGCGTCTTTTTTCACGTTTTCTTAAGCATTGCCCATGAAGTATCTTGTTTTGCACATATTTTTTTCCTCCACCCATCAGAAAACAGTCATAAAATGGAAAGGTTTCAGAGTAGCAGCCATTTTAATCTGTATTCGCAAAAAGAAAAGGAGTACTTGTGGCACCTTAGAGAGACTAACAAATTTATTTGAGCATACGCTTTCGTGAGCTACAGCTGAATGCATCCAATGAAGTGAGCTGTAGCTCACAAAAGCGTATGCTCAAATAAATTTGTAAGTCTCTAAGGTGCCACAAGTATTCCTTTTCTTTTTTCATAAAATGGAAAGTACACAACAAGGAATCCCAAGTGTCTTATGTGCCTTTATAGCACTTACTCCAACAACAAAAAATAATAAATAATAATAAAAAACCCCTACTTCACAAAAATCCAAATGCACTGTAAAGGCTGAAGGTGGAAGCAAAGAGGCCATCAGCCCTGCTTGCGTAAAACTGAATTCATCTGAAAGGCAATCAGGTCAGTGCAGTCTAGAAATGGCTCCTTTTCTGGTTCCCCTTGCATTGCAACAACCTGTAGCAGGTTGCGAGAGAGTGGCCAGTGCCATATGTTTGGCATTGCATAAACAACATCTGATTTTTTAAAGATACATTTAAAAATATTGAAAACAAAATAGGTCATTCCCTTGATTCTCTTGCTTATATTTTAGACCCTGCATGAGTTCATTCATCATAAGCAACATCATGAAGTCTCATTGACTTCATTCAGTACCATGAAGTCTCATGAACTTTATAGATGCCAAGTTTTACAGCGATGTGTTAAAAATGGATCAGGAAAATAATTGAGACATGAAGATGTAGTCCTTACTCTTAATCTATGGTACCATGGTCATAAACATCCTTGTAATATTGTAGATACATTTTCATTATTCACAGAAACATAGGAAATGCATTTGAAGGTTTTCTGTACTTTATGAGTCCCTGAAAAATATAAATCAATACTTAAAAGAATGATTTTTAGTAACTTTTACAAATGAAAAGTAAATCTGTTAATGAAACAGAACCACGACATGTCGCTGTGGCATACCAATGTACAATTGAAACTAACGAGTAGCTGCGTCACCCCTGCCCTCTAACCTGGGGTGCCCTTTACAATGCTTTGCTGCTGTAGCATCCAGTCTGGGCTGCTCACAAACAGCCTCCAGCATGCAAGTCACTCCCAGCTATGCCTCTACATGTCCTGCAGCCAACCAGTCATACCTTGGTTCTCACCAGTCTGGGTTATGCTGCAGGGTGACCCCAACACACTCCCACTCAGAGTTCTCTCCTCCCACCCCATCCCCCAGAAATGCATGGCTCTGAGCTGCCTAGCCCTTTCTTGGGCAATACAAGTTTATATAGCATCTGTTATTTCTTTAATAGAAATAATATGCACGTAACTTGCCACCCCAAGTTTTCCAGATACTTAATTTAAACACACTGGATTAGATAAAACAATAAAACAAGTTTATTAACTACAAAGAGAGAGATTGTAAGTGAGTACAAATAGTGAGGCATAAAAGTCAGAAATGGTTACAAGAAAATAAAGTTAAAATGCTATTGCTGCCTAACTTAAACTATGTCAGATTCAAGCAAAGTTTCTCACCACATGCTTGCAGCAGTTTTCTTAGGTCAGGACCCCTTCTCTCAGAATCCAACAAATACTTCCTTTGTCACTTCAGGTGCAACGTGATGGGCAGAGAGGGTGAGGGGGCCATCAGGTGTTTGTTCCTCCTTTCTATAATTTCAGTCACCCTCTTGAAAAACATTTCCATCTGGCTACCAGCAAAGTCTACGGAAAAGGATGCCCCCTGCCATTTTTCTCACCTGGTGAGTGTCCTTTATCACCACTTTCTGCTAGATGTCACTATTTACTGCTTAAAGAAATGCAAATTAAGCAGAGCACACATTCCTTTGTTTAGGACAGACCTGTTTGCCAACTTCTGCTTGGGTAGGGTTATGGTTTGGAACATGTGGAATCACATAGCTTCACATACAATGTTGCCACACACATTTTATCAGGACAATAACTGACCAGTAAATTACAAGTTTTCAAATGCCACCTTACAAGCTCCGCTTAATTTGTGCCAGGGCTGAGCCCCGGCACTTCTAAGCTTGGCACTTCATAGCCCTGGCACCTCTGGGATTGCCATATCAGTTATGAAAGTAAAATCTCTATATTTTGCTCTGAAATGTGTTTTTCTTAAAATTCTCAACACAGCTGTAACCATAAGGGCCGTAACCAGGGTGAGGCAAGCGGGCAGCCTCCCAGGGCACAAAGTCAGGAAGGGGCAGAAAAATGAGTCAAATAAAAAAAATGGTAGAGGGTAGAGTTCTGCAGGGAGACTGGGATGATGCAGAGGACACAGAGGAGCCAATGATACAAGAAGCAAGGAGAGACAACAAGAGGATAGCCACACAAATATGGCTATTTTATGGACTTTTCTGGAAAAGTTAAGCACGAGGCTGTATCCAGTACCACCTCTCCCAAGCACTGCAGGATTAGGGTAAGGAAAAATCTTAAATCTTGTTTTTTTAAGTTTGGTTGCATTTGTTCAGTCCATACTAAAATATCATTTGTGATGTCTATTAACAATGTTCCTTAATAATATTGAAAACATAGGCATAGTTAACTATTTTTATATTTAGAAGTTGTTATTGCAATGTACCATAGCTGGTTGTTAAGTACTTGCACAATATAATACTGCTGTTATTGTTATTTCAGTTGAACAAAGAATGGTTGTGGAGAATGTGTGTGTGTTGGGGGAGGAGGGGGATTACAAGAGGTCAGGGAATGAGGGAGGTGTGAGAATAATATTCTGTAATAATCCTGGTGGAGAAAGCCAGAGCAAAGGTGGATAGGGCTGTAGCTAGAGCACATATACAGACTTTATTTTCTGCAATTGCTTGTAATTTTTTTTGCACAAGCTACTACTTTGTATACAATATAGAATATGCGGTTGCAAGCATCTAACACTAGTACGTTCAGTAGGATACGCTTTCAAATAGTGGTAATGACAATCCTGCCATCACACATTCAAAGTCATAACAAGTTTAAAATTAAAAATGAACATCATTGCTTGAGCCCTGGCACATCTTTCATTATAAATTAAGCACTGCTTACAAGGCACACTTTGTACACAGATTATTACAATAGTGGGTAGGGTGTGGACACAGGGGTACTTTCTGTCACAGCGCTATTCCTGTACAATGTGGAAATGCTTTTAAAAAACAAAACAAAAACAAAAACCCGAGCACGTAATTAAACAAGAGACAATTTTCAGTGAAACATTTTGTGAAACCAAACAGTTTTTTCCTCTTCATGGCTTCGGAGGAGCAACTATATGTCCTTACAGTTAGAACTAATTATTGGACTCACTAATAAGGGTGTTGAATAGAAGCAATCATTCTCCATAAGAAGGATTAGAGGCAGTTTCCAATGAGAATCTCTTTTCTGGAGAGCATCATGATTTAAGTGTGGTCTGACTCAAAAGCTTTTCAGAATAATGCTTGTGGGCAGTATGAATACATGTATCTTGCCAAAATGAAGATGCTTTACTAAGAAAAACCCTCAGGCCTCTAACTAGTGTCCTAGAAAATAATATCAGATTAGCATATCAGAGGCTGGAAGAGCAGAGGTAAATCCAGTCATCCTTTCCATAGTGGTTTATAAAGTTTTTGAGGTTTAATAATTTCATTTTCCCTTAACAATGTGAAATAGCACATTGTCTCTCTGTGAAAGACCAACTATCAAATTCTGAAGTTAAAAAAAACCCAACACACCCCAATAAAACCTGCCCAGATCCTCTGTTGCACATTATCCCTCTTCCCCCTTCTCATCAGATATAGTCAGCAGAGACTATGAAGGAAATGATCGTGGCTCTATGCTGACCCAGGGCTGTAGTGTAGCTTAGAACAGACTTGGAGCTGCTGTAAACAACCCTAGATGGTAATGACCCTCAAGGAGCTGTTCATGAGCTGAGAACAGCCAAGTGCTATTGTGCTCCAGTCATGCTTCTTTCCACCATACCATGCCCCCTGTGCCAGGTCATTGATGTAGGGGAGAGACAACAAAAGAGCTGGCTATGCCACATGGGCAGAATTCTCAGCTTCTGAAAGCCAGCTGGTTTCTGGCTCCTTTGTGCCGCTGCAGCAGTGCAAAAGGACCAGAAGGACTAGAAAATCAGGGCCAATATTTTTAAATTGGCATCTGTATTGAGTCTTGTTCACAGAAAGCAAGAATCTGCATCCAAATTCCACTTATTTTGAAAAGCAGGACAAAAGGAGGGCTTCAAGTGCTCTTATTCATGTATTATGCAAAGTGACAAACTCTACAGTTTGGAGGCAAGAAAATAAGGACCCTGGATTAAAGGTTTTTCCTCAGTCTGGAAAGTAGAGGATTGGTTGGAAAAGATCCAGTAAAAGGATTGAGTTTCATTTCTGCCTGAATCAGGGTTGAGGTAACTGACAGGGCTCACAGCCAAGAAGGCGTTGGCTCCATTACGGCTGTACCCAATGTGGACTTTATACAATGGGAAAGTATCTCTGGTTATTTTTAGTTGTTCTGGTACTCCTTCCTCTTTTGAAGAAATTATTATAAAAACATTATCTTGTCATCATATGTAAATTATGTTGTATATTTTCAGTATTATGGGGTGACGTTCACCCCACCAAGGGTTATATATCAAGACTCCTGCAGCTGTTCTGCACAGTATTTTACTCTGAAGATACTCCAAAGTTCTGGTTGACTTCAATTTGGAATGAGGATTTTGCTATTATATGCTTTGTAAGGGAGGGACTGGTAAATGTCTGGACTTTGGAACTGACTTTGTGATTTTTGGATAGTACTCACACTCCATGGGGTGAATTAGCATGTGGTGTTCTTATGCAAACAATAAAAACAAAACAAAGAATGAATTAAAAGTTCATTTAAGAAAAAGAGCTTCAGTGTACGACTAAAACAATGCCATAATAGCAACAATTTTTTAGCTGAGGTACATACTTGCCAAAAATATCTACCACGGTATAGAAACCTAGTGCTCAAAATCATCAATTTAACAGTACTCCAGATGCTGTTACTTAGTACAACATCTTATCATGGACGGCTTAAATGCAGTCTTGAGACTACGGTTAGAATGCTTAGTGGATGACACACATCAGTCGACTAAAGACATTGTGGCCCCAATTCTGGTCTCAGTTATAGTAAAAGTATATGTTACTTTTGATTTACACCAGTGTAAATGACAGCAAAATTTGGTCCAGTATGTACTTACAGGTGACTTTTGATTTCAAAAACTGTAAAAAAAAAAAAAACAAAAAAAAAAACTGATGCATCTTGTGAAAAACTCACCAAACAGATCTACTGCATCCAACTGATATTTTGCCTCTGGCACCTGCACAGCATAGGGGCTCAGTTATCAGGATGGCTTACAACAGTCTGTGATATATATGGTCCTTTAAAGGTAGTGAAAAAGAGTACTTCATATTACTGGAGACCAGTACTTATCTACTGCAAGGAGCATGACTATACATTAAGTCCTAAATGTTGGTCCCATCAGTGTTAAGAGTTTTCCATTTACTTCAGTCAAACCCAAGATTTGGCTCTAACTGCAAGACAGCTGACAGATACACAGATAGAAACAGTGGCTTAGGATGTCATGAAACGAAACAATATTGAGAACACAATATGGCAAAGAAATTATTTGTTTGCAAATGTTTACTACTTTGTTTTCTTCAACATTTAAAAGGCATTAATACTTAGGACCTATTAAATGGGAACTTACATCTGCTCTGTATGGACTTCGCCTTATGTGCTTGGTCAAATTGCTTCTCTCTGTGTTGTGCTGAACACTTTATGCCAATATAATGTTATTCCGTTCCACCCAAGAAACGGCTCAATTTCAGTAATGTTGTATTATATGTTATAGTTGTAAAGTGCTTCAGGACTAGCACAAACTGAACTGTAAAATACTTTCCACAAATATAAAATTATAAATCATTAAAATCTTTAAATAAGTTTACTTCAACTTAAGTTTTTCCCCAGATATTATAGTGAAAAGTTTGTCAGGAACATGGAAACAAGAAATTTAAGTGAATATTGCAAATGTTTGCTGACAGCAAAGTTTACATCTACATTCTGCAAGCGTTGTTTTGAAAACCTGATTAAGAGTTACTACATTCATTCCATAATGGAAACGAACTATAAAAGATACTCTGACTGGTCACTTAAGTTGTGTTTAGAATACTGAAGACTTCAAGGAGCTATTTGACTGTAAGATTCAGAATAAATACATGTTAAATACTTATCACTGACAAACTTATAAATGTAGTGTTGTACCAATAAAATGAAATTTTGTGCCATGCCATTATAGCTACTCTTACAGTAGCAACAAAACAGTTACTTTCTCTAATCATTATGTAAAGTAAGCCGGGAAGAAAACCAGCAGATTTATGGAAAATAAGAAACTAAGAAGAAAAATAATTTTTACTCTTAAAGTATAGACGCTCCCAGGGTTACACAAGACCCGATTTACGCAAAGTCACACTTACGGGAAAAGTTTCATAAGCTAGAAATAGGAGTGTGGGGGTTTTTTTGCGCATAACATTTCTGTATACATTTCCGACTTACACAAAATTTGAGTTATGCAAGGCTTTCTGGAACGGAACAATTGTGTAAGTCAGGGAGCGTCTGTAGAAATCTTCTAATAATGTCTTGTTTTACCACTCAAGGGACATATTCTGTTACATGATCTGAAACTATCTAGTGCACTTATTTGAACAACAGATTACTGCTTCCCAATAAAGGCAATTATGCAGTTTCATACTGACCACTCTCTATAGCCTAATAGCAATCAAGTCTCATTTCTGAACAGTTTCTTTGCCTTAAGTTAATAGGAGCCCTTGCAAAAGATATAAATAAATGATATAATGTAAATGTGAAAAATTAAAGCTTGAATTAATTTTATTTGTGAAATTAACATTTTAACGATTATATATTTACAGCAATGTTGAAAATATAGTATTGGTTAAATCATCATGAGAACGAGTATATAATGATTTTGTTTGGAACCAACTGAAAATTTGATACATGTACAAAATTTTCCATCCATGTTTCAAGTAATCCATATCCCTGCAATTGTACTAGAAATAGAGACTATTCTGCAAAATGTACTCAAAATACTGTGTACTCATACCTATAAAGATAATAAAAATTTTTATCACTACAATATACTATTGTATGTATTATTCTATATAGATTTTTAATCACCCTCATCACCATAGTACGAGTGCCTTCCATTAGTGCTTTAAGTGATGTAACTAACATCTATCCTTTACGGTTAGTTCTCTCTCTAATCCTCTCCCTGGTGGAGAATTGTATGACCCCTAGAGTGTTTTGTTTTGAGAGTAAGTGTGTTGTTTTTAAATGCAATACTGTTCTGTGTTTATGTTAGAGAAGGTAGGCTGAAGAAGTGCAGCTTGCACTTTTTGCGTAAGGTGGTGAGGTTTGTGATAGTCCTTAGGGCCTGTGGGAGTTCATTCCACAATCTCAGATGAGCTCCTGAAAAAGCTCTGTCTCTTGCACAGATGAGCTTTACCTTTATGGTAGAAAGTTCCACTCAGCTGTCAACCATGGTCTTCAACCTGGAGCTTTAGGCAATTTTTTTTTTTTTAGTTATGCTGGGCCCAAGGCATTGAGAAACTTAAAGAGAAGAATCAAGACCCTAAACTTGACTCTATATAGAGTATGGGAAGCCAGTGCAGAGACCAGGGTATAGGTTTGATACACTCATGATAGCCAATGTCACTGAGAAGACACGCTTTGGTGTTCTGCGCTAGTAGGAGTTTGCTAAGGGATACACTCAGATATATTGTAGTGTTGTATTCCAGACAGAAGGGGACAAAGGCCTGATCATTGTCCATCATAACAGGACACAGACTTCTAGACAGCTGGCGGTGGTAGAACACGTTATTTGTGGATGCACTTATGAGAAAGGTTTCAGAGTAGCAGCTGTGTTAGTCTGTATTCGCAAAAAAGAAAAGGAGTACTTGTGGCACCTTAGAGACTAACACATTTATTTGAGCATAAGCTTTCGTGAGCTACAGCTGTAGCTTTTTTTCTTACGAGAAAGCTTAGCATCAGTGAGGAGTCCAGGAGCACTGTTAAACTATGGGCTGATTTGACCAATTGTGGACATATACCTTCAACCAAAAGAGCACATCCTGGCTGCAAATTGTTTGAAATGCTTTCTTCTACAAATCAGTATAACCTCTGTCTTGCTGAGGTACACCTTCAAAACAGCTGTTTTTCATTCAAGAGCTAATCTCATCAAAGGACTGGGCAATCTTGGTGGTCGTGGTATGGTTGTATATGAAGGATAGAAAGAGCTGTGTCTCATCTGCAATATTGATGGCACTTGAGTCCATGTTATCTGACCAGTTCACCTAGTGGCTACATATATAGGACTAGAGAGAGAACTGATCTTTGTAGGACTTCACAGAGAGTGTCTAGTAGTGGAGATGCAGTTTCCCATCATTTGTCTTTGGATGCGTCCCTCCAGGAAGGGCTCAGACCATTTTAGTGCATTTCCCTGAACCTCTGCCACTTTTCTCAGGCAGGACAGCAGAGGTGCTAAGGAAGATGAGAATAGATGTCTACCCTTTATCCATTGACAGATCATCCATCACTGCCATTAAAGCTGTTTCTGTCCAATGTCCTGGCATGAATCCAGATTGTGCCAGGTCTGGGATGTTAGCTTCTATTAGATGAGCTTGTAGGTATCCTTTGGCTAACTTCTCTATGAGCTTTCTCTGAAATAGAAGGTTTGACACTGGGTTGTAGTTGAGGGTGAGAACCAATGTATACAGAGTAGGTTTCCTCAATGTCAGTCACACCATTGTATGTTTGAAGGAGGAAGCAATGAGGCATTGATTATTGTGGTCATGAATGGCACCAGTTGCTTGTAACTCTCTTTCACCAGCCAGAAAGGTTTGTGTCAGATTCACAGGTCTTAGGTAAAGCTCCTTTAGGATGTTCAGTACATCTTGAGGAGTGAATTTACTAAAATCTGGGAATGCAAACAGGTTGTTTGGTGGCTGGTAGAAGGGGAGTCAACTCATGCTGTTTGAGAAGCCTTCCTGAAAGTGCAAGATCTTTTCATAGAACAGGATGATAGTTCTGCACAACGTTTGATGCTGACTTCTGTGGTAGTCTGTTGGCATTCAGGATTGATGAAACCGTTTACCACACTGGATATTTCCTTAGGGATTTGGCAGCTTCAAAGGAGAATGAAAGGAGCATTCTCTTGGCTCATAATACAGCCTCTAGCTTTGAGAAATTCTTTAAATTCAGTTTCAAACTTCATTTTCTACCATAGATGCTTAAGTTTCCTTCTCTCTCTATCTGGTGCAAGATGTCAGAAAACCAAGGAGATCTGTGTAGGCTATAGGGAAGAACGTGGACAGTGTAATGATGGTGAAGGCTAGCATATACTGATCATGATTCACCACACCCTCAACTCCTTTTCCTTTGAGTGGAGTGCTGCTGTCCTTTAGCATGCTTTGGAATTGGATGGCATTTAAATTTTTGTGGTTGAATCAGGGCCAGGTATCTTTCTTGTTGTCTGAGAGCAGGGAGAGCTCTGACCACTTCCTTAATAAGGGAATGGTATGGCTAAAACAACGATTGGATTGCAATGGCCTCTATATTGATATCTAATGAAAAGACCAAAATGTGATTAGCTGTGGGGGTTGGACCACAGAGGACATGTGAAAGACCTAGGAAGTAAGTGAGAAGAGTTTTGGGGCTTCTGCATCTGCAACCATGGATGTTTCAATGTTCAGGATGACAAGTCTGGGGTATTTCACTGCCATCATTTACACTTTATCAATTAGCTCCTTTGGATCCCTTTAGTTTTTGCTGGCCTATATATCAGCATAAAATCTGTTAGCATTTGCTTGGTTTCTATTGGTAGATGAATGAATTCAAATGAACTTGTCTAACCCGAGGTACCTCTTTTGGATTTGAAACCAAACCTTTACTACTGCAGAATATTTAACACATTTTTATAAGCATAGTGTTTCTTTTTTTCAGCTCACTAGTGGTGAAAAATGCATTTTTATCTTGATCCAATCTTAGAGGCTACAACGTTCAAAAGCTGAGAATATTTTTTTTTTTTAATCAGGACTCCTGGACTTCAGAATTAAGCAATTTTTGTCATGCCTTCACCCCTACAAAAATACACTTCTGTCTCATCCCAGACAACAGTTGATCATCTAAAAGCTGTGCCTGCCAGAACTCCTACTGCTATGCTTGTAAACTGAATAGCATTTATAAAAGAGCTTTAAAAATAAGTATTGAGAGATACTGTACCAATCTCTATTTGCTTAAGCAATTTTTCTCAAATTAATCTTTTTTTGTTTTGGCCTGGCAAGTTACTTTTTCTGGCATCATCAAGACATTAGCTTCCCACTGAAATTAACAGAAGTTTGGGGGCAAAACTCATATGCACAACCCATAGATGTTTAATACTAGATATATTTAGAGTATTTCATAGAAATCAGTCAATTGATTCACTGCTCCATCTTTGGGCTGATAAAGTGCTACTTCCATTCTAGTTTTTCTGCTCTTGAAAGATGAGACAGATTTTTTCTTCCAACCTTTAAAGATTTTTAGGTAAAATGAGTGGTAAGAGCAAATAAAAGTTTTAACAATTAAAAAAAATTTACTTCCCTCTTAATCAGGTACTTGATTTCTGTGATGTCTCAACCATATTGATTCTACAGTTGTCTTTAATTGTCTTCCAAGATAAACGGGGTAGCCAAAATCTTGTTTTCCAATGTAAAATATGTCAGGGCAAAACAAATCTTTCAAGCCTTCTTTCCATAAAAAGCAGGATTTGCCCCTTTCCCCTTAAAGTTCTACAAACCTAATATTTTCCTATAAATTATTGTGCAGGGGTTGCGGGGTAGAGCAATGGAAAAAAGACTGAAGTGTGACATAGGGAAAAGCAAAAATCCAAGTACCCTCACGTGCCTGATTGTCTACTGAAATGCTAAGGAACGACTGAACAAGGAGAGAAAAAAAAACCCAAGTGTGTTTTGACATATTGCTTTATATCCTCAAGAGTACAGCACTCCAATAGCTCACTTGTCTCTGGTGCTCATTAGCTATGGACCTTTCATGCTGATGAGGTAATTCCCTTAACACACTGTAAACCGTAGGATATCCTCCTCTCTCTGTTTCATGTTTTGACATTGGAAAAGGTCAGGAAAGTGTTTCTTATAACGCTAGGCACTGCTTAAAAAGGGGGTGGGGGAGGGTAAAAGAGGAATCAGAAGAAATAGACCCAAATAACCTTTTATCTGTACAGTCTAAGAAACCTAAATGAAAAAGCATTACAACAGAAATAAATGTAGTCCATCATAATTTTGCCCACAGAAATTGATAGCAGCATCTAACATTTATTTTCAATAAAATGCTGAATAAATACCTGACAATATGGATCTAATCCTCATGGGAACTTTGCTTACAGTAAATTCAGGGTGCACATCAGTTACAACACAACAGTAATTTATTTTGATGTTAAAAACTACTGCTCTACACATGACTTTTATTAAAAGTATACTTCCTGCGTAACAGAAGCATGTAAAAATTAAATGAAGTCAGAAATAGAGGTATTTTGTTACACAACTTATGCCTCAAATATGGTCTACATTTCTTTAAAAGAGGAATTCAGAGAGGAATTAAAATTAATCAAACTGCAAATATTACACATGATCATTTCAATAAATGCAATTTTACACATAATTTCCAAAAGAACATTAAATAATTTGATATTTCAAGAGTTTCCTAATTTGTGTTTTCGTTTTGTTTAACAACATTTTCATGTCAATTGCATTTATTCAACACAAATTGCAACTGCTACAACTGGGACTTTGTAAAATTCATGTGATAGTTATTTTATCCTGTATTTTGTAACATAAGAGAAAATTGCCTCAATGGAACACATATGCCTCAGCCAAAAATATAAATGGTGGAAAGCATTTTGAGATCATTTTGTAATGTATTAATTTTTTAAAAAAATGAGTGGAGTTTAGAATCTATCTTGTTTTATGTTTACATTAAAACTGAGGTTATTTTCTTCTCTCTTATCAAGAGGACAGATAAGTTTTTTGCCTTTCTAGCTGCCTCCTGCATATTTCTCCACAAAAGAAGTTTAACAAGGTTCACCTTCAGAGTTCCTAGCAAATTGTCCCCTCAAGAGGGGGGCGGGAGAGAAGCGTCTAGAGGTCACTGAATGGGGATTGGACAAGTTCTCTGACCCACATGGATTCATGGCGGGAGAGGAAGGGGGAAAAGACATCCAGGTCTGCTGAACCACATGGATGGTTCCTGCCTCCCTATGTCTCTCTGCTCTGCTGCCCCATGTCTCCCCTAGCAGCATGGCTCTTGCTGAAAGCTTTGCTACTGTCTAGGTCCCACAGCAGCTGTTCAAGAGCAGGTTTCAGAGTAGCAGCTGTGTTAGTCTGTATTCGCAAAAAGGAGTACTTGTGGCACTTTAGAGACTAACAAATTTATTTGAGCATAAAGCTTTTGTGAGCTACAGCTCACTTCGGTGGAAAATACAATGGGGAGATTTATATACAGAGAGAACATGAAACAATCGGTGTTATCATACACACTGTAAGGAGAGTGATCACTTAAGATGAGCTATTACCAGCAAGGGGGAGTGGGGGGGAAGAAAACCTTTTGTAGTGATAATCAAGGTGGGCCATTTCCAGCAGTTGACAAGAACATCTGAGGAACAGTGTGTGTGGGGGGGGGGGAATAATATGGGGAAATAGTTTTACTTTGTGTAATGACCCATCCATTCCCAGTCTCTATTCAAGCCTAAATTAATTGCATCTAGTTTGCAAATTAATTCCAATTCAGCAGTCTCTCATTGGAGTCTGCTTTTGAAGTTTTTTTTGTTGAAGAATAGCCACTCTTAGGTATGTAATTGAGTGACCAGAGAGATTGAAGTGTTCTCCGACTGGTTTTTGAATGTTATAATTCTTGACATCTGATTTGTGTCCATTTATTCTTTACATAGAGACTGTCCAGTTTGACCAATGTACATGGCAGAGGGGCATTGCTGGCAAATGATGGCAGATATCACATTGGTAGATGCACAGGTGAACGAGCCTCTGATAGTGTGGCTGATGTGATTAGGCCCTATGATGGTGTCCCCTGAATAGATATGTGGACAGAGTTGGCAACAGGCTTTGTTGCAAGGATAGGTTCCTGGGTTAGTAGTTCTGTTGTGTGGTTGCTGGTGAGTATTTGCTTCAGGTTGGGGGGCTGTCTGTAAGCAACGACTGGCCTGTCTCCCAAGGTCTGTGATGAGTGATGGATGCAGAGTGTTGTCAAATTTTGTTCAAGAGCAGTCATGGCAAAGAACCCATAAGTTAATGCAAATGAAAACTATCAGAAGAGACTTGCAAAGGATTTATTTTAAAATTGGATGTGTCCCCACTTTTTGCTTCTTCAGCCTGACAGATGGTGGGGGTGTAAATGTTTTTCCTGCACCTTTCCCCTTAGAACAGCAGGAATGTTGAGACTAGTTAATCTTCCTTGGGTTTGCTGGAGGACTTGGGCAGAGGGATGGGGTAGGGAGGGAGGAAAGGGGTACTGAACCTTTAACAAAAACATAATTTCCCCAAAATGTTCATTTAATCACTGGAGTTAAACAAATGCTAATAAAAACACTCAACTGTTCAGTTTTCAGTCCTATTTTGATATTTTTAATTCACTGCTCCTGCAGTTAGAGTGCTCCAATTGGACTTTTATGATAGACAAGAACTGAATCTCTAAAGTAGAAAAAATGTTTTTTAAATATATTATATAAGCCAAATCCTATTAACCTTCTTTATACATCTTACACAAGCAAAAAGGTGAAATTCCACCCATATTTTCAGACTACCATTAACTTCCCAAACAATTTCCATTTGGAAATGCTGTAAGTCACCAGGAACAGAACCATGGAAGCAAACACTTCTCCTGCTCCTCCAGAAGCCCCAGGGAGCCCTTCCCAAGCAAAGTGCCAGTGCAGAGATTTCCTTGAAGGAAAAGGTAGTCTCCCTCACCAACCCCATCCCTCATAAGAAAGAGCACATAGGCAGAGGAGAGGGTTTTCTTTTCACGCAGGGGACGATTCAGGCCAAGACTAGCACATTTGTTATGGAGAATTTCAAAGTAATTAAATGTCCACTATACCCCAATAAAGAAGCCTTTGAATAATAGTAAAGAAAGATGCTTTCTTCCCGTTCCAGGAAAAGCTCACAAAGGATCTATTTTAATACCATAGTCACAAAAATAATACACTAAATGTGAAACTACTTTGCCTGCATTTGTTCTACGCATTTAATCTTTCTTATACCCTAGATTCTTGGATACAACTGCATTGCCAATAACTTGTTAAAGGAATAAGAACTGTGCAGCATAAGGCACAACAGGGAATTAATTATAGTATATTAATAATTCAGGGTTAGTGTGTTTTTAGGCACAAGACTCAAGTCATAGTGCCATCAACTCTTTAATTAGGCCAATAATACTTTATAAATCATTCTCCCATATCTTACTGAGACATTTTTATTAAATATAGCCAGGTCTGCAGTTAAGCTTTTAAAATACTTTTCATTATATCCCATTTTACATTATCCTAACTTGTTTATGTTTATTCCATACCCACAAACACGATATATACATGTATACAAATATAAAATATATCATAATACAGCAAAAACCTTTGGAATAGTCACCTTTTGGGCTGAAATGTTCCATGCTTGGTATCTGCCTGAAGGCAAGTGTCTTTGGAAAGTACAAGCAAACTCTTTAGTCATTTTTAAATAAGGGAGAGCAAAACTGGACTGGATAAAATATTGTATATTACAGTATTGCCAACTCTCTGATGGGATTTCAGAAGAACTGGAGCTCACCTAGCAACGATGCGAGAACCTCCAGCTCCCTCAAAAGTTCAGTCCTGCTAGAAGCCAGCAGAGTTTCTGCCCTCTTCTTACTGTTCTCATAGGAATGGAGGGAACAAAGATCCCGGCAGCCCAGCCCTGCTCCCACCTCCTCCATCCCCTCCTGAGAGAGCTACGGGAAGGCTGGTTATTCTGCTCTTTCCACATGCAGCATCCAGCCTGGGAAGAGCAGGGGGTGAAGAGGCCCTGGAACTGCTCCCCCAAGCCTGGGAAGGAGGAGAGGATCTTGCTGCCGCCGCCCCATGCCTACGAGGGGGTTGAAGAACTCCAGGAGCAGCACAGGTAAGGCTGGGGTGGAGGACTGAACTGATGGGGGACAAGATTAGTTGCTGGGCAGGGGACAGGCAGATGTGGTAGTGAGATCTCCTTTAGCAGGGGACAAAATCACCTTACCCAATCTGTTTGCAAGACTGGCCACTCTTATTGTCACACATGCATGCAGACACCGGGGATGGGTAGGGGGAGGTCAAAAATTAAAAGTTAGTTAGTACGTACCCATTACACCTCTGACCTGCTGGTTTGAAATGCGGAGCTGCAAAACACCGGTGAAGTAGACTTTTCTCCCAAGAAAGTCCACCTTTTTCGCTTCCCGATTTTTAGGGTAGCATCCCTGAAACCCCTGATGCTCCCTTTGGTTTGCAGCATCCACCACCAAAGAGTCGGGTGGAGGGTGAGAATAGAGATGCTCATATCCCTTTGAGGGGACAAAATAACATCTGTCATTTCTCTTCACTGTAGGGAGCAAAGAGGCCAGCGTCTGCCACAAAGTTTTTGTGGTCTCAGTTATAGTTTTGATGAGTGGCAGCGCAGTGCGCAAGGGCCCAGAGAGGGCGAGGATGTCCACTGTGGGAGCAGCATCCTCTACAGCTCTTCTGCCTGGATCCCCAGATTCTGGGCCACCCTGTGCAACAACTGTTGCAGGACCCTTCTATCTTCCAAAGCGGGGCCCGTTGTAGTGCCCACAACAGCCTTATCTGGGGAGGAGGAGGACAAGAGCATTGGCACGTGACCTTGGTCACTTACCTCGGCCCCAAGAGGATCACGTTGTTTGTTGGGCTGCTTTAACACCGGTGCCGGGCTGGTCGCTGGCACGGAGGCCTGAGCGGCAGGCGCAGCTATCAGCATTGTCTCTGGCGCCAGCTGCTGCGAGGGGTGAAGAATGCCAACACAACCAACGCCATCCTGGATCCTGATGCCTGGCTCTGACCTTGTGCTTGATGATAGGCCCAGGGAGTCCAAAAGGGCCACTGAGCTGGTGATTGCCATTGAGGTGGCCATGGCACCAAAGGAGGTTGGCAGTGTCGCCAAGATCTAGACCTGCCGCTGCTGGACCTATCTGTCTGATAGGACTTAGCCTCAGAGGTCTCTGAAAACGAACACTACAGGGGAGCGGTACTGGGTGGTGCTGATGAGCGGTGCCAGGCCTCTGGGGATTGGTGCGGTCCCCCCACATGGGCAGCCGGCTATGGGGAGTAGCACCGCAGAGATTGGGAGCGGTGCAACATCATCACTGGCTTGCCCATAGATGGGATAGGTGGCCAGGTTATCACCAGTGCCTCATCCCTTGGAGAAAGTGGTGCCGTCAGGCGAATAAGGTCATATGCCGCCTCAAGTCTCCAGAGTGGAGGAGAGTTGAATATCCCAGCCATGACGGTCTGGAGAATGGTAATGGGCCAGACTTGACTGGACCCCTTGCAGGGCAGAAGTCAACGAGTCCCTGGGAGGTGCCAGGCCCAACATAGGCTGAGGCCTCCCTGTCGCTGTGCACGGAGGAGGCAGTGGCACTCATTATGGGCTCTGCCAAGCCAGGGTCAGACTGTGGGCAGAGGTCTGCCTCCATGAGGAGAATTCGGAGTCTCTGCTCGCGATCCTTAAGGGTCCTTGGATGAAACTCTTTGTAAATGCAGCACTTGTCCTTTTGGTGACTCTCGCAAAGGCACTTCAAATAAGAGAAGTGTGGGTTGCTCTTTGGCATCAATTTACCGCCAACTTCACATGGTTTGAACCCTGGTGACTGAGGCATGCCCTGGTGTTGGGTAACGAAACAGGGGGTGGAGGGGGAACCCCCACAATGAAAACTTAGAGAAACTAACAACACTGCTAATACTACTAAGAATCTATATACAAATGACAGTGGGACACTGCTAGAGACTCTTGCAGAAGCAACAGCGAGGGAAGTTCCAGCTAGCCATCACCAGAGGTATGAAGGAACTGAGGGGAAGGGGGAGGGGCAGGTCAGCAGGGCCCCATACTGGGCACCATGAAGGTGCGAGTCCCAGGGGCACCCAGGCTGACCTTACAGATACTGCTAGGAGAAAAGTCTTCTGGCTGCGCGCATACCTGATTGTAATTGACATGAACAAGCACTCAAAGAACTACTCCTGGATATCTGCCCAAAGCAGAGGGAAGCACGCTGTGCAGAGCAGCTGCTCCTTAGCTCCTGTCCCTTCCCTGCGCACGCACACACACATACACACACACACACACAAGCTACAGAGCACAGACCACACAGCTGCAGGGCCTGCTGCATTCTATCCTGAACGTGGGATTGAAATGAAGGCCGTTTCAAAAGCTTTTCCTCAGTTCCACTTTGTGTAGCAGAAGGTAGCTTGTGTACCAGTTTGTAAGCTACTTTGGGATCATTTGTGGAAAAGTACTATGTAAACCTAAGGTATTAGCAATAGAACTAGAGTGTGGTTTTTCCATTTGGAATCCTCCTTAGCCAATCACTCAATTTCTCCTTTCCATTTTATAATCTTCAATTTAAAAACACAAAAAACAAGATGTTTCACCTCACTGCTGAGAGGTTTTTTTGAAGCTTTTTCCCCTAAATTCTCATTGAACTAGGTATATATTTCAAAACCAACACACTGCTGAGGGATTCCTTTACTGACTACAGTGCCTATCCATCTTCAAGCTATCCATCTTTGCTAACTTGCGTTTTAAAAAACAAATAAATAAAAGTATACCAGCTATAGTGATGATTCTCATGTTGAGCTTCTGCAGAAAATATAAACAGGCACTTCATAAACTATGGTATAGAACTATGCCTGATAAACCTGTTTGTCATTAATATTAATGAATAAACACATCTGGATAAATAAATAATTTATTTTAGCTCCATTCTCCAACTTTATGTAATGAATATGAAGATGCCTTTGGAGAAAATTAACATTTATTCATTCTCTTAGCAATAGTTTTTTGATTTTTTTTTGTTTGGTTTGGTTGTTTTATCAGTTGTTACTGACATACAGTAAAAGTGCATTACATTTTTCAGTCAGATAAGGAGGAAGAAAACATTGTGCAGTACTAAGTATCAGATCAAAAATTTTTAAATAAAATTGATATACCCTGCTCCATATTTTCCAGACACTAATAAAATTAGTTCAAAGTTTCCAAAAACTTCCTCTTGATTGATCTTTCTAAGCACGTTAGTCCACTTCAGATAGAAACTTAAGTGGCAATTTGACATTGAATTTGTGGAGAAAGACCTCCTCAGAATGAGCAAGTCATAGGAAAAATGTTGTCTTAATGAGTGTTCAGTGTGGAACTCTGACAACATTTTGGTCCTGGATTCCTTCCTAAACACCCCACCCACTTCCTCTCCCCTTGAGTTAAGTTAAAGTTAAGGTTGAGCACACAGTACTAAACAGCTTTGGAAGAACATTACTGTTAAAACCAAACCAAACAAAAAAACAAAATGCTAAGCCTTGGAAACCCTGGAAAGTCTCAATTAAGTTTCCACTTGAAAAACAAATCAAGAGCAAACACTGGTAAGTACAGAAAAACACAGTTAAGGCCATCCAGACAACCGTAACTAAGCACTGGCACCCATCTCTTTCACCCTTCCTTAATACCATTCCAGTAATTTATGTAGTCTTTTAGATTAAGAATTTTTCCTTAATTCATTTTTAAGTATATTTTAATAATCCTACAAGATTTAAGAAGTCTACAAGGTACAAATAATACATTTTGGAAAAGGGCTCGTACTCATAAGGCTTAACTTTGGAGTTTAGAAATATGCACTGCAGAACACTGACTTTATGAAACTGTGAGAGCCATTACCATTAGAGCTGGGTGAAAAGACAGTTACTCACCTTTGTAACTGTTGTTCTTCGAGATGTATTGCTCATGTCCGTTCCAATTAGGTGTGCACACGCCATATGCACAATCGATAGAAGATTTTTACCTCGATGTAAAAGGCGAGGGAAGGAGAGTGGCGCTCTGCCTTTGGGTGCACCTTCAAAAGTGGTGTTTGGGTCCTGCCGATGGACCCTGGTTGTGGCCTGTCTGCTCACCAGACTGTCTCCGCCTACCACCTTGGCCACGTCTTCTAAAGAAGTCCTGTCTTGGCCAGGGGGTTGGAGTAGGTGCGCTGCAGTTGGGATCGAAAGGGCCTACATTGTGTTACCGGGGTATGCATGCCCAGTGAATTCATGATGGCCCAGTTGTCCTTCAGACTCTGAATCCTGGAGTGTGTCTTCTGCAAGAACAGACCCTGGCTATCAAAGGGTAGGTCCTGTATGGTCTGCTGGAGTTCAGGTGGGAGACTGGAGACCTGTAGCCAGGAGATGCAGCACATAGCTACTCCTGAGGCTAGAGTCCTAGCTGCGGAGTCTGCCATGTCTAACGAGGCTTGTAGAGATACTCTGGCTACTTTCTTGCCCTCCTCTACTAAAGCCCCAAAATCCTCCCTGGACTCAAGGGATAAGCTCCTTGAACTTCTGTATCGAGTTCCAGGTATTATAATTGTATCAGCTCAAGAGGGCCTGCTAGTTAGCCACTCTGAGCTGTAAGCACCAGTAGAGTATATTTTGCGCCCAAATAAATCCAGGCGTCTAGCGCCCTTGGATTTAGACGTGGGGGCTTGTTGGCCGTGTTTCTCCCTCTTGTTAACGGACTGTACAACAAGGGAGCAAGGCTGGGGGTGAGTATACAAGTACTTGAAGTCTTTGGAGGGGACAAAATATTTCCTCTCCACCCCCTTGGCAATAGGAGGAATAGAGGCCGGAGATTGCCAGATTGCAATGGCATTAGCCTAAATAGTCCAAATGACGGGCAAGGCTATTCTGGATGGTGTGTAGGCAGACAGAAAGTCCACTACTGGATCCTCTACCTCCACCTCCTCCTCCTCCTCCACCTGGAGGTTCATGTTTTGTGCCACCCTGCAGAGCAGCACCTGGTGGGCACAGAGGTCTATAGGTGGGGGTCCAGAGGACGACGTACCGGCTACTGCCTCGTTTGGAGAAGCCGAGGAGGATACCCCCGGGACTAACAGGTCCTGGGGAAGGTCTTGCTGGAGAGGGTCCGGTTGCCCTAGGTCCACCACGATAGGGCCGTGGGCCTGAACTGGGGGCAGGGCAGTCGCCTCCAAGCCACCCGGGGGAGGGTGACTCACGGTGGCCTCCGGTACCCGGGGCTCCAAGTGGGCAGAGCGAGAAGCCCCCGAGGGGACACCCTGTGCCTGATGGTAAGCCCAAGGAGTCCAAAAGGACCATTGCGGAGGACCCTGACCAGGGTCCTGGCCCTCGTCCTGCCATTGGCTAGAGCAGTCCACCTCTTGGTCCTGGACGTGGTAGCCACTTCCTGCTTGAGATGACGTTGAGGTGGAGCGGGATGGCCAAGGTGATGCTGAGTATGTTTGCGGTGCTGTCTTGGCATGTGGTACTGCACTGCGCCAAGGAGATGGAGATCGGTGTCGTGATCCCGATCGGTACCGGTGGCCATATCAGTGCTGGGAGCTGGAGCTGGATCTCTACAAAGATCTATGGGTGGATCGGTCCCGGGATCGACTCAGAGTAAATCGGCACTCAGACCAGCACCGTGATTGGTGCCAGGAGCTGGACCGATATCAACCGTACTGAGAAGAGGATCTTTGTGAGGCTGAGCGGCGCCGCAACTGCACCCGGCGCCAGATGGTGATCGGTGCCGGGACTGCAAGCGGTGCCGTGAACAAGACCGGCATCTGGATCAGGACAATGACCAGGATCGGTGCCCTCCTATCTTGCTCTGCGACGGAGGGTGTAGCATGGAGGTCTTTTCTTTTGAGGGAACAGCCCGTACCGGCAGCACCAGAGGCTGCAATGGTCCCAGCTTGGTGAGCGCAATCAGGTCGCGCACCGTGGAGAATGTCTCCGGCATGGACGGTGGCCTAAGCTCAACCACGGTGCGCACCGGGGAGTTTACGTGCACCAGACTCGACGGCCCTTGTGGTGTTGGAGTCAACGGTGCAGGGGTTGGTGCCTTTGCCGGTCGCTCCAACACTGGAAGCGGCTCCGAGGGAAGCACAGGTGGTGCCAGTGACTGCAAAGGGGCAGCCTTTTGCTTGTGCTGCCTCTTTGGTCCCGGAGATAGGGAGCGATGCTGCGCTGGTAGGGGCACTGGAAGTCTCTGCTGGCGTCTGCAGGTTGCACTGAGAGCTCCGGTGCCACAGGCATGCTCCGTACTGATGAAGTCGGCGCCGGGTCTTGGCACAGGGCCGAGGACATCGGGCTAAGTGCTGCTTCCATAAAGAGCTGCTTCAGGTCAAAGTCCCGCTCCTTTTTAGTCCAAGGCTTGAATGCCTTGCAAATGCTGCATTTGTCAGCTTGATGGGATTCCCCCAGGCACTTCAAGCAGGAGTCGTGGGGGTCTCCCGTAGGCATCGGCTTAAGGCAGGCCGAGCATGGTTTGAAACCCGGAAACCTAGGCATCAGTCCGGGTACTGGAAGGGAGGGAAGGGGAGAAGCTCCTTACCCCCTAACTACTATTTACACTAAGAACTATAGGTTTCAGAGTAGCAGCCGTGTTAGTCTGTATTCTCAAAAAGAAAAGGAGTACTTGTGGCACCTTAGAGACTAACAAATTTATTAGAGCATAAGCTTTCGTGAGCTACAGCTCACTTCATCGGATGCATTTGGTGGAAAAAAACAGTTTTTTCCACCAAATGCATCCGATGAAGTGAGCTGTAGCTCACGAAAGCTTATGCTCTAATAAATTTGTTAGTCTCTAAGGTGCCACAAGTACTCCTTTTCTTACTAAGAACTATAACTACTAACTACTTACTAAAGAACTATTAACAACTATTAACGAGCGCTAACAAGAGAAGCTAGGGAAAGTGGAGTTCAGCTAAGCGGCGCTCCACAGTTCCAACAACTGTCATAGGCGGTAAGAAGGAACTGAGGGGGCACTGAGTCGGCTGGGGCATATATTCGGCGCCATGAAGGTGCCACTCCAGCAGGCGCCTCAGCCGACACACCGGGTGTTGCTAGGGTAAAAATCTTCTGACGATCGTGCACACAGCACGCACACACACCTAATTGGAATCAATATGAGCAAGCACTCAAAGAAGAACAGATTTTTGCAGTTCCCTGGCAATTTTCAAAAGTTGAAAAACAATTGTTTTGGGTTGAAGCAAAACAAAAATGGTCAACATTCTTGGTGAACAAAAAAAAATATTAAATATATGTGGGTCAAACAAGCTGATCCAAAATGTAATGTCTTGTTCTGAGTTACAATTAAAAAAAAATAAATGAAATTTTGAAAAAAGTAATTTCAAATCGAATGTTTCATTTTGAAAATGTCACATGTGTAACTAGATCAATTTTAAATTGATTTAGTTTACACCTGTGCAACTTTTCTAATATAGACCTAGCCTTGTAATTATATCTTTCTGGTATATTGCCCTTCAAATGTTCTGTTGAAATCCAGAAAGGGTTGAAATGGTATCTTTTTCTGTGGCCTCTGTATGGATATAAAAGAAGGCAAGAGTTGTGTAAATTTAATGAAAGATACAAATGCAGTGTTGTTTAAGTGATACCATAGTTAGGGCACTACCAAATTCACAGCCATGAAAAGCACGTCATGGACCGTGAAATCTGGTCTCGTGTGTGCTTTTACCCTATACTATACCATACCAATTTCACAGGGGAGACCAGAGTTTCTCAAACTGGGGGTCCTGACCCAAAAGGGAGTTGCGGGGGGGGGGGGTGGGAGTCACAAGGTTATTTTTGGGGGTGAGGGGGGAATCATGGGTATTGCCAGCTTTACTTCTGCATTGGCTTCAGAGCTGAGTGTCCAGGGAGCAGCAGCTGTTGGCCGGGCACCCAGCTCTGAAGGCAGTACCCCGCCAGCAGCAGCACAGAAGCAAGCATGGCAATGCCATACCATGGCACCTTACTTCTGCACTGCTGCCTTGAGAGCTGGGCGGCTGGAGAATGGCAGCTGACTGAGGACACAGCTCTGCAGGCAGCAGCGCAGAAGTAAGGATGGCAATATCATATCATGCCATCCTTACTTCTGCGCTGCTGCTGACAGCAGTTCTGCCTTCAGAATTGGGCTCCTGGCCAGCAGCTGCTGCTCTCTGGCCACCCAGTTCTGAAGGCAGCACCCACCAGCAGCAGCACAGAAGTAAGAGTACCAGTATCACAACCCCCTACAAAAACCTTGTGACCTCCCCACACCCCAACAACTCCTTTTTGGGTCAGGACCCCTACAATTACAACACCACGAAATTGACCAAAATGGACTATGAATTTGGTAGGGCCCTGACCATAGTATACAGTCTCCATAAAATTAAGTTATTCCTGTATGAAGTTCTTGATTGCAGCAGTTAAGCAAAACTAAGTTATTGACAAACACGATTGTGTCTACATTTGTTTGATAAACCAGAGGCAACGTTAAAACAGTTTGGCTTACCTTCACAGTGGGGTTTCTGTAATTTACCTAGATTCTCTGTGAGGTGAAACCATTCCCACTAAGAAAATTACCCTCCCAGTAAGAAACTTGAGCTTACAAGTATCAAACAACTCAAAAATATCTTTCAGCAGATTAGTCAGAACCACATTAATATTCCACAATTTAGGAGATTATATATCAAACCCAACATGTATCTGATGAATATGGACCAAAGAGAAATGGATGTACCTTCAACACATTCATGAAATAGTAATTAATGAACTCTGATGGAATTCATCTGTAAACTCAGGCTCTGGTAGGTGAAGAAGGCTGGCAAGCATTTTTGGGTGGGTGAGATTTTGGGTGTTTTGACCATGTCATCCCTCTTTGCGTTCCTACATTGACTCCCCCTTTTCTATTACATCAAACATAAGTTGCTCGTATTCCCTTTCAAGGTCCTTCACAGTCAATCCCCACCCTATTATCTCTCAATTCCTATTCATGTTTGCTTCACCATACCAGTCTCCATCAGTCACTTGTTAAATTAAAAAAAAAAAAAAAAAAGCACCTGCATGCTCTCTCCCATTCTGGCCTTCATGCTTAGGAGGAGCTTCCCATAAACATCCACAAAGTTATCCTATCATCCACCTTCAAATCCCTCCTCAAAAACACTCTTCTGCCTTGGTGCCTATATAAATCTTGACAACAATTAGACTGTTGGTGTGCTGAGGCTACTGCCTGTGATGTTGACCAGTACTGTTTCATGGTACGTCCCTGTCTTTCTTTGTTCATCCCTTGTTTCGTGTTTTATGCCTAGATTGTAAGCTTCTTGGGGGCAAGACTGTGTCTTTGTACAGCAGCTACCACATGCATCCCCATGATTAGGGCTACTAGGCACTTTGGTAATACAAATAATAAAAAAGTATTCAGCAAAGTGCAAATGCCAATTTAAGCAGTAAAGAGGTTTTTCTAGTCAGCTTCTTCTGAATAGTGAAGCTTGAGACAACTGCTTAGACACACTTGTAAGAAATTTGTTGCAACCTAGTTTCTTCTCATTAGCACTTAGGCGAACAACAGTTCCACCAAAAAGAAAAGGAGTACTTGTGGCACCTTAGAGACTAACAAATGTCAGTTCCACCAGACATTAAAGAAGAGCAGCCCACATTCCAATTATATTACTAGAAAATTGTTATACATCTTGTTTAAACAAACATTCTGAATAACTTAAGTCTGATATACCAATTAAGGTTCTGAAATACTGAGCTTTGTTATGTTTAACCACTATCCGCATTTCAGTGTTAAATACCAATTACAAACAAACCCTCAATACAAACTTTTGTCCTCATTCACTACACACAAAACTCAAAGAACTTAGTTATGAAGCTTTCCATGTTGGGGAAACTTAACTCTTATTTACATATCTTACTGAAAGAAAATTGTGAGCACAATAAAGAGAAATGAAGCCTTATGCTGATAAGAGATTGTATTTGTTTCAATATTTGCTTCAGTTACTAGTTGCATCATTAATTGTCATATGGGAAACATGCACAAACACAAACACACAACTACACCAAATATTTCTAAAGGTGATTATGTTGTCCAAATAGCCAACCAACTGCTGAATAATTCGGAATACCACATGATCTACCCCAGTATCCTGAAAAAGGCAACATCTTCAAGATACTGTCAAAGCTTAGCACATTTAGCTTTTTCCTCCTGTCCTATCAACAAAGCTCTACCATTTTTTGATGTGAACAAGGAATTTTTTTTAAGTCAGTTTAATTGCCTTACATCTGTCAGCAATCCAAACTTGGTAAGCTTCAAAACTCTGGAAGTATCACGGCATACATTATTCTAGTAAAGACAGATTATTTTCTTATAATAGGAGGCTGCTTAAGGCAAACAAACAAAGACAGTATACTATTTTCACTCTATGCCCACCTTATGATTAGAAAAGGAACTTCATCCATGGTGAAAAATGAGTTTCACTGTCTCTGCATTTCTGAAATATATTTTCATACACACTCTCCCTGGGGAATAGGGGTCACCATAATGAGACATAATATGCATCATAGAATTTGAAATTTAAGATTTCACTCTTGCAAATAGTCATGCATGTAAGTAACTTTATGCACGAGCAGTGTCATTGAGTTCAGTGGGACAAAGTGTGTCAAGTACGTGTGTTTTTTGGATCACAGCCTAAGGCCTAAATGTGAACAGATACAAGTTTGGACTAGAATGGGAATGTAATCAGTTAGTAAAGTAGGAGATCATTAATACACTATTCACACACTTAGTAGTGTTTAGAACTACCTGAAATTTTATTTAAAAAATGTTAGAGAATATTACTGGATGATTTAAACAAACAATCAGTCAAGAAATGCTAAAATTAACTTTGCACATACAATATCATATCAATTTTTTCCAAAGTACCCGCAAGGTCTTATTATTTTAAACTTATAATAATTTCAAAATAATCCAGTACAGCACTCCCCAAGCAAAATGGCTGTTAATTGATGACAGGCAGGGTGCTCTGCCCCAGCCCCCTAGGCTCAGTTCAGTGCACTTGTACAGCTTGGTAATAATTGCCTGTGCTCTGAAGCACTAGACTGGTCAACTATGCCCTTTCTTACTCCTCATTGCAACTGGGAAGAGAAGGACTGAGTACACACAGACCAGATCAATAGCTGTTTACAGGATCCTTAGAATCTTATGCCTGAGCCTTTGTGCTGCAAGCCCCAGGGAAATTCTTGCAGGGAAAAAGTCTTGTTGCTTGATGAGTATTCAAATATTTTTAGTACATTTCTCAAGATACTTACTTGGCACGATTGAAAAATCCCATGCAGAGTTACCTTTAAAGAAGGGAAAATATTTACTTAACTTTTCTTCCTTGAAGATATTCTCTCACAGAATTCTTGCACAACCACACACCTCTGAGTGTTTGCAGGGATGTTTTGAGGGCACTGTGTATTTTGTTTCTTTTGTAATATATTTTGGTACTCACTTTAAAAATGTACCTTATTTTTATTGGCTTTTTCTCGGATCTATTTGCGTCTGTGGGAAGGTTCTGGGTGTTGAGGTATTGGTAGTGAGAACGTGGGACATTGAACAGTGCTTCAAAAGGATAAAAAATTGTAAGAGTTTTGCCTTGTCTTCCTAGCAGAGAAGTTACTAAGCTTTGTAAGAGAGCAGCTTCTTCCTGTGTCCTCCCTAATATGCCTGGGACAGAACCTATGCATGTTCAGTCAGACAGAAATTCTATAAATTGGAAACTATACACCACTAGCAATATTTGCAAGCCAGCAGTGCTTCAAAAGCCGGACTCTAGAGAATGAAAGAGAATTAACTTTTACAAAACCCTAGGACCCTACATACACAAAAGTATTTTAAGAGGATGTAAAGATAGTTGTACAACTAAGTATTCAAAACGTAGGTCATTGTTAAAGTTGTTCCTGTAACGATAACTCTTGCTTTTGTGCATATGTATTACAGTAACTTAATTATATGTTCATATAATTTCTCAAACACCACAAAATAGAGTATTTTTTCTACATAATATATGAATATAATACAATACTTCATACATACATACATCGTATGAAGTAATACAATACTTCATTTCTGCCTGACAATCTTTGGAAGCATATAAAAAGTGCACAATTGACTAACTATACAACAGAGTATCAAAATTTGCTAGTATATAGAGGTTAGCTGGAGATTCAAGTGCACTAGTTTTGCAAATAACTATCATCTTCTGAACTGCACCCTGGGAAGGCTGTCCTGATGGTAGGCAAAAAATACACCGGCTGACAAAATACTAGAAAACTTAGTTTTGACTTAGATCTTTTCTATTAAGGTCTTTCTAAAGCATACTGGAACAATAAGGCTCCATTCATTCCTTCTGCTTCCTTCATGACTGTCTCCTCAGCTTTCCCTCTCCTACACATCCTCCCCCTCACTTTCATTGTGGGTGTGAATATAAGAGAGAGGAAAAGGAGAGACAGATGAGTCCAAGCATTGGAGCACCTTCTTTTCCCACCCATCAGCTAGTGGTACTGAAAGTTGGTAAGGCAAGAGGGAGTCCATCTTTCTTCTTCCCATCTCCATCCTCAGCTAGTGGTACCGGAGCAGAGAAGAGTCTCTACTCACCTGCCCCAGTGCCACAGGAAGTTGAATGGTAGAGGGAGAGCCACAGAGCATCTCTCCCATCTTTCTCCCCATCCACAAGCTAATGGTACTGAAGAGCAAGAACACAAAAGGAAATAACTGAACCCCAAAGAATTCATCTCCCCCTCTGTATACAGTTATGGATAAAACTTTTAAACACCCCTGAAAAGCAGTTTAGATATTTTGCCAAAAGAATACACCAAATTGTACTAGAATGCAGGATTTAAAATATAGAAAGAAGCAAGCTATTTGTACAGTATATGCATTTGGATTTAAATTTTACTACAATTTGCTTAAATAGATCTGAATATTTTCATTTGGTAAAATTCCTGTTTGATTTACCTTTGTATACTTGAGTCCTGTTAACATATTAACAGTATAAGACAATTCAACACGACCACATTGTATAAAAAGTCTTTATTTTTTTCTGTTCAATGAAAAATAAATAACTGATATGCACACATGAAGCACTGTTAACTAATGTTACATAAATCACAAAGCAACATAAAAGAAGTGTTATTGCATGAAAGAATAAGGTACAAGTCTACATTTTTAAAAATTTAGTTTCATAAGGATTCCAGACACTTGAAATTGAAGCACTATATATGTAAAATATATACAAACATATCCTCACACCACTGAGATTCAACCCAGAGAAATGAAGGCAGAGAGCAGCATAGCATCCATGCCTAGCTGATCCTTGATGCATCTTCTAGGTCTAACGTCAAGCATAGCAACTGATGTCAGTTGTAGTGGTTGTTTTTATGAAGTGCACCTGTCCACAAGGACCTAAGTTAAGACCATCAGCTCATTTGACGTAAACCACAGGACAGTCAATGGAACAATTTTGGGAGAAGTCAGGACACCATCTAAAAATAAAGGTTCCGTATCCCATTACCAGTCCCAAAAAATACAGAAGGTTTATTTAAGTAACTTGTGCTGTTCTTTAAAATTATTTCAAGAATTAAGGCTCTGAAATTAGATATTTATAAATAATCTGAAACCAAGATATTTGATGCAACATTATCAGACTGTCAGTCTTCTTTAAGAAGCCAACATTTTGCTGCTATAACAAAAACTAACCAGACATTTAGCATAAACTCCTCATTAATAAGTCTCTCTTAGAATGATTAATATATTAGGAATACGACTACAGTAAACACATGGAAGGGAAATGCTATAGGCTTGTCCCAGTATTTTAGTTGAAGATGCAACCGAAAACTTACATTATAAAAAAAAAAAAACTACTTTCACAACAAGTGTAAGAGACTCATGCATAAAGGAATGCATATCATGAGTAAACATGGATGTTTAAGAACATAAGCCCAATTCCTCAACAAAGGTAAAGCAGTGTAGCTCTATTGACTTCAATGAAATTATGCGTATTTATACCAACTGAGGATCTTAGCCATGATACTTAAGAGTTAATAAAAATACACTGGTAAAGCAAGCAAGATTAGAGAGTACTTCTTGATTTCCTAGCCTCTGCTCTTCTTTAAGATAACCTGTGAAAATGAAAGAAAGTATACTCATCATTACTTATATGCCCACTGTGATTCAAACAAAATCAGTCATATTGAAATTCATATCACAGAACATACTTTAGACAAAATGCAACTTCAAAAGCAAAACTTTCTAAAACAAATGTTTTCTAGAGACCACCCAGAAGCGTCAATAGTTCTTCAAAGCTCTCACCACATCCCTTCAGGCTCTGACCCCATTATATCTAGATAGCACAAGAGGTTATAAAATGTGATTTTACTGCTGTTATGGGTTGATTTTTGTTTGTAATACTTCATATTGGGGTTTTTTTTAATCTATGAAAAGGGCACCAAAACTTTTGAATGGGCATTTTTTGGTTTAGAGTTTAAATTGAGAAGTTCACTTCTCAGCCCAACTAGGACCATTTAAGTGTTAACATTATTAAAACGAAGCAATTTCTTCTTTCTCCATCTTTTCACTTAAAAAAATAGAAGAGCAACGATATTTAAATAATATTAAGACTGCACAGTTAAAAGGTTAGAAATGCACACGATTCTAACCGCAATATTTAACAGGGCCACACTACACATCTTCTATATTTTGTATTAAATATATTAGCATTAATATATCCAGCAAATATTTTACAAGAAAAATAGGACTAGAAAATTTAATACGAATGGGGTGCTGGGCCTCCAATATGTAAAAGCTGCATGGCATCATTTTTCCATTTTGTCCAGTCCTACTAAGGGAGATGCAAGGATGACTCAGCATCTGAAAGAAATTGAGTTTTGGATGAGCCTTACACTTCCAAGTGTTCCTCTCCCACACTCCACTCAGGAATTCCCTTGCCTAAAGGAAACAGGGCAGGGTCCAGGGAGAGAGAGAAACAAGTTGGGGTCTAGGATTCGAAGGAGCATCAGATGCCCTCTGCTGATGTTTGTCTTAAACTGCTTTTTGTCATTTCATGCAATCTACTTGTGAAGCTCTCTCAGACCACCCACTTAGCCTGGGCTCAAGATGATATTCCTCACCTCCCCACTGGTAACTGACCCACATGTATTGTTGCAGTTAAAATCAGCAGAGCCACTCAACCTACAGCTCCCTTAATATAACAACATTTTCCACAAACACCTCTCCACTCTGGAACTTGATCCCGTTCTTAGTCTGGAAGAGTCCAGATTTTCATCACTCCCCATACCCGACAGACTGAAGGGCAGGGAAATTATGGTCTTCGTTTTGGAAAGTTTTTAAATTTGGGGTTATGGAAAGAGATGGGGAACATGTTAATGTGCGGGCAGTTTATTTGATGTTATTGTAGTGAATTTTACAACACTGATTTTTTTTTTATTATTGTTAAGGTTCCGGAGGATTAATATATTTTGAGGCGGGTTTTTTTTATTAAATGTTTTGTTTATATATAAAAAACATAGCAAAGATAGCATTGCTCTAGAAATCTTTACTGTTGTATATCCTGGCTTTTGTATAGTAACAATGCAATCTTATCTGTAAACCTTTAATATTAAGTGTTTAAGCAAAAAAAGGGAGAAAGAAATTTCAACTTTAATTTTATTACCTTTGCTGCCGCCATGGTATGTTCAGATTTAATTGTTTTACTCTTGTTCTCGAAAGCATTTGCCCTGGCTTCTTCTGCTAATCGGTGGAGAAACAGTAAGAAGTTCAAATGCACCTTTGAAGAACAAAACACCAATGCAGTGAAATAGGTTTCCAACAAAATGCTTAAAAACTGTCAATCATTTATACTGATTTAGCAAATACTTTATTTTTAAACAGGCATGAATCCTTTACTTCAAAAGATGCAGTGAAATATTTCTGAATTCCTGTGAAGGGTTTTCAAGAAAACCCTATTTCTCAGCTACAGTTTAATTTTCTAGCCCTGAACATTTCTTGGCCCCAAAATTTCCTGCACACACAGCTTCAATTTAGCCAAACTTTTAAAAAGTGCTGTACTAAAAAAAGCCACAGACACACCCGCAGGCATAATACTTGGTCCTACAGAATATACTTTGGTGTTTCCCAACACTTTCCTAAAAAAAAAAAGTCCTGTCTACAACTAGGAGTTACACCTTTCCGTTCAAACCATGTACTCATTTAGTTTGTCGATAACTAAAAAAACCTGGATTTAGTTTAGATTTTATGAATCACCCTTGAGCCTTCTCGCTTTGTGCTGAATATTTACCTACAATTATTTTCAGAGATAGTGTTTCTTTATCTAACCATTCTTTAGGAACTGGGGGGGAAAGGAGCAATTAGTACCATATGACCAGTTAACTCTTTCCTGCCATCAACAAGTATAGTCCACAAACTAGTTTGGGAAATTCTTCCCGTATGTTAGTCCAAGACTCTCATTTCCAATCCTGCAGTGCAAAGCAGCAGCAACTATCTCCTGCGTCAAATGAAATGATCCCTCACACCCTGTCCATATTGCAGATGAAATTAAGGAAAGGGCAGCGCTCTGCTCCATCAATCTCAACCCTCAAGCTATGGCTACGCTAGAGAGCTTACAGCACCGCAGCTGGACTAACACAGCTGTGCTGCTGTAAACTCTCCAATGCAGCTGTTCTAAATTGAGGGGACAGATCTCTCCCATAGGCTTAATTACTCTACCCACCGCGAGAAGTGGTAGCTATGTCAGTGGGAGAAGCTCTCCTGCTGACATAGTGCTGTCCACACTAGCGCTCAAGTCGGTCTAACTTATGTTGCTTGGAGTGGCTTTTCACATCCCAAGCGACATAAATTATACTGACAGAAGTGAGAGTGTAGACATAATCTAATTTAAACATACAGAATAAGGGAGCCATTACAGACTCCCTCAAACTCCTCCACATCTTCTTGCACCAAGCAGATCTCAAACACAGGATAGAATATACCCCACTGATGAATGGAATAACCTCTATCAAAATAAATAGCTTCTTAAAGATTAACTTAAAATCATAAAAATGCAAGTGCCAGAGAGGTGATTAAAAATAAATCTCTTGATAAATGTAGTGCCTCAGTTCTCAAAGGAAAGAGGAAAAGAAAAGGAGAAACTAAACTACAGATTGTACAGTTTAACACAACCAACCAGTCACCAGAGGCCTAATCCCAAAAACATTTACTCACAAGTGGCCCCATTATCTTCAATGGACTACTTGAGTAAACGCACTCCTGTAATCTTAATACAGCAGAATTAAACTATTATACACTGCTCTTGACCCCCACAGGTAATGTCCATTGACAACAATGGAAATTTGGTCATGGATCAAGGGCAGACATGGGTCTTTAAGTTTTCAACTATAAACATACACATGAGTTCATATTATGACCCACTACACACTTATTTCCTACTGCAGAGGTTTTATTCTAAGTGACTAGTTTAAAACTGATATAGGATGATAGATGGTCAATAGTATTTTAAAAGTTAAAAGTTTGCCAGAAGCTGGGAATGGGCGACGGGGGATGATGGATTACTTGGTTACCTGTTCTGTTCATTCCATCTGGGGCACCTGGCATTGGCCACTGTTGGAAAACAGGATACTGGGCTAGATGGACCTTTGTTCTGACCAAGTATGGCCATTTCTTATGTTCTAATGGTTGAATTTTAAAATAAGCATTTTACCCTAACAGGTTTCATTTACAAGTGAAAAGATTAGAGAAAAATCTTTTATTTATGTGATTTATATAAAAATCTACAAGATAAAAATTTTATTCTCAATCAGAAAGTTTAGAAAAGACCACTGGAATATGCTATTAAGTTATATTTCATTCATATCGTGTCATCATAAAACATGTAAAAACAATTTCTTGCTTATTTCTCTCAATATCTGTTCTGCAAAGCTAGAAAATTATATAACAAGAAAAAATACAATTCAGAGTTTATTTACTGGAAATACTTTGGTAATAGATGTACAATACACACAGAAGATCTACTGTTGAGAACAAGCATATTTTTAATGGTAGCATACCACATGGATGAAATTTTTTAATCTGCTGAACTACAGAAGTATTAATATGCAACAGATATGTCCAAATCATGCCAATTTTTACATAAATATATGTACTATATAAAAAGCAGACATTCTTGCAGGTTTGCCTGGCAAACTATCAAAGCCATTTTTAATCTGATTAAAAATTTTAAACTACTCATGCAGAGACTATTTGAAACATTCAAACTATAGTGGCACTAAAATAATGTTCAGCATAAGAACCTGGATTATTGAACATATCAACATGTGGATTAGAGTTTTGGAAAATGGTAATTACACAAATTTTCCACATTTTAAATTCTTAAAGTAATTGAAAAATGAATTCGTTCTGCTGACATTTATACTCTACTATTGCATCAAAAGGTAAAAATCTTCATTTGAAAGTCAGCTTTAAAGAGTGTTTTTCTCTCTGACCAGCTGTGTTCTTATTATTCTATTTTTAATAGCACTGTTTTCCAAGGTTTGAGAAGTTTTCCCCTGCAATCATGAATTTAAAAGATACATACCAGTGTAAGTAAAATCAGAGTGCTCCTCAAGAAAACAGATAATAAATATTTCAAAAATAATTTAAAGGGACAAGACCAAGGCAGGTGGAATGGAAAAAAGAAAAAAAAGTGATCCCCCCAATAAAACTGATGGAAATGTCCAAGCAGGTGAGTGAGTTATTGCTAAGTACCTAAGCGTAAACATTTCATCCAGTCACTGAATGATTGTATATTATACTAGTACATCTCAAGCGGAAAAAGTACTATACAAGACAAAATTCTACACTACTCATTGCAACAATGACCCTGCATTATAATGCTGAACTCCCATTAATCAGAAAAATATCTGTAGGCATGAAACTGCTAAAATAGCAGCATTAAAGAGTAAACTCCTCCATTTTACCCCAAGGAAAAAGTATAGAAAGAATCAGTACAAACTTCTTCACATTGTTCTGCTGGTGTGCCTTAAGCTGGCTGAGGATACATCTGAAATGAAAGATCTCTTTCTTAAGATTCAGCACCAATACTGCAAACAAAGAGGGCAGGATGATATCTGAGGTGGTTTTTATAATTTAGATACATGTCTGTGGTTCTAAAATAAAACAGTCAAATAGGGTGCTGTTCTTCTCCCATTACCTCAAACTGGAGGAAAGCCTGTAGTTCCACAACTTGAGACCTTACAAAAGATCCAAGCCCTCTCGGACAGCTGAAAAACTGACTGCCATATGCTTTTACTATACTTCTGGCATGTGGTGAGTGTAGAAGGTAGATGATGCAGGAGAGAAGAGTCCGCTCCTCACCTAAACTAGCCAACAGAAGATGCCAAACCCAGGGGTGTATTAAGCTCTGCCTCTCTCTCAGATAGGCATCCAACGCTAGGCACCTACCTCTGGTTGGCAATCTGACTTACATGACTATGCCATTTTTGCAAGAAGCTGGGGGAGTGAGAGAACAAGAGAGGCTCTCCTTCATAACTTTTAGCACAGAGATACTCAGCTGGGATGCGGGAGACACCCTCTCCTCCCGAGGAGGAGAAGGGATTTGAGCAGGGATCTGCCACCTCTCAGGCGAGTGCCTGTAACCACTGGACTATAGAATATGCTCATGTGGCGCTCCCTCACTCTCTCCTACTGAAGCTGTTCTACTGCGTATAAATAATTTTTAAAAAAAGTCATTGGAGCAGGGTGACTGGATCCTGGGTCCTCCCACCTCCAAAATGAGTGCTCTAACCATTATGTTACACAGTCACTCTTGAGCTCTTTCTCTTTCCAAATCTTTCATTATTTAGTCACAGAGTAACAGCAGTGGCTGGCTAGGCTATAGGGGATGCAGCCATCCCCCCACTTCTCTTTGTTTTATCATTTTCTGCGCCACCCTGTCACCCATATGTACAGCCAGGTTCAGCAGATGAAGCCTGCATCCAGCAGCACCAAAGCCAGGAAGAGGGCGGGCATGTGTGTCCTGGGGGAGGGCCCCACCTGCATGCTGGACTCTCAGAAGGTGGAGCTAGATTCCTCAGTTGTGGCAGGGGGCACTAGATCTTGAGCAGCGCTTCCTGAGAAGGCCGACATTTGAAAATCGCCAGTTGCAGGAGACTTCATCAAGTGAGGAGGCTTGGGAGCCATGTCTAAAGCTAGGGGGCAGAAGAGCTCTGGCTTCCAGAGAGCCTCAGCAAGGAAATGGGACATACCTATCCTAGTAGAGATTCTGGGGATTTCCCAAGAAGAGGAGACGGGGCTGGCATGGAGAGCGAAGTCCCCATGCTGGGGATCAGGATGAAGTTCACTGGGATGGGATGAGATGAGATGAGAGTCCCAGGAGAGATCCTGAGGGAACTGGGTTGGGAGAGTCTCAGGGGAAGTCAGGGATCCTGAGGTAATGGGGTCAAGGTGGGGAGAGGAGGGAATAATAAAGAGAGTCCCAGGAGAGAGAGGAGAAATCCTGAGTCCCTGCATCCAGCTGCACCCAGAAGGGTCTGAGTGTCACAGGTAGGGTTGCCAATTTTCTAATGACACAAGACCGAACACCCTAGCCCCACCCCTTCCCCAAAACCATGCACCCTGCCCCACCCCTTCTCCAAGGTCCTGCACCTGCTCACTGCATTCCCCCTCCCTCAGTGGCTCGCTCTCCCCCACCCTCACTCACTTTCACTGGGCTGGGGCAGGGGGTTGGAGTGTGGAAGGGGATGAGGGCTCTGGGATGGAACTGCGGGTTGAGGCAAGGGGTTGGGGTACGGGGGGGGGTGAGGGCTCTGGCTGGGGGCAGAGGGGTTTTGGGTGTGGGAGGGGGCTGTGGAATCCATCTGGGGGTGCAGGCTCTGGGGTGGGGCTGGGTATGAGAGGTTTGTGGTGCAGGATGGGGCTCCAGGGTTGGGGAAGGTTCAGGGCTAGGGCAGGGGGTTGGGTCACAGGCTTACCTCCAGCAGCTCCCAGTCAGTGGTGCAGTGGGGGGCCTAAGGCAGGCTTCCTGCCTGTCCTGGCACCGCAGACCGCGCTGCACCCTGGAAGCAGCCATCAGGTCCAGCTGCTAGGCAGAGGTGTGGCAGGTGGCTCTGTGCACACTGCTCTTGTCCGCAGGCACCGCCCCCGCAGCTCCCATTGCCTACATTTTCCGGCCAATGGGAGTGCGGAGCCAGTGCTTGGGGCAGGGCAGCACACAGAGCCTTGTGTGCTCCCCCCCCACCTAGGGGCCAGACCCAATGGCCACTTCCAGGGCACAGCGTGGAGCCAAGACAGGTAGGGACTAGTCTGCCTGAGCGCCACAGCACCGCCGACCAGACTTTTAACAGCCCGGTCAGCGATGCTGATCGGAGATGCCAGGGTCCCTTTACAACCAGGTATTCCAGTTGAACACCAGACACCTGGTCACCCTAGTCATGGGGGGTGAGGCCCCATCTGTGTGCATAAACACATGCCAGATGATGCTGTGGCAGGCTCTTCCCAATCTACAAGCTGGAAGAGCCAATGGGCTGGAGCAGGCAGCCAAGCCCAGCCCCACAGGGCAGGAGCCGCTGCTGAAGGGTGATTGCAGAGTGGGCTCAGCCGCTGCAACCCCACCCCAAGAATGTATTCGCCAGACACCTGTGGCAAAAGCATCAACAGGAGAGAGAGAGGGAGCTCCCTCTCAGAATATCCCATAGCTCAATGGTTAGGACCCTCCCCTGAGAATGACAGACCCCTGTTCAAATCCCTTCTTCCCACCAGGTGGACTTGACCTGGGAATCCCCCATATCCCAGATGAGTACCCTAATCACCACGCTAAAAGTTATGATGCAAGTCTTCCTCCTCTTCCTCTCATGCCCAGACATTTTGTGCAAGCTCACCTACAGGGGGTCTGATCCAGTAGCCAAGTTCTCAGCAGACTTACCAGATCAGGCCCCACAGGCAAGTTACACAGAGAAACAACTATCTTTCTTCAGTTCCTGCATCACTATGGGGCTTAGGTGTCTGGAAGCCTGGCATGGGGCTGCAGTGTGTGGGAAGGCAGGCAGAAACACAGGCACCATGGGAACTTTTACTGTAAAAATTTAGAGACTAACAAATTTATTAGAGCATAAGCTTTCGTGAGCTACAGCTCACTTCGTAGTGAGCTGTAGCTCACGAAAGCTTATGCTCTAATAAATTTGTTAGTCTCTAAGGTGCCACAAGTACTCCTTTTCTTTTTGCGAATACAGACTAACACGGCTGCTACTCTGAAACCTGTAAAAATTTAGGCATCTATGGGTGAGGTGGCAGCTGTGCAGGGTGTTGTGAATTCCAGTAGGGCCTGATACTGAGATTTAGACACCTGAAGTGGGAGTTAGGTACTTAAGTTCTTTTGTCTTTAGTCTAGTTTAGAAACTACCTAACAGTTCTTTTCATATCTGGAATGTGCAACCTACCCTCCCTAAATTATGCTGTCATTTTGGGAAAAGACAAGCCACAAATACTGACTGAGATAGAAAAGGCAGAACACAATTTTCAAATCTTGTTAGGAAAAAGTCAGTTATACCATGTGCTCTTTGTACCAGAGTCCAATTTACATCCAGGCATATCAACTGTTTGTGTTTTTACTTGTCAATTCATAGAAGTTGCTATTGCTAGAAAGTATTAGCAGTAGCCAAAAGTTGTCAAGAGTATCACATACGGATGATCATCATCCTGAGACATTCCTTCTAAAACATAGGAGAAACAGATTGCTCCTCCTTACAACAGCAAATATGTTCACTGACTACAAGTATTTTTAACAACATTTTTGCAGGAATGATTAGTTTAATATCACATTCTGAGCACTGAGTCTGCCCTATATTGTTTTAAGCAAGTGACTTGAAGGCAGGTTCCTTAAAATATAAGGTTACGGGCTATAGCTATTTCTACATGATTATTTCCGTTTTTATTTGGTACTGTATATCTAAATCTAGCTTCAGATACACCAAATCCCACCCTCAGAAATGCTGCCAAATGCCATGTTTAACATATAAAACAGATTTTGAACTTAAGTGAAACATTTTGTGCATGTATATAATTTTCACTACTGCATTCAGACACTTTGTTCTCCTTCAATTATATATGTGGAAGTAAACAAAAATCTTCATTCTACACCTCTAAAATAAGTAATTCATTTACGAACAAAAAGGTGAAAAGCACTTCCAAATCTGGATCAAAGTACTCAACTCTCATCCCAAACACTAGACCCAGATACTTCTGTGCATGAGGGCAGCTTTGTGCTACTGGCCCGAGCTCCCACGAAGTCTGATTAACCAGCCAAGGTAGGAGGATCCTTAGGTGGCAAACACTTCCTATGCTACCATCCCATCTCTACAGCCAGAACAAGTAGCGTGGCCAAAATATCCATACATCCCAGCCTCAGCATAACTCTATTAACCCCCGTTTTCTGAAAATTCAGCTGTAGATGTCTGACTTCTATCCAGTTGTTTGACTCCACCTAGTATTTCCAAAATGTACTTGTTCTACATAGAGAACAAAAGAACCCAGGAAATCCTGGTGCCTAGTACGCTTCAAATTACTAGATGGAATGCATTCCATCCCTCAGTTTGAGGCCTAAGTTATTCAGGTCTCTTTACAGGAAAATGCACAATTTAAGATACATACATGCAGTGCATCTCTGTTATTAACCAACATTCAGTTAACTGACAGTCAACCACAAGTCCACCACAGCATTACACTCATTTATCCCAAGTCCCCATTTCCAAAATATAGCATCTATACACAAACAACTCTCCAAACACCAGTTATACATGTTATTTATTCAAAAGTTGGCCAAATAGCCATCAGTTAGTAACCATATGGTTAACTCACCTTTGCTGTAATACATATGGAAAAGTGCAATATAAGAACTAGGCAGGTGGGAAACTGCAATTACTGCTTCTGATTGGCTAAAAATTGCCTATATCCTCTTAGTGTCACCCTATTTCCCTCAAAGACCAGCCTGCTTAGCCTTTCATTAATCTGTTATTTCTTTTAGATTGTACACTCTTTGGAGGCAGGGTCTGTCATTTACTATATATACACAGTACCTGTAACAAAGGTGGCTGGATCTGATCAGCCTGTAGAAGCAACTACAAAATAAAACAGGCTTGGCAGAATATGATTTTTATTTATAATTTTGATGGATAATATCAATATTTATTTTGACAGGTTTCAGAGTAGCAGCCGTGTTAGTCTGCATCTGCAAAAAGAAAAGGAGTACTTGTGGCATCTTAGAGACTAACAAATTTATTTGAGCATAAGTTTTTGTGAGCTACAGCTCACTTCATTGGATGCACTTTTGAAGTATTTTTTCAATTTATATGTTCATAGTTGCAGGAAATTATTAGGATCTCAGACAGTTTAACGACAGTAGACACTAAGGCCAGGTCACCCTACAGACTTATATCAGTATAACTGTTACTCAGGGGTGTGAAAAATCCCTAGCCCTGAGCAACATAGTTATACCAATCTAACCTTATGCATAGATGATAGTATTATGTCAGCAGGAGAGCTTCTCTCACAACATTGCTCGTGTGGAGACTGATTAACTAGGCCGACAGGAGAAGCTCTCCCATCAGCATAGGAGCATCTTTACTTAAGCACTACAGCGGCACAACTGTAGCCAATGCAGCATTTTAAGTATAGACCTGCCCTGAGTTTAAAAAAATTAAAGTATTATCGCCATTAAAACACAAGTTCTCACATGTTAAACGATGCAAAGTATATCTCCTTAAATCAAATAAAATTGTCAAGTAGCACTTTTCCTACTTTGCCCATTTGCAAATATCGATTATTAGTCACAGAAATATTTTTTCATTGGGTTCTGTGTGCTACAGTGAAATCAACCATTTACCAATAAAATCGAATCTTTTCAAGCCTAAATATTAACAATATGATGGTCAATCTGGTGTCCCTGATGCGTGTAGTACCTTGTAATGCACTTCTACTGACCTCACCTCCCAGTGCCCAGAAGCTACCTAGACCCACACACACAAGCGGGGCGGGGGCAGCTCAACTCTCTAGTGAGCCAAAACTGCACAGCAACTAGGGACCAGTCACATCCCCGGGGCCCCAAGGCGGCGCAGCCCCACATCCCCTCGCACCAGGGTGACCTACCCACCGCGTGTCTCCCCCCGCCTCCCCCCCGGGCAGCTGGTTCCGTACCCCCGTCGCAGCCTGATATTTGGAAGCTGCAGAGCCGCTGTCGCAGGAGGAGGGGAGCTTGTCTGCCAGGGGCTGGAGTTCGCGCCTGCGCAGATCCCTCGGCCCCCCCCCCGCCCCGTTCCCCTCACCAGCAGGTCGGCGTTGGCCGCCAGACGAAGTCGGGGCTTGTGTCTCTTTATCAGCTTCCGCAGGGTGCTGCGGGGCGCCGCTCGCTTCATCCTCCCCGCCAGCGCCGTGCAGGCTACAGCCCCCCGGGGAGCCGAGAGCGCAGCGCAGCGCGCGGCGGGGCCGGTCGTTCACGCGCGGGTCCAACCGCCCTTTCCGGTCCCCGCCAGCCTCGGGACCGTTCGAATCCGCCGCTCAACCGCCGCGCAGCCGCACCAAGACTCCCGCTGACGCGCCCGCCTGCAACAGGGAAGACGAAGGCTCCTCCCCTTTGCCTGTGAGCGTTAAGGCGAAGCGCGCGCCGCTGGGCTGCGGGAAGTAACGCGTGCGCTGTCCCCTCCCCCCCCCATCCTCCTCTTCTTCCTTCCCGCAGCCATAGCCAAGGCGCGCTGTGGCGGGGAGAGCGGGAGATTGCACCTGCTCTGTCATTGGGGCAGTAGAGTTCTTCTCCCAGGCTTCAGAGTAGCAGCCGTGTTAGTCTGTGTTCGCAAAAAGAAAAGGAGGACTTGTGGCACCTTAGAGACTAACCAATTTATTAGAGCATAAGCTTTCGTGAGCTATATCAATCTCCCCCCCCTGTTTTTTCCACCAGATGCATCCGATGAAGTGAGCTGTAGCTCACGAAAGCTTATGCTCTAATAAATTGGTTAGTCTCTAAGGTGCCACAAGTCCTCCTTTTCTCCCAGGCTGCACATCATTCAATCGCAGCCATTAAAATAAAGCCAAATCTGACAACTTCGGCCAGGAGTTGCAACAGAGAGCACCCAACAGGGCCAGGGCCTGCACTGCCCAATTTCTGCCCCCAGCTTTGCCAGTCAGTTACTAGTGATTTGTTGCAGCCTGGAGCTCACCTACCCAGTGGCTCTCAACCTTTCCCTGACTACTGTACTGCTTTCAGGAATCTGATTTGTTCTATCTACCCCAAGTTACACCTCACTTAAGGACTACTTGCTTACAAAATCAGACATAAAAATACAAACGTGTCACAGCACAGCATTGCTGAAAAAAATGCTTACTTTCTCATTTGTATCATATAAACCAAATGGAATATAAATATTATACTTACATTTCAGTGCATAGTATATAGAGCCGTATAAAAAAAAGTCATTGTATGAAAGTTTAGTTTGTACTAACTTCACTAGTGCATTTTATGTAGCCTGTTGTAAAACTAGGCAAATATCTAGATGAGTTAAATTACCCCTTGTTACCCCAAAATTTGGACCGCAGGTACTCCAAGAGCGATTTGCTTATGCTTATGCAATTTATTCTGTCCAAATGTGTAATAAGGTTGTGACTTGCGCTAAAGGAATTGCCAGGGTGTTACCAGGGGGCTTGCTAACCCCGAAAGGACACGGATACAGCCTTCCGCTCAAGGATTGATACACACAAGCAGAACTTGTTCAAAAACAAAAGAATATTTATTTAAAAGAAATTAGTTACAAAATATCTCATAAAGTAAGAAAGAAATACATAGAGCATAGTAAAACACAATAGAATTACATTTAAAAATCATATAATAAAATGGTGCACCAAAATAAAAGATACATAATACACAAAAGATACAGACCATAGAGCAGTTACAATGTAATAGCCATATAGAGACCCTGAATACACAAAGGCCTTAGTTTTAACATTACAATTAGGGCTGTCGATTAATCAGTTAACTCACACGATTAACTCAAAAAAATTAATTGCAATTAATCACACTGGTAAACAATAGAATACCAATTGAAATTTATTAAATATTTTGGATGTTTTTCTACATTTTCAAATATATTGCTTTCAAGTACAACACAGAATATAAAGTGTACAGTGCTCACTTTATATTAGTTTTTATTACAAATATTTGCACTGTAAAAATGATAAACAAAAGAAATAGCATTTTTCAATTCACCTCATACAAGTAGTGTAGTGCAATCTCTATCATGAAAGCGTAACTTACAAATGTAGATTTTTTTTTGTTACATAACTACACTCAGAAACAAAACAAATGTAAAACTATTGCACCAGCTAGATAAACCAGCATTAGGGCTGCTTTGAATGGCCAGAGCAGAGCTAGGGCCATGGTATGTGATTCTGAAGTTGAAACTCATTTCATAGTACAGCAAGAGATATAGCACAGTGTAGCTCACTATTTCTCAATCTTTTCAGGTTGGCGACCCCTTATTTGCAATCACAAAATTTTGTGACCCTTTTGTATTTGCTGTAAGAGTAAAAGGTGTAGCAGTGATAAGTTTATATAATTTATGTGTATGTGTGTGTACTGAGAGGATGACAGAATATTTGTCTTTGAACAGTAAGGTCTGGTCTACACTGTGGGGGGATCAATCTAAGTTACATAACTTCAGCTACGTGAATAACGAAGTTGACATACTTAGATCTACTCATCTCGGTATCTTCACTGCAGTGAGTCAACTGCTGATGCTCCCCCATTAACTCCGCCTGCACCTCTCGCTCCAGTGGAGTACTGCAGTCAACAGGAGAGCGCTCGGTGGTCGATTTATCGCATCTAGACTAGACATGATAAATCGACCCCTTCTGGATCAATCGCTGCCTGTCGATCCAGCGGGTAATGTAGACAAGCCCTTAGAGTGAGGGGAACAAGGTAGTGGGAAGACAGTCACCTGCATGAACACAAATGGGATAGAGTTACTACAACTGCAACTGTTTCCACTCCCTCACAAACTTTCAGGTTTGGGCCATGCCAAACCTGGATTTTTTTTTTTTTTTGCTTTAGAACTATAATATCATTTTCAACACCTCTGATGCCTTTCATGACTCTCCCTGGGGTACTGACTCACCAGTTGAGAAATATTAGAGTGCAGGATTGGGAGTCTGGATTCTAATCCCAGCTCTACCACTGCTTTGCAGTACAACTAAAACCATGTCACTTAATCTCTTTAACTCGGTTTTTCCATCTGTAAAATGGGAGTAAGAATGTTTACCTGCTTTACAAAGATATTGTGTGGCGTAATTAATAAAAGTAAGTATGTTGCTTTGAAAATATAATATGAATGATAGCATATTAAGACTCTATTCTACTCAAGTAAACATTTATTTTAAATAGGTAGCCAAGTAAGGACTAGCATCCTAAACTGAAGCTTATGGTGACAATATATTATGTTATTTTAGTATTATTTCTTATGTTTTAAAACACAGTGTTTAGTGATGTAAATGACAAAATGAAGACAGGTTCTGTACTGAAAGCATTTAATCTAGAGACCCAGCTGAGGAACCCTTATATTAGTAAACATTTATGCAAGTAGTCCATTTAAATTTATAGAACTGTTTGATGAGTTAAGTGTTCACTAATGTGAGTAAGGGTTCCACAACCAGACTTGAAACAAAAACAAACACCTTAGAGACAGAACACACTGGGAAACCCAAAGAAAGTACATTTAGGGGGGGGTTCAGTTATTGTTCGTTTTAAAAACATGAAGGGGAAGTTCCTCACCAGTGGTAAATCTGTGTAGCTCTTGATTCTATGAAGATATGCTGAGGATCAATCCCAAATATTATAATTTCAGTCAACAGTTAAACTTCTGTAGACAAAGAAAAACAGTTTTGTTATGTATTAACAAACAATTACAACTCCAAATTATGTTTGTGCAATTTTTGCTTCCCCCCACCACACCCAATTTTATTAAAACCGAGAGGCATATTATACATTTGTCATGCTTGTTCACAAATGTCCCATTAAGTGTGCCTGATTCTCCACTTCTTTACATTTTGTGTAGTCTTTTACACCTGTGCAAAGTAGATGTAAGAGAGGGGATATAGATTTCTGGTATGGAAGGTTTTTACACCTACTTTGCACAGGTGTAAATGACCAAACACAGCAAAGAACCAGGTCAAATGAAAATATGCGCTTGCTTAAACACTTCTAGATCTATTTCTTAAAACAAAACCAATGTAAAAAGTGGCATACTCCATCAGTACTGAAAGTCATACCAATGTCAAGGGAGTCAGTCAAACCAGAAAACACTTGTTTACAACCTGCAACACCATTCTTGCATTCAGATGCTATGGTTAAGGGGGCCACATAAGTACTTAGATAAATAAGTTCTAACTACCAGCATAGATCAGTATCATGAGCTTATTTTAATATTAGTCAATTTCCTTTTCACGTATTGAAAAATTCTACAGATCCTCCTACAAGATACCAGGATATGCATCCATTGTATTAAAATATGTCTACATGCCTCAATGTTTCAGCATATGCTGTGATGTGAATTGAAGTGCCATATCTGAGAGGAAGAGTGAGCTTGTGATTTGCCAGATCTGCATTCTTTGTCTGGTATTTGAAAATCAGACTCTGTTCTTTCAGCCTTGATGATCATTCCTTATCAGTCATCATCAATGATGTAGATCCTGGAATCAGAGTTTAACAGATTAATTTTGTTGATGATGCATGAGGTAGGATAAAACAGCTTACTTTTCTGCAGCCTAGTAGTTGCAATTACTGGCTCAGCAGTGCTGACAGTAATGAACATTTGCTTTTGTCAGTAAACTAAGTAGCTATGACTCAGAAGGCACTTAGGGTCTGTACTACAATCTGCACAGACAAACTCCCACTGGCATCAATAGTACTTCAGCATGCCAATTGGGGTTTAGATTCACAACTAGCATAAATCAGCATAGCTCCAGGCAGCTGCATCAATTTACACCAGCTGATGATTTAGCTCTAAAAGTAGTATATGGCCCATAGGAAACAGATACAAGTAAACAGAAAAAACCCCACACTTTTCTGATTACAATTACATGTGTCAAATTTTAAGTTATGCAATGACCTGCATAAATGACCAATAATGAAATAATGAAAACAATGATTGTATGGTTAAACATGCTCTTTGTTACAGACACATCCAGATGGGCAATGTTGATGTAATATAAAAATTGAAATGAATGCTACATATTTTCCTTTGTCTAATTAATTTTATGATATTTTAATGGATGTGTTTTTTATTTTAATTATAGAACATAACATGTTATATGTCTGACTCTGGGCCAAATCATTCTCCTATACTGAAAAACTTAGAGCTGATTAGTGTACTTCAAGAAGGAGTTGAAAATTAAGTAGATATAATATCTTAAGGTTTTTTAATGGTATAGATTCTGTTCTAGTGAAGGAATTTGTACATGGATTTCAATAGCTAAAACTTGCCATTGAGTACATATGTTTCTCTGTCAATGAAGGTTCCTGTCATTTAAATATGTTCCTTTCTTGAGTGAGAATTTTAATATATTTCATCTGAAAACTGATGTCTAGGCACAAGAGTAGGTAATGTAAAAAGAAATCATATTCGTGTTTGCCATACATTTAAGAATATGTCCATTATGGTATCATTATTTTGTCACTTTTGCACCTTATAATATTGATCTCTTCCAAACTGATTAATACAATTCTGTGACTAAAATGAGATGGTCAGGTGCTAATATTCATGTATTGCAAACCAGAAAACATTTTTTATTTTCATCATATTTTGAGAAGGGGATGAATTTAAAAACTGAATTACCTACTTGTCTAACAAATTAGGTGCTGGAATGAGCTGTAATCTTAGGAAAGCAAGTTTGTAAAAACACTGGCCTGAGTAACAAGGAACCCTTTCTGTTCGGTACCTCTTTAAATAAGTCAAGCCTGTCTCCAATTATTCAACTTATTTTCCTACCCTGCCCTATGTATCTGTTAACCTGTTTCCTGTGTTTATGGCTTCTGAATACACCAACACTGGTGTTTTGGTTCTTTCATCATGACCTTTATAAACTCTTTACTTTAAAGAAAACCTTACTGCGGAAAAGCTGAAAAATTTCATCTTATATGCATGGTATTTTTTAATTAATTTTCACATTTCATAGATTCTTGCTAAGCCAAGTGTGTATCTACTTTTTTTGGTCAGATGATGAATGTAAGATAGTTACTGGTGCTAATCCAGTTTCAAGTGTTGATGAAAGACTTTGAAACTATCCTGGATATTCATGCCAAAGTCTTAAGGCTTAAGGTTTTATCAGTGATGAAAAGATATCTCTAAACAGAACAGAACAATCCAGCAAAAGTAAACACTGCTATGATGTAGATGATAGGTTTGATCATAATGGTTATAAGTAATCAGCATGGCTCTCCACCTCTTGCATCCATATTTCTTTCTCCAGTGGCTTGTATGCAGGGCAATTGATGTGTAGCTGGGAACCTTATCTAGAGCAGGAGAAAAAAAAAACACCAAACAACCAAGAGAAAGTCAGACATCGTTCATCCATCTATGGACCTAAAACTAATCTGATGCATTAAAGAGAGAAAAAAAGGTTATTGGTGACAGGCCAGATGAATGGTGCAAGTAAATTCCCCAAAGCTGCCACCAGTTCTAATGCAGCAGATATTAGAAGCCCCAAAGGAGGGGTGGTTGTCATCACATTCTGTCACTTCATAGAACCAACCAGCTATGAGAAGTGGCTTTTTTGCCTTCAAAACATTCACTGTGTCTGTTTGCAGGCACCTTGTGTAGGGCAAGGCACAAATGAAAAGGGAGGGGAGAGGAGGGAGTTGAGAAGCTTGTGGTATTTTCTAGTTTGCAAGGGTTATAACTTAGGGTCTAGTCCTGCAAGTTTCTATAGACAGCTGACCCTCAGAGACTGCACAGAGCCCCTTTAAAAGACTATGAGGCTCTACCCAAGCACAGGGGTCCATTTGTATGTTGCTACTGGCAGACCCAGACTGTAAGAAAGCAAGGGATATTGAAATGTAAGTTAGAGTTCAATGGTCACTTATTTTTAGAGATGTTCCCTATACACTGTGAGTGGTGTGACAAAGTTCCTGCTCTACTTTGGTGGGTCTTATGCTTATTGGCGGATTTGCTCCCCTTGGAGCTTCATGGCAACCCTCAGCTTAGCCATTTTTCTGAATTCACAGTCCAGGTCGACTCCTCCTGTGTCGGACCAGGAGTTGGGAGGATTTGGCAGGAGCCCAGGCCTGGCAGGAGCCCACCCTCTACTCCGGGTTCCAGCCCAGGGCCCTGTGGAATGCAGCTGTCTAGAGTGCCTCCTGGAACAGCTGTGCGACAGCTACAGCTCCCTAGGCTACTTCCCCATAGCCTCCTCCCAATACCTTCTTTATCCTCACTATAGGACCTTCCTTCTGGTGTCTGATAATGCTTGTACTCCTCAGTCCACATTCTCGCTCCCAACCCCTCACACGCACACCACAAATTGAAATGAGCTCCTTTTTAAAAACCCAGATGCCCTGATTAGCCTGCCTTAATTGATTCTAGCAGCTTCTTGATTGGCTGCAGGTGTTCTAATCAACCTGTCTTAATTGTCTCCAGAAGGTCCCTGATTGTTCTGAAACCTTCCCTGTTCCCTTACCCAGGGAAAAGGGACCTGGTTAATTGGGGACTCATAGCTCTCCTGTAGCTATCTAGCCTGGAGAAAGAAAGAAGGAAAGAACAGCAGCTGTAGCTGCTAGGCCCTGGGCTCTCCCTACTGCTGTTCTTACTCCAGCTGCTCCCCTGGTTAGGCCAGATACTACCTCCCTTCTCTGCTACCTGGTTGCTGGCCAGCTGTTGGACCCCCCTACCTTGTGTGCTGCTAGTGCTCTAAGTACAGCCCCTGGGGGGGGGGAGTGAGGGACTGCAGCACCAGCTGTTGCTGCTGCGGACACCATCAACACCACCACCACCTGAGAGAGGTCCTTCCTTCCTGCCTGCCTGCCTGCCTGAACCACCACCTGGAGTCCCTGGAGCCGCTACTGCTGCAGAGTCTGCTGCCTGGAGCTGCTGAAGCCCCGAGGAGAAGAAGAGGACCATGTACCACTGGGGGAGCACCTAGAGACTTTGCAGACCACCGTGGCGGGGGCCTTAAGACTGAGTAACTTTCAAACTGTGCTCTTGTGGTGGGGGTCTTGACTGTGTTTCCAGAGACACAGGGGGTGTAGCGTGGAGCTGCCCCCCCAATCCATCTGTGTCCCCCCTAACCCCCACCACTACTACTACCACCGCTGCCCCCTCCACCACTCCCACTGGCTGTATACCATCTGCCTCAGCTCCTGCCTCTGGACTCAGCTGCTTGCTTGGCTTGCCATGCCCTGATTCCACCCTTTGGCCCAAAAACAGCAACCAGCCTAAACAGACTTTGTGCAAGGGCATGTGGGCGCACGTACCTCCCCTCCCCCTGGACTACCTACCTCACAGCTTTGCCCTTGCAACCTGCCCCATTTGCCCTTTGCAGCTTTTTCCCCCCCTTATGCCCCAGCCCCCCCCTTATTAGCTTCAGTTTGTTTGCCTGTCCCACCCATTTCCTTCTGCAGCCTTTGTTTGCCCTATCCCAGCCTCCAAAGCTAGCCCCTTGGTTTCCCTGCCCTAACTCCAGCCTGTTTAGCCCCTTGCTCCGTGTGCCCATGCCCCCTCCCATGTGCTTGTGCCACCTCCCATTTTAATTTCAACCCTCTTCACTGCACCCCCCAATGTTGTATCCCCCCTCCCCTAGTGCAGCTAGAGGAGCCGGAATTCCACCCTGTGTCGGCGACTGACCCCTAACCCCTGATTGCCCCCCCATCCAGGCCACCCCTTTTGGCGCCCTCCTCCCCTGCCTGCAGCCTAGTGGGGAGGAGTTGTCGACCTGCTTCCCCTCTCCCCTCCTCCTTCTGGTGTCTCCCCTTCCCTCCCCGCTCATGATGGCGGGGGACGAGACGGATGGGGCCCCTCCAACAGCCCGAGCTGCCCCTCCCCCGCCTGCCCCTCCATCACCCCCCTCAAGCCTCTACCTCCGCTGCTGCTGCCGAACCATCTGCCACCGCCCCCGCTGGGATGCCACCAGCGACGGGCACTGGGATGACCTCCACTGCTGCCACTTCCTTCCCCCCGCTCAGATTTGGGGGGAGCCCCCTCAGCCGGCGGGAAGGGCCAGGGTAAGAAGGGGAAGGGCCCCGCTAAAAAGACCAGGCCCTCCATGGCAGGGGCTGCCCCAATGCCGCCCTGTTACCCGCCCTCTCTACCCTGGGGAAACTCATCTCTGTCATCAGCCCTCTCCCGTTGGGCTGCAAAGACCCCGCCCTCCGTCACGTCCTCTCGTTCTACCGGCAAGTGCAGCTTCAACTGCTGCCGGCTGAGAGTGACGGAGAGGCGCTGGAGGGGTCTTTCCTAGTCCCTTACCAGGGGGCCCATTTCCTATCCCCTACCGGGTGCACTACTCCATGGGGGAGGCCCGGTGCTACCTCTGCCGGGCGATGGGGCATGTCCGGAGGGACTGCCCCTTGGCTCAGCAAGGAGGGGCATCCGGGACCCCCGAACCCCGGCAGGGCACCGGCCCCGTCATCGCCGGCTCCCCTAGCTGCCCGGCGCCCAAAACCACCCCTCCTTTCCAGTCTACCATTGCTCCCACTCGGGCCCAAGGGGCACCTCCCCCACTATGCCCAGAGGAGTGGGAGAACCCTGCCCCTGCTGCTTGCAATCGGGCGGCACCTGTGGAGGAGGGTGCGGCAGGAACACAGCTGGGCATGGGAGAGGGCCCACCCCAAGGGGAATCTTCCCTCCCTTGTGCTGCCCCACCATTGCCTCCCCCCCCGAGTCCCTGAACCATCACCTCTGCCCCCTGACATGATCCCTGCTAGCCAGCCCCCGGAATATCCTATGGAGGGCTGGGCCCTAGTCCAGGGGAAGCGGGGCAAGCGGAAGGCTTGAGCTCCGCTCCTCCCATCTGACGCGGAGGCCCCCCAGCAGACCAGGAAGGGGGGCACCGATGCCAAGCCTTCCGCTCTACGCACGGGTGTGTTCCATCCATCGGTGCCGGCTGGGGAAGATGTGGCAGCACTGGAAGGCCGTATCTCCACTCCACAGGAGTCCCTCCCCTCCGAGGCCCCCGAGGGAGCCTCCCCGCCCTGGCACCATCTGAAACCTCAGTGTGCCCCGAGGCGACCGTTGCATCAGGTGCCGGCGGGGAGCATCTCGGGGTGGCGGAAAATGATTTCCCGTCCATATATGAGGAGATCGAGGCCCTGGGTCTGACCCCGGTCACCCAGGGGGAGAATGACCCTATGCCAGCGGGCCTCGATCTGGGCGACTTCACTCCAGCCTCCCTCTCCCCATGTTCCCTCCCCCTAACCGTTGCTTCCACTCCCACCTCCGAGAAGCCCTGGACTCCTCCATCAACCCAACTGCAGATGGCACCCCGCTGAGGGCCGCCGAGCCTGTTGAGGCAATGTCCAGTGCCACGTGGCCAGGACCCAAGCCACAGGGGCACCCCTCATTGGTGAGGAGCATTCAACCTCCTTCCCGGGAGGGGGCCCTACAGAAGAGAGTCCACCTCCTGATGTCATGGCTGCCAAATGCACCATAGAGCCTGCACCCGGCATCACTGAGAGCCCTCTCCCCACCCAGAATCTCGCCTCTAACCCTGCCCCTGCCCCTGTCCCTATCCCATCCACCTCCCGAGATGTTATTGCCACCCCTGGGGCTGTCTACTTCCCTTTTCCAATAGATGACCCCCAGGGAGCGGCCTTTGTGTTTTCCCCATCCCAACCCACTCAGGGGCTGCTATCCTCCCTCTGCTGCCCCCTATCTCCCCAGGGTTCGAGTCAGGCCTAGTGGTGCCAACCCATCAGGAGCCCTATTGGGGGTCCACGCCCTGTCTGCCCGTCTCGGTGGGCCATGGGGCTGGACCAAGGGCCCCGTCGGGAAGTAACCAGGAGACCGTAACCCCCCCCCCCCATGCACTGTGAGAGGAGTTGCGGGAGTTTTTAGAAGACATCCGTGGCTCCCGCAACAAAGTACAGCTTGCTCTCCAGTGATGGGGAGGACTTTCATCAAATCCTCCGGGCCACAAGGGCCCTCACGGGGGAGGATAAAAGGACCAGGAAGCGGGGCACCGCAGCCTACCAGCGGGTCCGCCTCTTCCATGACTCCTTACTCACCTATGGGGTAGGTCACGGACTGCTGTGCGGCCCGTCGGGAGCTGCGAGTGTCCCTGCCGGCTAGGATCCCCCCCAGCCCTCCTCATGGCACCTCTTACCATCGCAACATTGAACACCCGCGGCTGTAGGATGGGTCTCTGCAGGTCCCAGGTGCTCTCCTTCCTTTGGGAGGGGAGGTACTCTGTGGTTTTCCTGCAGGAGACCCATACGGATCCGACCGCTGAAGACAGCTGGCGGCTGGACAGGAGGTACAGGGTCTACTTTAGCCATCTCACAGTTCGTATGGCTGGAGTGGTGACTTTGTTCTCCCCCGACCAAGGCGCGAGGTGCTGGGGGTCGCCGAGGCTGTGCCGGGCCGCTTGCTGCACCTCCGGGTCCGCATGGAGGGGCTCGTAGTCAACCTCGTCAACATCTATGCCCCGGCAGCGAGCCCGGAACAGCTGCAATTCTATCAGCAGCCGTCCGCCTTGTTCGTGGATCCTCAGGAGTGCCTGATCCTGGGAGGGGACTTTAACATCACCCTTGAGGAGCGGGACCGCTCGGGGACCGAGCAGAGCCCGGCCGCCGCCGCCGTCCTCCAGGAGATAGTCGAACACCACTCCCTGGTGGACGTCTGGCGCGACCACCACCCGGATGACACTTCCACGTTCACCTTTGTCCGGGTGGAGGCCCATCGGTTGACCCACTCCTGGTTGGACCGCATTTATTTATCACGCTTCCATCTTTCATGAGCCCACTCCTCCAGCATCTGGCCAGCCCCATTTTCTGACCATCATTTAGCCACCGTGACAGCCTCCCTCTGTGCGGAGAGGCCGGGGCCGGCCTATTGGCATTTCAACAACAGCTTGCTGGAGGATGCGGGCTTTGTGGCGTCCTTCTGGGAGTTCTGGCTGGCCTGGCGAAGGCAGCGGCGTGTCTTCCCCTCGGCGCGGCGGTGGTGGGACCTAGGAAAGGTGCGCACCCGGCTCTTCTGCCATCACTACACCCAGGGCGCCAGCCGATGGAGGGATGCGGCGATAGAGCAGTTGGAACGGGAGGTCTTAGAGCTGGAGAGGCGACTGGCCGCCAGCTCCGAGAATCCACCCCTCTGCGGAGCGTGCCGGGATAATCGGGAGGAGCTCCGGGCCCTCAAGGACCATCGGGCCCGGGGTGCCTTTTTTGATCCTGAATCCTTTTTAATTGGACCCCCTCACCCCTGGACCCAACCGACCCTCTTAGCCCTTCACCGTGAGCTGGCTGCACGAGATGCAGCCGGTCTGCTTCCAAATCACGCCAAGGAAACATCTATACACGCTCATGCTCCACACCCTCCACGCCCTCATCCTCATGTCCCGCCCCGATAAAAAATGGAGGGCCAGTGGGCCAGCCTATATTCCACCTTGGTCCCGAGGCCTGCCAGGGATATCAGTTAGCAGTTTCTTCATGGAGCCGTGAGCATGGGAGTATTCTTGGCGTGGTTCACCTCTATCCCAGACACCTGCCCCTTTTGCAGCATGAGGGAAACCTTGGCACACACGTATCTGGAGTGTGTGAGGCTGCAGCCCCTATTCGAGCGCCTCACCAATATTTTCTTATGTTTTTAGTTGCACTTTTCCCCTCACCTTCTTATTTATGCACTCTCTATCCATGGCCCCACAAAGTCACGTGATCTCCTGGTCAACCTCCTGGTCAAACTGGCCCTAGCTAAAATGGCCATCTATAAAACCAGAGTGAGGAGGTTGGCTTATGGAGTGTCCTGTGACTGTGGGGCCTATTTCCGATCCTCGGTCCATTCACTTATCCGGGCAGAATTCCTCTGGGCGGCGTCCTCTGACTCCCTTGACGCCTTTGAGGAGTAGTGGGCGCTGTCCAGCGTTCTCTGCTCAGTGTCCCTGTCCGGTTCCCTTCGTTTGACCCTTTGACCACACTCCTGTCCCTGTTATTTCATTAGTTGTTCCCTGGATTTATTCGGTATCTAGGTCCTGTGGATCCCCCTTTTAGGCTGGGGGGGGGGGATCTTTTAGCAGTGGATGGGCTTCGCCCGCCCACTTTCCAGATCCCAATAGGATTACTCTCCTATAGCCATCTGGCCTGACCCTGTCATAGTGGCTATTGATAAAATGTGTAGTGTGAGGTATTGTATCACTTGTTTGCACTATTCTTGAAGTAATTTGATGAAAGGCCACATTGTAACTTGGATTCATTGGTCTATTTCTATTTAAATCCATAAGGGAGAACTAATCATCTGGGGTGTCAGCTCAGTGTAAGTCACTGGAACCGAGCAAATAATGCCAAATGGTGTTCATGAATGTTTGCTTACATTTTTAATTAATTTGCTTTGGCCATGTTCACATTACTTTTGTGTTCACTTTCTGAGATTATTTGAGTGAGTTTTACTGGCACAAATAGTCACAAGGATCTGACACCCTTTTTCCCCCAGCCACATCCCCTACACCAAATTCCAGAAGGAAGTAGCAATGAAGCCAAAAGGTTATTATGCCACTTGGATTCCCATATGCCAGGAGGGTCTTCTGGCAGTTGGTTAAACTGGCTTAACAGCACAGCTGCGCAAAAGCAGCCAGAGAGGGAGCCAGGGTCTTCTCCCATTTGTCTTTGGTGAACAGTCATGCAGCTCATATTTTGAATTTTAGCTATTGGACATTAGCACCAATACTCATAGGAAACTTTGCAAGCAATCCATAGGATAAAATTTGTTCTGATAAAACTGAAGAAAAGCAAACAAAGAAATATTCGCAAAAAGAAAAGGTGTACTTGTGGCACGGTGCCACAAGTACTCCTTTTCTTTTTGAGAATACAGACTAACACGGCTACTACTCTGACAGAAATATTTGTTTAATTGCAGGTTTTTCACAGAGACAAGGTGGGTGACCACCTTTTATTGGACCAACTTCTGTTGAATAGAGACAATGGATTTATGGGTTATTACAACAATCTGTAACTCACTAACAATGCCCAGTCCCAGCTTCTTCTCCCCTCCCTTTACTTTTCTCCTCTTCCTATGACTGGTGGGTTGTTAACAGGTCACTTCGCCTTGAATGGTCCCTTGAAATGTGTGTTAACTATTTATGCTAAACAATCTGTTCCACTCTGTCATTTGACAGTGATGCGCTTAGTTTCCGAGACCTGAAAAAGAACTCTGTGTAAGCTCAAAAGCTTGTCTGTCTCACCAACAGAAGTTGGTCCAATAAAAAGTATTACCTCTCCTGCCTGGTCTCTCTAATATCCTGGGATTAACACAGCTATAACAACATTGCATAGGGATTTTTCATTGTCATTCCCCAAACAGAAAAACATGCTACATTCAGCAAGAAAGTTATTTGTAATAAATAATTTGTTCAACTTTAGTTAATAATCAGTTATTTTGTAATTGTCCAACAGAAACCAATTTAAAAAAATGCTACTTTGTCTTTTATTCCTCTTCTATAAAAATAAATTCTAAGTCCTAATTTGCAATGTATTGCTGTTAGTCTTTTCCTTATGTAAAATCTTCCAGTCCTTCATGCATCCAAGAAAAAAATCATTTCACATGGGAACTACAGTGGCTCATAGCAGCATTAACTAAAGGTGTTTTAATTGTGATGATAGAGAACATATACACAGAAATATGTCACTCAAAAATACTCAGATTGTATTTGTATTCAAAGGGACAGCTGGACAATATAATGTGTACTTGTAGAGCACAAGTTTATTATGCTCTTGCTGGCCTGTGGGCACCCTTACTTGAGCAATCAGCTATATACTTTACCTGTTTGTCAAAACACATCCCATGGCAGTCAGCATGACCTCTGTCTTATCCAGATTAATCTTAAATTAAATGACTTCCATCTACCAGACATTGAGAGACTACCAGACGTTGAGAGAGTATGGAAGAGGCTATATCAGAGTGAGATGAAGCAGAGCTGTAGAGCTTAGTGTCATTAGCATATTGACGGTACTCCAGCCACTATCACCTCTAATATCGCCCAGCAGTTCCATACAACAAGAGAATCAAGAGAACTGAGTCCTCTAGGATGTCACATCTAAAAGATCTTGAGGAGGAGGCACAATCAACGAACTCCATTCTTTGGGGCTGCTCTGAAAGCAATGAGCAATTCTAGTCACCTCTGTCAGAGTCTGCAGTCACATCAACAGCATCTCATAAGTGGAATCAAAGGCTGCGGAAAGATGTTTGGCCTTTGTCTAGTCCCCTGAAGTGGTCATCAGCTATAATTAATGTCTCTCCCTAGCCATTCTGAGGTCTGGAACTTGACTGGAGTCCAAAAATTAGAAAATATCAGATCAACAAAGCTCAGAATGACACGTATAAGATCTGGCTGTGGAATGAATTTCTAGAGACTAATCTAGAGTCTGACCTCCTTTAGGTCACCTGCAAGACCTTTTTTGATAAACCTTTTCCACCACAACCAGAACATGTACAACAATGACCACTTCTCCCTTCCCAAAATCTATCCCAATCAGATATAACTTAAGAAGGAAGAAGAGCCAAAAGTTCTACAAAGCCCACTAGGGACCTTACTATGACAATCTAATTAACATGGCTGGTGATCAGATGCTGTGATCAAATAGTGATGGACATCAGTACAAGATCCAAAGGAAAATGGATAGACAGATGTTGTTGTACCTGGACCTTTGCCACCCTCTCAACAATATTTCCCAGAAAGAGGAAATAAGAGACTGGGCAATAGTTTCCAAGCAGAGACCTACTGGAGTTGAGTTTTTTCCCAGTAATGTCAGAACTACCACCTGGCCTTACTCCTAAGAAACATTAACATTTATCTGCAATAAAGAACCTATTCGTTCCCCATTGGCTTTCCTTAGTCAGGTTATTCCCTGTCGAATGTATTCCTCAGATTCCCTGGGGAATAGAGGGCCAGATGAAAAAATTTTTGACCTCTGATGCTCCTGGCTGCTGTTTCTCTTCTCCAATAGGCAGGGGAGGGGAGGAAGGAGTAGGTGCTTTGACCACTGTGAGCAAGAACTTGATGTAAAATGACCTCTCTCTGCCCCCTGCTGCTCTTTGCCACTGCTGCTTCTTCACCTCTTTTGTTCTGATGCCAGGGAGAATGGGTCTTCTAACCCTTGAACCAGAATCCCAATAGAAATTGGGCCTGTTACTGATGGATGCTTCTCCTCTACTTCCCAAGAGAATGCCAGGAGGTGGTCATCTGGCCACTGAGGAAATGTGTGGCATGAAAAATGGGCTCTCCCTGCCTGTTATCTCACACTTGAAGTGTGAACTAGTTAGTGTAGAGTATCTTCCATGAACATTTGTTGAAAGAATATATGAGCTAATTTAATATATTTACATATACTGAGCCAAACACATCCAGGAATACAGTTAGACCATTTAAAATGCATACAGTAGAATCCATGGTATATCCATCTAAGTGGGATGATTGCCTATGAACTACTTTACCCTAATCCTTTTTTATGCTCCTGCTGATGGATTATGGCACACTGAATTCAAAGGAGTCCAACAAAATGACAAACTTGGTTAGGCTTCAGATGGAATTTTGCAAGAATGAATTGATTGTTGATTACTTAAATCCCATCCTACAGGGTAAAAGCTGAGTTACAGTGTTGTCTTTGTGTGGCGCATGATAGAAGAAACAAGGATGCCAACTGTGGAGCTGCAAGATTCTGGGTATCTGATATCATAACTTCCAAATGCTCAGAAGACATCTAAAATATAATGAAAGTGCCCTTTAATGTCATGGTTACACAGAATATAGTGTGTGTATGAAACAAGAACACTTTTATTAAGGTTATATAGAACACAACATTAATTTAGGAAAACACAGCAACAATGAATCAACAGTGTGTGAATAATAAGTAAAACCCCCCAACTACCCCCTGCCCGAAAAATCTCTGGCAGTTGCCCTTCACATCAGTTTCCCCGCTTGCCCAAGGGAATGTCCAGTTTATAAATGTCCCCACAATATGCCGCTTCTCCCTTCCCTCTGCTGCACTACACTCACGGTTTGTTGTCAGAAGCTAGCAAAGTCCCAGAGTCCATGTTTTATGTCTTGAAGTATAAGGATTACTAACCTTGGTCATTACTTTCCAGCTAGTGTTACTGCAAGTACTGTTCTTAGTATAAATTCTTTTAATACCTTATTGTAAACTATAAATTGCTGTAAATTATATCCTACAGCAAGGAGCTTCATAGGTTTATTGTACATTGAATTGAAAAATTCCTTTGCAGTTTAGAATTTTTTGCCCTATAGGAATGGTAACATCTACATTTTCAAATTTCATTAAATGTCAATAGCAATTTGCCTAGTTAAAGACATTCTGTATACTATATTGAATGTTGAAGAATACCAACAAGTATTACTTAAATAAGTGTAACTGTCAACACACTTATGTAAATATATAGCTACTACCTCAGTAAATGAAATAAAATATCTTTATTTTTCTATGGAACAATCACTTTCCATTTTAAAGAGGCATATACATATCTGAGACAATTTGGAAATAAATAAATTTAAACTAGGGCTGTCAAGTAATTAAAAAAATTAATCGTGATTAATTTCACTGTTAATAATAGAATACCATTTATTTAAATATTTTAGATGTTTTCTACATTTTCAAATATATTGATTTCAATTACCACAGAATACAAAGTGTACAGTGCTCACTTTATATTTATTTTTATTACAAATATTTGCACTGAAAAAAACAAAAATAATATTTTTCAATTCACCTCATACAAGTACTGTACTGCAATCTCTTTATCATGAAAGTTGAACTTACAAATGTAGAATTATGTAAAAAAACCCCCTGCATTCAAAAATAAAACAATGTAAAATTTTAGAGCCTACAAGTCATCTCAGTCCTATTTCTTGTTCGGCCAATTGTTTACATTTGCAGGAGATAATGCTGCCTGCTTCTTGTTCACAATGTCACCTGAAAGTGAGAACAGGTGTTCTCATGGCACTGTTGTAGCCGGCATCGCAAGATATTTACATGCCAGATGCGCTAAAGATTCATATGTCCTTTCATACTTCAACTACCATACTAGAGGATATGTATCCATGCTGATGACAGGTTCTGCTTGATAACAATCCAAAGTTGAGCGGACCAACCCATGTTTATTTTCATCATCTGAGTCAGATGCCACCAGCAGAGGGTTGATTTTCTTTTTTGGTGGTTTGGGTTCTGTACTTTCCGGATCAAAGTGTTACTCTTTTAAGACCTCTGAAAGCATGTTCCACACCTCATCCCTCTAAGATTTTGGAAGTCACTTCAGATTCTTAAACCTTGGATCAAGTGCTGTAGATATCTTTAGAAATCTCACATTGGTGCCTTCTTTGTGTTTTGTCAAATCTGCAGTGAAGTGTTCTTGAAATGAACAACATGTGCTGAGTCATCATCCAAGACTGCTATAACATGAAATATATGGCAGACTGCAGGTAAAACAGAGCAGGAGACATACAATTCTCCCCCAAGGAGTTCAGTCACAAATTTAATTAATGCATTATTCTTTTAACAAGCATCATCAGCATGGAATCGTCCTCTGGAATGGTGGCTGAAGCATGAAGGGGCATATGAATGTTTAGCATATCTGGCATGTAAATACCTTGCAGTGCTGACTACAAAAGTGCCATGCTAACGCCTGTTCTCACTTTCGGGTAATGTAACAATGTAACAAAAAAATAACAAAAAAAACAAAATGTAACAAAATGAAAAAAAAAATCCACATTTGTAAGTTTCATTTCACAATAAAGAGATTGCACTACAGTACTTGTATGAGGTGAATTGAAAAATACTGTTCTTTTGTTTTCATTTTTACAGTGCAAATATTTGTAATAAAAAATAATATAAAGTGAGCAGTGTAAACTTTTTATTCTGTGTTGTAATTGAAATCAATATATTTGAAATGTAGAAAAACATCCAAAAATATTTTAAAATTTCAATTGGTATTCTGTTGTTTAACAATGCGATTAAGACTGCGATGAATCACGATTCACTTTTTTAATCGCGATTAATATTTTTGAGTTAATCACATGAGTTAACTGCGATTAATTGACAGCCCTAATTTAAACATGTATCCATTAACCTTTTGCATGTGTTTCATAACATGTCAACTGTTTACAGAAGTATTTTGTTTCAGCAAGGGCTTTGCTTCCTTCTAACACATCTTCCTCTCTTTTATTTGATCTTTCAGCAACATCATTGGGCTTGATTTTCCACTCTGTTACTCTGGGTGTACACCTGAGAAACCCCATCAGTACAGTAAGACTGTTGTTACAGAGTGGAAAAAATCAGGCCCACAGACTGATATTTCTTTTAAATAAATGTGCTGCCGTCTAAGGGCCAGATTCATTCAGCTCAGCTGCTTTGCTTTGCTAAAGAAGTGTAAAGCAGATGTAAAGCAAGCTTAACTCTCCAGTTAAGCTGAATTTATGGCATCTTTACATTACCAGAGCAACACAAAGCAGCTGGTGAGTATCAGTGATTCTGGCCCTAAAAGTTCCCTTTTAGGACTTTATTCAGCATTCCACATCCAGGCAGAATTTTGTCAGTGTTGCTCAAAATCCTTAAAGATTAAACATTAGCATACTGTAGCACACTTCCCGAATGTATAAAATTCTTGAGATAAATATCACTTTGTAAGATTATTTGATCAGATGAATCCAATTTGGATACTAAGTGAAACCCTGGCCCCACTGAAGTCAATGGCAAAACTCTCACTGATTTCAATGGGGCTAGGATTTCACCCTAAGTTATTTTTCTTTACAGTATTTTTCTATATTGACTTGATTTTTGGCATATGAAACAAAAACAATCACTACAAGATGTTACAGTAATTCTGTTTGTGTTCCATGTATGGATAAAAGTATGAATAGATTCCAAGGCCAGAAGCATCATCTAATCTGACCTCCAGTAAGATAGGCCATACAACTCCCCCCAAATAATTCCTAGAGCACATCTTTTAGCATATTTGTCCTTTCCTTTAATCTAGACAAGTGCTATCCTATAGCCTTACAATAGTTTGTGCTTATAATTAGAAACCACTTTCAGACTGAATATATTAATTCTCAATGTACAGTTCACAACTTTGACTTGTTTTTATGAGTCTTAGCTACAGAGAAAGAATTAATCTGACATAGTTTTTTCTGTCCATTTATGCACCAGGCCTTAGTAGTCCCTATCAGCAGAAACTGCTTACTTATTAAGAAGAGTAAGAATATCTTGTTTTGTCTCAAAGAGGTATATTATGGTTACATAGAAACAGAAGAGTTTTCAGTAGATGGCTATACAACTGCAGATACTTTATTCTACCTCCAACTCCACTGAGGGAGTCCAAGAAAATGAAAAACAGTTCAGATGAAGGGAGAAAGAGAATGGCAATAATATACAGATATGATTTCAAAGTAAAATGTGAACTGCCATGGTATCTTTTTTTATTCTTCTCTTTATAAAGCTTATTTTTCCTCTCTTGTCCTAACAACTGAGGAGAAAATATGAGTTTACTGATAAATATGTTTTCTGGGAACTTTAGGTCATCCTATTTTAGGAACAGATATACTTGAAATAATCACCAGTAGGCAAAATTTACACCAGTGCAAGTCTGGAATGAATTCCATTGACTTCAGTGAAATTGTGGCAGTGTACCTGGAATCATATTCTGGTCCAATGACGTTACAATGGGTTTAAACCACTGTGAGAGGAGAATTTTCCCCCTTGCCATGTCTAGATTTAGTTTAATGTTATTTAAAACAAAAACACATCTGGTAATTAAGTCAATTATTTTGACTGAACCATTTGAAACACAAGATAGTGACCCATCCAAACAAGTAGAAAATTAAAGCATTTTCAAAAATGGTTTAACTCAGAGGTGAAATGGCATAACTGTGTTAATTAAACCATTTTCATAACTGTGTAAATGTGTCTACACTAAGCTCTGGGAACCAATGGGGCTATGCACCACAATAAAGTTGAGCATGTGCATAAGTGTTTTCAGAATCGGATCCTAAGGCATAGATTCATGGGAGAAGATAGTGTGGTAGTATTAACATGTGATTATTGTGCCTGCCATCGCATTATGGGAATAATCCTGAGAGGCATTTTAAAAGTATATCAAACAAATATATATACCTGCATTATCAGGATAGCTATATACAAAAAATATTCATAAGTAAAGATCTGAATCTGAATTTCCCCAAAGGCTCTTAAGTAAATTAAGTTGTCATGGGATAGCTCAGTGGTTTGAGCATTGGCCTGCTAAACCAAGGGTTGTGAGTTCAATCCTTGAGGGGGCCATTTAGGGATCCGGGGCAAAAATTGGGGATTGGTCCTGCTTTGAGCAGGGGGTTGGACTAGATGACCTCCTGAGGTCCCTTCCAATCCTGAGATTCTATGACTCATGACAGATCCTTTCATGGATTGAGAACTGGTTAAAAGACAGTGAACAAAGGGTAGGAATAAATGGTAAATTTTCAGAATGGAGAGGGGTAACTAGTGGTATTCCCCAAGGGTCAGCCCTAGGACCAATCCTATTCAACTTATTCATAAATGATCAGGAGACAGGGGTAAACAGTGAGGTGGCAAAGTTTGCAGATGATACCAAACTGCTCAAGATAGGTAAGACCAAAGCAGACTGTGAAGAACTTCAAAAAGATCTCACAAAACTAAGTTATTGGGCAACAAAATGGCAAATGAAATGTAATGTGGATAAATGTAAAGTAATGCACATTGGACAAAATAACCCCAACTATACATGTAATATGATGGGGGCTAATTTAGCTACAACTAATCAGGATAGTTCTCCAAAGACACCCACGCAGCGTGCAGCAGCAGTCAAAAAAGCAAACAGGATGTTAGGAATCATTAAAAAGAGGATAGAGAATAAGACGGAGAATATCTTATTGCCCTTATATAAATCCATGGTATGCCCACATCTTGAATACTGCATACAGATGTGATCTCTTCATCTCAAAAAAGATATACTGGGGCATTAAAAAAGGTTCAGAGAAGGGCAACTAAAATGATTAGGGGTTTGGAACCGGTCCCGTATGAGGAGAGATTAATGAGGCTAGGACTTTTCAGCTTGGAAAAGTGGAGACTAAGAGGGGATATGATAGAGGGATATATAATCATGAGTGGTGTGAAGAAAGTGAATAAGGAAAAGTTAATGACTTGTTCCCATAATATAAGAACTAGGGGCCACCAAATGAAATTAATGGAAAGCAGGTTTAAAACAAATAAAAGGAAGTTCTTCTTCTCACAGCGCACAGTCAACCTATGGAACTCCTTGCCTGAGGACTATAGCAGGGTTTAAAAGAGAACTGGATAAATTCATGGAGGTTAAGTCCATTAATGGCTATTAGCCAGGATGGATAAGGAATGGTGTCCCTAGCCTGTTTGTCAGAGGGTGGAGATGGACGGCAGGAGAGAGATCACTTGATCATTACCTGTTAGGTTCACTCCCTCTGGGGCACCTGGCATTGGCCACTGTCAGTGGACAGGATACTGGGCTAGAAGGACCTTTGGTCTGACCCAGTATGGCCATCTTATATTCTTATGTCAAGAGTGTCTGGATCTAGTTTTCTGATTTGGGTTCCTTTATAATGGATTTCAGACTGGCAGCCGTGTTAGTCCGTATTCGCAAAAAGAAAAGGAGTACTTGTGGCACCTTAGAGACTAACAAATTTATTTGAGCATAAGCTTTCGTGAGCTACAGCTCACTTCATCGAAAGCATCCAATGAAGTGAGCTGTAGCTCACGAAAACTTATGCTCAAATAAATTTGTTAGTCTCTAAGGTGCCACAAGTACTCCTTTTCTTATTATAATAGAGGCACTGGTTGCAGCTCCATAGTTCAGATTGATTTGAATTTGGCATTTAAAGCAGGAATCCATTCTGTGTTGTATATGAATACTGATGGGACCAAACCCAAAAAATTTGGATCTGGAATCTTTTCATCAATTGAAGAGGTTTAGGTCTGGGGGTTTTTTTTCTAGCCCACTTCTAATACATGCGTGTCTACAATATATGAACTGATATTCCAGATATACAGTTGAATGAATTCACACTGAATTTGAAATCAGATATGTGTAACTGGATTATACACGTATTTAGATGTATACATGACTTCATTTATTTTAATTAATTTATTGCAAAACCAGTTTGTGTAAGCATAAGTGCTAATACCAGGAGTATTGCACTTCCAGCATCAGTGGTCCATTGCCTCCTCAGCTGAGTAAATAAACCTATAGACAACTGAACAGCTCTAGAATGCAAGAGCAGCTCCAGCTCAGTATAAAGAAGCTGCTTTAAGCAACTTGAACACATAGAACTATTTATGGGTTTCCAGCTCTAAATGCAGGTTTAATACTACTCCATCGTATTCTCCCTGCAGGTCTGGCATTGTAATCTCTGCCTGTCTAGCTGCTAACTCTTCAAAGAGTAAAATAAATAAATGAAAAAAGTAAAACAAAGGTGAAATGTGTTGCTGGCCCAATGTGGAAGGAACAAAACTTGGACATGGTACTGCAAAAAAAGCTACAAGAAGTCATTACTAATAAGTCATGCTTCTGTTTTTCAGGATTTATTGTTTCCTTTTTCAGGGTTTATTTTTTATCAATTTTTTAGTTTTATGTAGATGTCCAAAAATCAGGGTTTGGGAGAACTCTCTTTGAAATTAGGAATATTATAAAGATTACTCATCAAAGTAGTATATACTGCAATGAGTAATTTCTTTGTAATGTCCCACTAATGTGTTTTAATATTGTACTATGTCAAACAACACTATACTAAAGCCTACTAGGGAACCTTCAGAGTCAACCAGCAGAGTCTACGTGGACCAATTAAGGTGCAACATCTACTCCTGGGGGAATTCTGCACTAAAAAATTAAAAATTCTGCATACAATATTTTAAAATTCTGCAAAATTCTGCATCTGTTGTTTGTCAAAATAACACAATATAATCACTCCAGTTTCAATTATTTTGGTAATTTATTTCAAAATACCTATCAACAAGTATGTCAACAATACAGACAAGATCCAAAAAGATTCCTCCAGGACTAGAGCACTAAAGAAACCCCAACGACAACCTAGCTCCAGTTTGGGGCTGCTGAAGGGGGCTGTGGGAGGGCCTCCAGAGCCCAGACACCTGCATTCCCTTCCCTGCAGAGTCCAGCCATAGAGGGTACAAGAATGTACCCTCCCAGCCTAGAAACCCACACCCTTCCCCCCCCAAAGCCCAGCCATGGGGTACCCCCCAGACACCAGCACCCTCTCCCCAAAGAGCCCAGCCATGGTGCAGCCCCTGGTCCAGACACCAGCACCCCCTTTCCCCACAGAGCCCAGCTGTGGGGTATCCCCCAGACACCAGCACCCACCTCCCCACAGAGCCCAGCCATGCAGCAGACAGCAGCATTCCGAGCCTTTGCTCTCCACAACTTCTTTACTGTCTCACCTGGGGACATGGTGTGGTGTGGCCCTGCATAGGCGCTGACTTCCCGTCTGCCCGGTGGGTGCTCGACCCTGCACACTGCTGCCCCTAGCCCCACCCCACCTCTTCTCTGCCTCCTCCCCTGAGCACGCCATGTCCCCGCTCCTTCCCCTACCTCCTGGAAAGTCCTAAGCACCACCAAACAGCTGTTAGGCAGCAGGGTGGCGGGGAGCACTGGGAGGGAGAAGGAGGCGAAGAGGCGGGAGCTTGGCTGCCTTTCTCACCCTTTGCCAGAGCTGGCTGGGTCCCTGGGAGAATGAAGATCAAAGAGCGAACAGCCTCTGGTCCCTAGTGGCAACCAGAAATTCTGCAGGAGAAACAGGGAATTCTGCAAAATTCTTCATTGCGTAGTGGCACAGAATTCCCCCAAGAGTAAACATCTTGGTACCCTTAGGGCATGTCTACTCTGCAATGTAAGCCCATGCTTGCACCAACCCAGACTTGGACCAGGGTCCCAGGACCCTACAGGGCTAGAAGGTCCAAGCTCAAACCAAGCTGGCACCCAGGGTCCAAGCCCTATTGCTTTGCAGTGTAGCCACAGCCCTGCCTCATTCAGGTCCTGGGAGTCATCTGGAATTATCCCACAATTCCACAGGACAACTTCCTTAGCGCGCTCTATCCCAACAATCTGCAAACCACTCTACTGAAAATGGAAGCTACCTATCCCTCTGCATATGGCAGCAGCTCAGGTCAGCATTAACTTATTCTCTTCTGATCACTGATCTGCAAGAACATTGTCAGAAAGCCTCCTGGGTTTGCAATGGAGAGCGAACCGATCAAGCCTTTTGCAAAGCAAGCTTCTTCCTGGTCATGTGCAGGGTGGGCAGTGAAGTTTTCTCACAGTGCACCATGTTCCTAGAGCTATAGTGACAACATTTTGAGACTCTAGGGACTCTAGAACATGGTTATTTTGACTTGGGTCTGTGCGCTGTAGTATTGACCCCAGAGCCCTAGGTTCAAGCATGGGTCACAAAATTCTTAACCTAGGGTTAAATTCAATGTAAATGCTCAAGCCCAAAGTTCCTAACACGGATCAGCTGATTCAAGAAGTCCCACTAACCTGGGTTTACATTGCAATGTAGACATACCCTTAGAAATCACATCATCCATTACTCCCCATTTAAACAAACCCTTAGGTATAAGCAAGCATTTCCGGTGTTTACTGGAAAAATATTATTTTTAATTTTATTTTATTATTTAAAATTTGATGTGTTTTATTGGTGTCTATCAGTTAAAACCCACAATCAAAAGCCTTACAAATAAGTGGTGTATGGAAATTTTTCCATTTCATCTCTGCAGATACTGTACATCTCAGTAATAGTGGCTGAAAATTGGCCGAGGAAGATAGGGTTGTTGCTTGTTTCACCAGAGTAACATAAAGTACCCAGAGTGTACACCCCAGTTTCCCCCTCCTTCCTGTCCTCTGAATTCTGCTGGCATCTTGCACTTCCATACATTCCCCTGCAAACAAAAATACCAGCCAGTTTCCACCTTCCTCCAGCACCCCCTACATTTCCCGGCAGGTATGCACATGCAAACAGGTCTTCCCCTCTGTCCGTTGGGTAGATCTGATGCAATGTGTAACTTTTTAAAGGAAATATTTAGGATTAATGGTCATTTTGGCCATTATTTTTTCATAACCAAAATTTCTTTTGTGAGCTAAGGCTGGTGCATAAAATCTTTTCCTTCAGAGAAACTCATGAAGGATTGCCCTCTTTCTAAAGGGTTGCCATCTACTATTGTTGTCAGACTGGACTGAAGGAGAAACTTGCAGTTATAATGAATAATGGCAAAAATAACCATTAGTCCTAAAAAAACCCCTCTTCATATGTAACTTATGCACAAGATTTCAGTGAATTTTAATAATGGAGAGTTTGAAGAGTTGATTTTATTCTGATATAAGATGAGTCAGACTTAAAAGGAAATGTCTGACACCAGGTGCAAAATTTCTTAAAGAACCCATTTTTAATCAATTCTAACTCCTAAACTTATTAATGGATTTACTTGTAAATTCTCAGAAAATGCTTTCTATACTCAAAGAGTACTTTTCAGGGGGGAAATGCTGTGTTTTTTAAAAATCACAGCCTTAAGCACAAAGCTCAGCACAGCCTTAATTATGGAGCCACAACTCACGCCTCAGTAATACTCCCCGAAGTACTGATTGTTAAGCAGATACTTCCTCAGAGGATGTGATTCAATATGATGGCCTGCTCAGAAGTAGGTCAGGTATTCTAAATCCGCACCTTGGCCTCCTTGTGTTCGGGTACTATCAAAGTTCATATCTGGAATTCAGACAATCTCCCTCCTTAATAACAGAAAGTATATGTTATTCAAGTTGAGAAGTTTGAGATAAAATAGGCAAAGTAGTCATTATAGGCAATTGGTTCTCCTCTATTATTTATCTGAGACAGTCACGTGGCAAGTCGGTGTGATTAAATCTTTAAATGTAGCACTACCCTTTATCAGGTGCCTACAACTCTTGGTTGAATAAATGAAAATACATATGGAATACATATGAAAGCAACACCACAAGCTGTCCAGAATCAGTTCAATGTTTGGCAGGGGAAGTATGTGCTGGGAATATTACTCAGCTCTTATTTCAAGGGCAAAACTGAAATCATACCCGAGTAGGGTGCAAACACCTAGTGCTGGAAAGACATTTTTGTAAACAAGCCACTACAAACTGTACTATTCTCCACTTCCTTCATTACTTCCATGTACAGTCCAAGTACATATCAATAAAAGAAGACTTCTGAGTGAAATTCAGGAACACATTATAAATATATAAAATCACCTTTAAAAGGAGATGAGGAACCAAATACCAGCTGCTCCAGGAGAAGAACAGCACTTGTCAGTTTATGGGAACCATATCACTGATAAATCACATTAGACTTTTGTTCCACTGCCAAGAGACCTGTGCCAGCCGTCGAGGCAGGGGCAAAATTTTCCCCAAGTTGTCTAACAACTTGATTTGCATTGTGAAAGTCCATGCAAAGGCAGGGGTTTGAATGTGCAAGATTTTACACAACATGCTGTGCAAGCTTGGAGGTCAGGCTGAGGCCCTTGGGAAGTCATAGCCTACCAATATATATGTTGTGATGGTGAAGAACCCAGATTTTGATGCTATCACAATGGTAGTCACAATGGCATATCCCCAAATCAAATTTCCCTTTATTTTCAGAATTATAATTTCAATTGCTGTGAAGTTTAATGTAAGTCATTGGGCATCACTTGCATAGTATTTGAAATTTGGGCAGTGTATGCAACAGTAACACCTATGTAGCATACACCTAGTGCTCTTTTACACTACATATTTATGACTTCATTAAGCTGACCCTTTCTGAAAGTTTGCCTCCTTGTAGCAAGGTTTTTCCATATAAAAACCTAGGGGGTAATTGTGACCTCCATTATGGCTAGCCATATAGGACTGAGAACCCAATCTCTGAAAATCAGACCCCTTTAATGGTGTTTCAAGTTGGGCTCCTCATCCCTTGAGAAAAACTTGACCTACATCTGCCACTGGCCTACAACTGAATATTTCTGTTCCTACACCTCAGGTCAATGTAAATTTGGGTGCAGTTTTCCTATATGGAGGGTATGAGGAATTTCTCTGGCAGGTTAATTCTTAAAAGCAGGAGTAGCTGTGAACCTGTGAAAAGTGTTCAAAATAGTCACAAAGACGACGGTATACAAAATAATAAATTGTACAGCAGAGGGAAACTGATCACTTCTGTTTACGCTCTCATAATGCAAGAATATGAAGGGTAACACATTTTAAACTGATCAAAGAAAATACTCTTTACTGGTTGAACTTGCATTAAGGCTGATGGCTTCGCTTATATTTTTAAATATTAGCCACTATAGGGCTAATGGGACTAAATTGGATAGGATTTATATATAAGGGGCATAAACTCTCACGTTTCAGGGCATAAACCAACCACTACTTTACAGGGATTCAGAAGAAACTTCCCCGGGAGGTAGATTATGTCTTCCTCTGAAGCAACTGATACTGCTGGGATATTGAATTAGATGGAACACATCTGATGCACTATGATAATTCCTATGTTTCTAGTGGCTTAGTGAGTGTGTAAGGCAGTCAAAATTTAACAGGTAAAAGCCAGGTATGTAAATAATGACATGTAGAGGGGGGATTGCAAATATATGGGACCCCTCCCCCGACACCACTTTGAAGCAGGCTTCTTTCCACATACCCTTCACTTTGAGCATTGTCTGCAACTTTTCCATTGCTCTGCCAACAGTGCAGTTTTACCAATGAAAGCCATGTCGGGAGTGCAAGTGTCGACTGGCCACCAACATTTTAACCATCCTATTATCTAGCCCTTCTAAGAGCAAGGATAAAGAACCACAGTGGTTAAAACATCTATGGCCAGTCTTCACCAGCACTCCCACCATTGTTATCACTGGTAGAGTTCCACCAGTGTCAGCACAACTTCCTCTTACTCTGGACTGTGTCTCATAGACAAGATCTAGCTCTACATGTTTAAGTATAGACTGTGTCTAACCGGCAAGATCTGACTCTAAATGTTGTGCACAGAGCCCAAATTAGAGAACAGAATATTGATTCTAAAAGCAAACATGGAATGCAGTAGGATTGGACTTCCTGAACATAAGGGTTTTCACTGTGCTTTGGACATCACTAGTTTATAGTAATGATAAGCGAAACAAAGGCTTATTTTTGTTTATTTTTCACTTTTACCATCAAAAAATCTTGGAAGAGAATTAGCATTATGACCAAATTGAAGTTTATGATCTGTGACTTTTAATTAGGTGAATGTTTCAATTGTTCCTATAACAACTGTAATGAGTCATGATTGTCTAATAAAAAGAAACAGAATCATGTAGATGGGATATGGTATGAGAGGTACTGTATAAACAACAACAAAAAAGGTAACACCAGCAAACAGAGTGAATGCTAGCTTTTGAATGAGTGATAAAGGATGCAAGTGGAAAGGATATGTTGAATCCCCAATGATTAAAGTGGCATTATATCATAGTATTATATTAAAGATCTACATTTTTTTAATGGTGCAGAGCTCATAGTTCTAGAATTGGAACTGGTACTCAATCACCAAATTTTTCTTAGTAACCTGGCAGAAATCCTGCTGCTCACATATGTACTGTAAGAGTATCACACTCATGAAACAAATTTAAACAGTAGCTAGTCTCGGGAGGTGTTATTTATCACAAGAAGGGAACAAAGCATTATCTTCAGGGTTTATATATCAATGGAATAGATGTTTTTTGTTAACCTGAAACATTTGGGGCATAAATAATTTAAACAAATGTGTTTGATAAACCTCCAAAATTAAGGACTATGATACTGAGAGATCTGGACCGTAGACAAGAATTTCAAAAGTGACCAGTGATTTTGGGTACCTCAATATCTGCATTCCAATTTGAGACACCTTAAAAGGGTCTAATTTTGAGAAAACGTTGACAGCCTGCCCTCAGAGAATCAGATCCCTTTAAGATGCCTTATATGTTGGGCACCCCAAAATCACTAATCACTTTTTAAAATCTTGGCCATGCATAAATTTATTTTTCAAAAATGACTTCCTACATGAGTGCACAAATACGCACCTAGTGCCAGATTTTCAAAGATATTCAGGTGCCTAAAGATGCAGATAGGTGCCAAGTTGAATTTTCAGATGCACCTAGGTGCCTAATTCCCATTGACTGATCTAACACCCATTTACATCAATGGGATTCTTTCCAATTAATTTAAAGGGAGATGGATCAGGGCTTTAATCATTCAGTTCTCCACTTGGACATCTCAGCATCCACCCCTGCCACTTAAGCAGTGGAGGGAGATGAAAATTGCAACAATATTACAATAGCAACAATTTTGTGGGGAAAAAATGATCAAAATGAAAGAGGTGGGTTACATTTTGACCTTGAGGAAGTAAGATGCCAATTTACAGTTTACTTGTCTCAGATAAATGAGTGCTAAGCTGTTAGATGCCTAATACCCTATCTGCCTCTTTAGGCATGTAAGTCCAACATTTAGGTACCACTGACATTCTCAAAATGACTGCTCAGCTGCCGTCTAACCCTCTAGGCACTACGTTTCTGATAGACATGTGCAAAGCTGCCTAAGTCCTGATGCTCTCCCACAGCTAAAGAGCTGCTTGGAATTCTAGCAGAAGTACAAGATGAAACCCCAGTGATATTCTCAAATTAGACATCCCCCGCCTACTTCACCAGTGGGGTCTGGTCCCATGGGCATGCTCTAAGCACGACTACAGGAACAGGCCTCATGCAATAGACAACTGAAGGGTTGGGGGTACCTCAGAGTACTCAGTATCCCAGTGGTTAGGGCACTCATCTGGGATGTCAGCGAGACCAAAGCTTAAATCCCTGCTCTAAAATCAAGCAGAGTAGTGATTTGAACCTGAGTCTCCCATAACCACAGGACTATTGCATATTTTGATCTCTCTCTCTATCTCTCTCTCGTATTTTTTTGTAAGAAAGGGCTGACCTGGCTTAAGGGCCTAATTCCAGGAGAGTATTAATAGCGGTGAACATCAAGCAGAGGGAGGCTTCTATCTCTGGCCTGTCAGTCTGGGGCCTAAGGCTCAGATTAATAGAGTTAGGCACCTAACCACCTCTGTCAGTGCTTAATTTGTAATGAAAGAGATGCTGGGGCTCAAGCAATTTTTTTATATTCATAACTGATGCTGCAAGCTCAGAAGAGCCGGGGCTATGAACTGGCAAACCCTGGCACAAATTAAGCACTGACCTCTGAATCTAAATCCTATCCCTTTCCTCTGCATTTCACTCCTGGCTAGCTTGTGCCTAAAACCGTGCTCAGAATTCAAGGAGTTAGTAGGGCTCCTAGGAGTTAGGTGTCACAACACCTAAGTACCTTTGTGAATCAGATTTCAGTCCATAAAGCCAAAGTGCCATTCCCACCTGTGCCATTGACTAACTTTAACAATACTTTTCACTTCCATATAAACTTTTACAAACTTTTTAGCTAGGCCTTACAGCATCCCTATGAAGTTGGTAAAAATTATTATCTCCATTATACAGATGGGGTAACTTTGAATCAGAAGTTAAGGCCAAAATTTAAATGTTGTTGTCTAAACTTGGGCACCAAAAGACATCATAAATGAGTGATCTGTGGTGTGCAGCACCTCTGTAAAATTATGCTACTTCTTTAGGTGACTATATATGGACTTAGGCCTCCAGCTTTAGGCATTCAAATTTGAAAATTTTGCTTTACCCTCTGTGTCTGAGTTTCAATAGCTGTAAAATAGGGATAATACTACATGTATTTATGGACATATTAAACTCCATGCATTTTTAACTGTGTCTATGACAAATGTCATTGCTCTCATTTTTCAATTTTTTTCCCCTAGTGATTTTACACAGCTCTAATAGAGGGTTGGATTTCTTGGCTAACAAGCTTCAAGACAGCATACTAGTGCATGACCTTTCTTTTTATAAAGCTAGAGAGTTTTTCTATCACTTGCATAGGCCAGCATTTCTGAAACCAGGTGTTAATTTTCAGGGGAATAGGAGATTTCAAGTCAGGTGCCAAGGACTTATCTAGCAGCCAGCACTAAATGCTGAATAAGCTTAGGTATAAAATGCATACCATCTGCTTCCAGGAGTCCTAAGCCAGAAAGTGCGAGGCTAGTTCCTTTTGTGTCCAGAAGCCTCTTATTTGTTGGACATTGTGAAATGAGTCTAGCTTTATATCACCTAGGCTCAACAACAAGTCGTATGGAATGATCTTCAAAGAACAGTAAATAATTATATATTGGGAATCCAAGTGGACTGCTCAAGTGGATGCAGTTTGAAATGAGTGTGAAAGTTTGACATTTTGAGAACAAGGTCCTTCCTCAGCCCTCTAGTGGCCCAATTTTCAGAGCTGTTGATTTTCAAAGTCAATGGAAACTGCAGGTGGTCAGCACCTCTGAAAAATCAAACCACAAATCTCTAGGAGTAACTATCTTCACAGTCAATTAAATTATTATAGAGGCACACAGTAAAGCTCTTAAGGCCTGATCCAAGCCCAGTGAAGTCAAGAACCATGCCCTTAGAGCAGTGGTTCTCAACCTATTTACCTTTGTGGGCTCTTTCTGTGTTATGTGGCTGCATCTACTCAATATATATATTACCTGTATGGCCACAAGGATGTCACATGGATCGCAGCTGTGTGCTGATTGGGCTGCAAGCAGCCCACGACCTGCAGGTTGAGAATCACTAGTCTAGTGGTCCACTGTGGGGACCCACATCCTCAAAGGTATTTAGGTGCCTATCTGCCTCTTTAGGAGCTAAATAGTCCACCATTTAAGCACCACCGACGTTTTCAAAACTGTTGATAGTTGCCACCTAACCCTGCAGGCACCCAAGTCCCATAGGGCCTTAAGTTTTCACCAATCAGCATTCACAAAGCCACCTAAGCCCTGAAGCCACACCACAGCTAACAAACAGCTCGAAGTCCTAGCTCAAGTCAAAGTCTTGGAAGTTCCAAAGCAGGATTCTCAAATTAGGCAGGGAAATGCCAATCTCATTCGTGGGGCCTGATCCTGTAGGCCTGCTCTAAGTACACCTGAGACCTGTCAAATGCTGCAGCATAGCACCTACATAATGAGAGAGGTATCAAGCATAAGCAGGAGACAGAGAAAGCAAAAGACTGTTTCAGCTGCTATGGCATGAGCTACCTAAGCAGCTGACCTGGCTTAGATGCGTAATTCCTAGAGAGGGTTTATGGCTAAGAATCTTGAGTGGAGGTAGGTGCCTATCTCTGGCCCACCAGCCATACACATCACATCACCGTTTAGATGCCTATGCCCCACTCCTTTTCCTACCCCTCTTCTTGGCATTTCACTCCTGGCTAGCTTAGGCAGAACCCCAGTCAACTTGCTGGCTTCTGAGAATCCCTTCTTTAGGCACCGGCAACTAACTCGGGGTTGAGGATTCCACTAGACTACATAGGGATTAGGTGTGGCAATGGTCAGCAAAGCAACCCCTAAGTACTTTTGAAGAGCTGGACCTATGTTATTTGGGTCTTTGAGGACATTTAGTGTATTCTACATAATAAAATGCTTTATCTGAGAACATTGATAAAACAGTAATTTGCAAATGGATACATTTTATTTGGAGTTGTTCACAGACATAAGGGAAGAGCCAGAAATAATGTGGGCCAGTCTGGATAGATGCCCCAGGAAGTCCAAATGACAGAAATACTTCCATTCCAAGTAGGTGAGAAGTTACTGTTCTGTGATTTGTGAGAAGTTGAAATCATTTCACTATCTTCTTGAGCCATTTCACATACATAGTTCTACAGAACAATCTGTACAGTCTCTTTCTTACTGAACCTATAGAGTTAACTGCCCATAGCTAACTGCCTAGTGATAATGCTAAACAAGTGGCCTGTTCAGAGATCCATTAATGTCTTACCCATTTATTTTTGTTTGTGTATATTAAATTGAAGGTTGCTAAATTATGCACAAAGCTAAGCCATGGAACCGTGTGTTTGTTACTGTCATAATTGTCCCCCTTCCACTCACCTGTTAAGGCATCCCCCTATTTAGACTGTAAGCTCTTTTGAGAAGGGACTCTCTTGTGTGCATCTGAAGAGAACCCCACATGATGGGCTCCTGATTAGGACCTGTAGGCACTCCTATAAATAGATAGATAAATATAACATTATATATATATATATATATATATATATATATAAAATAACATCAATAATAATGGTGTATCTTTCTGAATGGCTGACTGAGATAGGGAGCTGGATGAGCAGTGGTTGACTGAAGATCAATGCAAACAAGTCAGGAGTGGTACTGGTTTTGAGGATATGAGATGTATGCTGCCTTCTCTCATTATTGATATTCAGGAGAGTCACAATTTAGGGGATGTGTTTGGATCCTTAATTGCACCTGAATTCTTATGTGGCTTCAGTAGCCAAGGTGCCTTTTAAATCTGTCTAGCAATATGATTGTAGCCATTTCTCTTGAATATAGACACCATAAGACTTGGTCCTAGATGTTTAGTCAGTGGAAGTTTTGAATTAACAATTACAGACAATGAGAGAACTTGATATTAAACCCTTCCATTATAATTTCAGTAAAGGGTAATAATTTAAAGCAAGTCACTCATACTATGGTAATGGACAGCAGTATAAAACCCTAAGATAGAATTTAATGTATGGTAAGAGCCTAACTTTAGTCACCCCTATTTTTAACAACTTAGCCTAAAACTTCACTTAACTCTGAACATGTGAATGCCTGCTAATCCACAGACAGGGCAGAAATTTTGTTATCCTCATTATTGCTATCCTTGAGGGTGAAGCATCTACTAATGATAATTTACAAAACTGTAATGCACTGACATCCCACCAGCCACAGCAAATGGCACAGCAATATCCTATTGCACTATATTCTATTTTGATTCTTGTAATGCAACCACTATTGTCAAATCCAAGCAACACCCATTCTATTCCAAAAATATGTCGCCTCATGTTGAAGCTGAAGAATCTTCATATAAAAAGTAGGATTACTCTTCACACTGCAAAACCACTAAAAGGGAAAATATTCAGCAAGTTCAACCAGAGCCAATGGTCTTTCCAATTACCTCTTTGTCTGGGTCATTACATATAATATATATTTATTAGGGTTCTCCTGCTTGCCTGTAGCATTATGAAAAGCTGCTGCTGAGTGCCTGAACAATACCAGGAACCATGGCTGTGTGTTTCAGTGTTTGGTGTAGACCCCAAATTTCACAAGAGCGCTTTATAATATGTGAAATATTTTAAAGCTCTACAATATTTTTGCACTGGTGGGTACAAAGATGAAAGGCTCTATCCAAGCATAGAAAGAAGTGGCAGGTGTTTTATCACTTGCATTTCTTTAGTATTAACAACTGGAGGGATACACTGTGGAAATTGGTTTCTTTTACTGAAACTCAATGTAGGTAAAAAGAAAAGGAGTACTTGTGGCACCTTAGAGACTAACAAATTTATTAGAGCATAAGCTTTCGTGAGCTACAGCTCACTTCATCGGATGCATCGATGAAGTGAGCTGTAGCTCACGAAAGCTTATGCTCTAATAAATTTGTTAGTCTCTAAGGTGCCACAAGTACTCCTTTTCTTTTTGCGAATACAGACTAACACGGCTGCTACTCTGAAATCAATGTAGGTAGTTACTTGTAGTACCCAGCTTCTTTGTGGCCCAGATTCAGCATGTGTTTAATTTTAGGCACGTGGGTTGTAGGGTACACTTTTGAGTACTTTGCTGAATTGGGGCCTATATGAGGTCATATACGTTTACTGGGTCAGATGACTGGTCTAACAAAGTGGTCTTTTTTGCATTGGTGATGAGAAAGCAATCACATGAACCATATAGAAGCACCCACAATAAATGTATCACATTTGGCCCTGGGCAACTGAGCGTAAAGTCCTGCTCCATGCCAAGGTAGCAAATTAATTTGCCTCCATACCTCAGCCCCAATAGACAGCCAAAGGCGCTTGAACTGGTTTATAAACAGGCAAGCTTCAAGCATATGGGGGAATACACGATTATTGCTGGATATGTGTATTGTAGTAACACCCAGAGAGAGTCAGTATCAGATCCCATTTGCTAGGTGCTGAGGAAATAGGTTAAAAGGTGCACTCCCTGCCCCAAGGAGCTTACAGTGTACATAAGCATTAGACCCCATGTCCAAGTAATCAAAGAGCATCCAGTAGGCCATAATGAAATATTCATCCAAGATAAATCAAAATGAAAATATTGAATGAAAAATCAAGTACATCGCTGTTCTCTTTCTCTGACCTCCAGATGTTGTTCCAGACTTTGGCCTGTCTAGCTTATAAATTAATAAGTCACTTAGGAAGCACAGTAAATCCAAGTACTAACAGAGTGTCAGCAAAATGATCCCATTCTCTTGTAATGGTTTGGTGTAAATTAACACTTTTCATAATCAATATCTTCTGCATAACTTGTCTGAATTTTGCAATAATTCATGAAAGTATCTCCTGTGTTTTCATTTTGTCTTGATGCCAAGACTTCACTAATCCTTTTCTCAAAGTGAAGTCTTTTGGACCTTATTGCTTTTAAACAAGCCAACAAGGCTGATGTTTTTGGTGGTAGTGGTGGTTTTTGCTTTGTTTGAACCTATACAGTCCATAAAATTCTTATGTTCACACTGCTGTATAGAAAAGTAACAGCAAGATTTTCATTCAGGTTTCCTCTGAAATTTGATTACATGTCTCAATTCATATTACACAGTTTACTCACATGCTGTTGTCCGAAAATGCTCTCCCACATGAAGACACATTTCTATTGTCTCTTGTGTTTAAACAATGGTAACACACAGACTGCACTGATAAGAGGATAATAAGGGGGACATATGATTCATCTGTTGGGGGCGGGGGGTTAATTGGCTACAATTAATAAAAAAGGTAGAGGTCAAAGCTGAAGGAGAAGTCAGTTGTTTTGGTCACATTAGAATGAATGGGAAGTGATCAGTGAGTTTCTAAGTTGGCAAATTTCAGAGTAGCAGCCGTGTTAGTCTGTATTCGCAAAAAGAAAAGGAGTACTTGTGGCACCTTAGAGACTAACAAATTTATTAGAGCATAAGCTTTCGTGAGCTACAGCTCACTTCATCGGATGCATTTGGTGGAAAAAACAGAGCTCTGTTCTAAGGTGCCACAAGTACTCCTTTTCTTTTTTGCTCTGTTTTTTCCACCAAATGCATCCGATGAAGTGAGCTGTAGCTCACAAAAGCTTATGCTCTAATAAATTTGTTAGTCTCTAAGGTGCCACAAGTACTCCTTTTCTTTTTAAGTTGGCAAAGTTCTTGCCCCACCCTGGCTCCTAGTTTCGCTGTTTTCTTTAGATAATATGATCACTATACTAATATTGTTATAAAATCTGATATAGTATGAATTTATTTTTGAGGAGGTGGAGTCCATTGCAATGGAGTGAAATAACAGAGAAAGAATGAGGATGAAAACTGAGCTAGAAGATTTAAACCAGGGTATATATAGACAAAATTCTTTTCTGTTCTATTCATCTTGGTATTCTGATAAACTACCCAGCAGGATGAAGTTCAGGAGACTTGATATAATGTGCATGCAAAGTCTTTGTTGTGATAAGGTGAACTCCCTCACTCTAGCCTTTTCTCCCACACTTGTTGTTTTAATACAGCTGAAAGCTCAACTCCCTCGCTTAACTCCAGTTCTTCTTAATGAGGGAACTGTAACACTATCCAGTCATCTCATCGCACAGCTATCAGAATTTCATTGCTCTGCACAGTTTGATTTATGGCAGGATGGTTAAAACGCACCCAAGCACTGGAAACCCCCCACGGAGCTGAGCCGATTGGACCTTAGCATGGAAGTGTGTGTTTTGTTTTCGTTTTTTTAAAAAACTGGTCAGAGGGCCAGGAGTGTTGTTTGTGAAAACTCCCACACAGACACAGTGATTAGAATTTTGGCATCTACAAGATAATGTACGCCTAATATAGTTAAAGAAGCATCAATGATAGAACAGTTGCACCCCAGTAAAAAGAAATCTGTTGCAAAATACAATCTGAGCACATGTAGCAGACGTTTTACCTACTGGGGCAAAGAAGGTCTCCTAGAGAGTACTAAGAGATTATCTTTGACAGTATGGGCTCTAAATCCATGAAAAATCAGTATGGTTGCTTAGGGTCAGTAAGCAAAATCTTAATCATCTTGGGAGACCTAAAGAGGGAGGCGGGTCATTATTTATGTGGAACAGCACTTGAACCAACATTTCTTCAGTCTGCAAAACAAGCCTCCTTGAAGAAACACATGCACATTATCTAACAGATCCAAGTACTGCAAGAGAGGTTGCACCAACAGGCATCAACAGGAGCTTAGCTGACATTTACTGAGGCTAAAGTTGCACCTTCTAAACAGTTTTCATATGTGTTTTGATTTTTACTGAACACTTTAAGCTACACTTAAACTGAAGAACGGGCACAAGAGAAAGATCCATTGACCATGAAATTATTGTATTAGTTTATGAGAAGACTGTAAATTTGTAGGAATAAAAGTGTCCTCCTGGTATATGGGGAAAAAAATCACTCTTACTTCAGTTTACAAGACCATTTGAGGGTAGAAGCAATTATGTCTCGAGTGCCTATATACAGGTTTACATACGTGTTTGTGTGGCAATCAGCATCGCTTGGATAGCACTAGGTTGCCATTGACTATAGTGGCAGTACATCCATGAAATAACACCAGTATAAATGACTTAGGCAGCCTTAATTATCCTGAAAGCATTAATTCTTTTTAACAGCAACAGCGCTTGAACCAACCAAAATGAATATTCTTTACTCACTGGTTGGGCCATTTTAAAAATCATGAGGACTGAGTGAAGAATATGTGTAGGAATCCAAGCCCATCTGAATCTGCCTTGTTAACGTTGCTGAACTAAACCCAAACACTGAGATTTGTTCAGCAGTCTCCTTTTACAAGTGTCTATCACAATGTCGTAGAAGTACATTATGACATAAACAGAGCAAGCTGTCTAGAGAGCCATCTTCTGTAGGCTTACCTGTTTACCCATAAATGAATTTCCCACCTATGTAACTGCATTGATGCAGTAATGTTGCAAACTCATGATTTTATCAAGAATTTCATTTTTGCTGTTTTTCTTAAATCCCCATCTCCTAGAGTCATGATATTACATGAGAATCTCAGCGTTCATTTTTTGTAAAAGTAAGCTTCTAGACCTCATGCTTGCAGAGAAAATTTTGAAAATGTTGACTATTAAAGGCTCAGAAACAAGGCTAATAAAAGACCCAAAATATATTATTGGACTGAAACCTCATTGTGCCAGGCTCTGTACAAACTCAGAACAAAAAGATGACCTCTGCCCCAAAGAGTATAAAATCTAAGTATAGGACAAGCAACAACAGGTGGGCACGGACAGTGGAGTAAAAGGAAACAGTGAGACAATACTGGTCAGCATGATAGACAGTGAGTGATCTCAGGATACTAGCTGCTGAACAGTCGTCGATTCATAGATACTAAGGTCAGAAGGGACCACTCTGATCATCTAGTCCGACCTCCTGCACAGCGCAGGCCACAGAATGTCACCCACCCACTCCTATGAAAAACCTCACCCATGTCTGAGCTATTGAAGTCCTCAAATCATGGTTCAAAACTTCAAGGAGCAGAGAAGCCTCCCTCCAGTCAACCATGCCCCATGCTACAGAGGAAGGCAAAAAAACCTCCAGGGCCTCTCCAATCTGCCCTGGAGGAAAACTCCCTCCCGACCCCAAACATGGCAATCAGCCAAACCCTGAGCACATGGGCAAGATTCACCAGCCAGATACCCAGGAAAGAGTTTTCTATAGTAAATCAGTTCCCATCCATCTAATATCCCATCTCAGGGGATTTGGCCTATTTACCCTGAATATTTAAAGATCAATTACTTACCAAAATCCCATTATCCCATCATACCATCTCCTCCATAAACTTATCGAGTAGAATCTTAAAACCAGATACATCTTTTGCCCCCACTGCTTCCCTTGGAAGGTTATTCCAAAACTTCACTCCTCTGATGGTTAAAAACCTTCGTCTGATTTCAAGTCTAAACTTCCTGGTGGCCAGTTTATACCCATTTGTTCTTGTGTCCACATTGGTGCTGAGCTTAAATAATTCCTCTCCCTCTCCTGTATTTATCCCTCTGATATATTTATAGAGAGCAATCATATCTCCCCTCAACCTTCTTTTAGTTAGGCTAAACAAGCCCAGCTCCTTAAGTCTCCTTTCATAAGACAAGTTTTCCATTCCTCGGATCATCCTAGTAGCCCTTCTCTGTACCTGCTCCAGTTTGAATTCATCCTTTTTAAACATGGGAGACCAGAACTGCACACAGTATTCTAGGTGAGGTCTCACCAGTGCCTTGTATAACGGTACTAAAACCTCCTTATCCCTACTGGAAATGCCTCTCCTGATGCATCCCAAAACCGCATTAGCTTTTTTCACAGCCATATCACATTGGCAGCTCATAGTCATCCTATGATCAACCAATACTCCAAGGTCCTTCTCCTCTTCCGTTACTTCTAATTGATGCGTCCCCAACTTATAGCTAAAATTCTTGTTATTAATCCTTAAATGCATAACCTTACACTTCTCACTATTAAATTTCATCCTATTACTATTACTCCAGTTTACAAGGTCATCCAGATCCTCCTGTATAATATCCCGATCCTTCTCCGAATTGGCAATACCTCCCAGCTTTGTATCATCTGCAAACTTTATTAGCACACTCCCACTTTTTGTGCCAAGGTCAGTAACAAAAAGATTAAATAAGATTGGTCCCAAAACCGATCCCTGAGGAACTCCACTGGTAACCTCCCTCCAACCTGACAGTTCGCCTTTCAGTAGGACCCGTTGCAGTCTCCCCTTTAACCAATTCCTTATCCACCTTCTGATGTTCATATTGATCCCCATCTTCTCCAATTTAACTAATAATTCCCCATGTGGCACGGTATCAAATGCCTTACTGAAATCTAGGTAAATTAGATCCACTGCATTTCCTTTATCTAAAAAATCTGTTACTTTTTCAAAAAAGGAGATTAGGTTGGTTTGGCACGATCTACCTTTTGTAAAACCATGTTGTATTTTGTCCCATTTACCATTGACTTCAATGTCCTTAACTAATTTCTCCTTCAAGATTTTTTCCAGGACCTTGCATACTACAGAGGTCAAACTAACTGGCCTGTAGTTACCCGGATCACTTTTTTTTCCTTTCTTAAAAATAGGAACTATATTAGCAATTCTCCAATCATTCGGTACTATTCCTGAGTTTACAGATTCATTAAAAATTCTTGCTAATGGGCTTGCAATTTCAGGTGCCAATTCCTTTAATATTCTTGGATGAAGATTATCTGGGCCCCCCGATTTAGTCCCATTAAGCTGTTTCAGTTTCGCTTCTACCTCTGATATGGTAATATCTACCTCTATATCCTCCTTCCCCTTTGTCATGCTACCATTATCCCCAAGATCCTCTTTAGCCTTATTAAAGACTGAGGCAAAGTATTTGTTTAGATATTGGGCCATGCCTAGATTATCTTTAACCTCCACTCCATCCTCAGTGTTAAGCGGCCCCACTTCTTCCTTCTTAGTTTTCTTCTTATTTATATGGCTATAGAACCTTTTACTATTGGTTTTAATTCCCTTTGCAAGGTCCAACTCTACTCGACTTTTAGCCTCTCTCACTTTATCCCTACATCTTCTGACCTCAATTAGGTAGCTTTCCTTGCTGATCCCTCCCATCTTCCACTCCCTGTATGCTTTCTGCTTCTTCATAATCACCTCTCTAAGATGCTTGCTCATCCAGCTTGGTCTACAACTCCTTCCTATGAATTTTTTCCCCTTTCTTGGGATACAGGCTTCCGATAGCTTCTGCAGTTTTGATTTAAAGTAATCCCAGGCCTCCTCTACCTTTAGATCCATAAGTTCTTCAGTCCAATCCACTTCCCTAACTAATTTCCTTAATTTTTGAAAGTCAGCCCTTTTGAAATCAAAAACCCTAGTTGCAGATTTATTTTTGTTAATCCTTCCATTTAGTTTGAACTGAATTAGCTCATGATCACTTGAGCCAAGATTGTCCCCTACAACCATTTCTTCTATGAGGTCCTCGCTACTCACCAAAATTAAATCTAAAATGGCATCCCCTCTAGTCGGTTCAGCAACTACTTGATGAAGGAATCTATCAGCTATCGCATCTAGGAAAATCTGAGCCCTATTATTATTACTAGCACTGGTCCTCCAGTCTATATCTGGGAAGTTAAAGTCTCCCATGATCACGCAGTTTCCATTAGTATTTACTTGATTAAAGACATTAAAAAGGGCTCTATCCATATCCAAATTAGATCCCGGAGGTCTATAGCACACCCCGAGCACTATCGTAGGAGAGGCTTTACTAGTTTTCTTCCCCAATGTAATTTTTGCCCAGAGGGACTCTGTCTTATCCATTGCATCGCTTCTTATTTCTTTACATTCTAACTCATCATTGATATACAATGCTACTCCACCCCCTTTACCTTTGTTTCTGTCTTTCCTAAACAGCACATACCCTTCAATACCTGTAGTCCAGTCATGACTACTATTCCACCATGTTTCTGTTATCCCTATAATATCTGGTTTCACTTCCTGCACCAGTAGCTCTAGTTCCTCCATTTTGTTACCTAGACTCCTCGCATTGGTGTACAAACATCTTAATTTTTGCTGTTTGGCCTCGCTCACATTTTGTACCCTATTAGGCACAGTCATTCTACAGCCAGTATAACCTATTAGACTAGTATCCACACCGCCCTCGCTCCTGATATACATTCTCCTAGTTTTTTGTAGGCATCATAGCAAAAGAGTTTTAAACTAACCTCATGATTTTTGGAGGCCTGACTCATGATTTTTGAATGCTGGCGGTTGACAATATTGATGTAGGTACTCTGGCCCAAATCTCTAATACAGCTGTGCTGTACTGGTGCAAAGCAAGGTTACCCCAGTGCAGATTAATCCAGTAACATACTCAAGAAAGCTGCACTGGTGAAAAACCTGGGTTGTGTAGCATGTCTATATTAGGAGAAATTCCTTAATACAGATAGCGTCCAAGACCCATTACTTTCCAGAAAAGGGTTATCAAAATTTGTAAACAGCCAAACGCAAATCTCAAGCTATTTCCACTTCTAAACATATGTAAAATATTTCAGTAATAATGATCCCACACCTGAAAATATGTAGTTACACAGTGTTTTGAGCAATGACTGTAATATTTTCTTAAATAAAGGTAGTGCCCACTAGGACAGTTTCTTTGATTTTTGTACTCTTATTCTTTATGAGAAATGAAGCACAAAATGCAGTTACCACTTTAAGATAATTGCCTGTGAAGACTTTTCTAATACTTGGGCCACCAAAAATGTGTACCAGCAATACAGGGATATCCAAGCCATATTGTAATCTTATATGCCAACTATGCAGGGGTGCCTAAGATTTCTAATATGTCTCTGAGAGGAGACATAGCACTACTTTAAGCAAATACTCAGATAGCTATACACATGCAGAAGACTATGCAGCCCAGGGTTAGTGCACTCAGCCAGTCTGGTGGTATGAGAGTACATTAATTAAAAATGCAGCGCATAGCATTTGCTGATCCCTTTTTTCCCTCTGAAGGCCTCCTTTGAGAAAAAAGATGAAGTCTAAAGAAGAAAGAGAATTGAAATTCCAGATGACTACTGTTTACAACTTTTACTTTCAAGACACAAGTCAGAGGGATTATTTTTACCCATCATCAGAGCAGTGCTTGTTTTAGCTATGACTGTAGAGACTGTGTCAGTGTGTCATCCTAATTAAACAATTGCCATCTGTTCATCAGGATTTGCTGATTTTTGAGGGCTCAAATTTATACTGGTCTTCGTGTAGACTCATAAACATCTTCCCTATGTGAACTAAGATACAATGAAACAAAGGTTTCAGAGTAGCAGCCGTATTCGCAAAAAGAAAAGGAGTACTTGTGGCACCTTAGAGACTAACAAATTTATTAGAGCGAGTGAGCTGTAGCTCACGAAAGCTTATGCTCTAATAAATTTGTTAGTCTCTAAGGTGCCACAAGTACTCCTTTTCTTTTTAATGAAACAAAGGTAAACTTAAAAGGGAAAAAGTACTGATGACAGTCATTGCTTCTCTCCTCCCTCCCCACCCTTTTTTTTTTGAGCTTGGGGGAAGGCTTGCTTTGAGCTCCATTCTCTTTCTTATAATGCCTCAGATACTTTAAAAGAAATAAATCACCTCTTCATACATGTAGGGATCTCCCACTGATAATTATAGGAATTGCACACATGTATAAATAGACCCCTAGGTACTGTTTCATCTCCCTGCCTTCTCACAGTTGGTCAGATTCAGCTATGTTGTATTAACTGGCTTATGGTCACTCAATTTGGCCTCTTGCCTAAGAACACACCAAGGTCGGTGTTAATGACCACTCCGCTGTTTTTAAGCAACCACCTGCTGCAAACATTCTAGATGACATAACAATTATTAAAACTCAACACTTTAAATATATATATATATATTAGGTCAACACTCAGCCTAATAAAAGTGCAAATTAGAATAAAATAAAACAGTTCTAAAATCTCCTTATGAGCTGCCAGAAAGGTTTTTACTGGTGGTCACAATAGTCAAAATCTTGAAGGTTCCAGCCTAGAACAAACTGAAAACCACTATTTTTAATTCTGCAAAGAAATTCCAACAAATTTTTTTTTCAGTGAGAACATTTTTTCATCTGTCATCACCAACCTTAACCCCAAAAGAACTAATTTTAAAGAACAGCTCAAACAAGATGCTTACATGACAAACATATTTCACCTTTATCTTTCTTTCCCCACCCCTTTGCTTTGTATTGTCACTTATTTTTGTTAGGTATTGTGCAGATTGCAAGTTCCTTGGTGTTTTTATTATAGCAGTGGAGAAGAGGAAGATTTGCCCCACTCCTGGTCGGAAGGACTGTGATTTCCCTAGAAGGGGAGGAACTTAGTGACATGGCTGAGGGCCAAGCCACGGACTAGAAGCTGCAGCTCCAAGTCCATGGCTTGGCCCTCCTGTCAGCTGTCTGGATGACATCTCCAACACCCTGTGTCACTAGCTAGTGGCTGGTAGGGGAACCTAGGACCACCCTTTACACTGGGTTCCAGCCCCGGGACCCTATAATGAGCAGCCAAGGCCCGTATCATCTTAGCCCTTGCTGCTGTTTCCCTGGGCTTCTTCCTACATAACTGGCTCCCACCTTCTCTTGGTTCACCAGCCTCTCAACTTCCTCCTCTCAGGGAGTAACTGCAGCCACCCTTCCTGCAACCCTCAGCTCCTGGGTTTTATGCAGGCCACTCCTGTTCCTCCCAGCTGAGCCTGCTTCTCATTTGTGGCCTCCTTATAGCCTACATTTCTCCCCTACTTAGGCTTGTCTGGCCTAATTTACCTTTCAGGGGCCAGTGTGAGGAATACACCCCATCACAAGGAGATTGTATCAGATTGAGATATATAGGACAGTGCTCGCAAAGTGCTTTGAAAACGCAATGTGGTATGTAAATGCTAAGTATTATCACCCTCATCTTGTATTACGTTGTCTCAAGAAACACAATATGGCCTGACCTAACACCATGTTGTTCTATGGGTCATATATCTGACTAGGATAGACAACATCTGAGGGCCAGCAGATTTTCTTTTAACTAGCTTGAATACCTGTGAATAACAAGTCACAAAATAATGACGACCTCTTAAACTGTATTACACTGTTTAAGAAATGTTAGCAAAAAGAAAAGGAGTACTTGTGGCACCTTAGAGACTAACAAATTTATTAGAGCATAAGCTTTCGTGAGCTACAGCTCACTTCATCGGATGCATCTGATGAAGTGAGCTGTAGCTCACAAGAGCTTATGCTCTAATAAATTTGTTAGTCTCTAAGGTGCCACAAGTACTCCTTTTCTTTTTGCGAATACAGACTAACACGGCTGCTACTCTGAAACCTAAGAAATGTTGCTAATACTGCCACTGAGCCAGACCACAGTGATAAGATCTAGTATGAGAAGAAGCAGTTAGGTCCCCCTTCAGCCAATTTGTTCTTATAAATTGTTTACTACTATATATTTAAACAACTTTTGAGATAGGCATTTTTTTAAAAACCTCTCTTAGTCTGAAACAAAGTGAACAGTCTTAACCCAAGTTTATTTACAAGCTAATGGGATATGGTCCAAGTTCCAGAATTTGGGCTCTGACAGATTTTTATAGTGATTTGGTATTTGCTGTTTTTCCTGCTGCGTATCAGTTTTTAGGGGCAGGGAGCAAATTGGATGCACACTAGAATAAAGTCAAAAGGGGCAGTAGGGCTCAAGTCTCTCTGGTGTTTATGGTTGACATTACACACGCTGTAGAAAAATAATGGTTCTCCTTATGCCAGATATTTTCAGGCCACCCAATTTGACTATTTCAAGTCTTTTTAAATCATTTACCTTATTACAGTTTGAAGGGCCAGGGGGAACAGTGTAGCTGAAGTCAAAGGAGGAACACCCATCTACACCAGTTAAGTATCTGGCCAGTGGATTTCTTTAAGCATCATGTATCTTTCAAAACCAGCCCTGGATCTACAGTGGCTACCCTTTCCCTTATTTTAAAGGACCTGCTCTTGATAGATTCTTTGATTCCAAGAGGCAGGACTGATGTGTAGGAAAAGACAGTTAAGGATGCTAGCATTGTAGTACACACCAATGTGATGTTATCCCCTGCACATAAAAACACTGATATGATCAACAATACATTGCTCCAGAACTAATAATAAGATATCTAAAAACATGCCCAAGCCCCCACAGCTTGATTTTTCTCCATCCAAAACAAAAGTTGTTGGGTGTGGGTGAACTTTAATCTTAGGCCCTGACCCTGCCAATTCCACACAGAAAGCCCCTTACATCAGTGCAAGGCCCAAGGAATTCAGATCCACATGGGCACAGGCCTGTGAGGAACGGCTTGCAAGTTCACAACTTTACATCTTGCCAAAGAACAAAAGGACAGTCACATTCTGAATCTGTTACATTACATCAATGAAAAGTGATTAGTTTCAGAGTTGAGGTCCATAAACAAAATTTAAAATCAGATGGCCTGTAAAGTTTAAATTATTGAAAAGTTGGTGCCATAGATTAAATAGTTTTTATTGGTTTCAGAGTAGCAGCCGTGTTAGTCTGTATTCGCAAAAAGAAAAGGAGTACTTGTGGCACCTTAGAGACTAACAAATTTATTAGAGCATAAGCTTTCGTGAGCTACAGCTCACTTAGCTCTCAGAAGGCCCAGGAACAAGAGGAAGAAAGCATTTGTGATGGCGAGCTATCCCTAGATGCTCTAAAAGAAAATTAACTTAGAGGATGGAAATAATGGCTTGTGATGGGATGTTAGATGGGGTGGGATCTGAGTTACTCCAGCGAATTCTTTCCTGGGTATCTGGCTGGTGAGTCTTGCCCACATGCTCAGGGTTCAGCTGATCGCCATATTTGGGGTCAGGAAGGAATTTTCCTCCAGGGCAGATTGGCAGAGGCCCTGGGGGTTTTTCGCCTTCCCCTGCAGCATGGGGCATGGGTCACTTGCTGGAGGATTCTCTGCATCTTGAAGTCTTTAAACCATGATTTGAGGACTTCAGTAGCTCTAACATAGGTGAGAGGTTTATTGCAGAAGTGGGTGGGTGAGATTCTGTGGCCTGCATTGTGCAGGAGGTCAGACTAGATGATCATAATGGTCGCTTCTGACCTTAAAGTCTATGAGTCTTGAAAAATCACATAAGAGGACATAATGGGCACATCATTGGACTACCTATTTTGCTCTTATGATGAACAGTGAGTTATCAGCTGTGGGGATTAAATAATGAGCATGACCTGATATTTGTGGAGTGTGCATACAGAGCAAACTAATGAATATGATTAGTTCCAAAAGGAGTCTAAATTCTGATTATTCCAACATCTGATTTAAGGGGCAGGGAAATTAAAATATCCTCACACCAGAAATAGCAATGTCTAGCTTTCTCTTTAGCATTGCAAAATTAGAACACCTTTTCCCAGTTAAAATGGCTTTCACTCATCAGAGCATAGAAATAGCATTCTTGTACCCAGCAAAACTCCATGCAAACTACTGTAACTATTGTAGTGATTCTCCCCCCAGTGTTACTATCAGCTGAAACAATATTGCCTTTTGAATCTACAGACTGATGAGGATGAAACCTGAGATATGTCTAAAAGGAGAAGCAGCAAGAAATGCTACATTGGCTAGGATTGGAGTGATCAGAACACTTTGTTTTATATATCAAGAGTGGAATTCATTTTAGTTATTATATACAAAAACAGTAAGAATTTAGACTTTTCTTCTTCCTCTGGAGCACAGGAACTTTAAAAATAGTAGCATGTTTAATAGATCTTGTGAACATTTTTGAGCAAATGAATATTTTACATTCTGGAGAGCACCATCTATCCTATGTACTGAATGAAGAAGAGGTTGCATGGTCACGCAATTAAAGATTGTGATGATGTAATAAAAGACTGAATCAAAATGAATACACACAAGAAAGTTGAATTAAGGATGCACAGATTACTTTTGCAGGAAAACTATGCAGGCAACTCTCTGACCGTAGGACTGTCCCCTGCCAAATATGAAGTCCATGCTCCTAATCATAGAGGAGGTATGAGGAACTACAGCCCTTTAAAAAGGAAAGCTGGTTAACATTACTAAAACTATTAGATTGTATTCATAAAAAAAACTGAAATGATTTTGCGGAAACTTTCCCAAAAATATTCAACTTGAGACAAAGTCCAAGGATGGAAAGTTTCAGCCTGAATGGTTAAAATTTGTCACAATTATAAGCAATTGAAAACGGGGTTATAACAGGAAATGTTAGGAAACCTTAGTAATAGGGACTACTACCATAATTCCTCAAAATGTTCCAAAATATACAAATGAGGACAGAAGAGAATGAACAATAATCCCCTTGTGTTGAAAAGTTGAAACCAAGAAATGTTACCTGTTTGGTTTTTTTCATGAAAATTCTGGGTGTGTTCCCAGAAGAAGATCCACTTTTTTGCCCCATCATTGCCCTTTCTTGTCCGCACTCCTCAGCTTAGAGAAACAACCCAGGGTGATGACCTGTAAAAAGTAAAGGAAATGATCTTTAAGAGATGCCACTTCCATTCAGTCTGACAGTTGCAGATGGGCTAAGGGATACTATTTTGTTCTTGATCAGTCACCTGCTGTATCACAGGCCTTGCTCTTATCTGCCAGGCCAGAAGAACAAAGGGTCGACACTGCAAAAATATCCTTGAGGTTAGAGCAGTTTCAAAGGATTTGGGTCTTACAATTCCCTGTCTCAGGCTGGCTTTGGTAGATTTACACAAGAATTGAATCTGGCCCAGTTTGTCATGGTTGGATAACAACCTACCTATGGCAAGGAACATAGCATTGCAGAAAATGACATGATGGTACAATCAAACAAATGTTGGTGGGCCAGCATGATATTCTGCACTGTTTTGGAGAAAACTTTTATTACATTGCTGTTCTCCTGTTCTCAGTGCGTATTTTGGGAGGAAACCTCCTGCTGCAGAAGTGGAGCCCTGCTGAAAGCCAGTGATGCAGCCTTCTCACTTGAGGGGATCTGGCTAAGGCCTGGTCTACACGACAAACTTCTGTCAACAAAAGTTATGCCAATAATCAAAAAGTGCTATAATTATATTGCTAGTGCATGTTCACACTATGCTCTCTCTGTTGGCAGATTGCATCCACATTTAGTGCTCTATCATCGACATGAGAGCAATACACTGCAGGTAGCTATCCCACTATGCTGCTCACCATCTTCTGCAGCTTGGACTTGTGGGAAGGTGGAGTGGATTGCAGCACATCATGGGTGCAGGCTCAACATCTCATGATGCAGTTTTTTCTGTCCCAGCATTTCATGGGCTTCCCACTGTGCTTAGTGACGGTCCAAATCCCACTGAGGAATCATCACAGACCAGTGAAGGCAACTATGAACAATATTATAAATTCTGCCACCATTTTTCTCAGGCAAGGGTCATTGAAACCAATATCTCACTCTTGAGGGGAAGCAAGGATGCAAGGGTATGCGGGTTCAGACCCGGTCCCTATGCTGCTCTCCTGTGTGCCACTTTGGTCCCTGGACAAGTGATAGCTGAGTGGCACGGGAACATTTTCTACAATGGGGTAAGGAACAAAGCAGCTCTGCCAAGGAACCTTCAGCAGATGATTGGTGAGTACCTCCAGGAAAGTTTCCTAGAGAGCTCTCTGGAGGATTCCCATGAAATCTCAGGATATTAAAAAAAACTGTTCCACCACACTGCTTAGCTGCACAGGAGACTGAAAAGCACATGCAAATACAGCTAGTCTTGTATATTTCTATACCTTCGCCCACTTCTACAATACACAGAACAAAGAACAGCTCTACTTCATATAACGAAGCAGCATCAACTCAAAAAGATCACTTACCAGGACTCTCCTCTTCTACATTATGCACACCAGAGACAGAAACAGACTGCTGGGACTGGCTAGATTCCTCCAGAGTGGAAAAGATGTCCTGACTTGCCATGCCACCAGACAACCTTTCCATTGCTCCATCTCATCCTCTCACTCAAGCCACAAGAAACCTGCCCTTAGGTATTGAAGTCCCTACAGCTGCAACACAGCTGGACTGGACAGCCTCCTCTCCCCATCTACTCAGCAGATCCAACAACTCAGCTCTAGTCCAAGCGGGAAAGCGTCTGCTGCATGGAATTGCCATGGTCAGCTGGGAAGATATGATGTGAGCTCCCAGGACAAGCAAACAGGAAGAGGAATTTCAAAAATTCCCAGACCTCTAAAGTGGGAGGGGCATAGCATTCAAACTGTTGACCAGAGCAGTCAGGATGGGCATTGTGGGACACCTCCTGGAGGCCATTTACAGTGACAAAACCAAGCACAGTGTCTACACTGAAACTTTGTTGATCTAACTGTGGCACAAAAAGCTTTACACCTCTCTTTGAGATGGTTTTATTTTCTCAGGAAAACAGGAGAATTTTGTCAGTGGAAGGAACATTATAATGTGTATACCTCCACTGCTTTGTCAGCAAAAGTTGCCTTTTGCAGACAAAACTGTGCAGTGTAGACATGGCCAAAGAAACAAAATCCAGAGAAGATTTTGTGAATCCAGAATCTAACTATCTTTAGGAAATGCTGCAAAGATTTTCCACCATAGGAAGAATGGCATTCATAGTACTGACATCCACCTCCACCCATCCCCCACCCTTTAAAAATAACCCCTCCACAAATTTAAAAAAAAAAGTAAGGAAAACTGGCAGGAGATTGAGCCACTCAGAAGCAATTTTCCAGTCTGTTAAGATGAGGCATGGATGGACTCTGAAATGAATCCATCCATCCTTTTTCAGTTATAAAGGAAATGGCTTAAGAGTGGGCTGTAAAGCAAAGGAAATAGAGTGGGTTGATGTTCGGGACCTATGGCAGGGCTCTGATTGTCAGGGGCTCTAGAGAAAAACAGAGAGAAGTTAGTTTTAAAATTAATGTAGAAGTACATGGAGTGAGCTAGCCAATTCTGTTACACACAAAGCATCCTCTGCAAGGAGCTCAACACCCTTTCCTCCATTTGACTTCACGGGTTGATGGCTATGCACCTCCAGCCCCTTCCACCTCCTTTTGGGGGAATTACCACCATCATGGACAGTTATCTCATGCAGTCCTGATGCCAGCTACAATAACTGTGATTGATCTTGGCCACTGCATAGGGTCACAAGATAGGAAAAGTGGAAATAATCTGGTCCTAAAAGCTTCAGCATCTTGTACTATTCTTTTTACAATTGCAGACAATTTTTAAGGGTAACATTTTCAAAAGTGCCTAAGTGATTTAGAAATCTAAATTTGGCTTCTAAGTCACTTAGGTGTTTTGGAAAAATTTACCCTATTGTGATGACCATCATGTTGGTCAACATACTGGGGACTGAACAGAGACCTGCAAAGCTGAAAGCATAAGCACTATAGTTTGAACTAACAAGCCAAGTCTTCTGTGACCCTAAAAGCCTTTCAATGCCAACTGGCAGAGGGCCCACCATAATGTAATTCATACTAAACCTGAAACTCATTACCCTCAACACACTTGTCATATGTATCTAAAAGGTATCATGTAAGGTATCATATGTAAACTGGTGATAGACTGGTCCCAAAAATCATTATGTGATGTATGTACAGAATGTGTACAAAAAGTTATATATTGGTGCTGGAAATACAATCTGACAGTATGTTTGGAGGCAGCACGTTATGTTTGGAGGCAGCCTGCCCTAAACAAAGGAATGTGTATTTATCTGTCTGACTGACTTGATTATACGTAGAGGACAATGAAAGTACATTTATATACAAGGTAAACAAAGTCATCAAGCTAACAAGTGGTGAAGAAGACAATTTAGCAATCATCAGGAGGCAGAATCTTCACCCCAGGAAGTCTTCCTTGCTCTTGAAGCAGAGCCACTAGGCTTTAGGTAATATAAGGAAACCAAAACAGATATTTTAGTCATCCATCGCTGAGAGGCCATAAGCTAATCACCCTCTGAGCCTGTGAAAGTTGGATCCCCTAGTCAAGGGCTAGAGATGTTGGTAACTCGATGTAAGTAAGAAAACTACTCAGTCAAAGATTGGTTTCAGAGTAGCAGCCATGTTAGTCTGTATCCGCAAAAAGAAAAGGAGGACTTGTGGCACCTTAGAGACTAACACATTTATTTGAGCATAAGCTTTCATAAGCTACAGCTCACTTCTTTGGATGCATACAGTGAAAAATACAGGGGGACGATTTTATATACACAGAGAACATGAAACAATGGATGTTACCATACACACTGTAACGAGAGTGATCAGGTAAGGTGAGCTATTACCAGGAGGAGAGAGAGGAAAAAAAAAGCCTTTTGTAGTGGTAATCAAGGTAGGCCATTTCCAGCAGTTGACAAGAATGTCTGAGGAATCGTGGGGGGGAGGGGAAATAAACATGGGGAAATAGTTTTACTTTGTGTAATGACACATCCACTCCCAGTCTTTATTCAAGCCTAATTTAATGGTGTCCAGTTTGCAAATTAATTCCAATTCAGCAGTCTCTCGTTGGAGTCTGTTTTTGAAGTTTTTATGTTGAAGAATTGCCACTTTTAGGTCTGTAACCGAGTGACCAGAGAAATTGAAGTGTTCTCCGACTGGTTTTTGAATGTTATAATTCTTGACGTCTAATTTGTGTCCATTTATTCTTTTACGTAGAGACTGTCCAGTTTGGCCAATGTACATGGCAGAGGGGCATTGCTGGCACATGATGGCATATATCACATTGGTAGATGTGCAGGTGAACAAGCCTCTGATAGTGTGGCTGATGTTATTAGGCCCTATGATAGTGTCCCCTGAATAGATATGTGGACACAGTTGGCAACGGGCTTTGTTGTAAGGACAGGTTCCTGGGTTTGTGTTTTTGTTGTGTGGTGAGTGGTTGCTGGTGAGTATTTGCTGCAGGTTGGGGGGCTGTCTGTAAGCAAGGACTGGCCTGTTTCCCAAGATCTGTGAGAGTGATGGGTCATCCTTCAGGATAGGTTGTAGATCCTTGATGATGCACTGGAGAGGTATTAGTTGGGGGCTGAAGGTGATGACTAGTGGCGTTCTGTTATTTTCTTTCTTGGGCCTGTCCTGTAGTAGGTAACTTCTGGGTACCCTTCTGGCTCTGTCAATCTGGTTCTTCACTTCAGCAGGTGGATATTGTAGTTACTTCCTGGACTTCCTGGACACTAAGGTGTTAATAAGTGATGGTCACATAAACACCACCCTATACTGGAAACCTACTGACTGCTATACTTACCTACATGCCTCCAGCTTTCATCCAGACCACACCACACAAACCATTGTCTACAGCCAGCCTCTACAATACAACCGCATTTGCTCCAACCCCTCAGACAGAGACAAACACCTACAAGATCTCTATCAAGCATTCTCACAACTACAATATCCACCTGCTGAAGTGAAGAACCAGATTGACAGAGCCAGAAGAGTACTCAGAAGTTACCTACTACAGGACAGGCCCAAGAAAGAAAATAACAGAATGCCACTAGTCATCACCTTCAGCGCCCAACTAAAACCTCTCCAGTGCATCATCAAGGATCTACAACCTATCCTGAAGGACGACCCATCACTCTCACAGATCTTGGGAAACAGGCCAGTCCTTGCTTACAGACAGCCTCCCAACCTGCAGCAAATACTCACCAGCAACCACACACCACACAACAAAAACACAAACCCAGGAACCTATCCTTACAACAAAGGCTGTTGCCAACTGTGTCCACATATCTATTCAGGGGATACTATCATAGGGCCTAATCACATCAGCCACACTATCAGAGGCTTGTTCACCTGCACATCTACCAATGTGATATATGCCATCATGTGCCAGCAATGCCCCGCTGCCATGTACATTGGCCAAACCGGACAGTCTCTACGTAAAAGAATAAATGGACACAAATCAGACGTCAAGAATTATAACATTCAAAAACCAGTCGGAGAACACTTCAATTTCTCTGGTCACTCGGTTACAGACCTAAAAGTGGCAATTCTTCAACATAAAAACTTCAAAAACAGACTCCAATGAGAGACTGCTGAATTGGAATTAATTTGCAAACTGGACACCATTAAATTAGGCTTGAATAAAGACTGGGAGTGGATGTGTCATTACACAAAGTAAAACTATTTCCCCATGTTTATTTCCCCCTCCCCCCCACTGTTCCTCACACATTCTTGTCAACTACTGGAAATGGCCCACCTTGATTATCACTACAAAAGGTTTTTTTTTTTCTCTCTCCTCCTGGTAATAGCTCACCTTACCTGATCACTCTTGTTACAGTGTGTATGGTAACACCCATTGTTTCATGTTCTCTGTGTATATAAAATCTCCCCCCTGTATTTTCCACTGCATGCATCCAAAGAAGTAAGTTGTAGCTCACGAAAGCTTATGCTCAAATAAATTTGTTAGGTGCCACAAGTACTCCTTTTCTTTTTTCAGTCTAAGATTGTAACTTGCTAGGAAGTTGCCAATAGAAAGCGTGTTGGGTTTTGTTATGTTTTGCTTGTAACCACACCTGCCTCTTTTTTTCTTTGCTATCCCTTAAATTTCTGTTCTTTAGTAATACAAAACCATCTCAGTTCTGTGCATTAAAGTAAAGTGTGAGTCTTCAACTAACTTAGGCTGACGTGTGCTCTGCCTTTTTGGAGGCAGCGAACTTAATTTCTGTGAGTGTCACAGTGAGAGGGACTGGACACTGCAGGGAGACATCTCTGGGGGAAACTCAGGAACTGGGGTTCACTTATGTTATCTGCAAGGCAAGGTTTCGACTAGCAGATTCTCAAAGAGTTTACTGGCAGATAGGCTGGGGTGTCAGGGAGCTGGCACATAGCATAAAAACAGCAAAGCTCTCAACTGAGGCAGTGGGGTAAGAAAGTAGCTCACATTCTGGGTGTCCTGAGGAGAATGTCACAGCTTCCAAGTGGGTGACTGTAAAAATTCACATCCTCTGTGGAGCAATAGAGAGAGAGACCTATAATACACACTCACCAGTGAGTTATATTATACTATTTTGAATGCTAATATTATGCATTTTGCTGTACTACAAATATATATACATCAAATAGCAACAGGAAGACAGGCAAACCTGACAGGAAGTGCAAATACTCTACACGTATATTCGGCACTGGGAGTACCAAGCACACCTCCATCTCAGAGAGAACCCTGGTTTATTAGAAATCATTAAATGGTGTACTAAGACCAGCTGATATTAATAAGGCCACACAATCCCTGTTGTCGACAGCTCATTCGCATAATTCATGGCTGCCTCCAATTATCTGTGGGAGATTTTCAGGCCTGACTCACAGCCTGTGAAGGAGGTTCCACATGGGCAGGCGCTTAATGACCAGATTGGCTTATAAACACTAGCTAATCTTTCCCACATGGACACCTGAAGAGTATCACAAGTGACAGCTGTTTAAATTTCCAAGGAAATTAATGACTCCTAAGGAGGCAAAGCTTATCGGGGCTTTGACTAGTCCTGATAACGGACAGCCACCAAGGGGCAAACTGTTTATAATAGTCCATAAGTGCTTCTTTCTATGGGTTCATCTTGGAAACTTTTATTGACACAGTCTCTTTTATGAATGTTTGTGCTGGCAAAGAAGAGAACAGCTTTGTTCAATCTACCGGTGATATTAGGCTATAAAGGCCCCCAACGAGCATCTTGTATCTTCAGGTCACAGTCAGTTTAAGATGGTCAGTACCATGGGCAGGATACCATGTGTAACATATCAGTCATATCAGACAAATGCATTGTTTTCGTTCTGTATGAAGTGTACATGCTTATAGGACCCATTGGTGAGCCTGCCGAAATGTTAACTTGGGGGGAATGGATCAGTTGCTGCATTCACGATCTTGGGAACAGCGGAAAAAAGAATAATCAAAAGCAGATTTGCCATGAGACCATAAGCAATTTTTTAATAGACTGCATATGGGAAAAGTAAGCCCCCTCCCCATTTCCCTTTCTATACAGGGTCTGTACCTTTAAAACAGGACACAAAACCTTGGTGTCAGTTGCACAGGCATTCCACATTCCCCATGAAGTACTTGGCAGGAAATGTGCTCATTTCCAAGGGGATTTTTCAGAGTCTGGTTCTATTTCAAAGAAGGTATTGTGAAGAAAGAGAATTCATGCTGGTCAGTAAATGTGGGAAGTGGGAAGATTTTTGTTAAATTGGGGGGGGCTGAGGAGAAGAAAATTACTGCTCCAGCAAGCCACTTTGCTGAAGACACTTTCAATGCTGTAACTGCCTCAAAAAATAGGGTAGGAGGAGTACTTTTATGTTAAACTTCTCTAAAATATCTGTTTTACCCTCAAATGGGGAAACTGCAGAGGATCATAGAATGAATTTATATACAAGACTGCAAACAGACTGAACAACTTGAGAAGAGTTTAAACTTTCTATTGGACTGTAATCAACACAACATATCTATTCTGTTTATCCCTCCATTTACACTAAGCTCATTGCTGGTATCGAAGCAGGTCTGCATACTATGGGCCTGATTCTTCTCATACACTGATGCAAATCAGAACTAATTCCATTGAAGTCAATGGAGTTGCAACAGTACTAGGTTGGTGAAAGTGACAGGAGAATCAAACCCTGTTTATCTAGGTTCATAATAATATGGGTTTCAAACATACACTCTGCAATTGGCCCTGCTCTGGATGTGCAATGTCTATACAGTGGGCCAGTTCTTCACCTAATGCACAGAACTACACTGATGGAACTATGCTGATTTACATTAGCCGAAGGTCTGTCCCAGTCTTGGATGCCTACACTCTGTTGTCATTCATAATCAAAAACTATTTAGGGGTTTCTTTTCCTAACAAGATCTTTGGAGCCTCCAAACTCTGGAAAACTTTTACCCACACAGGCTGCTTCATTTGCTTTTTCTGGCTAGCATGTCATTTTTCCCCAAGAATAAACACAAAAAGTGAATAAATCGCTCATCTTATGATGAGATTAATAAATAATGGACAGTCCAAAGTACAACTTTCAGACAGAAGAAGATCTATGACCTCTCCACACATACACACGCGCTTCATTTCCTCTATTTTATTTAAGAATGTTATATTGTTGGGGTTATTTTTTCCTCAGATGCTAAACATCTGTCATAAATCATGTTTACCACAACCATAACAGTGCAACTACTATATTAGGTAATGAACTCCATTTGTTCAATATTTGGCATCTTTGCTAGTTATAATTCAACCTTATTTGTTGTCAAAGAAAACAAGAACAGCTAATCTAAGCAGTTCAGATATTGTTATCAGGTAAAAAGACTACTTTGGTTTAAATGACTATTTACTAAAATTTTCACTGGAAAACCTTCAAAATCAAATCCTTATATGACCTGGCAAGGACACAGCAGTCCTATTTGCTAGTCTGGTTTGTTTGTGTGTAGTTCTATATTTTAGTAAGGGTATTTCTGCTGCTGCACATAGCACATCAAGAATCAAACAGTACGGTATTATCACTGTATAACATCTCCTTCCTTCGTGAAGGATAAAGTAAATTTAAAGGGCATGAACATAGTATATGCAGGTGTGCTGTGGGCAAAATGCCAAATGATAAAAGCTAGGCAAGTGAGAAGCTGAAACAGTCTAAAAAGAAAAATCATGTTTGCAATACCCCAGCCTTCATTCTCTTGCTTTTCCCTCCTCCTTTTGTTATTCTTTCCCTCATCTGCTATGTCTTCTCTTAAACTAAGAGCCTGATTCTGCAAACAAGACTCCCTGGGAGGGATTCTGCCTCCTGCTATGCTGCCTGTACAAAGTAAAACTATTTCCCCATGTTTATTTCCTCCCCCTCTCCCCTTCCCCGTTCCTCAGACGTTCTTGTCAACTGCTGGAAATGGCCCACCTTGATCATCACTACAAAAGGTTCTCTTCCCCCTCCCACCCCCACCCCCACCCCCCCGCTCTCCTGCTGGTAATAGCTCACCTTACCTGATCACTCTGGTTACAGTGTGTATGGTAACACCTATTGTTTCATGTTCTCTGTGTATATAAAATCTCCCCACTGTATTTTCCACTACATGCATCCAATGAAGTGAGCTGTAGCTCACAAAAGCTTATGCTCAAATAAGTTTGTTAGTCTTTAAGGTGCCACAAGTACTCCTTTTCTTTTTGCGGATAAAGACTAACATGGCTGCTACTCTGAAACCTGTACAGGAGGCATGAACTTTCCTGGCTGACTAAAGGAAAAAACCCTCCTACACACGTATAGCATCGGACATCCATAGGGGCCGCTCTCAGTCTCCAGTGTGTGTGTGGGGGGGGGCATTTGGGGCATGTCAGAGGAAGCATAGCCACAACACATGGTGCTACAGCAATTCTGAGTAGCTCAGTGTTGCAGAGCTCTTCATAGGCAGTCCATATGAGACTGGGGCAGCTCCTTGATCGGACTGATTTCACTCGGGGCTGCACTGTCCCCTGACCAGCCTAGAATCCTGGAGGTGCAACAGAAACTTGGGCGGTATATGTGTGTGTTGCACCTTCAAAAGACATAGCACACATTGACTGACATTGACTGTAATGGTATTATTCTCCTGCCTAAGGTTAAGCACATATGTGTTTGCCAGATCCAGGCCTATCACTGTAGGTTCTTTGAGACAGAGACTGTTTATTACTGTATGTCTGTAGAGCACCTAGCAAAATGGTGTCCTCACCTGGCTGGGACCTTTAGGCTCTACTGAATTACAAATAATTAGGGCTGTAAAGCGATCAAAAAATTAATCTGGATTAATCACATGATTAATCACATTGTTAATGAATAATAGAATACTATTTATTTCAATATTTTTGGATGTTTTCTACATTTTAAAATATATTGATTTCAATTACCACACAGAATACAAAGTGTACAGTGCTCACTTTATATTATTGATTACAAATATTTGCACAGTAAAAAACAAAAGAAATAGTATTATTCAATTCATCTAATACAAATAATGTAGTGCAAACTCTTTATTATGAAAGTTGAACTTACAAATGTAGAATTATGTGCAAAATAAACTGCATTCAAAAATAAAACAATGTAAAATTTTAAAACCTACAAGTCCACTCAGTCCTACTTCAGCCAATCACTCAGAAAAACAAGTTTGTTTACATTTGCAGAAGATAATGCTGCCCACTTCTTGTTTACAATGTCACCTGAAAGTGACAACAGGTGTTTGCATGGCACTGTTGTAGCCAGCATCACAAGATATTTACATGCCAGATACGCTAAAGATTCATATGTCCGTTCATGCTTCAACCACCCTTCCAGAGGACGTGCATTCATGCTGATGACGGGTTCTGCTTGATAATGCAATGCGGACCAACGCATGTTCATTTTCATCATCTGTGTCAGATGCCACTAGCAGAAGGTGGTCCTTTATGGTGGTTCTGTTCTATAGTTTCTGCATCAGAGTGTTGCTCTTTTAAAACTTCTGAAAGCATGCTCCGCACCTCATCCCTCCAGGATTTTGGAAGGCACTTCAGAATCTTAAACCTTGGGTTGAGTGCTGTAGCAATCTTTAGAAATCTCTCATTGGTACCTTTGTGTTTTGTCAAATCTGCTGTGAAAGTGTTCTTAAAATGAACAACATGTGGTGGGTCATCATCCAAGATTGCTATAACATGAAATACATGGCAAAATGCAGGTAAAACAAAGCAGGAGACATAATTCTCCCCCAAAGAGTTCAGTCACAAATTTAATTAACACTTTTTTTTTTTTAACAAGCGTCATCAGCATGGAAGCATGTCCTCTGGAATGGTGGCCGAAGCATGCAGGGGCATATGAATGTTTAGCATATCTGGCATGTAAATACCTTGCAGTTCTGGCTACAACAGTGCCATGCATACACCAGTTCTCTCTTTCAGGTGATATTGTAAACGAGAAGCAGGCAGCATTATCTCCTGCAAATGTAAACAAACTTGTTTGTCAGAGTGATTGGCTGAACAAGTAGGACTGAGTGGACTGGTAGGTGCTAAAGTTTTACATTGTTCCGTTTTTTGAGTGCAATTGTAACAAAAAAAAAAATCTACATTTGTAAATTGCACTTTCGCGATAAAGAGATTGCACTACAGTACTTGTCTGCGGCAAATTGAAAAATACTATTTCTTTATCATTTTAGTGTAAAACTTTTATTAAAAATAATATAAAGTGAGCATTGTACACTTTGTATTCTGTGTTGTAATTGAAATAAACATATTTGAAAATGTAGACAAACATCCAAAAATATTTAACAAATTTCAATTGGTATTCTATTGTTTAACAGTGCAATTCAAAGTGCAATTAATGACTATTCATTTTTTGAGTTAATCGCGTGAGTTAACTGCGATTAAATCGACAGCCCTACAAATAATAGCAGTAGCAGGTGTCTGGGGCCCTGAAGATTGGCTTCCCATTGCAGGAGAATTCAGTGATGTGGAGGGAGTCTGGGTATATTTCTTAGTGCAACTTGTTTTATTTACCCCCATGCACCAGTGCTGGATCAAATGTAGTCACAATCAGCATGTAGGCAATCTCCTCTCTCAGAGAGCTCAGTTAAAATGATTTCAGGGAGCATCTCTGCCTCAGGAACTGACTCTGCCTTAAGCAATTAATGCAGAAAGCAAACTTCTTTGCACTTGCCAGAGCTCCCACAAAGGGTTTGTAAATTGTTTATACAAAAACCGACCAACAAGACAAGATTAAACATTTGCTTACAAAGAAAAAAAAGAAACTTGTAAGACTACGTGTAAGAGTGCATTCGATGAAGTGAGCTGTAGCTCATGAAAGCTTATGCTCAAATAAATTTGTTAGTCTCTAAGGTGCCACAAGTCCTCCTTTTCTTTTTGCGGATACAGACTAACATGGCTGCTACTCTGAAAAAAGTGCCATCTGGTGGCCCCTATCATTTAAAAATAGTTAACTGAATGGCTGGTTAAGTAGAGGACTGCCCTCCTGACATTGATTCCCTGCCAAAAAATGGAATGGCTGATACAAGACTCGATCAATAAAGAATCAAGGAGGATAATATAATTAATGCTAATCAACATGGGTTTATGGACACTAGATCTTGTGAAAGTAACTGGATATATGTTTGTTGTTGTTGTTGATGTAACATTCTTAGACTTCTGTAAGGTATTGACTTGGTACCACATGACATTTTGATTAAGAAAGTAGCATGACACACAACCAACATGGCACACATTAAATCAGGGGTCGGCAACCTTTCAGAAGTGGTGTGCCGAGTCTTCATTTATTCACTCTAATTTAAGGTTTTGCATGCCAGTAATACATTTTAACATTTTTAGAAGGTCTCTTTCTATAAGTCTATAATATATAACTAAACTATTGTTGTATGTAAAGTAAATAATGTTTAAGAAACTTCATTTAAAGTTAAATTAAAATGCAGAGCCCCCCGGACCGGTGGCTAGGACCCAGGCAGCGTGAGTGCCACTGAAAATCAGCTTGTGTGCACGCATGCCATAGATTGCCTACCCCTACATTAAATGGATTAAAAACTAGCTAATTGATAGGTTTCATAATTAACTGTAAACAAGAGGAGAGGAATTACCATCAAGCATGTTTTTAGTGGGGTCCCACAGAGATCAGTTCTTGGCCCTATATTATTTAACATTTTTGAATGACCTGAAAGAAAACAATCTCTGATAAATCTTGATACAAAGATTGGGGGGAGTGGTAAATAATGAAGAGGTCAGTTCTCTGAAACAGAGCATTCTGGATCACTTGGTAAGGTAAGCATAAGCAAATAGTATACGTTTCAATATGACCAAATGTAAGGTATACATCTAGGAACAAAGAAAGCAGGCCGTACTTACAGGATAGGGGACTCGACCCTGGGAAGCAGTGACTTTGAAAACGACTTGAGCAGCATGGTGGATAATCAGCTGAATATGAGCTTCCAGTGTGATGCCATGGCCAAAAGGGCTAATGTGATCCTTGGATACAGTAACAGGAGAATATTATATAGGAGTAGAGAGGTTATATCTGTACTTGGAATTGGTGCAACCACTACTGAAATATTGTGCCCAGTTCTATGGTTCTCAATTCAAGAAGGATTCTGATAAACTGGAGAAGGTTCAGAGAAGAGCCACAAGAATGATTAAATGATTGGAAATCATGCCATAGATTGAGCTCCTTAGTCCCTCACTATATTTATTAAAGAGAGGGTTAAGGGGTTACTTGATAAAAGTCTATAAGTAGGGAACATAAATTTGACAATAGAGGGCTCTTCAATCTAGGAGAGAAAGGCATAACAAGATCCAATGTCTGGAAGTTGAAGCTAGACGTTTTCAGATTAGAAATAAAGTCTACTTCTTTTTAACAGTTAGGATAATTAATGACTGTAGCAACTTACCAAGGGCTGTGGTGGATTCTCCACCACTGGAAATTTTTAAAATCAAAATTGGATGATTTCTAGAAGATATGCTCTAGTTCAGCCATGGTTATTGGAATTGAAGCAGGAATTAATTCAAGTCCTATGGCCTGTGTTATGCAGGAGGCCAGACTACATAATCATAATGGTTTCTTTTGGCCTTATCTATGAATAAGAACAACAACAACATAGTATGTGGTGCATGTGTACTAAAGCTGCATGAAAATGCAGAACATTTATATGCAACATTTCATCTAAAATTTTTGGTCATCTTGCTATTTTACAAGCCAGAAATTCTATTTTCTGTCTCCCCCCCCCATATGCTCAATTTCACATCAAATTTCATGTTTTTGGAGCAAATTGATTTTTGCCCCCCAAAATTTCCAAAGTAGACTATCACTCAAAAAAAATCCCAAGAAATATTATGGGGGCTTTGCCTAACTAGTTTTTTTTATTTTGGAAAAATGTTATGTTTTGTTTGGGGGTTTTAACCCACCTCTAAGCTACATACAGACAGAAATCTATGTACAGGGGCTGGGTGAATGGGATATAAGTGGGTTGAGCTGGAAGAAATAAGGATTTTATTTATGTTGGGCCAGGAGGTTAATTTTGTGCATGCAGATCCATTTGAAATGTTTAGATGATTTTATAAAAATTGTGAGCTGCCTACTATATAGCATTGGTGCTTTTGAGAAACACTATGGGTGGGATTTTCTAATGTGCCCAAAACTGGCTTAACTCTGCCCCCATTGAAGTCAATGGAGGTTTTACCATAGGTGCATGTGGGAGCTGAGTTAGGCCCATGCAGAGCTCTTTGAAGATCCCATGTGGTATGCCTGCTAGGGCACATTGCAAAACTCACCTGAATACCAAGGCATTTTCTTTCTACATAGCAGTAACTGAAGGAAAGTCTTGTGGTTCAAAACCCAAACAACAACTAAAACAACAGAAGAGTAGAAGATCTGTTTCCAGCTTTGGGCATGCACACTGGCCTGGTGTCCTTTAACTTAGAGCCCTCAGATACTATATTTTACAAATGCAGAGAGAGAGAGAGAGAGAGAGAGAGAGAAACATCCAGTTTAAGCATTAATTTTTGATAAGTTCAGGATGCATTTTATTATAGTAAGTATATAACTGAAAAGCCAGTGCCTGGGCTTTGGGGAGGGAGGGGCCGGGAGGCACATTTATTCCTGCAGCTCCCTCTGGACCAAATACTTACATAGTGGGAGTTTGACTGAGTAGTACCCATGCTATGGTCCTCCAAACAAATCTGCAAGGGGCAATCTGTGCAGAGCCCCTTTGACATTAACAGGTTACGGGGCATAAGGCTCCACTTACATGGATCTAGTTCCTGGATTGGGGCCTGAGTCAAGACTTCAAGCTTCGGCCTCATATTTGCACATCTGTCTGACAGCTCCTCACTGCTCCCCATTGTGAAGCTGGTTAAGGTTTGGAGCAGTCTGTCAAGAGTGCAGATCCCAGAAGCTGCTTGAAAATGTTGTGCTAAGAGTAGGTTAGTATAAATTAATATTTACCAATAAATCTGCTTCTTTTTAGTAGCTTTTTAACCTATAAATGTAGACTTGATTATAGGCTGTTAGAGTGCAGGATAGAATCTTGAAACACTGTCCGAGTTTAACCTGCTAAAGTGGATTAATAAAAACAACAGCAATGGCTCATAAATCTAGCTTGTTTTGTATCTGCTGTGATCTTGCTCTATCTGGGAATCTGCACGTGGCCTCCAAATATCGTTTCTGGAAGTTCAGCTTTCTGATCTAGAGGTACTCCTGGAGTAAAGTAGTTTTCATACAGAGGATCTTGTGGTAACATATCACAAGATGCATGTTTTCATTCTCCCCCACCAGAAAGCCAAGATTCAGTTTCTCTTCTGTCCAAGTCAGATTAGCTTCCCATAACAGCACTCACCCATGACAGTCACCGTAATGTTTCATTCCATGACAAATTGAGGCCTGTGAACTAGAACACTAGCTTTTGGGGCTGACGGCAATGGGTGTTGAAAGAGCCTGGAGCATTCGGACCTGGAAAGAAGCAAAGCTGTATATGCATATTCAAGCTGTGTATTAGTTTTTATGAGTATATATTTCCTCTTTTGTCAACCCTTAAGTGATCTTCTGGGGAGTTTATAAGCATTAAATAAAATCATTTCACTTGCAGAGCATAGACAATATGTTATAGAGTTTTTAATCCTCTGCTCTCTTGCTAGCCAGGAGAAAGCAACTGATAATATGTCTTACATCTAAATCCTATTCTAATATACTTACTCAAGCTGTTTGATTGTAAAAGTATGTAGTGTTGTAATTTACCATGAAAATAAATGTAATTTTTGAGAGCATCTTCATAGAGGTATTACACTCTTTACTTTCAATAACAGCACTTAAACTTAACTTAGTCCAACTATTTGGCCTCTAACAATTTCTTTCATACACATGTACCTGCCCATCTTAGCCTTTTCTGGTAATGAGCACATGTTTCTACTGTATACCTTACATAAAATTATTCAGTATTAATTAAATGAGGGCATTTTAAAAAATCTGATTAATTCCATATTTAAAACCTTTCATGACAGAGGGGGCAAGGGAGACAAAAAGAGGGATTTCACAATATAAAGATTGCTTAGGTCATCAGTATTGCCACATGAGCATTCAAAACTCATGAGTAGGAAACCAAAACTTATGAAATTGAGATTGTCAAACTATATTTTTTGCCAGACTGCTCATTTTTCCACCTTTAGGGGAAAATTGCCTATTCTCAGTGTGTGATTATTTGAGGTTCAAAATTCAGCCTTAAATACAGAGACAAAAATGCAGGCCCTCTTCGCTCCTTAGATGGAACTTTTTTAACCCTCTCCTACCCCTGGGATGTAAGGAGCTGCCATTCTACCCCTCTTAATCCTCCTTCCTAACTAAACACAATAACCAGCTGCCTCATTCTTAATCTCCATCCATGCTCCCCAAGAGACCAACCTGGGCCCTCCATTCACTTGTCTCATATTTCTCTTCTTTCCCCTCACATTTTCTTCTTCTGCCATAATGCATTCCCCTGCACACTCTTGGTCTATCTCTGCTCCCCACGAAGTTCCCTGTACTTCCTCAATCCCCTCCATATCTTCACTCTCTCTTCCCCCCACATGCCTGTTTGCTCCTACTACCCATGTTCTCCTGCACCCTCCTACTGCTTCCCATTCCCCACATTCCCGTTTCTACTCAGTATCCTTCTGTGCCCCACATTTCCCCACACCTCCTTCTGTATGCTGCCTCCTTCTCCTCTGTAGTAATAATGCGTCTATAAATTTACCCTACTTATGAGCCTAACGGCAGGAAAGCAGATAAAAGTTTCTAAAGTGTCACAATAACCTATAACAAATGTTGATGGAAAAAGGTGCAAAAGGGAGACAGAAAAACCTAATTAATCCAAACTAAAAGGCCTGCTGATATAACTCAAGAACTGTGTTAACATCATGGAAAACAAGAGAAGTCTCGGACACAAATCCATGAACCAAAATTGGTGTGTCAGATATCAGATCTAATTGGTGGACAAAATAATGAGGGGATAGGCTATTCCACCCATCACTCTCTTTTGGGGTTCTTAAAAGAAAAAAAAAAACTTTGGAGGGAGGGGAAATCAAGCACAAACACAACAATTGCTATTTGAAAGAAGGGGAAGCTTCACCATGTCTCTTCTCTTTCCTATCCCTTTCCTTTTATCTTCTGTTTAATAAGATTCTGGCTTCGCCAGCAAGACCATATATTTTACAGCACTATTGTAAGCCTATAAGAAAAGCACCAAAAGCAATGCCCTTAACAGCCCGACACTGCTATGAGCTTGCTTGCAAACAAAAGTATACACCAGAGACAGGAACTGTATTTTCTATCTGTGCTGTCCTTTTTCTCCCCTCGTTTGTCTTCTGTGACATGGGATTGGACTTTAACACCAGCTCCAGCCCAGCTCAACTACCTACCTCTCTTTTCCCCAAAAAGGACAGCTATTACCATTTTTAATCCCATCTAAGTGACTGCCAAATGGGAAAGGAGGTTTCCTTCTAAAACTCTCTCCAGATAAAGGGAAAGGGCGCAAGGAACGCTGTTAAAATGAAAGCCTTATCTAATACTTTACAATTCAAATGTTTTAACTGTTTTTCCTTCTTTTAAGTATCTTTACTAAAAGGCTTACAAGATATTTAAAGATGTGTTTGCCATGGTACTAAGTAGGCTGTTGTCTCTGGATACCAAACCCCAAAACCCGTTTAACACAGTTTAATGTTGGACAGTGACAGGGTCATATCAATACCTTTGCCTTTTTGGGCCCCTTTATTCCAACATGCAATACAATACATCCCTCATTGCTCACAGTCTCTTCCCTGAATTCCACACACCCCTGAATACTCCCCATTTTGCTCTTACAACCTCTTCAGCTTTTCTTCTGCTCCTCACAATCCCTTGTCTCCTCAGTGTTCTGTTTCGCTTCCTATCTATAGAATGGCCGCTGTTTTCCCTTTGGATAGTCTGGTTTCAGTCTCATGGAAATACTGAGGATTAGTAGCCATCTTACTAGGGGCAGCCTCAATTCCATGTGTGATGACTGTAGTGAAATGGTGGCCCTCTTCCCTGGCTTTAGCCATATTAAAGTAAAGCAAGCTGGCAGCCATTTTGAATAAAGGAAATGTTGCAAGATTGAAGTCAGGAACAGGAAGTTCATGTGAAAGTTTAAAAACCCCAGATATTGTGAGCATTGGCATCACATGTCATACACACACATATCCTAAAGATAAATTTGATCCCATTTGTTTGAGTTCTCCAAGGCTTTTTCTGTCAGAGAGGCTCTTGTAAAGACAGTCCCACTTGTAACAATGACTCCAAGATAAGAAATGTCTTGCAAGTCTCTTGAATGGAGCTCTGGTTTTGGCTCAAGTCAACATGGCAGCAAGAGCCTGCCTCTTCAGAAGTAGCCAGCAGAGGCTTAGAAAGTTGTTCAGAGACTTTTCAAATGAATTAAAAGCCAGGGGCTTTTCTCCAATGAGTGAGGGAATACAAGCTAAGGAACGGAGAGCAGTGAAGTTTGGGAGACTTAGGCAAAGCTTCAGTGGAAATGGATGGCACAGCTAAAACTTTCAGATTATTGTCTGCAAAATGCAGTACTTGCAGCAGACAGAAGGAACTCATGACCCTGCATTACTGCCTGTGATAACTGTGGGGAAAACACCAGGCCAGAGAACAAGAAACAAGAGTGGAAAGATCCTTATCAGGACAAAGAGATTGATCCTGCCCTTGGAACAAGCACCTGGTCCAGTGCAAGTAAGATAATAATCAAGCACAATATTTGTATTGGTAGGCCTACCTCCCTAACATTTGGATTGGCCTAGGGGTCAGAACACTGATTTTCACAGTTGCAGAAAACCTATGACCAATTCCTACAGAAGTCAATGTAAAGGCGCCTATTAACTTCAATGTGAGTTGGATCCAGTCCCTGTTGAGCACTTTCACGTCAGTGGGAGTTGCAGATACTCAGCATCAGCTCTATTATGTTTTTTCCACAGCAATTTGACAAGAACTACAGAACAGCAATGGCATGCAGAAATAAAATTTGTAGCAAAATCAAAAATGCAAAGCTACACTCATTCAGTCTTTATTTAAATTAGCACAAATGCTATAATGGGGAACTCTTATATTCTCTAGGTGACCATGACATAACTTAAAAGTACATCACAAATACTGTAAAAGTGTGTCAAAATTCCTTCCCCACTCTGAACTCTAGAGTACAGATGTGGGGACCTGCATGAAAACCTCCTAAGCTTACTTTTACCAGCTTAGATTAAAACTTCCCCAAGGTACAAACTATTTTACCCTTTGCCCTTGGACTTCCACTGCCACCACCAAACATCCAGGTTTATTTTTTGAGAAAGTTGTTTGGAAACATCTTTCCCCCCAAAATCCTCACCAAAACCTTGCACCCCCCTGCCTGGGGAAGGCTTGATAAAAATCCTCACCAATTTGCATAGGTGACCACAGACCCCAAACCCTTGGATCTTAAGAACAATGAAAAAAGCATTCAGTTTCTTACCAGAAGAATTTTAATAGAAGAAACAGTAAAAAGAATCACCTCTGTAAAATCAGGATGGTAAAATACCTTACAGGATAATTAAAAAACATAGAGAATCCCTGTAGGCAAAACCTTAAGTTACAAAAAGACACAAAGACAGGAATATCCATTCTATTCAGCACAGCTTATTTTCTCAGCCATTTAAAGAAATCATAATCTAACGCATATCTAGCTAGCTTACTTACTAAATTCTAAGACTCATTCCTGTTCTGTCCCCGGCAAAAGCATCACACAGACAGACACAGACCCTTTGTTCCCCCCCCCCCCCCAGCTTTGAAAGTATTTTGTCTCCTCATTGGTCATTGTGGTCAGGTGCTAGTGAGGTTATCCTAGCTTCTTAACCCTTTACAGGTGCAAGGGTTTTTCCTCTGGCCAGGAGGGATTTTAAAGGTGTTTACCATTCCCTTTATATTTATGACAAAGTGTATCAGCACAATTCAATATAACCCACAGTTGCAAGCTAGGCTACTTAAAAGCTCAGATCAACCTCCCCTCCCAACATTCCCCATACACTCTTTTGCAAATGCTCGGGATGTGGGAGAAAATAATTAGTTATATTAGTTAGCATAGCTATGATTGCTACTTTTAACAATGTTCTTATATTTGGCCATATCCAGAACCTCATGAGTCATAAATCTGGGAAATCTCTAGTTACTTTAATTAAGGAGACCTAATATATATTATACACACACACATAACATCAGGAGAGACTTTAAAAAAAAACACCTTTTGAAATACTTTTCTTTACTTGTGTGCACAAAAACTCCCCCACCACACATCAGTTATTGGGGGGGGTCTCTTCCACCATCTTCAATGCACACATAATTCCCATTGACACTAATAACAGTGATCAAGGAGAACACAACCGGCCTTTCACATAAAGTGCAAAGTATTTTCTTTTGTTTCACATAAGATGGTGTTGTTCTCTGCACGATTTCTGTACATGCAACAGAAAGAACAAGACGCCTCTCATCTTGAGTAAAATAACCAGTAATGTCAAAAAAAATTTCAATGAAATAGATCAGTCATGAGGAGGGTGAAGGAGAGGAAACTGAAACACTTTTGCTTCTTGCGTCACTTGTCAAGTGTTTTAAATCTAGAGATTTTCCCATCAACTAGAAACTAAATCCACTTGTTTGTTGCCAGGGAGGATGGGTCAAGATGCCATTTTTCAAAGTGTGTAAAGTCTTCGTGGTTCATTTCAAAATAATATTTGTTGAACTTTTGTGGCATTTTAGAGGAAGCGAGATCGATCTGTGTTAGTCATTAACTAAGTAGCATGTTCTAATCCCTCCGAGTTTGTGTTTATTACAGCCTTGCTCTTGGATTTACAGGGTGTTAGCTCATGGAAAGAAAAAAACAGTCCAAGTGGACAGAAAGAATCAGACTTTCTATCCCTAGGCTTAGGGTCAGGTTTGGATATTTTTGGGGGGAGCCTCAGGAAGACTTACCTCAGTTCTGATTGAAACCCAGATATACAGGGAATGGGGAGAAGGGATTAACACAAATTGTCTTTCAACTCTCAAAGATGGAGACTGAATAAAGAGGGCTAAACCTAAGAGATGGAAGCTCTGAACTCTGCATGACCTGCAAGATATGAACCCAGTCCTGCCAAGTGCCAAGCCAGGTGATCTTGTCTTCAGTCGGAGCACAGAGGCCGTAGGCTTCTCTTTAATACAGTGACCACTACAGTGAGCACTTCAAAAGGCTAACTAGTTGCGTTTGAAAGTAGAAGTTTTTCTCAGACATTTGCCCATCTTCACACTCCAGCCCCCCTTCCATCCACCCTGTGCTATATTAGGCATCTATTTTGTCTGCAGTAAGCTTCTGGAAGATTGTAGTACTGCTCACTAGTCCATCAGGTTGTATGTTGAAAAGTTGGCAGTAAATGACAGAAGGGCAGTAACTATGCAGCAAAGGTTAAGAATAGAATGTAAGCTATGCTTAAAATGTTCCCACCAGGTCCCTCTTTCCTTATTAAGTTGTTTCAAAGGCTGCTTTTATTCCCCATCTCTCCAGATCAAGTAGACTGATAAAGGAGCTTTTATTATTTTTTCTCACCTGATGGGAAAGAGGATCTACTCATTGTAAGAGGCCCTTTTGTTAGAGTGGGACATATCTTTTTTTTGTTTCCTCATGACTTTTACAGGCTGCAACCTTGGGAGAACTGAAGGTCAGTGCTGTAGCTTTGTCATGGGTCGCAAAATTCCATCCTGGTGCTTGGGGATGGGGGGGAAGACCAAGAGGTGGTAAACAAACGAGTGAATGTGTTGAAATCCTGCCTATGCTTCTCGGTTCAAGTGATCCGATCAGTGATAGATCTGGTCTGAACCACTGCCATGGAGGAGGAGGATGAATGCGGGGAAAGTAAAAAACCAAAGCTTGTGGAGTATAATGAAATCCTTATGAGATAAAAAGTGGCATCAAATATTACATAGACAGAGATGCTGACAATAATGATCTGTGTCCTGGAAGAGACCTAGTCTGTGTAAGACTAAATATGAAGCTTAAAAGTCTAAAGAAAACAATAAAAACCAATGCAACGGACAAAGCACTAAACCCAGATTTTTTTCTATGTCAATACAACACAGATTATTTTTCAATTTGCCAAAGACCCAAGAGGAAAGATATCATAAAATTTCCCACATATACTTAAAAGGTGTTATTAGATATTTAAAAGATCATTTTGTAGTGAGATATCCAGAGCCAAGTGAGATGGAATGATAGCATTTGTTTATTAAAACCAGATCTGATTTTAAGTTGTTGTTTACATCAATATTTTGCAAAGCTCCGAAGAGGTACAAGGAAAAATAAAATCAGCTTTGTTACTTGCCAAGCTCCCCATGTAGTACAGATCTTTTGTTTAATAAGCTGATCTTTACATCATTCTTAATTCACCAGATTTCAAATAAATAATTGGAATAAATCATTTTAAGTCCATTTTTGCAGAGCTTTTGTTTTTCAGTTCTCAAGTCATACATTTCTGTTGTACAGAACACATTTCTGTTGTACACAGGAGATATTCATCAGGGGAAGGATTAAATGCAGAAAGAACAATAAGTACAGTAGGATCCTCTATAGTTAAACCCTAAAGTACATGTAATAAAAATTCTTTTCTGTCACCATAACTTCATCATTCACTCTCAATCATATCCCCTTGGACATATTATATGCTGATGCATATGCCACCCCCTTGCTTCTATGTTTCTTCATGAGGTATAAGTCAGCACTGAATTTGACCTAGAGTGCATATTCCACTCCACTAAAGCCTTGATTGCGGAATCTTTGTACACACAACTTCCACCCATGAGGGTTCATTTAATCACAGAATAGATAATCTGATACTTTTCTCTTACACCATTTTGACACCAGTGTAACTATTGAATTCAATGGTGTTGCTCCTGATTTTCTCCAGTGTGAGAGCAGAATCAGACTCTCAGATATTAGAATATCATAATCCTGGCAGCTCTTGTGCTTTCAAGGCTAAATTTTCATAATGACTTCAATGCAGTCTTAGCTCATGGATCAAAAAATGCACAGATAGAGATTTGGGACAGCAATTCACATGCTTTTGTGCCCCCTCCCGCAACAAAACACATAAATTGCTTTGGGGCATGTAAATACTTGCACACACAATTGTGGTCATGCAAATTTAGAGAACTTGAAAGTTTGGCTCTCATAGTGTAAGAAATCATGGCCACCTCCATTTTTTTCAAAATATTTATTCAAAATGCATGTGTGTGTGTGTGTGTGTGTGTGTGTGTGTGTGTGTGTATACACATAATGATATAGATAATGTGTGTGTTAGTTTCAAAGTTGTTTGATATTGAGAATGTTCTTGATTTATTTTAGTTGTGAAATGGGAGTAATGATTATTAATTGATCATTTTCATTCAGTTAAATAGAACAATACTGTAGTTATTGGTGATCAACCTTCTTACTAGTACCAAATGTATAATTAAAAACACAACTAACACAGTTTGTAATTCCTATGCTTACAGAATAGAAGCAGTGTCCAGCCTTCATTACTCACTCTCTCTTAGAGCTCTATAGGCTAGATAATGCAACCTTCAGTCAACTGGTGAGCACTTACTTGCACACATAGTCCCATTGCAATAGAAGTGAATGCCCACCAACATGAGTAAGGATTGCATAATTTATCTCTAATTCAAAATGTAATGAGACCATAGAGAAGGTTGCCACTGCACTAAATAGATCTGACTAGAAAATTCCTCTCAATAATAGATCTGGCAAGCATATGTTGTGGTGTAAGGTGTTAATTCTGGAGGACAGGCAAATAATTACTTGCTAGCTAAACTAGACAGGAAAGAGCAATGCTTTAGGACACAAATATGTCTTTATTGCCTCCTGGTCAGAGCTCTGCTTTAAGCCAGGGTTATTGATAGCATCTGCCTTTGCTCAGGAGACACATGTCAGTGCAGAGTCACTTCACTTATGCTGAGTCATAAAAAAAGTTATTCTCCTCCTTAACTCACCAATACCCTGTTTACAGGAGGAAGGTTTAATCTCAGCACTTTCAACTTGGAGTGTAATTTGAAAACATTTAGCTCATAAAAACTCTTATAGTTCATGCTTTGACCTTAGCATGACCTGAACATTTTGTTAACAAAATACCCTGGTAATGTTTTGACCAAAAGAACGTATGTGCTTGGGGCTGATTGTGTTGCCAAAATCGTGCTTGCTCCTAAAATGGGCAAATTTTAATTCTATTTTCAAAAGCAATGTCTCATTCTAACTATATAAGGAAATGTCATCAATCAGTCCTGGAAACAGTGTGTGTGCTGCAGTGGCTCTCAAATAGCTTGTGTTTTTGCATTCAGTGTAACAAATCTCACCATAGCATAGCTCACAGCGGAAGTCTTTTGCAGGGTCTAGTTTCTCTCTACTGGTTCAAATAGATATGAATAGAAAATGACATTTATTACCAACAATGCAAGAGCCATTTTATTTAGCAAATCAGATAATAAATGTGTAAAGTAATGAGCTGACCAGAACTAAAAGGGAAGAAACAATTTTTTAAAAAGCAAGCGCCACTCTCAGTTTATATTTACAACAGAATCCTAAAACGAGAGGTTTTTTTAAATAAAAAATAATTCATGCTGGTTTTCAGATTACCCTTCTGTTTCTCCTGTTGTGCTGTCATTTTTTTGGATTTTAGGACCCTTATTTTATTTATACATGCTTTGTATGGCACTTATCACAGGGCCATCTGGACACCTAACTTTTTTTTTAAATTAATTAATTCTACATCAAGTACGGATGCACTAACAATCACACTTGAAAATCAGTGTAATAGTATTGCATCAAATACTTGTGGATATATTTTTGTACAACAATGTTCCACCAAATACCTGCTTATCTTCTAATAGAAAAGATCCCTGTATGGAGTAGGTGTTATCTCACCTTATGTGTTATACCTACCTGTATAATTTGCAAATATATTTACCCATAAATCTCTCTGTAGGACACATGTAATTTTTATAATACATGACACCAACAATTAGAAGGTAAAGAATTTCACCTCAGATTTGTCAAACAAACTGATATCTTCATAATTTAGTGGCTGCAACTTTCTTCCACTGGCTCCTTCTTAATGCTATACAATAGTAATATAGTCAAAAGCTCTGAGCTTTAAAAAGCTTTTGTTTTTTACTGTGCTCTCAATGTCATTAAATCAACCAACCAACAAAGTGAACTCTACAGATGGTCATATAAACTGACAAGAGAAATATCCTAGTTGATTTCCACAGCTACATAGGATACAGGAGAAAAAGGTGTTTCTCAAGTAGTTGGGGTCCCAGAGTATTTAGTGGTTAATAGATTGTAGCCAAAGGTATACCTCCTTAATAAATTCAGCACCACATAAGATATATTCTGCCTTTATGTGAAACGTAGGCAGCAATGAAAGTAGCAACTGAATTGTGCTAAATGTACAGTGATCGAGAAGTGCTGTATTTAAGAAATGCTGCACTAAGCAGAAGCAGAATCATAAATGTTGGATCATGCAGACTTAGCTCAAAAACACGTGTTGGAAAGTAGTGTGTGCACAACATTATTTAGTAGCACCTAGAAGTGATTTTACATTATCTATGTATTTTGATTTTAGGGTGGCTATTTGTAGAGATAAAAATGTAAAAAAAAAAAAAGTGATTGAAGGGTGACGTTTAGCTTGTCATGCTGGCTACATTATTTGTATGCATTATTTCAAATACATTGCATTGATTTAATTTCTAAATTTTCAGTCATCTAATTTATTAATAAAAAGAAAAGGAGTACTTGTGGCACCTTAGAGACTAACAAATTTATTAGAGCATAAGCTTTCGTGATCTACAGCTCACTTCATCGGATGCATTTTATTAATTTATTAATAAGTTAATAATAATTTATTAATACTTCTCTGTGGGAATGACAGCGGTTTATAGGCTTCTCAGAAGAAGTGTACTTTAAGGACATAAAGGGAGAGAGGAATGGAAGACTAAGTTGGTGCAGGTAGTACAGAAAGAGGGCAGCTCGTGAAGAAGACATGGAGACCAGACAGAACATTTGGGCAGTTATGTAGCTTTGATGGAATAAGAGAAGAGAGAAGATAGACAGAAGGTTCTGCAGACCCTTGAAATATTGCCCTTTAAATACAGAACTACTAGGTACCTGTCAAAGTTAATGCTCAACATTACATAGCTGTTTGGGATAGCTTATCCTGTCGGTAAGTCTGTTTTGGTGGAGAAGGCAAAGTCAATGCACCTTGTTTAATTGCTAATAGTGTTATAGGTTGCATCACCTCAATGTGGTTAGTGATACTGAAGCTAAAGATCAGTCATAGTAGAATTGCCTTTGAGAAAATGCTGCAGCTCCATCTACCCATGTTCCGTCTTGCAAGGGAGTGAGCATTTCCAGGGACTGCTCAGCCTCTTGAAGGTTTGAGCCCTTAGAAGTGGTTCTGTGACACCCATCAAACTGTTCTCTCTTAGTGAGACTTTGCCTCTTAGCAAGCAGCAAACTACACATATCAATTCTTCTAACCCATAAATCTAGGGTTCAAGATCTGTTTGATACCAAGGATAATTGACCTGTAATGGTTAAAAAGGAGGAGCCATAAACCCTCCACAGCATGTGTGTAACTTTTGGTTCACTTATGTAACAAACCACTGAGCACAAACTCAGGAATATGTTGGTAAGAATGGTTATAGGGAAGGAAGAATATCTTGTTTGTTATGAGCCTTTACATTTTGGAGAGTCCTAAATCTCTTAATTGATTTGTTCTCTAAATAAAACACATCAGTCCCATTGACCTTACTAGAAAGTAGGATCCAGCAGTCAGATAAGAACTCATTTCTGCTCTTAAACATTGATAAGGATTTCTTTATTTAAAAATTCAGCACTTTTCCAATGTCCAACTCTTTGAACGGAGCTATGGAGCATATCTGTGTAAAGGTCTGTTCTGCAGACATTTGCATGTCTGAGGAATATCACCTGTTATATTAGTAAATACGATTTTTAAAAAAGAAAACTTTAGAAGGGATTAAAAAACCTCATGTTTTGTGATTTAAGCCAATCTATTAGGGTTTAAGAGAAGTTTCCTCTGGTGGGTAGATTATCTCTATTGTGATTTTACTGGTGCCTTCCTTTGAAGTTTATGGTGCTGGCTACTGTTGGTGACCAGGATCTGGACCAGACAGACCACAGGTCTGGTCCAGTATGGCAATTCCTTTGTGCCTAATAACTGCATTATAACCAGGACCCTGTTTATGTGACTGAATTGTTCATTTTTCAGTTATATATAAGTGACGGGTCCAAACCCCAGATTTGAAAATATTCCTGAAATTTGGGGAATTTCCCATTTGAATATCTCAGCTTCTCCCATCTTTATCATAGGCCAGACCAATATACTGGAATCCAAAAACCCCAAATTCTTTCGGCTCCTAATCCAAGGTCTGCTCTTCATATTCATCTCTGCGTGTTTTAGATGTGTAAAGTTTTGCATCTTAAGGTAAAAGAACTGCTTGGGTAAAAGTGGATACATAATTAGGCCTCACTTCCATGTTTTCCTCAAAGTGTCATATGTGTGACCTGATTGGAAGAATGAAGGATTTTTGGACTCATGATCTTACTCAGTGCTCAGGCCAGCCACTGAATATCATTGTGATGAAGACTATTCTATAGCTACTTGGAGAATAAAATTCATGACTTCATTTTTTAGATCATTTTCCTAGGTATGTGGTACAGTCTTATTTCTGATGAGAACAAAACAGTTTCCGTGGCCACATGAGGTTTCTTTATTCTTTAACCACCTTATTCCTATACCAGTCCGAGACGAAAAATTGGCCAGTCACAATTGAATATATATTGGGCAAATTATGATGTACTAGTCTATTATGGTTGTGGTGGGGTCACATCTTCTCTGGTAGTTTCTTCTTTTTATTATCAAAGAACTGCATGGAAAACAGTCACTGATGAAGTCCTGTACTGCCTCTTACTCACAACACACTTTAAACTTTCCGATTCTCTTATTGCAAGCTAGTGCGAAGGAATTGGTTTCAACTCCACAATCCAGACAACACACCACCTCCCTCAAGTGGCCAGTGAGATTAGTTTTCTCCTTCAAGAGCTGATGCTTGCCTTCCCTGAATGAATTCAGCAGTGTACGGGGTTATTTTGGTATATCAAAAGCTAGACTTTATTATTATTTTGTTAGAAGATCAGACATTTTAAACCATTCTGTAAAAACACATTTTTCAATGGTGCCAAGAGATAAGGTTCATAAAAAAAACCACAGACATGTAGTTGGGTGCTGTTTGGTTTTAGTTGAGAAGACAGTGAAATAGCCAACTTCTTTTGATTAAGCTGAAATAGCTGACTACTTGTGGTCACTCGGTTACAATTACTTCCATGAAGAGGGCCATATAAGCAGACAGACTGATCACCGCTATGACAGGTCTGGCACTGCAGCGGCCCTTTGTGACAGGGATGGATGGGGTGTCAGGGCCTCACCACTCTTAAGTTCCCACACCCATCCCTTTAAGGGTGTTACAATGTGGCCCAATGGCCGGTTTGCCCATGCTTGCCCCTTGGTCAGGGTAGTGGGACCTAATGGTCTGAGTCCATGTGTGGTGCCCCAAGTATCAGGCAGCATGGCCCAATGGCCAAAGTGCATATAGCTCACCCTGAGCATCAGAGTGGTCCAGTGGCCAGAGTCCATATAACTCGCCCCACATATCAGGGCAGTGTGGCCCAGTGGCCAGAGTCCATAGCCTTCCCCCTCTCAGGCAGGGAAGTGTATCCCAATGGTCAGATTTCAGAGTAGCAGCCATGTTAGTCTGTATTCGCAAAAAGAAAAGGAGTACTTGTGGCACCTTAGAGACTAACTCTAATGCTCTAATAAATTTGTTAGTCTCTAAGGTGCCACAAGTACTCCTTTTCTTTTGCCAATAGTCAGAGTAATAGAGAGGCCCGGGCCCATCCTCTCCACTGGGTCCCAACCCAGGTCTTGTCTATTGGCAGGGTTCCCCCTCACGCTTAGCTTGGCAGGGATCCACCCACAACATGCTAAGCATCAGTGCAGCTTTAACACTACTTATCTCTAAAGTTCCCCTGGGTCACTTCATACCCTCAATGTCATGTTCTCCACTCCAGGCGGTGGGGTGGGGGTGTCCTCCAGTCCATTCCCTCCTGTTGAGACCTCCGTCTGGAAGACCAGGTGCATCCTGGCTTGGCTGGCCCCTGGAGCATTGGCTGTCCCTCCTCAGGAGCTGGTAGTATGCTTCCTTCTCCTCCAGTGCTCAGCCCAGACTGGGCACTTTGCAGACTTTTATACCTAGTCTCCAGTTGGAGCATGCTCAGCAGGGCTTCCGGGGCAGGGCTTCCTCTGCCAGGAAGGAAGTGTTAACCCCTGCAGTACCAGTGCAGGGCCACTCTGCCTCATCACAGCCTCACAGCAGTTTTGGAAGGATAATGGTGTTAATTCAATCTCCTGCTCAAATTCTAGTTTGCATAATTACAATCTTACTTTGCTTAAAACTCATTCCATATTTGGATATGATTTTTACTTCCTTTTCTAAGATGTTAGAAATGAACCTGTGGAACTCTCTGATACAAGGTATTACAGAGGTAAATAGTTTAACAGGATTCCAAACAGAATGAAATATTTATATAAATAAGAATTATCATAATGATACTAGCTAAGATAAAAATGTATAAGGGGATATAAACCCTCATCTTTCAGGACATAAGCCAATCACTGACAGAGTTAGGAAACTTTCCCCATGGGCATGTTATCACGTACTAGTCTATTGTGGTGGTGGTGGGGTTACATCTTCTCTGGCAGTTAATATAGGCTTCTGTCGGAAAGAATATGGAGAGACAGCAAACGTACAGGAAACCTGATTAACAAAGCATTGCACAGGCTTGGGAAAAAATCAGTGACACAAGGCAATCTGCAGTTAAACTAGTTAGTTTAAGAAATACAATGCTTATGTTTCAAGGCTGAGTCAATCCCCAGCTGAAGTCAAGAACAAAGTGGCATAGTATTGCACATTCAGCCAAACGTGTTGTGGGCATGTTTTGTTTCTGCTAGAAACAGGATACTTAGCTGGATACTTGGTCTGTTCTGGGATGATAATTCCTATGTTCCTTCGGGCAGTTGTAACTGAAGTCAGGATATTCCAATCAGTTCCCTTGACATAGGCCTGCTAACTAAAGTTCCACCATCTAGCCTATTTTATAGTGTTAATGAAGTAGTAGTGGGAAACATTACGAATTTTCTTTCATTTCAGAGCATTTAGTACCCCAAAGTAGAGCTGCCTTCTTTTTTCATCTGAAAATTTTGAAAAGCAAATTTTTTCACCTAGCTCTACCAAAAAGTTTTTGAAGAGGGGAGGGACTTTAGATCCTCACAGCCTTTGGCTTTTCTGGACAACCCTAACAGGTGTGAAATGGGATCCTTCTTGTCCTTCCACAGTTCAGAGAGGAGGTTAGATCATCTGTTTGCAGAATTTAGCAAAAACAGAATTATTTGTTATTTACAGATGCTATACATGACACAAAATTAAGGACATTCATCCTTCCATTGAAGTTTCTAGATGCGATGAGATGCAGAGCAAGGAGTTAATTTAAATTAACTTTCAAAGTTCTCTGAGTTATTTTTTTGTTAAATATGAGCCAAAGACTCGTTTCAGTTTTCTGCAAGGTCCTTTTATCCCATAAGTCCCACATAAGATCTGCTTTCATTCATTCTGGGTTCTAAACTCCCTTCAAAAATCAATTCTGTGATATTAAATGTGAGTCAAAACCAACCTCCCCCACATTCAAACACCCCAAAATTTTGGAGTTGTCTGAAATTGAAATTCATATCTGGATTACAGGTTGTATGCTTGAGCTCATGTCTTCATGATTTTATAAAAAAAAAAATAGAGTTAACCATCTGATTTTTTTCAACTTTCTAGTTCATCATGGGATTGATTTACTAAAGTTTCTGGTAATTTACAGTACATGTTGTGTTTTCTCCGTTCATTTCATAATCTTCCAGAGATGAAATTCAAGATTCTCTTCTAATTGTAACAGGACAGTTTCTCAGACAGATGACTTTCCAAGTAAGCTACTCATTCCGCTTATATTCAGGGAATGAGAAAGTATGCCAGAGGGTTATGTGATGACGGATATGGGCCAACATTAAAATTTATATTTGTGACCTGGCACACAGATGAAAACACAGAGTATGATTGAGTGGTTTTTGAAGCCTTAATCCCTAGTAAAGAGTGGCTTTGCCAAGGTAAACCTGACATTTAAAATGAAACTGCTTTGCATACGTGGTATGGAATCTGAGCTCCCACTTTTTTACTGCAGTTTCCTTCTAAAACATAGCTACTGCCTGACAGGGCCGGGTAAAAGTGCAGTCTGGGGTCTCTTGTACTCATATTATTTGTTCCACTTCAGCAAAGTGGAACACTGAGACTATCTTAGAGAGAATAGACCATGCAAAAGGACTGAGACAAATATTATTTGAGAGTGTATATGCACTAAATCAAGCAGAGGTGCTAAATTAAGAGACTAATTCTGCATTCCTTGCCCACCCAGGAAACATATATGCAACAAATACATAATCAGGCACTACATTTTTAATGATATCTCATTTCCTTGTAAGCCAATCTTTAGTATAAAAAGAATTGTTGAAAGATTGATGTGTCGTATTGTTATACCAATAATTTTAAAGAGATTTTAGCACTAATAAGTGTTTCCTGTTTTCCTTCATTACTGATATTACTAAAAACAGTAAAAAGAAAAAGAGGACTTGTGGCACCTTAGAGACTAACTAATTTATTTGAGCATAAGCTTTCGTGAGCTACAGCTCACTTCATCAGATGCATCCAATGAAGTGAGCTGTAGCTCACGAAAGCTTATGCCCAAATAAATTTGTTAGTCTCTAAGGTGCCACAAGTCCTCCTTTTCTTTTTGCGGGTACAGACTAACACAGCTGCTACTCTGAAACTAAAAACAGTGAGTTTAGTAATTAAGGAGACAAAAAAGCAATGATGGAAATTTAATCCTCTTTATCAGCCCAGTTCAGCAAAACACTTAAGCACATGTTTGACTTTAAGTATGTGTATGTCCAAATAAAGTCAGTGAGATTACTCAAGTGTTTAAAGGTAAGCTTGTGCTATACTGCTTTGCTGTATTGGCACCTAAAGTATCTGAGGGTGCATTTATCCATAGCAGTGATACAGCATAGATGGGAACAGTGCAAATTTTCCTCAGGCCGCACCACCACTACCAGACTGTCTCAGTCTCAATCAGCAGACTTAAACTTCCAGTGCAAAGAAAGTACTTCAGTCTCCATGCCCATCCACTATGTGGCCTCTCTGCCAATTATTGGGGTGGGCATCATGATCAGGATACTTATTTACAAGGAACTAGACTGAGCCCACCATGCTCCATTCACGTAGGCCAGGGAATAGTCATCAGATAGTACGTAAATTTGGTAACTACTGACAAGATCTAGAGTCAACCTGGCAATATGGATGGTAATTGAATTACAAATCCCAAAACTGTGTGTGTGTGTGTGTGTGTGTGTGTGTGTGTGTGTGTGTGTGTGTGTGTGTGTGTGTGTGTGTGTATGAGAGAGAGAGAGAGAGAGGAACAGAAAAACTGGAGAATATTGGCTAAAGGAACCATTCCATGACCTAGAGCTGTAAACAGGGTGGGGCAAATGCAGCAGCCACCGAAGGTGCAAAGCTCCAGGGGTGGAAAAATGGGGCCAGAAGTGACATGGAGGGGGGGCATGGGGTCATTCCCCCCCCAACCCAGACATCCTGCTGAGGTGAGTCAAGGGGTGGATGTGGTGCTCCCTCCCTTACCCCCCTGTTTGGGGCACTATCACATGGGGCTGATGTGAGCCTGCTGGTATCACCAGCTTGTGCCTCCTGGCATTGCTGGCACAAGCCGCCTGACATTGCCTTCCCCCAATGTTTTTCTATACCCCTGCCAGGGTTGAAAACCTCTGTGGGGAGGTCATGAGCCCCCAGAACCCTTAAATTGTGCCCCCCATCAACAGTTGCCTCTGAATGGCGCAGAAAAATGACCAAAAAAACAGAAGGGGGCACAAATATGCTTACTCGCCCCGAGCGCTAAAATACCCAGTTACAGGTCTATCTTGACCTGCCATTTTGTCTGTGCTTTGAGAACATAATAGAAAGTATGCATGTATTTTCAGTGCTTAATTTGTGCCTGGACTAAGCCCTGGAACCTCTAGGCTTGCTGCATCAGTTATGAAAGTAAAAAAAATTGCTTGAATCCCAGCACCTGTTTGCTTGAGCCCCAGACCGCTTTCATTACAAATTAAGCACTGCCCACCTCGTATAACTACACTGGACCAGGCACAATTTAGCTCTAAGCATCTGAAAATTCAAAGCACCAGCAAAATGATGTTTGTAGACTTTGTCCTTTATCCTAAAACTTGGAGATTACAGTGATACAGCCTTCAGCCAGTGCTCTTCTTCCCAGGATTCTCCCCTCCCCACTCTCCCCAGCGCTGATACTCTGCCCATGGGTGTCTCCCTTGTTCTCAGACCAAGATGGTCTCTCTTGCTTTTAACAGCCACCACTTCTACCAACATCTCTCCAAGGTGAAGGGAATACCCCAACCTGTGTTATTCATGGCTTCTACCCTCTGCAACTGACACTCACTTCACACACCCCTGAAATCAGGCTAGATACTTTTTTTAAAATTCAAGTTTTATAATAAGGGGGCTCAAATTCCCTAGCTATTAACAGTTATTTTCTTCCACGTCCCCAACACAACCCAGGTTCTCTTGCTAATTTTCTCTATTCCTCCAGAGGAGATATCATGGAAGAGTAGAAAGAGAGACACTGTAGATAATCCACTTTCATACCAGCACGAAAGCTAAGAGCATGGATGCACCAAAGTTAAACACATCGTTCCTTTTTCTTTTAAGTTGACTAAAGCTCCTGAGGAGACCTAATTTAACATTCAAGAAGCTGAGTCAACCTTGAAACTAAGTCATTCCTTGGCCTCTCCTGCCAATGTACTGTCAATATGCAAGTGCTGCACGCCACAGAGAATATAGGCCTTTCACTCAGGTTTAAAGGTTGATCTGGACTTCAACCACAATTCCAGTCAACTAGAACAGCCTCCCTCAATCAGCTGTAACATTTTCCTAGTGCAGTGGAATCTACTAACACTGAAATACTTTTTCCAGTGTACAATTTAAAACAAGAAGTGGTCATAATTATATATGTTTTGGAAATTGGAAAAATCATATGATAGGAAATGTATGTTTCCTGCTTTCCATCACATTGATCTTGAGGCTGTCTAAAGAGCTCACAAAGGCTTTGAAAACCTTTCTTCTTCTTTTATTAACCACATATTATTAAAGTTAAAGTGCTGCTGCCCAGAAATCAGAAAGCATAACAGTCTGCCTCTCTCTCTCTCTCTCTACCTATCAGTAATTTCACTTCAGGACTATTTACCTTTAGAAGATGAGCACTTCAAAAAAATGTCATAGAAGTGCAACAGCAGACAAGGGGGAAGAGCAGGTGCTAAATATCATTTCTTAGATATACCATCTGCCAAAGAATAGAACATTGATCTGCTCAGTATGTACAGGAAGTAGCATAAGTCAATTTCTGGGTACCTACATGCTCAGTGGAATTCAAATTTCAGAAGGGACACTTACAATCTGACACACACACAATACATGTCTCATCTTTTTCTGCAGTGGCAATATGAGTTACAGTATATTTTAAACTCAGCAAAATGATTCTAATGGTATTTTTCTGATGTTACTAAGCTGTAACACAAACACTATTCCTAAACTCTGAGGTAAAAGATTAGTGAAGCCCATAGACTCCGATTAATCTGAATTTTTTTATTGACTAGAAAGACCAGAAGTAGCTTTTGGGGCATATCTCACACCTGCACTCAATCTTTATGATAATCTTTTTCATCTTTTTTTCCCTTTGAAGATCCATGGCTCTTGAGAATTTTCAATTTCAGGGCGGGGGAGGAGAGGGGAGGAGAATGAACTGTTGCAAATAAAGGCCCAACCCACAATATGTTCATTAGCTGAAGCTAGCACTCAAACAGAGAGGGTTGAAATTGGAGGGTTGGCTAAAGTAGTGTAAAAGTTAGAAATAAAATGATCAATAATGCAAGGTGCTGAGCACACAGGATCAGGCCCCAAGAAAGCCTTATCCAGCTCCCCTTGAAGCCAATGGGAGTTTTGCTTTTGACTTCAGTGGGACTTATTGTGTGAATAATAATTACTTGTGTGAGTTAGGGTGCTACAGGATCAGGCTCTGAGTCAGGGATGCTGGAACAATTTGTATAGTGTGAGTGCTGAGAGCCATTGAACCAAACCGTAAACCCTGTATATGATGGAAACCACTTCACCTCCAGCACCGCTAGTTCCAGCACCTATGCTATGAGTTCAGTGGTGTGTGGAATTCTGAAACTAGGTGTTTTTTTGTTTGTGTTTGTTTGTTTGTTTGTTTGCTTAAAGTTCATACTTGGGAAAGAAGAGCATCCATTAACCTAGCAATGATTTAGGGGAGTTTCAAGTGAAGCTGAAAAACACACATGCACACAGACACATGTAATGTTCCAGCCAGACTTGTACGAGGTTGTGGGGTTTGCATTGATACAAAACAGCTGTTGGTGAATTTCTTAGCTTATTTAACTCTCTGGAGCAACATTTTAGAACAAACACAAAGGGCATCTTTTACTTCAGCTCTCTTTCCTTTCACACCAGTCACTCCAAAACAGAACAGGTTATTGACCCACTGGCAATGCTAGTTATACAACAGTATTGTTTCGAAAATCTGGAGACAGGAGAGGAAGGTCAATGTGACATTTTCCCAGAAAAATCATACTTTTACCCATCATTTGATTTGATACAGTGGTTTGCTACAGTAAATTGTAGAAACTGTTGCTAACTTTAAACAGACCAGAAAAACCTCTCACTATTCAGGATACAAATAATAAAATAATTGAAAACTTTAAAGAACAGGCTATTGAAACCTAATTTAGGAATTTACCCGACAAGTAATTGCTGACCCCACTCCCCCAAAATTTATTATCCAAACTTCTTCTCTTGCTATGAACAAGCACTACTTTTAGAAGGAACACCTGAACAAAACAACAGGACAGGGAGCAAAACCTAGTTCTAAACATTCTTTTCCATTGCAATCATCTGGGATAGGAACCTTAGAACATGTATAGGATTTTGAGTCTAAGCTGTTGTGCACACATGACAAATTGTTCCAAGCAGAAGCCAGGGAATGACGAGGGGCGGGGGGTAGGAGGGGAATAAGAGGGAAGTTCCAGAACTTGAGTATGCTCACTCCACTCCAGCCTTGTGTAAAGCCCTCTCCCACAGAGATCAAGATCTGAGGGTGAGGAGAAAACAGGCTGGAGGCAGTGATGCTGAACCTGGCATGGCCAGTCTCCTGCGTGTCATCCCCCACTAACCTCACAAGGTTTGGAGGCTTAAATTAATGTTGACTGTTACAGGTTATAAATTAGCATAATGCTCCCATATGGTGTGAGCTTCTCAACTCAAGGGGAGTTGGGAGTGGGGGCAACAAATAGTTGGGAGTGCAGGTCTTTCAGTATCTACAGGTGATCTGAGAAAGGGAGAATGAATTTTCATTCTTTCCCCCTCCAACCAGCTTCCCTGAGCTTCACTGGCGCTCTTCTACCTCACAGTCTCCTGCTAGGGTTCCAACACTCAGAGAAGAGAAGTGACAATCTTCACCCAGGGCAAAATAGCGTCAAATGCAATGGAAACCATGGGAGAGAACAGCAGAGCCTAGTACATCGGCACAGCAAATTGTTTGATAAAAGTAGCATAAATTATGTACAAAATGTGCTGAAGGATATCTGCTACTCTGCTTGCAGCCACAGCTACTGAGGAATGTATCTATGGATAGGCATAAATACACAATCAGCTCTTTTATACAGCACTCCAACATGCATTTTTCACCCTTGCTAACCTGAACTACAGTGACATGAGGATTATTTGAATAGACTACTTTTACTGCTATTTATTCTTGAGCTAAGCCAAGATATTAACAAAGTGATAGAAAAATACAACTGATCCCCTTGCAAGATGAACCTTAAAATTATTGCTTGCATAAAGCATTAAATAGCATGCAATCATCTGTCTTTCATAAAGGTCAAGCTAATTTTCAAAACATTTGCATGCTTGTTCAGCCCACTTGCCCTACATTGCAATATCTTTGATCTGCTATTTTTTGTCTCACATAATCAACAAGAGCAGCCTATTCCATGGAGGAGAGAAGATTTTGTGGTAACCTAATATAAGTAAATAACATACATTAATTGAAGAGACAAGTAGACAACTTTCAGAATGGAGTGTGCAGGGAGAACAGGTCAGAGAGATCTACAGAAGGTTGGCTTATAAGACCATGGACCTTTCTCGGTTCATCACTTCTTTCAGATCAGGACAGAGGCATATTGCTGGGGTAGTAGGCTGTGTGTGTGTTGTGGAGGTGGGGGGGGCGGGGAGCGGGGAAGCTTGCACTGCTGGTGGTGGTGTTTCATCCATTCTTTGGATAAATACAATGGAGTGTGGGTTGTGAACCAAGAGGTCATGACCTTCAGGGAAGTCATGCATAGGTCCAGCAGTGTAATGACCACCCTGCCTTTATGGCTAGATTTTGTGTGTGTGTGTGTGACCTAAAACTCTTTTCTATTGTGGTCTGGAGTTGAGAACCACTGGAGTAGAGGTCTTAAAGTCTCCAGCACTAATCATTCCAGCATCTTTAATGAGTGGCAAAAAATCATTTTAAAAAATAGAAAGTGATAACCTACACAGAGTATCCATGGCTCATTTGTATTGCTGACAAGCACATAGAACAGCCAGTCTTCTGATAAATATCCAACAGGAATCAAAATAATTAACTCCAGCTGTAGACTGTGGGCATCTACCCTAGTCCAATTACAATTCTTTTTTAATCTTCTTTCTGTCAACATTGTAAACCTCTGCTTGCCAGGCCTTGTCATTCCAGTCTCCATACCACTGACAAGCCTGCTACTAGCAACTGCATTGCAAACGTCCTCACCTATTGGCTGTAGGTAGACAAGTCTATTGCAATCCAACCAATCAGTAAGAAAGCATGTGAGGACTGACATCATCTTCTGCTTCTGGGACATAAGCATTTTGCTGGATCAGACCAGAGCACTCAGCACTTTACAAGATCAAGCCCTAAGTGCTCAGCTGCAACAATGATAAACACAATATTAGTAGATGGATATAACACAGGACAAACTAGTGACCATTCATAGAGATGCAATTAAAATGATACAAAGTTTGGAGGGTCTCCTGGGAAGAGACCAAGGGGCTAGACTGATATCTTAGTCTTTAAAAAAATAGGGGTGGACAGAAGTGGTAAAAGATCACTTTCTAGCTAGACCTTCATGCTTATAATAAATTAAGAATGGAATTACTCACTGTCTGAGAAGGCTGTAGGACAAGAAGTATTAATCTGACACAATGGAAGGAAAAATGGAGGCTAGCTATTAGGATAAAGTTCTTAACTGTAAAAGCACCATCATTTGAAGATGTTTAAGAACAGGTTAGATACGATATTATAGGACATGAAATAGGGTGTGGTCCCACAAAATGCAAGGAGCTCTTTTCCAACATGTTTTTTTCTGGCCATCTACGGGCCGAATATTGCTCCCACTGAAGTCAGTGGCAAAATTCCCATTGACTTCTATGGAAGCAGCCTCACTATGATTTAGCTGTGTACAATTTCAGTTAAGAAGTCTATGAATCTCGTCATTCTGCCATTGGCAGCTGAGAGCTGAAGACAGCAGGATAGGAAAAGCACAACTCAACTGACTGGAAATAATTTTTCTATTAACTTTAAAGAAAAAAGAAAAGAAAAGAAAAGAAAAGAAAAGAAAAGAAAAGAAAAGAAAAGAAAAGAAAAGAAAAGAAGCATAACTTATAATTAAAATTTTTCTTTCCTGCTGTTGCTCTATTACTAATACCTCCTTATGTGATTAAAACAGAAAGAATCATTAATGCCTCATTTACTTTTCATGATTTATGGGACCTGTCCTGCGAGCCCTACCCACTATGAGTGAAATTCACTCCTCTACAGAAAGCCTTCTCTGCTCTATGTGCCTCTTACTCCCTGTTTTGAGAGTAAGTCAGGACATCAGATGGTGCTTTGCCCTTTTGCTGGTTGTCTGCACAGGGATGAATTTCATCCATAAAGAGTTCTACTAGCTTCAATGGTGCCGCTAGGGAAGGTGAGCAGGGGGAATGGATGCAGGATGGGCCCCGTGTTGTTAGTTTAATTTTGCATCTCATTCAGCTTGGACTTTTGAACTGAAATGGTTCCACACTTTCATTTCCAGCCATTTCATTTACTCATTCTCATGTATATAACATGTTGGGTTTGAAAGTTTCACGTCACTGCAGGGTAAAGTTTACATTAAAAAGTGTTTCAGAGTAGCAGCCGTATTAGTCTGTATTCGCAAAAAGAAAAGGAGTACTTGTGGCACCTTAGAGACTAACAAATTTATTTGAGCATAAGCTTTCGTGAGCTACAGCTCACTTCATCGGATGCATTCAGTGGAAAATACAGTGGGGAGATTTATATACACACACAGAGAACATGAAACAATGGGTTTTATCATACACAAGGAGAGTGATCACTTAAGATGAGCTATTACCAGCAGGAGCCGGGGAGGAAGGAGGAAAACCTTTTGTGGTGATAATCAAGGTGGACCATTTCCAGCAGTTAACAAGAACATCTGAGGAACAGTGGGGGGGGAGTGGGGGGGGGGAGAAATAACATGGGGAAATAGTTTTACTTTGTGTAATGACCCATCTACTCCCAGTCTCTATTCAAGCCTAAGTTAATTGTATCCAGTTTTCAAATTAATTCCAATTCAGCAGTCTCTCCTTGGAGTCTGTTTTTGAAGTTTTTTTGTTGAAGGATAGCCACTCTCAGGTCTGTAATCAAGTGACCGGAGAGATTGAAGTGTTCTCCCACTGGTTTTTGAATGTTATCATTCTTGACATCTGATTTGTGTCCATTTATTCTTTTACGTAGAGACTGTCCAGTTTGACCAATGTACATGGCAGAGGGGCATTGCTGGCACATGATGGCATATATCACATTGGTAGATGTGCAGGTGAACGAGCCTCTGATAGTGTGGCTGATGTGATTAGGCTCTATGATGGTGTCCCCTGAATAAATATGTGGACAGAATTGGCAACGGGCTTTGTTGCAAGGATAGGTTCCTGGGTTAGTGGTTCTGTTGTGTGGTGTGTGGTTGCTGGTGAGTATTTGCTGCAGGTTGGGGGGCTGTCTGTAAGCAAGGACTGGCCTGTCTCCCAAGATCTGTGAGAGTGATGGGTCGTCCTTCAGGATAGGTTGGATAGGTAGATCCTTGATGATGCGTTGGAGAGGTTTTAGTTGGGGGCTGAAGGTGCTGGCTAGTGGCGTTCTGTTATTTTCTTTCTTGGGCCTGTCCTGTAATAGGTGACTTCTGGGTACTCTTCTGGCTCTGTCAATCTCTTTCTTCACTTCAGCAGGTGGGTATTGTAGTTGTAAGAATGTATGATAGAGATCTTGTAGGTTTGTCTCTGTCTGAGGTGTTGGAGCAAATGTGGTTATATCGTAGAGCTTGGTAGTAGACAATGCACTGTGTGGTGTGATCTGGATGAAAGCTAGAGGCATGTAGGTAAGAATAGCAGTCAGTAGGTTTCTGGTATAGGGTGGTGTTTATGTGACCATTGCTTATTAGCACCGTAGTGTCCAGGAAGTGGATCTCTCGTGTGGACTGGTCCAGGCTGAAGTTGATGGTGGGATGGAAATTGTTGAAATCATGGTGGAATACCTTAAGGGCTTCTTTTCCATGGGTCCAGATGATGAAGATGTCATCAATGTGGTGCAAGTAGAGTAGGGGCATTAGGGGACGAGAGCTGAGGAAGCGTTGTTCTAAGTCAGCCATAAAAATGTTGGCATACTGTGGGGCCATGCGGGTACCCATTTCAGTGCTGCTGATATGAAGGTATACATTGTCCTCAAATGTGAAATAGTTATGGGTGAGGACAAAGTCCAGCCACCAGGTTAGCCATGACATTATCGGGGCCTAATCACATCAGCCACACTATCAGAGGCTCGTTCACCTGCACATCTACCAATGTGATATATGTGCCATCATGTGCCAGCTATTTGTTAGTCTCTAAGGTGCCACAAGTACTCCTTTTCTTTTTATTAAAAAGTGTGTGTGTTAAAAGGAAAAAAAACTCAGGAAACAATCCCGGTCATGTTAGGTTATGTTAAAAACCCTCCCATCCAGACTTTTTAAGAAAGAAAGAAAGAAAGAAAAAGAAAAGGTGGGAATGGAGGAGGCAGGATTTGGCAATGGACTGGTACTCAAGTGATCTGGGCTCCAATCCAGGTTTCCTGGGTGACCTCAGGCAGCTCATTTAATCTCTCTGTGTTTCAATTCCCCATTGTAAAATAAGCATAACAATACTTCCTTTCTTCCACTGTTTGTCTGCATTGTCTGTTTAGACCTGTAAGATCATTAGGGCAGGGACTGTCTTACTGTGTGTACATACAGTGCTTAGGACACTAAGGTTTCAATCTCTAGCTGGCACTGTAACTCAAATTAATATATCGTTATTATTAAAAAATAAAATGTACATTTATGACCTAAAACTGGATGCCCCTTGAAATAGCAATTAAATACACACTCATGATTGCAGTCCTGTATGTCTTAGAAAGGTGTTCATTGGTGAATCACAATTGACTTCAAATGTATTTAGAGTCATGGAAATTTCAGGTTGCTTAAAAATATTTCAAAGATCTTTTCAGAAGTGTTCTTTTCCCCAAAGATAATGCCCTCCAGATCATTTTTCTTCTTCTCCCTTGGTAGTTCTGCTATGTTACACCGATGACTTTGTCAGTACATAGCAAATTGATGGGGGTGTTAAGATTGTAGCTTTTCCTCTTGTAAGAATGTAAGCATAGGTCTATGTTGCAGATGACTTTAGCCTGCGCCAAACTCACTGAGCCAAAGTTGAACCATTAGAATGTGGGATAAAATGGTGACTACAACAGTACAAAGGAGCAACCTATTTTTTAACCTAGAAATATTTGTTTTCTTCCTTTTGCGAAGACATCTAGCCAAGATGGGGAAACTGAAATGGTCCTTGTAAATCTCTTAATCTTCAAGGTTCTCTTCATGTCTGTGGCATGTGTCTCCCAGTAATCTTTCCATTTAATACCCATAGTCCATAATCTCTCCTTGTAATGCCCATAATCCTTTGATACTGTGTGGAGCAGAGTTCAGTAGCTTTCCAGGCCAAGTAATTTTTTAAAACAATTTATAAAGTTAAACAGAATGTCCTTTGCCCACCCACAAAAGTTAAAGCATTTCTGTGACTGCAGTTCATTTCCAAAAGTTTCCACTCACGCAGGTTTTCTTATTAAAAAAGAAGAACATTATTGTTTTGTTTATACGACTGCCACTCAGATCTTTAATAGTGTCTTGTCTTGGGCCACTTGGAAGAAGTCTATAAACAAATTCATTCCTGTTTAGAACAGTCCTCCTACCTCACTCCATTGGTTTAATTATAAGCCATTTTGCCACACTGCAAACATACAGAGCGTAAGAAAGAAAAAACGCAGTTACGTTTTCAGCTTTCATAGTCCAATGTCATCTAGAGTTATTTACACCTGTTGTACTACAAAGCGGAGAAACAATTTGTTCATTTTCACTAGCAAAGCCACACCTTGAAGGCTGTTAAAATCATTTCTGGGAAAATCAACTTAGAGCAATCAAACACCAAAAAATTCCCTTTTGCACTAAAACATTCTGGTAACTCCCTTGGTTTAGACACAGACCAGCAACGTAGAGGTGAAAGCTTCTGTATTCTATTACCAATTCCCTGAGCCAGCCTGTCCCCTATGACAAACAAACTGATGAAATGAATAAGAAGAGGACATATGGAAGGATATTTGGGCACTGTTAGAAAAGAAGAGATGCTATTGTGTAATGAAGTTTTAACTGGTATTGTCTGGGATATTAAAATCTTAAATGTCTGCAAGAGTTGCAGGCAAAAAACAACAACAACCACCACCTAACAAACAAACAGAAAACCACTCCGCACATACAAGAGCATGAATTAAATGTAAGAAAAAAAGGCCTTATGGAAAATCAGGAGAAATGTCTTTACATTTAGAATAATTAATGTGTGGAATAGACTACTGAAAGAATCAGCAAATGCTGTAACTGTGGAAGAAAAAAATATTATAGGCTACATAATCACTAGGTAGAAGAGTAGCATGGCCTTCTTCCATCTTGGAAGGCTGTGTTACTAAAAGGGAGCAATGAAAGATCAGAGCATTTTTAATCAGCATGGAAGGAGAAAATCAGCCAAGAACAGCAAAATATGAATATTTTTAAATGGCTTTTAAAAATCTTAGGTCTTCTGGCCAAGCTGGGAGTCTGGGATGTCTGGTTACCTTGCCATAGGAGGAATTGACCCTTGGTGGTTGGGTCAGGAGAGGCTGATTCTAACAGTGCCTGAACTATATGAAAACAGTTAACATTGGGAAATCATAGGGTCTGCATCTTGGCATCTTGGTATTCACTTAGGAATGTCACCTGTTTGTGCTGAGTGACACTGTAACACCATGATACTGAATCACAGTTTATAACATTTTATCTTTCCCTCGGATTTTGCAGCAGTGTCTGAGGATATTTCATCCCCACCCTCACTTTGGGAGGCTGTGTCAGAAGATATATATCAAAATTCTTTAATTGATGAGTTTCCTTGGAATGGAGGAAGTAATACTTGCCACACCACAAAGAGTTTGTGCAAGCTATAAGCGCTAAAAAAAGAGGCAGAGAGCTAGGCCTCATTAAAAGAGTAGGCCATTAAAAGGCTTTTTCATGTGCCTCCTCGTGACCGAGCATTTGATAATGGCAGCCTTGCCTCAGTTTCTCTTTAGGCATTATTTCCAAAATGTGGCATATAATGCTTGGCCTCTCTTTATGGCTTCAGCCCTCTGGTTAAGTTGTTTAAGTCTCTCCCCTTTTAGGGTAGAAAGGGGTCTTACCCCAAGGTCCTAAGGGCCCAGTGATTGGCCTCACAGCTAGTCCTGGGGCCTGATGTCCCTCTCTGCCTACTCCACCAATGGAGAAGCAAAGGAAGTTAACACAGGAACAGAAATAAAGTCCAAAAGTCTTATATTAGGGCTTCCAGCCTGGATCTGGAGTTTTGGCAGTCCCTGCACTCTTCCCCGGAGGAATGAGCTCGACCTGCCCTCTGCTCTGGGTGCCAGCCCAGGTACCCTGCGTTAGGCAGTCAAGGATTGTTGGTTTAGGTCCTCTGCCTCCACCCCGGGCTGCTTTCCCTACCTATGGCGTTTGCAGGTGTCTTCCATATGGCACTGTTTCCTGGATCCCTCTGCCTGAAAGCTGATCTCTCTGGATGGCTTCCCCATCTGATGCTGTGGAGCTTACCTGTGGTGGATCCCAGCCTCTTTGGCAGCTACCATTCTCGGTCTGGCTTGCAGTTTTTTATCCCATTTGTGGCTAACCAGCCATTCAGCTCTAGCCCCATATGTTGCATATACCTGCGACTATCTCCAGTGGACTTTTGTGGTGGCTATGACATTACTAGTTAGGGCATCACACAGAATGCAGGAATTAGCCAGGTCACTCACATCTTCAGGGAACCTGAAAAATATACAAATCTAAATTTAAAGTGAATCATATGCCAGAACTCTCTCTCACCCTGGGGCCATTCAATATATAATTTCAATCAGATGCATTTTTCTTAATACTATTTGCAGATCACCTAAAAATACAAGTATAGTCCTTTTATTGTCCAGCTATTTCCTCTACTGAAATACAATTCTGATATTATTTTGGATGTTATTTTAAGATGGTCTTAATATTTTTATTTTTAATCTTATATTGCTTATTAAAGTTTGCTTGGCTATCATTTAAAGTTCTATTAAAACACATGTGGATTTTTCTTTCAACGAGAAATTTCCACTGGTTCTTTTCAAGACACAATCCTTCCTCTTCTTCCTTGTATAATGGTTCATGTTTTAATGTGAGGGGATCTCAGCGCTCCCTCAACAGCTTACTTTTGTTTGGTTGATTTTGAGTCCTTTAAATGATCTCTGTTTGAGTAAAGGGTTTGGGCATAGGAGAAAAGAAAATTATTCAGATTGATCCCTCTGTACACCTTCATGTTTATGGTCATTCTTTCTGAGCAGTATCTCAGACTAAATATATCTGATTGTCAAGTGAAATATTCTAATACAAGGTACCAGATGGGAAACTACCAGGATAGTCTAGGATTTTTAGAAGTCCATCTATTGTTCATGATTGCATTAAGTCTGTACCTTCAAGTGTAGTGAGTGGTAGAAATACTTTGCATTTCACACAAATCAACATAAAGACCAGTCAAGGAGGCAATGTTTGGATCCACGTTACATTTAGGCTATGATTCTGGGTGTCGGTCTGAGACTGAATCAGAACGAAGAATAATCTTTCATTTGGTTCTGTTATTTTGGTTCTGGTTTGGCTCCAAAACCAGAAGAGGTATAAATCTTGCAAGAAAAATCATGGACAAAAACTGTAGAAAATGGACTGTACAGACAGTCCTGCAGGTTTGAATCCAGGAATTGGATCCCTTCTCTCGAAATTTAAAAGGTGCTTAGATTTGACATTCTGGTTTTGGTCTATTTCTAATTCAAACCAAAAGGATAAATGATAATTTAATCTGAGAGTTTAAATGCTATTGCCTGAAGCAAAGTATAAATCTTCACACTGTTAAAAGTCAGAACAATTGTTTCTCTGCATGTGGCATGAATCCCTACTAGGTATTGTATAAACTGCATGGATAAAATGTGGAGAACACAGACCCTAGTTTTACCTTTGTGATCTAATTTTTTTAATGTAGATTTTACAATTCACAGTATCATTACATGTACCAGTGATGGGCAAATCTCTAAAGATTCTGACTGCAGTTTTACTTTGAGCACCTCTCCAAAGCTCATTAGAACAATCCAAAACTGCTGAGTCTATAGCAGTTAATTGGAAATCTCATGAGAATGGGCTTTCTCATGAGATTTCCAGCACTTTTTCAAGTCTAGATTTTTGCATGGTATTTCAGCACCTCAGCTTCCACTCCTGGCCAGAAAACCGAAGTGAAGAAAACTTAGCTGAACATTTCAGAACCTTAAAACTGTTCAGTTCAGTTTCAGTTCTGCAGATGACACACTATCAGCTGGGGGGAGAAAGAAAGGGCATGTTAATTTTTCCAAACCAGTTCACCTATCCATAATTTATACGATGAGCTATCTTGTGCATATTTTGGATAGACAGAATTTCCCCCTAATGTGATTTTCTAAAGTGACTTAATACACAAACTCACCAGATTCTGCCTTCTGTTGCTCCAGTAGTCCCCCCACTACCTTATACCTTGTGCAGTCATTTCCACCTATGAAAAGCAGTTGTAAAACATCTCCATTCTGATCTGGCAGCATTTCACACAAGTGCAAATGATTACACAAGGTGCACAGCAGTGAAGAATCAGACCCAATGAGGGGGCAAAACTGGGAGCAGAATTTGATCCTCTTTGCCCGAAAGGGTATGAATGAGTTAAAATTATGCATAGTTTCCTCAACATGAAAATATTCTTCTGGGGAGTCCTGCTTGATTTGGGAATAAACTGCAGGGAAGTTCCAACCTGCTTTCAACAAAGAGGGCTCACTCAATGTTTGGGTCCTTTTATTTAATGGAAACAAGGTTTCAAGTTTCCAGTTCACAAAGGGGGCTGGCAGAGACAATAAAAAATGACCAGTTATGTGGGGGATGAAAGTCAACCTTCTCACAGTCCTGCTACTTTCAGGACTTGGACCCAGCACATTCTAACCTCTTCCCTCTTCTTAAAAATTAAGGGCCAGAGCCACAGCTGCTGTAAATTAGGACAACTTGACTGCCACCAATTAAGCTATACCAGTTTATACCAGCTGAGGATCTGATCCTCAGTTGTTTTCAAGCATGGGGATTGCACAGAGTGTACTAATTTGCCTCTCAGATACAGAGCCTTGTGAACTAAGCAACTTATCCAATCTGTTTGATCACTTTAGAGTGTTATGCCTTTTTTGGACTCTATTTACGACATTAGTTAATAAGATTGATGTTAAGTGTCAGTAGACAATGTTATTTTAAATAACGAAAACAATAAAATCAAGGAGGGTTAAAAAAAACTTCTACCAACTTTGCCAGCATTGTAAAGTGAAAGAGAAGCAGTTAGAACTGCCAATAAATTCAGCTTGGATGAGGCAAGGTTCTGACTGGAAAATGTGGAATATTATTGTCCAACTGCATCATGACTTAATAAAAAATATGTATTTTACACAGTGGTTACTATATCACCCAGTTAAACTTGTAAAAATTATCTCCTTTTATCTCTCAGAGCTGTGGAACATCTGGCAACCAGCTTCCACTCTGCACTTTTTGTTGGCCACTAAAAGTTTAAGGTTTGAGGAAAATCCATTACACAACTTAAGCTTCGCCCCTAAAAAATGAATATTTTAAGAGATCCACTGAGATGTCTGATGATAATTCACTTATATATGGACATGCTCTTCATTTTATAGTTCAGGCCAGTTTTGCACATTTCTGCATCTGACGGGAAACCTGTTCTCCATGGCAGATGCGAGGAAAGATATCAATTCTAAAAGGAATACTTTTAAAAACATTTCAGTAGAAGGCTGTACAAAGCAATTCAACTGAATGTACAAGGCAGTATCGGAACAAGAGCTGATCAAAAATTTCCATCAAGACTGTCTTTTGGTGGAAACTTAGGTTTTCAGCTAAATATTTTTTTTCACAAGAAGCATCCACTTTCTGTGGTAATTTTTAATTTTTCATTAAAATACCAAATGTCCCAAAACCCAAAATATTTCAATTCAAATATGCCACTGCAGTGCAAGTTTTAATTCCGTTGCCTTTTGACCGAATTCTCCTCTCTAGAATGGGCTCCCCAGACAGACTTTATCGCCCATAGGATTTCCACGATTCACCCACTCCCCTCACCAAGAGAGGGGACCGTGGTGCATATGAAAGCTGTAATTCGACCAGAGAATGAGAAAGCAAGAGGCACCAAGAGCATTTCCAAATTGAACTAGTTTAGTTTTTGAATATGCTTCACTATAAAGTCAAACATTCTTATGGGGAAAAAAATCAGTTTTGAAGTACAGTATCTATGGTTATGGGCGTTTTACACTATATGATGTTCAACCAACATACTCATATCTCCCATAGTGTATTACAGACCATGGACCCAAAGGACAGTGAAACATTTTTGAAACTTTTCTGGTGAAAGCCTGGTGAGGGTTACAATAAAGTCTGATATGACTGAAAAATATCCCAGCTGATAACTACATAGATCTATAGAGGGAACTTGGGCAGGAGAGACCAAGTAGCGTCTAGGGTTCAAGATTGAAAGCCACTGAGCTATGTCACTTCTGCTAGACTGGACATCACAAAAATCAATGAGACGTTAATGGACGAACCTTGCAAAGTTCATTTCCAATAAGCACTGAAATTGTTACGTATTGTTATCTAGAGCTGAAATTGAGCTCTTATGGCTAATATACCATTCTGGCCACTGACTAAGCAGGCTTTCTTTAACCCTACACAGCTGTGCAGTGCAGTGCTGTGGAAGCCCAAGTCTTATGCTTGCCCATTAAGCATCCCCCCTGCAGTTGCCCAATAAGTGGGATCAATGGGGAGGAAGTTTTTCTGGTGGAGCCTCCTGAATAATGGATATGGCAAGAAAGGAGATCTGGGACAACAGGAAGGTAGGGAGCAGAAGAAGGAATTTTTGACGATGTTAACAATGAAAGATAGAGGTAGAATTCTCTCTGGATGGAGGAGGTGTAGCCAAAGGAAAGTTATAACTCTCCTTGTGACCACCAACAATGAGTAGGGAAGAAAAGTCCCAGATCCCTCTCTGGGTTCTTTTCGTGAAACCGAACGCTCCTCCAGCAATCCCCCATCCATCTGGATGAGAGGGGCAGAAGATTCCACAACATCTCTTTCCTTGGGCTTTCAGGGAGGAGTAGTAAAGAATTGCAGGTGTGGATTTAGTTGTCTAACTTTAGCCAGCTGGGTTTGCAAATTTGTTTTTGTCTTAAGCATGCAGCCTGTTTTAGCAGAAATGTACTGGATAAAAGTCTTTGCTTAGAAAAAATCAGTGCCTTCAAGGTTCATTCATTTTATTAATCCAAGATGGCTGGTGCTATCATTGTATCTGTGATCCACTGCCAGGGATGGGTGGAATGTCCAACCCCACCCAAGTCTCCTTCTAGTGATTATGTCTCCCTCTAGTGGCTCAAGCCTACAAAGAGGATAGAAGTTCTACTAGTGTAGTGACAGCTAAGGAATATTTCCTTTGACTTAATAAGTAGAGGTGTGGTGATTTTGAATCAGAAGTCTTATGTTCTATTTTTCAAAATTCATATGTGAAGAGGAAGATGACAGCCATGGTATCTGCACCTATGTAGAGTGGATTTGTTACAGTGGCTATCCTAAATAATTCCAGCAAGGATACCTGCTTCTGGAATTAAATATTGAATTTTAATACTCAAAAACAGAAAGGTAAGATATTACAGGGATCAGTGCTACAAAAATTTGAAAGATAGGTAGATTAGAAAGGGAGCGATATTACTATTAAATCACAGTTTCAGTAAGGAGAAAATAACATTTTATAAACCTGTCTCATGCTATTTTCTAATCTCTATTTTGTGATTATTCTTCTAAATAACCCAAAGGTATCCACACATAAGGAGAAAAAAATATCAGAGAATGGCAACAAAAAATACTGGAAAGCAACAATTAATGAACATCGAAATAAGGCTCTCATCTTACGAGCACTCTTACTAAGAAAACAGCAGTTCTCCTGAATAGTTCCATTCTACCACAATCCCTATATAGAGGGTATGTTAGTTGAGACCATTTAGAGCCATTCAGAGTGACCACTAGAAGGCATATAATAAGGAGGTAAGAGGGAAATAGATCCAGCTATAAATCCACGGACCATGGTTGGGGATCGGATAAGACGGACAGCTAGTGCCAAGGCTAGTGAGAAGATGTGCATCTGTGCACTTAGGAACACTCTACCCCACACTCCTGTTGAGGAGTTTTCTAGGTAATACTCCTCCAGGAGAGCTTCTGGCTACATAGTTCCTGGGTCACTCTGCTAGGAAGGGTGCTGGGAGAACAGAGCTTCTACACAGGTGGCCCTGTTCCTCTGATAGACCCCAGAGATGTGTTGGTTCTGAGTCTGGAACTCCTCATGGTTCCAAAGGGAGGGGACACAATCCCCAATTCCTCTTAATCAAATGATTTGGGAAAACTCAATGAGGGAACCAGGCAGTTTTCCTTTGCCTGGCCCCTTCCTGTGGAAGGGATTGATTGCACACACACACAATTACAAAGTCCAAACCCCAGAAACAAAGGAATCCTGCTCCCATTGCCCACAGTGGGAATTATTTTATTAACTTCTGTAGAAGCAGAAGCAGACTCCTAAAAACAGAACCGTCCCTCCCAACCCGCAGAAGGGTGGAGAAGTCAGGCTTGGGGGCATTTTGGACTGAGTTAGGACTTCAAGATTGGGTCCTAAGGGAGCAGATAAAATAAAATATTGCTTTACACTGATAACATTCTACTGCACATTTCAGTCCCTGAACGCTCCAGAACAAAAAATTTTAATTTGAGAGGGAGGAAGGCGGCCATGTTATGGTTTTGCAGAACTACATCAGTCAGGTTGTGATTTACAAAACCCAAATCAGGGTTGATTTAGATCCAGATTCCATTTTTATCCAAACCACCAAAGTCCAGGGAGGATGGAAGGTTCAGATAAACGGTCTCGGGTTTAGTCCCATCAAACTGGAGTGGTTTGGGTTTGAATTTTTCAAAACCTCATTACTCAGGTTTTGGTTTTGCAAAAACTAAAACAAGTCTAGATTGGTTTGGCTCCTGTTCCATTTCATCTGAATCACTACATCTGGGGGGAATGCAAGAGGTCCAATAAAGGCTTCCGTTCTGTCCCATATCTAACTGTAACAAAGTAATACTGTATTCTTCCAGAAAACAAAAACTGTCCAAGACATTAAACTATTTCATTCATTTAGGGCTCAGTCCTGCAAGATGCTGAGCAATTTTGTGAAGTACTGTGCACCTACAACTGCCATCATCTTCACTGGGAGCTGAGGGTATTCAGCACCTTGCAGGACTGAGCCCTTAGACAACTTAGAAATAATGGGGCAGATCCTCAGCTGGTGTAAACTATCATAGTTCCATTGACTCCATTGCCATCAATGCAGTTGCACTGGCTCACACCATCAGTGAATGTAGCCCACTAGGTAATCTAATTGGAACCTAAAAGGGTTCCACATTTAGGAATTCAGATAACACCTGAAATTAAAGACCTATGTAAAAAGCCCATGGAAAACTGCACAGAGCCCCCTCCCTCCCCTCAATTGAAAGCTAACCTAAAACAATATGTTAAGGGACATCTGAAAACTATGAAAATGAGCATCTATTAGTAACCTATGGCACAAGCTTCCTTCAGAAAAATAGTAGTAAAATGTTTCCTCCACTGGGTTTACACCAAATATTGAAATCAAGTTGCCCATCCCCACAATTTAAACAATACCAACACAAAGCAACTAAATCAAATTTTGATATTCTTTCATCTTTTTATTCCACTCACTGTATGTATAGTTTTTCCTCAGTGGTTCCACCATGCACCAATATTTGGGGCTTGGTTCATATTTTCATTTTACAATATTGTTCCTTTTAGATACAGTTCAGTAATTTCATAAACCAATTTATAGTTCCTACTTACAGACTTAAGCATGATCCCTTCCCTTCCACCCTTTTTAATGCACAGTTTGTAGCAAATGGAAGAACATGCACAAATATATACAGTGCTGTTATAATTGAAGGACTGTCACTGAAGTTAATAGCAAAACTCCCACCGACTTCAATGGGAGCATGATGAGGCCCATACCATTCAATTTAAACCATAGTTTACATTTTCTCTGAAGATGGATTAAATAGAACGAAACCCAATCCAAAACTCACTGACGTTTTTTCAATGAACTTTGGATTAGGCCCACGGTCAGCACACTCATGTTTGTAAAGCACTTTAGAATCCTTTCGTGAAATGCAATAAAGAAAGGGAAAGTCATTTTGATTTATTAGAATTATGAGACTTGAAGATTCTACACAGCCCCACACTGACTGCATCTCCACTCTCATTTCCTTCTAGAGTTTCTCTCACACCCTGGATACTACTTATTCCTCTCTCCTGAATGTTCTCTGTCCCTTTCTTGCAAATCCATGCTTCTTTTCATGCTGCAAACTAGTGATAGCAAGTGTTCAAAATAAGTGGTGGGGTTATGGCTGCCAGAGATATCTACCCTCAACAGCTTCTTACTCTTCCTTCAGAAGGCAACCAGATTTCCAATGTGAAAAATAGACACACCTGTTTGCAGGAAGGATGGGGGAGTTATGGAGGAGCGTTTTCTCACTCTTGGGTATTATTAATTATTATTCACTTTCTATACTCTCTTCTCCTTCTTCTGGGTTTTACACTCTACGTTGCCTACACTCTCTTTTCCTGTTTCTCTTCCTTGTCTTCTCATTTTTCATTTCCTCATTTTTTCCTTTTCTCTTTCTCCTCCAGCTTCAGTCTAGTCCCCGTTTTCCACTTAGCTCTCAACCTCCTATCTGGCCTCTCTCAATCTCTCCCATCACTTCTCATCTGAAGCTTCTCTTTCTCTCTCCCTCCACACAGCTACATTCACCGAATCACAAACTCACCCAGCCACGTTCACTCAGACTCACATCCATTCATCCTTACACATTCACACTATAGCAATGGAAAATAAATCTGGGAAGCTTCTTGTGAAGTTTCAACAAAGAATTTGCACACGTGCTGCCCCAATCTATCCATTTAGGTTTCCATACTGTACTCACCACCATGGTGTCCCAGTGTGTTTGCCTCCGGTGTTTTGCATATAAACCTGAGCTGACCATATTTTTAAAAATTGGCATGCAACAGATGAGATTTTCCATCTTCTACAGGCACATAGAAGTGCCAACAGATGTGTGTTGTAAGTAGACAAATAAAACAAATCTAGAAACTTCCCTGAGTGCTAAACAATTTTTAAAAGCAGTTGTGTAGCTACAGACCTATGCACTGAGAGTACACTTGAAATGTACTAATACTATGAATGTGCTAAGCCTAACCTATACACTTGAAATGCATTAACCCCATATATTTTAACCTAAGCATACTCTACTCATACAACCAACACCTTTTCATAAGGATGGTAGTACAGACTCTTAAAATTCCTACTACTCTTTCCTTGGGATACACATGAAATCTTATAACGCATTTCTGAACAACAATCTTGCCTGTTATTGTTAAATCCTGCGTAGTTATCTCCTCTGTGGAATGAGGTCCATGGGGGAAGAGGATTAATTCATTAGAGCTGTTTTGGGTGTAATGTGACCAGGTCCTGCTGTTACAATGATTCTCTTGTCAAGAAAATATTGAACTGATTCCCTGGTGGTGTGTGGTTGCCTGTTGTCTTCAGGCACTGGATTTTATTACCGTCGTGCCAAATGGAGATTAAGATCAAATTTTAAGGCTTTAAAGTTTCAAACACTTTGCAAAAATGTGTCTCAGTGCGAGGAGTCTGCCTTAGAAGAGATAAATAAAAACAATGTGATAACAGTCAACCGCACTTCATGTTGTGAGAATTAGATAAACTCTTAGGAGATACTACAAAATCTCCAACAGCACAGATAAGGGCTTGAAACTTTTTAGTAATGAGCATAGAAAGGACATAATAATGGGCTTTCCCCTTAGCCAAGGAGAACAGGCATTCTGACAAACACCAGGCATTGCATGGGTATGGGAAAGGGGAAGTGGGACAAGGTGGAAGACCATAGTTTTGAAAGAGAAACCTGAGATACCTTTCTTAGTGTATGTCTACACTGCAATGTAAGCCTGGGCTCAGACTCAGCCTTGGGCCCAAACCCTTTTTGCATCTACACATAAATCTCTCAGACTCAGGCTTGGACCTAGGGTCCTAAGACCCTGCGGAGCTGGAAGGTTTGAGTCTGAGTCAAGCCAAGACCCAGGATTTGAGCCCTATTGCTTTGCAGTGTAGATGCAGCCCTCCCAACTTAGGTCCTGTGAGTCTGCCAAAAGTATCCCACGATTCCATGGGCCAACTTCCTTTGTCCTTTCTATCCCAACAATCTCCAATTGATTCCAGGGAAATGGAAGCAGCCCCCCCTTGGTGTAATGCAGCAGCTCGGAGAGTCAGTTTGTAACTCTTCCATTGAAATGACTTCAGTGCAGTGTGTAACCACTCTGCAATCTGTGGGAGAAAGTTCCTCTCTGTTGTCATGCATGTCCAGGGGTCAGCGCCACTATATTGTGCAACGGACACTTGACAAAATTACCAGACTTAGTGACGGACATTGGCTGGAGGCGGGAGGGAGCTCCAGGCTGAGGCAGGGGGTTGGGGTGTGAGAGGCTGTATGGGCTCTGGGATAGGGGTGCGGGTTCTGGGGTAGGACCAGAAATAAGAGGATCAGAGTGTGGGAGGGGGCTCCGGGCTGGAGCGGGGGGTGAGGGCTCCGGCTGGGAGTGTGGGCTCTGGGGTGGGGCTGGGGATGAGGGGTCTGGGGTGCAGGAGGGTGCTCTAGACTGGGACTGAGGGGTTCAGAGGGTGGGAGGGGGATCAGGGCTGGGGCCAAGGTTTGGGAGAGAGTCAGGGGTGCAGGCTCCGGGCATCACTTACCTCAAGCAGCTCCCGTAAGCATGTCTTCTCTCCGGCTCCTATGCGGAGGCACGGCCAGGCAGCTCTGTGCACTGCCCCGCCCACAGGCACCACGCCCACAGCTCCCATTGGCCGCAGTTCCCAGCCAATGGGCTAGGAGCCACAGAGTCAGCACCTGGGGAGGGGGGATGGAGGCAGGGTGCAGAGCCACCTGGCTGCACCTCCACCAGCAACAGCAGGGATGGGGAGCTGCTTTTGGGGAGCCACCCGAGGTGAGCGCCCCCACAGACCTCAAAATTTTTACCAGAGACACTTTGTGTCCATGTACGGACACGTTGCCGACCCCGTGCATGCGTGCAGCACTCAGTGCAGTTACTCAGACTGGGAACTAGAAGGACAGTCTAAGCTTTGGTGCATTTTCTAAATGTTCATAGGTGCATGAAATCTGTACCTGTGGCTTACTCAGTGAGCAGACATTTAAAAAATAATAAAAAATATCTGCCAACTGCACAGTTTATGGTGCGGAATATGATATCAACTGGTCCTTTGCCTCCTTGGTGACATCTGAGATGCTGGAAGCTGAGTGTGAGGTAAGCCCTCAGAAAGAGCTGGAATGACTGATCCTTCAGTTTGTTGGAACAGCCAATCCATGAGCAAGGATGAGGTCACATGACCCCTAGGGACAGCTATTTAATCCCACAGGAAGGTCAGCAAGGCAGTCTGTGCAATGTCACTATTCGGCTGGGAACTTGCCCTCTGCCTGAGTCCCCCAGGCATCCAGCCTGCTCTCACCACGTACACCAAGATCCACCTGTACCTGTCTGGGCCAGCTCTTCCCCTGTCTTGATGAATCACCCAGCAACCCCGAGAGTGAGATGGGGCAGGAACAAGTTGACAAATGGTTTGCATCAGTCCAATGGTTTGCATCAGTCTGGCATTGGGGAACTGTGGCAAACTTATCTTCTCTGTATCAATATATGGCATCTGCAGGCAGAACAACTGGGTCACATGTGGTGGGTGGTTAACTCCTCTGAACTGCACCAGGAGAACTTATAGGGCCCAGAAGCTAAAACATTAGTGGCTTAGCGAGACCTTAATTGGAGAGCTGCCAAGTTCCAACCAGAGGTTGGGGGGAAAGTTTGTGTGGTGCTGAGATGGGACTGTGCAGAACTACAGGAGATTTGGATTTTGCTTCTCCTACTCTGATTTCTCCTTTTATCCTCTTGCCCTTTCCAAAGCATGCTCACCACCAATTGCTCCTCTTCTCCCTCTAATTCTGCTGCCCAGGTTGGACTGCTGACTACTGGCTCAGTCCTCTCCCTTTGTCAATACGATCAGGGAAAACTGGCTAAAACAGGGAGCCTATCATCAAACAGTGATCACATGCTAAACAGAACAAAGAGCATTCCAATGGTTAGGGTGCTAGCATAGGCTTGAGAGAGATGGGTTCAAGTCCCTGCTCTGCCACAGACTTCCTTTGTGACCTTGAGCAAGTCACTTAGCCTCTCTGTGGTGCAGGTCCCCATATGTAGAACGGGGATAATAGCACTGCCCTAACTTGCAGAGGTGGTATGAGGATAAATCCCCTACAGATTGTGAAGCACTGTGAGATCTACAAATTAAAAGCAGTAAATAAGAGATAGGTATTATTATTAAGGCTTAGCACCCCATTTTAGCCATGTGCCTGAGAAAGAAGCCATGGACTAGTATGCCAGCATATAATGGACTAAGCAGGTAATGGTAAGCAGGAGGAGTTTTCAGAGTGGAGAGACGCTAGTGGAGACTGGCTGGGGAACAAGTGAAAAGACTAAAATGTAGTACACTCTTGCTTCATCCAGAATTTTGGCAGGTCTGACTGTTTTTGGCTCATAGGACTGTACATAACTAATAGTTATGTGGGGGAATAGAAGAAGGGAAATATTGTATATTTTACATAAATTTTGACCAACCATAATCAAATTGATTTAGAATAACCAGCCAATAGCTGAGTGGTAATGAAATGATACAGAATATGTTCTGTGGAAATTTCCAGACATCACCAAAACTCTGATATTGAGTTCTGTAAAACGCTGCCCTTTCAAAGGGGAATGAGGCAATCTGAGAAACAACCTCCAGCCAGCCAGACAATTGAATGTAGTTGATGAAATGAGTGGGGGGAAGAGGGGAAGTGAAAGTGAGTATGTAGCATAGCACCACTCCATTCAAGGGAAGGAGTATGAACAAAGATGGAGGCTAGAGCACCGAGAAAGATCTGGTGGAGGAATAAAGATTACAATCTGGGGAAGAGCTTGAGTCTTGTACAGAGAGGGCTCCAGCCTTTTCATAGAGACAGAGGTGTGGAGGATTAATGCAAAGAGAGGAGCTAGAGTAGAGAGGGGGTTTAAGGCCTATAGGACGGAGGTATGTCCTCACACAGGGACATTTGAGAAAGGAGAGAAAGAGAAAGATAAGGCCACTGAAACAAAGGAAGAGAGGAAGTGGTGATGAGAGGAAACAGAAGGACAGAGGGCCACCTTTGCCCTAGAGAACCAATTATCAGCCACCTTGGAGATGGAGAGGCCATGCAAATAGACTACATTAATGGCTGGGTATGAATCAGAGATATTTTAATTGGAAATGTTGACACTATAATTCAGGAAAATTCCTAAGACCCTTCCACATAATTTACAGGATGTAAAAGAAATGGCTGCAAGGCCAAGGTTTCAGGATAGTATCCATGCTCAAAGCCATCAGTAGAAATGCATGCTTCTAGGGAGTGTTCCAGTCTGCAGCTTATCATTTAAAAACTCCTTATCACACTGAGTGCTGGGCAGCTTTGTCAGCATAGGAGTATTTCCTGACTGGGACTGTTAACAAATGTGATCCATTGTCAGTGCATTATGCTAAGTAAAATTCAAATATACAATGGAGGCGGAATAGAGATTCTATAATTAAAGTGGCATTGGGAGATCCATTGTAACCCTGGCTTTGACCTCTTTCACACGCTAACTTTTGAGCCAAATAAATGATTTGTTTGGATAGTTCCATGTGTAATGCAACTTAAGAGAAGAAATTTTTCAGAAAATTTCACAGCTCAAAATTACAGTTTTCATATGCTAGTTAAAAATTAGCACTTCTAAACATTTAGTTGCACTACCACATGAATTTTCCCCCTCTGTTAATGATACCCACATCAGTGCTGGAACTTGCAGAGCCCTGCTGCAGCTATGTGCGGTCCCCTTCTAATTTAGCTGTATTTCTGGTATCTCTACACTGCAGTTAGGACCTCCGTACCTGACGCATGGCAGCTGACTCAGGCTCACGGGGCTCAGGGTGCGGGGCTGTTTAACTGCATTGTAGACGTTCCGGCTCAGACTGGAGCCAGGGCTCTAGGACCCTGGGGGGTGGGAGGGTCCCAGAGCTCAGGATGCAGCTCAAGTCCAGAAGGTTACACTACAATTGAACAGCCCCCACAGTCTCTCAGCCCGAGAGCCTGACTCAATGCGCATGGGCCAGCTGCAGATTTTTTATTACAATGTAGACATACCCTTAAGCTCCTTCCCCACAGTCTCCTTTCCTCTTCCTACCACTGCTCTCCCCTGTCCTGATCACGTCTTTTAAATATTTTCAAGTGCAATATTTAAAATTATACATGCTGATTTTTTCCTAAAAAAGAAAAAAAAACCAGGCTCAGATTCTGCAAATTTGCATCCCCACTGAGCCAGCAGGGTTCCACACATGCAACAATCTGCAAGAAGGCAGCCTCAATTTATAAGCATGTTAAAAATAGATGGGGCTAAAGAGAACCAGGGCATAGGTGTGGGCTGGGGGTCAGCCCTGTCTGCTTTGCACTCTTTTGCTATGATACCTACACACAAAAACTGACAACATGCAGGCAATTGGTGTGCTGAGAGCACTACGGATCATGCTGTGGTCAGTATTGTCTCATTGTTTTCTTGTGCACCCCCATCAGTCTTTGCCCTGGTCTACACTAAGAATTTAGTTCGAATTTAGCAGTGTTAGATCGAATTAGCCCTGCACCCGTCCGAACGACAAATCCATTTTTGTCGACTTAAAGGGCTCTTAAAATCAATTTCTGTACTCCTCCCCGACGAGGGGATTAGCACTGAAATCAACATCGCCAGGTTGAATTTGGGGTAGTGTGGATGCAATTTGTTGGTACTGGCCTCGGGGAGCTATCCCAGAGTGCTCCATTGTGACCGCTCTGGACAGCACTTTCAACTCAGATGCAGTAGCCAGGTACACAGGAAAAGCCCCGGGAATTTTTGAATTTCATTTCCTGTTTGGCCAGCATGGCGAGCTCATCAGCACAGGTGACCATGCAGTCCCAGAATCACAAAAGAGCTCTAGCATGGACCAAACGGGAGGTACTGGATCTGATTGATGTATGGGGAGATGAATCTGTGCTATCAGAACTCCATTCCAAAAGATGAAATGCCAAAATATTTGAAAAAATCTCCAAGGGCATGATGGACAGAGGCTATAACAGGGACCCTCAGCAGTGCCGCATGAAAATTAAGGAGTTCAGGCAAGCCTACCAAAAAACCAAAGGGGCAAACCGCCGCTCCAGGACAGAGCCCCAGACATGCCACTTCTATGATGAGCTGCATGCAATTCGAGGGGGTGCCCCTACCACCACCCCACCCATCCATGGACACCTACAAACGGGCAGTCTCACGCAACAGAGATGAGGATTTTGGGGACGAGGGAGATGAGGAGGAGGAAGAGGTTGAGAATAGCACACAGCAGGCAAGTGGCAAACCCCTTCTCCCCAACAGCCAGGAACTGTTTATCACCCTGGAGCCAATACCCTCCCAACCCTCCCAAGGAAGGCTCCTGGACCATGAAGCCAGAGAAGGCACCTCTGGTGAGTGTACCTTTGTAAATATAATACATGGTTTAAAAGCAAGCGTGTTTAATGATTAATTTGCCCTGAAGATTTGGAATGCATTCATGGCCAGTACAGCTACTGGAAAAGTCTGTTAACGTGTCTGGGGATTGAGCGAAAATCCTCCAGGGACATTATTAAGGGGACATTCAGAGGTGGCCATTTCTGCTGGGCTGTTTTCTTGCGGCTGAAAAGAAATCATCCCCACTTTTAGCCACATGGTATGGGTGGCGGGGGGGGGCCTTCATGCTGAGCTGTTTGGGTTTGGCTGGCAGGGATCTTCCCTGATACTAGTCACATGGTGAGAGGAGGGGTGAAGCGATCATCCCAGAGTATTGGCAGGGGGGAGGTTTAGTTGGGTTTGTGCTGCACGTTAACCCAAAAACTGCAGCCTCTCCTTTTAAATGGCCAACCCAACAGGTGCTTGGTATAGGAAAGAGGGCGCTGGTGTTTGAAACCATTCTCACATGTAATGAAGATTGAAGAAGCCGAAAGACTGTGGCTTACCATGGCTGCCTGCAAGCCGAATTCTGTTGCCTGGCCCTGCGTGTGTGATCTCTCACACCAAACCGGCAGGCCCTCAATATAAGAGGCAAAACGCAACCTTGTACCGAAAGCACATGTGCTATGTAATGTTAACAACTTGGTTCGCCATGAAAGAGTCTACTCATTGTTCTCTAAAATGTGTCTCTTTAAATACTACTCTCCCTTTTTTTCCTCCTGCAGCTGCAAATGTTTCAATGCTTCCCCTATCATCCCCAGAGGCTAGCACAGATAAGAAGGCAAAAAAAACGCACTCGTGATGAAATGTTCTCTGAGCTCATGCAGTCCTCCCGCGCTGAAAGAGCTCAGCAGAATGCCTGGAGGCAAACAATGGCAGAGTCCAGGAAAACAGAAAATGAACATGAGGACAGGAGGGACGAGCAAGATGAGAGGTTGCGGGAGCAAGAGGAGAGGTGGTGGCAGAGTGATGAGAGGAGGCAGGATGCAATGCTGAGGCTACTGGGGGATCAAACTGATATGCTCCGGCGTGTGGTGGAGCTGCAGGAAAGGCAGCAGGAGCACTGACCACCGTTGCAGCCCCTGGGTAACAGCCCACCCTTCTCCCCAAGTTCCATAGTCTCCTCACCCAGACACCCAAGAACGCGGGGTGGAGGGTCTCTGGGCACCCAACCTCTCCACCCCAGAGGACTGCCCAAGCAACAGAAGGCTGGCATTCAATAAGTTTTGAAGTGCAGTATGGCCTTGTCCTTCCCTCCTCCCCTCATCCACCACCCCACCCGATGCTTCCCTCCTCTCCCACCCCTCCTGGGCTACCTTGGCAGTTATCCCCATATTTGTGTGATGAATTAATAAAGAATGCATGATTTTGAAACAACAATGACTTTATTGCCTCTGCAAGTGGTTATCAAAGGGGGGAGGGCAGTTGGCTTACAGGGAAGTAGAGTGAACCAAGGGGGCGGGTTTTCATCAAGGAGAAACAAACAGAACTGTCACACCATAGCCTGGCCAGTCATGAAACTGGTTTTCAAAGCTTCCCTGATGCGCAGCTGTGCTCTTCTAATCGCCCTGGTGTCTGGCTGCACATAATCAACGGCCAGGCGATTTGCCTCAACCTCCCACCCCGCCATAAATGTCTCCTCCTTACTCTCACAGATATTGTGGAGCACAGAGCAAGCAGCAATAACAATGGGAGTATTGGTTTTGCTCAGGTCTAACCAAATCAGTAAACTGCGACAACACACTTTTAAATGTCCAAATGCACATTCTACCACTGTTCTGCACTTGCTCAGCCTATAGATGAACAGCTCCTGACTACTTTCCAGGGTGCCTGTGTCTGGCTTCATGAGCCATGGCATTAAGGGGTAGGCTGGGTCCCCAAGGGTAACTATAGGCATTTCAACATCCCCAACAGTTATTTTCTGGTTTGGGAAGTAAGTCCCATCCTGCAGCTGTTCAAACAGACTAAAGTTCTTGAAAATGTGAGCGTCATGTACCTTTCCCGGCCATCCCACTTTGATGTCGGTGAAATGTCCCTTGTGATCCACCAGTGCTTGCAGCACCATTGAAAAGTAACCCTTGCGGTTTACGTACTCGCTCCCAAGGTGGTCCGGTCCCAAGATAGGGATTTGTGTTCCATCTATCACCCCACCACAGTTAGGGAATCCCATTGCAGCAAAGCCATCCACTATGACCCCACATTTCCCAGAGTCACTACCCTTGATAACAGCAGCTCAGTGATTGTGTTGCTACTTGGATCACAGCAGCCCCCACAGTAGATTTGCCCACTCCAAATTGATTCCCAACTGACCAGAAGCTGTCTGCCATTGCAAGCTTCCAGAGGGCTATCACCACTCGCTTGTGAACTGTGAGGGCTGCTCTCATCTTGGTATGAAAGTGCCCTTACACATGCAGAAGTTTCACAACCACTGGGAATCATCCCATACCTGCAACACTATGCGGTCCCACCCATCTGTGCTTGTTTCCTGGGCCCGGAATCGGCGTTCCACAGCATGAGCCTGCTCCATTGCCACCAGGATGTCCAAATCGCCGGGGCCCGTACTTTGAGAGAAGTCTGTGTCCATGTCCTCATCACTCTCGTCACCACGCTGCTGTTGCCTCCTCACCTGCTTTTGCAGGTTCTGGTTCTGCACATGCTGCAGGATAATGCTCGAGGTGTTTACAATGTTCATAACTGCCGCGGTGATCTGAGCGGGCTCCATGCTTCCCGTGGCATCTGCAGGACAGCAGAGTTGCAGCGGAAGTGGTGGATGACGAGGGTTAGCAGTCCTACTGCACCATCTGCTGAAAGCAGTATGGCGTCCGCACGGAAAAAAGGCGTGAAATGATTGTCTGCCGTTGTTTTCATGGAGGGAGGGGCGACTGATGACATGTACCCAAAACCACCCACGACAATGTTTTTGCCTCATTAGGCATTGGGAGCTTAACCCAGAATTCCAATGGGCAGTGGAGACTGCGGGAACTGTGGGCTAGCTTCCCACAGTGCACCACTCCATAAGTTGATGCTAGCCATGGTAGAGAGGATGCACTCCACCAACTTAATGCTTAGTATGGACATACGCAATTGACTGTATAAAATTGATTTCTAAAAATCTACTTCTATAATATCGACCTAATTTTGTAGTGTAGACATACCCTATATATCAATCTGTTGTCTCTTGTCTTATACTTCAGCTGTAAATTCTCTAGGGCAGGGAATGTAATTTCATTTTGTGTTTATACAGCGCCTAGCACAATGGGCCCCTCGGCTATTACTGGTGCTCACAGATGATACAGTAATACAAATAATTAATAATAATATTTCTTGGTTCCTTGCCTCCTCTCTCACCCCAGACTCTCTTTATGCCCTGGGTCTCTTCATTTGTTTTTACCTTACCTGAGTTTCTCCGGTGCTGCTGACACATCACTGATTCCCATTCCTTCACTGATTACGGTCACTTGTTAGTTGTGGTACTTCTTCGCAGGTGATGCCAGCTCATTCAATAACCCTTGTTGCTGTCTTCTGCCAGTTCTTCCTTGGCCTTCCTCGCTGTCTCTTCTCCCCCTGGGGTGCTCAAATCAGTGCTTGCTTAGCTTTTCATTCACTTTTCATTTTATTCATTTTTTATTAATTCCAAACTTAACATTTAACCTTGTTCACATTGATCACTTTTAAAAGTTAACTCTACACATGTAACAAAGCTGTGGCTACTAAGTAGAGGAGGTGTTTTAGGGAGGGGTTGGGAAAAGGCGTGTTGAAGTTCTAACTCTTTGAAAATAGGAGGGAAAGCCTGACAGACCTATAATTATGTGCTCTGCAGTAGTGGCTCCATAATCCTGGGGAGGGGGAGGGGTGGCTTTCTTTATATACCCTTATTTGTAAAGGTTTATACCATTGGCAAGGACATTTCCTCTGGGTTTAGAAACTTGGCATCAGCGATTACGGTCCAGAAAGGAGATTTCATCGCTCACTTTGAAAACCCAATATGCAGGGGAAGGAGGCATGTGCCATGCTCTTTTTTACTCCTATGCATCCAAATTGGCTGTTTTGTAAAATGTAAAATGCTTTAATGGAGCCTGATTGCTTTAGATCAAAATAGTTACTTGGTTTTTAAAAAGAAGTTATTGTCCCACTGTGCAAAAAGTTTTATATTGCCAACAAAGTTTTGTGGTGTTTCTAGCATATGACATGAGTGCACGTTCTTGGCAGTTCACTTTACATTTAGTCCAAGAGAATCAGTGTGTTTTAGAAGAGGCAACATGGAATTAAGAACTCGTGAGATCTAAGATGGCTCTGCCCATTGACTCACTGTGTGGCCTTGACAAGTCACTTAGACTAACACTTTTATAAGCGGTCACTAGTTTGGGGTGCTCAATTTGTGGATGCCCAATTTCAGATGTCTTGGACCTGGTCACCCATGCTCCAGCTGAACTGAATAGGAGCTGCCAATACAGTAGAACTCAAAGTTACGAACGCCAGAGTTACAAACTGACCAGTCAACCACACATCTCATTTGGAACTGGAAGGATGCAATCAGTCAGCAGCAGAGACCAGAAAAAAAAATACAGTACAATACTGTGTGAAACATATAAACAACTAAATAGTAAAGAGAAAGCAGCATTTTTCTTCTGCACAGTAAAGTGTCAAAGCTGCAGTAAATCAGCGTTCAGTTGTAAACTTCTGAAACATTTTGTTCAAAGATACAAACGTTTCAGAGTTAAAACCTCCATTCCCAAGGTGTTCCTAGCTCTGAGGTTCTACTATACTCAGCACCTCTGAAAATCTAACACCTGGGTATTTCAAAGTGGGCATGCAATAATTGAGGCACCCCAAAGGGACATGAATGAAAATCTGGGATTTGTCTAGTTCAGTTTTTAAACTGGGAATAGTATTTACCTCCTTCACTGGGGTGTTGTGAAGATTAATTTGTTCATATCTGTAGAGTGCTCTGAAGATTGAGACCCTGATTCAGCAAGATATTTAAACAAGTATATAGTCCCATTAACTTCAATACAAGCTTAAAGTCAGGCACATGCTTAAGTAGTCTATTGAAGTGAGACATATATGTGCCATATACTATATAAGCACAAAGTTTACTTTTGAAAGAAATTCACCCAACATATATTATATTCTTTTAAAAACCACGTTTTCAAAGGTGTCTTAGGAAGGCTTTCATTTGTGTGCACACAGCTTAGCTTGCACAAATCACATGTATATGTCGGTTTTGTGCATAAATGAGTGACAGATAGATAGATAGATAGATAGATAGATAGATAGATAGATAGATAGATAGATAGAGCACTTTGACCCCCTCATGGCCTCTTGGAGGGCATCCCACTTAGGTTGCAGGCCACCAGCTGTCACCCTTTTCAGGGCAGAATCCTGTGATTAACTCCCTCCAGACCAGGGCCTTAGGCTGCAAACTCCTGCAATTCACTGTGACCCCATCAGCAGGTCAGACTTCAGTTCAACACCCATAGTTCTGTTCTCTCAGGAAGAATGTGTCAGGAATCAGGATCCTGCAGCATAGCTAGTCTCCAGGCATTCTTATCAGTACAGCAGACCTGCAGCAGGCTGCCTGATTAGCAACACAACCTGATTGGCTGCAGGGGCCAGCAGGCTGGCTTTTAAGCCAACAGCTGCAACAACTTGCTGGTTTCTCAGTGCTCATGTCCACCACTGTGCCTGCTCCTGCATTACCTGCTTTCTGCTGCTACAGCCTTTCCTCTGTCCTGCCCTTGCCTAGAACCTCTCTTTGTCTGATACTCTGCTCGCACCAGTTCCTTCCCTCCAGTTTGATCCTTGCCTCAGTCTCCTGACAATGGACTCCAGCTCAACCCTTGACTCCGGTACCCAGTTTTGGCCTGCAAGTTGGATCCTTGACTTTGACTCCTGACAACTGACTAAAGTGGTGACCCCGGGCACTAGACCAGATCACCCTCATCCTGATCAGCTGACAAAATGACAGGGTTTAACTAGTGACCATCTCTCATAAAGCAAAGTACTGTTTATTCAGAACAAAAACATTCCAGAGAAACGTATCTTAAAATAGACAGTTTATGTGTCTGCCTAACTTACCAGGTGGTCACCAATCTTCCACATGGTGACTCTGGCAGATTTAAAGTACTTCCGGTCCTTTTCAGGGTCAGCTTTCTGAGTCACAGTCTCAGGCCTGTCAGTTTTCAAATGGAAAATGTATAAAACAGCTTCCGACCTGGGGAGGGGGAAGACAGTTTCAAGTCCTTTGTCTCCTAAGGCTTCTGAACCAGGTCAAACCAGCCTGCATGCATTTGCCCAGGGGGATGAAACTTCAAAGGACTTGTTACATGCATTGGTTCACCACTGGGGATTTGCATTCATTATCCCTGTCACAGATCTGGTTGGGCTGCCCCTGCTGACAGCTCACCAGACTGATGTGAGGGGACCCAGCTCTAGGCACATTGTTGGAGAGCTGATCCTCTAGCTAGTATCCCATTCTGAGAGCTTAGACCATATGGTTCCCTGCCTAGCCCCAGAATCAGAGTTTACTCCTCAGACTCCTTTGTAGCTTAAACAGACCCTCTCCCAGAAAACCACCGAAGGTCTGAGCCTTCTGGTTTATCTCTTCAAGAGGCCATGTGGGAGATGTAGCATATACCAATACCTTGCACAGAAGTCTAACACATTATTGCTCTTTACTTGATCACACAAGAAATACAAAGATCCATACAAAGATAATAAATTGTACACGCATTTCCCTGCCTCAGTTTCCTCACCACTCCAGGACATTCTTAGGACTGGGGTCAGAGTCCTCTGTGGGATCCAGGATCTTTCCCCTGCAGCTGTCTGACTTCTGAAACATAGAGCTCTCCCCCTATATCAGAGGAAACAAGCTGACCTTAACCAGTCCATCCCTTCCGTTCCCTTCCTCTCTCTTGCCCAAAACTTCTGATGTGTCTCTCTGTAAGTCCTTTTATAACCTTTTGCTTTGGTCAATTGTCTCTTTTTCCTGTTTTAGTAACTTACCACTGCTCTCCACTTCCTCCTATCTTCTTCCACCTCAAGCAAACCAATGGTAATTTGTCTTGAATAGGCAGTCATTCAGTTCTAATGATTCACCATAGTCCCTGGTTTGGCAGAGATGTGACAGCTCTGCTAGCTTATCATTGATACATAAACAGAGGAACATTCATGATACAACAATTTCATAGTAACAACTTCATAATACCAACCAAGCTCCATAAGTTGCACAGACAAATCCCCCAAATCATCACAATCCTCCAATGTCTTTAATTCCTGAAGGAAGCATTCCTTACCTAAGCTGTTTAGCCAGGAATACAATCACTAGCAAACCCATAAAGTTATTGAGACACCCTGTACCCCATGTGACACCCTATATTCTATGTTCACCACTTTTATATGCTTATTATATATTTTGTACAAAGTATGCTTTGTCAGGTATCATTTGAAAACGCATAATCTGCTGAGCATCACTGTCCTATTAAGATGCGTGTAACATCACTGCATGTAAAATTATGAAATTTTGCTATACGATTGTTACTGAAATATGTTGTAGTTCTGGGTAATGCCCACAAACTAGTTTTTCAGAGACAAAGACAAACTGGCAACCCTAGAGAGGTATCAACAAAGTCAAGTAGGCTATCACTTACTTAAACAGTCATTCTTCAGCAATGGAGAAATGTAAGCAAGAAATTTACATTTCCTCCCAGATACAGTGTGAATCTCACGTACTTAGGGGACTGTTTATCTACATCCCAGCAGGGGTGAAGGGAGGGCTAATCCTCAAAGAGAGGAAGTGGGGATAAAAATAAAGGAAAGTGACCTCCACAGGACCCTCTCCTTTCCCCTCATGAATACCTGAAGAATACTGAACAAAGGGGAGGCTGCAAGGAAATCCAGCCTATGAATTGTGAGCTGAGAATTGCCTGCAGCATCTAGTGTGGTGAGAATGATGCTCGCTTCAAATCTTATTTAGCTTGGTAAAGTTTAGGAATTAACTTGCAGTTTTATCTTTTTATTTCTTTTGAAAGCAATTGTGACTTTTAGGTCTTACCACTTATAATCACTTAAAATCTGTCTTTCTGTAGTTAATAAACTTGTTTTATTGTTTTATCTAAACTAATGTGTTTAATTGAAATCTTTGGGAAACCTCCACTTGAGACAACAAGGCTGGCACATATTCATTATCCATTGTTGGAATGACAGACTAATTATGAGCTTGTGTGGTTCAGTGAGCTACTGAATAGTACAAGAAGCACATGTCTGAGGTGCAAGTCTGGGACTGAGGATATGTGGGTGTCACCCTCTATGTGATTCATGGTTGGCTGGGCATAGAATTCATGTACTCAGCTGGGAGTGACTTTGCATGCTGATGGCTGGGAGTGACCAGAACCTGGAGGAGTTTGCTATTCACTAGCTAAGCAGTGTAAAAGGTATCCCAGACTGGAGAGCAAAGGAGACTCAGCAGTTCAGGTTGCAACCCTGGGGAATGTCACAGATACATAAAAATTTGTAACATCAGTGTCATAGCATGTCATAGGTGCAAAATCCATTTACATATTTTAGTGCAAGTGAATTATATCATTTGGACATAGACATGCACAAAAAATTTCACATCAGACAACTTTGTGCACACAAATAAAGGCAACGTTTTGAAAACTCTGGCTTCATCTTTTGACAAGGGATGGAACACTTGATGATTAACTGTTCTGTTAATTCCCTCTGAAGCACTTGGCATTGGCCACTGTTGGAAGACAGAATAATGGGCTAGATGGACCTTTGTTCTAACCCCAGTATGGCCATTCTTGTGTTCTATATTCTGGCAATGTCTATTACACAAAGTGCCATATTACATATAGGGAAAAAATCTTTTTACATAGAATGAGTGTTTTATGGACCATTTCAATATGGAACATAAGCCAAATTACAAAATAAAATGTGAGGAGTTTATATAATTCTATTGGCAGAAAAAAATTAATACTTGCCATCATACCTGGCAATGATGCTGTTAAAACAATTAATGTTCTGGGGATTTTAGAATTCTCTCATGCATGCTTTTCAAACATTTGTCTTTGTGTTTCAAAGCAAATGCTGTGATTACACACAGTAACTACTGGAACATTCTAAAAATTGAAATAATTAAATGCAATTTGCAAAATGTTGTCCTGAGGCTTAAAAAAAGGTCAAATATGGAGGTCTGACACTGTCCATGCTGAAGGATGAGGTGCTCAGATAGAATGGTGATGAGCCTCATATGAATACCTAGGTAGATCAGAGGAAGAACGTTCTTCAAAACAAAACACACACTTTCCAGATTACCCGCTGCAACTTCCGTTTCTTGTCACTGTTATCTCACAACCCAGATTCTGAACTTCATGCACATCCTTTCAACTACGCGGATCCCAAAGACTAGAGAAAGGAAGGGTGGTCCCGTGGTTGGGTTCTAGTCTGGGACTCCATGGAGTCTGGTTCAATTTTCTGTTCCAGCACAGACTCTATGACCTTCGGCAAATCACTGACCCTTTCTATGTCTCAGTTCCCCATCTGCAAAATCGGGATAATAGTGCTGCCCTACCTCTCAGAGGTGTTGTGAGGATAAATACAGCAAAGACTGAGAAGGTGCTCAAATACTATGATGATAGGGTCATACGAGTACCTAGACAGAGAGATATAGTATGGTTGCATTGGGTACAGTGTACCTGGAGCAGCCCTGAACTCTAATGGAGGGAAAGATTTTTGCAAAAAGGAACTGAAAAAGTGAGGGACTAAGGAGTGCAGAAGAAGTTGAGAGAAAAATGGGAAAATCTCCCCATCAAAATCTGTACGTTTATCTTCTTTTCTACCACTTTTATCTTCTTTTAAATCTCTTCTTAAAACTTAACTCTACTGTGATGTCTACAAATCACTACAGGCAAGTAGAAAAGGAGTACATGTGGCACTTTAGAGACTAACAAATTTATTTGAGCATAAGCTTTCATGAGCTACAGCTCACTTCATCGACTTCTGTTTTTCTGCAATACTCTGTTCATTCTATTTCCTCATCTTTTCACTGTCTGACACATAGATTCTGAGCTCCCTGGGGCAGGGACTGTCCTCTTTACTATTTCTATGTACTGTGCCTAGCACAAGGAGCACTAATCCTTGACTGGGATTGGTAGACACTATGATAATACAAATAATAATAATCTCAATACAAATTAAATGCCTCCCATGTTTAACTCACAAGCTGCCAAAGCAAGTCCAAAGTTCATACATGTATATCAAGACAATGCTCCAGATATCATATAAATGCTGTGTAACCTTGACACTCTGTCAAACATCTTTGATGATATGCAGCTAATAGGTACTGGGGTGAACCTTTTACATCTGACAGACTGGTCACTGTTGTGTCCCTAATTTCTGGGAGCTTCTTAAATCAAGGTCCTGAGACTCAATGGTGATACATAACTATAAGCTTTATTGGGCATGGGTAAAAATTTCAAAATTACTTAGGTACTTAGGCTCCTAAACCCCATGGATTTTCAATGGGACTTAGGCTCCTAAGTCACTTCTGAAAATGGGACTTGGACACTTTTGAACATTTTACCCTATGTCTGCACTCTGAACCTTATTTGTATATTGATAACGTAAACTCTGCCACTGCTATTAGGGCCATGTAGCTTAATTAGATGCTTTGAAGGCACTTTCTAAAACAGTTGCTGCTAATAAGGATAAAATCCTGGGGAAACAAACTTTTACAAAACAAACAGTAGCTTTGACAAGTACTTCTCCCTCCATCCCTCCCCCAAATTGAAGGCATAAATAGGCATCCATAGGAATCTTTCAAGAAGTAACTACCTCTACCTCCCATATAGAACACAAAGCAGTCTTACTTAATATTTACAGTGTTTCACAGTAACACATTTTTCCACCACCAACTTATTGACGTTGTTTTCAAAGAGATTTGTAATGATGCTCTCATGTAATTTCCATAAATAAAGTGTGCAATTCTTCTTCTTTTTTATTATAGTGATTTAATATTCAGTAGAAGCCTTAAGCATACTTTAAAATCACATGATATAATAAAACTGGTGTTTTGCTTGGGTTTTTTAATTCTTAGATCTGACAGAGAACCCTATTGTTGTATCGTGTTTAAAATGAAAAAGTGACTAAATTCCTCGAAGCCCAAAAAGAGAACATAATTTATTACAGAGGCTTCTAAATGTCTTCATAAGCCTTGTGTAATATCTGGAAAACTCCCTCAATAGAACAGCCCCTAATTATTGTCTACCCATTCAGGCTAATGATCTTATTTTTCCTTCAGTTGACTGCTGGCGGGTCAAAAGACAGTTTGTGTGTTTTATTTTTTCTGTACTTTTTTATGCTCTTGGCATTAGCTTCTGAAGAGGCTTCTGTACACAAGTTCTAAATGTTATGTTGGCATCTTGGTTAAAAATCACAAATAAAATCAGCGTCAGCCCCTTAAGGTAACTTCCTCATAACCTTAAAAGTAGACTCTCAACTGAGCTTTCAGCTGACCAATGGTGCGGTAAGGAGTTTGGGATGGTGAGTGGAATGGCAGTTGAGAGAGAGGCTCATTTGGCGTCGCAGCCAGGAGGCTGGGTGAGAAGCTTGAGTGGAGCCAGGTGAAGGATAAAGGAGAAATTTTTGAGGAACAAGTAGAGTGAAAGTTTGGAGTGGGGGGAAGTGAAATGGCATAAGAGGCTGATGGTGTCAGAACAAGAGAGAAGAGCAAGCCAAGGGAGGCAGTTGGTTGTAGTACCCATCAGACTTGGTTGTGAGCTGTGGGAGGAGCTATGAAGAGGAAGGGTTGTGATATGAGATAGGAGTAGCAGGCTGGACTGGATGGCTTGGAGAGCTGTCGGATAAAAGAGGCAAGATCAAAGGATTGCAAAGCTGACAGGGGAAGCCCTGGCAATTAAGTGACTGATTAGTATTCGTAATGCACCTGGTGACTCCCAGATGAAAGACAGTTACATGGTACTGTACTGTAAAGTGCAACCCCTTAGGAGTGTACCACTGTTCTTCTCTCTCGGACATCTCTCTTAGATCTCAGTGAAGTGCAATAGTAGAGGTTAAGCCCCTGTTGTGAGAGTGTTCTATAGCTGCATATATATTGATAATGAGTAAGGTCCCTTGACTTTATTGCAAAGTTTAGTTGTAGAGTTCACCCTTTTACACATATAGCAATGTGCCTCATCCCAAGGAGCAACCTCATATGCCACACTGTAGCATGTTAGCTTGGAGTTGCTTTTCAGCAGGTTGAAGGATTTAACTTGTACGATTTTGCAGTAATCATTCAAGCTCATTATGTAGCAGGTATAGCCACTATCAATTTCACATTTGAATGTCTGAGCTGGGTGTTGTGGTGATACTTGAAGTTGTTCAAATCAACTTTGTCCTGTTCTTCACAGCCCCAGCACAGTGAGTAGTGGTGGAAGACAAATTTATCTGAGTAGGTATCGTCGTCACTCTCCCCTTGTATACATTATAGGACTATCTCTGTCACTGTCTGCATACCTGGAAAATGATTTCTTTTCTTGCAGTAAACACATTTGGCACTATATGCTGGACATTTGCCTCTCATGTTTTTTTCCACAATACATTAATTGCTTGCCCTTCTTTGTAGACCACCGTTCTGGTTCTTGTTTTAGTCTGTTTGCCTTTGTTTTGTGTGTAATGAATATCTTCCATTGTTTCTAATCCTTTCTATTTTTGTAGCTGTTTCTTTGCTTGTTCACTGATGTGTATCAACAATATGATTAAGTTCCAACTGTGACTGTCACAGCATGGGCCCTGATTTTAGTGTCTGAATGAAGAAAGACTCTACACTGAACTCAGTATGGCATTTCTGTTTGTCTGTGTCTGTCGCAATGTATCATTCATATATCTATAGATATGTATATCTATATCTTGTGGTAAACCCAGGACAAACAGCTACAAAAGGGGGGTAGTAATTAGTCCCAGGGGATTAAAAGACCCCTCCCTATCCACTGAGGAGAGAGAACCTGGGGTAATAAGGTGGAAAAGGGGTTGCTAGGGAACCAATTCGGTTCAGCTGACTCCAACTACTTGGGACCATTTTAAACCCTCCCCTGGGTAGTAGGAGGGGGAGAGTGAGAGGAGCAGGGAAGCTGCCAGTAGGCTGTTTTCAGGAAATCCTCCCAGTAGGGAGGCTGCACTTGCTCCCCAGAAGGGAAGGAAAACAAGCACAAGGGACTGACTGAGGACAGGACAGGACAGGACAGGAGAGGAGTAGCAGTAGCAGTAGCAGTAGCAGTAGCAGTAGCAGGACCCTGTGCCACCTATAAGGATTCACCTTGCCCCAAACCTGAGTCTCCAAGACTAAAAAGGACTGAGCCTACTGAGGCAAACAAGGTATTTTGCCACAATCTATAGATATCTATATATAGATATATACGCACACATACAAGGAGTCAAATCCTGCCCTTGTATATTATTATGCATCTCCCATTGATTTAAATAGGATCCATGAACATGCATCCAAGGGAAGAATTTGGCCTGTAGAATCTAAATGTCTATTTATTCCTTACATAGCACCATAGTTGCCAAAAGTGTTTTATAAACCCTTAGAAATACCAGGTCCATGCCCTGAAAAGCTGGTATTCTAACTTGGAGAGAGAGAATCAAAATAAGGATCAGGCATGAGATTGGGAGCAGACAGCTTCAAAATGGAGATCAGCATTGCAAGGCCAAGTGAGCTGACAGATGTTTGAAGGAGGAAAGGGGGTGGATTTTTAGTACCCAGCAAGAAAGCAAGGCTGTTCCAAGTACATGGGGCACAAAGACAAGAGATGAGAAAGGGAGAAGATTAAACAGAGTGTATGGAAGGAGTGGGGCAGTGTATGGGTGTGTGTAAATCCTTCTCCTCTTCTTCTCTACTGAGATTATACCTGAGTTTAGGACACTTGGGCAAATTTCCCCCATAGCTGCATGCACACAGTTCCCATGCAAGTCAATGAGTTTCACTTGCACATGTATCCAAGAGAAGAATTAGACCTACAGCAGCATCAAAGTTTATGTGGGGGTTGGGGAGCGTGAGTAGAGGGGGACAAGTGAAGAAATCATGGTGCTAGATTCAGCTTTAAGGGTTTTATAACCTACTCAGGTCTAGAAAAACAAGTGGAAATTGCAGACATACGTTTTGAATGAATTAAACCTAAAAAACAGCCCACCATTCTAAGGAGAAACAATATTTGATTAAAAGACAAAACATGTATGGGGTAACTTTTTCATTTCCTGCTCATGATGAAGGTATTACTGACATTATTTAAGCTGTGTTGAGGACATATAACAAGAGGCTAAGCAGATATAAATGTTCTTTTTGGAATGTTATTTATAGTTCCTTGGTACCTGATGCCAAACATTAAGGTTTATGAGAAGCCAGTGGAGACTGTAAATTGTTAGACTTCTCATTTAAATCATGCCGCTGACTTCATTTGTGTCCTACACGTTGAGCTGACATTCAGAGATAAATCTGATAAAATTCTCCAACTTGGAGAAAGACTTGTTTTCTGCCAGTGGGAATCTGACTATTAAAAAGACAAGAGGTGCGGGGAAAGGTTATTGGGAACAAAGCCACAGGCAGTAATATACTGTGCTTGAATTACTCCTTTTTTTTATTTATTTAAGCATTATAGTAGTTGATAGCTTATGCAGCCATTTAAATGACTCTTATGGAAAGTGTTTATTTGCAGTCACCTCAGTGTCAGAAGTGAAATGAGCTGGGACTGAAATTTCATTAAGAAAGTCATATTTCACTGTTATGGCCCTGGCACTCACCACTTTGTATACATTAAACACAAAGGCTATAGAATGTTTCAATAACATTAAGTCTGAGACACAAAATGGGCGCAAGCCAGTCAGGAAATTCAGTGTAAATGCGGAGACCCCACCCTTTGCTCATGCTGTTGGGGGGAAAATAGCAGAAAGAGCATGTTGGCCTTAACTCTGAATTTCCTTTTGATTTGACCATTTTAAATCTCATCCTTAATGATCTTTGAATGCAGTAAAACTCCAAGGTCCCTTTTCTTGGCCTGATTGTCCCATCCTGCAGCAAAACCTGAGCGAGGAGCTAATGAGGGAGGAAAAAGCCATGAAGTTTCCATTCTAAAGTTTCCTCCAAGTTCTTCCCTCGGGACATTTGCCTCCTTTTGTGAACCCCTGCACAGAAGAAGTAAGTCAGCCACCAAGCTCCCTGGATTATCTGAGAAACACATGAGGATCTGCCAGGGGCTAAGTCAATCCTGCTCAAAATGCTATGACTCTGCAGTGGCTAAAGGGCCCATGTAGATCTGTCCCACTAGCAAGGCACATTTGAAAAAGGATTCAGCTGTGCAGCAGGAGCCCAGGAAAAGGATAACAGACCAAATGAAAGATGGTCCAGTGATTACAATGCTGGCCTAGGATCTGGGAGACCTAGCTTCAATTCCCTGCTCTAGAATAGACATCCTGACCTTAAGCAAGTCATCTAGTATCTCATTGCCTCACTTTCCTATCTGCAAAATGAGAACAATTATACTACCGTACCTCATGTCAGTTCTGTGAGGCACTCAGATATCACTGAACTGAAAGCCTTAAAAATATTTGAGATAGAGATATTATTACAATAGAACCTCTGAGTTAGACACCTCAGGAATGGAGGTTGTTCATAATGCTGAAATGTTCATAAATCTGAACAAAACATAAGGCCTGTTCTTTCAAAAGTTTACAACGGAACATTGATTTAATACAGGTTTGAAACTTTACTATGCAGAAGAAAATGCTACTCCCCCCTCCTTTTTTTTTAGTAGTTTACATTTAACACCGTACTGTACTGTATTTGCTCTTGTGCATGTGTGTCTTTGCTGCTGATTGTGTACTTTCAGTTCCAAATCAGGTGTGTGGTTGACTGGTCAGTTCATAACTCTTGTCTTAACTCTGAGGTTCTACTGTAGCATTTTGGCAGAATTGTTTCTGAGTGTGGGCCATAATCAGTGTATACCCCAGCCCTCCCATGCTCAAAGTGCAGGAGGTGATTTAAAAGGGGAAGTTTGACAGCCACACAGGACAGTGGGTAATCGGAGCATGGAATAGAATCAAAGGAAATTATCCCCATAGCTCCAATTTTCCTCTCATTGCTTGCTGGGGCAAACTTTTCAGCAAAAGCAAGGGGAGTTTCTCTGAACAAAGTCAGAATGAAAACTGGAAGTCCCTTCAGTTTTGCCACTCCATGCTTCAGTTTCTTATTTTCTTTTCAGTCTTTTTAAATTGACATGGGCCACTGCCAAAGGCATGATATGGACACATAAGGCTGATAGAGTGAATTGTAAGATGCAAACAAGCTGCTCTGTATTCACTGGAATGTGCATTGTAAACCATAATTACATCTAACATAGTTTAATCTGTCCTGACTATTGGTTCATTCTGACATCTCCTCCAAGCTTCTCCAGTAGAATTTGTGATTTGTACAGCACTAGCACAGTGGGGCCCTGGTCCATGACTAGGGCTACCGCAACACTTCTACTACTGATAATGATAATGCTCCATATGATTTATACCACTGCAGCCCTTCACCTGGTATAGAGGTCTGGAGTGGTGTGACAATCTCACTCCAATTTTCGGAAGTGGGTGCCTTAAGTTGGGCACCTAAACTCTCAAAAGCATGAAGCAGCTCCCATTGGAGTCAATGGCTACTCAGCACTGTTGAAAATTGGGCCACTTCCTTTTAGGTACCTAAATAAGGATTTAGAAAACTAACTTTAAGGAAATAACTTTTGAAAATCTTGGACATTATTTATATGTATTATGATAGTTCCTAGTGACCTCAGTAGAGAATCGGGGCCTTAGTGTGTTGGGCACTTTACAGACATGTATTAGAAGACAGTCCTGTCTCAAAGAACTTGATATTATTCTGACTTTTCTCTCATTTTGTGTCTATAGGAAAAATGCTTGGGAAATAAGGCCCACAAAAATAAGCACAATTTAGATACAATAAAAATAGCACAGAAAGGCAATTCTCCCCTCCCCCCATGGTTTTGGCATACACCAGGTTGCACCAACTGGGATGTATTTTCAGAAAGCTGCCTTGAGACAGGTTATCCCCAGCTTACCTTACAAAGTACTGATCCAAAGCCCCTTGAAGTCAGCAGGAGTCATTGACTTCATCCATGTCCCAAGTGCTTTTTACCCTCTTAGATGCACCTCCAGTGGTCCTACTCATCATAAATTTTCCAAAATGGCACCTCTGCCTTTCAGGCTTCACTCTTTGCCTCCTTGATTTTTTTTTTAAAGCTGTACACATATACTCCTAAGAAACTCCACTCCAAATTCAGGATCAACTCATGCTTCCCCTGCTTGCCAGAGGAAAATGAAAAGTAAATCAATTTTATTGCTCATAATTGTGGATAAAATGCAATATATTTGGCTCATACAAATTTGCTAGCAAATTATATTCAATAAAACCCTGGTGTGCAATTTAAAGGCATAAATCCCCCCATGCTGAAAAAAAGCTTATAAATTATACAAGAAAAAGGAGTGATTTCATCAGAGCCAAACACTGCCCATGGAATGTTTCAATTGTACTGAATTTATAGTTTTCTGAGGGGCAATTTATGATCCCTAATTTTCTGCAATAAAAAGCTCAGCAGGGATTCTCCAAATGAAATATCTTTTGAAAAAGAAATAAGAAATCCCTGTGAGAGTGAGTGCAGACAGTGCTGTATCTGGAGTACTACCCCTTTGTGGGACTGTTTCAGAGTTGATCATGGAAGACTCTAATAAAGATTGCAGAGTGAGAAAAGAGACCATTTCCCTTGAAAATAAATGTATTGCCCAGATGGAAAGAGCATTTTTAGTCATAAATTCATCTGTGATACTTCAGGAGTCTTTACCTTTTAAATTAGAATAATATAGTTAGATATTTTTAAACAAAAGTTAAACATTTTAAAGAAGAAAATGTATATGCATATATTATATAAATATCTAGATGGGCAGACTGTGTGTGAATCTATCCTCGTATGTGTCTCACACACACACACATATACACCCAATCTATCCATCAAAATACTCATATGACTCCTATTACCATAGTGCAAATGCTTCAAAAACTTTTAATTAATTCATCCTCACCATAGGTACTACCATGATAAACACAATTAACAACAACACTCCAGTGAGATAAGGAAGTATTATTCCGATTTTACAGAAGGGAAAGTGAGTCATAAAAAGACTGAGTGACATGTGCAAGATCACACAGGAAGATGGCAAAGGCCAAGCCACTGCCTCATCCATGAGATAGTTCTTCCTCTCCATCACAGTATTTTCCCACGACAATAGCTTTTACTAAATATCAAGATATATCGGAATTTGATGGATGCCGTGTAAATGCTTTTTTTTGTATGTAATAAAATACTTTAAACTTTTGTGACTTTTGCTCAAGAAACTCAAAGTAACATCCTTGACAAGCAGGATATCAATACATGCTACGATGATTTCGACTCTAAAACTGAAAGTACTATTCAGTCAAGAATCTCTCAATGAAGAGCTGGTATTGTCAATAAGACCAGCCAGCAAAAAAGTTGGTGAAAGCATGTGGTACAGAAAACGTTTCACTGGTCATTGTCTTTGCCATCGAGTGTTCTGAAAATGAATGAGAACCACTGAGAAACTTTGAGTTCAAGTAGCCATCCTTTATATTGCACAGCAGTCTCAAGTAGAGAAGCTTCAAGGCAAGGGGGTGGAGATGTAAGATAATTCAGTCTGTGGCAAATGGTTTTTCAGGAGATGAGCTTAAGCATGCAGTGCAGCCCTTAAAGATAGGCACGTTTTACAGTACTGAGGCAGAACTGTGTGTGCCAGCTTGCTGAAAAGAAGGAAATTTGTCTTAAGAAAGATAATTTGCAAGTATTGTGCTGGTTTTGCTCTTTAGTATCTATCTCTGCTCCAAAATATTCTACAAGTACTGAATGTATTGTAGACTAGGATAACATATTAGTCCTATCTCTTGGACCACTCACTTTTCTCCTAAATAGAAAATAATTCTCTAGCCCAAAATTTCCTGAGTGTTCATAAAAGGTGACAATATGCTCACAGCCTCTCACAGCAAGATCAATCAGAGCTGACAGTCCATCTCCACTCCTCCTGAGTTTGTTGTTTATCAGTTGCCACTGTCTCTTTGAGAACACACTGTCTCTCTTCCACATCAGGAAACCAAAATGTGTATGTGTCCATATGTGAGTATTTCAGTAAACTATTGACACTTACTCTGCATATCATTCAGTACATACCCCACGATATAGACTCCAGATGGAGTATTCACATATGGCCATATATTAACACATCTATTTGGCATCTCAGTCTGCAGAGAGGTAGTGTTTTCTCATGCAGACAGTGGTAACTGGCTTCAGTACTGAATAATAATAAAATTTGTCTGACATAAGTAAAAACATCCCTACAGAACAAAAGCTCCCCACAAAATAAAGTCATTAAAAACTGAAACTCTGCAGTCCTTTGAGTCTGCGTTGAATTCGAGAGATGAAAATCTTTATAAAGCTAATGTTTAGCTTTAAATAAATGGGATTGACCTATGATATCCCAGGGCCCTATTCTCTGCTCTGCAATAGTCAAGTAATTCTGACTGACCTCAGTAGCAGTTATTCTTATCCAGTGTGGGGGAAAAATAGAGACTCTTTGAAAAATTCCATCTATGCTCCAGATTAGGACTTTATAACAACCAAAAGCAGATCTCACATCTAGAGAGTCCATCCCAGATATTACTGAAGTTCCAGTATATACTAGGCCCAGACTTTAGAAATTTTAAGTGATTCTATGTAGAAGCCCAGTAGGTATGCTCAATAAAGCTAATTATTTACCTTGTAACTTTGCCTCGCTATATAAATTCCAGGTTTCCTAATGACCTGAGACAATAAGTGCAGAACAATTTTGAAACAAATCTCTGACTGTTGGTACCTAGAATGCTGGGCTACATAACTGAAATAGGTTAAATTTGAGGAATTAATGAGACTATGATGTATGACAAAAAACTTTAAATCCCCTGTTTAGTCCTGATCACCACAATATAAATAACTTGGCCCACTTGAAAAAGTTTTTTGACAAGGATGGGGAGGATTGCAAAGTGGACATAGAATTTATGTCCACTTGGAATTGCACTGAGGCTCTCTCCCAACTTATTTCACATAGTTCATTGAACAGTGTTGGCAACATTCATTGGCTAAGGACCTGGACTGCTTTCATATCTTCTGTAGGTTTCATGTTCACGATTAATCCTCTGAGCTGACCAGTTTCACCTTCTACAGGGCTTAGAGCTGGGTGAACTATTTATTATAGATTATTTATTTGGCAAATATAGTCTGCTCTTTTGGTGTATAAATTGTCCATCATTTGTCCAAATGTGTTCCCTATTTAAAATTTTTCAATAAAACCTTTGCAGCCTATGGATTGTTTGTTCACAGTTTTGTTTTGAGTATACTATTCAGAGGGTATGTGTATATGTTGTTTCGTATCCATTATTCATGTGTGACTAAATATAATTGTGACTGTAAAATAAAATAATAATAATAATAAAAAAAAATTAAAAAAATAAAATAAAAAAAATCCCAGTGCCAAAAGGCAAGGGAAGGGGCTCTCTAGTATCAGGTAGTAAGTTCCAGCTGGCCTGATCTGTTCATGTACCCCAATTCACTTAATAGCCTGTATCTAATGGGTGTCATGTAAGGTATCATTGGAAAGCCAGTATAACACACTGATCATTAATAATCTTGTATGGTGTATGTACAGTAAACACCCAAAGGACTGTACAAATGTGAAGAAAATATGAGACTAAAATATGTTGAACCAGACAAGTCTGGGGAGTGGGTAAACAAGTTATTTCCAGACAAAATAAACAATGATGCCTCCATCCAGGGGAAATCACGGACAATTGGCAATCATAGTCAAGTGGTCATTCATTGGCATATCAGAGGCTGCAGGGACAGATCAATTTGCATCAAAAAGCATGAGCAGGGAAGAAACCAGCGTGGAACCTTCTCCACGGAACATTTCCCCACAGCAGGGGCACTGAACTTTGAGGATGATACATTTCAAAAGTTCACTGGACTATAAAAGAGGGGGGCAAAGAAACCCAAATTATCTTTCACCTAAGAAGAAAAAGGAACTGAGCACTTTGAACTTTGTGGAAGGTCCTGACCGAGGGGGAGTGACAGTCTTGTGGGATGGAAGTGTAGCAAGAACCTTATCTTGAATCAAGACTGTAGCTCTGTTAAGTCTTAGTCACTAAAAAGTTTTCCATTTTTATTTGCTTATAACCATTTCTGACTTTATCCCTTACACTGGAACCCACTTAAAATCCTCTCTCTTTTTGTTAATAAACTTGTTTTACTTTTAATCTGAACAAACCCAATGCTGTGTTTGAATTGAAGTGACTGTTAACACCAGTTAAAGCAACAGACTGCTGTGTCTCTTTAAAGGGGCAACGGATGTTATTACTTCTCTGAATGTTCCAGGAGAGGACTGGACATTTCAGGGCAGATGACTATGGAGAAATTTGGGATTGGGGTGTGTTAGCATCACTTGGCTAGTAGTAACCAAGGCTCAGAGAGTGGCTGTGGTGTAACAAGCAGGCTTCTGAAGTCAAAGTTGCTGAACCAAGGTTGCGTAACGCACAGACACTCAGTGCATGCTTGTGTGCTGGCTGGGATCATCCAGACAGGAAACTACCACGGCAGTGTATTGTAAGAAACTCAGGGTTACAGGACAAACTGTGACCCAACCTCTCACTGCTCTGAATTGTACCCCAAAATGTGACAATGTCATGTGGAAATTGCAACATGAGAAGGACATCCATAACACTACCCCATCAAAAGTCAATTGGCTATTCATTGTCTATCTGGTGTGACAGATGTGGAGTTCTGTAATAATTTAGGAATACTATATGTTACCCTAAAGAAAAGGAGTACTTACAGTTCACGAAAGCTTATGCTCAAATAAATTTGTTATTCTCTAAGGTGCCACAAGTACTCCTTTTCTTTTTGCGAATACAGACTAACACAGCTGCTACTCTGAAACCTGTCATTATATGTTACCCTAGTTACTGGGATGTTTACTGTACAAACATATTGGTCTAGTTTAATGGGGGGGCTGTAAAGAAAACAAGCAGGAAGAGAGAAAAGTGGTTCAAAATAAGCCATCCCTCAGCAAACAAACACTTAAGAGCTGTCATGGCACAACAGCAGAGACATTGGCTCTGAGGACTGTGGCTTGACCTCCTGCAGAGCCTGTAGGACTGGTTTTGACAAGCAAGGCCAAAGCTCAGGAACTGACAAGAACAAACTAACTATGGATGAATTTAAAGGGCCTCTCTTTCCAGAGGAGAGGAAGGACCTGAGGAGCTGTTTGGGGAAGCAGACTGAGACAAGCAGCCATTGAGATGTCTGAAGAAGTTAGGCCTACCGAGGTCGCCACCCAAGGAGGCAGGGATTTAAGTAAGATAGACATGTACGTAGACTGTTTTTTTTTAAATCCTTTTCTCTAAATGCTTTGTTCCTACTGCAATACTCTGGTTTTTAAGATGGCTGTTCATCACTTTACTCACCACTGGTCACGGAAGAGAAGAACCACATGTGCCAAACCCTGTCAGATCGGATGGGTAGGCATGGTTGCTACACAGGACCCAGTTGCCCAGGGCCCAGTCTGAGAGTTGGAGAACTGTGGAATTCCACCTCAAGAGAGAAAGGCCCAAGGTCTGACATCAGCATGGGTACATTCAGACGGGCCAGAAAGGGGACAGAAGTGCAACTAGCTCTCAGTGATGACAACTGTCTCAAGTTAAAATTGACTCTTAGGTTGTAACTTTTTTTTTGCTTAATTTCTTTTTGGGATTAGCAGCTGTGTTCCCTCTATACTGCATGGTTGGGCAGCTGCCCTGGAGAGATTTAAGTGTTGCCCAGTTGATTAGCAGAGTGCGCACATCTGGCAGCATGTGTTCAGGTGTGCGCCTCACCGCTTTGCAGCCGTGTTGCTCCATCCTGCAGCTCCTCCCAGGACCCTCCTGCTGGCTGTGCAGAGCGGGCGGGAGGAGGGGTGCTGATGTTAGGGTTTCCCCCTACTCCTGCCCCTGTACCCTATCTCCGCAGAGCAGGGAAGAGGGGACAGCCTGGTTCAGGACTTGGAGCTGCTGTGGTCTGAACAGTGAGCGAGTGCCTTTCATAAAGAGACTGTGCATGGTTTCTGAGACTTCCTCCCCAGCAGCCAGCTCACAGTCTCTCTCTCCCTCTCCTCTCTCTCTCACACACACACAAAATTGTTGTTGTTACTTCTTGGTACTTCCTGCAATGCACGTATATTCTCTGTAATTTTATTCATTCAAAGTGTGTTATTTTAGTGTTTTGACTGGTTCATGCATTTCATAATTTTATTTCTCTTACACTTAAATTTAATTCTTTGAGTAGTAAGTTCTAAAATGCCTAACCTGTCCTGACTGGAATAATTATCCCAATGGTAACTTTTTAAAAATAGATATTATATCTAGGTTTTTTGTTTCTACTGGTGGCACACATCCACACATACCTCGGTGCACATAACAAAATTTATTCCACTCATAGATGGAAAAAATTAAGGGAACATTGATTAGCAGTCTCCTCATCTATGACCAAATTCTGAACTGCTTACTCAGACAAAGCCCACTGACTTCAGAGGGAACGTGCCTGAATAAAAACTGAGTAAAGACCTTTGTGCTTGGTCTTCAGTTTTTTCATAGCCCTAGATTACAAGGGAAATCACATAGTCAGAGCTTTCATCTCCTTTTGATGAACCCCAAAATACCTATTATCATAAGTAGACGTTAGGTATATACATCAGTGAGGCAGTGTAGATTCCTTACAGGGCAGCAGTAACCATTCACTGGTTTACATCTTTAAGGACCAGTGACTGATACATCATCTTTAATTCATCCTTGCCTCACTGGCCATAATTCTGCTCAACCAAAAGAAAACATTGCATGATAGGGAAAACAGGCAGACCATATTGAACTAATATACTCCTTAGATCCAAATACAGCATGTGGAATAAGCAGGCACCACTGGCGAGAGACAACAATCCTGTAAAGCTCTGAGAACCCTCAGCAGCCATTGACATTTTTTTTTTCTTTCTGGCTGAAGCCCTGGTACACTGTTTGCTTTTGTGGTGCTGTTTTTAGTCCCTTAGATTCTGCCAGATCACTCAAAAATGTTTGCAGCACATATCTGTAATTATTTTATAAAGGAAACCCTTTTTTTGCACTCTCTGATTGGGAACAAGCTGCTTCTTGTTACAGGTTGTTTAATATTTTTTCAGTATAATATTTCTGCTTTCTCTAGTGGGTTAGTTTATAAGATATGTTATGGTTATTTGTTGCTTTGATGATCAGAGCATTTATGCCAGAGAAGAGGGGGCTTCTCGTACACAGAACCAGCAGCAAATACAACAGGGGTGTGATTTCTGAATTGCCTAAGAAACACCTCGTTACTTAACAGACCTTAAACACCAGAGAAGAAATGTGCTACCCAGCCAACAGAGACCTTCACTATTCTATCTACAGTTGCTCACGAAAGCAACGGCCAAGATTTTCAAAAGTGATTCTAAGTGCCTCCATTTTTGAGTACCCACGCTCAGACACATTACATGGGCCCAGGTTTCAGAAAATGCTGAGAATTCACCTTCTCAAAATCAGGCCCCTTTAAAGGTGTCCCAAGATAGGTGCCCAAACATTGAGGTAATCAATTTGTCACTTTTTAAAATCTTGGCCAAGCTGTACATCCTCCCATAAGCCATATGTATATCTTCACAACAGGAAGCCAGTCTGCTCTTTGAAATGCTTGGCTTCCTAACCCCAAGTAAATATTAAGTAAGCTGCAGGATATGTACATGAGCATGCTTACACGGTAATAATGATGTTACAATAGAATATTTGTATGATTTATTGTGCCGGGCAGGGCGTGAGGGGGGAAGCAAGGCTAAATCTCTTCCCTCCATGGGAAGAACCAACTCAGTAGAAAATGGAAACAAGGAAAAATGAACCATGACCCACGCCCGGTTCAAACATGCAAACTTTCTAATAAAAAATCAAAACCAGATGCTGTTAAAGAAAAGTGATAATTAAAGAAGATAAATTCAAGAAATGTTTTCCAGAGAATGACTCTGCTGCACACAAATTGTTTCTGCATGGGGAAAAAATTAACAAATTACTATGGCTGTCTGTTTTCAAAAGTTTCCATTAATAAGTCAGGACAGGTTCCCTGCTAATCCCCTCATGTCTAAGCTCCCTCTTCACCTCCAAATAGGTTTATCTCAGTGTAGGTTAGCAGAGCAAGCCCAGGACTGAGAGCCAGGATCTCAGTTCTAATATGGATTTATGATATGGGTTTAGGTCTGTCATTTAAAGGGCAGTTCTCTCTTGAAAAGTGACCCTGTAAAAATGGCATCATGGGACTCTACAGTTATTGTGTGTCCCCAATGTCCCTATCAAAAGGTGCACAGTTTACACATAAATAGGTATTTTTCCTAATTGTCAAAACACCAGCAAACTCATCTTGGGCTCTGACAGTCAAGATGGGTTGTTTCCATCTTGTGCCTCATTGCCAATAATGAAGACAATGTAAGTCAAACTATGCCCTTGTAGATACCTGTGCAAACTCACTGAAGGGGGAAAAAGTCCCCAACTCCTCTGGGTGTGTTGCAGGGCATATGGATTTTCTATGACCACACTGAAGCTGTAAGCTCCTATATATAGATTCACCTGTGACGACTGTGACGGGGTAAGGCCAGATGGCTATAGTAAAGTAGTGAGGAACAGGTATGTTAGCCCCAGGCTAAACAAATCCCTGGTACCATGGTAACCAAATGGCAGTTGCTCCAGGTTAATCAAGACAGCTGGAGCCAATTAAGATCCTTCGAGAAAGGAGTGGAGATAGCTAGGTTGACTGGGACACCTGAAGCCAATCAAGGGCTGGCTGGAACTAGTTAAAACCTTCCCAGTTAGTCAGTGAGGTGTGTATGTCAGGAGCTGTAGGAGGAAGTCATGCTGTTGGAGGAACTAGCAGTACAAATCCATGTCAGGCGCAAGGAAGGAGGCCCTGAGGTAACAGTGAAGGAGCTATTGAGAGGGGGCTGCTGTGGGAAAGTGGCCCAGGGAATTGTACACATCCTATTTCTAAAAAGTCTGCTACCATAGCTGATACTATTAAGGTCCCTGGGCTGGAGCCTGGAGTAGAGGGCAGGCCTGGGCTCCCCCCTCTCTTCCCCTATTAATCACTGAGACAACAGAGACTGTGAAGGAGGGTTGCTTCTCCTCACCTCCCTTTCTGGTTTATGATGAAAATGGCTCAGTAAGCTGTGACCCTTGCCTCTAGAGAGAGAAAGGCCTATGTGGAGGGTCACAGTGAGCCCCTGAGGCTAGCGAAATCCGCCAGGAAACGTGGGACCCACGGAGACAAGGACATAGCTTTGTCACGTTATGTTGCTCTTAAGTTTCATTTTGATTAATAATTGAGGTGATAAGTCCCTCAAACATTCTTTTATTTAGTTTATTTAGATTTATTGCACACAGAAGAGTGCCTATCCAATTGCCAGAGGCACTTCCACAGCAATTACAAATATTACATTATACTTCAAAAAAATACAATTGAACCAGCTAGCCAAATAAATAAATGCCTTTGTTGCCTCTTAACCCTATGTTCCCCCAAGCCCTTAATCCTCTGTAAATGCCTGGAAAAACAGATGGGATTTGTAGTGTGACTTAAAGGTCAATAAACCAGGGCTATTTCAGACTGAGGAAAGCGAATTCCAAAGCTGAGGGGCCTTCATGGAGAATAGCCTACCAGCAGCTCCCTCTCTCATACATCAAAGTTGCTCCTGAATGGGTACACAGGCCTCTGCTTCAGCATTGTCTCACAAGGAGAGACCAATCTCTTGCATCAGACCATCTACAGCTTTATAGCTTTAAATCAACATCTTAAACTCTACCTGGAACCCAAACAGGCAAAAACTGCAGATTGCAGAGCACTGGTATATTGTGCTTCCAGTACTATACTCAACACAATAATTTGTCAACTGCATTTTGCAGTAGCTCCAATTTCCAAATAAATTTACGGCAAAGTCCCTTGTAGTGTATTAAACACTTTGCAGTAGTTTAATCACAAGATGACAAAGCCATTGATGATACTAGTTAGTCACATCAAAAAAAAAATACCCACAACCTGCTAACCAGAGACAGATGGGGAGAAAAAAAAGCAGTCCTGACTACAGTGTCTTCTCGATCATCTAAAGGCAGCTGTGTGTTTAATAAGATGTTCCCCCCCCCAAAAAAAGTCATGAACTCAAAATCACAGGTACACACTCTCTCTTAAAGAGATTGACTGACTCTCTCCCAGCTCTTCTAGTTGGTTCTTCAACCTACCATTACCTCAGGCTTTTCTGACCTGATCCTGAGTCAGGTAGCTCTTATCTATTCCCAAATCTCATCCAAAGACATTCAGCTGGAGCAGTTGGATAAGTCAAAAAAGACATCACTGTGGGTATGTAATTTATATATGAGGGAAAGCTGAAACCTAGTGTGATTGGCAAGAATGCAATGTTACTGAAAGCCACAGACACGTTAATTGGTGAGTCATTTAAAGTAAAGCCTCTTGATCATCTGACTAGGACAGCTTTTAATTTTCACTGTTGCTTGAAAATTCAGAAAATAAAACGGAACCAATAATCTATGATGGGTGATTTTTTTTTAAGTCAAATGTATAGCAAATGTGGCACTCATGAAAGGTGCACAAATGACCTCCCTGAAGAAGGATGTTCTCATTTTATCCACAGAACAATTACAGCAAGCGTCCCCAATTCTGCCTTACTAATATGCCTCTCCCGCCCCTAGCCTGGAGCATGCACCCTTAGGACTGATGGCAGATTAGCATCTATGCTCATTCAAAATTTGGGGCCTTTCTGCAGAGACTGCCAAACAAGATATTACTCCCTATGGTGATTTCTGCTATGTGCATACCTGTTCGTTAGGAACTGGGCAATTCATTTCATATAGTCCATTAGTTTATTTAGATTTATTCTATCACTGCTGAAATGAGATGGATTTGAACTAGTGGATCTAGAGACCTATGGAAATTTTCCCCTGTTCCAAATCCAGTCCACACTGGCAGTGACTGAATGTTATGGCTGCCTAACAGTTGTTCAAAGGCCTTTTTGAAATTTGCTCAGTGACGCTGTCAGTTATAGTCCAGTTCCCAATGGACAAGTGCTCATATTACACAATGCCATCGCAGATAGCACTAACTGGCACCCTCATTGGGAGTCTCAGCATAGAACCCAAGGTCTGAATGGACATGGAGACTAAAATATCTTCTTTTACCTAGATCTGAGCGCCACCAGCTCAGCTTGAAGTACTTCCACAGAAATCTTACATTGACAGGTTACTGGGTTGCACTTCCTCTGTTTCTAAAACAAAGGACTTTTAAAGAGCACTAAAAAAAGTCATATTTTAAAAAACGTGTTTTCTCTCACATTTGGAAGCAGCTCTGCAAAACTGAACTGTTATGGTATGGAGGAGAAAGGATCAGTAAAAGGACAGTCTTTTTCACTTTCATAAGCAAAATGTTTACTTTGAAAGTATTGAAACAAAACTTCGAAAAGCAAAGAATAATGTTTATTTATTTTGACAATGTAAAATAGCATTAAAGCTTAGAGTGAAAATTAGATGCATAGACATACACCAAGGTCCCAACTCATTGATTATAGTAACATAAAAGAGCTGGGAAAAACCAACCACCAACACTAGCAAAGCTGGTCCGGACTAAATTACAGACGGAAAGTATAATTAAGCAAGTTATTATTATCCAGTATCTTAGCAGATGCTGACCACATTTATGATGATTTGGATAAGAATTCAACTGAGGTTTGATTTCACAGCTGTGTCCTGAATGTCTTGGACCTGCTAAGCTGCCTCAGAAATACTTCCCAGCGTGTCAGAACTGGTGTCTAAATGTAGTGCTTACAGTTCCATATCCTCCCTGCTCAACTGATTGGAGAACTTTCCTTAGCTTCTTAGAAAACAGAAAACGAGTTTACTGATCTGACTGCCAGGTTTTACACTTGAAACCTGCAATTAATAATCCCTAAGGATCTTTAATATTCTGCTAACAGACAAGGGAACAAAAAACCTTTACTGCCGCTGTGTCGATGTTTTTTTTTATGTGTGTATGGTTATGACTTAGTTATTGAAAACAATTCATTGTGTTTGAAACCCTGAGCGTTCCTAGCATAAGAGAGGAGTTACTAAGGTTTCAGAGACTCAGTAATTTGTACATAGAAATAATGATTCGGGAGGTGACATGAACATCAATAGCCCAAGCGGTTTATGATTAAAACATGACGTCAACTTTTCATGATTTTTACAGCAAATTAGCAAGATTTATATGAATCCAAAAGAAAACCCTCAGAGAAGACAAGGCTGCAGGCAGTGATTAATGATGCTCATTTTCCACTTGGAGCAGAAAACTACTGCATTCTTAGGCAATGGTATTAGGCGGAAAGGAGCAAAACCTTGATCTCTCCATTTGTTTGTTATGTAGCCTAATCTTTTCACCCAACCCTTGAAAGAAAAAGAACCGTCTTTCAATCCAGCATGGGTGAAATCCAGGCCCTATCACAATCAATGGTACAAATCCTATTGTCTTCTGGGCCTGGGTTTCACCCCAATTTCTTTATTCATCATGGTTTTGGACCAACACTGGCTCCACTTCTAACCATGATGTGAGCAGGAAAGGGCAGATTTGAAATCACTTTTATTAAAGGATAAAAAGACAGCTATACTAGTGTAGCTCAGTTCCCAAAGATACCCTCCCTCTTTCACAAGAAGAAAGTGAGACAAGACAAGACCCCTACTCCCTTGACTCTTCAATTTGAATCACCTTTCAGAACTTTTCACAGGACAAGCCTTGCACAGTGATGTAGCAAAGGAGAGGGGAAGAAGTAGAAAGGCATGTGCTGTCCCAGAACATTATTATTAATTATTATTATTATATGTAGTATGATATACCCCCCCATAGATATGTATAGCACAGAAAGGCATGCTCTGCGAAAGCTGTGTTTCTTCAATAAGTGGTTGTCAATATATATATTTGGGGTGCAATCCTGGCCCTATGGAAGTCAATAGGAGCTTTGCCATTGATTTCAAGAGGCCAGGATTTCACCCTTTAAGTTTTAACATTAAGGGCTCAGCTGTTACTCTTAGTGTGCAGGGTTTGGAGGGGAGGAAACACAGGGCTAGAACAGTGGTATCACAATGCCTCCTGGGATACTAGGGAGGGCATGCGCAGTAGAAGCCATTACTACACCACTTAAATACATCATGTGCTTCCCCCAACACTGGCCTCCTGGTCAGAGGCCACTAGACAAGGTGGCTCTATGCTCCCAAATCTGAAACTCATTTCCTCTGGGGTACGTAGTGTTTGCTGGCAGCATTAGCTGGTCCCCATCCTGTGCTGCGAGAGCTCAACCAGCCATGTTATGGATGCTCTGGGGTGAGGGAAGTTGTTCCCTCCATTCCTCCGCACTGCACGTGTGCAAGGGCAGTCATCATTTGGAAGGTCAAGTGGAGTGGAATGTTTTAGGAGAAAAGATATTCCACACGAGTTAATGCCCTTTAGTTAAAGATTTCCATTTGGTAATGGAACCAAACAATGTAACCGGCTAAATTCAGACCTGGCACACTGGTGCCACTTGGCTGAAGTCAGTGGCGTTGGATACACTTATATCAGAACTGACCTTGGAGCAAAATATTTTGTTCTTTTTAGACTTAGTGTTTGGGGCACGGACTATGCCTTCCTCTGTGCATGGGAAGGGCTTAGCACATTTTGGATGGCACTGCAATCTAATAACCATTAATAATACACTATCTTAATATACAGTCTTAAAAACATTTAATAGTCACAGCTGCAATGGTCTGAATTTCCTAGCTCCACCTGTTTACATTGGAGATAATGACAGCTCATTTTATAGATATGCAGATACTGGTATCCTGTGGTTATTAGCATCCTAGTGCTTGTATTGCTTTTTAATGCGCAAATGTCATCAGCTCTTCTTGTCATGTTTTTTAATTCTTTCTTTCCTGGCTTTGCTTAGAGATAATGGGATAATTGCCACTGCAGCAATGGTTTGGTATTCACACTGAATACTGTGTAGCATTTGGTGCATCCCTGATGCCTCAAGTATGGTGAAGTTTATGGGAAGACCCACATGCGAGCTGTGCCATACTATCCTATTTTCACCGACAAAAACTGTCGTGAATATTCACTGGAGTGAATAAAAAAAACCCACTCAAGGTGAAACCGTACAACGTTTCACTTTCCATGAAATAGGAATATTTTCCACAGACCCCTAGGTCTTGTCAAATGGTGGATAACGTAGTCTAGGATTTTCCACCTCTAATTGTCACCCAGCTTTTCTCTGTCTCTGGTACTTCAAGATATTGGCATGCAGCCCTGCTGTCTCTAATTTAAAAAGACCTGAAATGAGAGCAGAAGTAGCAGAGATTAATAATATCTCTCTGCACAACCAACTGTGATAATCATATCCGTGATAATGTGAAGTATGGTAATGATATTACAGCTACACTGTAGAGAACCTGCAGGCTCACTAAAGTGTCCTCTTGGCTCCCTCAGTGATTAGGGTGCCCAGAATTTCGAAGTGAAAAATCAGGAGAGCTGTTACATGGAGGGGAGGGAGAAGAAGGTGCCCAGAAGATGGTCTTACTGGGCATCAGGGATGTGCGAATGGGAGGGTGAGAAAGGAAATGTTCAAACCCCCTTCACCTCAGACAACTTCCCCAGCTCTCCCCACCACACACTCTTCTCTTTCCTCACCACTGCATGGATTTGACTGTGTGTGGAAAGTGGATGGCTCATTATCTTTTGCAAGAGGAGGGAAGCTCATTTGGAAGGCCTGTGGAGACAGGCAGGGTATTGACAAGGGACAGGCCTGGTGGGGGTGGGGACAGTTCTCCTTTGGGTGGACAGTCTTCAGCAGTTTGCCAATGTCCAGAACTACACACAGGGATGAGCTCTGTTAACAGGGCCACAAAGGGAAGGATCAACCACTGTTCAAGAGAGGAAACTGGAACGGAGGCCCAGGTGAGTGACCATCTTCAGAAGAGAGAGGCAGGCAGAATCCATTTGAGGTGCTGATGTCATGCACTCCAAAGCAGCACCTACTCTACCCTCCCGCAAGAATGCAGCATTCCCTGCTACCAGTGACCACGTGCAGCTACTAGCCAATGTGAAGGGAGGTGGGAAGCAGAGCCTTTATAAAGGCTCTCCCCACATTACGACACCTGGGCCCACTGGCAGTGTTAGGACTCCCCCTCCAACTGGCACTCAAGAGCTCAAACACCAGGAATCTGCTGGGCCTCCTTTACAGATATGCAAGATGTGGGGAGGAACTTGATTCCCTGCACTTTCTCCTCATCCATGTGCAATCCAGATGTCCCAGGAGCTGGACTCTAGCCCATAGGGAGTATCATTTGTAATAATATTAATAACATAAGAACATCTGGTAGCATTTCTTTTCCATACACCATTTGGCAAAAACAATAGAATTTTGGTGAAACTACAACATTTCTGTTTCCATTCACCCAGGGCTCAACTGCTGCTGACAGAACCTTCCAAGCCAACTATCCCAAGACTTAGCTTGCCCCAGCAGGTGTCACTGTCAGGCAAGGGAGCCAAAGCACAGAACCGAATAATTTAAAGTAACACGAGTTGGATTGTTATTTATTTTACATAAGATTTAAACTTGTGTTGCTCTTTTCCATCCTACACTGTAAGAAAATTAACTGATTAAGATGATGTACATTTTTTAGTTATCTCTGAGAAAAAACAAAAAACAAACAAACAAACAGACCAGCTATTTTAAAATCAAGATAAAAATTACTTGGCCCCAAGTTTGGAAGTCTGTTGAAAATGAATCTATCAAGGTTCACATTTAAATCATTTTAGCGTGGTCCTTAATTCAAAGGCTTATCATTTTATAATGTGTCACATAAATCTAATTACTCCAGCTACAAAGATTTCCATTTTACACACGCAATTAATGAAGAATATAAAAATAATTTAATACACCCAAAATATCATGTTCAGATTTTCCTTTTTGTGAAGATATGGTATGATTTAAACTGCCAAGATGTTAAAAATAAAGTTTTTGTACCAGGTGCATGTCATACAACCAAGCTGTATCTAGCTGTACTGAAAGCCATTTCACAATATTGCTCATGGTTAATTTATGCCTGGCAAATTTTTATGACATATCTGCATTCATGGCAAGGTTTTCATTTCACAAGATCAATATGTGACAGTGATGAAAGCAGATAATATACTATCTCTCAGACTGTTATCTGCTATAAATTTATACAGCTTGATGATAAATGGATGTTATTCATGAACATGTAGTTTTGATGGTGCACATTTTGAATGTAAGTATTTGAGAGGTCTGCCTAGTGCAAGTAAAGACTGCACTTTATATATAGTAAATGCAAGGGGCACTAATTGTGCCTTTGGGTGCACATATCCTGCTCCCTGGATTCAAGGACAGGCAAAGCTGCACACCAGAACTTGTTATACTAGCAAAATTGTGCCTAAAAATACAAAAGTTGCCGATACACTGTAACTCTAGGTCTCATAGTCTGCAATTTTCCAATTATTAAAATCAGATGATTTGGATCAAATTTAATTTTAAATGAATCCATTCCTTCTGATGCAGTTCACACCCCTTGAACTATATCCTGGGCCCCTCGTATTACATGTTAAATTTGACCTAAATTACACAGAAGGATCTCTTGTTTATGCAGCAGAGCTACACTGAATTATAGGGCAATGTTAATTAATTACATAATGGTTCAATTGCCTTTAGTTTTAGTGAAGTAATCCTGAAAAAGCACAAAGTGAAAATGTCTAAATTACAGTAATATGCAAAGTCTCACTTATCCTGACAAAAGTCAGGAAATCCATCTAGCTCTAAAATCTCCATCCTCATTCCAACCCCCAAGCCCTATCCCAATCCCACAAAATTTCATTTGATTTTTTTCTTTGTATTAAATATTAGAAGTATTGTCATCTGAGATTGGGGGAGCTCTATCACTTTTGGAAATATGAAACTAGAGACTTTTAAGAACATGCACTATACAGCTAATAGATTTTATGGCATTAATCATCATCAACCTGAGTAATCGGCAAAGCTTAATTAATTTCAGTGGCGCTATGCTGATTTACACCAGCTGGGAATCTGGCACTATATTTATGTGTCTTCCAAAAAAACCTGAGTTCTCTCATGCAAATTCCAGACCAGATGCTGATCTCACTTTCTCTAACTCCATAGGATTACTCCTGATTTTCACCACTGTAATTGATATCAGAATCTGACCACCATATTTTTGGCACTCAGATTATCCCAAAACTACCAGAGGAGAACAGAATGTAAGTATCACAAAACCCCTTAGGAAATAACTTTGAAAGGCGATTTGTGTTCAAGTAGAACTTCCAAATGCAAAACCACCAGGATTCTCACACATTCTCTCACAGGAGCATGCGCGCACACATGTACTCAGGGAAAATCTATTACTTTGTAATCAGCCTTCTGCAACTTAAAAAAATCAGCTTTTTTTTTTTATTCACAGAACAATGTTTGTTTCTGGTCTGAGTACATGTTTCTGAAGTGCCAGCCCTGAATAAAACTGATGGTCATGAAAATGGCAACAGAGCTATTGCTATAATGGAAACCACTCTAATGTTATTTGCCATTTTTATGGGTATGTTCTTTTAAAAATCATTAATTTTCTCTTTAATTAATGTAGGATTTTCAAACTTTTAGTTTTTGTTAAAAACTATTTCATTAAAATATTTGCTGTGAGTGTGAAAACAAAACAGTTTTAATCAATCTCATTTCACTACTTCTGAACTACAGTAATTGGCTTGTATGATGCAGAGGCCCATTGGTGGTTCACTCTTCTGTAACAATTCCTCCTGTCAGGACTGACAAACTCACTACACCTAACGAGTAGTACTTTCGTAGTAGTACGAGTAGTAGTAGTAGCTTTCGTAGTACTATAAACTTTATCTATAAATCATATCATGTAAAGTATCAAATAAAAGCTATATCACATTGGTCATCATGAGCCTTGCGAGATGTATATACAGATGCCATGCAGGAAGTTGTCTTATGTACTAAAAATATGTTTAAGCTATGCAGAGTGAGGTTTGGTGATACACCTCTTAAAGTTCACACTGAATTCTGTGTGTGAGTACTGACATGTACTTCAGCTGGATCAGGATTTTGGCATAAGAATCTGATCGTAAGAAGTATTTAAAATCAATGGGCACTGCAGGTGCTCAGTATCAGGGTCATTTGTCAGAATCAAGTCCACTCACGATTTATAATATGACCAGAAACCTCAGAGAACTGTAGCCATGCTTATCTATTATAGGTGCAAAATGGCAGACAATAATATTGCCATTAACAATATAATCATTGTAAATGATTCTTACTGAAAAGGGAAGGGGTGATTTCCTGCCAGGAATACTGCACCTGCCATTCCACTTGATCAGTCACCAGCAGCCACCATCCTTTTGCCCTTCGACACTATCGACAGGACACACAACATGCTGACCAAGTGACAATCTTACACTCGTCTGTCTCTCAGTATGCTCTAACTGATTAGATGTCAGCACTGCAATAATAAGGGCATGTTTGCGTTCTGGTCCTGCTGGCAATATTGTGATGATGGTCTGGGCTTTCTACAGGCCTAATCTCTGCCCCTTTTTCTCCGCTGGATGTTGTCAGCAGAAAGATGTCTTTTTTCCTCCAAGACAGAGGACTAGAATTGCACCTGCTGGCATAGGTAGGTGCAATTCCACTCTACTCATTGGAGTTGTACCTACTTGTGCCAGCAGTTAATTTGGCCCAGAATTTGGAAGCCCGAAAAAAAAAAGGTGGTTGGTTTGTGGCTATTTATAAATCTTTATTTTAAGAGTTCAGCACAAAACAATTAAGTTTGTTAACACAATGACCAGCGGAAAATGAGGAGGGGATAGAGTGAGAAAAAAGCAGACATAGGAAAAGAAGAAGAGTCAGAGAAACAGGCTATAAAAACCTCTCTCTCTCTCTCTCTCTCTCTCTCTCTCTCTCTCTATATATATGAAAGCAGAAAGAATGAGGCAATACTGTGAATGCGCTAGGATTAACAATATTCTTGATCTTTGATGGGGCCTGGTACTGGCCAGGAAACAGTCCCCTAAGTTGTTATTTTACGACTAATGACAGTATTCAATAAATTGTACCTTATGTACTGTAAACAACTTTTTATTCCTAAGGTTCAGCTCTGGTTTCTTTAAACTTGGAATTCATCATCAGTCTTCTAGCCATTTAGATTATGGGAGCCCAGCTACCTATCTTGCCCTATTATTAGGCTTTTACTGCCTGCCAAGCCAATAACTAAGCAGCCATCCTTCAAAAGTCCTGAACTCCCTGCCTAACAGATGAATGCACACTTCTTCTAGTCAGGCAATCACTTTCTAGAGGTATTAATCAGTAAGGTAGGGGAGTCTATTGCTAAGGAACCCTGAACAAGTTCTGATAACATTGATTCTCCAACAGGCTTTTCGTTGATCTCCTGTATGCTAGTGTATGGTGAAAACCACCCCAGAAGGTTGTGTGCTGGGATTCACAAAGATGCGCAAGGTTATTGTGCAAAGACCAATATCACAAAAGCACTCTGTGTATGAAGGAAACCTTTTCACCAGGAACATACATAATTTGGCCTACACAGAGCTAGCCGCATTTGGAGGTTAACACTAATATGTGATATTACAGTCTAATCAGAGTTTCCTACGGTTCAGTGATTTTCTGATATAGGTACCTCAAGAATCAAAATGGAAAAGCCAATAAATAACGTACTTCTATGAATGCCTGGATCTTCATGAAATTAAAACAATGGTTCCATTTGAAGATGGAGCAATCTGATGATGGTGCTAAATGGAACAAATAAGCCAGGTTCCTCTGCACAGAGAGCAGAACCAGAGGGTTGGGGCAAAGGTAATTTAAATCACCATTAGCCCTGGTTTCTGGCACATCCTTAAAGTATCCCACATTAGGTTTACAGGAGGAGGTTTGGCATGAAACAATGACATCAGCTCAATGCCAGGCAGTGAATCTCCCCACAAGGAGAGAGGGATTCTGCAGGGGCTGTTTCCATCCTCTTCACACCAGAGCATCATTAAACTAGAAATCTGGGGGAGATAGTTTGGGAGATGCCCAGATGAAATCCGTCGTGGAGATTAACATTGAGAGGGACGAAAATGAAGAAAGAAAGGATACAGCCGTGGGTAGGAGAATGGACATAAGGAGGAAGGGTAGTGCACATACCAGTCTAATAGGTGATACTGGCAGTAAAATGTCTGTGCCTAATCAGGTAAAGAATGTGAGCGAGGCCAAACAGCAAAAAATAAGATGTTTGTACACTAATGCGAGGAGCCTAGGTAACAAAATGGAGGAACTAGAGCTACTGGTGCAGGAAGTGAAACCAGATATTATAGGGATAACAGAAACATGGTGGAATAGTAGTCATGACTGGAGTACGGGTATTGAAGGGTATGTGCTGTTTAGAAAAGATAGAAATAAAGGCAAAGGTGGTGGAGTAGCATTGTATATCAATGACGAGATAGACTGTAAAAAAATAAGAAGTGATGGAATGGATAAGACAGAGTCTGTCTGGGCAAAAATCACACTGGGGAAGAAAGCTACTAGATCCTCCCCTGGGATAGTGCTTGTGGTGTGCTAAGACCACCGGGATCTGATCTGGATATGGATAGAAACCTCTTTAATGTTTTTAATGAAGTAAATACTAATGAGAATTGTGTGATCATGGGAGACAAACTTCCCAGATATAGACTGGAGGACAAGTGCTAGTAATAATAGCTCAGGGCTCAGATTTTCCTGGATGTGATAGCTCATGGATTCCTTCACAAAGTAGTTGCTGAACCAACAAGAGGGGATGCCATTTTAGATTTGGTTTTGGTGAGTAGTGAGGACCTCATAGAAGAAATGATTGTAGGGGACAACCTTGGTTCAAGTGATCATGAGCTAGTTTAGTTCAAACTAAATGGAAGGATAAACAAAAATAGATCTGTGATAGGGTTTTTGATTTCAAAAGAGCTAACTTTAAAAAATTAAGGAAATTAGTTAGGGAAGTGGATTGGACTGAAGAACTTGTGGATCTAAAGGCGGAGGAGGCCTGGAATTACTTCAAGTCAAAGTTTCAGAAACTATCATGCCTGCATCCCAAGAAAGGGGAAAACATTCATAGGCAGGAGTTGTAGACCAAGCTGGATGAGTAAGCATCTCAGAGAGGTGATTAAGAAAAAGCAGAAAGCCTACAAGGAGTGGAAGATGGGAAGGATTAGCAAGGAAAGCTACCTTATTGAGCTCAGAACATGTAGGGATTAAGTGAGAAAGGCCAAAAGCCATGTAGAGTTGGACCTTGCAAAGGGAAGTAAAACAAATAGTAAAAGGTTCTATAAATAAGCAAGAAGTGGGACCGCTAAGCACTGAGGATGGAATGGAGGTAAAGGATAATCTAGGCAAGGCCCAATATCTAAACAAATACTTTGCCTCAGTCTTTAATAAGACTAATGAGGCGCTTAGGGATAATGGTAGGACGACAAATGGGAAGGAGGATATGGAGGTAGATATTACCATATCTGAGGTAGAAGCCAAATTTGAACAGCTAAATTGGGGGGGCCCAGATAATCTTCATCCAAGAATATTAAAGGAACTGGCACATGAAATTGCAAGCCCATTAGCAAAAATTTTTAATTAATCTGTAAACTCAGGGGTTGTACCAAATGACTGGAGAATTGCTAACATTTTTCCCCTTTCTTAAAAATAGGAACTAAGTGATCCACATAACTACAGGCCTGTTAGTTTGACATCTGTAGTATGCAAGGTCTTGGAAAAAATTATGAAGGAGAAAGTCGTTAAGGACATTGAAGTCAATGGTAATTGGGACAAAATACAATATGGTTTTACAAAAGGTAGATCATGTCAAACCAACCTGATCTCCTTCTTTGAGACGGAGATTTTTTTAGACAAAGGAAATGCAGTGGATCTAATTTACCTCGACTTCAGGAAGGTATTTGATACGGTTTCACATGGGGAATTATTAGCTAAATTGAAAAAGATGGGTATCAATATGAAAATTGAAATGTGGATAAGGAACTGGTTAAAGGGGAGACTACAATGGGTCACACTGAAAGGCTGGAAGGAGGTTACTAGTGGAGTTCCTCAGGGATCGGTTTTGGGACCAATCTTATTTAATCTTTTTATTACTGACCTTGGCACAAAAAGAGGGAACGTTCTAATAAAGTTTGCAGGACACAAAGCTGGGAAGTATTGCCAATACAGAGAAGGACCAGGATATCTTACAGGAAGATCTGGATGACCTTGTAAACTGGAGTAATAGTAATAGGATGAAATTTAATAGTGAAAAGTGCAAGGTCATGCATTTAGGGATTAATAACAAGAATTTTTTTTATAAACTGGGGGTGCATCACTTGGAAATAACAGAGGAAAAGGACCTCGGAGTATTGGTTGATTACAGGATGACTATGAGCCGCCAATGTGATGGCGGTGAAAAAAGCTAATGCAGTCTTGGGATGCATCAGATGAGGTATTTCCAGTAGAGATAAGGAGGTGTTAGTGCCGTTATAGAAGGCACAGGTGAGACCTCATCCGGAATATTGTGTGCAGTTCTGGTCTCCCACGTTTAAGAAGGATGAATTCAAACTGGAACAGGTACAGAGAGGGGCTACTAGGATGATCCGAGGAATGGAAAACCTGTCTTATGAAAGGAGACTCAAAGAGCTTGGCTTGTTTAGCCTAAACAAAAGAAGGCTGAGAGGAGATATGATTGCTCTCTATAAATATATCAGAGGGATAAATACCAGGGAGGGAGAGGAATTATTTAAGCTCAGTACCAATGTGGTCACAAGAACAAATGGATATAAACTGGCCATCAGGAAGTTTAGACTTGAAATTAGACGAAGGTTCCTAACCATCAGAGGAGTGAAGTTCTGGAACAGCCTTCCAAGGGAAGCAGTGGGGGCAAAAGACATATCTCGCTTCAAGACTAAGCTTGATAAGTTTATGGAAGGGATGATATGAGGGATAACCTAATTTTGGCAATTAATTGATCTTCAACTATTAGTGGTAGATATGCCTAATGGCCTGTGATGGGATGTTAGATGGGGTAGGATCTGAGTTACTTCAGAAAATTTTTTCCTGTGTGTCTGGCTGATGAGTCTTGCCCACATGCTCAGGGTTTAGCTGATTGCCATATCTGGGGTTGGGAAGGAATTTTCCTCCAGAGCAGATTGGCAGAGGCCCTGGGGGGTTTTCTCCTTCCTTTACAGCGTGGGGCACAGGTCACTTGCTGGAGGATTCTCTGAACCTTGAAGTCTTTAAACCACGATTTGAGGACTTCAGTAGCTCAGATACAAGTTAGAAGTTTGTTACAGGAGTGGGTGGGTGAGATTCTGTGGCCTGCATTGTGCAGGATGTCAGACTAAACCATCATAATGGTCCTTTCTGACCTTAAAGTCTATGATTCTATGATCATAAAGGAGCTGCTGTTTGGGGTGGAATCTGGCCCAATATGTACAAAGAGTAGCACATTTCTGTTGCCAGTGAGGCTACAGATTAAATAGAACACTGTTCAGTTTATGGCTCTGTAGCAGGGCAGGGGTAAAACCCCCTTTAAAGCCCTGTAAAATGCTGGCTGCAGACAGCTCTCTGGTCAAAAGGCCAGGTAGAGAGACATGGGTATGCAGCAGGGAGCCCAGCTGCAAGCCCTAATGAGGGCTAGCTCAGAGCAACAAGCTGGGCAAAGTGGGAACAGCTGAGCTAAAGACTGGGAGGGCTAGAAAAGCCCTGGGAAAATGTCAGGGAGGGGGTGGCAGGGGAGGAGACAGGAGGGCTGTTTCTAAAAAAAGAAAAGGAGTACTTGTGGCACCTTAGAGACTAACAAATTTATTTGAGCATAAGCTTTCGTGAGCTACAGCTCACTTCATTGGATGCATTCGGTGGAAAATACACACACAGAGAACGTGAAACAATGGGTTTTATCATACACACTGTAAGGAGAGTGATCACTTAAGATGAGCTATAACCAGCAGGGGGGGGGGAGGAGGAAAACTTTTTGTGGTGATAATCAAGGTGGGCCATTTCTAGCAGTTAACAAGAACGTCTGAGGAACAGTAGGGGGTGGAGTGGGGGGAGAAATAACATGGGGAAATAGTTTTACTTTATGTAATGACTCATCCACTCCCAGTCTCTATTCAAGTCTAAGTTAATTGTATCCAGTTTGCAAATTAATTCCAGTTCAGCAGTCTCACACTGGAGTCCGTTTTGAAGTTTTTTTGTTGAAGAATTGCCCACTTTTAGGTCTGTAATCGAGTGACCAAAGAGATTGAAGTGTTCTCCGACTGGTTTTTGAATGTTATAATTCTTGACGTCTGATTTGTGTCCATTTATTCTTTTACGTAGAGATTGTCTGCTTTGACCAATGTACATAGCAGAGGGGCATTGCTGGCACATGATGGCATATATCACATTGGTAGATGCACAGGTGAACGAGCATCTGATAGTGTGGCCGATGTGATTAGGCCCTATGAAGGTGTCCCCTGAATAAATATGTATGCACAGTTGGCAATGGGCTTTGTTGCAAGGATAGGTTCCTGGGTTAGTGGTTCTGTTGCGTAGTGTGTGGTTGCTGGTGATGGTGCTATTTGCTTCAGGTTGGGGGGCTGTCTGTAAGCAAGGACTGGCCTGTCTCCCAACATCTCTGAGAGTGATGGGTCATCCTTCAGGATAGGTTGTAGATCCTTGATGATGCGTTGGAGAGGTTTTAGTTGGGGGCTGAAGGTGATGGCTAGTGGCGTTCTGTTATTTTCTTTGTTGGGCCTGTCCTGTAGTAGGTGACTTTTGGGTACTCTTCTGGCTCTGTCAGTCTGTTTCTTCACTTCAGCAGGTGGGTATTGTAGTTTTAAGAATGTATGATAGAGATCTTGTAGGTGTTTATCTCTGAGGGGTTGGAGCAAATGCGGTTATATCGTAGAGCTTGGCTGTAAACAATGGATTGTGTGGTGTGATCTGGATGAAAGCTAGAGGCATGTAGGTAGGAATAGCGATCAGTAGGTTTCCGATATAGGGTGGTGTTTATGTGACCATAGCTTATTAGCACCATAGTGTCCAAGAAGTGGATCTCTTGTGTGGACTGGTCCAGGCTGAGGTTGATGGTGGGATGGAAATTGTTGAAATCATGGTGGAATTCCTCAAGGGCTTTAACATAGAACATAGAATATCAGGGTTGGAAGGGACCTCAGGAGATCATCAAGTCCAACCCCCTGCTCAAAGCAGGACCAATCCCCAATTTTTGCCCCAAATCCCTAAATGGCCCCCTCAAGGATTGAACTCACAACCCTGGATTTAGCAAGCTAATGCTCAAACCACTGAGCTATCCCTCCCCCCAAAATATAGCTAATGAAGCTTTCAAATCTTATCATTAGCAATCCTTCATTTCAAAGTTATAGATCAGTGTGTGTATATTATCTTTCCCGTAATCATAGAATATCAGGGTTGGAAGGGACCTCAGGAGGTCATCTAGTCCAACCCCCTGCTCAAAGCAGGACCAAGCCCCAATATTTGCCCCAGATCCCTAAATGGACCCCTCAAGGATTGAACTCACAACCCTGGGTTTAGCAGGCCAATGCTCAAACCACTGAGCCATCCCTCCAGGGGTCCAGATGATGAAGATGTCATCAATGTAGCACAAGTAGATTAAATAGTAGAGTAGGGGCATTAGGGGACGAGAGCTGAGGAAGCGTTGTTCTAAGTCAGCCATAAAAATGTTGGCATACTGTGAGGCCATGCGGGTATCCATCGCAGTGCCGCTGATTTGAAGGTATACATTGTCCCCAAATGTGAAATAGGGCTGTTTCTCTGTCTCCTTACCTACTGGAAGGAACCTCAAGGGCCAGACGAGCCTGGGAGGGGTCTGTGGTGTGATTGTTGTTGTGGGAATTGGGACTGCACAAGAACACTGTAAATAAAAACACAAAGGTGAAACCACATAAGGTGGTGGGACTCTTTATTATACCAGCCTGAACACAGGGTGCAGGCACAAAAGTGGGAGTGCTGTGACAGGCTCCAAAGTCTTAGAAGCCTGGAGAGAAGATCAGTGGTTCAATCTCAAAGTATTGCAGAGTTTTTAGATACAGTCTCTGAAGGCAAAATGTATTTAATCCACAACGTGCATGTAATGCAGAGAAATATATGATCAGTCTGAAATGGCAGGAGGGTGCACACCACTTTCTGGCAGAAACGGAAAAAACTAACAGTAACTGCTTTTGACTTAGGTATCTTTTTGAAGAAGATATGAAAAATGGGTTTGCCTGTGTGACCTTCAATCAAAGGCGGCCTACCCAAAAAGACCCACTAATAGAAAAGGACCTGAGGCATATAAAGGGACTCAGACCAACAACTGAAACAGGAAGGATTTGAATTCTTCAAAACACTTCCGAGCACCAATGTACTGAAATAAAATTGAAAATAAAAGGTCTATTACAAATGACCTTTCTGAGCTAATTGTTGTGGTGACAGCTATCTTGCTGATGGAAAATATTTGTTACAGCTTTATCAGCTGCAAGCCAAGCCCACATCTTGTGGTGCTCTGTCTCCCTCTAGTGGTGACTAAGTCCCATAGAGGCTGATGAGCCTGCTACAACCCTGGCTAAGAAAATGGGTTCTTTCAGCTCAGGCTAGAGAGTCTCATACACTAAGACCTGGTGATCACTGGTATAATCCCTGTTCATGATGACTCACCCAGGGGCATCAGCATTAAGCAGTCATAAAGAAAACGTTAGCAGAAATGGAGATGTTAGTGAACACTATTGGTAAACTCCAAGAAAAGAATAAACTCATATTGACTTATGTATAAAGCTGGTGGTTTCATTGCCTTTGTTCTTTCAGAAATGAAGTAAAGATGCTCAAATCCTGTGCAGTTCAATGAACTATTGTCTGTTTTCTAACACTGTCAAGCTATCAAATTCTAGTCAGTGGAACAAGGGAGTTAAGTTTAATGAAGAGCCAGTTATATGCCAATTCTCAATTTATTCATACAAATAAATTATTCAATGCCAGTAGCCTGTTACAGCAGGCAATATTGCCCACAGGCCAAGCCTTGGACATCAGAACTTGTTTTAACAGGAGAAAAAAGGTGGATTAGAACATGTGGTTACCTCTCATCTTTTCAAAAAGAAGTGGTGGGATCTTTAAACACTACCCATACAGCCAGAATATTTGACATTTAGATATTATGGTAGCAAGTGTCTGTAAATATTTATACCAAAGGGACCCTAGCTTAACACTTCCCATAAAGAACAGCGTCAGGAGTGCAACTCCTAGTTGGTACTGGATTAGCATGACTGGATATGATTGGTTGCCCTCTTGTGCAGGGGAAGGACAGGGCAAAAGTCTTGGAATCTAGGCCCCACAAATGGAGGGCCATAGACAGGGCAGTAAATCAGAAACAGTGTAGTAGGTGGCTGCTAGTGTACAACTGATTGCTCCAGGCAAGTTACCTAGTGGGAAGGGCTTGTTTGCTTCACTTGAAAGGAATATCAAGGACACAGGAGCTATAGCAGGGGTGGCCAAACTTACTGATCCTCCAACCCGCATATGACAATCTTCAGAAGGGGCTTCATCTCTGAAGGAGGTGCCTGCCGGGGCTCAGGGCTTCAGCCCCACTCCTGCTGAAGCCCCGAGCCCCAGCAGGTGCACCCTGCAGGACTGAAGCTCCTTCCTTACTACCCCGCTGCAAGGCAGAGGTCCCAAGCTCCACCTACCCCCCCAGTGGAGAATGGGGGAGGGGCATGGGGGACTTCATGAGCTGCACTTTAACAGTAAAAGAGCCACATGTGGCTCGCCAGCCACAGTTTGGCCACCCCTGAGCTACAGGAAGATAAGAATCCCTCTGATCTAGTGAGGGAGGAGGGAGAAACCATCCCCAGAGTGGTTTGAGCCAGCCCAGGAGGTGGAGCCCCAAATCTAGGGGACTGGGGATCTGAATCCCATTTAACTCTAATCAGCTCTTGCTGATGTGGGACCTGAAACCACATTCTTCTTACACAGGAACAAGAGTGTTGCTGGCTGAGCTACAGTGAGAGCTGAGAAGACTGTGGAGTAGGAGAAAGAGGGAATGAAACTGGATGAAATTAGCAACACCGTGATTGGACACAGCTGATCACATCAAATTTATACGAAGGGGGTTGTTAAAATAAATCTCATTTAAATATTACAAATAAAAAGGTGTGTATGTCTTTGAATAAAGATGCATTAATATATTTCCATGAGTAAACAGATAGGCTTGTCTGCCAGGAAAATAGTTATTGCCATAGCAATCAGCAACCAATAGTAGCTTGTGGAACACAACTGAATTTTGGAATAGCTGCCATGGAAAAGTTTCACAACTGGCTGTTTGTCAGCAGGTAACAGGAGAAGCAAGAACTGCAGATCAAACTGGCAGCATTGGGTCAGTCACTGTAACAAGTAACTGCTGAATACTGACAGATAAGCCATATTTCCCACCTTAACTTGTCATCATCATCTTTCTTCATCAACATCACCTCGCTAGTCAGCAATTCCGAGCCATGCTGTAACTGAGAAGGAGCAGTGCAGCCATACATACCTTTTGTAGTGGATGCCACATTTTTTGAATCCTACCAGAGAGATTTACCTCCTCATTCTAACTAGGCTTCCTTATTGAGATCGCTGTGCTAGCCTTAAATATTACAATGAAACTTCCTGTAACAGCTACATGCCTGTTAATACCCGTATTAATCACTTTAAAGCAGCTCCATGTGGTTTTATCAATTATTCAGCTTATCAAACTACCGTATCTCCAATAAGACCAGAGAATTATTTGAAAGGGCTTGTCTATACAGAGTTACTGCATGGCAAGCCAGCGTTTGACTCTCCAGTGCACTAGTTTGCCATGCACTGACTGACTGTATGGACCCTGCTACAAACACATGAAAAGTTCTTTAGTGCAAATTGACATACTCCTGTTTGAAAAGGGGGTACGTCAAGGTCCACTAGGGAACCTTTAGTGCACAGTAGCAGGGTCTACATGGCTAGTTAGTGAGTGGCAAACTAGACCACTGTACAGTCACACCCTGGCTTGCTGCATACTAACTTTCCATATAGACAAACCCTTAGTCTAGTACTTTGTAGAAATATTCACCCAGCAACTGACCTATCTGGGCAGCGATGGAATGATCCCAGGTAATTTTTAGGCTTTGAATCAGGCTTGAAAACACTGAAGCATTTGGCTCTACAGCAAGTAAAAGAAGGAAAGCTAGAATTACTATTTTAATAAAATCTTGTCAGAAATTCAAAGAATCTCTCTAAAATAAACCCTACCACAACCCTAGATTATTATTCTCAAACCACATTAGCTAAGTATAGTTCAGACCTGTACTGTGGATTTTCTTTATAAAATTTCAGGTTACCAAAATGCATACACCATTCATACCAAGTTCTTTTCATACTAATGTTCTCATATCAAGTAATACTCTATTAGTATTCAGTCTTCAGCTGATTTCTCTCTTTGTGGTTACCAGTGAAATTTTGTTCAGCCTTAAAGCCCATCTTTTCTAGGCAGCCAATTTTAGCTAGGTCCTTCGCTCGTCTCTATACATTATGCCCTGTGCAACTCCATTGTTACAATTACGGTTGCACAGGGTGTTAATGGAAGTAGAATTTGGTCCAAGCAGTGGAACTCATTTAAAAGTATACTGGACAAAACAATAGCAAATATACGTAACAATCCTGCATTGGCAGGGAAATGCACTGGATGATCTAATTGGTCGTTTCCATCTTTGCCTTCTAATCTGTCACTGGCTAAGTGATTGGGAAAAGACAGCAAAGAGACAACAAAGAGCAAGTAAAGAAAAATAGATAGGACAAAAATCATGTTTAACAATAGGAAAAACAAAATACAGATGATTACAATCGCCCAAAATGCAAAGTACAGCCAGTCTTTATAGGCCAAAGTCAGAGACATGTATTCTTAAGATGGCCTTACACTCGAGCTGCCTCAGGCTTCCTTCGAACTAGTCTACTGACATTAGGAAGTATAATTAAAGGAGGTATACATTAAAGCTATCCCAGCCCTATTTTACTTACATCTTCTTAATTCTTCTTCCAGCTGTGACGGGGCAAGGCCAGATGACTATAGAAAAGTAGTGGGAGATAGATATATTAGCTCCAGGCTAATAAACAAATCCCTGGTACCAGGATAAGTGAAATGGCAGCTGCTCCAGTTCAGTTAAGACACCTGGGACCAATTAAGAACTTTCCAGAAGGCAGGGAGAAGGCTAGGTTGATTGGGACACCTGAAGCCAACCAGGGGCTGGCTGAAACTAGTTAAAAGCCTCCCAGTTAGTCAGGTGGGTGTGCATGTCAGGAGCTGTGGGAGGAAGTTGTGCTGATTTGGACTGATTTCGTGTCCAAGTTGATGAAAGATCTCTGTTCATTGCTCCATGTACAAGCCCTACGGACCTCTGTATACCACCCACAAACAGATGACCTTGTGGAAAAGTTCAATAGGACCCTCAAGGCCATGATCAGGAAAGTGGTGAGCCGGGATGGGAAAGATTGGGATACCCTGTTGCCTTACCTCATGTTCACCATCTGGGGGGTTCCGCAAGCTTCCACGGGTTTCTCTCCATTCAAACTACTATATGGGCGCCACCCTCAGGGCATATTGGATAAAGCCAGAGAAGCCTGGGAAGAGGAACCAAATCCCGGAAGGAACATAGTTGAACACGTACTGCAGATGAGAGATCGGATAGTCCGAGTTACGCCCATAGTACTGGAACATTTGGAAAGAGCACAGGAGACCCAACGAACCCATTATAACCACCAAGCGAAGCTTTGACTGTTCTAACCAGGGGATCGGGTGATGGTACTGGTGCCCACAACAGAAAGTAAACTGTTGGCCCAGTGGCAGGGACCCTACGAAGTAATAGAAGCTGTGGGAGAGGTGAACTATAAGGTGCGGCAGCCATGCCGCCGGAAATCGGAGAAAATTTACCACATCAATCTTCTAAAACCTTGGCACGATTGAGAGGCATGCTTACTCATGCAAGAGACCCTTCCCCAGGAGGATAACTTACACGAGTAAGTGAGGATATCATCCAACTTGTCGCTGCTCCAAAAGATCGAGGCAGCAGACACGATTAATCGCAACCGAGATGTCTTCTCTACAAAACCAGGGTGGACGACTGAGACGTATCATCATATCCGCACGATCCCCGGAGCCAAGGTAACATTGAGACCCTACTGAATCCCAGCAGCCAAAAGAGAAGAAATCAAGGCTGAAGGAAAGAAAATGTTAGAATTAGGGGTTATTGAAGAATCTTACAGTCAGTGGTCCAGTCCAATTGTTCTAGTGCCAATACCTGATGGTACCATGAGATTCTGTAATGACTTTTGCCAACTGAATGAAATATCCCAGTTTGATGCATACCCCATACCATGCATCGATGAATTGGTTGACCGACTGGATAGTGCCCGATTCTTGACTACACTGGATCTGACAAAAGGGTACTGGCAGATTCCTCTGACTAAAGAAGCTAAAGAAAAGACAGCATTCTCCATCCCGGATGGGCTATTCCAGTACACCGTCATCATCCATATGTCAGACTGGGGAACTCACTTGGAGAAAGTTGAGGCAGTACTGCACACCTTAAGGCGGGCTGGCCTCCCTGCTAATCCTGCTAAATGCGCCATAGGGCTAGCAGAGGCTAGGTACCTGGGATATATTGTGGGAAAGGGCATAGTGAAGCCCCAAATGAATAAGCTTGAGGCAATTCAAAACTGGCCCCGGCCGACCGGAAAGAAGCAGGTCCGTGCGTTCCTAGGTGTGGTAAGCTACTACCGACGTTTTATTCCCCACTTTGCCTCTAGGGCAAGTCCCCTAAAGGACCTGGTGAAGGCCCAAGGTCAGACATGGTAAAGTGGACCGATGCAGCAGAGGGGGCATTTACAGACCTTCGGACGGCCCTCTGTAATGACCCCGTACTCATAGCCCCGGACTTTAATAGGGAATTTATTTTACAAACAGACGCTTCCCAGGTGAGTTGGGGACAGTTCTGTTGCAAATGGTGGGAGAAGAGAAACACCCAATCCTCTACCTAAGCAGAAAGCTTCTCCCAAGAAAACAGAAATACGCAGTAGTCGAGAGAGAATGCCTTGCTGTCAAATGGGCTATGGAGACACTGCATTATTACCTCTTAGGCTGGCGATTTACTCTTGTGACAGACCATGCGTCCCTCCAGTGGATGCAGCGGAATAAGGAAAAGAATGCAAGGGTCACCAGGTGGTTCTTATCCCTCCAACCATTCCAGTTCCACATACAGCACAGGGCTGGATGCCACCATGCCAACACTGATGGTCTGTCACGAGCATACTGTCTGGCATCCCAGGTTGCCCAACTCTATGGCGTTGAGCAGACAGGGGGATATGCGACGGGGCAAGGCCAGATGGCTATAGAAAAGTAGTCTTATTGGGATACGAGAAGTGGGCGGGCGAAGCCCATCCACCGCTAAAGGATCCCTCCCAGCCTAAAAGGGGGATCCACAGGACCTAGATACCCAAAAAAATCCAGGGGACAACTAATAAAATAACAGGGATAGGAGTGCGGTCAAAGGGTCAAACGAAGGGAACCAGATGGGGATGCTGAGCAGAGAACCCCGGACAGCGCCCACTGCTCCTCAAAGGTGTCAAGGGAGTCAGAGGACGCCGCCCAGAGGAACTCTGCCCGGATAAGTGAACGGACCAAGGATCGGAAATAGGCCCTACAGTCACAGGAGACTCCATCGGCCAACCTCCTCACTCTGGTTTTGTAGATGGCCATTTTAGCTAGGGCCAGGAGAAGGTTGACCAGGAGATCCCGTGACTTTGTGGGGCCATGGATAGGGAGTGCATAAATGAGAAAGTGAGGGGAGAAGTGCAACCAAAAAACGTAATAAAATGTTGGTGAGGAGCCGGAATAGGGGCTGCAGGCTAGCAGTATACACTCCAGGTATACATATGCCAGGGTATCCCTCATGCCGCAAAAGGGACAGGTGTCTGAGATTGAAGTGAACTGCGCCAAGTACACGCCCGTGCTCACGGCTCCGTGAAGGAGCCGCCAACTGACATCCCCGGCGGGCCTTGGGACTAAGGTGGAATATAGGCTGGCCCACTGGGGCTCCTCACCCTCCAAAGGTGGAAGGAGGTCCCGCCATTTTGTATCGGGGCGGGACATGAGGGTGCGGGCATGAAGGGTGTGGAGCACGAGTGTGTAGAGATGTTTTCTTGGCGCGGTTTGAAAACAGACCGGCTGCATCTCATGCAGCCGGCTTCTAGTGAAGGGGTGAAGGGGTCGGTTGGGTCCACGGGGCAAGGGTCCAATTAAAAGGTCTGGTGGGCCCGGGGTAATGGGTGGGCGGGGCGTGCCCTCGTGCAGGACCCAGTCGAGATGAACCCGAACAGCGGGCGGCAAAGCAGCCTTCACCTCCTGAAGTATACGCCGGGGAGTACAAGGTCTGGAAAGCCCCATGCGCTGAGCAGCGTCAGGGGATCCAGCCAGTCTTGACGGTCATAGTCCAGGAGGTCTCCGACTCTTGTGACCTCTGCCAGGATCAACCTCTGGCGCACCGAGCGGGACTCCACCACCTGCAGATGGAGCTGGGGGTTGTGTAGCAGGGGCTCCGCGAGGAGATCTGCCCCCTTGGTGGCCGCCATGGACCTGGTCGTTGAAAAGAGTTTCCAGGTCCAGAGAAGGTCCTGGTAGAAGACCGGCAGCCCGGAGAGGTCTCGTGGAAGTCTTCTCGGATGGAGATAAAGGAGGTGCCGGTCATATCGGAGCCCTCGGAAATGGCGCAGGAAGGCGTGCGCCAGTATGCTCCACGCCAGACTACCTGCACTGTAAAGGAGCCTCTGCAGGGTCTGGAAGCGGAAGATATGGACCTGAGTGAGCAGACATTTTAGGCCCTGCTCTCCCTCCTCCACAGGTAGATGGAGAACCCCTGCAGGGACCAGTGCAGTCCTGACCAAAAGAACTCCAGAATCGATGTCCAGAGGTTGACCAAGAAACCCAGGGCCGGGACCAGGGTGTTGAGCCGGTACTAGAGCACAGACAGGACTAGTTGATTAAGCACCAGCGCTCTCCCCCAAAGGGAGAGGCACCGGAGTAGTCCTGTCCATTTCCGGAGCCGCTCTATCGCCCTGCCCTCTATATTCTGCCAGTTCTCCGGTGGAGAGGGATGCGTGGCAGAAAGGTAAACGCCCAGATAGAGCAGTGGACCCGTGCTCCACCGGATGGCCTGAAGCGCGGGTGGGAGGGAGCTCGCCTGCTGCCAGTCCCCTACCACCAAGCCAGAGCTCTTGACCCAGTTGACCCGCGCGGAGCAGGCTGCCGAATAGATGGCCTGGCAAGCCTCCACCCGCGCCAAGTCGCCCGGGTCCTGGACCACGAGGAGCACATCATCAGGGCACGCCGACAGGACCAGCCGCAGCTCCGGCTCCCGCAGCACCAACCCTGTCAACCTTCTTCGGAGGAGACAGAGGAAGGGCTCGATCGCCAGAGCGTAGAGCTAGCCCGAGAGGGGGCACCCTTGCCGTACTCCTCACCCGAAGCTGACCGGTTCGGTCAGGGTCCAGTTGAGCCTTACCAGACACTCTGCGGAAGCGTACAGCACCCAGAGAAAATTCACAAACCTGGGTCCGAAGCTAAACGCCTGCAGCGTGCTCAGGAGATACCCGTGATCCACCCTGTCAAACGCCTTCTCCTGATCTAAGGACAGGAGGACGAACGACAGACCATCCCTACACCCAAGTTCCAATAGGTCCCGGACCAGATATAGGTTGTCGAAGATGCTGCGGCCCGGGACGGTGTAGGTCTGGTCTGGGTGGACCACGTCCGCCAGCACGGACCCTAGCCTCAGGGAGATGGCTTTTGCCACGATTTTGTAGTCCGTGCTGAGGAGCGAGACGGGACGCCAATTTCGTAAATCGCGGAGGTCCCCCTTCTTCGGCAATAAGGCGAGCACGGCTCGCCTGCACGAAAGAGGGAGGACCCCGCTCTGCAAAGACTCGGCCCAGACGGTGACTAGGTCTGGGCCCAGGACGTCCCAGAATACGCGGTAGAACTCCACGGTCAGCCCGTCCATGCCCGGAGATTTATTGGTGGGCATGCGACGGAGGGCTTCCGAGAACTCGGCCAGAGTGAGAGGCAGCTCTAGCCGGTCTCGGTCGCCCACGCTGACCGTCGGGAGCTCCTCCCAAAGCACTCTGCAAGCGTTAGGATCGGTCGGGTCCGGGGAGAATAGGCTTGCGTAGAAGGCTCTCGCCCTCTGGCACATCTCCACCGGATCCGTGAGGGGGGTGCCATCTTCTGCCAGTAGGCAGATGATATGTTTCTTAGCCCCCCTCTTTTTTTCCAGGGCGTAGAAGAAGCGGGAGCCGCAATCCATCTCCCGAAGGAGACGGATGCGGGATCGAACAAAGGCACCCCGGGCCCGATGGTCCTCGAGGCTCCAGAGCTCCTCCCGCTTCTCCCGGCACGCTCCGCAGAGGGGTGGATCCTCGGGGCTGGCGGCCAGACGCCTCTCCAGCTCTAAGACCTCCCGTTCCAACTGCTCTATCGCTGCATCCCTCCGTCGGCTGGTGCCCCGGGTGTAGTCACGGCAGAAGAGCCGGGCGCGCACCTTCCCTACGTCCCACCACCACCGTGCCGAGGGAAAGGCACGCCGCTGCCCTCGCCAGGCCAGCCAGAACTCCCGGAAGGACGCCATGAAGCCCGCATCCTCCAGCAAGCTGTTGTTAAAATGCCAATAGGCCGGCCCCGGCCTCTCCGCGCAGAGGGAGGCTGTCACGGTGGCTATGTGATGGTCAGAAAATGGGGCCGGCCGGATGCTGGAGGAGTGGGCTCGTGTAAGATGAAAGCGTGATAAATAAATGCGGTCCAACCGGGAGTGGCGCGACCGATGGGCCTCCACCCGGACAAAGGTGAACGTGGAAGTGTCATCCGGGTGGTGGTCGCGCCAGACGTCCACCAGGGAGTGGTGTTCGACTATCTCCTGGAGGACGGCGACGGCGGCTGGGCTCTGCTCGGTTCCCGAGCGGTCCCGTTCCTCAAGGGTGATGTTAAAGTCCCCTCCCAGGACCAGGCACTCCTGAGGATCCAAGGTGCCGAGGAAGGCGGATGCCTGCTGATAGAATTGCAGCCGCTCCGGGCTCGCTGCTGGGGCATATATGTTGACGAGGTTGACTACGAGCCCCTCCATGTGGACCCGGAGGTGCAGCAGGCGACCCGGCACAGCCTCGGCGACCCCCAGCACCTCGGGCCGTAGGTCGGGGGAGAACATGGTCGCCACTCCACCCGTATGAACTGTGAGGTGGCTAAAGTAGACCCTGTCCCCCCAATCCAGCCGCCAGCTGTCTTCGGCGGTCGGATCCGTATGGGTCTCCTGCAGGAAAACCACAGAGTACCTCCCCTCTCGAAGGAAGGAGAGCACCTGGGACCTGCGGAGACCCATCTTACAGCCACGGGTGTTCAATGTTGCGATGGTAAAGGGTGCCATGAGGAGGGCTGGGGGGCATCCTCGCCGGCAGGGATGCTCGTGGCTCCCGGCGGGCCGCGCAGCAATCTGTGACCCACCCCGTAGGTGAGTAAGGAGTCACGGAAGTGGCGGACCCGCTGGTAGGCCGCGGCGCCCTGTCTCCCGGTCCTTTTCCCCTCCCCCATGAGGGCCCTTGCGGCCCGGAGGATTTGATTAAAGTCCCCCCATCGCTGGAGGGCAAGCTGGACTTTGTTGCGGGAGCCACGGACGTCTTCTAGGAACTCCCGCAACTCCTCTCGCAGCGTATGGGGGGCTGGGGTTATGGTCTGGTTGCTTCCCGATGGGGCCCTTGGTACAGCCCCCTGGCCCAGCGAGATGGGCAGACAGGGTGCGGACCCCCGACGGGGCTCCTGATGGGTTGACCTGAATGCTGGGGCGATAGGGGGCGGCGGAGGGAGGATAGCAGCCCCTGGTGGGTCGGGACGGGCAAACACAAAGGCCATTCCCTGGGAGTCATCTGTTGGAAAGGGGAAGGAGACTGTCCCAGGGGTGGCAATAATATCTCGGGAGGTGGGCGGGATAAGGGCATGGGCAGGGGTAGAGGTGAGAGTCTGGGTCGAGAGAGGGCTCTCACTGATGCCAGGCGCAAGCTCTCTGGTGGATTTGGCAGCCACGGCATCAGGAGGTGGACTTTCTTCTGTAGGGTCCTCTCTCGGAAAGGAGGTCGAATGCTCCTCACCAGCGAGGGATGCCCCTGGTGGCTCAGGTTCCAGCCACGTGGCACTGGCCGTCGCCTCAACTGGCTCGGCGGCTCTCAGCGGGGTGCTCTCTGCAGCCGGGTTGATGGAGGAGTCCAGGGGCTCCTCAGAGGTGGGAGCAGAAGCAACGGTTAGGGGGAGGGAGTATGGGGAAAGGGGGGCTGGAAAGAAGTCGCCCAGATCGAGGCCCGCTGGCATAGGATCGTCCTCCCCCTGGGTGACCGGGGTCAGACCCAGGGCCTCGATCTCCTCATATATAGAGGGGAAATTGTTTTCCGCTACCCCGGGACTCTCCCCGCCGGCACCTGATGCGACTATTACTTCGGGGCACACTGGGGTTTCAGATGGTGCCTCGGGGGTCTTGGAGGGGAGGGACTCCCATGGAGGGGAGATACCGCCTTCCAGTGCTGCCACGTTTTCCCCAGCCGGCTCTGGTGGATGGAACACACCCGTGGGTAGAGCGGAAGGCTCGGCATTGGTGCCCCCCTTCCTGGTCTTCCGGGGGGCCTCCGCATCTGATGGAAGGAGCGGAGCTCGAGCCTTCCGCTTGCCCCGCTTCCCCTGGACTAGGGCCCAGCCCTCCATGGCATCATCCAGGGGCTGCCTATTAGGGGTTGTGTCAGGGGGCAGAGGCGATGGCTCAGGGATTCGAGGGGGTAACGGTGGGGCAGCACAAGGGAGGGAAAATTCCCCTTGGGGCGGGCCCTCTCCCATGCTTGGCGCTGTCCCTGCCGCACCCTCCTCCACAGGCCCCGCCAGATTGCAAGCAGCGGTGGCGGGGTTCTCCCGCTCATCTGGGCATAGTGGGGGAGGTGCCCCTTGGGCCTGAGCGGGAGCAATGGTGGATTGTGAAGGAGGAGGGGCGGTTTCAGGTGCCGGGCAGCCAGGGGCGTCGGCGATGACGGGGCCGGTGTCCTGCCGGGGCTCGGGGGTCCTGGGTGCCCCTCCTTCCCGGGCCAGGGGGCAGTCCCTCCGGACGTGCCCCATCGCCCGGCAGAGGTAGCACCGGGCCTCCCCCGTGGAATAATGCACCCTGTAATGGGTCCCCTGGTAGGGGACTAGGAAGGACCCTTCCAGTGCCTCTCCGTCGCGCGCCGCCGGCAGCAGTTGAAGCTGCACTTGCCGGCGGAACGAGAGGACGTGACGAGGGCGGGGTCTTTGCAGCCCAACGGGAGAGGGCTGATGACAGAGATGGGCTTTCCCAAGGTAGAAAGGGCGGGTAACAGGGCGGCATTGGGGAGAAAGGGAGGGATGGAGGTCAGAACCAGGCGGACGCCCAGGTCCTCTAGCGGCTAAGGGGACGAACACGCCCCCGACCGCCAGGCCCTTCTCCACCGCCTCCTGGGCGGCGGCCTCCGATGCTAAGAAGAAGACAACCTTGCCATACATTTTGGAGGCCGCCACAATGGCCGTGGGCCCCACCACCCTCGCCAACGCCCGCACATAGGTCTCCACGTGGGGTGAGGCGGGCACCAGGAGGCAACGGATGCCGTGCTTCCTGGTCATGGTGGGAAAGGGGCCCCGGCCGCTATAGATGGTAGCGGAGGCGGTGGGCTGGAGAAATGATGTAGCGGCAGGCGGGGGGGCTGCCGCCACCTGGGCGTATGCTCTGGGGGCCGGGGGAGGGACACCTGCAGAGCTGGTGGAGGGAACAGCGGGGAGGGGCGCCCCAGCTGGAGATGGGGCCGGGGCATCGGGGGCAGCCCCTGCCATGGAGGGCCTGGTCTTTTTAGCGGGGCCCTTCCCCTTCTTCTTCCCCTGGCCCTTCCCGCCGGCTGGGAGGACTCCCCCCCAAATCTGAGGGGGTGATAGACGTGGCAGCAGTGGAGGTCACCCCGGTGCCCGTCGCTGCTGGTGCCCCAGCGGGGGCGATGGCAGATGGTTTGGCAGCGGACGTAGAAGCTTGGGGGGGTGACAGAGGGGCAGGCGGGGGAGGGAGAGCTCGGGCTACTGGAGAGGTCTCACCCGTCTCATCCCCCGCCATCATGAGCAAGGAGGAAAGGGGGATACCAAAAGGAGGAGGGGAGAGGGGAAACAGGTCGACCACTCCTCCCCGCTAGGCTGCAGGCAGGGGAGGAGGGCGCCAAAAGGGGTGGGCTGGACGGGGGGCAATCAGGGGTTAGGGGTCAGTCACCGACACAAGGTGGAATTCCGGCTCCTCTTGGTGCACTATGGGGGGCAGAATTCAACAACATTGAAGGTGCAGTGAAAAGGGTTGCAACTGAAATGGGGAGTTGCACAAGCGCATGGGAGGGGCATGGGCACATGGAGCGAGGGGCTAAGCGGTCTGGGGGTAGAACAGGGAAACCAAGGGGCTAGCTTCAGAGGCTGGGGCGGGGCAAACAAACAAAGGCTGCAGAAGGAAATGGGCGGGGCAGGCAAATAAACTGAAGCTAGTAAGGGGGGCTGGAGCAAAAGAGGAGGCAAAGCAAGTGGCAAATGGGGCAGGTAGTAAAGGGCAAAGCTGGGGGGTAGGCAGTCCGGGGGGGGCACATGTGCCCATGTGCACTTGCACAAGTCTTTTTTAGCTGGCTGCTGCTTCTGGCCCAAAGGGTGGAAATAGGGCGTGGCAAGCCAAGCAAGCAGCTGAGTCCAGAGGCAGGAGCTGAGGCAGATGGTATACAGCCAGTGGGGGTGGTGGAGGGGGCAGCGGTGGTAGTAATAGTGGTGGGGGTTGGGGGGGGGGACACACAGATGGATCGGGGGGCAGCTCCACGCCACACCCCCGATGTCCCTACAAACACAGTCAAAACCCCCACCACAAGTGCACAGTTTGAAATTACTCAGTCTTAGGCCCCCTCCACGGTGGTCTGCAAAGTCTCTAGGTGCTGCCCCACTGGCAGATGATCCTCTTCTTCTCCTCCTCGGGCTTCAGCAGCTCCAGGCAGCGGCCTCTGCAACAGCAGCAGCTCCAGGAACTCCAGGTGGTCATCCAGGCAGGCAGAATGGACCCCTCTCAGGTGGTGGTGGTGGTGGTGGTGGTGTCCACAACAGCAGTGGCTGGGGTCCCTCACTCCTCCTCTCTGGGGAGTGCGCTAGCAGCCCCCTCCCCACCCCAGGGCTGCAGTTGGAGCAGTAGCAGCACCCAAGAGTGGGGGGGCCAGCAGCCAAGTAGCAGAGAATGGGGGGTGTCTGGCCCAGCCAGGGGAGCAGCTGGAGTAGCAGGGAGAGCTTAGGGCCTAGCAGCAGCAGGAGTAGCAGCTTCCCACCTCCCTCCAAGATAGAAGGCTATGGGAGAGCCGTGGGAGGGAGGGGGAGAGAGAGATTCGCTCCAGGCTAAAGAAATCACTGGTACCAGGATCAGTGAAATGGCAGCTGCTCCAGGTCAGTTAAGACACATGGGGCCAATTAAGAACTTTCCAGAAGGAAGGGAGAAGGCTAGGTTGATTGGGACACCTGAAGCCAACCAGGGGCTGGCTGAAACTAGTTAAAAGCCTCCCAGTCAGTCAGGTGGGAGTGCATGTCAGGAGCTGTGGGGGGAAGTTGCGCTGTTGGAGAGACTGAGTAGTACACACCATATCAGGCACAAGAAAGGAGGCCCTGAGGTAAGGGTGAAATGGAGCTTGAGGAAGTGAGGGCTGCTGTGAGGGAAGTAGCCCAGGGAATTGTACATGTCATGTTTGTAAAAGGTCAGCTACTATAGCTGATACTATTAGGGTCCCTGGGCTGGAGCCCAGAGTAGAGGGTGGGCCCGGGCTCCCCCTCCCCCACCTTTGCCCCCTCATTAATCACTGAGACTGGGAGACCACAGAGACTGTGCAAGGAAGGATAACTTCTCCTCATCTCCCTCGCTGGCTTATGATGAAAATGGCTCAGTAGACTGTGACCCTTGTTTCTAGAAAAAGAAGGGTCATGTGGAGGGTCACAGTGAACCTCAGAGGCTCATGAAATCCGCCAGGAAACTTGGGACCCACGGAGGCAAGGACAGAGCTTTGTCACAGAGCTCATCAGCAGGGAAGGGACACCAAGACTCCCCTGTACTATTGGCAAATTGACGGTAAGTAGCTCAGAGAATCTGAGATTCCTCCAAGTCTGGAATGAGTCTGAGTTAGTGTAAGAGGGTCTAATCTACACATTGAGCTAAACCCTGGCAGCAAGGATTTTATAAAACAGTTTCCTTTCTGCTATGAGAAAAGACTGCAGGGAGAGAATATGGCAGTCATTTAGAAGAAGGATAGTTATATATCACATACCTTTCATATATTGTACTCAAATATATGATACTCCTAGACTCACATGCCTTGCAACATTCTACTTGCACAGGGCAAGTAATTTTTTTTTTTTTGCGGGGCGTGTGAAAGGGGAGAGCAAGAGTTCTAGAGAAAAAGAAGGAATAGAGCTCCTACTTTCCCCCAACAACAGCTCTGTTAACACAAAATACACAAGGGAATTGCAAGAAACCCTCTTCTCTGCCATATAATTCCCAGGGGTTTTAGTTTTTCAGATTCAAGTTAGCTTTAGAAAAAAAATAGGAAAGAAAAAACCACCATAAATGCTGACCGCTGTTGGAAATGCAACTCCCTTGGAGCTACATTAGCTCATATTTTGGGGGGATGCCCTGTACCAAGAATTTCTGGTATGAGGGGTTCAAATAAACAGTTTGATATTGGATGTTGAGTTGGACCCCTGCCCCGTAAGTTTCATTCTTGGACATATTCCTGATACCTAGAGGTTACCCGGTATCAGGGCACCATGGTTCCAACATGCAGCTTTGGGCTCTAAAAAATTAATCCTGCAAAAATAGAAAAGTTGATCCCCAAAAAATCATAGAATCATAGAAGATTAGGATTGGAAGAGACCTCAGGAAGTCATCTAGTTCAACCCCCTGCTCAAAGCAAGAGGAACCCCAACAAAATCATCCCAGCCAGGGCTTTGTCAAGCCAGGCCTTAGAGATTCCACCACCTCCCTAGGTAACCTATTCCAGTGCTTCACCACCCTATTAGTGAAATAGTGTTTCCTAATATTCAACCTAGACCTCCCGCACTGCAGCTTAAGACCATTGCTCCTTGTTCTGTCATCTGCCACCACTAAGAACATCCTAGCTCCATCCTCTTTGGAACCCTCCTTCAGATAGTTGAAGGCTGCTATCAAATCTCTCCTCAATCGTCTCTTCTGCAGACTAAATAAGCCCCATTCCCTCACCTCTCCTCATAAATCACATGCCCCAGCCCCCTAATCATTTTAGTTGAACTCTGCTGGACTCCCTCCAACCTTCCACAACCTTTCAGTGGGGATGGGGCGGGGAGGGCAAAGCTGAATGCAATACTCCAGATGTGGCCTCACCGGTGCCAAATAGAGGGGAATAATCACTTCTCTTGATCTGCTGGAAATGCTCCTACTAATGCAGCCCAATATGCCTGCCAACAAGAGTACACTGTTGACTCAAATCCAGTTTCTCATCCACTGTAATCCCCAGGTCCTTTTCTGCAGAACTGCTGCTTAGCCAGTCAGTCCGCAGCTTGTAGCGGTGCATGGGATTCTTCCATCCTAAGTGCAGGACTCTGCACTTGTCCTTGTTGAACCTCAACAGATTTCTTTTAGCCCAATTCTCCAATTTGTCTAGGTCACTCTGGACCCTATCCCTACCCACCAGTGTATCTACCTCTCCCCCCAGCTTAATGTCATCCGTGAACTTGCTGAGGGTGCAATCCATCCCATCATCCAGATCATAAATGAAAATGTTGAACAAAACCGGCCCCAGGACCGACCGCTGGTGCACTCTGCTTGATAACTGCTGCCAACTAGACATCGAGCCATTGATCACTACCCGTTAAGCCCGACGATATAGCCAGTTTTCTATCCACCTTATAGTCCATTCATCCAATCCATACTTTAACTGGCTGGCAAGAATACTGTGGGAGACCATATCAAAAGCTTTGCTAAAGTCAAGATATATCCCGGCCACCACTTTCCGCATATCCACAGAGCCAGTTATCTCCTCATAGAAGGCAATCAGGTTGGTCAGGCATAACTTGCCCTTGGTAAATCCATGTTGACTGTTCCTCATCGCCTTCCTCTCCTCCAAGTGCTTCAAAATGGATTCCTTGAGGACCTGATCCATTATTTTTCCAGGGACTGACGAGAGGCTGACCAGTCTCTGGTTCCCCAGATTCTTCTTCTTCCCTTTTTTAAAGATAGGCACCACATTAGCCTTTTTCCAGTCATCAGGGACCTCCCCCAATCACCCACGAGTTTTCAGAGATAATGGCCAATGGCTCTGCAATCACATCAGCCAACTCCCTCAGCAACCTCGAATGCATTAGATCCGGCACCATGGATTTTGTGCATGTCCAGCTTTTCTAAATAGTCGTTAACCTGTTATTTCACCACTGAGGGCTGCTCACCTCCTCTACATACCCTGCTGTCCAGTGGAGCAGTCTGGGAGCTGACCTTGTCTGTGAAGACCGAGGCAAAAAAAAGCATTGAGTACATTAGCTTTTTCCATATCCTCTGTCACTAGGTTGCCTCCCCCATTCAGTAAGGGTCCCACACTTTCCTTGACCTTCTTGTAGCTAACATACCTTTAGAAATTAATCTTGTTACCCTTTGAATCCCTTGCTAGCTGCAACTCGAGTTGTGCCTTGGCCTTCCTGATTACACCCCTGCATGCTTGAGCAATATTTTTATACTCCTCCCTAGTCATCTGTCCAAGTTTCCACTTCTTGTAAGCTTTCCTTTTGTGTTTAAGCTCACCAAAGATTTTTCTGTTAAGCCAAGCTGGTCGCCTGCCATATTTGCTAGTCTTTCTGCACATCAGGATGGTTTGTTCCTGCATCCTCAATCAGGCTTCTTTAAAATACAGCCAGCTCTCCTGGACTCCTTTCCCCCTCATATTAGCCTCCCAGGGGATCCTGCCCATCAGTTCCCTCAAAGAGTCAAAGTCTGCTTTTCTGAAGTCCAGGGTCCATATGCTGCTGCTCTCCTTTCTTCCTTTTGTCAGGATCCTGAACTCAACCATTTCATGGTCACTGCTGCCCAGGTTGCCACCCACTTCTATTTCCCCTACCAATTCTTCCCTGTTTGTGAGCAGCAGGTCAAGAGGAGCATGGCTGCTAGTTGGTTCCTCCAGCACTTGCACCAGGAAGTTGTCCCCAACACTCTCCAAAAATTTCCTGGATTGTCTGTGCACTGCTGTATTGCTCTCCCAGCAGATATCAGGGTGATTGAAGTCCCCCATGAGAACCAGGGCCTGTGATCTGGAAACTTCTGTTAGCTGTCCGAAGAAAGCCTCATCTACCTCATTCTCCTGGTCTAGTGGTCTATAGCAGACGCCCTCCATGACAGCACCCTTGTTACTCTCACCTCTAAACTTAACCCAAAGACTCTCAACAGGCTTTTCTCCAGTTTCATATTGGAGCTCTGAGCAATCATACCACTCTCTTACATACAGTGCAACTCCCCCTCCTTTTTTCCCCCGCCTGTCCTTCCTGAACAGTTTATACCCATCCATGACAGTGCTCCAGTCATGTGAGTTACCCCACCAAGTTTCTGTTATTCCAATCACATCATAGGTCCTTGACTGGGCCAGGACTTCCAATTCTTCCCGCTTGTTTCCCAGGCTTCCTGCGTTCGTGTACAGGAGCCTAAGATAACTAGCTGACTGCCCTACTTTTTCAATATGAATCAGGAGGCTTCCCATCTTGTACTCTCCTCTTTGTGTTTCCTCCCGGTATCCCACTTCCGCACTTACCACCAAATGTGGCTGGCTGGCTCAGTGGCTCAAGCCTGGTTGACCTCACAGCTAACAACAGACTGGCATTGCACAAAAGGGGAATTCCTGAAAAATTCAAAGCCATTTGGCTGACTTTTTGGAGGTCTAAGATTAATGTATTAATGTAAAATTAATGAAGTTAGGTATGCGGCTTCTGCTCCCCTCCCTTTATTCTAATCCTCTTTACTTGTGCTGTGTATTATGGTGAATCTGGTATTTTGGTATATTTGTTGAATTTGGAAAAATTAGTAAAATATATAACACTTAAACAGATGGATCACTTTGTCACATAACCTGAGCTGCATTGAATTTGAAGATGGAAGTCTTTAAATCCCTTTACTAATTACTTGTGACACTCATATCCCTCTAATTCTGCAATTCTCAAAATTCCTCTCTTCAAAGTATAAGAACTAGCTATCATTATTAGTACCTAGCTTTTCTGAAGTGCTTTTCAGCAGTAGATCTCGAAGCACTTTACAGAGAAAGTCAGGATCATTATCTCCATTTTACAGATGGGGAAACTGAGACACAGAGCAGTACAGTGACTTGCCTAAGGTCACCCAGGCCAGAGGCCAAGCCAGGAATAGAACTGATGTCTCCCAAGTACAGTGCTCTGTCTGCTAAGATACACTTCCTCCCATTAGCAATACAAATCTCTTTTCCTAGATCTCTTCTGGGCAAAATCTGTATCTTCCTATTAGGGATATAAAAGGTTAACCGGTTAATTGGTAAGCATAGTCTCACCAGTTAACCACCTTAACCATTAACTCCCATGCCAGCCAGCCCGGCAGCCCTGCACCGGCCGGAGAGGGCCCAGCCGCACTGCCCAGCTGCAGCGGCACTGCCCGGCTGGAGCAGGCCCAGCTGCAGCGCCTGGCCAGAGCAACGCCATCCAGCCAGAGCGGGCCCAGCCATGCCACCTGGCTGGAGCAGCCTCAGCCCCAGCCGCAGCGGCCAGATGGGCCCCTTAAATAGTTAACCATTTAAACAGTTAACTTTTTAAACAGTGTTTACATCCCTATTTTCCATAATGTTTGTATAGTGTCCAACACAAACGGGCCCCAACCCTTATTAGGGTCTCTGAGTGCTACCATAGTAAAACTAATTACAGATGTCCATTGAACAATTTTTTTTTTGCTAAATCAATTTGAAACAACAATTTTCTTAGCCAAGGAAACCAAGAACTCAGTCAACACAAGAAAAAAGTCATTATCCCCCATTTTCATGCACACACAACTGTAACAATATTCAAGCACATCTTTTATCATAAAGATCAGCTAATTCACTCTTAAAAATGTATTCTTTTTAACCAACCATATAGCCAAATCCCTTTGGATCTACCAGTTGATTAGTCACATCTTAAACCAATGATAACATGCAAGACCATTTTCCATAATAAATAAAATAATTATTTACTAGAATCCAGTTTTTATTCTGTGTATCCTTTTCTGGAATAGACACAGTATTACATACAGAGTGATGTATTAAAATTCATATGACAACCAACAGAGGTTAGTAAAGAAGCTGAAGCTAGTGAGGCTCCTACCTTGTCTTGAGATTTTGCTTCTGGGACAGGAGTCAGGAAAACGAAAGGCCTTTGGGGAAACTTCATTTGATCTTTATTAATGAGTAAAAAAAAGATGAAGATGAACCCACAAAAACTAAACCAAGATGGGGCTTTGGGATTTCAAACTCTGCTCCAATTCATATAAATACAGCCCATTTCCTATGATTTCTCAACCCCACTCTACCTTGTTGCTCTTTTGTAATTTATAAACGGAGATTTCACTAACCTCCCACAAGAGGCATGATATTCATTAGGACAACTGAGGTTGTTAAGGCCGAGTATGCCTAGCAGAGGCTGGGGTCAGCTGTTGCCACTTACAGGCCTCCTGTAAGAGGGAGAGTAATTTTACTGGCTGCTTAAGGGTTGTTTTTTTTTTTTTTCTTTCCCCACCTCATCCTGCTTTCTTAGTTCTGGAGAAGAAATTCTTTGGGAACTATATGGCAGAGGACAGGATTTCTTGCAAATGCAATTCCTTTATATATTTTCTGTGGGGATCATTGGCAGCAGCAAAGCAAACATCCTACCCAAGTCCACTACAAGGCCATTGCCTCAGGGCACAATTTATTGTTTGAACACAAAAGATATAAATAATGCAACTCAACTGACCAATGCTAGCTACAGTCCCCAAAGGCCAGTGGCGGATTATCGTATGGGCCAACAGGGTCCATGCCCAGGGGCCCTGGGCAATTTGGGGGCCCCACAGGTCTGGCCAGAACTCTAGCCATGCTCTCTGCTCCTCCTCTTCCTCTTGAGGCTCCACCTCCAGCTGGCAGCCTGTGGAGGTGGTATCTGGTGAGCAATGCATAGTCCCCCCCATCCCCTGGCTGAGCGCTGCTCAGGCCAGGCCAGGGGCAGGGCCTTGGGGACAAGGGGAGGAGCAGGGGGCAGGCCCCAATGGTGGGGTTGGGGGTGTACTTTGTGCCCAGGTCCTCAATATATCTTAATCCACTTCCACCAAAGGCTTTTGCCTTGTCTCTGCCAGACAGTAAAAAAGAGAATATTCCTCTGCCATTTGGGCCCAGCTTCCACTTCCTTCTATATCCCACCCAACCATGTGATTGGAAAGGGTTAAGGGATCCCGGCCTATCTACTGTTGCTTCACTTTGGCACAAGTCCACAACTGTGGACCCACATTCTACCAAAGCCCCAGCTGAGCCTATCCACCCCCAAATTACACTATGTTGTTTCAAGTTCTAAATGAAGCCACATGTGGAACTGGGTATTTAATGTCTTTAACAACAAATATTCTTGACCCTGTGGTCAGTATCAGAACGTGGGCATGAACACTATTGTACACTGCAAAAGTATTTTACAGTGCACTCTTCCACTCAAACTTCCTGCCCCCTCCAAATATATGACGGAACAAGCATCTGGTATCTAAAAAAAATAATAAAAAAAATTGGGGCCCCCCCAAACACCCAGATTGGCAAAATCTTAAAACAAGAAATGGTTACATTTCCTGTGCCTGTCCAGACTGAGAAAGAGGATGTAGTATTTCATGGTAAAAAAAGATTGCCATGGAGTATATTGCCTGCACTTTTTATGTGGTCTATTTGGCCTTTATGGGGCATGGACTATGAGGTATTTTTCCATCTATAATGTCTATTATTTTAACTTCATATAGCAACAGCAGGTCAATAACCACTAGCAGGAGCAAAGCACACACACAACACACAAGCTACTGTAATAGCCAACACAAGAGGTAGTCCATATCCAGAAGTCAGTAATCTGATATTGCATTACCTCTCATCTTTAAGATAGAAAATATCCATCATCATAGACTAGGAATTAATTTCTAGAGGAACAAAAAAAAAGGGAAAACTTTGAAAATCTTCTGTTCATATGCTGGAGGTACCCTATTGGTTGTCCTCTCTTCATGTGCTGATGAGATGTATCCTGTGAGGAAGGCTAAGACAGACCCACTGAAATGTTGTGACTTGTTTATCTTCACCTTGTCACAGCTCTGCCGAGTGATGGAACAGGTTCTGAATGGCTTATTCTCTCTGCAGAAACTAGTGTCAACACTGCTCTAGATTTCAGAGTTGGCAAAACTTGCCCAAAGGTGATATGAAAGAGCAATAAGTCTCAAATGACATTTCAATTCTCGTATCATGCTTTCAGCAGGAGTGCCACCAATAAGATTAAGTTAAAAATAAAAAACAATTTAGGGGACTGTTCAGAAAATTATTTTGCTTCAATCTGTGCGATGGGCTTGTAAGGTAGAAGAGGAACCCATTGTAGACATTCACTGGAGTAATAAGAACTGTTTACCTATTTTAGTTGCAACGTTTGTGGTGTTCAGAGGATACTGCAGGATAGCAGATGAATTCATCTCTCTTGACATTAGTACTCACAGACATGCAGTGTTTTCTTTGGAAAACCCATTGTGCTTGTCTTTTTTTGGTGAGGAAGATCTTGAAGACAAGCTTTGAAGATAACCACTATAATAAAGGAATAATTCTCCTAGTCTCCTGAGTCTTGACCTGTTTGCTCTAGTTCTACACAAAACCTAAAAGAGTAAAGAGAGTCTCCCATACTGATCACAGGTTTGCATGATTGAAACCAATGGTGCAGATTACAGCTTTTCAACTTTTCCCTGGAGACAATGGTTATTCATTGGCCAGAAATATTTAAGTTACTTTCATCAAAAAATTAGTTTGCGTGTTGCTTGTGTGACTCAGTTTACATTAGTTAAAAATGTGCAATATGGTGTGCATGTTTACATCATAGACCAGCATGAACTCCTTTGCTAAATTATAGATCAGTCATTCATTCTTTCACCTATGCTTAGAACAGTCACAAGGGTCATCAGTTCCTCCCAGTTAGAAGATTTGTACACATTACCTAATAGCATTACACTTTTGGACAAGTTTCTATAAAGCTGCTACTTTTAATGTTTCCATTGCTAACATTTTAGTGAAAATTAACTACATGGCCATTAAAACATACTATAGTACAGCCAATATAAAAGGGCTTGTTTTATGCTTCTTTACAAATATGAAAGGTTTTGTTGCTCCAGTCTCTTGACCCAGAGAAAATTCTAATGGATAATGCCACTGTTAGCTGGTTGTGGTCAGTCCCAGAGAGGAAGGATGATGTAGTGTTCTGGGCCCTAGCCTGGAACTTGGATGACCTTCAACCCTCTGCTCCACCACAGATGTCCTGCGTGGCCTTGGACAAACACTAAGTCTCCCTGTGCCTCAGTTCCCCAGCTATAAAGTGGGGATACCTCACAGGGATATTGTGAGAATAAATACATTAAAGAACGTGAGATGCTCAGATACCATGGTAAGAGGGGTCATACGTATCTAAGATACATAGGTAAGCCCCCTGAAGTGCTAGAGGGTAAGGAGCTCTCTGCCACCATCGACTAGAGAAAGTATGGCTGCAGAGAGAGCTTCATTTGCACTTAGAGAGCCATCATAACTGAACACAAACTCAGGATTGGTTGGGCCAGACCCAGTGAGTTAGGTGCCTATTTACTTTCATTGGGAGTTAGGCATCTAACCTGCTTAGGGAGTTATGCATATCCTCCTAGGTGCCCATCTGCATTTTAGGCTTTTAAATTTCTGTGAAAATCTGTCCCTTAAAAAATTGTGGTTTAAAATTCTAAAAGCTACAAAATGTTGTATGTGATTAAAAGAAAAACCCTGAAATTTTAGAAGTGGCACTTAAGGAAACACAAACATACCAGATCCCCATGAACCAAAAGTATCATGGGAGACAATGCACCACTGTAGTCCTGGAAGGTGACAGCATTTGTGAACTAAATGGACAGCTCTCTTTTGTTAGGTATACATTTCAAAGGGACACATGATTCTCGTAGGTGGATGAAGGAAGAATCAAAGGGAAGATTACAAATTGTTCCATCTGTTATTCTTGTAGAGTCAAATGAATTTAAAATTCTTCATGATATTAAACTAAAATGATACAAGTAGTAAAGGCCTAGATATTTTTTTTTATTTCACTGCTTTGTCATGTAGTTAGGTTCAAGCCCTCAATACTATTACTTGTCAATTATCTTGGACAAAGAACATCCGATATTGTCTTAAAGCTAAGTACTGTTCTCTGGTGGAATGGGAGTCATGCATGCACAACTGAATATCCTTAGTGTTTCGTGCTATATGTTCTTGTATCCTAATATGGAGATCTAGGTGTTACAATTAGATAGAAAGGTAAGGCAGCACTTTATGGCAAATTTTCCATATTGGAACCAGTCGACTTCAGCCAAATCAACATGTATTAATCTTTGATTTTTCTAAGGCTGTTAAACAATGTAGCTTTTAAAAAGCATGTACAGATGGGAAAGTGTTATGAAGTACTAAATGCCAGATTTAGACCTCATTATAGCCTAATAATGTAAACACATGGGCTGTTGCAGGTGTAACTAAAGACATAATCTGGAAATAATGGGGTTGCACAGGTCTCATTGAGGGCATAATTTAGCCTGAAAAGTTCTTACAACTGGTGATGAACCATGAGATGGAAATAACTTAGCTGGACTGTCAGAGTCTGGGGGAGGTTGCAGAGCAAGCAGTTAGGGGGAAAAAATATCTTAACTTGCAAACTGAGCACATTTGATAAGCAAATCGGTGAGACAGTGACAACTATGGAGCCCCACTATGTTGAATCTTGACTGAGTTTCCTCTCTCCTGAAGTCATTGATTGCCCTCAGCCCCGGCCTTCCCCTTTTTGTCTCCACAGTGCTACCCCCCACCTCAATATACCATGGGTGGGGGCTCTCTATATTCCCCAGTCCCTTTAGAGTCGCTGGGCCAGGCAAGGAATGGGGAATCAGGCATCTGCCTCCAGCCTTCTCAACAGCCAGAGGAAAAAAACCACCAGTGGTGGCCAGGAGAGACAACTCCTTAAACACATATGTCCAGCTGGAAGAGGGTGTGCCAGGGAGCTGGAAAAGCGTTGCAAGGAGTCCATCTCCAGGTACAGGTTAAGCAGCTCTTTGCTGCATTTGGTACTAGCAGTGGAAGCCTGAAGACAAAGGATATAGCCTCCTATAAAGTTCCACCTGGAACGCTGAGGAGTCTCACACCAAGGTCTATTTCCTTTGCAAGTATCCAAGCTTCTCAAAAACAGCTCACAAATGTGGCAGTTATCTTTAATCCTCCTTGTGCTCGCACACAAAACACTAGGCAGCTCAGGAATTCTGGCTGAGCAGCTTGCAGTTCCTGCCCGTCTGAGGAGCTGCTCTCCTACCTTCCTGAATATGCTTCTGTGCTCTGAGCAGCCGCAGAGCAGAGGATCCCTGCACAGGCACCCAGAGCAGCAGCCTTTCCCTTCCAACCCTATTACAGTGCACTAAGGTAGGGGAGGAATCTGCCTGGGGAGTGGCCAGGGTGCTGTGCCATTCCATCCCAGAGACTAAAAAGCCCTTTCTCTGACAGAACAAGTGTCTGTGGGTGTTCATCACAGGCAGGACTTGCTGAGATTTATAGTAATGAGTTTTCCCTGACTCAGCCATAGAGGACACTCAGCGTGGATACGGAATGCTGAAGAGAAGCACACTGAGCAGGGTCCTAACAAGCTTGAAAGCTTTCCTGGAAGCTCCCTTAGGGGGAAGGGCAAACTATGTAGGCAACTTGCCAGAGGTTGATCTGCCCAATTGAAAGAAACTAACTTAATTACTGGTCACAGTAGGAGTACTTGCAGCGGCTAACTCCAGAGGCAGAAAACCTGGACAGTAAGGGGAGCAGACAACAAAGCATCAGCTACCCCTGGAACTGCTGGAGGGAGCTAGGTACCCAACAGTCAGGACTGGTGAAGATCCTGTGGCTTAAAGAAATCACAATCCTAAAACCTCAGAATTGCCACATTAAGAGAATCATTTTCAGAGTAGAACCAAGCTTTAAAATGCAGCTTCCATGTTCATGCACACAGTAGTTGGCACAAGGTATCAAAACACCTTCCAGCATTACACAAGTTAAATCAGCACCTCACCTTGCAAATTACAGGCCCCGCCTGCAAAAGGAGGCTAAACAGAAGATTAAGGCTGTCCCTGTTTTTGTAGTCCATGATCTTTCCACACATAGTTGGAATTCCCAAGCCCATGGAAAAGACAGAGCTAACAACTGTGTGATTACAAAATTATATTTTGCTTATTTATTTTCCCTCTGAAGATAAGAACAGTTGATGTCATGGTTGTGGGGCCTCAGCAATCTACTGCCACGATTTGCTGTTGGAGGCTTTCAACTACCCAGTTTAATCCAAATTAGTAGGAGCTTCAGAACAGGATTTGGCAACGTCACAGCTGGAAAGATTTTTGTCATTAATTCTGCCAAGTATATAAGAAAATACAAAAAAGGAGGGTGGGGGAGAATAAAGATTCTTGGCACAAGTATTTTCCTTTTAAATAAAAAAATGAAAATACAGATTTAATTAAGAAATGTTCCATATTTTTGCCTACCCCATAATTATTAGGAAATGGCACAAAATCTATTAGATGGTTATATAATTAAATTTATAAAGGGGGAAATTTTCTAAATTTTAAAGAGGAGGAAAAATAGTTTGAGGTTTTTTTCCCCCAGTTCCCTTCCTCTAACAGTGGCATAGGTCTTGGTCATTTCTGGCAGGTCATTTCCAGCAGCAAACAGAAGTAGTTTATCAAGTTCAAACTGTGGCTTGTTAGGATTGCTTCACAGAACTCCACTATTCGGAAACAAAGCAACCATACAGAACTCCTAGAGTAGATAAAAACCCAACCAACTCTGCGTAGAGCTATCATTCAGGCAGACTCAACTGACCTACAAGTAGGCTTGGCAGATTTCCATTTCCATTTTTTAAATAATTTCAATGGATAATAGCTACGTTTAACATAAGACTATAAGAAAGGCCATGCTGGGTCAGACCAAAGGTCCATCTAGCCCAGTATCCTGTCTTCCAACAGTGGCCAATGCCAGGTGCCCCAGAGGGAATGAACAGAACAGGTAATCATCAAGTGATCCATCCGTCACCCATTCCCAGCTTCTGGCAAACAGAGGCCAGGGATATCATCCCTGCTCATCCTGGCTAATAGCAGTTAAGCACTTTTCTATACTTATTAACTGAAATGTTGACAGTTGCATAAAATTATGGGTTTTAAGCTTTTTTTCCTGATTAATACTATCTTCAGTTATGGGAAATTGTGGGGAGGAGTTAGACAATTATTTAATGACATCCGATGAAGTGAGCTGTAGCTCACGAAAGCTTCTGCTCAAATAAATTTGTTAGTCTCTAAGGTGCCACAAGTACTCCTTTTCTTTTTGTGAATACAGACTAACACGGCTGCTACTCTGAAACCTATTTAATGACAGTAGACATTGATCAAAAAGTTAAAGCTTTATAGCCATTACAACACAAATTATCAACATTACATGTCAAAATATACAAACTAAATAGCCATAAATCAGTTTTCAAGCAGCTTATTTCTTATTGTACCCATCTGTACATTTCAATTAGCATCAATGGAAATATTTTTTTCATCAGTGTGTGCGTCTATGGCAAACATTGATGTTTATCAACATTTATTGATAGAAAATCTAACCCTTCCAAGCCTTTCTACAAGCCATTGTCATTATCAACTGCTTTAAAGTGACATGGCTGACCAGATCCATTGTGTTAACAAACAAAAATGATCTACTTTCAAATAATTAATAGCAAGTAACTTTAATGCACCATCGATTTCACCAGCATCTCTCCTTAACATGTGTCACCTTGCATCCTCATTGGCCAGTGATACACCTGTCCTTCTGAGACCTGTGAAGAGGAAAGATTTGAAAAGTAACACAATGCTCCAAGGCTCTTGAAATTACAGTGTTGCGTTTCAGAGCTACTGGTTCAATTCCCCCTAGGGACAGGGATTGTTTAATACAAATGTCTTCTCCCTCTTTAAAAACACATGCACAAATTCCTTCATTTTACAAACTACATTCTAGAATAAACTAGGAGAGCAAGAGAGCAGGAGCCAATTCAGGGAAGTATCTCCCCAAGCCTGTGAACATAGTAAGAAATAAATGTAACAAGACCCAGTGGCCCAAGGAGAAGGGGTTTTTTTTGGGGTGGGGGGGTGGATTTCTACCCTCGATTCCAAAACATGCAATAGCTACTTCCAATGGCAATAGGGACTAGAGCAGGCTGAAGTTTTTCCAAATTTTGAGTTTGAGAATTTTTTTTTTAATTTGATCCCCCATCTCCCCATTTCATCTTTTTTTGTTTGTTTTTTGTTTGTTTTTAAGTCTGGCAGTGGGGGTAAGGTGAGAGGTTGACCAGCTGTAGAACTTGTCTAATATTACTGCCAGTTTTGAACAGCCACTCCTTTCAAAAACATCCTGCAATCTTTTTATTTTTATCAGCTGTACTAGGGATAGAAGTGGGTATCCTAAATGGTAGGGACCATGATGTTAGCTCTGACTGCGTGTATCCACAGTCTGTGCCTTATTACCATATAGACCATATTGTACTTACCTAGCACCTCTCATCTCAGGATCTCAAGGCTTCTTTACAGACATTAAGCCCTTACACACCCCTATGAAGTAGGCACTAAACCCAAATTACATACGAGTAAATTGGGGCCAGAGAAGTGACCTTGCTCGAGATCACACTAGTTCCTGTCAGAGATAGAAACAGAACTCAATACAGGAGACTGCATAAATATGGACATCTAAATGCCCTTCCAAATTACTTGGAATTATCCAAGTAATTCTCAAAAAGAAAAGGAGTACTTTTGGCACCTTAGAGCCTACAAATTTATTTGAGCATAAGCTTTTGTGAGCTACAGCTCACTTCATCGGATGCATTCAGTGGAAAATTCTTTATATGTACGCAAAGGTTATTTTGACCTTTGCTAAGAATCTGTAGTCATTCAAACCCACTACCCAAAGTATTTTCATAGCTGAATGAATGCATCCCATGCTGAATTTATCCACCATATTTATTTCACAAATGCATCCAGTAGATGACAACAACAGCAATTGCAGATGCCTTTTGGTCCTTTTGATACTAATATTTAGAGGCTTAATCCTGCTCCCAATGAAGTCAATAGCAAAAACTCCATTCTCTTCAGTGGGAGCAGAATCTGGCCCCAGGTTTGCAATGAATCTCAAAACAGAATGATGAGGAATTTGCTAAGAGTGCTTACCCTGGCACTGGGCAGCTGCCCTATTCTATTCAGAGAAAAAAACCTATTCTGGGGCAGAAGTACTATACTGATGGGAAGATTATGATTGGTGTTCCTGTTCATTTGTCCTCAACTGTGCATTAATGGACATGTGCTTGCATTGCCACTGATACATTCCCACAGAAGTGAGGCATCAGTCCCACTCAAATACATATTTTTTAATAAAAACCAGAGATATGTTTAAATAACTCTAAGGTTTGGACATACTCTAACGAAAACCAGTGTCGTGCTGTCAGGAGTAGCTCACGACCATGAGTGCCTACTTCAGGGCAGACTGTCAAATACAGGGCAGACACCCCAAACTAGTGGCATGTTCTTTAATTAGATTTCACCACGCCAGTAACAAATGTGAACTCCTGGATCATTATGAGAATCTTACTAGGAAGCCATAGACAGTCCCCTTAGACTCTCCAATCTATCTTGCCAGCCAAACTGGATTTAGTGATAAATGGTCACGTACACCAAAAATAATACCACATTCAGGTTGCTTCCAGTCCCAAGAGACCAAACATGCACTCCAAATCAACTGGTATCCTTGATCTTACATCAAAGACAATGCCTGTAGCCAATACTGTAATAAACTAGCTAAAGGTTTATTAACAAGGAAAAAGGAATAAGTTATTTACAGATTAAAGCCAGCAAACATATACATACATACATACATACATACACACACACAGTTACCATCTAAACCCTAAGAGTGAAAGAATTGTAGTGATCTGTCAATTCAAAAAGTGTCTTTCAGGGTGGATCAAGGAGGCAGCCTCTGAGGATCTCTGGCTTCAGTTTACCGTCTCTGGTCCTTCAAACAGTCAAGAAAATGGAAAAATTTCTTGGGGCTTGGCTTTGCTTTATTTCCTTCATTCATTTTCCAAGCCCATAGGACGAGCTTCCCTGCATGTAGCATTTCCCAGGTGCAAAAGAGCCATTAACCAATCCTTTGCTTTGTGAAGTTCCTTGATGGTTCATCTGATTTTGATAGTCCTTCTAGATGGGGGGGGGAGACTATTCCCATGCCTCAGTTCACAAGTTCAGAGCAGTTTCAAAGTTATAAAGCAAGAAACTTACATATTTTCTTATAGCATGGAATATAGACATTACGAGTGAGATTAATGCATGCAGCAATTTACAGACATTTCATAGAGGCTAAAGACAAAATACATTCTTATAAGACTCGTACTTATTTTGAATAAAACTAACAAACAGGTGAACTGGTCTGGTCTCCAGCTATAAATTTGTCAGTTCTTCGTTAATGCCTGCAGCCTGGGCAAGAACTGGCACCAGGCCTGCCAGCATCACAGCTAGATCCATCTGAAGTATGGCAGACAGGCAACTCAGAGCTGAACACCTCCAATAGAGGAGGAGGAGAGAGGTGGTGCTCACATCACATATACCCAAAGCTGAAGTTAGCTCAGGCCACAAGTGCCCTGTATATGGGAAATGCTCAGCCCTGCTGTGGTTGGTTACAGTTAGAGCTGAGAACGACAAAAAATACCCCCAAAGTTGTTTGCTTCAAAGCAAAATGGATTTTTTTTTCAGTTTCATTTGGGGCCAGTTTTGGATGTTTTCACCCTTTTTTCTTTTTGGCTTCCAAGTGCCCCAAGTCTCATTCTCAGATTTGCTTCCATGACATGTTTACTGTCTCCACCTTCCCAAGCTCCCCAGTACTCATGTCCCTTTCCCTAAAGTGCTCATCTTATGTCTTTTCCAAACCAGCCAACTCCCATGGACTTATCTCCAGCATGACAGTGGCAGGAAAAGGAAGAGCCGCTACAGGTGGTGTTCCTTGGCAGCAGGTCGGTTCCGTTCCTGATAGACTAGGCTCCTCTGAGCTTCCCAGAAAGGAGGCGACAACATAGCCGTGAAGGGAACTAACTCAGCTGCAGTGTGGCCCTGTTGAAAGGAGATTGCTGCATATTCCTGATGACTGAGCACAGCAGCTGCTCACCTACTGACAGAGGGAGGAAAGTTTGATGAGCACTACTGCATAAAAGTAATAGCCTCAGACTGAACACTTCCCCCTCCTGTCCCTCAACTGCCCTGGCAGGACTATTATTGTTCCTGATAAGTGGTGGGGAGGGGGCATTATGTAGGGTTTAGTATGTTCACCTGTCACACACACACACACACACACACACACACACACACACACACACACACCCCCTCTAGCTCATAATCCACAGATTACGAAAAAGCCCTGGGCATAGAGGAAATAACCAGTGAGGGGGTGGGGGAGAAGAGCAGTAAGATCTTTTTCCATAATAGCCAGTGTGGAAGCAGAAAAAGAGAAAAAGGAGGATCTGGGGTAGATGTCTTAATCGATTTAAGGATAGCGTAAAAGGTAACCCTAACCCTAACAACGGGAGAGTTGTAAGAGATGCTGTTTTCGCCTTGCTTTTAGTTTAGAAGGATAAAATGCTGACTTAAGCAGAAACCTTAAAATAAAGTAGCGTCTGGAGGGAATTTGCATAAACAAAGAATAATCGTTAGCCGTTGATGTATGTAATGGGAAAGTATAAATACTTGTCTTACGCTGCTTGTAGGGGGAGGAACTGCCTAAGGTCAGGGGACCACCTGTCCAACTGCAGCTTCCCTTGCAATTGCTCGTGGTAAACTGTCTCTGACTTGTTGCTAACAAATGCAGAGTGAGAACTTGTTTTCTTCCACACTAGCACTCACTAGTTCTCTGTACAGGTCCATTCTGTGAGGACATTGGCCCTTCTCTTAAAGCAATGTTTCTCAACTTATTCAGATTAGTGACTCCTTATTCAAAGACACAAGTTTTCACAATCCCCTTATATTTACTATAGGAGACTAATAAAGGTGTATCAATGATAAGGCAGGAAACTAACTGGAATCTGAGGAAGAGAGATGGGATAGAGTCAGCTTGGGTGGAAGATGTCAGAAACCTCTGCTATTAATGGCTGATTCCTCTGAGGAAGGACAATCCATCCATCTATAATGGAGAGGAGACCCCAGTCCACAAACTTGAAAGGATCCTTCATTACAGAAAGCATGGCAGCTGCATCACAGCATTCAAACCATCAAAACAGCAGCATCCATACATTGGGTACATAATTGGAGAGTCTGCTACAGGAATGTCAGATAAGGGAAAAAACTGACCAAAGAGCTTAGACAATTGCAGCTGGTCCTAAGAGACAACAGGTGGTAGAGAGATGCTTCTTTAGCTGACTTTTTAAATTTTGTACTATTCTGAAACAGTGGATGCAACACCAGTGCCAAAATTCCACTTGTACTTTCAGTTGAAAAGTGGTACTCTTCAGTTACTTAAGAATGTGATGTGTGAACTGCTTGCCTCATTTCAGGGCAACTGCACCTGTACTTCCCCTCAGTGGTCCAGCAAGGGACCCCACTCTCAGGCCTCCAGCTCCCCAGCCATTGCCTTTCTTGGGCAGAGCCCCCATCTCACCCTTCTCCCAGCGTATTGCCAGGCTGCACAGTTCCCTTCACTGTGTTATTCCCAGCAGGACAGCCTGCCCAAGATGTAATTGCTACAGTTATAATTTACCACACAGTTTTCTCTGCAAGCTGACTTTATGTTGAAGATAAAAGCACTACAGAGAAAAAACATGTTAAAAATAACAGAAGAACCTACATACGTGCTCATAAACTTACCAGACACCATCCTAACTCTAATATGGGGCTGCTCTCTGGCAGAAGCAGTCCTTCAACACCCCACCCAGAGGGTTTCCTTTGAGGTAACAAGTTCATCATAGCTTCTGCTCAGAACAGGCACCCAATCTTAGAGAGTCTCAGGACACAGGTGCTGGAACCAGCTTAAAACCAGGATATTAATCCAAAAATCATCTTTTTCTGTTAGTCCCTGGAGAATTCAATTTGAATTAGTATATGAAAACCTCTCCAGGCAGGTGGCTTTAAAGAGCTGATAGAGAAAGTACCCCCTTCCACTAGAGAAGGCACATACTATGCAACAATAACAATTGGATTTTAAATACAGTGTACCCCAAAGGTATTAACCCTAATTCAATAAGGTCTGACTTAACTCTTCATAGAATTACCTTAATTCAATAAAATTTGCTCAGGATATTACCAGTCGGTCACATGCTAAATGGATGCTACATGTCAATCTTGAGGTAGACGCATTTTGGGACAAGTGGAGGAGACACTAAATCAAAGTGCTCTCACATATATGGGGCCTGATTCTCCACTGTCTCATATCTTGTACAGCTATTTATCATGTCTGCCTAGTGTAACTTTCATCATGAAGATAGCAGTAAGTTCTAAATGCACAGCAAATACATCACAGTATCTACCCCTGAAGAGGAAACAATGAGTTATTTAAATTTTAAAATAAAGACTAAATATCAAATGTTGTTGCTAAAATTAAAGCCATTACTTTAGTTACTTAAAGACAACTTTTCAAAGCAGTAAATTTTTGGTGCAATACTTTAAAATGGCCAATTAAAATTTTGTTTAAAAAAAAAAAACCTTCTAGACAAGTTTTTTGTTTGTTTGTTTTTATAACTACTAGTTCAGCTGTTATGGCACACTTTGAGACTTTAAAACACGGTAGCTTATAATGGAAACACTGAAAATAAATCTCTACTTTACATATAATTTTTGGTGTTTGGGTAATTTCTAGAAGATTAGACAAAACTGTCATTGAAAACGTGACCTCTCCCTGCAGGAACTTAGGCTATGTTATACTACAGTTTATGTCAGTATAACTTATGTCAATTGGGGGGGAGGGCGCGGCATTGGTGGTGAATAAATCACCCCCTGTACAACACAAGTTACACCAATTAAAGTGCCGGCATGGACAGCACTATGTCGGTGGGAGAGCTGCTCCTGCCAACATAGCTACTGCTGCTCACAGAGCACTGGGCTGGAGTAGTTAAGCTGACAGGAGAGCTCTGTTGGAGCTACATTAGACAGCTCACAGCAATGCAGCTACGCTGATGTAAACTCTCCAGGGTAGCCGTGCCCTCAGAGTCAAACATAAGGGAAGGTGAAATAAGTCAATGGACCGAAGAGATGCAGACTCTTGCCTGCCTAAGTATCACTGGCTTTTTGCAGGTCATCACTACATGCAGACTATTCTATGACCACAACAGCTTGCAGTAAATTAAGAAATGGGGATCTATCTACCTGGAACAAATAGATACATTCACCAATGCCCTGCTGAGGTATATTTGACCACCAAAAGCATGTAAAGCCATTAATATTCTCAATTAATGTGTCTAGTAGTTTTCAAGCAAGATATTTTCACGATGGATACAATGTAGGTTCAGCAAAGTTTTCCCGTTAAAAAATACAACTTCGGTTTCAAAGAGCTGATCAGACTTAATACCATTAAGAAAACATTACCAAATCTTTTGTTGTTGTTACTGCTTTAACTATCAGTTTCTGAATCAAAAATTGCAGACAGTTGGCTTGACCAGCAGTCAAAGTTTAGGAATGCAACAGCAAATCCAAGGTACAGATGAGCTTTGGATGTTACGGGGTTTAATAGCCTCTCCAAGCCTTGTTAAGTCCTCAGTTCCTAGAGGTGGTTTTGTTTTTGTTTTTTGTTTTTTAAAACATCGCTGGCTTAATACATGGCAGTAAGAATTCACATGAGAATCTGTTGCATGCAACACAATTTTAAAAAGTCACAAGCAGCTCTGTTGGTTTTTATTGTGTATCAGTTACAAAAAAACAAAACAAATGAAAGCAATATTCCTAATAAGCAAACCTTGATCTCTATTACATGTTTCGAAAGCATCCAGATGTTCACAGTTTAAGAAGCCAAACAATACTACTATTTTCTGTAAAAGTTAATGGTAAAATAATAATAATGGTTTTAGTCAATCATCATTAGTACTTGAAAGTACAAATATAAATTAAATAAGGCTCAAAAAACTTGTACAATAAATCTGCTATAAACAAAGCTAATTAAAAAGAACTGTTCTTAACCTATGTTGTGGTTTTCATTGTGACTTTTTTAAAATTAAAAACAGTATTTGCTTTTTGAAGCATCCAGATGTCTTTACAAAGAAATACAATCTTCATACTTTCCTCATTTTTAATCTGTTTATTTTATTTTTTCTTTACTTCTGGTTGTCTTTTTCTTCCTTGGCAATCCTCTTTGTCACACCACTGAAATACTTCTCACGAAAGGAATTGTGACCCTTGTATAGCAAAGACTGATAATCCAACAAGTGAGAATACTGGTCTTTGTCCTGTATAGCATTAAAAGTACAGAGGTTAGTCCCAAAAGCTCATTCAAAAAATGGCAAATGAAAGTAAATATAGTCAACAAACTAAAAGTCATTCTGAGTTTTTTGGGATTTTTTAAAAAATAGTCCAAAGATAACTCAAATTTCAATCAGAATTTACAGGAATGTTGATAGTCTTCTCCAAATTTCAATATTAAATAGAATTGAGAAATAATTTGCAATGAATAGTTGATGTGAGTTTGCAGATATTCTTGGAACACAAAAGCTAATAGATCATTTCAAGCGTATTCATTATTCAAATCTTCTTGCCCTTTTCCATTCTGTGCATCAATCTTGAACAGTTTGCTGTGAGTATTTGATACCCGATATTTGAAAAGTGATGTTTATGCTGTTTAATTGCAATTTCTCAGATCGAAACAGCAGCATGCAGCTGTCTCCTGACTGGAGACATTGGCAGGCACTTTCACCATGATGATTACTCAGACAGCAATTTAAAGTTTAGTTTCTGGAAATGTTGCTACCAGTAACACTTAATCACACAAATATTTGTGAAAGCAAACACAAAAGAGGCACAAGAACAGCCAGAGTGAATTCATAGAAAAATTACAGATATTGGTGGAAGGGTGGTTGGGCTTTTTGTTTTATTTTCTGCAGTTTTCACTCAGCTATAATGTTAACATTTTGACTGATATCCTTATAAATTATATATCTTATGTTAGCCAAGAATATAGTTTCTTAAATTGGCATATACATACACATAAATATATATACAAAATCTCTTGGCCTTAAAAGCCAGTAAATGGCTAAAATGACATTTAATTTAATGTGTGCACACACATTAAATTAAATGACATTTTAGCCATTTACTAGCTTTTAAGGCCAAGAGATTTTGTTCAAAATACATGTAATTAAGTTTCAAAATGCCTGTCAAATCTGTATTATACATTAAAACACACCAACTTTGCTTGGGAATAAACTTGCTGACTACTTTATATTAAACCTAAATGCTAGACTGCCATTAAATTGATCATGCTTGCAGCAAGGCTTGAATTAGTCAAAGAAACCTCAATAAAACAAGAAAATAGTCCAGGAAGTGTTTCTTCTGTATATACATATGAGGTTTGCTATTGTAATTTACTTTAAAGCAAAGGAGCAAGTTATTCAGTTAATAATTTTCAGTAGAGGTTTATTCTCCCCTCCCCCACCCCACTGCTCTGAAATTAGGGTTTCTCAAGATGATTTTGTCACATAAATGCAAACAGTAAGATGAAAGTAATTTAAGGCAACCTTTACACTCAACACAATAAAGTCTCCAATCCTTAGCCCTAGTCTACACTAGATGTTGAGGTCAAATTTAGCAGCGTTAAATCGATGCAACACTGTACCCGTCCACATGATGAAGCCCTTTTTTTCGAATTGAAGGGCTCTTAAAATCGATTTCCTTACTCCACCCCTGACAAGGGGATTAGCGCTGAAATCGGTTTTGCTGGGTTGAATTTGGGGTACTGTGGACGCAATTACATGGTATTGGCCTCCGGGAGCTATCCCAGAGTGCTCCATTGTGACCGCTCTGGACAGCGCTCTCAACTCAGATGCACTGACCAGGTAGACAGGAAAAGGCCAGCGAACTTTTGAATTTCAATTTCCTGTTTGGCCAGTGTGGCAAGCTGCAGGTGACCATGCAGAGCTCATCAGCAGAGGTGACCATGATGGAGTCCCAGAATCGCGAAAAAGCTCCAGCATAGACCGAACGGGAAGTTCGGGATCTGATCGCTGTATGGGGAGAGGAATCCATGCTATCAGAACTATGTTCCAGTTTTCGAAATGCCAAAACATTTGTGAAATTCTCCCAGGGCATAAAGGACAGACGCCATAACAGGGACCTGAACCAGTGCTGCGTGAAACTTAAGGAGCTGAGCAAGCCTACCAGAAAACCAGAGAGGTGAACAGCCGCTCCGGGTCAGAGCCCCAAACATGCCGCTTCTATGATGAGCTGCATGCCATTTTAGGGGGTTCAGCCACCACTACCCCAGCCGTCTTGTTTGACTCCTTCAATGGAGATGGAGGCAACATGGAAGCAGGTTTTGGGGACGAGGAAGACGATGAGGAGGCGGTTGTAGATAGCTCACAGCAAATAAGCGGAGAAACCGGTTTTCCCGACAGCCAGGAACTGTTCTCACCCTGGACCTGGAGCCAGTACCCCCGAACCCACCCAAGACTGCCTCCCGGACCCACCAGGCAGAGAAGGGACCTCTGGTGAGTGTACCTTTTAAAATACTATGCAAGGTTTAAAAGCCAGCATATTTAATGATTAATTTGCCCTGGCATTCGTGGCTCTCCTGGATATACTCCCAAAGCCTTTGCAAAAGGTTTCTGGGGAGGGCAGCCGTATTCCATCCACCATGGTAGGACACTTTACCACTCCAGACCAGTAGCACGTCCTTGGGAATCACTGTAGAACAAAGCATTGCAGTGTATGTTTGCTGGCGTTCAAACAACATCCGTTCTTTATCTCTCTGTATTATCCTCAGGAGAGTGATATCATTCATGGTCACCCGGTTGAAATAGGGTGCTTTTCTTAAGGGGACATACAGAGGTGCCCGTTCCTGCTGGGCTGTTTGCCTATGGTTGAACAGAAATGTTTCCTGCTGTTAGCCACGCGGTGGGGGGAGGCAAAATGTGATCTTGTAACGAAAGCACATGTGCTATGTATGTAATGTTAACAGCAAGGTTTACCGTGAAAGGGTGTACCCATTGTTCTATAATGTGTCTTTTCAAATACCACTGTCCCTTTTTTTTTTCCTCCACCAGCTGCACGTATTTCAAGGATCACAGGATCTTCTCCTTCCCAGAGGCTAGTGAAGATTAGAAGGCGAAAAAAACACACTTGCGATGAAATGTTCTCTAAGCTTATGCTGTCCTCCTACACTGATAGAGCACAGATGAATGCATGGAGGCAGACAATGTCAGAGTGGAGGAAAGCACAAAATGACCGGGAGGAGAGGTGGCGGGCTGAAGAGAGGGCTGAAGCTGAAAGGTGGCGGCAGTACGATGAGAGGAGGCAGGATTCAATGCTGAGGCTGCTGGAGGATCAAACTAATATGCTCCAGCATATGGTTGAGCTGCAGGAAAGGCAGCAGGAGCACAGACCGCCGCTACAGCCCCTGTGTAACCAACTGCCCTCCTCCCCAAGTTCCATAGTCTCCTCACCCAGACGCCTAAGAACGTGGTGGGGGGGCCTCTGGCCACCCAGCCACTCCACCCCAGAGGATTGCCCAAGTAACAGAAGGCTGGTATTCAGTAAGTTTTAAAGTGCTGTGTGGCCTTCTTCTTCCCTCCTCCACCACCCCTCCTGGGCTACCTTGGTAATTATCCCCCTATTTGTGTGATGAATTAATAAAGAATGCATGAATGTGAAGCAACAATGACTTTATTGCCTCTGCAAGCGGTGATCGAAGGGAGGTGGGGAGGGTGGTTAGCTTACAGGGAAATAGAGTGAACCAAGGGGTGGGAGTTTCATCAAGGAGAAACAAACAGAACTTTCACACAGTAGCCTGGCCAGTCATGAAACTGGTTTTCAAAGCTTCTCTGATGCGCACCGCACCCTCCTGTGCTCTTCTAACCGCCCTGGTGTCTGGCTGTGTGTAACCAGCAGCCAGGCAATTTGCCTCAACCTCCCACCCCGTCATAAATGTCTCCCCCTTACTCTCACAGATATTGTGGAGTGCACAGCAAGCAGTAATAACAGTGGGAATATTGGTTTCGCTGAGGTCTGAGTCAGTAAACTGCGCCAGCATGCTTTTAAACGTCCAAATGCACATTCTACCACCATTCTGCACTTGCTCATCCTGTAGTTGAACAGCTCCTGACTATTCTCCAGGCTGCCTATATATGGCTTCATGAGCCATGGCATTAAGGGGTAGGCTGGGTCCCCAAGGATAACTATAGGCATTTCAACATCCCCTACGGTTATTTTCTGGTCTGGGAAGAAAGTCCCTTCCTGTAGCTTTTGAAACAGACCAGAGTTCCTGAAGATGCGAGCATCATGTACCTTTCCCGGCCATCCCACGTTGATGTTGGTGAAACGTCCCTTGTGATCCACCAGTGCTTGCAGCACTATTGAAAAGTACCCCTTGCGGTTTATGTACTTGCTGGCTTGGTGCTCCGGTGCCAAGATAGGGATATGGGTTCCATCTATGGCCCCACCACAGTTAGGGAATCCCATTGCAGCAAAGCCATCTACTATGACCTGCACGTTTCCCAGGGTCACTACCCTTGATATCAGCAGATCTTTGATTGCGTTGGCTACTTGGATCACAGCAGCTCCCACAGTAGATTTGCCCACTCCAAATTGATTCCCGACTGACTGGTAGCTGTCTGGTGTTGCAAGCTTCCACAGGGCTATTGCCACTCATTTCTCAACTGTGAGGGCTGCTCTCATCTTGGTATTCTTGCGCCTCAGGGCAAGGGAAAGCAAGTCACAAAGTTCCATGGAAGTGCCCTTACGCATGCGAAAGTTTCGCAGCCACTGGGAATCATCCCAGACCTGCAACACTATGCGGTCCCACCAATCTGTGCTTGTTTCTCGAGCCCAGAATCGGCGTTCCACTGCATGAACCTGACCCATTAGCACCATGATGCCAACATTGGCAGGGCCTGTGATTTGAGAGAAGTCTGTGTCCATGTCCTCATCACTCTCGTCACCATGCTGACGTCGCCTATTCGCTCAGTTTCACTTGGCCAGGTTCTGGTGCTGCATATACTGCTGGATTATGCGTGTGGTGTTTAATGTGCTCCTAATTGCCAAAGTGATCTGAGCGGGCTCCATGCTTGCCGTGGTATGGCGTCTGCATAGAAAAAAGGCGCAGAACGATTGTCTGCTGTTGCCCTGACAGAGGGAGGGGCAACTGACGACATGGCTTACAGGGAATTAAAATCAACAAAGCGGGTGGCTTTGCGAGAAACTGAATGGCCACCTCAAGGATAGAACTCAAAAACCTCAACGATAGAACTCAAAACTGGGTTTAGCAGGCTGTTGATTTCACAGAGGGAGGGTGGGAGGAGAAAATGAATACAAAACAAATCTGGTCTATTTCTTGTTTTGAGCCACTTCATCTATTTTTATACATCATGCTGGCAGCAGACTGTGCAGTACGACTGCTAGCCATCGTCACCTCCTGGGTGCTCGGCAGAAGACGGTGCAGTATGACTACTGGCCATCGTCTTCTGCTAGCTGCAGATTAAAAGACAGTGCACTGCCGGTAGGACTCAATCGCCATGAGATGAAACAAGGGAAAATGACCTGGCTGAGTCACTCCCATGTTTGCCCAGGCGCCCAGTTAAAAGAGCACCCAGGATTACGTCGACGACGGCTATCAATCATACTGCACTGTCTGCTGCCAAAAGGCAATAAACTGCTGCTGTGTAGCAATGCAGTACCACGTCCGCCAGCACCCAGGAGACATACGGTGACGGTTAGCTGAGCAGGCTCCCTGCTTGCCATGTTATGGCATCTGCACAGGTAACTCAAGAAGAAAGGCACAAAACGATTGTCTGCTCTTGCTTTTACGGAGGAAGGGAGGGAGGGAACGGGGGCCTGATGATATATACCCAGAACCACCCGCAATAATGTTTTAGCCCCATCAGGCACTGGGATTTCTACCCAGAATTCAAATGGGCAGTGGAGACTGCGGGAACTGTGGGATAGTTACCCACAGTGCAAAGCTCCGGAAGTCGACGGTTGCCTCGGTACTGTGGACACAGTCCGCCGACTACATGCACTTAGAGCATTTGTGTGGGGACACATACACTTGACTGTATAAAAACGCTTTCTACAAAACCGACTTCCATACATTCGACCTAATTTTGTAGTGCAGACATATCCTTAGTCAATACCATGTGGAGACCATGATGTAGTGGACATTTGTTTTTATTAATATTAAATACCCTGAGAGTAATGTGGAACATTTTTCAACACCAAATTGTAAGAAGGTTAAAATAGTCAAATTCAAAGAAGCTTTCCCCATTCTGCAAATCTTAGGTTCTAAGCCTACAAAGCAATCTACACAATTGGAACTTTGTGACTGCAAGGAATCCCATTGGCTTCAGAGTGCATGACACTTAGAAAAACTACAATGCATATTTTAAAAGACAAACTAAGTTCTGTAATACTAGTTTGTGTGTATGGGTACAACTACCTTAGTCTACTAGACACAGTTAAATATATTCCTGTATATGTGCCTATAGTTTGTCTCTACCAATAAATTCCATTAGCTCAAGCTACCAAAACCAAAAGGTATCTAAGGAAATGTAACATGAAAACACACAAACAGAGCAGCATTAAACTCCAGGTGCTAACAAATCTATTTAAATACAGAGAAGATAGAGAGAGAGTAGGAGAAAGATGACATGGGTAAATCCATAAGAGATTAAAGGAAGTAGTCAATCCATTGATCATACATTTTAATTATGGTTTGCTCTCTTCTTAAAGGAAAAAGTCAAACACTGAACTATTCTGAATCCAATAATTTATCAATCAAAATGGACATAATTCTGTAGGGAAGAACTAGAATTGGAATGATCAAAATCAAATTCAATCCTGATTTCACATTCAGATACTAATATTTAAAACCTATTTTAACATTTCTTTTGTTTTATTACGACACTAAATAGGCAGGTCAGTGCATTCAGGTTGTCCATTTCATTTTTGCCTAGAACATCAGTGTGACACTGTAAAAAGAAAGATGACTATGTTTACACTAAATTCTACAATCACTGATGTTTCATCACTGTTGTACAACTGTGATAAATCTTATATACCTTGTAAGGTACCATTTTTCCACTGAATGCATCCAATGAAGTGAGCTGTAGCTCACGAAAGCTTATGCTCAAATAAATTTGTTAGTCTCTAAGATGCCACAAGTACTCCTCTTCTTTTTGCGAATACAGACTAACACGGCTGCTACTCTGAAACCTGTCATTAAAAAAGATGTAATCTGTTGAACAGTGTTATCCTATTTATATGCATGTATTATCATTGTATATGAAGTTAAGACTCTTTGCTATGTGTTTGTATCTCAAACATGTTGTGTTCCTTGGTAACACCCAGAAGACATTTACATCAAGATGAGCCAGCCAAGTGCTGATGGGCCATTAAGGAGAATCAGCTCTTCCAGTGGGCCCCTCCTTAGGATGCCTCAAAGAGCATATGAATAATGGAGGCCCAGTGACTCAACAGGGCTTGTAGGGCATATGATACCTGACTCCATATTTGAGACAGTAACTTTCCATGCACATGGACTGGGGGTATAAATTGAAGACTGTGACTTCTCCTGGCTCTTTCCTGCTCCACATCTCTGAACTATGATTTCTAAGAAAGGGAAGCTTTGAACAAAGGACCAAATACCCCCAATCTTTTGGATGATCCAGAGAGACTTGTTGCAAGCTAACAGATTTAACATCACTGCAATTATCCTGATCTACAAACTCTAAAATCAACTGTAATGTATAGGATCATTTTAACCTTTTAATAACGCTCTTTTTTTTATTAATAAATATTTACTTAGTTTACTAAAGATTGGAACACTAACTATGGGGCAGCCAACTTTCTAACTGCAGAAAACTGAACAATCTTGCCCTGCCTCCTGCCCTGCCCCTTCTCCATGGCCCCACCCTGTTCCACCCCTTCTCTGAGGCTCTGCCCTCCACTCACTCCATCCCCCGTCCCTCCATCACTTGCTGTCTCCCACCCTCACTCACTTGCTCATTTTCACAGGGCTGGGGAAGGAGGCTGGGGTATGGGAGCGGGGGAGGGCTCCAGCTAGGGGTGTGGGCTCTGGGGTAGTGCTGGGGATGAAGGGATTGGGGTGCAGGAGGAGGCTCTGAGCTGGGGCAGAAGGATTCGGAGTGTGGGACGGGGCTTCAGGATGGGGAAGGTGGTTGGGTGTGGGAGGGAGTGAGGACTCCAGAAGGGGGTGTGGTCTTGGGGGCGGGGATGAAGGGTTTGGAGTGCAGGGGCGGCTCTGGGTTGGGGTTGAGGCTGAGAGTTTCAGAGTGTGGGAGGGGGCTCTAGGCTGGGATACAGGCTCTGGATTGGGGGTGCAGGCTCTGGGACGGGGCAAGGGGTGAGGTGCATGGGGTGATTCAGGGCTGGGGCAGGTGGTTGGGAGCGCAGAAGGGGGCTTGGGGTGGGGCTCCGGGTGGGGCTGACCTCAGGCAGCTCCTGGAAAGTGGCAATATTTCCGCCTAGAAATCGGAGGGACGAGTGGCCAGTGGGTTCCATCTGCTGCCCCCGCCTCACACGTGCCCCCCCCCAGCTCTCATTGGCCATGGTTCCTGGCCAATGGGAGCTGCAGAGCCAGCACTCGGGGTGATGCCTGTGGGTGGGGGCAGTGCACAGGGCCCTCCTGGCCACCTCTCTGCCTACGAGTCTGAGACATATGTGGGCCGCTTCCCAGGAGCCATACGGAGGTGGGAACGGAGACTGCCTACCCCACTGCAGCCAACTGGACTTTTAGCAGCCCGGTCAGCTGTGCTGACCGGAGCCACCAGGGTCCCTTTTCAACCAGGTGTTCTGGTCAAAAACCAGACACCTGGCAATCCTAAGTGTGGTATTTGGTGAGATCTTGAAGTACATATTGACCTGGGGTGAGTGTCTGGTTCACTGCAACTGGAAGAACCAAATAGATGTGATTGCTGGTTTTAATTTATTTATTTATTTCATTTATCACAAAAGCCTGGTTTGTCTGGATGGTGCATGAAGGGCTAGAGCGCCTGACAAGGCTGTCTGCGGCTTCATAATAACTAGTATAGTAATTTGGAAGCACACATTTGTTACTGGCTTGGTGAAGTCTTATGATAGAATAAACCACCAGTTTGGGGCGCAGTTTGTTTTCTGGCAGTCTGACCTGAAATCGGCATGCTTAGCTCTGTCCCATGCTAGGCAGCATGACAACTTGTTACCTAATGACCATCTGAATAGATAGAATCTGAACAGTAGTGATATTTTGACCTTAGGCATATAAGATGACAAATACATGCATGATCTTTTGGAAATAATTTACTCTCTACTATTTTTGCTGGATGTTAGGTAATTACAATGAGCAGAATATACTGGTGAACTAAAATATGCCCTTTGAATAATGGCTGAAGTCAGCAGGTCTATACAAGCTCTAATCCTGCAGAAGTATCTCTGCCAAAAGGCTCTCTGCATATATGCCCGACAGTAGATGCGTGGGCCACACTAGTTAATTAAATCTGCAGCACAGCAGATTTCACACAATTAAAGTGTTGGTGTCAAATCCTCTTGTACCATTGAATGGTCAGCTGCAGTTTTCAGATATTGCACCTTTTCTTCCCCAGCTCCCACTCTTTAAGCAAAGCAACAGGTTGGGGACAAAAGTTGAACTTTATCATTTGAACTATCACCTTAAAGCTCCCCTTCCTCTCCCTAACATTGCCTATTCCACTGCAATGACATCTTCCACCCCTCTTTTTCTGTTTTGTTCCTCAGATCTGAAATTGGAGAGGAGGGAAAAGAATAGGAAAAGTTTTGTCATTTTGTTTCCTTTGTAACCACTGCCCAAAGTTGATATTAGAGGTAAAACATTTAACTGGTTACTCTGCACAAGCAGGTTAAGTTTCCCTAGAAGCCATTGCTTTGGGTCAGGTACCAAGAGTGCCCAACTATGAACTATAGACACTAACTTGGCAAAATCTATCACTACTATGATATCAGCTCAGGAAAGCAAGTAATTTCCTCCTTTGTTTGTAAGAGTCAGGTTTCTACCATCCTTTAGCCTACTATCATTTTCTGATAATGATTTCTTCCACATCATTGCTATGGACCATGATATATTTATCTTCTGCTTACCAGCACCAATTTTCAACTAAACTGCTATTTTACATAAACATTTACCACACATGGCTTATGATGCATCCTATAATAAATGAAAGCCAGAAAGGCTGATGTCAAAGTGAAAGCCACCTAAGTGCTTACAACTTATTTGATCATGCAACTTCACATTAGTTTTGCTTTTACAGAATAATCTAAAAATGGTGTAATATATTTCTAGCATAATAAAACAGACAGGGGAAGAGAAAAGAACTGAAGTTTACAAACAGAGCTTTGTTTAGTTTAATAGCTGTGCAGCTATCAAACGTAACGTACAAGCTTATGCTGAATCTAGTGGGCCTGAGTTCAGCTTCAGGGTAATTACTCATGTCTGTTTTTTTGTTTTAAAAAAATCCTCCTACCCTTATCACAGCTTCCCAATGTTCTACATCTGGAACTGGACAGTAGCTACAGAAACCCATGTACAAATTTTAGACCGCTATAAACATCACCTAGTTGTTCGAACAGGACAAAAGGCTCAAGTCTAGCAACTGATGCTGCTAAATACAGTAGAAAAACTCAACACCAATAAAGATGCCTAGAATGACCATGTGACAAGGAGGTGCTGGAAACCTTCAACTTTGCAAATCCGTTAACACTTCACTCCCAAGTCTTTTCATGGGCAGTCATTTGTTCAGAATGCACTTTTCAGTCTAGTTCTTGTTCCCATCTTGACATGCAATTCGTAGGCACATTTCTCAAGTGTGGTCAACAGCACTCTCCTCTATAACTCTAGAGATCAGTATTTTGTCAGGAGTACAGATTAAAAGTTTCAGAACAAGAACAATCACTAGCAAAATAGATATCAATTACTCTGTAAAAGACACCAGACACAGAATAGTAGTGAAACAGAAAGTGGAAGTGAGTATATAGTCATCGAAATATTTTACAGGGTGACTCAACGAGCCCCACAAAACTAGAAGCTAGACAGTTTTATTAAAAAAGTAGAATAGACAAAAGATTTCCCCCCTTCTCCCTCCAAAAAAACTAACTACAACAGGAATTTAAAAACAAGTCAATCTTTTAAAGCATAGATATGGAGCCTCAAGAATACTTCCTATAATAATGCTGGAAATTATTTTGTCCCATATACATTTGTAGTTACACAATTTTCATCTGATTGTACTTTGGAATTAGAAAAATACACAGTATGCAACATAAAACTAGCTGTTTGTTTCCTCCTTCCCAGTGTCATGTAAACAGATTGCTTATGAAACATGGAAACTAACCTGGTGTAACATCAAGTACACTGCAACTTGGCTCAACCTACAGCTAACCTAAAACAAAAGACTGAACCAAATTTTAGGGACACCAACCAGATTATACACCACAAACTTCACAGATTCTGCATCTGCTGAAGAAGCAGCTGTTCATATGCCTCACCGTCAGACATGCTATGGTGCTTCCACATGCATGCCAAATTCTAAGCTCTGCCTCCTCATCAGCCTGGATGAGGACAGACTCATATCCCCTATGTGGAAAAAGCTTGCTCTAATAGCACTTACCCTGAATAAAGAATATCACTGAAACATGGGAGATATCCACATCCAACCAAATCCCTACCCAACCCTGGGAGAAACTACAAGAAACTATGGACTGAGTGGCTAGGCAGCAGTTCTGCAGAAAAGGACCTAGGGGTTACAGTGGACGAGAAGCTGGATACGAGTCACCAGTGTGCCCTTGTTGCCAAGAAGACTAACGGCATTTTGGGCTGTATAAGTAGGGGCATTGCCAGCAGATCGAGGGACGTGATCATTCCCCTCTATTCGACATTGGTGAGGCCTCATCTGGAGTACTGTGTCCAGTTTTGGGCTCCACATTATAAGAAGGATGTGGAAAAATTGGGAAGAGTCCAGCGAAGGACAACAAAAATGATTGGGGTCTGGAGCACATGACTTATGAGGAGAGGCTGAGGAAACTGGGATTGTTAAATCTGCAGAAGAGAATAATGAGGGGAGATTTGATAGCTGCTTTCAACTACCTGAAAGGGGGTTCCAAAGAGGATGGATCTAGACTGTTCTCAGTGGTAGCAGATGACAGAACAAGGAGTAATGGTCTCAAGTTGCAGTGGGGGAGGTTTAGGTTGGATATTAGGAAAAAAATTTTCACTCGGAGGGTGGTGAAACACTGGAATGGGTTACCTAGGGAGGTGGTGGAATATCCTTCCTTTGAGGTTTTTAAGGTCAGGCTTGACAAAGCCATGGCTGGGATGATTTAGTTGGGGATTGGTCCTACTTTGATCAGGGGGTTGGACTAGATGACCTCCTGAGGTCCCTTCCAACCCTTATATTCTATGAATCTAAAATACTTTCATGCTGTAAAGGGCCCCCTTTATAATAATGGTTTTAGGTCCTTATCAAGGGTAGCAAATACTCACCTCGTATCCCTCAAACTTTACTTCTCCCCCACTTCCTTTCCTTCTTGTTCTTCCACCTTCTTGGTTTTTATTTCATACAGATTCATAAGAAATTAACTAGCTATTATTAACCTGCCCCCAATAGGGCCATAACACATTTATTATGGGGAAGGGACAAAGCAATTAACAACAGACACCTTGGCTCAAAGTAAGCCTCAAAATGTTTCCTTTTAAAATTTCCCACCCATCGTGTGCCATACTGGAGTACATTTTTTGTATAGACTTTGTCCAATTTGCTCTGCGTAAGTGTGTACATTACTGCACATTTACAAAAAATATAATCTTTATCAGCTATAAAAGGAATTCCTATTGAACTTAATAAGATAAAAATAATTCAAGTTGTTTATTACTAGGATGTTTTGTGGTCTTTCTGCTTATGATAAAATTATGGTATATGTCAATTAGGATTCATGTCTACTTTGGTCTCTTTGATCACTAATTTCTTGAAATTATAAACACGACCAATTTTCAACACCAGTTCAATTGGACCCATTGTAGACGAGTGTTTTCAACAGGTCAATTTCTTTAGTGGAGTCAGGGTTTGAGTGTATTTATACTATACATAAATATATACAATCTATTCATTACTGCTAGTACTTGTAACTCCTGGCAATATTGCATGATGATTATGCAGTATAATTAAGGCTGCGAGTTTGTCACGGAGATCACGGATTCTGTGACTTTCCGTGACCTCTGTGATTTCTGCAGTGACCGATGCGCTTGGTTTAGTGGCAACTCAGGCAGCCCCTGCACCAGGTGCACCAGCCACTGCTGGGGCTGTATCCAAACATCGCCCTCTGCCTCCTCCCCCCACACCTACCAGCAGAGTTTGGGTGTGGGAGGGGGCAGGGAGTTGGGGCATGGGATGGGGTGAGGCAGGCTCTGGGCGACGCTTACCTGGGGACTCCCTGGAAGTAGTGACACCCCCTTGCTCAGCTGCTAGGCAGAGGCATGGCCAGGCAGCTCTGCACCCTGCCTCTACCCAGAGCGCTGGTTTCACAGCTCCCCTTGGCTGGGAACCACAGCCAATGGGAGCTGCGGAGGCAGTGCCCGCAGGCAGAGGCAGCGCACAGAGGACAGAGCTGAGTAAAGGGGATGTTGCTGCTTCCGGGGAGCCTCCTAGGTAAGCACCGCCCAGAGCCCGACTCACCCCATCCTGTGCCCCATCCCCCTGCCCCCTCTCACACCCTAACTCTGCTGCTGCTGGGTGGGGGAAGGCATGGAGGCAGATAAGGAGCCTGCCGGCCCTGCCAAACCCCTCCCAGCCACACCAGTAGGGGTCCCGGACCCCCCCCCACCTCCAGGTCCCCCTCCCCCAGCACCCGTGGGAGCCCCAGGCAGCCCACCCCCAAGTTTTAGTCATGGGTATTTTTAGTAAACGTCAGGGACAGGTCATGGGCTGTGAATTTTTGTTTACTGCCCATGACCTGTCTGTGACTCACTAAAAATATCCTTGACTACAATGTAGCCTTAAGTATAATCGAAAACTTACTATCTTTATAAAAACGTATCGTCATTCACGGACACTGTGCACTGTGGTTGAACTATCATACACATTAGAAAATTAGGTCCTAATTAAATGAAATTATACTGAACAATGCCTGAAAAAGTAAACTAGATGCTGAAGTATGAAAAAACCCTCATTCGCACAACAGCAAGACAAATGGGCAGACCTCCAATTCTCCCAAACAACTTCTTTTCGTGTCACTTCTTCGCTTTTACTGGACACCATAATGTCCCTACAAAACATTTGTTTGATACTAAAAAAAGTAGGAAGAATGTCGATTAAGAAATCCCTGTAAAAGGAGCTAAACAGTGTGATGCCAAACATACCCTATATCAAAAAACTCAACAGCAGGTATGCATTTGCTGAGGGAAGGAGTTAAACAATACACAGCTTCACTTACTACTTAGACATGTGCTTTTTCAGTAGAAACAGGACATTGCCTTTCATTGCCCTTAAGTTATATAAAAGGTCTCTGGATCCCTGGGCAGAGGCACGTGCTATTTTTAACTAAGTAGTAAATTTGCCAGCTAAAATCAGGTGATCAAAACTAAGTATTCAACCACTGAACTGACAAGATTCATACTGAAGAGTAAGTGATGTACAAAACACAATAGTGCTAAATGACTGAAGCCTATATACAGAAGGGTGAAGAAGTGGTTTAAATTAGAACATGAAGTCCAAGAATACTATTAATGTCAAACCTGTCAATATATACAAAAACAAAACTGGTGTGGGGGAAGGGGAAAGAGATACATGTCAAAATTTTAAGTTATAAATGATGGTTTGTTACTGCCAAAGTCAACAGCACCTGCTCTGAACAAATTATACAATTTGTTACAGTACGTAAGTGCTATTTGACAATTTAAGTCTTCACTTGCATTATGAAATCCAGACTGGAAGCTTGCTGGATTGTTAGTGTATACCATCATGCTGAAGCACTAACTTGTTTCAAACCACCTCCACTGTTTAAAATAGCAGCTTTTTACAGATAAATTAAGAAAATACTGGTAGCGCCTACTCACCTCCTACATATTTTAGCTAAGAACCACATCCTATTTATTAACTTGCCTGTGCTTTCCTACCATGTCTAAGTATCTCTTTCCTAATGTTATATTTCCAGACTGATTTTTTATTAGTCATCTTTAACAGTTTAAGCAGCTGAGGGGAAGAGGTGAGAGGATGAGGAGACCTGCAGATACCCATACTCTGATCCTTCTCAGAAGGAAGACGACTGAGGAAGAATTTTTTAAAAAACATGTTACTTTTCCTGTATGGAGAGCTGGAGATTAAATACCACTGTCAAGAGGCCCCCACATAACTGAACTAATGTCAGACATTTGTACTGTATATATAATGACTTAGAACCCAATTTTCAGAGATAAGCACTCTCAACCCCCATTGAAGTCAATAGGAAATGCACGCAGTCAGCACGTCTGAAAAAATATCTTGCCCTCAAAGATCCTGCCCTCAACCGTATTAACCAGTTTGCCGTGAAAGATTTAAAAAAAACTACCTTAAATCATTGCAGATTAAGTGAGCAACACAACAGCCTTGTTTTTTGTCTTTAAGATGTGGCATTTTTCAAAGCCTCTAATTCCAGTCATAAAAACATCTTAGCGGCAGCAGAATTGACAATCCAGTGCTGAATACCAAATCTGGTGGTGGTAATACAATAAATTCCCTTTTGCAGTTCAAACAGTAGAGCAAACCTTTCACATATTTGACAGCCGCAATTTCGCACAACACACCCAAGAACAATTTACCTCAAATTCTTTCACCTTTTCCATGGTTATCAAGCGCCTTGACGTGTGGCTGGAAAGCATCTGCTCACAGTTACTAATAAGTTTCAGGCAGGGGTGCCGGGGTATAATCTCTTCTGTGTATCTGGAAGAAATAAGCAGTCAGAAGGCTGTCAACCTATGAACTGTAACGTGTGTATCTGAAACACAACAGTTATACAAATCTATTCAAAACTGGCTTATGCTATAAGCTTCCATACATTTTATAGCCATACTAAGTTTCCAGAAACAATATTTTCAGAAATCATAAGCATATATCCCATCTCTTTGGGACACAAATAAAAGACCTGGTGCAGATGAACTAGCTGTAAACAGGAAGAATAGTTCCTATAGGGCTCTCCATAAATGGGTAATTGAGCTATTGAGGTCACTTCCAGCCATACATTTCTATGTGTAGATGCCTGTATCATGTCAAGTACCATGGGAAAATTCCCCCAAACAGCCAATCAGGAACTGTGCTTTTTAAAAGTAGTTCCCAGGCATGTAATGATAAATCAACTGATTTAGGTGGTTGTGTATTTACTGACGCGCCCCAGTGGGAGACTATTATACTTGGACTTCAATCTATATTACAACACAACCTCTTTAATAGCCATTGAAATCTTTTGGATTCAGAGACTGGTGTTATAAACAGACTGCAGCATATTGGACTTTCTTTGTCAGACAGAGCAAGACATCTTAAAGAAAAAAATCTGGTCTGATAGCCCTTTGACAAGGGGCAATAATACTGACTGGCTGACCAAATGTACCAAAATTAATTCAGTTAAAACTTCTGTACGGGTGGGTAAAGAGTAAGCATCCACAATGTTTTAAGTAACTTCTATCTTGCAGAAAAATTACATCTACACCAGCCATACGAAGAAGGCTAATTTCCAAGAATCTTCATCTGCGAAATTGCATTCCCCCACTTATTTTTCAAAATGCTAAAAGCTGAATTAGGTTTTAAAAGAGATTCACGGAGGGGAAGAGGAGGATATATCTGACTCAATTAACAGCCTATAATATATAATAAAGGAAAGTGTGAATATGAGGCATCTTCACCATGCAGCTGAGTCAGACTTTAAAAAACTAACCCACACACATTCCTTGAAGGGCAAGGAGTACTTGAGGCACGAGGGAGACACTCCATATTTTACCTATGACAAGGAGGCATTTCTGAACATGTATTGAAAAGTAAATACATTTTAGGGAAAACAAAAACAAAAAAAATGCAAAAGCAGTTCCTACCACCACCGACTAACAACTATGATGGTATCTTCCTAAGTTTGTTTGGTTTTTTAAAATACTTCTTCTATGTATCTATACACTTTCTGTGTGACCGTGAGCAAGTCAGTTAGTCTCTGTGCCTCAGTTTCCCCAACTGTAAAATGAAGAAAATAGCAGTCCCCTACTTCACAGGGTTGTTGTAAGGATAACTACATTAAGAGACAGCTCAGATTCTACAGTAATGTGGCCACTCAAGACAGAATATACATGTAAAATTTTGCATTGCTAGCTGAAAAATTATGAACAATGTGACCTATGTTGCAAGTCTTGCTTCTTTCAACTGTATTAGAAAGCCTGCTACAACAGCCATAGACACTAACCTTCACAATAATGCTGGTAAAGAGCTGAGGGCCATTAATACAGAACACTGTAGCATTTTTTAAATAAGGGGAGTTCCACCTCCTGCATAAACCAACCAAACCAAAACAGAACTAGAGTTTCTTAGGTCTATACTAGGAATTTACATTAGTACAGCTATGTCTCTCAGAAGTGTGTAAAATCCACACCCCCGAGAGACAGCTATACCAATCTAACTCCTGATGTACACAGCTCTAGGTCAACAGAAGATTTCTTTTGTTGACCACGGGAGAAGCCTTCCTGTCAGCGTACAATGAAGCACTACATCAGCGAAGCTGCAACTGCTGTGGTGTTTTACACGTAGACATACCAAGCAGCTACAAGATTTCACAGGAAAGTGGAAAATGGAATGTCAATGACAGAAGTTCCAGACTCCTTAATTCTTGTACTTATGTGTGTCTCTTCAGCAAAGCTCAAAGCAGCAATAAACTTCTTGCCTCTTGAGCTGCATTTATTCTCCACTTTCTGTGTTGGGGACTACTATGGTGCCCAAGAACTCCTAAACTTGTTTAATTTCTATCTGCTACCTGAAGTAGCACCCCAATACACTGTGCTTCAGTCAATTAACGGATAAAAGGGGATGGTCTTGACCTATATAAAACTCTGAATCACTCAAGACCTTTTTATGAGACTGCCTCTCTGTTCTTGCTATACTACCACAGTTACAATCAGAAAATGTGCTTGACCAGGAGCCCCCTTGATTTATAAGAGGGGGGCTGGCAATACAATTATCCTTGAGAGGCTCTCAGCTCTGAAACAAGTTTCCTCCTGGTCCAAGCTAGCTCTCATCTGTTGAACTTCAAGGCATGCTGAAAGGCACATATATTTGTGCAGGCTGCTCCAGAGGATGGTGGGTTTGATGCATGTGAGGAAAGGGAGATGTGTTCTGCTGGCAGGTAAGCCACTATTTAGTTTTATTTTTGTTCTTGTGATTTGTGGTGGAATGCTGAGTCTTTGATAGGTGCCCTGTTTTATTATTGTATAAATCCAAAGAAAAAATTAAATTAAAAATGACAGCCAAAGCAACACTCTACACCTTCTGGATGACAGATGGCACGAAAAATAACCAGACTCAGAACACTTGAGGATAGGGGAAAGGGAGCTGGCAGTAGTCTCTCCCTTAGTTCCTTAAACAATGAAAGTTTCTTCTTTCCCTTGCTTAAGGAGTGGAAAACAGGACACTTTCTCTCTTCCCCATTGCTAGTCTGCTCATGGGAAATGGCTGCAGCAAGGCAGTGGTTTAAGCAAGTACAGTCTAACGCCAGTGAAAGAGACAGCAGTAGTCACTAACAAGGTCACCCCTTCTGCACTGCATGCAGCTCTCTGGTCAAAGCAGTGCAGGGTTCAGAGCAAGCAAGCCCAGAAGAGAGGGAGTGAGGCAGACTAGCCCTGAACGTCAGAAACTGATCGCACACAGGCAAATGCCCAGTTGGTTGGTCCTAGCCTGGCTGGATAGCAACACAGGGAGTGACAAAAACTGCAACTTTGGAAAACATAACCCCTATGCAATAGGTTCTGAGCTTGTCAAAAATAGCCCATGGGAGGTGTGATGCTGACAGACCAGCTCAAGCCAAAGCCACAGGCCAACTCACTTGTATATGAACTGATAAAAGGAGCACTTGTGGCACCTTAGAGACTAACACATTTATAAATAAATAAAATAAATGTTAGTCTCTAAGGTGCCACAAGTACTCCTTTTCTTTTTGCGAATACAGACTAACACGGCTGCTACTCTGAAATCTGTTAAAAGAAGTGTTGTCAAAGAAGTGTTAAAGGTACCATAGTGTATTCAGGCCAATTCACTTGTGTGTTAGTATAGATCAAAAAGAAAAGGAGTACTTGTGGCACCTTAGAGACTAACAAATTTATTAGAGCATAAGCTTTCGTGAGCTACAGCTCACTTCATCGGATGCATCACGAAAGCTTATGCTCTAATAAATTTGTTAGTCTCTAAGGTGCCACAAGTACTCCTTTTCTTTTTGCGAATACAGACTAACACGGCTGCTACTCTGAAACCTGTGAGTATAGATCAAGAAAGTGTTAATTGTATTGTTTTCAGTTGTCTATATCCTGTTTACTATTACTGGGGCATACATAATGTAAATGTAATGTCATTAAATAACGCTAGATCAAAGGTGTGTTAATGTAAGAGAGTGTATTCAGGTGTTAAAATATCATGAAAATTAATGGAATCTTGCTTGTATTTTTTCACTTATCTATTTATATCATAATGTAATGGCAGGCTATATTATATCACTATGATTAAATTACTGAAACACAATTGGACTCTTGGAAATGTAAACGAAGAACAGTGCTAACTTCAAAGCGAGGGTCATTGTGGTCAACAATGGGAATTCACAGACTCAGTCTGCATTTCCTACTCAGCATCAAGGGTAAACACACTATTCAGATTGTTTTCTGGAGAAGAAACTATAAATATGGATTCAAGGAACAGTCTTATATCCCTGGACTGTTTGGATTCTAACAGGGTGGAATAACTGAACAAGACAACAGATCCCCAGAGTTATTCAGGGGACCCTGAGAGACATTTGGAAACTGGCAGTTTATTAACACCTCTACTATCATTTCAGACTTACAAACTTTGACTCACCTGTTAATATATGTTACCTACTTTAACCTCTCAATACCTCTCATTTCTTTTTCTTAGCTAATAAACAAATAGTTAGTTTACTATAGAATTGGCTGTCAGCGTTATCTTTGGTGTAAGACCTGGAGTACCAATTAATCAGATGTAAGTGACTGCGCTCTTGGGACTGGGAGAAACCTGATGTAGTGTGAATTTTTGTTTTAATAACCTTTTATCATAAAGTTCAGTTTGTCTGAGTGTCAAGATGGACTGGAGAGACTAAGGGGACTGTCTGTGACTCTATGGTAAGACTGTTATAGTGATCCAGAGTTCACATTTGTTACTGGTTTGGTGAAATCTAACCATAGAACATACAATCAGCTTGGCCTTTGTTTTCTGACAGTCTGCCCTGAGATAGGTTTCAGAGTAGCAGCCGTGTTAGTCTGTATTCGCAAAAAGAAAAGGAGTACTTGTGGCACCTTAGAGACTAACAAATTTATTAGAGCGTAAGCTTTCGTGAGCTACAGATGCATCCGATGAAGTGAGCTGTAGCTCACGAAAGCTTATGCTCTAATAAATTTGTTAGTCTCTAAGGTGCCACAAGTACTCCTTTTCTTTTTGCCCTGAGATAGGCACTCATAGTTGAGTGTCACTCCAGACAGCATGACAGGAGGAAAATATTGGTTTGATCCCTAGGAGATCTGATTACAGAAGTCTCATGCAACTTTTAGTTTGCAGAATGCAAATGTTAAATCAGAGACTCACTTATGCACATATCCCTGACAGGACACACTACCATTATTTTTCAAAGTAGCAGCCGTGTTAGTCTGTATTCGCAAAAAGAAAAGGAGTACTTGTGGCACCTTAGAGACTAACAAATTTATTAGAGCATAAGCTTTCGTGAGCTACAGCTATAAATTTGTTAGTCTGTAAGGTGCCACAAGTACTACCATTATTTGTATTGAAGAAGTGTGTAGGGGCTCCAGTCCTGGATCAGAACCCCATTGTGCCAGGCATGGTACAGATATATAACAGAGATGGGCTCTGCTCTAAATAGTTTATAATTTAAGTAAGACAACAGTTCTGAGGGTTTTGCTTTTTTAAGAAAGAGAGCTTAGTAGCCTAGGCAAATATTACTACATTTCACATAATGAGACTGGCAGGGAGAGGGACACTCTTGGCTAACCCTGGATCAAAGATACAAAACTAACATTTTAATCATTAATAAATTAATCTAGCTACCATTATTTATGACCACAAGCACAGAAAAGGGTCACAGATCAACTCATACTGTAGCTGGAAGAGCAGACTCTACTACTGTTTCCCCCCTCCCACAGTTCCTCTTAGTTACCCAGTTGCGGAGGTCTTTGTTGCACATAATGTGATTGGAAACCCCGATAACAACTGAAAGTGCCCTGTACTCTTTTTTGCCTTGGGTGCAACAAGTATTATTACCAGGTCTTCATTCAAAAGCTCTCTGATAATCTTTATGTTCCCTGTTTTAAATTTCTTACCCAACCAAACTGCAGTTCTGTTTCCCAAAACAGACATCGAACCAACCACCACCACAGCTTCAGCCACGGCGTTACCAGGGTGGAGCACTTTGTGATTGTGAACAAACCAGTCCACAAAATCTGAATATTAGAAAGCTAAAGACAGACCTGAAGCATCTCCTACAATACACTACAGCCATCCGAAAAAACAGGAAGGTGTAGGTGAGGAGGAAGATCTTGAAATTTCTTACTGAAAAAAAAACAAAACCCCACCAGAAGTGAGCTTTTATACAATTAAGATGATGCATCACAAGTCCTACCAAGTAAATGATCTGGTTCTGTGCACATCATTTCAGAGGTTCCAAATCAATACCTCAAACAACTCTCCCAATTCACCTACTGTTTGAAATTTGGCAACACCTTACAATAGGTAAAAATCAGGAAATGCCTGACAGAAGAGGGCCAAAGAATTCTTAACAGCTTACAAAGATAGGCACTTTGCCACCACTTATTTTAGAAGTTTTTCTTCATAACTGTGTAAAAGCCTGATAGCTAAGGAATTAAAAGAATTCAGGCCTAACAATGATTTCAATGTCAGATTGAAACAATAAACTACTTTGGAGTGTAATGTTATCTTTCAGAATGAGAGGTGTTATCACTCTGCTAAAACACCTTCCTGTCTTTTTAGCATTAATGCAGACAGGTCTTTCTACAGGTAATGATTACTCCGTTAGGTAAATCTTAGAACGTTGCCAAATGAAGTATAGTAGCAATTGCTTTAACAAAAATCCATTTTACCCAATTTTGTTTTTAATTTAAAAGAAGAGGACATATGGTAACTATAAGTTACAGAAGAATAGGAAGGGAGACATTATCAGTGAATACCTGATACCTCAACAGATTAGTCACTAGCTTCTCTCGCTTTGGCCCATAAATTTGCTAGCAAGTTTTGTTCAAGTAAGAACCTGCACAGAGGATTAGAACTGAAAACTCAATGTGTTAATATATTAAGGTTTCACATTTCCATAGTGCATTTCATCTGAAATTTTCACATTGCACTATGAACAAAACATTCACAACAGTAGGTAGTCAGCACCATTTTACACATGGGGAAACTGAGGAAGTGAGAGGTTGATTTGCCCAAGGCAAGTCAATGGCACAGCTACAACAGAACACAGAATTCATAACTCCTAGTCACCTGCTCTAATCCAAGTTCCCTGTAAGCTGTGTGGCCGCGCAGCAACCTATTTAGCGCTGTACAGGCGCTCAGAGAACCCACCCGAGGACCTGCCGCGGCCAGCGGAGGGGCGCCCCTCCCTCAGCCCCACCTAGCCTGGCCCCAACCCGCTGCGGGAGAGGAGCCTCTCCCCAGGCCCTAACTCAGCCTGCGGTCTGGGCCCAGCTGCGGCCGGGGTAGAAACGTGATGCCGTGACAAACAGAATAGACTTGACAATTCTAAGCAAACAGAATACTAGCACAAGCCATACATTTTAGCAACCTAGGAATTCACAAGCACACACAATGCCATCAGAGATAAGCTGCCACAGACATTCTAAATAACAAATTAAAAACTTCCATTGGTTAAGGCACCTTTTTGTTTGCAAGAACTATTTAATAAGTAGTCACAAAAATAATTTATTCCATCATTCATAAAGAGTGACATGCAAGCTACATGATACAGATCCACTACACTCACCTTTGAAGTACATTTTTGTAGTGATTCCACCATCACAAAGTAACTAGAGAGAGGTCTGATGTTAGATTCTTTGTCTTTCCAAGTGTTAAAATGATATCTCATTGATAATAATCACTTGATGCCCAGAGTTAGCATTGAGGTGTCACAACCTGACAAGCCACAGGGTTTTACTACTGGGTATAACCTTGGACAATTGTTAGTGGTTTCCAGTCCCACCACACGTGGTAGCCTGGAACTGGGGTGTCTGAAGAAAGAAGCTTTTGACAATGTACAAGCTGTATTGGTGCTGATCTAAGATATGTAAACATATCTGTATACTACCCCCTTCTATATACCTGTGAGGAATATCTCTTACAGGCTGACATGTTAGGTTACATATTTGACACCTGTGAATAACAGACAGGATCCCATGTATTCCATGGCTGCAAAACACACCCTTTGCCCCAGATTGGCACTTTAAAATCTAAGCTCTCATATTAAAACAACACATACACCAATTTTCCACTCCTAATTGCAAAGAAAACTTTTAAAAGGTGAGCTAATGTATAACAATACAATATTGTTCCTTGAGTTTGCGGACAGCCTGAAAGAATACCTCTGAGATACATATGATCCATTTTAGTCAACCTAAGGATGACAGTTTAAATGTCTATATTTCCAATTAGCCATGTCATTGCTGATAATTTTATCACAAACATCCAACTAACGTGCTTAGCCCACAATCCCAAACTGCTTCCCATACCCTTCCGGGGTTCAAAAAGCCTCAAATATCCAGCTGCCAAACACATCCAGCTTCCACCTCCCTCCCAAATTAAATTTCCATGACACAATTATATATTGCCCTCACAAAAAACTGAAAACAGAGTGTGGGACAGCATAAAATGAATTCTACTTAACATGGCCTATTATACTGGCTGCATTTTTGTTCATGTTCAATTCAATAAAAGACTCAATAATTTAAATAAGTTGTGCAAAATTTCCAGTCTGCTGCAACGGCACGTCACAGAAGTCAAAGGGTCTTCCACAAAATTTAGTTTCAGCTTGCTGTGAAGGACATAGGGCCTTGGCATTCAGAATGCAATTTCTGTTCTCTTACCAACATAACGAAAAGTTTGCCTGACATGCCGTAACTCCAGAGGCTCAGGGTGTAACTTTGTCTAAGGCACTGGACCAAGACTTAAGAGACTAATATTCAATTCCCAGCTCTACCACATCCTTCCAGTATTACCGTGGGCAAGTCCATCTCTGTCCCTCAGTTCCCATCTGAAAGAAAAGAAAATACTTCCTTTTTCCCCAACTATTGTCTGTCCTATGGCCAGTAACAGAGTCCTTATTTCTCCTTACATCTAGTTATGTCTCAGTTTCCCCCTCTTTAGCAGCTGTCCCAGTCTTTCCCAGGCAGATGGATGGGATGGCGTTTAACCTGTGGTCAATACTTCCCCTTCCAAGTATCACACAAGGCCAAACCAAATCAAACTAATTTCTCTAGCTCTTCCCAGACTGAATAGTCCTTCTGCCTTGTTAGTGCAGGCTTGCTCTCCTGGGGCTACAGTGTCTTCCTGCTCCACAGGCTACAGCTTTCACCCACACTGATTCATGACTGCCCTTCCATACCCAGTTAAGTCATGTACCCTCTTTCCAGGGCCAAATGATTCCTTACCCTATTGGGAAGAGGGTTCTCTGCTCTTCTCAGCCTTCTCCAGGCTTTGAGACTCAACAGTCCTTTCCCTCTCATGGCAGGTGTGTCAGCTCGCCCACTCCTGGTGGTGCAGTGGAGGGACAAGAAAGGCTGATCTCAGGCCTCATTAGCCAAGCCCTCTGGCAGACTCCACCCCAGCTCACTCTCTTCACAGGGAGCCACCTCATCCCTGGTAAGCTTTCCCAGTCCACCACAGTCATAACCCATACCTATGCAGCTGAACAGCCAGCATCTCCTGTTCCCTGCAAGTCTGTCTCTCCCCTAACTGAGCCACAGTCAGCTTCTTGTATAGCCTGGCAGTCATGATTCCTCTTGGTCAGCTGACCTCTGGACTCTCCTGGAGAATGTCATTGTCCAGAATCTCTCTCTTTAAAAAGGTCAAGCCCCAGTAAAAAGGCAAACTAATACTGCCTGCTCTTAAAGGGGTGTTCATTTAGCTTTGACGTTTACCTGGATTCCAGTCACATACCATTCCTTTATCAGCAGCATGCATTTTTGCAAAAATATAAAAGTTTTGATTTCTAACTGGCAGCACATGGTTCGCTCTCCTTTCAAAAATTGTTCCAAACTCTGTTCTCCCTCACCCATCCAGTTTCAATATATGAAAATCATAGGAATCCCTCTTAAACCCCAGTAGGAAGTTTTAGAAACATCCCACTCTGGAAGAAATTATGACTAAGTTATAGTATTAATTTTTATCTACTACACACTAGATATCAAGGCACTTAGAAGAGTACGTACTCGGGTCTGTAAACCGGTAGCCAGTACACCAATCTTCCTCCCATCACCAGGTACTCTGCCGCAGAGTTTAACAGGTCAAAAAAGATATCACTCAGATGATAGTTCGAGGAAATGGAGATGTGATTTTCTGTGCTAAACAATATTAAAAAAAATACTGAACAGGTAATAGCCACAATTTTATTTTATTTTCTGAACAACATAGTCTGAGATTTGCAAAGCCAACTATGGCTTTTAGATGACCAAGTCCCACTAAAATTAATGAGAAATATGCATCCAAACTCCTTCACAGTGGCTTTGCAAATTCCATCCCTAATATTTAAAGAGAAAACTACTCAACTAAAATCACTTTTGAAATACAACTATTTTGTAAAAAGAAAAGGAGTACTTGTGGCACCTTAGAGACTAATAAATTTATTAGAGCATAAGCTTTCGTGAGATACACCTCAAGGCCAAGAAGCAGAAAAGGCTGTCATCCCAACAATGGAGAGATTGTCTGCCAGGACAGAGAATGCTTATTGTAGGTAAGCACAAAGAGGGGGGCAAGGAAAACTAAAAGACATGGTTAGGGCCCTACCAAATTATTGGCCATGAAAAAAGGCATCATGGACCGCGAAATCTGGTCTCTCCCCATGAAATCTAGTCTGGTCTGTGCTTTTACCCTATATTATACAGATTCACAGGGGAGACCAGTGTGTCTCAAAACTGGGGGTCCTGACCCAAAAGGGAGTCGCAGGGGGCATCGCAAGATTATTTTAGAGGGGTCATGGTATTGCCACCCTTACTTCTGCGCTGCCTTCAGAGCGGGGCAGCCGGAGAGCGGCAGCTGTTGGCTGGGCACCCAGCTCTGAAGGCAGCACCCCGCCAGCAGCAGCACAGAAGTAGGGGGCAATACCATACCATGGCACTATTACTTCTGCGCTGCTGCCTTCAGCGCTGGACGGCTAGCCAGTGGCGACTGATGACTGTGGGCCCAGCTCTGCAGGCAGCAGCACAGAAGTAAGGGTGGCATGCTATGGCATTGCCACCCTTACTTTTGCCCTGCTACTGGCGGTGGCTTTGCCTTCAGAGCTGGTCTCCTGGCCAGCAGCCGCCGCTCTCCAGGTGCCCGGCTCTGAAGGCAGTGTCGCCGCCAGCAGCAGTGCGGAAGTAAGGGTAGCAGTACCACAACCCCCCTACAATACCTTGTGACCACCAGCCCCCACCCCCCCACACCACCTTTTTGGGTCAGGACCCCTACAATTATAACACCATGAAATTTCAGATTTAAATAGCTGAAAGCATGAAATTTACAATTTTTAAAATCCCATGACTATGATATTGACCAAAATAGACCATGAATTTGGTAGGGCCCTAGACACGGTATATGAAGAGGTTTAAAACAAAGGTAAGCAACAGGGATGATGATGTGAAGCTATTTTGTAAATGTAAGTTTGGAACTTAGAAACTAGAAAAAACTTACATGGCCGAGGAGGAGGATTTTAGGAAGACGAGCACTGACGGTCACTTTTGCAAGTTATGTAGTGATGGTGGTACTTTTTAAAATTGTTTGGTTAAAGGACAGCAATGAAGTAAGTTTCTAAAACTGTGGCTGGCCTTCCATTAACACATTGCTATTTACAATTAATAAAAGGCTTACCTACCCTCTTTCCATTGCTTTAAGCATTTCTTTTTGTGAACCAGTTCGTCTAGTAGCTTCTCGTATGCCATATGGAGCTATACAGAGTAAATACATAATGTCGAGATCAGGAGTTCACCCTTTACACAAATAACGTCATGAAATTCTACAATAGTGTACATGTGGTAGCAGTTGCAAAGAGTTTATAAGATTAACGTCTTCAAGATGTATCCATTAAAAGTTTATCTTGCTCCTAAGGCTCACTTTTTTAAAGCTATTTCAAAAAGGTCTCTTATCAGTAAGACACTAAATAGTCAAGTGCACATTAAACACTTAAAAACTATTTAATATGGTGCTGAAGAGCTTTGGTTTTTTTTTTAAATGATTTTGTTGGCTAAAAGATCTTCTTTATATTTCCAACAACACATAACGCTGTTAATCCCCTTCCCTTGTTTCATCTTGTAATGGGGTTTAATGACCCTTTTAAGGCTAGAGGAAGCCAGAAGACCCTCTAACAGGAAGTTGAATTGGAAAAGGCCCACGAAATGGCCTGGCTCTCCAGAGAGGTCAGGGGCTGATGAGGGAATGACAGAACTCCCTGGTTGGGGTTCAGAAGTAACTGGAGGGGGGAACTAGGAACCAGATGCCCTGGAATGTGAGTGAAATTGAAAACCTCAGAAAGGGTTTGGGCCAATAAATTGAACCCTGGGAAGTAGAGTGTTACTTTAAGTACTCTTGCCAGCAATATGTCATTGAGGGAACTGAGGGCAGGATACCTGCAAGGCCCCTTCGTGCCTCGAAGGGGTATGTCCTGGGATGGGACTCTGCCACACTGATGCTGCAGGGCAGCATTGGAAAAGGGAGCTTCAGAAAAGAGATTGTTATTGTATTGTGGTAGTGTCTAGGGACCAGGACCCCAGTGCGCTAGGCACAAGACAAACCGAACAAAAAGGTGGTCTCTGCTCCAAAGACTCTATCATCTAAGTATAAGACAATGGATGTAGCCAATGTTCTTCTTTTTATCCCTGGTTGAATGCCCATGTAGGCCCTAAAACTCCAATTGCATTTTTCAGAAAGATATGGGTTATCCTTAGTGCCCTAGCCAATAGTCTTCTCTCCCCATCTGAGGGAAACAGGTCATAAATGTCCAAGGTTATGTCCGAGCTCTTGCTATGGCTGTTAAGCTCACCTGTGTAGTTGTTTCACTACCACTATCTATTGCTTTGTAAAATCCTTGGAATACTTTGGGATCAGGAGCCCTGTAGTATAGAGCGGGGCAGGGCTCCCTTCTCTTTCAGTCCACTGGGATCAGCTCTCTGGAGGAGGGTAGTATATACACTGGCTTCTCCCTCAAGATAAGGGGAAACACTGACAAGAGAAGAAAGCCCAGGCCAGAGCTCCAACCAGAAAGGTCCAGGACTGGCAGATTTGGTTAGCACAGAGCAAAAGCTTTGGGTAGAGCAAAGCTTTGTGTGTGGCAGAAGAACCAGGGCTGAATATGAATTTGTGTGTAACCATTATGAACTTTATTTTGGGGACTGTCTGACAACTGTTTGAACTATTTTGTTATTAAGGACTGAGGATTGTTTGAACCTTTTCTATTATTAAACCAGCCCCAGGTGGGGATGCTGTTAGCCAGAAAAGAGACTTGCAGGGAAGGAGGGGCTTAATGGACCCACAAGAGGGGGGCTAAAGGGGCAGAGTGCCTTCAAAGCGACACCTGGCCACAAGGAGGTGCTCAGTAAGCAGCCAACCCACTACAAAAGTCTGAAGAACTAACCCGTTAATGCACCTAGAAAATCTGAACAAATACTTCAAACGGTTGTAATTTTTTACATTTAAAAAAAATCATAAATACTACTACACAAGTCTTTATTTTTACATATCTCTGCAAAGCTTTAAGAATGCTGTACAAACATTAATTCACCTTCAACACTTCTGTAAGCTTTCCTAATGCTCTTATCACCATGGCATCAGGGAAGTGTCATCTCCATTTTACAGACGTGGAAACTGAAGCACAGAGATTAAGGGCTTGATTCTAATACCCTTACTCACGATGTGCATTACCTAGTTTGGCCAGCAGTCCCAATGAAATCAACGGGACTGCTCCTGGAGTGAAGTAACACTCGCCAGGAACAAGCGCAACAGAATAGAGTCTTAACTGATCTGCTCACGGTAACGCAGCAAGTCAGGGCAGAGCCATAGCAGAGGTCAGGAGTTCCTGGCTCCCCATCCCACGTTTAATCTAGTAGACTGTGCTGCCTTTTAGGTCTCCTGCTCATGACAAATGGTGTCTAATAAAGAGATTTAAAAGAGCAGAGAACCTTTCATATCTTTCACATTGCTGGCAGTCAAGCATGCAGAAGATGCACTAGGAGTTTGTTTGAAATCATTTCAGTGAGCACTTCAGGGCATGATGAAAGTCAGTCAGACCCTTTCCATGGACTTCAATAGTGTTTGAATCCAGCCCCAAGAGCAATGCAGTACAACTTAAAAATTGAACAGAAACCTCTCCTAATGCAGATAAAGTCACTCCAGAAAGAAGCGTGACTCAGTAAAGGTATAGGAGACAATAAGATATATTTCTGAATAGGAACCAAATACTCTTTCAGTGGAAATAAGTTAATGAAACAAAAAACGAAATATTATAGTTACAATGCTTTAATACAGTGGTCCATATTTCATTAGGTATTTAACATACTCAGATTAAATGCAGAGGTGGTGAAAATGCAGCCCCAATTTCTGTCTGTGATGTTCATCATTTCTAATGTGGAAATCACAGATTCCAGCACACACTATTAGCAGATTTGTGGTCTCAGCAGGCCATACTTCTGTCAAGATGGTAGATGCAAACTTCTCAGTTTTACGCAAATTAAGAGTCAGGTTCCAATGCCCTTACACATACTAAATAGCACCTTACATAACTAGTAGTTCTATGGAAGTCAATCAGACTGCTTGTGTAGAAAGGTTGCACTCAACATAAAAATATTATATTCTGGCTCTGCGTGTTGTCCCGTGTGCTCCTGGCACACATCCTTTTGTTAGGCAAAGATTTGATGACCCTGTACCAATATCAGTCTCAGGTTTGTATGCCAACTCAGCACATACAATATATAATCTTTTGGATACCACAGTTAGGCTGTTATGAATCACAAATATTTAGGACATTAATCAACTTACGATCTGTAATAATTGCATCAAAAAGCATTCCCTTCCTCCATATAGGTTTTGATGCATCAGAAATGAGTGCATCAAGATAGTATTTCTCTAAACCATACTGCCGAAGGTTAGCTCTGATATTCTCATCTGGTCCTCTCCACTTCTGGTCCTTCCTGCTTGCCTTACCTGCAAGAAAATAAAAAAGGCATAGTCTAAGGCAGAGGTTTTCAACCTGTGGTCCACAGACTATGTCTAACATTTCCAAAGGGGTCTGCCAATGAAAAAAGGTTGAAGGTTGATCTAAGGCAAATTAGATGTGGCAAAAGTGTTCTGATTTTTCATTTATTTTAAGAGAATAATAAGGTCACCTAGCTCTTATATAATGCTTTTCAACAGTAGATCTCACAACACTTCATAGGATTCATATTTGAGTAGTTGCCTCAAATAAAAACAATTTAAGATCTCGTCACCAGACTTGTCCTACTTATTGTGGAAAGTGGCTGTCAGCATTCTCTGAAGTATCAGAAGTTATTCTATTCAAGCCTTCCATTTCACAATTACATTGCTCCATAAATGCAAATGAGAGGAAGAAACAGTTACATAAAACTCCCCTACTTCACAGAGATATTGTGAGGAAAGTTTACAAGGCACTCATGTTATGCTAACACACATCACATAAAATCCTATTCATACATCAAATTTAATCTACACAAGAATCTTCCAGAGTAGCAAAAATATTGTTAGAACTTTGGGTTTCAAAAGCTGCTAAGAAAATAACCACTGTACAACAAAACAGGATGGTGCCACCAGTACTAGCAGTGGTTTACTGTTTTTTTAATCCCTTTGTTAGACTAACAATGGCTAACCTTTTATCTTAATTTAACACAGAAAACAAAAGGGATTCAATAAAGCCAATATGCATTTCCCACCATGAAGGTACTTCTCTGGGATTTAACAGGAAGAGAGAACACATCTGTATCTAACTTTAATATGAAGATAACTTTCCCTCATCTTGAATATTTGCAGATTAAGAAATACACACCTGTGGCATAAGGCATAATATCTCAATGGGAACATATAGTTGCAATACTGAATTCCACTACTTTAAACTGCACTATCAATATAACGAGACAACTCTAAAAAAAAAGTTCAAAAAAAGTTTAACAGTTTTTAGTAACAAAAACCGCCAATACAAACTGGTATTAAAGCCAAAATACTTAAAATTGAGCTTTAGTGAGTTCCAACCCACTGCAAAGAAAACGCCCATCTCAAAGCCCAATTCCTCCTCATTCAGTCATGTTAAGAAGTTTGGATAGAAACTCACTATGCTTGTCCCCATGACCCACTGGCTCTGGGGCATCGCAATTAGTCAAACCAATCTACCTGCTAATCTTACCACTAAACTGAACCATGCCAGGCACTGCCACTCCAGATGACATAATTCAGTTGTTGTTGGATTGGCAATTAAACTAATTACATATACTAGAAAACTTTAAAATAAAAAAAAATAAAAATCTTTATATCTTACTGACCATTAATATTCAGAGTACTGCCTAGTTAGGCTATATCCGTAAATCTGTTACTGTATCACAGATGTTTCCCAAAACAAACCCTGTGAAGAGGAATGCTCCTTTCAATCCGGATCTACTAGTACCTGCTATAAAAGATACTTAAATACTGAAGAGTTAGAATTAACTTGTTCAGAAAGAAAATATACAACGTACCTAATCCATGGACAGTGTTATAATCTATATCAGTACCACACACGTATGCTCCAAAACGTGCAGAGGATATAAGAAGGCCACCTGCAAAGGAAAGATAAAAAAGTGTATCATCTGCTGTAATGGATATTGCTACCTGAGAGTCTGTATTGAGGAACATGAGAAATGTGAAAACACATGTACAACTCTGGGTTACAATCAAATGGCAGTTGCTCCTTTCTAGTTATAGTTAGAAATAATATTACTGTGAGGTCCCTTGTGTGCCAACACTATTTTCTCTTTTATTCTCTTCACTGTACCTTAGTTTAACTTTGGAGGCTGGTCGTATGGTCTGCACACAAGGGTGCCCATTTCTGCAAGGCAGGCATCCACTCCCATGTACTAAAGTGCATTGCCTTAAAATGTGAAAACTATCAGATGGGGGCCACCTTCACAAGATTACACTGTGCAGTAGCCAAGATAATGACTTGGATAATGAAATGGAGGATATGCTTATAAAACTTGCAGATGACACCAAGATGGGAGGGGTTGCAAGCATTTTCAAGGACAGGATTAGAAATCCAAATGACCTTGATAAATTAGAGAAGTGGTCTGAAATCAACGAGATTAAATGCAATAGACAAGTGCAAAGTACTTCACATAAGGAGGAAAGAATCAAATGCACAATTACAAAATGGGGACTAACTGGCTTGGTGGTGGTGCTGATAAAAAGGATCTGGGGGTTATAATGGATCACAAACTGAATAGGAGTCAACAATGTGACACAACTGTGAAAAAGGCCAATATCATTCTGGAGTTTATTAACAGGAGTGTCATGGAAGACATGGGAGGTACTTGTCCCACTCTGTTTGACACTGGTGAGGCCTCAATTAGAGTACCGAGTCCAGTTCTGGGCACCATACTAAGAAAGATGTGGACAAATCTGAGGGAGTCCAGAGAAGAGCAACAAAAATGATAACGGGTTTAGAAAACCTGACCTTATAAGGAAACGTTAAAAATGCTGGGCCTGTTTAGTCTTGCAAAAAGAAAACTATGGGGGGGACCTGAGAACAGTCTTCCAATATGCGAAGGGCTGTTCTAAAGAGGACTGTGATCAATTGTTCCTCATGTCTACTGAAGGTAGGACAAGAAATAATGGACATAATCTGCAGCAAGGGAGATTTAAGTTAGATATTGGGGAAAAAAATTAAGGCTTCCAAAGGTTGTCGAATCTCCTGGAATTTAAGGCTTCCAAGGAAAGTTGCGGAATCTCCCCACTCCACTGGAGGTTTTAAAAAACAGGTTGGATAAACATCTATCAGGGATGGTCTACATTTGCTTGATCCTGCCACAGTGCTGAGGCTGGACTTGACGTCTCAAAGTCCCTTCCAGTGCTACAATTCTATGATTCTCTAACTCAGCAGGATAATCATCTGAGATTCAATGGAGGGTTTAAACTGAGAAGGAGATAAGAGACAGTCCAGGGTAGCAGTGTTCCTCTACAGCTCAAGAGGTACTGATGATACGTCTGAAGATGTGGAAAAACAGTTTCTAAAAAGAAGTAGAGTTCTACTGTTCATCACCTCTATAAACACCCAGAGGATAGGATCCACATCAGGAAGAGCTGGTTTGTTCAGCACTTCCACTCCCCTCCGGTTACCATAAGCTGATTAAATGAACATCAGTTTAAAAATCACTTCTGTCTGATAGTTTCTTTTAAACTTTCTATTGTTACAACTTATCCCTAAGGTTACTTAAAGTAAAATATTACAGTGGGGAAAATATGGTTCCAAGTTTTCTCCTAGTTTACTTGTCCATTTCACAGCAGTTTGTGTAAATTCAATGTCTGTTTGTGGGAATGCTTCACACAGCAACAGGGGAGAGAAACTAAAATATTAGGAAAATGTAATTGTAAAAAGCACAACAATTGACAGTGTCAGATGCAGTACTTAAAATAATTTCTAACTCATTTTTATAGTTAGATTTTAAATTGACAATGTCCCTTTCAAGTTATGCAAGTATGGCCAGAACGAAGACAGTTTATTTCCTCAATTATTGTGATGGACAGGACTGTGTACAGTTAGCATTTTTTTGGGGTATATAATATTTCGTTTTACTACGTCAATGGTGTCCTATACACACACAACAAAAACTAAGAAGTAAATTAAGTATTTGTTTCCCCTTACTGTTGAGATCTGTTAGCTTAGTAAAAAGTGTTATGTATGATTTACCCTTGAAATCATGCTACATCTGAATGGTACATAAAAGGGATTCAAGTGTTTCCTCTCTGTCCTGAACAGCTTCCAAAATAAAGAGAAGGATGGCAGTAATGTACTTCCAAAGAACATTGCTGGGTTAAATTATTACTAAGGAGATGTCCACGACAGTGAGCATAACATAATAGCACAAGGCCTTACACTGCAACTATAGACCAGACTCTAAACCTGCAACTCTCAGTTATGAGTGGTTATGCATACAGATCATCCCATTTTAGCGAGTGGGACAGTTCCATAAAAGTCAACAGCTCACCAGTGTGAGTAAGGGGTTCACAATCTGACCTTTGTGCTTATAATACAGATTTTTACTTTAGCCGTAATCTAAAGAGGAGTTTAGATTAGTAAAGCCAGACTTTAGGCTTGAGGCTATCAACAGCTACATTCATCAAATGCTACCCATCACCATCTGTGTATTCTTAAAACTTCTCAGTTTTACGCAAATTAAGAGTATTCTTAAAACTTATTAAATATATGCCATTTCAGAGCATTTTAAAAAAAAAAACCTCTTACATTTGTAAATTAATGAATTCAAATTAAGTAAAAATGAGGAGGAAAAAAATAATTGTCCTCCACTTTTTGTTGTTAATTGGATCTGGGAAAAACAAGGTTACTCACCCTAAAGGAGTCACCCGTTTCCCTTCTTGACTGTAATCCCTCAGAACAGATGGGCAATGCCTCCAGAGAGTCAAGACAAATTTAGCTAGCCCTGTCCCCAAGTATGATATACCACCCAGTCCTATAAAGAGAGCAAGAAAGAGTACTTTGCTCATCTAATAAATTGTTTCTTGATTGCAGAAAAGGAAGAGTTAGGAAACATGAACTGACCACTCAATAAGTCTCTGGTTTTACCTCCCACCTATATCAAATAGTCACACTTTAAAACTGAATCACAGTGAATACAACATTGATGATAATAAAGAACATACAACACGGTCTTCATTTTCTGTCTTCCACTATTACAATGAATTCTTCCCGTTCTGTCTAATCTTACCCCCCTTGCCTATATCTCTCTCCAAGTTTGATTTCCTAAGAGAATGAATTCTATGACAAAGTTGCTTTGTAACTTTAGTTTTTATTTAAACACAAATATTGTAATTAAATGAATCTGACAAGAGAAGCAGAACACAAGCGTAAATGAATTTTCTTGACCTTCCAAAAAGCACTGCCAATCTGTGAAGGGGGGAAAAAACAAACAAAAAACACAAGAAAAAGAGAAGAAGTTTCTGAAAAGATTATAGTGTGAACTGAAAATTTCCGTTTGCACATGAACGATATTATATATAAAATGTGGAATTGACAAACGCTTTGTATCATCTGAAAAACACTGATGCCATCAAAGCAAGATATTTTCCAAGTCACATTTACAAGTAATAAAGAGAATCAGTCCCAGAACTGTGGGACCTGCTCCTCCCCATTCCTAACTTCTCAATGAGGACTTGCTGCCATTCATTCTCTGGACCCTTCCTCCCAACTAAACACTCCCTTCTCCTCCCCTCCCCTCCACATTAGCACAGATACCTTTAGATCATTTCTTGCTCCCCTGCTTCCTTCTGGATACCTAATCAAAGTTTACCGGGATTTCACTAAGTCACATCCACTACACTCCATCTATAGCCTTTGAAGAAATTGATGAAATTATCTTGACAATCTACTTAAATGGCACATCCTGAAACATAGGCTTTTCCATTTCAAATTCAAACAAGGCGCACAAAAAGGTACTTGAATGCCTCACAAGTGATCCAATAAATGGAATAAAAGCTCCCCCTACTGACTTATCAGGAAAAAAAAAAACAAAAAACAAAACGGGGGAAAAAAAGAGAAATGCATATCCAGAGAAAAATGCACAAATTTGTCACCACATTTCCCTAGGACACAAGGAAGAGCTCATTATTTCCATGACTGAAGAATATGGTCCAACAATTGCCATGCTACTGTGTTCAGTCGGGGATGCTCTCTGCCCTTCAATACCTTCCTAACAACTCCCCCACAAAAATGTTACAAGGGGCAACATTCTTAAAAGTTCCCACAGTGACTTAGGAATCTAACTTCAAATTTCACATTATTTAGGAACCTAAGTTCTATTGAAAGTCAGAGTGACTCTGGCTCCTAAGCAGTTAAATAACTTCTGAAAATGGGACTTAGGCACTTTCAAAAATGTTACTCAAGGTAAATAAAGAATTGAGAAGGTATTTTGTTCTACATTTTCTACCCAGTCCATCTGAAGTTATAACCACTTCCCCTACAGGACTTCAGGAAATAACCAAGCAGTTAATTTTGTAATTATTCTTATTTGTACTGTGGCAGCACCCAGTAATGAACCAGGACTGGGAGCCTCAGTTACGAACCAGGACTTCGCTGTGCTAGGCACTGTACAAACAAACAAAAACAGTCCCTCCCCTAAAGAACTTACTTTTCACACACAATATATATAAAGCAAGCAATACCAATTTTCTAATTTTTTTCAGAAGTAGAAAAAGAAATACCTGTTCCAACAAATGGATCAAATACGACATCATTTGCTTTTACTCTCCCATGGTTTGCCATGATGAAAGACAAGCAGGCATCCATGCTTGTGTTCCCAATAAAATGCCTCCTTTTTACACTGTATGACTCAATAAGCTCCCTTTGCCCATCTGCAATCTGTAGAAACATTTAGAAAAATCAATGTGATGGCCCTGGAAATAATAGGTAAATAAACTAATAAACAGCCTTAATTATACTACATCACAAACAGAATATCGGACATTCTTCACTGAATAGTATGCCATTTGGATTGAATCCATTGAAAATATAGAAATGAGATTTCTCTATAAAAGAATTGGCCTATTAGTAAAATTCCCAGACTTTAGGCTTGAGGCTATCTATCAGTTACAGGGATGTTGCAATTACCAACTGTTATAGTGTCAGCTGCCTTTGAGGCACCCCCTTGTGGCCTGAGTTCACTCTGCAGGCCTCCACCTTCAATCTTCCTCCTTCCTTTTCAGAGCTCCCAGAGGAAATTCAAACCAGACCAGTCCTGCAGGCACTTCTGGTTTCCCGCTCCACCCCCAAAACAACAAACCAAAAATAAAAATACAAAAACATTAAGCAGTTACCTTGGTGGCCTTAATCTCTAGCCTCGGGTATCTCCAAAAGCCATTGCCAGGCTTGCTTTCTCTGGCAGTCCCTGAAATTCTCTCACCAACCCTCTTCCATTTCCTGTTACTTTTTACAGGGGAATCAGCTGATCCCTGTTCAGATGTACCTCCTTAGTAAGTAGGGTTTCCAACTTTCTACTTGCACAAAACCAAACACCCACGCTGCGCTCCTCCTGACTCCATCACACCTCCTCCCCGCCAGTCGCTCACTCATTTTCACCGGGCTGGCTCAGGGGGTTGGGATGCGAGAGGGGGTGAGGGCTCCAGCTGGGGTTGTGGCCAGAGATGAGGGGTTTGAGTTGCAGGAGAGGGCTCCAGGCTTGGGGATAGAGTTGAGGGGTTTGGAGGATGGGAGGTAGGCTCTGGGCTGAGGCAGGGGGTTGGGAGGAGGTACGGGCTTTGCGCTGGGGGTGTGGAGCGGGCTCCAGGCTGGGGTTGGGGTTGGGCCTCCCTGTTACGCACAGAAAATTCAGAATTAAAGTTAAACTTAAAAATTCAAATATATTAATGTATTTATGTAAACACATAGCTACACAAACAAACCACTTAAGTTCTACATTAAGGTCCTAGCTACACTGGTTTTCCAGCTAGGTTTATAAGCTATGTTTAAGTACTGTTAAAAGCAAACACTCTTCAGACCAGAACTTGTTGAAAAAATAGCAAACATTTTTAATGAGAATTTCAACCATCATGTTTCTAACACAGTTTGAACAGAACAGAACATAGGCAGGGTCAAACCACGTTAGAAACCTAGTCTGCCATCATAGTTTGATCCAATACAAACTGGCTGGCCAAACCATAGTAGAATCTAAAACAGGTTTCTATCTTTAAATATTTTTAAAAAGCCAGTACAGATGAGACAATGACTTTAGGGCTTTCACAGTGTTGCAGCAACTCAAGGCCCTCTCTACATTAGTGACAGAGGTGGACAATACTCTTAGTAACTAAGAGCTAATCAAGTATCATTCTTGCTAGCAGCCCAGGTGGTCACAATTGTCTTCTTGTAACCAGATCTTATTACTTGGTTAGGGACCTTGTCCAGATATCAAAGTTTGTGTAAACAAGTTGGCAGGTCTTCCTTCCTTCTAGTTTTCTTTGCACTAGGACATCCAAGGGTGCATTTCCCCATATACTGCTGGTCCTACCTGTGAACATGACATCTGGATGCTTTATCCTTGCTGAAGTAGTACAAGAGACTAGTTCAGATTTTCCCTGGATGCACTGATACAAATACAGTTAGGTAGGTAGAATATGGATATGCCAATGTGACTGAACCATGGCCATATTGTGAAAGACACTGTTGTATGAACACAAATCAATCACGTTTATTGTACATGGATCAGATGAACATGTCCCAGCCAGTTTAAAAAACATGGCAGTACTTCCTATATAGTGTAGATGGGACCAAAGTCCGGCACTTCCAACGTTCTACTCCATAAACATCAACTTCTGATTTACACTGAGTTAATAACTTCTGAGGTCCCAAGTTCATAGAACTGGAAGGGACCTCAAGAGGTCATCTAGTCCAGTCGCCTGCACTCATGGCAGGACTAAGTATTATCTAGACCAGGGGTCTCAAACACGCAGCCCGCAGAGCTATTTGCGGTGGCCCACCAAGTTCCCTGCGCCCCGCCCCAGCCCAGTCATTTCCTGCAGCCGCCAAGCTCCTCTCCCCCGCCGTCCCCCCCAGTGCACCTCGTCTCCGCTCCTCTACCTACCTCCAGGTGCTTCCCGCCGCCAAACAGCTGTTTGGCAGCACTTAGCGGTTTCTAGGAGGGGGGGAGGAGCAGGGAGTCGTGTGCTCAGGGGAGGAGGCGGAGAAGAGGCAGGGCAGGGGCGGGGAATTGGGGAGGGGATTAGAATAGGGGCAGGGAGGGGCGGAGTTGGGGTGGGGACTTTGGGGAAGGGGTTGGAATGGGGGCAGGGCAGGGTGGGTCTCATGGAAGGGGTAGAGTGGGGGCAGGCAGTGTCAGTGATGCAGTCCTTGGGCCAATGTATTAGTCTTCATTAAGCCCTCCTGGTAATTTGAGTTTGAGATCCCAGATCTAGACCACCCTGACAGGTGATTTCCTAATGTCCAACCTAAACCTCCCTTGCTGCATTTTAAGACCACTGCTTCTTGCCCTATTTTCAGAGGTTAAGAAAAACAATTTTTCTCCCGCCTCCTTGTACCAACCTTTTATGTACTTGAAAACTATTATGGTCCCTTCTCAGTTTTCTCTTTTCCAGACTAAACAAACCCATTTTTTTTTTCAATCTTCCCTCCTAGGTCACGTTTTCTAGACCTTTAATCACTTTTGTTGCTCTTCTCTGGACTTTCTCCGATTTGTCCACATCTTTCCTGAAATGTGACACCCAGAACTAGACACAATACTCCAGCTGAGGCCTAATCAGCGTGGAATAGAGTGGAAGAATTACTTCTCACGTCTTGCTTACAACACTCCTGCTAATACATCCCGGAATGATGTTCACTTTTTTGCAACAGCGTTACACTGCTGACTCATATTTAGCTTGTGGAGTTGCAGGGATAGGACCCATGGGAAAACTACCTTTCTTTACCTAATTAGGCGTCATCCAGGGCCACTTCAAGTCCCTAGGGCATGTTAGAACAGCCACAGGGATGTCCTAATTTGGATCCAGCTGCCTATAGCTTCAGAAAGTTGTTCAGAGTGGTGCTTCAGCCATATACCTCCCTCCACACACCTTTACTCTGGGCGTAGTGAAGAGGCTGTGTAGTACTATTAAGCCAGTATTGAGCTTTGCAGAGACTTGTCCCTATGTTGGAAAACCCCCAGTCGACAGGTTTACAGCTCCTCTGTGCTGGCAGAGCTGCCATAAAGGGGATATACAGTAGCACAACAATTCACTGCGTCCCTCATGTCTAATCTCTTTTCACAGACACCTTAATCTTTTCATTTTTGTTTGGACTGATGAATTAACCTGTCTTTTCTTACTCACAATAAGGATTCCCAGAATTCTGCACTATCATTGCATTATACTGTATATGGTGGCATAAACAACTAGTAAATTTTTAAAATGCAGAGAATTTCACTTTTTTTTTTAAAGCTTTAAATTTTCTTAAACTATTTTTTTTAGAAATTAAAATGTACGTAATGATGCTAGAATCTGTCTTTTCTGATTATGCGAATTACTAAAATCTGATATAGTTTTACCACTCACCCATCTACCAAAATACAAATCAAGAGGTTCTTCTGGAATGTTGTTAGGGTCCATTCCATAATCTTCCAGAATCCAGAAGATATGTTCTGGGTTTTTTAAATTTACTTTTCCTTCAAATGGCAGAAATTCCAGAGCCTGTATAAAGAGGAAAAAAAAATTCTAGACTTCCTGGGGCAATTTTTTAAATCGTCAGGACAAGAAAAACAAAACTCATCTGTTAATTAGACATTAAAAGTTACTAGAAAAGTGGGAAGGGGACAAAGAAGATTGAGATTTCACTCTTCAGCTTCTTTCTGATGTATAAAGAAAGGCTGAATGGTTTTGGATTGAAGATAGGTCAGGTGCCATTGTGTTTATTATTACATGTGCATTGCTTACTTCTAAAAGAGATTTACTGTGGATACTAAATATGGCATTTTCAAATTAAAACTTTTTTCAAATCAAGCCAAAAAGTACCTGCTCTCAGTAAGGACTATGGCTACACCAAGTGTCTAGTTTCAAAATTCAGACATTTTTCATTTTAGCCCCTTGAAAAAATATTCTAGCTATAATTGGAGGGGAGGGAGGAGGAGATTCACCCCAACTCCCTTGTAAGTGAGAAACAGCTGAAGGAATTTTGCTCAAACTTCCTCACTGGAACCCAACACCACAAAAATGAGAATCAACATTCACAGTGAAAATTTCAGCAAGATATGTAAAATAGGTGGCTATAAAGACTACAAAATATTTTGCGTAAGTACAGTAGTCACTATTTCTCTAAAAGATCATGGGAATATACAAAAATTAGCATTCACTTACCAATGCTTCTTGATTAAAACACTATTCTAGTTATGAAGAGACAGCATGGTCCAGCAGATTGGGCACAGGACCAGGAATCAGAAGACTATTTCCAGCACCGCAGCTAACTCATTGCATCATATTGGGCAAGCCAGTTAAGTCAAAGTTTTCCCAAATACAAATGCCTAAAATAAAGGCACCTGAAAGTGGCCAGATTTCCAGACGTGCTGTGTCCAGAAGTCCATTGCCTAACTTTAGCCATCCAACTTTCAACATTTTGGCCTTAACAACTCAGTGCCTCAGTTTCCCCATTTGTAAAATAGGTACATCGAAACTTGTTTTTCCTCATAAAAAGCTTTTGAGTAGATCTATTAGGAAAAGTACCAACTGTGAGATTTTCAATGGATTTTGAGTTAGGCACACAGCTCCCATCCAATTTCAAATGAAATTAGGATGACTAATTCCCTTAAACCCTTTTGAAAATCTCAACTCAAGTGTAAATGTATTAACACTATAGTATTCTTATGAACACATGAAGTTGAAAATAAGATTTTTTTTAAATCACTTACATCTATCCTTTTAATTTTTTCCTCTTGTATCAGTGTTTTGTTAAATGCATGAATATGTATTTTGTATGTTGAGTTTGACTGTAGATATGGAACCTAAAATAAAGAAAAAACACCTTTTGGTTAATACAAATTGCAACGCTATCCTGTGTGACTGAAATTAATTGCCTAGATTTTTAGACACGTACCATCTTCTCCATTGGGTAGTTCTTCAGAGATGTGAACAGCTCCTCTGCAGATTTTCCCTGACCCCACAGTTCAAATATAGACCTGGAAATTCCATGATTATTAGATTGCCGTCAGTGAAGAGAAACAATGCCTTATAAAATAAGCATCCTATTTCATATTCAGTCTTCTTGCACAACATATTCAGGAAAGCACTTAACCACATGCTTACTTGCTGCCTTGAATAGGGTTTTGTTTTGTTAATTGGGTCTCAGCTGGAGATGCAAATTTTAGTCCCTATGTCATGGGACCCTTAAAAAAAATATCCTTCATTTATCAATGTTAGCATTAATTACTACCATGCTAAGAGGCATGATTCACCAACAAAAATTCACTCATGTTTAAAATGTTCAAGAAAGAGCATTCAGGCTGAAATTCTGTTCTTTACCTATTTCAAAGTGGTTAGGTATCATTATACCTGAGAATTATACTGTGCTGTAATGCCCAAGCTATAATGGGACTAGCTACCATCAGAGGTTCTGTCTCATTTTTAAGTTGTTCTCTCTTATGCCATTTTGAGACAGATCACTAGCATTATCACCAACAACTTTTTATGGATTTCCTTTGCTTTCTATACTGCCAGTTTTAAGAGAGAAAAAAACCCCCCGTCTTGGAAGCTATGAGAGTTGACACCCTACGCTAAACTCTTCCTTTGGGACAGTTACAGTAATACATCATAGTTTGCCTTTTCTCCCATTCAAATATCCTAATCCAGTGGCTTTTTCATGTCAGAAAATCCCTTTTTCAGTACCAGGAACATTAATGGCACCATATATTGCTATACGTTCTTATGTGCACTTGCAGTACACCATATGTTAAAAACTCTTAAGAAATAGCTAAGGATTAGTCACTATGCAGCACCTTAATTTTCAAAGATGAGGGTCCAACATCTTCAAAATGCTGAAAGGTTCCAGTTAGCTCAAATGGACATTCCAATGAGCTATATTTTATTAAGTAACAACAAAAGCCACTCAGAATAAATCATTTTATTAATGTATTCAGTTCTTGAAAGTGTTATTTAAAGCTAAATTTGTAATCTGCATTTCTCCTGGAAAATAGGACATTTTTGAAGTCTGTTATTTCTTCTCACAGCATCTGTGTTTCTATCTACTGTGAGATTTTAAATTACTCAGAGTAAGAGCTACAGAAATGCTTGCAGTATAAACTGCATTAAACAGAATTGAATATTAATCTTTGTTTTTTGATTTAATGTTAGAGTGATATTTAAAAAAAGTTATTAGACCTGCATCTATTTATCTATCTGTTGGCAAAGACCACATCATTCTTTTGTTGTTGCTGATGTTGGGTTTTTTTAATAAAGTGCTTCAGAGTACAGTACTTAAACACCTTATAGAATCATAGAATCATAGAATATCAGGGTTGGAAGGGACCCCAGAAGGTCATCTAGTCCAACCCCCTGCTCAAAGCAGGACCAAGTCCCAGTTAAATCATCCCAGCTAGGGCTTTGTCAAGCCTGACCTTAAAAACCTCTAAGGAAGGAGATTCTACCACCTCCCTAGGTAACGCATTCCAGTGTTTCACCACCCTCTTAGTGAAAAAGTTTTTCCTAATATCCAATCTAAACCTCCCCCATTGCAACTTGAGACCATTACTCCTCGTTCTGTCATCTGCTACCATTGAGAACAGTCTAGAGCCATCCTCTTTGAAACCCCCTTTCAGGTAGTTGAAAGCAGCTATCAAATCCCCCCTCATTCTTCTCTTCTGCAGACTAAACAATCCCAGCTCCCTCAGCCTCTCCTCGTAAGTCATGTGCTCTAGACCCCTAATCATTTTCGTTGCCCTTCGTTGTACTCTTTCCAATTTATCCACATCCTTCCTGTAGTGTGGGGCCCAAAACTGGACACAGTACTCCAGATGAGGCCTCACCAGTGTCGAATAGAGGGGAACGATCACGTCCCTCGATCTGCTCGCTATGCCCCTACTTATACAACCCAAAATGCCATTGGCCTTCTTGGCAACAAGGGCACACTGCTGACTCATATCCAGCTTCTCGTCCACTGTCACCCCTAGGTCCTTTTCCGCAGAACTGCTGCCGAGCCATTCGGTCCCTAGTCTGTAGCGGTGCATTGGATTCTTCCATCCTAAGTGCAGGACCCTGCATTTATCCTTATTGAACCTCATTAGATTTCTTTTGGCCCAATCCTCCAATTTGTCTAGGTCCTTCTGTATCCTATCCCTCCCCTCCAGCGTATCTACCACTCCTCCCAGTTTAGTATCATCCGCAAATTTGCTGAGAGTGCAATCCACACCATCCTCCAGATCATTTATGAAGATATTGAACAAAACGGGCCCCAGGACCGACCCCTGGGGCACTCCACTTGACACCGGCTGCCAACTAGACATGGAGCCATTGATCACTACCCGTTGAGCCCGACAATCTAGCCAGCTTTCTACCCACCTTATAGTGCATTCATCCAGCCCATACTTCCTTAACTTGCTGACAAGAATGCTGTGGGAGACCGTGTCAAAAGCTTTGCTAAAGTCAAGAAACAATACATCCACTGCTTTCCCTTCATCCACAGAACCAGTAATCTCATCATAAAAGGCGATTAGATTAGTCAGGCATGACCTTCCCTTGGTGAATCCATGCTGACTGTTCCTGATCACTTTCCTCTCCTCTAAGTGCTTCAGGATTGATTCTTTGAGGACCTGCTCCATGATTTTTCCAGGGACTGAGGTGAGGCTGACCGGCCTGTAGTTCCCAGGATCCTCCTTCTTCCCTTTTTTAAAGATGGGCACTACATTAGCCTTTTTCCAGTCATCCGGGACTTCCCCCGTTCGCCACGAGTTTTCAAAGATAATGGCCAAGGGCTCTGCAATCACAGCCGCCAATTCCCTCAGCACTCTCGGATGCAATTCGTCCGGCCCCATGGACTTGTGCACGTCCAGCTTTTCTAAATAGTCCCTAACCACCTCTATCTCTACAGAGGGCTGGCCATCTCTTCCCCATTTTGTGTTGCCCAGCACAGCAGTCTGGGAGCTGACCTTGTTAGTGAAAACAGAGGCAAAAAAAGCATTGAGTACATTAGCTTTTTCCACATCCTCTGTCACTAGCTTGCCTCCCTCATTCAGTAAGGGGCCCACACTTTCCTTGGCTTTCTTCTTGTTGCCAACATACCTGAAGAAACCCTTCTTGTTACTCTTGACATCTCTTGCTAGCTGCAGCTCCAGGTGCGATTTGGCCCTCCTGATATCTTTCCTACATGCCCGAGCAATATTTTTATACTCTTCCCTGGTCATATGTCCAAGCTTCCACTTCTTGTAAGCTTCTTTTTTATGTTTAAGATCCGCTAGGATTTCACCATTAAGCCAAGCTGGTCGCCTGCCATATTTACTATTCTTTCGACTCATCGGGATGGTTTGTCCCTGTAACCTCAACAGGGATTCCTTGAAATACAGCCAGCTCTCCTGGACTCCCTTCCCTTTCATGTTAGTCCCCCAGGGGATCCTGGCCATCTGTTCCCTGAGGGAGTCAAAGTCTGCTTTCCTGAAGTCCAGGGTCCGTATCCTGCTGCTTACCTTTCTTCCCTGCGTCAGGATCCTGAACTCAACCAACTCATGGTCACTGCCTCCCAGATTCCCATCCACTTTTGCTTCCCCCACTAATTCTACCCGGTTTGTGAGCAGCAGGTCAAGAAAAGCGCTCCCCCTAGTTGGCTCCCCTAGCACTTGCACCAGGAAATTGTCCCCTACGCTTTCCAAAAACTTCCTGGATTGTCTATGCACCGCTGTATTGCTCTCCCAGCAGATATCAGGAAAATTAAAGTCACCCATGAGAATCAGGGCATGCGATCTAGTAGCTTCCGTGAGTTGCCGGAAGAAAGCCTCATCCACCTCATCCCCCTGGTCCGGTGGTCTATAGCAGACTCCCACCATGACATCACTCTTGTTGCACACACTTCTAAACTTAATCCAGAGACACTCAGGTTTTTCCACAGTTTCATACCGGAGCTCTGAGCAGTCATACTGCTCCCTTACATACAGTGCTACTCCCCCACCTTTTCTGCCCTGCCTGTCCTTCCTGAACAGTTTATAACCATCCATGACTGTACTCCAGTCATGTGAGTTATCCCACCAAGTCTCTGTTATTCCAATCACGTCATAATTCCTTGACATCACCAGGACCTCCAGTTCTCCCTGCTTGTTTCCAAGGCTTTGTGCATTTGTATATAAGCACTTGAGATAACCTGTTGATCGCCCCTCATTCCCAGTATGAGGCAGGAGCCCTCCCCTCACAGACCTTCCTGCCTGTGCTTCCTCCCGGTATCCCGCTTTCCCACTTACCTTCATTGCTAGGAACCTGAAAAATCATCAACCTTATACTTTTATTATATATATTATAAAACTAATGTGTGGGCACAATGGGTGAAAAAAATACAAAGAGCAGCTATACTAGGTTCATTCTTTCTAAGGGATATCCTTAATTATTCTTTTTTTCTTGACTATTACAAATATATTTTTGAAGGCAACTTTTGTAAAAGATCACTACACTTAGGTGAATTTCAAAAAACATTTTGCTGAAAACGCCATACCTTTCAGTTTCCTTTCCCATTGTTGTTTGAAGTAGATCACAATTTATCCCCAGAGAAAATACAACTATATTTTACCATATAAAGGTGCATTTGCACGAGCACACTCATAGCCTAGCATAGATAAAACTGAATATATGATGCAATCGACAGTCAAAAAGACATAAGGCTTCCTTTTCAGCCCTCAGACCATTGAGTCTGGTCTGCAAAGTGCCATATAATGGACACAGCCTTCTGCAGTTTGAAAAGCATATAGGGCTGTATCCTCCCCTCTGCTTCCACCACCAGAGCCAAAACAAGGAGACCTCATCTTAAGGGAGGAGGGCACTAGCTCCCTGGAACCCTTCCCCATCCCTAGGACCCACTGGAAGGCTCTCTACTGCAGCTCCACAGGCTGAGGACTCAGCATTCAGGATTGGAAAAGTGAAGCCAGGAAGCAGCTACTCTGTACCCCTTCTTTTTTAAATTCAGTGTTTAACACTTATCTATCACTTAGAACTGATGTAAAAATAAAAATATACCCCAATGGATTAAAAAAAACTCCCCTTTCTCCTTCAAAAAAGTCATTAACTTAAAATGACACAAGGTGTCCAAACAACTTTGCCACAAGGTTGTTCAGATGAAGAAATAAGTACTGTACTCTGCAATGAAGAACCCAGGATAAGACTGCTAAAGAGATTTGAAACTAAAGAATAAAGACGGATTCTTTTCAATCAATCATATTTCATTTCAACAATGTGTAGACATTTTCAAAGTTTCAACAGTGAAATTAAAAAAAAATAAAGACTTCATGTAAAAATATTTGCACAAAATAGCTGAACACATTGTCCTGCTGTACATGATTTGTAACTCTTACTTTGCACATACTGTCCTCCTCATTAGTCCTCTTGCCATCTCTTCTGAAGGAATATCGAGAATCCAAAATGGAGACTGAAATAAAAAGACAGTAAGAGAAATGCCAGTGCTAAGAAGAGGATATCACAAGACACACTATACAATTAAGATTACTTATATAACATTACAATACGCAATCAAAGGTACAAGAACTCCTTTCTTCTGGTTCTGATTTAACTGTTGTATAAAAAGGAGGATGTAATATTCAGTTTGAGATCAAACAGGAGCGGCTGGAATGCATGCACACACATGCTCTGTTTAGCACATGTAGATAGTCCAAAATAGTAGATTGTCCACTTGTTTCTTCATCTTTCCTCAAAGAATCCCATAGAAGCATAACCTGACAGTTGTATTTACATTTACCTATCCTTGCTTCATTCGTTTTGATTAACTGCTAAGACTAAAATTTAATACCTTCAGTTTTCTAGATACTCACACATTAGATTTAGAGAGAAACCCCCAAATCCAATCAGGACTCCAGCTACTACAAAGGCTAGCAATTCTCATGGCTCAACTGCTTTAGAAAGAAGCAACAGACTTCCAGTAGATGGCACTATTTCTTTTAAGATTATAGTCAGTAGAATGTATGGCAACTACCCTTCACAATTCTATCTTGAGACATCACATGAAGGGGTAGAAAGCAGACATTATAGCAACATAATGCTGCATTAGGGTTTATATTGGAAAGTGAGAATGAACTAACTAAGGAGTAAAAAGAAAAGGAGTACTTGTGGCACCTTAGAGACTAACAAATTTATTTGAGCATAAGCTTTCGTGAGCTACAGCTCACTTCATCGGATGCAGACTGCACGCGAGCCCATTTTTAATGGCACGCTGCTGCGTGCCAGGGCAGCAGCAGCGTGCCATTAAAAATCCTGCCCTGCCCGTGGGGGCAAGGGGCAGAAGCTTGGTACTGCCAGCTCCCCTGCCTCTTCCCACAGTGTGCTGGGTTCCTGCCCCTCCTCCTCCTCTCCAGCCCTCCCTGCCAGCTGATGGCCCTTACGAGGGGGTGGGGGAGAAGTAGGGTCAGCGTGCTTGCTGCTCCTGGTGGAGGCAGAGAAGAAGCGGGGGCAGGGTCTTGGAGAAGAGGGTGTGGAAGCGGGGCATACCCCCTCCAGCCCCCTGCCGTGAGCACCCCACGACCCCAGCCCACACTCCCAGCCCTCTGCCCTGACCCCCTCACACACACCCAGCCCTCTGCCCTGAGCCCTGCAGCCTCACGCACCCCCCAGGTCCCTGCCCTGAGCCCTGTACCCCCCTCACACACACCCAGCCCTCTACTTGACTCCTTCACCCCCCCCCCCATGACCCCAGCCCTGACTCTGGCACCCCCACATACCCAGGCCCCCCACACCCCATGCCCTGACACCTGCACCCCCCTCACAGGCCTCCAGCCCTCTGCCCTGACACTTGCACCCCCCACATACCCAACCTCCCCACCCAAACGGGAGCTCCTGCACACTCCCCCCCCCACATTCCCACCTGCACCCCTCCCACCAAATGGGAGCTGCCCAGGTAAGCACTCCACACCCAAACCTCCTGCCCCAACCCTGAGCCCCCTCCCTCATTCTAGCTCCTGGCCAGAGTCTACACCCCAACCCCCCCCAGCTTGCTCCTTCACTCGCAGCCCTGTGTTCAGTGCAATCCCACCCTTAGCTCAGTGCAGAGAGAGAGGAAGAGAATGGGCCAGAACCAGGGAGAAGGTAGGTACCCACTCTATGTGGGCAGGGCCGGGACCCCACACTGGCAGCGGGCTGAGCGGACCCAGCCGCTGGGGTCCTGGCTGGCAGGAGCCGATGGATGGAACCCCTGAGCGGCAGCGGGCTGAGCCACTCAGCCCACTGCCAGTCTGGGGTCCCGGCCGCCGGCCCCGCACAGCCCGCTGCCGGTTTGGGCTCCTGGCCGCTTGCCAGCCAGGATCCCGGCCGCAGGCCCCACTCAGTCCGCTGCTGGTCTAGGTGAACGGAACCCCAGACCAGCAGCGAGCTGAGCGGGCCAGCGACATAAGATCAACATTTTAATTTAATTTTAAATGAAGCTTCTTAAACATTTTGAAAACCTTGCTTATTTTACAATACAACAATAGTTTAGTTATATAATATATAGACTTTTATAGGGAGAGAGATCTTCTAAAAAACATTAAAATGTATTACCGGCACGTGAAGAATTTGATTTGCGATTTAGTACAATTGACCTGGGGCAAGTGACTGGTCCTTTGGGGCTGCAAGTAACCTGAATATTAGTTATATTTGGTGTAAAGTGACCATCTATCACAGGGGTCGGCAACCTATGGCAACATTTTTTAATGTTTTAACATCATAAATTAAAGTGTATAAATGAAAACTCGGCACATCACTTCTGAAAGGTTGCCAACCTCTGATCTATCACATAGTCCAGCTTGCCTGGGTGGCAAGATAGACTGGAATGCCCAAGGGGAATGCCTGTGACTCCATCGTAAGTCTTTTACAGTGCTTCAGGAGTTCACATTCATTACTGAGTTGGTGAAATCTAATTACAGAACATACAATCAGTTTGGTTTTTGAAAAAACCTGCTTTTTGAAAGTCTGCCCTGAGGTTGGCACTCATGGTCGGGAGTCACTTCAGACTGTGCATCACCCCCCATTTCCCTCCTCCCCCACCAGGATCTCCTATTACCCCCCCCCCATTCAATGCCAGAAATCGTGTGTGAACCTCCATATCCCCATGGCAGGGGCTCTGTGTGCCCCATTCCCAGTACAAGGTTCCCCCAATCTCCATTACTTCGGGATTCTGTGTCCTCCACCGCTTATTCCTGGGTCTCCCATTCTCCTCTTCCCTCCCAGGGGCTCTGTGTGCCCCCTACTCGTCCTATAGCAGGGTCCCCCATTCTTCCCCCGATACCATTATTTGTCTGGGCGATAAGTCATTCAGGGTGTCAACATTTAAAACTCTATTGGGAGGATGAGTAGGAGTACTGTTATGCTGGACGGTGTTGATTGTTGCCATCAACCAGTTGTCTGATCTCCAGACAAATGCAGAATGCATGAAGCTGTGACTGTGCTAAATATAGTAGCAGCCCCACATGCCCTCCATTTTCCCCCTTTTGGTCTTCTAATTCTCCCCAAAAATCAATAGGGTTCTGACCACTGATGTTTAGAGCGTTCCCTAAAATTTTGGTATTCACTAGATGCAGATTTCAAAAGGTTTTGTGTTACATGCACAAAAACACACACAGAAATGCCATGAAATTGAATGTAAGGCCACTACAAACTCCACCAATGACAGTTTTTGGAAAATGCTCTCTTTTCCCAAGCATCTTTGAAATTTGATCAGCTACTCAAAATGAATGAAGATAATACAGAGAAAATACATAAGTCAAGTCAATCTATCACAAGTAGCCCATATATATAAATTTGCAAGTAAAACATTTTAACTCAACTTACATTTATACGAATTTCTTGTTGACTGCTGAATTGTCCACCACAAAGTGAAAGCAAGGACTGTATCTCCTACAGTGAAAACATTGTAGGACAAAACATTTTTTAGAAAACAGAAGTATTGTTCCCATACCATAATTTCACATACTACATCTTCAATAATTTTATACTAGAAACAAAATTTCAGAGAGACTTCAACAACTATGTTATGATACTTCTTATGTCCAATATCAATTTATAGGAGGTGCCAACTATTAAAAATCTTAGGAGAGGAGAAAAATCTGACACTGTGGCAGCAAATGACTACTTAAATTTTACTTAAATATTCCATTTGCAAAATGAGCCAATTTTTTAAGACACTACATCCTACAAGTACCCTCTCATAGTAGTAATCCATTGATTAGTTATCCAATGTACAATGGGATTAGGTTAAAATTACCCTAACAGTTCTATCAAGCTCCAGTGTTTTTCATTTTTATACTTACCTCTCTGAAATTGCTAATATTTAACAAGGTTGTACAATCACTATAACTATAATTGAATTCTGGGTAATGGATCTAGTCAGAGAAAGATTCAAGTGCATTACTAGCGAGGAAAGTCCCTCTTGAGGAAAACAATGGCAGGAGTCCATTCTGCTTACAGAGATCTTGATAATGTGCTCCGTTGGATGCATTTTCCATAGTAACTGAATTTAAGAGACTGTAAACTGAAGCACGAAGATTATGGATCCCAGAGCAACCATTACATACTAAGGAACAAGAGAATAATGAACTAGAATAGGCTTTTACTCTCTGATGTCTCTGTTGTTTCTCAAGATACTTCTCTTGGAGATCTATCCATATCAATAAATATCCTGAAAGGATGAACTTCCCATTCATTTTCTAACAAATGACTATCTATAGCTTCACAAAATTATCCTTATAAATACATATGCCTACATTTTATTATGGAGTGAGAATTACATGGGGATGGGAGACAAAAGGAAGAAGTCATTCAGTATTACCAAAAATCACTGGATAATGCTAGTCATCCACTATTTTAGTAGGACTGCTATTATGACCATTTTCCCATTCTATTTTCTATAGATATAAAGAGTTTTCCAAAAGCAAGTTACTCGCCAGCTTGCACAAGGTGAATAAAATGCCATTAGCTGTTTCATTATTATCACAGTAGTCCTGGGACCACATGAGTGCATGAGTAGATACTACATATGGGTTGGTGACATTTCCTGACAATGTTAAAAAGGAGTTTATAGTTACAATAAAAATTTGTTATCCAGCACGTTGGGGGAATGGGGGGGGGGTGCCAGTAAGTCAAAAATTCCAGTTAACTAAGAGGGAGGGACTTTGGGTGCGGGAGGAGGCTCAGGGCTGGGGCATGGGAGGGGGTGCGGGGCAGGCATTTGGGGTGCCGGATCTGGGCGGTGCTCACCTCAGGTGGCTTCCCGCAAGCAAACATGTCCCTGCTGCTCCTAGGCGGAAGCGCGGCCAGCAGCTCTGTGCGCTGTCTCTGCCCACGGGCAGAGCCAGCGATCAGGATGGGGCAGGGGCAGCACACAGAGCCTCCGTGGCCATTCCTCCACCTAGGAGCAGCAGGGACATGTCGCTGCTTGCGGGGAGCTGCCCATGGTGAATACTGCCTGGATCTAGAACTCCGAAACCCTTCCCATGCCCCAAACCCCTGCCCTGAGACCCCTCCTACACCCAAACCCCCTCCCAGAGCCTGCGCCCCACAACACCTCCCGAAATGCCAGTTTCTAGAGCTTTCCAGCTGGTAAAGTGCCGGATAATAGCTTTTATTGTATTTGTTTCCAATAGCGTCCACAGCGTGCTAGCTGCTTTCCAAACTTCAAAGTGGCCTTAATCATCTCTGAAAATCCTACCTGGTACAGAAATTTGAAGAGAAGAGAAGACAAGACACTCTGTGTCCTGAAACAGCCAATGAAGATATATTCAGTAGAACTAAAAAATACTCATGTATGTTTTTTGCTCCTTGCTCTTTTTATATGCATCTATGGGTGTGTCTACATAGGGTTAAAAGACCTGCAGCATGGCCGCAACTGGCCTGGGTCAGCTGACTTGAGCTTGTGGGGCTAGAAATCACTTTGTAGTTGTCCACGCTCAGGCTGGAGCCCAAGCTCTGGGACCTTCCACCCTCCAGCCCGAGCCTGAATTTCTACACAGTGATTTTTCAGCCCCAGAATCTGAGCCCCACAAGCCTGAGTCAGCTGACCCAGGCCAGCAATATATTTTTTTATTCCTGTGGAGATACACCCTATAAGACAGTGGGTTGCTCTGATTTTGTTGCTTTGCCTAATTAGCGTGCCTAAAATTTGACTATATAAATCTTATCCCTTTCCCGGTCAATAATACCACCACCAATACAGAATTCAATACCATTCACTGAGCTCCCCTACCCTCTCTCTCACACAGTCTCTCAGCCCAAGACTGTAGCAAGGACACATGGCTCTACATGACGAAAAAAGGAGATCGAGCCACAGTCTTCCATCAAAACAAAAACAGGAACTAAAGCAAAACCTCAAACTCAAACCTGCTAACACAGACAAAATATTGCAACACTGTCGCAAAAATAGCCAGGAAACCCTTCTTAAATTATTTCTTTTAAGCTTCCAATTTGAACACCTCCTTGAGACATAGCCAGGTACACTAGTTAACCCAACATGCACAAGTGGAGATGCCTTCAATCTCATCAACTACAGAGATATTTGAAATGGCAACAACAACATTACCAAACTGTCCTTTAGCATCCTTAATAAAAATACAGATATTGACAAAAAACAACATAATCCATAATTAAACGAGATTCCTCATGGATTCTAAGAAATGATCTAACCCAGGGATGGGCAAACTCTGGCCTGTGGACCGGATCTGGCCCCTCAGGGCTTTGGACCCGGCCTGCGGGATTACCACCCTTGTGGCTCTCCGAGTAGTGGCCGGCACCACGTCCCTGCAGCCCCTGGGGAGGGAGGGTAGAGAGTTCCATGTGCTGCCTTTGCCCGAGGGTACCTCCCCCAAAGATCTCATTGGCCTGGCTCTGCTGCGCACCCCGGAGCTGCTCCAGGTAAGCGATGCCAGACCAGAGCCTGCACCCCAAACACCTCCTGCACCCAACCCCCTGCTCTGAGCCCCTGCTGCACCCTGCACACCAACCCTCTGCCATACCCCGCACTCCCTCCTGCACCCCAAACCCCTGCCCTGAGCCCCTTGCTGCACCTCACAACTCTCCTGCACTCCAACCCCTGCCCTGAGCCCCCCGCACCCCTCCGTGCACCACTGCCCTGAGCCCCCTCCCGTACTGTGCACCCCTCCTGCACCCCAACCCCCTTCCCTGAGCTCCTTCCTGCACACTGCACCCCCTCCCACACCCCAACCCTCTGCCCCAGCCCTACATTCATGGCCCTGCATGCAATTTCCCCACTCCGATATGGCCCTCGGGCCAAAAAGTTTGCCCACCCCGATCTAACCAGAACTCTACCCTATGGACACTTGTTAACAAACATGTAAAAAAGCAAGTAAGTTTGTTTGCTTCATATATTTGAAAGAACTTTTGACCCAACTGGGCAGCCTGGACTGAAGTGTAAATGCATATAAAAAGCTATCCATATTTCAGACCATCAAATGCCTGGGAAAAATAAATATACAAACTGAACTCTTCATTCCAGCAAGGGGAATAAATAAGGGATGTAACCTTAACCCAGCCAATTTCAATATCTATATCAATTACCTACCAACTCTAATGAAATAATCCTGAAACACAGGACTCCCATTAAACAACTAAGAAGTAATTTTTAGAAAAGCTATCTGGATGTCATACAATGAACTATGCAAAATGGTCCCCAAGAAACATACACCAGACAGAAACATACTGCAATCCATAAGATATTTGCTGACCAGCATGTGAAAACAAAACTCATAATTTCTGAAGAAGGCTCAAAACAAACTAAAGTTTTACTATAGAGACATGGAAATGGAGCATATACTAAATTATACAAACTTGGGCCTCAAATTCCACTTTAGAGAGTTTCAGATTAGCCATAAAAAATTTACAAGAAACTCTGCTGACCTTCTATGCCTGAAAGAAGGCACCAGGTAACTAAAACCCACCAATCAAACTCCTGCTAAAAACTATTCAGCAGGATAATTCAATCCAATATACTATATTTACTCAGATTTTGCAACCAGTTATGTCTCTGGAGACAAGACCCCAACAGAAATGGTACATCTGTAATTCTGTAAATACTCCATGTTTGTTAGAACATAAGAAGAGTCATACTGGGTCAGACCAATGGTCCATCTAGCCCAGTATCCATCCCCGTCGTCCTGTCCCAGCATCTGGCAGTCAGAGGCTTAGGGACACTCAGAGCATGGGGATGTTGCGTCCCTGACCATCTTGACTAATAGCCATTGCTGGACCTATCCTCTCCCTGTTGCAGGGTTCACATTGAATGACTGCAGGGCAGAGCTGGGGCGATTCCCTCTGCTAAGCCACAAACAGAAAAAACGAGCAAGCTTGTGGGGCCATCTCGGCCAATGGGGCTGGGGTGACCAGAGAGGAAGTGTGAAAAATTGGAACGGGAGTGAGGGGGGGTAATAGGAGCCTGTATAAGAAAAAGCCCCCCCCCCATCGGGACATCTGATCACCCTAAATGGGGCACACACAAGCCAGCTCGATGCCAGGCTAGGAGGGACGACACAGTCCCCAAAGAGAGTCACAGCAAAACCTCCCTCCCGCGACAGGGAGGAAGCGAGAGAGGAGCCCGCCCCACGAGCGGGGCAGGGGCCGCTGGCAAGAGAGGGAGCGAGCCGAAGTTTGCACGCCCCCCTCCGCTCGCACACACCGACGGCGCTGCAGGGCCGAGCTCCTCCCCCCCCGCCCCCCGCCCCGCAGGAGGCGCGTGCCCAGCGGGGGCTGCCCCCTGCCCCCTGCCTCTCACCGGCAGCCGGAACTCCAGGTTCTCCTGCGCGAGCAGCAGCAGGTAGCGCGGCAGCAACCCGCGCGCCATGGCCCCGCCAGCGCCCATCAACTGCTTCGCCCAAGCCCGCATGCGCCGCCTCGGGGTGGAGCCAGGGGGTGCTCGGGGGGGCCGGGCTCGTGCAGGCCGCGGGGCGAGTGTGGCTCCTCGCTTTGGCCCGTTACGGGCCCTCGTCCGCGGCCGCCGGCCGGCGTCACCACAAGGGCCAGACGCCAGAGGGGAAGAGCCGGCAGCGCCACAACGCAAATCTGACGGGAACCGGGGGAGCCCGAGCCCCGGCCCGTGACGCGGCTCCTTTAAGCCAACGGGGGGGCTAAGGGGGCCGCTGGGGCGGGGGCGGGTATTAACCCCGGAGCTGCCCCTTGGGTAGGCTAAAGTCTCCCCCCCCCCCCCGCTGAGGCTGCTGGGGCGAGGGGAGGTGCCGTGCAGCGGGTCTGTAACGAGGGGGCCTGTTTGACCCTGAGCGCAGCCCCGTTGCGGGGAAATCCCTGACCTGGGAAGGAGCCGAGCCGAGCCGAGCCGAGCCGAGCCAGGGGGAGCTCCTAGGGAGGGGGTTGTGAGCCCAGTGCCCAGGGCAGGAAGAGGCCTGTGGAAAAGACTCTCCAGAAAGGCCAGGGGCTGATGTGAGGCCTGACACAGCTCGCTGGCTGGCTCGGGTGACATTGGAAAGCTCGGGAAGGGTTTGGGCCCGAAGGGCCAAAGGAGGTGGTATTTCATAAGGACTCAGTTGAACCCAAGGAAGAGACATGTTACTCGTGCAGGGCCGCACTGTGCCATGCCCTGGCGTGGGACCTTGCCACACAGTTGCTGCAGGACAGCGTTGGGAAAGGGGGCTTCAGAAAAGAGGTTTCAGAGTAGCAGCCGTGTTAGTCTGTATCCGCAAAAAGAAAAGGAGGACTTGTGGCACCTTAGAGGCTAACACATTTATTTGAGCAGAAGCTTTCGTGAGCTACAGCTCACTTCATCGGATGTGAGATTGTTATTGTATTGTGGTAGCGTCTAGGAGCCCTAGTCTTAGACCAGGACCCCAGTGTGCTAGGCACTGGACAAATAGAACAAGAAGATGGGCCATGCCCTAGGGATCCTACAGTCTAAGACAAATTACGAAGCTAAGATGCCTCTTTTTATTCCTGGTTGGATGTCCAAGTAGACCCTAAAGATCCAATTGCACTTTTCAAAAAGATATGGGTTATGCCTAGTGCCCTGGCCAACAGCCTTCTCTCTCCATCTCAGGGAAGCAGGTTGTAATGTCCAAAATTATGTTTGAGTTCTTGCTGTTAAGCTTGCCTGTGTAGTTGTTTCACTACCATTGTATATTGTTTTGTAAAAGACTCTGTAATATATTGAATATGAAAGATGCATTATACCTATATATTGTTCTCCACTCCAGTTCTGACCTACCAAGAAAAAAAAAAAAGTCTGGAAATCAATTAGAAGCAAGATCGTTTTGGCAGCTTCTGTGGTCTATAGGTAGTACTCTGGCAGTGCAGGAGACCTGATTTCCATTTCTGGTCCCAATTTCACATCCAGTAAAGTAATATTTCTCTCTCTCTCTCTTAAGCCCTGTGTACTCTAGGGAATTGTTACAAAAACTTCCCACCCATTTACCTAGCTTTCTCATTCTGGCAGCTGTTTTCAGCACTAGGTGGAAGGGACTGTCTTTAAATGCTTTGGGCAGCACTATTCACTTCAGTGGTGTGACATACAAATATTACAAAATACTACTACCTTAGAGGTTGGAAATGTTCTTGAGGACAAGAGGCTTTCCCCTCTGAAGGGCAGGAGAACCTCATGTTGCTCTCCATTGACCCCTCGAGCTGACTAAGGAGTGACACAATCTAGATTCTATCTAGAAGATGGACTAGAAAGCATCAACAGTTTCTGAAGGGAGTTGCATCTGTTTTTCCACACCAACGATGACAGTAGCCATTGCATAGAGTTGTGAGGGTGGGAAGTGAATGTAAATGGAAAAAATGGAGAGAGACTCAGGATTGTGACAGACATGAAGACCCAGTGGACAAAAAAGGCAGACTTTCTTTCTGTATTTTTCTTGAAGATTTGTTCTCCTTTGTTTTGAGTTCTCCCTTCCAACATCTAGGTGTGATTACTGTAATGCCTTGCATCAGATGAAGTGAGCTATAGTTTACAAAAGCTTATGCTCAAATAAATTTGTTAGTCTCTAAGATGCCACAAGTACTCCTTTTCTTTTTGCGGATACAGACTAACACGGCTGCTACTCCTGTAATTCCTTACTGGCTGGTGTCTCTATTTTGCTTACTGAAAGGTTTAGCTTATCCAGATTTCACTAAGCCTTTTATTAGCACTAGACCAGCTCAACACTTAACTCATGTTTTCCAGCTTTTTGTTGTTGTTGTCGTCATATGATAGCTTTCCTTGTAGATTTTAAGATCTTGCTCATGACTTATAAGCACTCCGTGGACTGCATTCTTTATATATTTGTGTTCAGAGGTTGGAAAGAGCTGCTGCTGGCTGATGCATTACACTAGAACTTCTGTGGTTACCTCATTGTTTTCTGCAGAATTTAAACTTTTTGTTTAAAAATGTCTAGTCCTTATAATCTCAAAGAAAAATTTGAACTGAGGCAGTACTATCTGAGTCTTCAGACAGAACAGCTTTGAGAGATGTCAGCTATCGCCCTTTGTCTTGATATCTTAATGCTGAAACCTAATTTTGACACATTTTTTTAATCAACATTGTTAACTGTTTCACTGCTAATGATTTCAGCAAAAACATCCAGCTTGTCTGGGGTTGTTGACAAAAGTTTGGGATTGCAGAAAGAGATTAGTGGAAGGTCGCCACTTTTATTTTTCCAATCTGACCCATTTGAGCTTTTTTAGCCATTTAGTCTCTGTCTTGGAATCTTGTAAGTAGGAGTTATCTGTTCCATTGTTTAAAATGAACCTCTTTGAAAAGATTATTTTCTCTTCACATGCTTTATCATCTATGGAGTGTGTTGCCTTCTGTTGTCAGGAACTCTGATTACTTCACTGTATTCCAATCATACTGTTTTCTAAACAGGGGTTAAGAGAGTTAACAATCAATGAATCTTGTTCGGGGGTGGGGGGGGGGTTAAAATTTTAAATACCTCATGTAAATAGCACTGGATAAGCTTTTATATTTCTATTGTATTTTAAAATATGAACCAACTGCATGCACATGTGAACGCAGATACACGTGTTGTTAGTATTATCTCATAAAATTTTGTTTTCACATTTTCACTGTACTCGCCAAACAAAAGCACAAGCTGAGTCTCTGTAATGAATGTGCTACTCAATTCTGCTTTTGACTGCACATCTAATAGCTATGGTTTATACAGAATGTTTGATCTTGAAAGAATCCAACAATTTTAGATTGTATATTATATTTTATATATAAACCATTTCCACACAATGCTATTGAAAAGTCGCTGTTTTGAGGATGGAATATGATATTCCATATTAGACCAACAACATTGCATAATTGATTTTAGGAGGGGAAATGAAGAACAATCCCTCATTTCAGCCTTTGGGGCGAATTTTAGGTAAGCAGTATGTAATTACCCAAATTGGAATTTGACCAATACACTGGAGTTAACACCTCTTCTCCTGCAGCAAGTGTCATGGGATCTTATAATGATCACGAGTTTGAATGGGGGTGGAAGAAATCCTCAAAACATTTCTGATGAACAATGATTGAATTCATGCTGCTGTTTTTCTAAAATATATTTCATAACCATTGTGTTATTTAAAAAAAATCCCCCGCGCATAATTCCAAAAACATTTGTAGTAAAAACATTTTAGTGAAGTCATTCTTTTTGCACCCAGAAATACTTCATTATGAGCATAAATTGATAATAATTTGTATTGTGGTTTACACATTACAATTCACTGGAGCAATTTGGGAATGCCATTCTTACTTATTATTAATGGAGTATTTCTGTATCGGAGTTCGCTAGAAGCCGCACTGTAGGAGAACATACAAAACATCCTCCCATACATTGTTATCAAACTGATCAGGTTTCTGTTACTGTAAATTAAAAACAGTAATTAACCCATCCACCCCAACCTCACCTGGGGGGAAAACACCTACAGCTTTTCTCTTGTATTGTATGGACCTAGTATGTTAATTTTAACAGCTGAAGTATAAGGCTGGTATAAAGAAAAGACTAATATAAATGGATCCATCTCTATAATTAGTACAACTACATATAATCTTTCTGTATATCAAATAATTATAGCTGCATAAGAGCTGGTTCCATGTATCTTATCCTTTTCTTTTCTTTTAAATGAAATCTAGGACAGCCCATGTATATCATTTCCCAGATGCAACACTTTTGACTGCAGTGCTGCAATGCACATTTTCCTTAGCGGGCATCCGTGACTTTGCTGTACAGCACAAGCATATTAAGGGAGTGCCATCGACTCGTGTCTTACACGCTTCAGTCTTAGCTGAAGTGCATAGCTGTAGATATCAAAATTTGTTGCGATTCCGTTTTCTTTTCAGCCTGTGTGACCACTGAAACCCTTCTTAATACACTGTGCATCAGTGTATGGCATATCACAGATGAGGAAATTATGTTTTCTATAAAGAGTAACTAACATCAGCTCTGGGAATCTTCAAAGCATAGTTTGTGTATCCACCTTAAGTGTAAAAAGAAAAGGAGTACTTGTGGCACCTTAGAGACTAACAAATTTATTAGAGCATAAGCTTTCGTGAGCTACAGCTCACTTCATTTCGATGCTGTAGCTCACGAAAGCTTATGCTCTAATAAATTTGTTAGTCTCTAAGGTGCCACAAGTACTCCTTTTCTTTTTGTGAATACAGACTAACACGGCTGCTACTCTGACACCTTAAGTGTATAAGTGGAAGAAAGAAAATCCCCACCCCTTAGCACTTATTGGTGGGCTGTTGCTTGATGACTGGTTTGTTTTGTTGTCTGTCAGCAGGCAGCTGCATTGAACAGGTCAACAAATATCAGAACAGATTATTTGGGTATGGTCTGTGCTACAAAGGGTGAATGCTTTATAAAAGGTGTAATTGCATGAAAAAGTAAGTAAATATTATAATGCATTTTTATTTCACAAAGGCTATATTGTATTGATTCCAAGCCTGCTGGGATATATGGTATTTCTGTCTGGAAACTGAAGGAAATGTATGTCCTGTAATGGACTTAAAGTTTAATTTGTTTAATTTATTGACCTACATTATTTCAGTGACTTCAATTATTTAATTAGGTTTTTTATGTTCTTGATTGTTGTTGAGTTAGGAGCAGATATAATGACATGCCCAGATTTTTACTGTATTCTTTGGCCTAAGCCTCCAGCCCTAACTCAGGCAAAACTCCCATAGAAATCTCCAGGACTTTTGCCCGAGTAAGGACCATTATTCTCAGTTCATGCAGTTGTACAATTGAAAGAAGTGAAGGTAGGGGGACTTTGTGTGCTACAAGATATGAATTGGTTTATAAGAAGATGAAAAGACCCAGAAACTATTATTTCATTTGTTATTATATTTTATATAAGCCCTTAAGGATCTTTAGATAAGAGCTGTATGAATGTTATTTTCCTCCACAGCTGTGAGTGCATACAGGAAGCTGCTATTCCAGCAGTGCATTGCTTTGACTCCTGCTTGGATGCCACAAAACATTCTTGAGAGATGGAGGAAAACAAAGGGCAGAGTACTAGAGCCACCAGAACCCAACTCACTGCTGTAGGTGACCTGAGGAGAAGCTGGCAGAGCTGGGCAGAAGATCACATTGATTATCAGAGGCAGAATCCATTCAGCAATGATAGCAAGCCTGTGACCAAGTCTGTGCATCCCCAGAGAGGAGATCCCATCTATGGGAGACCGCCTGAAGGGTCTAAAACGGAGCAAAGAGGGAAAGATGCCCACACACATGTGGGAAAGGAAGTGGAAGAGCTATGCTTGATCATGAGAAATACTGGGGAGAAAGGAGAAGATGGAAATGTAAGAGTGACATTCCGACAACTGTTTGAAACATATGTGACTATTTCCAATAAAGTAGTGGGGATCCTGCTGAGAGCAAGAAAATATGGGCTGGTTCAGTTTGAAGGTGAAATGCTTTGGCAAGGAAAAGATGACAATGTTATCATCACCTTACTTGAATAATACTGATGAATGTTTCCATTTAGGAAAATAAACTATCTAAATGTCAGCTTGATAAAGGTTTATACAGCACAGGGGTGGAATGGAAAAATATGAAGAGGACAAAAAATATTTTCATGGAATCCTAGAAATTGGAGATAGAAATGATGTAATGGGTCAACTAATCTATCCCTGTGCCCTTTTCCTCCACAGCTTTGTCTTGTCTACTTCTAAATGTCTCAAGTGAGAGGGCTTCTCTTACAGCTCTGCATAACTGAAGTTAAAATTACTACCAGTCTGCACTGGGTCTTGTAGCAGTGAGTTTAGAAATAAGCAGAGTAAAATCCATCACAGAATGTGGTATCTTGCTAATGAACCACAGTTAAATGCTTGAAGATGAATAAATAAACTTGTTTCATTAAAAAAAAAAGCTGTACCTATGGTACAACTTTAATTATTTTCACATATTGAAATTGTAATAAAATACATGCAAATTAGCCTTAACTTCACAAGGTGCTTGAAAAATTCAAAACCTACCAACTTAATGAAATAGTCCTTACTTAAATATTCTGCAATTCGAGCAAGAGCATTTGGTAATTTCACAAGTTATGTGTTCCACTTTATGTATTTTTTGGAAGCCAAATTTTTTTGATGTGGTAGAAAAATATGGCTTTCCTATCTTTCCCACTATCCTTTTAAGTGTCTCTGTGCTTCACTTATTTTAAATTGTGTGTGTGTGTGTGTGTGTATGTCTATTCTGTTCTCCTCAAACTTACTTCTTTCCCAAGAGGTTTACGTGGCAGTCTCTTCTGTGCCCTTTCCAGGAAACCTTGTAAAGGGGATTCTATCTAGCCCACCTCAGAAGGAAGGCTGCCACATAACACAGGGGCTTGGAGGGCAGAAAATGTAAACTAGGCTAATGCTCATGGCACTGAATAAAGAGGATGATTCCCTTGAAACAAAATATAGCAATGTTGTGCAACTTTTAGAAGGAAGAGTCCTGGGGGAGAGGAGATGACAGACAGAGTGCCAAATAGACAGCTAATTATGCAACACAATCATATACCTCATTTGGCAGATGCTGAAAGACCGTGATTTAAACTCTATGCATGTTCAGAACTCTTCAAAGAAGGGAGAAAGAATGGTCTTGTGGTTAAAGAATGGGAGCTAATAGATATGGATTCTACTTTTGGTTCTGCTATGGAGTTCCTGGACTTTTCTAAATTAGAAAAATTAGAATCTGTAATTCAAATCGATGCATCAATACCACTGGAACCTGTAATATACTCAGGATCCCGGTTTACAGTACAGTTTCCATCAGTGCATTTGCATCCTTTGGGAATAACATATTCCGTTTTTGACACTGTAGATTCACTGATTCAACTAGATTCAGTATGTGATATTGACCAAGTGTCTTAACGGGTCAGTTGCCTCAGCTTCTCCATCTGTTAAATAAAAAGAAAAGGAGTACTTGTGGCACCTTAGAGACTAACAAATGTATTTGAGCATAAGCTTTCGTGAGCATAAGCTTTTGGATTCCGATGAAGTGAGCTGTAGCTCACGAAAGCTTATGCTCAAATAAATGTTAGTCTCTAAAGGTGCCACAAGTACTCCTTTTCTTTTTGCGAATACAGACTAACATGGCTGCTACCCTGAAACCTGTCATCTGTTAAATGAAGACTATATTCCCCTGCTTCAGAGGGATGTAGAGGATTAATTGAGTGCTCTAATAGACTCTGAAGGAGCTTGATAAGTCCAAACTATTATCATGCTATTAGAGATAGTCAAAAAATGTCAAACCCTGTGAAAATTTTTAAAGGAAATGAAAATTTGTCAAAAAAGGATGCATCCGCTGAAGTGAGCTGTAGCTCACGAAAGCTTATGCTCAAATAAATTTGTTAGTCTCTAAGATGCCACAAGTACTCCTTTTCTTTTTTGCGAATACAGACTAAAACGGCTTCTACTCTGAAACCTGAAAATTTGTCAAAGCTTTCAAAATGGAAGTTTTGAAACAAAACTTCATTTCAGTTTGAGTTGATGCAAAGTTTGGTTTTCAATTTTCATTCCCCCTACCCCCTTCTCTCCTTTTACTACTGGAGCACAAGAGCCAAAAAGAAAATTGAAAACTTTTCCGTTGAAACAATTTCTTGTTTTGATGAAAATCAAACTTCAAACAATACAGAAAGCTTGAACTTTTTCATATTTAAACAGCCATTGATCAAAACTTCTGCTTCTCATTAGCTGTAATAGTGCATGTGTATTGTATGAAGATGGACACATAGTAGAATCAAGTTTTTTAAAATACATTTACAGTTAATATGTTTAGTTTTAAATGCCATAATCCCATTGATTTCTCATTAAAGTAGTGGATCATTCCTCCTAGGAAGTGGTTTTTAGGTAGGACAAGCCCTGATGGGTGACCAGTGGTACAGATCAGCATCGTTGGGGAAAAGCAAGGAACAGCCTGCCTCTCTTAGAAGTGGTATCCCAGTGCTCCAGCCCTGTTGGGATGGCATATAGAGGCCAGTTAAGCCCCAATGAAATGAGTCAGGAAAGGCTAGTCTTGTGGAGATAAAGCACAATTGGCTGGTCCTATCATACATCTTTTTGCAGGACATCAAGAAACCAGATTGTGATGATTGGGAGAATGGGTTGACAGCAATGGAGTGTGCCTTGCACCTGGAAAAGAATGTGAACCAGTCACTCCTTGATCTGCACAAGCTGGCAACTGATAAGAATGACCCTCATTTGTGTGACTTCATTGAAACTTAAGATAAAACTTAGTGAGAAGGTCACAGGGGATTCTAAGTGCAATAAGACGTTTCCTGTTCACAAGTTATGCACACAAGTCCCTTAAAGACTAGTTAAAATCCTTCTGAGTTATAGCAGTGGATAGCTAAGCATGTAAGAATCACCATACTGGATCAGACCATAGCTTTGAGTTCACTAGCCTGCAGGGGTGTGCGCAAGGGAGGGCAAGCCCCCCCCCCCCAATCAACTGGAGCACAGAACTCAGGCTAGGACAGGGAGTGTGAGCTCCTGGGCCGGAGATGACAACTCCTCCAGCCCTAGGGCTGCAAAAAAAAGTGCCCTGCCAGAAGTGGACAAATTTTTATTCCCATATATGCTCCTGCTAGCTTGCTTTCAGCCATGGCTAATACCTTGAAAGAATGGGGTTGGCCAATTTGTTCTCTAATATACAGCGAATAAAAAATAAAATCCTGAGCTTGTCTAGGTTGTCAGGAAAGCATCAAGTATAGCGGGTAGAGCATGAGACTGGGATGCAGACCTGGCGTCTAATCCCAGCTCTGATACTCACTAGCTATATGTATGATGCAGACCAAATACCTAATCTTTCTTGCCTTAGGTACCCCAGCATAGCATAGGGTAACTCACCTTTGAAAAGCACTACATAACTGCACAGAATTCATTATGATCAGCTAAAGTGATTACAACTACCGCTGCCACTCATAAGAGAGCATGCGGAATACATTATAGTTTACCAGGAAAAATTTTTACAATTTATTTTTATTGGGTTGGGTTCTGTTTTTTGATATTTTAAATTGCCACACATTCAGTAGCAAACCTTGTTTTTGATCATATTAAAATTCCTACATTCACTCTGCCAAATCACTTTCTTTTCTTCCTTCAAATCCCTCCTAAGAGATTCCCCACAAGTAGTGAATAACTTAACATAAATTACCAAAAGAAAAAAACCAAACATATTCCTTCATTTGTCTTCCAGTTGAGACCTGTCCCCTCTGTGGCTATTCAGCTGAGAGTGTAAGTTCTTTGGGACAGGCTTCATCTTGTGAAGCTTTGAGCACAGTGCCAGCAGTTTAATAAAGGTCATCATGCAACAGCTGAACATGTGAGATGTTTTTCTTATGCAGCACCTTTTGTTAACACCAGTTTAAAACAACATGAGCTAACAAAGCGTTGATCTATAATTAGCATGCTAGGCATACACCTCAAAATAATTTGAAGGATCATTGTCAACAAATTACATTAGTGGAAGTTTTTGTACTTTTGATGCTAAACAGCCCTGTCACTGAGATGTGTAAGAAAATATTTCCTTTTCACTTGGTGCTATCAAATGCACTGTGTTTAAACCATATTACTGTTTAGTTGCTGATACTTACTTTAGCATTAATCTCAAGCTCTGCTCTCTGTGCGGGAAAAGGAAAATTTACATTGCCTAGACTAGAACTGGAATCTGTAAATTCCAGGTTGAGAGGAGACAGCCATTCTAGCTATGATCAAGTTAACAGGCTAAAGCATATAGCCACAGTGGGATGAGAGGCTACTCCCCCGACTATGATCCCAACAGAGACCCTAAGTGGGTACTCAGGCAGCTATCCCATCCCCCTCCCATTACACCTCCACTCTTTAGCATACTAGCTCAGTCAGAGTAGCATCAGTATGTCACCTCCATAGGCGCTGACTCCGTGGGTACTCCAGGGCTGCTAAGCTGCCAGCCCCACCCAACCCCACCCCACCTCACCTCCTCCTCCGCCTACCTCCCAGTGCTTGCTGCCACCAAATGGCTGTAGCAAGCTCCGGGGTGGGATGGGGGAGAAGGGGGAACATGGTGTGTTCAGGGGAGGAGGTGGGACTGGGATTTGGCGAAGGGGTTGGAATGGGGGCAGGGCAGGGGGCAGAGATCCAAGCCTTGCCAGTGGTCACCTCAAGCTGGAATTTACACCTTCCAGCTCTAGTGTAAAATATGCTCAGAGACAGGCCCTGCAAGGTGTTGTTGCTGAATTGCTAGCAGAGCTTTTGATGTTCCCAAGTTTGTGGCCCAAAGGGTGGTTTTATTCCTCTTAGGACCAGGGCTAGGAAACCCCTTCACACCCTAGGCCCGTGCAGGCATTAGTGGAACAATTAACATGAGGAAAGCTGCTTCAGTCTCCAGGCTCCCACAGGGATCCATGAAGAAACAGTGGCTAAGGCAGCTGAGATCACTTTCCAGTCTTCTTTAGAGCATCCCCATGAGCAGAGGGAGCTAGAATGGTGTTCATAGGCATAGAGGAAAGCCTTTATTTCAGTACTATTAAAGAGGATGGGAAGAAGAGAAGGAACAAGACTGTCCTGTCTTACTGAAAATAAAACCCCTATAAATAGCCAGAGAGAGCAGGAAGCTTTAAGAAATCAGGAGACAAAGGATTCTACCAAAGTTTTTTTTAATCTTACTTTTTTATTTAAGTTACTAACACTGACAGTGCTCCTTTCAAGAAGCAAACTTACTACTCCCACCAGGTCCTGACAAGAACTTTGTCAGCCTCCAAAGGAAACAAAGCGAAAATCTACACTGAGAAGTACTTTACAGCAGCCCAGCTGTACCGATACAACTGTGCAACTAAGATCACTCGTCTAACCACATTATGCCAACAGGAGAGAGCTCTCCTGTCAACAGAAAACCAGCTCAACGATTGGTGGTAGCTATGTTGGCGGAAAATGCTGTCCCACTCACATAGCGCTATACACACAAGTGCTTATGCTGGCAAACTTACATTGCTCAGGGTGTGTTTTTTCATACCCCCGAGCGATGAAAATTTTGCTGACATAAGTGCTAGTGTAAACCTGGCACAAGAAAAGCAATGTGAGGTTCTGTTTGTCTCAATTTCTGTAACTCCATTTACAATTAAATGTTAACAGCCAGCCCTGTAAACAATCTAATCTCAGAATCAAGTTGGCTTCTTTCAGTCTTGCACATCGTCACAAAAAGGTTTTTGCAGGCTAAATTATGCCCTCATTACAACTTTACAACCCCATTGTGTCCAGTGAGGTTTGCACACATGTAACTGGTTGGAATTTACAAAATTCCATTGATGCTCAAGATATCAAGAGAGATTTTTATTATACGAGGTGTTGATCTTTCAGGGTTAAGGAGGTAAACACTTAACTAAAATTGAACAGGTAATTCTAAATATACATAGCAGCTGGGTAAGGTTGTCCTGTTTATACATAGTCTCTTTCCATAGTAGTCTCATATTAGAAGTACAGTTGGGCATACACTGTACACTAACAATTCTCAATTTAATTTTTCCTTGGGAAGAATGATAGTATTGGCAAGTGTAAATGTAACAGTAATGTCTACTGCCACACACAAACCTGACTACGACTTAGCTATAAAGGATTAGTCTTTAGTTGTTGAAAAAGTCAGTCTTTGACCTTATTACCTACCAAAAATAGGGAGTAATTGCTAATTATGGTGTTCTTTGTGATGTAAATACCCATCCCTTATGAACTTGATCAAAACTAAAATTTTGTTTATAAGCACCACTGAACAGCTATTACATGGCAATGTGGTTTTTTTGTTGTTCTTTTGCCATTACCAGCCTAGTCTGAATTGGAACTAGCAACCCAAAGGGAAAGGTTCCGTTTTCCATTAACAGTTTCCAGTACCATCCGTTCCACTCGACTTTCATTCTAAAACGCATATTGTGACCCTGTCTACATTTTCTATACCAGAATTAAGTTACTTTTCATTTTCACATTTTAGAAAAGTATGCAAAGGTATTACACCTAAGAATAAAACAGTTAAATTCAACATTACCTCTTTGCATCCACCTCTGACAGAATTATAAAATATTCCAAGAAGCCTAGGTTAACATTTACTATTTCTGGTTTTTATTAAGCTTTTCCATAATATTTTAGAACTGGCTCATAAAAGTAGCTTGTAACGATGCAGATCACAGTTGAGTATAGTTACTTAAATTAATTTACTACCACAATATTCATGAGCAGTATTTTTAACATTGTTTTAAAAAAAGATGTTAATATACTGGCATCCTAATATTTTAATCAAGTTAGGATGCGTGTGAGTGGATTCCCTAATTATTGCAAGGAATGAGTCAAAGTCTTCCTAGCACCAATCTGAAATAAACCAGACGCCAAAGTATTGTAAGTTACATGCCAATTCCCCCTAACAAGAGGATCAAGACACTGACACTCCATCTACATTTAGAGCTGGAAATGTGTTTCCCAGCTAGCGTAGCTGTACCAGTGCTAGCTTTGATCAATCTAGCATGCTAAAAATAGCAGTGTAGCCAGAGTCACGCAGGCAGCAGCAAGTGGCAGCATGGGCTAGCTGCCTTGAGTAGGTACCCACCGGGTCTGGGTGGGATATAATCAAGGTGGCTAGCCCATGCCACAGCTCACACCTGCCCCTGCCACTGTAAATTACATTGCTATTTTTAGCGAAGCTAGCACAAGTTTGTCCAGGAACCACACCTCAGCTCCAACTGCAGACATAGTGTAAGTGCAATGTCTCAGAGAAAAGACACAAGTAAGCTCTTTATGGCAGGGAATCTTGTTCTTTGGGCAGCATATTCTTAACACTTCAAGTACTGTATACACAAGTAAGGAGTTACATAAATAAACATTACAAAACATTGCATCACTAAAGGCAACAGGATCCGTGGAAAGCACTTTAAGGTTTCTCAGAGAAGCCTGCAGGTGCAGTGGATAACCACCACCCTGGCTGTTAACATGTAGATGCTAAGGGCACTGGTTTCAATTAGGTAAATGCAAAATGGTTTGGTGGAAAACAAACAAATAATAATAAAAAAAAGGGATAAAATTATTGTCCTGAAAATGTAATCTTCTTTTCAAAGGATCTGAATTAATGTGGTGTTCATAAAAATGAGTGAGCGACAGCACTGACTAGAGCCAGACATAGTGCAGATAGACACTCTGAACATCTCCTCATGCAACTCTTAACACCACATCACATGAATACTCCAGTTTTGGGCTTTGCCTGAGTCCCAGATATGCCAAAACCTATCAGATTATATGGTAGTTGTGTGTGGTGAGCTCAAAAACAACAAAACCCACCATCAGTGAACAATTTATCTTGTTACCTCTAAATATTTAGGAGTCAAATTTAACCATGGCATTAGTAAATCGAAGTGATATTTAGTAGAACCACATGTTAGGGCTTGTCTACCCAGTGCGTTCGTCTGCACAAAAAGGATGTAAAATTCTAGTCACACTAGCACTTTGCATACTAAGTACCCATGTAGACCTCACTGGCATGCACTAAAAATTCCCTAGTGTGTGTTAATGTAGTCCTGTTTGAAACACACACACACGGGATCTTTTAGTGCGTGCCAGCAGGATCCACAGGCCGGTTAGTGTGCAACAGAGTAATTCACACCAGAATTTACACCCCGGTCTTCTAGTGCTGACTAACGCACTGTGTATACAAGTCCTTAATCTAAGTTCTAGGTTAAATTTGATGCCCAGAGGCAAGTGTGTTAATTCAATCCAATCCATCCAAACTCTTTACAAGATTTTTAAACATACAGTTAAATTATTTAGAGAATTAATATTCAAGACAAGTAACAATCTTAATCCAAGTCCATCATATAAACATTCCTACATACATTTAAACTAAATTCTATGTTCTAAAGCATTATATTCTGGGCACCATACGTTATGTTTAGCACTTGCTACAGACCATCATGCAAGATAGTGATATATTAAAATGGTTTAGCACCAAAAAACAGTAGTATCTATCTTTAGCTACTAAGAACTAGACATCACCAGCATGACTCATACAAGTACTAAAGGAAACCTGTACGTTTTAAACACTATTTCATTCCCCATTTTTTTTGTTAATATAAAAGCTAGATTCCACTTTTAAGCATTCAACTTGGTACAGTGTACATGCTATTAACAGTTACTGTTGAAAATTTGCCCAGTTTTAATACATTCAAACCATTACTGTTTATAATGTGTTTTACTAGAACTAATGTTTTATATATTACTCTATTTCCCATTCAAATATTTTGCATCTATTATCAGTAAACTTGAGTACACATACACTAAGCATTAGGTAGACAATCAAAAAAGTTTCTTGCTCTGAAGGAACAGGCAATCAACTCAATCTTTTCCTTTTTTGAAAAACTTCACAAATAGTTACACCAAACTGTATAATCTTAATCAGAGTTCAAAGAACAAAATCTAAATTGATTTGTGATCCAAGACTAGGTAAGGTGATTTCAACTGGCAGTATTTTCAGTCTGCAGTCGTTCAATCAGCTGTTCAGCCTGCAGGAAAAATGAAGAAATATATTAACCCTATGACCAATGGATCTCCAGTTTAACAACTGGTCTTCCATAAATCCAAAATATCCCACTGAAAGCAATACATTTAGTTTAGTGTGGATATGTACCAGATACATTAAGCAGAACAGTTAGTGCTCCTTACTTCACATAGCCAGGGGGTATACCAGAAGTTAAACCTGCTTGAGCAACAGAGTCACTAGTTTTCTCCCTCCATCACTGGAGGGAGAGTAGGTCAGCAGAAAAAGGAGAAAGTTTTGAGACAATTGGGATGACAGCTGGTCAAGCATGGGTCACCCAGGCAGGGTGTTTTGGGAACCTAAGAGAAGTATGCTTGGAAACAGCAGAGTTCTGAAAGCTGGGGCATAAGTAGCTGGTACTGCTGTGGACTTCATACTCAGACATCTAGCCAAGCAAAGGTAGGGCAGCCTACGGGTGACTCATCAACATGGAAGGACAATGTGGAGGGGCCCCCAAGTGAGACATAATGTGGAACTTACTAGAGGATTTGTAGGGATACCCAAATTCCTTTAGCAGAGGAATGGACTAAACTGGGACACACTAGGTAATAGGCATGAGTACCCTAAACCTCTTTTAGATGGCCCCTAAGAGCCAAGCTAGGAGCAACTCAGTTGATAATTGTACTGGGAGCAGAGGGTATTTCTCACCTTTTCTGCCAGTCCTATTAAGTTATCTTTTCCATTTGAACATGTGTCTGAGGTCTTGCTGGGACCCACTAGGTACTGGAACCTAAAAACGCAAGCAGCTTAAGTGCTTCAACCCTTGCCCTCAAGTTGTTAATATACACTTGCTAACTCTTATGGAACACCAGACCTCTAGCATGTTACAAAGCTCACCTAGTGAGGACAATTAAACAAGGTTAAATAGCCTTACAGTTCATTTGCTATTAAAGTTAGGTAATTGAATTTTGAGTTCTACAATTTAATATAATTCTGAATCTTGATTTCCATTCTTTCCAAATCAAGTGTCATATTTAAGCCATATTACAATAAAGAAAAATTCAAGTACATTTTCCATTTTTGTTATTTGTATTTATCTTTATAAAGTCATTTCAGAAAATAAATAAATATATATAAAAAGTGGCCCTCTCTTGGCTTTTTATTCACCTTTACAGATCCCACGTCCCAGAAACACTCCCTTAAGCCAATGGCAAGGCAGGGATTTTTCTAGCACTTATGTGGAGGGTCTGTCTCACTTAACAGGATAATGCTGCTGAACTAAAAGTGTAGGTTTTTCTGTTTATTCAGCACAGCTGCAGCCCAGTAGCCTTCCCCACCCTGCCCTGACAGCATGCCTCAACCCTAAAAGATAACTTCTCAAGATTAGTGAATTATTCAGTCTCCATGCCAATTCTGCTCTTAGCCCCTCTCAGTGGAGAGCTGGCATTATTTGGTATTTCTGCTGCAACAAAAAATGTTTTTTTGTGAAGTGGACATTTGTGGACTGGACTGAGACCAGCAAAACAGCACATAAGCTATTGAACAGCAGCTATCAAATGGCAGTAACTTTTCACTCAAGCTGGATTGAACTTCCCATAAACAATCTCTTAGGCTACCTTCTGCTTACAAGTATTTTTGTTGTTTCCAAGTTTTAGTGCATTTGCATTTTTAATATAGGCCATATATTGCATCTAAAACTACACAATAGTATGCGCTACTCATATTTTACCACCATATTTTCCTTATAAAGGAAAAAGCTGTAAAAGTAAAGCACACTTAGTTTTACCTTAACATTTGCTAAAGGAAGGTATAAGTAATCCTGAATTAAAAATTATACAAATGTCTCTCAAAATATCTATGTTAAAACTACTGTTTGAAATGTATAATACAATGCAAAAATCTTTAGTTAACTGTTCAAACTAGAACCTTGCAACCCTTCCTCTGCAGCACAAGGCATGGGGGCACAGCACAGCAAGGGGCACTTGCAGGTTAAACTAGAGTAAATGGTGGATTCTCTGGAACTTGAAGTCTTTGAAGCATGATTTGAGGACTTCAGCAACTCACCCAAAGGCTATGGGCCTATTACAGAGGGGGACAAACTATGGCCTGCGGGCAACATCTGGCCTTTCCGGACCCTTCCCACTGGCCCCCGAGCTCCTGCCAGAGAGCGGAGTCAGGACAGGCTTGCAGAGGAGCCACCCCAACTCCCTGGCAGCGTAGTGAGCAGGGCGGAGGCTAGTCCCTGGCCCCTCCCCTTCTGCTCTCCTCCCTCCCAGTCACAGTTCCCTCAGCAGGTGGCATGCCTATAGTGCCACCAGACCTGGTGCTCCAGGGTGGCGTGGTCAGGGGGTGAGGAGCAGGGGGGATTGGATAGGGGATGGGCGTCCTGGGGGGATGGTCAGGGGGCAGAGAGCAGGGGTGTTTGGATAGGATGCGGGAGCCCTGGGGGGCAGTCAGGGGTGGGGAGCAGCGGGTGACGGGGTGGATGGGAGTGGGGATTCCAGAGGGATGGATGGGGGCAGGGGCCAGGCCACATCTAGCTGTTTGGGGAGGCATAGCATCCCCCAGTCTTCCCTATCCGGCCTTCCATACAATATCTGTATCTAATGTGGCCCTAGGGCCAAAAAGTTTGCCCACCCTGGTCTATTACAGGAGTGAGTGGATGAGGTTCTGTGGCCTACAACATGCAGGTCAGATCAGATGATTACAATGATCCCTTATGACCTTAAACTCTATGAGTTTAACCCAACACGAACCTGGTTTGACCCGACTATAAAAGTGTCAGGTTAGATCTGAAAACAGTCCAAACATCTCAGGCTTGGGTTGAGTAGGCTCTAATCTCCTCCTCCTACCCTGCGGCCAGTGCACCAACAGCTGCATATTGCCCACTGACACCTTGCTGTGTATGAGGAGTAGGAAGTTCTACGGCTTGTTGGTATACTCACTCCACAGCACAGCAATTGTCTTCACTTCACTAGAGATGGATTGCAGGTGTCGGTAGAAAAAGCAGCACTCACCAGACTGAGCCCCCAGGACATGGGGTGACAATAATTCAGGTTCGGGGGAAGTGTTGGATTCAAGTTGGGCTGGGTCTGAAAACAACTCAACCCTCTGAAGCTTAGGTAGGGTTTAGGTTGGCTATGGGGCCCATCGGATTTGGATCAGGCTTTAAAATTAGGCCTGAGCAGATCACCATTTCAAATCATTTGAAAGCTTTCACATTTTATGCTTGCAACTGGAAACCTACCAAATCAACTGCGCTGCACTTACCGTGATAAACCAATAGGAATTGGTTCTGTATATCATCCTGGATAAGAATCCCAGATGACTGGCTGGGGCCAGGACATGAAGATGTAAGTGGGATATTGAGCAGAATGGAGGCCAGTGGAATCCCATCCTTTAGAAGAGTGCGGGAGGGGAAAAAACATCAGCTGCATTAATTCAGACATAGGTAGAACATCTTAAAACTATGTCACGGGCTGATTGTGTTGAACTGTAGCTTTTTGTTTGTAGTACCAGAATTACTTCACAGATCTAGCAGCAAACAAATATTTATGTAACCAAACAATTTTAATTTTCCACCACTTTCCTCCCCCCCCCAAAATCATAAAATTGAAATGACAGAAGCTACAATAAAAGTTAAGGGATATTTTTATTTGTTTAAGTCAAGGGCTCATACAGTAACATTAATATCCCTTTTATAGTAGCAGCCGTGTTAGTCTGTATTCGCAAAAAGAAAAGGAGTACTTGTGGCACCTTAGAGACTAACAAATTTATTAGAGCATAAGCTTTCGTGAGCTATATCAATCTCCCCCCTGTTTTTTCCACCAAATGCATCCGATGAAGTGAGCTGTAGCTCACGAAAGCTTATGCTCTAATAAATTTGTTAGTCTCTAAGGTGCCACAAGTACTCCTTTTCTTTTTATTAATATCCCTTCCTTCACTCAGGCTGTCAAGATAGCATCTCAATTTAGGGGCTTATTTCTCACTTAACGTTGGCATTTAAATATATTTTCCTATTTTGGGTGGGGCGGGAGATTTTAACATACTACCAAAAATGTACCACAGCTAGCAGTGAAATCAGCAATAAGCTGTCTCCCAAATGAAAGGTGCCCTCCAACTTCTTCAGCCATAAAAATATGTCCCTATCCATTCTGGGAAACATGGTTCAACCCCACACTATTTAAATATGGTTTTAAAGCATTTAAGGACAAGATGATTTGAAACATGCTTTTGCTTGCTAGCATGGCAGGGGTCGAACTCTTTTCAAACAAAGAGATTCTTAAAAACAGCATTTGAGACTCAGCTCAACTACATTCAAATTCATCTCAAACACAGGCCCAGGGTTCCAGATGGACAGGGCCAGTAAGTTCATCTCTACTTTGGAATCCAAAGCATGCTACTGGCACCTGATCAGGGCAGCCTTTTGAATAGTTTGTTTAAAGTTTTCCCCAAGGCCTGGTCACAGAAACTTCAAACTGCAACACTATTTTGTTATATTCAACGTTTTCTAGAAAACGAACAGGAAACTAGTTTCATATAGAATCATACTACGTTTTACCAAATAGTCAAATCAAATTAACTTTGCACTAAAAATGTATCAGTGGAAGAATAGTTTAAAGGTCCCATGTGTGTGCATTCTACCGAGAACTCCTGCTGTATTTCAAATCCTAATCAAATTCTGAGGCCATTTCTCTCAGACAATTAACGATGCTGCCCTTGCTACCATTATCAGAAAAGGTCAATAGCATATTAGATATATCCAGAAAGCAAGTTATATACCTTATATCATTCAAGTCAGTAAAATTATTTCGCTGAAGGATGTTCTTTCCAGCTTCCATCATTTTCTCCACTAGGTAGAAAAGAAGTTAAATTGAATGTAAACTCTAAATGTAGTGCACTAAATGCCTCTAAACAATGAATAGGAGGACTTGTGGCACCTTAGAGACTAACAAATTTATTTGAGCATAAGCTTTCGTGGGCTACAGCTCATTTCATCAAAAGCATAGAATGGAACATATAGCAAGAAGATATATATGCATACAGAGAACATGAAAAGGTGGAAGTTGCCACACCAACTCTAAGGAGCTAATTAATTAAGATGAGCTATTACCAGCAGCAGAAAAAAAAACAAACAAGAACTTTTGTAGTGATAATCAAGATGGCCCATTTCACAGAGTTGACAAGAAGGTGTGAGGATACTTAACATGGTGAAATAGATTCAATTTGTGTAATGATCCAGCCACTCCCATTTTCTATTCAAGCCCAAGTTAATGGTATCTAGTTTGAAAATTAATTCCAGTTCAGCAGTTTCTCGTTGGAGTCTGTTTTTGAAGCTTTTCTGTTGCAAAATTGCCACCTTTAAGTCTGTTACTGAGTGACCAGAGAGGTTGAAGTGTTCTCCTACTGGTTTTTGAATGTTATGATTCCTGATGTCAGATTTGTGTCTATTTATTGTTTTGCATAGAGACTGTCCAGTTTGGCCAATGTACATGGCAGTATATATCCCATTGGTAGATTTGCAGGTGAACGAGCTCCCGATGGCATGGCTGATGTGATTACGTCCTATGATGGTGTCACTTGAATAGATATGTGGACAGAGTTGGCATCAGGCTTTGTTGCAAGGATAAGTTCTGGGTTAGTGTTTTTGTTGTGTGGTTGCTGGTGAGTATTTGCTTCAGGTTGGGGGGCTGTCTGTAAGCATGGACTGGTCTGTCTCCCAAGATCTGTGAGAGTGAGGGATCATCTTTCAGGATAGGTTGTAGATCTCCGATGATGCACTGGAGAGGTTTTAGTTGGAGGCTGAAGGTGACGGCTAGTGGCGTTCTGTCATTTTCTTTGTTGGGCCTGTCCTGTAGTAGGTGACTTCTGGGGACTCTTCTGGCTCTGTCAATCTGTTTCTTCACTTCAGCAGGTGGGTACTGCAGTTTTAAGAATGCTTGATAGAGATCTTGTAGGTATTTGTCTCTGTCTGAGGGACTGGAGCAAATACGGTTGTATCTTAGAGCTTGGCTGTAGACAATGGGTTGTCTGGTGTGGTCTGGATGGAAGCTGAAGGCATGTAGGTCTAAGTATAACAGTCAGTAGGTTTCTGGTATAGGGTGGTGTTTATGTGACCATCGCTTATTAGCACAGTAGTGTCCAGGAAATGGACCGCTTGTGTGGATTGGTTCAGGCTGAGGTTGATGGTGGGATGGAAATTGTTGAAATCCTGGTGGAATTCCTCAAGGGCTTCTTTTCCATGCGTCCAGATAATGAAGATGTCATCAATGTAGTGCAAGTAGAGTAGGGGCGTTAGGGGACGAGAGCTAAGGAAGCGTTATTCTTAGTCAGAGCCAGATTGACAGAGCCAGAAGAGTCCCCAGAAGTCACCTATTACAGGACAGACCCAACAAAGAAAATACAGAACACCACTAGCCGTCACCTTCAGCCTCCAACTAAAACCTCTCCAGTGCATCATCAGAGATCTACAACCTATCCTGAAAGATGATCTCACAGATCTTGGGAGACAGACCAGTCCACGCTTACAGACAGCCCCCCAACCTGAAGCAAATACTCACCAGTAACCACACACCACACAACAAAAACACTAACCCAGGAACTTATCCTTGCAACAAAGCCTGATGCCAACTCTGTACACATATCTATTCAAGTGACACCATCATAGGACATAATCACATCAGCCACGCCATCAGGGGCTTGTTCACCTGCACATCTACCAATGTGATATATGCCATCACGTGCCCGCAATGCCCCTCTGCCATGTACACTGGCCAAACTGGACCGTCTCTACACAAAAGAATGAATGGACACAAATCTGACATCAGGAATCATAACACTTCAACCTCTCTGGTCACTCAGTAACAGACTAAAGGTGGCAATTTTGCAACAGAAAACCTTCAAAAACAGACTCCAACAAGAAACTGCTGAACTGGAATTAATTTTCAAATTAGATACCATTAACTTGGGCTTGAATAGAAACTGGGAGTGGCTAGGTCATTACACAAATTGAATCTATTTCCCCATGTTAAGTATCCTCACACCTTGTCAACTGTGTGAAATGGGCCATCTTGATCATGACTAAAAATTTTTTTTTTCTCCTGCTGATAATAGCTCATCTTAATTAATTAGCCTCTTAGAGTTGGTGTAGCAACTTCCACCTTTTCATGTTCTCTATGTGTGTGTGCGCACGTGCGCGTGTATACACACACACACACACAAACTTCCACATCAAAAAACTTCCACCTATATTTTGGCACCATGTTTGGCAAGGCCAAAGATTTATCTTCACACCTAAAACCTCCAAGCCAATGCTGATGAATATTAGTGGGTCAGAATTAGTGGGAAGTTTGTTCTGTTGCCCTCAGTGATGTATCTGCAGGACTTCAATCTCTAGGATTTAGCATTTTTCTGCAGCAGGCAGGACAAAGGCATTTTTAATCACTGTGTCAACTAATCCTCTACTAAGCAGGGTTACTTATGGTGGTAGTAAAAATGGCAGCTGCCATTGGTGGCCAGGCTACACTAGTACTCCGAGCTGCACTGGTGTTAGTGAAACAGTAAGAGATGTTAAGAAAAAAATGCCAGAATAGACAAGGACTAGGACTGTTAATCCAGAATCTTTCAGATTCATTTTTAAAATTCTTGGGTTTTTTAACTTTTTTGAAGTTTAACTAGGTTGAATGAGAGACTCAGGACAAAAATTTATGTTCATGTTGACAAGGATAAACATTTCATCGTCTCTCTCTCTCTCTCTGACGCTTAACACACAGCTAATCAGAACATTTCTTGCAGACTAAGGCAATCATGGAGCGTGGCCAGGTTTTTTTAAACCACGAAATCTTTGACATTTTATGAATGCTACAAGTTGATTAAAAAAAAAAAGCTAATCTGTTCTCATTGAAACTGCACCTAGCTTTAGAAACTGCATTAGCTTTCCAACATCAATAAACAATATCCCAATTTAGCACAGGTAGTAAAGATAGTAATAAAATACCTTCCACATACATATTTCTTCTCTCCATTCTCCAAAGGGAAAAAAGGTTTCATGAACATCACTAACAGATTCTCAACCAATTTAAACTACATCTGCAACTTCAGACAAGAAGAAATAGCTATTTTCTTGGATTTTAGGGCTTGTATATACAGACAAATTGACTGACATAGCTACAGTAGAATTATTAACCCAAAACAGAGTAACTACACAAAGGAGTTATACCAGCATAGCCACAGCAGAATAATTGTAACTATTCTGCTATAGCTATGCCAGTCAAATTCCCTGTGTAAATACACCCTAATAAACTACTAACTGGTAATCTTCTGATACTAGAATGGAGGAAAACCAGTGATCTCTTAATACAAAAGAAAACAAAAAAATTGACTTTTTAAATTTAAATCAGCCTTTGTATTTAATTATTTTAATAAAACTTTTAAAATTAAATTTCAACTTTGTCAACCTATGTCAAAGCCTTGACCTAAACTTAATATAATCTGTTAAAATAATGTAAATAAATATTCAAACAGTACATGTTTGCTAGCAAAGTTTTAAACAAAAATCAAACCACTGAACTGGTGGAATACACTCGCTAACCACTTGAAGCAGGGTTTGAAGATGTTCTAAACCAGCTTTTGACAGCATTTGCTTCCTCCACAGGTGCAGAGAGAATATTTTCTACATTTTAGTTTATTCAATTTGTTCAATTCAAGGACTAGTTCATTCAAAGTTGAGAAACCAATAAGAAGCTGAAAGAATTAAGAAAGCATGTTTTCTTCCAATCTATGAATAAAAACAATGAAAAGATACCAGTACTAAAATCCTGAAGGACATGGTGACCAGTACCAATCAGTTCAATGCATGAACTAGAGATAATCTGTCTTTTGTTTAAGACATCAATTTTAAATTCAAAATTTGTTGTAATAGGCTCTTTTTTTTTTAGTCCAGCACAGTTAAGGTAGTTTTATTTAACTAAAACAACTTTAAAATATTGTTTGTGCATTTTTATTGAATTTCAATTTCCTTTCAAATACAGTTTGACAAATCAGAAGTAAAATGTATAATCTAGTAAACAAGAAGTGAATCATTCACTAATTTCTAACATTAAAAAAATGTAATTATTAAGAATCTGAATAAATGTGTGATGTCATATATTGAATAAATGTATAGATGTAGTGTATATTCTGGTTAGCATGAAGTACCAAATCACACCAACTTTTCTTTAGGAAAAGAACTCCCAAAAGTACACCTGCAAAACTAGATTTAAATCAATTACTTAAATTCAAGGCTTCCTGTTTGATTTAAATCAGATTTTAATCATGACTTAAATCAGCAATCTACCCTGACACTGTTAGCCACAAAATAAACAATGCACAAAACTACAATGCAATTGACAATATGCTATAGCATGCATCTCTACAGGAACAAACAATGATGCACAACTGTTTTCTTTTGATTCATGCAATAGCCATAGTTACAGTCTTACCTAGTGGAATGTGCTCTTTCTTTAGAGTCTTGCAGTTTCCCATATGCTCTGTCGGCACTATTAGATAATGGTGTGGGGCCCCAGGTCTGATATCTCTAAAACAGACTAGACCTTCAGACTAATGGAACAATACCAACATATTAATCTATTATTAAAATTAATAGATTAGAAAACAGCAGATAACATAAAATCACTTTTACTGGAACTGAGTGGCATTCAAACAGTGGAACACTCTCTGGTTATTCAAAACACATAGCAGGGGAAGGCAACCTATGGCATGCGTGTCAAAGAAGGCATGCAAGCTGATTTTCAGTGGCACTCACACTGCTCGGGTCCTGCGGGCTCCGCATTTTAATTTAATTTTAAATGAGGCTTCTTAAACATTTTAAAAACCTTATTTACTTTACATAAAACAAGAGTTTAGTTACATATTAAAGACTTATAGAAAGACCTTCTAAAAACATTAAAATGCATTACTGGTACGCGAAACCTTAAATTAGAGTGAATAAATGAAGACTTAGCACACCACTTCTGAAACGTTGCTGACCGCTGCATTATAGTTCTACTACAAATTGTAGCATTAGCTTCACAAGTATTTCTCAGAGGGTACGTCTACATCAATGGTTCTCAAAGCTGGTCCACTGCTCGTTCAGAGAAAGCCCCAGGTGGGATGGGCTGGTTTATTTACCTGTCGCGTCTGCAGGTTTGGCCGATAGCAGCTCCCACTGGCCACAGTTCGCTGCTCCAGGCCAATGGGGGCTGCACGAAGCAGCGTGGGCAGAGGGATGTGCTGGCCCACGATCAGCCCTACCTGTGGAAGCGGCAGTTAAACAAACCGGCCTGGCCAGCCAGGGGCTTTCCCTGAACAAGTGGCGGAGAAGCTTTGAGAACCATTGGTCTGTACTACCCACCGGATCAGCAGGTAATGATCGATCTATCAATTTATCGTGTCTAGTGTAGACAGGATAAATTGATCCCTGATCGCTCTGTCGACGCGGAGTCGACGGGGGAGCGACAGCAGTCAACCCCACCCACGCCGTGAGGACGTGAGGTAAGTCGACCTAAGATAGATGCAACTTCAGCTACGAGAATAGTATAGCTGAAGTTGACCTCTTAGGTCGATGCCCCCTCCCCCCCAGTGAAGACCAGGCCTCAGTGATCTACACTGGAATTAGTCCACAAAAGGCAATAATGCTTGTAAATAGTTACATCAGCCGCTCCCCATCCAGGCCTCCCCAATGTTCTGATGCTCTCCTACTGCAAGGATACTGCTCAGAACAGTGAGAACTTTTGAGTGCCTGCCTTTCTGATGAACATTTCACTAATACTTCGATCATATTAGTGGAGGAGGTCTTCCAGCTTTTTAGCCATGCCGGCCCCAAACACACAGGGAACTCTGTACAGGCAGACCCCTGTGTTTACACAGGGCCCCAGCCATGCAGGTTCAGGGCTTAAACTGGTGAATTATTGTATTAGCCAGTACCACCACGTTTAATCTACTTTAATGATTATGGATAAAACTCAGAACCCGTCATTTACTTACATTGGGAAATTAAAATTTCCCTACAGATTAAGTGATAGGATAAACAATAAACCAGGCATATTTTAATTCAAATACACATTTTTAGCTACGTACACTGCCCCAAACCTCAGAGTTAACACTGAAAAAAGTTTAGTTCTACCCTCATGCTCTACTGTTGGGCCCCACTCATCCCACTTTCTGGGCAAGGCAGGGTCGAATGATTTAAATTAAAGCAGTTTAAATCTTGTTCCAAGCAGCAGACGAAGCTATGCCCCGAACGGACTAGTTATCTAGAAAAAACAGTCGATAGGGTGAATTACAGATCATTTAGCTGAGATTTGGACAATCCCAATAAGACTGGCTCTGCTGCACAGACTGCACGTCTCTAGCTGCTCGTTACTGTTCAATAATGAGAATGGAAAATAACCTAGGCAGTCATGAATCACCGCACCTTTCGCGGTGTTTTTGCGAAGTCGAGGGGGGGGGGCACCCCTGCCCTTCCCTTGGGAGGCCCTGGGCCACCTTTCCCAGACCTATGAGGCAGTCTCCTCGCAACTGCAGGATCAGCAACTGCGGCCGCTCCCCCCACGGGTTAGCGAAGGAGGCAGACCCCAGGCTCCGCCACACGGCACTAGCCGGGGCTCCCCGCGCCCAGCCGGCTCGCCGCTCCGCGCCCAAGCCACGCGCTGCCACTGGCGGCTCTGCAGGGCGACACCCGGACGCCGCGGCTTTGACCCGGCTCCTCACAACGCTTCCGGGGCCGGCAGGGGCGAGGCGCGCGGCGGCAGGGCTCAGAGGGGCCGGCAGGGAAGGGTTGGTGCCCGCCTCGCCTCACCTCGCAGGGCAGCAGCGCGGTGCCCGGCTCCTCCCGGCGGCTGATCCTGCAGAAGACGCACTTGCCGTCGTACGCGCCGCCGCCGCCGCCGCCAGGGCCCGGGCCCGGGTCCGCGGGGGGCTGCGCAGCCTCCCCGGCCATCGCTCAGCGATGCTGCCAGTACCGCCTCCCTCCTCCCGGCGCAGCCGCCGTGTCGACTACTACCGCGCGCGGAGTCTCTGAGAATCTCCTGAGGGAGACTCCGCCCCGCCCCGTCACGATACCGGAGGGGGCGGGGACACGTGACTCTGAGCGGGCGAGGGGCCGCGGGCGCGCGGCGCTAACGGCCCTGGGGACTCGAGGCGCGCGCGCGTCAAGCGGCTCGGGTCGTCGCTCGCCCTGCGGGGGCGGGGCTGTGGGGGCTCGGCCGGCGGCCATGGCTGCTCTGCTCCAGCTTCCGGCTGGGGGCGCTGACTCCCCTGCGTACCCCAGGCCTACGACCTGGCAGGCCCCCGTCCCCCAGCCAGGCTCAACCCGGCCCGCGGGGGTGGAGGCGAGACACGGGCGAGGAGACCTGTGGAGGCGGCGCGGGGCCCGCAGCGCTTGGGGGCGTCGTCTGGGCGGGCGAGAGCAGAGCGTGCGGGACCAGGGAGCGAGGCGCCAGGACCGCGGGAGGGGGGGGGGTCCCTGGTAACCCCCCCAAGGCTGTTGGGTGTGTTGTGTCAGCGCGGTTGCGTCAGGCCCGGATTAAGTTTTTGTGCCCCCCCCCGGGAATGATTGTAAAAGGGGCTGGGGGCAAAAGCACAGTGGGGCGGGAGCTAGGGTTGGTCCCTGGAGCAAGGGAGGGGCCGGGGTAAACTGCAAGCGCAGCAGGGCTGGGGAGGGGGTAAACAGTCCTCCCCTCCCCCCCCCCGCCCTCATCGAGCGCGTACCGACGTGGTTCTGGCCCCGTCCCTTCCCCTCTCTGCACTGCGCTGCCCCCCCTCCCCCAGCAGCTGCAGCAGCACAGCTTCTCTTCCAGCCCTCCGCGGTGGGTGTTGGGAGTGGGAGGAGCGGAGCTAAGGGGGTTACTCCTACAACCGGGCCCTCGGTCCCGGTTTCTACTGGAGTTTCCAATGTAAAACTGGAGACCTGGCAACAGGGCTGCCAGAAAAGCCGGGGGGGGAGGGGCAAGCAATGGTTTTTCAAAGTGAGCGGGCTAAGCCTTAAGCGGGGGAGGAGGGGAGAGGAGCTAGTGGGCAGGGCCATGTCTGCTGTACCGCCCAGGTAGGTTGGAGACTGTGGGGATCAGTCCACACAGTATCCCCAGCCTAGGTGATGTAGGGTGACCAGACAGCAAGTGTGAAAAATCGGGACAAGGGGTGGGGGGTAATATATATAAGATATATATATATATATATAACTATATAAGAAAAAGACCCAAAAATCAGGACTCTCCCTATAAAATCAGGACATCTGGTCACCCTAAGGTGACGTGACAGCCAGTGGTGGATTTAGAGTTAGTGGGGCTCCCCAGCCCTGTGCTCAGCTTCATTTTTGGGACCCCTCTTTAGGACCCAGCCAAGAAAAAGAACATTCTCTCATCTCCCCCCAGCCCCTGTTTTTTTCTTCATCCTCCTATAAGTAATAGGAAGTAAATGAAAATAAGTGGGGTACCTTGATTGTTCTTGTAGTCTAACTTATTTTTCCACAGACCACTTGAAAATCACAGAGGGTCTTGCTGGACCACTTACTGATCTTTCCAAATATTGTTTGTACCGTTAGCTAACTATTGTAAAGCACTTTAGATAAGAGCACTTTATTAAAAAATCGTTGGGGTGCGGGGTCTGGCCAGGAGCTAGGGTGAGGGAGGGGGTTCAAGGTTAGGGCAGGATGTTGGGCTGTGGAGCACTTGCCTAGGGCCACTCCTGTTCAGTGTGAGGGGTGCAGGTGGGAATGGGGTGTGTGTGCAAGAGCTCCCGTTTGGTGCTCAGGGTGGGGATGTGGGGGGGCGGTGTAGGAGTCAAGGCAGGAGGCTGGGGAGGTGTGAAGGAGTGCAGGGGTCAGGGGGGTGCTTGCTGGAGGGGGTATGCCTAGATTCCAGTCCCTTCCCCAAGACCCTGCCCCTGCCTCTTTTCGTCCTCCTTCTTCTCCTCCCCCCCTCCCTGGAGCAGCAAGCTTGCTGGGGCTCTGCTCTTCCCCCTCTCTCCTGCTAGCAAACAGCTGATCAGCAGCAGGGAGTGGGGGAGGGGCAGGACGCTGGAGGAAGAGCTTGGCTGTCCACAGAACCTGCCCTGCAGCAGGACAGAGCCCCAGGAGCCAGCAGCACCAAGCTTCTGCCCCACAGGAGAGCGTGGGCTGGGCAGGCACACGGAGAAGAGCATCCAGGTCCCCTTTGGACCGTGGGCCTGGCGCCATGGTAAATCCAGTGTGGGTTGCATGGCCCATTTCATAAACGCTCTGCATTTAGAAAAATCCGAGGAAGGTGGCGTTCAGGAGCACTGGCAAATAGGCATAAAAGGCACAACTGGAAACGGTCCTGATACCAAGGAAAGGCAGAAGTAGCAGCAGGCCCATAATGCTCTGAACACCAAAAAATGAATCCTACCAAGACTGGGAACTTGGACAAATTACTAAAGAGAACAAAAGACGCCTATGAGTACTCGGGGAAAACAGCAGAAAGGCCAAGGTAGAAAATGAGTTACAGCCTGCAAGGGACATAAAAGGCAGTAAGAAGAGGTTCTTTACATACAGTAGGAATGAGAAAGATGAATGAAAGTGTAGGTCTGTTACTTGGTGGGGAAGGAGAGTTAATTGATGCCATCAAGAAGGCTGAAGTGTTTAAGGCTGATTTTGCTTCAGTCATCACTGAAAAAGGTTAATAGTGATCCATACTCAAGTGATTAATAAAGGGGAAGGAATGTAAGCCAAAATAAGGAAAGAACAGGATAAATATTTAGATAAGTTAGATGTATTCAAATCAGCAGAGCCTTTGATGAAATTCATCTTAGGCTACATAAGAAACTAACTGAAACATTAGCAATAATCTTTGAGGACAGGTGAGGTCCTAAAGCTAGGGATCTCAATGAAATTTTTGGTGCCCTCAGAGTGCGGTCACCAACTCTTCCTGGTGTTCACATTGACATTTTTTCCTAAAATTTATTTTTCTTAAAGTTAATAAAGTAATATGCATACACACACACACGCACCATTGTTTTTGCATCAGGTAACAGCTTGCGCCTCTGAAACTCACGGTGGTAATTCTGTTCAAGTACCCCTGCATGAGTGCTGTAGTAATGTTGTGTTACCATTTCTGTGTCCCAGGTGTACTAGAATACCTGTGCTACACAAAGGCCTTTCTTACCTTGGCCTTAACCCAACTTGTGGTAATAATAATTGACACTATAGTAACAAACTGAGAATATATCACACCTTTGTAACTTCAGTGGGACTTGCAAATAAACTTTCCCACCCATGAGCAAACTTTGCATCCTCTAGGACCTGTTTAAGGATCTTTTCAAATGTTGTTTGTGGAGCGATGGATGGCAAGCATCAAATTTTTTACCTTGGGTGGCCAGATCCTTAATGTGACCCTCTAGTACAGGGTACTGGACTAATTGTTCCAACACCTTTATGTTTACCGCTAGATGGATAGGGTCTAGGTAGTTGCACAAACTTTATGAGAGCACAATGTTCTGTATATTTAACTTTTCTGATACAAAACTTATATCACACCTTTGTATAGTCATGACAAAACAAAGACAAATTGACATAGGAATTGTTTACAACTTTGTAAAAGAAGTTAACAGTAAATGTTCTACAAAAACTTCTAACACAAACACAGTTGCTATTAACTATTACTAACTCTGAATGGTTGCTTTTGTATACCTGAAGGTCATAGTGGCATTTTCCTTGGTCTGGATCTAAGTAGATATGTGGACCTATATAGACTTCGGTGGCACAGATATATCCATTACCTGGTTCTCTTACACATTCACTAATATAATAACTGTAGTATTGCCCTTCACTTTCCTGCACCCAGCTTTGGATGTCTGAATGTATTAACACCAACTGGTTAATATTAATACACAAGGGAATGCGGGGATATGCTCACTTTGTGCTGGCGTTGCTGCTGATGTTCTCTCTCGAAAGACATGACATCTTTAAACATTAGGTTTTTACCTCTAGAGGAATATTACCCTGAAATCCTGTTCTTAGGATTCCTACCGCTACATCCTGTAGCCATGCCTGGGTCTGCATACAGGCAAGTACCCTATGAGGTGTTGGACTGGAGCACACCTATAGCCTTGATTGTTTTATCAAGATTTTTTTTCTTGGTGGTGTACCAGACATTCATGGTATCTACAGCATCATAATTTAACTCACTGATTTTGTTGAGTGTAGAAGTAAGGGGCTGGCTGAGGGAGGTCATATTGTATCCTGATTTCTGGGCCAAGTTGGTAGTGCTCAGTGAATTTGCTACCCCAAGGCTAGTCCCACCCCTCCTAGCACTGTGGCTGCTAGGTTCCTCTTTTGTTTGGAGTACTTAGAGGTGATGCTGTCTAACCAAGCATCCCATCCTCTTGTTAAAGGTGTCACAAAAGGCACATATCTGGGGGATATATGAATTAGCACTGGAATGTCCATATTTACTCTTTTTAGAGAGAGTAACTGGGACTGATAATGAGTAACCTTTTCAGGTCCTGTTTTATCACCAGAGGGCCAATAGAACTAACATAGGGTTTGGGCACAAGAGTTATTATAGTCTATTTTACCCCAGAAGGACCTGCCAGGTACCACATTCCAGAGTCATTTACAGACACTGATAAGTTAATACTTCCTATCTTAATTGATTAGTCTTGTTATAGTTGGTATGGCAACACCCATTTTTTCATGTTCTCTGTGTATGCATCTCTTCCTACTGTATTTTCCACTGCATGCATCCGATGAAGTGGGTTTTAGCCCACGAAAGCTTATGCCCAAATAAGTGTTAGTCTCTAAGGTGCCACAAGTAAGTACTCCTCGTTCTTTAAACAAAAACCATTCTTGAACATACAAACGAGCAAAACTTGTTCACATATTTCGAAGCATTACAGTATTGCTTTGGTTGGCTACTACAATTTAATACAAGAAAATATGCACTTGAAGGGGTGTGTAACCGTACTTTTACATATGGTACATAGGATTACATATTTAAGAATACCTTTACTTCCTGGATCCCTTCCCTCAGTTTTTAGGCCAAATTAGACATCATACAGGCACATCTTAGGGGACTTTTTATTATAAGCTCACTAGTACAGTTGATGACGCATCTGTCATGTAGCTTCCAAACATAGCTCTCGCCAAATTTCATAACCTTCCCTAAAGGTTCCGAATTTCTCTCAGTTAAGATTACATTAGTGTTATAACTAACTACATCCATGTTTACCTTATTGCCCATTTCCTCCTTCCATTGGAGGATACAGTTGGTGTCTTTTGTAGGCGACCACCATTATAGGACCTTTATCATCAAGCAAAGGTGATCCATGAGATACTCCCCATGGTCTTTTCTCATTTCCAAGAAATTTCCAAAATTTTCAGTTTCCTTAGTACCATTCACAGGTGATTCAAGGTTACAAAAATAATGTTCCCCTTCTTCTATGGACAACATATTATACATGTTTGTATACATTAAAAACAATAGCAGGTGATTGATGATTTTGGACATCTGAGAGATGAACGAAGAGAGAGATTACATTTTGCAGTAACTTGGCCCCTTTCCACCCTTTTAATTGACTGGAGTGAAACCATTTAAGGATTTTAACTTTTTTGCCCTTTAATTCCACCTTGTAGACGATGGGGCTGGCTTTATTTGTAATTACTACAGGCCCCATCCATCTTGGGCTTAGGACATGCCCTCTTTCTGAATAGAATTTGTATAAAATACAATCCCCAATGTTCCATTCAACAGGTTTCAGTGCGTCTCCTAACCTTTTTTCCATGAACTTCGCATTTTCCTTCAACTATAGGGTGACCTGTCTTTTAATACAACTGATGTTATTCAGAAGCTCCTTCATATACTTATCTATCAGAACCCTGGGTTGGTAGTGGTCAGGAGGAACCCCTCCTACCCATCAATGCTCTGGAATCTTCATCACACAACCTGTTATTACCTGGTGTGGTATAAAGCCAAGGGATGCTATTGTGGATCTTAATGCTATGAAGACCAATGGCAAATTTTGGTCCCAGTTCTTTCCATTATTGCTGGTGATCTTATGGAGAGCAACCCACAGCTCTGGGGGTGTCCCACAATATGAAATTGTTTGATACCCAGAGCCTGACATAGGGCCTTCATTATTTAACTCAAAGTGGGGATCCTGCTCTGAGTCGATGGTTTCAGGCAGACCAAAGTGTGCAAATGTTAGCTCCAGGAAGGTTTTTTGCTGTTGTGGAGGCTGTATTATTTCTGGTAGGATAAGCCTCCACCCATTTGGAGAATGCATCTTTGATGACGAGGCAATATTTATTACCTCTGCCCATACAGGGTAATTACCCAATAAAAGTCAATTTGTAAACGTGACCATGGCCCAACAATCTTTTGGTGTGCCATGGGGCCCTTGATTACTTTGTGGTATGCATTATTTTCAGTACACTGCAAGCAAATATGGATGACTGTTTCGACATCTCTAGTTATTCACAACCACCAGCCCTTGCTTAGGACTCTGTTGGTAGTTTTTTCCACTCCGAAGTGGCCTTGGTTATGTGATAGGTTGATGAGTTCTTTTCTCAAGCATTCAGGCACCACTAATACTGGTGTAACATTGTTAACATCTTTCCTTTGGGCCATGATGATACTATTCTTGTTTTTGAAAAGGTTATACCCCCTATATTCCTCTTTTGACAGAAGGTCCTGGACTTCGTCAGCTTTTTGATGGTCTATGATGATGTCTACCTGGCTCATGATTTCAGATTCTGCAAGTTGCCCTTTATAGATCTTTTTATCAGACTTGGTCCACAAATATTCTTTTCCCACTAATGCTGCTTGCTTTATGAGGCTATCAACTTGATTGCTGTGTTTTGCAATTTCTGCCTGATCTTTCCTGTGTGCCTTTACTTTACAGAGGTATGCATTACCTGTCCTGGAAGTGGCAAGATCCCAGATGTGTAAAAGGTATTTTGCATAGGAGACAGGTCTTCCATTCGAGGTCTTCATGGATCTCTGGATCCATACTGGCATCCATTTTGTGAGTGCCTTCACCACCCAATCGGAGTCTGAACATACTAACAAGTTGCTCTTTGGGTCTGCGGTATCTAAGACAGCCAGGATGGCAACAACTTCTGCTGCCTGTGCCAAATAGGCTAGGACAGTGCTGTGTACGATGGTCTATGAGCTGAGCTGAAGAGCGGCATAGTCCACATGCAGCTTGCCATCCTTGTGATGGCAACTCCCTTTGACTACCCAGACGTCAAGATGTTTATCTTTGGCTTCCTGGTACGTCATGCCCATTTTAAAGGTGCTCTAAGTTGTCTGATGTTAGAGGGCACTCATGCTCCTCACCTTGTATTAGCAAAGCATATGGTGCGGCTGATAGTTGAGATGTCTTGTCAACTTTGCTGTCCCGGTTGATTAGGCTAAGATCCAGAATGCTAACCTTAAGTTTCAGAGTAGCAGCCGTGTTAGTCTGTATTCGCAAAAAGAAAAGGAGTACTTGTGGCACCTTAGAGACTAACAAATTTATTTGAGCATAAGCTTTCGTGAGCTACAGCTCACTTCATCGGATGCATTTGGTGGAAAATACAGAGGGGAGATTGATATACACACACAGAGAACATGAAACAATGGGTGTTATCATACACACTGTAAGGAGAGTGATCACTTAAGATGAGCCATCACCAGCAGCAGGGGGGGAGGGAGGAAAACCTTTCATGGTGACAAGCAAGGTATGCTATTTCCAGCAGTTAACAAGAACATCTGAGGAACAGTGGGGGGTGGGGTGGGGAGGGAGAAATAACATGGGGAAATAGTTTTACTTTGTGTAATGACTCATCCATTCCCAGTCTCTATTCAAGCCTAAGTTAATTGTATCCAGTTTGCAAATTAATTCCAATTCCGCAGTCTCTCATTGGAGTCTGTTTTTGAAATTTTTTTGTTGAAGAATAGCCACCCTCAGGTCTGTAATCGAGTGACCAGAGAGATTGAAGTGTTCTCCAATTGGTTTTTGAATGTTATAATTCTTGACATCTGATTTGTGTCCATTTATTCTTTTACGTAGAGACTGTCCAGTTTGACCAATGTACATGGCAGAGGGGCATTGCTGGCACATGATGACATATATCACATTGGTAGATGCACAGGTGAACGAGCCTCTCATAGTGTGGCTGATGTGATTAGGCCCTATGATGGTGTCCCCTGAATAGATATGTGGGCAGAGTTGGCAACGGGCTTTGTTGCAAGGATAGGTTCCTGGGTTAGTGGTTCTGTTGTGTGGTGTGTGGTTGCTGGTGAGTATTTGCTTCAGATTGGGAGGCTGTCTGTAAGCAAGGACTGGCCTGTCTCCCAAGATCTGTGAGAGTGATGGGTCGTCCTTCAGGATAGGTTGTAGATCCTTGATGATGCGTTGGAGAGGTTTTAGTTGGGGGCTGAAGGTGATGGCTAGTGGCATTCTGTTATTTTCTTTCTTGAGCCTGTCCTGTAGTAGGTGACTTCTGGGTATTCTTCTGGCTCTGTCAATCTGTTTCTTCACTTCAGCAGGTGGGTACTGTAGTTGTAGGAATGCATGATAGAGATCTTGTAGGTGTTTGTCTCTGTCTGAGGGGTTGGAGCAAATGCGGTTATATCGTAGAGCTTGGCTGTAGACAATGGATCGTGTGGTATGATCTGGATGAAAGCTAGAGGCATGTAGGTAGGAATAGCGGTCAGTAGGTTTCTGATATAGGGTGGTGTTTATGTGACCATCGCTTATTAGCACCGTAGTGTCAAGGAAGTGGATCTCTTGTGTGGACTGGTCCAGGCTGAGGTTGATGGTGGGATGGAAATTGTTGAAATCATGGTGGAAGCCAGGCTCTACGATATAACCGCATTTGCTCCAACCCCTTGTCCCTTCTTCAGCAGCTGGTACAGAGGGCAGGCCATCTCTGCATAACCTTCAATGAATTCTCTTGAGAATCCTGTCAGGTCCAAGAAGGAACGTAGAGAAGATATGTTCTGTGAAGCAGGAAACTTATTTATGAGCTCAATTCTTTGAGCGTCAGGTTTTCTTCCTTCAGCTCCTAACTCTATGTCCAGGTATGTTATTTTTTGGCACACCAGGTGAGCCTTCGTTGGGTTGATCAAAAACCCTATATCCTTGATTCTCTCCAGCACTTTGTCAAGTGCCCTTAAAACTTTTCTTCTTCATTGGTGGTGGCAATCAGCATATCGACATAACTTAGGACCCTCTCTCTGTCTTCCAAGGAGTCCAACATTTTTTTCACATGGCGATGGCAAATAGCTGGCACACTGTGGAATCCTTGTGGGACATGGCAGAATGTATATTGCCAGATCTTGAAGGTGAATGTGCATTTGTACCAGGTTGACTCGTGCAGGGGGATTGAAAAGAAAGCATTTGACAAGTCTAAAACTGAAAACCATCTGGCTCCTGATGTTATGGTAGCCATTCTTTCATTGAATTAGCTACAACTGGAGTTAAGCGAGAGATGAATTTATTTAACTCCAAGTGAGCCTCAAGGTTTTCTGATCAGCCTTTAATACCGGCCATACAGGTGAATTACAGATGCTTTCAGTTTCTGTCAGCACCCCTTGGTCCACTAGCACCTGGATGGTTTCAGTCAACCCTTCCTCTGTTGCTGCAGGATAGTGGTATTGGCACTGAGGTTACGGATCGGGACCTTTCACAATGACTTGAGCTTTAATTTTCACGCATTGCAGCTTATTGCTAGCAGAGGCCTCTAGGTGTTGAATAGCCACTGCTTTTACTTCAGGTTCCCAATTTGGAGTAATGACCCGTTTCTCCAGTGCAAACACAAACAGTTTATTTAAAACAAGGATACCAATACAAACAACATACAAACAAACCACTCAGTCATTAAACCAATGAGGGCCTTAAGCCCAGGAACCGCAAAAAAGGTATACATGTGGTAAAAGATATAACAAAAGATTTAACATATCACCATATTCGCAAGGGAGGATCACACAGACGCAGGAATGGAGACAGGAACATGGGATACCACAGAGGCAGGGATCGATGAGGACACCAGGATATACCGAGATGGATCTGCAGATGGAACACAGGTAAGGCAACCTTTAGGTAAGCTGATCATCTCCTCCTACACTTGTGTCGTCCTGGGTGGATGTATGCGGACACTAACCTGATAAGTGATGGTATGCCAGGTGAGTGGGAGCAGTGCAATTGCAGATGGAACAACGGGAACTGATCTGCCACTCTGATGGGCAGCAGCCGTGGGACAAGTGAACCAACCTTAAATACTCTCCTGTTACCAGGCAGATTAGGGTCATGCGACCATACCTTTTCCTGCCTTGCAGAGAAAAAGATGCCAAATCTGGCAACAAGATAGGCACCAAAAATGGAGCGACAACAACCACCCCTTGAATCCAAGCTGGATAAATAGGGAAAAACAACAAAAACAGAAAAATTCCCTACAAAACCACCTTTGTGGCTTTTTACTTCTGGAACTGATGGATGCGGACATGAAATAGAACAGCTTGGAGAATACAAGCCAATCTCTATGGAGAATCTTTCCACCAAAATAAAAAAAGAAAAGTAGTTTTAAATTGAGACATTTTGAAAAAGTTCACCTCTGAAGATTATTCTAAGATGTTTTCTTGCAAGATCCTATCTTGAGAACAGAAAGTGGGAGCTAATTTAAATAATGATTCCAACACAAAAACTATGGTGTCCAAAAGCTAAGTTTGCACAAGTAGAAGTACCAACTCAAGTATTAAATGACTTAGAAAATTCAAAGTTAAGAGGTAGCAAACACTATACAGCAGCCAGCCAACAAAAATGCATGGAAATTAAAATCTTAATAATCCATTATACACTCGTAAGGAAACACCAAAATAAAACTTCAACTGTATTCCTGTAGTGATTAAAACATACGATTCTGAGACAACTTTTCATCCATAACAGTTTCAAAATCACTAGTGACCATAAAACACTAGACTGTTTTACTCCTAGTTTACAGTTTTCCTGCAAATTCTGGTCACCATTAAGTTTACACAAAGATTTACTTAAATTTATAAACAGAGGGTATGCTCATTCTGAGACTGAGTTTCTTCAGTCAGACCAAAAACTTGACATGCCTCACCTTTCTGAAATTAAAAAATAAAATAAAAAAAAAATGCCCAAAAGAACCCAAAAACAAACAGACACCACAGAAGAGTTTTTCTGGTTTGAATTTCAGGCATTCTTCATACATTATAAAGTAGCAAAAAAGGCATAAATTCTTTGCAGATTACCTTCATGTTACTAATATCGTCAGTTTTAGCTTCATCTTAGTTATTTTTTGTCTGGGAATAAAACTATTATATTTTGCAAGAAGTCAGATGGTAAGCTAAGTATGTGCGCTACCTTTTCATATTTTGAGATAGGTTGACACTCAGGAATATCATGGCCGTTCTCAAAAACATGAAGTACTTGTAACATGGCATGTGGGTACATACAAAAGTAGGACTAAGCACTTCAGAATAAGGCTGATCAGATCCTCAGATTAACTGTTCTATTATTTTCATTATTTTCCTAGTAAAAGGAGGTGTTTTTTTTCTTTTTGGCATAGCTTTTCTCCTTGAAGTCCCTTCATAGTACATTGAATCAACCCAAGTTAGAAAATAACATACCAAAATGGATCAACTTGCACCATCTACTCCTGTATTCTGCCTCTGCTACAGTCTGTACCTTTGAAATTCTCTTCTCAAGGAGGATTCAGCTACTATTCTTATCTGAAGTATTTGTGCCTTAAGGAAGGGCTCGTATTATTCCCTCATTTTAGCAGTATTCAATGTTTGTAAATAAATGTAAAAGGGAAAACATCCAAAATAAGCATCTGAATGCATAAACTCCTTTATTGAAAATATTGCGATAGCATTGCATTACATATATTCAATATTCATAGTTTAAAGTGTAAAGGGTCACAGAAGTTTTATGACCACCACTGCTGAATACAGAACACAACGTTTAGATATGCTCTGACAAGTACAGAGTAATAGAATAAACTGTAGGTAAATGAGAGAGATAGGTATGTAAAATGACAATTTTTTTTTGCTTGTAACTAGTAATTGGTATGCAACTGGCCAAAATGGCAGACATTATTGGACATTCCTAGCATCTCTCAAAGCACTATGCTATTAGCAATTTCTGAAATATCTTACAGCCAAATCTATCAGAACTTTTTTTTTACGGATAGACCAAGTGGTAGAAAATAGTGTTAATAGCTTATGTGCACTGTGTTACAGATTTCTTATTTTTACAGCATCAGTTTTTAACTGCATGGAACCTCTGTGTGGACTTTAAGACTGATTGATGCTTTTGGGGGAAAAAAAAAAAACTACCAGGCATCTAAGTTGTTCCCTTTTATTTCAGGGGGATGGGAGAAGAGGGTGAAGAGTAGTAACTAATTGGAGTTATACTACTGTGGTGGAACATTCCAAGTGTTTACAGTGCATTTTTGAGTATGGAGTGCAACACCATTTCTAACCTGACTTCTTTTAAGTTGATTAATTGGATTCAGTATGACGTGTTACATTTTGCTTTGAACTCTAGAGGCAGGACAGTATTCCTTTCCTACCAGCAGAGATTATCATTTAAATAATCTTTTTTTTAAACAAAAACACCCACAAAGCTATGTTTTTTGACAAGGCAGAATTGGTCACATACCATAAAGAAAAGTATTTTCTTATTTCCTTCAGTTACCTTATGTATCTATTGGTGTTTTCACAGCACTAACTGGATTAGAGTTCAGCTCTGCCTTTCATAAATGAAATGTCACTCCAGAGAAAAATGGTCAGTATTTAAATGCCACTTCATTAAACCAAAAAAGAAATAAATTAGTTACTTGTAAAAGCATAAATTAGCATGTTGGTTCAAGCCTTTTTCAGGATGGAAACCAAATATGAATGACCAAGAAAAACAGTTTTTACATCAACATAATATGGCCTATATGGGAAAGAACATTCCTTCCAACTTTTCACATTATATTTTTCTCCCTATTAAAAAACAAGATTTAAAAAAAAATTATTTGTAGGTAAGACTAATGAAACTAGTTTTCTGTGCCACCACGCAAGTGACTAAAAAAAAACAAAAAAAACCCAAAAACCTGTGTTTCTTTTCAGACATTTTCTTAGTCATGAGTATAAACATGCTGGGGCAGATCCTGAGCTGGGATAAAAACTGTCATAGCTCTACTGAAGTCAATGAAGCTACGACAAGTTACGCTAACTAAGAATGTGCCCTGCTGTCCCATATATTGCCAGTAGAACACCCAATTAATAGGAAGATGGCAGCGGAGTCAATAATGAATGCTGACAGCACCCTCCTCTCTCCCACCATCTGAAAGTAACCCAGAATTATGCACTCAGTTTCTGCCAAAAAACAAAACCCCTAAATTAGGGCAGCAACAAAACAGAAACAAAGTTTCATTTACAAAATAAAAAATATATATAAAACTAACTTTAGAAATCAAATGGATTTGTTGCCAACACATGAAAAATACCTCTAGTATTTTTCTGTCAAATTCTGAGGTTTTAAACATTAATAGAAAAAACATACCTAATACATTTTAAACAAATGTACTATACAATGAACAATAAATAAAAAGATTTAAAAAAACATGTTCCCTTTAAGTGCTTTGTTCATCTATTTCAGATTATTATTATTTTCATGGCAAACAAAGTATGTTGTAGATTTTCTTTTTGGTTAGCACTTATATGTAATATAAATACACATGGAATGTACTATATATATATAGTATATATATAATATATATATATAATATATATATATACATACACACACACACACCCCCCAGTATTTTTTCTACAGTTACAGAAAATTAAAAAAAAAAAAAAGCTTTAAACAAATTCATACACCATGAATGTCTTCATAAGCATCTTGTTTCCTTATTGAAGGAGTGTTGGTGGGAAGAGAGTAAACATATTCACACACACTGGTCCTCTTATTGTTTTCTACATTTCTGCCTCTTAAAATTGGCTCTCAGAATGTTTTTGTGTAGTCGTGTTCTGCTGGGATATCAGAAAGAAAAAAAGTGTTACACTGTGAGGCAGCCTGTGCTGGGGCTTTAGCTTTCAGCATCCTCAATGAACCCAGTCCATAAGGCAGTCCATATTTCACTCAAATGTCCATACTTCCACATCTTGTATTATGAAATCTTCCCTCTTGGATAAGATGTCATTATTGAAGGTGCTGCAGGAGTTGCTTCGCCCATGATACAAATCAGCATCTAGCCATAAACCAAATCGACCACTAAAAAAAAAAAGAAGAAAAAAGAGTTAAAGTTTGAACTTTATCTACAACAGCTAAGCCCACATCCTTGTTAGCTGGAAACAAAACAAACCCCCAAAGCTTGGGCAAAAAATGGTTCCTCGCCTTCTTGTAACTGTTGTTCTTCAAGATGTGTTGTTCATGTCCATTCCAATCAGGTGTGGGCTCGCTGCATGCACGGTTGTCGGAAACTTTTCCCTTAGCAGCTCCCACTGGGTGGGCTAGGGAGCCCCTGGGAGTGATGCCTTTATGATCCTGCTGACCCAACCTCCCCCTTGAGTTCCTTCTTGTCAGATACTCTGACAGATGGTAAGGAGGGTGGGTATTGGAATAGATGTGAACAACACATCTCGAAGAGCAACAGTCCCAAGAAGTGCCTTGCATGATGACAGGTTTCAGAGTAGCAGCCGCATTAGTCTGTATCCGCAAAAAGAAAAGGAGTACTTGTGGCACCTTAGACACAGCTCACGAAAGCTTATGCTCAAATACATTTGTTAGTCTCTAATGTGCCACAAAAGTCCCTTTTTTTTTTTTAGTCCCAAGAAGGTGAGTAACCGTTTTTTCTTCAAGTGCTTGTTCGTGTTGATTCCAATCAGGTGACTCCCAAGCTCTGCCACGGAGATGGGACTGGAGTTAAGGAATCACTGAATCCCGAAAGCGGTGTCCTCTCTAGCATGCTGGGTGATGGCACAGTGGGTGGTAAACATGTGCACCGAAGACCAGGTTGCTGCTCTGCAGATCTCCTAGATGGGCATCTGAGCTAGGAAAGCGGCAGATGTGGCTGGAGCTCATGCCAAGTGGGCTGTAATATCCAGGGCTGGGATCCTGGCGAGGTCGTAGCAGGTATGGATGCAGTCCGTGATACAGGAAGAAATGCGTTGTGAGGAGACCGGATGCCCCTTCATCTGGTCTGCCACCACTACAAACAGCTGGTTCGACTTCTTTGTGGCTTTGTGCGCTCAATGTAGAATGCTAGCGCTCTCTGGACATCTAATGAGTGAAGCCTCGGCTCCCACACATTAGCATGCGGCTTTGGGATAGAAGATTGGTAGAAAAATGTCTTGGCCAATGTGGAATTTGGATACCACCTTGGGCAGGAAGGCTGGATGCAGCCTGAGTTGTACTTTGTCCTCATGGAAGAATGTATGTGTGGGGGGGTGTTTGATGGTTAGCACTTTTAACTTGGACACCCTCCTGGCTGATGTGATGGCAACCTGGAATGTCATCTTCCACGAGAGACAGGGGAGCATGTAACCAGTGGTTCCCCACATTAGCCTAGAGAGGACCAGAATGAAATCCCAAGCAGGTACTGGTGGTTGGGACTGTGGATATAGCCTTTCCATGCCTTTCAGGAAACGGCCCACCATTGGGTTGGCAAATACCCCAACTCTCCTGGGTGAAATGCTAAGATGGCCGTGAGGAGTACCCTTATGGATGATTCCGCCAAACCTTGCTGCTTCAGATGCAGTAGATATCTACACCGTTCATGCTGGAGTGTCTGAAGTGGAGGTACGTGATGCTGCTCACACCAGCATGAGAACCTTTTCCCCTTAGCTAGGTAAATGGCCCTGTTGAAAGGTTTCCTGCTATCAAGCGGTACCTCCCTCACCGATTCCGTGTATTGGAGCTCCTTTGGGTTTAACCATGAAGCTTCCAAGCCATGAGATGGAAAGAATGGAGGTCCAGGTGAAGGAGGTGACCATGGTCCTGTGTAATCAGATCGAGGTAGAGTGGCAGTGCCATCGGAGTGTACCAAAGTTGGCGTGGCCATGCTGGGGTCAGGAGATTTACTTCCACTTTGTCCCTGAGGATCTTGCACAGCACCTTGTGGATGAGTGGTATCAGCGGGAAGGCATACATTAGACTGTCTCCCCAGGGTAGCATCAACGAGTCCGAGATAGAGCCTGGACTGTTTTTGGAAAGAGCAAAAACAGACACTTCCTGTTGCTCCTGGTGGCAAATAGGTCTACCCGGGGAAGCCCCCATCTTCCAAAGGTGGGAAGTATGACGTCCAGATGGATGGACCACTCGTGGTTACGAAACGACCTGCTGAGGTGATCTGCAAGCTTGTTCCGTACTCCAAGGAGATAGGATGCCTCCAGGTGAATGGAGTGGGCTATACAGAAATCCCACAGCTGGAAAGCTTCCAGACAGAGAAGAGAGGAGCGGGATCCGCCCTGCTTTTGTAAAACATGGTGGTGGTGTTGTCGGTCATCACCGCCACCCACTGACCCTGAAGTCTGGCCTGGAAGGTCTGGCAGGCTAGACGCACAGCTCTGAGCTCGTTGATGTTGATGTGGAGTGAGAGCTTGACCTGCGACCACTGATCCTGCATCTGGAGGTCTCCTAGGTGGGCACCCCAACCCAGAGCTGACACGTCCATTACTAGGGTCATGAAGGGTTGAAGGGTGCTAAATGGGAGTCTTTCGTGGACCATGCAAGGGTCTAGTCACCAGCGAAGGGACTCTAGAACTCACTCCAGTATTGTCACTACTGAGTCCAAGCTGTCTCGACCTGGGCAGTAAGTTGAGGTGAGCCATGCCTAGAGTGGCCTGAGCCTCAGTCTGGCATGCAGGACCACACAGGTGCAGTCTGCCACGACTGAGGAGACTCAGGCATCCCCTTGCAATTTTGGTGGTGTACTGCCTGAGAGTCTGGATAATATCTGTCATTGCTTGAAATCTGGACTCCGGCTGGATTGCTCTGGCCTGTACCGAGTCCAGCACTGCCCCGATTAATGCTATTCTTTGGGTTGGTGAAAGCGTGGACTTGTTCACATTGAAGAGGAGTCCTAGTCTCTCGAAAGAGTCTCTGACCAACCAAACTTGGGACTCCACTTACACCCTGGAGCCCCCCCACACCCGCAGCAGCCAGTCGTCGAGGTAGGGATACACCTGTACCTGCCTCTTTCGGAGAAAGGCTGCGACATGCACTTGGTGAACACTCAGGGGGCTGTCAGTAGACCGAATGGGAGCACTGTGAACTGGTAATGTTTGTGGCCGACTACAAATCTCAGGAAAAGTCTGTGGGCTGAATGAATGGCTATGTGAAAGCACACATCTTTCATGTTGAGAGTAGGATCAAGACTGGGGTCTACCACAGAGTTTTTATATTGTTCTGCACTGTCTTGATTAGGGGCAGAGCCACCCGTGATGCACCTTCGGGGGCGAGAATGTCCACCAGGGGGTCCTCGGTCTCGACAACCGCCTCCACTTGCAACTCCATGTTGTGAGTGATACACCTGAGGACATCTTGGTACACCCTGTGATCTATTGGAGGTGGTCCCGAAGCGGACGTCCCTGCTACAGCTTCGTCTGGGAAAGAAGATGAGGTGGCTAGTGGAGTTACCAGGTCCTCCTGTACCTCTAAGTCTCTGACCTACTCTTGGTCAATAGACCATTGTGGCCACTACAGTCTATGCCTGAGTCTGGTCCTGTTGCGGAGACATCTCGGCCATAACCCGAGGTTGAGGGGGCAGTTGGGACAGGGTGGCCATGGATCCTCGAGGAATGAGTCTGTCCCCAGGAGAGTGGTGTGGCTGGCATTCTGACGCTACAGACCTTGATCCCCTTGACAAGGTGCCCTGGACTTGATGATACACCCCGAGATCCAAAAAGGCCATTGCACCAGGGGTTGCCACTGCTGTTGCCAGCTCAGTGGTGCCTCCCTTCATCGCTTCTGGGATCTATGCCAACTATGTCTTTAATAATATGAGTCGACATCAGACTCTGAGGTCCGAAGTGCTGATGCTCGGTGCCACAATGAGGTGGGGGACCGGTGCCTGGAATCCAATGACTGAGACCAGTACTGCGTGTCCGGTGCCAGCGAAGGCAGTTGAAGGTCTGGTGCCGTATGTCAGTACCAATCGTCTGCTGGCGTGGGGGATTGGTGCCCGTCCGGCCTCGATGCCAGAGAGGTGGGTGTCGCATCCCCGGTGCCGGTGAGTGAGAACAGTGCTGGGGATGGTGCCGAGCCAGGGACTGGGAGCACCATATCATAGTAGGCTTGCCTCTAGATGGTACCGGTCTCATCAGCATCAGAGGCTTGTCCCTTAAAGCCAGGGGCTGTGCCGCCGTCATCTCTATCAAGACCCTGGCGGCTTCAAAAGTGTCTCCTCCACTTGGCACTGGCCCGACAGAGTCGCTGCATGCCAGTCTCAATTGTCCCGTCTGGGGCACTGAAGTCAACAGCACCAACTAGTGCTGTCTTGGCACTGGGTCCTTTCTAGGATGCCCTTGTGCATCCCCTGGCTGACCTGCTGCTTCCGGAGCTGGTGAGTGCCCCCTTTCAGCGTTCTTTTGTCGCTTGTGCAGCAGCAGGGAAGTTGAGCAGCGCCAGCCCACTGATCCTGGTTGCGGTGCCACAGCCAAGGGTCTCTTGTGCTAAAGTCCTTCCTCAGCTCCGTGTCACGTACGGATGCCAGAGCACTCCGTACAGACGTGCTCGGTGCTGGATCCTGGTGCTCTGCAGCCGGTTGCGGGCAAAGTGTGGACTCCATTAAAAGCTGTTTCAGGTGGAAGTCAAGCTCTTTCTTTGTTCTTGGCTGAAAAGTTTACAAATTCTGTACCTTTCAGTTTGGTGCGCCTTCCTCAGACACTTTAAGCAAAAGTCGTGGGGGTCACTTATTGGCATAGGCTTATTAAAAGCACTGCATGGCTTAAAACCTTGGGCTCGCAGCATGCCCCAGAGCCCAGGGAAAGGATAGGGATTGGGGAAGTACCCCGTTCCCCACCTAATTACATACAATAAACTACTAATAAAACTAAACACAAACTAGATGTAAAACAAGAAAAACAAAGGGAGCACTGTTTCAACGGCCATCACGGATGGTAAGAAGGAACTGAAAGGGGGGGTCGGGTCAGCAAGTCATATACTGAACACCATGAAGGCGCCACTCTAGGGGGCTCCCTAGCCGACCCGACGGGAGCTGCTAAGGGAAAAGTTTCCGATGACAGTGCACACGGTGCGTGCACACCTGATTGGAATCGATGTGAACAAGCACTCGAAGAAGAACTATTCTATCAAAGAACAGTTTTAGGAAAAATAATACTAAAAAGTTTGCAAAGAGAAAGCAGTCTTTCTTCAATATTCTATAGAATTCTTAAGATTTATTTGCTTTCTTTAGAAAAGATATAGAGTAACATTTTCAAAAGCACCTACAAGACTTAAGTCTATGGGTAAAATTTTCATATGTGCCTAAATTTAAGGTTCTGATCTAGCAAAGCACTTAAGCATGTGCTAAATTTTAAGCTTCCGAGTAGTCCCATTGACTTCAAAGTTTAAGTAATTTGCTAGATCAGGAACAAAAACCAGATTCAATAAAGACCACAGGTTAAATTCTAGCCCCATTGATATCAATAGGAGCCTTGCCACTGACTTCAAAACTGGACCCAGGATTTCACCCCATATCAAAATTCCACACTCAAAATATTCCCCTTCTCCAGTAAGTGCATTTTGTATGTTTATACAGTAGCCAGTTCTGAATAAGTGGGGCAGATCTTCAGGCAGCATAAATTCATATGGATACATTGACAACAATGCCAAAAATCTACCAACTGAGGATGTAGCCTAAACTTTTTGCCAAAAAGAAATGTTGCACAGGATGAGTAACAACTGTAATTTTTTGAGATATGTCCCCCATAGGTGTTCTACTCCAGGTGCACATATGCATCTTGAGTCCTTGATCAGACACTTCTAGCCAGAAGTGTCTGCTCAGCCTGCACATGCTCCCTATGCCTCCTTATGGCAGACACCAAGGCAATAAGGGCATGCAGATAAACCACCCTCAGTTCCTTCTCTACCTAGTCATCCCCTGGGGAACAACCAAAATAAAATAAAATAAAAGTAGAGGGGAAGAAGGCAGGTAGCAGGGCACCCACAGAACACACATCTCAAAGAACTACAGTTCCTTCACATGGCGAGTAACATTTCCTCCTTCTTCAAGTAGCATTCCTACTGGTGCTCCACTTCAGGTGACCTCCTAGCAGTACCCATGGAGAGAGGAGGGAGTTTCTATGGGCTGATGATGACAAGTAAGAAGGCCATCTTCACAGATGAATGAAGTAGAGGGTAGGTTACCATAGGTTCAAATGGGGGTTTCATGAAGTGATTAAGAACTAGGTTGAAGTCCCAAGAGATGGTGGGGTGTCTAATGTGGGGGAAAAGATTACCTAGATCCTTAAGTCTGGACAACACTGAATGAGCAAAAAAATCAAGAACCCATCAACTGAGGGATGAAAGGCTGAAATGGCAGCCAGGTGTACTTTGATTAAACTGATGAATAACCTGGATGTCTTCAGATCCGAAAGATAATAGGATGAGGGAAAGTGGATCCAATTCATGTCTGAGGTAGTGCTGACCGCACCAATGGACGAATCTCATCTAGAAAGTAGTGCGAGTTGATAACCTTTTACTGTTTAATAACACCTGCTACACATCCATTGAGCAGGAATCTTCTACTTCAGAGAACCATCCAGAAGCCATGCCCTGAGGCCTAGAACTACTAGAGGTGAAATGCATGACCTGCGTCCTGAGATAGGACATAAGGAATGGCCAGAAGCTTGATCCACGGGTAGACAGTGTTGAAGCAGGTTGGGGTACCATGCTTGTCTCATCCAGGTGGGTACTATGAGGATAACTCTAGCTTTGTCCTGCCTGATTTTGTTCAGCACCCTTAGAATCAAAGGTGTTTGGTGAAAGGCACAGTACAGTCTTCTTCCATGATAGAAGGAAGGCATCCCCCACGGAGTGGTGAGACAGACTGCCACTTGAACAGAAAAGAGGGCACTTTCTGTTCTCAGAGGTGGTGAAAAGATTGATCTCTGGCAGCCCCCACCTATAGAATATGCCATGGAGAATATGAGTGACAAGCTTGTGCCCATTCATAGTCATGGGAGAAATGTCTGCTGAAATCTTGATATGGTGAGCTATAGGTCAGTTCCAAAGCTTCATGGCTTCAGCACACACAGAGGAGGATCTTGCTCCTCCTTGTTGTTGATAGGTTTCAGAGTAGCAGCTGTGTTAGTCTGTATTCACAAAAAGAAAATGAGTACTTGTGGCACCTTAGAGACTAACAAATTTATTTGAGCATAAGCTTTCATGAGCTCACTGAATGCATCCAATGAAGTGAGCTGTAGCTCACGAAAGCTTATGCTCTAATAAATTTGTTAGTCTCTAAGGTGCCACAAGTACTCCTTTTCTTGTTGTTGTTGATGTAAACCAGGCAGGACACATTGTCTGACATGACCCTGACAGCTTTGCCCCAGTGAGGGACAGGAAATGGAGGCTAGTGTTCCTAACCATTTGAGCTCCAAAATTTTGATGTGGAGGCCCTGCTTTGAGCAGGGGGTTGGACTAGATGACCTCTTGAGGTCCCTTCCAACCCTAACCTTCTATGACTGGTTTTGTGGCTGCCCATCTGTCCTGAACCACGAGGGTGTTGAGGAGGGCTTGCCATCCTAACAGGGATACACTGATTTTTAGAGTCACTAATGGGGCTTGGTGACAGAAAAGGATACCTGCACAGACATTGAGTTGACCTTCCACTAGTCTAGGGAGTTCTTTACATGCAAGGGGACAGTCACCTGCCTGTCCAAGGTGTGTCTGTTTGGAGAATAAGTAGCTTTGAGCCAAACTTGGAAGCAACATAGACATAGCCTTGTGTGATTGGTCACAAAGATTCAAGCTGCCACATGGCCCAAGAATTGAATATGGAATAGTGACCCAAGGGAAGGTCCTCTACCGTGTTCTGAACCTCTCTCGGAAACCCCCAAAATTGGAGCCATTAAGACCTGCACATAAGTACCACTGTGGAGATGGATCTCTCAGCAGTGTCCACCACATCTAGAGATGCTTGGAGAGCTGTTCTAATCATAGCTAACCCTTGGTAACTAGAACTGATCCTTGCTGTCATGTGACAGCTGTTCAATAAAGGCTGGGAGTTTACTGTTATTAGTAAAGTCATTTTTGGTCATGTCCACCGGGAAGTTTGTGATCCAGAACTTCATGGTTGCAGATGAGTAAGACTTCTGTCCAAAGAGATCCTGCCGCTTTTGGTCCTTGTCATAAGGGGTAAATCTCAAAAAGTGCTGCCTACCCTGTTCATTCACTGAATCCACCAATAGGGAGTTAGGAAGAGTATTGGGGGGAGGCGGAAATCACAATTTTTAAGGGGTAATCTTATCCATCCTTTTGCACATTTGTGGAATAAGGCCAATGTTTGCCACACTATCTTAGTAGGATCCAGGAGAGCCTCATCAATAAGTAGTGCTACTCTGGAGGCTGTTGCCAACTGCAAAGTATCTAGCAGCTTGTGTTGCAGATATTTGACCTCTTCCAGGGGGATCTGGAGTGTGTCTGATACCCTTTTAATGAGGTCCTGACTTCAGGCAGTTTCATTGACCATGGAAGGTAGAGACATAGCTGCCTCATCTGGTGATGATGATGAAATGGGTGTCTCGGGGTGGCATCCTCATCTGCCCTAGCTTCCTGCTCTTCAAACATCTCCTCCTGTCATGGAGGGGTACGGGGAGGATGTGAAACCCTGGTATCCCTAAGAGGCATTACTGATGATCTGCGAAACTGCTATCAATACACAGCCCACAGGTCCCAGCATGGCCATCACGGAGCCCCATTAGACAGCTAGTTCCACCCGCCTTGGTGACCAGCAAGGTTCCCCATGTGAAGGCAGATTCCCAAAAGAGTATGTAGGAGAAATCTTCACCAAATTCAAGGAGACTGATTAGGAGTCCTTTCCTCCACATCCACCCAATGGGGGGCAGCCACTGAGGATGGAAAAGATCCCTGTGCTGCAGAATGGCCTCTCTGAGATGCTTGGTACCTGTCAACAATGAGGACTTTGGTTCATCCAACACAGAGAGGTCCTCTGAGTACCGGAATTCCTATGGTACCAGAAAGGACCCTGCTAACGATGCTGTAGCCAAGGAAGCTGATGGTACCAATGATGATGGGCATACACCAGATATTATAGATGTCAGGAGCTGATGCTCACTTGGTTCTGAGGGTACCACACGTACAGGCACCCCTGACTGAGCTGCTAGCGTTGGTAATGGTGATGGGGTTAAGGTGCGTGATGGCAACAACAGCTGAACAGGATACTTCATTGGTGATGGCAGGGTCGAACTCGATGGTGTACTAGTGGAGGGTACAGGTGCCGTATCAGAGCTGTGTCTACTGTTCTTTGAGCTCTGGGACTTTGCAGGCCTGCAGGTACCAGAGGAAGAGTCCTTGGCCTCAACAGTACCCTTGGAGACTGAGGACCTCGATAGGGACCTGGTCTTTTTTGGAGATGGAAGAGCGAGAGTCCGCGCTCCTCTTTCTGGGAGTCTTCCCAGCAGGCTCCTTTTTGAGAGGAGGCAAGCCCTGAGGCTGACGGGGTGCTCCATCTGTCCAGAGATTCTCCTGACTGGCGCAGGGGGTGGTTGCAGGAAGCGTTCCATGGCCAACAGTCTGAGATTTATCTCCCTGCTCTTCCTAGCTGTGGACTTAAGGGTCAAACAGAAGGAACGCTTCTAGGACATGTGGAACTCCCCTAGGCAACAGACACACTTGAGAGTGCCCGTTGCTTACTGGTATAGCCTCCAAGCAAGAGAGCAGCATTTGAAGTCTGGTGAGTCAGGCATGCCCTGCCAGAAGACGACAAGTCTCCCCCGAGGGGGGAGGGGGGAAGGAACCATCCACAATCATCTCACCAAAACTAACTATGGTAAAACACTAAGTACAACTATTTGTGCAAAACAAAGAGAAGTTCAGTTACGCTCTAGGCAGACATGCTAGGTGTTCCATAAGGCTGAGGCAGTAGAGGAGGAACGGAGGGTGGTTTGCGTGTGCATCCCTATATAGCCTCAGTGTCTGCCACCAGGAGGCATAGGGTGCATGCGCAGGCCAAATGGACACTGCTGACTAGAAATCTCCGATCATGGGCTTGAGAGGCGCATATGTGCCTGACGCGGAGCACCCATAGGAACACTATTTAAAGAAGGATAAATTAATCTACTGGACTAACCAGTTTTTCCTTCCACACTTACATGTAACAATATCCCTTCTCTCCCAAAGTGTAGTCAATTATAGGATTTCAAAACCAAAAAACCACACTTACCCTCCCCCTCCAAGTTCTAGAGAGCTGGTATCTCCATTGATAAAGTAGGTGTTTTCTCCAGACCACTTAAACACCTAGAAAAGCAAGACCCAAATTTGATCATCGGGAATATAATAAACTAAAAAAGTAGGCTGGGGAATTATTCTGGGTAATTTAGAGAGTGAATGAGTGTGTGAGTGAGTGTGTGTGTGTGTGTGTCAGGGAAGAAAAAAAATAAAAGCAGCATGGTTCATATCTAAAAAAGGCACAATGATAGATTGCTTTAAATTTCACGTATGTCCAATCAATATGCCTTTCCTTTTCATAGACTTAATATCTTCAATATTTAAAAACAAACAGCGTATTTACATTTTAGGAGTGACTCACAGTTGCCCCATTCTCTAGTTTCTTGTCACTATGGTCTAAGCACTATGTGAAATCAAACTGCTTCTGTAGCTCCCACCTCTCCGGTTTTATGAGTGTTCCATCTTTTATTCATTACATCTTCCCACACAATCAACCTAGAACCCTCTTCTCACCCTCATGGAAGAGTCCAGCTCCTCCAGTCACTTTTGCTGAAAGTATTGCAGTTTGGTAGCACTGAATGAAGAGTTTAGTGATTAGCTGCATTCACAAGCAGTTTGTCACACACCTTCAAACTGATGCTTTCCGAGGAGTCAATTTTTTTCTTCTCTCTCTGACCAAGAGAAGTTGGTCCAATAAAAGAGATTACCCCTCCCACCTTGTCTCTCTAATATCCTGGAACCAACATGGCTACCTCAACTCTGCAAAAGGTTCTCATGATAAACATGCTGTATCAGTAATGTTTTGTCAAGCATGTTTCACAAGTGGAGCTCCCCCTAGCCGTGGGTCCCCTTCCCCAACAAGTTACCTTGAAGTTTGGACTAAACGTGTAGAGGAAAGTTTCGCCTGTGCCATAATAGTGGTCACTAAATCTGAAAGGATGTGTTGCATATGCTCCAAATATCTGTCAAAACAAAAATGGTTGGGTTATATTGAAGACAATTTGCAAAATTCAAAAGGAAAAAGACCTTTCAAATATAGTTTCTGACAAATAACTGCACTGATGTTTTAGGTAATAAAGGCTAATTAGTGAAATTCAGCGGGGAGGGAAGGGAAGCTGATTTGGTGTCTGGGTTGTCCACACCCCTTTCTAGTTTTAAAAGCCACATGGCTCCAGATACGAGGATTATAGAAGCTACTAAAGTACTTCACACCAGTCCCAAGGATGCTCTCTGCTATTTTATAACAGACTGATAACTGAATTCTGCTAGTGACTGGAATGGATGCTTGCAAGAACACGATTACAGTTGCAAAGCATGCTCCACAGAAATTGTGACTGCTGTATAGATTTTTACCTCTTTTAGTACTAATATTTTCCTGGGTTTGAGTTTAAGGATAAATAAGCTAATTTAACAGTCAGTACTAAGCATAGTATAACATACGTCTGGTCTTATTTTGACTCCAACTATTCCATATAATTGAATTTGGCTGAAAACTGCTGCTTTGCTAACAAGTGTATGCAACTCTTAAAATTGTATGGAATATCCATGTGAAGGTTGCACTGCAAAATGATAAAGATAGTTATGTTTAATCTATTTACAATAATAAGGTCTCCTTTACTAGGGTCACTCCAATCAAGGAGACCCCAAAATAAGTGCACTCTTCCCAAGTCCTAACCTGGTTGTCCATATCTTTGATGACAAGGAGGACTGGACTGTCAAGAGACGCTGATTTCCTGTACAGAGTTTTCAGGCTGGTTCCATGCTCCAACGTGCTATATGCAAGCTGCCATGGATATCCCTGCACTCTTGCTGGCAGATAGCGTGCAAGCTAGGAGTGAAAGAAGAGACTAGTGTAGACATTTAATTATATACAATTTCTCTCTTCATCTCAAGTCAACAGCCAGTAGAGCACTGCAAGAAGCTGTGCCCGACACCTAGACACTAGAAAGATGGGTATTTACAATGCACCCAAAATAAAGAGCTGAAGCATTGTGGTTAAAAATTTAAATCTGCAATATTGTGCCAATATAATTTCTAATGTAAATGTTCAAGTGTCAGCAGGGAAGAAAATGAGAATGTGGGGAAGGGAGCAAACCAAAACTCCATTACTAATTATACCTGTTCTATGTGCATATTCTCTAGGAGCGCGCTGTGGTGTTTTAGGACAGGTAAAGAGTCATCGTCATCTTCCTCATAGTAACTGCAAATGCTCTTTCGACGTTTTGCCTCTTCTACAGTGATAATCTGAGACAAGAGGACACAAGTATTATAAATTTGAGTCAATTTCTGGGTTTTCATTAACCTTAAACCTGGACTAGTGAATTAGGCTAATGGAGTTAAGTTAATACCAGACCTAAATCTTATACACTGTGAAGCAGCCCCAGAAAGCTAGTATATCCTACATATGCAGGACCACCCAGTGTAAGGACATACCCCAGGGACAATGTTACATAGTGAATAAAGAAGTGTTGTTTACCCTGTCCCACAATACAAAAACCAGGGCTCACCTGATTAAATTAAATAGGCAGCAGATTTAATATAAACAAGAGGCAGTACTTTTTCCACACACTACAATTAATCTGTGGAACTATTTGCCAGGCGATCTTGTTATGGTCAAAAGTATAACTGAGTTAAAAAATGAACTGGATAAATTCATGGAGGATAGGTCCACCAATAGAAATTAACTAAGATGGTCAGGGATGCAAACTCATGCTCGGGACAACCCTACACTCTGACTGCCAGAAACTGGGAGTGGAAGACGGGGTGGATCACCCCCAAATTGCCCTGATCTGTACACTCTCCCTGAGGCTCTGGTACAGTCACTGTCAAAAGACAAGATACTGGGTTAGATGGACTCTTGGTCTGACCCAGTATGGCAGCTCTTATATGCTTATGTCTATGGGCAGCACAGGAAGCATGGAGAGGTCTTCTTTATGACCTGACAATCCCTTGTTGCTGTATTAACCCCTTGGGACCATTAGCTGGTGGAGTAACAGCTATGTTGGGGAAGTAGCCTGGTACATACTTAGTCCAACATCAAAGGAGTGCAAAGGCCACTTCCTCCTGAGAGGCACCATGTGCATGTGAGCCACGGGGCTTGGGATATTCTTTCAAATATGAAGGTCACAGAAGCTTCTTAGTTTTCCTTCCTGCAGTTAGTCAAGCGCAGTGAACTCTTCTCAGACGCTAATGCATAACACTAGTATAAATCAGGCTTTAGGTTTCACTTCCCATTATTGCTAATCCTACGGCAGCCCTTTCTTGCCCATTTACGAAGAAATAAACATTTATTTATATAAACTGAAATAAAACACCACACCAAAGAACCAAAAAGCAAGTTACATTTGAGCAAAACTTGGAAGAAAAGCACATGTTCTGAAGGCTGCATCATATAGGTAAGCTCTCAATGAACCTATATGCTCAGTCAAGTATTTAGTCCCAAATTCTTACTAGTGTAAGTTCTTTCTTGTCTTTAAAATAGTCATTTTGGGAAACTGATGCTTATTTCAAGAAATTTTAAGAATGTATTCCAAGGTCAAAGGTCTCATAGTATTTAAATAAAAAAAATCATACATTTTCAGTTGAAAAACTATCCAATAATTCTTTGGAAATGTGGATTGGTCACTGATAGTTTTAAATCTGAGTTTGCTACAACTTTAAAAACAACACTGATCCATATAAAGACTCATTAGTCAGATTTGGATTCAAATGTTCTTCCTTTACTTAGAAGGAAAATACCATGCCCTTCCTCCCCCAGAACGCCAATACGGTCATTGCCTGTTCCACTAGGGCTATGACTTTAGTGAGAACTGATTGCAGAGTCTGTGGCTTCACATTAATCAGTTATCTAAGCCATCCTTTCTATACAAACCTATCACCCTACAATTCCCACTCTGATGACCTGAAATAACTGCCCTAATCTTTGTGCTGCGTGCTCTGCAGCCAACTCATAGTGCAGCTTTAAGCTATCTTTACAGTGGTATGCAAAGCCATTCCCCTCCTGCATCAATTTCCCCCCACAAAGGCTGTTGTAATTTGCAGAAGCTGCCAAGAATTTCCAAGAAGCCCTCTCCTCCTACTTTAGCCACAGGTAGAAGCTGCTGGGTCAGCTATCTGCCACTAGAAGGATCCCACTATACTGGGACAATTTTCCTCATGGCCAGCTTTGTACCAGTGTGAATCAAAGTGGCTGCATTGCAGTGTGGCATCTAGTCCAATATGTTTAAAGCTGTTTAAGGTAGTGGTTCTCAACTAGGGATATGTGTACCGCTGAGGGTATGCAAGGGTCTTCTAGGGGGTACATCAACTCATCTAAATATTTGTCTAGTTTTACAGTAGGCTACATAAAAAGAACTAGTGAAGTCAGTACAGTAGAACCTCAAAGACATGAACACCAGAGTTACAGACTTACCAGTCAACCAGATACCATGTGGAACTGGAAGTAATCAATCAGGCAGCAGCAGAGATAAAACAAAAACAGCAAATACTGTACTGCCTCAGGGCTTCAAGTCAAGGGGGAGTTCGGGCTGCAGCCGTGGCGGGTGGGAGGCAAGATCAGGGCTGAAGTCCTGTGGCTCTGTTCCTGGTTTCTGCCTTGTGGGGGGTGCCAGAGCTCAGGGCTTTAGCTACTGAGTTACTACAGAGAATTCTTTCCTGGGTGTCTGGCCAGTGAGTCTCGCCCACATGCACAGGGTTTAGCTGATTGCCATATTTGGGGTTGGGAAGGAATTCTCCTCCAGGGCAGATTGGCAGTGTGGGGCACGGGTCACTTGCGGGAGGATTCTCTACACCTTGAAGTCTTTAAACCACAAATTTGAGGACTTCAGTAGCTCAGACATAGGTCAGGGGTTTGTTACAGGAGCGGGTGGGTGAGATTCTGTGACCTACATTGTGCAGGAGCTCAGAATAGATGATCATAATGATCCCTTCTGACCTTAAAGTCTATGATTCTATGGAGCCGCAGGGCTGAAGACCCAACCCCCAGTGATCCTCCCAGATCTAAAGCCCTGAGCCCTGGTGCTCCCATAGGGCAGGAGCCCTGAGGGCCCCTCCCCTCCGAAGCCCTGACTTCCCCTCATGCTGAAGCTGCCGCCCCAATCCGCTCATGGCTGAAGTCCGTAACATTTTGTTGAGAGTTACAGAACTTTTCAGATATACGAACAACCTCCATTCCCGAGGTGTTCGTAACTCTGAAGTCTACTGTACAAACTAAAATTTCATACACACAATTATTTGTTTATACTGCTCTATGTACTATACTCAAATGCAAGTACAATATTTATATTTCAGTTAGGGCTGTCAAGCGATTAAAAAAAAGTAATCATAATTCATTGCATTGTTAAATAGAATACCATTTACATACATATTTTTGGATGTTTTCTACATTTTAAAATAGATTGATTTCAATTACAACATAGAATACAAAGTGTACAGTGCTGACTTTATATTTATTTTTATTACAAATATTTGCACTGAAAAAAAAAACGTATTTTTCAATTCACCTCATAAAAGTACTGTAGTGCAATCTCTTTATAATGAATGAAAGTTGAACTTACAAATGTAAAATTATGTACAAAAAGTAACTGCATTCAAAAATAAAACAATGTAAAACTTTAGAACCTACAAGTCCACTCACTCATACTTCTTGTACAGCCAATTGCTCAGACAAAATGTCAGAGTGTAGGGTTGTCCCGAACATGAGGTTGCATCCCTGACCATCTTGGTTAATTTCCATTGTTGTAGCTGGTGTTGCAAGATATTTATGTGGCAGATGCGCTAAAGATTCATATGTCCTTTCATGCTTCTACCACCATTCCAGAGGACATACACCATGCTGATGATGGGTTCTTCCTTGACAACGATCCACAGCAGTGAGAACCAACTCATGTTCATTTTCATCATCTGAGTCAGATGCCACCAGCAGAAGATTGATTTTTTTTTTGGTGGTTCTGGTTCTGTAATTTCCACATCAGAGTGTTGCTCTTTTAAGACTCCTAGCAGCATGCTCCACACCTCATCCCTCTAAGATTTTGAAAGGCATTTCAGATTCTTAAACCTTGGATCGAATGCTGTGGCTATCCTTAGAAATCTCACATTGGTATCTTCTTTGTGTATTATCAATTCTTTTGTGAAAGTGTTCTTAAAACAAATACGTGCTGGGTCATCATCCGAGACTACTATAACATGAAATATATGGCAGAATGCAGGTAAAACAGAACAGGAGACATACAATTCTCCCCAAAGAAGTTCAGTCACAAATTTAATCATTAATCAAGCATTTTTTTTTTTAAACGAGCATCATCAGCATGGAAACATGTCCTCTGGAACGATGACAAAGCATGAAGGGGCATATGAATATTTAGCATATCTGACAGGTAAATACCTTGTAACGCCAGCTACAAAAGTGCCACGTGAATGCTTGTTCTCACTTTCAGGTGTCATTGGAAATAAGACGTAGTAAGCAGTATCTCCGGTAAATGTAAATAAACTGTTTTTTTCTTAGCAATTGGCTGAACAAGAAGACAGACTTGTAGGCTCTAAAGTTTTACATTGTTTTGTTTTTAGTGTAGTTATGTAACAAAACAAAAAACCAAATATCTACATTTCTAAATTACACTTTCACGATAAAGAGATTGCACTACAGTACTTGTATGAGGTGAATTGAAAAAAAACAAACAAACAAACAAACCTCTCTTTTGTTTGCCATTTTCACAGTGCAAATATTTGTAATAAAATACACTGGACCCTTGCTAGAACATGCGTCTATATAGCACGAATTTGCATAGATGCGGTCGTGGCCACGCATCCCAAATTTAAATTACTTTAATTGCAATTCATTTTAACACGGTCCCTGCATTAATGCAGTCCCGCACATGGATCCCAAATCCCTCATTCTTGCGCGGGTCCAGTGTAACATAAAGTGGGCACTGTACACTTTGTATTCTGTGTTGTAACAGAAATCAATATATTTGAAAATGTAGAAAAACATCCAAAATATTAAATAAATTTCAATTGCTATTCTCTTGTTTAACAGTGCGACTAATCGTGATAAATTTTCTTTTCTTTTATTGCAGGTAATTTTTTTTTGAGTTAATCGCATGAATTAACTGCGATTAATTGACAGCCCTAATTCCAAGTGATTTATAATTATATGGTCAAAATGAGAATGGAAGCAATTCATCAGTTATGTGCTGGTACACTTTTGTATTTTTATGTCTGATTTTGTTAGCAAGTAGTTTTTAAGTGAGTGAAACTTGGGGGTGTGGAATACCAATCAGACTCCTGAAAGGGATACAGTAGTCTGGAAAGGTTGAGAGCAACTGATTTAAGAGATGTGAATTTTCTGTTTTTTCCTTTCTTCTCTCATTAACTGTGGTCTCCCTGGAACCAGGTCTTTTTTACATTTTTAATTTTGAATATTTTATACAAGTGACTCCTCTCCCACACATTGAGAAAATAGTGTGTGCGGGGGGGGGGGGGAGGGGGTTGATTACAAAGCTTTCATGATGCCTCCAGGTTTCAAAAAGGAAGAACTCATACCAAGTCTACCAGCCAAATATGTTTGTACTGATGTATAACTGAATTTGCAAAGGCAAGCAGCTGCAGATATGTTTCTTCTTAACAAGTCCATCATCAATTTCTATGAATAAGGAATAAAAGTCGACCCACTCCTACCACCCAAAAAGGGACAGAAATCCAGTTCTTAAGAAGTTAAAACAAAAAGGCATTCAATGAAAACAAACTCTCCAAAAGTTTACCTACTTGCATCACACCAAATTAATTAAATATCTCAATGCTGTAGTCAGGCCAAAACAGCAATGAAGAGATATGCATTACCAACCATTTACAGGTCAGTTCAGGTAAACATTAAAAACCCCACAGAGATCTGAACTGTAAAAAGTACTGCCATTTTTAGGAACAAAGAAGCAAGCCCCAGCGTACAGAAATATCCAGTTAAAATGCATTTTAGTTTATTGGTACAGAGATAGAACACAGCACCACAGCATTGTATGCAGTCCAACGTACCTGCACAAAAGGCTCCTGGTTAGGTCTGACACAGTAAACAATCTGAATATCCAAAGGTATTTGTCGCACTCTCATTGTTTTGGAATTTATTTTCACTATATCAAACTTCTCTGCTGTACTGCCAAAGCTGTTTCCTACACGCTAGACAAGGCAGCTACTGCTTCTGCCACGCTGTGATAATATTGCTTATACACTTCCCTGGTACAGTCTTACTTTCTGTTTCCCCAACAGAAAGTATAAGTTTCACAAAGGATTATGACCAAATGAGGGCTTCCCTCAAAGCCATTTCCGGGCAGATCCACCTTCATATGTAAAACCTGTACAGGGTTGGTTGGTGGGTGTTTTTTTTTTTTTTTTTTTTTTTTTTTTTTGTACCTTTGGAACAATTTCCAGCTACTTCCTTACTACCACCAGAACATATTTAAAATAGAACAATGAGTTCAGCATGATAAGAGCAGCGGTTTGCCTCCCATGCTTTGTGGCAGGCGTTCCCGCAGCTCCTTCACTTTGACCCTGCACTGCAGGATGTCCCGGTCATGGCCCCTTTTGCTCATTCAGTGTGAAATCTGTCCGTAGATATCATAATTCCTACGGCTGGAGTGCAGCTGGGACTGGACAGCCTACTCTCCCCAAATGCTGTTGAAGTCCAGCAGCTCGGCACTGCTCCAAGCGGGGATCGCCTGGTGTGTGGAGCAGGCATGGCCACCTGGAAAGATGCGCTGAGACCACTGCAAGCATTGCCGAGCCAACAGGAAGGGGACTTTCAAAATTCTTGAAGGAATATAAGGGGTGGGGCTCACGGTTGGTCACCCGAGGGCAGGACAGCAGAGTTCAAACAGATGACCAGAGAGGCAAGAACAGGTAATCGACCAGTGTCTCTACACTGGCACGGCAGCACTGTTGCCCCAGCGCAGAAAGCTCGACGCCTCTCATCGGGGTGGTTTTTTTACCACGCTGCAACTGCGCAGTTTCTGCACACTGAGGGGCGTGGCAGTGTGTGCCCCTCGGGAGTTACAGCGCAGCACGCTGCTTTACTGCGCAGAAACTTGCCAGTGTAGAGAAGGCCTAAGTTATTCCATCATCTTTTCTCCCTCTCTCTCTGTCCTTGGGTTTATCATCCCTCCCCATCACATCTACTTACACATCACGTGCTTGAACAACTGCACAGTGACAATTATTTGATATGCATTGACTGTATATTCAGCACTGTACAAGGCAGGGAATAAAGACATGTTTCCCTGTGCAGAACTGAAATCTGTTTCTTTATACCGCATTTAAGCTACAGACTGTCAAGCGGAAGTTATCAACAATTACAAATGGGGGATAGTTTTTCAATTTAAGCCCTACTTTCCATCCCTTTCTCTAACTTTTGAGCATAGCAACTCATTTGTTTGTAGATAGGAATGCTTAAAATAGGAGAGCTGTAGAATTTTTCTAGAGATGTTTAAAATTTTATTATTTAAATTCTTAAATACTAGATCAACTTTTTTTAAATTAAAAATTGGTGTTGGAAGGCTAGCAGTTCTAAGTGCTACACTCATCTGGGTTCTGGAACTAATAGAAGCTGGGGATGGCACAGTTGGATAATGATGGAGGAACACTGAACAGGGGGTAGGGTGTATTCTATAGGCTCCAAGGAGAAGAGGCTCCAGGCTCTGATATTCAGGCTATTTTGAAAATCCACAGGTCTCCTAAGCTCCAGTCAAGCAGGACTCCTCCTCTTACTTCTGGGGGAATTCTGACCAAAATATTAAAAATTCTGCACTATAAAATTAAAAATTCTGTACACAATATTTTAAAATGCTGCAAAATTCCACACATTTTGTCAAAATAATGCAATATAATCATGCAAGTTTCAATTAGTTTGGTAATTTATTTAAACTACAATACAGTGGATGGAGAATGGGAGTGGGAAGCATTAGAGGAAATCCCCAAACTCCCTTTGTCTAATAGTAATGTAGCTAGGTTTGACATTATATAAAGACACATACACATCTCCACCCCTCCCCCCCACATATGCTCAGTGTCACATTGTAAGCAACTGAAGAACACGTAAGGGCTGGGGTATCAAACTCACAATTTATACTGGCTAATGACCGTCTCCAGAAAGATAAGTACCAAACAGCACATTTTGATAGGAATTTTTTTTCAGTCCAAAAATTTAGGCCAGTTCTAATCACTAACGCACCATAAGCATTTATAAGGCCATACTGTTCTTTACACCACTCTGGCAAAATGTAAAGGAGCCTTAAAACTTTTACATCTGTTTTGTATTCCTGGGGGAATTCACAAAGACAATGGGAACAATTCACTAAGCAGGAAGGCTGCTACTTTCTGCTTTGGCCCATGCCTACCTCCTCAGAAACACCTCAAAGTCCTGCCTCTCCATGCCAAGTGTGCCACAATAGCGAGCAGGAGAGATAGAGTGTGTGTCTCCCTCTTACATGCACGACTGCCCATCCCCCCACCTCCCTCTACCGTCCTAGTGGTGATTTACGTCTCTACCAGCTGCCCCGGGCGCCTGAACCAACCTGCTGTGCTGCCAGGGAGGGGCACGTGACTGCTCTTGTGGGCTTCCCTTTGCTTCCCCATCAGAAATCATTTTTCTGCATGGAAGCGAAGAAATCTGTGGGGGACATGAATTCTGCGCATGCACAGTGATGCAGAATTCCTCCAGGAGTATCCTCTGAACACCTAGCAGTGGGAGAAGCAGCCACTGGGGATAGGGCAAGGAGCAAGCCAAGGAAAGGGGCTGGCTGGAGAATGGGAATGAGTCTGCAGCCTGGTAATGAGAACCAGCTGGAGTCTGGAATCAGACAGCGAGGAATGGTTGGGAAATCAAGGCCATCTGTGGGTCCTGGGAACGAGGTGGTCTGAGAAGCAGAACCATAGAGCTGGTGAGCAATCTCCTCGGGAGGGAGTGGGGGGAGGGAATCTTTTCACTCTCAGCAAAACTTTCACCAACATTCAAGTTTTCACTAGATAGTATACAGAAATGTTCTGGAGGCAGAAGCCTGACATGAGATGAAAGAAGAAATTAACAAAAATACAACAGATTCCAAACAAAACATTATGTTAAATTTACAAGTTACTAAGCACATTTCAAGAGAAGATACATCAAATAAAAGTGTGTAAAATAAAATCCCCAAAGCATGAACAATTACTGAGAGTCACTTGTTACCCACCCCATGCCCCCAGTGAGAGAAAGAGACTTGCTAGTGCTTAGGCTGGTGCTGTCAGGCAACTGACACCCAGTTGTTAGCTACCCAAACAATCTCCTCAGGTTATGCCAGCCTTCACTTTGCTTTACACTTTACCCATAGGGGCACCTCAGTCCCTGAGCTGATCATCCCTGTGATATCCAGCCCTGACACTAGCTAGTCACAGAAACATGAGGTTTGCTATCCCAGTGTACACACCAGCTTATTTGATTCAATTCAGGATCAGCTCCTATGTAACCCCACAGCCCTGAGATATAATTATAATTAAAACAATCCTAAATTCATCATCAAAAGCTAAGATTTAGGAGACATTGAATGAGATAATGGAAACAGAAAGGTTATATATAAAACAAAATCCATATATGCTTTCTAGAAACTGAACTTGGTTAACCTGTTTAAGTTATTTGTCTAAAAGCAGTCTCTTCTCACCTAAATGTCTTTTATAGTGCTCCCAATCAGGACAGGTTGGAATCCTCTTTTCATGAATAGAAATGTAGGACTTGAAAGGACCTACTCCAGACCCCAGCACTAAAGCAGGACTAAGTATTATCCTTCCAGCCCATCCCGACAAGCGTTCATGGGTGGGGGGAAGCGGTTCTTAAAAACCACCAATGACAGAGATTCCACAGCCTCCCTAGGTAATTTATTCCAGTGCTTAACTTCTCCTTACAGTTAGGAAGCTTTTCCTAATATCGAATATAAATCTCCCTTGCTTCAATTTAAGACCATTCCTGCTTGTCTTGTCCTCAGTGGCTAAGGAGAACAATTTATCACCCTTCTCTTTAGAACAATCTTTTACATACTTGATGACTGTTATCATGTCTCCTCTCAGTCTTTTCTTCTCCAGACTAAACAAACCCATTTTTTTAAATCCTTCTTTGTAGGTCATGTTTTCTAGACCTTTTATCATTTTTGTTGCTCCCCCTCTGGACTTTTTCCAATTTGTCCACATCTTTTCTGAAGTTTGGTGCCCAGAACTGGACACAGCTCTGCAGCTGAGGCCTTATCTGTGCTAAGTAAAATGGAAGAATTACTTCTTGGGTCTTGCTTACAACACTCCTGCTAATACCTCCCAGAATGATGTTTGCTTTTTTTTTTTTGGCAACAATTTTACATTGTTGACTTATATTTAGCTTGTGATCCACTATACCCTTCCTTTTTGGCAGTACTCCTTCCCAGGCTGTCAATTCCCATTTTGTGCAATTGATTATTCTTTTCTAAGTGTAGTACTTTGCATTTGTCCTTATTGGATCTCATCCTATTTAAGGCCATTTTTCTAGTTAATCACATTGCCTGATTATTTCCTAAGGTGCAGGATAATGAGATGTCCTTTTGCCTTCTCCTTATATATTCATATCCCATTTTTTGTACCTAGAGTCAGGGTGATCTGCTGAGATTTATTCCCTGGTGTGACTTCATGTTGAATTTACATATTCATGCTGACTTTATGTGCACTGTGTTGGCTTGCAATGCTTAACTTACACATGAACTGAGGCAGGCAGGTAAATATACATCCCTTGCCCGTCAGAAACCCATTTGTTAAGAAACCTGCCTTGATTCAGAGACTCTTCTAGGAACAAAATTTCTTATATCTATTAAAAACAAACAAAAAACCCAAACAAACGAAAAAAACCACACCTTTTTATGTAGTATCTGCAAAAACAATGAGGAGTCCTTGTGGCACCTTAGAGACTAACAAATTTATTTGGGCATAAGCTTTCGCGGGCTAAAACCAACTTCATCAGATGCATGGAGTGAAAAATACAGTAAGCAGTATATATCCACACACACACACACACACACACACACACACACACAGAGCACAGCACAGCACATGAAAAGATAGGAGTTGCCTTATCAAGTGGGGGGTCAGCGCTAACAAGGCCAATTCAATTAAGGTGGAAATGGTAGTATCTGTACATACATTTCACAATGATATAAATGACCAGTGTGATCCTGGCTTTCATTAAAGATCCTACATGACATCATTTATGGATAAATAGATGAAAGCGGTGTACAAGATGTACTTTGTAATGCTTGTTAGGTGTTCTTGTTACAGTACAGTGAACCCTTTACCAATTGACACTGAGGGGTTCTTACGGTCACCGTGATGGAAATCAGAACCTAATATTACGAACAGTTCTACCCTTAGCACCAATCCCACAAAGTCTGTTGAACAAAAACATGTCCCAAAGATCAGCACCCAGACCTCCTGAACTCTGTCCCAGTAATACAACACTCAAAATAAAGTTCACTTACACCTCACAGTTATCTATTCAGCACAAAGCTTTTTCCCAGAACCATAAAATTTTTATACCTTATCTATCTTATTCTTTTTCATACGAACATTGTGAAATGTTTGGCCTTTCACACATGTATGTACAACCCACAGATCAGAGAGATACATCTGCAATGCTATAAGAGTAGTCATTAATGATTTCAAACAGATGCTCAAGCAAGTAGTATGCTAAATGATATTCTCCACCTTGGAACTTCACTGAAGCTGACCTACAAGTGCCTTTTTTGCAACATTAACACTATTGTAACATTTGTAAAGTTTCAAAAAAATATGTTCTCTCTCAAAAAGGCTATGAAATACGGTTTAAAAACTTTGTATGATAGTTGCAGTAAATATTTGTCTAACTTCTATTGACTCTGCTGGAATCAGAAAGTTCCTTGCCTGACTACTACCTTGATCACTAGAGATATAAAGGGAGAGGAGAGCTGTAGGGATGAGAGTAGGTATGTTGGACAGCTGCAAAGCCTGAGGACACCATAATACAAGGAATAAGAGTCCTATCAGTAAAAAAAAGTGCCAGAATGTTAGAAAAATTAAAAGGGTGGGTATTTAGATTCTCAGTGGATGATGCATATTCCCTGCATCATTCTTGAATCTCTTTAAATACAAGGCACTCACCTCCCAGCTTTTAGTTGATGGCTCACTGAAGAAATTGTCTATCATATCAAGCTCCTCCTTTTCCACCACTACAAAACCTTGCTCTTTGGCATCTTTTCCATATACTTCTGGTGACCACTGAACAAAAAACGTATACAGATGATCTACCCTGTGAAACAAAAACAAGAGAGGACATGTTATTCAGTTTTCCACAGAATTGTCATATGGTATATGAAAATGAAGGGCCCTATTTTAATAAATTTTTCCCAGAAATTTATCAGAAGTTATTACTACAACAACAAAAACAAGTGAAAATTACCGAGAAAAATTATTAATTTTTTTCCCCACCAAATACTGGAGTATATTTTTGTGGATGGAAGGACAAGGGAAAAAGTATTCAATAGATTAATGCTTTGATGAGTCAAATTCAATGTGGTTTGCTGCAGAACTAAAACAGAACTCAAAATTCAGTGCCACCTCTGAGTTTAAGAAAATAATATATTTCTAATCCTCAATTTAAAATTTTCATTTGAACAAAATTTACTGTTGTAGACTTGGTACTATTAGTACTATAAATATTTACATTTAATAACTGGGCCACACCATTTGCAATGCATACACTCAACATCCTTTTCTCCGGTTTTTGTTTTCTTAAAAATTGATTACTTCCTTGTGTTCTGAAACGTACTCTGATACAGATTTTCATTTTCTTTCCATTTTAATGCGTCAGATCTTTAAACCGTTACCTGCTAACCACTTAAAATGTGTAACGGGTGGGTGTGAGATTCATCAGTACATTCAGATGTACATGCACTTCAATATCATTATTTTGACAGATGTTTATTTTTAAGCATTTTTTTAGATTTTTATCAACTAAAATTTCAGTTGCAGAGTTGTCAGACAATTATTGAATGACACTGAGATTAAAAATGTTTAAAGTTTTATAGACAATTTGTGTATTAACAGTTAATATCACATACCAAAATATCCTTAAATCAATAAATACTTGTTTTTACTAATCACTTGCTAGTCGATTTGTAACAAGCCTAATTAAATAGACTAAATCACTGTTTTTCTCCAATACAGTCTTACTTTGCCTAGCTGTAAATTTCAATCATCAAAGGAAATATTTTTTCCATCAGTTTGTGTGTATGGTGCAATCAATATTTATCAACATTTACCAATAAAAATCTAATCCATCCAAGCCTACCTAGAAGATTCTTTCTACATTTCAAATCATTTTAGGACTTATGATCTATGCATGACTGATCTTGAATATTTTTTATAAAACACCAAATAAGCAACGTCATTAAATTTCATCCTAAAATGTGAATACTGCAAAAAAAAAAAAAAAAAAAAAAAAAAAAAACACCTGTGGTTGGGCTAGGTCACTTGACTCGGGTTCATGGGGCTTAGGCTGCAGGGCTATAAAACTGCAGTGTAGACATTTGGGCTCAGGCTGGAGGCTGGGCTCTGGGACCCTTCCCCCTCATGGGGTCTCAGAGCCCCCAAGGCCTGAGATCCTGCAAGGGGTGAGGCTCCCAGAGCCTGGGTTCCAGCCTGAACTTCTACACTGCAATTTTATAATCCCACAGTGTGAGTCAGCTGACCAGGGTCAGCCATGGGTGTTTTATTGCAGTGTAGACATTTTCTTAAGAGTCAAATTCTGTTGATGGCTACTCCAGTGTAAATCCAGAGTAACTCCATTTAAATCAATGGAATTACACTGGTCAGAATCAAGCCCTTAATCACTTAAATTATCAACCTCCAAATTCTAGACAGATTAGCCCCCAACTAGAATTTTGCAAGTGAGCTGCAGGGGCACTTTTTTGTGTTTAACAAAATAAATTACACCTACAAAAAGGGACACCAATAGTTGGCTGCAAATGCTTTCCCAGATCTCAGCTACATCTTGGGCCACTGCTCACTTTGGACCCACAGCTTCGCTGCAACTCCCCACACCCCCCAAGCAGAATGAGAGGTGGGTTTTTGGGACAAATCCATGTCCCACTTGAGGCCCTTCTGTTTTTACTGAATTTAAGTTCCCATTTTAAATTTTTTTAAAAAGTGACTATGCTTGCAAAGAAAAACATTCCAAATGCAAGGCCAAATCCAGTGTAATCTTTCAGAGTCTGTGGATAGTCTGTAACAGTAGCCCAGAGATGTATGTAATGCATGGGGGCAGGTAAGCAAGGTTTGTGTGGAGGAGAGTTTATCTCTGAAGTTTAATGGCAATTTAAAATGTCCATTAAACTACTATTTCACCGCTCCATCACCGTAGCAGAACTATTTAGCTAATGTGCTTCTCCAAAGTGGCTGGATAACAGAAATTAGAGATGCAAAAAGGGGGTGGGAAATAAAAATTATGTGCACTATACAGGCTGAGCAAATCTGCGGATGATCAACAGTAATCAGCTAGGGGAGCTTATGGAAGGCTTATTCTGCAGCTATTGAGGACTCTATTCTCTGCAAATCTGAAGCCACCTGACTAACTCAAACAGCTAACAAAATCTGCATGCTTATAAAAAATATCAAGCTGGAAGAGCTTGTGGCTATCATAATGGTGGAGGAGATAAGGCTTTTATTTCTAGTTGCAAGATTTTTTTCCCATGAACAACTTCAGGAGAATGATCTTTCCCACTTCCTGACTTGCTCAAGAAATCGGAATGTGACAATTATCCCTATGCTGAATGGATCAAAAAGTTTCCACATTCATTTGATCAACAGTTTTAAAATTCCTAAAGGGACAACAAAATGTCCAAGTTGCTTACAGACTCATTTTTAGCTTAACCTGTAGAAAATATAGTCACAGTTGAGCTAGACATGTCTGACGTGCAATACTCTGATCCAAAGTTTGGGTAGCTAGCTAAATTTCTGCTAATCCCTGTAAAGGGACTGATATGCAGAGAGCTACTGTTGTGAAAGCATGTTTGAAAGTATTTATATTTGTGGGGAAAAAAAATTCTATGACAGAGCTAAACAAATTCACACATTGTAGACCCAAAGTGGATTCCATAATGTATGTAACAACCTCGAAAACAAAGCCAGACAAGAGGATGGACAGAGAACCAGTACGAGCCATTAATAGCGGTTTCTTAAAGCATTATACTATGCATTTACTGAAAAACTACTGTGTATGCTTACAGCACCATCTACGTATAAAACTGTGTGGTTAGCATTCACTAAAATTCCATGTACATTTAATGTAAATTAGGTGCAGCCCTTGTACCAATGGTAGGGTGTGCAACCCACGGTGCCAGAAAAGTTTTGCATCACTGACCTATTTAAGAGGCAGGCAAATTGAGAGGTTTTTTATTTTTTAAAATTATTTTGATTAAGGCCAGTTTTACTATCTAATTCAGTCATCTGCTTTTCAAAGCAAGTTCCTTGTATTAGGCAGTCACCACAAGAAAAGGTCAGTTGTTCAAAGGATGAAATGATGTCCCTTCTGAAGGTAATTGAAGAAGTGATATACAACACATCACCTCTGGTTCAGTGCGAATAAATGTGAAAATGGAGGAATTCCCAGTTCTTACTTTCTAAAAATTATAACCGACAATTTCCTAACTGAAAAAGCGTTGCATCCAACATGGGGAAATCCTATCTTAGACCTAATTTTGCAGATAAAGAGGACATGATCACACAACTAAAAGTTAAGGGTTGCCTAGATGCATGCAACTGTGACTGGATTACATTTGTTATGTGCACAGAGATAAAGTCCCAACCAGTAATATATATATATATATATATATATATATATATATACACACACACACACATACATATTTCAGAGTAGCAGCCATGTTAGTCTGTATTCGCAAAAAGAAAAAAAGAGTACTTGTGGCACCTTAGAGACTAACAAATTTATTAGAGCATAAGCTTTCGTGAGCTACAGCTCACTTCATCGGACGCATTTCCGATGAAGTGAGCTGTAGCTCACGAAAGCTTATGCTCTAATAAATTTGTTAGTCTCTAAGGTGCCACAAGTACTCTTTTTTTCTTTTTGCGAATACATATACACACACATACACACACACACACACACACACACACACACACGCTTAGTGCTTTACCAGGGACATTTCACAAAGATGAAAATTATAAGCTAGGAGAAAGAATTTAAACAGAAAAAGTTTAGTGATAATTGGGAACTGTTCAAGAACATTTTACTAGATGTCCCAAAAGCAAAAACATGAGAAAGAAGGCTATACTGGTTAAACAAAAAAAACCCCAACCTCTGACCCATACCCTTGCTTAGAGGGGAACTGAAAGCAGTAATAAAAAATAAATATAACACAAATAGAAAAAAGGGAAACTGATAACAGTAAATATACATTAGAGGTGAGAAACTGTAGGAAATTGATAGGGAAGCAAAAGGACACAAGATGAAATCCATCGCCAGCAGAGTTAAGGACAATAAGGAGAGGTATTTTTAAAAAATACAGGATCGAAAGGAATCCTGACAATGGTAGCGGTCCATTAAGTAGAAATGTCACTAATAATGCAAAAAGGAAGAAGTATTCAAAAGTATTTGTGTTCTGTATTTGGGGAAAAGCTAAATGTTTTCATTTCATATGAGGATGATTAAATAACTCTACATAAGTAACTTAAGGGCATGTTACACAGCAGCTACTGAAGTTAGACATCTTTAAATCAAGAGGTCCAGGTAACTTGCATCCAAGAGTTTTAAGACAGCTGTTTGAGTAGCCTTTTACTTTTTAATAGGTCTTGGAACACTGGGGAAGTTCCAGAAGACTGGAAGAAAAGCTTATGTTGTGTCAATATTTAAAAGGGTGAAAGAGGGCAACCCACATAATTTCCCAGACTTCAATCCTGGGAAAAATAATGGAATGGCTGATATGGAACTCGATTAATAAAGGAGAGTAATTTAATTAATGCGGATCAGCATAGGTTTATAGAAAAATATCTCAAACTAACTTGGTATCATTTGTGATAAGATTACCCATTTAAATTAATAGCCTGATGTTATAATACTTAGATTTCTGAACAGCATTTGATTTAGTACTGCACAACATGTTGATTAAGAAACTAGAACGATACAAAAATCAACCAGGCAATATTCAATTAATTAAAAACTGGCTAACTGATAGGTCTCAAAATACAATTGTAAATGGGGACTGTTATTGAGCAGGTGCATTTATAATTGGGTCCTGCAGGAATCAGTTCTTAGTCCTATGCTATTTAATATTTTAGCAATGATCTGGAAGTAAATATAAAATCTAGAGCTGGTTGAAATTCAGAAACGTGGGAAACTTCAACATCCAGGAACAAAGATGCAGACCATACTTAGGCCTTGTCTACACTGCAGAGTTCTGTCTACGAAACAAAGGAGGTTTCACACAGCAATGCCACTGTTGGCGACAAAATAAAACCACCTTGACGAGAGAGACCGCTTTTTGCGGCAAAGTTAAAGCAACAAGGCATCAGTGTAGACCAGGGGTTCTCAACCTATTTACCATTGTGGGCTGCATATGCGGCTCTCTATGTGTTACGTGCGCTGCATCCACACAATATGTATGCTACCTGTGTGGTCCTGAGGATGTTACGTGGGCCATAGCTGTGCGCTGATTGGGCCACAAGTGGCTTGCAGGCTGCGGGCTGAGCACCACTGGTGTAGACACTGCCGTTTCTTATATCGCCAGAGCTGGCCTCCCCCAGTATCCCACAATGCCTGCCATGACCGCTCTGCTCACTGTTTTGAACTCAGCTGCCTGCAGGCATGTGCCCCTCCCCCTTCAAAGCTCTGGGAAGTTCTGACAGCTGAGCATGCCTCCAGAATCCTCTCCCACTGCACTAGGAACACAGCCGCAGGTAGTCTGCTGCTGGGGGTGGGGTGGGGTGGAGGGGAGTAGAGGTGCGGTGCGGCAGGGAGGGAGGCTGATGGCTGCCCTCCATCTAGCTCTGCAGTCATGCACCCCTCCCTTTTCAAAGCTCTGGGGGAAGCAGAGCTGCTGAGGATATTGCTCCCAGCAGCTGGAGAATCACAGAACTATAGGCAGACAAGCAGGCAGGCAGGCAGAGTGGGCTGCTGCTGCGGGAAGGATGGGAGAAGAGACTGGCGAGCTGTGCAGAGCTGAGGGCTGATGTGTATGCGGGGGGTCCACACTCTCGGTTTCTGTCTCTTCCCCCTCCACCCCACTTCAGTTGAAAAGCAGCTGCAATCTACTAGGATGCCCTTGGAACAATGCAATTGAGAAACCTGCAATGTGATGCTGTACCTGCCCCATGAGGTGTTGCAAATCCTTCCCAAAGCACCTTGTGGCCAGTTGCATAGTGGGATAGCTACCACAGTGCACTGCTCTCTGTGTCAATGCAAGAGCAGTTAGTGTGGATGCACTCTGCTGACACAAGGAGCATAATGTGGACATGCAACAGCAGTTTAATTAAAATGCTTTAATTAAAGCAGCATAACTTTTGTCTACAAAACTCTGTAGTGAAGACGAGCCTGGACAACTCCGTCATGGGAAGCAGTGACTCTGAAAAATACTTGAGTGTAATTGTGAATAATCAGCTGAATACAAGCTTGCTGTGCAATGCTGTGGTTAAAAGGGCTAACATGATCATTGGGAATAGGAAATATTAAGTACAGTAAGGATGTTGTATTACCTCTGTATCTGGCACAGGTGTGACTGCTACTGGAATCCTGTATTCAGTTCTGGAATCAGGGAAGTCTCATGGCTTGTGTTACATAGGAGGTCAGGCTACACTATCACAGCGGTCCTTTCTAGCTTTAGAATCTATAAAGGGTATATGAAAGTAAAAATCCAAGGCACCCACTGGTTGCATAACTAGAACACACTGAAAACCTATTCTATCTATGACTTGGTATCTTACCTATCTGGAGTTCCAAAGGGCACCGGACATTGGTGCTGGGATCACGCAAGGAGTCCAATCCTTAACTTTATCCAGTCTGTTCCAAGAATATCAACAATAGGAAAGGGAGGGAAATTTAGGGGCCAGCCTCTCCAGATGTCCCTAGCACGAATGTCCAGAGTCATGTCAAAATCCAAATGGATCCCTGTCACACCATCCATGATGTACAGTCCTGGTGTATTTGACATGGAACCATGTTATGACTCTAGACCCTTGCCAGTTAGAATGGAATTAAACTTGTTTGAAATTTCTTGCAAGAGATCCAACTTTAATAACCACTAATCTCTTCTCAGCTGAATGTCACAGTTTGTTTACAGCCAGGGTTCCCATGAACAAAAGACAAACCAGCCGGAATCTCATCCTGTCTTATAAAATCAACTGAGTTGGAAACAGAAGTTGCCCGTATTCATCAAGTACCAAAACCTACTACCTTTCTTTCCTGAAGCTACTGTGTGCACCAAACATAATAAGTGACTGCCAATGAGAGAGAGCCCGATTCCTGAACTTACCATTTCCTGGATGCTGATACCAAGGCAAAAAATAAATCCATACATTTGGCTGATGAAAGGCTACTGTTGGTAACTAACAAGGTTTACTTTTTAGTATGTAAACTACTCTGAATATTGTAGTAATTAGAAAAAAAATTAAAGTAGCATGCACATTTGTGTTTTGAATTTGTAAGTGTATATTTGGCAGTTCTGGATTCAGGCTGATATGTATGTACACTTCAATCCTCACAAAGCAGAATTTAAAACAAAAATGAAGAAATTATTGAATAGTGTGTTTCACCTTGAATCATTTCATACTACAGGTTTCAGAGTAGCAGCCGTGTTAGTCTGTATTCGCAAAAAGAAAAGGAGTACGTGTGGCACCTTAGAGACTAACAAATTTATTTGAGCATAAGCTTTCGTGAGCTACAGCTCACTTCATCGGATGCTTTCAATGGAAAATACAGTGGGGAGATGTATATACATAGAGAACATGAAACAATGGGTGTTATCATATACACTGTAACCAGAGTGATCACTTAAGATGAGCTATTACCAGCAGGAGAGCGGAGGGGGATGACTTTTTGTAGTGATAATCAAGGTGGGCCATTTCCAGCAGTTGACAAGAAAGTCTGAGGAACAGTGGGGGGGGGGGAATAAACATGGGGAAATAGTGTGTATTTCCCCATGTTTATCTCTCCCCCTCCCGCCCCCCACTGTTCCTCAGAGGTTCTTGTCAACTGCTGGAAATGGCCCACCTTGATTATCACTACAAAAAGTCATTCCCTCCCCCTCACCCGCTCTCCTGCTGGTAATAGCTCATCTTAAGTGATCACTCTGGTTACAGTGTGTATGGTAACACCCATTGTTTCATGTTCTCTATGTATATAAATCTCCCCACTGTATTTTCCATTGAATGCATCCGATGAAGTGAGCTGTAGCTCATGAAAGCTTATGCTCAAATAAATTTGTTAGTCTCTAAGGTGCCTGCCACAAGTACTCCTTTTCATTTCATACTAGTCTTCCTTAATCTGTGCATCACTGTTTTTTTATCACTTTCCATATATTCCTTAAACTAAAAACCATTCTACAGTTGTTTACTTTCCAGCACTAGATATTCTTCCTCTGAATGCCTTTAAAGAAACAATTTTAAGAGTAGCTCAACTAGTCTAATATCCTCAACAACAACTGAGAATCAATTCAGAAATGTAATTCTACAGATTCACTTAGTTCCAGCGAAATATAAAGCCATACAATACAAGCCCACTTATACTTACTCTCCAACGCTGTAAGCAACACCCATTGTCAGGTCTACCAGCAAGTGAATCAGTTACTCTCAGTCACTGTCCAAAAGCATTAGAGCTACTCTGCCAAACAGCAGCGCAAGAAGTTCCCTTATGAAGTGCACCTTTTTCAGCTGAGACTTATTTAATGATTACATCTTCCCAGTTACGTGCTAGAGACAAGGACTGCTGTGATTTTGCAATAGAAAGAGGAGCCCTGGAGTCACCGATTAACTCAACTACATCATCAGGGATAATGGGGAGAGATATTTCTGGGACTTTCTCAAACTTGTAAGTCATGTATTGCACAAGAAGAATTCCAGTAGAAGAATTAAGACAGAAGACAACCTGGATACATGATTTGTTTACAAGTTTGCTACAGTTTTGTGGCACAGGAAGCAAATACTGGGTTCTGCACATATTTTTTTTTTAAAGTTGTAGTAAAAGCTATAAAAAACAGTTAAAACTAAGGAATGAAGTTTTTTTGTGTCTCCACTAGTGATGTTTCAAGTGGCTTACAGAAAACAATGAAAAACAGACTAATTCAGACAGATATACGATGGTATGAAACTGAATTTGAAAATCATTAAGTAACTTTTTTCATGCGACTTTAGCACTCATGAAACATGCCAGACTGAAAGACCTGTACTATGTATGCACATAGCAAGTACTACACAGGGAGGGGCAGTTTAAGTTCCCACTATCTCTCCACCACTGAAATGCAGTCACCTCTGGGGTTAATTACAGCAGTGGTTTAACAGCACACAACAACACTACGTGAAAGTTTAGGATGGAGTAAACTCATTGAAGTTGAAACTATGGGGGAAATTTAACTAGATAGAATGACAGGGAGCATGGATACTGATTTCTCCACATTCTGGCTACAATTTTAAGTCTTAATGAATAAAACAAAGACACTAAGATGTCACACAGGTTACTATGACTGGGTTGCATGGGGGAGAATTTGGTTTCACTTGTGGCAGGTTGAGAGGGTTTGTATGCGGCTATTAAGCCTATACAGTTTTTTTTTTAATACACATTTGGACAGAATAATTTCATGAGCACCTGTAGTTTTATAACTAAATAAAGCATTTTTTGGATCTATGGAAACAAACAAGAACAGCCCTACATGATCTGCCGTTCACAGCTTTCCCAAGGAATAACACAGCGAAAGGGACTGATTATGGACAGCAGTGAAACCGTCAAGGTTTTGAATAGCAGCTTTGAAAAGTCACCAGTCTTGTTGATTTCACTGTGAGGCTCTTTGACAAAGCTAAGAGCAGCAGCAGAGTACTGGAGTGGTCAGCCTGCAGACTCAGCAACAGCAGTTCACATTTAGAATGATTTCTTTGTTATCAAAAGGGCTAGAAAATTAGTTTTAAGAAAATAGCTTAAATTATACATGGCCACTTCACTCACCAGAAAAATTTTCTACTCCTCAGTGACAGGTAGGCAAGTTATTTTTCAAGCATGGCTAAGGTTAATATGTTTCAGATTTATCCTTGAACACAGAATAAGCAATCAGAGAAAGTGATTTAGCATTTTTTAATACAACATTAAATTAGATACACCATCTACAAAGCACTACTGGCCTTGCATTAAGCTACAGTATCATTCTAACTCTGAAGTGCTAACTCACATTTGAATCTAGAATTTTCTTAATCTACAGTTTTGTGACCTCACAGGAAGCAAGTACTGGGTTCTGCACATAGCCAGTGAATTAAAAGCTATCTTCAACTACAGCTCAAACCACTATAAATGTAACTACTACCAACATTCCAACCGGATTAACCTCTCTCTCTGAGTCAGCAAGTTCCATACCACTGCTCTGCTTAACTAACTCCTTTCTAAAATGCACCAGGGGATCAGACATAGCTAATTTTATCTTTGTTTTTTTGTATTCTGAAACTATTAGAAGATTAGGAAAATATGATTTTTAAAAACTGCCTATAGCTTAAAACCCCTGACCTATATTTGCAACAGTGGGATAATTCTCTCTCCTTAATTTTTGGATCATCAGTAGAACTAACTGAGCAGCTCTGAATATTATGTGAGTCCATTATAGCAATACAATTGCAGAATGCTGTGGGGCGGGGGAGAGGAAGAGAGTAGGAGGGTTGTATGTGGAAAGCGGCAGCAGCTGGAAAAAAGCTCTCTCAAAACATAAATCTGAAAAAGCCATACCATTACAAAGATCATTTAGCAATCTGAAATGAGACTTTAGGTAATTGACTGCATTAAAGCCTTATTTCAACAAGTCTGATGAGCAAATACAGCCAGTTATGCTCTTTTGTTCATCAGTGAAAGCTAGAGGTTACTGGTACAGTGAAATGCAGGTAAGCAGTTTTTGCAAACTGGTCCACATCTGCCAAAAAGGAGAAAAATCAAGAGATTGGTTTAACGGGTGATTTACTTTGAAAAATGGCCTTGTAGCTCATGAAAGCTTATGCTCAAATAAATGCGTTAGTCTCTAAGGTGTGACAAGTACTCCTTTTCTTTTTTGCAAATACAGATTAACATGGCTGCTACTCTGAAACCTTTAAAATAACTGGCATTGTGGGATTCTGCATTTATTGCTGCTCACTGACCTACCAGCAAACTAAGCTAACTTGCTGTGTAAGAAGATAATTTTGTGATGTGCCAACCCCACAAACTCAATCTGGGGAGTTTAAAAAAAAAAAAAGAAAATCAAACTGGCTTCCTTTTGGCTTGTATATCATTGCAGTTGTAAGAGGTCCTGCAAACCCAATTCTGCCCTAATTTATACCAAAGAAGCCTCATTGACTTCCATCCATACTCAGACACCTATGTAACTTGTAACTGTACAAATGGAATTGACAGGCAGAGTTTGAAATTGGAACTTAAAAAATTCTATGCGTAAGCCTGAATAGATCCAGCTCACATTCTCACATAATTGTGTTGGCTCCACGCTCCTAACAAAACTTAGGTACAATGGCACTGGCCACCTTCTAAAGCATTTGACAGACAATCAGTCTCCAAAAACAAACTGGGAACAGATGTGAGTAAAAAGATGCCATTTTTACATAACCACATTGAAATATAGACCTAAGTATTGTACTCTTGAGATCTGAAGGAAGCAATACCCTTTGATATGTCCACATCTGACAGAATTTCTCTGCAGCAGCCACATGTCTATCTTTACAAGCTACAAATTCCAGTGGAATAAATAATATTTTAACAGGCTAGAAATTCAAGTGAATCATGATGCTCTAATGAACTCTCTGGAACTTATTCTACGGATCTTAGAATAAGTTTAAGCAAGAAATTATTCAACTACTATACACAATATATCCTTCCAGCAGAATAAGTTGTTCTTTTCACAGTAGTCTCATTCAATTCAGAATACAAGGGACATAAAGGCTCATCAAAAAAGAAAATAAAAATGAATTCCTGCACGCAGGAATCCAACCCTCCTTTGTTGAAAATTATTTATTACAATTTATACTCTTCTAAACAACAGAAACAGAAACAACTGAACTTCCTTGACAGTCACTCCTTAATCCCCACCTCCCAAACACCTATCTGCTCACATGCTGCTAAGGAGTAGTATGCTTTCCTTTGTGCGTCCAATCCCTCTTCATCCCATACACTTCCCCTGCATCCTCAAGAACACCACACAGACTCTACTTCCTAGCATTCCTGCTGTATTTGGGCTCTTGTGCAAACTCTGGTGTGGGATAGAGGGTGTCAGGATTTGTCCCTAAAATTGTTGATATGGTTGATAATTAATGAAGAGACAAATGCGTTTTGTATCATGCACTGCAGCCTACCTTTCCCGAGGAACAGCAAACCAGTACTCCGGCTGCTTTCTCCTTTTACCATATTGCTGTGCCATGGTGGTGCTTTGAGTAACAAAGGACTTTCTCATGGGCTTGCCCACTTTGATACACAGGAACATTGGAGGGGTCTTGCTTTTCTCCTCTTTTGAAGGAAGCATATCTGAATCAGAGATAAAAGGAATCACAGGCTTCCAGTACAGTACTGGTAGCTTAGATATGGACACAAAGATCAATCTCCTTCTGGGAAGGAATATTCAACAGCACTGGGAAACTCAGTCACACTGAGTTTGCTACAGTCACCCTGGGAAGGCCCGAAGGCCACCTTTTCAGTAAGACAGATGCCGAAGAACTGTCAGTGGCATACAGACCTTTTCCAAAGGGGAGATTTAAATTCCCCTCCCCCTAGACACAATTTGTGACCTCTAGACTATGATTCTCCTCTGCCCTACTCTGTTATAAATCAAGGATCTCTCCACTGAAGTCAATGGAGTGTGCCACCCTGGTTTTAAGGGAGAATGAGGCCCGTAGACTTGCCAAAAAAAAAAAAAAAAAAAAAAAAACCAAAAAACTTCCTTCCCCCAAAAAAACAAAAATCAAACCTCACACATGCTATGTAAACTGGAGGTCAGTTTGGTTCCAACTGTTCAAGAGTTTTCAAGTTCAAGAGAATTCCATATTTTCCAACGTGCTCCTATATTTCATCAAGAGTCACATAATAGTAGAACAAACAGAATGGTCATGCAGCAAGACCGTGCTTATACTTCTGCTCAGCAGCACATCTTGGGTGGTCCAGTAGCACAAAAAGGACTAAAACAGCATGAACATGTGCACACACACACACACACACACACACACACACACACACTCTTTAGAGTCATTATGTTGCTGTGTACTACTACTCTGGATTTTTACACATTAGAAGTGTCAATGGAACTGCAGATCATGTCAATACATAGCAAAATAATAGTAATCTTTCAGCCACTATGTGTCACAATCAACTCTATAAATGGATGACATTTTATTGCACTTATCACTAAAATGTTACAAAAAATAGTTACTAAACATGGACAAAGCACACTAGCCATTTGTCAAACTCAGTAGCCCAAACAATTAGAAGGGATCCTTTTTCTCCTACATTACTTCTGGATTGAGAATTTATACGGTCAAATTATCGCCTGAAGATTTATATTGTAAAATACCAAACTACACTGAAAAGGAAATTAATAGGAAGATCATCCTAGTGAGCACTGAATTGATGCTGCCCAGCTCCCACAGTTAACAGAATAAGGACAGACAGAGACCTACCTTCAATTGGTACTTGAATTCTCTGTAACAGCCACAGTCTGATTTCCGAGTTATTGTCCAGCTGTGTTTCTTGACATACCTTGTCCAGAGATGGTACCAATGAAGATTTCACAGACTCTTTAAGATCCTTTTCCTCCACTGCAGGCAAGTTGACTTCCAGCAAAGGCTCTTTCCTTTCAATGCAGCTTGAATCAGTCTCCCCACTTTTAACTGGAAGAAGTTTGTTATCTTGGGACTCTGAACAGCTAAGTGTGAGGTCTACGCCTGTTACTTTATTGTTTTCACCTTCACCGATTCCAGCCTTACGTAGGTTTTCAGAAGACTGTGACCCATCTTTATCTTTACTGAGGTAAAACTCAATGAGTTTGTTTTTATCTAGCTCCTTTTGAGTGTCCAGTGTAGTCTCCACCTTACCTGTCGGGGAACTGGCACACTTGTTTACTTCTGGCATGACATCCTGCTTCTCACATGATTCTAAGTCTATATCAGCTTTAGGTTCAACATCATTCTTTGTGCCCAAGGAATCAAATACCAGTAGGTCCTGGACTTCTGAAAGAGATTTGGTTACTTGCGACCTGGCTTTCCCCAACTCCTTGGGGTCAAAAGAAAAACCTTCTGTTACTGCATCTTTTCTGTCTAATCTGGTATTTGTAGGAGATGCAGTCTCTTGCAGATCAATGAAGTCATCATCTCCTCCTCCGATAAGGGAATTTTCTTTGGTTTTGGAATCTGAAGCAGCTTTTTCCCCAGAAGGTTCCTTGGTATGTCCCCCTACAGCAGACCTTTCAGATGGTTCAGCGGAGGCCATGTCATTGGGAGGTTCCAATGACTTAGATTCCATTGAAACAGTACTGTCAGAAGGCTTAAGTAGTTCAAAATCTGCAGACTTCTCCTTGTCCAAAGACTTTATTGATTTGGAATCATCCCCATTTTGCTGCCTCTTCTCCTTGCTCAGGGACTTGAATTTGCTGAAAGGGTTGATATCTTTCTCAGAGGAAAGGTCTTCCCACTCTCCTGGCCTGTACAAAGGACAAAGATCCTTTGGAATGTCACTGTCAGGAGAAATGGTGGATGTATGTGGGATGTTAAAACAAAATGGAAACAAAACAAAATGGCAAAGAAAACAACTTAAAATATGTCAAAATGATTTTAAACAAAACCAAACCAAAAAATGGCTTCCTTGAAAATAAAATGTAAGCCAACTGAAATACATGGTATCAAAATGAAGAAACTGTGGGAAGTATAACTTTAAAAAGATGAGTAATTCTGCCAAGTATAATCTCATGGGGGAAGATATGGTACACATGTAACCAACATGGTATGCATCATTGGGTACTCAATAATACAAAAATAAGGCCAGCTGGTGTAAAATGGCATTGCTTTACTGAAGTCAAAGGACCTGCACTGATTTGCACCACCTAAGGATCTAGCCCTGTGTATTCTGTTACTTCTCATCTTTTATAAAAGAAGAGTGGTATGTCTCGGACAATACTCTGGGCTCTTGCAGCATTCCTGCTTCTTTAACTGGTAGAAGTTAATTATTGAAAGTATAGAAAACCACATAGAGAACCTCTACATTTTTAAAGCACTTACACAACTTTAGAGCAACAATGCCCTACAAAGCATAAGTCACTATTACTTGTTATTCCCGCAATACTAAAATTGATAATTTGACTGCAGGATTTCCCCAAAAACTTTAGGGATCAAGAGGCAAGCCATCAAAGAGCCTGAAAGTAGGAAAATCTTGGAAATATAAGGACATACAGCTCAAGATCTTTATTTTCTTTGTTATTCACACAGGTCAAGATTAAAGAGCCTGAGAACAGATAATGTAAGCTTATATATTTTCCCACCAAGATACTGGAATGGCAAGTATGGTATAGAGGGCTACACAGATAAGCCAGGAAACCCTATGACTAACCATCAGATTATGTCACAGAGGTCACAGATTCTGTGACTTTCAGAGACCTCTGTGATACTTTCCACCTCAGCCTTAGGGCCAAAGCCCCAAGCTGCCGTGGGAGGCCCCGGAGCCCCAAGCATGCCCGGAGCCCCAAGCCGCCCCATTATTTTTAGTAAAAGTCACAGACAGGTCAACGGCTTCTGTGAATTTTTGTTTATTGCCCGAGACCAGTCAGTGATTTTTAGTAAAAATCAGTGACAAAATCTTAGCCTTATCTATGACTATACCCCCACTATACATCTCTCCAGGGCTAGCAGCCTTTGTTTTGCATGGCTGAGATGCTATGACTAATTGTTTTTTGTTGGGTAGGGGAGAAGAGGGAAGATGACGCATTTATTTAAAACAGTGAAACCCTGTTAGCTACATTGAGAAGACAAGTTGTTTTGTGACCTGTGGACAGTGGACAGTGTTTATCATCAAGATACAATTGACGAAATGTAAGTGAAAATACCAGCTAAGAAAACACTGCTGGGTATTAGAAGAAATTAAATGGGTTATGATCTCTGATTCCAACATAAGAGGACTGATATTTTGGAGGTTTGTGGGAGGTAGGAATTTTTCTGCTGCTGTGACCAGAAGTGTTTAAAAATACCTGTTCCATTAACCAATATAGTCACAACAGCAACAGCAAGCAATTTGAACTAAAGCTGATCAGTTAACATTCTGTAGTCCCCTCCCTTCCATTAAAATTGTGGAACACTTTCTGTGGGGCCTCAATCAGTTGCAGAAACCAACCTGCAGGAATAAATATCACGAACATGGAGTGCCATCTTTCTATCTGCCTTTGGACGTTTTCACTGTCCTCTGTCTCTTAGGTTTTGATACCTACAACGTGTCTCCTTTTCTGCTGTTGAAAAGTTTATTTTCCTTCATCTTTTATAGCAGTGGCTCTCAACCTTTTCAGACTACTGTACCCCTTTCAGGAGTCTGATTTGTCTTGTGTACCCCCAAGTTTCACTTCACTAGAAGAGTACTTGCTTACAAAATCAGACATAAAAATACAAACATGTCACAGCACATTATTACTGAAAAATTGCTTACTTTCTCATTTTTACCATGGAATATAAATACTGTACTTACATTTCAGTGTATAGTATACAGAGCAGTACTAACAAGTAATTGTCTGTATGAAATTTTAGTTTGTACTGACTTCACTAGTGCGTTTTACGTAGCCTGTTGTAAAAGTAGGCAAATATCTAGATGAGCTGATGTAACCCCTGAAAGACATTTGCATACTCCCAGGAGTATACCTACACCAGGTTGAGAACCACTGTTTTATAGGACATCACACCTTTCTGCCTCTCTTTCTTTTAAGGCACTGTTAACTGTCTCTTCTCATGAACTTTATTACCACTCCCACCAAACCTCTCTTTTCTTGTTCTGTTTTCCCCACCCCAACTGATAAAGATGTAAAACACAATTAGCAAAGAACACTCCTTACGATGGCAGGGCATCTTTAATCTTCATGTGAGAAATATCATTGTAGAGGGCTATCGAGACAACCTCCTCCATAGGGCAGATGAGCCCATACTCTTCACAGCCATTCTCAATTACCAGAGGATCCGACTTATGTGGGTCAAACATGATGTTGTTTGGAGTCACTATCATGACACCCCCAACTACACCCTAATAATAAAAACAAAGAGAGTTAGCATATCAAATCTAATCACTGACCAGAGGTCACTTCAATGAATAGCTCGATGTCAACCTTTAAGTTATTTGCCTAGTATAATACTCTCTCTCTCGTGTCTCTTTATACCCATGTGGGGCAATATTTTCAAACAGAACGCTCCGACTCCCAGCTGCACTGGGCCAGGTATTACAAAGAAGGATAAATAAAAAGAGAACTCTTTGGAACACTCAAAATGCTTAGCTGACAAGAACAGTGTTATAAAGAAGATTCAAGGTACTTAACTTTCATCCCTGGCTGCTATAAACTAGAGCTGCAGTTTGTTAATTAACCAGAGGCAAGAAAAAAAGAGGATTTTTTTTTTAAACCCACCAACAACTTTTTATTTTGGCTACACCTGCATGGTAAATCTGTGCTAGCAGACCTACCTCAACCTGCTGGTATCGATTTCTGCACACATGCAGGGCTTCCCAGTAATAGGAACATGGAGAGGTTGCTGTACTGACAGCAGATGAAGCTAGGGTTCCACGTCCCTTTCCTTGAGAGCGCCATCTGGTACATAAAAATCTTTTCTTGACCTATTTTACAGGGACCCAACACGGTGATTCCTGTCTCCACCCTCCAATGTCACCACTGGCCAAGCTGGCAATTTAGACTGCTGCGGAAAAGATTTTTAACTCTTGGAAATGACTAGCCCTGGGTTGGACGAATGACCGTCTCTCACAACCAGATATGGGGCTCATGAATGTGGCCTTTTAGTAGCCTACAATCATAACCAAATTTTCAGCTAATGCTGCATTTGATCTTAAGTCATTTGACAGACAGTTGTCACAGGGCCCAAATGACAACAAGATTAGCCTGCATAACACTGCAAGCATCACTAAGGAAAAGGCTAGTCAACCAGCAAGTCATGCCAGTGGAGGCTAGGAAGCCAGAGGAAGAGATACAAAACAAACAGATCGATACTAGGGAGCACGTGTTACCTTTATGGAGTTTGTGGAGCAAAGGCAAGATATACTTTGCACATGCTTCTTCTGTGAGATGTTTGTGTATGGCGGGAGGTTCTGCCATTTAGACTCACAGGTATCAAAGTCACTGTTCTCAATACAGACAGCAGAATTCTACATATATAGGCCAAGTTTTGTATTTAGGCCAAAGGGGAAACAGGACTACATCAGTCTCTGCTTGAAGATATGTTGCCAAGAACAAAGTCCACACTGGACTGCTAAGGTGTGAAGCTGTTTTTGGCTCCTAAAGCATACGTAGGCTTCAAAGAAAGTGACCAGTTATATATTTTGTGAAATGGAACCCAATATCAAAAAAGCTTCATATAAGAAAGCACTGTGTTGTACAAATTTCTGCACAATACACACTGTAGTATTCTGTTACTTTCTACAAAAACTCCAAGTTGGTTAAATGGACATTCCACATCTATTCAGAACCAGAAAAAGCAAATACAAAACAATAGGACAAAAGAAAAATAAAACTAAGTTGAAACAATTAGTATCTCAGGTGTTTCCTGTTGGCTCCAAAGAATGAGAAAACTCAAGTGTGTAAACATCTTTTTAGAAGACTTAAATGAAAAACAACAAGAGAAGATAAGAAAAATAAATAAGCGTAGGGAAACAGAGTTTTCAAACTTCAGGAGTGAGAGAACTAAGATCTGCCCTGATCTTGTGCATTTACCTCTAAAGAGAGTTCAAAGCCAACTCAGGTCACACACATACTACAACGAAAAGGGACATTTGTCCATTTTATAAAGTGATCCTGTAATTTGATGGAACTTGGCAGTCTCTGCTCAGACGTTTTGTATATCATGATTAGTGGAACTATGAAGAGCAATCCTCTCTGTACAGGTGTCTTCCTAGCAGATGGGTGGGCCCCCCCAACAGTTCTTGGAAGGAGACCTTTCTAATAAAAGGCTATAAAAGGAGAAAGCGATGGGTGGAAAGGAAGAGCTAGTCTTCTATCAAGCAGTCACTGTAATAAGTAAATGGATGTAAAGAAAAAACATGTCAGTATAGTGCGAAGTAACAAATAGAATGTCCAGAGCACTCGCTTACGTTATGCCTGGCTCCCAACCCTGCTGTTAGCCTCTGACTTACACTAACAACAAAGTTCACTCTCTAAAAGGATCTCGAATGAGACACTAGGCCCAAGCTCCACTTACCTTACCATCTGTGAAGTAACGGCAGTTCATTTTTAAAAATTTGACAACTATTGGTTCATCTTCCTCCGAGGTAGATGACAGAACTCTCTCAATTGGTTTGAAGGCCTTTCTTGCCAAGTCAGCATCCTTTAAAAAGCAAAAGCCTCAGTGAGAAACAACAGGACCAGTTTCACAGACATGTTCTTTCTTAGTTTTTGAAAAATTAAAGACCAAGGTCCATTAACAATTTTCCTTTTGGTTTAAAGGAAAAACACGGCCAGATTTATATTTCATACTTCCCCCAGCATGTGACCACGTTTTGTTTATAACATTATTAAAAAAAAATCTCCAAGTAAATGACAGACAGGAAATTAAGAAAAAATAAAACCACCCACTACAACAGTTTTCAGTTAGACACCTAAATTAACCACACTTAGGCCTAAGTTCCCTATAAGCTGCGCAGTAGCCTATTTAGTGCCACGCAGGCAGTTAGGGAACTCACCCTGCGGCCCAGACCTGTCGCGGCCAGATCGGGCCCAGGTGCAGCCCGACCCTGGAGCAGCCTGGTGGTCCCAGCTGCGGCACAGCCAGCCTGCCAGCCTTGCTGGGGCCGGGGCGCCTATCCTGCAGCCCCAGCCCCAGAACTCCCATGGCGGGGACAAGCACCTCTCTGCCCCAGCCCAGGTGCTGCTGCGGGAAGAGTGTGTGTGTGTGTGGGGGGGTGTCCTCTCTCTGCGCAGTAGCCCCAGAGCACCCTCCTGCATCCCAAACCTATCATCCCCAGTCCCACCCCAGAGCCCACACCCCCAGCCGCAGCCCTCAAACCCCTGCACCCAACCCTCATCCCCAGCCCAATCCCAGAGCCCACACCCCTAGCTGGATCCCTCACACCTATGCACCCCAACTCTCTACCCCACCCTGAGCCCCTCATCCCCAGCCCCACCCCAGAGCCCATACCCCCAGCCAGAACCTTCACATCGCTGCACCCCAACCCTCTGCCTCAATTGAGCCCCTCGGCCCCACCCCCACCACATGAATGTTGTTATGTGCACCAATATGAATGTGATGTGTCACAAATCACCTCCATACTGGTGCATGTTATAAAATTCATTCCGCACATGGGTGGGAAAAATTAGAGGGAACACTGGCTAAAGCCCATTTCTTCAATTTGATTGGCATGGAAATACCAATGCACACAGCCCCACTGGCTTTAATGGGACTCCATTTTCATGGATCAGATCGAAGCCTGAGGTCTAACACTCTCAGCAGTTTACTGCATTCTAGTCTCAAATCTCTCTTAAATAGCCATAGATTTGGGGCTGGGGATTGGTGTAACAGTGTAAACAGCAGCACAGAAACATCTAAACTCCCAGGAACAACTGGTTCAAACCCATCAGCTGGTTTTAATGCCATTTTCTACAATGCATCAATTGCAACCTCATCAAAAATAACTATTTAATAGGATATAACCTGAGCTTCAAAGAGACGGTGTTCTATAAACACAAGATTTACTTACAGGAAGTTTATCATATTCAGCATCTGATGATGAAGGAGAAACAGGAGCACCAGCACTGGAAGACGCTAACCTAGCAGCACTGGAATAGTGGTCAGTATCTGGGACATAGAGAACCTACATAAAGATTACATTAAATACAAATAACTTATTTTAAAATAATTATATATAGAAGAAAAAAAGACAGACATATGTAATATAAACACTATGGCCCTGATTCTGCAATGAGATCTATGCAGGAGTCCCAGTAAAGATAATCTGGTATTGACAACACATCTCACTGCAAAACGCATTCTGGAATAACTCCTATCTCTAAAATCCATATTTGTCAGGCAGTGGGGTTCCATGAATCTCACTGACGGATCAAGGTCTGTATTTTGTTTTTTTGAGAAAAGCAGCAGCATACACCAGTTTTGAAAGAATGACAACCTCCCTTACCTGTGTAAACTACAACCTAATTACAAGATTAACTAATACAGAAATTAACACAGAATAGTATATATAAGTTAGTGCAGCAGATGCCTGTTATAAAGGCAAAAATTGGACCAAAAAAAAAAAAAAGCCACTGGAGGAAGCAACAAATGTAAATTTTTGGGCTAGAAGTTACAGGAAATTATGTTTTGCAATAAGATATCTCTTTTCCAAACCATATTTATGTCAGAGGGAAAAACTCTTCTTAATTCAAGAGAAAATATGTAATGGAACACTGTCAGGTACCTTGGAAACTTTTTATTTAAAAAAATAAATCTAAATGTCAACAAATGTTTTTATTAAAAAATATTAAGCCATGTTTTGTTTGGATTTTTACTCTTTCAGACTTTCAAGCTTTTAGTAGCATAAGACCTTAAAAATAAAACTGCACAGTCATTTGTCAATGTCCAAGCCCAAAGAAGTGTAGAAAGAAATACACTTCAATGGTCAAAAAGAAAAGTTAAAACCACAGAACTTTTTAAACCCACAATATTATTTACGAGTACAGACATTTAAAAAATTACTTTTTTTTTTTAAATAAAAACTGAAGGCGTCCCTGTACATGAATTCACTCTGCTGCTGAGTGATCTTAGGCAAAATCACTTCACCTCTGTGCCTTGGTTTCCCCATCAGCGAAATTGAGACAATGATACTTGCTTACTTTATAAGTTGCTTTGAGATCTACTAATGAAATGTACTTTATAAGAGCTAGATATCATCACTAGAGCTGGACAAAACTCAGGATTTCTGGTTAGAGAGAAATTTCAGAATTTTGGGAATAGGTTTTGTTCTGACTCAGAATGAAATCAAATTTTTAAGATTTCTTGCAAATCAGAAATTCTGGAAAAATCTGTTTATGAAATGCCAATATATGGTGTTTCCAAATCTATGTTCCCAGGACAGCAGCTACTCACTGACTATTAGCAGTGGTGAAGCTGACAAGGATGTCAATTTCACTCAGCAGCTGCTGGGGGCTCCCAGAATCTAGGGTTCTTGGGCAGACCTGCCATGCAGATTGTCTCTGGGTCAGGGAGCCCAGGTTTCTTATTCCTGGGCCAGCTGACTTCCTGATTCCCAAGTGGGCCTAGACCAATTCTTGCAACCATCTGAGCTAGACTCCGTTTTGAGGTTTTATACTACTGCCCATCACCATCATATACATATGCCTAATAGACTCATTAAGTTGGGGGGGCGGGGCGCTTTAAATACATAGCAAAGAATCAGAATTGTTCAGTATTTAAAACTTTAAAAATTACCTGCCCTGGAACAATTGTGTGTGTGAACAGCCTATTGAGCTCCACAAGTCTGTTTGGAGTGATGTTAAATTTCAATGCTATGCTGTTTAGGGTGTCCTGACTTCCAGCCTGAAGAAAGGAAACTTGACGTTTAAGATACAGCAATAATCAAGTACAGGATCAATATAACAGTTTAAATAAACTTTGTTGGGAAGACCAGTTGCAGGGTATGGACTCAGTGATCTAACGTACTTTCTTTCAATCTAATTTTTGCGAGATGACACAGTTAATTATAAGACAACAGCTACTCCGTTAACAGAACTTTTTCCACTCTATAAAACAGAGAAAAGAGAACAGTTAAGATCCCTCTCTCACTGCTTCATCAACCCTAGTTAAACAATGTATCATTTTAACTTAGCTCCTTCCAGTTAGAACTGGTTAGGAGAGAGGAGGAGGAGGGCACACTGTACACACATTATATATATTTGATGTTTGTTACTCTTTCACCCATTCTAGCAGTTAAGATTCAAGCCTGTTCTCAGCAGGCCTGGTGGTGCACATGAGAGAGTCAGGTTAAGAGTTCCTTCCCTTCCTGAATCTGTAGGGAATGGAGACATCACAATGTCTCCCTGGCACCTTTCAGTAAGCTTTCTCCCAGTACACAACTAATCACTTCTGGTACAGAAGCAGTATATATCATTGGCATTCCAAAAAGAAAACGCTGGCATCTCATGACCAGGGTACAAACATATTCCTGCTAGAGGGCCTAGCTAACATTTAATGGGACAGAAATATTTCTCGGAGGAAGAGGAGAGGTATTACATGGCTCCACTATGGAACTGGAAATACAGAAGGCAGGCAGCTGGGAGAGGGTGGGTGATGCCTAAGTTGGAGGATGGTTGTGGAGTTGAGACTAATTTCCCTTCCTACACACAGGATATTTGGAGGAATTTTTAAAAAGAATTAAAGGGTGTCTATATTAGTTTGGTTTCTTTAGAGTCTCGTTAACCTTGACAACCTCATTTTAAACAACATTAATAAATGACCTAATTGTGCATCCAGTACTTACAGTATATTCTGTAGTTCCAAGGGGTTTCTGAGTAACCATTTTCTTCTCTTTCTTTTCACTGGTTTTGTTTTGATTGTCATCTGAGGAACAAACAAACAAAGTCTCAAACCATTTACCTGTCAACATTTTTCAAGTTATATCCCACATTTACAGTACATGTGGGGTATAACTGTGGTTTGAGCACATACAACAGTGACACCGCAAAAAAAAAAAAAAAAAAAAAAAAAGTTGTCAAGCCCTGAAATTTTATCATATGGCCACCAAGACTAAATCAATACTAGGTTCTGATTACATTTTAAAGCCTTTTAAGGTCAACTTATACTGTACTGCATCCCTGTAAAAAGTCTTTGTGGATTCTTCCCTTAGTTAATGAAGAATAATTTACTTCTGGGGCAAAGCACATTTTTGTACTACATGACTGGGGTGATGTCCAGATAGAAAGAGTTAGCACATGGTCGTATTCAATAATTCTGCATCAATAGGTTTATGAAAAATCAGATTAAAATTGAGACCCAATCAATAATACTTAATATTTTAAATACTATTTGCATCCTCAAAATATTTTACAAACTAAGGCCCTTGTAGACACTTACGCACCTAAACAGTTCCGTTAACTCGTGTGTAAAATTAATCCCATGTGTGTAAAACTTTGCAGGATAAGAGCTTAATTCATTAGAATTCTCAACTTCAGTGTTCGGTAGGTATTAATATCCTTATTTTTTGCAGAGAGTTTAAGTATCATACCCAAAATATGAGAGAGGCACCAGGTTTCTGTCAGTCAGATGCATGCCCACAGCTCTCACTGACTTCAACGATTACTGACTAAAGGTGAAAAGAAAAGGAGTACTTGTGGCACCTTAGAGACTAACAAATTTATTAGAGCATAAGCTGAAGTGAGCTGTAGCTCACTTCAGCTTATGCTCTAATAAATTTGTTAGTCTCTAAGGTGCCACAAGTACTCCTTTTCTTTTTACTACAAAATAGTCTCTGTACGTCCTTAATGGAAACAAAAACAAACATTTTTAGGGGCAAAGGTACAATTATTTGCTATTAGAGAACAACTTCTAAACTACACCCATTCAGGTAAGATTTCAAATTGATTCAGCTCCTTCACCTCCTCCCGCATACTCTAACAAGTAAAGTGACCAGCAGAAGGAAACAGGAATCAAAGGCTGCATACCTAGCAAAAGGTAAGGCTGTCTGTAGTCAACACACCAGGAGAAATGCTTGTGAACAGAAAAACTGTGCATAACCTCTAGCAGGTTGTTCTGGGGTATCAAACTGCTAGGATCACAGGCCACAACTTCAGGTAAGGACTCGCAGCTGTCTCCATTTGCCGAATTGTACCCAGAAGACAACGTCTCATCGCTTTCAACACGGCTGCATTCTTGGGGGAATTTGCACGCAGCTCTTTTGCCTGTGGCAGCCGCCGCCCCAGCGGGAGAAGGGCAGATGTTGCAACGTTCACCTGGATCGTGGACACAACAACACTCTACTGCAAACATCTCCGGGCGGGGAGCGAGGGCAGATTACCTAATCACACGCAATGTGTCTGATAAGGAACGTGGTGCTTCATACCCTGCAAAGGAACGGTGACTTCTGAAAAGCACAGGGATCCTGCTGTTCTGTTGCTTGTCCTGCAATCCTTCCAGAAAGGACACGTCTCTCCCCTTTCCCCGCCGCCGCCGCCTCCTCCTCCCGGCGGAACAGGCAGATCTAACAGAGCCTCTTGCTGCTCTGAGCTGTAGGGGCCTCTCCCCTGCAGACTGAGGCCCCTTTTCAACAACCGTACGTGCTTGCTACTCGCTGAACTAATGCAATGGGAAGAAGCTGCTGCCCACCCCTCGGGTCTTCTCCGATCAGCTAGTGAAACGCTGGCAGAGAGCAGGGCAGCTGAGCTCTCCCAGTGCTCTCTGGGGACGGGGCTTGCTCCGCGCAGTCCAGTTCCAACCAGACTAGAGCAGGAGCAGAGCGAGTGCTGCCCTGCACGCAGCGCCCCCAGCCCCAGGATGGCAGGCTCTGTCTGGAACAAAAGTATAAGGGCCCTCCCTGGTCCTGCGCATGCAGCACGTACAACCCCAAGCCCTGCAATAAAGCACAGGAAGGAGCAGGGTCAGTAGAGGGACAAGGAGTACTTAGACTACCTGCACAGGTGACTCCTGAGCGGGGTGGGAGGAAGACAGACACGATTCTCCACAAATCAGTTTTAACAACACTAGCAGCTGTTTTTACTAACTCATTAATATAGATTCCAGTCCCTGCTTTGTGATCTAACCCCACAAAGCCCTGAAATTTAAAGTTTAGGTCTGTTTAACAATATCTTTTTCTTTAAGGTAACCACTGGCTGATTTACTTGTTCCATCCTGCTTTGTGATTTGGAGAACAGGTAACCAAAAACTGCAAAACAGGGCTTCTGGTACTTTATATTTCTCTTTTAGGGAGACTCTGAAATTTAACATCCTTGTAGGGGGGGAAGACCAAAGAAACCTAGCACAATAGCATTTAACTTCAAAAAGGGAAACTATACAAAAATGAGCAGGCTACTTAAACTAAAAGGAACAGTCATAAGAGTTAAATGCCTGCAAGCTGCATGGAAACTTGAGCTGTACCTCACGAAAGCTTATGCTCAAATAAATTTGTAAGTCTCTAAGGTACCACAAGTACTCCTTTTCTTTTTGCAAATACAGACTAACACGGCCGCTACTCTGAAACCTTTAAAAACACCATAATAGAGGCTCCAACTAAATGTATCCTCCTCCCCTCCAAGTACCAAAAATGCATGGTAGTTTTTGGCTTGTGTAACTGTTAATGTATTTACTTAGTAGGGTTCCAAACAGCTGTATAATGGAATACAGAAAAGTGAGAGGATTCTTGTTTTTAATTAAAAAAGCCTAAATAATGCAAACAGTAAGGAAGCTTTGCAAAAAGTTCACAAAATCAGTTTAGGCTAAATATAAATTCTAACTGAGGCAAAAGAGACACTGTCAAAATTAATTATACCCAATTTTCACCAATAACTATTTTTCTTGCATCTAGCACCTTTGCCAACACATATGTTGTTCTTTCCAAGCGCAAGAGAAATAGCATACATGAGAATACAGACCTTGTATAAAATTTTTTTAAATAGGTTTTTAATTTGATCACTTTTATAGTCACCTTTCTTCTATAAGACTGAAATTTCCAAAGAGATAAGTTGCATGACTTATGCTCCAGTACTTAAAATATAAAAGATTGCCAAATAGCCTTGTTTGCAAGAAATGATGGGATGTATGTTTATAAACTGTCTGAGTTTCTTCTTAATGTTGCTGGTAAATTCACATTGAGTGGCTGGTATATTTTTGTTAGGGTTTTTGTAATCAGATATTTTTGCAGAATTTGAGGATACTCTCCGTAAGGTGATCATAGCATTGTAGTCCTGGAAGGGACTTGGAGAGGTCATCTAGTCCAGTCCCCTACACTCATGGCAGGACTAAATATTATGGCAGATACCTGTTGACTCATATATTTTGGGCATGTTACTTAAACTCTCTGCGCAAAAAAAATAAGGAGAACAACACTAGCCTACCTACCTAACACTGAAGTTCAAGGTCTTTGTTACCCAGGTAATGCCATGTTAACTTCCTGAAAAGTGGCTGTTTGTCTTTTTTCATTTTGCTATTTTCAGGACATGTAGCATACAACACTGAATATTTTTTAAAAAGCTGCTGGTTTCAGCAGGACTTTTCCAGAAAATAACATGAGCCCAGGATGACATAAAACAAATCTTATTGGGCCGTGTTATCAGAATTGAAGGTAGTTTTCATAACTGATGTGCCTGAAGACCCTCAGGGGATGGTGCTGCAAGGTAGAGTAAGCTATAGTCAACACCCATCAAAACCAAGGAGAAAGCTGAGACCATCACTTTTTTGAGACAAAAGACAAATGATGTTTCAGAACCCCAGGACTAATTACTTCCAGGGAAGGAAGTCATGACATCAATAAATGGGCTACACCAGCTTTGACCAGTCTCCCAGTACCTGAAAAGCCCTCTACTGTGAAGTACTGTGCCAGCTATATCATCATCTACTTCCTTGACTGCAGCTATAGCTCCTGACCCATGAAAGTCCAGAAGACTACAAGCACAGAAGAGTTTGCAAATTCCCTGTTATCTTCTTTTTCCCTTTTTTCTACTTTTCCCCTTTGTTTTCATTATCTGGGAGACATCCCAACCTTTTTTGTTAGTTTCGGATGTGAAGGTATGGTGATGTGTGTCTGAGTGCCTGTAAAGCCCTCACAGGGAAGGCATCAGAAAGAAAGATTCCCTCTGTGAGGGGTTAATCACAGAAACCCCTTGAGAGCTGCCACCTGATTTGCCAAGACTACTTCTGCTCCTCTTTTCCTGCCTTGTCAGCTTAGGACTCCAGCATCCTAACTAGTTTGAGACAGACCGGCTAGCCTGCTGCAAACCCAGCTAGCCTGCTGAAACCCCCTCCTCTCTCCTATGCAGAAGTTCAGCTCCAAGATGGAGTTCTGGAGTCACCTGGGCAAGTCACATGTCCATGCATGACTCTCAGCTTTTACAGGCAGAAGCCATTGCCCACATAATTTCTGGAATGTCTCCAGGAAGACTTCTTATGTGGATTGGAGCATTGTTCCTTAAGTGCTTCTTGAGCGGGCATTTAACTTTGCAAATTCCTTTCTTCAGGAACTGACCAAATGCTCTACTAAGATTATTTAGAAATCAAGCCAGTACACGGCCAATATTCATAACTTCAAATACAAAAATGATACATGCATATAAATAGGATTAATAGATTCAGTAGATCGTAACCTTTACATAGATATGTTACACGGCATATGTAGCATAGAACATACTCCAGTTATGTCATATATATTCATAAGCATATTTCCGTAAAGCCTTATGGGGGGCACCATCACACCCTCCTCCCCCTGTTCAAAACAACACTAAATGCTATCTCTTAAAAGATATTTAGTAATGTATATTCCATGTAAGCATCCAGGAAACTTAAGACTGTCAGCTGAAAATTGTTAAGTAAGACTTGTCAAACTTCTGCTTATCAGAGTGGTCTGCTAAAAGTCTGTAATCCTGGCTGGGCGATTGGAGGCAGGAGAGAAAGGGTTAACCACCAGATAAAAGTTTGGAAATCAGCTTAGACATTGAACAATAGTTTGGTTTGGATATTAAAATATCCAACCCACTCCAAGCTCTGATTTGAGTTAACAGCCACCTCCTTAGATTGCCTGTAAGGACTGATTGTCTGTGAGCCCCAGGCACTGTTAACTTTTCTTGGGCCATTTTGTGGAATCGAAAAGGTGCACTGACAATGTTACATTCCTACATGTACAGCAATCGCCACACAATTCCTACCAGGCTACAAAAGTGCAAGGCCAAGTAGAGCACACTACAACACACACTACTCTGCCTTGCTGTTAAAATGGTCTTTCAAAGACTTCCTGAGCCTTTGAGTTCTTCTAATAACCCTTGTTCAAATTCAGCAGACCTCTGCTCCACCTCTGCACTCCACCCTGGTGGAAACATTACCCCCTTTGCTTTACATACATTATGCCAGACACAGCAGGCAGAGATAACCATTGGGATATTTTTCCCACCGAGTTCCAATATTGTGAGTAAACAACTCCAGCAACCCTTCAAACAATCAAAAGCACATTCAACGGTCATTCTGCACCTGCTGAGACAATAGCTGAATTGTTCTTTGGTGCTGTCAAGGTGGCTGGTATATGGCATCATGAGCAAATGGTAGATTTGGTCCCCCAGGATCACTATTGGCATTTCAACATTCCCAATGGTAATCTGCCAATTGGGAAAGAGTCTCTGCTAGCAGTATTCTGAACAGTCCTGTGTTCTTAAAGATGCTAGTGTCATGCACCTTTCCTGAGCAGCCCACATGCATCTTTCCCCAGTGATCCACCAATGATTGCATAACCACAGAAAAGTAACCCTTTCTGTTGATGTACTCTGTGGCAAGGTGGTCTAGTGCTAGAACAGGTATCTATTGCTCCACCACAGTTTAGGAGCCCCATTGCTGCAAATCCATCCACTGCTTCCTGCACGTTGCTCAAATCACGTCCAGCAGGATGTGATTAATGGCCCTGCACACTTGCATCATAACATCCCCCACGGTGGATTTCCTGACTCCAAATTGATTTTTGACTAACCAGTAGCGATCTGGCGCTGCAAGTGTCTACAGTGTGATAGCCATTCACTTCTCCACTGTCAGAGCAGCTCTCATTTTGGTGTTCCTGCACTGGAGGCCTGGGGCAAGCTCAGCATACAGATCTAGGAATGTGGCCTTGTGCATCTGAAAGTTCTGCAGCCACTGCTAGTCATCCCAAACCTGCATTACAGTGAGATCCCACCAGTCAGTGCTTGTTTCTCACCGAGGAGTGGTGCTCCACCACCTGCAGCTGCTCTGTGAACACCACCAACAGCCCTGAATTGGTTCTCGCTATGTCCAACAGCAGTCTGTCCTCCAAGAATTGTCATGTTCCCCACTCATTCGGTTCTTGCAGCTCTTCAAATATTCCAGGATTATGCGCCCTGTGCTTGCAACCCTGATAACAATAGTGCAGACCTGTGCAGGCTCCATGCTTCTGTCAGAGATGGTGGACAGTGAGGAGGGCAGTGTAGGTTTGTAGGATTTTGAAAAAAAAAAGTGTGAAAATTATGGGATACAGGTACCCTTATGGGATGGAGGCAGTTGCAAACAGGGAAGTTGACCCCGGGCTCCCAGTCACCCCTGCATATCTTGTTTTGGCCCCATTATGTAAAAGACAGTGCGCTGGATGGTGATGAATTGCACATGGGATTCCCAGAGTGTACCGCATTCTGCATTGATACAGGTTTCAGAGTAGCAGCCGTGTTAGTCTGTATTCGCAAAAAGAAAAGGAGTACTTGTGGCACCTTAGAGACTAACAAATTTATTAGAGCATAAGCTTTCGTGAGCCGTGAGCTGTAGCTCACGAAAGCTTATGCTCTAATAAATTTGTTAGTCTCTAAGGTGCCACAAGTACTCCTTTTCTTTTTGCATTGATACAAGCACTTCTGGTGAGTATATGCACTGCCAGTACAAGGAGCCAAGTATGCACATGCACACATGATGTACCAACTGTGGTGGCTGTTTGGCAATGTAACTTGTGTAGATATAAGTTTGTAATATAGACATGGCCTAAGTATGAACCCCATTTTACTGATGGGGAAGCTAAAGCAGGGAGTTAAAGTCTTGTTCACACCAGCCTCCTTCTGGCAAACATTTTCCACCTTTGATACAATTAGTACAAGTGAAAGCATGAGCACTAGCCTAAACAAGGCTTTTGCAGCTACAAATGTTTAAGCCCACTTTATCGAAATGGTGTTAAGAATGCCAGTTGCTGCTGCAAATTGGATAAAAATTTTAAAAGCACCTAGGCTCTTAAGTCACTTGAATGTCAATAAAATCTCTCTGGTCACTCAATAACAGACCTAAAAGTGGCAATTCTTCAACAAAACAACTTCAAAAACAGACTCCAATGTGAAGCTGCAGAACTGGAATTAATTTGCAAACTGGATACCATCAGATTAGGCCTGAATAGAGACTGGGAGTGGTTGGGTCATTACAAAACCTAAACTTAATTTCCCCAATACTATTTTCTCCCTACTGTTACTCACATCTTCTTGTCAACTGTCTTTAATGGGCCACTCTCTTACCACTTCAAAAGTTATTTTTCCTCCCTTGGTATCCTACTGTTAATTGATTTCACTCGTTAGACTGACCTCATACTTGGTAAAGCAACCCCCCATCCTTTCATGTATTTATACCTGCTCCTGTATTTTCACTCCATGCATCTTCATCAGATGTTCTAGCGCACAAAAGCTTATGCCCAAATAAATTTGTTAGTCTTTAAGGTGCCACAAGGATTCCTCGTTGTTTTTGCTAATACAGACTAACACAGCTACCACTCTGAAATAAAATTTAGGTACCTAGGTGCCCAAGTTTCTTTTGAAAATGGGACTTGGGAGCCTAAGCCACTTAGGTGCTTTTGAAAATTGTACTCCTTTGTCTACTCTGGTAGGAATGGTAGGAATACTAAAGACTCAAGGGTGTGAACAATACTGGAAAATGTTTGTCAAAACCCAAGCGTACACAAGGTCCCAATCCTGAACTTGTGCATGTGCTTAATTTTAAGTACCTGAATAGTGCCATCAAGATCAATAGGACAGCTCAGATGCTTAAATTTAAGCAAGCTTAAGTGACTTGCCCAAGAACATAGAAATAAGAGCTGAGATTGGAACTCAAGGTGGCTTTGCCTAATAGTGTTTAAGATTCAAAGGTCTCACTTTGCTAACTAGGTAATTTAGAGAATTTGCTCACTAGCATCCACTCACATCACAGAGAGGACCTTATCATGAGACCATACATTGGAAGTCAGTTTCATACTGTGTGTTTTTCAGAGACAGCGTTACTCCCAGATTACAACAACCTTGAGGTGAAGAGGCAAAGGGGGAAAAAATACATGAACTAAAAGATTAATATTAGAAAATAATAGTAATAGAACAACATGTACAGGAAAAACCTTGGCATATGGAAGGGAAAACAAACAGGCAATTCTAAATTAAAGATATTTAAAACATTTTTAAAGCAATTGTAAAAGTTAACTTAAAACTCTGAGTTCCAAGGGACACATGAAAAAAGCTTCTTAAGTAAAAGCCTGTGTAAGTGGAGGAAAACATTTACCGGATGAACCAAACCCAACTGTCCCCTACATGCAAATACCTCTAAGAACAGGAAAGAAAACAGGCATCAAGAACTGCTTGGTTTGAGGTTGGAGGATTTAATGCAGTTTAAAAGCCATAGACAATTGACTGCATTGGGAAAGTACAATTTCATTCATTTTCCTATCCATTAGACCCCAGAGCTAGTAAAGATGTAATGATATGGGGAGGAGAGCCACTCATGGGCATCTTACTAATGCAGAAAAGTATCATAGTGCAATTATGTAGGTATGCACAGCCTCTCAGCTTCAAATTACTTTGAACTCAGTCCTTGGGGAGATGTGTGGCATAGCTTTCTTGTGCTCTGGGTTTTCCTCATTCCAGTATTACCATTTCATGCACTTGCCGAATTCACTTTGGATCAATATAAAACAACTTCAGTCACCACACACCCAGATAGTGCTATCTAGCTCCCACTTCAGCTACAAAGTGAAAACCACCACTCATGTAAAGCAGTGTAACCGAATAGATTGCTCCTGCTTACTCCTGCTGGCATGTCAGGCCGAAAGGCTCAGATAGAGATATTACAGATGGAAGAGTCAGGAAATTCCAAAGTTAAAGGTTCCTACGGCTGAGGTAACTTACTGTGTTGCCTTTGAGTATATTTTATAGTGTACACGTAACAATATGAACAGTAACATATGAAGTTATATACTCAAACACCACCACAATAAGAATACCACATTTGTACAACTAGGATGAGTTTGCAATGTTGTACAAAACAGTCATTTCTCAACTTCCTGCCTTTGGGGGCTTAATTTCTTAGTCGTAGCTTTGCATTTAATTTCTCCTTTGTGGACTCTCCCTGCAAAAAAGAAGTTCTCTGGCTTCATCTTCTTCCCTCCCCTTTGCTACCTAATTCACTCCTGAGCCCTCTCCCTCCCTCCCTTCCACTAGTTCAGAAGACAGTGGTCAACAAACATGTGGACAAGGGGGATCCTGTGGATATAGCGTACTTGGATTTTCAGAAAACTTTTAACAAAGTCCATGACCAAAGGGTCTTAACCAAAGTAAGCAGTCATGGGATAAGAGGGAAGATCCTCTCATGGATCAATAGCTGGTTGAAAGACAGGAGACAAAGGATACGAATAAATGGTCAGTTTTCAGAATGGAGAGAGATAAATAGTAGGGTCCCCCAAAGATCTGTATGGGGACCAGTGCTATTCAAAATATTCATAAATGACCTGCCAAAGAGGTAAACAGTGAGGTAGCAGAGTTTGCAGACTAAACTAAATTACTAAAAATAGTTAAGTCCAAAACTGACTGCAAAGGGTTACACAGGGATCTCACTAAAGTAAGTGACTGGGGAACAAAATGGCAGATGAAATTCAAGGTTGATAAATGCAAAGTAATGCAAACTGGAAAACATAATCCCAACTGTCCATACAAAATGAGGGGGTCTAATTTAGCTTTTACCACTCAAGAAAGAGATCTTGGAGTTAACATGAATAGTTCTCTGAAAACATCTGCTCCATGTCCAGCAGCAGTCAAAAAAGCTAACAATGTTAGGAACCATTACGAAAGGGATAGTTAAGCAGAGAGAAAATATCATAATGCCATTACATACATCCATTCTACACTCACACCTTGAATACTGTGTGTAGTTCTGGTAACCCCATTAGATGCATTAGAATTGGAAAAAGTACAGAGAAGGGCAACAAAAATGATGAGGAGTACTTGTGGCACCTTAGAGACTAACAAATTTATTAGAGCATAAGCTTTCTAATTTGCTCTAATAAATTTGTTAGTCTCTAAGGTGCCACAAGTACTCCTTTTCTTTTTGCGAATACAGACTAACACGGCTGCTACTCTGAAACCTGTCAAAAATGATGAGGAGAGATTAAAGAGACTGTGACTGTCAGTTTAGAAAAGAGATGACTAAGGGGCAATATGATAGAGTTCTATAAAATCATGAATGGTGTGGAGAAAATGAATAAGGAAATATTTGCCCCTTCACATAACGCAGGAGCTAGGGGTCACCCAATGAAGTGAATAGACAGCAGTGTTAAAACAACCAAAAGGAAGTACTTCTTCACACAATGCACAGTCAACCTATCAAACTCCTTGTTGTGAAGGCCAAAGTACAACTGCGTGAAAAAAAGAATTATATAAATTCCTGGAGGATAAGTCCCTCAGTGGCTATTAGCCAAGATAGTCAGGAATGCAACCCCATGGTCTGAGTGTCCCTAAACCTCAGATTGCTAGAAGCTGGGACTAGACAACAGGGAATGGATCACTTGATACTGCCCTGTTCTGTTCATTCCCTCTGAAGCGTCTGGCACCAGTCACTGTCAGAAGGCAGGTTACTGGCCTAGACCATTGGTCTGACCCAGTACGGCCATGCTGATGTCTCTAGCTGGGTGAGTTACATGTGAAAATTAGGGCAGGCTTCTTTTCCCTCTCTGATTAAACACACATTTCCTGTTGGTCCAGCCTTCATCTATCATCATTAAGGCTAAGATTTTGTCACGGATATTTTTAGTAAAACTCACGGACAGGTCACGGGCAATAAAGAAAAGCCTCACGGAAGCCTGTGACCTGTCCCTGACTTTTACTTAAAAATATCCCTGACAAAATGCGGAGCTCAGCTGTGGGGTCCCCACGCTGCCTGCAGAGGTTGGGCAGCTGCAGGGGCTGCCCTGAGATCTGGGGGCCCCCACCACCTGTGGGGGCTTGGAGCTCTGGGGGGCCCCCACCACACGCAGCAGCTGGGAGCTTTGAAGGACCCCTGGCACCCATGGTGGCTCAGAACTCCAGGGGCCCCACTGCCATTGGTGGCTCAGAGCTCTGGGGTACCCCCCCGTCACCTGTGGTGGCCAGGAGATTTGGGGTATCCCCACCCCCCATGGTGGCCAGGAGCTGTGGCCCTGCTGCCCACGGCATCTCGGAGCTGCGGAGGGCCCTGCCACCCACGGTGGCTGGGAGATCCAGGGGACCCCTGGCTCCCGTCCAACAAGGCTGAATTCATTCACAGATTCTGTGACTTCCACGACCTCCGTGAAAAAATCATAGCCTTAATCATCATTTAGAAAACAGTATATTTGCAGTTCATAAAAGAAAAATAAAGTGACCTCCCGCAGACTGCAAACAAGAGTGTCATACATCAGCCCCAATGTTTTGAAAGATTGGGTAATAAAAAGCATTTCAGATTAAGGTGAAAGAAGATCTGATGGGACTCAAACTCTGTAGTCCCAAAATAGCTGAGTTTTTCTGCTAAAGTAATCAGCAGTCAAATAGTTAACAATGTTTGATATTTAAAATATTAGAATTTTAGGGGTCATGTTTCATTGAGCAGGAGCCATCCCCACATCATAGAACATTTGCTTCAGTTTGTCTGTCTTTAGATTTAGGAAGACATTGCACCAAATATTTTATACATATTCTGACTCCCTTGCTACGATTTACAGAATCAAAATGTTCTAAGCCTTGGTCTTATGGACAGTATGCTGACCATTCTTTATTTATTACTTTCGTTATTTAAGTCTTGGTGAGTTTAATTGTGTGTATATAAAATATTAGGCTGCCTAACAAATCAGCCAAGAACCCCAGAAACTACCTAGAGTGAAGAAGACCTGATACTGAAAGACCTACTATTAGGGCATGTTTACCCAGACATCACAAAAGAAGGTGTATGCTTTTTGAAAGACATCAAGGTTTTAACAGTATGTAAGATGAATTGGTTTTTATACAAAAAGCTTATCTATTCATCTTAAAAGAATTAGCTTCAATTAATTGTTTGAAATGGGCAGTTTCTTTGAAATGTTCGTTGTAATCGTTGATTATTTGCAGGGAGTTATGAGGTTGTGAATTAGTGAAAAAAAAAAACCACACTCCTGAGCGCTGCAAGTTTCAGCGCTGTAAAGGCTGTAAGGGCTGTAAGGGCTACTCCCCTTGTGGGGGTGGGTTTTTTTACAGCGCTGGGAGAGCTCGCTCTCTCCCAGTGCTGGTGCCGCAATTACGCAGCCACATTAAAGCACTTTAACGTTGCTAGTGAAGACATACCCTTACACAGGGTAGGCATGCATCCAGTGCCCAGCCCTGCATGTTCCCAGAATGTTGTCACATAAAGAGATTTGGGGGTGGGACAGGAGAGCTAAGGATCTGCCTCTTTATGGATCCGCCATCCCCTACATAATGAGGGTGCAGTATTGCAGCAGTAGCCACTGAACAGCTCTGCTGCTATACTGCAGTCTTGGCTGGAGGATGATTCCTTCATCTCCAGTCCCTTCTAGAAACCTCCGCTACCCTCAGTCCAGCTAGTTGGGCTACATGTTAGGGGAACAATTTGCCCCACTAGGGCTTGATTTTCAGAGGTGCTGCAACTTCTACTGGCTACAATTAAGGATGGTGAGTGCTCAGTACTTCAGAAAGTCAGGTAGTCAAGGGGTGTCACAAGGGTAGCAGAATCAAACCTTTTATGGTTACATCTGATGTAGAAAACTGGCCCTTTGCCAGTGACAGTTTATATGGGTTTTGTTTTTGAAATGTACCTCGCCTTTTTCAGGTCAAATTACGAGAAGAACTTTATTAAATTATGCCCTCAGCTTCTTATTGATGTTAAATAAAATCATATATTTTAAACAAAGTGGTTTAAAATACCAAATAAGACTACCACATTAGCACAGTAATGCTTCAGTTTTAGGTCAACTCTAAATTGAAAATTCCACACTAAAAAGTCATTTTTTCTCTGAGCTCTGATGTTACTGTATGTTTTTTTAATTTGCGCACGCCAGTTCAGAAAAGTGTTTAATAGGATTATGTCTATTTAATAAGACTGTTACCAATAAAATACATATTATTTGAAGTGTATCCCCAATGTACTACGCAGTATTATGTATTTAAGTTGTCTAACCTTTTCATTACAAAAATTTTTCAGACAGCATTATTTAAAGAGCTTCCACGCCTCCATGATTTGCAAGAGGACTTTGAAGTTTGACAGTGGGATAGTCTTAGCATTAGGGAGTTACCTTCTGCTGGTCCCATGTAATCAGTGCAGATTTGGCTGTGATATGAGCTATTGAACATTGTCATTTCCCATCTGTGTTTTACTTACTACCTATAGCTTGTTCTTGGCCTGCTGCCAAAATCTCTGAATATTCTATTAACACTGCACGTGCACCACCCTTCAGGTGGCCTCATGCAGAGCACCTTTAGATATGACACAAACAAAATGAATCTTCCTCCTGTTTTCCCCCATTAAAATACCCTTTGTCTTAGGGGATATACACTTCTCCATATGCATTTATAACAAGATCTTTAATTACATGATCACATACTATTTTTCCCACAAGATCCTGCCTCATTCACCTTACTAGATGGACTGCTATGGTGATGAATCAGGGTTGTGTAATGAAGGAGGCCCCTCTGGCATCTCTGCCACATTTACTGAAAAAAAGGAAGGTGTATAGTGAATGGGGCAGGGGATTATAAGAAAAGAATGGATGGCTTTGTGGTTAAGGAAAGTTAAATGCCACCCTGCAGAATTGGATTCTATCCCTGCCTTAGAGTTCCTATGTGATGTTAAACCAAACTTTTGACAAAAGTTGGCCCCTAATTGGGTGTTCACCACTTTTGAGGTGCTCAAATTAAGACATACGGAGCACTCACAACTGCAGCTTTAGTCAATGGAAGCTGTGGATAGTCAGCCCATCTGGTCGTGAGACAGAGTGTAGTGTGGAGGAATGAGCACACGGCAGTGAGTCAGGCGGTTTTGAGTCTGAATGCTGGCTTTGCCCATTGACTCAGTGTATGGCTTCAGGAGATCATGTCACCTTTCTGTTTCAGTTTCCCATCTGTAGAATGGGGCAGTACACTAAGGGTACCCTGAGGGTATGCCTACACTGCCGTTGGGAGCATGCTTGCCATCGCGGGTAGACAGGCCTGCACAAGCTCTGCTGGGCTCCTGTTCTAAAAATAGTCAGCATGGGCGTAGCCCAGGCAGTGGATAGGGCTAGCTGCCCAGGTGTGTAGCCAGAGGGTCCGGAAGGGTTTGTATATAGGCAGCTGGCTCGAACCGCTGCCAGTGCTACCCCTGGCTACACTGTTATTTTTCGTGTGCTAGCCTGAAGTGGCACACTACTCCAGCTAGAAGTAGTGTCTGTCTGCACCAACTGGGAAGCAGAAGCATGCTCCCAGCTGCAGTGTAGATGGACTCCAGGGCTCCCACGCTAGCGCCAGACTCTCCCCTTAACAGATATGCCTGCCTGGACTTAAGGAGGCTCTGGAGTGCAACTGGTAGGGAAGATTACTCCTGGGGGGATTCTGCGTGACTGCAGGCCTGCAAAAAACACCCCCCCTCCACGAATTCCTATCCTTCCCTGCAGAAAACGGCAGGGAAGCACAGGGAAGCCACTCAGGGAGACGACCAGGGGCACAGGGTTTTGGGGGGGGGGCGGGGTGAGGCACGGGTGGGCACAAGGGGTTACGTACCATTGCCCCCCCCCTTCCCATTGCTGCAAGCGCAGAGCTGCCCAGCTGCAGGAGGCTGCCTCTGGGCTCCGCTGAGTCCGCAGCTGAACGCAGCCTCCTGGATCCTAGTGCTAGTCATGCTCCCCTTCTGTGCAACAGTGAGTGCCTGCGGTGGGGTTGGGTAAGGGGGTGTGGGGGAAATGAGGGAAGGGGGGTGAAGGGGAGGCAGTGGGGAAGAAAATGGGGGTGAAATAAGGCTGGGGAGGGGAATGTGGGAGTGAGGGGGATGGAGAATAAAAGGGGATAGAGGAATCACAGGGGAGAAGCAGGAGCCTGGCATGTGGCATCTCCTCGGCAGCAGCTGGGGCTCCCCCGTTAAGCAAGCCCTAGCCCATCGAAACCTCACCCCAACCATCCCTACCCCTCTACACCTGGACCCCTCTGATGAGCCCCCACCCCAATGATCCCCAACCAGCTGCTAAAAGCGGGATTAGTAGTAGGAATTTCTAGAAGAGGCCACTGCCAGGAATCACAGCAGAGGAGGCAAGAAGATATTGCCTGAAGTGCAGAGAAGAAGGTGGATCCCAAAGGTCAAGGAGGGAAGGGGCAAAATCAGGAGTGAAGTGATAATGTCTCCACTAACACTGAGAGCAGAGACAGATAGAGGTTGCCTAAAAGCTGAGATGCCAAGAAAATGAGGGCGGAAGATACAAAGCAAGCTTTTATAGGGTTAGATTTAGATGTCAAAGAGAAAGATTTTATAAATCTATTTCAGAGCTATAGGTCCAAATTGGAGGTTGCTAATTTGCATGAGAAAGATCAAGAAGAGGATAAATAATCAGGAAGGACTGCCTGGCAGTGTAATCTATTAAACTGTGCAATCTTCTCCCCAAGGATGTGGTGGCAGCTCCCTAGCCTGGGATATTTAATAATAAATCAGTCAAAACACTAGAAAATGTACTGTGGGGAACAACACTGCACTGGGAGAGGTCTTAGGTAAACTAAAAGGAATTTTTCATTTCCACTTTCTGATTCTTTCCTACAGAATCAAAAGGTGCAACAGCTATTCCTTTTTGGTTCTGATACGTCACCTACTGGCCTCTAACAGTAACAACAACAAGATAACATCATATTCCTTCTTTATATATTCTACTAACATTTCTCATTCTCATGTCATATTTGGAACCTCTTCCTAAGATAGAAAATGAAAAATCAATTCCTTCTATGAACCATCTCCTCCTCCAAATCGAACAGAAAAGCAACAGTGCCCAGTTAATATGCATTTCCACACTCTTAAGAAGCTGCATTATACTCATCCTAATGTAAGAAGTGGCATTTGTTGAGTCACTGAAATTGTGCGGACAGAAAATATTACACAACTCTATTAAGGGGACTGACATTCAAAGTGAAAGAATGCGAAAGTCACAGTCAGCATTTACAAATTAACACAGGCATGCAGATTTACATGCTTGCAATGAAGATTCATGGAGTCTACATAATGATTTATAGTGAGATGTGGTGCTCCTCCCCCTTCTCCCCAATAAGAATAAATAAAGAAGGCTTTAAGACCCTGTGAAGCATGAAAGGGAGATTATTAAGAGGACAAATTTCTGCTAGACTGACAGACTTGTCCTTCCTAGACTCAAAGCACTTGTGATTAAACTTCCATTAAGCCATGTTATATATTATGCATCCACAATCACATTAGCACACAGATGAGGCAAACTGTAGTACCATTAATACATCTAATACATTTCTTTCTTTTCCACAGAAGCACAAAGGTGTACTGGAAAATCATAAACTATTACTGAGAAATAATCTCAGAAACCATTAAATGTTAAAGGTCTAAAGTGTAGAGTTAAATTATACAGATATTCCTCAAGCTAGCAGCCACAACAAACCACCACCACCAAAACATACAAATGTTCCCAACACTAGATAGATGGACAGGCAGAAGAACAAGTGAGAGTGAGGTTACTGGGTTTAGTTAAAGCACTTCAGGGCTTGTCTAGAGAATACTAGTCAAAACCACACATAGACTGAATGAAGTATGGCACGGACACTCTCCATTAGCCTGCTTGTTAAGGAAGTCCTGTGATACTTTAAATAAGCATGTGAACTGTTTGCAGGATGCGTGTGTACATATTATTGATTGGGCAGAAAGTATCCCCTTATTGGTAGGGCCCTGTGTGTTCTGCCACTGCAGAACTCCTGAATTCACCCCTTCGTACAGAACTGCGCACCGGGATCTAATTAGATTTTTAAAAATAAATAAATAAATAAATAAATGTTTATACCCTTATGGTTGAGAAGATTACTTTGAAAACGTTAACTAGCGTAAGGGCATGTCTACACTTAAAATGCTGCAGTGATGCATCTGCACTGGTGCAAATACACCACTGTAGCACTTCAGTGAAATGCTACTATGTAGACGGGAGAGCTGCTTCTGTTGGTATACTTAATACATCTCCCTGAGAAGCAGTAGCTATGTTGATGGGAAAAGTCCTCCCGTTGACATAGCGCTGTCTACTCCGGGGCATAGGTTGTTATAACTGCGTTGCTCAGGGATGTGGATTTTTCACACCCCTGAATGACGTAGTATACTGACGTAAGTTTATAGTGTAGACCTGGCCTCAGTGATTTGTCTGCTTGAGTTTGCAGAGCTTGAAACAAACTCTGAGAGGTATGAACTGCATCTTAGTTCAGTTGATTAAATCTGTAACTTTAAGATGATCATTTCAATGTCAACATTGTTAACTACTACCTCATGTTGATCATTTTAGCAGCAACAACTAGCCATTGTGCTTGTCCCACAATCTCAATCTTCCCATACCTCCCAGGTTCCCCTCCAAAAATTTCTACAAACCAAATAGGTAAAAATCTGGTATTCTGAAACTGTGAAGCTATCGTAAAATAAACCTAATTTAGTACGAGGATTAATAATACAGGGACTACTGTATGGATTATATTAGTCATTTTTATATTTAATCTGATAATAAAACTCAATTTTCAAATGTATCATCTGAAGCTGCCCAGAGTTTTCCCCAGAGTGCTGCAGAATCCAGAGATCCCGAATTTGGGTGTGGCATATAAACAGCTTTTCAGATCACTTTTCAAGCATACCAGTCCATTTTAAACATCACATCATTGATGAGATAAATTTTGTTAATATAAATTCAGTCTCTGCATTCTCAGTTTACTCAGATTGAGATGCTAAACGCTCTCCTTATAAAGGCTCAGGGGGCACATTTTTTGCTGGAAAGGACCAGCTTGCAAAGACACTCAAGAGAAAACGATGGCAGGGAATGTGACCACAGAAGAGCCTTGAAGGAGTACAGGGAGAGAGGAGGGCAGCATCATGATGTTTACAGTCCTAGCAACTTCATTTTCGTGTTTGTCATGTTTTTCCAAGAAAGTTCCAATAGTTCTTCAATGTTTCACAAAAACTCTGAAACACTAAAACAAATTCCAGCCATCTCACAAAACTCAGAACTTCTCCAGATTGTCATTCTCTATTTAAAAATGATCTTTTAGAGAAAGGGTTCTATAACAAGATTTCATCTAAATCATTTTAAGTAAAAACACTTAATAACCACAGTATTTACTTTGGTGTCTTTCAATTTGTCATTTGTAAATACTTGCAAAAAGGTTTGCCAGAACAACTAAACAGAAGTAACTTAAAAGATTTATTCTTCAATCCAAACACTTCAGTGTTCCTATACTAAAGATGCTATTGCAAATACATTGTTGATCTGAGGCAGTGCTCAAGATAAACTGAAGTACAATGTTTTTAAAACTTCTAAATTGTTGATCTCTTTGGGTCCAGCTCTGCCAACACTTTACACACAAGGAATTTTGCTCAAGTGAATGAAGTTACCAACAAGCAAAAGAGTTTACAGGATAGAGTCTTTAAAAAAAAAAAAGTCACAAATTTCCACAGAAGAGCTTTGGTTAATGTACAAGAGAGATTCTCAAACTGTTGACTAATCTGCACATGCTGCTCACAAGGCACTAGCTCCTTTTTGGTTGCTGATTTTTTAGTACAATGCAGGATATTCAGAGTGAAGTGGGTTTTCATGAATGTGCAGGGCACAAATTGTAACAGTATAGCATGTAACACAAAAAGGTCATGTTTTTATGATGTAAAATGTACAATATTATTTTTTTAAAGACAGCTTTGTGACAACAAGTCCTCACAAAACAAGATTGCAGTGAGGCCATATACTGACACCATAAATTAAACATTAGTTAATGGTTACTTTTTCTATCAAATTCCCAATACAACATTTGGAAGACAAAATATATTATTTTAAATCATATTTGTCCTGTGACTACAGGTGGGTTAACAGGCCACTTAACCTTGAACGGTCCCTTAGAATATGTGCTACTTATGCTAAATTATCTGTTCGATCTTATATTTAGCTGTGACATTCTAAGTACCTTTCCCAGTACTGAGAAAGAGCTCTGTGAAGCTTGAAAGCTTGTCTCTCCCACCAACGGAAGTTAGTCCAATAAAAGATATTACCTCACCTACCTTGTCCCTGAAATGATTTAGATAGGGTGATCATACATCCCTTTTTGACCCGGACAGTCCCCTTTTTAACCTCTGTCCCATGACTTTTTTTTTTGCAAAATTGGGCATTTGTCTCGTTTGCTCTTGCCCTAAGGGGGTGCAGAGGAACATTTGGGCAATAGCAAATGGGACAAATGCCAAGTTTTGCCTAAAAAGTTGTGAAGTCCGTGACTTCAGCTTGGGAGAGCAACACCAGGTGGCTTAGGCCAGCCCAGTGCAGTGGGGCTCAGGCAAGCGTCAATGCCAGGCGACTCAGGGCTAGCCCGAGCTGCCTGGCATTGCCACTTACCCAGTGTCCCATTTTCAGTTTAGGGAAATATGGTCACCCTAGATTCAGGGAATGTAACAAAATGTAATCCAGACCAACAGACTGGACGCTACATATAGACTCTGATCTTGCAAACACTTGGACGCGAGCTTAACTTAGAGGCACAAGCTAAACTTTATTTCAATAGGATTATTCACATGTATAAAATTAATAAGTGATTGTGAGACCATGGACAATTTTTTTTAATCATTTATCCATGTCTCAATGCCATATCTTCTCAAGACTATGGGTGGATTGTTTTTAACACTTATTTCACTGCACTGCAAATAGAACAGGACTTGCATTTAAAAACAACACACTTCAAGATTGCTATATATTCAGTTGTCAGTATGCAAAAAACAAACTGAAAAACAATACTGAATGTACACCATCAATTTAAAAAATACAAACCACCTCACATTTCCACAACTGAAAAGGAAGAAAATTATTTCTATCTTTTCATTTGATTACTTCATGATACTGATAGTACATTGCCTACAGCCAGTTTCCCCTGTTTTGTGTTGGCATTTCATACAGTAACAGGGAAAAGAAAAAACATTAAAAAAAAAATAGGAAACCAGTGACTGAAACATGACAAAAGTTGGCAGAAGGGAACTAGGCTATGTCTACATTATGAACTAGGGGTGTGGTTTCCCTGCTCACGTGACAGCTCTCATCGAGCAAGTGCAAGTATACATAGCAGTGTAACAGCGGTAGCACTGGTTGGTGTGTAGTCAGCACGGCTCAGCCGTGCCTCCACTGCCACTACCTGTGCTAGTGTGACTGCACTACTACTTATACTCATGCTACCTTAATGACAGCTAGTGTGAATATCTGTAAGTAAGCAGGGGAATCACACCCTTAGCTCATAGTGCAGACATAGCCTTTGGGGCAGGGGCAGTACCTGAAACTACATTTTAACTAATTTTTAGATATTACAAGATTTCAAGTTGACTATCCCTTTAAGGAATACCTAAGTCAATCACATGAAAAAAAGATATTAAGAACTACCAAAACAATACTGTGTCAAAATACTGTAGTGCTATCATCACTCACCAGTATTATAGTATCTTTTCAGCTCTGTGCGCCTGATATCTTTTAGCTGATTATATTTTTTCTTTTTCTTCTCTTCTTCGGTGACACATTCCTTTTCCTCAGCAAGTTTGCAGTTGTCTTCAGAACTGATTTGCTCCAAAATGACCTTACTGCCATCATCCTTCCCAACCTGAGTTCTGGAAGCAGTGGTTCCACGAGAATTAGCAGCGACTGTCTCAGCATTTTGTTTGGCTTGCTTTTTCTTTTTCAACCTAGATAAAATATAAATTTTAAAAAAATGAGAGTGAGATGTGGTCTCTTACTGGGAACTGATTAACTGAGCTGACCAATCTTATTTCTGCAAATGAATTTATTATATGGTGACTCACTACAATCTCTCTCTCTCTCTCTCTCTCTCATGCACACACACCCTTCACAAAACACACTCTTTTCTCTATACAGTTATAAGGAGTGGGGAAGGGGGAGAAGCACTGTTTTCAAGATGAGACAAGGGATAAAATCAAAACTATTCCAGGTCTAAATGTATTATAACACAATAGGTAAAGTTATAATTTCACAGTTGGCTGCCTCTGCTTTATCATAGAATCATAGAATCATAGAATATCAGGGTTGGAAGGGACCCCAGAAGGTCATCTAGTCCAACCCCCTGCTCAAAGCAGGACCAAGTCCCAGTTAAATCATCCCAGCTAGGGCTTTGTCAAGCCTGACCTTAAAAACCTCTAAGGAAGGAGATTCTACCACCTCCCTAGGTAACGCATTCCAGTGTTTCACCCTCTTAGTGAAAAAGTTTTTCCTAATATCCAATCTAAACCTCCCCCATTGCAACTTGAGACCATTACTCCTCGTTCTGTCATCTGCTACCATTGAGAACAGTCTAGAGCCATCCTCTTTGAAACCCCCTTTCAGGTAGTTGAAAGCAGCTATCTTGTTTGAGCTAGCTTGTTTTGATATAAACTTATTTAATTACATTTTGTTCAAGGTTATTTATCAGCAGCCACTCATATTCTGTTCTATAAAGGTTGTTACATCACCCTCACCACCATAGTTTCTGAATGCCTATTGCATTAAGCAACATAACTATGGTTCTGTCAGGACTGTTCATATAGGGCTGTTCTCAAGCTGTCTCAGTTTCTAGAAGAGAAATCTTAATGCCCTGCCTGTAATTCTCTACAAAATCTTTTATCACAAGAGATTTTTTTTTTCAAAAATGCCTTAAAATATACCCAAAGTGAGAGATGCATGGCAGGTGTCATAACTGCTGTTCCAGTCACCATCTTTTGTACTCAATTTCAGTAAGAACACCATTTAACTAAGAGATCGTCATGAAGATTATCAATGGTAATGTAATCCTTACAACAACCCTCTGTTACCACTGGTTTACAAATCACTGACACAAACTGTACAAACAGAAAAACAACTAACCTCAATGATCCTTCCCTCTAGTGCATTAATAGCTTTTCAGTTACAGGGATACTAAGGAGGATGCTATATGTTGTTCTCTGAGGCTGATAATAGTCATTATGTATGTGCATTGAGAGAAGATAGCCATAAAACTACAACTATTAAGGATCCATTACAGTTATGAAAATGTTTCATGAGCTTGTACAAATGGAATAGGATGGGAAGGGAAAACCCAACATACATACAAGGACTGCAAAAGAGGTGTACTTCCATCAGATATATTTGTAACATACCAAGAGATTATAGTATTAATATGTTTCCTGGCTCAGATTTTACAGTAAAAAAATCCAGGAGGGGGAATCAAGATTTTCAAAAGTGACTGATGATTTCAGATGCCTCGATTTGTGCTACCCAAGTTGAGACACCATAAAGGGGTCTGATTTTCAGAGGATGGGTGTCAGGCCCCTTTAAGGTGTCTCAACCTGGGCAGCACAAATGGGCAGCATTTTCTGATAACCAGAGCCAATCCGGTGTCTCAAAGGGGAACCTAAAAATTGCAGCACCCAAAATCACTAGTTGCTTTTGAAAATCTCGGTCCACAAATTTATATTTGGCATAAACATCTCTGGACACGGTCTTAGTACAGCTTTTAAATTTGTCCTGTCTCTATTATATTGCACGTTTATAAACTTTGTGTTTTTTGTAAACCTTATTTACAAAACCAAGGAGGTAATTTCATGTCAATAAAATCCACTTCCATTCTTGCTTACATTTTTTACAACAGTTTTCACCTCAAATACAATATAAAATACACAGATTTCTCTGTCTGAGCTCCAGAAACTCTCAAGGTTTTCTTCATTGTCAGTGGGGAAAAAAAATCCAGTATGATATATAAAGATTCTTGTTTCAATCCATCTCATGTCAAGTGGCAATTATCACAAAACTGAACTGACCGAGCAGATCATGGTGTCGTGCAGCTCCCATTCATGGTTAGCATAGAAGGAGTGGCTGAGCATGTCCGCTAGGGAGTTGCTTGTGCCTGGTAGGTATATGGCGTGGAGGGTGACTTCGTGCCTGAGACACCAGTTCCAGAGGTATATGGCCTCCACACAGAGACATGGGGACCTGGTGCTGCCTTGTTTGTGTATATATACACACACAACTGCTGTCATGTTGTCTCAGACCAGTTGAACACGTCGGGATCTGATAAGAGGCAGGAATACCTGGCAAGCAAGGCAGGTGGCCCGCAGTTCCAGGATGTTGGTATGCATCCATGCTTCCCTTGGCGACCAGAGGCCCTGAGCTGTGTGGCCCTCCAAACGGGCGCCCCACCACACGAGCAAGGCGTCCGTGGTAAGAATGGTGTGGGGCGCGGGGCAATGAATGGGGTGCCAGCCAGGACCTTCGATAGGTTGCATCGCCATGTGAGGGAAGCCAGAATGGAGGTGGGGAGCAGGACTGGCTTGGCCAGTTGGTCCAACTGTGGGCTGTAGACTTACTGGAGCCACAGTTGGAGGCAGTGCATACACAGGCGGGCATACAGTGCCACTGAGGTGCAGGCTGTTATGTGGCCAAGGAGGGAAATGTACGTGGATGGTAAGCATGGTTAAGGTTCCATGGAGGGACTGGTGGGCAGGAGTCCAGGAACCGCCCTCCAGTCCTTTAAGGAACCGCCCCACCATTGGGTGGGAAAACACCAAACCTCCTGAGAACCCCGGATGGAAGGCGGAGATGGCCGCCAGGTGCACTCTGAGTGAGGACGGGGCTAGTCCTTGCTGCTTGAGGTGCAGAAGGTACTCCAGGATGGCCTGCACCAGGGCCTGGCACAGTCGCATCTGTCGGGGGTTCACACCAACACGAGAACCTTTTCCACTTGGCCATATAGAACGCCATGGTAGAGGGCTTTCTACTGCCAAACAAAATCTGCTGCACTGGAAGGGAGCACTGGCTCTCCAGGGCGTTTAGCCACAGAGCCTCCATGCCATCAGGTGCAGTGACTGTAGGTCGGAATGGAGAAGCTGCCCGCCGTCCTGTGTAATGAGGTCCCAGTGTAGGGGCAGGACTACTGGGGCCTCCACCGACAGCTCTAGGAGCGATGTGTACCAGTGCTGGCAGGCCCTGGCTGGGGCGATGAGGATCACCGCCGCCCTGTCCCTGCGCAACTTGAGTATGACCTTGTGCACCAAGGGGAGCGGGCGGAAGGCATACATCGAGCCCCCTCTCCACGGGATCGCAAACACGTCCACAAGTGAACCCGGGCTGCGGCCCTGGAACGAGCAGAACCACGGGCACTGGGCGTTGGCCCTGCTGGCAAACAGATCTACCCGGGGAAACCCCCACCTGCGGAAGACCGAAAGCAAGACGTCCACCCTGAACGTCCACTCGTGCATGCGGTACGACCTGCTGAGGGAGTCCACCAGCTCGTTTCGTACCCCTGGGAGATAGGATGCCTCGAGGTGAATTGCATGGGCTATGCAAAGATCCCAGAGGAGGAGAGCCTCACGACAAAGTAGCAAGGAACGAGCCCCACCCTGTTTGTTTATATAAAACATGACAGTAGTGTTGTCTGTCAGAACTGTCACACTGTGACCACTCAGAGTGGTGTGAAAGGTCTGGCAGGCGAGACGTACCGCCCTGAGCTCCTTCACATTGATATGGAGCAACCGCTCTGCTCCAGACCACAACCCCTGTGTCATGAGGTCCCGCAGGTGAGCCCCCCATCTGTGGTCTGATGCGTACGTCACCAGCATCAGGTCCAGTTGTGGGGCGGCAAAGGGGATGCCTTTGCAAACCACAGGCTGGGACTGCCACCACAGCAGGGAGTCCAGCACGTCTCTTGGGGCTGTCACTACCAAGTCCAGGGGGTCCCTGCCTGGGTGGTACACCCAAGCGAGCCATGCCTGCAGAGTTCTGAGTTTCTGAGCACCTGGCCGTTGTCGCTGGAAACTGGCGAAAGGAGGCCACCGCTTGCTGGATAGCCTGGAATCGGGATACCGGAAGGCTTGCTCTGGCCTGCACCACATCCAGGACCATCCCTATGAATTCCACTCTCTGCGTGGGTACAAGCATGGACTTGGGGACGTTGACCAGGAGCCCCAGCTCACGGAACCACCTCAGGGCCACCTCCACATGGCCCCGCATTTCCGCCTCGTATCGGCCCGCCAGGAGCCAGTCATCGAGGTACGGGTACACCCGGATTCTCTGCCTCCGTAAGAAGGCCGCCACCACCGCCACGCACTTTGTGAACACCCTTGGGGCCACAGCTAGACTGAACGGGAGAACCACAAACTGGTAAAGTTCTCGGCCCATGGTGAAGCCTAGGAACTGCCGATGTGCTGGGTGGATGGCGATATGAAAGTACACGTCGTTCATGTCAAGGGCAGCGTACCAATCCCCCAGGTCCAGGGAAGGGAGGATGGTGCCCAGAGAGACCATGAGGAACCGGGCCTTGACCAGGAACTTGTTGAGCCCGCGCAGGTCTAGGATGAGGCGAAGGCCCCCTTTGGTCTTGGGGATGAGGAAGTACCGGGAGTAGAACCCTTTTCCCCTGAGGCAGTGAGGCACCGCCTCTACCGCCCCCACCTCTAGCAGCGAGAGGACTTCCTCCTCTAGGAAGAGGGGTCACTGAAGAGGGACGCGGAAGGGGGGCTGGAGGGGGAAGGGAGGCAAACTGCAGCGAGTACCCAATGGTCTGACGTAATGGTGGACCAGACACGGGAGAAACGGGACAAGCAGTTCAGGAAACAAAGCGATGTTTGTTCTGCACACCCAGCGACTTAAGCGTAGCTCGCAAGTCCTTGAGGCTATGTAGCCTCGTGTCTGTCTGGTCCGAGAAGAGCCCAGACCCCTCGAAGAGGAGGTCCTGGAGTGTTTTCTAGACCTTGAGTGGCAGGCCTGACTTCTGGAGCCATGCCAAGCACCTCATAGCAACCCCTGAGGCAATTGTTCTAACTGCTGCGTCTGCCGAATTCAGGGAGGCCTGGAGAGAGGTCTTGGCTACTGCCTTGTCCTCGTCCACCAGGCCTGTGAACTTCTGTTGGGAACCTTGTGGGAGGTTGTCCTTAAACTTCCCCACCGCTGCCCAGGAGTTTAAATTGTGCCTGTTGAAGATGGCCTGCTCATTCGCAATCTTCAACTGAAGGCTCCCTGATGAGTACACCTTTCTACCAAAAAGGTCCAGGTGTTTCGCCTCCTTGGCCTTAGGAGCCAAGGCCTGCTGTCCATGGCACTCACTTTCATTTACCGCTGAGACCACTAGGGAGCATGGACTCAGGTGGCAGAACAGGAACTCATAGCCCTTAGATGGGGCAAAGTATTTACGTTCCACTCCTTTGGCCATTGGAGCGGTGGAGGCCAGGGCCTGCCATATAGTCTTATAGATAGACTGGATGGTCTTAATGAGCGGGAGCGCTATTCTGGATGGACCTTCGGGGCTCAAAATGTCCACCATGGGGTCCTCCTGCTCAACCATCTCCTTGGCCTGCAACCCTGCACAGCACTTCCTGGTGGGCTCTATGGTCTATCGGCAGAGGGCCGGACACCTCTGTACTCGTCACGGCCTCATTGGGGGAAGACGAGGAGGTTAGCTGCTGCTCGACCCCCTATGGTTGGTACTCCTGCTCCCCTTCTCCTATGGGAGGGGCCTCCAGCTCAGGCCAGGGCAGGAGTCCATGGGACGGCACCAGGCTCGGTGCCAGTCTCTCCGGTTATGCTGGGGGGATGCTGGAGGCCTGGATACTGTAGCCTCCGGCACCGTCTGGGGTCAGTGCAGGGACCGGGACCGCTGCACTGAGTAACTTGCCCTGCACGGGGCCCCTTGGTGCTCCTGATAGGCCCAAGGGGTCCAGAAGGGTCAATGACCTGGAGGCCCCATTGGGGTTGCCAGTTCCCCTGAGGGTCCCTGCTGTCTGGAGCCCAGTGCGGGTAGCTATAGTGGCCGAAGTTGGTGCCGGACAGCGGCGCCGCCGATCGTGAAGGCCATGGCAGTGCCAATAATCTGCGCCGGCGGGAGAACGAGTGGCTCCTGGCTGAGTGGGAGCGGTACCAGTATCCCGGGGACCGGGACCTGGACTGGGACCGGGACCGGTGCCGGCATTCCCTGGACTGGGACCATCTGCAGGAGTCCTCTGGCGAGAGCCGTCTCAACTCCTCCTGGTGCCAGTCTCTGGGTGGTGCCAGAGAACAGCGTTCCCTTTCCAGTGCTTCTTCGCGCCAACCTGCTGCCATTGCCGAAATTTCCTTCTGGGCTGCTGGCAAGTGAGAGTCCGCGGAATTGGAACTCAACCGGGACCAACTCTGGGAGCGGTGCCAGGGCGGTATCTTCGAGCAGCACACCATTGCCAGCTTACCCCTCGACAGCACCCAAGGCATGGGTGCCGGAGGGTTCTCCCCATATGGGAGGAGGCTCACCGCAGACAGCTCAATGAGGTCCTTTGCAGCTTCAAAGGTGCCAGACATGGAGGGCTGATCCGTTATGCCCTCGAGCCCATTGTCCGCACTGAACTCACTAAGGTCTGGGCTCGGTGGGGCTTGTGCTGCTGGGACCACCGGTGTCCACACCAGTACAGCGACCTTCCTGCTCTTATCAGCACTCGGGGTCTTGGGAGGCGCCGGCCTCCTGTGCGGAGAACGACCGCGCCTTCCTTTCGGCTGCGCCGGGGGCCGCACCAGGGAGGACGAGAGGTGCTGGGGCCTAGCCTGGCACTCTGGGGCCGACAGTTTACGGTGCTTAGCTGGTGCCAGGTCTCTCAACGGCTCCGGGGCACTATGCACCAAGGAAGCCTGAGCCGGCGTCAGGCATGCCAGGCCCAGCGGCTGCAATGCGGCCTCCATCCACAGTTGCTTTAGACGAAGGTCTCTTACTTTCCTTGTCCTTGGCTTAAATGCCTTGCAAATCCTACACCATTCAGTTTGATGTCTGTCCCCCAGGTAACATAGACATAAGTCGTGGGGGTCACTAACTGGCATAGGTTTGCGGCATGTGGCGCAAGCCTTGAAGCTGTGGGCCTGCGACATGCCCCGCGGCCCGGGGCGGGTGCTGGAGGCCTCCAAGCACCTACTGACTTAAGTGTCCACAATAGGTATGTTAACAAACTGATAACAGCTACTCTAAAGGCTAAGGGACTACTCTTCTACGAGAGAGAGAGAGAGAGAGAGAGGTTGTTCCAACACCGCCACGGACAGTAAGAAGGAACTGGAGGGGGTCGGGCCAGTGGGGGTATATATGCACGGCGCAGTGGCACCATTCGGGGGGCCCCGCCGGCCCGACGGGAGCCGCTAAGGGAAAAAGTTTCCGATGCTCATGCACGCGGTGCACGCACACCTAATGTGGAATGGATGTAAACAAGCACTCGAAGAACTTGTGTATGCATTTTTTCAGCAACCACAGATCCACCCCCCTTCTTCAGCACAAGGAAATAGGGGAGTTGAAACTATGGCCATGGTAGCTGCACGGGACACATTCTATGGCACCCTTATGTAGGAGGGTGTTCACTTCCTCTCAGGGGAGATCGCAATGGGAAGGATACCCTCGGCCACCATGGTGCAGGCCACAAGGAGGGAATGAGAGGAACTCTATGGGGTACCCCTGGTGAACAACATGCAGCACCCAGTAGTTGGTAGTGATCTTGTCCCAGTTGTGGGCAAACAGGGCAAGATGTCCCCTGAAAATAATCAGAGGTGCTGTGGGAGGAGTGAAGTGAGGTTTGTGGGTCTCAGAGGAAGAGTCAAAAGGACTGCTTGGATGAATGTTGTGGGAAGTTAGAGATGGCGGAAATGGCAGTGGCAGCGGCAGAGTAGCGAGGTCACTGTGTGTGTGGGCATTGGCGACATGGGTCTGCAGGTGTTGAGGGTAGGGCTGGTAGGCAGTGTGAGGGTGGGGTCGGAAGGACGATCGCTGTTGTCTGCGATTTGGGGCCAGGGTATAGATACCAAGCAACCAGAGGGTGGCACAGGGAGTTGTTAAGACTTATCCATTTTATCGCTGAAGAGTTTGTGGTTGTCAAAGGGAAAGTCCTCTAGGATGGTCTGGACCTGCTTGGGAAAGCCAGAGGACTGAAGCCAGGAATCCGGGCGGAACACCACCCCGGACACCAGAGAGCACAATATGGTGTCAGCAGCGTCAACCACGGCTTGGAAGGCCACTTTGGCAACTACCTTATCCTCGACCAACAGGGCCTGAAAATCCCTGAAATTTCTCTGTCGGGAGAAAGGCCCAGAACTCCGTCAACTTGGATTAAGAGAGGAAGTCGTACTCCACCAAGATGGCTTGGTAGTTGGCAGTGAAGAGCTGGAAGCTTACGGAGGAGACAACCTTGTGTCCCTGCAGGTCAAGTTTCTTCGCCACCTGATGAGGAGGGGTGGCCTTAAGGTGTTGCTGTTGGGCACACTCGGTCGCTGAATGAACTATGAGCAAGTTGGGAGACAGATGAGTAAACAAGAAGCCGTACCCTTATGGCACGAAGTAGCAGCCCACTTTGGGGTACGGGCACAGGAAGCCGGGGTGTGCCATACTCCTTGAGCTGGCTGTAAAATGGCTTTGTGGCTAGATAGGGCAGTACAACAAGGCCCAGAAGGTTGCAGGATGTCCAGGAACTGGTTCTGTGGGTCCTGAACTTCTTCCACTGGAAGGTTGAGAGCTGCAGCCATGCACCAGATCAGGTCCTGGTACTAACTGTGACATTGCACTCTATATGGTTTTATGAAAATATGCTGATGAGCGTGAATATAATGTAATTGAAATATGCTTCCTACAAAAGATCTCTTGTAAGGTATCATTACAAAGCTTATAATCTACTGAGTGTGGTCATCCTATTTGTATAAATGTATCACTCTTGTATCTGAAACTAGAAATATGAAATATAATTCTGAGGGCCTATAGTAATTATGCAAAGTGTGGGCCATTAATGGTGGTTTGGAATCTTGATGGCTCCCATTAACCAGGACAATTGACTGTAGATGTCTGTGTTTACTTGTAAGTCTTCCTGTATACCCGTGTGCTGGCAAGTGGGTAATGAAGTCATACAGTGACATGTGATCATCCGTCTTTAACGTGGTCCTTTTCCATTTAGAAGGAGGGGTGGGAACCCAGAGAGGGACAAAGGATTCCCACCTTGTGCAAAAGATATATAAGGGAGTGGAACAGAACAAAGGAGGCTGAAGTCCTGAGAAATCCCCCATCTACCACCTGAGCTGGAACAAGGGCTATGCCAGGGGAAAGGATTGGGCCCAGACTAGGAAGGCGTCCAGTCTGTGATAGAAGCTTACTGAAACATCTCTGAGGGTGAGACTTTATCTGTATTCAGTTTTCTTACTGTATTAGGCTTAGACTTGCGTGTTTTATTTTATTTTGCTTGGTAATTCACTTTGTTCTGTCTGTTACTACTTGGAACCACTTAAATCCTACTTTTTATATTTACTAAAATCACTTTTTACTTATTAATTAATCCAGAGCATATATTAATACCTGGGGGGGGCGGGAAACAGCTGTGCATTTCTCTCTATCAGTGTTATAGAGGGCAAATTATTGATGCATATACCCTGTATAAGCTTTATACAGGCTAAAATGGATTTATTTGGGGGTTGGACCACATTGGGAGCTGGGTACCTGGGTGTTGGAGACAGGAACACTTCTTAAGCTGTTTTCAGTTAAGCCTGCAGCTTTTGGGAGACATGGTTCAGACCTGGGTCTGGGTTTGCAGCAGGCTAGTGTATCTGGCACAACCAGGCAGGGCACTGAAGTCCGAAGCTGCCAGGGAAAACGGGTTCAGAGGTAGTCTCAGCACATCAGGTGGCAGTTCCCAACGGGGGTTTCTGTGATCCAACCCATCACACTGACTATGGTCGTCGTGGGGGAAGGAAGGCAGGATGAGCACGTCGTCTGCTGACGAGGAGGCTCCGGTAAGGACCAGCAATGCTGAGGGGTTTGTCGTAGACGGAAGCAGAGGCGGTGCAGGCAGGGTAGGCTGGTGATGTGGCAGCAAAGGTACCCCGCTGTTCTGGTAAGGATCCCAAACAGGCCAGTAGGGCCAGGCATACGGGTCACTGGGCATCGGTGACCCCCAGGGGTAACGAAACCATGCCTCGGTGGAAGGGCCATACACCTGTGGGGACAGCTGGCACTGAGGATCTGGGCTATAGGAGCATGCAGGGGAGAATGTGGGGTCCGGCTCAGAGGACCACTCTGAATCTGAGGATGGGTCCAGCAGAGACGGGGCCATTGGTGCTGTCGGCGCAAGATGGGGTGGAACAGGGTGCTCGGAGCAGGAGAGGTTCAGCCACTGGCGGTACTGACGGTGTGAGGCAGAGAAGCGCAGGGTGCTGCTGCAACAGGAGAGGTTCATCTGTTGGAGATGGAAGCCTCAAGGCGGCCGGAGACCTGGAGTGCCGAGGGGAGCCAGCATACGGCAGCATGAGCTCTGACATAGGCGTCAGTGAGGACAAGCATTGTGATGTGCGTGGATCCTGGCGTGAAAGTCCGGATGGCCCTGGCCACGTCGACAGTGCCGGAGATGAAGGCGATGGACCAGGTACCATGGTTGGAGGGGGCTCTGGCAGTTCATGGCGGCGCTTGGACTTATGCTCTGTGTGAGATTTCTTAGGAGGCAGAGCAGCCGTGTCGACATGCGACTTCTCACCTGACCTGGCACGAATTGAGGAAGCAATGCAGCATTTAGAGGTGGTCCAAGTTAGGAAGCCGCTCTTATGCCCATATCCATGTTTCTTATGTTCACCTGTAGGCCTGCAGCGGTTGTGTCGATTTCACTGGTGCTGCATGGGAAGGGCCCGCTCCAACAGATCTGACAGTGCCAGATCCGATTGCACCGTGGGCACAGTCTCCTCCATCACGTGTTTGTGGAGGCAAAGTTCCCTAGTTTTCTGAGTTCGAGGCGGGAATGACTAGCAGATTGAGCAGCAGGTAACGACGTGGGCTTCGCCGGGACAATAGAGACAGCGCTGATCCTCATCACTCACAGAGAAGGAACGCAAGCACGGAGCACAGGATGGGGGAGTGCCCTGCAAGGGGAAAAAAGTCCAACGGGGAGACCTAACTAACTAAAAACTGGTAGATAACTATATACAACTAGAAAAACTATTTACAGAAGTTCAGAAGGAACGGACAAGATTTTCTGAGTGGGCTAAGAGCATGATGGGTTCCGACTCTGGACATGCAGCAGTAAGGGGGAACTGGAGCGGCGTCGACCCACACAGTCTCTTAAAGCCTTGGACACACCACACGGCCAACAGAAACTACTACAAGCAGTTCCGGTTCCGGCACATGGCACACATGTGGAATCCATATAGGGGCCATCACTCAAAGAACTTGTGTTACAAAAACACAAATAATGGAGTTTGTGTTTAAAAATCTTAAACACATTGTCACAGCTGTACTTTAAGATCCAAAAGCCTACCATACAAAAGGGAATTTGTTAAGTGGCCTTTAGAATGAAAATGTAATGAACAATACTGCTATCACATAACCCCTATGATGTCTGACAACAGTTCTCACAGCTGAGGCCTCCCCAATCCCTCTATAATGTTACAATAGCCTCTTTTTAAGGGGAGACATGTTGACTGCTTAATTCCTTCTCTGTATAGTTAAACTTGCCTATCAACAGAGATGCACAGTTTTAACTTAAGGTGCATTTTTAAACTGATTTATTTAACCCAATGCAAAAGGCTGGGTGGACACTGAATATCAATTTAAACTCATCTTAATTTAGTTTATCTTAAATGGATTAGAAACAGGTTTAAACTAAATGGAAGGAGGTATGACCTAGCATGCGGGTGGGCAAACTTTTTGGCCCAAGGGCCAAGTAGGGAAGACTGTGCCTCCTCAAACAGCCTGGTCCATACCCCCTATCCGCCCCCTCCCACTTCCTGCCCCCTGACTACCCCCCTCAGAGCCTCCCACCCATCCAACCCCCCCCCGCTCCTTTTCCCTGACCGCCCCCCTGGGAATCCCCTTTGTTCCCCATCCCCTACCCCGCCAGAACCTCTGCCCCATCCAACTGCTCCCTGGCCCCTGACTGCCCCCCGGGACCTCCTGCCCCTTACCCAACTCCCCACCCCCTTACCATGCTGCTCAGAGCAGCATGTCTGGCAGCCGCCCGGCCAGCGCTAGACACACTGCTGCTCTATGCTGCAGGACCGCGCTGCTAGTGCGGCAGCATGGCTGCGGGGGAGGGAATACAGCAGGGGAGGGGCCAGGGACTAGCCTCCCCGGCCAGGAGCTCAGGGGCCGGGCAGGACGGTCCCGCAGGCCAGATGTGACCCGCAGGCCATAGTTTGCCCCCTGACCTAGCAGATAGAGCACTTAACTCAGATGCCAGAGACCTTTGTTCTATTCCTGGCTCTGCTGATGTCTGAACTTGGGCAAGTCACACATCACGGCTCTCTGCCTCAGTGTCCCCATCTGTAGCATGGAGATAATGATCCTGATTTCCTTTGTAAAGTGCTTTAAGATCTACTGATGACAAGAGTATGTGTGAGTAAGGTATTATTATTACAATAAACTGAAATAAGCTACTTTAAACAGAAATAAGAACATCTGCATAGGGGTTTACACCTGTTCAAATTGGTGAAAACTAATATGTAGACAAGGCCTTAGAAACACGAGACACAAGGTGAAGAAAAGCTAAAAAGAAAAAAAAAAAAAAAAAAAAAAAAGCTAAAAACCCATGAAAGCTTATGCTCCAATATGTCTGTTAGTTTATAGATGCCACAGGACTCTTTGCCGTAAAAACAGATGTGATTCTTAAATTTATCCTAACTACAGCCTAAGACCCAACCCTGCAATGAGCTCTACTAAGGCCTAATTAATTATCAGAAACAAATTCAATACAATCCACAGAGGTGTATAACAGTAGTTTAGAACTGAACTATATATACACATACATAAGGTCAGGTTTCAGAGAAGCAGCCGTGTTAGTCTGTATCCCTAAAAAGAAAAGTCTCCCACTGGAGTCTGTTTTTGAAGTTTTTTTTGTTGAAGAATTGCCACTTTTAGGTCTGTAATCGAGTAAAGAGACAGAAGTGTTCTTCAACTGGTTTTTGAATGTTATAATTCTTGACATCTGATTTGTGTCCATTTATTCTTTTACGTAGAGACTGTCCAGTTTGGCCAATGTACATGGCAGAGGGGCATTGTTGGCACATATCACATTGGTAGATGCGCAGGTGAACGAGCCTCTGATAGCGTGGCTAATGTGATTAGGCCCTATGATGGTGTCCCTTGAATATATATGTGGACACAGTTGGCAACGGGCTTTGTTGCAAGGATACTGCTGAATTGGAATTAATTTGCAAACTGGATACAATTAATTTAGGCTTGAATAAAGACTGGGAGTGGATGTGTCATTACAAAAAAGTAAAACTATTTCCCCTTGTTTATTTCCCCTCCTACTGTTCTTGTAAACTGCTGGAAATGGCCCACCTTGATCATCACTACAAAAGGCCCCCCTCCCCCGCTCTCCTGCTGATAATAGGTCACCTTACCTGATCACTGTTGTTACAGTCTGTATGGTAACACCCATTGTTTCATGTTCTCTGTGTATATAAAATCTCCCCACTATATTTTCCACTCTATGCATCCGATGAAGTGAGCCGTAGCTCACGAAAGCTTATGCTCTAATACATTTGTTAGTCTCTAAGGTGCTACAAGTACTCCTTTTCTTTTTACATATACATACCTAGTGAGAGAAGGAAAAATGTTTTATATATACTTAAAAAACCCTTGGAAAATAAGGTTTGTTAGTCAAAAATAATTACAGCCCTGATCTAAATCTGGTGCAACAGCAGCAGTACACTATGATCAGATTGCAGACATATGGCTACACTCAGTCTTGGGTAAACTTGTGCAAAGCTACTATCTATGCTGAAATTGCAACCTCTTACATCATGGTTGATCTTGGCTCCAGACTCTTAGTGACTTGCATTTTCTGCTCTGGAGGAGGTGATGACCTTAGAATCATAGAATCATAGAATATCAGGGTTGGAAGGGACCCCAGAAGGTCATCTAGTCCAACCCCCTGCTCAAAGCAGGACCAAGTCCCAGTTAAATCATCCTAGCCAGGGCTTTGTCAACCTTTATCTGTGTGCGTAAGATTGCATCACTTTTACAGAGACCTGAATCATCTGGTTCAGTAAAAGGTAAAACTAACAACAGCCTACTAATGGCCCATCTACAATTCAAACCCACCTTAGGGCCTTAGTTTTCAGATTTGCAGTTTGTTTATTTTTTATCAAAAGCGGACAAGCAAGTTTTGAAGGGCGTATGTGCAGTCTCAAAACTAAGAAAACAGTAATGGAAAATTACAGAAGATTCCTCACATACATCTATCAACAAACTTTAAGAAACCCTCAACATGTACACTGATCCTCAGAAACACAGTTTCATATAAAGGACACTATAAACAGATTCCTCCAATTAATATATTTGCTTATAATATTCTTGTGTTCTTATTTAGATAAACTGTAGTTAATAAAAAGAAAAAGACATACACCAAAGATTATCAGGTCTGTTCTGCGGGCAGTAGCAATGGCGAGAGCAGTAGCATGAATACAGGGTTGATGTGTTTTTTTTTTAACCACATCTAACCCAGAGTCCTGAGCATTGTACTATAAGTACATACTTATAAGTACTATAATCAGTCTGGCACGCAACTTCCTTTGCAAATGGCATAGTGTAAGAAAGACATTGTAAGATTAAAAATAATGGCCAAAATTTCCAGAAGCGACTAGTCTTCTTACTGAATGCAGGGCATGCCAAGCCAATTTGCGGCAGCCTCATCAGCGAAGCATAGAGCCTTCAGACCACCATGAAATCCAGGGAGAAGGCAGTGATTTGGGGTGAGTCACATTTTGAATTCCCAATCTGTGACACCTTAGAGGGGCTTGCTTTTCAGACGGTGCTGAAACGCAGAGCATTTTAAGGTGCCTCACGCTTGGCATCCAAAAACTGAGGCACTACAAATCATGAGTCACTTTTGAAAATCTTGGTCTATATTTTTAAAAAAAAAACAAATCCCTCTTCCTGGACTAGCGACGCCACCTAGCATTATACACAACAGATTATTAAAAAAAAAAATCTCACTTTCTTTTTCTCTCTCTGATTTTGTTTACTATTTGCATTTCTCTCAGCCTGGCCAGTGAAAAACGCTATATAAAGTGCTACGTATTATTATTATGCACTAACACAATGCAGCAGAATGTGGTTGCAACTCTCACCGTTACAGGCCTAGCTTCACCTTTGACCCCTCTCTAGTCCCTTTGGCTATGTCTACACAACAACTAGACAGGCACGGCTGGCCCATGCCAGCCAACTCGGGCTCACGGGGCAGGGCTGTTTCACTGCTGTGTAGACTTCTAGGCTCAAGATGGAACCTGAGTTCGGAGACCCTCCCCGCCTCACAAGGTCTTAGAGCCCAGGTTTCACCACAAGCCCAGAAATTTTCACAGCAATGAAACAGCCCCGCACCCTGAGCCCTGCAAGCCTGAGTTGGTATGTAGACATACCATTTGAGTGCATGCATTCAGGTGAGTAGCCCTGAGCCTTCACTTCACTCAGGGTGGAATCCTTCAGTTCTCTCACTCACTCCTCAGCAGGTCTGACTGGGACCAGCTACCTGTGGTTCTTCCCGTTGGGAGTAGTGGTGAACACAGTGACCTAACACAGTCTTTTCAAAACAAAAGCATCATTTAATCTCATCAGAAGGAACAAGGCCTAATCAGAGAAAAGGGTGTGTAACACAATAAAAAGTCTATATGCAGGTCTATCTTACCTAAAGACAGGTTTCAGAGTAGCAGCCATGTTAGTCTGTATCCACAAAAAGAAAAGGAGGACTTGTGGCACAAATTTAAATTCGTTAGTCTCTCAGGTGCCACAAGTCTTCCTTTTCTTCTTTCCTAAAGAGTAAGCCTAGTTTATCCTAGACACTCCAACCTTTGGGGATTGGAGTTTAGTCTGCTCCCCAGCAGTTTGCTGCCTACTCTTCCCAGTCCTTCAGGGACTATCTTTGGGTGATGCATACAAAAGTCTTTGTTCCAGGTTTTCCTAGATGGAGTTGGATCCCCCCTGTGAATACAGGCTGGGATCCAGCCCACCCTGCCAACCAGACTGTTGAGCTGAGCATGGTTAGAGGTAATGACATCTGCACTGTTCTTTAAGTATTGGTAAATGGGAGGCCATCTGAAGCTATTGTCCTTTTCCTGGGTACAGGCCACTAACTCCTGCTTGAATTAACCCCTTGTAATCAGACAGCAAACAACACAAGAACAATCAATAAGATGGAACTTATAATATTCATTAAATATTACAGATCACTCCCATGTCCTTCACAGCAACCACTCAAGAAGATTTATTCAACAAAAAATGTTTCCTTTGGAATTAATTTGATAGAAACATTTCTACCTTTTTCAATTTTACAGAACCTTTTTTTTTTTTGGTGAAAAAACAAAACTTGGGGCCAGATTTGAACCCCAGAATCCAATCCAGAAAGTTATTCTTAAAATACATTGAGTATGAGCACTGTATGGCAGGATTCTGTGATTAAACAATAGACTTTGGACGCATTACCTTTCTGGTGAATGAATAAATTGCTATTACAGGAGATACTTGGATTAGCCACATCACACTAATGGATAACCTATTATGTTTCATTGGGCAGGTTGGGAAAAGAGAAAATATGCCACTCAGCAGACAAAAAGAGAGTTTTAGCTAACTGTATTTCCATGACAATAGGACCCACATCACTCAGATTAGTGTCTTTCACAGCTGTCTTTATATTTAAGCACCAAGAAAAGTATTTCATATAAGGCAGTTCTGACAGGCAACACAAATATTTTATTTATTTATTTATTTACAGGCATCTCTGTAGTGCCTCAACTTCTCAAACTTTTGTACTGGTGACCCCTTTCACATAGCAAGTCTCTGAGTGCGACCCCCCCCCTTATAAATTAAAAACACGTTTTTATATATTTAATACAATCATAAATGCTGGAGGCAAAGTGGGGCTTGGGGTGGAAGCTGACAGCTCGTGACCCCCCATGTAATAACCTCATGACCCCCTGAAGGGTCCCGACCCTAGTTTGAGAACCCCTGGTGTAGTGCTCCCATACCATGGCATCTGAGTAACAATTGATATTATATTTCCCACATCTATCTAAATGCATAACAACGATTTTCAAGCCAAAGCCTCCAGTCTCTGTTGGTTTCCACCAATTTTGACGAGGGGATCAGATAAATTCCCACTAAAATAAGGGAAAGATTCCTATTGATTCCTGTATGAGTTAGCTATGGTTAATTTGCTGGGGTGGGGAGAGACCTTATAAACAGTGATAGGGAAGCAGAAAAACCCTTACAATGTTTTAAAATGTCAAGACTATTTTCTTAGTACTTAGTATTTTCTTAAAGGATGCTCTATCAGAAACTGGAAAGTTTCAAATTAGTCCATTTAAAAAAAAAATTAAGGTGACAGTTTCTCTTTAATTCAGCACTTGCAATCTATCCCGCAGGTGAACCTGGGCCACTGCTTTCATTCTGAACCAAGTCTGTTTCAGACTCCCTTCAAGGTAACCTACAAAAGGAAAATGTACTGTGATAGTGCTCCCCCGCTTTTTTTCTGCTTCTTTATGATGTATAAAGTTTGTCTCAATTCCCACCCCAGCTCCACCCTAAAAAGAGGTGATTTTTCTTTTGTTTGTTTCTGACACGAGAAATTGTCTTGTTTCCCGTTTTCCCCAGAAGACTTTATCACTGGAGTAGTAGTAGGCTTATAACTTCACAGATACCAAAAAACGGAAATCTGACCGTGAAAAGAATTTTGCTTTAGACTATTGAAAACTGTTACTTTAACTCAAAGGCTTAAAAATCAACTGGAAGAAAAGCTCTTTGTTGTTAACAATTTGACATTCTTCCCCTTTATTTATAGACAGAGACCTCCCAGTCCACATCTTCGGAACCTCCAAGGAAAACCTCCAGAAAAACAAAGAGTTAAGACTTGATTTTTTTTATATTATATTATATATCTATATCTGTATGTATAATAAAAACAGAACCCGCTTCCATTTTCACCCTCTATATAAACAAACAAACAAAAAGTCAACCAACCAAAAATAACCTATGTTATGCTATGTTCCCCAACCAAGACACAGAAAAGCTGGATAAAAAAAACCTTCAAATACTCTTGCTGAAAGGTTGCAATGTAGTATTACTTTTATTATTAGAATCCAGAACAATAACACAGAGTAACCAAAATCAGAGAGGGAGAAAGAAGGTTGCTCCCTAAAACAAAGAGGCACAACCTACCCCCACTTACTATATAGGCTGTCTGCTAGGCCAAGATCTCACATGTCCCTGCAGAAACCCTAGCCCACAAGCAGAACCAGGAAAAAACCTTGAAATGTACAGTGTCAGCTTACAATTTTAACACAACTCTTAGTAAATCATACAAATCTTCCCTCTTCATTTCACTTTTAATGGACATCCTTTTCCCCCTGGGAACAGTTCCACAATGTGCGTCCTGTAAAAGTTTCCTTGGCAACTGGTATACAATCAGCATAACATCCTGTGGCAAATGCACATTATGCTCCACAGACGAGGTCACTGGAAATCCAGCAACATGCATACATGCAGTAAGGTGTTTTTTGTTTTTTTTATTTAAGCCAATAGGCATTTTAAATCACCTTAAAAGGATCTTTATCTGTTTGTGCCCCCACATGCCTATTGTAGAGAGATGAGAAGAAAAGGAGAATATTATCTTAATTACATTGTATCATCCCCCAACAATATAATTAAAAGAATACTCATCCTAACTATATTAATCTCACCTCACCACAATATTAATGTTAATTTTTTTCTCTAAGAGGAGCCTCCCATAAACTTTATACTATCCAAATATATTGCATGGAATTATTATATTAGAAGACTACATTAGATTCCACTAAACAGATACTTCCCAGCCTTTCTACTCTAGCCTGCCTAACAACTCCCCTTCATTTAGCTCAGTGCCACAGGAGCTCAATAGGCACAGCTACCCTCTCATGGGATCTGATGTAACCTGATGAATAAGTGATTTCAAGCCAAATAAATTATAGCTGCTTGCAAAACTAAGGGAAGTCAGATGCTTTGCCAGAGCATCACGCCTTGCTCCAGACTTCCGTTGCGGAGCCAGTAATCTTTCTTTTCAGATCAAAACTGGTGCAAACAATTAATCTTGAGTGAAATGTCTTCATAAATCCATGTATCAGCCACACTGCAGGAAAACAGCTCTCTGAAATGGCAACAAGTGCCCACACTGATACACATCCTGCAGCAGAAACAGAAAAGCCAAGAAGCTTGGTATCCCTATGCTTAAACTGACTCAGGGCAAATTTGGGGGATGGCACACTATTTCATACTCTAAAATAATGAACATGTTTAACTACCACTGAAACACAACTATAAAAATAATCTCTACTAGCTCTCTCAATTTTCAAAACAAACCTTATTGTAATTCAATTAAACAAACCCAATTATCTATTAAAATGACAAAATACACTATGTAAGAGACTAAATTAGCAGCATAGGTTATTACAGGAAATTCCCTCCTCTTTAGTGGAAATTAAATACTCATCTGTAGAAACAATCTTCGCATAATTTGATTTTTATTTTTTTATAATTTTGATGGATAATGTTTATTTTTTAAAAAGGAGTACTTGCGGCACCTTAGATTAGCATACTATGAAGTGAGCTGTAGCTCACGAAAGCGTATGTTCAAATAAATTTGTTAGTCTCTAAGGTACCACAAGTACTCCTTTTCTTTCTGCGGATACAGACTAACATGGCTACTATTCTGAAACCTGTTTATTTTTAAGCTTTTTTAATATTTATACATTTAAATTTTTATAGCTGCAAGGAACTGGAGGATGTCAGACAACAAGGGTGTCCGAAAATAATTTAATAACAATAAACATATATTCAAAAAGTTCAAGCTTTATAACCATTAAAATACAAATGGTCAACATCACATGTCAAAATATACAAAGTAAATATCCTTAAATCAAACACTAATAAGTTCTCAAGCAGTATTTTTCTTACTTTGCCTATCTGTAAATTTTGATTATCATCTATGAAAAGATCTTATCAGTTTGTGTGTGTGTATGGTAAAAATCAACATTTATCAATAAAAATCTAATCCTTCTACACCTAAGTAAACAGCAGATTCAGATTTCACACACAGTCACCCATCATCATCACCAAAAAGGTAGCATGATCCAATGGATATGGCACTGCACTCATGACAAGTCATGATCAAGTCACTGCAACTCTGGACTTCAGTTTCCACATCTGTGAAATGGTGCTAAGGATATTCACCCTCTTTCATAAAGAGCTTTGAGAGCTATGAACTGAAAAAAGATGTATAACAGCTACTTATTATTACTTTAGTAAGACTGAAGAACCTAAAGACTCAGTGTGTATATATATATATATATATATATATACACACACACACACATACACACACACACGCACAAATCCTAACAAATTTGGAAATGCATAAGATAACCCCAACTTTTGGCTATGTCTACATCGCAGCTGGAGGTGTGTGATTCCTAGCTTGGGTAGACATACACGCACTAGCTATGCTCCAGCTAGCACACTAAAAATCACTGAGTGGCTGCAGTGGCACAGACAGCAGCTCAGACTGGGCACGTCTAAGTACATATACAGGACCTCAAATGGGATGGACTTGGGCAGCTAGCCCAAGCCACCTCGCACGCTACCACAAGCACACTGATATTTTTATCACATGAGCACAAGCAGAGCTAATGCATATACATCTACCCTAGCTAGGAGTCATACCTCCCAGCAGCAGTGTTGACACACCTTTTCTGTTTACCCAAGAAAAATAGATAATAACGCATTCAGGTCTACATTACCATTACAGCAATCTAATAAATCCCCTCACAGTGGAAGGCTTTTATAAGGATATTTTTACTTTGATTTACAAATCTACTTAATGCCTTCTTTTATAATGAGTTACAGCTGCCTCTCAACCAAAAGCATTAGACAGAAGGTAGAATGAAGTGATGTGTCTTGGGAATTGCTCCTTTAACATTCTCTTAAGGTCACATAACAACAGGTACCGACTTTCCAAAGTGCCAGAGCGGGCTTGACCCCCGGCTCTGCCCCAGGCCCCGTCCCCACTCCATCCTTTCCCCAAGGCCCCACCCTGCCTCTTCCCGCCCAGTTCCGCCCACTCCCCTGAGTGCGTCGCGTCCTCGCTCCTCTTCCCTCCCCCCCCGAGCCTCCTGCATGCCATGAAACAGCTGACCACAGCGGGTGGGAGGCGCAGGGAGCGAAGGGGAGGCGCTGATCCGCGGGGCCCGCTGGCGGGCAGAAGGCTCTAGGTGGAGGGAGAGGCATTGATGGGGGGCTGCTGGTGAGTGCTCAGCACTCACCATTTTTTCCCTGTGGGTGCTCCAGCCCCGTAGCACCCACGGAGTCGGCACCTATGTACATAACCCTTACTTGTTCAAGTAAATCCATATTACAAATCTTTTTTTCACAAATGCAAGATTAGATTCTTACTGCATTCCCATCCCAACCACCTCCTCTGCTCTGCCAGATGTTCTCCTAATACCACTTCCATGCATCATTAAGTACTGCTCCTGCAGATGAAACACTTTCTAAATGGGCAGAGTAGATCACTTACTCTCTCCTCATTCAAATACCTCCTTGAGCAAAGGATGGTCTTGTAGCTGAGACATTGGACTGGCACTCAGGAGATCTGGATTCGTTTTTGCCCTGCCAAAATTTCTGGTACAACTTTGGTCAAATCACATAATCTCTCTGTGTCAGTTCCTCATCTGTAAAATTATAACAATAATTTCTTGCTCTCACGTTTTGTCTGCCTTATCTATTCAGTATATAAGTTCTTCAGGGCAGGCACTCTCATACTGTATATGCATACAGTGCCTACCACAATGGAGCCTGATCTTTGGTGAAACTCTAGATCAGGGATTCTCATGACAAAATTTTTGGTGGCCTCAGAGTGCAGTCACCAACTCTTGCTGGTGGCTGCTCAGACAATTTTTCCTAAAATACTTAATTAAACTTTAGGGAAAACAAATAAACATGCACATACACACATCAAAACCATTGTAATGTATTTATTGCTAGCTAGTAAGTCTGCTGCTGAGAAAAGTGATATTTGTATGTTTGTTAATATTTTTTACAGCCTCCCAGCCAGCTAGTAAGTCTGCTGTGAAAAGTGAAACATACAAGTTTCACTTTTCACAGCAGACTTATACAGCCCTGGCAAGCCCGGGAGCAAATTAAGCCCTGGATGGGGAGGTGGATGGATAGTCAGCAGGAGTCAGGGGCGATGAGGGCCCCAGGAAGGAGGATGGGGAGGCAGCAGGGAGCCAGAGCCTGAAGCCTGGGGGATGGGGCCTCAGGAAGGAGTTTGAAGCCCCGGGGCCATAGCCCGAAGCCCTGCAGCCAGGGGATGGGGCCAGAGCCCAAAGCCTGAAGCCCTGTGGCCGGAGCCTGCCATCCCACCATCCCAGGGCTGAAGCCTGAGCCCCACCACCCCTGGGAAGATTGGGAACTCACAGGCTGCCTGCTCCTCCAGCACTGTGTCTCCAGAAGGGGACCAGGGCAGGGCCCAACCCCTGCTGGCAGCCCCAGCAACCAACACCAAGGTGACACATAAGGAGCAACAGGGAAGGGGAGGGGCAGCTGCTTTGCCCCCCAATCACTGCCCAGGAGGCTGTGGCCACAAGAAAAGCCGATGGTGTCGGCCACGCATTTGAGAAACGCTGTTCTAGACACTAGTGTCACAGTTCAGGCCAACTGCACCTGCATTCCCCCATCGTGGTCCACCAAGAGCACCCATTTTAGGCTCCTGGCTGCTTAACCGGGGTGGAGACCCCGTGTCTTTTCCTTCTGACTGTTATTCCAGATTATATAGTTCCCAGCCTACACTGTGATATTTCCAGCAAGCTAGACTGCCTAAAAGGCCAGTGCCTGCATTTTGCTTTCCTTTTAGAGACTGTGCCCAGGGTGTTGACCACAGTTATAAGTTACCACACAGCTCTTTATAAACAAACACATTTATTTTTCAGGTGAAACATATTAAAACAACAAGCGAACCTACACACAGGCTAAAAATCTTATCAGAGGTTATCCCAACTCCAGCCTCAGGATCTGGTAGCTGTTAGTTCTTTAAACCACAACGGGTTTTCCCCAGGGCTACAAGTTTATAAGGGTCTTGGATTTAGAACCAGAACACAGGCTAGTAGAGCAGCCAGTTTTTTTATACGGCTATTGATTGTTACCTTTGGTAGCACGTAATTAGCAGACAAAGACTCTTTCCTTAAGGCATAATTTTAAAAGGCTGAATTTTTGCATAACCAAAGGTGGGAAATTTGCATTACTCTTTTTTAAGGTATTTTCCAGGAAATTCACTTAACACTTATTGTTCCAAAAGTCCATTTCTGTCTGGCACATTTTTAATATAGTTCTTTGAACTTTCAGGCCTTACTCCCTCCACCCCATCGCCCCTGCTAGAGAGGTTGCATGCAATCCCAGCCCACAATAATACATAAACTTTGCATTTAACACAGTGGACCCCAAATATATTTTAATTCAGTTTAATAAGTTTTTCCAAGGATATTCAGGAAACTGCCATATTTGTTATTTAACATAACACCACCAAATATTTAAGACCCACTACTATCATGAAGCCTGTGATAATAGTGGGTCTTAAATATTTGGTGATATGCTAAATAACAAATATGGCTTTTCTGATTTTTGATATAAAAATCTAAAACTGTTACCAGCTTTCCATTTTAAATAATCATAAACATTTAATTTGACATTAAAATTTTCTATGGGAACATTCATTTTGGGAAAAAAACAATTTTCCAAGAAAATATGTCACAATTACATTTTTTTTGACCATCTCTAAAAGTCAGGAAGAAAACAGAGCCATAGTCGTGGCAGTGTTCTGCACTAGTACTGAATATATTCTGTTTTTCCTCCCTGCATAAATTACTCACACCCATAAACATTTTCAGAATCAGAGACATACTCTGCATTTTTTAGAAATCTTATTAAGGTTGTCTGGCTGTGCCTTTGGCAGCATTAATACTATGAAAGATTTCCATGGTAACAAAAACGTTGCTCATTCTGAAACAGTTGAGATGCGATAAGCAACCCATATTTTGTTTAGAAAGAATGAAAAACTGCTTCTTTTAGTAACAATATTGAACACACAAAAAATCAGAAATTTTCAAAATTAGTCAGAAGTGTTGTGATTTAATATAACATAGGAGTTAAATAATTAAAGCCATTTTATGCAAATACGTGTTACAAGCAAGTTGCACTAAAAAGCCTTGTATTTTTTTTTTAAATCTTATTTTTAAAAAAAGTTTTCCTTTGGACAGTGACTGGGTGTGCTCCAAATCTCAGCCTAAAGAAGAAAACCCACCCAACTCCCAGAATGGATAATGTAAAAATTTAGCTATTGTTAAGGTGCCAAGTGAGCTTGGTTCTTTATAAGTAGGGTGACCATAAGTCCCATTTTTAAGCCCTGTCCCGACTTCTCTGGCAAAACTGGGCATTTGTCCCATATGCAGTGGGGTGCGACCCCAAGCGGGGCGTGGAAAACATGTGGGGCAGGGGAGCCGAGCAGCACGCAGGAGGGATGGCTTGGGGGAGCGGCTTGCTCGGGCCTGCCCTGTCGGTGGGTGGGCGGGTGGGCAACGGAGGGCCTCGGGAGAGCCCCACGCCGGTGGGGCTTGGATCAAACCTACGGGGGTAGGAGGACCTCAGGCTGGCCCCACACAGGCAAGAGGCAGGGAGGGCTCTGGCAACCAGCACAGGGGGCAGGGGGAGTTAAGGGGGGCCTCAAGCTGGCCTGTGGGGTGTCCTTTTCCTTTTGGGAGAATATGGTCACCCTATTTATAAGACACAGAAGGAGATAATCTCTGTACTTAAAATCTAAATAGACAAACACATGACACACTGGGACACCCAGAAGGCTAATGTTAACTTAATGTTAACTTTCTGGGATGTAAATCTATCCCGCACTAGCCTGCCATGCACTAAAAGTTTCCTAGTGCACTTTAAGAAAAGTGCCAAATCCCAAAATCATGTATATCCTTTACTGCTCTTTGTGATATATAAAATCAGGGGTAAAAATAAAATTTCTCTCTTACTGGATGTGGGGGGGGCAGCTTTGCCCCCCCCGGAAGGGGTGGGCCTCGGGCAGAAGGGGCGGGGCTGGGGGGGTCAGCGTCCCCCAGCCAGCTCTCCCATGCCACCCAGGGCTCCAGCAGCGATTTAAAGGGCCTGGGGCTCTGGCAGTCAGCGGCCTGGGTGGGGGCAAAAGGGGCAGGGACGTTAAAGTGCTGCTGCGGCAGTGCTCTAAGCTGGGTCCTTTTGCTGTGGCAGTGCTTTAGAGTCTGCGGTACGGGCTGATACAGGCGACCACTTTTTACTGGTACATTGTATAGGCCCGTACTGCCTTACTTTCTCCCCTGTATAAAATCAACATCAAGTTCTGTGTTTGTTTGGGTTTTCTTCACACATTAGAATGATCAGGTCCTGACTTCCCTTTTTTTTCCCTGGAGGACTTTGCAAACTTTAGGAGACTGTGAATGTGACATTTCAGGACCCTAAAACTTGAGCTGCAGCTCCCCTGGCATTCTATTGAAAGGGGAGGGGAGTGTGTGTGTGTGTGTGGGGGGGGGGGGGAATGTTGACCTTAAACAAACTTTCCTGTGCTCCCATAGTAAATTAAATTAACTCAAGATTTTTATCTCCCCTCAGCTGGGGACTTGAATCACTGCAGCTCAGGCTTCAGTCTCTGGTCATTTTCAGGCTGCTAGAGAATGCCAATAGAATATGGGGAAAAAGAAGGAAATCCATACCTGATATTTTTTTTAATCCAATAAAACAAGCAGATGGAAAGATCTCTTGTTTTGGAATAAAATCTTTAAGGCCATTTTTGCACATGATAATGGAGTAGTAAATAACTTTTTTCTTCACAGTTCTCCTTTAAAATGACACTGCAGCCTCCCTGCTGCCTTTTTTTCCACATTCCTTTTTTTAAGGAAGAAAGCAATTGTCTTTAAGTGCTGGTAGCAAGCCTGCCAGTGTTTGAATTATGGTTAGTTTTTTAGAAGTCAGTATCAACAAGATATTTCAGTTAGTAGAGTTGGGAAGTGATTGCACAGCCAAAAAGAAATAAAAGAAAGAAACTTCGCACAATGTATCTAGGAGTGTCTCCTCAGGAAATCTTTGTGACTCTGTGTTCCTGACAAGCAGGGCAATATGCCTGTAAATCTCACCCAACAGAGAATGCATCAAAAAAACTGGAAAAGGACAAATAACTCAGCTCTGGAAGAGAGGTAAGGTCTGAATGCAGGCATTGGGATCAAGAACGCCTGAATTTTATTCCCCTGTCTAATTCCATCTGCGGTCTTGGGCAAGACTGTTAAGATCCCTGCCTCGTTTACACCACTTTTAAATTGGGAATATTATTATGTACCTCTGGCCTGTTGTAGTTGGTTTACTAATATGGGAATTGTGGCAGAAGCTGGAATAGGCCCTTAGTAAGTGTCCCCAACAGTGGAAGGTCTGCCAGGTTGAAGTAGTGAAAGTTATGGTGGTAACTGCAATCCACTACCCCAACCCTCAAACTGGGCAGTGCTGGCAATGGAGGAGGCATAGCCAAAGTACCTGGGGGATGTGTTGGTTCAGCACCCCCTCATTGCAGCTTTCACAGGTGCGTCTATGGAACTTAAAGCTGCCTCCTTCAGGACAAAGCTCCATGTGAGGGCAGGTGATGAAAACACAGATTCAGGGAACCTGGACCCCTGGCCCTGGACCAGCTTGGTCTTCAGCAGTAAATTATGTGCCTGCAAGAATAACCTGTTTCGGCAGGAAACTGAAATACTTCCTGTGGACCAAAAATATTATCCCTTGCCAGTAAATTTGCTGTCCTAAAAATTTCACACACCCTTCGCTAGGAATTGCCATTGGTCCATCTCGTGTGGTATCCTGTTTCTGACAGTAGCCCATGCCAGATGTTTCAGTGTAAGGCTTAAAACTCCTGTAATGAACAATTATGCAATAGCATGCCCATGGAGGAAGGTTGGTTTTTTTTTCCTTAGCCCCCCAGCCACTAATTAGTGATTGGCTAATGTCTTAAAATTTGATTTTTATACTTGTGTAATTATGAATGATTAAAATAATAATAATTAAGACCCTACGTTAGGAAAGTGCTTAAGCATGTGCTTACATTTAAGCTTGTGATTAAATCCCATTGACTCAATAGGATTTAGGAGTGTTCTTTAGGAGCTTGGAGCTGCACTATTGAAGTCAGTGCGAGTTTTGCCGTTAAATAGGATAGGAGAGGATCACCCTAAGTGCTTGACTATACAACCATTTAGTTCACGACAACCTGGGGTATAAGTCTACCCCACGCTAGTTTGCTGCTGAACACTTAATACTTGTGTGGGCTCTGCTGCTGCACACTAAGTTCCCTGGTATGCTTTAATCTACTCCTGTTTCAAAGCAGGAAACATTAAAGTGCACTAGTTTCATAGTAGCAGCCGTGTTAGTCTGTATTCGCAAAAAGAAAAAGGAGTACTTGTGGCACCTTAGAGACTAACAAATTTATTAGAGCATAAGCTTTCGTGAGCTACAGCTCACTTCATCGGATGCATTTGGTGGAAAAAACAGAGGAGAGATTTATATACACGCGCACACACACAGAGAACATGAAACAATGGGTTTATCATACACACTGTAAGGAGACAAAGTAAAACTATTTCCCCATGGTATTTCTCCCTCCCACCCCATCCCCCACTGTTCCTCTGATATTCTTGTTAACTGCTGGAATTAGCCTACCTTGCTTGTCACCATGAAAGGTTTTCCTCTTTTCCCCCCCCCTGCTGCTGGTGATGGCTTATCTTAAGTGATCACTCTCCTTGTGTATATAAATCTCTCCTCTGTTTTTTCCACCAAATGCATCCGATGAAGTGAGCTGTAGCTCACGAAAGCTTATGCTCTAATAAATTTGTTAGTCTCTAAGGTGCCACAAGTACTCCTTTTTCTTTTTGCGAATACAGACTAACACGGCTGCTACTATGAAACTAGTGCACTTTAATGTCTCCTGCTTTGAAACAGGAGTAGATTAAAGCATACCAGGGAACTTAGTGTGCAGCAGCAGAGCCCACACAAGTATTAAGTGTTCAGCAGCAAACTAGCGTGGGGTAGACTTATACCCCAGGTTGTCGTGAACTAAATGGTTGTATAGTCAAGCACTTAGGGTGATCCTCTCCTATCCTATTTAACGGCAAAACTCGCACTGACTTCAATAGTGCAGCTCCAAGCTCCTAAAGAACACTCCTAAATCCTATTGAGTCAATGGGATTTAATCACAAGCTTAAATGTAAGCACATGCTTAAGCACTTTCCTAACGTAGGGTCTTAATTATTATTATTTTAATCATTCATAATTACACAAGTATAAAAATCAAATTTTAAGACATTAGCCAATCACTAATTAGTGGCTGGGGGGCTAAGGAAAAAAAAACCAACCTTCCTCCATGGGCATGCTATTGCATAATTGTTCATTACAGGAGTTTTAAGCCTTACACTGAAACATCTGGCATGGGCTACTGTCAGAAACAGGATACCACACGAGATGGACCAATGGCAATTCCTAGCGAAGGGTGTGTGAAATTTTTAGGACAGCAAATTTACTGGCAAGGGATAATATTTTTGGTCCACAGGAAGTATTTCAGTTTCCTGCCGAAACAGGTTATTCTTGCAGGCACATAATTTACTGCTGAAGACCAAGCTGGTCCAGGGCCAGGGGTCCAGGTTCCCTGAATCTGTGTTTTCATCACCTGCCCTCACATGGAGCTTTGTCCTGAAGGAGGCAGCTTTAAGTTCCATAGACGCACCTGTGAAAGCTGCAATGAGGGGGTGCTGAACCAACACATCCCCCAGGTACTTTGGCTATGCCTCCTCCATTGCCAGCACTGCCCAGTTTGAGGGTTGGGGTAGTGGATTGCAGTTACCACCATAACTTTCACTACTTCAACCTGGCAGACCTTCCACTGTTGGGGACACTTACTAAGGGCCTATTCCAGCTTCTGCCACAATTCCCATATTAGTAAACCAACTACAACAGGCCAGAGGTACATAATAATATTCCCAATTTAAAAGTGGTGTAAACGAGGCAGGGATCTTAACAGTCTTGCCCAAGACCGCAGATGGAATTAGACAGGGGAATAAAATTCAGGCGTTCTTGATCCCAATGCCTGCATTCAGACCTTACCTCTCTTCCAGAGCTGAGTTATTTGTCCTTTTCCAGTTTTTTTGATGCATTCTCTGTTGGGTGAGATTTACAGGCATATTGCCCTGCTTGTCAGGAACACAGAGTCACAAAGATTTCCTGAGGAGACACTCCTAGATACATTGTGCGAAGTTTCTTTCTTTTATTTCTTTTTGGCTGTGCAATCACTTCCCAACTCTACTAACTGAAATATCTTGTTGATACTGACTTCTAAAAAACTAACCATAATTCAAACACTGGCAGGCTTGCTACCAGCACTTAAAGACAATTGCTTTCTTCCTTAAAAAAAGGAATGTGGAAAAAAAGGCAGCAGGGAGGCTGCAGTGTCATTTTAAAGGAGAACTGTGAAGAAAAAAGTTATTTACTACTCCATTATCATGTGCAAAAATGGCCTTAAAGATTTTATTCCAAAACAAGAGATCTTTCCATCTGCTTGTTTTATTGGATTAAAAAAAATATCAGGTATGGATTTCCTTCTTTTTCCCCATATTCTATTGGCATTCTCTAGCAGCCTGAAAATGACCAGAGACTGAAGCCTGAGCTGCAGTGATTCAAGTCCCCAGCTGAGGGGAGATAAAAATCTTGAGTTAATTTAATTTACTATGGGAGCACAGGAAAGTTTGTTTAAGGTCAACATTCCCCCCCCCCCCCACACACACACACACTCCCCTCCCCTTTCAATAGAATGCCAGGGGAGCTGCAGCTCAAGTTTTAGGGTCCTGAAATGTCACATTCACAGTCTCCTAAAGTTTGCAAAGTCCTCCAGGGAAAAAAAAGGGAAGTCAGGACCTGATCATTCTAATGTGTGAAGAAAACCCAAACAAACACAGAACTTGATGTTGATTTTATACAGGGGAGAAAGTAAGGCAGTACGGGCCTATACAATGTACCAGTAAAAAGTGGTCGCCTGTATCAGCCCGTACCGCAGACTCTAAAGCACTGCCACAGCAAAAGGACCCAGCTTAGAGCACTGCCGCAGCAGCACTTTAACGTCCCTGCCCCTTTTGCCCCCACCCAGGCCGCTGACTGCCAGAGCCCCAGGCCCTTTAAATCGCTGCTGGAGCCCTGGGTGGCATGGGAGAGCTGGCTGGGGGACGCTGACCCCCCCAGCCCCGCCCCTTCTGCCCGAGGCCCACCCCTTCCGGGGGGGGCAAAGCTGCCCCCCCCACATCCAGTAAGAGAGAAATTTTATTTTTACCCCTGATTTTATATATCACAAAGAGCAGTAAAGGATATACATGATTTTGGGATTTGGCTTGGTTTACAATTCAGTCTTCATGCCTCTTCTTATTAGGTTGCCATCATAGCACTACCAAAGCTTGTATTCCCCTGAAATATTGTTAGATAAATTGTGGCTTCCCAAACATTTGATTGAATGAGAGGCTAACAAAAAAAAATGAAACAAGCCAAAACAAAAACAAACAAAAAAATCCCCTACCACAATTCTGTACTACTGAATGTTTGTTTATTAAGTTGCCATTTCTCAATGCTAGGATTTAAACAGCTTCATCTTGAACTTAAATTTCATGGAGGTCAACAGAATTGTTTGTGGGGTTCCCTACTGCAATTTGGCTGCACCTAGTTTTCTGTAAGGTGAAGTTAACAGGGCAATAGTACACTGGGAAGGCTATTTTCAAAACTGAAAAAATAAAACTGCAATATTTTAAAATTAAAATCTTAGATTCTGCAGAGTACAGAAAGAGCCTAAAACTGAGGAATCAAACAACCCTATTGTTTTCTGCTGCCCTCCCTTACATCTTGATGGCTCTTAAGATGTAATGCTATTTAACTATCCCAATGACAGGATCAGTTAAATTGTGCAATATTACATAACCTTAAAGATCTCCAGGGACAACTCTGAGACCCTTCCTATGGTGGAGGAAAATGAAGACATAATATATTATGACTACTATAGCACCAACTCTTATCAGAACTGTACAGACTTCTGCATCAAAGCTGCATTATGTACACTGTTTACACACTAAAGGAGAGACAAGTTCAGTTTTTCCTAATGCTTTCTTTTTAAAGGCAGATAAAAGTCACCAAAGGTCCCCCTTAGAAAGGCAAATAGAAGGTCATTGTATGCTTACTGCATAACAAGTTAGTACTGTACATATCTTTCAAGATAAACAATTAGTGAAAATCAGCTATGAAATTTCTAATGTACCATAGTATGTTTTGAAATTAAGTAGTCAAACACTTTTTGCTCTGTATGTTTATAATGGTGCCGCAACAGAATTCAAAACACTCTTCATTCTAATTTTCTCCCTTCTTCCCTTTGCTAAAATCTCCTTACACTAAATACACTGAACCATTCCCTAGTCTCTCTTCCTTCACTCCCTTCTCACTGTGCATGGTCACTAGACATATAGCACTGAGAATCTCTTCTCTTCCAGAAAATGGCCCAAATTACCCAAATAAATACTCCCACTATCCCCACATCTAGTAACAATGTTTGTTTGCACTCCTATAAGGTACCTACTCAGTGAAGGCACAGATATCAGTATAAACTCACTAAGACTGCACAAATCAGTTGCTGCTTGGACTGCCCTGAAGAAAAACATGTATGTTGGGAACGTAGTCCTATGACTGATTGCACAAGTAGTGCTTAGCTAGTTCTTATACACACTTTTATCCTGTTTTACACAAAGGATATCACAGAACTGCAAAGAGCTCCATGCTGATAATGTAAAACCTCACCGACGGTTCAGAAATCAGAAGGACACAGTTCCCAAGTTAAGTGCTGCCTCAAAACCTCATAAAACCTTCACATTCCAAACCCACTTCCATAACAGATTTTTTATGCAATAATTAGATAACTGCAAACTGTCACACTTTTTAGATTTACACATACAATAAAAGCTATTCTTAATAAATGCAACAGCAATATGATGTGAGCAATGAACTGCAGATACCACCTATCCACACTAGAGGATCTTCTCAGTTTAGCAAAGCCCCTTACAAAAATAAGAATTTCTTATACTGCTGTTTCTGCAGGTCTAGACATTCTTCAATGTCTGAAAGCTAAAGCCATTGTGAAAGGGATTCAAAATATGAAAATTATATTTCATTAAAAGAACACCCTAAAAAGTTATATAAAACTTTATATAATTACATAAAAGCTCTGGAGCTATGTACTGATATAAGGCATGCGAGCTATCATTGACATTTCTGCTCCCCACAATATCACAAAGGTCTAAGTCCCAGATGTTCCTTTCTGGTACCGACCTAACCCCCGGTTTAGACAGCGCTAAAACATATAGCCACCGTCTCTTGGGGAGATGGCGTACCTACGCTAACGGAAGAAGCCTGTCAAGTGTAGACGTGTCCTTAGCATCCAGAGCTTTATCCACAACTACATAGAGAAATCTTCAGTTATAGGACAGATTATATGGGTTATAAATATTCATAAATCTGAACAAATTATATATCTTTAGTCATTTTTTTGAGAATGAAACTTCTTTGGCATACATGCCATTGGTCATGATAACGGGACTAAAATATAATCCTGTTTATAGTCTGAATAGCAGGATACTGAGCTAACATTTACATCCCTGTAAGATGATCTAAACCATTTTCGTTATGTAAATAAAATGATATAAGACAATATTTCCCCCACAGTAATTTATAAAATTCCAATTTCTGCTGTATGTTGGCTTTGAGATGATTCATACTGCAAGGATAAACAGCCTAGTCACTATGCCTTAACAATAGGTGGAAACTTTCCATTCTGAAAACACATAAAAGACTGGGGACAAGCAGTTGATAAAAAATACCCAAGCATGATATACCTGTGTAGATGCATTCTATACAGCAAGTTTCTGACCTCTTCCAAGCAAAGGTGTTGATGCTAGAGGATGAATGTGAAAATCTAACCACTGATTTAATATTTCTCAAATATTTTAATTATACTGTCAGATATTATTATAAAACAAAACTATCTAAATAATCAACTCCTTCTTTACTTACAGATTCACAGATTCCAAGGCCAGAAGTGACCATTGTAATCATTTAATCTGGATACCACGGGCCACAGAACTTCCCCAAAATAATTCCTTTTGAATTAAGCCGATCTTTTAGAAAAATATCTAAACTTGATTTTAAAATTACCAGTGACAGAGAATCCACCATGACCTTTGGTAAATTCTTCTAATGGTTAATTACCCTTACTGTTAAAAATTTTACCTTATTTCCAGTCTGAATTTGTCTAGTTTCAACTTCCAGCCATTGGATTGTGTAATACCTTTCTCTGCTAGATTGATGAGCCTTTTATCAAATATTTTGTTCCCCATGCAGGTATAGACTGTGATCAAGTCACCCCTTAAACTTTTCTTTGTTAAACTAAATAGATTGAGCTCCTTTATCACTGTAACTAAGGCTAAGATTTTGTCATGGATATTTTTACTCAAAATCATGGACAGGTCATGGGCAATAAAGAAAAATTCACGGAAGCCCGTGACCTGTCTCTGACTTTTACTAAAAATATCCATGATAAAATGAGAAGGGTCTGGGCAGCTGTGGGGTGGCTGAGAGCTCTGGGTCCCCCACCACCCATGGGGGCTCAGAGCTCCAGGTCCCCCGTCCCTCCATGGTGGCTGCAGGGTCCCCCTCCCATCGCCAATGGTGGGGAGTTGCGGGGATCACCCTGCCACTGTTGCCGCCACGCCCGGGGACTGCAAGGGTCCCCCTGCCCTGCTGGCCAGGGAGCTGCGGCAGTCCCCCGTCGCCCGCGAGGAACCCGTCGCTCACAGAAGCCAGGAGCTGCAGGGTACCCCTCTGCCCATGGTGGTTGGGAGCTGCGGTGTACCCTCGCTGCCCATGGTGGCTCAGAGCTTGGGGGCCAGCTGCCTCAGGGATATCTCACAGCTGCCTGCCCTGGGGGAAGCGGCGAAACCCTGAAGCTCCCAGCTACAGGGGCTGAAGTCATGGAAGTCTTTGGAAGGCACGGATTCCGTGATTTCTGCAACCTCCATGACAAAATCATAGCCTTAACTATAAGGCATGTTTTCTAATGCAGTAAAAGCTGTTTTATCCAGCACTTCACCAACTGGAAAGCTCTATAAACTGGCATTTCTGATCTTCATTGAAATTCCGGTTTATAGTCCAGTTGGCACGGGGCCAGCAGCGGGTTGGGAGGGGGTGCAGTGCACGGGCTCTGGGACGGAGTTTGGGTGCAGGAGGGGGCTTGGGGCATGGGAGGGTGTGCGGGGTGCTTGATTCAGGGATCACTCACCTGGGGCAGCTCCCTGCAAGTGGCTACCTGTCCCAGCTGCTCCTAAGGGGAGGTCCGGCAGGCAGCTCTGCGCACTGCCCCTGCCCTGCCTTGAGTGCTAGCTCCGCAGCTCCCATTGGCTGAGAATCGCAGCCAATGGGAGCTGCGGGGGCGGCGCCTGTGGGCGGAGGCAGTGCACAGAGTCACCTGCCACGCCTAATGAATCCCAAATCATTTTGATCCTTATCCTGGTTTAAGAACCCCTGTGTGGACTCTCTTATTTTGGTTGAAGAGTGGCTTATTTCAGCATCGTTTACACCAAGTCCGCAATCAATTTAAGCTATTTCTTAAGGCCTAACTTACAACTGCCATTTCTTGTCAATCTTCTCCAAGTAGTCCTCAGTGTCACCCTTCCTCTTAGTACAGGAATAGAACTTGTAAGTCCCTGCACAGCCATCCCATGCATCAACCAGGATATGGAAGAATAGAAGCTAGTGTAACTAGTACCCTAATAATCACTCCCTCTTGCAAACAAAGAGGATTTTGTATGTGGAACACATAAAGCCTTCATTAATTTAAGGGGTCCTGAGAGTACTTCCAGACTTTGGAAAAGGGAGAAGAGAACTACTGCCATAGTCACCACTCAGAAACTTTTCAAAGCTGAAGCTCTGAAATTATCACTACTATGAACTTCCATATGACTATTACTTCTACATTCCATCTCACATTAACCTTAGGTTTTGGCTAAACAGGAACAAAAAATTGTTGCACCCCTTTTCCCACCCCTGCTATTAGGGAGGGGACCTACTTTATTACAAGTCCACAAAACACCTAATGCAGTTTTTGGTGTAGTTGGTTAACAATTAGGGTTGGCAGAATTTGATTTTTATTTTTTTATAATTTCAACAGATAAGGTCAATGTTTCTTTTTAAGTAATTTTTTTTATTTTTACTGATTTAAAATTGCACCAAATTATGCGTTTAAGCATTTGTTCCTGATTTTTATTCATTTAAATTTTCAGAGTTACGGGAAATTATCAGAAGTCAGACAATAATTATTTAATATCAGTAGATGCTGAGATTCAAAAAAGGTAAAACTTTATAGACATTAAAACACAAACCGTCAACAGCCAATGTCAAAATATACCAGGTAAATATCCCTAAATCAAACTCTAATAAGTTCTCAGGCAGCACTTTTCTTACTATACCTATCTGTAAATTTTGATTATTATTGACAGAAATATTTTTTCATCAGTTTCTATACAGTGAAACAGATGTTTACTGATAACAATCTACCGTAATCCTTCCAAGCCGAACAATAATTAAGTACAGACTGGAAAGGGAAAGTGGAAAAGCACCTCTGTGCTGGATTTTCCTTCCCAGTAATGTTACAGCAGCTATTTTTATATCTCTGTTTGAAAGCAGAGTGAAGAATTTTACTCTTATATTTTTCAAACAGACTAACTGAGCTTTGGCATTTTTTCTCCCATACAGCTCATCATGGATAACTATTTATAAAATGTTTATTATATTAACAAAGAATTATTTTCCCAGCAACTCATTTTTATCCTTAAAAAACACTTGCCATGGCTCCAAGATAATAAAAGTAGTTGGCAAAAATATAATGTCTTTATAAATAGTAATATAATCTAACTATTAGAGTAGTTTATAAGTATTAACATAGAACATTATCTCATCTTTCAAATTATTAGGGTGATGGTCTCCCATGATTTATCTACCTTCCCCTATGAGAACGTACTGCTGAATTGTGGTCTCTTTAAGAATCTGAAGTTAACAAACTTCTGTTGTGTTGCAGATTTATAGTCACTGCAGCTTTATCCAGTTCACCTTAAACAGGAGCCAGGCAAATTGCTAATATGAGATTCAGAGCATACTGCAACTAAGTTCAGTAACAGCTCTGTACTGTAAGTAACATTTATAACTGGTATTGCAGCGCTGCCTCCGTTACCCAGAAACAGCAGGAAAAGGACAACAAATCATTCCTCAAACTCAAGGAGGGAAATGCAGATAGAAAATCCAGCTTCCACTGAGGCACCTGTGGATTCATAATTCACTAGATTATAATTTTAAAATAGTGAAAAACAAGCCTATTAGCAATGGCAAAGTCCATAGGTACGTTTTATCAGCACTGAACTAATTATGCACACTTACCGGGCAAAATAGCCTTGTCTTCGCTCCTTCTTCTCCTCCTTAGCCTCCATGGTATACAGTGGAAAGTGCCAAGTGAGCGTTTGGGGTTTGTTGCTCTTTTTCGCAGTGCCTCATACCCATGTATAGTCCCCCTGTATTTATCATTTAAAAACAAAAAAGAAGTTCATAAATCAAAATGTCAATAACTTCTGCAGCAATTTACAGTGCAGCGATAACATACATAGCCCCATGGCAAATGGCAGTAAACTTTAACCAGTGAAAACATGTCACATGATACAGACCTATTGTACCAAAAAACACAAAACAATGAATATGGTTGGGCAAGTCACTGCAGAAAAATTATATCTGAGATTTGTTTGTTTTTGTTTTTTAATGAGGGAGAATCGGAGGGAATCTGAAGAGATTTTGATATGAAAATCAGTGACAGCATTTACAGTGGCATACTACAGGGGATTAATTCAAAGCGCTGTAACAAAGTCTTAACAGCTTGTAAATATTTTATCCTTTACAGATTTGTAAATTGGTTGTATATACCAAAAAAGCCCACCCTTCTTTTGTTTCCCAGTTGTGACCATAATGATCGCAAACTGCCAAGATAGCCTATAATACGAGAAACAAAAATCTGAAATAATAATTTAAATTGCATTTACTGAAAAATGCTGACAAAAGTAACAAACCAAAAAGTTTGAGTAGGGGCCCACTGACAATTCAACTTGAAATAATAAAAAGCAATCTGTTTTCTCTATAACAGCACAGGTATTTTTTTCATGCCTCATTAAACCAATATGGAAAATCACAAATAAAGATTGTACAGGTTGAACCTCTGTAGTCCAGCACCCTCGGGACCCAACTGGTGCCAAACCAAAGAATTTGATGAACCACATGAGGTCAATGCAGAGTTTCAGTGCGTCTCCATAGGCATGGGAAGTAGGGATATGGGAGGTGCTGCAGCACCCCTAGGCTTTGCGCCCAGCATAGCCCTCACTCAGGGGTGCTGCTGCCACCGGGGTCCTGGCCACCGGCCCCGTCTGGGGGCTCCGATGACAGCCCCAGTCCCAGCTGCTAGCCCCTCACCCGGGGTCCCAGCTGCTGGCCCCAGGTCCTCATCCTCCCTCCTGGAGCTTGAACACCACAACTCAGCTGTTCACAGCGTTCCGAAAGCACTGGGAAGAAGGAGGAGGAGTTGGGGCCACCAGCATGAAAAGGCGCGGGGGGCAAGGGGGCAGAGGGGACAGCTTGGCACTGGTGGATGCTCCACACCCACTGATTCTTCCCCGTGGGTGCTCCAGCCCCAGAGCACCCATGGAGTCGGCGCCTATGCCAGACCATGGATGTTGCCGGACCAGGGAGTGCAGGATTAGAGAGATTCAACCTATACACTGCTTGCAGATGAATTGTAGCCACCTTGAACAAAGAACCAGTGACTTTTCTGGGCTGTATGAGAAATGAAAAATACACCTAAAGAAGGTCAAGATAACATCCAAAGTTTTAAACTACTGCAGATTAGCATATCAGTTTTGGCTAGATATCTGTTTATGGCATTATGCATTGGAATCACAGCTTCTTTACACAATGCAGGACCAAGGCCCTTTTAAGCCAGAGGGTAGGATTTTCAAATGGGCTCTGCACTAGAGCTGGGCAAAATATTAATTGGAGCAGGGACTCGAACACAGGTGTCTTCCCCTCCCCCTAACTGCCAGGCTATAGTATAGAGTCATTCTCAATGAATATTTAATTTACACAAAATGGAACTGCTTCTACAAAAGAGGTTCAGAGACACCTATCCCAGATGAGCCAACAAATAGCTTGGTGGTTAGGGCATTCCCCTGTGACGTGGGAGGCCTGGATTTAAATCCCTGTTCCAGACTTGGAATGTGAACCTGTGTCTAAGCTCTTAGATACGGGGGAGGCCATACACTGCTACTCAGCACTGGTCTAAAGCTGCTCCCGCTGAAATTAATGATAGGCCAATGCCATGCGCTTTTGAAAATCCCCATCAAAGCGTCTCTGGAGCAACTCTTTTTCCAAGAGGCTATTCTGTTGGACCTGCACTCACTTTCCCACACAAAAATACACAGATGGAAGCAGTAATTTAATTGAGAGTAACTTTCCCGCAGTAGATTAGATTTTAAGGCCAGAAGGGACCATTAGATCATCTAAGTAGTCTGATTTCCTGTATAACACAGGCTGCAAAATATCATCCAGTTACTCCTGCATTGAGCCCAATAACTTGGGTTTAGCTAAAGCACATCTTCTATCAAGAGATGGAGAATTCACCACTCCCTTTAATAATGAGAGACATACAAATGATTTGCCATGTAAGCAACAGAAAATTTATCCCTTAGCATAATCTGTTCCCACAGTTTTGTTTCTGCATTAAAAATCACACTCTTCAAACTAGCAGGCATCTATCAAAGTAAATGTATCCAAAAGAGGTCAACTTGACTGAAATACCAAAGAAGAAGATATTTGGTAGCTTGTAATATTATATTCTATCAAAATATTTGGCATAATTTTCCCATCCCCATATAATGAGCACTGAACATCACCAACCCATGTTCCTCAACAAGTACTGCATCAAAATGCACTTTCTATTCTTACAAACTCTTTGTGGTTAACTGAACATATTCCAAATTAAAATCTTCTTTCTATACAGTTATCTTATTCAGTGGTCATCACTGCAGTCTGCTAACAGCAATCATTATAAATCCTAAATTGAATTAGCTAGATTAGACAGATTTACCATTTTAAAAAATGCTGAAAAATCCCAATCAAAAGTGTTCCGCAAACTAAAATGTTGCAAAGTCTTCATAGGATACTAGGATCTATGTAACAGTAGCATGGGAAAAACCCCATAACATGCCATTCTGTCCCAGATACTTATGGCCCAATTATGCAAGATGCCGAGTGCCTCCTGAAAAATTAAGAGCACCCTTGCATCCAGCCACTTTGGGAGGCCCTGAACAGCTTTCAGAATTAAGTCCTAAATACTTAGAAGTTTAAATGTAAGGAAATAACAGCCCTTTTTTTTGCTTGTGCTATATTTAGAGTCAAGCCTGCACTTGGAGGTCAAGTACCATCTATCTAGTAAATTTCAAAACATTCAAGTGAAAAAGGAGCCTCTTCTTCTCTAACTTTGACTATACAACAGATAGTAAAAACAATTATATTCTGTGCAGTGTCACATAGCAAAGCTACGCATGAGACTGCAAGTCCTGAGGCTACAATTTGCTTCCCATTTCAGCTCTGTACAACACAAACAAAAACAGCAGAGTGTAACCCTTCAGGCAACTTCAAAATCAAGACTAAATACAATAAAAGTGCAGTATTCTATTCAGGATAAATGGACTACCCTGAAAATGGGAACATAACATATAACATGGAGATGATGTAAGGGCATTCAGATAAAATTGAGGAATTCTTAAAAGAAAAGAAAAGTGTCTGTTATTTTTTGTCTTATTGTACTGAGAGGGAAATAATGAGCTCATCTCAAGCATTGTTAAGAATTGCCCCGATCAGTGAAAGTTCACATATAACTGACGTCATATTGTTTAAGTTCTTCTTCTATTGTTTTGTTTAGTTTTAAATCTTAGCTCACTTTCTCAGAAAGAAATTTGAATAATTGAGTAAAAAAATAGAAAAAAAATACTAATGCATCATAAAGGTATGTTGTAAGGTTAAAATTTGTACTTAACAAAAATTCCTTCTTAATGTTACTATAGAAACAGAGTTTTTAAACTCTATTTTAAAAATATTTTTTACAAATCCAATTTAGTTCTTACCATTTATGTTTGGAGTTTTTGCGCTTCACTTGAACAAGGAAAACAAAGTAGGCGAGAGGTTCTGAAACTTTTTCATAGCACAATAGCGATATTGTCTCATGGACCATCTCCTATCATGACCACATAGCACCCTACAGTAATTACTACCAAAAAACAATAGTTGGAAAAGAAAAGCTTCAATTTCTGGTTCTCATGCACTAGTTCAAAGCTGCAATGCTTTGGTTACAAACACTATAGAGGAATTTTAGTGCTAAATAATACAAATTTTTACTTGAAATTTAAAAACATCTGAAAATTCTTTAATAAATTTTTATAACTTTTGTTAAATAAAGAAACCCAATATTTTCCACTCTAATGGATAGTGTCCCTTCAATACTGTCAGAAAAGAGATTAGATTAATTTAGGTTAGGACAGATATTTAAAAATCCACCTCTTGTAGTAACCTTTTTTGTACTACAGTTTAGGATTGGATCATGAAGCTTCTATGGAGGTCCAAAGATAATATTTTTATTAGGGAGAAAGAAACTCAGATTCTCAAATACTGCCAGCATGGCCTAGGCTCAAAAACACAAGCATGAGAGAGCTGAATTTGTCTTTATAGGTATTTCAGATTCAGTGTTATTTCCTACTAAAATGTACTTTTCAATAGATGGGAGAAAATTTCTATTTAATGACTCTGATGATGCTACGGCTTTTTTGCTTTTTGTTTTTTTTTCTTTTGTTTTTTGGACACAATTTTGTAAAGAGGGAAGATCTGGCTGAATGACATACACTTGATCTCAAGATGAATTATTGCTAAACTCCATGTTGAGAACAATTAAATCAGTGTTAAATAATATAGCCAAATAAAATATAAACCAATATGAAATATTTAAAACTATACTATAAATTTGGGTTAGTTATGTGTTTAGCCTTCTTGCTTTCAATTTATTTTCTTAATATCTAAGTAGTCCTCCAATCCCTTTTCATCGACAACTTTTAACTGAGTCTCAGGGACTCTTATTTTCTTCCTTCTTTTAACCTTTCAGTCTATCAAGATGAACTAATTGATTTTAAACAACAAATTAATTAAACATTAAGAAGGTTATTTGTGTTCCAAGTCATTTGTTTTCTTTAAAGAAATCTGTTTGGTGCACACAAGTGTAACAACCTATAATCACTTTTTGATTGGCTCTGCAGCAGTAGTTCTCAAGCATCAAGTACTATTTCTCTGAGCTGTGCATGTTGCTAATGATATATTCAACAATATGAGTATGCAGATGAGCATGAATCAGATTCTGGTATTTTAATATAAACCAAAAGGGGTACTCCTCAATAGTGTTGTAAGTGCTGGTGGATCACAGGGGCCGTTTCACCAACATCAACGTGGGATGGTCAGGAAAGGTGCATGACGCGCACACCTTTCGGAACACAGGTCTGTTCAGAAAGATGCAAGCAGGGACTTTCTTTCCAGACTGCCAAACAACCACTGATGCTGTCAAAATGCCAATCGTGGATCTGGGAGATCTAGCCTACCGCTTGCTCCCATGGCTCATGAAGCCTATACTGGCATCCTGGACAGCAGTAAGGACCAGTTCAACCATAGACTGATTAAGTGCAGAATGGTGGTGGAATGTACCTTTGGACGTTTAAAGGATACTGGCATTGTTTGCTTTTTAGGTTAGACCTCAGTGAAAGCAATATCCCCATTGCTATTGATGCCTGCTGTGTGCTCCATAATCTCTGTGAAACAAAGGGAGAAAAGTTTCCACTGGGATGGAGGGTTGAGGCAGATCACCTGTTAGCCAATTTTGAGCAGCCAGACATCAGGGCAATAAGAAGAGCACATCAAGGAGCTCTGCGTCTCTCGGAGGCTTTGAAAACCAGTTTTAACAATAAGCCAGAATAATGTGACCCTTATCTATGTTGTTCCTTACCAAACTGTCCCCTCCATTGCATTTCCTCCCCTGTAAACTCCACCCCCACCAACCACCGTGTTGAATGAATAAAGAGTCTTTTCTCCTCAATCCGTAACGTTTTATTATGCACACAAACACACAGAGACAGCAAAGAAAAGTAAGATAACCTTGGGCAAAGGGCTGATAACTCGGGGGGGGGGGGGAGAAACAAAGAAAGTTTGCTTATAGGTGCACTGCAATAACAATCAAAGGTGTGGGAATGGGCAACTTCTGGTCCTTGTAACCTCCCCTGGTGTTGAGTGCAAGGGATACCTGCTGACTTTTCCCTCACTCTCCCATCTCATAGGATGTTTAAGGGAGGAGGATGTAGAACTGGGCGATGAGGGCAGCAGGTTCAATATAGGCTGCAGAGGGACTCTAGCATCCAGCTGCCTTTCTTGTCTCAACATGTCTGATTGCTCCTTCATAATCTGCAGCATCCCTTTCTGTGTGCCATGCTCCTGTTCCCTGCATGGTCTCCTGTCCTCCCTGTCCATGTCCAGCTTCTCAAACAGTGTAATCCTCCATGCTCCGAGCTCCTTCTTGTCACTCTCAGAGGCACGCATTAACTCATTGAACATGTCCTCCAGAGTCTTCTTTTTCTGCCTTCTAATCTAGGAAAGTCTCTGTCCCAGTGTGGAGGATGCGCCAACAGACAAGGTTTCAGCTGCAAGGAATCCAAAGCAAAACGGTAGCACTGACAGTGCATACGTTGTTTCTGGTGCAAGGTTAATTTTTTTTAATTAAAAAAACACCCCTCAATATATTTCACTGCAAGCCACAATGTAATCACAACCGCTGACTATTTCAAGAGTCTGTTTGCTGCTCCAGCCATGGTAAGGCCACGAGGCATGGGTGAGAGGTCTTGTGCTGTTGCATTTGTGAAGACATCCTTGGGATCACAGGTTGGAACTTGAGAAAAGCCCCCTTTCCCCTAGCAAGCTGGATGGTGCTTGAGGACAGGCCCCAGTGTAAAGCCTCCCCCCAATAGATTGTTTTTTACAAAAGCAGCACCAAGTTGGGGGGGGGAGTGACGGCTTCCTGTTTGTCTCTCCCCGCCCCCCCCCCTTTTTGTTTTTAATACAATGCTGCTTGTAATACATGGTGATCCCTTCCAACCACAACCATGGCATGTTTGGGAAAGCGTGGTTGTGTGACCCAGATTTCACCAAACAGGGGGCAGATTACTTGTTGAAGTGTTTGCAGTTTAAGGGCTAGCACTGAAAACTTCCCGTTTCCCCTAGGTGACCCTATGTGATATCACTCTCCTGAGGGTAACAGAGGCAGCAAGAGAGCAGATTCTGCAAGTGTCTGGGTACAGCCCTGGTCCTTATGCTGCAATGATGCCAACAGAGTTAATACTGGAGTGGCACGAGAAAGTGTCCTACCAGGATGAAATAAGGCAGCCCTTTCAAGAAACCTTTTGCAAAGGATTGCAGAGTACCTCCATGAAAGCTTCCTAGAGATCTCCATGGAGGATTCCCAGGCCATCCCTGTGCACATAAACAGTCTTTTTTTGGAGAGCACCCTCTGCATAGCTGGAGTGGCCACCAATACCCTCTACATCTACTTTCTTCTTCAGATTAAACATAAAAAATCATAGCATGTAACCCCTACAGTTTGAATGGAAATGTGTACTCACCAGAGGCACCTTCCCCAGCATCACATTCCGCTGCCAACTGCTCCTTTGAAGGAATGGGCGCCAGAGTTAAAAACAATTCTTGGCTTGCCACGTATTCTCCTCCTCAACAATGTCCTCCTCATTGTTGCTCGAGATCTCCCGGGGCTCCTGCGAGGTATCCATGGAGAATTTTGGGGTAGTGGTGGGGTCACCGCCGAGAATCACATGCAGTTCCTCATAAAAGCAGCAGGATTATGGGGCAAAACCAGAATGACCGTTCACCTCACTTGTCTTCTGGTACACTTGCCAAAGCTCCTTTATTTTCACGTGGCACTGCTGTATGTCTCTGGTTTAGCCCTTTTTCCCCCATTATGCCCCATGCAATCTTGGCATAAATGTAAGCATTTCATCTGCTGGATCAGAGCTCTGCCTGCACAGACTCTTCTCCCAACAAAGCAATAAGATCCACCACCTCCTGTGTACTTCATGCTGGAGCACATCTGCGGCCTTGAGTCTCCAAGATCAGCTGTGCTGGTGAGCTCGCCACGCAGAACAAACAGAAAATGCAAATTCAATAGTTCCTGGGGCTTTAACAAGGGAGCAGCTGTTTCTTGTGTACCTGGCTGACATGCAGTGGAGTTGAAAGTGCTTTCCAGAGCGGTCACAGTGGAGCACTGTGGGACACAGTGGAGGCCAACTGATTTGAATTACACAACACAGTGTCTACACTATCCCCATGTCGACTCAAGCGCTATGCCTCTCGCAGAGGTGGAGTACAGAAGTCAATTTTACAGGCCACTTAGGTCAGTGGAAGAGATTCAGTAGTGTAGACACTCATTATTAGATCGATTTAATGCGGTTTATGTCAACCTAAGTTTGTAGTGGACCAGGCCTAACCCACACAAGAGCTAGCACTTTTCTCTCGTCCACGTCCCACATTACTGTAATATGTACATGCTTTACAATCTTTGTTGCATGTTTCCTGACAAAATTCTTGAGAGGTAAGGAAGTGCTATTATTTCCTTAAACCTGAAAACTAAATGACTTGCTAATGTCATACAGGAAGTCTATGGCAAAGCAGGAAATTGAACCCAGGTCTCCAAAGTCCCAGCTTAGCATGCTAACCACTGGAACATCCTTCTTTCTCTAGGTTCTCCAATAAACAATGGAAGACATAGCAAGTCTGAGCCTATATTTCAACAGCTTTCTGAATTGCTAGCACAGAATAACCACTATATTATTAACTGGAGGATAGATACATTTGATTGCTTCCTATTATTGTTAGGAGGCCTGAATCAGGACTCTACTGTATTAGTTATTGCACACACATGTAACATAGAAGAGAGATTCCCTGCTCCAAAGAGCTTACAGTCTAAACAAATGGTTCTGTTTGAATCTGCTTCCTTGGAGAGGACTATATTTGAAATGTAAGAAAACATGCAGGATTTTATATGTTTCAATGCAATTTGACACATTAGGACACATTGATAGCAGCAAGAATATTGCCAATAAAACAGCCAGAAAATAGGTAGCAGAAAGGACTCAACATTATAAAAATGTAGCAGTAATGTTTGTGGGTGGTTGGGGGGGGGTTCTTAAAGAAAAATTATATACAGCATTTTGAAAATGATCTTGAAATATGGATCAGAGTGAAAAAGGGACGAGTTCAGCAAGCTAGAGCAATGCAAGTAAAGAGTAAATACTTCCACCATTTTACTACTTAGGGACATGATCCTGCAACTGGCTTCAAGAGGGCAGATCTCTGTGCCCACATGGAACCCAGTAAAGTCAATGGGGTTCTATGCAGGTGCAACAATCCACTACACCGTTACAGGATTGCGATAGAAGCAGCTTATTCAATACAGATTTATTGTGAAGCAAGTAAGCTTGGAATGTGAGAATTCTGATTTTTTATCAAGTCATGGAAATGAGAATAAGGTTTGCATTCTGTAGTTTACTGGGCTGAAGCATACGTATTATCAAGTCTTTAAAGAAATATTCATTTTAACATGCCTTTCCATTTATTCAAATACTACAACAAGCAGGTGTATTTTAACACTATACCTGCAAAGCGAAAGGCAATGGCAATTTTCATTAAGTTATTCAGCAATGATTGGACCCAATCAGATTTACTTTGAATTACTGTCATGATCAACTAGTTCATTTCATTTGCTGCAATCATAAAAATCCAAGTAGAAGAACAACACTGCAGTGTCTCAGGATAAAAAGGCAACAGAAATGCATAGCCAGCAAAGATTAGAGTAAACCACAGCTTATTTAGTTCTTTCTTCAGGCAGAATGCTGCAATTACAAATGAGATTGGAGGCTTATAAGTAAGCTCCAGAACAGCCATATAATTTAGCCTGAGCTACATTTTATTAAATTAGATTTAAGTGCCTTGAACAATAAATGCAGAAGTTATTACAAGGTTACCTTAAGAAAACCAGGAAATTATTACCCTCAACTATGTAATCATGGTACTAAATACCATGTGAATTTTAAAGAAATTTCCAAAACACAAATATGAATAAGCTCTTTGTCTTTGCAAAAAGTCATGGTCCAATCAGCTTACTATCCAGTTTAGACTACACCAGGAAAGCTTCCTTACTGTGGTGAGACTGAGTCTGCTCATGCAATCCTTGCTCATGAGAGTAATCCTTACTTATGCAAATAGTTCCATTGATTTCAATGTGTTTGGGTCAGTAAGAGTTGAAGCAGCAGGCCTACAGTGCTTCTTGCAATGATACTGCACTTTTAAAATCTAATAAAGAGGTTTTCAACCTGTGGTCCACAAACTACGTCTAAGGGGTCTGCAAAAGGTCACCATTATCATAGAACAGTAGTTTTCAAACTGGGTTCCGCAGATTATGTCCAAGATTTACAAAGGAGTCCATACCTCCATTTGAAAATTTTTAGGGGGTTCACAAATGAAAAAAGGTTGAAAACTACAGATCTAATACAACTCGAAAACACACCGAGAAATAAAAAATTTGAAAATGAATACATGGAAAAGATTTCTGTGGCGCTTTTGTCCAAAATAAATCTAGCTGGGTATCAGACCAATGCAGTCTTGTATTTCTCTGGCTAAATGAAGACAGAGATATTCTATGGTAGCTCCATCTTGTGGGATCGCTATACCTTCTACTGAAAACCAGAATGAAAATTATGTCGACACTGTTTCCAATCCAAAGACATGATCCTGCTTCCAGTGGACTCAGCAGAAAAACTCCTATTGACTTAATTGGGAGTAGGATTGTGCCCCAAATCACAGAACATGAGTAAGTGAATAAAAATACAAGGGGTTCCATGCTGTGAGTAAAAATGGTATTTGTCAAAGATAAAAACATCTTGATTTAATCTCCTGTGCCATTAATACTTGGCAACCAAACGCTATCAAGTTATTTTCCACATGGTTCAATACATCATGGTGTGCAATTCAGTTGTTGCTGTTTGAAAAAACCTGGAAAATAACATGGTAATTCATTAAAAGGGGGTGAGCTGTATAATATTGAAGGTAAAAATAGCTCTCAACAGACTATCTAAATTGTAAGGGTTTTGGCAAGTCTTATTGTAGAGGTTAATTCCTATATAGGTTTAAAGGGAACCTTCACTCCCTTGCATCTTGTGTTTGCATGTACACCAGTGCAAAGCTCGTGTAAAACACCAACACACTGTTTTGGTAGCATTTCACATCCATGTTGCACAAACATACATGGCAACACAAGGCAATGCAGCAAAGAATCAAACCCTGTATGCTTTACAAAGAGAAAACTCTAGTGTTTTCTTCTCAGATATCATATAGGAAGATGAATGTTCCAGAAAGACCCTATATAACATTTTTATAAACAGAATGAATGATATACTTCTTAAAGTCAACAGGACTACTTGCATGTGTAAAGTGATGCATGTGCATAAGTGTTTGTAGGACTGGGGCTCTAGTTAGTTCACAAATGTTGAAAAAACACTACAGTATTTATTTATTTAAATTAAACCTGACAACATTTCTGTCCAATAGCATTACCATCATTTTACAGATGAGAAACTGAGCCCCAGAAAGGTTAAGAGACTCCCCTTCAGATCATATTGCAAATTTGTGACAGAGCCACAGACCTCTTAACTCCCACTCCTGTGGTTTATCTACTGCTCCTTACTTCCTCTCCTGCTTCTAGCATTACACATTTTGAATTAAACCTGAAACCTGAAAGTCCTAACAATATCTCAAAGGCTATGCCTCCACTAGTAGCTAGGAGTGTGATTCCCATGCTTGTGTACACATACTTGCAATAGCTCTCATTGAGCTAGTGATAGTACAAATAGCAGTGTAGCTGAGGTAGTATGGCTCCAAGGTGCTGCTCTGCAAATGTCTTACAGTGGAATGTCCAATAAAGATGCAGTGGTGGCTGTCTTGTTCTCACATGGAATAAGCTGTAATACCCCTAGGAGGGGAACGTTTTGCTATTTTGTAGCATTCTAAGATGCATCCCAAAACCCAGTTAGAAGTCCTCTGTGAGGATAATGCTTGTCCACATTATCTTTCTGCTATGGCAACAAAGAGTCTTGGATGGGTTCGGTTTGGTTCTTGTATAGAACGCCAGAGTACGTCTGACATTGAGGGAGTGAAGTCTCCTGGTTTTGGAAGAAGCATGGGGGTTTCGGAAAAATACAGGTAAGTGTATTGACTGATTGGAATGGAACTCAGAAAAAATCATGGGGAGAAATTTAGGGCGCCTAAGGGAGCCCTTCTCTTTGTGAAATACTGTATAAGGAATATCTCCCTTCATGGCTCCTAGCTCAATGATCCTTCTTGCTGAGGTGATTGCAACTAAGAATACCATCTTCACAGACAGGTGGATCATAGCACATGTTGCCATAGGTTCAAAGGTTTGACCGGTGAGTGTTGACAGGACAAGGTTAAGGTCCCGTTGAGGCACAGGTTTAATGACCAATGGAAAGGTCCTGATCAAGCCCTTCATAAATTGCACAGTCGCCAGATGTGTAAAGACAGAACATCCTCCACCTGCCAGGTGTACCCGTAGTGAGCTAAGGGCCAAATCTGAAGTCTTTAATGAAAGGAGATAGTCTAGGATAACTGGAATGCCCACTGTATCAAATGAATGTTACTGGCCTTGTGCCCAGGCTGAAAAGCACCACCATGGAGCCTGATAGCAGGCTTTGGTAGAATCTTGTCTACTTTGTTTAAGGATTTTCTGAATAGGGACGGAGAATGAACATTCTATTTCCGACGCCCATCCAAATGCCAGGCCGTGAGGTGGAGTCAGCCTGGATTGGGGTGTTTGATTTCCCCCCATTTGGCTTAGGAGATCCTGAAATGGGTGGATCCTGATTAGTGGGCATGAGGACATTGTTAGTAGTTCCATGAACCAAAGTTGTCTGGACCAGGAGGGTGCTCAAAGGATTATGGTGGCTTTGTCATGACAGATCTGCTGTACAACTTGTGGTAACGGGGAAGGGAGGAAAGGCGTATCTGAGGTCATCCGTCCAGGAGAACACTGCCCTGGGAATCATGGTCTATGGCTCCCTTCGAGCAACAGATGGGAAGCTTTCTGTTTATCCGTGAAGCAATGAGATCCCAAAGCAGTGTACCCCATTGTGAAAATATGTTGGTTAGAACTCTGTTGTGGATCTCCCATTTGTGGTCTGCGTAGAGAAGCTTCTGCTTAACCTGTCTGCCAGGGAGTTGTGAACACCCACGAGATATGCAGCCTGTTTCATAATGTGGGTTTCTGATGCACCAGTTCCAAAGCCTGACTGCTTCCAGGCTGGGGGGACAAGATTTTGCCCCTCCCTGTTTGTTTATATAGACCACTGTGGTGATACTGTCTGATATTATCTGTACATGGAGTGAATGAGGGGAAGGAAGGCCTTGCATACAAGGTGGATCTTTCTCAGTTCCAGTAAGTTTATGAGTAGCCTTGCTTCTCTTGGGGTCCAGGAGGGCACCCCACCCTAGAAAAGAGGTGTCTGTTAAGATGGTGGCCTTTGGTATAGGACAGCTGAATGGAATCCTGAATGATACAAAGCTGGGAGGTATTGCCAATTCAGAGAAGGATCGGGATATTATACAGGAGGATCTGGATGACCTTGTAAACTGGAGTAATAGTAATAGGATGAAATTTAATAGTGAGAAGTGTAAGGTTATGCATTTAGGGATTAATAACAAGAATTTTAGTTATAAGTTGGGGACGCATCAATTAGAAGTAACGGAAGAGGAGAAGGACCTTGGAGTATTGGTTGATCATAGGATGACTATGAGCTGCCAATGTGCTATGGCTGTGAAAAAAGCTAATGCGGTTTTGGGATGCATCAGGAGAGGCATTTCCAGTAGGGATAAGGAGGTTTTAGTACCATTATACAAGGCACTGGTGAGACCTCACCTAGAATACTGTGTGCAGTTCTGGTCTCCCATGTTTAAAAAGGATGAATTCAAACTGGAGCAGGTACAGAGAAGGGCTACTAGGATGATCCGAGGAATGGAAAACTTGTCTTATGAAAGGAGACTTAAGGAGCTTGGCTTGTTTAGCCTAACTAAAAGAAGGTTGAGGGGAGATATGATTGCTCTCTATAAATATATCAGAGGGATAAACACAGGAGAGAGAGAGGAATTATTTCAGCTCAGCACCAATGTGGACACAAGAACAAATGGGTATAAACTGGCCACCAGGAAGTTTAGACTTGAAATTAGACGAAGGTTTCTAACCATCAGAGGAGTGAAGTTTTGGAATAGCCTTCCAAGGGAAGCAGTGGGGGCAAAAGATCTATCTGGTTTTAAGATTCTACTCGATAAGTTTATGGAGGAGATGATATGATGGGATAATGTGATTTTGGTAAGTAATCGATCTTTGAATATTCATGGTAAATAGGACTAATCCCCTGAGATGGGATATTAGATGGATGGGATCTGAGTTACCCAGGAAAGAATTTTCTGTAGTATCTGGCTGGTGAATCTTGCCCATATGCTCAAGGTTTAGCTGATCGCCATATTTGGGGTTGGGAAGGAATTTTCCTCCAGGGCAGATTGGAGAGGTCCTGGAGGTTTTTCGCCTTCCTCTGTAGCATGGGGCACGGGTCACTTGAGGGAGGCTTCTCTGCTCCTTGAAGTCTTTAAACCACGATTTGAGGACTTCAATAGCTCAGACACAGGTGAGGTTTTTCGTAGGAGTGGATGGGTGAGATTCTGTGGCCTGCGCTGTGCAGGAGGTCGGACTAGATGATCAGAATGGTCCCTTCTGACCTTAGTATCTATGAATCTCTGAGTCCCCTCAATGGCTTTGTTTGGGTTGGACGACTATGCGAGGGAGGAGAGAACTCTGGGAACAGTGACGTTGGAGTTGATGCAATTCCTATTTGGTCAGTAGGTTGAGTGGAGTCACGCTTGCAAGTACCGTAAGTGGATCTGGTAAATGGCATCACGTAGGTGCACGTGGCCTAACAGAGAAAGACGCCAGTGCATTGTAGTTCACAGTCTGCGTGTGCTGCAAGAGATAAGGTTGCTCAATGTGTAAAACCTGTCTGTGGGGAGAAATGCTCTTGCAGAGACTGAGTCTAGACTTGTTCCTATAAAAATTATTGTTCTTGTGGGTGACAAAATGGACTTTTCTTGAAAAGAAAGGTGGCAAAAAGGTGCCGAAAAGATCCTGTTAATGACGACTTCCTGATGAGCTCGGCCTATCAGGAGCCAGTCGTCCAGGTATGGAAACACCGTATAGCCCTGGCGTTTTATCTGGGCTGCTACCACAGCAAAAGCTTTTGTAAATACCCTGGATGCCACAGTGAGCCCAAAGGGGAGGACACAAAGCTAGAAGAGCTCTTGGCTAACCATGAAGTGCAGAAACTTCCTGTGAGATGGATGAATATCTGTGTGGAAATATGCATTCTTCCTGTGAGCCATGAACCACATTCCTTCCTGAAGGGAAAGGATTATAGGTGCCAGCATAATCATCCTGAATTTCAGCTTTCAAATAAAGATGTTGAGTTGCCTAAGGTCCAGGATGTGTCTCCATCCTCTGTCTTTTTTGAGGATTGGGAAATATGGTAAGTGGAGCCCTGTCCCTTGGTAGTGAGGCAGGATATGTTCTATTACCCCCCTCCACCCCACTGTAAAAGGGATTCCGCCTCTTGTTGAAGAATCCGTTGGTGAGATTGGGATCAGGAAGGTGGTTTGTGAGGAGAGAAGGAAAGAAACTCTATGAAGTACCCTTCATGGATAATCTCCAGGACCCAACTGTCTGTGGTGATCTTGTTCCAGCTGTGGGTGAATAAAGTGAGACAGCCTCCAAAGATGACCAGAGAGGAAATAGATGGCATTTGTGGTGGTAAGTGGATCTCGATCTGCATGTCAAAAGTGGCCCCGGCCGGCGTCTGGGAGTAAACAGAGGCTGTGGCAGTAAAAGGAGCCGAGAAACAGGACCTCTGAATCCTCTGTCATTGGTGCAGAGGCTCAGGTGGACACTGGTAACATGAAGCATGTGAAAAGAGTGGTTGTGATCTAACGGGCTGTCTCTGGTGTTTCCTCATGGAGGCTGGAGTGTAAATCCCCAGGGAATGCAAAGTGGATCTTAAGTCCTTTAGAGAGTGCAGGGCTTCATCCATCTTTTCATTAAGAAGGTTGGCCTCATCAAAGGGGAAGTATTGGATGGTGTTTTGGACCTCACTAGGAAATCCTAACTGGAAACATGAGTACCTTTGCTTGACCACCCCTGTGGCCAAACTTCTGGTCATCTGCAGCATCTACTGTAGCCTGGAGAGCCACTTTTGCTACTAGTCTCCCCTCATCCAGAAAGGATTGGACTTTGACTTGGTAAGGATGTCCCTCAGGAGGGCAGGGTCTGAATAGAGGGGAGACTGCAGGGAGAGGAGGAATATATCCTCCAGTGTTACAAAGTTCTCCATATGGCCCGGAGTCCGGAGAGTTCCAGCAGAAACATCTTAAATACCTGGCTCGTCTGTTGCAGCTGATCGGTCTTTGGATAAATGAGGTGGTACCAACAATGAGTTCAGACCCACATACATAGAAGGGAATGATGAGTGTCTGTCTCTCTGCTTCAGTCTCACAGCCACAGCCAGAACTGGTGGATCCTTTTTTTGAGTGCCTTGCCCTCCAGTCTGGCAGTTTTTGATGAAGCTGGTTTCGTGAGTTCCATACGCAATGTCTCCCCCAACCTAGATCGGCTCAGGAGGAAGCGCATTTCTTATGGACAATCCTCTGTGGGGATCTGTCCTTACACCCATGAGAGTGCCCCTTACTCTCATAAGGAGTCCTGAAGAAGGAGTCCATGGGCTTCGATGGTAAAGGCACCGTCCCAAGGTTCCTGCTTGGAGAGGCACTGTTGGTCGGTTGAGGCCAATGTTCAGGGGGGTCTCTTGGACCCAGGTCAGAACAGGGCCTTATTGCCTCCTCCATTGGGAACTTTTTTAGTCAGAGCCCTCAGGCCTCTCTAGTTCTGGGTGGGAAAGATCAATAGATACTGCACTTTGCAGAAATATGTGCCTCACCCACGCAGTACATGCATCATTAATTCTCATCACTGATGGAGAAGAAGAGAGTGCAGGAAATGCAATTCTTAAATTCCAGGACTCTGTGACTGGGGAGGATTTCCCCTGAATAGTGGGGGAGGAGAAAAACTATCCTATATTAACTATATACTATACTAACTATAACTACTAAGTGAGATATAAAAACTATTTACAAAACGTTTATTTTACGTGTTGTGCACGGAGCGAAGGAAGAAATGATTCCAACTTAGACCATGTGGCAGTAATAAAGAACTGGAGAGGCACTGACCTACACTGCCTCTTACATCCTCAGTCAGGAGCATGAAGGAGGCTACTGCGTATGTGCGGGTCAATGGACACTGCTTTGAAGAATTTCCAGACTCGGGTGCATGGAACGTATGTGTACCCAGGGGTGGAAAACATATAGGGACTAGCACTCGAAGAACTATGTATTTAGATATAATTAAAAGCACTTATCTACAAGGCTAGCTACCTGAAATTTCTTTAAAAAAAAATGTAATATTTTAATCAGGGTGGATTTGATTTAAATCACTAGTCAGGAAGACTCAATTTAATCATGGATTTCTACATAAATGTGCATTCTTGTTGGTTGTTATAACCTTAATACAGATTCTTCACAACTCAAAGATAGATGTAGGTTTCATTTTTAGAAGGTACAAACTATACATTTTTAAAGTGATTTATTTTGAAAACTTTTCAGATTAGTTTTATAGCTATATCAGAAAATAAATAACTGTTTGGTTATTCATTTACCAAAAGTAAATATTTCATTTCATTTAACAAAGGTGATTGTCAAGGTTCCTTCCCCACTCTGTACTCTAGGGTACAGATGTGGGGACCTGCATGAAAAACCCCCTAAGCTTATTCTTACCAGCTTACGTTAAAAACTTCCCAAGGTACAAATTTTGCCTTGTCCTTGAATTGTATGCTGCCACCACCAAGCGTTTAGACAAAGAACAGGGAAAGAGCCTACTTGGAGATGTCTTCCCCCAAAATATCCCCCCAAGCCCTACACCCCCTTTCCTGGGGAGGGCTTGATAAGAATCCTCACCAACTTGTGCAGGTGAACACAGACCCAAACCTTTGGATCTTAAGAACAATGAAAAATTAATCAGGTTCTTAAAAAAAGAATTTTAATTAAAGAAAAGGTAAAAGAATCACCTCTGTAAAATCAGGATGGTAAATACCTTACAGGGTAATCAGATTCAAAACATAGAGACTCCCTCTAGGCAAAACCTTAAGTTACAAAAAGACACAAAAACAGGAATATACATTCCATCCAGCACAGCTTATTTTACCAGCCATTAAACAAAAGGAAGTCTAACGCATTTCTAACTAGATTACTTACTAACTTAAGAGGAATTGTGAGGCTGCAATCCTGATCTGTTTCTGGCAAAAGCATCACACAGACAGACCAAATGCTTTGTTCCCCCCCCCCCCGCCTCCAGATTTGAAAGAATATTGAAAATGTTCATGAAAAATAGTTTTTCAAAATTTGTCATGACATTATCAAAAATCATTTGCCATTTTCAAGATAAGTTTAATGACTTTTTAATATTTTTAATTTAAAAACCCACCATGTGACTAAACTGACACATTCTTAAGTATTAAATATTTTTAAAACAATAGAAGATAAATGAAAAATTCCAATTAAAAATCTTGTTAATTCCCCACTATACACTCCATTTTTCAACCAATCCACGTGGTATATTTTACAATCTATTGTATTCAATTGTGCAATTCCAAAATTCCCTTGTCTTTTTTTTCCTCCTTCTTAAATAAAAACAAAGGAATCTAATGAAAAAAATGTACTGTAATGCAATACAAATGTTTCATATTTGATCACACAAGTTAGGAGAAGCAAAATGTAAGGTTTCCATGGCAACAATTTTCCGTGGTATCTCTGCCACATTGCACACACTGCATATTAAATAACACATTGAACTGTAACTGAAAATACTATCTAAGTGTAATATGGGAGACTTACCATTGCTATGGAAACCTTAACTTTGTATTTCTGAACTTGTTAAAGTTGCATTAGTGTGTTTTTAATACTGTATCACATAACCCTTGCTGCTCAACAGATGCTCAGATGCAGCAGCGCTGAATGCATTACACTCACAAATACTAGACAGTGAATCATCATTTACACACTGTGCACTCTGACATGTCTCTGAAAAAAAAGGAAGACTTCTAATTATTTCTTTGCAAAATTCTTTCGTGTATTATAGCCAACAATCATATTAAACACATTTAGTTCTATTGTCTTTCCTCATGAATCCATTCTCTCTAAAGCCTTTATTACCCTAGCAGTTTTCCCCTCTATCTTTTGATAGTAGAGGTCTGGAAATTGCATGTAGTATTCAGGGAGTGGACCTGTGCTGTGTATAAAGAAGAAACATCTCCCTCATTGGAAACTTAATTCACCTAGTTATATAATATATTGTATGACTACATTTGCTTTAATAACTAATAGTGTTACACTGAATACTAATTTCTTTAAGAATAGATATGACCAGGTCTTTTCCACTTTACTACAATCCAGCCACTTGTACACTGCTGCAAACTGCATTAAATTACTCCTGTAAACAAGTGTTTGGAGGACCACAGTTCTGCTATGATATTTCTATGTAGCTGAGGAAGACAACTAGCCATAAATGCCTTTGAAAGCTGTTCTTGTACTAATGCCAGAAAAAGCATGAAGTGGGACTGGAGGCCGAAAAAAAATTAGAATGTTTACATCTGAGTCAGTGAGTTATCTTGTTTTTGCTACAATACCTTTTTTCCCCATTGCTTCCCCCTTCGGCATTCTCCCTCATTTTCTGTGAGCTACAGAGAAATGTTCTTACATTGAGGAGAAATCAAGCAAATCCCTGCATGTTTTATTTTTTTATATCTTGTCTTCAGAAACAGTCCAAATTTTAACTTTTTAAAAAGCATTTGAAGGATGACCCAAGTCAGCTGATTCAGGTTCCAGGGTTTGGGCTAAGGAGCTATTTAACTGCAGTGGAGACAGGCTCTGGGACCTCATGAGGGGGTAGAGTCCCAGAGTTCAGGCTCCAGTCCGAGCCCAAACATCTACATCACAATTAAATAGCCCCGAGCCCTGCATGCCCGAGTCAGCTGAGATGGGCCAGACTTGGGTTTTTAATTGTAGTGTAGACATACCCATAGGAGCTAAAACCAACTGAGTGGTCTGTCAAAGGTATAGGCATCCTGAGGCCAACAAGGAATTCCATTTGGAAGGAAAAGTTGAAAGTTGGAATCAGGCATTTGAGGCCAGTTTATGGGCAATACATATGCAATTCCACTGGAACTAAATAAAGTGCCACTATCAATCACACTGGCAAAAGAATCAATTAGTGTAGGAGTTGAGGGCTCAGTGTAGCCAATGCAAGCAGTATGAAATTGTTCCATCATGAAAGAATAAAACAAGCGTTAGGTACAATAGAAGCAGGAAGCTAACCAAACAGTCAGTGGGGCCACTGGATGATCGAGGTGCTAAAGGAGCACTCAGGGAAAATAAGGCCATTGCAGAGATGCTAAATAAATTATTTGCATCGGTCTTCAATGCAGAGGATGTGGGTGAGATCCCCACACCTAAGTGATTATTTTTAGGTGATAAATCTGAGGAACTGTCCCAGACTGAGGTGTTATTAAATGAAGTTTTGGAATAAACTGATGAATTAAACAAGAAGTCGTCACCAGCATCAGATGGTATTCACCGAGGAGGAATTCACTGAAGGAACTAAAATATGAGAATGCAGAACTATTAACTTTGGTACGTAAACTATTTCTTAAATCAGCTTCTGCACCAGGTGACTAGAGGTTAACACCTATTTTTAAAAAAGGCTCCAGAGACAATCCTGGCCAGTAAGCTTAACTTCAGTATCAGGCAAACTGGTTGAAACTACAATAAAGAAGACAGTTATCAGAGACATAAACAAACATGATATGTTCGGGAAAAGGCTTTTGTAAACAGAAATCATGCCTCACCAATCTTACTAGAATTCTTTGAGTGAGTCAACAAGCATGTGAACAAGGTTGATCCAGTCAATATAGTGTACTCGGACTTTCAGAAGGCCTTTGACGAGGTCCCCCACAAAAGGCTTTTAAGCAAACTATGCAGTCATGGGAAAAGAAGGAAGGTCCTCTCATTGATTAAAAGAGAGAAAACAAAGAGGAGGGGGAAATGACCAGTTTTCACAATGGAGATAGTAGAAAGCGGGGTCCCCCAAGGATCTTTACTGGAACCTGTGCAGTTCAACATATTCATAAATGATGTGGGAAAAGGGGTGAACAGTGAGATGGCAACATGTGCAGACGATACAAAATTACTAAAGATAGTTAAGTCCAAAACTGACTGCAAAGTGTTACAAAGGGATCTCACTAAACTGGGTGACAAAATGACAGATGAAATTCAACGCTGGTAAATGCAAAGTAACACACATTGGAAAACAATCCCAACTATATACAAAATGAAGGATGCGTAAATTAGCTGTTACCATTCAAGAAAGAGATGTTGGGGACATTTGTGAATAGTTCTCTGAAGCCATCCACTCAATGGGCAACGGCTGGCAGAAAAGCTAACAGAAAGTTAGGAACCATTAGGAAAGGGATAGATAAGACAAAATATCTTAATATAGCTATATACATCCATGGTACACCCACACCTTGAATAGTGTGTGCAGTTCTGGTTGCCCCATCTCAAAGAAGATATATAAGAATTGGAAAAGTTGCAGAGGACAACAAAAATGATGAGGGGAAATCAAACAGCTTCCATCTGAGGAGAAATTAAAAAGAATGGGACTGTTCAGCTTAGAAAAGAGACAACTAAGGAGGGGAGGGAATAAGACAGTGGTCTATAAAATCACGAATGATATGGAGGAAGTGAGTTCCTATTTATACAAGAGCTAGGGGGTCACCCAATGAAATTAATAGGCAGCAGGTCTAAAACAAACATAAGGAAGTACTTCTTCACAGTCAGCTTGTGGAAATGGTTCCCATAGGATGATGTAAAGGTCAACAATATAGCTGGGTTCAAAAATGAATTAGATAAGTTCTTAGAGGTTAGGTCCACCAATGGCTATTAGTTAAGATGGTCAGAGCAACCACATGCTCAAGTGTCCTTAAACCTCCAACTGCCAGAAGCATCTGGCACTGCCGACTTTCAGAAGATAAAATATTGGGCTAGATGGACCACTGATCTGACCCAGTATGGTCATTCTTATGGTCTTATGGAATATTAGCATCTAATAATTAATTAAATTTGGTAATTTTTGTGACAAATTCGGAAAGAAACAGTTTGCAAGGCACATGTGAACAAGGTGGTGGTCCAGGAAAGTGTGGGACACTTACTGAATGGGGGAGGTAACCTAGTGACAGAGGATGTAGAAAAAGCTAATGTACTCAATGCTTTTTTCGCCTCTGTCTTCACGAACAAGGTCAGCTCCCAAACTGCTGCACTGGGCAGCATAGTATGGGGAGGAGGTGACCAGCCCCCTGAAAGAAGTGGTTCAGGACTATTTAGAAAAGCTGGACAAGCACTAGTCCATGGAGCCAGATGCGCTGCATCTAAGTGTACGAAAGAGTTGGCAGATGTGATTGCAGAGCCACTGGCCATTACCTTTGAAAATTCATGGCGATCGGGCGAGGTCCCAGATGACTGGAAAAAGGCTAATGTAGTGCCCATCTTTACAAAAGGGAAGGAGGAGGATCCAGGGAACTACAGGCCAGTCAGCCTCACCTCAGTCCCTGGAAAAAGTATGGAGCAAGTCCTCAAGGAATCAATTTTGAAGCACTTTGAGGAGAGGAAAGTGATCAGGAACAGTCAGCATGGATTCACCAAGGGCAAGTCATGCCTGACTAACCTAATTGCCTTCTGTGGTGAGATAACTGGCTCTGTGGATGAGGGGAAAGCAGTGGATGTGTTATTCCTTGAGTTTAGCAAAACTTTTGATACGGTCTCCCACAGTATTCTTGCCAGCAAGTTAAATAAGTATGGATGAATGGATTACAAGGTGGATAGAAAGCTGGCTATCCTTCTGGATCTGGATCGTCGGGCTCAACAGGTAGTGATCAATGGCTCCATGTCTAGTTGGCAGCCGGTCTTAAGCAGAGTGCCCCAAGGGTTGGTCCTGGGGCCGGTTTTGTTCAATATCTTTATTAATGATCTGGAAGATGGCGTGGATTGCACCCTCAGCAAGTTTGCAGATGACACTAAACTCGGAGGAGTGGAAGATACACTGGAGGATAGGGATATGATGCCAAGGGACCTAGACAAATTAGAGGATTGGGCCAAAAGAAATCTGATGAGGTTCAACAAGAACAAGTGCAGAGTCCTGCACTTAGGAAGGAAGAATCCCATGCACTGCTACAGACTAGGGACTGAGTAGCTAGGCAGCAGTTCTGCAGAAAAGGACCTAGGGGTTATAGTGGATGAGAAGCTGGATATGACTCAACAGTGTGCCCTTTTTGCCAAGACGACTAACGGCATTTTGGGCTGTATAAGTAGGAGTATTGCCAGCAGATTGACGGACGTGATCATTCCCCTCTATTCGGCATTGGTGAGGCCTCATCTAGAGTACTGTGTCCAGTTTTGGGCTCCACATTATAAGAAGGATATGGAAAAATTGGAAAGAGTCCAGCGAAGGGCAACAAAAATGATTAGGGGGCTGGAGCACATGATTTATGAGGAGAGGCTGAGGGAACTGGGATTATTTAGTCTGCAGAAGAGAAGAATGAGAGGGGATTTGATAGCTGCTTTCAACTACCTGAAAGGGGGTTCCAAAGAGGATGGATCTAGACTGTTCTCAGTGGTACCAGATGATAGAACAAGAAGTAATGGTCTCAATGCAGTGGGGGAGGTTTAGGTTGGATATTAGGAAAAACTTTTTCACTAGGAGGGTGGTGAAGCACTGGAATGGGTTACCTAGGGAGGTGGTAGACTCTCCTTCCTTAGAGGTTTTTAAGGTCAGGCTTGACAAAGCCCTGGCTGGGATGATTTAGTTGGGGATTAGATCCTGCTTTAAGCAGGGGTCCTGAGGTCCCTTCCAACCCTGATATTCTATGATTCTATGACTCACGTGTGTTTATCTGACTAGTGTCCAAATATTAATGGGATATTGTCAGGGTTAGTAGTCTAAAATTTAACTTTTTAAATACTTTTATTCATACTTGCCCCCCCTCCCTGAAAAATCTATTTTCCATAAGGAGCACTGTAATTTAACTAAATTGTAAATTATCCTGCTGCGCTACCATAAACAAGCAATCCACGGCCCCCAGAATTCTCAGAGGTCATATACACATGACCTTTCCAATCTACCTCCTTACTAGAACCAACACGTAAAAAATCCTACAAAGAGGGAAGAACAAGCACGATAAAGAGAAGAAGAAAACATTAAATTTCAAAGATGTAATGAACAAAAAAGCAATTTATAAAAAAGAGGCTATGGTACATTTGAACTTTTTAGTGAGACTGCAATCAGCCTGCGCCTCATTCACAGTGCTTATGTCAGCAGAAACCCCTTCATCATGGAACCTTGTAATCCACTGTTACTTACCACTTTATTGATATTCACAATTAGCATTCTGTCCATTTCTATATCATCGCAAAAGAAAGCAGAAGCAGACAGAATACAGAGCCAAATGGTATGTGGGGTGGAAAACAGATGCAATGAAAGGAAGAAAGAAGGAGGAAGAAATTAAACAAATGTAAGAAAAGTGAAAACAGTTTTTAAAAAGTACTGACTCAGGAAGTAAAGAACATTTATTAGAACAAACAAGTAACCTGAAATGCAATATGATGCCTGTAGCAAAGAAGTTCAGAGATGGAAATTACATTCAAGGTCAACGGTGACGGCTGGGGACCAACTGGCTAAGCAGCAGTTCTTCAGAAAAGGACCTGGGGATTACAGTGGACAAGAAGCTGGATATGAGTCGGCAGTGTGCCCTCGTTGCCAAGAAGGCCAATGGCATATTGGGCTGTATTAGTAACAGCATTTTCATCAGATCGAGGGAAATGATTATTCCCCTCTATTCGGCACTGGTGAGGCCACACCTGGAGTATTGCATCCAGTTTTGGTCCCTCCACTACAAAAGGGATGTGGACAAATTGGAGAGAGTCCAGCAGAGGGCAACGAAAATGATTTTCCTTCTCCCTTTTTGCTGTTTTGAAAATGGGCTCAAAAGCAACCTCAAACATAATCTGGGACACTTTTCTCTCCACGTAAAGACTTCCTGTTACTTCTCAGTTCTTGCTCTGTTGCTAAAAATTCATATGTCCCTTCATGATTCAACTCCATTCCAGGGGTCATGTGTTCATGCTGATGACAGGTTCTGCTCGATAACAAACCAAAGCAGTGTGGACCGACGCATGTTCATTTTCATTATCTGAGTCAGATGCCACCAGCAGAAGGCCGATTTTCTTTTTTGGTGGTTCGGGTTCTGTAGTTTCCATATTGGAGTGTTGCTATTTTTAAGACTTCTGAAAGCATGCTCCACACCTCGTCCCTCTCAGATTTTGGAAGACCCTCAGATTCTTAAACCTTGGGTCAAGTGCTGTTGCTATCTTTGAAAATCTCACATTGGTACCTTCTTTGAGTTTTGTCAAATCTGCAGTGAAAGTGTTCTTGAAACGAACAACATATGCTGGATCATCATCCAAGACTGCTATAACATGAAATATACGGCAGAACGTGGGTAAAACAGAGCAGAGGACATACACTTCTCCCCCGAAGGAGTTCAGTCAAATTCAAGTAACCCCTTTTTTTTAAAACGAGCATCATCAGCACGGAAGCATGTCCTCTGGAATGGTGGCCGAAGCATGAAGGGGCACACGAATATTTAGCATATCTGGCACGTAAATACTTTGCAACGCCAGGTACAAAAGTGCCATGCAAATACGTGTTCTCACTTTCTGGTGATGTTGCAAATAAGAAGAGGGCAGCACTATCTCCTGTAAATGTAAACAAATGTTTGTCTTAGGAATTGCCTGAACAAGAAGCAGGACTGAATGGACTTGTAGGCTCTGAAATTTTACACTGTTTTGTTTTTGAGTTCATTTAAGTAACAGCAACAAAAAATCTACATTTAAAAAGAGATTGCACTTGTATGAGGTGAATTGAAAAATACTATTTCTTTTGCTTATCATTTTTACAGTGCAAATCTTTGTAATAAAAAATAATATATACTTTGCTTTAAATTACAACACAGAATACAATATATATGAAAATGTGGAAAAACATCCAAAATATTTAATAAATTTCAATTGGTATTCTATTGCGATTAAGCGTGATTAATTTTTTTTAATCTCGATTAATTTTTTTTAGTTAATCGTGTGAGTTAACTGCAATTAATCAAAAGTCCAAATCTTAAGTGTTACTTGAAATAAGAGTATGTACAAAACTTTCAGATGGAAACTTAATTTTCAAGCCGTCAGAGTCCCTTTAAACTTCTCCACAGGCCATTGGTTTGTGGGCAATACACTGAGGTTAAATTGACTTAAATCAGTGGTTCTCAAACTGTGGTCTGCGGACCACCAGTGGTCCGTGGATAGTTCCCTCCAAGGTGTGCACCTGGACAGCTGCACCCAAGAATGAAGGGCCACTCACCTAATTAGTGGAGCTGCACAGGTGTGGCTCCACTAATTAGGTGCCTGGACCCTGGAGAATACGCACATGTAAGGTGAGGAGGTGGCCTTGTGGGGAATAGGAGGTAGGTGGGGGGGCAGTAGGGTGAGAAGAGGGGGTTGGGGGAATTTGGGACCTGCAGGGCTGCGGCGGCCACAGAAAGAGGCGACTTTTCCCAGCTCCAGGGCTGCGGCTGGCAGGGGGAGACGGCCCTCCTTCCAAGCCCCAACTCAGGGGCTGCTGGGGCGGGGGAAAGAGGGAACATCCATCGCATTAGAAAGGTCAGACTACTGATATTAATACTGTAGTAATACTGATACTACTGATGAGTTGTGTGCTTTTATTTGTAGAACAAAAAATGTTGTTTATTTAGTTGTTGTTAATATAGTGCATTTATGCAAAGCGCTTTACAAATAGTTAGATAACGGTACAAACAACATTTGAACAGATCATTAAGTGGTCCTCCGAGACCCTCAGCAATTTTCAAGTGGTCCGTGAAAAAAAAAAAAGTTTGAGAACCTGACTTAAATTTTGAGGAAGTTCCCAAACTCCTGCATTAAGTGAAACAAAGTTAGTTCCTTGTTAAGTAAGGACATCAGTGGTAGCTCAACAGGTCAGGAGAATTGTAGTAATTCTTTGGCTTGGCTTGGGCAGTACTTACAAGGGCAGCTATCTACTGCAAGGGTCCATAGCTGTACAGAGGCTACACAGTTCTGATGTCATCTGTTTTCTGCCGGTGTACCTATATCCCATATAATCACACTGAATAACCAGGCACACGCAACTAATGGAGCCCAGTGTTCTACGCTGAAAATAAATTACTGGTGAGTCAAATGGACTTTCCTTGGCCTCATAATCTGACTTCCTTAGACACTGTAGCTGATGAGTCCTTGTGAGAAGCAGGAGTGCACCCAGGGTTCTCTTTGGTAGTCCATTGTTCTTCTCCTACCAACTCTGATGGCTCTTCTGACTGCCTGGTATTCAGCTCCTCCATTCTCACTATATGGCAAGGAGGGCTGCTACCTAATCAGTCATCGTGCAGTTTTCAGTCACCTGGGCCAGGGGTGGCAGAGCCTGCCCAAAATTGGGGGGGCTAGGGCCACCCACCCCTCCTCTTCTGCCTGAGGCCGAACCCCCAGCCAAGCTGGAAGCTGGAGCAGGCCAGGAGCCACAGACCCAGGGCAGAAGGGTCCGCAGCTCCCCACAGCTGCCCATGCAGCTCTTACCATAGCCAGACTGTGGCCCCCCCACAGCTGGAGCTGGGTCCGGGTAACAGCCGTGTGCAGCACACGGGCAGCTGTGAGGAACTGCGGACCTTTCTGCCCCGGGGGGGGGGGGGAGGAGGAGCCCCATGGGGTGGAGACACAGGCCGGGGGCTGCTCTCAATCCCCCCCACTCCGGGCAGGTGGAGATGCTGTGGTGCCAAAAAGTGGGAGGGCCATAGCCCTCTTGCCTCCCCCTTCTGGTGTCCCTGACCTGGGCTGCATCTCCCTAACTGACTGAGTTTTACCAGCAAATCCAACTTTACACATGTGACACATATGAACACAGGCCTAGCTTGAAATTATGTTATCCACTTTATAAATGTTACCTCTCTGAAACAGGGATTGTATGTTGGCTAGTTGGGGAGGATTACCAAGCTCTGCCCAGGAACTGAAATCAGCGTGGAGAGTAATGATTCTTGGGGTACTCAGGACTGAGAGTCACTTTGTTACCCCCGCCTCTCCCAAAAGGTAGCCTTCCCCACGGTGGCTGGGTGTTAACACCCTAACACCACCAGCCTGTCAGCTACTCAAACACTTCTCTGGGGAACACCAGCCCCATCTTCACCTTGCAGGTTAACAATAGATGCACTTGAGTCTTTTTGAAGTTTCCCCTGGGATATCCAGCCCCTGACACTGTCTGCTCATAGAAATCCCAGATCTACTGTTCCCTGTACCCAAGTTACTAGTTTTACCTTAAACTCTCACTCCTGTATATCACACAGCACTTGTAGTAAAACAAAAGAAGATTTATTTAAGAAAGAGTAATGGAAACAAATGGTTACAATACAAAACAAAACAATAAAATGCAGACCTGGGCCTACACTTAATATATCAGGTTCACACACACACACACAAAGTTCAGAGTGTTGCAGAGCTGTCTGGCTTCACAGGAACCAGGATCTAATTTTTCATGAAAATGCCTCTGTTCTTCAAAAGGTCTGCTCTGTGAGTGGATACAGAGTGCCTCTCCCCCTGAGTGTGGTACAGAAACAGTCTTGTCAGTATTCATAGGGTGATTTCCCGTCTGTTGTAATGTTCCTTTTTCATCTCCAGATGGTTTTGATTGTTTGCAGCTGATTGGTAAGCTTAAGTATGCACTTAGATCTTTTATTGTTTTATTATACATTTTCTCTATAATGTTTTTGTCCTAAAATAAATGTATTGTGCTCTGTGTACGTCTGTCTGGTCTCTGGTAAACCACTATCTTTACTTATGAGAGAAATAAAGAGTGAAACTGCAGGTGAGAGCTAAGTCACACCTGGTGAGATAATCACAGTAAACTGTAGGGGGCTGCAGCCTAAAACCCTTGTCTGGAGGAAAATGGGCATAGGTTCCTGTCCAGAGGGACATGACAGGTAGAGGCCTGAGACCTTAGAGGCATCCCTTGAGCAGACCACAGACGGGGTCAGAGGTGTATTTACCCCAAAACCGAAAACACATAGTTGGACATGTGCCAGCAAGTTCTTCCAGAACAAAACAGTAGTCTAAAGGCCTTTTACTAGGCAGTTCTCTATCCAGTGCCACTACGTTCCCTATTCTTTCAAGTGCTAGGCAATAACTCATTGTCAGAACCCTGGGGAGGTAGGGGAAATGGTTCTGACTCTGGAATTAACACCAGTAGTTCTCCGGGGTAGCTCTCACTTTTCCCTATTCAGAAAAGTACTGCCAGGTTCAGACTCTCAATCATTAGCAAATTCATCATCCAGGGCTTGGTTGGCAGCTTGAGTTTTGCCAGTCAGAATGGGTATCACTTGAGGAATTCACAATACCCTTCACCCATGGTAGCTACTTGCTCAGAAATGACTGGATCATCATAATATCCGGATCATCATAATATCCTAGCTGGACAGAGCGGGGCTGGGACTGGCAGTCAGAACATCAGCTGGGATGGGTTGATGACCCAGTGAAGTAGCAATTCCTGGAACTGTTGCTCCTACTTCTGTTAGATGGCCAAATGACCTTGCTGAAACTAGTCTGGGGCTCTTATCATGGTCTAATGCTGTTGTGCCAAATACTTTGTGAGACCTTCCATTTTCCCCTCGCTTGTGTACAGGGTGTCTGCAATTCCACCTCTAGTGCAAGACGGTGAGAGACAGGTGGCCTGAATAGCCAGAGCAAGGCAGATCAAGGGAGATTCATCTCGACAGAGACAGTTCAGAATTTGTGTAAACACAAGAAATGTTCTCTGGGATTTCAGTTTTATCTCAGAAGTTCTGATTTAATCAAAATAACACACATTTTTATTTTTTTCTATAAACCAAAAGTCCTTGCCTGTGTTTCTTCCATGCAGGTCAACACTCAGTAAAACCCAAAACAACACTACCAATCAAACAACAGGTATTCTATTCAGATTCTTATGCCTCCCCAAAGCTCCATGCTAGTCTCCTCTCCTTCTTTTGGAGTAACCCAGACTACCTCTAAAAGATGATGTACACAAGAAAGAAAATGGCTTGTGCCCTTTTTTGCTTCTTTGTGAGACATAAAGCCGGTCTCTATTTTTTCATAAAGGTGAATGGAGAACCAGTAAAATGGTAACTCCAGGAGAAAGAGTGAAAACTAAATAACTGACAGAGAAAGGGAGTTTTAGCCAGACTGTTTAAAAATGAAGAAAAAGAAAAGTTTTTAATTCAGGAGTGGGCAAACTGCAGCCCACGGGCCGCATTCAGCCCGCCAGCCATTTTAAGCCGGCCCTTGAGCTTCCGCTATGCAGTGGGGTCTGGGGCTTTCCCCACTCCAGCCACCAAGCAGGGTCAAGGGCCACTACATGTGACTCACTGAGGCAGCCGTATGGCCCCACTCCGGAGCTCCAGCCAGGGAGCAGGATCGGTGGCTGCTCCATGTGGCTCCTGGAAGCAGCGGCATGGCCTCTCTCCAGCTTCTACATGCTCCAATGGCCCCCTCCGGTGCTCCAACGGAGAAGGGACATGCCACTGCTTCCGGGAGCTCCCCACGCCCCAAACCTCTGCCCCAGCCCCAGCCCTGATCCCCCTCTCACCCTCCAAACCCCTGGATCCCAGCCCGGAGCGCCCTCCTGTACCCGAAACCCCTAATCTCCAGCCCCACCCAGACCTTGCACCCCCACCCGGAGCCTGGATCCCTTCCCGCACTCCAGCCCTGATCCCCACCTCACCCTCCAAACCCCTCGGTCCTAGTCCAGAGCAGCCTCCTATACCTCAAACTCCTCATTCCCAGCCCCACCCCAGAGAACTCACTCCCACCCGAGCCCCCACTCCCCGAACTCCTCATTTCCAGCCCCACCCCAAGCCCACAACCCCAACCAAGCCCTCATCCTGTCCTGCACCCCAATCCCAATTCTGTGAGCATAAAATTTCTATGCCCAGATGTGGCCCTCGGGCCAAAACGTTTGCCAACCCATTTTAATTAATACCTGTTTAACGTACATGACTAATGTTTTGGATAAAGAAAGCCTTCTTTAAGATTCAACACCCTCTTCCCTTCATTTAATGTGTTACAAACTCACAGTAAGCATCCCTGAGACTTCCACAAGCTCCTCCAACAAAACCAGACAAACATTCTTCACATTTATTTCAAAGGTAAAAAGAAATATGGGGGGGTGGAAGGGGGAAGAGCCATCAGGTATTCTTTATATATCACAAAGGAGCAAAAAAGAGCCCACATTTATTTTAAATCCTTTATAAGTCACCCTAATGTGTTGAGCCCATCTGGGCTCAACTGAACTTAATTAGCTTCTTGCTGGGCATAGCTACTTGAGGTGTAACTGAACCTTTGCTGGGAGACAATCAATAAAACTTAGGCCACTATCTGGCTTGAAAGGGCCTCTTCATTGGGGCACTGCATGGGTGGGGAGTGGCAGGGCTATAGCATCCTGGTTAGGGATCACCAAAACACCTGTACATCCCGTCAAACTCTACTTTATTCACAGTCCCATGGAATCTGAAATAACCACAGATGGTTAAAAAAGCCACTGTTTTACCTTTCAATTTACCATCATGTTGGGGCATTCCTTACCCAAGAGATGATTTCTTACTACATGAAACAAATGCCACTTACTATTTTATTTACCTGATGTTTTTCCATAGTGCCCATCACCACAGTACCCATGTACTGCTGAATTATCAACTCTCCTTAGCTATTCCTGGCATGTGTCCCATCCAAGTAATGGCCCAGCCTGACCCCATTTAGCTTGAGATCACAGAACCAGCTGGTACAGCAGCAAGCCACACCGCTTCGCCTTGAAACTTAAATGACAGCACTAGTCTCATAAATATTAATGGTTTTAGTCTTTTCCATTATTATGCTGGTTTAGAATATAAGAAAATAAACAGAAAATGAGACAGACTGTGTGTGGAACAGAAAGTACAGAAGTGAGAGTAACTGCAGAAATGGAAAATGCCATTGCTAGGAAACATTACATTTAGTTTGAAAATGAGTCAGGTGCTAGTTGACATTTTCTGGAGATAAGCAGATGCCTGTGCAATTAATCTACATCAGGCTGGAATTCCAATAATAATTCACTCTTATTATTGTGAGACAGCCTAAACGGTCTCCTCTCTTCTCCATTTAGGTCTTGACTACACTAAACAATTAAGTTGTTTATATTTGGTCAACATACAGCCACCGCAGTAATTACTGCAGTTTTTCACGTCCACACTACCCTCTTTCTGCCAGTGGTGCACGTCCTTGCCAGGAGTGCTTGGTCCAACTTAAGTGAAGCAGTGTGAGCCCTGCTGTCAGGTGCTGACAGCCCGGGCTGTAGGCTCTGCATGAAGCCCCAATGCTGGGCGCTGACAGACCAGACTGTCAGCACCCAGCAACAGGGTTCACAGCTGTGAGCTGTATGCAGAACTAATAGGCATGTAAGTAATGCAGTGTCTACCCAGACACTGCATCGCCCTAACTACATTGACCTAAGCTCTATGCGGCTCGTGGAGGTGGAGTTATTAGGTCAGTGTAGGTGGGGGGGGGGGGGACTTACCTCAGCGGAAGCAACGCTGCAGTGTAGACACTTACAGCTGCTTTACATTGACCTACCTCTGTAGCATAGACCTGACCTTAGTCCTCATTTTCTAAGGTGAAGGAGCTGGTTCTTTTCCTGTATCTCAAGAAGGACCATAGGGGATCCCTAGGCAATAGAGATGGGAAAGGGTTCTGAATGAAACGACTTCCTTCTCTTCTCTCCTCCCAGAGAACTGATGCTACTCCATCAGAATCATAAAACTGATTGTGTTCAGGGGAAAATCCATAAACAAGCCATAATTTGGGGAATCTACAGAAAGAGACATTGCATCCTAAAAATCAATTAATTTGAAAAAAGACTTGGGGATCCTGGTGGATAACCAGCTGAACATGTCCTCCCTGTATGAGGCTGTGGCCAAAAGCATAATGTGTTCCTTGGATGCATCAGCAATGAAATATCAAGTAGGGATTTGAATGTAAACAGCACTAGAAAGACCATTACCAGAATACTGTGTCCTGTTCCATGTCCACACTTCTAAAAGGATGTTGAAAAATTGGGAAGGTTTCCAAGAAGAGCAACAACAATGATCTGAGAACTGGAAAACCTTCCTTACAGTAAGAGATTTAAAGAGCTCAATCTATTTAGCTTACCGAAGAGAAGTTAAGACTTAAGTATGGTCTGTATATACTTACATGGGGAGAAAACACCTGATGATAGAGAGCTCTTTAATCTAGCAGACAAAGGCATAAGATCCCAGAGTGGGGAAGATGAAGCTAGATAAATTCAAACAGGAAATAAGGAACACATTTTTAATAGTAAAGGTAAATAACCATGGGAATAGCTTACCTAGGATGTGATAGATTCTCCATCTCTAGATATTTTTAAATCAAGACAAGAAGTCCTTCTAAATGATATGCTGTAGTTCAACTACAAATTCTTAGGCTTGATGCAGGAATTGGTAGGCAAAATGTTATGGCCTGTGCTGTGCAGGAGGTCAGACTGGATGATCACCATGGTCCCTTCTCATCTTAAAAAAAAAAAAAAAAAAAAAAATCTAGGAAACCTCCAAAGGGGAGCCTCCAAGGTGTGAGAGTATCCCCTTCTGGTACTTAAGAAGAACAGAAGTCACAGACCCATGATCAGTTTAAGACCCCTGAACAAGTATTGAGCAAATTCACCTGATAGGTGACACCGTCCAGCCTGGCTCAGTTTCAGCAGCTTATCCCTGAATGACATTCCAATCAGCAGCCAGCACAGGAAAGAGGATATTTGGTGTGGTTTTCCTCGTGGACGCAGAAGCATTTATGATGAATAGGAAAAATATACATGCTGGAACCCTCACTGAAAACAGCTTCCTTGAGATTCCAGGTGGACTTTACCATGGCCCTGATAAATCTCCCAGGGAAGAAGGAAGAAGACAGAGAGACTCCTCAGACGTCAAAAAATTCCTCAAAAACTAGGCTGAAGTTCAGGGTTACTATCTCTACCATTCAGTCAAACCTCCCATGTCTGGATTCGTAATTGGGCCCTCTAAAAACTGAAAGCTAACCTGCCTCACAGTGGTTGTTCATATGACATCATCTTTAGTGGAAAGTGAATAAGGAAGTCCTATGGTGTCTAAACCACATGAACACATGGAACAGTAATGTAATCTGTCTGTCTTCCCACATGGGACAGTAGACTCAGATGCCAGTCTGTCAGGTTAGGGAGCAAAATGTGAAAAATATCAAAAAGGGGAAAATGGTCCCTTAAAGAGTCAAACTGGTACATAAATTCACTGAAGTTTAATAACTGGAGTGTTTGCCATCATGATTTTTGCAAACAACTGAGACAGATTGTGAGTCCTTCTATAAAAGGGCAATGCAACCAATGTATGGTACGTAAATTGCCTCAGGATGGTCCAAAATCCTAGAAAATGTCCAACATTGCTGAAGGCTTTGGATCTATATTGTCTGCTGTGCCAAGTCTTGGTTCAGGTCCAGTATATTTCAGAAGTGACTAACCTAAAAGCAGACTGTTATTCTTACCTTCAACATGATGCCTGGGGGAAACTCCCCAGTTATTAATACAAGTTCTTGGGCGCAAGCAATAGTCCAATTTGCCTCACGTCAGCTCTACTAACCCAGTGAAACTAGTATTATTCCAGAACTGGAAGAATAACAACTCTCTTCCCGTTAATGACCAGTAAGCAAACCTTGGCTATGCCGCTTTGTCTGGCATAGGATTCTCCTCTCTAAGTTAAAGAGAATGGTAAAATATTCTATCATCAGTTGTGTTCCAACCTTCCTTCAATGCCTACTAGAGTAAAAAGGGAAATTGGGCACTCCTGTCCTCTATTTAGCTCACAATTACCCTTTTGTAAAAACCTCTTCTGCCAGTATCAGCAATTAATTGGATCAGTCAGATCATGTGGCAGGCAATATATATACTTCCATGTATGAGACACCCTTTGGCCCCACTTTGGTCATCCATCTAAAGGAGATGTATCAAGTCAGACAATTAGGACACAGAAGAGGTCCTGCTTTAACATTGTTATCATCTACTCTATTTTTCAAATGAATGCAGCTCTATATCAGCACTGAATACAGAAGCTCAATGCCTTCCCTTAATATTGTGATGCTTGCAGGCACCACACTGTAGGAAAATCAGGACTTATAGAAAGATATGGAGGTGAAATATTGTATACTGTCACTCCCTGAGTAATTCCGCTTGTATTCTCCAAATCTTAAATACAGAGGATAACAAACAGAAGCATTCTTATTGATTCACTTCAAGTTCAAGAGATGATTTATCACTTCAACATTAGAGATGACAAATCAGAATCATAGTTGCATCAAATGAAGAAATGCTGCACTCATAGAAACAGAGACATCACAAGGGAAGAGCCCATTGAGGCGAGAGAGGGACAGAGAGGCATGTATATACAGTATGTTTTCTGGAAATGTTCCTTGTGTGATGCTGTGCTACATAATAAAGAAAAGGAAGGCACTGAACATAGAGCCTCCATGTTCTTTAATAAAGAACAGAATTTCCCGCAAGATCCTTCTGCAAAATTTACAATACTGAATCATAAATGAACTAAACAGACAATGGACTCAATCCTGCAAAGTTTTATGCCTGGGAATAACTTTGCTTATGGGATTGCTCCTGTTGCAGTCAGTGGGACTACTTACAAGAGCAAAGGTACTCATAGGCATAAAACTTGCAAGACTGAGTCCATTATCTATTTAGTTCATTTATGGAAAGCTTCCAGGAACAAGCATTTGAGAGAGGACGAGGACTGGAAAATGGAACCATTTTTACTTTGGCTTGCTTTCAATTTTCAAGATCTGCGGGGCTGCTTATACCATTTTTCAGATGCTGTATATATATTTTTTGGTGTTTCTTTTTGCAACCTGCATTAACTTTTTTTTCTAATGTTATATTTTGTACATATAATACCAGTATTCATTTTTTAAAATACGTAAAAAAAATTATGTAAGAGATAGGCTGGAAAGACTTCTTCAATATGCATGCAAAATATTATCCAAATACAGGCACTCAATGTAGTTCATAGCAGCTCCACACAAATCATAATCAATTAGTGCATAAACATCACCCATTTAAAAGTCCATAATTAATACAAGCATGTACAATGACCTCATGGAAGTGCAGTATTTACAGACCATTAAGTAAACAACACATGTGATAAAATTACATAACTGAGTATTTACTCTAAAGACTAATGTCAACAAGATAGCTGTTAAAAATCTATAGCCTTGATACTGCAGGCCGATGGACACAGGTGAATCCCTGTATCCACTCAAAGAATCCTACTGAAATCAGTAAGGATGTGAACAGGTGTAGGGGTCCAGTTGCTCAAATGAAATTGCAAGATCTGGGCCCAATGTATCCACTCTCATACACCAAATATTGCTTATTAGCTATTGTCTTCTCTCTGTTTAGAAAAGAAAATTAAACTATAAAATGTGTTCTGATATCATGAGTCTGAAAATCAGATGTCAGGACTATAAATCCAGGATAACGATCCATCCACACTTAAAACTGTTTTAAAAAAAATACAATGGCACAAGTCAGAGTCCAGATTTGTAATGTTAACTCTGAGCAGCCTCTCTTCTCTTGGTCAAATCTTTAATACGTTTCTGTCCAATGTCGTTTGATAGTTAAAATACATCTATTTGTTTTAAATAGAACTATCACAACCAACCCCATTTTCCAACAATTCACATGCTGGGAATCTTACAATTGCCCCAAATCCAGACTGATGCAAGAAAATGAAAATCAGCATTTGTTCTTTATTTTGAAATTGTATTTGAAACCACGTTCCTAGCCCACCAATTTCCTTGAATAACAAAGGATATCAGGTATGAAGTTATGTCAAACACACTGGAATATGATCGTTGCCTATTGCTGGATGTTTCAGTGCATCACTGCAATGAATACCCACCCCACATCACTCAATACCTACGACAGATTTCATGCTCCCAAAATATCATTTAAGGCCCTTCTCTCAAATTACCACCATCACCTCCTCCTCAGATTTAAAAAAAAAAAAATGAAATCTACTTCCTGGAAGTACATGTAAAAATTCTGTCATCCTAACTGGAAATATATTTCAGAACGTGTAAAAGGTGGGAGAAGAAGTAATTACACTATTAGCAAAAGGATTTAATTGCAGAGAAATAAACAAAAAGACTTGGATAGTAAAATCTTTGAAGCAGGACTATAGAGATTGAAAGCAGCTACCTCACTGTGGGTCCTACCAAAACATAACCAATCCGGTAAAGAATTGAACCCCCCTTCCCCAAACACAGGCTAGCTGTACAGGCACAACACACCATCTGCACCTTTCAGTCCCGCAGCTTCCTCAAGCCCCCCTCTGGTTTTGCTGTCACAGCCAAGCCAAGGAAACCAGCATTTCTGAAGCCAGACAAACTAATGCACTTCCCCATCTGCCCGCCTCCTCCTCCCTCCCCCCGCCGGCTGTGTTGTTGTGCCTCTGAAAAGGCAGGTTAATTGTTATGAGGTCCGCAAAATGTCGGCCCCCGATGGAGCCCCCTTCCCCTCCCCAGGCGGCTGCGGGTCACCCCCGCCCCAGCCGGAAAGGGGCATCGCCCGCGCAGGGCTCGCTGCCCGCCCGCTCAGACCCACCCAGCTGCACCGGTTCCTTCAGCCGCGGGCCGGGCACTTGCGGTTGCGGCTGGATCGGATCCTCTCAGGGATGCTCAGCGGGGCCCCATGCTCCCCGGGCGGCTTCAGGAGGCGGGGTTGGGGGTCGCTGCAGAGGCGCGGGCGCGGCAGCCCGGGAACATCCACGACCGCCGAGGAGCGGTCCCCGGAGAGACCCGGCCGCTGCAGGCAGCTCAGCTCAGCTCAGCCCGCGCAGCTCCCGGCCTCCGCCTGCAGCATGGTCGCCAGGCAGAGCCCGCCCCGCCTGCGCCGCACCCACCCACCGGCCTCGCCACCGGCGCGCCCCGCTCCCCCGGCTCTGCCTGCGCCGCTAGCGCGGCCCCGCAGCTCCGCCCTGCCCGGCCCCGTCCTCCAGCGCCGACCTGCGCGTCGGCTCCCTCTCCCCCGAGGGAGGGCGACAGTATTAGCCCCCTCAAAATATCACCGCAGTTTTCGGCCCCGTGATTTGTCCTATTGACCACACCAAGGAGCCGGCCCTCAGGATGCTCATTTTCTAGGCAAATTGACTTGTCTAAGGAGGTTTTTTTTTGGGGGGGGGGGGGGGCGGGATGAGAAGGGGGAAGAGAGATACATTTGTCAGGGTCAAGGCCTCAGTCTCACAAGTTGCAACAAAAAGGGTTGACCCCCTCCCCGGGCACCCCCATAGAGTCCATGGCAGGGTCAGCACCTTAATCTGAACAAGTTAGTGTTCCCTCAATTACTTTGGGGAGCCCCCCCAAAAAAGTACATATACTTTTTTTTACTAGCTCCCCAATCCTGTAATTTGATCCATGTAGTTGGCCCCTTGCACCCATGAGGAGTCCGATTATAGAATCAGGGCCCAAATTTTAAATGTATTGAAAATCGATAACCTTAATTTCAGTGGGAAAATGAAAAACCTAAGATATTCATATTCCCTGCCTCTCTACACTCCCCGCCTCCACCTTTCTTCTTCTTAGGATAAAAAAGTGTTCTGTTTTAAAATCAGGAAAATAAATATATTTTCCTACATTATTTGACTTTGGGCAACAGCAGGTCTTGAGCATACAAGATTAGTCATCTTTGCAGCTATTCCTCCTTTAGACTGTATAATGATCACCTCTCTCTCTGTTCCTCCGTCTGTTTCACATTCACAGCTCCAGCTCTGGAAGTCCTGAGACTTCAGAAGCAGGCCTGAAGGCTTTAGCAATCCCACAAAATCATGAACTGCAGACTAAAAGCCTGAGGTTAAGCAGTTATGTATATAAACACCATGGGTGACAGGTATCATAGGCTGGGGGAGGCTGTGCCTCCCCAAACAACCAGCCGTGGCCCCGCACATGCTCCACCCCCAGGTCCCCCCTCCAGTTTCCGCTAGGTGCAGCTCCAGTCTCCCTGTGGGGTGGCCGCAGCTCAGGCCGCACTACCCACCCTCTTGGCGCTCTGGGCCTAAGGAGGCTGAGGCCACACCACCAGCCCTCCCGACACTCTGGGGCTGGGGGGAGACCTGCAGCCATGCCACCCGTCCTCCCGGTGCTCAGGGCGGCTACACCACCTATCTCCCGGTGCTGCGCCGCCCACTCCAGGACTGTGGGCACTCTGGGGCTGAGGCTCTAGCCTGGGGCTGAAGCTGGCAGCTGCAGTGGGAGGAGGGCTCTGGCAGAGGGTGTGGAAAGGTTGAGGCCTCAGGCAGATGGGGCGGGGCTGGGAGCTAGCCTCCCCCAGCCAGCAGTTCACACGCCACCCATGATAAACACACAATATTCCCCATGTTTGTAAAATGAGACTCTCGTAATGAAATGCCAGATAAAGAATAAAGTGCCATAGCAAGGCAGCTCTTTTAAGATAAGAAATATCATGCCTTCCATATGGGCCTAGCCTATTGAAGCCCCATTCTTGGTTGGTCCCCAGGCATTACACTAATAAACATAATTCACAACGAAAGGGAAACACTGTGAAGAATGAATTGGGACATTTTTTCTTTCCCTCTTCTCTTTATTTCCATTGAAGATGTACATCTCCCACGCAAAATGGTGCAAAGCCTATTTAATTCATCCCTAAATTTGGCTGAGCAGGTAAAGTCAGTGACTAGCAATACTTTCTTTCAGGTCCAAGGAAACCTAGCCACTATGATCCAGGCATTTGTCACTCTCAGGCTACATCACTGTAATTTACTGTAGCCAAAGCTGACTTTAAAGAAAATGCAGAGGCTCACAGAATGTAGCTGCCCATCTTTTTGTGGTTTAGGCTTTTGTGAACATATACATCCATGCTCTATTATTAATAGATTTTACATGAAAGGTGCTCAGAAACCACAGTGATGATAGGCAGCTGTATAAAACTTATGAAAAGCATTTTGAAGATTAGGGTCCCCACTCTTACAGGATGTTCCATGTGGATATACTCTGTACCCCCACAAAACTCCTTGTAAGAGCAAGGTCTAAGACTCCACTTAACTATTTACTGGGCTTCTACAGTTAGACATAGTAGCTCACATTAGCAGCTACTCAGATACTGTGGTGATGGGGTTACATAAGAACCTAACTAAATGTTATATTTTGATATCAATTTTATTTTTGTCTTTTTTTCCCTTCCACATAGGATAGGTGATAAGTCTGGACTCTTCCCTGATCACGATTATAGGGACCTTGACATTAATTTGCCCATGACCAGGTCACGGGTGTAATTTTGATCAGCTCATCTTCTGATTCAGCTCACCTTCAGCTCATCAAATGGCTATTAATAGTGGCCAAGTTTTTACCTGTTAAAACCCCCAATGCCTGTGAATTGGTCCTTGCAGAGTTGTACAATTCAGTTCCATTAGTGTTTATACTAGTTTGAAAAAAATATATAACTATTTTTCACCCACTGACAAAATTATTCCGTGGATTGTGGCCTTGCTGGGATATTTGGGGAGATTTGTACCAAGTCGGGACAAAACTTTAAATTACCGCTTTTGATATACTAACATGCAAAATAAACGAACAGTATAACTGGGATGCTAGAGTCAAATTCTTGAATGGATTTAAATTTCTCCTTAGGCTCTGATGTTTTGGGGAATATTACTGGAAATGCATACTTTGCACAGAGCTAAAGCCACAGGTTATATTTGGTGTTAGTTGAAAGTTTTAATTAATAATAGTTAAGGCTGTGATTCTGTCACGGAAGTTGTGGAAGTCATGGATTCTGGGCAGCTGGCTCTGGGGACCGCCCAAGCAGCAGCCAATGCAACTGGTCATGGGGAGCGCCCAAGCAGTGGTCCCAGGGGCTGCCACGGAGCCAGCTACACCGGCCCCTGCTGGAGCGGCCCTGTGGCCAGCCACTTGGGCAGTCCCCGGGGCCATCGCACTGACTGCTGCTAGAGTGGCCCCGGAGCCAGCCACTCGGGCTGGCCCTGGGGCCGGCCCTGGTGCCAGCCACAATGGCTGCTGCAGGAACAGCCCCAGGCAGCTGGCCCCAGGGAGTGCCCAAGCAGCAGCCATCTCCGCCTCCAGGGAGAGCCCAAGCATTGGTCCTGGAGTCACCTCGGGGACCACCCCAGCAGTAGCAGTCCTGACACAGCGAGAGCAGGGGCCCCGGATGCCATCTGGAGAGCGATCCCTGGAGAGAAGTGGCCGCTGGGGGGTCGGGGGGAGGGCAGTCAACTCCCGATCCTGGAACAGCAGCCCACGAGCAGGACCCCACCCCAGAAGCAGAGATTTAGTCATGGGTATGTATAGTAAAAGTCATGGATGGGTCATGAGCCATGAATTTTTATTTCATGAGCTGCCCATGACTTTTACCAAAAATATCCATGACTAAATCTTAGCTTTATTAATAGTCATTAATACCTAATCCAATGCCCACTGAAGTCAACAGGACTCTTTCTATTGATTTTAATGGACTCAGGATCAAGCCTTTAGTAAAAACTAGAATCATATACATTTCCACACTAGATAACTTAAAAGGGCAATCTGGGATTTTGAGGTACAGAAAAGGGCTTCTCACATCTAACAGTGAGGGAGAAAGAAAAATAGGAAAAAAAAATTAAACATTTTACACAAGAATAATTTAGTTGAGACTTCCTTCCCCCCACCCCACAATTTTCTTTTGAAAAAAGGCCAACAATTTTCTAACCAGCTGTAAATAGTAGCCATATATTGTACATGAACATAATTTACAAACTCTCAGAGAGCACCCTCTAGCTCAGTTGAAGTTTAACAGCATATAATAAAAATATAAAGGAAATTAAACTACAGGAAGGTACTGTCAGCCAACTCACAGCTCATAAACACAACATTGGGGGCAGAGGGTTGAAGCTTGCTACAAAGCTCTGGACAATGTATTTTGATGTTTATTTGTTTTTAAAATCACCTTTATGCTGAAAACAAATATAACACACTTCAGCTGTAATGGTAATTTTCAGAGAGTTACAAGGGCCTGACAATGAAGTCTCTTCTCCAGTTATTTGATAACAGAGATTTAGAATGAAAGGGCAACTGTAGAGATGTCACTCAGAGCTCCTGTGTAAATCAAGATAGGTTAGTACTGAAGTGGATACTTAAAAAGCACTATATAGAGGGCACACCAGAAATCTACAGAAAGTCATCTTCTACCTAATGTATGTTATCTAACATCAAAACAATTCTTTACTTTGCTTAGGCTTTTTAGGAATCTAGAACCACAATCAAATTAGAGTAATAACTTAACCCATGTATTAACTTATAATGACCACATTAGTCAAAGGTGGGTATGCAGCCATGTGAAAATAAAGTCACTTATTAGGTGTCCATATCTGAATTTGGGTACCTAACTCTTAACATTTTGGCTACAGCACCTTTGATAAAAAGCTGGGCTTTATTAATTTTGATTGCTCATGGACATTTCCTTTTTATAACTAATGGATGGAAGTCTCATTTTCAGACTTTATTCCTCCCCGTCCCCCAACTTAGGAAGATTGTGCATCTTTCTTGGTTGTTCTTGAATGCTAGTTGGAGCTGAAGAGACATTGAGCCCAACTGGCTGCGCGTCTGTGCCAGTAGGAGCTGAATCACTGACAGAACAACACATAGTTAAGCTATCTTAGATAGGGAAGGGGGAAGTGAAAGAATAAAGAGGAATCACGAGTTAGTCACAGAAGAAAAGGAAACTTACATATGTATACAAAAGTATATCCAAGTGTGTAATAACATTATCATTTTCCCCTGATGGTCTCGTGCAGGGATGGCAACATTTGACCCGCGGCCCGACGGTTTACCTGCCACATCGGCAGGTTCAGCCGATCACAGCTGCCACTGGCCGCGGTTTGCTGCTTCAGGCCAATGGGGACTGCGGGAAGCAGCGCGGGGCGAGGGATGTGCTGACTGCCGCTTCCTGCAGCCCCCATTGGCCAGGAGCAGCAAACTGCGGCCAGTGGGAGCTGCGATCAGCCAAACCTGCAGATGTGGCAGGTAAACAAACTGGCCTGGCCCGCCAGGGGGCTTACCCTGGCGGGCCACATGCCAAAGGCTGTCACTCCCTGGTCTAGTGGTTAGGATTCATTGTTCTCTACACGGCAGCCGCAGTTTGATTCCCAGTCAGGAAAGTACTTTTTGTCCCCTCCACTCCTCCTCTAATCTTTTATTACATGTTTAAAAGAATATTTCTCACAATTCACATCACAAAACTAAAATCATCACTATAAGTAATTAGAGTTCTTTCTATATTTATTTGGAATATCACTTATTTTGAAAAATACTCTGTTTGCTTATTGTGAAACCAGAGAATTTTACATTTTTACTTTTAAAGTTTCCCTAAGCACACACATCAAGATCTTTGTTTTCCTATTTATTCTTTAAAAAACAAAGAGACAAGGCTGGTACTGTGATGCCAAACATTCAATATTGCCAATCATGAATCAGGCCCCAAAACATCATTACATTTTATTTGTAAGTTGCTTGTACCTTTTTATATGCCTTCTGACTCAATTCACATTTTTAAGTTATCCTCCACAACTATGAGGGCAAGAAACTTAGCTTTCATTTTAAAAAAAAGGGAGGGGAGAGTGGAATATGATCACGTGTGCCGTAACTTCAGGAGAAAGGCCTCTAAAGCCTAATCTATACTAGAAAAAGTTTGCTGACATAGCTGTATCAGCAAGCCTTCCTAAGGTAGACACAATTTATACCTGCAAGAAAGTGCATTTGCAAGTATAATTATGCTAGACTAGAGCTTTTGCTGGCACAGAAGTGTTGCAAAAATAAAAATAAATAAAATCATACCTGAAAATGCTATGCTGACAAAAGTTTTAGGGTATTCCTGGCCTAAGAAAGCCACCACATAGCATAAGAGTTCACAAAACTAAACATGTGCACTAGGTTTCCACTTATTGATGCATAGCTCCCCATTGTGTGCCTATACGATCTGGTCAGTTTCTACCAAAAGACTGGATATGGAAATATAAAGGACAAATTTTCTCTACAGTCCCAGTTCCGTTTCCACTGACATCAGTGGCAAAACTGCAACAACATCATTAGGAGCAGGATCCGACTTATACTCCATTTCCGTATTCTGTCTACTCACAAGGAAAAAATAATTATCTGCATGCACACTTTGGGTGGGTTAATGTTGTAGGGTCCCTCTGCAACGTACACATTCATAGATTCATAGATATTAAGGTCAGAAGGGACCATTATGATCATCTAGTCTGACCTCCTGCACAAGGCAGGCCACAGAATCTCACCCACCCACTCCCGTGAAAAACATCTCACCTATGTCTGAGCTATTGGAAGTCCTCAAATCGTGGTTTAAAGACTTTAAGGAGCAGAGAATCCTCCAGCAAGTGACCCGTGCCCCATGCTACAGAGGAAGGCGAAAAACCTCCAGGGCCTCTCCAATCTGCCCAACCCCAAACATGGCTTGGCTAGTGAGCTTTACTGCATAGGAAATATGCATCTTTGAAGTAAAGCTAACTGTATCATCAATGTTTAGGATGAGATCATATGAAAATCTAGGCAGGGCTTCAGGAACTTACTCTCCTTGTATTCTGGAGGCAGCAGTAGCAATTCCATAATAAAGGGTGAGCTGACTCTTGCATGTAAGACACAGAATTCATACCTTTTATATATGAAAAAAAGACAATACATCCTTCCCCAAATTAAAGCGCTTACTCTCTGAGCACAAAATAGCTTTTCTGAGATTGTATAAGTACCATTGTTTTTTGCTGTGTTGTTGTGGCCATGTTGATCCCAGGACACTAGAGACACAAGGTAAGTGAGGTAATGGACAACTTCTTTTTGAGGGAGACAAGCTTTCATGCTACAGAGTTCTTCTTCAGGTCTGGGAAAGGTCCTCAGTGCCACAGCCAAATAAATGAACTCACAAAGGAAAATGATAAAAGACAAGAACACCATCACCTCTGGGCAAACACTTTTCACAAACAATCACTCCATATCTGACCTCCCAGTCCTCATCTTCAAAGGAAACCTGTACAACACCTTCAAAAAAATGAGCCCGGGAACTTAAATTCATAATTCTGCTAGGCACTAAGAATCATCGTCTTAATAAAGACACTGGATGTACAGTTTATTACAACAATCTGTAACCCACTAATCTCCCTCCCCCCCTTTTTTGTCTTATGGCTGCAGAGTTGTTAATGGGGTACCTCATTTTGAACGCTCTCTTAGAATATGTATTAACTACTTATGCTGAACAGTGTGTTCCATTTTGAATTTAGCTGTGACAACTCTGAGTACCTTTCCCAGACCTGAAGAAGAGCTCTGTGTAACTCAAAAGCCGTGGTTCTCAAACCTTTGTACTGGTGACCCCTTTCACATAGCAAGCCTCTGAGTGTGACCCCCCCTTATAAATTAAAAACACTTTTTAATATATTGAACACCATTATAAATGCTGGAGGCAAAGCGGGGTTTGGGGTAGAAGCTGACAGCTTGTTACCCCCCCATTTAATAACATCACAACCCCCTGAGCGGTCCCAACCCCCAGTTTGAGAACACCTACTCAAAACCTTGTTTCTTTCACCAACAGAAGTTGGTCCAATAAAAGATATTATGTCACCCACTTTTTCTCTTCTGTGTATAATAAGTATATCTGTTAATTTAGGAATTCAAATTAGTTAAATGGGTTCTGTAAGGAGTTTAGCACCTAGCATTAGGCACCCCGCCCTCTTAATCTCAGTACAAGACCATCACAGACTCTTCAAGCTTCCCATATAGTTAAAACTCACTCATCTTATGCACAGGCTACACGTGAACTTAAGATCAATGGTCTTTTTTCCTGTTATTCTTCATACAAGTCTCTTCCTCAGCAGCTGTGGACACAGCGGTCTATTGCAGAATGCCACAAACTGCCCTCTTTCACAATGGCTGCCATTTCCCATTGAGAATAATGGGATTGAAGCCACAGCTGGTGGCCATTTTGAGAAAGTTCTCTCACAATGTTCTTAATGGAACTGAATGTCTCCCCCATCTTTACAGTGCAGGAGAACAATCATTTTTCAATTATGAAAAATAATGGCAGTAACCATCATCTTAAATAGCTTAAAAAACAAAACAAAAAACCCTACCACACCAAAACTACTCAAGAAGTAGGCAGAGGGGAAAGGAAACATAGGATGAGTAGGCACATGTGGAGATAAACATAAGGTGAATGCAGTGTGAACTCATGCTACTTTATGCTGCTCTACCAAAACAAAGCAGCTGTTAACTCAGTTTAGTTGGTCCATATGCTCTGACTGCTGTACCTCACTTTCGAGCAGCACAATATACCAATGAATCTGACCATAAAAGTTTTTTTAAATGATTTAAAGTTGATGCTTCATATTTTCAAATCATTAGCAATATTACATGATAACATTCTTTCAGTTTCTTGTTTATTGTTCATATGACATTAATAAAAATTCCCACACAAAAATTTAAAAACAGAGTTACAGCTGAGTACATAGCTGTAATTTAGAGTAAATTAAGCTACATTAACAGCTGTTGTAATCATCCAAAACCAAGCATTATAAACCCAGGAAACCAACAGCTAAGGTTAATTTGAAAAGAAATCTAAACATGTTCAGGTATGGAAATGCAGTTAAGGAACAAAAAAACACCTTAACTCTCCCCCTTCACAAATATTTCAAACTTCCCATGTAGTTAACTCATTTTTAATGCCTCACTCCAAATTGTGATTTTTGCCTTATGTCACTATAGGACAGAGTTGAGGTTTCTGCTGAAAGAGAATTTTTCTATCATGAATAATAGAGGAAATTTTGACCATTAATTCTTTTTTTTTCTTAATTAGTCTATGCACAATATTTCAGTGAATGTTAACTATATGGGGAGCCTGAAACATCTTTGACAAGGCAGAGTTAGGGCCCCCAAACAACTCTGACTGTGCATTTCACCTTAATTTGCTGGATTTCTTTTCAGCTTAACTTTAGCAGTTTGTTTTCTAATTTATGATGTTTGATCTAGGGTTAATTACTACATTCCTGTAGCACTGTTTATTCTAAGTGACTGATAGTACTTTCAGTCACTCTTAACTCCATTTAACTTTTATTTAAACCATTAAGATGAAAGGTCTCTTATTAACAAACCCTCAGAAAAGATATTACAGTCTTCAGGGACAGCCAAAGGGATGTCAGCTAACTACTTCTTCTGGAACTGTAGGGCAGCAATAAGAACATTAAAAGAATTTTTAATCCAGGGGTTCTCAAACTTCATTGCACTACAACCCCCTTCTGACAAAAAAAAAAATTACTATATGACCAGAGGATGGGGGACCAAAGCCTGAGCCTGCCCGAGCCCCGCTGCCCCACCTGGGGGGTGGGGGGGATGACAAAGCCTGAGCCCCACCATACCGTGCGGGGCACCAAATCCAAATCATAAGGGCTTCAGCCCCAGGCAGGGGGCCTGTAACCTGAACCCAGGGCTGAAGCACTCAGGCTCTGACTTCGGCCCTGGACGGTGAGGCTCGGGCTTTGGTTTCAGGCCAGGGGCCCAGAAAGGCTAATGCCAGCCCTAACAACCTTATTAAAATGAGGTCCTGATACAAACTTTCAGAACTGCTGCTTTAATCAAACTCTTGACTCATTTTTTACATCTGAGTTTTCCCCATAACATCCTCAAAAGCGTAACTCTGATCAGAGCCAGGCTTTAAAGCTGAGTACCCCTACAAATTTAAGCCCCCCGCACTGCACTTTCCATCTCAAAATATCTTACGATATTTTATGAATTCTGGCTGCAATCCTGCAAGCTCTCTACGTGAAAATGATTTTGAAGTCAATGGGAGTTCTGCATGCAGAGGACTTGCTGGATCAGACCCTATACCAGGGGTGGCCAACCTGTGGCTCCGGAGCCACATGCAGGTCTTCAGAAGGTATTTTACGGCTCCTTGTATAGGCACCGACTCCAGGGCTGGAGCTACAGGTACCAACTTTCCAATGTGCCGGGGGTGCTCACTGCTCAACCCCTGGCTCTGCCCCAGGCCTGGTCCCCACTCCACCCCTTCCCACCCTCTCCCCTGAGCCTGCACTGCCCTTGCTCCTCCCCACCCAGCCTCCCTCACAGGAAGGGAGCAGGAGGCACTGATCAGTGGGCCTGTCAGTGGGTGGGAGGCACTGGGAGTGTGGGGGGAGCTAGTGAGGGGTTGCTGATGTATTACTGTGACTCTCTGGCAACGTACATTGATAAATTCTGGCTCCTTCTCAGGCTCAGGTTGGCCACCTCTGCCCTATATGTTAGCATTTTACCCATCACTTAAATTCAGCTACCTCTTAGGTGAAGCATTTAACTCCATATACCAATACTGCACAATAGTTTCTTATTGGAGTGATGGAGAAACTTAAGCACCTGCAATACACCTGGCCCAACAGAAATATAGCCAGGTGTTTACCATTACACTTGTGATAAGTAACACTATACTCTTTTAAAAAAAAAAAAGTGATCAGAAATCCAGGGTTTTTAAAATTAAGTTAATTTATGTACTCTGCCTGTACCTTCCCAAGAACCCCTTGATTTTGATTTATTTGTGGATTTTTAACCATTTTTTCTTATTTGTAAACATGCTTTCCCTCTTCTCTCTCAAGACCTGCAAAGCTTCCCACTATGCGAAAGAAGCAATAAAATAAGAACTGACAATTACATATCACCTGCAGACAAACACGAGGACAACACCAAAAAAAAAAAAAAAGAAGAAGAAGAGGAGGAGAAAAAGATTATTTCCCAACCCCTCGGATCCTTTTCACTTCTAGTCGCCTCAGGCATTTACCCGTGACCACACGAGTTAAAATACCGCGAGGGAGAGCAGCACTCTCAACCTGGCACGCGTCCTACCCAGGTCTCATCCCAAACCAAGGCATCCCCTGGCAGGGCAGCGCCCCACTCCAGGAGGGATGCAGGTCACCCACGCGCCTCTCTACTGGCCCCGCCCCACGTGCGCGAACACGCGTGGGACACGGCGCCACCTCCCGGCACAGCTCAGCCCCAGCGCGTCCCCCACTCGCGCCAGGCTCCTCACAGCCCGCCCCTTGCATCCCGCCGCTCCCAAGCCGGGCCGCCGCGGGGGGGAATGGGCTCTCCCTTGCTGGGTGCGTCACCCCCCGGCTCTTCCATCCCAGCAAGGTGGTACTGGCCGAAAAGGGAAAGGCCAAGGGGTGGGGCGCGACTACGTGTCGAGACGGGCGGGTTTTATGTGAGTAGGCGGAGTTAGCAATTCGCACTCTGAACGGCGTAGAGGGGGCAGAGGCGGGGCGACGTGAGAGGGAGCGTAGAACGACTTGCGTATAGCGCTTACAAAGATGCGCAGACAGCCCTTTTGTCAGTTCCCTGGTGGTCTAGTGGTTAGGATTCGGCGCTCTCACCGCCGCGGCCCGGGTTCGATTCCCGGTCAGGGAAGCTAATTTTTTTTCTCCCTGGGCTGGTTTGGTGCTTGAAGTAGCAAACAGCTGCGTCTTGCACAACCCCCACACCAAAGCGGGGAACACCTAAAGGGTCCGTGTTAGAAGGCACGTGTGTATGGTAGGGGCAGGGAGGGACAGCCACCCACCCACCCATCCCACAGAGGACACTGGCCAATGCAGAAGGCGTGGTGGGCACTGGGCCTGGAAGGGAGGTTTCACCCCCCAAATACAGACCCTCCGGAGTGTGCCAGCATGGCTCTGCCTGTTGCACCAGAGCATGCAGTATGGCCTGGGGTCACTCTCAGGGGCCTGGTGCTCTCCTCGCCAGGCCTGGACATGCCAGTTGCGCCCCAGCAGAGACGTGTCACAGTTCTCCCAGGGCCTAGGGTGACCAGACAGCAAGTGTAAAAAACTGGGCGGGGGGGGGGGGGTAATAGGAGCCTATATAAGAAAAAGACCCAAACATCAGGACTGTCCCTATAAAATCAGGACATCTAGTCACCCGACCGGGGCCAGCCCACAACATTTTGGCATCTGAGGCAGGGAGCTCAAATGACGTACATAAGCCATGGCCTCTCCACTTTGTCACCGTTGGTGATTTCAAGACAGTAATGTGTTGGATGGAAACGTCTATTTTCATTGTCTTTGGGGAACATGAAGTATTTCACTTGCTGTGGCCCATGCAGTACAAGGAAGTCCCTCAGGCTACTGCTCAAATGGGTCCACGGTCCTGGATCATCTAGACTTAAGGAACCAAACTCAGCAGCAGCTGTTTCTTGCGCCTCCACCACACTTTTCTCTGATCTACACTTTTCTTCAGGAATGTGCATGGTTACATCCATTTGAAATGGAGATATGGATGCTGCAGTAGCTGCCAGGACACCTGCACTCTGACTAACTGGAAGAGCATCTCCTCACCACTCACATCCTCACTGGGGCCGGAAGGCTCACTGTGAGCATTTGTGTCTATGTATCTCAGGAGAGCTCCTTCCTGCTTAGATAGAAAACCTTCCTTTGCTTGCTTTCGTTTTCTGAATGCTGCCCCAGAGAGGCGTTTTCTTCTTTCACTCATGACTGCTGTTCTGCGCCAGCTATAGTGGCTCTCAAAACTCAATTGAAGGGGACAAATAAGCAAGCTGGTAGCAGGGCCTGAGTGACGGAAGATATCAGGATCTGAAGGGCCTAACTGGCTCCTACTACTTACTTCAGTTGACTGCTTGTTCTCCTCAAGCGGGTTCAGGGAAGCAGCAGGAAACAGGAAGCTCCCTGAGAAGCTTTTGTTAATCAGTCCAGGCTCCTAGGGGTGCTACAGAGGTACATAAGAGGCTCCTCCTCCTCTCTCTCCCTGCAGCTCCTGCTGCTTTCTGTTATTGCCTCTCACCTTTTCTCCTGCCTGCCTGTTATGTCTCTTGTGCCCTCCTTCCTCCAGCACAGCACTCCACCATCTCTGTGCATCTAGAGCAGAGAGAATACATATGCACCAGCAGCCTACACAATTTTCTACACTCTGGGTCCCACAGTCTGGCACCTGACGCGGCTGCCTCAGTTCACCTCATGGTAAAGCCAGCCCTGGTTCTCCCCATTTCTGTCATTTCACACGCTCATTGCTTGGTATCGCTTCCTGCATCCTGCTCCCAGCATCCAGCCCTGGCAAGTGGACTTGGATTGATGGTGTCCACAGCAGCGGGGCAAGGAACAGAAATGTTCTTTCCGCCCTAGGCTGCTCCTTGATCCCTTCTGCATCCTGCCCTAGCCCCTACACCTACGTACACACACAGAGGAATGTGTCAGTTGGTCATAGGGTTACTTTTTTGGGGGGGATCCGGGAAGTGGGCGGGCAAAGCCCGTCCACCGCTAAAGGATCCCCCCCAGCCTAAAAGGAGGATCCACAGGACCTAGATACCCAAAAAATTTCAGGGGACAACTAATAAAATAACAGGGACAGGAGTGCGGTCAAAGGGTCAAACGAAGGGAACTGGATGGGGACACCGAGCAGAGAACCCCAGACAGCACCCACTGCTCGTCAAAGGCGTCAAGGGAGTCAGAGGACGCCGCCCAGAGGAACTCTGCCCGGATACGTGAACGGACCGAGGATCAGAAATAGGCCCCACTGTCACAGGAGACTCCTTCGGCCAACCTCCTCACTCTGGTTTTGTAGATGGCCATTTTAGCTAGGGCCAGGAGGAGGTTGACCAGGAGATCCCGTGACTTTGTGGGGCCACGGATAGAGAGTGCATAAATGAGAAGGTGACGGGAGAAGTGCAACCAAAAACCTAATAAAATATTGATGAGGAGCCGGAATAGGGGTTGCAGCTTGGCATACTCCAGGTATACATGTGCCAGGGTATCCCTCACGCCGCAAAAGGGGCAGGTGTCTGGGATTGAAGTGAACCGCGCCAAGTACACCCCTGTGCTCACAGCTCTGTGAAGGAGCCGCCAACTAACATCCCCGGCGGGCCTTGGGACTAAGGTGGAATATAGGCTGGCCCACCGGGGCTCCTCACCTTCTAAAGGTGACAGGAGGTCCCGCCATTTTGTATCGGGGTGGGACACGAGGGTGCAGGCATGAAGGGAGTGGAACACAAGCGTGTAGAGATGTTTTCTTGGCGCGGTTTGAAAGCAGACCGGCTGCATCTCATGCAGCTGGCTTCCGGTAAAGGGGTCGGTTGGGTCCACGGGGCAGGGGTCCAATTAAAAGGTCCGGCGGGCCTGGGGTAGCGGGTGGGCGGGGCGTGCCCTCGTGGAGGACCCGGTCGAGATAAACCCAAGCAGCGGGCGGCAAAGCGGCCTTCACCTCCTGAACTATGCGCCGGGGAGTACAAGGTATGGAAAGCCCAATGCGCTGAGCGAAGGTCAGGGGATCCAGCCAGTCTCCCCGGTCATAGTCCAGGAAGTCTCCGACTCTTGTGACCTCTGCCAGGACCAACCTCTGGCGCACCGAGCGGGATTCCACCACCTGCAGACGGAGCTGGGGGTTGTGTAGCAGGGGCTCCGCGAGGAGATCTGCCCCCTCGGTGGCCGACACGGACCTGGTCATTGAAAAGAGTTTCCAGGTCCGGAGGAGATCCTGGTAGAAGACCGGCAGCCCGGAGAGGTCTCGCGGAAGACCTCTCGGGTGGAGATAAAGGAGCTGCCGGTCGTATCAGAGCCCTCGGAAGCAGCGCAGGAAGGCGTGCTCCAGTATGCTCCACGCCGGACTACCTGCACCATAAAGGAGGCTCTGCAGGGTCTGGAGGCGTAAGCAGACATTTGAGGCCCTGCCCTCCCTCCTCCACAGGTAGATGGAGAACCCCTGCAGGGACCCAGTGCAGTCCTGACCAAAAGAACTCCAGAATCGATGTCCGCAGGTTGGTCAGGAAAGCCGGGGCTGGGACCAGGGTGTTGAGCCGGTACCAAAGCATGGACAGGATTAGTTGATTAAGCACTAACGCTCTCCCTCGAAGGGAGAGGCACCGGAGTAGTCCTGTCCATTTCCGGAGCCGCTCTATCACCCCGCCCTCTAAATTCTGCCAGTTCTCCGGCGGAGAGGGATGCGTGGCAGAAAGGTAAACGCCCAGATAGAGCAGCGGACCCGTGCTCCACCGGATGGCTTGAAGCGCGGGTGGGCGGGGGCTCGCCTGCCGCCAGTCCCGTACCACCAAGCCAGAGCTCTTGACCCAGTTGACCCGCGCAGAGGAGGCTGCTGAATAGATGGCCTGGCAAGCCTCCACTCGCACCAAGTCGCCCGGGTCCTGGACCATGAGGAGCACGTCATCAGCGTACGCCGACAGGACCAGCCACAGCTCCGGCTCCCTCAGCACCAACCCTGTCAACCTCCTTCGGAGGAGACAGAGGAAGGGCTCGATCGCCAGAGCGTAGAGCTGGCCTGAGAGGGGGCACCCCTGCCGTACTCCTCGCCCGAAGTTGACCGGTTCGGTCAGGGTCCAGTTGAGTCTTACCAGACACTCTGCGGAAGCGTACAGCACCCGGAGAAAGTTCACAAACCTGGGTCCGAAGCCAAATGCCTGCAGAGTGCTCAGGAGATACCCGTGATCCATCCTGTCGAACGCCTTCTCCTGATCTAAGGACAGGAGGGCGAACGACAGACCATCCCTACACCCAAGTTCCAATAGGTCCCGGACCAGATATAGGTTGTCGAAGATACTGCGGCCCGGGACGGTGTAGGTCTGGTCTGGGTGGACCACGTCCGCCAGCACGGACCCTAGCCTCAGGGAGATGGCTTTTGCCACAATTTTGTAGTCCGTGCTGAGGAGCGAGACGGGACGCCAATTTCGTAAATCGCGGAGGTCCCCCTTCTTTGGCAATAAGGCCAGCACGGCTCGCCTGCACGAAAGAGGGAGGACCCCGCTCTGCAAAGACTCGGCCCAGACGGTGACTAGGTCTGGGCCCAGGATGTCCCAGAACACGCGGTAGAACTCCACGGTCAGTCCGTCCATGCCGGGAGATTTATTGGTGGGCATGCGACGGAGGGCTTCCAAGAACTCGGCCAGAGTGAGGGGCAGCTCTAGCCGGTCTCGGTCGCCCACGCTGACCGTCGGGAGCTCCTCCCACAGCACTCTGCAAGCGTTAGGATCGGTCGGCTCCGGGGAGAAAAGGCTTGCGTAGAAGGCTCTTGCCCTCTCGCACATCTCCACCGGATCCGTGAGGGGGGTGCCATCTTCTGCCAGTAGGCAAATGATATGTTTCTTAGCCCCCCTCTTTTTTTCCAGGGCGTAGAAGAAGCGGGAGCCGCAATCCATCTCCCGAAGGAGACGGATGCGGGATCGAACAAAGGCACCCCGGGCCCGATGGTCCTCGAGGCTCTGGAGCTCCTCCCGCTTCTCCCGGCACGCTCCGCAGAGGGGTGGATCCTCGGGGCTGGCGGCCAGACGCCTCTCCAGCTCTAAGACCTCCCGTTCCAACTGCTCTATCGCTGCATCCCTCCGTCGGCTGGTGCCCCGGGTGTAGTCACGGCAGAAGAGCCGGGCGCGCACCTTCCCTACGTCCCACCACCGCCGTGCCGAGGGAAAGGCACGCCGCTGCCCTCGCCAGGCCAGCCAGAACTCCCGGAAGGACGCCACGAAGCCCGCATCCTCCAGCAAGCTGTTGTTAAAATGCCAATAGGCCGGCCCCGGCCTCTCCGCGCAGAGGGAGGCTGTCACGGTGGCTATGTGATGGTCAGAAAATGGGGCCGGCCGGATGCTGGAGGAGTGGGCTCGTGAAAGATGAAAGCGTGATAAATAAATGCGGTCCAACCGGGAGTGGCGCGACCGATGGGCCTCTACCCGGACAAAGGTGAACGTGGAAGTGTCATCCGGGTGGTGGTCGCGCCAGACGTCCACCAGGGAGTGGTGTTCGACTATCTCCTGGAGGACGGCGACGGCGGCCGGGCTCTGCTCGGTTCCCGAGCGGTCCCGTTCCTCAAGGGTGATGTTAAAGTCCCCTCCCAGGACCAGGCACTCCTGAGGATCCAAGGTGCCGAGGAAGGCGGATGCCTGCTGATAGAATTGCAGCCGCTCCGGGCTCGCTGCTGGGGCATAGATGTTGACGAGGTTGACTACGAGCCCCTCCATGCGGACCCGGAGGTGCAGCAGGCGACCCGGCACAGCCTCGGCGACCCCCAGCACCTCGGGCCGTAGTTGGGGGAGAACAGGGTCGCCACTCCACCCGTATGAACTGTGAGGTGGCTAAAGTAGACCCTGTCCCCCCAATCCAGCCGCCAGCTGTCTTCGGCGGTCGGATCCGTATGGGTCTCCTGCAGGAAAACCACAGAGTACCTCCCCTCTCGAAGCAAGGAGAGCACCTGGGACCTGCGGAGACCCATCTTACAGCCACGGGTGTTCAATGTTGCGATGGTAAAGGGTGCCATGAGGAGGGCTGGGGGGGATCCTCACCAGCAGGGATGCTCGTGGCTCCCGGCGGGCCGCGTAGCAGTCCGTGACCCACCCCGTAGGTGAGTAAGGAGTCACGGAAGTGGCGGACCCGCTGGTAGGCCGCGGCGCCCTGTCTCCCGGTCCTTTTCCCCTCCCCCATGAGGGCCCTTGCGGCCCGGAGGATTTGATTAAAGTCCCCCCATCGCTGGAGGGCAAGCTGGACTTTGTTGCGGGAGCCACGGACGTCTTCTAGGAACTCCCGCAACTCCTCTCGCAGCGTATGGGGGGCTGGGGTTATGGTCTGGTTGCTTCCCGATGGGGCCCTTGGTACAGCCCCCTGGCCCAGCGAGACGGGCAGACAGGGTGCGGACCCCCGACGGGGCTCTTGATGGGTTGACCTGAATGCTGGGGCGATAGGGGGCGGCGGAGGGAGGATAGCAGCCCCTGGTGGGTCGGGACGGGCAAACACAAAGGCCATTCCCTGGGAGTCATCTGTTGGAAAGGGGAAGGAGACTGTCCCAGGGGTGGCAATAATATCTCGGGAGGTGGGCGGGAGAAGGGCAGGGGCAGGGGTAGAGGTGAGATTCTGGGTCGGGAGAGGGCTCTCACCGATGCCGGGCGCAAGCTCTCTGGTGGATTTGGCAGCCACGGCATCAGGAGGTGGACTTTCTTCTGTAGGGTCCTCTCCCGGAAAGGAGGTCGAATGCTCCTCACCAGCGAGGGATGCCCCTGGTGGCTCAGGTTCCAGCCGCGTGGCACTGGCCGTCGCCTCAACTGGCTCGGCGGCTCTCAGCGGGGTGCCCTCTGCAGCCGGGTTGATGGAGGAGTCCAGGGGCTCCTCGGCGGTGGGAACAGAAGCAACGGTTAGGGGGAGGGAGTATGGGGAAAGGGGGAAAGCAGCTTTCCACCTCCCTCCAAGCTAGAAGGCTATGGGAGAGCAGTGGGGGAGAGAGGGAGAGATTCGCTCCAGGCTAAACAAATCCCTGGTACCAGGTTAAGTGAAATGGCAGCTGCTCCAGGTCAATTAAGACACATGGGGCCAATTAAGAACTTTCCAGAAGGCAGGGAGAAGGCTAGGTTGATTGGGACACCTGAAGCCAATCAGGGGCTGGCTGAAACTAATTAAAAGCCTCCCAATCAGTCAGGTGGGAGTGCATGTCAGGAGCTGTGGGAGGAAGTTGCGCTGTTGGAGAGGCTGAGTAGTACACACCATATCAGGCACAAGGAAGGAGGCCCTGAGGTAAGGGTGAAGTGGAGCTTGAGGAAGTGAGGGCTGCTGTGGGGGAAGTAGCCCAGGGAATTGTACATGTCATGTTTCTAAAAGGTCAGCTACCATAGCTGATACTATTAGGGTCCCTGGGCTGGAGCCCAGAGTAGAGGGTGGGCCAGGGCTCCCCCCCCATCTTTGCCCCCTGTTTAATCACTGAGACTGGGAGACAACAGAGACTGTGCAAGGAAGGATAACTTCTCCTCACCTCCCTCGCTGGCTTATGATGAAAATGGCTCAGTAGACTGTGACCCTTGTCTCTAGAGAGAGAAAGGTTACGTGGAGGGTCACAGTGAGCCTCTGAGGCTAGCGAATTCTGCCAGGAAATGCGGCACCCACGGAGGCAAGAAAAGAGCTTTGTCACAACTGGTGTTAGCAATGGGAATGTGAATTTCGTTCACAGCGTGGCAGAAGAAAGAAGTTTAAAAAAAAAAGTGCACTGGGGTTTTGGATTTTTTTTGTTTTGGTTTTTGTTTGTTTGCTTTGTACCACAATGGAGGAGGTGGTAAGAGCTCTGGTACAAGCCATGGCAGCCCAGCAGGAGGCCATGCTGGTTCAGGGAATGGCACAACAGGAGTCTATGCGGCTACAGCAGGAAACCAATCCATTATTGAGAAGCCAGGTGACCCAAGATCGTGCCCTCTTGAGAGAGGTGGTGGACCAGCTGAAGATCCTCAACACCCAGGCCCGGGGGTCCAACGGGACGCGAATCCTGAGGGCCACTGGTTGTCTGCCAAAGATGACGTCAGGAGATGACTAGAGGCATATCTCTTCTCATTCGAAAGGACTGCTCAGCGTAAGGCATGGCCCCAGGAGCAGTGGGCCAGCATTCTTGCCCCTTTTTTGTGTGGAGAGGCCCAGAAGGCCTACTTTGACTTGCCTGCTATGGATACCACTGACTATACCCGTCTGAAGGCAGAGTTCCTAGCATGATCAGGGGTAACGGCAGCGGTAAGGGCCCAGAGGTTCCATGAGTGGTAATACCAGGAGAACAAACCCCCGAGGTCCCAGCTATTCAACCTCATACACCTCGCATGGAAGTGGTTACAGCCCGAGGTGTGCAGGCCAGAGGAGGAGATTTTGGAGACCCTGGTCATAGACCATTACATGCAGGGACTGCTGCCAGATCTCTGCAAATGGGTAGACCAGAACGATCCGTCCACATATGATGAGATGATCACACTGGTAGAAAGATGGATGACAGCCAGGGAACTGACCCGACTACTCAAGGAAGGCCCCTTTCGAAGCAAGCACCTGACCCCAACCCTGGAAGGTTGGGCAGCCAAACCCCCAGGGAGTCCTAGGTGGAAGAAGGGGGTGGCCAAAAACCAGCAGGGACCACAGAAGGAAGGGATTGGCCTGAGTGGGGGGAACCCCAGGACTAAACCCCCTAATCCCCGGGATAGGGGAGTGATTAAAAGCAATTTTAGATGTTATGCATGTGGGGAGTGGAGACACATAGCAGCATAGTGTCCCAGCACCGAGGAGCCTATGCAATGTAACTTGGGGGATTGGGAGGTCCCATGCTCCCTTATTCACCTCGCGGGGGTCGCATTAGCCCCACATAATTACACCAGGCCAGTGAGGATAAATGGAGCAGAGACTACAGTGCCTGTGGATTCTGGGAGTGCTGTCACCCTCATATCGGGTAAGCTGGTAAAAAATAGTCAGCTGCTACAAGCCAAATGCGTAGCAGTGACGTGTGTGCATGGGGCCGTGAGCCATTACCCCACCATCCCCATGGAGATAGAGGTTCAGGGAAACCCCATTGAGGTGACCGTGGGCATAGTTCCTAAACTCCCATATCCTGTGGTCATTGGGAGGGACTATCCAGGGTTTGATAATTTACTCCCCCCGGAGAGGCTGGAGGGAGGTGGGGACCCTGAGGACAGCGACTTATCACCGGGGGAATGTCAACCCCCGATGTTCGCTGAGATTTCTCAGGATCTCTTCTCAGCCCCCGAAAAGACCCAGAAGACAAAAAAGGAGAGGAAGGCCGCAAAGGCCTTGGGAACCTGGATTCTAACCCAGGGCCAGAAGACCTCCCTAGTAGGCAGATGGACACGAGCAGCCAACAGAGAAACTTCCGCCACAGAAGGTGAGCCAGAAGCTGCCCCCAGCCATGATGGCGGCGAGCTGTTGGAAGAAGCAGAAGCCAGCCCCTGGGAGCTTGGGCAGGTTAGTCCCAGAGACTAACCTGAGAGAGACTTTTGGGTGGGACCAGGCGGAGGACCCCAGATATGTTAATGCCAGGAAAGAGGTGGCAGAGATTGATGGGATACCCGTGGATGGGAAGGTCCGGGGTCCCGGACCTTACTTTATAGTGAAGAAAGATCTCCTGTACCGCGTGGTGCAAATGAAGGAGCAAGAGATACAACAACTTCTGGTGCCACGAAAACATCAAAAAGCCATATTGAGTCTCACCCACAGTCACCTGTTTGGAGGACACCTAGGGGTAGAGAAAACCCAGGCACGGATCCTGCAGAGGTTCTTCTGGTCAGGAGTACATGAAGATGTCTGGCGATACTGCACCTCTTGTCCGGAGTGTCAGTTACATAGCCCTCACCCGCACTTGCGGGCTCCTTTGATACCTCTTCCAATAATAGAGGTTCCTTTTGAATGGATAGCCATGGATCTGGTAGGGCCCCTAGAGAAGACAGCTCGGGGCCACCAACATGTGCTTGTTGTACTGGACTATGCAACCCGGTACCCGGAAACTGTTCCCCTGTGCAACACAGCTTCCAAGACAATAGCTAAGGAGTTAGTACAGATCTTTTCCCAGGTTGGGCTACCCAAGGAGATATTGACTGATCAAGGGACACCTTTCATGTCAAAGTTGATGAAAGATCTCTGTTCATTGCTCCATGTACAAGCCCTACGGACTTCTGTATACCACCCGCAAACAGATGGCCTTGTGGAAAGGTTCAATAGGACCCTCAAGGCCATGATCAGGAAAGTGGTGAGCCAGGATGGGAAAGATTGGGATACCCTGTTGCCTTACCTCATGTTCGCCATCCGGGAGGTTCCACAAGCCTTCACGAGTTTCTCTCCATTCAAACTGCTATATGGGTGCCACCATCGGGGCATATTGGATATAGCCAGAGAAGCCTGGGAAGAGGAGCCAAATCCTGGAAGGAACATAGTTGAGCATGTACTGCAGATGAGAGATCGGATAGTCCGAGTTATGCCCATTGTACAGGAACACTTGGAGAGAGTACAGGAGACCCAATGAACCCATTATAACCACCAAATGAAGCTTCGACGGTTCCAACCAGGGGATTGGATGATGGTACTGGTGCCCACAGCAGAAAGTAAACTATTGGCCCAGTGGCAGGGACTCTAGAAATAATCTAAGCCATGGGAGAGATGAACTATAAGGTGTGGCAGCCAGGCCGCCGGAAATCGGAGCAAATTTACCACATCAATCTTCTAAAACCTTGGCATGATCGAGAGGCATGCTTAGTCATGCAGGAGACCCTTCCCCAGAAGGATAACTTACACGAGCAAGTGAGGATATCATCTGAATTGATGCCGATCCAAAAGATTGAGGCAGCCAACCTGATTAATCGCAACAGAGATGTGTTCTCTACAAAACCAGGGTGGACGACTGAGATCTATCACCATATCCGCATGATCCCTGGAGCCAAGGTAACATTGAGACCCTACTGAATCCCAGCAGCCAAAAGAGAGAAAATCAAGGCCGAAGTAAAGAAAATGTTAGAATTAGGGGTTATTGAAGAATCATACAGTCAGTGGTCCAGTCCAATTGTTCTAGTGCCTAAACCTGATGGTACCATGAGTAATGACTGTAATGATTTTCGCCGACTGAATGAAATATCCCAGTTTGATGTATACCCCATACCATGCATCAATGAACTGGTTGACCGACTGTGTAGTGCCTGATTCTTGACTACACTGGATCTGACAAAAGGGTACTGGCAGATTCCTCTGACCAAAGAAGCTAAAGAAAAGACAGCATTCTCCACCCCGGATGGGCTATTCCAGTACACCGTCCTCCCTTTTGGGCTACATGGGGCCCCAGCCACATTCCAGAGCTTCATGGATAAGCTGCTGCGCCCCCATACTAGTTATGCAGCTGCATACCTAGATGACGTCATCATCCATACGCCAGACTGGGGAACCCACCTGGAGAAAGTTGAGGCAGTACTGCGCACCTTAAGGCGGGCTGGCCTCACTGCTAATCCCGCTAAATGCACCATAGGGCTAGCAGAGGCTAAGTACCTGGGATATATTGTGGGAAGGGGCATAGTGAAGCCCCAAACGAATAAGCTAGAGTCAATTCAAAACTGGCCCCGGCCGACCCGAAAGAAGCAGGTCCGTGCATTCCTAGGCGTGGTAGGCTACTATCGACGGTTTATTCCCCACTTTGCCACTAGGGCAAGTCCCCTAACAGACCTGGTGAAGGCCCGAGGTCCAGACATGGTAAAGTGGACCGACGCAGCAGAGGGGGCATTTACAGACCTTCGGACGGCCGTCTGTAATGACCTTGTACTCATTGCTCCGGACTTTAACAGGGAATTTATTTTACAAACAGACGCTTCCGAGGTGCATTTGGGAGCAGTCCTGTCACAAATGGTGGGAGAAGAGGAACACCTGATCCTCTACCTAAGCAGAAAGCTTCTCCCAAGAGAACAGAAATATGCAGAAGTCGAGAGAGAATGCCTTGCTGTCTAATGGGCTATGGAGACTCTGCATTATTACCTCTTAGGCCGGTGATTTACTCTTGTGACGGACCATGCATCCCTCCAGTGGATGCAGCGGAATAAGGAAAAGAATGCAAGGGTCACCAGGTGGTTCTTATCCCTCCAACCATTCCAGTTCCGCATACGGCACAGTGCTGGATGCCACCATGGCAACGCTGATGGTCTGTCATGAGCATACTGCCTGGCGTCCCAGGTTGCCCAACTTTGTGGTGTTGAGCAGAAGGGTGGGCATATGTGACGGGGCAAGGCCGGATGGCTATAGAAAAGTAGTGGGAGATAGATATATATTAGCTCCAGGCTAAACAAATCCCGGATACCAGGTTAAGTGAAATGGAAGCTGCTCCAGGTCAATTAAGACACATGGGGCCACTTAAGAACTTTCCAGAAGGTGGGGAGAATGTTAGGTTGATTGGGACACCTGAAGCCAATCAGAGGCTGGCTGAAACTAGTTAAAAGCCTCCCATGTGGTTGGAGAGGCTGAGTAGTACACACCATATCAGGCACAAGGAAGGTTAGGACATACCATAACAAGCACAAGGAAGGAGGCCCTGAGGTAAGGGTGAAGTGGAGCTTGAGGAAATGAGGGCTGCTGTGAGGGAAGTAGCCCAGGGAATTGTACATGTCATGCTTCTAAAAGGTCAGCTACCATAGCTGATACTATTAGGGTCCCTGGGCTGGAGCCTGGAGTAGAGGGTGGGCCCAGGCTCCCCCCCCGACCTTTGCCCCCTGTTTAATCACTGAGACTGGGAGACAACAGAGACTGTGCAAGGAAGGATAACTTCTCCTCACCTCCCTCGCTGGCTTATGATGAAAATGGCTCAGTAGACTGTGACCCTTGTCTTTAGAGAGAGAAGGGTTACGTAGAGGGTCACAGTGAGCCTCTGAGGCTTGCGAAATCCGCCAGGAAACGCGGGACCCATGGAGGCAAGGACAGAGCTTTGTTACACTACCCATTCCACTGCCTATAGAACAATATGTGCTCATATACCAGGTGGAGGCAGGATTTGTCCCCTAAGGCCCTGTCTTGACAGGCAAGAAGAGCTTGTTTTTCAATTGAGTTAGCTCAGTTGAGTTAGGTTAATAATATTGAAAAGTTTCAGAGTGGTAGCCGTGTTAGTCTTTATCAGCAAAAATAACGAGGAGTCCTTGTGGCACCTTAGAGACTAACACATTTATTTGGGCATAAGCTTTCATGGGCTAGAACCCACTTCATCAGATGCATGGTGTGAAAAAAAGTAAGCAGGTATAAATATACAGCACATGAAAAGATGGGAGTTGCCTTACCAAGTGGGGGGTCAGTGCTAACGAGGCCAATTCATTTAGGATGGATGTGGCTCATTCCCAACAGTTGACAAGAAGGGGTGAGTATGAACAGAGGGAAAATTATTTTACTAATGACCCAGCCACTCCCAGTCTTTATTCAGGCCTAATTTGATGGTGTCAAGTTTGCAAATTAATTCCAGTTTTACTGTTTCTCCCTGAAGTCGTTTTTGAAGTTTTTTTGTTGAAGAATGGCCACTTTTAAGTCTGTTATTGACTGTCCATGGGGATTGAAGTGCTCTCCTACTGGTTTTTGAATGTTACAATTTTTGACGTCTGATTTGTGTCCATTTATTCTTTTGCATAGAAACTGTCCGGTTTGGCCAATGTACATTCTCTATGCAAAAAGAATATGGGATTTCAGCCATTCCCCCATTTTACCCTTTTTATTTTGGACACTTCCTGCTTCCATATACAGTAATCTACAATTTACTTCTGCTACATCTATTAGGATTTCACATTTGTAACATCAGGTATTACGAGGTGGCTCCCATATTCCACTCTCTCCCTTGGCTCTCAGTGCAAAACAACTAATGAAATGGTGTGATGTTACTTCCTGCTTTCCACTTCAGGGAATGATGGCTAGTTTTAGAAGTGGTTGAAGTGATTTCCATCTAATGACAGCTCTCAGCAGAGGGAGAATGTGATGGTGATATATGACATATATTTTACAGAATAACCAGGGTAGAAATATTTTAAACATTTGAGCATTATTTGTTATTGATATAACTTTCACGTATCCAGTGGTAAAGTCAGATTCTCTTAGTACCAAGAGTCCAGCTTTACAGGCATCGGAGAGAGAATAATTATAACAAAGAGACTTTAGACACTTCTAAAAAAACCCCAAAAATAGCTTTTGCATGCACAAATGATGCAATTTTAAGGTCAGATATTTTGTATTTTACTAGGGCTAGAAATTTATGCCTCTAAAAAGTGAGATTCCTTCCTTTCTAGTGGTATAAAACTTCTCTTTCTAGCATTAATGAGTTACAGAGTATCAGACCTTAAACTTATTACAGGTCCAGGCATGAATATTGCCCATCTAGATCTTGGGCCAATGTGATTCTGGGAGGAAATTCCACATTTGGTGGTAAGAGAAGGAAGTATTGCTCTGGCGTGTTTTTTGTTTGTTTGGTTTAAATGAGTGAATCATATCACTGGAATGTTAGAATGGGTCCCAGAAGAAATGGATAATAGAGCCGGGAGCCCAAGAGGCAATCAGTGATGAAATAAATTGATCAAATGGCTCTGTCATTTAGCATATGGTTATTGCCACCATGTAGAAGATGAACAGAAATTTTAAACTAATTGAAATAGTGGATTCCCAGCATTCAAATGAGGTACACAGTACCATAGGTGCCGACACCATGGGTTCTGCGGGGCTGGAGCACCCACAGGGAAAAATTAGTGGGTGCTCTGCACCCACCAGCAGCCAAGCTCCTCGCCCCGCCCCACCCCACCTCACCGCCTCCTCCCCGAGTGTGCCTCGTCCCCACTCCTCCCCGAGCTTGCGGCCGCCAAACAGCCATAGCAAGCTCCAGGAGGGAGGAGCGGGAACATGGCGCGCACAGAGGAAGAGACGGGGCCAAGGCGGGAAGAAGCAGGGAAGAGGAGGGGCCAGGGCAGGGATTTGGGGAAGGAGTCGGAATAGGGGCAGGGAGGGGGTGAAGTTGGGGCGGGGACTTTGGGGAAGGGGTTGGAATGGGGGCGGGAGGGGATGGGACAGGACTGGAGTCAAGGTGGGGCCGGGGACAGAGGGGGATTGAGCACCCATTGGCACCAGTAGAAGTTGACGCCAATGCACAGCACTTGCTTCTAACCCTGATAAATTCTGAAATATTGGACCTTAACACTGCAAGATGATTATGTATAGAAAAACGTTTGAGTATTTTTAGACATTTTAAAATGTATCATTTCAATTTTCCTCTCCTTCCAAAGCCTGTATAGTTGGCATCATGGAACCACTATAGCTGTAGGAGCATAGGATGGTAGGGACAGGGCCGGCTCTAGGTTTTCTGCCGCCCCAAGCAAAAAATTTGCCACCTCAAGCTCCGAGAGTGCAACTCCCCCTCTCCCCCTCCAAAAAAGGGTGGCAGGAATGCCGCCCCTGGAATTGTGCCACCCCAAGCATGTGCTTGATTTGCTGGTGCCTGGAGCCGGTCCTGGGTAGGGATATGAAAATGGAGTTAAGGAAGATCAGTAAACAGGTGGTATAAATCTGTAAAGCTCTGTTTAATTCAATGGGTGAGAATCTGGCCTAGCTTTGCATGGCTACCTTAACTCTTAGTATACATACTTTCCAGTATTTGGGGATGGGGGTAGAGGCTGTTAAATGGGACCTTTATTTTAAATGTCCTGGTATTCAGGGTTTTGTTTGTTTCTTTTGTTTGTTTGGGGTTGTTTTTTTTTTAAGCTACAACCTTCTACTAATTCCCTCCCCCCTTAGATTATTGGTAGATATTTACAACCTTAATTCTATGTTAACATAGGGTTTTTTTATCTGATTATCCATAACAGTTTCCATGATATTGACAGTCAATAAGATACTTATATGATGGATGCTTTTGCTGAAGATACATGTTCTACTTGATTTCACACCTCAGTGTTTTCTGAAGAAGAAAAGGAAACATAGTAAACAAAATGATTATCCAAACATGGCATTTGTGATGTAACCACAAGCCAAGACATCCATTATTTTGTATTGTCTGCTGTATACATATCCAGATAAAATATTACACTGGACTCTAAAGGAGAGCTATCATACATTAATTGATAAAAAAAATATTGCTTTAGTATACCACAAGGTGGCATCCTAACTGCATGACCTCCAGATCTACTCCTATCCACACTCTGTACAGGTTGCTGATAAGGAGACTACTCATTAAATATCATAAAGTAAAATAGCTTGGTTTAGCGAGGTGTGCACACAAAGTAACAAAGCAGATATTCCTATCATATTTCCTGGTAAAATACATTAAATACTAACATATATCTGTTACCAAACCAAAACACTTCACTTTACGATGATCATCAGTTTCTTTGACAGCAACATACATTACAATGTATGTAAACGTCAAATATTTCTCTTGAACATTTTTTATTAGAGGGTATTGTTCATAAAAAAGAAAGTACAAAAGATTATCAGGTGCATTAGTGTGTTTCTAGAACAAGTCTACCTAGTTAAGGTACTGTACTTATATGGCCCCATTACCCTAATATCTGAGAATCTCACAACCTTTAAGGCATTTAGCCTCACTACAACTCTGTGAGGTAGGGAGCTAGTAGCACCCTCATTTTACAGATGGACTAAAAGAGACTGCCCAAGACCTCACAGGAAATCAGTATCAAAGCAGAGAAGTGAACCTCAGACTCTGCATCCCAGGCTAGCATAAAATCATAGAATATCAGGGTTGGAAGGACCTCAGGAGGCCATCTAGTCCAACTCCCTGCTCAAAGCAGAACCAACCCCAACTAAATCATCCCAGCCAGGGCTTTGTCAAACCGGTCCTTAAAAACCTCTAAGGATGGAGACTCTATCACCTCCCTAGGTAACCCATTCCAGTCCTTCACTACCCTCCTAGTGAAATAATTTTTCCTATTATCCAACCTAGACCTCCCCTACTGCAACTTGAGACCACTGCTCCTTGTTCTGTCATCTGCCACCACTGAGAACAGCCTAGCTCCATCTTCTTTGGAACCCCCCTCAGGTAGTTGAAGGCTGCTATCAAATCCCCCCTCACTCTTCTCTTCTGCAGACTAAATAAGCTCAGTTCCCTCAGCCTCTCCTCATAAGTCATGTGTTCCAGCCCCCTAATCATTTTTGTTGCCCTCTGCTGGACTCTCTCCAATTTGTCCACATCCTTTCTGTAGTGGGAGGCCCAAAACTGCATGCAGTACTCCAGATGAGGCCTCACCAGTGCCAAATAGAGGGGAATAATCACTTCCCTCAATCTGCTGGCAACGCTCCTATTAATGTAGCCCAATATGCCATTAGCCTTCTTGGCAACAAGGGCACACTGTTGACTCATATCCAACTTCTCATCCACTGTAATCCCCAGGTCCTTTTCTGCAGAAATGCTGCTTAGCCAGTCAGTCCCCAGTCTGTAACAGTACATGGGATTCTTCCGTCCTAAGTGCCCGATGATCTAGCCAGCTTTCTATCCACCTGTGATAAATGAAGGGGGGGATGAGTAATTCCGTTTTATGGACATTCAGCTTGCTTGTAGCTATAAAATCCCGCTTAGTAGTTGTTCTCTAATTGCTCTACCTGTAAAGCGTTAAAAAGTCTCACTGCTATGCATAGGTAAAAGGAAGTGAGTGAGCACCTGGCCAAAAGATCCAGTGGGAAGGCTAGAACTTTTTAAAATTGAAACAAGACTCCCCTTTTGTCTGTCTGTTGTTCTCGGGGAGAGGCAGACAGGGAGCAGTTATGCTGTGAGAAGCTTGGGCCAGGTCTGAAAAATCATCCATATCATACCAAGAAACTACTCATCTAAAACCCAAGATATAGAAGACTAGAAGACGCGATTCGGTTTATCCCTTTTATTTCTTTATGGCTTGTAGATTCCTCTGTGCTAACCCCAGGTGCTTTTGTTTTGCTTGTAACCTTTAAGCTGCACCTCAAGAGAGCTATTTTTGAGGCTTAATCTTTGTAGCTGTTTTTTTTAAATCTAGCAAAAGCCTAAGTTCCCAGATGTATTTTCTTCTTCTTTTTTTTATTAATAAAATTTTTAAGAACAGAATTGTACCACTTTACCCTTGGGAGCAAAGAGTCCAGGAACCAGATGGGAAGACTGTATAATTCTAAAAAAGAATGTGACTTTGCCCATATATTTACCCAGATCCTGAATTGTGTCTGACCTGCACTAGACAGAGCTGTGGGGTGAGAGTGGAGTTGCATGTTTCCAGTCCTGGGCCTGGTCAGTTGTTGGGCTGATCCTGGGTGTAAAACAAAGAAGGATGGCTATAGTTTATGCCTGGCTACTTATTGCTCCATGGGGCTGATCTGGCAATGGGGGATTGCCCAAGTGTAGAGATACCTCATTCATCTCCTTGCTCCCTGTGCTGCTGAGCTTTACTCTCTGGGGGAATCCTCCTCTGGCCAGTTACGCTGGTTTGTGAGCTGCTTTGCACTGTCAAAATGGCATAAAGCAGCCTTAATGACACCAAGGTTATGGTCTGTTATCTGTAGGAACACAACTCTGCTCTCAGTTATGCCATTGTAAATCCAGAGTCACTCCAGAAAAATCAATGAGTTATTCCTGATTTACATGGTTGTAACTGAGAGTATCTTCAGTTGAATTTATTTTATACTTAAAGTTAGGCACATGTTTTAATCCCTTGCTGAACTGGGCCATAATGAGCACTCAGCTGCACTCAAACATGAAATGACAGATGGGAGAACCCGGAGAACCAATGCTACCTAAAAGTCAAGAAATTGTATTCTGTACTAGCTGAAGTAGGCGCGTGGCATTCAAGAGTAGCCCAGGGTAGAGTACATTACAGTATTCTAAACTGGATGCATCTAAGGATGAGGATGGGGTGAAGTCCATATCAGAGAGGAGAGACCACAATCGCTTTGCCAGACAAATATGAAAAAAAGACTATGGTCTCATCTTCCTCTGCTCTGACCTATGGGAACAGAGGGCCAGAGTGAGCAATATCTGCCATAAAATGACATTGATCCATAAAAGGATTTACTTTTTTTTACATTATTAAAGAAGAAATTAAATGGTATATTGATTTATTAGAGAAAGCAGTTACTGTGGACTGATCTGATTATTTGGATCTGGTCTGATTACTATATTGCCTGATTACCACAGTGCTGGGTATCTAGATAGAGCAGATGCTATATGCAGATGCTGCTGATATAATAAGATAAGCTAAATAACATTTTAGCCTTATATACCCATCACTCTATGGCTGTAGAAATGAGAGCTGTAGGTTGGAGAGTTGTTCTGGTGCATGTGTGAAGGAAGAAGAGTCAGGATACATTTTGTTTAATCTGACATCATAAAAGAAGAAAGTGTTGTTGTAGCCATGCTGGTCCTAGGATATTAGAAAGACACGATGGATGAGGTAAAATCTTTTATTTGCCCAACTTCTGTTGATGAGAGACAAGCTTTCGAGCTTATACAGACCTCTTCTTTCAGAAAGCTTGTCTCTTTCACCAACAGAAGTTGGTCCAATAAAAGATATTACCTCACCCACATAGTTTCTAAAATAAAGATGGATTGAATAACCATACATAAATTCAAGTAATACAGTCCAAGCACTATTTTGCTAGAGGTCCTTCAGAAAGTCCTGTCAAGTTACTCGGGAGTTCTGATCCTTTCAAAGGCGTAAATTGACTTTGCCTTTGGGCTGAAAACCTATTTGATAGACCCGTTTCTGCCTTCTTTTGGCTTCAGCCAGCCCCTTCAAACTTTCCCTGTTTTGTTTCCCCCCCTAACTTTTTTCTGTTATGTATTTATTTTTTTGTAAACCATATTTAAAAATTAACATGCCCTGCCAATCTTTGCCTAGCTTTCAGGAAGCCAGGAAACCAACACCAGCTACACAAGAAAAGACAAAGACAAAGTAAAACATAAACTGATAATATATGACATGGGATGGCAGTTTCCCATTCAGTGCTGCAGTTTCCTGTTTGTGGCAATGGGAGACTGCAGTACTGCATTTCTTCCACTCAAGTGATGCTGTGGGAGGCTATAAATCTTAAGCTGTCCCAGATGCCTTTATAGGATTCAAAATGGTGTTTCACACCTGCAAGGTGGTTTTGTGAACTTCTGCATAGGGCATCCAGCACAAATAGATGGCTGATTCCCTCTCCCCTCAAGTACGAGACTACCTGGGTGTAACTGTAGTAACAAGAGAATGGAGAAGACTAATTTTGCACTAAGTAGTCAGTAGCGGGTTCCTTCTTCTCTATCTCCACCTTATTTCAAATTCAGGCCAGGGATGTCATGGATGTACTCAAAGGCAGGCTCCTAAGGAGGCTGGTACAGTGGAGAGGATGCAGGACTGGGACTTCTGGGTTCTGATTCCTGGCTCTGTCAATGACCTGTTGGATGACCTTGGGCATGTCACTTCATCACTCTGTGCCTATATTGGGCAGGTAAGGCTCCTCAGCTATGGCAACCAATCCATCTAGGAGAAGGAAAACTCTGATCTCAAACCAAGAACATCAGGCCTGGCCCGCTTGCTTGTAAAAAGTTTTGCAAATCCCACATGCTTTATGGGTCTGCACTGCTAACTCTGGCTCATGGGACAAAGCAAAGCGGTCCACATGGATGATCCTGAATTAATGTTGTCATTCCTCCCACCCACTCTCTTTTCCTCAGTAATGGCTGATCATAAGAATGGCCGGAGTGGGTCAGACCAATGGTCCATCTAGCCCAGTATACTACCTTCCAACAGTGGCCAATGCCAGACAGTGGCAGATTAGCCACTGGGTGCCAATGAGGCCTGTGCCCAGGAGCTCTGGCCAACTGGGGTGCCCCTGTGTCCCTACCCATTCCGTCCACCCAGCACTCCTGCAGGGGAGTGGGGTTAGTGCACGGGGCTTTGCTCCACTCTACCCATCTGGCGCTCCTGCCGGGGAGTGGGGAAAACCCTCACGCCCCGACCTCACTCTCCGGCAGGAGTGCTGGGTGGACGGGGGAAGCCATGCACCCCGACCCCAATCCCTGGCAGGTGGAAGGGGTGGGGAGGGGTCCCCACTTGCTCTGGCTCAGGGCCCCACAAACCCTTAATCCGCTTCTGACGCCAGAGGTTTCAGAAGGAGTGAACAGACCAGAGCTATTATCAAGTGATCCATCACCTGGCATCCAGTCCCAACATCTGGGAGTCAGAGGCTTAGAGACACCCAGAGCATGGGGTTGCATCCCTGACCATATTGGCTAATAGCCATTGATGGACCCATCCTCTATGAACTTATCTAATTCTTTTTTGAACTCCACAAAACACCTAATAAACCACATATGTGGCATGTGTTTTATATGGCAACAAATAATTCAAGGATAAAAGTAACATCCTAAATGTACTGGCTTATGTGAGCATTATGCAGTCTTAATATTTTTTTTTAAATCCAGTTTGTGTGTACCTATAGCTAACATTTTTAAAAGAGTCTACTAATTCTAGGTGCTTCAGTTTTTGGGTACCCAACCTGACACATCTAGGATTTGATTTTTCTAAGGTAGTGAGTAAGTATAGTTGCCAATGACTTCACTTATAGTTGTAGATACACAGCACTTCTGAAAACCAGGTCTGTGGTGACACAAATTCCTTTTTAACTGATGGTTATTCCAATCTTGTTTCTGAAGAAAAAGTTAAAAATATGTTAAAGGCAATAACCCCCTATTCCACTTTTGCAGATCTGAGGACCATTCATTCTATTCTATTAACAGGATCTCCAACTCAGTTGTTTATGGCTAGTTCCCACTTCCATTAGAAATTTGTTGGATCCACAAAAACAAGCAGTAAGAGTTTTAAAAAATACTTGAAAATACAACCCCTCCATCACGTAGACTCTTCTCACCAATTTGACTTCTGTGTCCCTGGAAATAAGAATAGAAAGCCGAACTGCAGCAACTTCAAATGAAGTGCTTCTTTTTAGATTTTAGCTACTAACTCACAGTTTAGATCTACAAGTGCTGGTATTGGCTTACAATTGTAGCACCCATAAATAATTTAAATTATGGGAAAAATTAAAAAGGGAGGGGAAAAAAGCAGAGAAAATATCCTAATGTTTTCCCCCTTTGTATATAATGATTTCTGGGAAGGCTAATTGTTTAACGCATTTGAATATATTTGGATATGACAGATAAACACATTGTCATATCTTCATGAGCCAATAAGACACTTTTTTTGTAGATCCATATTTTATAAATATTCACATGCACTTATATCAATAAATAGCAATATGATATTTTGATAGGGCCTATACTTGACTCCATTTGCATCCCTGCACCTTTCCGCCCCCCCATCCTCCTTTATGCCAGTTAGGAATTGGACTTCTTTGTTAGTGGATGGCTTGCCTTGAGGGTTGCTATTATCTTTTATTAGTGGTAGCATTACAATAAACACATATTTCAGAGTAGCAGCCGTGTTAGTCTGTATTCGCAAAAAGAAAAGGAGTACTTGTGGCACCTTAGAGACTAACAAATTTATTAGAGCATAAGCTTTCGTGAGCTACAGCTCACTTCATCGGATGCATTTGGTGGAAAAAACAGAGCTCTGTTCTAAGGTGCCACAAGTACTCCTTTTCTTTTTTGCTCTGTTTTTTCCACCAAATGCATCCGATGAAGTGAGCTGTAGCTCACGAAAGCTTATGCTCTAATAAATTTGTTAGTCTCTAAGGTGCCACAAGTACTCCTTTTCTTTTTGCGAATAAACACAGAGTCTCGAGCTGATCTTAGGGCCCTGTTAGTCTGACAGTCGTATACACACACAGTACGAGACGGTCTCTGCCCCCAGAGCCTGCACTCTAAATTGGCAAGACAAAGGATTGGATAAAGGAAGTAGTGTAATCTCCATTTTACAGATGGGAAACTGAGACATAAAGCCCAAGGTCATATAGGGAGCGTGTTGCAGAGTGTGAAACTGTGTATTCAACTCCTGAGTGTCAGTACAGGTTTGTAATCACGTCTAACCTTTGTGAGAAATTTCTGATGACTGGGTTTCCTCCTGGACCAGCTTTCTGGGCATTTGGGCTTCTGTTTGTTTTTTTTTGTTTGTTTTTGGTTTTTAACTTTAGTGTTTAGTATTTTGCTTTTCCTTGTTTATGGCAATTAGATGCCTTGAGATAGATGTTATATTAACATGTATCTGACAGTCAAAATTGCACACTAAGCTACACACATTATAAAAATACAGAAAAATAGTGGTTTCTCCCTACCTCTGAGCAAACACATTACAGCAGATGCTGTAAGGAGATCTCATTAAGATGTTTTTTTTTTTTTTTTTACAAAATATGCTATATTACCTTTAGTAGTATATTTTTAAGCCCTAGTCCTGCAAATACATATGAGTAGAGCCAGAGAAATCAATAGGGCTACTCACATGAGTAAAATTACTCATGTGTGTAAGTGTTAACAAGGTTGGGACTTATCCTATACATTCTTAGGGTCAGGGAGTGTCTGACTATGCATTTATGAAGGAGGTCACCAATCCTTTGCAAACGACCGCTGTGCAAGTAAAAATAATAGAATTATGAAGAATTATAATAAAGCTGAACTACAATATATTTAAATTCTTTATTTACTTGCTAGTTCACAATAGGTCTCCTGGCCATGCAATTTAGCATGGTGCTGCTATGTTTGTGCATGTGTCTATGCTGAACTATACCAATACTTGTCTGCATAGGAAAAGCAAATAAGCATTTCTTCCTTGAAGCTCTGGTCCTGGAAAGGGTTAAGAACATACATAATTGTACTTACATGAGTAGTCCTAGTGAAGTCAATGTGACTAATCCTTTGAGTACTGTTGCCTGTGTTCTTAAGTCTCTTTGCAGGATTGGCCCTAAGCATATCATGACTTCAAACTATTGGATAGATATTTTAAAAAAAGCGTGTGGTGGGCACATCCTCTCTTATGGAAAAGTCATGGATATCCATTATGGCTGAAGAAGATTGATACAATATGTGTAGCTTTTCTTCTCTTAAAGGGTTATGCATAGAAAATACTGCAGTTAGCATGAACTGTATTTCTCCTTTTGTCTCCAATTTCATATACCGAGGGAGACGTGCCCTACTGCAAAGGCTGAGCATTTTGGGAGGCAGGCCTTACATATGTATATTGAATTATTACTTTTCAATTGTTTTGTACGTGGCTATTGCTTTTGGGCATCCTTTGGTTTTTTAGATGGTCACATCAAAGGAGTTGCTCTGGCGTGAGAACCGGTCAGTGTGAGCCAGATAATTCATGGATTTATTACCGAGGTTGGTTCCCAGGATTGTCAGTGGGCAGCAGGCACTGGGTGTCATAATCCTCATTCTCTGGGTTAAGCACATACTGGCTTTAAAAGGTTTAATGATCCAACAGTGATTTACTACTAATGGGAATCTTTCTTCTGAGTTTACCAGGCCTTGACGGAGGACAGGATAACATATAAAGGTCACTTTACCAGCAGTATCAAAAAATGTTTTCCACAACAGATAATTGCTGCCCACAGTATCTTATCTGCACAGATCATTGTGCACAGCTTAATTTAAAAAAATCTTAGCAGCACATATATTTGGGAGCATTATAATTTGCTTGTTGTTATTTTTATGTGGTGCCAGGTCATGGGGGGAATATGGTGCAATTATTGAAAACACACATTTATTTCATAACAGTATAACAAACCAAAAAAATAATAATGGAGAGACACACATAAGCTTCTAGGACAGCCTGGCGCAACAGCAAATTTTTCAGTGGCTTGCATTTAAAACTAGCTGGTATTTAGGGTTATGGCTAAAACTTTCTAGTGTGTCTGGTTGGATCTGCAGTTTTACTGTGGTTTTAGCAAATTTCTGGCTTTCATTTTTGCCAGCAATGAGGGTTGCATTTTGGAGCAGCTGCCCAGAAAGGGGTAAGGTTAGGGTGAAAAAGAGGAAGTGTTTTTAACTAACTGAACAGCACAACAGGAGAAGACTGTTTTCATGATTGCCACTTCCTCTTAACAGTGTTGTGTTGTTTCAGAATAACACCACTAAATGCACCAAACAAAATTAACTCCAGGGTCTTTGTATCAAAAATATATTTAAAAAGTAATAGGGCTAGAGGGGGTAGGGAGCAAGGATATTACTTTGTTTTCAGGTTTGTATCTATTTTGCAAATTGTTGTGCTGGAGAGTATCATGGAAATGTTAAAACCATTTAAACTTTCCACATGCAGGGTATATACCTGTGTTCATATGATTACAAATGTAAATCTTAAAAAATAACCACATTTCTTTTAAAGCTCCCCAAAGGATCACCCCCAAAAAGAAAAATTTCTTGGAACCCCGATATGCAGCATTAAGACTGAAAGTTTAATCAAAGGCAGAAAAATTAAAGTATAGGTCCATAAAGTACCTTTGGATAACCAAATAGTCATTTATTATATTGCCACATAATATGCAATAATATAAAATAATACATATGTCCATATATTACAGAAAAAAAATCCTTTCATTTATTTTTTCAAGAACTATATGTAAATCTGAATTAGTTTGATCATTTAATAGAAGGGGCTACTGTAGTTAATGCATATGATGATGGAGCAGAGTTAGAATTTCCTGGCTGTTTTGTGATTATAGCCATAACAGTAACATTACATTAATGGAATTTTTCTTCATTAAAACTTTGCTTTAAAAAAGAAAAGTACCAAAAATGGAATACATAAGAAACAAAATAAACCAACACTTAATAAAAAGGTTCTATAGATTAAATAATGACTCTAATGCACAAAAGCTACATATTGTCTATAACCTTCAAGTTTGCTTGAAGACTGTATTGCCAGTCCCTTGGGTTCAAATGTGAGTCTGGTCTCCAAAATCATGAAATCAGTTTTAAAAATCCCAAGACTTTTAAAAAATAGTATGGTTTGTGTTCATTTTGTTTGCTATCTGGTTTCTGAGCCTTTAAGGAACGCTCAGTTTACACGTTGAGGCTTTTATTTGCCACCAGAAGAGCAAGAAATTTACTTTTTCCCCTAAGACTCCAGCAGCTGGCAATTTAAGAAAAGCACCAGATACTGCTGTAAAGGTGCCCCACTCAAGTGTGACCAGGCCTTACCTTGCCAGGGACAACATATGGCAGCGTGGCTGCTGACTAATCCTTTTTGTTTATGTCCACTTACTCCTCTGAAAACATAAGAGCAGGAATCAAACTCAGGTCTTCCTCCCACCCCAAGAAGACACATATAAGTACACTATATTATATACAATCTTAAAGGATAAATATGGTATGGTATTATTAATAGTAGCCCTTTAGCAGTAGCCATTACTACCACCAGAGCAACAAAGCCTTTTCTCAGGTGATACCTACTGAAGCCACTATCAAATCTGTTTAGCTTACCAAGCTGGTTGGGAATTTTCTGATTAAATGCTTTTCTTTGGAAAATGTCAATTCACCAAAACCAAAACTGTTTGCAGGAAAGGGTCAGTTTTGAGACATCTTCTGATTTGAAATTTTTTTTTTTTAAATAACGTTTCAGAATTACCAGAATGCCCATTTTGACATTTTCAAAATGAAAAGCTTCATGTTCTGATTCAAAATGAGGTTTTGTTTCAAAAGTGTAGTTAATTCATACTAATAAAAAGGTTAAACAAAAAAAAAGTTAAAATGTAAATCAAACGTTTTAAGATGACTGGAATGAAACTTTTCAATTGACCCAATCCCAAAAAGTTTTCAGATTATTGGGTCATGAAAAAATTCAACGGAGTACTTGTGGCACCTTAGAGACTAACAAATTTATTAGAGCATAAGCTTTCGTGAGCTACAGCTCACTTCATCGGATGCATCGGAAAATGCATCCGATGAAGTGAGCTGTAGCTCACGAAAGCTTATGCTCTAATAAATTTGTTAGTCTCTAAGGTGCCACAAGTACTCCTTTTCTTTTTGCGAATACAGACTAACACGGCTGCTACTCTGAAACCTGAAAAAATTCAAGAGTGACTTTTTAATCCCAATTTGGGATAGGAAAAAGTTTCAAACTCTCTCTCAAAAAAAAAAGTCTCAGGAGACAGGAAGCTGTATTAGCTTGTAAAATCAGGAAATATTGGGCATATATTTAGACTGATAAAGCCCCCTGCTGCCCAAAACCCAACTACTGCTCCTTCATTTACAACTTACTGTGATTCTTGTAATGTACTCATTCAGGGTACATATATACATCTGAACTGTTGTTCTTAAGATTTTTAAACTAATTGGTGAAACAAAGTACAAATCATTACAAACATGTAAAGTTGAAAAGGTTAAAGAGACTCGTAAGTGGGCTGCAGCCACTTTGAGTAAAAATTACACCCAAACTATTTACAAAATGTATAAACTCATGGATAAAATATGAAAATCCCTTTATCGTTTTGTAAAGTTGAACAAAACTGCCTGTGGCTGTTAGAGTGATCACTTAATCAAATTCTCATAAGTGTGATATTTAAAATATCCAAACCTATGGGAGTGGATAGTTCAGGGGACTAGTAATTATAGAGGGAATAAATAACAACCCCTATATTTAGTTTTCTTAACACTTTCCCTTATAAAATGCGCTTGCAACTTTTTTGAGAGAGAGAAAATGTAACACATTCATTTTTTTTGCAGAAGTCCTCTGAAATTTGGCAGGGACAAAGTCCTTGGCTAAAGACATGACCTTCATTTATCTCAGGAAATTTTGTTCATGTTTGGTTGAGACAAAGTGTTTAAAATTCCCATTTCTCTTCTGTTACTCGTGTTCTGCAGGAAAACATTGTCAGACTGGTAAAATAATCATTGAACAGCAAAATGAATAAAACATTGAATAAAGCAGCAGCAGCGTGCACTGAACTGAGAATGTCTGGAACAGATGTAGCTGCAACTGGGCCAGGCACAACTTCTTCTGACTATACCTGCCCAGCACAGGGCTCCAGCATCTGGGACACTACATAAGGAAGGAGTTCCCTTGACTCCCGGGGGTGGGGATGGGGAGATGGGACAAGCTCCCCCTAATTTCATCACTTGACCTATTCCATGGTCCCAGCAGCCCATCTCCCTTCAGTGGGAGAATAGCTCTCTCTTGCTGCCAGTTAATGTATTTAGTTATACAGCTCAAGTGAAAAGGAGTACTTGTGGCACCTTAGAGACTAACAAATTTATTAGAGCATGAGCTTTCGTGAGCTACAGCTCACTTCATAAATGCATCCGATGAAGTGAGCTGTAGCTCACGAAAGCTTATGCTCTAATAAATTTGTTAGTCTCTAAGGTGCCACAAGTACTCCTTTTCTTTTTGCGAATACAGACTAACACGGCTGCTACTCTGAAACCTGTCACAGCTCAAGTGGTATGGGTTCAGGCTGAAGATGAATGACAGGGGGAGGCTACAGCTGTACAAAAAATACCCTTTTTTAAAAAAAAACACCTTTTTTCTTTTAAGAAACATCTTAGGAAATTGCATACAATCCCCCCTTCCATCTTAAACGAACATTAAGGTTGCAACATTAAGCATTGGGAAATTAAGAAAAGCCAGATTTACACTTGACCATACAACCTTAATCATCCCTCTTGTATTATGTGTTATGATACAGTCTCTGATTACATGAGCACATTCTGTTTTTTCCACAGGACTACTGCCTCATGCAGTACACAGAATGGATGCGCAAAAGGGCAGAGTTAGCTTACACAGATAATCATAAATCTGGCATTTTCTAACTTTTGAGTGCTTTATTTTGCAATCCAAATAGATTTTTTAGTATATTTTTTAAATGTAATAGATATATAGCCCCTTTCATCTTTAACTTATTAGTATGAATGAAGCCAAAGTCATCAGATACTGGAAATTATTACTCTCTGCTGGCTATTCAGCAGTGTCCATAAAATATGATTGATTTCAGTTAAGTTCTCACTGGGCAAATGTCCATGTCACATCACTACAGATGGCACCTTTGTTAGCATTCTAAGCAGAGAGGCCAAAGACTAAATGGGCATGAAGAGTGAGCTACTGTCTCATCCCCAGAGTTGGTCACTCCAAGTCAGCTTTCACAGTAGTCCTACTGAAAATTCCAGGGGAAGTGGGTTGGCGTAAGCCCTCCCACAGCTAAAGGACCCGCCCCCAGCCTTTGGGGAGGATCCACTGAGCCCAGGAACTCAACTGATTACAGGGGACAACAAAAAAAGACAACAAGGACGGATGTGAAGGTCAAAACAAGAGAACCTAAAGGGGACACCGAGCAGAGATGCCTGGACAACGCCCACTGCTCCTCAAAAGGTGTCAAGGGAGCCAATGGAAGCTGCCCAGAGGAACTCTGGCGTGAACAGAGCGAGGACCAGAAACAGGCCCACGTCACAAAGAACCCCCTCAGCCAACATTCTCTCTCTGGTGTTATAGATGGCCACTATGGCCATTGCTGGGAGGCAGTCCTGTGACTTTGTGGGGCCACGGATGGGGTGTGCGTAAATGAGAAGATGGGGAGAGAAGTGCAACCAAAAACATAATAAAAGATCTAGGAGTAGCCGGAATAGGGGCTATAACCTCACGAACTCCAGATAAAAGTGCGCCAGGGTCTCCCTCACGCCACAGAAGGGACATGTATCGGGGACAGGGATGAACCGCGCCAAGTGCATGCCCATGTTCACGGCTCCATGAAGGAGCCGCCAACCGAGATCCCAGGCAGGCCGTGGGACTAAGGTGGATTACAGGCTGGCCCACCAGGGTCCCCCACCCTCAACGGGTGTCATTAGGTTCCACCACTTGGTATCAGAGCGGGACATGAGGGTGAGGAAATGAAGAGTATGGAGCATAAGCATGTACAGTTGTGCCCTTGGCGTGGCTTGAAAGCGTACCAGCTGCAAATCTTGCAGCCGGCTCAGCTTATATGGATGGGGTGGCTAAAGGGACTTCACAGTGGTGCCATCATGGCACAGTTGAGAACTTTGCATTACCACTGCCTGTACCATTTCTGTTGCATGGATCAAAAAAAGAGGATTTAAACACCATGAAATTAGCACTTCCCATGAGCTCACAAATCCACACTCTTATTTCTGAAGTTAAGGTAAATATGCTACCTGTGCTCAGTTTATTTTAAAATATTCCTAACTAAAATTTAAAACTAAGTTTCTTCAAATATAGAAAAGGAAAAAAAAATATAGAAATTCTGATTCAGAATTATGTGTTCTTGTCTATGATTTGGAGGCATAAAGTGGTGATGGTAGGGGAACCAAAACGAAGCCCTAGGGCAAATGAAAACACTGGCTGCTCTCATTTTTAGTATGCTGGTGTGACTTGAGGAATACTTCATGTCCCACATGGTTTGACTGGCAAGTCTAATAGTTTCTGCATTAAAGACAAGAGTGAGATGCTGCAATCTTCTACACAGAAAAGATGTAGCTTTCAACCTCCTTGCAAGTTGGCCTAAGTTTACTTAAGTTAGAGGAAAAATTCAAGGTACTGGAACGGAACGTTGGTAAAAACATACTTAGAACAGCGCTTGTGTTTCCATACAGAAAAATCGGATTCCCTCCTCAAACAGCAGACCTTGCAAGAACATCCAGTATGTTATTACATCTCAAAGATAAAATGTCTCAACCACCCTTTGTTCATTCTTTAATATTCTACTGTCCAAGCAAACAAAAATCTGCACAATAGGCTGGTTTATTCTCTTTAAGATTGGAAGTGTTTTTTACTGCTTGGACCAAGGGTCAGGCACAGCAAGTCAAGATGTAGGGGTTGTAGTTCAGACTCTGATACTGCCTCAGGCTGTTTGCCCTTGGGCATGTCATATCTCTGTGCCTCAATCTTCCCATCTGTAAAGTGGGCATCATAATACTTTCTCCACTTCACAGGGATGTTGTGGCTTAATGTTAGTTAAGTCCTTTTAGCTCATGAGATTAAATGTACTATAGAAGTTATATTATCTTCGTGATTTGAAATTAAATGCTAAGTACAGCAAACTCAGGTCACTGGCTACTTTACTAATCCCTGGGGATCTGCAAATCCATGAGGATCTGCAAATCGGAAGACTGGAAAGTAGTGAAAAACAACATGCTCTGTTAACACATTCAAGGATCTCCTGGGTTTAGTACCTGGCCATTCATTGCAAGTAATACCACATCCTTAGTGTTTTAACGAAAGAGACATCTGCAACCTACAGCTGTTTCTTGTCGTTGGTGGGGGTGAGGTGTGTGTGTGAGGGGAAAATGGACAGGACTGGTTCATATTGTAAGGTTTACTGTTAACTGACACTGAGCCAGTTTACAAGGCTGAAAACAACACTGTTTCAGTGGTAGGATTATTTTTCCATTCCCATTTCAAGCACACTACGTACCAGATGCGCTTTTAGAATGAGCAAAGAGGTCAAAACAAAAACAGCAACTTATGGATGCTTGTTATCAGAGGTAGACAACGAACTTTAAGTCCATTTAGGCTTTCCACTTCCCAAAGGCAAGCAAAAACAACTGCAACAAATCATCTATAAAACACAGTCAAAAAGGACTTGGTTTAATTAGTGATATGTAAAGACTTTTGCATAGAAAAAGGTTAAACAAAGTAATGCACAAAAAAGCAACTAGGTACAGTATTTTAAAAACAAATATTTTAAAGTATATTTTGCATAATGTTTAACATTCCCCATGTTTATTGCTTTCTCCACACAGCAGAGAAATCAAGTGCATAATAATACATGCTGTGTTTTATTTTTTCATAAAATCTCTAATTCTTGAGTCAATGTATTAAAATATTAGGTTATTTTAAGTCACTGTAATAAAAAAGAAAGCAAAACCTTTAATGCCGCACTAGTTGTCTGGGTACTGACAAAATAATTTACTGATATGCCTTTAGTACATTCATTTTGGTTTGGAATCAAACCCACATTTACAATGTTGGCATGTAAAAAGCCAATTTAAAATAACACCCCCACAGTAACTTCATTCAGACCCAGAGAAATCGTTACCTCCAGAAGTTGACAGTGAAAAGAGGAGAGATCTTGCACGGAATCAGGAGGCCGCTAAAAATAAATGTCCAAATGCAACTAAATAAGTTAATCTGAACTCTTAACAAAATTGAGTCTCTTGTATTGGCATGGATCAACTGTCTTGACTTGTGCACGCTTTTAGTAGGCAGCTACTTCTGTGTGCACTATAAATTCATTGCTTGTACAAAGACAAGCAAGCACCATAGTCTAAGCCATTTAAAAAAAAAACAAAAAACAAAAAACACAAAGTGCCTCAAGTCTCACAGACAGTGCTGAAATGTTCATCAATCCAAGCGCTGATAAGATAATTGCTTTTACCAGTGCTATGCTAGATGTCACCATTTGGCAAGTCTGTACAAAGAAAGTCAACTAGGTGAGATAAAACTAGGCCTGTCAAGCTGAACATTCTTTCTCAGCAATCCTTTTGGCTAAATAAACCTGTTAGTGTAGAGTTCACTCTTTCCTGGAAATGTATCAAAATGTCTGTAGCTTAATGCAGGATCCTCCCCTTCCTGCTCCCCTCAATCTCTTTTTTTCATACTTTCGCAGTGTGATTTGCTTTAGAAAAATGCACATGTATGTCAGGCACTTAGGAAACTCAAACTTTTCGACCAGCTTCAGGAGAAATTTAGATGCGCTATCCCCCATCTGTCTGCCAAATAATGATGCATGGGTAGAGGATTATTGGGTCTAGAGTCTACATATTTCCCAATAAACTTTTAAATGGTCATACAGGGTATGATGTTTCTGAACGCCACTGTTGCTCACCAAGGTGTCTTAAGCAAAACAAAGAAAAATATACCCAATACTGCTATATGCCCTCTTTGAAGTCTGACACTAGAATAGCTTTACTGTTCCTTGATTGGCTTACAGGCATCTATAAGGGTGTTTGTGTGGATACAGATCTTCAATCTGACTGAACAGGAAGGACATTGAGTAACTACGGTATGAAGTCCAAAGAAGGCGCGTGTGTGTGTGTGTGTGTGTGTGTGTGTGTGTGTGTGTGTGTGTGTGTGTGTGTGTGTGTGTGTGTGTGTTAAAAAGCTCCAACTTCAGTCCCCCAGGGTCGGTAGGGTTTACTATTTCCACCACTACTAGTTTGCTGAGGACTGGAAGCTGCCGATACACATAATGGTGGGCTGATTGCTGTTGCAGCTGCCACTGCTGCAGCTGCACTAGGTGGAAGCATTGGGAATGCTCCAGCAAAAGACAGAGGGAAGCTCTGAGCAGCCGCAGCAGCAGCGTGTACAGTAGCAGAGAGCGAGAGAAGAGAGGTAGAAAGAGGTGGGACACAGGGAGCAACACTGCCAGCAGAGGGCACTCTGAGTGCGGAGTCAGCATGGGCAAAGGTAGCCGTGAGAAGAGCAGAACCATGAGGAGGCACTTCCGATGCTGTTGAAAGTCTACAAGGAGTGGTGTCAGAGGAATGAAGTCCATTCTGCTGCAGCAAAGCGGCAGGGAGATGGTGAAATGCTGCTGTCCAGTGGTGAGGATGCAAGGGATGATGGTGATGAGCCATGGATGAGGTCATTGCAGCAGCCTCCCTTTGAGATGCACAAGAGCTGAGATGAGACACAAGTCTAACTCTTAGTGGATCAGATGTGTCCAGACCTTCCACTGAGCTCAGGTATCTTGCAACTTCAGTTAAACATTCTCGGAATCCAATGCTCATGAAATCCATGGCCAGAGCGTGAGCATCAAAATAACCTGAAAGGAAAGGTAAAAGATGCATTGAGTATCAGATGATTTCCTAGCCTATCTTAGCTAGGAGTCAGCTAGCATGATCTTGGCTAAATATCTGTATCTCCTATTTATGGTTAGAGATTTGGTGGGAGGAAAGTTTGCTTTGTAAATTGTGTGTGTGATTATCTCTGGTAGTGTAATACGCTACAGTTGTTCTTGCAACCAAATATTACAATTTAGAAAAATTAAGACCATCAGTGTTTGAGGTTCTTCAAAAGCTTTATGATGCCTCTCATCTTGTATTGTGGGAAACTGAAATTCCACAGCAAGCTTTTCCATGGTAACATTGACCCAGAGTCTCAGTGTGTGTGTCTCACGCACATACGCACAAAGTAATGGGATGAAGATTAAAGGGCTTGTATATAATATCCTGCCTTTTCTCCCCTATGCTGGCATTTATAAAATAGTTCTTAAAATCTACCGCGTGACAGTTTGGAGACAGTCTTTACAAACTCTGCTAAGAAAATTCATAATGGCTTCATGACATGTTGTGTTATTTAACAGCAAACTAAAAACATCTTGTCATTCCTTCTGCATGAAAAGGTTTTCAATAAAAAATGCTTTATATAAAATGCTGTAATCATTTATTTAAAGACATACTATGTAGGCACTATGGTCATCTGACCTCTGTGCCTGTCATCTGAGGCACTTCAGCAAACGATAGCTGAATCTATAGCACATTGGATGGTGGGAAAGAATTAAATAGCTATCTTATTAGGTGCCCAAAACATGGTAGTCACTTTCTAAACACAGAGAAAATGACATTCTCCTTCTCAAAGAGTTTATCAAACTCAATTTATAGGCTACAGAATTTGTTTATTGAGAAAACTATTGCCCTTCAGATTGAAAGTAGCTGCCAGTGGGAAATAATGCCTTATGGCAGTAATGAATTCAGCATTATACCAGCATGGTATCCCATTGTCAGTCACTTTCAGTTCAAAGCAGGGTAGTTTTTCACTATATATCTCCGTGGCTCTCAAACTTTTTTTTTTACGGGTGACCCCTTTCACATAGCAAGTCTCCGAGTGAAACCCCCCTTTATATATTTAACACCATTATAAATGCTGGAGGCAAAGCGGAATTTGGGGTGGAGGTTGACAGCTTGTGATCCCCCATGTAATAACCTCATGACCTGCCTCGGGGTCCCGACCCCCAGTTTAAGAACCCCCGATATATCTCAACTCGAGTCAGAGTATTTACGGCAGTCCTCAGGACCTTTTATTATCTCATGAAGGGTATGACTACACTGCCGAGTCAACTTGGGCTTTTATTCTGAAGTTGCCTCAGACCCCTTTCCTGTCCACACATAACCCCCCGCCCCCTCATTTCGTGGTGCTTCCAACCTGGCCTAGTTGGCTTGTCTGTGGCTGTATGCTAAAACCCACGTGAGGCTTTCACTCGGGCTGGTAACCAACTCACTGCGCAGCAAATACACAGGCTAAATCACTCAAGTACTGATAGTTCTCCAATGCCTTCCCACAATTCCCATTGTGCCCAGAAGAATAGACAAGTTCTCCCACAATTCACAAGGTAAGACTCAGAGCAACTCAGGGCTTACTGAAAGAAACACAGATAACCATAGGCTGTGCCCCCAGAAGTCCTAGCAACACACACGGGAGTGTGTAGCACTAGTGAGGACACAGTAATTCAGGAGGGGCTGCTCGGGAGTTCAGATCACCGGGGTTAACTATGCAGTGAAGAAATAGCTCAACCTTAACATAATTTTGGGTGAGTTATAAATTGTTGGAAATTGCCATTTCCCGTTTCTTACTTTCCAGCTTCAACATCATTGCAGTGCTGGCTAATAAGGAATAACTGAACACCCTGCCATGTGTTACTTCCTGCATAAAAGTCCGAGTCTAAATATGCATTATCTCTCTATCGTCTGACACCCAGAGGTGCATGTAACAAGATTAGATTTTGGTCTGGTGAATGAGACAGTCTAATGTTGCATTTAAAATAGTCTTTCAGAACAAAAAAAAAAAACAACAACAAAAAGTTGCTCTGGATCCACTTCCTTTGGTATAGCTGCTGTATAATGAATTTTAACGTTGGTTTTGTGCTGCACAATTGTTGCCACAAACCTCCTGTTTATGTTTGGATGTTTGTGTATTTGTTTTGTCTCCCTGTGCAGATTTCAGTGCTCTTTGGAAACCCCAAACAAATTTCTGACTGGGCTGCCTGTGAATGAAGCCTTTACTCCCACAGTGTTATGAAAGCAAACACAAGCCCAGGGTCAAGTGCTTCTTTTGTCCCAGCAGTTCTTTCCCACGAGTTCAATCCTGACATTAGCATTGATTTCCACTCCTTTAATCTGGAATCGCCTATCATGGCTCGTCAAAGGACTGTTTGCTAAGATTTCCCCAAATATTAGGGGAAAAAAAAAAAAAAGAGAGTCAACTTCTTACCTTTACCTCCTGTTGCCTGGAGCATCTTCAAATGATCCACTGTCATTTGCAGTATTTCTGCTTTTTCTAATTTTGCAGATCCCTTTGAGATAAGAGGCTCAAATAAATAGAGGCTTACAAGTACTGTAAGCTTTAATTTGGTATACTTTCCATTGAGTTCAGTCTTATGGTTTCAATTTTCCCTACCATTAGAACATTCTCAGCTTAATGCTTTCACTAAGCATCTGCATCCCAGACTTTAGTTAAAGACAAATACCATATTACGTCTAGCAATGTGTATGTGTCTAACACATTAGTAAAGAAATAGGATACTACAAAAAAATTAACAGTTTAGGAGTTCAGTCTATTTATGCAACAGAAGGGATCATTATTAAAGAAGCATAAATAGAATTGCCTGATAAGGCGATTTGCCTTATGAAAGGTATAGCCTAATGTATCTGTGGACTAGAAGTCAGTGTGGACATGTCAGATATTACACTGTTGTGCAATGGATTAAGTACGTGGCTCTTCAGAGATTTGTTCCCACAGAGGCATGGAAATATAACAAATGGCAAGTAATGTGCAATTATTGACGGGACCTGATCACAGCATTGTTTTCCGTTTTTACCAGTAGGTGTCACTGTGTACACATAAAAAAGAGAATCCAGGAATTGTACAGGGACTTCTTTTTAAGATGACCCAACAATTTTTTGATCAGTCATTTGGATGATAGAAATTCTATTCTCATCCTTTATTGAAATATGGTCATTTCTGTGTATACACATACTCTGTCCACATTTTTCTGAATTAGGAAGAGGCCTTGTTTACAGGACCAGGAAAGACCATCACGGTTATCAGAGAGCACAATTTGCTGTGTCCATGAGACTTGGTCATGCTGGTTCATAGGCTCATAAATATTGGAAAAATATAAAATTTAAGTTTTACAATACTGAGATAATTAATTTTGTTTGTAGATAAATTTATGAGTATTCTTGTGGCTATTAGCATTTCCTTACACATCTGGAGGTTGCCCAAAGAGCCACCCTCTCTTTTAAATATTATGGCCAGATCCTCAACTGGCATAAATCAGTAGAACTATAACTGAGCTATGTTGATTTATGCCACCTGAGAATCTGGCCATGTGAGACAATTCTTCTCTCAGTTATATCCATGCAACCTCGCTGACTTCAGTAGATATTAAAAAAAAAAAAAAAGCGCACTGATTTCATTGAGGTTGTATGGTGGAAATGAAGTCAGAAGTATTTTTCTCTGTAACTAAGTTTTATGACCTACAAAACTGCACAACTGAGTCTCCAAAGAACAGAGATTTTGATTTTGTTGTTGTTGTTAAACTAAGACTAATGACCCTTTACAAGTATGGCAATTTCACTGATCTGAACATCAAGAAGAATACTAAAAACTGATGTTTTGTGGCTGATATATCATGGGAAAACTTTAAGAACCAACTATATGCTACTTTTTCCACTTAATTTTTTTTTTTACTAAATTAATATGCTCAACATCTCAGTACACCAAAATTTGGTGAATTTGTGACTATTGTTTGTTAGAATTTTATATGGAATTATATTCTGTACTTTTCTCAGTCTTAATCTTTTCCATAGACAGAATACAAGCCATCTCGATGAGAGTGACTAATAGCTCAAAAGTGCATGTTGCTGGGTAATTTCCAATGGCTTTATAGGACTTGTTTTATAATGTTTGTGGTTTTCAAGAAGTAAACAATGAAATGGGACAAACAATTGTTGTCTCTTGCCTGTTTTGCCTAGCTGAAAATGCCTTGGTCATGCCATGTTGCCAGAGTCTATGAAATGGCACTGTTTTGACTAGGAGCTATTAAAGGCATATTGCAGGTAGCACAAGTGCACGATACCTTAAACTTTAGCTTTTTTTAAGTTCAGAAATAGTATAAGGCCCAATCCTGAGAGTAGCCAAGCACTCAACTTCCACAGAAATCAATGGGAGTTGAGAGCAGTCAGCACCTTGCAGGATTTGGCGCATTGTTTGCTTTTTTTTTAAAAAAAAATGTATTTAAATTAATAAGAGCTTTGTTTTAAATTTTAGTTATTCCCTTCTTGTTGAAACACACTGGTTTAAATTAAAAATTATTTTTGCCATATTTTGAGTTTTGATTTTATTCTAATATGCCCTAGCATTTCTGTTTTACTGAATATTGGGGTTTTATGGATGTTGACGTTGCATGAAATTATCAAAACAAGTAAGTTGTTGTTAGCTGGGAAGTTCAATACAGATAAAACTTAAGGACCTGACCCATAGTCTACTGAAGTCAAGGGGATTCTTTTGATTGAAGACTTTCCCATTGAAGCCTTTGAAAATCGCTGACTTCATTAGGAGCAGGACCGTATTCCTACAATCTAATATACAGCTACTAACTAGATATTTAAAAACTGAGCAACCTAGGCAATCGGTTTACTTTTTAAGAAACAGGACTGATTACATTATTCTGGATTTGTGAATTTTGTTTATAAGAAAGCTGTTTAAAGAGGTGGGGAACGGGGATTTTGTTAGAAGATTTAGACAGACGGGTAACTGGCACACAATTTTTTTTTTTTTTAAAGTATATGGAATAAAAGCACATTTTTAACAAAATCACTACTGGAAATCATCGAACGAACAGAAACAACATAAACACTGTGACCCTTAAGGAAAAAACAAGCCAAAGAATGGAAATGTTTTTCAACTTTATGGTGGATTCTGTTTTTAATAGTTTTGCCACAACAAAGCATTTTATTGAAATGCCTGCTTTGTGCCAGATCAGGACACGTACAGTATTATTTTAAATGAGCTTTATAAGAAAACCAACACTGCCAGATGAGATACAGGTATTAAAAAAAGAAAAAAAAAAAAAAGAAAAGAAAAGCTTACTTGTTTTTCAAAAGCAGTTGGCACAAGCCGCCTCAATTCAGATAAACTGTTATTTATACGATCACGGCGCCTTTTCTCTATAATCTATCCCCAAAAAACAAAACAAAAACGAGTTTATAAAACCATGAAGGACAAAAATCAGAGGATACATGCAAATATTACATGGGAAATTAAAGAAATTCCATACCCCTCTTCTTTTTTTTCTGGCCATAATCTGAGACGTTGTTGTTGGGGAATTTGATCGAATCACAGAACCACTACTTTGCCTGTGAAATAGTAAAGGTATGTCAGGTGTTGCATTACATGACATTATTGTCTTGTAAATATCTAGTTGTCACCATATTAAATATTCACAGCTATTTCTTTGTTGTTCTACATGTTTGGAAGAGGTGCTTTGTATAACATGGTTAAGTCTTTCCTTCTTACCGAGGTTTCACTTTTTCCCTATGCTAGCATAGTGTTTGAACTGGCTGGCAGCTAACTTTGTTAGAAGTATCCCTCCCAAAGACACATCATGGTACCAGCTCAGTTGATTTGGCTTCCACCATGACAAATTCATGTATATAATATTCAGTCAAAAAAATTCAATAAAGAAAACATGCTAAATTCATACACTTGGCTAACACTTGTGATGAAAGGTGCTTTAATATACCAGCTATAAAACCACAGACTGTCTCTGTCGAGATTCTCACATTGGTGCCTATCGCAGCAGTATCCAATTGCCACCTACACAAATAGAAATATGTCCTAATTCCCCTGCTTTGTCCAGCTCCAGAAAAAAACAGTTCAAAATGTTTGTTTTTAAATCTGCTGCCACTACCACCAAATATTAGACATTTCATTCTGCCACCATTGAACAGAAACCATTATGATCTTTCAAAGATACATAAAGAGAGATTTTTCACATATCTGCAGACACAAATGGACTCTGGGACCTGCTTCTCAAAATTGGCAATATCTTTCAAATCCAACCCTGTCTCTGCAAACCTTCAAATCCAGTCCTGTCTCTGGAAACTCTGGGAAACTTCATCCTCATTTTACAAAGGAAGAGAGAGAGCGCGAGACTGTGCTTGTAGTGTTCTCTCAGTGACTGGAATACTCACTTTCCAAAAGTAGTTTTTTATAGGTACTGAGGTATTTGGGACTACTTATACTGATCATTTTTCAGGATATATTGGTTATATTTTCAATCCAATCTTTACAAGTAATCCTAACTAATTAATTAAAACAGTGCATTTTTCTTTTTTTTAAGTTCCAAAATCTTGGAAATAATTTTGAATCTCACAGGTGATATACAGCTACAGATAAACCATGGAAACATTTGTGCCAATACAAATGAGATTAAAATATAACTTGACCTGCCTGGTCACTAAAATTCCTAGCAGAACTTGATTAGTCTTTTTTTAAAAGGAGATACTAAGTCCAAGTTCATATTTGACAGCGGTAGCACACGATTTCATGACACCACATGTACTGATCATTCAGCTAGTAAAAAATAATAATCCTGAAACAGATCCTTACAACCGAATACCATGGTCTTAATCAGATGGTGACGGTCATTCCTCAAAACACGCAACAGCGGACCAAACACAGCGAGTTGATTTAATTTCTATAATTCAATATCAGCCCTTTTATCATTTCGTTTTTCAGATGGTGGGTGGCCTGTTCAAGTGTTTAAAATTAGATTAGTAGTGAAGGGAATCTACTGAACTTTGTGGTCAGCCAGAAGCCTCTTTTGGCCTCCGCCCCCGCTTCTATCCACTTCTATAGGGGCGTGACAGCTTGGGCTCAGGTAAGCAAACTGCTCCCGAACCTGGGACCGCAGGAAGGGTCTTAGTTCTCACTTCAGCTCCAATCCCCAGCCCCAACCTTTCCACAACAACCCCCCCCTCCCCACGGGCCAGAGGCTGGCTCCAGGGCCCGCGATGCTCCACCCCAGAGCATTCCCCCCCCCCACGACCAAAAAAGAGCCCCCCGGGCAAGCCCTGGGAAATGGGACCCTGGAACTGCCAGCTCACAAGCCCCCACGTGTGCGACACCGCCGGCCTGGGCACTGGCCGACATCCCCCCAGCACAGAGCGCCTAGGCGCTGCACCGGGCCAGCCCCCCGCCCAGGGGTGCTGAGAGCCACTGAACCAAAAGGACAAACCCCGCCTGTGGTGGGGACCCCTCCTGGCCAGGGGGTGCAGCCGCCCCCCGAGCCCCACGTCCTTACCCCGAGTAATTATTCTCGCTCCCCACGTCTATGGTCTCGTCCATGTCGCTGTCGGAGGTAGTTTCCTCGCACGGCCGCTTCATGGCGGCGGCACGGCCCCTGCCACGGGCGGGGAGCGAGCACCCAAGCGACGCGTGGCCCGCGGCGCTTCTGCGGCGCTTTCCCACGCCGCCGCTCAGCCTCAAGCGCCCGCACCCCGCCCACCGCCGGCCCAAGCCGCGCCCCTTCGGGCGGGGGGCGCCGCCCATTGGCGGAGACGGCGAGTGAGTGACGGCCTTGCCCCGCCCCCTTCGGGCTCGGCCCAGCGGCCGCGGAGCGTGGGAAAGCTCGGCGCGCCGCGAGCGCGGTGCTGGTCCGGGCAGCCTGGCCCGGGGCTGCGCTGGGGCACGTGCCCAGCCCGAGGCGGGGCGCTCCGGGCAGCCCGTCACTGACAGTGTCTCGCTCCTTCCAGGTGCGCTGCCCGCCTAGCCCCCCTCCGCCCGTGCAGCCGAGCGCTAGCCTCGTCCCGGGGCCTGGGCCAGAGCCAGAGCGCTCCGACCCCGCTCTCTTGGTCCCGGGCACAGCCCGCTTTTGCTTACGCACTAGAAAGGGGATTTGATCCCCCCCCCCTTCCCCACACACGTCGGTGTTTCCGTCCCGATGCACCATCCGCCTCACCCCGTGGGGCTGGGCGAACGCACCCCTCTCTTCTCCCAAAATCACAAATGGATCTCGGGTTCCCCCTTTGCAGGTCGGGTTTGAAGGGAGGGTTAAAAAATGCAGTCCCGGGTCCCGCCTGCCCCCGTGTGACTTCGCTGCTTTTAGGCGGCTGTGAGCGGAGGAGTTTTCATTGTGGGAAGCTCGATCCTGGTGTGGGGGATTATTTCATCTCTGGGGGGAGTTCAGTGTGGGCTGGGCCGCCCCTGTCCTGCCCCGCCCTTCCTGGAAGTGGGGGTGGTGAGTTGAGATGGCCAGTGGCTGCTTCTTGAGTGGCCAGGGTCGGTGTCTGGCGTTTTAAAGGACTAGGGAGACAAAGATGCAAGGAATGAATGTTGTAAAGGATTTGGAGGAGGCTGGGAGGCGGCGGATTTACAACAGACGGGGTTTGCTAATACCGGCCCCGCGGTACGAATCGATGTATTGCAACATAGACCATTGGAAAAATCTGTTTTTCATAATCATTTCAAGTGCCTTTTAAAAGTTTGCTGACTGTTTCTCTCCCCCTCCCCCCCCCGCCCATTTTCCTGAGATCATTGTTCTTCGGTCATTGTTTCGAGTCGTTTTCTCTTCAGGGGGGAGATCTGCTCCAAACGGGGAGGCACTCGGCATGCTGGCGATTGTGGCGCTGCCAGGTTGAACTCTTTTGTGTCCGTTTTGCGCTGGACAGTTTGACAGCCGAAAGCTGCCTGCGTGAAGCCCAGGGGCACGAGAACTGGCTGCTTTGGACTGGCCACACGGAGTCAGTTTAAGAAAAACTGCTTACAACAGAAATAGCCTCATGCCCAGCCTGGCAAACCGAGGGGAGGGGCGGAAGGGGTTTGCTTTTTTTCTGAGGGCGAGAAGAGAGGGAAAGGAAAAGGGGAGAGAAGGGTTGAGGGGGGAAGAGAAGTGGGGAGCAGATGAAAGTGATGAGGGGAGAGAGAGAAGTGGCTGAAGCTCAGGGGCGTCGAGTCTGCTCAGCGGGCGAGTTAAGCTGTCTCAGGCAGCCCCGTCCTCCCCCCGGCGGCGGGGCTGGGCTGGCTCCCCGTGTGGACAGAAATCTGAAACTTGTCATCCTGGCTTTTGAAATGTAACCGGCGCCAATTGCACAGGGTCAGGGCCGGCCGGGGCGGGGAGCGGGGCTGCGGAGTGTGGCGAGCTCCTGCTGAACTGTAACAGCTCCCTACCAGCGGTAGGTTTTCATCTGTTCAGGGGTCCTAAGAGATCGGGATAGTTTTTAAGCACATCGGTCCTTGTGTGATAAAACGGGAAACCGCAGACAGGGACAAGACCAGGATTTGTTGAGCTTCGATCTTGCTTTCCAAGAAGGCTGGAGCAGTTGTACTGATCGGGCTAAAAGAATAAACTGGCGATTAAACAAAGATACACACGCTGTTCACTAAAGTCTGAATACAGACGTTAAACTAAGTTATTGGTGAAGGGCAAAATCGATAGATTGACGTTATGTTTGTTTACCTCTATTTATTTTAAAGCGTAAGGTTAACATTAGGCTAAAATATCCCATGGAATAAACGGATTGAAAAACCAGTCGTTTGCTTTTGTTTTTAAGTTTAGACTATCACCAGTGATAATCTAGAGACTGTAGTAATGTCTTCTGCCTCCCTCCAAGCGTCTTAAAAAGAAGACTACAAAGGATGAAGCAAAGGAAAAGAGGGCCGAGTAACTGTGAAATGTTCTGTTACACCAAAGTGCCTTTTCAAATTAGAAACAAAAGTAAAACATTTAACTGTTTTTCTAATTAAAAGTTTGTTTTCCTTGGAATATAAAGTGCCAGCACATACGCACTTATTAATCATTGGAAAGAGAAGCTATGCCGAAGAAGGTTTGTGAATCTTCAGATCAGAACGCATTACCCCATTGCTTTCTAGAAGAGTGCTCTTTGCTTTTCTGGGGTTTCTTGTTTTAAGATCTGGAGCGGGTGGGGAATATATCCAACGAAAGGAAGAAACGCTGAAGCAAATCATACTTGTCAGCAGTATTTTAGGATGTGTGAATGGACCAGGGGACATTGTTGGAGGATTTCCATTCGAAAGTGTACATTATAATTATTAGTTAATTAGAGCCCGTTCCTGTTGTTTTTACAAAATAACCACCCAAGTTTGCTTGGGATTGCGTGATCCGTCTTATTTAATATATGATTCTACAAACGACTAATTTCCACATTCAGCTATTCCCCCACCCCCCTGTACAGGTACAGGTGATTTTAGTGTGTGTGTGTGTGTGTGTGTGTGTGTGTGTGTGAGAGAGAGAGAGAGAGAGAGAGAGGAATACACTGAAAGAGAAACCAGCCCCAGCTATTTTTTACTGACACTTCCAATACCTGTAATTGTATCTAGTGACATGGTGTTGCTATAGAGACTAACAAATTTATTTGAGCATAAGCTTTTGTGAGCTATAGCTCACTTCATTGGTAGCTCAGGAAAGCTTCTGCTCAAATAAATTTGTTAGTTCTAAGGTGCCACAAGGCCTCCTTTTCTTTTTGTGGATACAGACTAAGAGGGCTGCTACTCTGAAACCTGTCATGGTGTTGCTAGTCTTCCATGTGGATATTGTTATTGTGTAAAGGAGCTACTGGATTTCATGCTTCATTGCCCTACAGGGGCATGCTTTTCATGATAATGTTCCACACGACAGAGGCAAGCACCCACAAGAAAAACAAATTGCAGTTCTCAGGGATTTAAAAAAAACATTCTCTACAATGGGTTGATTTAAGGAAGCAGACAGAAAGGTGTGAGGGCCTTTCAGGAAAACTGAAATAGTAGGAAGGGTAACGCGTGGAGACTGTCTGAGCTCAATTGAAGGTGACTTAGAAATCTTGGACAGCGCTGGGCGTCTCTTCCCCAATGTGCAGTTTTCCAGATTGTCTTTTTCTTTACAGAGCTCTGACAGTTTGAATGTGATATATGTAGACCTGTAGGCATATGGTTTTATGCATTTTAAATCTCTCTGAAACACCGACAAAGAAAATAATGGTTCATAGGAGTTAGAGCACTTTAAGAACTGCAGGAACATTAATATAGCTGAAGAAGTCTCCCTCCAAATAAATGAGACTAGTGTTGTTAGACACTCCTGTAGCTGCTTCAGGTGCTTGAGGAAATACTTACAAACTTGGTTTATGGGGGAGAGTGTGTGTTTTTAATAGTTTCTGAAATATTGAGCACTTTTGGCTATTAATTAGTTTCCATTGTGCCCCAGAATTTTGTACATTTTTTTATTTAATTGGTCAATGTCTCTGGATTTACACATTTACTGTATTAATAATAGGTCCTATTGTATTTTGAAAATTTCTAAGGCAAAACTTTATTCCGCTGCATATGTGGAAATCTGGATGAATTCCTTTTTATTTCCCAATGTTGATTAGTTCTATTTACTGTTTATGGGGCTTCTGAATCAGATGGTATTTTGTTTGCAATTAATTCAAAAGTCTATTGCTGTTGTCCAGACAATTTAGCAAGTCTCTCATTCTGTCACCCTTTAAATGGATTTATTCAAGTTTTAAATAGGACAGATTTAAAGAATTAACTTTAAATGTCCCTTTAAGAATAAAGTCCATGATTTAAACCAGCCTTTAAAAAAATCACATCTAAAAATCTAACAGCTCCTTGAGAAAAAGTGTATCAGTTTCCCAAATTGCATTGCAGCTAGTTAAAATGGCAACTACCCTGCTGCCAAGAGCAAATCTAAAGTGCTGGTTTTGTTTGCTACCGCGGGTATGTGTTCACTGGCATGACATATGCACCCTTGTGCTCATCACGCCGTTCCTCTGCACTACCAGCTGCCTAAGTCGTTGTGAGCAGGCAGGATATTGAAATGTACAAATAACTCCACACTCTGCTACCAGAGTCCAAGGGCAGGATTCTTGTACATTTCATTGCCCTGCCTACTCGAAAGAATGGAGCCGACACAGGTCAGCATGACATGCACTCTTATGCTACCAAACCAAACCAAAGCGGGTAGAGTGTCATTTTAGGCCTGTCATTCCAAGGTGTCTCTTTGACGGTTAGATCCTGCAGTCCTTATTGAGGCCAAGGGATTCAATTTGTTAGTCTGAGTAAGAACTGTAGAACTAGTCCCTAGAGAGGTGCAAATCAAGGAATTGTATTAACAGCTCCATCTGTACAATGAATTACTTAACAATGTGTGCCTGTTAATTGCTCCTTCTGTTTCTTAAGGGGAGAGAAATTTTAAGACATTAATTACCACTTTTCTCAGTTAAAAACTTGCTTCATCTCTGTTGTTAAAGATTTACTACTCAGACCTTTTACTTTTATGTGGTTTCCACATAGTAAATGTACATTGATGGGAATTATTTTGAAATGCAGCAAAATATTATCTTCCCAGGGTATTTTTGCCAAGTGGAAAAGTTGCATTGATGTACAAAACTGTACCTTACTTATTAAATAATTATTTATTTTGCAATGTCAACGTAGCTTTTTTGCCAATAACACTTATAATAATTGTATTAACATAAATGGAACTAGAATGGAAAGCTAGTTAAGAGATTACATCAGCATTAATGTCAAATGTGTCCTTCACGCTTCATGTTTTTTATATAAACTACATCATAATTACATAACAATGTAACAGCCAGCAATGCCTATACAGCTGCCTATTCACAAACAAAAATATTTAAAAAGATTAAGTTTGAAAATTTGTTTCTTTGGAGTCCTAGTTACACCAAACCAACCAACCAACCAAAACCCCACAAACCCAGCCCCTCCCCATCAACACAACAATTTTAAAAAAAATTCTACACCTTTACAAATGTTTTAAAAGCTTGGAAATGAAGTGTTGCAAGCCTTAAATTAGCAATTGATTAGTTTATACTTCTAAACATTTACAGCAATTTGAGCATTACTCTTTATACTTGTATGGTTGTAATTTATCCATGCCCTGACCATAGCTACAGATACTGGGGGAGTGGAGGTGCAGAGGGACAAAGAGAAAGAAAATATTGCACCCTGACACTTTAGGCATAAATACTCCCTGCTCAAGGGTTTCCCAACTCTGGCCCCAGGAACAGGGAGTTCTTCTACCTGTTTTTTAAACAAAAATGGTAGAGGAAGGAAGGGAAATGGATGTCTTGCTTCAACTATGTAAAAATCAAACTTTCCACAGGGTGCAAAGTTTCTGGTAAGTAGTACAGATACCTGTATTGTCTTTTCCCAGCTCCTCCTGATGCTTGGGCCTGGGAACTTCCTGACCAGAGTGGGCAGAGACAGAGTGAGAGAATGAACACCTGCAGGAGAGCTTCCCTCTGCCCCCTCTTTATATCCCTGCTCTCCTCAGCTTCTAGTGAAATAGTTCCCTACCTATTTCATTGTAGAGTGTGTTTGCTCTGTCATTGATGTTGACAATATTCTTGCGCCAGGAAAAGAGTGAGAATAACTCTACAGTCTGGTAGTTAGGGCATTTACTTAGGATGTGCAAGACCCAAATTCAAGGCTCTGCTCCAAGAGTTATTTAATTAGTTATAAAAAGTGGAACAGCTTGGAGAGCAGGACTGTGAGAGGGCTATACTACAATAACCTGTAACCTCATGGTTAGGGCAGTCTTTTACAAGATGGGAGACATGAATTCAAATCCTTTCTTCCACCATCAGGCAGAAAGGACTTGAACATGGGTCTCCTAAAGAGCAGGTGAGTACCCTAATCCCCAGGAAAGGAGTACTTGTGGCACCTTAGAGACTAACAAATTTATTAGAGCATAAGCTTTCGTGAGCTACAGCTCACTTCATCAGATGTATTTGGTGGAAAATACAGAGGGGAGATTGATATACACGCACAGAGAACATGAAACAATGGGTTTATCATACACACTGTAAGGAGAGTGATCACTTAAGATAAGCCATCACCAGCAGTGGGGGGGGGGAGAAGGAGGAAAACCTTTCATGGTGACAAGCAAGGGAGGCTATTTCCAGCAGTTAACAAGAAAATCTGAGGAACAGTGGGGGGTGGAGTGGGGTGGAGAAATAACATGGGGAAATAGTTTTACTTTGTGTAATGACTCATCCATTCCCAGTCTCTATTCAAGCCTAAGTTAATTGTATCCAGTTTGCAAATTAATTCCAATTCAGCAGTCTCTTGGTGGAGTCTGTTTTTGAAGCTTTTTTGTTGAAGGATAGCCACTCTTAGGTCGGTAATCGAGTGACCAGAGAGATTGAAGTGTTCTTCAACTGAATGTTCTTTTTGAATGTTATAATTCTTGACGTCTGATTTGTGTCCATTCATTCTTTTACGTAGAGACTGTCCAGTTTGACCAATGTACATGGCAGAGGGGCATTACTGGCACATGATGGCATATACCACATTGGTAGATGCGCAGGTGAACGAGCCTCTGATAGTGTGACTGATGTGATTAGGCCCTATTATGGTGTCCCCTGAATAGATATGTGGACAGAGTTGGCAACGGGCTTTGTTGCAAGGATAGGTTCCTGGGTTAAAAAGAAAAGGAGTACTTGTGGCACCTTAGAGACTAACAAATTTATTAGAGCATAAGCTTTCGTGAGCTACAGCTCACTTCATCCGATGCATCCGATGAAGTGAGCTGTAGCTCACGAAAGCTTATGCTCTAATAAATTTGTTAGTCTCTAAGGTGCCACAAGTACTCCTTTTCTTTTTGAGAATACAGACTAACACGGCTGCTACTCTGAAACCTGTTCCTGGGTTAGTGGTTCTGTTGTGTGGTTGCTTCAGATTGGGGGGCTGTCTATAAGCAAGGACTGGCTTGTCTCCCAAGGTCCGTGAGAGTGATGGGTCGTCCTTCAGGATAGGTTGTAGATCCTTGATGATGCATTGGAGAGGTTTTAGTTGGGGGCTGAAGGTCATGGCTAGTGGCGCTCTGTTATTTTCTTTGTTGGGCCTGTCCTGAAGTAGGCGACTTCTGGGTACTCTTCTGGCTCTGTCAATCTGTTGCTTCACTTCAGCAGGTGGGTATTGTAGTTGTAGGAATGCATGATAGAGATCTTGTAGGTGTTTGTCTCTGTCTGAGGGGTTGGAGCAAATGCGGTTATATCGTAGAGCTTGGCTGTAGACAATGGATCGTGTGGTATGATCTGGATGAAAGCTAGAGGCATGTAGGTAGGAATAGCGGTCAGTAGGTTTCCGATATAGGGTGATGTTTATGTGACCATCGCTTATTAGCACTGTAGTGTCCAGGAAGTGGATCTCTTGTGTGGACTGGTCCAGGCTGAGGTTGATGGTGGGATGGAAATTGTTGAAATCATGGTGGAATTCCTCAAGGGCTTCTTTTCCATGGGTCCAGATGATGAAGATGTCATCAATGTAGCGCAAGTAGCATGGGGCATTAGGAGACGAGAGCTGAGGAAGCGTTGTTCTAAGTCAGCCATAAAAATGTTGGCATACTGTGGGGCCATGCGGGTACCCATCGCAGTGCCGCTGATTTGAAGGTATACATTGTCCCCAAATGTGAAATAGTTATGGGTGAGGACAAAGTCACAAAGTTCAGCCACCAGGTTAGCCGTGACATTATCGGGGATACTGTTCCTGACGGCTTGTAGTCCATCTTTGTGTGGAATGTTGGTGTAGAGGGCTTCTACATCCATAGTGGCCAGGATGGTGTTTTTAGGAAGATCACCGATGTATTGTAGTTTCCTCAGGAAGTCAGTGGTGTCTCAAAGATAGCTGGGAGTGCTGGTAACATAGGGCCTGAGGAGGGAGTCTACATAGCCAGACAATCCAGCTGTCAGGGTGCCAATGCCTGAGATGATGGGGCGTCCAGGATTTCCAGGTTTATGGATCTTGGGTAGCAGATAGAATACCCCAGGTCAGGGTTCTAGGGGTGTGTCTGTGCGGATTTGTTCTTGTGCTTTTTCAGGGAGTTTCTTGAGCAAATGCTGTAGTTTCTTTTGGTAACTCTCAGTGGGATCAGAGGATAATGGCTTGTAGAAAGTGGTGTTGGAGAGCTGCCTTGTAGCCTCTTGTTCATACTCCGACCTATTCATGATGACGACAGCACCTCCTTTGTCAGCCTTTTTGATTATGATGTCAGAGTTGTTTCTGAGGCTGTGGATGGCATTGTGTTCTGCACGGCTGAGGTTATGGGGTAAGCGATGCTGTTTTTCCACAATTTCAGCTCGTGCACGTCGGCGGAAGCACTCTATGTAGAAGTCCAGGCTTCTTTTTGCAAGTACAGACTAACACGGCTGCTACTCTGAAACCTAACCCCCAGGCTAAACCTTATGAGTGAGGTAGCAAAATCCTCTTATTTCTCCAGCCATTTTGTGAATGTTTGCTTTTGTCGAACTACCAGAAAATCTAAACAAACATTTTGGGGTCGACATGAAATGTTCCATTTTGACATTACCAAAACATTTTGAATTTTTTTGTTCACTTGAAACTTTGGTGAACTTGACAGGAATTCATGACAACCTGAAACTGTATTTTTTGGTGAATAAACTGTTTGAAAATTTTCACTCATTTCTACTGCACACCTTGCAGTGCACCAGGTGCACAATTAGATTATAATGGGCACATTTCAACCTCTCACATGAAGGGGGTTAAGTGCACTATTTCCATAGCAATGCCAGCCAGACCCTACTGACCCAGAGTGGGACAGTCTGTTATCAGATTCAAGATCTCCCATTAGTGTCTCAGAGTGATGACCCTAGTAGGCACATAAATACATAAAAAAAATATTTCAGGGACAGTATCTAGTTAAAAGAGCAAGAGAAACAGGAACAGGGGGAAAGCAATTTTATACAGACAATTGACAGATAAAAGGGGGAGGGAATCAACCAACCAACCAACCCCCATAAACACAGAAAGCCAATGGAAGGGAAACCAATAGAGAAGTCAGGTCCAGCATTCTCAAAAGGCGAGCCTATGTTACCTGCCAAATATTTTTATGTAGTTTCATGAGGAGAAATTTTTATTGGGTCTCCAAAAAGAGCTGTGCTGAAGACTTAGAATTCTTATCTTACAAAGCCAAATTCTACCCTCTGATATGCACAAAAAGGTGAATGGGAGCCATGCATGCACAGCTGAGGCAGAATGTAGCTGTCATAACCATATAGCTAAGAGTAGCCTAGAATTTCTTCTTACCTGTAAGGGGTTAAGAAGCTCAAATAACTTGGTTGGCACCTGACCAAAAGGACCAATGGGGAAAGAAAATAGTCTCAAATCTAGGGGGGGGGGAAGGCTTTGTTTTGTGTGTTCTCTTGGGAAGCAGAGAAGCATCAGGTCAGAAAACTCCTTCTCCTATAAAGCATCCTAAAAGTCTCTCATATTACAAAAATTGTAAGTAAAAGCCAGGCAAGGTATATTAGATTATCTTTTGTTCTGCTCGTGAATTTTTCCTTTGCTGGAGGGAGGTTTATTTCTGTTTTTTGTAACTTTGAAACTAAGCCTAGAGGAAGTTCTGCTGTGTTTTTGAATCTTTTGTTACCCTGTAAAGTTATTTTCCATCCTGATTTTACAGAGGTGATTTTTACCTTTTTTAAAAAATAAAATCCTTCTTTTAAGAAGCTGACTGATTTCTCTATTGTCCTAAGACCCGGGGGTTTGGGTATGTGATCACTTTGTAACCAATTGGTTAGGATATTATTCTCAAGCCTCCCCAGGAAAGGGGGTGTAAGGGCTTGGGGGGATATTTTGGGGGAATAGGAACTCCAAGTGGTCCTTTCCCTGATTCTTTGTTAAATCACTTGGTGGTGGCAGCGTACCATCCAAAGGCAAAGAATTTGTGCCTTGGGGAAATTTTAACCTAAGCTGGTAGAAATAAGCTTAGGGGGTCTTTCATGCGGGTCCCCACATCTGTACCCTAGAGTTCAGAGTGGGGAGGGAAGGTTCCTTCCCACTCTGAACTCTACGGTACAGATGTGGGGACTTGCATGAAAACCTCCTAAGCTTACTTTTACCAACTTAGGTTAAAACTTCCCCAAGGTACAAACTATTTTACCTTTTGTCCTTGGACTTTCACTGCCACCACCAAACATCTAACACTGGTTACTGGGAACGAGTCCATTTGGAAATGTCTTTCCCCCCAAAATCCTCCCAAATTTTACACCCCCTTTCTTGGGGAAGGTTTGATAAAAATCCTCACCAATTTGCATAGGTGACCACAGATCCAAACCCTTGGATCTTAAGAACAATGAACAAGCATTCAGTTTCATAAAAGAATAATTTTAATGAAAAAAAAGTAAAAAGAATGACCTCTGTAAAATCAGGATGGTAAATACCTTACAGGGTAATTAGATTCAAAACATAGAGAATCCCTCTAGGCAAAACCTTAAGTTACAAAAAGACACAAAAACAGGAATATCCATTCCATTCAGCACAGCTTATTTTCTCAGCCATTTAAAAAAAATCAGAATCTAACACATATCTAGCTAGATTACTTACTAAATTCTAAGACTCCATTCCTGTTCTGTCCCTGGCAAAAGCATCACACAGACAGAGAGAGAGGCTTTGTTTCTCCCTCCCCCCAGCTTTTGAAAGTATCTTGTCTCCTCATTGGTCATTTTGGTCAGGTGCCAGCGACGTTATCCTAGCTTCTTAACCCTTTACAGGTGAAAGGGTTTTTCCTCTGGCCAGGAGGGATTTTAAAGGTGTTTACCCTTCCCTTTATATTTATGACAGTAGCTAATACACTTATTTCATTTTTCAAAGTGTGACAGCCTGTCCGGATTGACTTGATTGGACATCCTCCGGATAGGCAGTTTGCTCAGCAGCCTGTTGAGATACAGGGAAGGCCCAGCACCAGTCCATATACATTATTACATTGCTACAACTACTGGGATGACTTGGTGAGATTAGCATATGGACCTGCAACAACCCTCACTGCTTTTGAAAGTAGAATTTGTTAATCTAAAATGAACAATAGCAAAGAGCCTCACGGAGATACACAAGCATTTTATTACCTTCAGTTTTCCTTTCTTTTTTTTTTTAAAAAATGGTAAAAACAGTAAAAAGTGACAACTAAGACTAGTGAAAGGAAATGACAAACCTAATAGAATATGGAGAATCAAGTTATGCTCCCTGAACTGGTTCTGGTGTGATCACACCTAGAAGACGGAACTCATTTCTTTGCCAGCTCTTTATGGAAAGGTATTGACAAACTGGAGGGGTTGTGGAGAACAGCAAGAAAAAGTATTAAGAGTCTAAAGGGATTGATGCGTGAAGACAGATTAAAAGTACTAAATGTGTGTAGCTTGCCTAAGCAATGACTGTGTGTAGGAGTGTGTGTGCATAAGAATCCACAAATATTTGAATGTGTAGCGAAAGAAATTTAGTGTGATATGTAGGGAGGTCTATCTAGAATAACAGATGAACATAAGGGCTGGTCTATGCACAGTTTTTGTATCCCCACATCAGTTTAGTAGCAGATACAACTTCCTAGTGTGGACTCAGTTATTCTGTGCTTATATTGATATAGTTTATTTACATAAATATATAGCAGTAGGAAAACTGTGTAGACCAGCCTTAAGAAAGGAAAGATTTAGGCTGAATAACCCGAAAAAAGCTTTGTGACAGTGGGATTTATCAGAGTGAAGCATAGCAAGAAAATATTTGGCATTGGCAGGTAGATGGATTAAATAAATCAATAGCTTTTACTTTTACAATTTTATCATTCATTTACATCTCTGCAAGCCAAGTGACTTCATTGGGGTTACCGAAAGCAGAATTTAGTTCCATTGCTGTAAACAGAACCCCATAGCCCGGGCAATGTGTCATTCAGCTTTTAAATTTTCCATACATAAAATCTGTATATTTTCATGGTTTATAATGACCTTCAGGTTGCTCATTTTCTGGAGGCAGTAAATAGATGGCTTAAGGCTCTTCCAGTTTTCTCATCAAATGCCAGAAATGCTCTCCCCGCTTGTTGTTATTACTCAACATATGTTGTTGGAAGGACAAGAATTTCTTTTCCAGTCCACACAAGAATGAAGTTTATGCCTTTCTCCACATATGCACATCATTTCCAGTGACATTAATTGGAATTCAACAGGTAGGTAAAGGAAGAGGAAAGATAGGTCAGTGGTTAGGGTGCTAGCCTGGACTTTGGATGCCCAGTTTCAGTTCTCTGTTATGTCCCAGACTGCCTGTGTGACTTAGGTGAATCCCTTAGTATCTTTGTGTTTTGGTTCCCCATCAGTAGAATGGGGATAATACACTGTTGCTTACTAACATTTTAAGTCTTTGCAAATGAGGGGCAACAGAGCACTGGTTGGTAATTTCAGAGTTTTGTCTAATATTCAGCATGTGTTCTGAACAAATCAGGTCCTGATTCTCCACATCCTTGCACCTGTACACAGTGAGTGCAACATAGCTTTAAAATGCTACCTTTCTGGCCTGATAGCTGTGTTGCACATGACTACACAAAGCATTGAGCATTGGAGGTCAGGACCTCAATGTACATTTTAAAATTTCACTGCACATTTACATGATGCTGATTCTTTATTTTTTTCCCCATGACACTGGACCAATATTTTTTAAAATACCACAGCTCTAGGCACCTAAATAAATGGCCCAATTGACTTGCATTGTGATCAGCACTTTTGAAAATCAGGCCTAAGGAGGGGGTGGGCTTCACAGCTCAGCTCCAGTCCAACTGCAAATTCAAAGCACTGTCTATACAGCTATTATTAGAGCACTAATGCAAGCCCCATAAGCACAAGTCTGTTGATCTGGGCTGGGAGGCTTGCTGCTGTGGGCTGGGTAGAAATACCCTTATTTACGTGCCTAACTTTAGGCGTTCATTTTTAATAACTCAGCCCTGGATTACTTCTCTTTATAAGGAGCCCTCCGTAAAAGAATTCCAGTAGTTATTGTTGGCACCTGCAAGTGACGATGAAAATGGAGCTCGCCGCCACGCTAGGCAAATAAAAGGACATGCCAAATAACTCACAGCACATCAGTTTGTCACTATGCTTGTTAAGCTTTAGAAACAGAAAATGAAAAATACTAATAAAAAGTAGGTCTAGCACCAAGTTTAAAAATCTTTACTATGAAACATTTAAGGCCAAGGTTAATATTTGGACTCAGGGCCAAATTCAGACCTGATGAAAGCAGGCATAAGGCCAATAAAGTTAGTGGAATTGCAGCTTCTTTCAGCAGGGCTGAATTTGGCCCAGGATCTTCAGCCAAAAAGTTAAGTTGCTTTTCCCAAACCAAGAGTTTGAAATACTGCCATGAATGGCAAGGAGAGGAGACACATTAAACTAGCCAGCATGGTCTGTAGTAAGGTTCCTTTTATCAAAGATCAGGCAGTTTCCCTCAGGAGAGAAAGTAGTGTGTGATGAGATGTTTATCTCCTTTGGTCTCTTTGTCTTGATTAGATTCTGTTCAGTATTTAGACTTGCAATTGGCTGTATGCAGACAAGCATTTGTACAATTCTTTAGCTAAAATAGAACTTGATCCTGCTGTACTTATTCAGAGTGAAATATGTTGATTTTAATATGAGTTTTGCTTCAGTATTATAGAAGATTGGGCATAATGTGTACATATTCTAATTTTTTCCACATAACCTACATAAAAGGATACAATCTAGATATTTTTCATATACATTGGTGAAAATGTGTTTTCCCCCTGTGAAATATGTCACTTTAGAAATAACTTGAATCTAAAATTGTTTTACTAATCATTGTATTTCTTGTATTTTGTGTACATATTTGTCTTGTTTTTGTACAGTTGTTCATAAATATGATTGTCAAGGTATTGGAAAAAAGACAGCAGTATAGTTAGGTAGGAATATGGATCTATAGTGCTCTGGAGGAAAGTGATCTGTTATTTGAGCCTGGAGGATGGCCCTGTTCGCTGAAGCCAGTGACTTAAGAATTGTCCATGATTCTTTACAGCCTTTCCCTCCTGTTCCAATGCAAGAGCTAACAAAAGTATGCAGACTGAAACCTTGCCAAAATGTTACACTGCTTTCCGTTGTTCTGTGAATAATGAGTTGCTGCCTGATGGCAGATGCTGATTTAACTAATGAACATTTAAAAGTATTATTGGTAAGAGAATGCTTTGATTCTTGTTAGATCACTATTTTATGTGGTCTAGTAAGAAGGCTTTCCACCTTCTAAAGCTGGACTTCCTGCAATGATTTCTGAGGACCAGCAAATGAACACTTGCATTTTCAGAAGAACCACTAGGTCCCAGAGGGGTGTTTTCTGGTATTAATGTTATTGTGTCTTGTGAACACAAGTCTTGTGTTCCTCTCCTTTAACTCCATCCCAGATCCCTTGCAGATGGACTTCACTCCATGGAAATTCGTCCCAACAAAATTTCTAACTATCTTTTCCTAGTTAAATCTGGATCTCTACTCAATCATCACCTTCCTGAAACTCTCCCTGCTGTCTTTAATACAGTCAGTCACACCCCCTTGCTTGAAACCTTGTCCTCCATTGACATTTGTGACTTCATTCTCTCCTGGTTCTTTTCTATCTTTTTCATTATTCCTTTACTGGGTTCCCTTTAGCATTCTTCTAGGGGTCCCACAGGATTCTATCCTGGGTCCCCTCCTTGTTTCCATTTGCATTCTCACTGTGTGTATTCTCTTCTGTTCACAATACCATTCTTTTGCTGATGGCTCACAGATCTTCCTTTCTGTTGTTAACTAGTTTTCTTCCACCTAATTCAGCATCTCATTCTTTCAGTCTGACTCTTCCTGGATATGTCTCTCATCCTAAATGCAACATGGCCAAAACTGAACTCCTTATCTTCCTTTTCAAAGCTTCCCCACTCCCCTGCTTTCTCTGACACTACCACCATACTTCTAGTCAGTCAGGCTCAGAATTTGGTTGACATCTTTGATTCTGTCCTTGCTCTTGCTCTAAGCATCCAGTCTGCATCCAAATCTTGCCATTAATTCTTCCCCAAAACAGTTAAAATCTGACATTTCTGTCCAGGGAAAACTCTTGTTCAAGACCACATCTCCCATCTTGATGACTGTAACTTCCTTCTCTATGGTCTCCCCAGCACCTCCAATCCATTCAAAAAGCAGCTTCTAAGTTCATCTTCCTTGTCAATAGCTCTGACCATATCACTCCCCTCATTTCAGAGTAGCAGCCATGTTAGTCTGTATTCGCAAAAAGAAAAGGAGTACTTGTGGCACCTTAGAGACTAACAAATTTATTAGAGCATAAGCTTTCGTGAGCTACAGCTCACTTCATCCAATGAAGTGAGCTGTAGCTCACGAAAGCTTATGCTCTAATAAATTTGTTAGTCTCTAAGGTGCCACAAGTACTCCTTTTCTTTTTACTCCCCTCATTGAATCCCCACCGTCTCCCTCTTTTTCACTGCATGAAGGCCATATTTCTTGTCTTCACCATCGAGGCCCTTTCACAACTCTGCCCCCCACTTAGTCACTCTTTTCTCTTGCCATGTTGCTTCCACACCTCCTCCACTAAGCCAATAATGGCTCTCGTCTGCCCACTTTTTAGCTTCTCACACAAATGTCTCAGTACCTCTGTATGCAATCCTCCAGGTGCCCCCTCCTGAGGCTACTCTTCTTTTCTTGAAAGTCCTGCTCAGTACCCACTTCTTCTATGGCACCTGCAAGAAACGGGGTAACTGATGCCCTGCACATCTCCCAGGCCCAGCGGGCACTCCCCTTCACAGAATAACTCCAGCCCTTTCATGGTTAGCAGTGCCACTTCTAATACATTTCGCATACTGCCTTTATTTTAATTCTGGGCTTAGGGGTAGGCACTGCAGGACCAGGATGCTTCTAGGACTAGTTTGCATAGCAGAGTCCCGAAGCAGACCTTTCACCTTAGAGCTACCTTTCCCACCAGACACATGGCTTCTGAATTCTGCGAGCCTGACTTGGAGGTACTGCAGAGGGCCAGATTTTCAGGGAGTGACATCACAGAGTAATGGCACTTAGACTCAGTCACTGCCCCATTGCTGCTGTTGATTTGGTTTTACATAATCAGCGAGGATTTTTCTTTTCTGATAGGGGAATTCCAAGCATTAACTGCAGCTCTGTTGGTTCTGTCAGTGAAGAGGTGAGAGGAACAAGCTCCAGAAGCCTCACTCCTGCTGTCCTTCAAAAGCTCTTGGTGGGAGGGATGGTGGTACAGGGTTGGTATTCTCATGGCTGCCTCTTTAATTCACCTAGTCACTCACAGGGGGCAGTGTTTGAGCTGGATAAGAGTGGGTGGTGATGTTCCTGCTGTCGCAAATGGTTAATAACAAGAAAAACAAAAGGCTCGATCCATCAAATTACTCAACAAGAAGCTGGAATGACAATCGGTTCCCATGCTGAGAGCAAGGATTGTGCCCAATACAGCATTACAGTAAGCAAATGTCCTTCCTCCTTATGTGAAAAAAGTTGTCACTTATGTAATGGATAAAAAAGCACTGAAATTGGATTCCCCACTGTCGGCAGGGCCAGTAGATACTCAACTGGGGTCAAGTGCTGACAGCACATTGCAATATGATGTGCTTCTTTTGATGTAATCACAAAGTTAGAATGAAAGCTTGTTTTGCTTTACTCACTTGAGTAGCCTGTTTGAAGTCAAAGGGGTCAGTTATGAGACTAAAGTGACCAGGACTTGGTTCTGTATGCACAAGGGGAATGAGGTAAATGTATTTGGATTTTAAAACAGTTTTGGATAGAGTGTCTCAAAAAATTTTTAACTCCAAACTAAAATTGGCTTAGATAAAATCTCTGCCATGAAGATTGAAATCAGTAAGTGGCCTGTAAACAGAGGGAAAATGATAATGTATGGTGTGGTGTGTGGGAGGTGACTGATGAGGTACTGTGGAACTTAGCATTTGGACCAGTTTTATTTAAATCTTCATTAGGGATCTGGAAGAGGCAGTACACAGCACGTTGCTGAAATACTAAATAATGCACACTGGATAGTACTAAATTCAAAAGAGGTGAAAAGAACAGTGAGGATACAGAACTAAGGCAAAGGAGACTAGAAAGCTTAGCAGAAACTTGAGCAGAAAATAAAAAAATATTGAAATCCTGTTTGGGAAAATGCAAACTAGTCCATCTGAGGAAAAATAAACCAAAACACACATGGGAAAAGGACACCTGGAGAACATTCCTACTAAAAGAGGCCTACAGGTGATAGTGGGCAGCAAACTAGACATGCATTTTCAATGTAATAGGGCAGGAAAAAAAGACCAGTGAGATTTTGTGTTGCATATGTAAAGGTATTAGGTTAAAAAGCAATTAATAGTTCCTCTCTAAGGCTATGTCTACCCTGCAAACTAGGGCTCTGATGCCCCTGCTTGGGTACACATACTCGTGCTAACTCATACCAATGTATGGAAAGCAGCAATAGAGGCCTGGCTTAACCATGCTGAGTATGTACCCACTGGTCATAGGTGGGTTTGTGCGCAGTGCACCTAAGCCATGCCTTAGTTGTTGCTATCTGTGCTACCATGAGCTACGCTGCTATTTATACTCGCACTAGCTCCCTGAGAGCTAGCTTGAGTATGTGTACATGAGCAGGGGAATCAAACCCCTAGCTTATAGGGTATATGTGGTCTTAGGGTCAGATCCTGTGGTCTGGCTGTGGTAGGAATGCGGGCATTAGCTTAGGGCTAGCTGGGGATTGGGCATGTCTCCAGCATAAACTAGAGCAGCATTAGGGCGGCTTTAATTTATGCCTGACTGCCGGCTGTGGCAAAGGGTGGTTCCAGCAGCAGTTAGGGATCTTTGAGGCATAGGAGTGTGCTAGGAATGCTACCTACACTGAGAATCAGGGGTGAGATTGGCATGTGAGCCATAACATGCCACCTAAGGATTCCCCTAGACAGTGGCATACTCAGGGAACCAGATCTACTGGCTTTATTTCTGCTTGGTACCTGCTACTTGGTTCTGTCAAACCACTACAAAGATGCCAGAATGGGGCAGGAGATCTGGTCCTGTCTCTCTGGTGCACTTGGGACATTGGTTCAGATTTTCAACTGTGATCCAACTGCAATGAGCAAAAGACAGGGGGTACTATGCAAAGGCTGATGAGGTAACCTCTGACAGGAATTGCAACTGCATGCTATGTCTTTGGGAACCACACTGTGTTAAGTTTATGAATCACTGTGGGCCAGGGATTGTATGGTGCTCCAGTGGGGAGGGTTACCATAGCTTCTTCAGGTACCAAAAACAATAGGGGGTGATTAAAGTGAATCGCTCAGGTTGCAAACACCTCCGGAGATGCTAGTGCATACTGGTTCAAGCTGGGTTTTCTGGAGGCCAACAGACAAAGAATGGGCTTTCGATATAAAAAGGATGTGTTCAGTCTAACACAGGACTTTCTTTTAATTCAGCAAATTGACAGGACTTTCTGTCCAATGGGGGCGGGGGATTGAATCCTTGCGGAAGAAGGGTTGGACTTCAGCTTACTAGGACCCCCTAGGACTGATGGGTAAGCTTTTAGCATGCATCTAGGCACCTGATTGTTTTATATGCTTTTCTGTAATGCTTTTACCCTAAGAATAAATATTTTTTGCTTTGTGAAGGCCAGTTGGTAACTGCTATACAGTGTTGCAGCCCCTGCAGAAAGGTTAACCACAGGTGCTGGACTCTGGTCACATCTGCTGGGGAAATCACACTGAGGTGCAGATGTACTGCAAGCCTAAACCCCTGTCTGGATGAGGAGAGACGAGAGGTCTCTGCCCCAGAGAGCTAATGGCAGGGAGTCTGAAAGCTTAAGGTGTCTCAGAGGTGAAGTTAACTCAGAAACTGTGACATAATGATCATGATTCTATCTCTGTGTATCAAAGCCCTCTTATATATGATGCCATAGGTGGCTGCCTATTTAGGCAATGCTCAGCGCTGCTGCTGCTAAGTGCAAAACTAGCAGAGAGAAGAAGATGTTTTGCCTTATGAACTTCATTTCATCCCCTCTTGCACTATCCAGAACTGGGCCTTGGGATTGCTCTTGCTGTTATGAGGCAAAACCCGTAGCTGCAAGTGATAGGAATGAAGTGTCTCACTAAGGGAAGGGGAAACCCTCCACTTTCCTCACACATGCATGGAGTTTGTCCCCTTTAGCAAGTGCTCATTGCTCAACTAATCAGGGACTGTAAGCCAAAGACATATCTTGGAAGGAAGGGTGTCCAGCTACTAATGTTGCCACATCACAAGACCAGTTTCAAAGGGGTGTGAACAAAGAGGGGTGTAAAAATCACCTTGACATGTCATGGCTAGCTCTTAGGAGGGCTGTTAAACTGGCCACATTTAAAAGCAAAGCTATGAGCAGGAATGTAAAGGGAATAGCTGTGCCAGAAGTGTATTCCAGTATCTTTTTACAGGCCAGATTGCTTTAATCGAAGGCAGCCTTCCACAGGAAAGGAGTTTTGAGACAGGAGAGAAATAAGATTCTAGTAGGCTTCCAGCAGTATCTCAGAGGAGATTGTATAAGCTTCTATATCACTTTATCCTTTATATTCCTATAGCCACATAGAAGAGAAGTGTTTTTCCATCCAACCCCTATTTTTTTTCCATTAAAAGGCAAGCTTTGTTGTAAGAAAGTTTTATATGTAGCAAATCAAGAGATGGTTAATATTCAACAAGAGTAACTCTTCCCCCTATATTCTCTCCCTAGATTTAATTGACTAGTTATTTTATGTGTTCAAGGGGAATAGAGTTCCATGTGTCCCTACATCTTTTATTAACATCTTAACTTCCCCTCCATTGTGCTGCAGGACTCATTCATTTCCCCTAGGGTTGTCAAGCAATAAAAAAAATTAATTGCGATTAATCACATGATTAATTGCACTGTTAAACCATAAGAGAATGCCATTTATTTAAATAGTTTTGGATATTTTCTACATTTTCAAATATATTGATTTCAATTACAACACAGAATACAAGGTATACGGTGCTCACTTTATATTTATTTTTGATTACGAATATTTGCACAGTAAAAAATAAAAGTAATAGTATTTTTCAATTCACCTAATACAAGTACTGTAGTGCAATCTCCATCATGAAAGTTGCACTTACAAATGTAGAATTAGGTACAAAAATAACTTCATTCAAAAATAAAACAATGTAAAACTTTAGAGCCTACAAGTCCATTCAGTCCTATTTCTTCTTCAGCCAATCACTCAGACAAACAAGTTTGTTTACATTTGCAGGAGATAATGCTGCCCACTTCTTGTTTACAATATCACCTGAAAGAGAGAACAGGCATTCACATGGCACTGTTGTAGCCAGCGTTGCAAGATATTCATGTGCCAGATGCACTAAAGATTCATATGTCCCTTCATGCTTCAATCACCATTCCAAATGACATGCGTCCATGCTAATAATGGGTTCTGCTCGATAACCATCCAAAGCAGTGCGGACTGACGCATGTTCATTTTCATCATCTAAGTCAGATGCCACCAGCAGAAGGTTGATTTTCTTTTTTGTTGGTTCGGGTTCTGTATTTTCTGCATTGGAGTGTTGCTCTTTTAAGACTTCTGAAAGCATGCTCCACAACTCATCTCTCTCAGATTTTGGAAGGCATTTCAGATTCTTAAACCTTCGGTTGAGTGTTGTAGCTATCTTTAGAAATCTCACATTGGTACCTCCTTTGCGTTTTGTCAAATCTACAGCAAAAGTGTTCTTAAAACAAATGACATGTGCTAGACCATCATCCGAGACTTCTATAACATGAACTGGCAGAATGTGAGTAAAACAGAGTAGGAGACATACAATTCTCCCTCAAGGAGTTCAGCCATAAATTTAATTAATGCATTATTTTTCTAAAGAGCATCATCAGTGTGGAAGCATGTCCTCTGGAATGGTGGCTGAAGCATGAAGGGACATACAAATGTTTAGCATATCTGGCACATCAATACCTTGCAATGCCGGCTACAAAAGTGCCATGCGAATGCCTGTTCTCACTTTCAGGTGACATTGTAAATAAGAAGTGGGCAGCATTATCTCCTGTAAAATGTAAACTAACTTGTTTGTCTTAGCAATTGGTTGAACATGAAGTAGGATTGAGTGGACTTGTAGGCTCTAATGTTGTACATCGTTTTGTTTTTGAGTGCAGTTATTGTAACAAAAAAATCTACATTTATAAGTTGCACTTTCACCATAAAGAGATTGCACTACAGTACTTGTATGAGGTGAATTGAAAAATACTATTTCTTTTGTTTCCCATTTTTACAGTGCAAATATTTGTAATAAAAATAACAATAAGAAATAAATAACAAAAATAACAAATAAAAAAGTGATCACTGTCTACTTTGTATACTGTGTTGTAATTGAAATCAATATACTGTAAAAGCTGTTTTATCCAGCACGTTGGGGAAATGGGGGTGTTGGTAAGTGAAAAATGCCAGTTAACTAAGAGGAAGGGAGTTTGGATGCGGGAGGGGATGCAGGGCTGGGGTTTGGGGTGCGAGCGGGGGTGTTGAAGCTTGGGCTCTGGGAGGTAGTTGGGTGTGGGAGGGAGTTTGCAGCATGGGAGGAGGTGCCAGGTGCCGGATCTGGGTGCCACTCACTTGGATGGCTCCCCACAAGTGGCAAACTGTCCTGGCTGCTCCTAGGCTGAGGCGTGGCAGGCGGCTCTGTGCGCTGCCCCTGCCCTGAGTGCTGGCTCTGCAGTTCCCATTGGCTGGGAACCACAGCACCCCCTTCCTGTTGAAAAATGTTTTCTGCTATCAATGCTTCCACACTAGGCATGATTTATATGTCCTGCCTATTATCACAGCTGTGAATGGGACCAGGACTCTAGTATTCTGCAGTTCTATTGGGTGAGACAAATGGAGCCTTTCCCTGGGCATGTCAGTAGTAGCTGTGCAAAGCTTGTATCAGGTGGAGAAAGCTTTACCTTACCCAGCATAGCATGAAGTTCATGCATTTAGTTTCTTTGTCAATCTGTCACAATTTTTTTTTTTAAAAAGCAGTGAATGAAAGGAGCAATTCCAGTTCTGTCATGGGGGAACAAATTTTTCAAGCATTCCTTGTGAGGTTGGAGCACTCTGCATTTTACTTTCCTTTGTAAAACACTTTCCTCCCCGCTGCTGTCGACTTGGCTGACTCCGTAATTTGTTACACCCAGCAAGTGAGCTAGTCCTTCCCAGAGCCAAACTGGCACTTGAAAAGTCTTTTTTGTTTGTTTCTTTAAAAGTCTGTACCCAGTTGAACATCATCCAAAAACTCTGTGAGGAGGAGGAGGAGGTGCAGCACAGAGCAGACAGTGGGGAAGGGGTGGAGAGAGAGAATACTGTAATTGCTGCTGTAGCTAGGATTGGTGTAGAGGCAGGATACTTTCAAGAGTGTTTAAATTGTTTCATATTTTGGGGGTCACTGCTCTGTTTTGGTGGTGATTATCCCGATTGCTTCAAGGACCAGAGATTCTAATTGTCTGTCTCTATTGCTGGTTACCATAAACAGTGTGTAGAGAGGATGGTGGGGACTGAGAAAAAAGAGAAGGAGAATCAACTGCATTTAATAAAATGTGACAAGTATATATCATATCTACCAAGAAATAAACAGCCATGCCTTCTTAGCACTATGATAACCCAGTTATACAAAGATCAATGTATTCAAGATTGATATCTATAAACTGGAGGGAAGTCGCATAAAAAACCAAAAATCAGTGAAGGACTTCAAGGACTGGTTTATGGGAAAGATTAAAATAGCTAGAAATGTCTGTCTGTCTAGATGTTTTTATCACATTCATCACTGTCATGTACTATGCTGCTGGGCCTATGACTAAACTAGGGGTGAGGGATCTGGTAACCGTCTACAAGTATTGCAAGGTTGTAGGCACCAAGGAGTGTGAGAAATTGTTTAGGAAGGTTCAAGGAGTACAACCCAGGAGTAATAGGATGAAATGAGGGAAAAATTAGGCTAAATATCAGGAAATATTCCTAGAAGTGCGAGCTGGTAGATTGTAGCTAGAAGTGATAGAAGACTCATCACTTGAGTAATTTCAAATAGGACTGGAAGAATCACTCTAGAAAATATATTGTAGTAACAATCCTGCATCGGCAGAGGGACAGTGTAGATGATAGATCGTTTTTGTCTATTATTCTGTGGCAACTCATTACCAGTGTAGTAAAGCACAATAGTATCCATCACAGTATATTTGATTTAGAGCAATGGGGCCCAAGCTATGATGGCCTCTGAGAACTGCCAAAAGATCTGTGGAGTTCCTTCTGAATCAACTATTACCCATCAAGTAGTGGTTCTCCCTGTTCATTGTAGTCCAGTCAATCACTCTCTTAGGCACTCCAAAAGGATTTTTAAACAACTAAATAAAAAAAATTAATGAACAGAAAATCCAAACCAAGCATCTCTTTGCTCCTAGAGTGGCTGCTTTGTGCCTTCCATTGTTGGGTGTTACGTTGCTACAAGTTCAGAAATGATCATATTTGCTGATGACACCGAAATTGGAGAAGCATCAGTGCAGACAAAGGAGGACAGAACCAACTTGTATATAACTCAGCCTTAGGGGCTTAGGAAGAAACTTTCTCTGTGGGGAAGTTATTCCATAACTGCTGACACAGGGTTTCTGGCACCTCCCTTTGAAGTGTCTGGTCCTGGCCACTGTTGGAGACAGGATACAGTCTAGGTGAACTACTGCTCTGTTCTGGAATACTCATTCTATTCTTGTGTTCAGATTAGAACAGTGAAGGCTGAAGGCAATGAGGGAAAATTTGATTCAAATAAATCAAAGTCCTGCATCTGGAGAGCCCAGTTTGGGAACACTTATTCACTTGTAAGCTTACTCACATTTAATAGCTAGCACTTACTCTCACAACAGTAGTCCCACTGAAGTCTAATGTTACACCAATAAGCATTAATAGAACATAAATTATTATAGTGAATCAAATCTAATCCTTGGTGTATTACTGATCAACCCAGAGAGGAATAAGGAGAAGAAAGAGTGGAAGCAAAGAGTGTGATCTACAACTGCCACTCATGTTTGGTCAGTGTTTTCAGTGTCCCTTATCACATGATCATTCATAGTAGTGGAATGGAAGTTGGAAGAAGTAAGCAGGAGAATTGCTCAGGCTCGACTCCTTTCTTTTTTTTTACTCCCCCTTACCCATCAGGGGTTTCCTTTGTTTGTAGTCGAGAAGAAAAACAGTTGAGCTGTCACACTGAACATTTTATGTTTCCTCCCTTCCCTATTTTGATGAAGCAGGAGTTACTGCGACCTGAGGGAAAGCTCCATGACAGATGGAAGAAGCTAATCTGAGAGAAAAGAACAATCAGTCATTTCAGAGCCACTGAATCAAGCTGTAAAGAGAAGGAAGTTGTTGCTTTACGGAAAGTGTTTCAGTAGCTTGCCAGTCCTGCTCCTGCTGAGGTCTGAGAAGATTCTGGAGTGGCCATACAGAACCCCCAGTAAGTGTTTGTTGCTAGATTTCCCATAAGAGCCTTCAAAATCTATGATTCCCATTAGACACATCCCTCTAGAAAGTGAGAAAGGAGAGCTGAACATGAAGAACTGACTAAGAAAACCCCCTTGAGAGAACAGAAGCTGCTGCCCCTTTTCCTTTTATAATAACAGTATGATTGCTTGGTTAAACAAATGGCTAAAGTTGAAGGCCTGATGCTATACTGGCCTATTAACCCAGTCTTTTGCTGTACTATTGTGGACTGACATGTCTTCTAGTCCCCAAAAATGTAACCTTACACTGCGTGCTTCCAGTGAATTTGCAACTCTTAATCATAGAGGGTTAATTCTAAAGAAACAAATCCTTAAATTCTGAGGCCTTAATCCTCTGGCTTTGTAGTTTTGCCACAATAAAAGCTATTACTCTTACTGATCAGACTTCTGAGATCAGGATTATTCTAGTGATGACAGGGATTAGTTACCAGAATTGATGGGGGGGGGGGAAGAGGGAGTCAGTAGTACCGGGCTTTTTCTGTGATAATCATAATTTTGGGGCCTCATTTTTGTTAAAGGGCCCTCAAACTAGTATCCATTTTTGCAGGTCCAATTAATTGCACCTTAATTGTGGATCAATACTACTAGTATGTAAACATCCATTCCACAGCATAATATTTTCCTCTTCCCATTTCCTAACCTTTACCCCACACCATGACCTTCCTCTGATTCATCTAGTTATTTCTGTCTGGAGAGTGAAGTCAGAATGTAATCTACACAGTAAATACTATCTGCATTGCTGACTATTATCTATGGTATTTATAGGATTCCAATCACCATGTATAGGAGAATGGTATAAGAAAGAGGGAATATTCCTTAACCTGTGATCTAGTGGTGATACACACCTTTGGCAACCTCTTTCCCAAAAGCACCTTTCTTCGGGATGTCCTGATTTCTACTGTTTCTTCTTAGTGCAGGCTTGTCTTCTAAAGGAATTGTTTTCCCGACATGATATCCTCAGGCTGATCTTTAGGTTGGCCTGAGCCAACCAGTTGCAGGCCTAAAGTATCCATTTTGCAACTGGCTTTTACTTGCTGCATCTTAAGCCCTTTCTTATTGTTGAGGAGATGGCACATTCTCTCACGACCCTTTTGCTTAAAGTGCACTCAGCTTTTAAGAAGTTCTCTTGAACACTGAGAACTGCCAGTCTACTGTACCTCCCAGGGTGAAGGAAGGAAGAGATCTGTGGATTGATGGAAAAATTCAGCCGTATGTATTACCTCCCTGCTCTGTGATTTGCGCAGCCTGCCTGTTAGTTTCTGGATTGATACTAAAATGTTGGGATTAACCTGTAAAGCTCTAAATGGTCTGGGACCTAACAGACCCCTATCTAAGAGATCCCCTTTCCCCTGTGACATATTGCCACAGTTTTGGTCAGCAGAGGTGCCTGAACTAGAGGTGCACTGGTATGTCAGATAGAGGGGGCTGTTGGCAAGAGGGTAAGTGTACACCGCAATAAAAAATCCCACAGCATCGAGTCTGAAAGCCCAGGTCAGCTGACTTGGGTTCACGGGGCTCAGGCTGGGGTACTAAAAATAGCAGTGTAAGCATTTGGGCATGGGCTGGAGCCTGGGTTGTGGGACCCTCCCATCTCCCAGGACCATTCACTGGTTCAAGTGCTCAGAGAATTGTCTTCTCTGTGCTCTCTTTCTTGCTTCAACATAATAAAGAATGAAAGATGCCAGTCTTCAGCTCCCAAAATGCAGTGATGGAGTCAAAGAGGGAGTGGATGGTAAGGTGCACATGGAGGTGTCTGTGTATGGGAGACACAACATGCTGTTTGATTGCAAAGACCCAGCTAGAGGAGGAAAACAAAAGATGTTCTCTCGCTAGCTGAGATGTTAATGGTCACCATAAGTTTATTGGAAAATTAGTTGGAAGGAGACAGGAGGAAGCCAGGAGTCCATTTAGCTTTTGCCAGAAGTTTCTTTATAATAGGTTCTCTTTATATGGGAGCCATCCTGTGTCAGTTGGTAGTCTGAAAGCATTTCCCCATGCATTTTTTAGGAATGCTGGGATCTTTTAAGCTGCCCAAGAAACACAAAGCCCTGACCTATGAATATTTTATAAAAACTTATTTCACAAATTCTAATTGTCACCTCACGCCCATATTCTTCATAGAAATATGCTTATGATATGAATATGGCATAACTAAGTTGTATTTGATGCAAGATGGGTCTTGCAAGATATCATTGGAACAGTTATGATTTACCAAATATGATCATCCTATTTGTGCATATATCATTGCTGGACCTGAAGTTAGGAATATGAACTCTGTATCAATTGCTAAAGTGTTTGTATCTGGGAAACGCTCACCAGACAGGAGGCAATCAGCCTGAATGGGCCATTAGGAAGAACAATAAGACTTTGAAAATACTAATCTCTCACCTTCCTGAGAAGTTTCCTGGGTTGCTGCCTTGACACTACAGGGTCAGGTGATTGTGTCACCTGGTAGTAGATCCCCATCTTGGGCTTTCAGTGTTTTTGCATTAAGAGGGGGTGGGGGTTAGACTCGGAAACAAAAGATTCCCACCATATGTAAATTCTATTTAAGACTGGAGAGCGAGTTAATCACAGTTGCCGGATTCTTCATGGAATCCCCGCCCAGGATGACTGCTGGATACTCCTAAGACTGATCTGGGGAGAAGGACTGGGCCCCAGACTGAGAAAGGTCAGTCTGTGAGGGTATACCTGGAGATTTAAGCTGCAAGCAGTGCAGTTTACCTTCAAGAAACTCTGCAACCTGCATCAAACAAGATTTAGGGTGAGAAATTGCTATTTGTAGCCAACTTTTTAATGTATTAAGCATAGTTTGTGTGTTTTGTTTTATTCGCTCAGTAATCTGCTTTGATCTAATATTAAATAACTAGAAGAATCCAATGCACCGCTACAGACTAGGGACCGAATGGCTCGGCAGCAGTTCTGCGGAAAAGGACCTAGGGGTGACAGTGGACGAGAAGCTGGATATGAGTCAGCAGTGTGCCCTTGTTGCCAAGAAGGCCAATGGCATTTTGGGATGTATAAGTAGGGGCATAGCGAGCAGATCGAGGGACGTGATCGTTCCCCTCTATTCGACACTGGTGAGGCCTCATCTGGAGTACTGTGTCCAGTTTTGGGCCCCACACTACAAGAAGGATGTGGATAAATTGGAAAGAGTACAGCGAAGGGCAACAAAAATGATTAGGGGTCTAGAGCACATGACTTATGAGGAGAGGCTGAGGGAGCTGGGATTGTTTAGTCTGCAGAAGAGAAGAATGAGGGGGGATTTGATAGCTGCTTTCAACTACCTGAAAGGGGGTTTCAAAGAGGATGGCTCTAGACTGTTCTCAATGGTAGCAGATGACAGAACGAGGAGTAATGGTCTCAAGTTGCAATGGGGGAGGTTTAGATTGGATATTAGGAAAAACTTTTTCACTAAGAGGGTGGTGAAACACTGGAATGCGTTACCTAGGGAGGTGGTAGAATCTCCTTCCTTAGAGGTTTTTAAGGTCAGGCTTGACAAAGCCCTGGCTAGGATGATTTAACTGGGACTTGGTCCTGCTTTGAGCAGGGGGTTGGACTAGATGACCTTCTGGGGTCCCTTCCAACCCTGATATTCTATGATTCTATCTGTTTGCTATCCCTTACAATCACTTAAAATCTGTCTTTTGTAGTTAATAAACTTGTCTTTGTTTTTTATAAACCAGTTTGTACCATTCATATCTGGTGTGGCCTTACTTGTGTGTGTACGCTAGAGAAGGCTTGAGGGCTTGGCACAGTAAGGACAGGGTGAGGAAGCCCAGGCTGGTGGAAAGGGTGGGCTCTGTGGGACCCCAGTATATCAGGTGACATCCCAGACAGGGGAATCCAATCTGTCACACTAATGTTAAAATAAACTTCTCTCTATCTCCTCTGATTTTGTTCTGCTTTTTTAAACGTAAAATGATTATAGTTTGTTTGTTTTAGTTTTAACTGTAGCTGTCTTCATGAGTTCAGTTGCATGAAAAAAGCAAACCAACTCATTTGAAACTTTTGTATTTATCCCAGCAATTGTGCAGATTTCAGCAAGCCGAGAACAGGGAAAATTCCTTTGAGAGTTCAACCCCTATGTTTATGTCCTTTTCAGGCATTTCCTATCTGTCCTTGTGAACTATGCAGCCAGCTAGGAAGTATCTGGTAATGAAATATCTAATTTTTTTGGACATCAGTTAGATGAAAAGCAATCCCTAAGAATTCTCCTTACACTCATAAAATTTGCAGTCGGTGGAGCTATTGACAACAAAGACAGCAAATTAGACACAGTTCAGAAAAACCATATCTAAGTGACCCTAACCTTAAATTCCTTTTGAACAGTAAAAAATTAGTAGAGCTGGTCAAAAACTAGAATTTCCATCCTGTGGGAAATTGATATTTCTAAATTTATTTTTGTCCTGAACTGAGACAAAAAGTTAAAATATCAAAAATTTTCACAGAACAGAAAGTTTCACAAAATGATTCTATATTCCAGAATCAAAACACTTCCACTGGTTTGGTGAACTGAATCAAAACATTTCATTTTGACTTGGTTTGACGTTAATCTGTGTTTGCCTGGGCTGCTGCAGTGCCTCCTGGGAGTTGTAGTCTAAATACCACATGCCCTGATTCTTTTCTATTGGCTGAGCTCCCTGGCCAGACTACATCAGAATGGTCCCTTCTGACCTTAGTATCTATGAATCTCCCCTGGTATGCCATGTGACTGTCATGATGCACCACATTGGTTCAACCAGGGATGGAGATTGTAATGCCTCATGGGTGATATAGTAGAACCAGGTAACCCAGCCAATAGAAGAATTGAGCATGAGGCACTCAAACTACAATTCCTATGAGGTGCCCTGGCAGGTTTGGTAAATACAGATTAGAGTCAGACTGACCTAACACCCCCCCCCTCCCAACAAACCATTTTGATACGGTTGAACAAACTGAAAGACTTCACTTTGGGTTAACCAAACCCAAAACAAAATATTTTGTTTAGAATTTCCCAATGGAAAATTTTTAGCAAAATTGAAAATTTCTCATGGAAACTGCATTTTTTGTTGCAAAAGTATTTCAGTGGAAAATTCCCATCAGCTCTAAATATAACAATCTGTTAATAGGAATGAGGGAGAAATCTACTTCACAAAGAAATCTTTAATGTATAATCTTTGTCACAGAGATACTACCCCAGTACACCGCTTCATGTCAGCTGTGCCTTCCACAGTGTCTTCTTAGGACACAGGAGTAACCTAGCCTGCTCCCCAAATCATGCAACAGAGTGCAACCTCTTTCAGGGCCTCACAATCTTAAAGTCCAACAGAAAATAGCAAAACAACTGTATCTTCAGCCCAGCTTGGCTCAGCTGCCAGCCTCCTTCTTTGCTGGCTAGCCCCAGCTGCAATAAACTGTCCTAACACCAACCTCAGTTCCTGGGCTTCAACCTCACCGCTCAAGGGCTCTTACCCAGGGCTTTCAGGCAGGCTGTAGTCCTTGATCAGATCCTGCTTCCATGTAGGCTCCTTTCCCACTGCAGGACAGCCTGTCTGTTCTACTTCACCCACCACTGCATCACTGCTGTGTATCCTTCCTCTTAAACACAGTCCTGCACTGGTGGGCTAGGCTAATTGAACATGGCTGACTGGCCCAAGGCTTCTGTTACACTTTATTAATTTGCATTTGTTATTTCCAAAGATATTTTTATTTTATATTTATTTTACAGTAACATGCTTTTTTTTGTTTCTCTGTCAGTTTTCAGGGGCAATCATGTCCCCGTCAAATCAAGACATGTCAACCAAAATATAGAGAGATATACCATGAAATAATTTTTTAACTCTGTTTGGCAGGGATATTAAATGTAACATTCACAAAGCTGACATTCATTGTGTTTGATTATCAGTACCGTTTAACCAGTTCTAATAATAATTATTTGTGAATACGTGGTGAGTTCACTTTGCCGGTAGTTGTGGGAGGTCAAATTATTAGTTTTCCATGCATAGTGGGGTGACTGACAGTTTAGTCATGAAAATGTTTGCAAATCCAGGAAATGTCACCAGTTTTGGCACAGATCGTTTGTTTTAAAAAAGAAAAATCACAGCAGATGTGAATTACTTGGTACTTTATTCTCCCGTTTTTAAGAATTTCAGTTATCCAACAGGGAACAGAAACTATACCAGGTGATTTAGGAGACCTGTCATGCACCATGACTAGCAAATAGTCAAAGGGAACCATTTGGAAACAATCCATAGGCTAAAATTTTGTTTGCATAAACTATTTGATGAATATTTATAAATACGAAATAAATGTGTAGAAATCAGGCTTACCTTGCAAACAGAAAAGCACGCAGTATTCACAGTCAATATTATTTGCAATAAATAATTGGACCAGCTCTACTTACTATGAACACATTAATGTAATTCATGGAGTATTTTTCTTGTCTTCGTCTCGGATTCAAGACCACAAATTTTTCAAATATGTTGGTAAAAAATGTTGCCTTTTTTCTCTTACTAAATTCTACTCTGCTCGCGCAATTGATACCATGTGGCCAGATTTTTGTTCCTCCATTGGAGCCCAATTGTTGTTTACAGGACTCCATATGTATGCAGCAGTCTGCCCACATTCCGTGAATTTCACAACCAGGGCCTAAAGTTGTAAAGTTCTGGGATGGATCAGTGAGCCCAGTTCTGCTTTCATTGTAATCAATTGACTTCAGTGGGAACAGGATTAGGGTCATTATCTGCTAGCATAAATGTGATTGAACTGTCTAGAGTAATTTACTGTAACAAGGAAACAGTGATGTGCTGTAGGGAAGAAGCTATGGAAATTATTCTCTTGGGACCTACATGCTTAACTTTACAGATGAGCAAAGCACATGCATAAGTGTTTATTGAATTGTATCCTAAACTATTTTCCTTGGCTCTAGACAGTCAATAACTTCCCAGATAGGGAATGTTTCTATCCCCTCAGGCAGCAGAAAGTCTGTAATGATAGTTAATTAAACAAAAGGGAAAAAGAAGAAGAGTAGATAAGGAGGGCTATGCTTTCACACAACTGTTTAAAGAAACTGGTAGTTTGAAAAGATGCTGGAAAATAAGAACAGCAAAAAGTTTTATGAAACTGATTTTGTTTTATCATTTCAAGTCTGCAAAGCAGAAACAAGGAGTTAATTGTCAAATAAAATTTTTATAAAGCTGGATAATGTGTTAATGAGGCCAGTTATTTTAAAATGGCATCAACATGTTAAAAATTACATTGAAAAAAATGAGGCTGAATAGCTGGCCAAAAAAATTCACTTGGGCCTCTTTTTTTCCATGGGTAAATGTAAAGTCTGTGATCTTTGTTCAACAGAATGATCAAGAAGTGAGGCTTCGGCCCAAGTTAAGTTACCATGAACAGCAAAATCCAATAGGAATAGAAGTAATTTATTCACTAAAATCTGATAATCCATTTGGAATTTTTCTTAGACTGACAGAACTTTCATCTTCAAAATCTCTGTGACACAAACACCACTAGCATGTAGATTACAAAATTAAAACAAGGCGGTTAAGATACTCATTTACAAAAAAGTAGCATCTTAGCAGCTTCAAAATTAAGGTCAATACTCTATCTTTGGGCTCTGATCCTGCAAAGATTTATGCATATGCTTCACTTTATGCACTGACTTTCCACTGTGGCTGATATCCTGAAGCCAATAGCAAAACTGCCATTGACTTCAGTAGAGCTAGGATTTCACCATTTGAGTAGTCCAATTAAAGTCAATAGGACTATTAACAGTGTGTAAAGTTAAGCATGTGCATAAGTGTTTGCAGAATCAGGGCTTTATTTTGTGCCATTGGGAAAATAAGATCAAACAAAATATAGAAGACATAGCAGCAGGAGTTAGAGGAGAGGGCATTTGAGTGTCAAATACTTTAATGCTGAGTTTCCTGGATTTGTCAGGTTGTTTGACGTCATCAGTATAACTAAATTTTATGGGTTTGTTAAGCCCTGACAGTGTGCTTAGTACTATAGAAGACATCAAATGCAGAGAGACTCTGCCCCAAAGACTTTACAGTTTCTCAGCAAGGCAGACCAAGGAGATGGGACACACTAGAAAGCAGAGGATAAATATATAGGAGGATATATTTATATTTAAAACTTAAGTATCTTATGTTATATTAACTAACTTCTCCTGGGCAACAAAGTAGTACTGAGTCATCAGGAGAGCTGTGAATGAAGAGAAGGCATTAGCATTGTGGAAGGGCCTCCTAGCTCCAATCAATGCACTGGTAGAAGCATAGAAGGCATGATTCTGGCTGGGTGAGAAATAAATGAACAGGGCATCCTGGCCGATATTGGCAGACTACAGATGATGGGGGAATGATTCAGTACGAGGCAAGGTTTGAGATGAAGGCTGAGGCAGATTTATGTTGTCTTGTCATATAGGGATTTGCATGAGAATTTTTTGGGTATCTAGGTCACCTGGTATAGAAAGGCAGACCTTTCATGTAAGATTATGGAACATTTAGGGCTAAAGTCTACCCCAGGTATGTGCAGTGGGATTCCATTTCTGTCAAGGAGAGTTGCCACATTCATCTGGGTCTTGAAAATTCTCTGCCCTCTTCATTTCCCTTCCTCAATACTCTCATTTATACACATCGTGTTTAAAAAGAAATCATGTGAGAAGTACCTACTTGCTCCCCCAATTTATTATGCTCCTTCTGACTAAAACCCCATTCTTAAATATCTCTGCTTATTACTTAAAAAAACCGAAGAGTAAGAGTGCACACTATGATCAAATGATCTGAAAAGTTTTGATTTAAAAACAAAAACTGAAGATCCCTACAGCTGGAGGTCTGTTCCATTGGCTTCACTGGATGTTGGATCATAGATTTTAAGACCAAAAAGGATCATTTTGGTCATCCAGTCTGCCTCCTGCATAGCAGGCCACAGAACTTCACCCAGTAATCTCTGCATGAGGCCCATAGGTTCCATTTGAGCGAAAGCATCTCTTTAGAAAGACATCAAGTCTTGATTTAAAAATTCAAGTGACAGTGAATCCACCACATCCCTAGGTAAGTTGTTCCAATGGCTAATTACCCTCACTGTTAAAAATTTGCACCTTATTTCTAGTCTGAATTTGTCTAGTTTCAGCTTCTAGCCATTGGATCTTGTTGTATCTTTTGCTGCTAAGTTAAAGATCTATCCGTGATCAGAAATCTCGACTCCATATAGGTACGTGTAGACCATGAACAAGTCACCTCTTTAACCTTCTCTTAGATAAACTAAACAGACTGAGCTGTTAAAGAAGAGAGGGGAAACACCTGAGCTTTAAATAGAGAATTAGATTTTGATTTAAGTTTTGTAATATCTGTTAAAAATGTATTTGCTTCTTGGCTAATAGCAGCAGAAAGTCAACCTATAACCAGTTTTAGGCATCATCAGAATGGGAATTTAGACCCTGGTCCTGAGACATGTGCTGGGCCACAGGGGTTGAGCTCTTACAATTTCCATTCTGACTTCTTATAATAGAAATAAGCATTAATTGATGTTAATGTACCCAATGTAATTATGATAAAATAATTTTGCTAGGACTCTTTTCCAATATTGTATCAAAGAATTCCTATTTACTTCTATACAAGCAATCTTGCAACCTTTGAATTTTGCTTCCATGGTGATGCAAACATTAGAATATATAAGATAATTTGATTATGAACAACTACAAAATATTACACATCACCTGGTATTTCTTATCCACTCATGGGTTATTACAAATTTTGGAAGTAATGTACAATTTTGATGATATGAAATCTTGATTTTCAAAGTGTATTTTAATAGTAAAACTGAGACTGATGAAAGTGATGAAGTTCACAGTTATTCTGAAACTCCATCTTTAAAGGTCTTCTGATGCATTAATTAAGCACGTGCTTAAGTGCTTTGCAAGATAAGGGCCTTGGTGTTCAATCACTTGAAGGATTATGGCCCTTGACCTTCAGAGCCCAGATTTTGTTTGCATGGCTGTCAGTTGGATCAAATGTTTTCCTTCTTGTAAACTGAGTACATTTAATACAGAAATCATAAACACAATAAACTTGGAACTCTGCCAGGCCATTATTAATGAATCTCCTTTCAGAAAAGAACAACACTTTAAGGTATGTAGGAGAAAATCACAGAGTCATTTTCCCTTCATCCCATCCCAGCAGCCAAATATACCTCAATGGGAAGAGTTAAAAGATTTAAGAAATCAAATCTGATTTTCCTTTTAATGGGTTTGAGGACAGTACAGAGGTATTTTATATACAGGATAAGTTGTATGGACAATAGGTGAAGAACTTCATGGAAATTAAATGCTTGCCTAACTGGCCAGATTTCTGAATTTTCCTCTGATAGAGTTTACTGCTTGCATATTGGTTAAATGCACCTCTTTCCATTTGAATGTTTGGCCCAAAATGTTTTCCTGGCTGCCAAAACTTTGACAGAAATATAAGTGTCCTAAAAGAATGCACTTTATGGGAAAAATGTTCCTCTTGTACCCTGAGATTAAACTACTGAAGGTGAACAAAGAGGAAGACATGTCTAGAAATGCAGAAATAAATTGAGTTAATTAAGAGAGCTCCCACTGCCCCCCTTCATGAAAGTTATTATGCTTTTGAAACACTGGAGATGGTTTCACTGTGAATTTGTGAGGTTAGGATACAGCTGGGATGCTGAGACTGTGGGCTGGATGGTATGTACAGAATGTGTTTGATCAGTTTTCCCATTTGTATTAGATAGAGATGGCATAAAACAAATGTGGTAGAAATAGGCAAAAGGGATGAGCAGGTTTCTGTGGGATAAGACTGAACTGATTTAGATTTTTGGAGAATAATTTTTCTGTTCATATATTATTTGCTTCAAAGACTTCAGTGAGAAGACTTTTCTAACCTCTGTAAATGACACAGAAATAATTTCAGGGCTTCCAAAATCAGGCTCAAACTTTACAGTATATTGCTTGAGATTAGTCACTAGTGCTTCTGTGAGAGCATTCTGGGTATTAAAATGCAAGTAAGTGCACCAAACCTTCCATTGTCATGCCAATAGTATTTTCAGTAACATACACACCAATGGGTACCTTAGCTTTACTCACATGCTAAATAAATATGCTTGCTGTGCTTTGTTCAAATAGCACTGTGGGTGAGCCAGAACTGAGTACATCCAACAATAATTAACTGGAGATAAATAATCAATTCCAAATGCACTCCATTAAACCCTCCAGCACTAAGGCTACCAAATAGGTAAGTCTCCCCTTTAGCCCAATTCATAGACAATGGCTCTGTGGCGGGGTGGCTTGAAGGGCTTAAAACAGCCTGGGAGAGGGCTGAAAGGGAAAAAGCTGGGCTGTTTGGGAAAACAGCCACAGCTGTAGCCTGTGTAATTAGGGCCCAGCTGGCCCTTATAAGAGGACAGTGGGCTAGAAGGAGAGAGACACTTTCTCTAGCTACATAGAGAGAGGAGGACCTGGCTACTCAGGAAGCTGAGGTGCTTCTGCCTAGCAGAGCCCCAGGCTGAGGTAAAGGCCCATGAAAGGGTACTAAGGTTGCAGAGGAGTAGCCCAGACGTAGACAGAGGCAGCTAATCCGACCCACCCCTTGCCGATGATGAGTGGTATGGACTGCAGTCTGACCCAGGGAGTGGGGGCTAGATGATGACTGACAGTAGCCACTGAGGCAAGGGAGGGATAGGGGGTTGGGGGTTCCTCTGAGAGCAGAGACCCAGACTGAGGAGGTACTGCCAGGGGGAGAACACTAATCTAGAGGGGCACTGGCATCTGGGAGGGGCACAGGACCAGTGGAAGGCAAGACACCAACCGGCGGAGGGTGCTCCTGGCTGAAAAGAGCTAATTCCCTGGACAACCAGCAATACAGTATGTATTATAAGAATAGGTTTCAGAGTAGCAGCTGTGTTAGTCTGTATTCGCAAAAAGAAAAGGAGTACTTGTGTCACCTTAGAGACTAACAAATTTATTAGAGCATAAGCTTTCATCCGATGAAGTGAGCTGTAGCTCACGAAAGCTTATGCTCTAATAAATTTGTTAGTCTCTAAGGTGACACAAGTACTCCTTTTCTTATTATAAGAATGAATCCTTTACGTTGTCCTGAAGTACATTACAATCATTTTTTCATCTCTTTCCCTGGAAGTTTCATTCTGATCATTTGATTCCAGAGCCATTGTGGAAGGATTTCTTTTGTAAAGGACTATGGACAAACTTGGTACCACATTCAAATGTAAAACCACATTAAAAATAACAGATGTAAGATGTTTTCCAATGTTGGCAAGCACTCCTGCCAGTTTCTTTTTGTGCCATTCATATAACACTATGGATTGACTTTTTTTCACTCAATAAATATGTGATCAAACATGAAGGGAATAACTCAAAACTGTTTAAAGAAAGCAAAGAAGTTTGGTTTTGTTTGATAGATTCCGTGACCTGACCAGATTCTACACGTTGAAAATGGGTACTTGATTAAAGGGGGGACATTGTAATTTTGTCTTGTGAACTGCTCCCCCAAGTTCTGTCTCTCATCCTGGAAATAATATTTTTTGAAAATGTGAGCCCCATTGAGGTTTCTATGGTGATAACAATACTCATTAACCCAAGGAAAAATAACAATCAAAGCTAGAAGGCATCAAAATCTTTTGTTTGTAGGAAAAGACAATACAGTATTTATAGCTGCCTGCCTTTTTTTTGTATCCCTTCACTCTGGCTTGGGTTCAGCAAGGTAATTAAGCATCTGGCTTACCTTATTCAGGGAACAGATTAAGTTTCTTGTAGTCTTGGAGGTCTGTAGGTGGTAGCCGAGGTCAGCATGAGTAAATAATTGTTGGTATTAGAGCTGTGAGATTTTTGAAACAAAAATCTTGGAACTCCATGATGAACGCAAAATACTTTGAGTTTCACACAAACTTTTCACTAAGTGGGTCTCCACCAGTGTGTGGTGCACTAGAACTAGATAAGGCAGCATTTCATTCCCTCCTGTTTTCTGTAGATCATTTGTGGTTGATTGAGCAATTGCTAGTGGGTCATGGAGAGCTGAATTTTCTGGGCCCATGCAGAAAAAGGGAACAGGTAACAGAATACCAGAGGATTAAGTGTGGGGAAATGGACTAACTTTGCTTCCTCTACCCCCAGGGGACATAAGGCTTGCTGGCTAACCCCTTTAATTATCGGGATGGCAAGGAGGGCAGCCATCAATCCCCTGAAGGCTGCAGAGTAGAAGAGCGTGTAGCAAGCCGCCATTTCCCTCTTAGTCTTCCAAAAGACCGCATCAGGTAATGGTTGTAGGGGAAAGCAGGATAGGATTTGTGCCACTTTCCTCTCAAACCAAGTGAGACGCATCTGTTTTGAAGGTTTCATTTGAATAAACATATTGACATCAGCCTGAATTGCAAGGTACTAAAACCCTGCAGACTGAATTCACTGAAACCCACTGAACCAAAACCAGCAGGTTTCCCATAGCTTCATATGGTCTGCATAACACAGAGAGCAGACCAAAAAGTAAAAGCAGAAAATATTGTGTAAGTTCACATATTTCCCTCTAAACCTTCCTGTATAGGTTTTATTGAGGCTGAAGCTTTAATACACTGCTTACAGCCCCACTGTTGATCTGTTAGACTATTGGGGCTATACTTTCCAGTTGCTGATTAGCCTTCTGATCTGCATTCTGGATAACCTAATACTGGGAGAGGTGGAGCTATTACCAATGGCAGAAAAAATACCTGAAACTAAAAGTAAATTACTGCTCTGGATGCCAAAATGATGGAAGTTTTGTTCTAAAATCTTCTTAAAGGAAATCTAGGAACTGAAACATCAGGCTGTTTGAAATTCCTGAAAATAAAGAGATCACACTTTTGTTGTCCATTCTGTCCTGAATAGAAATGGTAAAATGATCCCATAAGGTTTGAAAAAAATGCACAGAATTCCGTTGTGAGCGTCCAGCTAGGATTCCAGCCCAGGAAGACTGCTGCAGAGAGAAACCTTATTTTGCTGGTGGCTCTTGCCACCAAAAGTCTTGATGTGGATGATAAAATGATTTTCTTCATGCTGGATCTCAGTCTGATAACACAGTCCACAAGAAAAGAGAGTGCTGTGCCTTTGGGAAGAGCTTTCAAACTGAGGATGATGAATTTACCATCCTATTTCCAGCCAACTTTAGGGTAGTACATACCCTTTCTGGGATTATGTGAGAGTTCTCAAATTGTTCAAAAATAGTAAAGTCCGCCAGCAATTTAGGAACTTTGAGGCAGAGGAGAATTTGAATAATAAGTAACTGTATTATTTGTGCTAGGTTCTTTGCCTGATTTAAAAAGAAAAATACTCTGGTGCATTAGGCTTTAGTTCCTTTTGAAGCAAATTCCTATGCCATGCTCCTTGTCATTTTCTCTTTGGATTTGTCCTTTCAAAGCTTAACCCCCAACCTCCAGGAATGGGGTATGAAGGTTTGTTGCCTACAAATTAGCCAGGGATAAATTTATTTGTGAGTGGCTGACCACCCTGTGTGACTGCAGGTATTGCATGAGCCCAAAACTTGGCCATGCCACATTCACCTGAGGTGAAATTGTTTTGGAGAACTTGGGGTTTAGTGAAATACTATCCTGAGGCTTGTGGGCTTTTGGGGGCATGATATGTGATACTTCAGAATAGGGATTTTAAATAGAGTGCCTGGTTTTCAGTATACAATAGGGAGGGTAACAGAAGTTCAGTAGTTAGAATAGGAAACTGAGAATCAAGACTTCTGGTTTCTCACGCTGTCCCACTCACTTTGTAATATTGGATAGGTGACTCAATGTTTCTGAACTCCAGTTTACCACCTGTAATAACTGAAGTGCCCAGAGGCCCTGACCAGGATGGGAGCGTCAGTGTGCTTAGTGCTGTAGAAATGTTGAAGAAGATGATATAAATGGTAGAGCTAGTCTAAATTTTCCAAATTTTGAAATTTGGTTGAAATTCTTTGTCAAAATTTTAATTAAGAAAAGGAGGATAAAATTTTAATAACCTTTTTCTCCTTTTTTCACACAGTTCTAATAAATAGCATGACACAAAGAGGGAGAAAATAACTGAGTGAGGAGAGAGAAGGGAAGAGCGACAGTAATAAGACCATTGGAGATTTTTACCTATTTGTTATAGGGTGCTGAATATAGTTAATTAACATAAGTAATGTATTTCAAGATTCTTGGATAAAAGGTGCTATGTAGTAGCAAGGTACAACTATTTCACTTGCTAGCTATCATCTTCTCAATTGGGGCTGAGCCACAGCCAATGGATGAGTGGCAGTAAAAAAAAGCACTTCAAAGTCGCCCTCAAAGCCAGCATAAAGAAGTGCAATATTGACATAAACTCATGGGAAACCCAAGCCCTCCAAAATGGAACAGGAAATGGAGAAACTGGAAAGGAGTAAAGAATGCGCCACAGCCCGACTCAACAATCCAGATCTTCCCCATCCACAGGGAAATGTCTGCCCCAATTGTGACAAGATCTGTAGATTCTGGATCAGTCTCATTAGCCACCTGCAGATCCGCCAGTGATAACTGGCTATCATTTATGAAAGAGAATCCTCCTTGAACTCAGAGGGATTGCCCACACCATCTTTTATCTTAAGTATTCAGCTTCTATTGCACTCTTGCTGTGAAAGTCCCACAACTGAGTTCATTCAAAAAGGAATGAACAGACCTAATAATGAAATCAATAATTCTGTTTCTCAAGAAAGCAAAACACCTATTTGGCCTGAGAATAAAGATTTAATTGGCTTGTCAAGACTTCCCAAAAATAGATGATAAAAAATAATTAGCTAAATCCTAAAACAGAAATGGGTTTGAGACAAATCTCTGGAATAAAACCCTTAATTCCCCTTGCTAGGAAAGTCTGGATCTGGGTGCAGATATAAATTGAAATATTGTGGCTCACCACTATGGACTGGATCAAACCCTAGATATGAAGAACCCCAGACTTTGATACTTTGTGTCCAAATTTTGGAACTCAAGCCCATCTTTGTCCTAAAGCAACAAATTTATGGCCTAATTTGAGGAGGTGATGAGCACTTGCAGCTTCTATTGGTTTGTGGAGGCTGATAATCCCTGATTAGTGGTGTTCTATTAGGATAGCCTAAGAGTGCTTTTAATAAAATGTTATCTAATCTCTGCAGTTGGACTGGGCCCTCTGCTTCCAGGTCCCCGCACAACCCCCTTTTCCCATCTACACTTTGCACCAGACCTACCAGCTAGAACCCTATACTTGATTCCTCATCATGATCCTCACTGATTCTTAATGCTATTGAATTCTGTTACTGCGTTCTCCTGTGCCCTACTTGGAATGTGGCACTTTGGCTCTACTTTCTGGTTTCCAGATCCACCCTATGCTCTGAATGAGGCAGGGTCCTGTATGCGATCATGTCATAAAGGTTGTAGCATAATGCATACACACAAGGGGTCCGAATTAAAGTTGTATGGGCAACCTTTATGTATTGAATTTCCTAAATTTTGAATATTTGACTTTGCAACCTTAACGTTCTTTCTTTGTATGGAAACATGAGGGTCCATCTAGTACTACAAGCTGTACTGACACACCACAGGTGACTGGGAAATGTATTGATTTGTTCCAGACTGCATTTTACTTATCACTGTCTCGTTCAGAAGCCAGCATTTTAATGCTTGTTTGCAAATAGCTTCGGCATGTTACAAGCCACAGTTGTGTGTAAGTACATCTGTGTATGCCGGTGTATTGTAGATAGAGATGTGTGTATTATACCAAACATTCAAAAGGGCCACTTAAGAAACTTGAGATTTTATTTCGGTTTTGGCAACCTGATAAGCATTTGTTTTAGCTACATTTTTATAACAAAGACTTTTGTTAAATTAACCACAAGACCAGTATGAATTAACTATGGCTTTCTCAGGAGATCCCAAAACTACTCCTGCCAAAAGGCAATGTTCTGAAATATTGCAGGAATAGGGGACCTTGCAGTGCATCTGATTTAAACTTCTGTCAGACACTAGGGTTTGGTTCAGTCCTGTGTAATTTAGGATTATTAACTATTCTACAATGTCCAGTAAGTGGTATACTAATTCAGTGTCCCTATTCTAGAGATGCAGTGGACACTTGGGTATCTAGCCCTGGATGTTTTAGCAGATGCAGTAGAGTTTATAGTGCATATACATTCTCTTTTACCATGTAGAATTAAGGTTCAATATTAAGAACTACTGACACAGTAATACCATACAAGGCCAAACTGCTCTCATTTTGTGAATACCTATTCAAATCTATATTTGTTCAAAAATTTTGAACAGAAGTGGCTTGTTCAAGTCCTCTACCAGCTTATAAAAGTTTCAGTCAACTGATCAGGTAACAGAAACAATAACCCGTGAGTTAGGTGACCCATCACACAGCACAAATAGAAAATCCTCCAATGGATAATTACAGCAAAGCATTAAAGAGCAACCTGTACTCTGAAATTTCCTTCCATAAATTATTTGTTAAGTTAACGCATAAAACCTACAGTCTGAGAATAATTTGTGAACACAAGCCTAAATTTGTTTGATTATTAGTGGTCCAACTCTAATGCTGAGTCAACAGTTAGGCCATTTAGATTTGTTATTTAAGTCTGTTCAAGTCATATCAGACTCCAAAGGTCCCTGAAACTACGTGGAGCACAGTGAGGCTCTGTGCAAATCTTGGTGAACTCTTCCAACTTGCATCTCACAACTGAAAATTGCCAGATCCCAGCATGCCCGCAGCCTTTGTTATGGATATGCAGAGCATTGCTGCTGAAAACAAAGCTGCTGCTGATCCTTAATTGGAGCCAGCCTATGAAAAGTTAGAGTTTGGGTGCTAGTTGTGGCAAGCCTTATTTCACCATGCAGGAGACTGGAAGTAGCAGAGTGGAACTAGATCCTGCATTTTAATGCAAGGAGGATGAGGATGAAATGGGAAAATAGAATGGGGGGGAGGAAGGAAGAGTGCAGCACAACAAAGCAGTCTCATGGTCAGGTATTTAACATCTTTCCCTCCCCCCCCTTCCATATGCCTATCCCTTTGGTTTGAGCTTGCCTTGTCATATCTACTTAGACTATAAGCAATTTGGGGCCAGGATTGGTCTTGTACTGTAAACACTTAGCATATTTTTGGGAGCGTAATATATAACGAACACATCTACAAACATAGAAATTCATATTCTCTCCTGTAGCCTTGGTCTCCTAAGGGAAGATAGGCATAGCATTGTGGAACTCCACACGCATCTCCTTTCTTTCCCTTCCATGCCAACAGGGGATTTGAGTGGGGCATTAAGGTGGGTGTCATGTTAGTTTCATGATTTTTTAAAATATAGATACTTTGGTATGTATTGTGCGTTTAAAACATTCATTACAAAAAATAGTGAAGCTTTGTCTTAAGAAAATATCCCTGCCATTTTGAAATGTTTGGGAAGCTCAGTAAAACATCTGGTCAAAAAATGAAGTTTGTTTTTTTGACAGTAAGTCAAAAAACCTTTGCACTGAATGTGGCCAAAATACTGGGTGGGCGGGGGGGAGGGGATGGAATAGGATGTGGTCAGGTAAAGCAAGACCATGTCATAATGCACAGAAACATGGCGGCTGAACTTAAGTTGCACATGGAGCCTAAATTCTGACATTTCCTAATTTCTGAGCACTTGACTTTGAAGCCTTCAATGTACTTTCAACATAGGGGGTTTTTAGGGTGTGTAATATATTGTAGATGTTACCTTAAATGTTCAATATGTCAAATTCTGCTGTCATTCACGCAGTTCTCATTAGCTTCATCTGGGTTTTGTGGGGGAGATGTGGAGAGCTGCCTGTTGGTGAAAAATGTTTCAGTCAAAAGACAAGGGCTATACATGTACACCATGGACTACAGTGCTTACTGCAATAGCAACACAGTTATGGAAGACTATTGTTTAGCAGCTCTGTGTTCCAACAGGCCAGATAAGTTATATTTACATAAGTAATAACACATGACTAAGCATGTGCTTATACCAGGCATGTGTTATTTCCTCTGTAAACACAATCTCTCTGGCCAGGTACAGCAATAAAAATATACCCAATAAATACGTGTGTGTGTGTGTATATATATTTTTAACAGTGTATTTTTATTGCTGTATCTGTTCCCTGGATAAATTTCAGTCTCCAGAAAGATCAATCTGGCATCTTCCATGAACATTCAGTTTCACTCAAAGGAATTATTTCCTTTTTGAAGTTCTCAGAGATGTTCAACTCGCCATTTTAAAAAACAAAACAAAACTCTTTAATATCAAATTCCTGCCTGCAGGGAGAGGAAAGAAACATGGAACCCATTTAATTGAATGCCATATCACCGGTTTTCCTGTTGACAATAATAGAATTATTTCATAAAACAAATAATTATAACAATAATTAATGTGCAGTAGTGCCCAAGGATTCTGGGGCCCCATTGTACTAGGCACAGTACAATCAAATATCTCAAAGGACAGTCCTTCCCCGGAGAACTCGAAGTCAATGATTTAGACAGTAAGCACCACATGACCAACCCAACAAATGGAGAACAAGGTAATAGTCAAGACAGATGCGAGGTGAATATGTAATTTTCATAGATTTTAAAATCAGAAGGGACCATTATGATGATCTGATGTGGCCTCCTACACAATAAAGGTCATAGATATAAGAGTCTGAAGGGTAACTCATTAAATTCTGGCCAACCTATTTTAATATCACTTTCTTTATATCTCACAATTTAAATGACAAAGTGGCAGAATGTGCATCTGTTACAAATTTCCAATTTCCAATTGGAGATGTACGGCTATAGATCAGAATGATCCCCTGGGTTACATATTGGGATCTCAGCTCTTACTTGCTGCTTTTCCTGCATGTAAGGATCTGCCTCTGGTGTCGGTGGAAGTCCCACACAGGTAGGTAGAGCACAATATTTGAGCCGAGATCTATCACATGGATCCAAGAGGAGAATTATCTCTCTGTGATTGTTATCAAAAGGACCTCCCCTGCCTTTAATTTTTTACAAAAAGAAAAGGAGTACTTGTGGCACCTTAGAGACTAACAAATTTATTAGAGCATAAGCTTTCGTGAGCTACAGCTCACTTAGTCTCTAAGGTGCCACAAGTACTCCTTTTCTTTTTGTGAATACAGACTAACACGGCTGCTACTCTGAAACCTTTAATTTTTTAGTTACTCTTTTAGGGATCATTCTTACTATTAGCAATTTTTAGACATGCGGTTATGTTGTAAACTGCAGGACAAATGACAATGTAACCCACACACCTCCAGGGTGTGGTGCTCTGTTCCCTCTAGTAGCACTGAGACCACTTAGAGATTAATGAGTCTGCTACAGCCTTAGCTAGTAACCATGTGCTTTTAGCTCATGCAGTAGAGGCTCATAAACTAGACCAGGAGTGGGCAAACTTTGTGGCCTAAGAGCCACATTGGGGAATGGAAATTGTATGGCGGGTCCTGAATGCTCACAAAATTGGGGTTGGGATGTGGGAGGCGGGGCGGGCTCTGGGGTGGGGCTGGGGGTGAGGAGTCTGCAATGTAGGATGGTGCTCTGGGCTGGGACCGAGGGGTTTGGAGGGCAGGAGGGGGATCAGAGATGGGGCAGGGGTGTAGGCTCTGGCTGGGGGTGCTCTAGGGTAGGACTGGGGATGAAAGGTTTCGGGTGCAGGAGGGTGCTTCAGCCTGGGATTGAGGGGTTTGGAGACCAAGAGGGGGAGGGGGTTGGGGCATGAGTAGAGGCTCATAGGATGCAGGTCCGAGCGGCGTTTACCTCAAGCAGCTCCCGGAATCAGCAGCATGTCCCTCCTCTGGCTCATACGTGGAGGCGCAGCCAGGCGGCTTTGCATGCTGTCCCATCCGCAGACACCGCCCCTGCAGCTCCCATTGGAGCACGTAGGAGCCGGAGCGGGGCCATGCCAGCTTCTGGGAACTGCATGGTGCGGCCCCAGCCCTGTGCCCTGGCTGGAGCGGGGCCGAGCCACGTGGTGCAGCTTCTGACCCAGTGCCCCAGCCGGAGTGGGGCCAAGCCGCATGGTGTGGCCCCGACTTAGTGCCTTGGGTGGAGCGGGGCCGAGCTGCGTGGCGCGGCTCGTGGGCTAACTTAAAACAGCTAGCATGCCGGATCTGGCCTGTGGGCCATAGTTTGTCCACCCCTGCACTAGACATTCATACATTAAACTTCAGAGGTCCCAGGTTTGATCCTGCCCACCGACAACCAGGGTCCGTTGGCATTGCAACGCCACCTAATTTTTTACAGTTATTGATTTTTTTTTCCAAAAGCTAGACAAAAGTAAAAAAAAATCTTTTGTTGCTGTTTCCCTTCTTGGGTGATATGTGAAACTTGACAAACAGGCCTGGTGTAAGTGTGACTGCGGCTGCAGATTTTGTCTTCAGGATGTAGTACACTACCATGTAGGAAATGGATAGGAACTGGCCAAAACAGCATCTTGTATCTCCACAATGTGTAGAAATCAGGAGGAATTATTTGAATTATTTCAAAGATCCTGTAGGCATGTGTGACAAGTGTGTACTCAGCAGATGACCTTAGGTCGTGGTGACCTTGTCAACAGTAGAGGTTGAGAGTAAGGAATACCGTGGAGATATTGTTAAGTATTACTTATTTATTTTATTGTGACATAGCTTTGTGGGGGGGGCATGAAAAAGGTCATTTTCTTGAGCAATTTTCCCAATGTTCTAAGTTGATACTTGAGGTTTTTTTCAATATTAGGCACTGATTTCTATGATTTAACAAGCGGATACTTGGCCTAGTCCTGCATGACTTTCACAGGCAACGCTCCCATTACAATCACTCAAAATTTTGACTAAGTAGGAGTGCAGGATCAGGCCCATTGTAAGGAAAATAACACTCCCCTTCCATGTCAGTTTTGTTATACTCCCCTTACAGCATCTCCTGGCAATTATTAGAAGTGGGAGCATCCCATACCTATTTTTTAACAGGACAGTCCCTGCTTCTATGGTCTCTAGCCTTCCTCCGCACCAGATCTGAAACACAGCGAATCTGAAAGCTATTGTCTGGTATGCTGAGTCCGGGTCCCTTTACCTCTAGCTGGTGGGATAAGAGGAGAGAGTTAGAGATAGAAGGCATGTGTGTATGTGGGAAGGTTAGAAGCCTAAATAAAAATGGATAGAAATAGTGTTGAGCCAAGAAAAGGAGTAAAGGACAAAAACAGGAGTGAGAGTACAGTCAGCTACACTTAGCCCCTAATCATGCTGGATGTTCCCCTAAGAACATAAGAATTGCCATACTGGGTCAAACCAATGGTCCATCTAGCCCCAGTATCCTGTCTTCTGACAGTGGCTAATGCCAGGTGCTTTAGAGGGAATGAACAGAACAGAGAATCATCAAGTGATCCATCCCCTGTCGTCCACTCCTAGCTTCTGGCAGTCATAAGCAAGGGACACCCAGAGAATGGTTTTGCATCCTGGACTATCTTAACTAATAGCCATTGATTAACCTATCCTCCATGACCTTATCTAATTCTTTTTTCAACCCAGTTGTAGTTTGGCCTTCACAACATCTGCTGGCAATGAGTTTCATAGGTTGACTGTGCATTGTATGAAGAAGTACTTCCTTTCATTTGTTTTAAACCTGCTGCCTATTAATTTCACTGACCCCTAGTTCTTGTGTTATGTGAAGGAGTAAATAACACTACTTTGTTCACTTTCTCCACGCCATTCATGATTTTGTAGACCTCTAGTATCTCTCTCCTCCCCCAGTTAGCTGTCTCTTTTCCAAGCTGAAAAATCCCAGTCTTTTTAATCTCTTATGTGTGGCATGATAAGATTTCCTGTTTTACCTATCCTTTTCCTAATGGTTCTTAACATTCTGGGGTAGATCCTGGCATAGAGCCCCATGGAAGTCAAGGGGGCTCCATGTAAGCACAAAGATATGCCCAGGAGGAAAAAGTTGCAGGATTGGTACCTGAGAGGGGAGTAATTAAAATATAAACACCAATAAGAACTGAATAAATGAAGCAGAAGAAATACAAATCAAACAGAATAAAAGGAAGGCAGGGAGAATAAAGACACTGCAAGTGTCCTAAATACAGAATGGGGGAGAAGAAAAACAGTAAAGCAAAGTTCTCTGTAACTGACTTCCCATCTAGGGTAAGTCACTTATTCAATCTGTGCCTCAGTTTCCCCACATCTAGAATGGGGTTAAAGCATTTGACATCTGTGAATGAAATGTTTGGATTCCTGTTCATATTTATTAATGAAGACCGAGAAGAGGAACTCAAATGAGGTGGAGTCATCCTTGGGAAAACCAATTCAAAGACAGGTTTATAATAGAAACCAGTATACAGTGTTGAGATGGTGGGTAGCGGGGAGAAGGGAAAAGGACAGAGAACAGTAAGAAATGTGTAATAAATGGGAGCCTAAATGACAAGTAAAAAAAAATCAAAGTTTTTACCTATTACTAATGCTGATATATCTATCAGAATGTTAATATTTTCCGTGCTATATTGACAAAGGTTCTAATCACTGACGAGTTAATCAGATCCTTTCATTGAGTTCTTGGCCATCTTGAACTGTTTATCCATCCAGATTTCCCATCTCCAAATTGTGTGTCATAAGGTCTGCATGTTCTCTATCTGTGATGGAAACTCTCCAGAAAGCAGTGTCATAGTATCACATGAAACAGCCAGGTCCAGAACTATTATAGCAAATGTAATTACAACCTGACAGTCTTGTGTTATATAAGTGATGCATGTGAGTATAGATGAATGTGCTACAGAAAGTGGTTTGTCTGGCAAATTCTTGATCCTTCATTTGTGTGAAAATTATAAATTTGTGAAAGGGTTTGTAGTGGCAACAGCTGAGAATTGTCATAATCTCTTTCATCTTTGACATCACTGGAAAACACATGGCTTGTTTCTGTTGCAAAATCCTAATGGTGGCTGTCAGTTGTTTGAAACTTCTCTGTGGCTGGCTATTGATAAATCTTTCTTACCCTCCTTGCAGTATCTAATTTCATCACCATCTCCTATGTAGTTACATTTTGTAATCTGTTCAATGTGTTTATTATTTGTACAGAAGTGACTATGCCTCAAACTCCACCAAATCATTGTAGAATTTGACTGTACTAGATAACAAATTTGGTTGAATTTTAGATTATATAGGTCCTAGATGATATGTGGTTCTGTTATAGCTAGAGTCCTACCAAATTAAGAGCCATGAAAAATGCATCACGGACCGTGAAATCTGGTCTTTTGTGTGTTTTTTACCCTATACCAGGGTTTTCAAACTGGAGGTTGGGACCCTTCAGGGAGTCATAAGGTTATTACATGGGGGATCATAAGCTGTTAGCCTACACCCCAAACCTGCCTTTGCCTCCAGCATTTATAATGGTGTTAAATATATTAGAAAAGTGTTTTTAATTTATAAGGGGGGGTCATACTCAGAGGCTTGCTATGTGAAAGGGGTCACCAATACAAAAGTTTGTGAACCGCTGCCCTATACTATACAGATTTCACAGGGAGACCAGTATTTCTCAAATTGGGGGTTCTGACCCAAATGGGAGTTGCAAGGGGAGGTCACAAGGTTATTTTAGAGAGGTTCTGGTATTGCCACCCATACTACTTCACTGCTTTCAGAGCTGGATGGCTGAAGAGTGGTGGTGGTTAGCCAGGCACCCAGCTCTGAAGGCAGCACCCTGCCAGCAGCAGCACAGAAGTAAGGGTGGCAATACCATACCATGCAACCTTCTGCGCTGCTACTGGTGGCAGCTCTGCCTTCAGAGCTGGGCTCCCGGCCAGCAGCTGCCACTCTCCAGTTGCCCAGCTCTAAAAGCAGCGCCGCTGCCAGCAGTAGTGCAGAAATAAGGGTAGGACCCCTACAATTATAACATTGAGAAATTTCAGATTTAAATAGCTGAAATCATTCAATTTATGATTTTTAAAATCCTATGACTGTGAACTTGACCAAGATGGACAATGAATTTGGTAGAACCCTATTTATAGACAATGAAAAACTGATGAGTGGAGCCTATTCAGTGGCTAGCAGCTAAAATGAGATACAAGAAGACATGTCCAACTCTAGGGCTATATGTGGATTTCTGTGGGGCATTAAATACTGATTGCGATGAATAAATAGCATATCTGATATCCCCTTCCACTAGTAGATTGCACAACTCTGATAATCAAAGTCTGGAATATGTTATGAGTAGGGCTCCGGGTGTGTCATGGAGGTTGTGGAAGTCACGGATTCCGTAACTTTCCATGATCTCCGTGACTTCTGCAGGGGCCAGTGTGGCTGATCCCAGGGCAGCCACAGTCTGCTGGCCCCAGGCAGCAGTCCCTGGTTGGCTGGTCAGAGCAGCCACGGTCTGCTAGCCCCGAGCAGCTGGTGCCGCTAGTCCCACAAGCAGCAGACCCTGCTCTTTGCCCCCCCGCCCCTCAAGATTTAATCATGTGTAATTTTAGTACAGGTCATGGGCCATGAATTTTTGTTTATTGCCCGTGACCTGTCTATGACTTTTACTAAAAATGTCCAGGACTAAATCATAGCCTTAGTTATGAGTTTTACTGTCCTGGTTGCATATAGACTTAGATATGCCAATAATTTGAGGTTAAGCATTCCAGTCATCAGAAATTTGAATTTAAGCTATAAAATTTGGCAAACCTATGAAGAATGATGAAAGCAGTTGTCTTCCATTCTGTTGTGTATATAGGTTCTTACACTGCACTCATCACCATAGTATCTGAGCACCTTTCAGAAGTGCTTTCTCCGATCCTCTCCCCCTCCCACTCCCCGGGGGAAAAATGTGTGTATTTTTGTTTTCTTCAGGATTTTGTTTTATGTACATGTTGCTCTGTGTTTGTTAGACAAGACAGGCTGAGGAAGTGCACCTTGCATTTGAAGTGGTCTATGATGGTCCTTAATTTCTGTTGGAGTTTGTTCCAGACTCAGACTGCCCCCCTTTCCTCCCCAGAATGTTCTCTCTCCTGCCCAGATGAGTTTATGATAGCAGATGCCATTGTGCCCGAGAGAGGAAGTTATTGAGCACGGTCTTCATCCTGGACCTTTAGGCAATCTCTTAGATATGCTGGGCGCAGGCCATTGAGCACCTTTAGGAGTTTGCCTACACAGGAATACTCAAAACAATTAATCTGAATTAACAAAAAGGGGTGAATTTAAAGTGGATCCATTAAACTGTATTCAACCCCTGGGTGAAAATTTCATTCAGATTTCAAGTGGCCTTAATTCAGTTCCAAAGTACTGAATTAAGGACACATTAATTTGATATAAATGTATCCATTCAGGGGTTTAATGCAGTTTAACTAATCTACTTTGATTTCATACCTGTTGTTAATTTGATTAACTTTCTTGAGTGTTCCCATGTAGACAAGGCCCAATTAAGACTGAGACCTTGAATTTGACAGTCTGTGGGAAGCCAGCGTAGGGAGCAGAGGACAAATCTAATATGCTTGCTACTGAGACATGCTGCAGTGTCCTGTACTAGCTGAAGTTTTGTAAGGGCTGGTAGTTCCCTACCCAAGTATATCGCATTGCTATAGTCCAGACAGAGACATGTATTACTGAGGCCATGTCGTCATCTAATGGGATGGGACAGAGACTCCTAGCCAACCAGAGGTGACAAAAGAATTTTTCAAGAAAAAGATGAACTGCAAAACTTCTGTGTTTGAACTGTGATTAAATATACAACCTGAATTTTATTTTACAATACTTAAAGGGCTCTAATTTCTAGCAGTAAAATCTCCAGAGTTGGCAACTGGTCCCTGTTTTACATAGCAAAATGGTCCATGATTAGTATTGTGGGAATTCACCAGAAGAGCTCAATGGCAAACTATTCTCATTGAAAAGAAGAAAAGGAACCCACAAAAACTAGACAAAAATGCAACGTACCTTGCAACAGCCCAATAATTTGGGATCCAGCAAAGCATTAATCTATGGAAAGTGATATTCCAGTAGTATGAGAATTTTTTAAATTTGCAATATTATTTTAGAAGAAAGCAGCAGTACTTTTGTAATGTCAAATGGACACAATTTCATAAAGATATGGGCAAAATTGGGTGGTTTTTGTTTGGCAAAACCAAGGTCAAAACCAGAGATGGTTCAGATTCTTGATCCATTTATCTGGAAACTCTCTCTTAATCACAAAAGTTTGAGGATTCAACTATCTGGTTCCTGTTTGCTCATCTCTAGTAGAGCTGCTACATAATTCATTTTTCATTCACTGACAGTTGAAAAAATTTGTTTGGGACAAACTGAATCTGAAAATTTTTGGTCAATTGAAAATGTTAGTTTCAGAGCATTATTAAAAATCTTCTAGATTCACTAAACAACCAGAGGAGGTGGTGTTGCCCCCATCATCTTTAGCCCAGTGGCTAGGTCAGTCAGCTGGGATGTGGAAGACTGGGACGTCTTCCTTCTCCCAGGTGAATGCCATAACCAGCAGGACATTGGGTATTCTGGCCTGGGTCTCTCTCAACCTCTCCTGTTGAAGCTGTTCCACTTTGTATAAATAACTAAGCATTAATTAGAGCAGGGGGACTGGCACCGGGCTATAGTCTCTCTCTCTTGCCTAATGAACAACTTCAACAGGAGAGATTGAGAGATGCTCCCGAAATACTCTAGCTGGGTGTGAGGCACTCTACTGGTAGAGGGGAGACCTGGGTTCCATTCCCTTTCCCACAGTGGAGATCCAAACCTGGGTCTCCTACATCCTAGGTGAGTGCCCCAATCACTGAGCCAAAAGGTATAACGGGGGCAGTGCTACCACCACCACCACCTCTTTTGGCTGTTTTGTGAATGGTGCCTAAGTCCTGTGGTGAATCTAGCCTGAAAAAAAAATGTGGGTTTCAAAACCCTCCTGTGAATTTGTGTCAAATTTACAAATAGTTTCAGTTCAATGGAAACTGCCTTTTCCAGTGAATAGTGAATAAACTATTTATACATCCCCCCGCCCAAATCATATACAGCTTTAGCCTTGAGCTAGGAAGGCTAGCTCAGCAAAGTAATTTGTTCCTTTTTAAAGCATATAATAAAACAGAGAGAGAAGGTGGGTGAGATTTATTGGGCCAATCTCTCTTGGTAAGAGAGACAAGCTTTTGAGCCACGCAGAGCTCTTGCTCAGGTGTGGGAAAGGTACTCAGAGAGTCACAGCTAAATACAAGATTTATGCTAAACAATCTGTTCCGCCTGGCATTTAGCTGTGATGCTCGGAGTACCTTTACCACAACTGAGGAAAAGCTCTGAGTGGCTCAAAAGCTTGTCTCTCTTACCAAGAGAAGTTGGCCCAATAAAAGATATTACCTCACCCACCCTATTTCTCTACTGTCCTGGGACTGATACAGCTACAACTATACTACATATAATAAAACATCTTAACTGAGAGATACTGCAGTGGTCTTCTGATTAAGACACAAGACTGGGAATCAGGACATATTGATTGAATTTTGGCAAGTGACTGAACTTCCGTGTCACAATTTCCCCATCTGTAAAAAGGGGATAATAGTTAGATCTGGTATAAATATTCATCACGCATTTGCTTTTCTCTTGGACGAAATGTGCCTGTTGCCAAGTTCAGGAGATTTCAATGCAATTTGAGCAAGTTTACAAAATATTGTGGCAGAGTTTCATATTAAATATTACTCATTATACAATGAAAAGTTGAAATACTACTTCTCCCCACCCCCAACGTTGTTATCATTGTTCTTACTTTCAAATATCAATTAATTGGGTCATGTCATGTGGGCTGTGTAGTGAGGGACTGAGTGAGCCTTTATTTTTTGTGTACCCCAAAATTCCATTGCAGAAATATAGGATTTAGCTCCAGGATTGTGGCCATATTGATTACTATAACAGTATGCTCATAATTAAGATGGGAACAACAAAATTGCCTGGAAATATTGCTAAAGGTAATAATTAAGGGTCTAACGCCACGAGGTAGTGCTGACTGTTTTTATCTCCCATTAATTTCAACTCAGCTCCTGTCCCCAGATTACAGGGTTACAGTTAAATATATATATATACATATATATATATATATATATTGCTGCAATGTTACTAATGGTAAACGGCATTCAATGGCAAAAAATGACATTAATGCAGACTTAAGGTTGCTTGGTGGTAAGTCGTCCCCTTGCAGAATGCTGAGCTGAGCAAAAATCAAATCTCTCAGAACCAGGAAATACACAGTTCAGGTTGCCCAGGCAATCTTAAATCTGCCCTCTTTCAGCAGTGCCCCAATGTGCCCTGTTAACACACATACCTTTACTCTGCCAATCTCAGAATTGTACTAGCTCTTCACCTTTTTACAACCCATCCATTCTCACCCACTGGATTCCATCCAATATTATTAAAGGGGGAAAAAACGTTGCCTAGGCCATCTTCCCTCTACCCTCCTTGAGTAATGCCCACAATGTGCGCACAGTACATACTTACACCAGCCCTTGGCCCTATAAGATTCAGGAGCTTCCAGAGCCTGGCATATCCTCACAGAGTTCGCCAGCTCCCCAGAAAGAATACCACACACTTACAATTTAAGAACCATTTCACAGCCCTCTTACGCTTACTTGCAGGATACCATCTCAATCTACACTTTCGCTTACCCATTGTGAAAGCATTAGAATCTTCTCCTATTCTGCAAGGGTACAGTTTACCATCAATCAACCCTACCTCTGTGTTAACAGAGTTGTTGGGTTTTTTTTTTTTTTTTTTTTGCCATTTAATTTCCTAGTTTTTTAAACAGGAAAAGAGATGTTGGCAGTTGTACATATCATGTGCTGCAACTTGCATTATGTGCCAGCCCAGCTTCCCTCCACAGTCAGCTGGGCCCCCACCAGCCCTAATTTAGCATACCTCCCCAGCCATGCCCCTGACCCATTCTCTACATTCCCCGCCCCTCCAACTGGCCTCCTGCCTGCTACTGTACCCAGGCTCCCTCACTGCAAACAGGGATCACATCTGTTGTCTTCACTTCCTGGTATACAAACATTTCTACTGCTGTTACTTCCCCTACCCCTATAGCCAGGCTCCCATGCAGTGCTTGGAGTGAAGGACAACTAAGTGTACACTTCCAGCTTGTGCTGAACTGCAGATTTTTCCCCCTACCCACCTTATCATCTGCCTTGAATGCCTTCAGATATGTGTACAGGAGTGTGATGAAACTAAGCTAGCATGCTTGCCTGGGCATGTGGGTAAGAATACATCTTGACCAGTGATCTGCCCCTCTACCTACCCACATTTTGATGTGGATGTAGCAACGATGCAGTAACCTGCCCTCAAGTCTACATTGTCCTCCACTATCTTTCCAGCAGTTCCCTGTCCCTTCCATTCTCCTCACTTTTCTCCCACTTGTTCTCTATGGACCCTTGTTCAGTGTTTAACCCTCCCTTATCCACATGCTCTGTGTACTCAATTTGCTGCAGCTCAGCCCTGTCCCGTCATTTGAAAATGTCCACACCCCAGCGTATGGACATGTTCAGTGCTAGTTAACATCTCATGAGAGCACACCCAGGAGTACAACTTTAGCAGGACTTCTAAGAACATACTTTTATATGAACATCTCAAAGGCTGGCATCCATCAGACAGTGGTGCAGTACAGGGAATGAATCAAACATCCCAAGACCCTGTATTGTATGCAGTGGTGAGCTGGAGCTGGTTCGCACCTGTTTGCTAGAACCGGTTGTTAAATTTAGAAGCCCTTTTAGAACCGGTTGATCTGCGAGGGACAACCACTTCTAAATTTAACCGGCCAAAAGTGGTGCCGTAGGCATGGACTCCATGGGTGCTCCAGCCCTGGAGCACCCAAGGGGAAAATTTGGTGGGTGCAGAGCACCTACCGGCAGCTCCCCGCCCCACCCCCGGCCCCAGCTCACCTCTGCTCTGCCTCTGCCTCCTCGCCTGAATGCGCCGCCCTGCTCTGCTTCTCCACCCCCCCACCCCGGCTTCCCGCAAATCAGCTGTTCGCATAGGAAGCCGGGGCAGGCTGAGAAGCAGGCCGCGGCTTCCCGCTCAGGCCCAGGGAGGTGGAGGTGAGGTGGGGCAGGGGGGCACGAGGAGAGCCACCCGTGCCGCAGCAGGTAACCCGGGGGGCATGCAGGGGAACGCGGGGGTAAGCACCTCTGGGACTCCCCACTTTGCCCCCTGGCAGGTGCCCCTGGCTCTTAGGGGTGGGCACCCACTATGGTGGCCAACAAGACCCTCCTGCCTGGTTCTGGGGGCAGTCAGGGGACAGAGGAGGGGGGTGTATGAGGCAGGGGTCAAGGGGGGCATCAAGGAATGCAGGGGGGGTTGGATGGGGCAGAAGTTCCGGGGGGCAGGGGTGGGCAACAACCCCCTCGTGGGGTGAGGAGGGAACCCATTGTTAAGATTTTGGCAGCTCATCACTGATTGTATGGCCAAAGGCTCAAAACAGCAGGTCTGGTAATGCCCCACTATGAGGAGCTTGCCACAGAGCCATTCCTCTCACATGACATCCTCCAACAACTCGAAGGTCTCATTGTGAAGCTAGAGGAAGAAGAGATGGGTGTGGCAGTGGATTGGACTACAGGGACTTGCCGTCCCAGAAGCATGCTCTGGAGTTTCAAGGCCCAGATCAGCCCACCCCACAGGATGGGTTAGTGGATGCTCTGGGCCCATTCTCCAAGGGCCTGTTTGGGAATGGACCCAGGGACCAAATGGGAGAGAGTGAGAGTCTGAAGGGAGACAGCAGAACATGTGTGTGAAGCCATGCAGACGCATGCAGATGTTACAGTGGAATGGTGGCTCTGGTTGTGTTTGAGAATGGTTGGAGGGTGGAGTTCGTGACAGGGCTGGCAAGACAAATGCCAGACAGGGTCTCTGTTCCAAATCACTGACAGTGTTTATATTTGAGAGAGAGCTTCTCTGGCCCCTGTGCAATAGAGGTACCGCATCTCCAAGAAACAGGGAGGAGTCAGAGCTTTTAATGTTTCTGTGCCATTGTAACTGGGTAGGCTCCTCTCCCACCCTGGGGTCCCTCACAAGCTGTCTTGGCTGCCTCCTGATTAACACCTCTGTGAGTTTTTTATTTATGTTACCTCCACCAAACCTCCACCACAATCCTTGTGCAGCACGTCTACTTGCAGTGCCCTTCAATCCTCAGCCCTCTCTCTAGGAAGAGGAAGTGATCTCACCAGCCAGAGACCTAGATTCCCTTGGGGGCCGCTAGCCCTCTCTGTTCCTGTGCTTTTTTACTACCTTCTCAGCTGATGAGATCATTAGCCCCTTTTCCCCCACAGTCTGATAAAGTAATTAAGTCTTCTGCCCCTCAATCAGGGAACTAGTTAGTGCCTAAGTAACCAGGGTGCTGAGTAAGCTGCTGTCTCTCAGCACTCTGTCACACTCATACAATACATGTTTTCTGGTCAGCCATGAGCCCTCCAATTTCCTGATTAATATTTTTTAATATTTTTCCAGCACATAATAGCTTGCATATGGTCACTCTATCAGTTTATTCAGCTGCTCATCCGAATCAGAGAAAACTATCACAGCTGTGGTCCAAATCTGGTCTCACACATAGTCTGAGATGTACACCAAGAACTAGACCCACATCATAGCTGCCTGAGTGGCTGATAATTGAGCAAAACACAATGCCAATGCAGACAACCTCTCCTCTGCCCTCTCCAAGTCAGCTTTTAGTCAGCAATCCATGTCATGGTCATCCCCATGTACTCCTTGCTCTCCTGCAACCTCATGATCCAGGAAACAGCCAGAATCAACCCTGCAAGCACACATATTTCTTTCCTCTCACCTTCGCTATCAGTTCCAAATGCCTGCATTATATGTCTTTGGAAACACCACATTAATATGCCTTGAGATCAGGAAGTAGCCACTTGCCCCCTCTCCACTCCTAGGGAGTAGTAAAACAGATTTTCTCAACCAATTCAAGGCTTGTTTACCACCTATCCTCATTTTCCCATCCCCTCTCCCTGTCCCCCATCCTTTCCTCTCCCGATGGTGGGGGCTGACTGCTCCTGGACACCCCACTGCTCTGAGGCCGCCAGGGACCGCTGCTGCTCTGGCACCCTGTGATGGAGACGGACCTGCAAATAGACAGAGGACTATTGCTACTTGCTATTCAGACAATGAGTAGTGTTTGGTGGAGGGGTGAGATGGCATGACCAAGGAACTATCTATCACCTTTGAAACATTCTCACCATTGGCTGGGTAGGGAGCTAGAAGGACAACTGTCAAAGGGGAGGGGGGTGGAAGGGTGGATGGGCGTTTTCCTCTTGCTTTGCATATATATTTTGTTGCTGGGTTTTCCTGAGTTTATGACTGTGTTCCTTTTCCCCAGTAAAGATTTCCATGTTTGTACACAGTCTTGAAGTGCTTGTAACTGGGAGATTTTCTGTAAAGATCAGTGGGTCCTACTATACTCACACCACTACCCACCAGCTGTACTAGTGAAAAATTCAACTCCTGTCTCTGCATGGCCTAAGATGTCAGCCTCAAATCTCTCCTTTACTGTGATATCTACAAAAAATCTGACAATGTTTAGGCTGTTAGTGTGCTGAGACCACTGCCACCCATATGGGCCAATTCTGGGTCATTGTTTAATTGTATTTCCCCATCTGTCTGTATCCAGCTGTTCTCTTGTCTTATACCTAGATTGTAAGCTACTTGGGGCAGGGATTGTCTTTTTGTTCTGTTTGTACAGTGACATGCATAATGGAATCTTGGTCCATGACTGGGTCGCCTAGGCACTATGATGACACAAATAAATAATAAGTATCACCTCTTTCAGAAATAGACTTCTAAATGTAGGTTTAAGAAATGGATCAATTTTTCCCTCAAATTTAAATAAATTACTCCTGCTTTTGTTAGAAATATTCACACCTTAGTAAATTAGTAAAAATTCCATTCCTAAATACAATGCCCCCTCAAGCAAAACTAAAAGCAACCCCCCACCCCGCATTTTAAGTAGTTTTATATTTTACTGTGATTATTTTGAAGATCACCATCTGCTGGCTGTCTAACAAATGTAGAACTTAATTTTCTATTCTCCTGCCCCACCCCATGTTCATTCTTTTATTCATTGTAACAATATATTCTTTGAAGTTTGTGTGTCACACATTTAAAATGAATGCTGGAGGTACTGCAATAGGTCAGCATGTGCCGATTGTGACTTTCATTGTAATCTGCGTCCCAGTTTCTCTTGGGAATATTTGACCTGAGAATTCACCTAATTTATGAGAGAGAAATCCCTTCACAAAGGCTGATGCTGAGCATTTATGGCACCCAGATCACTTTTTGTGCAAGAATTCAATTCATAGATAATCTAAAAAGTGATGGAAAAGCCATTCAGCATCTCCGAAGCATGGCACTTCTACTGTACATAGTGTTCTGCACAGCAACATCCTTTAATACACAGCAGCATGATGTAATGCCACTGAAGGGGTCCCTGGAACCGGGGCACTGCTGTGCCCCCTTAACTCTCTAGTCTGGGCTGTCTCTCAATGTTTTGCTAATGACAGGCTGCAGACCCCTCCAGGTGCTGTGATCACTCAACACAACAGCATGTGGAGCCCCACACCCAGCTAGATTGCATGAATGCTTCCTGAGCCACTCAAAGGCACCAGTAAATCTCTCAAGCAACCAGTCTTCCAGAAATGTAATATACCATGTTTCCTTGGTCAGAAGCCGGATCAGTGCAAGTTTATTACTCAGTCCACCCCTCCCTTGATGTGGAGAGGACACACACTAGCCTTTGTAAACTGAGCTGAGATTTCCCAAGCAAGTCAACCAAAACACATTGTTTTAGATAAAATATAACACAGATTTATTAGCTACAAAAAGATAGATTTTAAGTGATTATAAGTGGTAGGCACAAAAGGTCAGAGATAGTTACCAAAGAAAATAAAAGGCAAGTGTGCAGTCTAAATCTTATTAGGCTAGGCAGTATTTAGATCAAGCAGTTTCTCACCCCACAGGATATTGCAGGTAGGTTTCAATTTTTTAATGCACAGGCTTCCCGTTTAAGCCTGGACCCAATCTCCTCAGTTCAAGTCTTTGTTTTCCCAGTGTTTTTGTTGCTTCCACCATAGGAGGGGGAGGAGAAAGGTAAAAACTTGATGCCACTGTCCCCTATTTTATATCCTCAGTCAGGCCTGGAAAACACTAGCCCAGACATGTCCTGGTGGGCTTTGCTGAGTCAGAGTTAAGCAATCCCCCAGTGTGTGATGCTTGCTCAGCTCCTCTCTTACAGTATTGTAAATCACTTGCTTACAACCCCCCTGCTGATTAATGGTTGTTTAACACACTCCTGGGAGTGGATCACCTCCTTAGTTGTCACTGCCGAACTGGTGGTGGATGACTCAAATTTACAACATATTTCAATAACCATACAGCAAAATCTCAACTTCATACACACTAATGATATACATATTTTGACAGAAGAAGGGTTTTGAGCAGATCATGACCTTTCATATGATATCTTACATGCATGCTTTGTATGAAATATATCATAATTATATGACATGGTGAATATGGGGGTTCCAGGGTGCTGCTTTGAGGTACAGAGTGCCACAGCCACAAATAGTAATTCTATGCAGGAAGCCAGAATAGAATTCCTCAAATCAAAAACTCAATATACTAGAAATTGAACACAAAATGAATGTAAAGCTAGGTTAGGCTTCAAATTTAATTATTTTTTAACCCACCACACCGAATGAATTAAATTTATAAACTTATTTAATTATATCTATGACTTCTTTAAAAAAACAAACACTTCCCTGCAGTTCATCATCATAACTACCTCCTCTGCCATAGCACTAAAGCTCAGATTCAGCAAGGCACACAGTGCCATTGATTTCAATATCCTTCTCCTCTCCCCATTCACCCCCTTTCTCTCCAGTTTTATTTCAATAGGATAACTTACATGCTTAAAGTTAGTTTCATGCTTTGGTGCTTTGCTGAATTGAAGGCTCAGAAGAGAAGAAACACCACACACCCTCCCCCAGTGTATCCATTTTGGAGCATCTATAATTTGGTTCATCCATTCTTCACCTACAAATAAGCCATGCAACACAGCTGAGGTATAGATGGAAGATTAAACCTTTGTGCTGTTTTTTTTTCCTCATTGGTTTAGTTATTCATTTTCAGCACACAGGAGTTAGCTCTTTTGCAAGTCCTTTGAATGACAAGTTTTCAGAGTGGACTTACTAATTTGACATAAATATTCATGATAATACCGCCTAGTAATATTAGCCGATATTCTGTAGCCTTTTTTGTTAAAGAAATTAAGCCTTAATAACATAGGATACCCCCTCCCACACCCCCAGTGCTCTGCTCTCAATTCTTTGCTGAGAAGCCAGACGAGACTACTTGTTTGTGTGCAGACACCAACCCACCATAAGGATGTGTGAGGGATAAGAACCTGATTGGAGTAGAGATTATAAGTACAATAAGCAGAATGTGAATTACAGTTCTGATGACTGGTGAAATGAATGAATGGTGAAAAGTATATTGGGGCCCAGATACTCAGCTGATGTAAATCAGCCTAGTTCCATTAATTATATTAGAGCTATGCTAGATTACACAAGCTGAGCATTTGACTCTATACTTACAAGACATTATCCATTTTAAATAATCCCAGATGGTGTTAGTGACACAGGTAAGGATATTTATAAAGATATTTGTATATAATTTTTAACATGGCAGTGTCCCTTTAAAGTGAATTTCCTCTTTGGTTACTAAATGTTTTCTAAGTTATTCATGACAATACACATCTGGTCTCCAGCAGGCATGTATCATAGATTCAGGGTGTGTTTACTAGTAACCAGGGCCAGATTAACCCATCAGTGGGCCCTAGGCAAACCCACCACCCTTCTCCCAGCTGGATCCCCCATCGGCACTCATTGCAGCTCCCTATCCAGTGCCTGGATGATGATGGCGAAGCTCAGGCTGCTCTGGTTCAGGGGCAGGAGCCAGCCCCAAAGTAGTGGTGAGGAAGAGCAGCACTGGCCAACCCACTGCATGCTCAGTTTTGGCCCCGCCACCCCTCCACAAGGATGGTAAACGGGGATGGCAGCAGAGCCAAAATTGTTTGAGTGGCTTAGTGACATGATGCACAAAGGCTGCAGTGCTGTTCAGGTTTGGCCCTACAGCTCCTCCATTATAATAGAGGGGCTATGGGGCCAAACCTGAGTGGGCAGTGAGGTGGCCAGCATTGCTCTAGGACTGGATGCTGTATCAGTACCCGAACAAGGCCAGTCAGAGCTCAGGCTGGGCTCCCCATAAACTGGGGCCGTGGCTTGTAGCTGAGTTGCCTTAGCCTTAATCTGTCCTGGTTAGTAACTAACATGTTAAACACACAGAAAGACTTGCTGAAGTGACGCTTCTGTTTTAAATTGACTCAGCGGGGAGAATAAAAGAGGGAGGAGTTTCAGCCATTTTCCCTAATTTCTCTTCTTTTGTGGACATCTGTCTTGCTATTCTTGTTCTTCTTGGTGAATTGGGTGCTTTCACAAGTTGCTAGTGTAACTTATCCTTGTGAGATGGGTGGAACCAATGTAGGGGAGGGACCATAAAAATACAAGGAACCAGTGGCAGATATAGAGTTAGTGGGGTCCTGTGCGCAGCTTCATTTTTTGGGCCCCTCCCCTCGGGACCCAGCCAAGAAAAAGAACATTCTCTCTCCCCCACCATTTTTCATTCTTTTTTTCTTCATCCTCCTCCTATATTATAAGTAATAGGAAGTAAATGAAAATAAAGTGAGGTACCTTGATTGGGGTAGGGGTGCAGGAGCGGGTGCAGGGGTCAAGCTCTGCAAGGGAGTTTGGTGCTGGGTGCAGGATCTGGGCTGGGGCAGGGGATTGGGGTGTGGAAGGGGATGAGGGGTGCAGGCTCTGGAGAAAGTGTGGGTGTGGGTTGTGGGCTCTGGGCTGGGGCAAGGGTTGGGATGTGGCAGAGGTCAGAGGGGTGGTGCTTACCTTGGGCAGTGCATCTCCCAAAGGGACCAGCACACTGCTCTGGCAGCACCTCCTAGGTGGCGGGGCAGGGGGGGACAGAGGGTGTCTGTGTGCTGCTGCCAGCAGGCACTGCCCCCATAGCTCCCATTGGCTGCAGTTCCTGGCCAATGGGAGCTGCAGAGTCGGCGCTCAGGGGCAGGGGCAATGTGCAGAGACACCCCCCCGCAGGGGCCGCAGGGACATGCCAGCTGCTTCTGGGAGCAGCGCGGCATGGAGGGAGGGAGGCAGCATGGGAAGGGAGCTGCCTTAGCCCTGCTACGCTGCTGCTGGCACATCTCTGTGCACCCCTTAGGGGGAGGGAGGCAGCGGTCTCCATGCACTGCCTGGGGGGGCAGTGCGCGGAGCTGCCTCCCCCCACAACCAGGGGCACACAGAGATGTGCCATTAGCTGGCCGCTTCTGGGAGGGGCATGGGGCCACCGGCCACGGAATGAAGGCAGCCTGCCGGCCTGAGCCCTGCTGCACTGCCAGCTGGGACTTTGGGGCAGGTTGTCAGATGAGATTTGTCCTGCATTTTGGGGGAGCCCTGTCATTGGGGGCCCCATGCCATCACACTGTTTGTTTCACAGTAAATCTGCCTCTACAAGGAACAGCTGAATGCTGACACAGCTAAACACATAACAAGGATGGGGATGCCGTTCAAAGGGTCAAAACAAGGGACCCAGAAGGAAATGCTGAACAGAGAACCCCAGCGCATGGTCCAAGAAAGAATCCAAGAAATCAGTGGTGCTGCCTAGAGCAACTCTGCCCAGTTGCAGGAGATGACCAGGGAATGGAAATAGGTCCCACCTCAGAGATCCTTCCTGTTCACAAGTTGCTAGTTTGATGGGCCACAGATCAGATCTCCCAGTGGTAACACAAGGTTCCCTCATGGTGCTGGGCCAATATGACGGAACCCTTTAGGGATAGCCTCTGTGGGGAAATGTAAGTTCAGTTTCCATACGCATTTAATTCTTGGCCTCTCTGCTGAGGATGACAACCTAAATCAGACTCTTGATTAGAGGTGAACAAATAGGAGCCCAGGACTAGCCATACCAGATCAGCTCAATGGCCCATCTAGCTGCACCAGAGCTCCAGCATTGGTCAGCACTAGATGCTTCAGAGAAAGGTCCTAGAAACACTATGGTAGGCAGTTATGGAATAACCTGACAGCCAGGAAAATTTCTTCCCAATATCCACTGTCAGTTTGGCTTTTGTCCTGACACCTGAGCATTCACATCCCTTTTGAACATTGTTTCAGTCCCTGTGACTGTAACTCTGGATGTTTTTATTATCTGTGTAAGTGTTCAGTCCTTCTTGGAGTCCTCCTAAACTCTTGGCCTCAAAGATACCAATGGCAATGAACTCCACAGATTGATTGAGTGTTGTGTAAAGCTTGTCTTTTTGTCAATCTCAAACTTGCTGCATTTCACTTTCATTGGATGTTGTCATAAATATAAAGGAAAGGGTAACCACCTTTCTGTATACAATGCTATAAAATCCCTCCTGGCCAGAGGCAACATCCTGTTATCTGTAAAGGGTTAAAAAGCTCAGCTAACCTGGCTGGCACCTGACCCAAAGGACCAATAAGGAAACAAGATACTTTCAAATCTTGGCGGGGGGGGGGGGGAAAGACTTTTGTTAGTGCTCTTTGTTTATGTGTGTGTTCTCTCTTGGGACTGAGAGAGGCCAGACAGAAATCCATCTTCTCCAACGCATCCTAATCCAACTTTCCAATATTGCAACCAGTATAGGTAAGCCAGGCAAGGCGGATTAGTTTATCTTTTGTTTTATATGAATTTTCCCTGTGTTAAGAGGGAGGGTTATTCCTGTTTTCTGTAACTTTAAGGTTTTGCCCAGAAAGGGATCCTCTGTGTTTTGAATCTGAATACCCTGTAAAGTATTTTTCATCTTTATTTTACAGAGGTGATTCTTTTAACTTTTCTTTAATTAAAATTCTTCTTTTAAGAACCTGATTGATTTTTCATTGTTCTTAAGATCCAAGAGTTTGGGTCTGTGTTCACCTGTACAAATTGGTGAGGATTATTATCAAGCCTTCCCCAGAAAGAGGGTGTAGGGCTTGGGGGGATATTTTCAGAAAGGTATCTCCAAGTGGTCTTTTTCCCTGTTCTTTGTTTAAAACGCTTGGTGGTGGCAGCATACTGTTCAAGACCAAGGCAAAGTTTGTACCTTGGGGAAGTTTTTAACCTAAACTGGTAAGAATAAGCTTAGGGGGTCTTTCATGCGGGTCCCCACATTTGTACCCTATAGTTCAGAGTGGGGAAGGAACCCTGACAGATGTCCTCTTGTTTTTGTATTGGGAATCGAAGTGCTCAATCTGCCTTCTCTTTACCATTTATTTTCTATATTTTTGTCATATCCTTTACCATTCTCATCTGTCTCTGAACTGCCTCTCTTTCTGCTTTATCCTTTTTGAAGACATGATAACTAGAATTGAAAACAGCATTTTAGGTGAGGCTGCACTGTTGATTAATACAACGCATTGCAATGTATTCTAGGCTATTCTCCATCCAATCCTGCAGATTTCAGAGCTGTCTCTGTGCATCGAGCAGAGGTCTTCACTGAGTTTTCCACAATGATGCCCTGAGTAGTTCTCCAGAATTGGTACTCTTTACTAGGTTTCTAAATTAACCACATGAGTAGTTCAGACCAGTAACTTTCCCACCCAGCATGCATGTTGGTAAAGCAGCAAGCTACCACATTACACCAAATGTAATGTACAGGGGACAACCTGTATCAGCAAATGTAGAACAAGGGGGTCACATGTGTGTGTTTAATAGTCCACTCAACTGCTATACTACAAACTAGTTTGTTCATGCCTGTTAACTGCTCAAGCAAAAACTATATCAAGATGAAGTTAGAGTGAAAGTACAAATCAGTAATTTAGGGCAATTCAGGCCTTTAACATAATTTTGTGATTTGATTTCTTCCTTTTTGTAATGTTAATATATGATATACTTGTGTTATCATGTCAGGAAACATGGAGGTAGCCCATTATATTTAGTTATCCAAGTCATTATGATGTATTCTGTCTATGAATATTAGACACAACATGCATGGTATATAATAGACCCAATAGTACCAAATAAGCAGTAACCAATTCTGAATGGTTAGTGCACATGCACATATTAGATGCTATAAAACTCTAATATGTCAGATGTTTTGTTGACCACAGAATGCAATTAACTCACATCATGTACTAATTAGCTGCAAAATCTTATTTTAAAAAGACTTCCTTTTTTGGTTAGTGCAACACACACAAATCTGAAATCAGCAAATACTTGACTTTGAAAAGGGTCTTAACAGATTTATTTTTAAAAAAAATGTTCCCTGACAGATTATGCCATATTCCTGACTGAAGTGAATTTCTTTTATGAACACATTTAACATTCCTTTAAGATGAGTTTGCAGTGAAGGACTATAATAATGTCAGTTAGGGGGTTCATTTAAAACAAACAATATAGTTATACTGGTGTGGATGCTGTTGTACTGATATAACAATGCTTTATATTGGGATGCCTTATTTCTCTTCACCTACGGGAACAAGCTATACTACTATGAGCACTTTTACACTGATATAACTGCATTTACACCATAGGGATTTTGCCACTTAACTATACCAGGAAAATTTAAAACAGTGCAACTTGTATATTTAGTCAAGGCTGAAAGAGTTGAGAGCCTCTTAACAATGTCAGTGTCCCCAAGAATCTATTACTTGTGTTTGAGAGTTTTCTGTGTAGCAGCTAAGTACAATTACAGAAAGTGAACAGGTTTCAGAGTAGCAGCCGTGTTAGTCTGTATTCGCAAAAAGAAAAGGAGTACTTGTGGCACCTTAGAGATTAACAAATTTATTAGAGCATAAGCTTTCGTGAGCTAGTGAACAAGATATGTTATGTGAAAGGCAAAACACAATTATGAGACTCGTGTCATTAATTTTTAAGTAGATCTCCAGGTTGGCATGAAGCCAACAGGAAGATCAGCCTAAAAATCTTGGGCATGATATGGTTCTTGGAATTAAATTTATGGGATTAATTGTGTGAGGTGGACATCACAAAGAAATGCACTTTTCATGACATTTTTGAAACAGCTAGACAGCCTTTTCCTTCTGGTTATAGTACATTGGGCTGTGACCCGCTCAGTGCTCACAAGCTAAGCACGTTCAGAACCAATCAGCATTTGGAAGGGACACCACCAAGGAAAACCTAAATACTATACAGGAAGTGGGTTTTTGTTGAGAATGAATTAAATGGCCACACTTCTTTGGGAGTCAAAACTGAACCTGTGTCTCAACATGATGGTAGGGGGCTCTCTGCTGTTGGAAGTGCCATTGTTCAAAGGGACATAAGATGTAGGTCTCAGCCACCAGTGATGCCATGCCAAAGATGCCATGGGACTCTTTGTATAAACCAGTGGTCTATCTACATTTCAATTTGAGAAATTCTATTCTGCTAGTCTAGGTTCTTATAGCAGTTTTATTGGGGTGTAGTATGCTACTGATCCATAATTGTTTTATAGTGTTACAGCTTGCCATTATAACATTTGTCACATTCCACCACAGAAGTGATTGCATTTCAATGGTAAGTGAAATAATTTTTTGTCCATGTAACATGTAAAGTGCTTTGAGGTTCTTCATGACTCTGAGAGTGGCCTCTTCCCACACACTCCCTCATGGCAGCCCTGCAAGTGGCCTCTCATATCAGTTTCTCTCTTGGGTAACCCCAAAGCCTCCACTTCAGGCTCTTATTTAAACCATACTCTTCTCTCAGTAAGCATCTTCTGTCTCTGGGAGCTCTTATCTCCTACCCTTTACCTGTCTGACTCCTGACTGACTTTTTAGAGCCCCCAGGTGCTGCCCCACCCTATTAATTGGCATGACTGAGAGCACCTGGACTGGAACAGGAACGCTGAGCCCACTTTCATTTAATGGGCCAGCTACCCAGTTTAAATTATTTAAAATGCTATATTTTGTAAAGATTATATTGTTGTTGTTCTTTTAGGCTCCAATCAGGAAAGAACTTAAGCACATGCTTAATTATGTCTCACTGAAGTCAGCATAATTGAAGTCTAGGCTAGGGATTTAGCATGTGCTTCAAATTAAGCACATCCGGAAGTGCTTTCCTGAACAGGAACCTTAATATTTGGGAAAGCACAAAAGGTGAAATATGGTTTTTGGCCACTCTTGACAGTTATTTAATGGGAAGCATGTTTGAAAATGGCCAATTTTATCATGTTACTGATTTTATCTGTGCTGTAGTTTATGGCACTATGGCCCCAATCCTGCACTGAGGAACACATGGGTGCAATGGTTCACTTATGCAGAGCCCCCAAATCAGGGCCTTGAACAGTGACAGGTGACAGATGTGTATCATATTGCTTTATGAACTATTGGAAGGCACTCAGAAACTACAGTGATGAGTGTGGTATAAGAATCTAAATACAATAGAATTGAAATAGAATAGTAATGTTGAAGATCAGTATTAGCCTGAAGGTGTAGTGCATGCATCAACAATCCCAGAGAAGGGAAGGGGAGTGAAAAATCCATGATAGGAAAGTGAGAAGAGACTAAGAAGCTCTCTTAGTGGAATTTTAATCATGCAAATTCATCCTTAGGGTCCAATCCTACAATCCTGGAGTAGTCCCTCTGCATGTAGTCCTGTTGGTATTAATGGGCTTACTTGTGAGAATAAGTTTTTCAGGCCTTTATAACTTGAGGTCACAGGGGAAAAAAATCTAACTAAGGACTAGACCTTGCAGACCAGATCCTGCAAAGTTCCCACTGGATTCAAATATTTTAATTACCATCTATGTGCCTACTGTCTCTCTTTATTATGAACAAGTAATCATATTTTATTATTCTACATTATTTCATGCAGGGAAAACAAATTTATTGTAGCTTTTTTCTTTCTAGTTTTACAGTTGCCCCAGCTGACTACTAAAAGAAAACCCAAATGAATGTGTTTTGCCTACCTTCTATACCAAATGACAGAGGTAGCTCAGTTTCAAAAAGAAAGATAGTGTCTGGTTGTGCTTATAGGCTTGATTTTGTGAGGCTGACCTTACAATCATTCCTGTCTCTCTAGGATCTTTTACAATGCCCATCCCTATGCTATTGGAGAACCTTGTGTTTTTATTAACATGAATACAAGAAGCTCTCTGTTTCTCTCTCCTTTCCTTTGTCATTAGCAGAAGGGTGTTGGCATGTTTGTTTTCAAATGTGTGATCTATGTGGGGTTGTTGAGGGAAAGCTAAGCCAGTGGTCTGCTTTATACATTTTGTTCTGAAGATGCTGAGTTTTGCAGTAATTCTGATTTCTTTGCTAAGCAAGTTCCACAATTTGGGGCCAGTTGCTGAGAAAACTCTGCTTACAGAGCAGAGGATTCTCACTCTCAGGTCTGACAGTTCCATTGTTACAGAGTAATGGAGTTGTCTTGGGGAGAGCTTGATCACATAGAGTGGGGACAGGCCCTCACAAAAGTTGGGCCAATCTCATGGAGGGCTTTGCCAATGAGCACCAAAGCCATTGGTCTATGTCAGGATGTACCACAGAGCATCAAAATATACCATAAAATGAGTAAATAATGTTATAAAATATTGTTGCTATTTCTGTGCATTGCACAATTACCACAAAAATAGCTTTCCACCATTAATTTCAGTTCAACAAAAATGAATAGAGCACCAACAGCCATGAGACTGTTAATATGAAATATACTTTGCACTAATCTCCCCAAGGCTAGGAGGTCACAAAATGGGAATGACCCAGTTTATAGGCTAGCACATGTCACTTTCATTGGTGAATGGGGTTGCCAACCCTCCAGGATTGCCCTAGAGTCTCCAGAAATTAAAGATTAATCTTTAATTAAAGAGTATGTTATGTGATGAAACCTCTAGGAATACGTCCAGCCAAAATTCTAGCTAACCAAGTCTATGCTAGTGTCAGGAAGATAGGAGACTCTCCATCTATGGATACCTACACTACATTTATTTGCCCAGAAACAGAGTTGGCCATTGGGTTTGACAAAGCATGTGGCCACTAAGATTGTCTAATCTGAAGGAAATACTAATAGACTTTAATAATAGTAGTAGGAATAAACTTTAATTTAGTTTTTAAAAGTAAATTCTAGCCTTTTTCTTTGTGAACCCTTGAAAATGTACCTGTCTAAGGCACTCATATGGCCCCCTATTACCATAGTAGCTGAGCACCTCACAATCTGTAGGGTTTTTATCCTCACAACAGCCCTTGTGCAGTAGGGTAGTGCTATTATCCACAATTCAGAGATGGGGAACTGAGGCACAGAGGGACTAAATGACTTGCCCAAGGTCACACAGGAAGTGTGACAATGCACATCTCCCAAATCCTAGGCTACCGGTCTCCCCACTGGATATCTTCCTCAGTGTAAAATGGTATAGTTTGATAGCTTGAATAGCAGCCTTCCTTTCTGCAGCAGGAGGCTGGGGAGAAGGAATCTAAAATCCCTCCCACAAACCGACCTTTTCTGTCAAAGGAGTCAGGGCTTGTCTACGCTTAAAATACTACAGCTGCGAGCTGCGCCATTGTGGTGCTTTACTGTAGACCCTACCATCGGCGAGGGTAATTCCCTTCCCTGAGAGGCAGTAGTTAGGTCGAGGAAGAATTCTTCTGTCAACCTAGCACGGTCGCTATGGCGACTTAGGTTGGCTTAACCACACTGCTCAGGGCTATGGATTTTTCACACCTCTGACAAAGGTAGTTAAACCTAATTTTCTAGTGTAGACCAGGCCTCAGTTACATTTGGGGTATATCCCAAAGAATCATCTCACTGCTCCTCCCCAGATTTTGTAAGCCAACCCTGTACATAGTGGTGGGAAGATAGGCCCTGAGTCAGCACAGCAAAGCACTTAAGCACATGCATAAATGCTTTGCTGAATTGGGATGGTTTCAGGACCAGATTTTTAAGGTATGTAGGTGCGTAAATAGGCAGACAGGCACCTAGTGGGATTTTTAATAGCACCTAGGCACCTAGCTGCCATTGAGATCAACGCGCTTTGCTGCATCAGGGCCATAGTAGACTGGAGTCAGTTATGGATGGGGTCTGCAGGAGGCAAAATAATGGTTTGCAGATCTGTCCAAATATGTAAAGACTGGCCTTGTGTTCACCTGAATTATTCCCAGAGTGAGGTTTTGTGCACCCCTGGCATTGACTTGTGGTCCTGATAACTTGTGTACTTGAAGACTGAATCTGTATGGTTTTAAATGACTGATAATATACTGATGCTGAAAAGTAATTTACTGGTGCTGGTGCGATGCCCTCCCCTACTTCTTGTCACTCAACCACTAAGTTTTTGGAAGCTTGCCATGCCTCTGACAGCCAGTTCTTCACATGGGAGCAGAGTGCACAGCACAATAAAATCCAGGAGAAGAGGCGGGATTTTCATATTTTGCTCTGATGTCAACAGCAGTAATCTTCAAAAGAGGGACCCCCCTCAGGGAGCTGAATTATTCCAGGAGGGACCACGCTTGCCATTTAATCAAGCCTGATTAGGGTAGCACAGAGCTCTTTCTGCAGGCCAGGGCTGTGTGCACCGACAAGGCGCCAGGGCCTCCCGCCTACGATCCTCATTAAAGAAAAATAGCAACAGCAGAAAGACTGTTTACTTATTTGTAGTATCTCAGCAACGGCGACTCTATCATCTGTTTTTGCTTTGGTGATTTTTATTAAAAGAAATGCCACATGCTGCCACAAGAGTAGCAAAATCCCTCTTGCTGGGGGTCAGAGGGTATGCCTGTATGCTGAGACTGCAGACACAGGTGCTTCTGTACCGCTACCCTTTCAGACTTCACCTGGAAGCTCAGCGTGCCAGACAGTGATGATGATGGAGCTAAAGTAATATTCAAGCTATATTAGATGGTGAGATCTCTGGAACAGAGACCTTGTTCTTGTTTTATGTCTGTCTAGGACAGATGATACATACCTGGTATGGAATCTTCAGGTGACTATTCCTTTCTTCATTTTGACATGACTTTTGTAGCTGGTTTTGCCAATGAAATCTTAGTGAATTGTAAAACACCAGGCAGAACTGTGGTGCAACAGCCTGTAAATAACGATCATCAGTACATCTGCCTGTTCTAGAGAGTCTGCTAAGCTATGAGGCATTATTCTGAGTTTGACTGACTGGTAGAGAAAATTGAAAGCCTCAGAAAGAGGGTAGGAGACCAATAAGTCTTTTATAGTAAAGTAATGTTATCTGGAGAGGATGATAGTCCAGAGTGATAGAATTGAACTTCTTCATAGCAGCAACAGCTACATGATAAAAGAAAGAAAAGTCATATTCTTATATTTATTTATTTATTTATTTATTAATTACAGTAACACCAAGGCCCTAACTGAGCTTAGGGTCCCATCGTGCTAGGCACTGTCAAACACATGGTAAGAGACAGCCCTTTCCGCAAAGAGCTTACGGTCTATGTAGATAAGACATAGGGTGGGAGAAATCAGTGTTGTCATCCCCAACTTACAGATGCGGCATGGAAAGAGTACCTGACTTGCCCAAAGTCACAAGTCTCTAGCAAAGGCAACAATTGAGACTAAATCTCCTGAGTCCTAGGCCAGTCCCTTAACCACAAGACCATATGTCAGAAAGACTTGGAAGAGTATCAGAACTATGGCATCAACCAACTCAAAATCCAGTCAATCTAGGAGCAAATTGTGTTTCAGTCACAATGGTACATTAGAAAGCTGTTGTCCCCATCTTACTTCCTCATAAGCCCTACTCTACCACATGGAGTTTACAGACTTCTTCATTCTTTCTTACTATTATATTTTCAGTCTTTGGTTATGGGACTGCACTGATCCAGGCTGTTGGATAAACTTTAGGTGTCATTCATGAAATGTACTGGCTTAACTGGGGGTTCATGGAGCATGGCAGGAACTGTATCTGAGCAAAGGAAAAACTGCTCATAAATTACTTCAGAGTTGTTACTCGCCTGAATGAAAACACCTCTAAAGCTCAATGGATGGTCAAAGAAAACTTTGAAAAGAGATCCCTCTGGCTTTACAGCTTTTCCCCCCACCTGCAATGCTAATCCTCCAAAGCAACCAGTTGTGACATAAAAGAAAATAAGGCATACTTTGGAAAGGGAAGAACCAGTAGAAGCCAATAAACTCTTACGAAACAAAGATCTCACTGGCACTGCAAATATCTTCAGATCAAAGGAGAAATTCAGATAATATTGATGGAATTGTTGTTCAGATATGAGGGCCTGATTTTCATGCGTGATGATATGCACACAAGCAAAAGGGGTTTGCATGTGCACATAGCTAGCTGGGGATTTGTGGAGGCACAGGCTTACTAGCCTTCTAGCTAGCCACGTGCATGTGCAAATCCCTGATTTGTACACGCACTGCAACATGAAGGTGTATGTGGTTACTGAAAATCAGGCCCTCCTTGTACTCCATAAGGCACCAGAACATTTGAAATGCCCCGTGGCATTCCCTGCTTTACTGTATTATCCAGCCAAAATAGGAAAAATATATAAAAAAAAAAAGTTTGGTGCCCTAGCAGCCCCAAGTGCTGAACTGTTGTCTTGAAATGATACATCAACAGCACTTCACAAACGAGGCCATTATTTTTACTGGCTGCAGTTCTCAGGCTAGTGTTGACAGTTTAGTTTACAATAATACCTTTACTACTCTTGACCAGAAAGAGGGTCAAGTTCTGTCCTTGAATGCCATGCTCTCAAAGGCTGGAACCTTTGAGAGTTAGCGAGTGCTGCGTTGCAATCTCATAAAGTCAATCATACAGAAGAACATTCTTTTGGTGAATTAATATTTTCCAGGGGATTTGAGATGAACAGGCATGGTTGTAATTATTTCTTACCATGTTTATTAGTGAGGACATATGGAAAGATTAGTCTCAAGAATCTTACTCTTGGACATAGTCTTCCCTTGGGGATTACACCACAATTCCCCCCCCACCAGCTTCCCCCCCCCCCGCCCTTTTCTTTTCAATACATCAAAGTTTAGTGTAAGAAATTTTCCTTGGTAACTTATACAGATAGTGTTTAGCAGATCCTTCAAAATATGAATTGTTTAGAGAGAGAGGCTATGCACCAGCATAGAGAGGATTTTTAAAAAAGGGGGCAGGGCGGGGACTAGTCCTAAAAGCTAGCATGTGGAGTGAAGTTTTAGGCCAAGAAAGAGGGTTTGCCATGGGTTAGTAAGGATATGCTGCTGCTAGTGAAGTCTTTAGGCAGATGGCCAGGCTGGCATGAAGCAAGTAGTGGCAGCAGGATAAGGAAGCTGTGAGGAAAGCATACACAGGGAAAGTTGGAGATAGAAATACAATGTATGTCAGCGGAAGAGAAGTGGGTAGTGCAGAAGCAAGTTAATGCAGCCAGCACACAAATCTGTCTCATGCTGCCACATAGCTCCGTGGGAAAGTGCTTTTAGGGGACATTTGTTAAAATATACAGAGACACTTTTGTAGAACCACAGTTCTACAAACACTACAACTACAGCACAAAGCAAACTTTCATTAGTGGTATTTCAATCCTAGAAATGTAACAAATATCTACCTCAAACTCTTGGCTGCTTGCAGCTATATTACCGCCAGCTATGATCTTGGCATACCCGGTGTAAACTAATCATGGTTTGGCAATGGCACAGTTGGTATTTGGATCAGTGATCACCAAGGAAAGCCCAGATACTATGCAAAGTGACGTTCAGAAGGAGATTGAAGTTTGAACCAAATACTGGTGTTAGGATGCTCTGTGCCACAAAAGCTGCTGTCTTCAATGTAACATGACTTTGCCATTTGTGGTCACTAAAGATCCTTCAGTGTGTTTAGAAAATGTAGGGCCGTGAACACTAATACTGTGGCCATATTCTGCATTGGGTAATTACTTTTGGACTACCTAATTTCTCCCAGCAGTTCCGATAGAATACAATATTCTTATTCTGAACTGTTGTGCGGTGTTGCTTTCCTTTACCACTGAAGGGACAGCACTTCAGTAGGGAGGCAAAGTGACTCCCGTATCTGGTTTATAAATCCCTTGCTCAAAGGTCTGAAAATGCCTTGGGATCCTTCTGCTGTGTAAATGTGACATCATTATATTTAAAACTCCTCGGTTGCCAATATGTATCTGGTCTCATCAGTCAGCTATCTTAAAGAATTTATGGATTCTCTCCATCACTGTGGCTCAACTCTCACTTGAGAACTCAAACTATTGCAAAAGTCAATCAATCTTGAGAGGTCCAGCAGATGAGTGCATAGGACCAAGAGAGCAGGTGGGTAGAGGAAGGAATGGAAAAGATTTCTTGTCTTCCTCCATATACTGCACACACACACATGTGTGCATGCACACATGAGCATCATTTCACAAGGATAAGCCACCTTTGAGATGCTCACAAATAATTTACATAGATTTTAGCCTACAGAGAAAAGATGATCTGGGGTTAGAGTGCTAGCTGAGGCTTGGGAGAGCCAGGTTCTTCCTATGTCATAGTCTCTCTGTGCCTCAGTTCCTCATCTGTAAAATAGAGTTAAGAGCACTTCCCTATCTCACAGGGGAGTTGTCAGAATAAACACATTAAAGATTGTGAGGTGATCAGGTACCACAATAATGGGGGTGTAAACTGGGCCAGCCACCTCCCATGAACCCCTTTGTAGCCTAGGGTCATGCTACAGGCAGCCTGTCTCAATTTCTCCTCTTGAACTATTCAAGAAACTCAAACACTTTTGTCCATTCCCATCCTTTCTCAGGTTGTGCTTTATTAAATGAACAAACATTCAAAATAAAGTTTTGAAGTCCATCCAAACAAAGATTTCTCTTCCTTCTTTCTTTGCTTTGGCCTACCACTCCTAGGCCTTACTAGACTGGGGTCTCACTCCTAGATCCGCATCACTCTTAGCAATCTCTAATCCTTGAACATTTCTCCCTTCATTGCAGCTTCCTGCTGTTCTTTATGGTACAATCATCTAATCTCTTCCATGGCTCATTCCATAATCAGGTTGCCACGCCCTGCCTCTAATGCCACGCCCTGCCTCCAGTCCTTACGGGGTGAGCCACCCTGTTACAGGGAGTCATGTTAGTACTATAGAGAGATAACTTCTCTTTACTATTTGATATCTATAGTGCAGTATTCAAAAGCCTCAATTAGGATTGGGATCCCATTCTGGAAGGCACTTCACAAGCACATACTGTTTGAAAAGTCAGCCTGTGGCCCAATAGCTTTCGGAATTGCAATGTCACTCCAGTATAGTTTACCAGTTATACTTGGAATGTCTAAACAGAGTCCACATGTGTGCTGACTAGTTGGCCTTTTTTCCTAGAGTGAAGATAGCCTGTGTTGTTAAATATCTAAGCGCCACCTATTTTTGCACATTGAACCAGGTTACAATAGCTGTAGTTTTACTAGAGATATTATGTGCCCAGAGTTCTTGGGTCATGATAAAATCCATGAGCAAGGTTTTTAAACTGGCTAAAGATTTTCAGTGCCTCAATTTTAGAGTGCCCCCCTTGAGACCGCTGAAAGAAGCTTGATTCTAAGAAAGTCCTGAGCACTCACCCTTTGAAAATCAGGCCCCTTTAAGGAGCTCTATAATTAGGCATTCTAAATTGGAGGCACCTAAAAACACATCATTTGTGAAAATCTTGATCCCCTAATGATGGGGAAGTAATGCTTATTACATAGAATTTATTAGGGCAATAAAGTAGGATTTTTATGTCAGATATACAGTGCATGTGGTAATGTGCTGCCTTTCCTACACATATCCATATGTCTCTTTCTGCCTTTGTAATGCAAGGCAAACAGGCTAGTCGCTAATGCACTGTATGACATACTATGCAGAAAAGCTGCAGCATAGCTTAGCTAGACAAATTTTGAGGGCCCACTAGAGATCCTTGTGCTCTTTTGCTGCCCTGTATTGTCACTGGGCCTCTGGTGGAGAGTGCTCCTGTGCTGGCTGCTAGAAGAGTGATTCATTCCCATAGCCTCCTTCACTTGGATGTAACTCAATCACCGTGTGATGGCGACAGACAAAGGCAGTGACAGGGATACTGAATCAGAAAACCTCTTCTTTCCACCGGAGTCTCTCTCCCTCCCATTTATGCAGGCACTTTTTCTTGCAACACAATCAGACGAATGCTTGAGAACTGGAGTTAAGCATGTATTAGTGCACTGTCAATGAACTACTTCCTCCTGCCATTAGTGCCATGTTTACCGCAGGGCTAAAGCACTGTCTTACAGAATGATTACAGTGTAAAGTAGAATCGTATTTTCAGCATTGACTCTACATCTGTGGTCCTATGGCCATAAATACTATGGCAATGGGTGCCTTCCACAATCGGTAAGAGAATGGTGTATTGTGGTGCAGGCAGGACCAAGAAGCACAGAGAGATACATGTAATTGCAATAGAGGTAAGTGCTTTAACAGTGAGAACCTGGAAGTGGCCCATCTACTCAGTATTACTTGTGAGTGTAGGGAGAACCACATCCTGTTAACTCTTTAAGTGCCTTTCAGCATAGATGGTTAATTCCCCTTTTAGAAATATAAAAATGTGTGACTCTAAAATGTTAAGTAGAACAAGATGTTATTTATGTGATTTTTTAGAACTAAAGGTGTAGGCCAGATCCTCCACCCTGGGAAAGTCCCTTTGGTGCTGCTCCAGCATGTAAAAGAGATTTACAAGCTGCCCTAAGGAGGCACCTGGAGATTCCCCTGACAAAGGGAATCCCCCAGTGCTGGAAAGTGCATGGTGCCTACAGAGCTTATTTATTTAGATATCCTAATAAACCCTCCTATGAGTTAGGGAAGTAATATTATTATCCCCATCTGACAGTGGGAGAAACTGATACATGCAGAGATTAAGTAGCTTGCCCAAAGTTACACAAGAAGAGATGGGAAGTGAATCTGGGTCTCCTTATCTTTCAGGATCATCTTCCATGTGTTTCATTATCCAAAAGAGAACAGAGGGAGATTGCCCAATGCTGCTCCTGACACGGTTAAATCATCCCCCTAAGGTGGTGTGGGTGTGATGATTCAAGCAGGTAGCCTAGGGAATTAGCGGTCCTCAGCAGGTTTTCAAGACACACATCTTCACTTGCTTCTGAGACCAGAGATTTTTCAGATTTTTTTCCCCTTGGGATCTGCATCTCTGACATCAGCATCCCAAGTAATCACAAAGACAAATGTCAGTAATGGCTCCCATTGAAGAAAGTGAAGAGTAGGGGTAACCACTTGTTTGGAACTCGGCTAACTGGGAGCTCCTCTTCATTTGAAGCTGAGTCTGTTGCATCAAACTCTGGTTTTCTTTCAGCTGCTGGGACTAGTTGTGATGCGTTCACTCTGAGAGTCATCTCAAACTCACTCAGAGTTTGTTCTCCTTCTATCTACAAATTCAAGCAGCCAAGAGAAAGTATTTTCTTTTTTCTGAAGAAAACATTTCAGCCAAAGATATGATGTTCTTTGGTTCTGGTCTCAGTAACACTACATGTCCTGGCAAGAATTCCTTGTTTCCTGTATCAGTCATTCCTTGGCCTTATTTCCAGTAGAAGAGAATATACCCCTACCTCCTGCACCCTACCTCCATGGCTATCAGAGCCTTCTTGTCCCCTCTGTGCTTCACAACATAGCTGTGGCAGCAGAAGACCACATGTTTGTCAGTTTAATTACTCTCACATTTTCACAAAAAGTTTGAATTTGTGTTCACTTATGCAGTGAGAGACCTTTAATTGGTTATTCAGATAGGGTATTATTAATTATGTGTTTCCCCCTTTCTAAAAAATCATTCTATTTGTTCCAGAGTGTGCTGGTAATTTTGATGGGGGAGTTCAGGAGATGGAGCGCAACGTAATTCAAGACAAAAGAGTCTATTCTGATTACTACTCCATTGTGTGGCAGAGCAAAATATTTTAATGTGGTTGAGACTGAATTTGAGTCAAGGAAATACAAGTTGCAGGTAAAAAAATATTTTGTAGTCATTGAAAGTTGAGGGTTAGGTGGGAGAGAGTGGTAATTAAGTGTCAAAGTTTGAGATGTCATCACAGCCTGGAGATGTTTGTATAGCCTTATTCACACAGTTTTTCTATGTGGTGGTTTATATATTTGAAGAGTATAAAAAAGTACACATTTTAACAAGAAAAAACCCTCTGTTTGTTCATTACAGTCACATAACAACTGTCTCTGCTCTTAGCATGTTTTTTTTTTTGGAGAGATTTTGTTTATTAGAGAACAAAGGGAAAGCAGAAAAATAAGGATTAAACTTTTCAGGTTTTTGAATGTAAAATGCTCTTTGATTTCCAAGCTGGTTATGATTAACAGTATAAACTGTTTCATTCCCTTAGATGGAAGGGGACATGGCGGGTGTCTTTCACCCTGGTTAGCAAACTTAGGCTTTGGATAATGTGTGTCAGGTAAAATTTTCAAGCCCAATTCATGGGGGAGTATTGGGATGGTAGCAGTGAGTTAATTGAACAAGTCATCATATACCTGGCTTGAGTATATCCATCTACTGCAGTTCTCTGGGATGCTGTAAACATACTGTAACCTTGGAGTGTTCTCATACTTTAAAAGAAACCCAATCTTATTACTATGAGTCAGTCATGAAATATAGCTCTCTGCTGACATCCAAGCCATGAAATATTTTGCTCATTGGCAGTAGGATTCCTTTGCATACCCTTAAAAAAACCCACCTCTGTCTAAAAAGGGACAATGGCAAGTTAAACAAGTAAAATAACCCACTCCCTTTGTGTGGCATTCATTCAACATGAGAAATGGGTTAGCCCTTTGTATGTCAATATTCTCTGTTTATCCATGCCTCAAAAAATGTTTCTATTTAACTGCTACCTACTTCTTAGTGAATCAGTCAGTACTAGTGGCACTCATTCATCTCAGTTGAAACAATGAACAAGTGTGTAGGCAGAATCTGGCCCTAAGTAACATATCAGTAACATAATAGCCTATTAGTAGAGGGTGTAGGAGGGAACCACTTTCCCTAAGACCTGTGCCAATTGTTAAATTAAATTAATAATTCATTTACGAGAGGCATTAATCAACTGAATGAAATCTTTTGGATGCTCAGGATGAGTAAACAAAGTAGATTTTTGAAGAATCATAGAGATAATAGCTAGAGTAACTTTTAGCTGAGTATTTGTAGGACAATAAAGGGACAGATGATGGTGAAAGCTGTCCATGCATGGAATTCCAATGGTTTATCTGGGAATTCTGCGTGCAGACCCAAAGTTGCTGTGAGTAAATCTTGTGATTGGGGAGAAAATGGAGATAGGTTAATACCATATTGGGATGAAAGAGTCAAATCCTGAGCTACTGTATGCAAGATACGACTTTGTTCACTTTAATATGCAGTTCATAAGATAAAGAATGTCACTGCAAAGGTTAAATCATGGCTGGTGCTCATGAACCTTTCTGTGGCAAATAGGAGATGACAATGGAAAAGCAAAACTTGTATATGAGATTGATTCTATAATTATTAAAGTCTGTACTAAAAGTTCAAATATGAAGAATTATTTTCTATTCTATACCTTAGGAATACAGCTGTTGCCAGATCAGATCAGACTCATGGTCTATCTAGCCCAGTAACTTGACTCAGACAGTGGCCAGCACCAGATGCTTCAGAAGAAAGTGAAAGAACCTTGTATTAGGCAGATGTGGGATAATCTCCCACATTGGTCTATTCTGAATCCCTAGTATTTAGAGATTGACTTAACCCCTTAATCATAAGTCTTAACAACCCTTCCAAAAGTTTAGCATTAACTTTTATAACTCTCAATATTCTTGTAATATAACAATCCCTGTTTGAATCTTAACAGTTGTCTTTTTACTTTTTTAATACATTGATCAGAAATTTTCACTGCACTGTTCTGATTGGTACCCAAGTCTTTTTCCTGATGATTACAACTGATTTAGAACCCTGCAACATGTGTAAGCAATTCAAATTATTATCCTTCTAATGTGCATTACTTTGCATTTGTCAACAAAGACTTCTGCCATCGTGTGGCCCATTCCCCAGTTGTAAGCCGCTCTGATGCTTCTCAGTCTTCTCTGGTCTTAAGTAATAATCTTGTGCCATCTGCAAATACTGATGCCTCATTGTTCACCCCCTTAATTATATAAACCTCGCTGGGTTTAGTAGAGAGAACTGTGAATCACCCTACTGCTGATCTTTTGTCATATTGAAAATTAAATCTTCATTGTTCTTTTTTCTCTTTTTCTTTCAGCCAGTTTCTGATCCATAGCAGAATTTTATGTAGAACCAGGAGAGCATATTTATGCAACATTGTTCTTTTCCATTGACTTAATCTTTCAGTTAACATTCTTGTACTACTGTATTATTATTCACAGGTTGATTTAAAGCAATGGAGTTCCATGTGGTCTTCTGATATGCAAGGTTCATTGCCCAGTGTCTTGGCAAGTCAGTTATGGCAATTGATTTATATGCTGGATGTTTCCTTTTACTTCATTCTTCATATCTCCTCCCACTTAAACTCCTGAAAGGTTCTGTATTATTTTTTAAAGAATGGCTGATAGCAAATGTATCACTGTAGTTACAAAAGAGAGTCCTACAATTATAATTTGGCTAGACAAAATACAGCAAATAAGAGACATGCCTTAATATACTATCCCAGGGTTATTTGGAGGACAGAGAGGCTTTAGCGGATCTATGGTATATAAACAAAAGGCACGCTGCAGCCCTAAACTAAAATACAAACATGTAATGATTCTGGTTTTCCAAGAAAGATCAGCCATACCAAACCTCTTCAGTGTCTGCTCATGATGCTACCAGGATGTCACTTTGGGCTCTGTGAATAGATTGGTCCACCTGTATGTCTGCCTGCTTCTTGTTTGCAAGTTGATTATTTTGAAAAAATACCAGCCTGGTATCCTAGTATGAATGTAACAAGGAACTCTTAATATTCCTGTGTTACTTCCCAAAGTTGACCCCTGGGTCACTTCATACATAATCTGTCTTACTGTAAAATGTATCACTGTATTGTATCTGCTATTTTCACGACTCTTTAGTTTGTCCATTAATCTCTAATAAAGAACTAGCTACATCCAGTTGAGAATTGGCTTAATGGTCTCCCTTCAGCAGCATACATGGCTTACTCTGTACACCAAGATACTTGACCTATGAAAGTTGGCTTGCAGTTAGTAGACAGCAACCGGGTCAGGATTAGTTCAAAATAAATCATTAGTTAGAAATTCGCAAAAAGAAAAGGAGTACTTGAAGGTTGGTTCTTTATGAGAGTATCCAGTTTTGAGAGCTCATTCTTAATCTTTCCCTGTTTGCTGTAGAGGATATTGATCAGGTGGTTCCGCAGTTACTTTGAGAGTGTGTGAAACAAGCTGTCAGCATAGTCTGTGTGGTATGTAGATTGTAATGGATTTTTTACCTTCAGTCCTTTCGGTATGATGTCCATCTGTTTGCATTTGGAGAGGAAGATGATGTCTGTCTGTATCTGTGCGAGTTTTTTCATGAAGTTGACAGATTTCCACTCTATACGGCTAAATTCAGTGCCTTGCATAATGACAGGTTTCATAATCAAAAAGGCTGACAAAGGAGGTGCTGTCGTCATCATGAATAGGTCGGAATATGAACAAGAGGCTACTAGGCAGCTCTCCAACACCACTTTCTACAAGCCATTACCCTCTGATCCCACTGAGAGTTACCAAAAGAAACTACAGCTTTTGGTCAAGAAACTCCCTGAAAAAGCACAAGAACAAATCCGCACAGACACACCCCTAGAACCCCGACCTGGGGTATTCTATCTGCTACCCAAGATCCATAAACCTGGAAATCCTGGACGCCCCATCATCTCAGGAATTGGCACCCTGACAGCAGGACTGTCTGGCTATGTAGACTCCCTCCTCAGGCCCTTCGTTACCAGCACTCCCAGCTATCTTCGAGACACCACTGACTTCCTGAGGAAACTACAGTCCATTGGTGATCTTCCTAAAAACACCATCCTAGCCACTATGGATGTAGAAGCCCTCTACACCAACATTCCACACAAAGATGGACTACAAGCCATCAGGAACAGTATCCCTGATACTGTCACGGCTAACCTGGTGGCTGAACTTTGTGACTTTGTCCTCACCCATAACTATTTCACATTTGGGGACAATGTATACCTTCAAATCAGCGGCACTGCGATGGGTACCCGCATGGCCCCACAGTATGCCAACATTTTTATGGCTGACTTAGAACAACGCTTCCTCAGCTCTCGTCTCCTAATGCCCCTACTCTACTTGCGCTACATTGATGACATCTTCATCATCTGGACCCATGGAAAAGAAGCTCTTGAGGAATTCCACCATGATTTCAACAATTTCCATCCCACCATCAACCTCAGCCTGGACCAGACAAACACCTACAAGATCTCTATCATGCATTCCTACAACTACAATACCCACCTGCTGAAGTGAAGAAACAGATTGACAGAGCCAGAAGAGTACCCAGAAGTCACCTACTACAGGACAGGCCCAACAAAGAAAATAACAGAACGCCACTAGCCATGACCTTCAGCCCCCAACTAAAACCTCTCCAACGCATCATCAAGGATCTACAACCTATCCTGAAGGACGACCCATCACTCTCACAGATCTTGGGAGACAGGCCAGTCCTTGCTTACAGACAGCCCCCCAATCTGAAGCAAATACTCACCAGCAACCACACACCACACAACAGAACCACTAACCCAGGAACCTATCCTTGCAACAAAGCCCGTTGCCAACTCTGTCCACATATCTATTCAGGGGATACCATCATAGGGCCTAATCACATCAGCCACACTATCAGAGGCTCATTCACCTGCGCATCTACCAATGTGATATATGCCATCATGTGCCAGCAATGCCCCTCTGCCATGTACATTGGCCAAACTGGACAGTCTCTATGTAAAAGAATGAATGGACACAAATCAGACGTCAAGAATTATAACATTCAAAAACCAGTTGGAGAACACTTCAATCTCTCTGGTCACTCGATCACAGACCTAAGAGTGGCTATCCTTCAACAAAAAAGCTTCAAAAACAGACTCCAACGAGAGACTGCTGAATTGGAATTAATTTGCAAACTGGATAAAATTAACTTAGGCTTGAATAGAGACTGGGAATGGATGAGTCATTACACAAAGTAAAACTATTTCCCCATGGTATTTCTCCCCCCCACCCCCCACTGTTCCTCTGATATTCTTGTTAACTGCTGGAATTAGCCTACCTTGCTTGTCACCATTAAAGGTTTTCCTCCTTCCCCCCCTGCTGCTGGTGATGGCTTATCTTAAGTGATCACTCTCCTTACAGTGTGTATGATAAACCCATTGTTTCATGTTCTCTGTGTGTGTGTATATGAATCTCTCCTCTGTTTTTTCCACCAAATGCATCTGATGAAGTGAGCTGTAGATCATGAAAGCTTATGCTCTAATAAATTTGTTAGTCTCTAAGGTGCCACAAGTACTCCTTTTCTTTTTGCGAATACAGACTAACACGGCTGCTACTCTGAAACCTAGTTAGAAATTGTAACTCACTGTGCGGCATGTGGTGCATCCTTCAAGGCATATTTACCAATTGCTGTAATTTCTTTCTTCCATGGGTTCCAAAAAATTCTTAGGCATGCTAATTAGTACTATTTTTGCTACAGGAGGACATTTGGCCTGAAAGTTTGAGCATAGAACTCCCATTAGATGATGCCCCCAAGAAAATGACTTTTTTATTGCATATTGATTTAAATGGTAATGCTGCTGCTTAGTTGGAACAGAATTTAGCTAGTGCCAGATAGTTTAGTGGTAAGAACCAGATGTTAAATAAGTGTGAAATTCTAAACTGTAAATTAAGTTATAGGTAAGTGAACTTCGGTGATATTGGTTAAAGATTAAAGCAGCAGTCCAAACCAATCTAACCAAGTAGTTCCTCATCATAGATCTGCCACTATCTGGCCTATCACTCCCTGCAAGTGAAGATACAGGAACAACGGGGGCTATTAGAGCATGAGGGTCTTCAAATGGTTCCACTGTAGCTCAGCAGCTGCTCCATGGGCTTAACCATCAGGATTCCTTCCTCTGTCAGCCTCAGTAGAACCTTCATACACGACATCCAGCATCAGCTCGCTAGTTTGGCTCAGATGAAGGATGTAACCCTAAGGGCCTGATCCTATAAGCATGGACACAAATTCAGCGCAGTGAGTGACATCCTGCCCCTGTTAAAGCCCATGGGTAAAACTCTCACTGACTCCACTGGGGCCAGGATATAACCCAATGGGATTCCTCTTGTATAGTAGCTAAGCACATATTTAAGTGTTTGCAGAAGCAGGGCCTATGCATATAAATTCTTCCTCTCTCTCCTCCAGATTTTTTGAACACGGCTGGTCCAGGAGAATTGTTCATCTCCTTGGAAAATTGAAAAACAAATGAAAACTTGACGATGCTTTAGATCCTTGTTGTTAAAAAAAATCCTTCTTTCTATTTAAAAATAAGAGGTGTTTTTTTGGTACTGATTTTTACGTAACTTCTACTACCAAGAAATAAACAATATTGATTTGACTGAGCTAATACATGGTGTGTCAGTTCTCATCATACCCTTATGTGGCAGGTTTTATGAATAAAACATGGGCAGTTGCTTTACGGGAGAATGCTACATCTTAGCTACCCTAAACCTGCCATCCTTGAAGTGAAAAGCTTTGAAAAACGGGACCATATTTCAATCCAAGATATACAATATACTTTTCAATGAAGTGGTAATATATCATTTTTAGCTAAATAACTTTCTTCCTTCCCCCCCCCAATACTTACGAGAAAAATATGGCATCTTAAACTAAAGCACACTTCAGTCAGTCTCCCGGTGTCCTCTGTGCCAGCAGCCACAGCACTGCTTTCATCTTGGCTTCAAAGCATGGTACTGAAGGGTGGGGGAGGGGATGTCTAATGCAAGAAGGGGAAACAAACAAACAAAAAAAGGGAGGAAAAGAAAAATAATATTCTACTTTTCCAATATGAGCCTTGCCTGCAGGAAGGCTACAATGCATGCTGTATTCACACAGTTTTGCACCGTTGTGTGTGTGTGTGTGTGTGTGTGTGTGTATAATATATGTGTGTGTGTGTGTGTGTGTGTGTGTGTGTATATATATATATACATTGGTTATTACCACTTCCCATGCTGGGAAGATTCTTGTCATCTCTCACATATTTTATCCCCAGAAAAGGCTGCCCTGCCCTGTGCTTGGTGATTGAGGCTGTGCCCCCGGTGTGCCACACTATCAGTGGTTCCCAAGGCTGCCTAGCCTGGGAAAAGCTGCATGGACAGATTCCAAAATCAGCATTACATGCATTATTGTTCTTACTCTGCCTGATTAGAGTGCACACAATGAAAACAACAGCAACAGCCTCATTTTCTAACCCGCCTCCCAACACAAGGCTGCTCCGAGTCTGTTTTTTCCCCTGAGTCTACATAAAAATTAACTGTTTCGCTGCTGCAGGGGTCCCAAATCCCACTGTCACCAAACTGCTGTGTTCTTGATTATTCCACAAGGGTTTCCAGAGATTAGGCACTTTTGAAAATTTTCCCCATAACTGACTTAACAGAGTCACTTTTGAAAATGGGATTTAAACACGATTAACATCTGGGCTGAATACACTAGTGGAGCGTGCTCAGTTACGATGGTGAGGAGTGTGGCATAAGAGCTCACATAGAACAGCATGAATCTTCTCCTCCTAAGTGCCTATTTTTTTATTAGATTCTCTTGTGCTGTGTGACACATGCAGCAGCCCAGTTTTTCCACCTGCCTTTGTCTAATGCCATGTTTCTTGATCCATTGTAGTCTGTTTCCATGACAATGACCTCATTCTCAATGGTTTTCTGATATGTCATCTATTGTCTTCTTCTTTTCCATCTTCCACCACGTGGTATCCAATGAAGGGCTTGTCTAGGAATACAGTTCTTTGACATTCGTACAACATACCCAAACCACTTCAGCCTTCTTTCTCAAATAATTGTCTCTACAGTCTGTTGGCCAGTCCTTTGTAACACATCAGCATTAGTCACTTTATCCCACTAGCGGACACCAAATATTCTCAGCAAGCATCTCTGATGGAATGTGCTAAGTTTCCTATTCTAGCATTTGCCAAGTTTCAGGAGCCTATAACAATGTGATTAGCACGATGCACTAGATAACTTTATCTTGGTTCTTGTATGAATCTCATTTTTCCAGATATTTGGCAGTCTCAGAAAAGCTCCATGTGCCTTTCCAGTTCTTGCTTTCATCTCCTTATAGAGTTGGCCATCAGCACTGCTTATGCGTCTGAGATACACAAACTCATTAACCATGCGGTATTCTTCATTATCAATCACATACACACCATCATTGCTGACTCCTCTTTCAATGATCATGAGTTCATTTTCTTTTGGCTGATTTTTAATCCTACTTTGGCAGCCTCACCTTGGACATTGATAGGGCTCGTTTTCATGGCATCGTCATCTATGTCCAACAGAACCATATCCTCCACAATGTTAAGATCTTGAAGTCTGGAAGTCTAGCCTGATCTGCCACCCAAGAGAGGTGCCTGGTAGCATAGTATGCCCCAGACCTAAGTGCCTATCTCACTTTCGAAAATGGGACTTGGGCTCTTAAATCACTTAGCTGCTATTGAAAGTTTTATCCTGTATGCCTCCAGGAAGCTGCTGTTAGGACAGACTTGGAAGGCAGATGAAGAGAAGTGAAGGTGCAATCCCTATAGATAAAATATGTATTGTATATACTTTACATGCACCAATGACTGTAATAAAATGTTTGTGTAGAAGTACAATACTACATACTGTATAATGTTTCTTGTATTTTATATATACACATATATACTATATACCATTAGGAGTACATAGATAAACAGACAAAATTGGATACAAGTAGATGTTTTATTTCAGGACATATTTTTATGTTGTTTTTATACCACATTGATAGTACAGAAAGGCAGTGCCTGTACCATACAAACTCTTTCAGAGAAATGTTGCTCTCCCAGGGATTACAGTTGCAGCTTGGAAGGAATATTCTCTTTAGCAGGATGCAGATAGTGAGGCAGCTTTACATATTAAGGCCTCTGCTGAGGTCAAATTGCAATTTGTTTTCAATCATTGAGAATTTGTGAGGTTATTCTTGTGTTCTGTGATGGACTTTCTTCTTTTCATCTCTAGGGCTGCCATTTGAAGCCAGAATACAACTAATTTTCCTTGCCTTTAGTACTTTTACAACATGAAACAAAAGACGTATGCAGATACACTTAATACAGATTAGACAGCTATCTATTTTTGTTATAGTTGTTGAAGTGTGTTACGGCCAGAAATGCGATTCTGTCAAAATAAAATGTTAAGCTTCTTTATTTTCCATCAGTGATTTCAGTGTTGCATTTGCTAAGCTTACAAGTCCAAATGAAATTGTTCTAACTTCCACTCCGGCCAGTTTACCTTGGGATTTTAAAATCAAGTTGGTTATATTTTTTTTCTCCCTCATGTAGCATCATTTCCATTAAGGATATTAGAGCCAGACTTTAGCTGGCAATGTTGTTAGTTAGTTAGTATGGTATAAGGCAGAACATAGTCTGGTCTTCCACAACTTGTCTGACTCCACCATACTGAGAGAAATAACATCTTACTTTTCTTAGTAAACTAAATCATAAAGGGCATGTCTACACTGCACCTGGGAGCCATCCTGGATCCATAGACTTGTGCTAGCTCTCTAAAAATAGCTGTGCACATGGGGCTTTGGTGTTGTAGCTCAGGCTGGAGCTCAGGCTCTGAAATCAGGGAGTGGAGTGCTTGAGAGCGCAAGCTGTAACATCTCCATGGCTATTTTTTAGAGCACTAGCATGAGTCCCCTACCATGAGTCTGTGGACATGATCTGGCAAACTTGCTTTTAGATGCAGTTAGGGTGGCCACTCATGCATTTCCAGAATACCAGACATGCTGGTAACTCCAGGAACAGCAGAACAAGAATGTCTGAGGAATGGGGGGGGGGTGCGGGGGGAAATAAACAGTTCATGAAGACAATATTAGTGAAGCTCCTATAGTCTAACCTCCACCACACAACTATTTCAGTGTAGTGAAATCACTATAGTCATCAAAGATTTATGTGGTGACATATATTACAGGAGGTTTTGGTATTTCTAGATTCATGGCTACTCACCAGCCCATTGATCAGATTTGCATTAGCTTACTGCCAAGCAATTTCTACACTGCAAGCACTTACAGGGAAGTGGCACCTAATTCCCTTTGTGGATCTGGGCTTTAGGAGTCTAAGGGTTTGTCTATGTGGGAAATTATACCAGTATAATGATACTAGTATGGTTAAACCTCTGTAGTCAAATCTATGTAGATCCCTGTGTGGGAGCTTTTATTCCAGAATTAAAGTGGCTTTTTCTGGTTTAGTGCAAACCATTTTCAAAGTAACATAACCTAACTCCCTCCTCCCCTGCTCTTACGCTGGAATAACAATGACCCTTCCACACCTGCATCATGACCCTCTTACACTGGAATAACAATGTCTATATGGGAGTTGTACCAGTATAATTAATAATGGTTTAAATTCATACCTTACCTTATGTGCAAGTATAACTTTCCATTTAGGCTAGCCCTTACTCTCATTGAAAGTCAATGGGACTTAATCTCCTAAATCAACTAGATGCTTTTGATAATATTACGCTAAATCTATTGAAGAGACCAAATTAACAGAGCACAGATTTGTACAAATTTGTGTTTACAGAGATGCCCTCAGGATGAAATGTCTGATTAAAGCAATAAAATTGCATCATGGCCTAAATGAAGATTCACTTACAGGGCTTCCAGGCATACCTATGCCAAACCCTTATACTAATGGCTGAGTTGCCACTTGGTGTAAAGTATCCACTTCACACAGGACAGTTTGCTATGGCCCGCTTTGGAATAAAGCCATCCCACAGCTGTGTGTTACCTGAACATACTTGGATTAAGTTTCTGTGGCCATGGCAGCCATGTAGTCCCCTCTAATTATTCTGTTCACAAGACAACCATGCCCACTATGGGATAAATTCTGACAGATTTCAGATTACAAGGTAGGTTCCTTTTTCTTTTTTTGTGAGGAAGGCATATTGGATCAATGAGTAGCTGGCCTACAAATAACTGAAAAGGCCTGATTGCGGAGGGCAAGGTTTGTAAGTACATAGTTTGAAATTATAATGTATATGTCATCTGCCGTGCCTATCTCATAGGTAAACGTGTTAAATTAACTTGGAAAAAGAAGATATACCTGCCAGCCACAATTGTTAGTCTTAATGTTTCTCATTTAATTTCCAAGCAAGCCCTTTCTCATCTCACACATTATGCTTAGAAAGGGGTAATGGGTGTACTCCATGAATCCGCAGTGAGATTCTATGGAAAATCTGACATGGAGCAGAAGGGATGTGTTATTGTGTACATATTGTAGGTTTTAACCAATTAAACCCTACATGGCATTTTTCAGACTGCTTTTCTTCCTATATGATATACAACAGCTGAGTTCAGTGGAGGCACTCAGGATAATAAGAATCAGGGTCGTGCATTTGAATAAACTGAAATACATACATAAATATAAATGCAGTGGCAGAAATGACAGGTATGGCACAAGACATCAGCAGGAAAATTAGAACAACCACCAAGGTCGGTCAGGAAGAGAGAGAGTGACAGTTTGTCTCATGGAGACATGCCCGAGAAACAGGAAAAGTTGGTACATCCTGAATGAGTTGTACCTCTGCTCTCAATTATTTCATGGATTTGGTAAAGTGGTTGGGAGACTGAATGTGAGACCTGAGTGTCAAGAAGATGCAACAAGGATGCAGAGGGAAAACACACAAAAGCAAGATGATACTGCAGGACATTCAAAAGCAGGATGATTGGTGAGTAGCAATCCCCAGAATCTCTTGAACCAAGTCTCACATCATGGAAGTACTCCAGGTTCTGTAGAAAGTCTTCAGAAGAGGATACTCAAAGTCTCTCTCAGATGTTTGAGGGGATACCCTGAATATGACAGTAGCCAAAACCCAATGAATGTTATTTATTAATTATTAATTGATTATCATTATTTATTATGAATCATGTTTATTATGGAAGTGCCTAAATATCAACCAAGAATGAGGCTTCACTGTTCCAGACCCTGGAAAAACCAAAAAACCAAACCCAAAACAGCAGTTGTAGACAATCCCTATCCTCAAAGACCTTATAAACTAAAGAGTCTTGCTACTGTATTCAGACAAGACAGACTTGCAATTTATAGTGATTCAGATGTTAAGTAACCTGAGCATTATGAACAAGAGAAATGAGCCATCCTGAAAACACACAGAGGAATTCCAGAGGTGTAGGTTTTTATCCTACTTACAAACCCTCGGAGGCAGGACCTCTAATAAAAGTGAATAAGGCAAGAAATTAAATTGTCAGCATTTCTCAAATGAGTCTGTTCCTGAAGATTCTTTTGAAGATATGAAAACTGGGTACAAATTGTCTGAACACAAACACAAACCCCAAATAACTTGCCCACAAATACCGATAACATCTGCAACACAGAACAGTATTTCATACAATGAAACCAAGATGACCTATTCAGCAAACATAAGGTTTAAAGACATGTCAGGCTTGTATCTACAGTCTATGCTTTCCTATTACTACATATTGGTACCATCAAAATGTTCAAATACCAGATCTTTCTTTAGCATCCTTAAATGCAATGGACCCATTACTAAAGCTCTGTAATTAGATCTGTAATGAGTCAAAGTCTCTTGTAAATATTAAAGGTGGTGATGGATTTACGTCCACAATATCCTCAGTTTTTTTCCAGGGAAGCTTCCCAAAGTTTGGATGCCTATCCAAACTTAATTGTTCACTACTTGGTATAGAATTTGGGCTGTCAATTTTGGGATAACAGGTTTCCTCTCAAGAAGTCCAGTGCTCCCTTGCCTTGTTAGGACTGGAAAACGTAAGGATATCTTTTCTAGCTATAACTAATAAATTTGTTAGTCTCTAAGGTGCCACAAGTACTCCTTTTCTTTTTTCTAGCTGTGTTTCAGTATGTTTGCTTCTGAGAAAAAAAGAAGAAAAAGAATAAGAAAATAGTTTATAAATTAACAGACTAATTTTCTCAAACCTCAGAATAGCTTCAGGTTCAGTTTTGTGTGAAGGATCAGGTCTTTCATTATTTTATTTGAAGCAGTTCACCTATCCTTAAAAAGCAATGTGTGCTGTATTTAATATTACCACATAGAACAGCAGTTATGCCACAATAAAGTAGATATGAAATTCAAGGTGCTGTGCCTTTTAAACATTTGATGCAGCCTCAAAACACTTGCAGGCATAAGTCTATCTATCTAGCTAATGTTTTTATTAATGGGGAGAAAAAAATGAAATCCACTGAATTGAGATAGCATTCTGGATGGACACCCTGGAAAAATAGGTATTTTACTACCAAAAGGGAATTGTTTTTTCTGACAATGGGCATGTAAGTCTCTTAGCTGAAAAGATGCTGACCTGAATAGACAATCAAAACGGTTCACGGCTATTAAATGAAGAACTCCTCATTCTAATCTTTGAGTGGGAGAGGGGGCATTTGTTTGATAGTCCCATCCCATTCTCCCCGCACACACACACAGCGCAACAAAATTTGATTCACAACAATATCTAATGGATTGAAAAGAAAGCAATGGGGTCTTTGCAAGAACGCCAGGGAACTATTTTCCATAGTTCATTTTAATGAGAACAATAAAATGGACACATCAGACCCCAGGAAATAACCTGAGGCATGTTGATCTGAATATCCAGAGGAAAGTTTATAGAGAGGTCCAAGAGAGACAGAAATGTTCCAAAGATACTCATCATTATTGAACTCTTTTTATGGATATGTGCTATAGAGTTTAATAGGAATGAAACATACAGGGTTCTGTAGAAATTAATGTTAAAATCTACCATGTGGAATTTAATTGAGAACTGTACCTTGATGATATCTTTCTTTTTAACTGAGAACTCATTAAAAAATCTGAGATAGTTTATAAATTAAACTATAATTAAACTGTGACAGGGTGTGAGTAGCCTAAGGCTGACTCCTCATTTTATGCACTTAGGTCTGGTGTACACCACAGAGTTAGGTCGACACAAGGCAGCTTACATTGACCTAACTATGGAAATGCCTGCACTTAAATTTTGCTTCTGCTGATGTTACTGCCCAACTATGCCAACTTAATAACTCCACCTCCACAAGTTGTGTAGCGTCAAGGCCAATGTAGTCAGGTTGACACAGTGTCAGTGTAGACACTGTGTTGCTTATATCAGCTGTTACTGACTTTCAGAAACCATCCCACAATGCCCCACACTGACAATACAATCAATACAATCGCACCTGGTGAGGATGTGCACCGCTGACACAACGATCAAAGTGACATGCACAAGCAATACAGTTACTGCAATGGCTGTATGCCAACATAAGCTAGGTCAACTTAATTTTTTAGTGTGGACATGGCCTCAGTAAGTGTTCCTACATGAGTCAAAGTGACGAGATAATTGATTAAGTACCAGGTGATTAATCAGTCAGCAAGGGGATTCAGCTTCTCAGCTGAGGATGATTAAATGAGTGTCAGGAGGAGGTTGGAAGGCAGAAGGGCAAAGGAGTCCAGGATCTCAGAGAGATGAGATCTCTCTTTTTCCTTGTGCCTTGGTAATAAGTAAAAGCTTGGGGAAAAGCCTTATGAGGTGGGGAACAAACACTTGTAAAGCATGTTGTAAACAGACACTCTCCAACTGGGGGGCATGTCCTCCTAAAGGGCATGGAATGGGTTGGGGGTGGGAGACTATGAGACGATTTAGGGGAAAAAACTTACTGCACATATTCAGAGCTGGGCAGCTGGAGAGCCATGGCTGCTGACCAGGTGCCCATCTCTGAAGCCAGCACTGCTGCCAGCAGCAGTGGAGAAGTAAGGGTATAGCATGCCATTCTTACTTCTGAACTACTGTTGGTAATGATGCTGCCTTCAGAGCTGGGAGCCTGGCCAACTGCCGCTGCTCTCCCCACTGCCTTTCTACCCACTTTTCTAGTGTCTCTTGCTTTCTCTTCATCTGTCTTATTGTTTATTTCTACAATGCTTTGCATTTCTATTTATTTATTAATTTATGTCTAGTAACACTATCATTTTGACTCATTGCTTAACAAAGAGGAGCATGGTTCATGGTCTCCTTTGCCCTATGACCAACTTGCCCAGCTTAATCCAAATTTACATTCTTCTTGCCTACTCATGGTTAAGCATTTAGAATCCATTGGTGCAAGACCTCACATGCAGGGGGAAGCAGCAGATAGTGTTCATTATTCTTCCCTGGGGCACATGTACACAACAAACTTAAGTCAGCTTCAGGTAAGTTGATGTCCAGCCGCCACAGTAATTAAGTTGGTAGTGTGCATCCATACCACACTCTTTGTGGTATGAATAGCACCTCTTGCACTGATGCAGAGAACAGTGCACTGTGGTAGCTATCCCACAGTGAAACTTGCTGCAGAGGGTTTTGGGAAGGGCTTGCAATGCCTCATGGGATCAAAAAAAGAAAAGTAGTACTTGTGGCACCTTAGAGACTAACAAATTTATTTGAGCATAAGCTTTCGTGAGCTACAGCTCACTTGAAGTGAGCTGTAGCTCACGAAAGCTTATGCTCAAATAAATTTGTTAGTCTCTAAGGTGCCACAAGTACTACTTTTCTTTTTGCGGATACAGACTAACACGGCTGCTACTCTGAAACCTGTCATGGGATCAAAACATTCTCATAGGGGGACTGGGAACATGGCTTCAACATCCCAGGATTCAGTTTTCTCCCTCCCCTGATTTCAACTGCAACCCAAAATATTTCTCACTTTTTTTCAAAAGTCTGGCATAGCTGTGTGTATGTCATATTCCGAGAAGCATGGACCCCGCTCAGCTGTACACTACTGTTGTGAGCATTATGAACACCACACACACCTTATCCTGCAGTATTTCCAGAGCCACAAGAGGAGCAGCTGTGCAGAGCATTGCAATGTCCTTCAAGCAGCCCTTCTGGAAGCCATAGAATGAAACAATACCTGGTTGCTGCTGGCAGTTGAGCAGCAGCTGAACATGGTGGAGCACTGTTTCTGGTCCCAAGAAACAAACACTGACTGGTGGGATCGCACCATTATGCAGGTATGGGAGGACGAGCAGTGGCTGCAGAACTTTCATATGCACAAGGCCACATTCCAGGAATTGTGAGCAGTGCTCACCCCAGCCCTGCAGTGCAGCAATACTAAAATGAGAGCCGCTCTGACAGCGGAGAAGCGAGTGGCGATCGCTGTGTGGCAACTTGCAATGACATACTGCTACCGGTCAGTGGGGAATACATTTTGAGTTGGTAAATGCACCGTGGGGGCTGTTGTGATCCAAGTATGCAGAATCATTAATCACCTTTTGCTAAGAAAGGTTGTGTCTCTGGGCAATGTGCAGGAGATACTGGATAGTTTTGCTGCCATGGGGTTCCCTATCTGTGGTGGGGTGACAGATGGCATGCATATGCTGGCACTAGACCACCTTGCCTAACAGTACGTAAACAGAAAGTGATAGTTTTCAATGGTGTTGCAAGTGCTGTTGGATCACTGGAGCCTTTTTCCTGACATCAAAGTGGGATGGTCAGTGAATGGGCATGACGTGCACATATTTAAGAACACAGGTATGTTCAGAAACTTGCAAGCAGGGACCTTCTTTCCAGACCACAAAATAACCATTGGTGAGGTTAAAATGCCAATAGTGATCCTGGGAGACTGTAGCCCAGTGGGCTAGCTTGCCTTTATTATATTTACTGCTTTGCATTATATTCAGCAGTAATGCAAGAAACCTACAGGCCTGTATCCTGTAAGACATTAGCTTCAGCAAGTTAGCATAATGCTTGAGGCCTATGCACTTTGAACAAATACATTTTGCACAGATAAAATCGCCCAGTGGAGAACCCCAAGTATTTGGGAAGCCAAAAATAGAGTTTAAGGGAAATTTCTGACTACAGGTACATGAGTCAACCACAGAAGTTGTCCTGGAAATGAAATGGCATACATAACAGGTACATGAGATACATCTAAGGCCAGCCTGCTTTCTTGCCTATATATCTTTTCTTATAAGTTTCTTACTTTCTTATGGGTTTGATTATTTGTTTTATTATAATAGGTTTATAGGTCTATATTAGCGTATATTTTGGCTGTAACACAATGGACCCGCAGGTCACATCCCGTATGTTGAGTTAAGGCAAAGTTAGCATACATATGTTTGGGACCTTTCACCTAGACAGACGGTAAAGAGCTAAAGCATAAGGGTCCATGTGTGGCTGCCACCTTTAACATAGAGGATGTGTTAAAACAGGTTGGCACAGGAGGCTTCCTAAGTTCATACCCTTATAACTTAACAGGGTACACCACAACTTGGAACTGGGAAAGAACCAAAAGAACCGGTCAGGACAGAAATAACACACGTGATATCTAACCACAAAAGGGCCATGGTAACAAATGGATGTATATGATAATAAGTTGAGATCATTGATATACTAACTTATAGGAAAAGGACACTCCAACATTAGTAAGGTGAGGAAATACAAATAAGGAAAAGGGGAAAAATCCCCTACTAAATATGTATAGAACATGGCAGAATCAGCATAACGTATTATAAAAGTGGCATCCCAGCATAGGAGTGGGAGATGTAGTCCTTGGGAGGTGTCAGAATGATGGCCACTGGTGATGATGGGGAAGATGATGGTGATGAGGAAGATGGTGGCTAACACATCAGGTTGTTCTATAGGAGATGGTGTGAGTCTATGGATGTGCAGATGCACATTCTGTAGTATCTCTATGTACCTTACTGAGTTGGGATGTTTGTGACTGTGCTAAATGTATTAATACAGAGGAGTACCTATAGTGTGAGTGTTGCAACTGTTTACATCGGGGTTCCCAACTATATAATAATTTGAATAATACTGGGCCTGATCTTGGGGCAAGAACCTGTCAATCCTCAAAGTGATAACTGGGGATTCTTAAGTAATCAATATAACTAATACATAATCTAAAGACTGGGCAACAGAGACCCAGCCTACTTGTTTCTCCCATGGCTCATGAAGCTGTATACTGGACACTTGGACAGCAGCAAGGATCAGTTCAACAATAGGCTTAGCAAGAGCAGAATGATGGTTGAATGTGCCTTTGGCAATTTAAAGGGTCGCTGGTGCAATTTGCTTACTAGGGTGTGTCTACACTTGCAGAGTTTTTGCTCTGTAAGTTTCACCGGTGATAGGGAATCGGTGAAAGTAAAGTGCTGATTTGTGTACTCACTCAATTCCTCAGGTGTAAGAGAGTGTTTACATTAGCAGCACTTCCATTGCTGATGAGAGCAGCGCTCAAGGGCAGTTATCCCACAGTGCAGCTCTCTCTATTTTGACGATGGGTCTTGTGGGAAGTGGTGGGGGAGATGATCGTGGTCCCTGCACAGCCTCTTCTCCCCAAACACTGATCAGCTCCAGTGTCTCAGCATTGCTCCAAGCAGGGGATCGTTTGCTCCGTGGAGCAGCCATTGTCACCTGGCCACATAAGTGAGCACTTGCCAAGAAAATAGGAAGGGAAGTTTCAAAGTTCCGGAGCTTTACAGGGGGAGGGGTGGATGTGTGTTTATCTGGCATCAGAGCAGCAGAGCTGCTGGTCAGAGTGGTTACCCCTAAGCACTGTGGGATATCCTCAGGAGACTAAAAGCTGTGTAAACAGGAAGAATGTGTCTTCACTTGCACATGACTGCAAAAGCATTACTGGTAAGAGTTGTACGCCTCTCGTGGAGGTGGTTTTCTTTTTGAGGTGAAACTTTTGAGTTTCACTGCAAAAAGTCATTTGCAAGTGTAGATGCTCCCATGGTTTTTGCGCAAAAAAGGGACTTTTTTCACTTTAAATGATGAGTGTAGTCATGCCCTAGGTTAGACCTCAGTGAAAGCAACATTCCCATGGTTATAGTTGCCTGCTGTGTACTTCATAAAATCTGTGAGGCAAAGGGAGAGAAGTTTCCACAGAGGTGGGGCGTTGAGGTGGATCGTCTGTCTGCTAATTTTGAGCAGTCAGATACCAGGACTACAAGAAGAACTCAGCATAGAGTACTGCGTCTCAGGGAAGCTTTGAAAATCCATTTTAGTCATGACCCACAGTAGTGTGCACTGCTTCTCTGTACTGTGCCTTCCAAAGTGTGAACCTTGCTGAGACTGCTGGGTTTTTGTCTCCAGCACTTCCCCTCTGTTGCCTCAGGTTCCCTGTCCCTTCCATTCTCCCTGTTTTAAATTAACAAAGATAATTCATTCAGAAGACATGGACTTTTATTGCACAAACGTACTGAAACTTAAAGAGCACAAATAGTATTTAACCTTGGACACATGGTGGAATAAAATTGGGAGGGGAAAAACACATTTATCTTGTCTTTAAAAGCACAGTGGCCTCGCCTGTCACACATCATTGTATGTCAGGCTTTTATTCTTAGGACTCTCTCTTTGGGATTGAGGGGAAGGGATATTGCATTCCCCCCCTTGCTTCCTGGAACGTTTGGTAGTGGAGTAATACAGCGATGTTGGAATGCCGTTCTGCAGGGACTGCAAAGGGAGTCTAGCCTCAAGATTTTTCTCCTGTTGGTCAACCAGATGCCTCAATATGTCTGTTTGTTCCTTCAGAATCCCCAGCATCTCCTGCTGTATGCCACACTAATGCTCCTGGGCTGCTCTCCTGCTCGCAATGTCCATGTCCCATTTTTCAGAGCGAGAAGTCTCCATGTTTTCTGCTTGGTGTCTGCTGTCCCAGAGGCATTCATTATCTCATTAAACATTTCATCATGTATTTTGTTTAACCTTCGTCTTATGGGGGAGAGCCTCTCCGCCGGTGTGGAGGAAGAGCTGAAGGCTGCACTTTCAGCTGTAAGCCATGGAAAGCACAAAGCAACCATTGTCAGTGCAGACCCAGTGTCTAGTGCAGAGTTGCTATATAAAAATCACTCCCCTTGTTTTACAGAAGTTTAAAGCAGAACATTTTCATTTACACAAGGTATTTATTGAACCTGTTTGCTTTCCCAGACATGGTGAATATGGCCCTGGGGCATGGGTGCTGAACCGTCAGCAGCTTGAGTGGGCAACCCACCCTGGGACCAGAGGTGGGCAGGGGGCCAAGCCATCTCCTCCTTGTAACATGTACATTATCTGGAGATTGGGGGTCAGCGCTGACCTCCCAAACTACAAGCCTTGGCAGAGGCTGTTCTGGACGGGGGGTGCTTGTGACAGTGAGTGGACACCACAAAATTTCCCTTCTCTCCAACCCTGCCCTGGTGCCACTGCTACTAGCTGTTGCCTGAGGCTTGCAGTTATGAAGGTCAATGATGACCCCTGCCACCCAAACTGTAGCCATGTTTTGGAAATTGTTACTGAAGGGGTGGAAAATCACAATGGGGTGGGGGGAGGACCACATGCACTATTGTTTGCAGTCCAAGCAGTTGAAATGAAAACTACCACCATTTCCCCTAGGTGACTCTATGCAATATCACTCTCCTGAGGGTAACAGAGGCAGCAAGGGAACAGATGCTGCAAGCGTCCGCGTTCAGGTCCAGACTGGGTCCTTATACTGCTGTGCTTGGTACTACAATGATGCCAATTGAATTAATACCGGAGTGGCATGGGAAAATGTCCTACCATGGTGGAAGAAATAAGGCAGCCCTTCCCAGAAACCTTCTGCAATGGATTGCAGAGTACCTCCACAAAAGTTTCTTGAAGATCTTTGTGGAGGTTTCCTGGGCCATCCCTGTGTACATAAACAGTCTTTTTCATGGAGCACCCTTTGCCTAGCTGGTGCGGACATTGGGAAGCAGATAGCCGCTCTACCTCACCATGTTCATTTTAATTATAAATAGACTATCAGAACACGTTACCCCAAATATTACTTCAAATTGCATATTCACTAGAAGTTCCTTCCTTGGCATCACACTCCGCCACGATGCTGGTTTGTGACTGGCTGGACTGCTCCAGGGTTACAGTTCCTGGCTCTCCAGAAGAATGGATCCCCCACTTGCCTGTTTCCCATTGTCCTTCTCCTCTTCTTCTGCTTAGTGTTGCCTGAGCTGGCCCAGGACTCTGACACCTCAGAGTTATCCACACTGCTCTTGGGGGTTGTAGTGGGGTCACCGTTGAGAATTGCATTCAGCTCATTGTAGAAGTGGCATGTCTGGTACAGCACCACAGAGTGGCTGTTCACCTCCCTTGCCTTCTGATACATGTGCTGCAGTTCCTTGATTTTCATGTGGTTGTTTCATGTCCTGGGTGTAGCCCTTCTCCCTCATTCCCCCTGTGATCAGCTCATAGATGTCTGTGTTTTACATCTGAATCAGAGCTGTGTCTGCACAGCCTCTTCTCCCCACAGACCAAGAAGATGCACCATCTCCTGTGTACTCCTGGTTGGAGTGCATTTGAAGCATGGAGCTGCCACGATCAGCTGGAAAGGCAAGCTCTCCACACCAAAAAAATGGAAACTCAAAAGCTCCCAGGCCTTTAACAGGGAAGAAGCTGTTTCCTGTGTACCTGGTGGCTGGGCAACGGAGCTGAAAACATTTACCAGAGCAGTCACAGCGGAGCATTGTCGGATACCTCCTGGAGCCCAGTTAAGTCGATGTAAGCAATGCAATGTCTATACTGCCTCTGTGTTGACCTAACAACATCGAATTAAGTACTGCGCCCCTGGCGGAGGTGGAGTAATTAGGTCAATGTAGCAATGTAGGTGGAAGGGACTGGTAGTGTAAACCCATTAATTATTAGGTCGATGTAAGCTGCCTTATATCGACCTAACTGTGTAGTATAGACCAGGCCTTAGATACAATGGGTCTGATCCTCAGTTGTTGTAAGTGGAGCTACACTGCTTTAGATCAGCTGAGGTTCTGGCCCAGTATCAGTGACTGTGACCTGACTTAACAGATATACCACCACCTACTTGTGTGTTGAGAAAGCAGAATTCCATCCCCCTGACTATATAACAGTTCTTTCAGGCAAAGCCTTTCTACTTAGAGTTTGCTCTCAGGGGCAGGATCCCTTAGAATTTAGGGCTCAAATTAACCTATATTAATTATTCATGAAAAAATATGGATTCTGGCTTTTTTGAGCTCTTCTCACATTAACAACAAGGGCCTGATTGAAAGTCCACCTAAGTCAGGGAGTGTCTTTCCATTGGCATCAATCAGGTCCTGTATTTACACCTAAAAATCACAAAGCATCAGTAGATCTCAGATCTCCTTGAGTGGATATGCCTCATTCTTAATCTAGAATACACTAGTTCTAGGAGCTGTATGCAGTTGAAAGATGTACTAAACTGCTCAGTGTTCCTCAATCAACACCTTTCACTGCAGATAAAATGGCAACTGCTACTTTTGATACATCACCTTGTGTAAGTTCTCTTCTCATCATATATTTTAGGACAGAAAAATAATTAAAAAGCATTTGGGTCAAAAGCATTTAAAATATGGTCAGACATCAGCAGATCATGCCTCAACTAGGTTTTATAGGTGGCATGCCTGTTTGATCCACAATTCTAACCATGTAACTTATTTTATCTCCAAGTACAGATAAAGTAAACTCCAAAAATAAAACAAAATAAAGCAAAGTGCGATCCGAGGCCATTGGTCCATAATCCCATTGATAATGGCTCCCAAGGGACATAAGGATTACATGTGATCTTGTAGTTTGGAATGTAAGCTAATGATTGTGTACAAGAAACAAATCCTTGGAATGTGTGCTCTGGTGAAAATACAAACGGCTAAGAATTTGATTCTAAAAGCTCAGTGGTGTAGCATGCTTGGAGAAGAGAGAGGAAAGCTGTGAGTGCCGCAGTTAGCATATTTATATTTGATCTCCCAGCATTCTGGATTAACTTTCACTGCCAGCAAAAGAGCAGCCTGAACTTTATTTTTACATCTACTATCCACACAATCATAATAAATAGAACACAACCTGAAGGATTCTGGACTAATTGTAGACAACTGAACCCACCCATTAAACTTCCAAATCACTCACTCACATTGTGATTGGCTTTCAAGGCCTCTCTAGGTCATATTATGACTCCTTTATTAGTGTTTAAGGTCACCAGGAGACATGCAAGTGCATCCTATATCAGGAAGTGTTGTACGTCTCAGGAGTGAAATATTTGGCTTTTAGTACAAGCTGTGGCTATGACTCGGAAATCCAGGGAAGTGAGTTAAATGCAGACAAGCTCCAGGCGCCACTGCCTCCACACTGCCTTACAGGACATAGAATGGACTAGAATAATAGAGGCTTTCCTGCCATTCTCAATATTATGTTGTATTTCAGTCCCATTGAGTTCCTCGAGGCCATTTTCCATTCTGTCCGGCTGACCACAGGCAGTAATTCAAAGGAAAAGGCTTTCTGAAAGGCAGGTACACAGCACGAGAATGTGAAACAGTCTGATTTCATAATGGTGCCAGACGATTGCTCCTGCAGGAAGGCAGATTAGAAGCCCTCAGTGTACACATTCTGTTAGGTGAGTGCAAGTCTGTATGTCTGTGTGACTGTGCAGCAGATTTATTGGTTTATTTATTGGCACTGGCCTGTAATTAGACTTGGCAAGCATGTGTGTGCACCCGTGCGTACACATGCATGCACAATCACACAATGTAAACCACACCCCTACCCCAAAATGACTAACCACAATCAAATACTACTTACTATCAATGGAAAGGGAAAAGAAGGCAGGAACTGCAGCACTCAAATCCGTCTCTCTACCTCTTGAAATCTTCAGATCTAGACTGGATGCCTTTCTAGAAGCTATGCTTTCACCAGACGCAACCTAGTGGGAACAACACAGGAGTAATTGGATGAAATTCTGTTGCCTGTGGAATAGAGAAGGTCATACTAGAAGATCTAATGGTTCCTTTTGGCCTTAAAAATAATTGGAAACTATGAAATCTCACATATATTTTTATGCCTTTTGGTAGACAATGTCACAGCTCGCCTAACTTTCCTTGCAGTCATTCCCCAACCCCATTGGTAATATTTTGTGGACAGTTAATGTGGTTCAACTCCAATGTACTGGAATAATAATAGTAAATGCCTAGCTCTTATATAGTGCCTTTTCATCCATGGATCTCAAAATGCTTCACCAAGGAAGTCAAATGTCATTAACCCCATTTTACAGATGGGGAAATTGAGCCACAAGAAGGTGACATGAATTGCTGTTCCTTTTATACAGAATGATTAAAAAGAGCTAAAGGAGAGACAGCTGCTAGTAAATATTGATACAAAAAAGTGAAAGGAAGCACAATGAGTTTTCTTCAGTTACAAGATAAAGTAAATAATTATGCTGCCTTAGTATGTGTATAATAACAAAATTAGCCTTTGTCAATAATACACACACCCAATATAGACAGAAACAGACAAGGGCACACAAACACCAACAACAGTTTCAGTAGGCAAGGTTAAAAGGTTTTCAGATCTGTTTTTGCTATAGTGCAGTTGAACTTTTGTGAAGAGTCTGTGAAGTATTCACTAGCTGCATAAGAAAGAAAACAAATGTTTATCCTATTAGCAGAGGAAAGTTATTAAGAAATGATTCCATCTAAATGACATAGATAAACTAAAAACAGAACTACTGTTCTAAATCTTAAAGAAATATTATATCATAATGAAACGAGAGAAAATAACACTGTATTTAATAACTGGAACAAGAATGACTTCTCTATGATTGCTTAACTGTTTCCATTTATAGCATCCTGCTTTCAGACTTTCATTACTTTTAGAAACTTTCAGGCTAAAATTTTTCATATTTGGTCCCTGCCAAATTATTAGAGAGAAAGAGAGTGCATGTATGTAAATTTAAACGAAAACAGATTAAAAAAAAACATAAAATGTTTTGTGAAAAATGTTCAGGTTTTGAAGTTCTTACCATTTTGGGGAATTCCAGACAGAGCCATTTTCTGTTTTTCACAAAACTGTTCCAATTTTTTACCGCAATTTTTTCAAAATCATTTTTGAAAACATTATCAAAATTTTAAATGAAAAAACTATGTTTTAGTGGTAAAACTTATTGGTAAACATAACATTTTGAAAATAATTTTAATACATTTTTTTGATAAAAATACAGATTAACTTTTTTTTGCTAAAATGGAAAATTTTGAAAATGTTGCCTATTTCCCCCCAAAACAGTTTTTACAAAAGGCCATTTTTAGAAGAAATTTCCATGCACAAAAATTTCAGCTCTAGGTTCATTTTTTATTGTTGTTGGTGTGTGAGTGTGTGCACATGTGCGCACGCACATGCTTAAAGCATGAAGAAAGTGGGGAAAAATGACATTCCCTCTATGCACAAGGGAATGAGTTAAGGTTGTGCATGCAGCCTTGACTTCCTGGCTTCTGAGTGGTATGCCATGCAACTTTAATCTTCTATTAATGCACTTATGTACGCAATATAGTGTATATAGATACATGGAGAACTGTGGGTTTTACTAAAATCTCAATTTTGCCCTGAGGCATTTTATCCCAGTTGAAAAAAGAGCCAGGAAATGGGTCAAGCTTGTGGCACGTGTATGCATATGCACATTTGCATTACACTTCACATCTATGTTTTGCCTATCTATAAAAGACATTACCTCACCCACATTGTCTCTCTCATAGTCTTGGACCAACACCATCCATCCACTGGCTAGCATCTGAGCATACCTGCTCATCTACTCTACACTTGCAGACAATGAAATGTACAAGACTCCAATATACCAAACACTTTTGAGACTGGGATTCATGACAGTACCCTCTTCATCAGTGGAGAAAAAGATCAGTGTGATTTGTTCATGTCAGACAAAGCAAATTAATAGTCTAACTTTAGGCCTGCCAGTTTTCACAATGTCCCTTAACGTATCAGATTATATTTAATTACTGCTGTTACCACAATAAGGGAAGCCCTGTAGGACTCATCAGAACTGTATGTTTAGAAGAAGGTCTAGGGTAAACAGTACTGTTAGCACATGTAGGTTGAGTTGGATTTTTGAGAACATTTTGGGAAGATTTTCAATTTATTTCATGTATGTTTTTGTGCCTGGATTCCTGTTTCTCTCTCTGGCACTCTCCCTCTAGGGAGGATAGCAAAAATATGACTAGGAGAATATTGCTATAATGGGTATGCAGGGGGCTTCCTCATTCTCTCTCTCCAAAGAATAAAACATTTTGCCAGTGTAGAACTTGCAATCTCTCATATGCCTGAGGTGAGTGAGAAGGGTTGTGTGCAATCTGTCTAGCTCATGAAGCTTTGAGATCAGTAGTATGACAAACCTGGCTGGGCACTATCAGTCATTCATGGAAGGCTTTCACGCTTACTAAGCATTTCCTTTAGCAGCCACTGTATGTCACGCCTGGGGTCTATGAATCTGTTGGAAGATATTTACTGCCTGTTTCAAAACACCAGTGCAAGGCAGATGAAATTAATTAGACATTTCATTTTGCTGCTTTGCTATCTAAAATTTCAAATGGAGGCTGACGGAGGATACATTTCCCTCCATATAAAATGTATAGGTTATATTATGAGTAGCCTAAACATTTGCACTCGGTACAGTGTCAGCTTACATAATAAAACAGGGATTGCAGTAATCCTGCATAAAGTCTACTTTGTATGTTGAGAAGTATTATGTATCAGGGTCCAACATGAAAAGAATCATGTCTCTTATTCCACCACTCTGGCCACGTACCACGTTGTCTTTACTGGAAGACTAGTGTTCATCATGTGTTTAAAACTAAGAGTGGGAGAGGTTGGGACATAACATTCTTGGGAGATGACACTATAAATACTACTGTCTTGCTTTGCCTTTGTGTCGTTAGTACATCTGGAATATTATAGTGTGAGCAGAAAGAGCATGCTATCGTTAAGGTTGAGTTCCAGCTTTCATTTAATGTCCCTTTTTTCAGCTTTTCATAACTTTCTCAAACAAGTAGGCTAGACATGTAGACTCTAAACTAGGAGACATACTCATCAGGGTTCCAAATTCCTCTCTGCCTCTTCCCCCTCTGGAGAGACACTCATCAATAGGCATCAAGCCAACAGCTCTACATCAAGGAATGTACAATTTCCACAAGTGTATAGTGTTGGATCAAGAAAATTACAGGCTCTGACAGTTATAGGGCTCTGATTTCCCCCCATTTTTTATTAACCAAATAATCAAGGACATTCCATGCAAAAACTAAGGTAGATAAGAATGGACTTTATAGAATGCAGACTGGCAGCTCCTCTTCATTTAGAGAGAAACATAAATGTTGGTATACACCTGGCTCTGTGCATGTGCGTGCACTTATGTGTGTGTGCATGTGCACACACACAGGTTAGTGACCTTTTGATTTCTACATACAAGAATCATGTACATTATAGCAATGCTGTTATTCTAAAGATGTCACTTCTCATGCTAGGATTCTTGTCTTTCCTCTGTCCATTGTGTTTCAGTGGTTACGTCAGAGACCGGACACTCTTTTATCAAAGACATATTTATGGTTTTCACCCACACCAATGATTTTTAGTGGCTTGTATTTCTGATTTATGCTAAGTCACTACACTGCATATGAGAAATGTGTTTCAGTAACTGGGCTGGCAGGTCTATAGTCTCAGTCCAGGGTGGCTGGCATGAGCCAGACATTTCTGTATCCACTGTGTCTGCCCTGGAGGCCTTGCAAACTTTGAAGACCAATGTTATTGATGTTAGGCTGAGGTGGCTACTGACGTGAGCTCTTGTACACAGGAACTGGGCAGAGGCCAGTTAGTTGAAAGATGCTAGTGAGATCTTTTATCAAAGGAAACAAATGGCATAATAACAATGTTTTTGTTAATTTCTCACAAGTACTTTATGGCTCCATGGAAAGTGGAACATTGACAAAAATCTTGAAAACAGTCAGGACTTGATAATAAATTGCAATGGTGAAATTTTTTTCCCCCCTTCAGTGAAATCCCTTTTCTTTGGGAACATTTTCTTCGTGGTTCAGCAGGACATGGAGGCTGATGGTGCATTAAGCCATATCACATTGGTGAGTATGCTTTGCAGCAAAATCACTACAAAGAATGTCCAAACCTTTTGTTTCCTTACCACATTGCTCTCTTACTTTTCTCTCTTTCATCTGTTCCCCAGGCTTGCCTCCCCCACAGGCGGGCAGTTCTAAAAAAGAGTAAAAGAATCCAACCAGTAAACGGAGACCTTAAAAACTGAAGATAGGAATGAGAAGGGAATTTCCCTTTACACTGTAAGGTTCTTTGATGTTCTGAGGTTCCACTGATATGGTAACACTTCAAAACTTGGTAAGCAGGGAAGCACTAATGGTGAAGTTCAGGAGGGGGCAGGGGACCGAGAAAAAATTAGTCACTGTTGAATCTGCCCAAAATGCAAGGAGAGAGACTAAACCATAGAAAAACCCTCACTATACTGTGGTAGGAAGGGAAGGGGTGCATGTGTATGAGACGGAGAGAGCGAGAGAGACTAAGTGTTTCTTATGCTCTCTCATCAATTGGAGGAGGATAGAAGAAAGGGTGACCATATGACACATGTGCCAGCCCCGCTCCCACGTTGCCATCCTGAGGTTCCTCTTAACAGGAATATAAGGTTGAGCACATTTTGTACTGCAGACCCAAGTATGTATGAAGAGCTTTTAAAACCAGACTATGGATTCTGTTTACAGGAAAGCTCACATGAGATAATAGCAACAGTGACAAAGCAAAGGAGAGAGAACATATCTGAGAGGGTGAGGTGGGTAGGAAGTTTATGTAACCCATGTGCCTAATAGGGAGATATCTCTTTAAGAGACCCATGCGGTGGGTAGGAGTGAGTTGTGTCTGGGTCATTGTTGCTAGGCAGATTTAGCCTTCCACATCCAAAAACACCTGAATTTTTGGTGGGGTAGTTTGGGGTATACTCCAATAGGTTTCCTGTTACTGGGGTCAGACTCCATGAGAGCAGTCAGGGCACCTGCTTTACAAAGGGCCACATGCCATGTGTGAGTTGGGAGAAGCTGAGCCCAGGAACAGAAAACAGGCTGTTTTCCCTAACTCTGAAGCATTTTGCTGCAGGTTAGTGATATTATTAACCCTCTAACAGGGAAGCATAGGTAATGTTAATAATTGCAAGGGGAAATTAGGGGGGAAAAATAATTTCTTCTATTTTAATTGTAGGCTTTGAATGTTGTTTTGATTTTAGCCAAACTGTTCTAGTTAAATTGTCTCAACAAGTGCGATTCATCAACTTTCCTTTAAATGTAGTAATGGGGAAAGAGTCATTTATATTTTGCTATTCTCAGTTTTGTGTTTTCTTGTAACAGGATTTTTTTTTTAAATCTACACTTACCTGATTAATCAGTGAGCTGACTGGCTAACAGTGATTTCAGAAGAGGAAGGGTCTGCATGGATTCCAATTGAAGATTCCTACAAGCAAGTGGAGGGAAGATGTTGTTTGACTCAGCAGACTATAGGTTTGGTGATGAAAGACTCTAACTGAGATTCAGGTGAACTCAACCTAAGCTTTTGGGTACTCTCAGTTTCTTCTCGCTGTTTCTGTGGGGACTGAACTGTTAAGATTTTAATTTGTTTTCTTTATTTATGTATAACTGAAGATAATCTATGTGCATTATAAAATAGCCATGTTATGTTGTAAAAATTAAATTATTTGTTTATCATAAGATTTTTATAAAGTATTTAATTAAATTTAATTTCTTTAGTTTCTTTTGGGATTTGAATGTGGGGATGCTGACCCTGTGCAATCCTTGCTGAAAATCCTTAGAGATTGAATTCTTGGTCTCCAGCTACTTTTCTGTGGGAATTCAGGTTTTTTTAGGCACTGGAGGAGGGCAATGAAGTGAACTCTCACCCACCCAAAGGTTACATTTACCCATATGCTTTCTTCCCTAAGGTCTTGTTTACAGGGTAAATTACTGTGTGGCAAGCTAGGGTGTGAATCTACAGCACAACAGTTCACTGTGCAGTAATGTTCAGTGTGGACACTGTTTTGAAAGTCCTGAAGTGCAGCTTGGCATACAATACTTTCAAGTAGTAGTAACTATTTAACTTACTGGCATTACATGTACAAAGTATAGTGTAGTTGGTAAGACAGAAGATCTAAAATAAACAGCAAAGATAGAAGAAAATGCCAAGCTGCACTCCAGGACTTTCGCTGTGCTGCAGCAGTGTTCACATGGGACATTACTGACCCTCGAGCTGGTGTGCTGTAGTTTCACACCCGGGCTTGCCCTGCGTTAATTTGCCATATAGACAAGCCCTAAGAAACGCTGTTTATTTTCACAGGAAGATTAAACATAGGACACTGTGTTTTCTATTCACTGGGAAGCTATGTTTTTCCATAAGGTGAGTTGCAAACATTATCATGAACTTGTAAGTGCTTGTTATATGTCTGCAGGCTGGCAAAAATCTAAAACATTAATATTTTTTCAGGCGAATGCTATTCTCATGCCCTGATTACTTTCATATCTCAGGAGTTTGGTCCTCCAGGTGAGCGTTCCTCCTAAGTGCTGATGAGATCCGGTCTCTGATGCCCTGGAAAAAGACTTGGTTTTCATTTTTAAAAGGAAAAAGTATGTTTCTAGCCACTTTCCTAGTATGGGCTGCACTTCTCTAGGATGAAGTTAGCAAACTGAATGGAACTTGGAGAGAGGAGTACAGGTTGCAGGAAGGAAGAGTTTGGAGGAGACACCAAGAAGTGAGACTTTGTGTACATGGCTGGAATGCTAACTGCAGTTGCAGCACCTCTATAAATTGTTCTCTTAATAAGGAACTAGTTTAGTTTTAGAAACGGTGTCCTTTCATGTTATTACCTGGTATGTGCTACATGAAACAAAGAGAGCTAAAGATATGTACACACTCACACACTTTTTATGTGAAGGAGTCAGCTATGTTTGAGGTGAAAGCCAAAGAATCACCATTCTAGCTGCTGCTAAGACAGCAGCTGTGGCACATGTGTATCTCCCATTGCTGTGGTAGCCATTGGAAGGGGAACTCCTTTTCTGCATCCACTAGCGCTACTTAGGAGCTCATTGGGTATGCACAACTTTGTTCCTGCAACCCCAGCTGCTGACTATTCCAGCAGGGCATAAGGAGCAGGATGAAAGGAGACACGGCGCAGCAGCAGTTCCACTGAGTGGGAGTCCCATGGTGTCTGCAATCCAGCTGTCTTGCCGCTGCTGGCTCTCTGTCCAGCCTGGAATTTGAAGAGCCTGTACCAGTGGTCTCCAAACTTTTGAGGGTCACATCCCTCCCTTTCCCCAGGCCTCTCTGCCCCCCGGAGCTGGGGCCAGGAGTGCGGCCCAGTTCGGTAGGTGGGGAGGAAGGCACACAGAGGTAAGGGTGCTGAGGCTGGGGGTGGATCTGGGGCTGGGAGGTGGGGGCAGGGCTGAGGACACAGCTAGGCGCAGGAGCGGAGCCACAACTGGGCTGCAGTGGAGGCAGGCAGCTGAGCCCGCATCCGAGTATGGCTCTGCACCTGGCCCTGCTCCCATCCCCAGCCTTGGCCTTGGGCCAGGAATGGAGCTGCAGCCAAGGGCTGAGGCTACGGGCAAGGCTGGGACCTGCGCTGAGGCTGGGGACAGAGCCAGGCGTGGGGACAGGAACCAGGACCACAGCTGGGGGTGGGGCAGAAGCAGAGCTGGTGGCGGGGCATAGTTTAGTGGCGCTCCCTTCCTACCTCCCCACCCATTTGGGGGCTGGCCCAGGCCCACTGTGCCTCCCAAACCATTCCTCCATGCCTCCTTGGGGGGCACATCCCCACGCTTGGGGACCTCTGGCCTGTACTGTGAAGGAGCATGGGGCCTTGTTTCCATTCCCCAACTTCTTCCCATCACTGAGGAAAGACCTACTCCTCACCCACGCATTTCCCACTTCTTCCGGAAAAGACCCAATCTCCCACGTGATCCCTCGCACTAGACAGGGCAGGTCACCAGAAGTAATGTAAATTCACCCACCTCAAGAACCCAAGGAGGCCTATTCCCTGAATGGATAGTCATGCTACTACCAGACAGGAACCACTCCCCACCTAACCAATCAACAGAGAGCTGTAGGCCACAGGAAGATCTGCCCCATGCTGCTGCTTTGATGAACGGCTGCCAGGTAGGGAAATTGTCCAACCCACCCCCCAACCCCCCCACTCAGGAAGTGAAGGACATGATTGAGAGGGATGGGGATGCATGAACTGCTGGATTTTCTTGGATGGGACTGGAAGCTTGGATGGACTTGGGGAGAGGAGTATGGAATTGATTGTGTTTTGATTTTTGGAGAAGAAAACATGTAGGGGATTCCATGTGTATTGCTGACTGGGGGTTAGAAAACTTTGGGGAAGCCCCTACCTTCTTAAAATTTAGGCAGCAGATCACTGTTCCTAAGTATATCCAGGTGTGTAGTTATGTGATCAGAGTGGGCTAACTTTCATGTAAGTGAATGTGTGTATTGAAAGTGCATGACCTGTATTCTTACATAATCTGAAATAAGAAACTGTTTGGAAGCATGAAAATATACAATTAAAAATATCTTTCAGATATTTTACAGGCAGGTCAGGCCCATCTGTGAAGGAAGCAGATCCTGCCTGAGATCAACTTAGATTTATACCTTTGAACATTTGTTTTCATGCCTCATGACACTAATCCACAAAGTTTTTTTTTTTTAAATTTACTGGCATTACATGTACAAAGTATAGTGCAGTTGGTAAGACAGAAGATCTAAAATAAACAGCAAAGATAGAAGAAAATTACTTCAATAACTTATTTATGGACTCGGAGAACTGAAGTAAATAAATGAGTTGGATAGAACCAGTATGAACACAAATGATTCTCTAGGCCAAAATTAACTAGGTTGATTCAATTTAAGTATCTTTCGTCTTACATCTAGATTAGCACTGAACTAAACCATTTCAGTTGCAATGCCCTTCAGGTATTTATCCCACATTTCTCTATACAGATCCCAGAAGCAGGTGGATTCTGGGAGACTTCGAAGGGCTAGCGGTGTGCTGTGGGACATCAGTGTAGAATTAGTGAAACTTTTTCACCTATTCCACATGCACAAGGGCACTAGTACAGTTCAGACTGAACCAGTTCATAGCTTTGTTGAAAACAGCTGACTACAAACAGTTCTTAGAGTACATATAAACTGGTTAGAGCACTTGGATGTTTTTCATGAGTGTTCTATGTGGTTGAAATAGATCTGAAAATAGTACATTTCTCCAGTGTAGGCCAGGCACATCATGAGTTAGGTTCTGACCATTATCACATGGGGGCTTCATGAAATTTCTTGAATTAAGACCTGGTTTTTTTCTTTAAGAAGTCATTGGGGGCACCATAAGTGGGATGTTGCTGCATAATGAGGACATCAGGAAAGACAACAGTGAAAATACCTAGATGCCCCAGCTTTTAACAGTTAGATTTTCAGGGATTCTCTAGGTTTCTCATGCTCTCAGGATGAAGGATGTGGAGGAAAGGTAGACTGCCCAGCAGTCTATCTATTTATGCCCGCAAAAGAAAAGCATTGTTGCAGTTCAATTTATGGTAGATAACTCGGTCACACTGGCACATTATGTCACCCCGGTAAAGGATGTGGGAGTGATATTTCTTCTGACAAAGGTCTGAGTGCTAGTTTTGGTAGTGGAGGCAGTGAAACGCTGATATAGGCCCTGATTCTTCTCCCACTGAAGTCAAAAACAAACTCCCATTGATTACAGTGGTGCAGCATCAGGCCTATATAGGGTGTGGCACATATGAGGACGCTGTAAGGCTGTCTGGGACTAATTTGTATGGTGTATCAGTGGCATTAGGTACGTAAATTTGAACACCAATAGAATTGTAAAACCAAAGACATAGAAAAGACTGTGGTAGAGGTCCTGCGTAGTACTGACTTGTTACTTACCCATTTGACATTTTCTGCTCTAACAGATGAGATACGTTGGAAAGTGTCTGCTTCTGTGAAATAACTGAATTATCCTATCAATAGCGAGATGTCTCTGAAGACTCAGTAAAAGGACACTTTAAAGAATGTGGAGTTCTTTAGTTATCCAATTAAAAGACTAAAACCATGGCTTATTGACAGGGCCACACCAAACTCATGATCCATTTTGGTCAATTTTATGGTCATAGGAATTTGAAATTTGTAAATTCCATGATTTTAGCTATTTAAATCTCAAATTTCACAGTGTTGTAATTGTATGGATCCTGACTCAAAAAGGAGTTGTGTGTATGTGTGGGGGTTGCAGGTTATTGTGTGTGCGTGTGGGTGGGGAGAGGGTTTCAGTACTGCTACCTTTACTTCTGTGCTGCTGTTGACCTGCTGGGCAGCTGAAGAGTGGTGGCTATTGGCTAAGAGCCCAGCTCTGAAAGCAGCCGCACAGAAGTAAGGATGACATGGTATGGTATTGCCACCCTTACTTCTGCGCTGCTGCCTGCAGAGCTGGGCCCTTAGTCAGCAGCTGCCACACTTCGGCCGCCCAGCTCTGAAGGCAGCAATGCAGAAGTAAGGGTGGCATGGGATGGTATTGCCACCCTTAATTCTGCGCTGCTGCTGGTGGGGCACCATCTTCAGAGCGGGGCACCTGGCCAACAGCCACTGATCTCCAGTCACCCAGCTCTGAAGGCAGTGCAGAAGTAAGGATGGCAATACCGCGAACTCTTAAAATAACCTTACAACCCCTGAAACTCCCTTTTGGGTCAAATCCCCCAATTTGAGAAACGCTGGTCTTCCCCCCCCCCCCCCCCCCGTGAAATCTGTATAGTCTTGGGTAATAGCATAGAAAAGACCAGATTTCACGGGGAGAGACCAGATTTCAAAGTTCGTGACGCGTTTTTCATGGCTGTGAATTTGGTAGGGCCCTACTTATTGCTCATCCAAAATTGCACAAGGATATACCAGAGTAATTGAAATTGTATGGCTAACCAAGTCTGCCTCTCTTCCAATCAGGGCAAGAGGAAGGCACTTTGTTAGGCGCACAAACATCCTCTTTTTGTACTTTTAATGAATGCGTTACTGATGTAGAGTATCCATAATGTGAGATGCTGAAGGAAGAGCTGCAGAAAGAATTGGAACAGCAACAGAACACTGAGGCAATGGGCTCTAGGATTCCTGCACCATTGTACTCCAGGGGAATTTGGTCTTTAATGGTAGTAGGATTGCATCCAAAGTAACTGATAGTTCTTTATTATCACCAGGATATTGTCCCCAGGAGCAGCATTTAAAGTTAGGTGTTTGCTTAGGTGTATGAAAATACTGGCAGTGGTTAAAGCCAATATGGTTGCTGATCTTCTGCTGGAATTCATTCACATTCTAAGAGGTGTAAAAAACACTCGGTGAGATATTGTTTGCTGGCAAGTATACCATCATTTTTGATGACTCTATGACAATTCCAACTGTGAAAGAGAAACCAGTTTCTAAAACGGTAAGCACTTTTGTTACACAGAAAAGTACAGGCAAGATTGAATGTTAATTCAGGAAGATTCTTCAGCTATGTAAGGGCAAGGATCATGCAATGATTTTGAGTGATTTGTGGACTGGATAGTTGGCCACTTCTTCTTTCTTTAAGTAAGCTCTATGGTCAGAAGCCCTCCTGAATAGGGAGCTCATTATTGACACCAGTTGGTGAATGAAGAGAGGCATGGCCCAGAGCTGCTTGAGAACTCCAAAGGGACAAATGCTCCATAGAGGAGAGAGTTCTTGGCTGGCATTTATTGGTGATCAAGGGAGAGTGAGGGGGCCAGGCCTCATTTGCATTTCAGTTATGTGACAGTTTGAGGTGTTTTGGTTTAAACATAGTTAATTTTTGAATTTGGGAGAGATAAAATGCTATTATGCCTGTTGGGGAAAGAAAGGACAAGAAAACTGCACCACATGTGGCTTGTGGGTCATCCCAACCAAACTGTAGTCAGGCACAATTGAATAGGAGTGCCTGGTCAAAGCAAAAGTGAGCCAAAAGGGAGGAAAGAAGGGGAGGTTTCTTGCCTCGATAGTAAGGATTACGTTGAGGGTAACCAATGCCAGTGGTTCCTTTCTGAAGACACAGCACAGAGCTGAGCTAAGGCAAGTGACACTTCTGAAGTGTCTCAGGCCAGAGTAGTAGATAGCAGCAGCTAAGCTGAGGGACTCTGGTGCAGTTCCCCTTACCCAGCAATCAAAGCTGAAATCACCTCAGCTAGGTCGGGTGGTAGAGCCCCTGGAACTGTCCAGGCGACGCTTCCCTTTGGGGCTCGAGATGGACCTGCCTGGATTTTTGGACTCCTCCAATCTTTGACAACAAACTGAGTGGAGAAGAGGGAAGTGTCTAGAATACATTGGCCACTCACAGCTGTGAGAGGAGGACAGAGGTTGACTATTGCCAAGACATCCTAGGAGGCATGAGTCTTACCTAATAGACTTTGTTGATTTATTAATAGCCCTGGGTGCCACATACAGTTTCCCAGGCCAGGTTCCTTAGCAAGGGGCTTGATTCTGTGTTATCTGAGTTTTTCAGAAGGTACCCCTAGAAAACTGCACCAAGCCTTTTTTGCTGCAGACAATCCCTGGCAGAAGGGTGACACAAATCAGAACAAAGAGACATTCCCTATACAGAAAATGCATCTGCACAAGCCACCAAAATACTGTCATCTATGTGTGCAACAGGTACCTATCGTATGTGGGAGGTCTGTTTGAAAGCCTGTGATTATGTCAGTACTCTGAAATTCTTAGGGTTTATAGACTCATTGGATGCTTTTTCATTGTACTAAGAACCATTAGTACAAGACGGTATAAGAGCAACATTTCAGGTAAGGTAAATGATGTCTCAGGAGCTTCAGGCCTGGCAGGAGGCGTGTAGGTTACAAATGCACCTGATACAGGCTTCAATACAGAGAGAGACAGTAATTCCCATTATTCTAATTACTGAACTTAACATTTTTGTTTGAGGTTTTAAATAATTGGAAAAGCAGATTAATAGAAAGTGGCATAAAATGTTAGAGTAGCTTCTTTTAGAATGGAGGATTTATTACACTGCATGTTACCAGAAACAGGAAGGGACTTAATAATTCCCCTTATATTTTCAGTTACATAGTTTTGCCACAGAGGGGAAAAAAAGACAAATAGCACCTGGAATGGCTGATTCAGACTATTTTATTTCTGGACTGTCAGTGAAAAGTGATTGCACGTAGAGTATATAGAAGCTTCCATAGTTTGAATAAAACGAACAAAAATAATTATAAGGACAAATGGGCCAAAACCTCTGATTTCCCAATGAAAGAGGAATAAGGGGATAGTAGCGTACACCAAGAACAGTGCTTCCCTTGCAGCCAGATAGATGCTCAATATAGGTTATAGAGTTTCTATTAAACCCTTACAAGACTATTGGACTGTGATGCCGTGTCCACACCACACAAAGCAGAGCAGGTTGTTAAGACAATTAACCTGACAGGCTGCACCTGGGAAGAGCCAGGGACTGAAGGGCTGATTGATGATGAAGCCCAGCTGGGCAGAGCCAGTCTGAGCTTGTACAAAGCCTGCAAGCTGAGATCAGAAGAGGGTTGCTGAGGCTGGAGTCACTTCCTGGGAGAAGGGTCTTGTGTGTGAGGCTAGTAAGATGGCAAAGAAAGAAGCAGTTTACAGTTTCTTCCTTGGAGGAGAGAATTTGGGCTGGTAAACCCAGAGTATGGGGCTAGAAGATAGAGAAGAGCACAAGGAAGGAGTCCAGGGAAATAGCAACAAGGTCGGGGAGTAAGTATCCTGTAGCTGCTAGATGTAGTATCACTGGGTTGGAATCCAGAGAGATGGATGGGCCCAGATTCCTCTACCAGCTGTTGGTAAAGTTGCACAGGTCCTGGCCTTGGACTGGAAGACCGTCTAGCGAGGCATAAGGAGCTTGTCTGGTAGGCCTCTGGTGCTATGGAAGGGGAAGACTATACACTGGTCTGGATGGAGGGCTCAGTCACAGATTGAGAGCACTGCAAGTCCTGTAAAGCAGGAATGTTGTGTGAGCAACCATCAGAAAAGAGGCATCTGACCTGAAAGAAGCTGATCCCTAGATGTGGCCACAGAATGTATGCTAGTGGTGAGTGAGCCCCATGGCAGGGCCATAAAATTGTCTCACAGGTAATGTTAAAGAAACTGAAGTGAGGAAGGAAACTTTATAATTTGCAATAGACCCTAGGTACAGAATTATTGGCAGAAAATTATATACATCAAAACAATGACTGGAATGGGAAATATTGAGTTTTCCCCTCTACAAGGTTGTTTTTGGACAGTGTAAACAACACTGAGATAGCGAATGCAAACACATGCACATGTCTGTAAAAATGTTATTTTTAGTAAGGAACCAAGCTACAGTAAAAGCTTGGAAGCCTGAATCTCCTGTGAATTGTAATAACTGGTTATGGCAAATCTAGTATATGGTAAAAATGGACTTTGGATATAATTTTGAGTGATTTAGGAGTGTAATTCTCCTTTTGGTGACTTGCATTAACTCAGACCTAGAGAACATAATTTTCAGTACATAGACATAACTTCACGTTTTCTGTACATGTCTAAAAATTTTCTCCTGGGGAGTCTAAATTGCATTGACTTTTCAGTGAGACTTGGGGCTCCTGAGGGATTAAGTCACTCCCGAAATGGGAAATAGGTGCTTTTTGAAGAGTTTGCAACTTGAAACCTCTCTGTTTGGCTTTAAAAAAAAAAAAAAAAAAAAGTAGACTCCTTTCTTACATCACTTGGCAGAACACTGTCAAACCCTGAGGGAATTGAACACACAGACTACTCAGTTTGAAATTTTGGACTAAACTTTTTTCTCTTTTGGGGGAAAAAAAAAGAAATAATTTGTGAGTGTTAGTGGAGTCGAGTGGAGAACTCGGAATGTCTGTTTCAGAATGGACGTTGCTAATGTTTGGTACTGTGGCAGGCGATGAGATTTACTATTTTATTTTGAAAGGGTGGATTGTGCAGTAGTTGTTCACTTTGGTCAACATGAAAGTCATGAGGCTACTCTTGTGAATAAATGCTCAACTGCTGTTCTTTGTTGTTCAGATGCCTTATTTAAGCTCTGGTTTGGCATATGGTAACCTGAAGACTTCTTGATGCTAACTGGCAGAGGGGTACATAAGAGTTACAGGAATCCCTTGGATCTGGCATCTACCTACTAGTCCCCCAAAGAATGTCATGCAAGGTCTCTAAGAAAACTGTGTCACACTGGTCAGAATCATTTTGAGATGGATGTATAGAAAACATATGAAATTATGTCTATGTACTGAAAATTTATGTTCTCTAGGTCTGAGTTAATGCAAGTCCCCAAAAGGTGATGCACTTACTCCTGATAGGAAGTGGGGAAGACACATTTATCTTATTCTGGCTAATCATGTGCAGATTAAGTATTGTATGGTTTACAATGGATGCCCATTTACAGTTAGGGTTGCCAACTTTCTAGTCGAACAAAACCGAACACCCTTCCCCTTCCCCAAGGCAAGCCCACTATATTCCCCCTCCTTTGGTGGCTTGCATCTCCCCCCGCCCCTCACTTTCACTAGGTTGCAGCAGGGAGTTGGAGTGAGGGCTCTGGGGTGGGGGTGCTGGCTCTAGGGTGGGGGTGAGGGGGATCCAGGCTGGGGGTGGGGCCGAGGGATTTGGAATGTGGGAGTAGGCTGCGGACTGAGGCGGGGGTTGGGGTGCAGGGGAGGTGAGGGCTTTGGGCTGGGTGTGTGGGTTTTGGGGTGGGGTCAGGGTTAAGAGGTTTGGGGTGCAGGAGAGTGCTCTGGGTTTGGAGGGGGCTCAGGGCTGGGGCATGGGCTTACCTTGGGCAGCTCCCAGTCAGGAGACCTCTGCTATTGTGGCTTGCCTTGGAAGCGGCCGGCAGGTCTGGGTCCTAGGTGTGGGAGGTGGAGCAGGAGGCTCTGCGAGCCTGCAGGGACTGCCCCCATAGCTCCCATTGACCGTTTCCCAGCCAGTGGGAGTGCAGAGCCAGTGCTCAGGACGGGAACAGTGTGTGGAGTCCTGTGGACCCCCCCATTTTACAGCCAGACCTGCTGTCTGCTTCCAGGGCACAGTGCGGAGCCAGGACAGGTAGGGACTAGCCTGCCTTAGCGCTGCAGCACCGCCAACCGGACTTTCAATGGGCCGGTTGGTGGTGCTGACCGGAGCCACCAGATTCACTTTTTGACTGGGTGTTCTGGTCGAATACTGGACACCTGGTCACTTAATTTACAGTCTCAGCAAAAGATTAATCAAGAGATTGCTTGAGCAGAAGGGAAAAGTCCAAAGCAGCAGGGGTAATCAATGAACTTTTGGAAACGATACCAGGGGTGCAGGTGAATACGCAGTTATTTCTTCAGTCTGTGAGGACAAGCCACTAGAGGTTTTATGAGATGGGATCTCAGCCAAACTGGCTGAAAATGCCAAGAAAAGAAGGTGGGATAAGCTATCTTGTAGGCGACGGGGATGTCTTGTGAGTCAAGTTTAGGATTCAGAAAGCATGTTATGATTTTGTTTTATATGCAACCATTTGTTACCAATAGTCTCGCTCTATTACTTGAACCTCTTGATAAACTTATTCCTGTTTTCATTAGATTATATATATAATATAATCGGTTAAGTGCTGTGTGGAGTGTGATCCTGACTTGAATCCTGCAAGCTGGTGTGTACGTCATTCCCAAGGGAATAGTATCAGAGTTCTGTGCATGTTCATCAGAACAGGGGCTGGGCACTCCAGAGGCAAGTTCTCCAAGCATCTAGGTTGGTGTGTGCCTATCACTCACCTGTAGAGAGAGCAGCGCCTGCAGAGGCTTAGAAGGCAATGCTTCTGTTGCTAGAGGCTGGTAGTTTCAGGGAGCTGATCCCACCAGGCACGGACAAGACTTGTGCTAAGGGCAGATGTGAGGCACCTTGCCACCAGCCCTGGCTACCCCTGGGAAAGCACCATACATATAAGGAGCAGGGGTGTTACGATTAACCAAGGTATCAGAAAAGGATTTTCGAAACCACTCAGTGTTGACCTTCAAAAGGAGAAAAATTAGGTCAGTGCTGATTGTTTTTGAAAATTTCAACCTAGATGCCCAAGTAGAATAACCACCATTGCCAAGCTGCATGCAGCTTGGGTATTCATATTTGTGTAAAATGGATAATTTAACTTCAATAAAACCACCAATTTTTTTTTTTAAAGAAGCTGCTTTGACTGTAGTGTGCTACTGTGCAGGGCTTTCATATGGAATGTGGTCATGTGGATAGTGTCATGGGTTATATAAATGTTGAGTGTTGGCTGAGGAAATTGCAATTACATTTGATAACATTAGAGTGGAGAATTTGTGGAGTTTGTCACATTTCAATTAATGTGAGATCTAAGTGAATAGACAAGTTTCCTCTTTGTTTAGCCTGTGCAATGTCCATTCATAAATCTCAGGGTTTGAATCTGTATTCTCCATTAGTCAAATGTACTTCAGGTAGGTAAATCTTCTTCATGTTATAAGAAGGCAATCTTACACTGCCTTCTTTTTATCCACATAGCATAACCGTTCACTCCTGTAACATTATCTAGATGGGTACATAAATCACTCTCCAAGTGTTGTTTCTGAGCTTATTGGTAAAGAAAATGCAGGTTACAATAGCCTGTCTAGGCTTGGCAAATGTGGGGGCACACACATTTTCTAGTCTTACGAGGCAAGATCTGCAACCAGTAAGGGACAAAGTGACTTTTGAAGATCTGTTAAGCTAAGTGCATATTACTGTTAGTTCTGCTTATCTCTTTTCACTAGCTTGATAGACGCTTCTTGTACTGGACCTTCTCAAGCTTATGTGAAATAAGCATGTAAGAGTAAGGGAATTACAATTTCAGGGAAACTGACTGTTTTTCTTACCACCTAGAATGGAAAATGAGGGCTAACTGAGCACAGGTGAAGACCATTCTAATGTGCTGCAGGATGCTCCCCCCAGACCACTTCAGGCCCTGCCCCTACTCCACCCCTTCCTCCAAAGCCCTGCCTCTTCCCGCCTTCCTACATTCCACCCCCTTCCCTGAGCTCACCCTGCACCCCATGGAACAGCTGAGCTGCAGTGGGTATGAGGCGCTGGGGGAAGGGAGAGGTGCTTGGGGGCAGGGGGGGGGGAGGAAGCCTGTCAGTGGGTACTAAGCAACCACCATTTTTTTTTCTCCCATGGGTGCTCCAGGAGTTGGCACCTATGACTGTAAGGAATAAGGAAGCAGTTCTAGTGAGTTTTATCTTGCTGTTAAAATCCCAGAGAGAATTTCATTATAAGTCTATATTTGAGGTCAAGCTGCATGTAACACTGCTTGTAACAGAGAACTGCATTCTTCTCCTCTTGAGTGTATGCTTTCTCTACCTGCCTTTTGTTAAATTAATTCCTTAAATTTTAGTAGGATTGTGTTCAGAGATGCAGGTGAAAACTAGAATAGAATTCTGGATGTGTAGAAGGACACTTATGTCTTCTGTACAAGTTTGTTGCAGCAGGTAGAAAATACATTAATAACAAAAACTAGTATCACACATTTTAAGCTGTAGTTTTCAATAAGGGGCTGTGATGAGGGCACTCACCTCTAGAGTGCATTCTAGTGACTGGTTTTGGTACTGCTGGCCTTTCTGACCTGGCTTCCTTTGGACTCAGCTGACCTCGCTAGTTGGGTTTTCAGTGGCTCAGCCCTCCAGACAAAACACAGTCAAAACTGGATTCCTTCTGAGTAGCAAAGAGTTCAACAAACTATCTGCCCTCATCAGGGTCTTCAGCTCCATCTCTGGGCCCTCTAAATTCAGACCTTCGTTCACGCCTCTAAAGGAACCTTGTTGCCTGCTCAGGGCTTAGACCTCTTCACCAGTGGCTGGTGGGGGAACCCAGGCCTGACCACTTTTCTGGATTCCAACCCAGGGATCCTATAAATAGCAGCTACATACTGCTTCTTCCAGTTCACTGCTGCTATTCCCTGGGCCTTTTCCCATATAACCCCTTTCTCTTCACCCTTCTCTCGGGGCTGAAGTTCTCGGATCCTCTTACTCACTGAATGCAAATGCTACCCACGCCTGTCTTCTGATGGTCTCTCAAGCTCCTATGCCCAGCAAGGAGCACCCTTCTTTGCTCCTCTGGTCCCAGACAGGAACTGACCAGCTCATCCCTGCAGCTCCCTTTATCTGAGCCAGCTGGGCGCTGCTGGTTGCTTCTATGCAACCTGTCTAGGCAGGCCTAGACGACCCACCTCATGGTTCCTTTCCTGGGTAGAGGTGTGGTAAGACTATGAAGACCTGGTATACCCTGTCACAGGGACAAACTATAGAATGTTGTCATTTTACATTGATGGAAGATGAGCAGTGGTGGAAATGCTATGACATTGGATTCTCTAGAAGACTGAGATTACCTACAATTAATAAAATTTTGATAATTCTAAACAGCTCAAAATATGAAACTGTTCTCTCTCATTCACTCAAAATGCTGCCCTTGCAATATTTTGTCCTTTTATCCCTGGCACAGGAATGTTAGATTTTTGGAGAACTCGCATAATAATCTATATATGAGCTTTGCCCAAAGTAAACGTACAATTAGAAGTTGTCAAATGAGACTATACTACAGACTGTAGGTTGAAAGTAGGAAGCTGTGCTTAGCAGTGTCCGATGGGCTCATTGTGGATTTTTTCCATGTTGCCCTATTAGTAAGATTCCTTCATGATTTTTTCCATTTGCATTTCAGTGGTTTCAATAAGCTATTTTGGGGGGGAAAAACTCATTATTCAGATTATATTGTACAAGTTTGGTAGAAAAAGAACATTCCCCAAATGGTTTTGTACGGAGATTGATAATCACCTTTATTAATTTGTAGTCTATATAAATTATAGATGAATGTTTCAGAAATTGACTGACTGAAAACACAAGGTTATGATGGAAACTTGCATGTTCTTAACTATAGTAGTCATTAGAGCTTTTTTGGGGAGTAAGAGTGCCATAATCCCTATCGATATTTTTCCCATGTATGCCCAGAATTATGTATGCTAAATTCCTCCTTTGGCACATGCTGGATTTGCTTGCAAAATATAGAACTCATTTGGTAGTTTAAAGGAATTGTATTAGAATGGCAATATCTTGAAATGGTTCTTCAGGAAAATTTTTCTGGTAATTTTTGGTATAAAAAAATCTCCTCTATTTATTGCTTTTCTGAAGTTTGATTCAAACCAGTAGAAAATTTATGAACAGTAAATTGCCCCTGCTGAAGCTGTGCTCTAATATGTGCCATGCAAGAAGAGCCATAACTCTCTGATAGCAATTTACTAACGGTATTCTGTAAGAAAAGTGTGTGTGTGTGGGGGGGGGGGGGGAATGAAAAGGATCTTTTCAGGTCTGTGTCTTGTGTGGCTTTAGCAGCCAGATGAAAGAGTCTGTTGCCTAAACATCCTCCTGCAGGATAATTGCCATAGCAGCTCATATAAAAGCAACAGTAGAAAGGTGTAAAAGTCATTAACTAGGGAGAAATAGGAAGCAATCAGCAACACTTTAAACTAATTATTACCATGAAATTACACTCTCAGCTTGAAATAAGTACCTGGGGTCTGTTAAAGCTATACAGGCCTCCACTGGCTTCCATCCTACTGCAGGGGTGTTGGTCCAATTTGTAGAGTGGGGGTGCTGAAAGCTATTGAACAAAACTGTAAACCTTGTATACAATGGAAACCGCTTCAAGCTGGGGGTGCTTTCCTACTGAGGAAAACTTTTTTCTGTTTGTTTATAAAGTGTTAGGATGTGGTGGATTTAGGTATTAAGCAAGTGATTCAATTTACTTTGTCCCAGGCTGTTGATGGATATTAGTGCAGTTATGTTCCTGTGTGTGTGAGAGCACGGTAGCTTTTCAAATCAATGCCCTTATGAGTGGTGTCCTCTGAAAGGATGTAGTTCATAAGTAGCTGTTTGTGACAGTAACAGTGTGCATATGTCTTATTTTTGTAAGATCGTCTGGGTGTGAGATGAGGGGGGAACACATGATATAGGATAGGTGACTTCAGAAAGGGGTCAAGAAAGACAGAGGTACAGTGGGGTTTATCTCAAGCCACTAGGCTGTTGCTCTGTCAAGCACAACCAGTTCCCTGGGAACTCTGTGGAGTACCAGGAGGGAGATGTTTTGTTGGCACTCTGCCCTTAGCATGAATGCATCACCTCTATGAATCATCCAGTGTCCACTGGCACAGGCCCCAAGCTTTCCCTAAACACTTGTATGCTTATTCTCTCTCAATTCCCACCAAATAAGCAAGAACATTGAATTAAGGATCAAACAAGTCTTCACAGGAAGCTCTGAAAACTTTGTCTGGGAATAGTTCTGGCTGTACATCACTTTTTAGAGTGGGGTTTCTTTTAAACCTCTCATTTTTGTTGTAACATTGGAGGGGCAGGGCACAATGACATGATCTTTGAGTTCATCAGCTCTGCTGCTTAGCCACAATTATTGATTACATCAGTCCTCTATCAACCAACTCTGAAGTCACAAATATGATTATAACTCCATCAGGAATAAACAGGAGCAGATAAATTCTTAAGGGCTTGTCTACACTGGTAACTTACAACGCTGCAACTTCCTTGCTCAGGGGTGTGAAAAAACACACATCTGAGCACAGCAAGTTTCAATGCTGTAAAGCGCCAGTGTAGACAGTGCACCAGCACTGGGAGCCACACCCCTTGTGGACATAGGGGGGTGTGGTTTTGTTTTTTTTAAGAGCGCTGGGAGAGCTCTCTCCTGCTGCACTGCGACCATACAAGGTATGTTAAAGTGCTGCCACCACAGTGCTTTAGCTTTGCCAGTGTAGACAAGCCCTAAGAAACACCTCCTTTTATAGATTTTTTTTTTCTTTATGAATAGTGATCATTATGGTTTCATATAAATCTCAAAGTTGAATATTTTTTTCAAAAATGTATGGGATCTGTGGAAAAACAGTGGGTTACTGTTGAGGGAGAGACTGTATTTTTGTTCTGTTTGTACAGCACCTAGCACAACAGGGTCCATGACTGGGGCTCCTCGGTGCTATGATAATAGCAGATAATTAATAATAGTATGATAAATGCAGCCAACTACTTCATCATTAGATGGCACTTTACTTTTAAATCCGATTATCAGACTGCAGTCTTGTTCACATTTTTCCCCTCCCCCCCAGGAATTTCTGGATGAACTCAGGATTTTATCCTGACTGTACCTGTCAGGAACTTGCAATGTTATCACTTAATGACCCAGCTTGTATGCTTTGCTTACAGGGATTGATTCTGGGACCTTTACACAGAAAAGTTTGAGCATCTACCATTTTAGCTAAAGAATATTTGCTGGCTGTGTCAGTAGCAGACTCAAACTATCATACATGTTCCAGTGCTAGATAGAGCCACAGTGTGGTTAAAACAGCATATGTTAAAAACAAATTTTCAGTTACCAGGTTTTTAAGTGTGGAAATTCCAAAATGATCAGTAAGTGCTTTAAAAATATTTTAAGCATATGTTGCTGTATGTTTCTCTAGCCCTCAGTGCAGGATATTTGAACTAAACATACAATACTTAAAAAGAAAAGGAGTACTTGTGGCACCTTAGAGACTAACAAATTTATTTAAGCATAAGCTTTCGTTTACTTTTATGCAAATCACAATACCAGAAAAGCTTAATTCACAGGAAAATAAGGGTAATGTCATTTATCAGTCATGCTGCATTCCTATGGCTACAGAGGTAGAATTCTGGAAGCTGGGCTCCAAAAACATAAGTCCTACTACTTGGGTTAAAGGAGATTTTCCAGCTGTAGTGGGATTAAGGCTCATCTCCTTTGTGATCCAGTCACCACAAGGTGACAGTCAAACTGTTCAAGAAGGTGTGACTGTGAAGGCAATGGTAGGCATTAGAACATAGGCCCTGAATGGGTTAATGTGGGCTTGAGAGCACAGATGGCATCTTGGGCTGCTGTACCTGGAGGACTGGCCAACCTTAACTGATGATGAAGCCTGGCTGGGAAGGGACTAGGGGCAGAGTATAAGTAGAGGAAGCTGAGAACAGAAAAAAGCTATGGGGGAAAACTCTTCAGTCACTCTCTGAGATGAGAGAGTTGGTTTTGGGATTCTCTCCTGAATAGAGATGTCTGGCGGGAGGCCAGGAGAGAGATGAAGCAGCCATTGGGAGTGGTGCAGGCTCCAGTGATAAGCCCTGATAAAAGGGCATGATCTGGACTTCCAGGGGTGGTGCTGAGTGGGAGGAACAGTTAGGGGGATTTAAGACATGAAAGGCCAGGCTTGCGGAGCATGGACGTTGGCTTGTTTGGGATCGCAAGGGAGCGCCCTTCAAGAAGGGTAAACCTAGAGAAGTTCTGGGGAGAAGGCCTGGATAAGGCCATGATAGAAGAAGCTCAGGGAGGTAATGGGTGGATCTGCACAGATGTAACTTGCCCGCTTGGTACAATGTCCCTGGGATGGAACCCAGTGTAGTGGGAAGGACTGGATTGTCCCACCAGCCACTGGAGAGGGTAGAATGAAGCCCCAGATATAAGGGGACAAGGACACTGGAAAGCTCTGCATCAACCGGGTGTAAGGACCACAGGACCCAGAGTTAGGGCTAGAGACCTCATGTACAGACATCTGGAGAGGTGGTGGACTTAAATTGTGACCTGGTCAGAGGACTGAGTTATGGGAAGAGACACCACTGCCTGACAGTTGGCAGGGGGTGCTAGAGAGGAGAGCGCCTGCTATGCCACTCCCAGCCACAAGGGGGTGCGACTGCAGCAAGTGAGCTCTTTCACAACTTAGTTTGCAGAATGCCCCTATTGTCCTTTCCGAACAGGCATGAATTGCATGTACAGCCCCATCTGAATAGTGCAGGGGACTTTATCCAGTTTCTTCCTTCAAGGTCTTGTACCTACTCTGAGAATACTTATGACATGGCATCCTTCTGGCAATGTGTAGTGTACATAGCCATGGTAGGGGGCTACATGGGTATAAGTAGCAGTGTAGATTCTAAGGCATGGCTTAGGCAAGTAGAGACGTGAGTACATAGCTTACACAATCTCTACTTGTTCAAGCTGTGCAATTTTTTATTTTAGCAGTATTATTCCGCTGCCTCCCCATTGCTGGAATCTTTCCCCTCTCAGAGAGACTGTGTTGGAGGAGATGCAGCTGGGAAAGGCGAAGCCTGCCCACCCCCACACCCCACCAGAGCCTTCCACTGATGTGTGGCTATATACTGCTGTGTGATGCATCAGGCTTTCCACTGTGGTGCTGAGACTACATCTACTATACACTGGTGGTGGTGGCTAGGGTTGCCAACTTCCTATTTGCAGAGAACCAAACGGTTCTGCCCTACCCCTTCCCAAGGCCCTGCCCCAGCTCACGCCATCCCCCCCCTGTGGCTTGCTTTCCCCCACCCTCCATTACTAGCACACTTTCACCAGGCTAGGCTAGGGTGGGGGTGGGGCTGGGGATGAGGGGCTTGGGGTGCAGGAGGGGCTTAGGGTTGGGGTGCGGGGAGTGAGGGCTCCAGCTGGGGGTGTGGGCTCTGGGGTGGGGCCAGGGATGAGGGGTTTGGGGTGCAGGAGGGAGCTCAGAGTTGGGGCTTGGAGCACAGAAGAGTGTTCAGGGTGCAGGCTCCCTGCAGCGCTCCCTGCAGCACTCCCCTCAGGTGCCTCCCCAGAAGCAGTGAAATGTCCCTGCGGCTCTTAAGAGCGGGGGCAGCCAGGGAGGCTCTCTGCACTGCCCAGAGCCCCAGCCCCCATTGGCTCAGATCCACAGCTAATTGGAGCTACGGGGGCAGAGCTGGCACTCGGAGCAGATCGCGGAGCTTCCCTGGTCAACCCTGCACTTAGGAGCTGCAGGGACATGTCACCGCTTCCCAGAAGGTGCCTGAGGTGAGGGCCACAGGGAGCCTGCGCCCCAAACACCCTCCTGTGCCCCAGCCTGCCTGGGGCCAACCAGACTTTTAATGGCCCTGTCAGCAGTGCTGACCAGAGCTGCCAGGGTCCCTTTTCAACCAGGCATTCCAGTCAAAAACCAGATGCCTGACAACCCTAGTGTGGCATGTGGAGTCGCATCACCTGCTCGAATGTAAACTTCCAACTCCGGAGGGCACATGGGTGCCAGAACAAGGGGGCCCAAGGCCATGGCCCTTCCACTTTTGAAAGTGGAAGGGCCTGGCCCCTTTCCCCTCCTTTCCCACCCAAAGGCCCCCATCCCCAGCCAGGCCAGAAGCTGGAGCCTGGCCCAGAGCAGCTGGGGTGGAGGAACCAGAGAGCAGCCCCCAGCCTGTGTCTCCATCCCCTGGGTCCCCTGCCCAGGGCATATGGAGGGTCTGTGGCTCTCCACAGCTGCCAGGGTGGCTCTTTGGCCCCCAAGGCTCTGTTGTGAGCTGGGTCTGGGTAAGAGCCACGTGGGGAACTGTGGATCCTCCACTTGCCTTGGGCAGAGGGCCCTGGGGGTGGGGACATGTGCCAGGGGCTGGTTTCAACCTCCCCCACCCTGGGCAGGTGAAGGGGCCCAGGCTCCCTGGCCCTGCTATAGCTTCCTAGATGGCCAGGGGGTGGGGGGTAGAGGGAGGCAGGAGTGGAGCCATGGAGGGGGTGGGGCTTCATGCCCCCCCTTTTAGGAAGACTCTGTTGCCCCTGAGAGGACATACATATGCACACTAGCTTTGAGATAGCACACTAAAAAAGAAATGCAGCCCCCCCTCCCCTGCAATTCAAATGTATATGTACCCTTAAAGTGAGCTGTGAAACTGCTTTATTCCTTGTGTTAATACATTATGATCCTAATAACACATGTGGTGCTTTTGGTATATGCTAGTATTGATTTTATGTGAAGTAAAAACTATTCATGTCCTTATTTATTACACCTTAACTGTAGGGGGTATAGTATATAGAGCAGTATAAACAAGTTATTGTTTGTACGAAATTTTAGTTTGTACTGACTTCACTAGTGCTTTTTTACGTAGCCTGTTAAACTAGGCAAGTATCTGGAAGGAGTGTGCTTACCCCAGGTTGAGAGCCACTGCTTTATAGTGTACAGTACAAGTTGTACAAGACACTAAATGAACTGTATAAAGCAATCTTTATCTGTTGCTCTTCTGGCAATGTTTTGTCCTATAGCTTTCTATGTGCTACTTTGCTTGCTAGTACTATCCTTCCATCCTCTGCAGCGTTCCTTTAAATACAATCTGAAAAGTGATAAACTGTGTGCCCATTTCCAGCATTCAGACAGCAGGTCCAAGACTTCCCTTCTCCTTGCCCTCTGATCCTGAAATTGGGTATGCCATCTTGCCTTAATGGTTAATAAGGAGGAAGTGCAGCCTAGCAGGTGAGGTACTGTACTGGGACTTAGGAGCACTGGGTCAGTTCCAGGCTCAGACACAGATGTCATGTGTGACTATGACCAAGTCACAACTCTAGCCTGTGCATCAGATCCCCCTCTGTAAAAGGAGGTAATACTTCACAGTATCTGAGTGTCTGTCTATCGCAGGGGAGATGGGGACTAGACTAATGCATAGATGGTTGTCTGCATGTCATAGGGATCGAGCATTTGCATGTGAGGAAGAAACAGAGCAGGAATCTGCTACTTCTGGGACAAGAAAAAGTGAAATAGACACAACAATATTGCTTAAAATATGGATGGCAGGGGAAAAAGCAAAAATTAGTTCACTGACATGTAAACTGTCCTCACGTGTCATAGCTACACGCTGTCAACATTTCTCTTCACACACTCATGATGCGGTGTAATCCTCTCCTCCTCCTCCTCCCAAGACCAAATGTGAGATGAAGACACCCTCTTCTTCCCCCCCCCCCCGAATAAATTAAAAAATTTGTCTGGAAAGCTGTACACTTCAATTGTCTGAGGCAAATAACACAATGACAGCAGTATTCTGATTCAGCATGTTGAAATCTATATGAACATTTTAAGAATTTTTTAAATATTTGTATTGCAGTAGCATGTAGGAGCTACAGGCATGAACCAATACGCCACTATGTGAGGCAGTATATAAACAAAGAGCCCCAAAGAGTTTACTATCTAAATATGGGTAGTGGTGTATTGACAGCCTAGGGGTGCAAGTCCCCTGCTTATCCACAGAACAGAAATAACATGGAAAGCAGAAGTACCAGATTCCTTTCTCTTCCTAACCAATGTGCTTCTACTCTGATGTAGAGGACTCACCTCTAGGTGCATTCAGTCTCAGTCCTTGGCATCTGCTGAGACTGCCAGCAAGGATGCTAACTAGTCCCCAGGGTGGGAAGGTTGTGATGAAGTCAGTTGTCTTCTTGATTCAGCATTTGGGATACAAACTCTTCATGTTTTGGGGAGAGGGTCTGTGATGGAGGAAAATGAGTCTACAGAGAAGTTCAGTTGAGTGGTGGTTACTGAATGCCCTTTAAGACTCTTCAGACCTTGGGAATGCAAACAAAGGTGTATATTTAAAGTGCGGGGGGGGGGGGGGTTCCCCCCCTTTGGCCCTTTGTGGCCTTCTTCCTTGACATGGGTATGACTGAATCAAGATTCCACAGTGGAGGAATAGGAAACTTTAAGCCATAGGTTCTCTGTCACATCCACACTCCAGGCCCAAATTCCTGCTGATCTCAATCAACTTAGCTCAACACAATATTCTTCTCAGCTCTTTTGCGTAGCCAAAAGCAGCAGCAGCTTTAACCACCTGGCTGCTGATATTTGAGCAAGACATTTCCTTTACGCCCAGAGCTGTGATTTATATTGTAGTAAAACCTGTCTTATCAAGCCACCTCTTGGGCCATAAAGTTAATCTGAAAAGTGAGGGAATAGGTAAAGCCCACACTTTGATCATCCCCTGATCATGGATCTAATTCCATTCATTGTGAACTCTTGTCTGGGTGATCATAACTTAAAGAATTGCAGACTTGACAAAAGCCTGACACAATTAAAATGGTCATTCTCTGTGCAACTTCAACTATCTCAGTACAGGGCAAAATGAAGTCTATGCCTTGCTCCCCCGCTGGCTGTGGGCAGCAGTGTTGCCACACTTCTGCTACCTCTGACTGCTTCTTCCAAGATGAGCAAGGTGCTGCAATCAGATGACTAGGCAGGCACCAGACTTTCATGCTGGATACTTTTTAAAGTGGTTTTCCCCACTGTAGTGTCTGAGCACCTCACGATCATCAATGGATTTTAGCCTTACACCCCTGTGTGATAAGGAAATCTAGTCCCAGTTTACACATTGGGAATGAAGGTGCAGTGTAGATTAGGTGATTTGCCCTTCTGTGTTACTTTGGGCTGTAGAGCAAGGTCTTGAACCCAGGTTTTCAGACCCAAATCAGTGCCCTTCCCACCAGACCATCCTTCATACCCTTATTTTTTGTCGTCTTACATACAGGTCTACACTTCTAGAGGAGACAAGTCGTAGCTTGCAGTGACATAAGGGCTACTGTTTATATATTGCTTCTGTGGCTGATGGTTTGTGGCATATTTATTGTGATTTTTTTCTGCTTTTTCTCTTGCTGTCTTGTGTGAGGTATCTGTCAACCACAAATAGATAACCACTAAATAATAGGTCAACCTTCACTCAAAGAAAACACCTAAGCGGGGGCTTCAGAATTTGACATGCTATCTGAAAACCTGAGGACTTGAAGAATGACTGTAAGAAGTAACTAGCATTAAGAAGAACCTTTCTCCCCAGACTGAAGTGCATATGTACCTTCTAGCATCTAGAGAAGAACCTATAGAGGGTACTGCCATTGCCACTCATAGGATGAGCTGGCAGAGGGCCCTATGAGCTGATCCTGCCAAATAGTGGCAAAACTTGCATTGACTTCAGTGGTAGCAAAAACAGTCCCTATGTGTATCTTTAGCTGATAGATGACAGGTTTCAGAGTAGCAGCTGTGTTAGTCTCTATCAGCTAAAAGAAAAGGAGTACTTGTGGCACCTTGGAGACTAACAAATTTATTTGAGCATAAGCTTTCGTGAGCTACAGCTCACTTCATCAGATGAAGTGAGCTATAGCTCATGAAAGCTTATGCTCAAATAAATTTTAGTCTCCAAGGTGCCACAAGTACTCTTTTTCTTTTAGCTGATAGAGAAGGTGTTGGCTTCCTTCAGAAGTTACTATCAAGGGTACAGTATAAACTAAATGGCATTGCAATGATTTATGATGGACACCACACAGGCTAGATCTAGGAGCCTGAACCACGCAATTAATGGCACTCTGAAATAGGAGAAGGTCTTATTAAGCTGCATGTATTCCTGTGCTATCGTAGTTTTAGAAAGGGAGGGGGTGTAATTGTGATAATGCACTTGAGTGAACTGTTAAGTATTTGCCACTGGATTCCTTCAAAATTCTAAAATCTCCCAGTCTTTTCAATTAGGTTGGACTCCCTATAATCAGCCCTTAGGTTGATAAGAAGACAAGGGAGTAATACCAAAGATAGAAATTTGACTCCAAGTGACTGACCTGTGAAAAAAGAATGTTGGCTTAAAGGAGTAGTGGTGAAGTTTTGCAGAGCCATATGTTGAATACTGTGAAATATATGAAGCATACATGTACAATTTGTTTGCAATTTAGGAGGTTTAAATTTTCAGCTACTGTTTTGGTCCTCAGTGTTGTACTTTATTTACTGATCTGTGCAAAGGAAAAGTGAAATGTGATGTAGCCTGGGGGCTACCAAACACTACTTTAATGTTTCTTCTTCTTACCCATACCTCCTCATTAAGCTAAGGCTGCTGTGAGCACAAGTAGGAAAAACTATAGATCAGAGAAGGGAGAGAGCCAATCAGTCATGAAATGTATATTCGTAATTGCAGAAGAATATATCTGATATTAAATGGCTAAAATCAGGTGTAGTAAGATCTGACTCTTCCCCCTGCCCCCACCCTTGCTCTTCAGTACAGAAACTTCCCCCTTGCGACTGCACTTCACCCAATGTTGCCCCTTTCCTCCCCTAGGTTGTATAATTATGACATGACAGCATTTGGTTCAGATTCACATATCAGTACCATCTTCCCTTCTCCCTCTATCTTGTCCTTAAAGAAGACTAGGCAATAGACCTCAGATCAGTGACACGTCCACCGCTTCTTCAAACACTTCACGTGGGAAGCCATTCAGAGGCATGATTGCTGAGCCGCAGACCTGGAAAATAACTGTCATCAAGATCTTTACATCCGTTAAAGGAATTTCAGCCTACTGGCATTGCTTTGCCCCCATTTTTTTAAAACTTGGTGTTGGGTTCTTCACAATACAAAACTAAAGAGTGGTAGTTCACTTTGAGAGGGCTGTTGGGTTATAGTTGATAATGATTAAGCCAATGATTTATAAATGACTTTTTTTTCCCCCTAGTTTAAAAATGTTTAAAACACTAGCAAGGTTCTGTAATATTCCAGCTAGGCCAATTTGGACCATAATCATATGCCTGAAGTTGGAAGCAGATGTTGGCTCAGGTGGAAGGTTTGTTTTAAAAATAGGTCACCTACCTGTCAAATCTTCCCTTCAAAAAATGTAAACGCTTTTATAACAAAGCACACACAATGCATTCCTAAGGGGGGATATGCTATGTTTCTGTACATGGCAATACATCAGCCTTTCTCATTCTTACCTGCCTATTCAAAGAGGATGGTTTTCTGTTTCATGTGTATAGTTGCATGTTCCTCGTTCCTGGTTGTATTTTCACCTGTTATTTCAGCAGCCATTTATCTTTGTGGGGGGACACACCCCAATGTGGAGAGAACCTGTGGGGGAGGGGGCATTTGCAAGAGAAAACAAAGCAAAGGAGAACCCTGCAGCAACATCCTCTTCACTCTGTCACAGGACACTTCAAAAAGATGGGTGTAATAAAAAATGAATGGCAAGCTCAGGCGGGCTTCCTAAATAGGAAGCAGTTGCTGGAGAAGCAGAAAGTAACACATTGCCGCTGCTTTCAGTTTCTTATAAATCAGAATTAGTCTAGTTTCAAACATGTTGATTTAGTTGGGGTTGGCCCTGCTTTGAGCAGGGGGTTGACTAGATGACCTCCTGAGGTCCCTTCCAACCCAGATATTCTATGTTCTAGGGATACACAGACTGAGCAGATGCTTTTATTTACAACACAGGTCCATCCCATCCCATCTCCTTCCTACAGTTTCATGATCATAGGCACAAGTTGTCTCTTACAGGGAGCCTGTCATTATCATTCAAGAGTAACACAACAGAGTATTATCATACATTTTTCTCCTTCTAGGTGGTTTGAATGCTCCCAGAACAGCAAATCTAGCTAATTAACCTAACATGCATAGGTGTAAAACGGGTTCTCAAACTTCATTGCACCATGACTCTTTTCTGACAAGAAAAATAACTACATGAGCCCAGGATGGGAGACCGAAACCTGAGTCATCCCAAGGCCTGTCACCCCAGGCAGGAGGGGTGGGGCTAAAGCTCCAGGGCTTCAGCCCCAAATGGGGGGCCCCGTAACTTGAGTCCCACCATCCAAGACTGAAGCCCTAAGGCTTTGGCCCTAGGTAGCAGGGCTCTGACTTCAGCTCTGCGCCACAGCAAGTCTAACACCAGCCCTGGCTACCCCATTAAAATGGATTCCTGACCCATTTTGGGGTCTTGACTCAGTTTGAGAACTGCTGATGTAAAAATCAAATGTATTTCAATTTAAAACCAAAAATTTGAAAAAAATCCATTTCTTCCCTACAAATATCTGAGGTCAGGATGCTGTGTTCCCTTCCAAGTGCTGATGACAATGCAGAAAAGCACAGCTGAGTCCTACTTGGGCCTCACCTGGTGTCCTGAGTGAAGGAAGAGCTGTCTTACAAACAGCTTGTTTTAAGACTCTTGGGGTTTTTTCTTTAAAAAAAAGTACAGAATCATAAAAATCCAAGATGACTTGTCTAAGCTATTTATACATCTCCCATCAACATTGTATCTGAATATCTCACAACATCCTTGTGAGGTAGAGATACTATTATTGCCATTTTATAGATGGGAGAACTGAGGCATAGCAGAGACTTGGGGCCAGATTCTTAAAGGCATATAAGTCTCACACTCATTGATTTCAGTGGGAATTAGGGACATAAACACTTTAAATCTGACCCTAAGTGACTTGCTCAAGGTCATTCAGAAAGTCCTATTACAGAGCAGGGAACCAAGCCCTGATTACTAAGCCAGCCTTCCTTTCAATCTGTCTGGTGTAATTGGACCATCTAATGCACCCCCTGCCAGTCTGTGGTTGTTTGCTATCAAACACTTACTAACATTTTCTCCAATCTAGTTTTCATTGCCCCAAGCAATGGGGCGTCTGCCATTTCCTTCGGAAAATTATTATTCAGCCATCAAATAAATCTCTTCCTGATATTTACCCTGTTTTAATGTCATTGTTTGTCATACCCCTACATATAACCATCAGTACTATTACTTTTCCCTTCTAGTGTTTGCTCCTTATAACTTTTTTTTTATGGGATCATAGATGTATAGGACTTGAAGGCACCTCAAGAGGTCATCTGCTCCATCGCCATATGTTGAGACAGGGTTAACATCCCCCCCACCCCCTTTTTTATCACTTAGGAAAGCTGCCTATTACTAACTCTTCTAATCTTTCCTAATCAGTCTTTCTAGACATGTACTTAATTTTGCTTCTTTCTGAACTCTTTAACTTGTCAATATCTTCCCTTGCCATGAGGTTCCCAGAACTGAAGGCAATCTGCTTGGAGCAGTCGTATAGAGGGACATTTACCTATTACCCCTGAGATGTATTAACTTATTTTTTTTCCATCTAAATTAATTTTGTTTTTTCTGCTTGCTTCCATTTTCTGTTTCCTCCCATGTTATTTCTTGGTGTTTAATGGGTGACATCACAACTTCTCCCAATGTAATGTAATTAACATGGGTTTTACCTCCTTTTAAACTGTAATAGTGTTTTCTATTATCCATTCCTATCTATGCCCCCTGTAAGCATGCAGTCACTTACACTAGTGTAGAAGTGCTTATTCTAGGTTGGGAAGTGAAACAAGCTACACCAGTATAGGGCATCTTTATACTGGTAACTGCATCCTCACTAGGTTTTTACCAGTATAACTAATTTTTAAAAAAATCATAAGCCAACATATCAGGTATTCTATCTTATTTTAATCCAAACAATATTAATTATACATATTTTCCTTCAAGTGTAACACAATGCTTCATTAAATCTGCTGAATTGAGGCAATATAAATGGATGTCCTTAATAAGAAAAGGCCAGTAATGTTTTCCCACATTACCAAACAGAAAAATTAAACAAAAAATAAGTTCACTCCAACAATAATGTGTTACTCACACCACTGTACAAAACCTACTCTAGATAGGATCCAAATAACCTCCAAAAACTAGTCCTTCCCGAAGAATGTTCTAGGAGTGGGATAATCTGTTTCATCAGCTGATGAAAGCAATCAACAAGGCTGAAAATGCAGTAACCACTACAAACTGAATGAAAATACTAATCAGTTTCATATATGGTGCTACATGTCCATCGGATGGTGATGATTCAGTTACTAGTTTCCTGGGACTGAGTTCCTTAGAAGTGGGAATGAGAAACCAATTTTTGTAATGGACTGAATTTGAACCCAGACATGAAGAGGGTTGTGTGTCATCACCAGTCCTGGGATATTCCAGCCCCCATCAAATAAGTATTTAAAGAGGGCAAGTCTTTAGCTGAAGTTCCAGGACCTCTAGAGAGCAATTGAAAGTCATTGTAAAATTTTTTTGCTTCCATTTCAAAGCACATATTTATGTAGAGGCAATATTCTGAATTGGGGTGAGGGAAGAGCAGCTTGGGGGACACATTCCAGCATGATGTACTCCCTGTTTTGAACTGAAAACAAACACTTTAGACAGGCTACTGGGTCTTCCTTCTTGGATGAAGCCAAAAAGGAGGCAGATTTTTAAACTTTCCAAGGTCTTGTGATCTCAGACTTTTAAGGTGACTGTACTACATATTCCAGGGGTTGGCAACCTTTCAGAAGTGATGTGCCGAGTCTTCATTTATTCATTCAAATTGAAGGTTTCACGTGCCAGTAATACATTCTAACAGTTTTAGAAGGTCTCTCTAAGCCTATAATATATAACTAAACTATTGTTGTATGTAAAGTAATTAAGGTATTTAAAATGCTTAAGAAACTTCATTTAAAATTGCAGAGCTCCCCGGATTGGTGGCCCAGGACCCGGGCAGTGTGAGGGCCACTGAAAATCAGCTTGCGTGTCACCTTTGGCACACGTGCCATAGGTTGCCTACCCCTGGCATATTCTATTGCTGATTTTGAGGTCTTTGAGTTCCTCTTTGATTTTACTGTCTTAAGCAGGGGTGCTGAGAGCCATTGAACCAAACTGTAAACCCTGTATATAATGGAAACCATTTCAAGCCAGGGGGTATGACGGCACCCCTAGTCCCAGCTCCTATGGTCTAAAAGGTCTGCTCACCAACCCACAATGTTTGTTTTGCCACATCCATCAAAGGGGATGAAACTGAACAGATCTGTGACTTTTATGTATAAGGACAGGAACTGTGATCCTAAAGCATGTGGTACCCACAAGCAGAGACATGGCTTTAATCCTTTTATTTTATTCCAAGCCCTATAATTTAGAAAGCCATGTGTCAATTACCAGCCTAACCAAATCCTTAATGATAGAGATCCATGAGAGACAGCCTTCTGACTCTGCCCTCCCCTCTCCTCCTTTAAATCCTGTAAGTTAATCACTAAAGAATTGTTTGATCAGGCAAGAGTATTAAATGCTAGAAAGATCCCCCCATCAATATTAACTAATATATTTAAGATGCCATCAGTTAGGCTAAAGAGCATGAAGCCTGACAGGACTGTGGGAGGAGTGAACTGTCCCAGCTGAATCTTGGGAAAGAGAAGCTGAGTTCCAAAAAACTGGAAGCAGGTAAATTTATAAATAATAAGACTTGATCCATGGGGTACATAACAATGAAAACCTATGTACAGGATAGTGATGTAGTAGGGAAAATCAAACCTTTGAAATAGAATATAGAAAACAGCACTCAGGGTTTGAACAATAACTATAGTGAAATCCTCACTATTGACTGACTGGGGACTAGCCACCACTTGCTTCTGATTTCCCAAGTCTGTCTGCCAGTGTGGGGAAAGGAAAGTCTCATGAAGGAGGGTGATCATTGTGGATCTCTGAGTCCAACATGCTGCTGACACAAAGCTTTGTTCATCCAGGAAAGGCTACAGTTTCTTAAAAGAAAGAGTGCTTTCCTCTGCCCTGTTGTTCTCTTAAACACCTCAATCACTTTACTTTGTATGATATCTATTTTCCCTGTGTTTTTCTCTAATTTAGACTATAAATACTTCACAGCAGGGGTGTACTTTCTTCCATGACTGAAATGTGCCATGTTCACTAGTTGGTGCACTGTAACTAAAAATAGTGATGATACAAGCTGCAATTAAATATTGGACTTTTGTAGCCCAACACAGGGTTTTTTTGGGGTGGGAGAGGGAGGGAGATGTAGCAGCTGAAGATACATGTTTACTGTGATTATACGGTTAATAGGGGAGAGGGACCATGAGTGTTCAATCTAAAACTTCTTTCCTCCTCTCATTCCTTAGGCTCCTCAATACTTTTCTTTTTCTTTATGCTCTTTCTTTCTCCCCTTGGAAGACAGTCTCCTCTGCACATTCTTGGATTTTAACCATCTATCTTCTTCTGAGTTAGATTGCTCAAATTAGATCAGGGTCTGGGATCTTGTCTGTTAGTGTCTTGTGTACATCTGTTGCCACCTTCTTTGCCAGTACATAGCATACTTAGAGTGTACTGATCAATAAATGAGTGATAGTTTTGAGCTGGTTTCCCTTTTCCATCTCCCCTTGGATGGATTTTAAGCAGTTCTGTAATTAATCCTCTACTTCTGATTAAGTGTAAAACCATGACTGAGGGAATATAGGGAACCATAGACCTTTATAAATGTTGGGCATTTATTAAAGAAAATAGCAACCAGTTACAAACTGAACTGACTTTCCTTCCCAATCTCTGCTGAAAACTCCAGCATGGGAGTGGTCTCTGATAATACAGAAAGATGGAGCCGAGGTGTAGCCTGTAGGCCCAGCTCCACAAAGGGATTTAAGCCCTAAATGTAGGAGCCTAAGTCAGATTTAGGGGCCACTGTGATCCACAACCTCCATCTGCTGAGCTGCCACCTAAACCTACAGGTGCCTAAACTTACTCAGCACTCACATTTGTGCTGTATGAGTTCCCTAGGCACCTGTTTCTGCCCCTGGATGTGCACACTGCTGCTTGACTCTAGGCATCTGGACACCTATCTCCCACCTAAGCCCTGTGCGATCAATAAACCAGCAGAAGATCAGCAGTCCTGTGGCTACCTTCCCCATGGGGCCTGATCCAGCAGGTGTGATCTGACCAGGAGGAAATGGTTGTGCTGCTTCACCACTAACTTATAGCATAGTGGCTAGAGCAGTCAGTGGGCCAGCAAGAGCATGAAAGTGACTAATACTATGGCTGGCTGGTTAGGGCACCCAACTGGAGGCAGAAGACCCAGGGTCTAGATCTTTTGCTCCATTGACTCTAGTTATGCAAAGTGGAACAACTTCAATAGGAGAGACCAAGGGAGTCCCACATCAGAATATCCCCCATAGCCCAGTGGCTAGAGCACTTCTCTCCAGGGGGAGACCCCGGTTCAAATACTCAGGATGTAGTGGGGAGAATCCTAACCACTGGGCTAAGAGTTTTAAGGGCACCACCATTTCTTCCTTCAGTCTTTCTTCCAAGAGTGGCTTAGGTGTCTAAGCTGTCTGACTCCAGGAGTGGAATTCCTTGCGGTGGATTGCAAGCAGAGGTAGGCATCTTCCTTCAGCCTAGATCTGGGCACCTAACTCCACGTGAGGGGCAGGGCTTAGGATACACCCTCTTGTCTGTAGGCACCTGTTTATTCTCACTCATTGTACAGGCAGGCTAGAGGCCTAATTTAGGCTTTGTGAATCACATAGAATCTAATTCTATCCCATTGTTCCAGTGATTTCTCCTCTTTTCCCCACCCCCGCAGGTGCCTAAAAGTTAGGCATGGCAATGTCCAGCATTGCAACACAGGCCCCTCTGTGGATTAGGGTTACAGACTGTCTAGCCTACAACATCTGTCTTGAGATTTGGATCAAGATGGAGCATTGCATGCTGGGACCTGCGGAGAATTTTGGCCTGCTAGCTCTAGCTAATCACTGTGCTAACCTGAAGCTTATACAGAAAATATATTGAGTAAACTGTATTTTCTTTTCTTGAAGATCCTTGTGGAGATTAGGACTGATTATATTAAACAATCATTCTGGATTTTTTAAATGGCCTGAGGATGTTTCCTTTTTCCACTGACAGCAATCAGCTTCCATTAAGCTGGCAAGAGTCAGGAAGTCTGCTGCACCTCACCCAGTTAGTTCTGCTTGACCTCCCACTTGACTCTGTTACACCTCGCCTGTGATGGAGACCATGAACTGCTCTCAGGTTTCCACTTGAGTGTTGAAGTGTTAGTCCCATAATCCAGCATGCAAGTGGCCAGTAAAATGGGTGCATGAGGCACGGGGAAAATTCCTGCTGTAACAGATAAGTCTCTGGCAGTCCCCGGCATGCTGATCAAAAGGTGCAGAAGAAGGTCAAGATTCTAGATAAGTAGAATGAGTGTTCCGGGGGAGTCCTATTATGTCCTCAGAGGCAGAGTGTTGTAACTTGTAATCCTCTTTATTTCACTTTGCATCAACAGAGATTCCTTCCGATTTCTTTTGAGTTTCCTGCTCTAATATCAGTTCACATGATACAAGTACTATGATTATTGGTCCAAATTACTAAATTGAATCTTTGTGTCTGTATTATAAGACACTATCTATAAAACAATTAGCAGTGCTTTTTAGAAAATCTTAATTCCTTGTGATCCTAAGCCCAATGTAAACTTCCAAGGGAAACTTCTTAAAATACAAAACTGAAGGAGTTATTTAGTTGTCACTAGAATTTAACCCCCCATAAAATATAAAGAAACATGGGATGGAGTTTTTGGGCACTTGTATGGTCTTATTTATGTGCCTTGGTATGCTATGGTAATTTACAATCTATATGGTAAAGCGCATATTTATGCCATTTTTTCTAGTTCAATCATCCAAAATATTTTGGTATTATCTAACTGGAAGTATTGTGATTCATATAATTGAATTCATGCCTGTCAATTTTTAGGCAGACATGGCATGATATGGAGATGGCACAATCTCATGAACATCCACACTGAGGTATTGCTTTCCCACCTGTAAGACCTGGCAGGTATAAGCAGAGTCACTTTGTGCTGATGCCCTGTGTTCCTTTTAGAGACATCTTAGATAGTCTAGGAATGGTCACCCATTGCCACTTTTTTGAGGTCACTCAGCTGTGGAGTTCTTAACTGACCTATTTTTCTGTTGTTTAGCATCTCTGAGGCCACAAGGGGAGGTTGATATACAGATACCCAGCTCTTGGCCTCTGGCAGGAGACTGGATTATAGGCAGTCAAGACTAGTAGTCAGAGCAGAACCAGCATCCATGGTGTGGGTGTTGAGCAGCCATTCCCTCTCCAGATACTGGGTTATAAACAAGCCACCTGGTTGGCTAAGGCAATTTGGGTGGTTCTGCTATGGCCCACCTGCACTCATTAATCTGCCACCTCTCATTCCTGACCACCACCTTTTCTGCAAATGGAGTCACTGACTCTCCCTAGCGATTCAGTGTCAGGATGAAGTGTAGACCTGGATGAAGACTGGTCTCTAAACTAAACATAGTGAAGATGGATGTGATGTTGATCAGAAGTGGGAACTAGTTTGAGACTGGCTTAAAAGGTGATTTTATGCCTTCATGGAAGATCTCTGCCCTTCTTCAGTGGTCAGGGTAGTACATAGTCTCCAGTCCTCTGATTCTTCATTACTCCAGGATACCCAACTAGCAGCAATGGGCCACTCGGTTTTGTCACCTTCCACTAGTCAAATGACCACACAGTTCCTCTCCAATGCAGACCTAGTGACAGTGATTTATGCATTTATCCCCTCCAGAATAAACACAAATGCAAAGTACCTGTTTGAGCCACAATAGTTCATGGGAGCACCAGCTGGTGCAGTATGGAGCACCCTACCTCTCGCCCAGGGATGAATAACATGAACACATCACCAGCAGTGCTCTGCCATCAGTGGTAGTTACCAAAACAAATTCCAGGTCTGTTTCAAGGTTCTTGTCCTGCACTTTAGAGCCTGAAATGGATTAGAGCCCCTTTTATCTTAGTGCTGGAAACAATCACTATCTGCTCCCCATTATGTTTGCTGCACTCAGCAGGGGCACTTCACTTGAAATCTGAGCTTTTGACAGTCAACAGCAGGGCCTAGGACCCAGGAATTCACTCCTTCAGGAGCTCAGGTTGAACCTGATTTCAGTGTATCCTGCAAGACCCATTTCTTTAAGCTAATGTTTCCTCAAACAACCATGTTATCTACTGGGCCACAGCTGGAATCTCCCAAGTCCCAGTTACTACAGAAATCTGGAGGCTGAGCCTATAACAATGCGTATAAATAACTGATGGAAAACCATGCTCTAGCCCAGTGGTTCCCAAACTTATTCCACTGCTTGTGCAGGGAAAGCCCCTGGCAGGCCGTGCTGGTTTGGTTACCTGCTGCGTCCGCAAGTTCAGCTGATCGCGGCTCCCAGTGGCCGCAGTTCACTGCTCCAGGCCAATGGGAGCTGCTGGAAGTGGCGGCCAGTACGTCCCTCGGCCCGCACCGCTTCCAGCAGCTACCGTTGGCCTGGAGTGGCGAACCGCGGCCACTGGGAGCCGCAATCGGCCGAACCTGCAGACGCGGCAGGTAAACAAACTGGCGCCAGGAGCTTTTCCCACACAAGTGGCGGAACAAGTCTGGGAACCACTGCTCTAGCCACACAAAATATGGCTGATGCAACAATTCCTGCACAGGACATTATGCTGCATGAATGGAGAGAAAGCAATTTGTCGTCATTTCTATTCTGCTAGTAACCACAATGTGCTAATGTCCATATATATAAGACATTATGTCTGATATTCAGCTGCTTTCAATGGAGCTATGCCAATTTAGGTCTTCTGAGGTTCTTAAGTCAATTTACAAACATTAACTAAGCCCCACACTAACCCCGTGAAATAGATACTTAATAATCCCTGTTTTACCAGTAAGAATCCTGGTGAGGCACAGGGAAAGTCTGATGTGGAGTGACTTGCCCAAGGCCATTCAGGAAAGCTGTGCCAAAACTCCCACTGTTGTATTTTAAATACGAGATTATCTCTCCAGTCTTCACATAGTGTAGGTCTGAGCATTGTAGGACAACTATGAATTACCTTGATTACCCTCTTCAATTTTGCACCTAATAGTAGCTGCATCCATTTTGTTCTCCAATCTTCCCTGCTTTCTCAATGCTATCTAATATTTTAAACTAGGCATGAACACTTGTTTGCTTTATATGTTCTACCTCAACCAGAAGTTATGGAGTTGATATGGGGGAAATTCTATGGCCTTTGTGCTGCAGAAGGTCAAACTAAATCATCATGGTCCTTCTGGCCTTAAAAAAAACTCATGACTTATTGCTTCTCTGGTAAACCAAAGGAAAACATTTTGACTTATGCTGTAACTAAATTCTCCTTTATTTTGACACTGCAAATGATTGACTCCTCATATGTCTTCTCCTCCTCCTCCTCCTCTTCTCCCTCCCCTGAAAAGTCATAATCTATGCAAGTTTACTTCCAGTACATAGCTTCAGAATGTTTAGTGGTGACATACTGACTTTCATGCACAACATACATGCCTTCCTCTTTTTTCTTTCTTAGCTGCTGCTTGCATGCACCAATTATGATTAGAAAGGAAAACCAGTTCTATAGATGTTGCAGAATAAAATGATGATGAGGGAAATGACTGTTTTTACTTTCACCAATGAGCGATAGCGGAAACACAAGTGGGAAAATAAATAAGCTATCAGGGAAGAAAACAAAAAAGCCCAGGGAAAACACACAAGATAGAAAATGGTTTACAGGAAAATTTCCTCCCCATGCTATTATGCAAGGGAAAGTTGGGTTTTTTTTTTTTGTTTTTTGGGTTTTTTTTTAAGAAAATTCTTTCATTGTGGTCTCTTTAACGTTCTAGATCAGGGGTGGGCAATCTTTTTGGCAGGAGGGCCACATCTGGGTGGAGAAATTGCTTGCAGGGGGTTGGGGTGTAGAAGGGGGCTGAGGGCAGGGGCTTGGGGTGTGAGGTGCAGTCAGGGAGTTGTGCGGTGGGGTGCAGGCTCCAGCCCGGCGCCGCTTACCTAGAGTGGCTCTGGGGTGGCAGCGGTGTGGGCCAGGGCAGGCTCCCTGCTGACCCCACTCCTGCTCCGGAAAACGGCCACACCACCTCCCTGCGGCCGCTGGGCGTGGGGGATGTAGAGGGCTCCGTGCATTTCCCTTGCCTGTGGATACCTCCCCCGAAGCTCCCATTGGCCACGGTATCCCATTCCTGGCCAATGGGAGCTTTGGGGGAGGTACCCACAGGCAAGAGTAGCGGGTGGAGCTCTCTGCCCCCACCCCCCAGGGGCTGCAGGGTCATAGTGTGGCCGCTTCCCGGAGCGGCACAGAGCCCGCGGTGATGGCAGTCCCCTGGGCCGTGTCCGGCCGGCAGGCCATAGTTTGCCCACCTCTATTCTAGATGCCAATGTAGCTGAAACTCCTGTACTGAGGAATGAATCTCTTGAATTGTGATGTTGAGGTATGGCTAGAACATGCATTATGAAAGGTATAGTACTTGGTACATGAGACCATAATTGGTATACTAGAGCAGAGGACTGGGGGCTCTGGTGGTAGGCTAGTACCAGATGCTTTAGAAGAAAGCTAGGCAGGGTGGTAGAAACCCCCATAATGAATATTGTGGAGTAAGCAATCCATGATGGAAGTATTACTCCTAATCTCCATCATTCAGTGGTTGATTTATGTCCTGAAACATGAGGCTTTATATCCCTTTAAAAACATTTCATCTACTGTAACTCTGGATGCTGTCATCCCATATGTCTTGTGGCAATGAGTGCCATAGGGTAACTTTGGAAAGAAAAAATATTATTTTAACGTTTTCAAATGATTGCCCTTCAATTTTACTGAATGTCCTCTTTTCCTTGTATGACAAGGGTGAATAAAAGTGGCCAATCTTCCTTCTCTAGGTCATCTGTTATCTTGTGTACTTGTATCCTATCACTTATTTCTCTTCTGTCCAAACTTTTTAAACTAAAACTTTATAAAGCTATCTAGTTATAAACAGTGCTGGGTTCCAAATAACTCAGGCGGGGGAGGAGGAGACCCATATTATTAGAGACAACTCTGTGCAGAAAATTCTGCACAATGGTGTGGTGACTGTCAAAAAAGTAAAATATTAGTTTGATATAAGGAATGGAATAAAAATGGTATCATTTCAGTATGAGTTATGTAAATTAATGATCTGGAAAAAGGGGTAAACAGTGAGGTGGCAAAGTTTGCAGATGATACTAAATTACTCAAGACAGTTAAGTCCAAAGCAACTGTGAAGAGTTACAAAGGGACCTCTCAAAGCCGGATGACTGGGCAACAAAATGGCAGATGAAATTCAATGTTGATAAATGCAAATTAATGCACATTGGAAAACAATCCCAACTATACATATGAAATGATGGGGTCTAAATTAGCTGTTACCACTCATGAAAGATCTTGGCGTCATTGTGGATAGTTCTTGGAAAACATCCACTCAGTGTGCAGCGGCAGTCAAAGAAAAGCAAACAGAATGTTGGGAATCATTAAGAAAGGGATGGATAATGAGACAGAAAATATATTGCCTCTATATAAATCCATGGTACGCCTACACCTTGAATACTGCGTGAAGATGTGGTTACCCCATCTCAGAAAAGATATATTGGACTTGGAAAAGGTTTAAAAAAAATAAAAAAGGGCAACAAAAATTATTAGGGATATGGAGCAGCTGCTGTATGAGGAGAGATCAATAAAACTGGCACTTTTCAGCTTGGAAAAAGAAAGATGACTATGTGGGGATATGATTGAGGTCTATAAAATCATGACTGGTACGGAGATGGTATGGTATATCTTCTTGTATATCCCTTCACTAACTGTTACTAATATTGTTCACTTTTTTGGCTGCCACTGCACATTGAGCAAATGTTTTCAGAGAACTATTCATAATGACACCACTGAAGAATGAGATCTTGGAAACAGCTAAATTAGACCTCTTCATTTTGTATGTATAGTTAGGATTGTGTTCCCAGGTGCATCAATCAACACTAAATTTCATCTGCCATTGTGTTGTCCTAGTCATCCAGTTTTGAGAGATCCCTTTGCAACTCTTCCCAGTCAGCTTTGGTCTGAACTATCTTGTGTAATTTAGTATCGTCTGCAAACTTTGCCACCTCACTGTTTACCCCTTTTTCCAGATCATTAATTTACATAACTTATCCTGAAAAATATGCCATTATTATTCCATTCCTTATCAAACTAATATTTTATTTACTTTTTTGATGGCCACAACACTACTGTGCAGAAAATTCTGCACAGAGTTGTCTCTAATAACATGGGTCTTTTCCTCCTCTCCTCCCCTGGTTATTTGGAACCCAGCACTGTTTATAGGTTTCAGAATAGCAGCCGTGTTAGTCTGTATTCGCAAAAAGAAAAGGAGTACTTGTGGCACCTTAGAGACTAACAAATTTATTAGAAGTGAGCTGTAGCTCACGAAAGCTTATGCTCTAATAAATTTGTTAGTCTCTAAGGTGCCACTAGCACTGTTTATAAATCGGATTATCCCTGCCACAGTGGATTAGCTTGAGTTTGTCAACACTGAATCTTCTCTGCCATCATGTTGCCTATTTTATCTACCTTGGTTAGATCCCTCTGAAGTCCCTCACAATCTTTCTCAGTTTGGACTAAACTAAATTTTATATTAAAGACAGGTTTTGCCTCCTGGTTGTTCACTCTTTTTCTCCCCAGTCATTAATATATGAAACATTATTAAAATAAACAAATCCTGGCCTGGTTAAGCCAAGTTAGACCAGCTGAGGATCTGATGCAGATTCCTATGAGTTACCATTAGGCAAAAAATGTATCTTGTCATCTCTGTCCCAGTGAGAGTTGTGACTGTACATGATATCAAAAGTGTTAGTTTTGTTGTGCAACACATAAACACAAGCTATAAGAGATGTCTTTCTCAAATTACTACTTAAGCAATAGAAACAATGACTCTTCCAAGGTAATCTATGATCAAGCTAAAGGAGGGATGGGGAACTCCCTGCCTTCAGTAGAACTCATGTCTTATTCTAGATACTGCCAAAGCATCCCTGCCAGGAAGACCCTTCTTCTTGCCTTAAAAAATGCAAATCTGAATAGCAGATTTTTGAGGACTGATTTTACTTGGAAGTAAACCCCTGTATTGACCTCAGTGGCATTACTCATGATTCTCCCTGATATAAGTGAGAGCAGAATCAGGAGCATTTCTTCTTGGTACCTTGAATTGGTCCCTGGTGTCTCACAGATAGAGCTGGCAGAAAAGGGATTGGATTTTACAACCAGCTCTGCAGTTAGAGCATCCAATGCCCATTAAACTCAATAGGAGTCTTTCCATTAGTTCCTTTCCCTGTCACTATGATTATTGGTTATATTATTTGCTAGTGCTTAGACCAATCATGTTATAAATGATTTAAGAAACGTCTTGAATTGTGGGATGGTGAAGACTAGATCTTTTCATGCAGCGGGCCAGAATCTGATCTCTCTTCCACTGGAGCACACATGCAGTAACTTTACAAATTGTAGTGGAGTTACTCTAGATTTACATCAGTGGTGAGGAAATAAGAATCTGGCCCACTGACTCTTGGCTTTCAAGTTTTTGGAAAGACAAGAGCTCCTTCCTTTAAATTTAAAAACACCAGCCCTATTTTGTTAGCCTTTTGGCTCATTCTTCCTAATAAGCTTCTGTATAATAAATGAGAACACTTTCTAGAGCATTATCAGAACACCAGCCAAGGAGTGTCTAGCCCACTATCTGTACCTTACGAAAGAAACAATGAGCAATTGAAAGCAGGCGACAAGGCAAGTGCTGGTACACCCTCCCTAGAGAATGGCAGCGGCGGCTGGGAAGGAGGGAATGGAGGGGGGATAATCATCGCCCTGTTGGGAACATAATAGCCCCAGGGTAGGCCACTGCAAACAGGAAGGGTGTGGACAGGATCTGAGTGCAGCTGCTGCTCTGCTAACAGCATCTGTTCCCACAGTCTTTGATCTGTGGGCATATGACATTCTGTGCCACGAGATAAACATGCTGCTGGAGGGGGGTTTGTTTGTCTTACACATAGCAGTACACCCGGGCAGCCATACACTCCAAATCCAGGAGCAACACGACCAAGCCATTTTTCAAAGGTGGTAGCTGGTCCTTGCAGTCTTTTCACAGCTCCAGGAGGATTACGTCATCTAACTATTTCTAGCCAACCCCAGATTTCTCACAGCCTTGTATAATCGCAGTTCTCCCTATGAACCTACACTCATTTTCTCTTGCTTGCTGCTGTAGCTGAATCCCTTAAAGCAGGGCACCCAAATTAATATAATTAACTCTTGCACACACAATGATTCTAGCTGGTACATTGGCACGGCTCTGGCACTTGGCACTCCTTTGCTCGAGGCCCTAGGTTTGGAAATGAATTGGGAATTCCAAGTTCCAGGCTGCTGGAGACCAGAAACACTGCTTGAATGGGAAAGCACTTGGATTTCAGCCCAGGAGCCCCAATCCATCTCCCTTTCAAGTCAATGGGAATCTTTCCAATAACTTCAATGAAAGTTGGATCAGCCTCATGGTAGATGGGAAGGGAAACTGATTCAGTGTAATGGTTCCTGCTGCTTTGTGTAAGGGGACTGTTGCCCTCTTACTAACATTCAGTGGGGGTGTTTTGGTTGGCTAGCTCCCAGTACTAAAAAGGGGGAAGGGTCGATGGGGAATCAGGACCCCGAGACTGACAGCCCCCAGGTACAATGGGGAGAGGCCAATGCTCCAGGTCAGCCTGAATGACTGGGCGAGCAGGCTAATCAGGGAGTCGGGAGGTCCCATCCTCCATGTGAGCTGGATTTGCCTGGGTCAGACAGAGTGTGGCCAAGCTAAGCTGGGGAGCAGAGCTGTGCCAGATCCTGTCCTGGGAGCAGAGCTGCAGCAACCAGAGGCAGAGGGGCCAAAGAAGAAGCCCAGGGAGCTGGAGGCAGAGCAGCAGCAGCAGCAGTGCTGAGACAGAGTGGTGAAGCTGGACCAGTCCAGAGCTGGGTGCTGTGAGCAGCTGGGGAGACCAAGGGGGACCCTGAGAAGCAGAGCCAGCACAAGGAGTCAGCCAAGAGGCTCTGCAGGCCAGGCTTGGATCGTAACCCCGACAGGGTGGGGGCGACAGTGGGAAGAAGGGTCCTACCACTTAGAGCCTGAGAGCATGTGGACACCACCAGAGCAAGTGTCCAACCCACAGCATCCCCTGCAGCACAGCCAGGGCCGGAGAAGAAGGCCTGGGACTTACAAGGAACAGACTCTGAACTGCCCTGACATTCCAGAGACACTGTTTGTGATGTTCCCTGCCACAGAGCCAGTTGATGTGTTTCCTTTAACCTTTCCCATTATTCCTCATCCTTTTAAAAATTAATTGTTGATTAAATAACTTGCATTTGCTTTAACTTGTATGTAATGGTCAGTGGGTCAGAGAAGTGCCCAGTGCAGAGAGAGTACCCTGGAGAGAGAACCCTAGCCCCTGTCCTAGGTGACCACAGCAGGGTTGGGGGGTCGAGCCCCCCAGGAATCCTGGGCCCACCCTTGTTGGGGTTACGAGGACTCTGCCAGACAGGAGAGTGGAAGGGAGTCCTCAAGGACAGGGAGGCCACTGAGTAAAGGAAGTGGGAGTGAGGACTTGGATCCTTTTGCTAGCCCACTTCACCGGGGTAGTGCAGAAGCCAGGAAAGTTCCCCACAATAGCGGGACTATTCCCCCGCTTACATTTGCTTTAAAAGCCTCAAAAGGAGAATGTTTTTCACCCTCCAACTGTTGCAAAGTTGGATGTTACAGAGATTAGAAGCAGTGGAACGGTAATGGTTGTGTTCCTGTTTTCTGAGATTAAACACAACATTGTAGTTGGGTTTGCTTGTGTTTGCACATAACTTTTCATAATCACCATGACTATATTTCATAACATTCTATGTACTTACCACGGGCCTTATCCACAACCCATTGAAGCTAATGGAAAGACTCCTGTATTCTTGGCTCTTTGGATAATAAACCTAATATGAAGGAACAACATCGGCACAGTGAGGTCCAAATAATCATGTTTACTAATTAGATATAACAAATAGCTATATATACTACTTCTGTAGCAGGGTTATAAACACAGAATACGGAGTGCTACTTGATGCTTCACAAGCTATTAAAGGTATAGTATCCGTTTCCTATACACCTCCCCCATTTAGCGAAATCTCTCTCTCCTTGCCCTCTCTTCCTTGGGTAGTTAGCAATCAATTTAATACTGGCCCAAATAGAAGTGACAATTTGAAAGGAATGTTCCATTGCTGCAATATATGGACTGATGTCAATATTAATTGTACAGTGACTACATTCCTCTGATCTGGCGTTAGGTGTGTGGTGGTGGTTTTTTTTAAGAAGTCGCATCGGGTAGTATGATATTTTAACTCATATGTAAGAACTAATGTTTATAATAAATGACTTCTAAAAACACTGGCTAAAATAACTGAAACTATTAAACAGTTATTTATAGGTTAAAGCATCATAAGATCTTACTCAGTTTTAACAACTGCTCTGTTACACTTGTATAAATCTAGAATAACTCAATTCATTGCACTGAAATAGTCTTATTTTAAAAATTCTTTAAAAGTTTTGAAAATTAAATCTGGTCTCTGCATTATTATAGTGTCATTACTGCAGGACTGGAGTTATGGCTAAGGAATTTTGTACAATAAATCCCTATTTTTAGATGCATATAACTTTGTGGAAAGAGGGAAACTAACCTTTCAGCTGGGATTTTCAGCCCAAAAGTGGATTTTTCAGGAAAGCTTGATATAATTATTTTTGGCCATTTTTTAGTGAAGATGAAGTGAGCCAATTTTTGGTTTTGCAGAATTAGTTGATCAGGTGTGAGATTTTTGTAAACAAAATCAGTTACAATTTAAGCCAAACCATCAAAGTTTGCATTCAGATAAAAGTTTTTGAGTATCTCCAGTTTCTGTGTGCCTCCCGTTTCTGTGCTGGACAAACTGAATCAATTAAGGTTTGGTTTTGCAATATCAGTCAGGTTATGAGTTTGCAAAATTGAGTACAGTTTAGATCCAGATTCCATTTTAATCCCTACCCTAATCACTAGAGTTTTGTGAGTGTGTGAGAATATGTATGCATCGTTGTAGCTGTGCTGGTTCCAGGATTCTAGAGACAAGATGGAAGAGGTAATATCTTTTATTGAACCATCTTCCATTGGTGTGAGACAAGCTTTCACAGAGCCCTTATTCAGCTGTCGTGTATCAATATGTAAGTCAAATAAGACAAACACGCAAATATTGTTCCATCTTTTCTGAGGGCCTGAGTGATTTGGATTCCAGAACTGAGACATGATACTACATTTACCTTAACTCTATGCACATCCACAAGTTGTCAGAATGTGCAGGGAATATGCATTTTTTTTATTTGTATTGCAGTAGCATCTGAGGGCAGGGTTCCATTGTGCTTGGCATTCTACAGAGATATAACAGAGACATCCCTGCTCCAAAGAGCTTACAATCTGTGTATAAGATGAGACAACAGTCAGTCAGGAGGAGCACAAGGAAACAAAGAAAATTATTCAAGTGGGATTATAAACAGTAGGCATACCACATCAGCTGCTTTTTTCACACTTTAAACATTTTACAAGGCTTTCTTTGCACTCAAACAGTTTGCGTTGTCACAGTTGGGGACCTGGTCCTACAAACTATCATTTGCATAATTGACCACACTCATGTCCCACTGAAATCATAGGGGACTACTTGTACAAGGAAGGGCTGACTTCATCTTTGAAACTGCATATAGTCACTACAGCAAGTGTGTGCTTTTAGCTTTAAAATAATTTTAAAGAAATGGGAGGAAAAAGGTTAATGCACTGTACTGGAACTCAGGAGATCTAGGTTCAGATCCTGGCTCAGCCACAGACTTTCTGCGTGACCTTGGGTAAGTCACTAAATGCGTAAATTGGGAAGAATAATACTTCCTTTCTCCCACTCTTTCTGTTTAGACTGTGAACTCTTTGAGGAAAGACTGACTCCTAGTCTTTTGCATGTACAGTGCCTGGCAGAATGGGGCCTTTATCTCAGTAGGGACCTCAAGGTGCTTCTCTGAAATGCTTCCAGTTCCATGTGCAAGGTCAGGAAGACAGGCAGAACTGCAGGGTCTCAATGTGTTGATGAGACAAAGTGTGTAGGGGAGGAAGTTCTTAGGCTTAGTAGTAACTGGGAAACCTTTTGTGAAAGGAGGAGCCTGTATAGGAAGGATGGGCTCCACCTAAACCGAAAAGGAAGCAGACTGCTGACATATAAAATTAAACCAGTCATAGAGGGGTTTTTAAACTAAGGGCTGGGGGAAAGCTGACAGGTGCAGAGAAGCACAGTTTGGGCAGACATATCCTATAGGGATAAATTTATTGAGGGGGGAACTCTATATGCTAGTAAAGAGGACAGGAAAGAAGTGGGTAAAGTACAGGCAGGCACTAGTGAGAAAAGGTAAAACATGAGTCCCATTTTTAAAAGAACATGTGAATATTGACAAAAATGTACAAAAGCTTATACACAATACTTGCAGTCTAAACACTAAGGCAGGTGAACTAGAATGCCTGGCATTAAATGATTATATTGAGAGGCATCATTGAATGAGGATATCATGAATGGGATGCAGTAACACTGGGGTACAAAATATATAGGAATGACAGAGTAGGTTGTGCTGTGGGGGAGTGGCACTATGTGAAAGAAAGTAGAGGCTCAAACTAAAGGTATACTCCACGTTTAAAAAAAAAGGCACCATGGCTAAGCAGCAGAATAAAAGAGGTAACTAGAGTCAAAAAAGCATCCTTTAACAAGTGGACATCAAATCCTAATGAGGAAAATAGGAGCATAAACTCTGGCAAACCAAGTGTAAACGTATAATGAGGCAGGCCAAAAATAAATTTGAGGAGCAAGTGGCTAAGGGCACAAAAACTAGCAGCAACACTTTTTTTAACAGACATCAGAAGCGGAAAGACTGCAAAACAGTCAGTGGGGCTGCTGGATAACTAAGGTATTGCAGGAGCTCTCAAGACAGACAAGGCTGTTGTGGAGAAGCTACATGAATTCTTTGCATTAATCTTTACTGCAGGGAATGTGAGGGGGAATCCCTTGAGCCATTCTTTTTATGTGACAGATCTGGGGAACTGTCCCAGACAGAGGTTTCAATAGAAGAGATTTTGGAATAAACTGTTTAATTTAACAGTTATGGAGTCACCAGAACCAGACAGTATTCACACGAGTTCTGAAGGAATTCAAATATGAAATTGCAGAACTAACAACTGTGGTATGTAAACTATTGCTTAAATGGGCCTCTGTATCAGATGACTGGAGGGTAATTAATGTAATGCTTATTTTTTAAAAAGGCTCCAGAGGAGATCCTGGCTATTATAGGCTAGTAAGACTAACTTCAGTCCCAGGCAAATTGGTTAAAACTGGAGTAAAGAACAAAATTATCAGACACAGATGAACATGACATACTTGGGGAAAAGTCAACATGGCTTTTGTAAAGGGACGCCTATTAGAAATCTATCAGCAATGTATTAAATTCTTTGAGAGAGTCAACAAGCATGTGGACAAGGGTGATCAAGTTGACGTAAAAAGAAAAGGAGTACTTGTGGCACCTTAGAGACTAACAAATTTATTTGAGCATAAGATTTTGTGAGCTACAGCTCAGTATGCTTGTGTTTTCAGAAAGCATTTGACAAGGTTCCTCACCATAGGCTCTTAAGCAAAGTAATCAGTCATGGGATAAGAGGAAAGTTGCCCTGAGATCAGTTACTGAGCTAAAAGATAGATAGGAGACAAAGAGTGAGAATAAATTATTAGCTTTCACAATGGAGAAAGCTTAATAGTATCTGTACTGGGACGTGCTGTTCAACATATTCATAAATGATCTGGAAAAAAGGGGTCAAAAGTGAGGTGGAAAAATTTGAAGATGATACAAAATTACTCAAGATAGTTAAGTCAAAATCTGACTGTGAAGAGTTAAAAAGGGATCTCACAAAACTGGGTGAAATTCATTGTAGATAAGTGGAAAGCAATGCACATGGGAAAAAATAATCCCAACTATACGTACAAAATGATGGTGTCTAAATTGTCTGTTAGCACACAAGAAAGATCTTAAATTTCAGAGTAGCAGCTGTGTTAGTCGGTATCCGCAAAAAGAAAAGGAGGACTTGTGGCTCCTTAGAGACTAACAAATTTATTTGAGCAGAAGCTTTTGTGAGCTGTAGCTTCTGCTCAAATAAATTTGTTAGTCTCTAAGGTGCCACAAATCCTCCTTTTCTTTCTAAGAAAGATATTGGAGTTGTTTATGGATAGTTCCCTGAAAATACCTGCTCATTGTGCAGTGGCAGTCAAAAAAACTAACAGAATGTTAGGAACCATTATGAAAGTGATAGATAATAAAACAGAAAATATCATCATGTCATTTTATAAATCCATGGTATAACCACACCTTGAATACTGCATCCAGTCCTAGTTGCCTCATCTCTAAAAAGATTTTTTTTTTTTAAGAAATGGAAAGGGTGCAGAGAAGGGCAACAAAAATGATTAGGGGTTATAGAACAGATTAAAAAGACTGGGACTGCTCATCTTAGAAGAGAGACCACTAAGGAGGGTGTTCTATAAAATCATGACAGGTGTGGAGAAAGTGAAGATGGAAGTTTTTATTTACCGTCCTCCCCCATAACACAAGAACTAGGGAATTTCACTCAAGGAAATTAATAGGCAGCATGTTTGAAACAAACAAAAACAACTATTCTTCACACAGTGCACAGTCAACCTGTGGAACTCATTGCCATGGGATGTTGGGAAGGCCAAAAATATAACTGGGTTCAAAAAAGAATTAGATAAATTGCTGGAGGATAGGTCCTTCAATGGCTATGAGCCAAGATTGTCAGGGATGCGATCCCATGCTCTGGGTGTGCCTAAAACCTCTGACTACACAACAGGGATAGATCACTCAGTTACCCTGGTCTGTTCACTCCGTCTGAAGCATCTAGCACTGGTCACTGTCAAAAGACAGAATACTGGGCTAGATGGACCATTGGTCTGACCCAGTATGGCCATTCTTATGTACCATAATACATATAATAGTTATAGAATATAACTGATATTCTATGAATGAACAAAGCACTGTATATGTACATCACATCATTTTCTTTATCCATGTAACTATCCAGTAAGTGCAGATATTAGTTAATACGCTGTATTTTGGATGTTTGTATGCAGCAGATCTAGAACTATTATAGGTTTTTGCAAAAAAGAAAAGAAGTACTTGTGGCACCTTAGAGACTAACAAATTTATTTGAGCATAAGCTTTTGTGAGCTACAGCTCACTTCATCGGATGCATTTTATAATCTATGATTTATACACAAAAAATTAAGGAAACCTAAATTATGGCATTTAACTTTTAAGTGATTTACTTTGCAACTTTAATAATAATCTTTTATCCCAGTTTTTGGGTGTGTAATAGTGTATAGGCCAGTCAGACGGACGTGACTCTTTCATGACTGGGCAGGAATGGATTAGGTTTGAAGGTGGGTGGGTCCAGATAGGCCATGTGGATTCTGGAATCTATTTTTATTTTTTCCTTCTAATTCATAGTTTGGAGCTGTGGAGCACATTTAAAGTGTGTGCAACAAGAGTGATGTCATGGTGGGAGTCTGCTATAGACCACCGGACCAGGGGGATGAGGTGGATGAGGCTTTCTTCCGGCAACTCACGGAAGCTACTAGATCGCATGCCCTGATTCTCATGGGTGACTTTAATTTTCCTGATATCTGCTGGGAGAGCAATACAGCGGTGCATAGACAATCCAGGAAGTTTTTGGAAAGCGTAGGGGACAATTTCCTGGTGCAAGTGCTAGGGGAGCCAACTAGGGGGAGCGCTTTTCTTGACCTGCTGCTCACAAACTGGGTAGAATTAGTGGGGGAAGCAAAAGTGGATGGGAATCTGGGAGGCAGTGACCATGAGTTGGTTGAGTTCAGGATCCTGACGCAGGGAAGAAAGGTAAGCAGCAGGATACGGACCCTGGACTTCAGGAAAGCAGACTTTGACTCCCTCAGGGAACAGATGGCCAGGATCCCCTGGGGGACTAACATGAAAGGGAAGGGAGTCCAGGAGAGCTGGCTGTATTTCAAGGAATCCCTGTTGAGGTTACAGGGACAAACCATCCCGATGAGTCGAAAGAATAGTAAATATGGCAGGCGACCAGCTTGGCTTAATGGTGAAATCTTAGCGGATCTTAAACATAAAAAAGAAGCTTACAAGAAGTGGAAGGTTGGACATATGACCAGGGAAGAGTATAAAAATATTGCTCGGGCATGTAGGAAAGATATCAGGAGGGCCAAATCGCACCTGGAGCTGCAGCTAGCAAGAGATGTCAAGAGTAACAAGAAGGGTTTCTTCAGGTATGTTGGCAACAAGAAGAAAGCCAAGGAAAGTGTGGGCCCCTTACTGAATGAGGGAGGCAAGCTAGTGACAGAGGATGTGGAAAAAGCTAATGTACTCAATGCTTTTTTTGCCTCTGTTTTCACTAACAAGGTCAGCTCCCAGACTGCTGTGCTGGGCATCACAAAATGGGGAAGAGATGGCCAGCCCTCTGTAGAGATAGAGGTGGTTAGGGACTATTTAGAAAAGCTGGACGTGCACAAGTCCATGGGGCCGGACGAATTGCATCCGAGAGTGCTGAGGGAATTGGCGGCTGTGATTGCAGAGCCCTTGGCCATTATCTTTGAAAACTCGTGGCGAACGGGGGAAGTCCCGGATGACTGGAAAAAGGCTAATGTAGTGCCCATCTTTAAAAAAGGGAAGAAGGAGGATCCTGGGAACTACAGGCCGGTCAGCCTCACCTCAGTCCCTGGAAAAATCATGGAGCAGGTCCTCAAAGAATCAATCCTGAAGCACTTAGAGGAGAGGAAAGTGATCAGGAACAGTCAGCATGGATTCACCAAGGGAAGGTCATGCCTGACTAATCTAATCGCCTTTTATGATGAGATTACTGGTTCTGTGGATGAAGGGAAAGCAGTGGATGTATTGTTTCTTGACTTTAGCAAAGCTTTTGACACGGTCTCCCACAGCATTCTTGTCAGCAAGTTAAGGAAGTATCGGCTGGATGAATGCACTATAAGGTGGGTAGAAAGCTGGCTAGATTGTCGGGCTCAACGGGTAGTGATCAATGGCTCCATGTCTAGTTGGCAGCCGGTGTCAAGTGGAGTGCCCCAGGGGTCGGTCCTGGGGCCCGTTTTGTTCAATATCTTCATAAATGATCTGGAGGATGGTGTGAATTGCACTCTCAGCAAATTTGCGGATGATACTAAACTGGGAGGAGTGGTAGATACGCTGGAGGGGAGGGATAGGATACAGAAGGACCTAGACAAATTGGAGGATTGGGCCAAAAGAAATCTAATGAGGTTCAATAAGGATAAGTGCAGGGTCCTGCACTTAGGATGGAAGAATCCAATGCACCGCTACAGACTAGGGACCGAATGGCTCGGCAGCAGTTCTGCGGAAAAGGACCTAGGGGTGACAGTGGACGAGAAGCTGGATATGAGTCAGCAGTGTGCCCTTGTTGCCAAGAAGGCCAATGGCATTTTGGGATGTATAAGTAGGGGCATAGCGAGCAGATCGAGGGACGTGATCGTTCCCCTCTATTCGACACTGGTGAGGCCTCATCTGGAGTACTGTGTCCAGTTTTGGGCCCCACACTACAGGAAGGATGTGGATAAATTGGAAAGAGTACAACGAAGGGCAACGAAAATGATTAGGGGTCTAGAGCACATGACTTATGAGGAGAGGCTGAGGGAGCTGGGATTGTTTAGTCTGCAGAAGAGAAGAATGAGGGGGGATTTGATAGCTGCTTTCAACTACCTGAAAGGGGGTTTCAAAGAGGATGGCTCTAGACTGTTCTCAATGGTAGCAGATGACAGAACGAGGAGTAATGGTCTCAAGTTGCAATGGGGGAGGTTTAGATTGGATATTAGGAAAAACTTTTTCACTAAGAGGGTGGTGAAACACTGGAATGCGTTACCTAGGGAGGTGGTAGAATCTCCTTCCTTAGAGGTTTTTAAGGTCAGGCTTGACAAAGCCCTGGCTGGGATGATTTAACTGGGACTTGGTCCTGCTTTGAGCAGGGGGTTGGACTAGATGACCTTCTGGGGTCCCTTCCAACCCTGATATTCTATGATTCTATGATTCTAAAGTAGTGGGCATAGATTTGCCCCCTCTTCTTCCTGCTTGATCCTCCTTTTCCTTTCTGAGGTGCCCCTTCCCCAACAGCCTGAAACCCCTGGCCCATGAAATCCTACACTCCAAATTTGAGTGAGTGGCACTGCGACCTGGCACATTGGGTCACAGCACTACTTGTAACCCCGTACACCAGGTCACAACACCGTTCACTTAAATTTGGCCTGCCTGCTGCTCCACTACATTTCAGTATGTGGCAGCGGGGCCAAATTTTACTGATTGGTGTTGCGATCTGATACATGGGGTTGCAGTGCCACTCAAGTTTGGCCTTGCCCAATGGTTGTGCCAGGGCCCAGGGAGTTGCAGCCAGCTGTGCTGCCTGCTCTGCTTTACTTCTGACTTTTAACTTTTCTTGTTTTTCCTTTAATATTGGAGATTAGGCCCAAACCAAAGCCCTGGATCCAAAACCACCTATTGCGTTGGCTGTTTGCAAAATTTGGAAGCAGATCTGAATTTCAATGTGAGCCCAGCTTGGTTTAATATGGGACGAATCCTGAAGTCCATGCACAGGGCTGAATAATTTCACCCACCTCCATTGCCCCAATGTTTGCGTGGTGGAAGGAACCCTCCTCATCTCTGCCTGGAAGGGGGATGGGATTAAATGGTATCTGTGATACCTTCTCCCTGACCCTGCTGATGTCGTTCTAGTCATTCAGGATCCACATGGTGGCAAGGAGAGCAGTGAGTGAGTGGATGGACAGCTGTTCCAGCAGAAGTGCCAGTGGAATATGCACTTTGTCCCCATCTGGCACTGTAGACGTTACTTGAAAAAGGTAATTTCGCCTCAGTCCCAGTTCTAGCGTCTAAATCTTCCCTGGCCTTCCAAAAGATGGGACAGTATTTTTGTCTGAGAGAGAGAGAGAGAGACTTACGCTATTTTATTATTTGTTAGAAATTAAACATGAATGCTTGCACACATTTTACTCAATTCACCCAGATACTCAATTCTTGAAAACATGTACTACTTTAATATTTCCAAGGGCATGCCACTTATTTGACTTCTCTTGACTTTAAGTATTTGTTTGTGGAAACCTCATTTTATACAGCAAATAGATCTAATTGCCAATAAATGTAATTTTAATAACTAAAATACTGGGAGCCATCCCTGGTTAGCACAAAACTCCACCCCACAATAAATCCTCATGATGGGATATCCTATTTTCTTATCTAGAGTTAAAAGTCGGGATAAATCCAAGTGATTAAGAAAATCTTCAAGAAAGATACTGCACGTCCTTTTTAAAATTAAAATCTGGCTAAAAGTTCACTCACTTCCACCAAACATTACAAATATAAATTCTGAAAGCTAAAAAAAAAACAAAAAACACCATAGAATTTTTTTACTTGATAAGAGGATCCACATCATCTGTCAGAGAAGAAAATAAAGCAACCAAAGATCATCAATCTGGAGGAGTAGGCTAGTAAATTAATAACAGTCAGTTAAAAATTGTATTCAAGTACTGGAGAAATTGGTGGTGGTGGTTTTTGTTTTGCATTTTTAATTTTTCAGTCCGAGGGTTCATACAAAAATATCTTTGTTTAAATTAGTACTTGATCTGGCTCCCTCTGAAGTCAATAGAAAAGGCTCCCATTGACTCCAGTCGGAAATGGATCAGGCCATTAAACATTTAAAAGGCTAATGGAAATGTTATAGAAAGGAATCACATCTTTTGCAAATGAGCTGTTTTAATGAAATTGTTTCTCACCTATCCCCAGTGCATTCAAAAGTGTGTGACTAGTATTCTCCCTTCCCAGACAGTTAGACACACTGTGTGTTTTAAAAACAAAACAAAAAAACCCCACTAACCATGGGAATTATAAAGGCGAAAAAGGACACGTTCATAAACAGGGATAAACATCTTTCTCTAAGCAAAGCTGTCAGATCCATTTAAGCAGAGACCTGCTTGCTTGTTCCCTCTGGGGCCACTATTTCCTGTCTGGGAACCGACGTGGCATTGCCCATCTGTTCCCGAGTGACCATCACTGAGAGCTTTAGATAAGGGAAAGAGTCGCACTCAACAGACTTACAATCCCTGGCTCCAAGACAAAAATGGGAAGGCTGTATTTTTGTTAGCACTCTGTCGAGAAAAAACACAGGGCAAATATCTATTGTGCACAGTTTTATATTGTCTGATGCCTAATATCTGTATTTATGCAACTGTGATGATTTTAAGAGGTCTAGCTAAAGCATCAGAGGTGTGGCTGCAATAGCAAGTGTTTAGCTAGTTAGCCAGCTTTCTAAGAGTCTAGGTGAAGCAATGACTTTTTTTTTTTTTTAAAAAGTATTGCCCGAGTCTAAATTAGGTTGTAAGCTCCTGGAAACAAAGATCGTATCTTATCTGAGTGTATACTGCAGAGCACATTGACTGTGCTCAGTAAATAATAATATCACATGAAGTTCAAGATGCTCAATTCATAGCTGTAAAAAAACGTTAATGTAAAGTTCTACAATGTAATAATAAAATTGTTATCCCTGATTCCCAAGAACTACCATATAGTGTACCCCAGATGGAGATATGAACTTTATTTAGCTTCTGTGAAGCAGTGGAATGGATGGTGAATGACTCACTAGGAGTCCTTTCTAATCTCCAGATTATTCTATATATAAGGAGATGGAGACTTGAGTGAATTTATTGCATCTTTCAGACTTTAAATAATTCCCATGGTTAATATCTCATGACATATGGAGGAATTGCTTTGATCAAATATAATTATTTATTAGTAGTATTGTGGTAATGCCCAACTATGGCCTCCCTGAAAGCATGGACAAATTGTGGCATTTTGAAATGTACGAAGGTGCAACTAGTAAAAAATCTAACTTTTTCCTTAGCAATTTATGGATGTGAATCATGGGAAGTTTAATGCTTTTGACTAGAAGAAAACTGAAGCTTTTGAAATTCAGCGCTGGCAAAGATTCTTGCGTATCTCCGGGATAGAAAAAAGATGAATGCCTATGTTAGAAGTATTATTGGAGAGAATCAAATCCTGATGTTGGAAATCAACAGAGGCAAATTTATGTACTTTGGTCACATTAGGTGTAGAAATGGAAAAATCCTTGAAAATTATTACAGAAGGAGGAATGGTGGTGGGTCATTACAGTAGCAGATGACCAGCAAGGAGATAGATGGATGGTGTACAGCAGATCATTGGAAGATCAGCTACTGAGCACTCAAAATTAGTAATGGATCATGAAGGCTTCTGAAAATTCTGCTTTGATGTCACCAATATTCAGACATGAATCAATATTTACTTAGTGTCTGCAGTCCATCGTCATGTATTTGAGCCCCATTATAATAGGCATAGTAAACACACATACTGAAAGACAGTTCATGCCCCAAATTATTGTATTTTCTGTTTTTTAGAATGTACAGGTTCTTGAGAATGGTGGTGGTTGAATGGTGGTCCACAAGAAGTGGAGTGAAATTTATACTTGGGAACAGCATTATGGGGTAGGCCTTCAACTGATGTAACCTGGCTAAACTCCGTTTACTTCAATAGAGCTATCCCAATTTACACCAGTTGAGTCTCTAATCCTGTATCTGTAACTACCCCGGCTCAGCAGGAAATGATATACTGTTGTATGGGAGAATTTTAATTTAAAAGCTTTTAAATATACTTCAGAACTCTGAAGGAGAGGCAGATATGATGCTTTCAGTCTCCTGGGAGAAGATACCTTGCTGTCTTTTTCCTCTTCACCAGGTTGGGAAGGAAACCAAATAAGGGCACAGTCCAGCTCCCAGTGAGGTCAGTGGAAAGTTTCCTTATGATATGCTTGTTTTTGTTCTTTCTGGGATCTGGTATAACTTCAGTAACAGAATATATTTTATTCTGTATAGGTTCTTATACTACCCTCATCATAATGATGTTGAGTTCCTTCCAACAGCGCATAAAGCAATGTGACTAACATCTCTCATGTGTGGTTCATTTTCTCTCTCTCTCTCATCCCCCTTTTAGGGGGAGAATTGTGTGTGTTTGGTTTGATAGAGGTTTTTGGTTTTAAATGAACACACTGCTGTTTATGTTGGAGAAGGCAAGGTCAAAGAAGTGTACCTTGTATGTGGAATGGAAGCTGGTGAAGTGTGTGAGGGTCCTTAGTTCCAGTAAGAATTTGTTCCACAATCTCAGACTGGCCCCCCAAGAAAGCTCTGTCACCTACATGGGTGAACTTTACCCTTCTGGTAGAAAGTGTCATTGTGCCTGAGGAAGAGAGCTGTTGACCAGACTCTTCATCCTCAAGCTTTAGGTGATCTATTAGATACGATGGCCCAGTACTGTGAGGTTGTTCATGGAAGGGGGAATGTGTGGATACTTAACAACTAAACCAAACATGCACATTTAAAAAAGGTCGAATTTCCCCTAATTCAGTTGAGTGGTCAGGGGAACTAAATGTGGAGTTTTCTATAGGCCCAGATCCCAATTGGGGTCCAGCTCCTCAGCTAGTGTGAAATCAGCACAGCTTTGCTGAAGTCAATGGAGCTGCACCAGTTTACTGTATGATTATAAATAAACTAAGAATTAAAATACCGTAATACTCCTCGCTTAACGTTGTAGTTATGTTCCTGAAAAAAGAAAAGGAGTACTTGTGGCACCTTAGAGACTAACAAATTTATTAGAGCATAAGCTTTCGTGAGCTACAGCTCACTTCATCGGATGCATTTGGTGGAAAAAACAGAGGAGAGATTTATATACACACACACAGAGAACATGAAACAATGGGTTTATCATACACACTGTAAGGAGAGTGATCACTTAAGATAAGCCATCACCAGCAGCAGGGGGGGGAAAGGAGGAAAAACTTCCATGGTGACAAGCAAGGTAGGCTAATTCCAGCAGTTAACAAGAATATCAGAGGAACAGTGGGGGATGGGGTGGGAGGGAGAAATACCATGGGGAAATAGTTTTACTTTGTGTAATGACTCATCCATTCCCAGTCTCTATTCAAGCCTAAGTTAATTGTATCCAGTTTGCAAATTAATTCCAATTCAGCAGTCTCTCGTTGGAGTCTGTTTTTGAAGCTTTTTTGTTGAAGGATAGCCACTCTTACGTCTGTGATCGAGTGACCAGAGATAAAAGTGTTCTCGAACTGGTTTTTGAATGTTATAATTCTTGACGTCTGATTTGTGTCCATTCATTCTTTTACATAGAGACCGTCCAGTTTGGCCAATGTACATGGCAGAGGGGCATTGCTGGCACATGATGGCATATATCACATTGGTAGATGCGGAGGTGAACGAGCCTCTGATTGTGTGGCTGATGTGATTAGGCCCTATGATGGTATCCCCTGAATAGATATGTGGACAGAGTTGGCAACGGGCTTTGTTGCAAGGATAGGTTCCTGGGTTAGTGGTTCTGTTGTGTGGTGTGTGGTTGCTGGTGAGTATTTGCTTCAGATTGGGGGGCTGTCTGTAAGCAAGGACTGGCCTGTCTCCCAAGATCTGTGAGAGTGATGGGTCGTCCTTCAGGATAGGTTGTAGATCCTTGATGATGGAGAGGTTTTAGTTGGGGGCTGAAGGTGATGGCTAGTGGCGTTCTGTTGTTTTCTTTTTTGGGCCTGTCCTGTAGTAGGTGACTTCTGGGTACTCTTCTGGCTCTGTCAATCTGTTTCTTCACTTCAGCAGGTGGGTATTGTAGTTGTAGGAATGCATGATAGAGATCTTGTAGGTGTTTGTCTCTGTCTGAGGGGTTGGAGCAAATGCGGTTATATCGTAGCGCTTGGCTGTAGACAATGGATCGAGTGGTATGATCTGGATGAAAGCTAGAGGCATGTAGGTAGGAATAGCGGTCAGTAGGTTTCCGATATAGGGTGGTGTTTATGTGACCATCGCTTATTAGCACCGTAGTGTCCAGGAAGTGGATCTCTTGTGTGGACTGGTCCAGGCTGAGGTTGATGGTGGGATGGAAATTGTTGAAATCATGGTGGAATTCCTCAAGAGCTTCTTTTCCATGGGTCCAGATGATGAAGATGTCATCAATGTAGTGCCAGTAGAGTAGGGGCATTAGGGGACGAGAGCTGAGGAAGCGTTGTTCTAAGTCAGCCATAAAAATGTTGGCATACTGTGGGGCCATGCGGGTACCCATCGCAGTGCCGCTGATTTGAAGGTATACATTGTCACCAAATGTGAAATAGTTATGGGTCAGGACAAAGTCACAAAGTTCAGCCACCAGGTTAGCCGTGACAGTATCGGGGATACTGTTCCTGACGGCTTGTAGTCCATCTTTGTGTGGAATGTTGGTGTAGAGGGCTTCTACATCCATAGTGGCTAGGATGGTGTTTTTAGGAAGATCACCAATGGACTGTAGTTTCCTCAGGAAGTCAGTGGTGTCTCGAAGATAGCTGGGAGTGCTGGTAACGAAGGGCCTGAGGAGGGAGTCTACATAGCAAGACAATCCTGCTGTCAGGGTGCCAATGCCTGAGATGATGGGGCGTCCAGGATTTCCAGGTTTATGGATCTTGGGTAGCAGATAGAATACCCCAGGTCAGGGCTCCAGGGGTGTGTCTGTGCGGATTTGTTCTTGTGCTTTTTCAGGGAGTTTCTTGAGCAAATGCTGTAGTTTCTTTTGGTAACTCTCAGTGGGATCAGAGGGTAATGGCTTGTAGAAAGTGGTGTTGGAGAGCTGCCTAGTAGCCTCTTGTGCATACTCCAACCTATTCATGATGACGACAGCACCTCCTTTGTCAGCCTTTTTGATTATGATGTCAGAGTTGTTTCTGAGACTGTGGATGGCACTGTGTTCTGCATGGCTGAGGTTATGGGGTAAGCGATGCTGCTTTTCCACAATTTCAGCTCGTGCACGTCGGCGGAAGCAGTCTATGTAGAAATCCAGGCTGCTGTTTCGACCTTCAGGAGGAGTCCACCCAGAATCCTTCTTTTTGTAGTGTTGGCAGGAAGGTCTCTGTGGGTTAATATGTTGGTCAGAGGTGTGTTGGAAATATTCCTTGAGTCTGAGACGTCGAAAATAGGATTCTAGGTCACCACAGAACTGTATCATGTTCGTGGGGGTGGAGGGGCAAAAGGAGAGGCCCCGAGATGGGACAGATTCTTCTGCTGGGCTAAGAGTATAGTTGGATAGATTATCAATATTGCTGGGTGGGTTACGGGAACCATTGTTGTGGCCCCTTGTGGCATATAGTAGTTTAGATAGCTTAGTGTCCTTTTTCTTTTGTAGAGAAGCAAAGTGTGTTTTGTAAATGGCTTGTCTAGTTTTTGTAAAGTCCAGCCACGAGGAAGTTTGTGTGGAAGGTTGGTTCTTTATGAGAGTATCCAGTTTTGAGAGCTCATTCTTAATCTTTCCCTGTTTGCTGTAGAGGATGTTGATCAGGTGGTTCCGCAGTTTCTTTGAGAGTGTGTGGCACAAGCTGTCAGCATAGTCTGTATGGTATGTAGATTGTAATGGATTTTTTACCTTCAGTCCTTTCGGTATGATGTCCATCTGTTTGCATTTGGAGAGGAAGATGATGTCTGTCTGTATCTGTGCGAGTTTTTTCATGAAGTTGACAGATTTCCACTCTATACAGCTAAATTCAGTGCCTTGCATAATGACAGGTTTCAGAGTAGCAGCCGTGTTAGTCTGTATTCGCAAAAAGAAAAGGAGTACTTGTGGCACCTTAGAGACTAACAAATTTATTAGAGCATAAGCTTTCGTGAGCTACAGCTCACTTCATCGGATGCAATGCAATGCAACCTGTTCCTGAAAAATGTGACTTTAAGCAAAATGATGTTAAGTGAATACAATTTCCCCATAAGAATTAATGTAAATGGGGGGGTTAGTTTCCATGGAAATGTTTTTCACTAGACAAAAAGGTATATTATGTATAGATTATATATTATATACACACATAGTAAGTTTTTTAAACAAACAATTTAATACTGTACACAGCAATGATGATTGTGATGGTTGGTTGAGGTGGTGAAGTAAGAGGGTGGGATATTTCTCAGGGAATGCCTTCCTGCTAAATGATGAACTAGCATTTGGCTGAGCCTTCAAGGGTTAACACATCATTATTAATGTAGCCTCACACTCCACAAGGCAGCATGAATGGAGGGAGGGGAGATAGCATGGCAGACAGAGACACACACCCTGTGTGTGAGAGAGAGAGATGCGCATTGCCCCTTTAAGTATGCTGACGCCACTCTAAATACATTGCCTTTTTAAGTAGATCCGGAAGCTTAAGCCCTGGTCTACACTAGGCGTTGAGGTCGAATTTAGCAGCGTTAAATCAATGTAACCCTGCACCCATCCACATGACAAAGCCCTTTTTTCGACTTAAAGGGCTCTTAAAATCGATTTCCTTACTCCACCCCCGACAAGGGGATTAGCGCTGAAATCGGTTTTGCTGGGTCGAATTTGGGGTACTGTGGATGCAATTAGATGGTATTGGTCTCCGGGAGCTATCCCAGAGTGCTCCATTGTGACCGCTCTGGACAGCACTCTCAACTCAGATGCACTGACCAGGTAGACAGGAAAAGGCCCACGAACTTTTGAATTTCAATTTCCTGTTTGGCCAGTGTGGCAAGCTGCAGGTGACCATGCAGAGCTCATCAGCAGAGGTGACCATGATGGAGTCCCAGAATCGCAAAAGATCTCCAGCATGGATCGAACGGGAGGTACAGGATCTGATCGATGTATGGGAAGAGGAATCCGTGCTATCAGAACTACGTTCCAGTTTTCGAAATGCCAAAACATTTGTGAAAATCTCCCAGGGCATGAAGGACAGAGGCCATAACAGGGACCCAAAGCAGTGCCATGTGAAACTTAAGGAGCTGAGGCAAGCCAACCAGAGAGGCAAACGGCCGCTCTGGGTCAGAGCCCCAAACATGCCGCTTCTATGATGAGCTGCATGCCATTTTAGGGGGTTCAGCCACCACTACCCCAGCCATCTTGTTTGACTCCTTCAATGGAGATGGAGGCAACATGGAAGCAGGTTTTGGGCTGAGGAAGACGATGAGGAGGAGGCGGTAGATAGCTCACAGCAAACAAGCGGAGAAACCGGTTTTCCCGACAGCCAGGAACTGTTTCTCACTCTGGACTTGGAGCCAGTACCCCCCGAACCCACCCAAGGCTGCCTCCCAGACCCACCAGGCAGAGAAGGGATCTCTGGTGAATGTACCTTTTTAAAATAGTATAAAAGGTTTAAAAGCCAGCATGTTTAATGATTAATTTGCCCTGGCATTAGTGGCTCTCCTGGATATACTCCCAAAGCCTTTGCAAAAGGTTTCTGGGGAGGGCAGCCTTATTCCATCCACCATGGTAGGACACTTTACCGCTCCAGGCCAGTAGCACATACTCGGGAATCATTGTAGAACAAAGCATTGCAGTGTATGTTTGCTGGCATTCAAACAACATCCGTTCTTTATCTCTCTGTGTTATCCTCAGGAGAGTGATATCATTCATGGTCACCTGATTGAAGTAGGGTGCTTTTCTTAAGGGGACATTGAGAGGTGCCCATTCCTGCTGGGCTGTTTGCCTATGGCTGAACAGAAAGGTTCCCCGCTGTTAGCCATGAGGTGGGGAGAGGCAAAATGCGACCTTGTAATGAAAGCACATGTTCTATGTATGTAATGTTAACAGCAAGGTTTACCGTGAAAGAGTGTACCCATTGTTCTATAAAATGTGTCTTTTCAAATACCACTGTCCCTTTTTTCTTTCTCCACCAGCTGCATGTGTTTCAAGGATCACAGGATCTTCTCCTTCCCAGAGGCTAGCGAAGATTAGAAGGCAAAAAAAAATGCACTCACGATGAAATGTTCCTTGAGCTCATGCTGTCCTCCCACATTGACAGAGCACAGATGAAGGCATGGAGGCAGACAATGTCAGAGTGGAGGAAAGCACAAAATGACCGGGAGGAGAAGTGGTAGGTTGAAGAGAGGGCTGAAGCTGAAAGGTGGTGGCAGCGTGATGAGAGGAGGAAGGATTCAATGCTGAGACTGCTGGAGGATCAAACTAATGTGCTCCAGCGTATGGTTGAGCTGCAGGAAAGGCAGCAGGAGCACAGACCGCCGCTACAGGTCCTGTGTAACCAACCGCCCTCCTCACCTAGACGCCCAAGAACGCATTGGGGGGGCCTCCGGCCACCCAGCCACTCCACCCCAGAGGATTGCCCAAGTAACAGAAGGCTGGCATTCAATAAGTTTTAAAGTGCTGTGTGGCCTTGTCCTTCCCTCTTCCACCCCCCTCCTGGGCTACCTTGGTAATTATCCCCCTATTTGTGTGATGAATTAATAAAGAATGCATGAATGTGAAGCAACAATGACTTTATTGCCTCTGCAAGCGGTGATCGAAGGAAGGTGGGGAGGGTGGTTAGCTTACAGGGAAGTAGAGTGAACCAAGGGGCGGGGGATTTCATCAAGGAGAAACAAACAGAACTTTCACACTGTAGCCTGGCCAGTCATGAAACTGATTTTCAAAGCTTCTCTGATGCGCACCGCACTCTCCTGTGCTCTTCTAAGCGCCCTGGTGTCTGGCTGTGCATAACCAGCAGCCAAGTGATTTGTCTCAACCTTCCACCCCACCATAAACGTCTCCCCCTTACTCTCACAGATATTGTGGAGCGCACAGCAAGCAGTAATAACAATGGGAATATTGGTTTCGCTGAGGTCTAACCGAGTCAGTAAACTGCGCCAGCGCGCTTTTAAACATCCAAATGCACATTCTACCACCATTCTGCACTTGCTCAGCCTGTAGTTGAACAGCTCCTGACTACTCTCCAGGCTGCGTACGTATGGCTTCATGAGTCATGGCATTAAGGGTAGGCTGGGTCCCCAAGGATAACTATAGGCATTTCAACATCCCCAACGGTTATTTTCTGGTCTGGGAAGAAAGTCCCTTCCTGCAGCTTTTGAAACAGACCAGAGTTCCTGAAGCTGTGAGCATCGTGTACCTTTCCCGGCCATCCCACGTTGATGTTGGCGAAACGTCCCTTGTGATCCAACAGTGCTTGCAGCACTATTGAAAAGTACCCCTTGCAGTTTATGTATTCGCTGGCTTGGTGCTCCGGTGCCAAGATAGGGATATGGGTTCCGTCTATGGCCCCACCACAGTTAGGGAATCCCATTGCAGCAAAGCCATCTACTATGACCTGCACGTTTCCCAGGGTCACTATCCTTGATATCAGCAGATCTTTGATTGCGTTGGCTACTTGGATCACAGCAGCCTCCACAGTAAATTTGCCCACTCCAAATTGAGTCCCGACTGACCGGTGGCTGTCTGGCATTGCAAGCTTCCACAGGGCTATTGCCACTCGCTTCTCAACTGTGAGGGCTGCTCTCATCTTGGTATTCTTGCGCCTCGGAGCAGGGGAAAGCAAGTCACAAAGTTCCATGAAAGTGCCCTTATGCATGGAAAAGTTTCACAGCCACTGGGAATCATCCCAGACCCGCAACACTATGCGGTCCCTCCAGTCTGTGCTTGTTTCCCGAGCCCAGAATCGGCGTTCCACTGTATGAACCTGCCCCATTAGCACCATGATGCCCACATTGGCAGGGCCCGTGCTTTGAGAGAAGTCTGTGTCTATGTACTCATCGCTCTCGTCACCATGCTGATGTCGCCTACTCGCCCGGTTTCGCTTTGCCAGGTTCTGGTGCTGCATATACAGCTAGATAATGCGTGTAGTGTTTAATGTGCTCCTAATTGCCAAAGTGATCTGAGCGGGTTCCATGCTTGCCGTGGTATGGCATCTGCACAGAAAAAAGGCACGGAACGATTGTCTGCTGTTGCCCTGACAGATGGAGGGGCGACTGATGACATGGCTTATAGGGTTGGCTTACAGGGAATTAAAATCAACAAAGGGGGTGGCTTTGTGAGAAACTGAATGACCACCTCAAGGATAGAACTCAAAACCTCAAGGATAGGACTCAAAACTGGGGTTTAGCAGGCTGTCGATTTCAAGAGGGAGGGAGGAGAAAATGAATACAAAACAAATCTGGTCTATTTCTTGTTTTGAGCCACTTCATCTATCTTTATACATCATGCTGGCAGCAGACTGTGCAGTACGACCGCTAGCCATCGTCACCTCCTGGGTGCTCGGCAGAAGACGGTGCAGTATGACTACTGGCCATCGTTTTCTGTTGGCTGAAAATTAAAAGACAGTGCACTTCCGATAGGACTCAATCGCCATGAGACAAAACAAGGGAAATGACCTGTCTGAGTCACTCCCATGTTTGCCCAGGCACCTGGTTAAAAGAGCACCCAGGATTACATCGACGACGGCTACCAGTTATACTGCACTGTCTGCTGCCAAAAGGCAATAAACTGCTGCTGTGTAGCAATGCAGTACCACATCCGCCAGCACCCAGGAGACATACGACATACGGTGATGGTTAGATGAGCAGGCTCCATGCTTGCCGTGGTATGGCGTCTGCACAGGTAACTCAAGAAAAAAAGTGCAGAACGATTGTCTGCCCTTGTTTTTATGGAGGAAGGGAGGGAACGGGGGCCTGACGATATGTACCCAGAACCACCCATGACAATGTTTTAGCCCCATCAGGCACTGGGATTTCTACCCAGAATTCAAATGGGCGGTGGAGACTGCGGGAACTGTGGGATAGCTACCCACAGTGCAAAGCTCCAGAAGTCGACTGTTGCCTCGGTACTGTGGACACAGTCCGCCGACTACATGCACTTAGAGCATTTGTGTGGGGACACACACACTCAACTGTATAAAAATGCTTTCTACAAAACCGACTTCTATAAATTCAACCTAATTTCGTAGTGTAGACATACCCTAAGTAGACAGCAGCTGCGGCCAGCAAGTTCCCTCTATCCTAAGCCCTGCATATCCCCATCCTGCTCTATATGGAGAAGAGGTAAGCGGGGGGCAGGAGCCAGGGGGAGGGGGACCTTAGCCCCCCTCTTCTCCCCCCCCCCCCCGTTCTCCCCTCCCGCACAGCAAGCAGGAGGCTCCAGGGAGCAGCTCCAGGGCAGAGGGGCAGGAGCAGCACATGGCAGTTGGGGGAGGGACAGCTGAACTGCTGGCAATTGATAGCCTGCTGGGCGGCTGCTGCACAGGGAACTTAGGGGAGAGGGGAGCTGATCGGGGGGGCTGCCAGTCCACCCTGGTTCCAAGCCCCCACCAGCTAGCTGCAACGGGCTGCTTTTCCTGCAAGCAGTGGACAAAACAGGTGGCTGTCAAACAATCTTATAAGGGAGCATTGCGTAACTTTAAATGATCATGTTCTCTAATTGATCAGCAACATAACCACGTTAACCAGGATGACTTTGAGTGAGGAGTTACTGTATAAAAAAATAAAAGATTGAAGCCAGTTTAAGAAATCTAGCCATTTAGTAAAATGTACAAGCTATGTATTCATCTATTACAGAGACTTATGCTTTGATGTGACTGTTTCATTTCTCTGAATTATTTTGTCAAACTCAAATTCCTTTGACAGACTTCCTCAGATGCCTTTTCATTCTCTTCTCACCTTAAGTGTGTAAACGTACAGTGTTTGTACTGTGACTCTAATCTTATCTTTTCTGAGGCATGCGCTACTTAAATATCCAATCTCTGTGATAGCTTTGTATTGTGCTGTTCAATAAGATGCGATTTAAAATCAGGAAAATAAAACGCATCAGTATTTAGCTCTTTAACCTAAATTTTTGCTTAGTGGAACAAGGGTTGGCAACAGCCAGTGGATCTAATACTACTTTTTTTTAAACACTTTTCATTTGTTACATTGCTCTAGACTACTGGCTAACTCTCTTTGCTTGAAATTTCTTATTGTTATATCTGCCTTTACAAACAGACAAAAATAAAATGTTGCTTAGTTTCACTGAAGCATCTTTAAGGACCTCTGTGTTCTCTGCCACTCGTTATTTTGTAGTGTTTTACAACAATGCATCTCACTGAGTCACAACAGATCTGACACCACTTCCAATAGGTGGCAATAAGACTAAGAGGACTGTTCCCCGCCCCCCTTTTATTTTGGTTAAGCTATTGGCCTGAGACTCTGGAGATCTGGATTCAATCCTAACTTTGCCAGAGAATTTGGGCGAATTTATTAGTCTTTCTGTGCTTTCTCTGTAAAATGGGGATAATCCTACTTCCTTTCTTCCGCTTTTTATTTGTTGTCTGTTTTAGGTTTATAATTTAAATTGTAAACTCTTTGAGGTACTGACCCTTTCATACTATATTTCTATACAGGGCCTACCACACAGGGTTGATCTTGTTTGGGGTCTCTAGTTACTACTTTAATAAAATAATTGTTATTAGTAATATTAATCAATATGTGCATGTGCCTAAATTGAATAATCATGTGATCTTATTGCTGTGACCCTCAACATTCCTTTCCCCACCTTTTACCTACTATTTGTTACTCTCACTTATCACGTCATCTAAAATTAGATTACAGGTGCTTAGGAACGGGGACTATGAATGAATGCCAGCCCCATTGAAGTCAGTAGGAGTTTGGCCATTAACTTCAGTTGAGCCAGGATTTCACCCCATAGCTTTTTTTATTGGTTCTGCAAAGTCGCTAGCATACTTTTGGGCATGATAAAACCAACAATAATAAATGGTACTTCCTTCACTGAAACCACAGACCTAAAAATGAATGAGTCTAGAAAACATCATGTGGATGATAGTAGTGGAAGTATACGCCTAATAGTCTAATGGCTGTATTTGCATTAAAAACATGAATTAAAATGTTTAATGAATAAAAACATGCATTAAAAACATGACTGTGCGTGCACACACACACATACACACATCATACTCCTCTCTCAAAACCCCGGATCCTTTGGTTAATTGTCTCAAAATGTTTACTATTTGTGATCATGCAGAGAGATTTTATTATAGAATGATCATTGAACAGTTTATCAATTTAAGAAGTCTAATCACAAAGCCCCTCCAGCAACTAGGACACCTCCTACTCATCTTTTAGTAATGAACGTATTGAGCCATAGAACCTGTTGCAGTTCGATTGAAATCACAGGGCTTGACTCTCTTCCCCACCACTGCAGCAGGTTACAAATTGCACTTTCTTTGCTATTGAAGTAGGAATGTAAAATGTTAACCGGTAAACATTAGTCTTACCAGTTAACCCGCCTTAACCGTTAACCTCCGGGCTTGCCGGCCACAGCGGCTCCAGCAGCCCCAGGCTGCCCGGAGCTGCTTAATTGGTTAACTGTTTAAACAAAATATTTTTTAATCATTTAAACGGTTCACTTTTTAAACAGTATTTACATTCCTATACTGCAGGCAACTTCACCCCTGCGAGAAAACAAAAACATGTTTACACTGCTGTCCTCCCTAGGGTTTCCACTAGACCGGGGCAGCTTTGAAACTACGTCCAGTGCTCTGTAGGAGTCCTGCGGATGGAGACTGCCATGAAGTGTGCTGAATCAGCTCATCCTCCATCTGCCTTGGCAATGCTTCCACCTTAAGCAGCGCAAATCCACTTTTGGAGCCAGTCAGCAGGGCTGGGTTGCATCTTGGGAATCACTGTAACCCAACTCTCTGCAAACTTTTAACTCCTGGGGCTCACCAAGTCTTGAAATATATTGGGAGAAGCCCGTGCATATTTGATTTGAATCACGGCCACCAACCTGAATGGAATTGCATCAATTTCGAAAAATGTATATCGTCGATTAAGTGTGGAAAAGCTGCTTGGTGTGATCGTTCAGGGAAGAAAAACTGTTTAGAGTATATTTTTTCCTATTGTCAAATTGGGAATTCATTAAACAAACCTCCTGTTCTTAACTGATGTTTTGACATTCCCCAAGCAAAACCATGAAGACTCTTGCCCTGCCATGTTTACATACCTGAGAAACAGATACACTTTTTGAAGTTAAAGAATCCATCATGCTTAAAAAAATTCCAGATGATAGTGTGAGACTGACTAGGTTGATGATGGAAGTAATCTCTAGTGCTTCCCTCTGTCATCTCTCTCAGACAGGTCTTTTAAGTCCTCGTCCTAGTGGGACTGATATCAGCAGAAGTGCTACTGGAGTAAATAGCAAACTCTAATGTCGGGATGTCTACTTTGGATCATAATGAGTGCAGTAGGCGCTGTTCCTTTACAACAAATGACTTTCAGCTTTTGGTAGTTTAATTAGGAGATGTTGCATGCTAAGCTATGAGACTGTTCTACTGAGTATCAGTGGAGCAAATTGTGTCAGTAGATTGGTTCTGGAAACCTTACAAGAATTTTCATAGGGAAAGGATTTGTGCATTGGAAAGAGAAGACCTAACCACAGGTCTTAAGGTGTATACTGAAAACGACAAGCAAGGACTGCTTGTTGCCTCCATGGAATTTGCTTCTCTTGTAAATTTGTGCACAATAGCAACCTTGAGTGCCAAGTCTAACAGGAAGCCTAGTGAGTTTCATCTAAAGATGACACAGGGTTAAATTACCTGCATTCATAAAAAATGAGCGGGGGTACAATTTACTTCTCAACAGTCTTTCAATTAGCCAAACAATCCTACCTTTTGGAGGCTACTTTCCCTCCTTCCCACACTGGTCTGGTGTCATCCCTGCTTTCTACAATTGCATGTTACTAACATTACAAGCATAGATATGCAACTTTAAATTACAAAGCCGTTTATGGAATTTGCTGTTCTGCTTAGTAATACTGTGCTCTTCCTGTGGGTCCTCAAGAACAAATGTGAAAGCACAGTGCCCCTCATTTTAAAACTTATTCTGTTCTGGAGGTGTTGGTGGTTTTGTTTCACCCTGATACAAGGGTGAAGACTCCAAGCTAACATTATAATTTATATATTTGTTTAACTAAAACAGTGAAATTAGCCTTCAATTCAGGGATTCTATAAAGATTAGGCATTTACCATTAAACTCACATTTCTTCAATAAGACTATTTTTTTCTTTAGGGGACTATATATGACATTCTTGGCTTTCATTCAGATTGTGGACATTCTCTCTCCCTTTTAAAAATTAATTCAGTGTCTATTTAAGAGATGGCCTTTCATAATTGTAAACTATCATCTAAGAAAGGACGACATGTGAGTGAGTAAAGGTTGCAGGATTGGGTTTTTAGGTCCAATCTGGCAAACACTTAAACACATGCTTAATTTTATTCACAGAGGTTGTCCTGTAGTTCAGTGGAACTACTCATCTGCTTGAAGTTAATCATGTGGATAAGTCCTTGCAGGATTGAGGCTATGATTGTAGGTTCCATGCCTACCTTGATTGCTGTATATAGTGAGTAATAAAAATATAGACAGTCTTAGTGTTTCCACACTATGCTAATTATACTGCCGTTTTTTTTAGCTGAACTTTTAAGAGGATAGAATTAATTCTGATAAAGAATGGAAAAAAATCTGCTCCTTTGTATTGCTGGAAAGAGGAGAACAGAATTTGACTCCATGGATCTTACATTCTAGTGAGGTGGTGTTAGAAAAGAAGCAGGGGGGGGATTGAAGAAAAATACTGTGAAACTGGAAATAGCTTGGAAACTGATGGGGGAAAAAAAGTTATTTGGAATCACAGAACCTAAAAAGATACTCCCGTTCACCCCCATCCTAAAAAGTCAAGATCTTTGTTGAAAAACATGTCTTAAAAGCTCAGATGATGCATTTCCAGATCCCTTGTATATTACTTAGTAAAAATGACTTGCTTTCACACATGGTAGCATATCATCAAACTTTAAAATTCTTCAGTGTTAAGCATGTTGTTAGCAGGGACAAAGATATTTGCACAAGTGATTCTACAATACGCAGATCCCTGTTTTGCTGAAAGTGTTTGGCTGACCAGTAGTTGCAAATGGTATTTTTTGGGGTGAGCAGAGAAAGTGAGGACACTTGCTACACAATTCATGACAGGCAGATTATCAATTGGTGTAAACTGGAAGAATTTCATGGACTTGAATGGAACTACATCGATTACAACAGCTATGAATCTGGCTCCTAACTTCAGGACTCTACAGAGACTCTTCTACAGTTATTTTAATGTGAGGATAGTTAGTTCTTTTTGGACAGCAGGAAATACTGCTTCTCACCCCTGGTATTTTTAAGTGGCATTCTTAATTGGAAATTTTATCAAAATGTTGATCAAAATTGACATTTTAAAAAAGTCAATGATTAATAAAAAAAATTTCATGAGAAAGGAAAAAATTAGAAAATGTCAACCGTTTTTCGTGATTTTTTTTTGTTTAGAAAAGGTCTTTTAATAAACACTTTTTGTTCAAAAAAAAAAAGTCAGCCTGTTCGAAGGGAATGATAGTTAGTAATCTTCAATATTTTATATTTTAAAAAAGGTAACTGAAAAAGAGTATCAGAGTTTTAATGTTGTAGTTGAAACTGCTTCCAATCAAAAATATTGATTGCATATCTGGCACTCCCAGGCTTGCAAAGTCTTCTGTCTCAGACCCAGTCCAGGTAAGACTATGACAGAATGATAATTCTGGCACTGTGGGAATGTTTCTTGCTCTCTAGATTGTTCCTAGTATGGTACTTGAACTCTTGAGTTTCATAGCATATTCAGGCTTCCAAAGTAAAAGATAAGAAGCCTTCCTTTATCTGTTCAGTAATTGTAGCTCATGTGTGCACGAAACACAGTGCTGCTTGCTGTTCATCTTCACTTTTAGGTATGTCTCATTCTTGTATCTTATCAGCCTGAATTATAGATGTAAAAATACAAGACCAATGTACTTTTGATATAGGAAAAACTGTGAGGGAGACTAAGGTGACGTACAGTGTTGTATATCAGTCATGTATTTGTTGCATGCAGTGTTGTTGTAGCCGTGTTGGTCCCAGGATATTAGAGAGACAAAGTGGGTGAGATAATATCTTTGATTCAACCAACTTCTGTTGGTGGGAGAGTCAAGCTTATACCGAGCTCTTCTTCAGAAAGCTTGGCTCTCTCACCAACAAAATTTGATCCAATAAAAGATATTACCTCATCTACTTTGTCTGTAAGTACTCTATTGTATTGTATTATCTTTGCATTATTAGTTTTATTTATTTTGATCATAGTAAAAACCCTACGATTATCATACTACTTTTCTTTCTTGAGTTCTTTGTTCAACAGTGAAATAGTTAACAATATTTGTTTAGATTATTATCATTAGACATCAGAGCTATCACCCCCTAGCCATATATAGGGGCAATTCAGACCTCCTAAAAATATTCTTTCAAGCAGACATTACTGCGCTAGTTTACGTCTTTACATTTTGAAGGATATCTTTGCAACCATTAAGGCTAGAGGCTTATTTTGTTATATAAAAGTTTAGGTTCTGGAACACAACATAGAGCCTCTAGGAGAAAGCACCAGCTCACTGATCCACTTCCGTTACTACTAGAGAAGGAGGTGTATTGTTTGTTTCATTCAATTTGATGGGGGACCAATTTATTTAACAAAACTGCAGATTCATGTAAGTGATATGTAGCAAGTGGAGTTCTTCTTTGAGTGCTTGCTCATGTTGATTCCATTTTAGTTGTGTGGGCACCCCATGCACAGTTGTCGAGATTTCTGCCTTAGTGGTACCCATAGGGCCAGCTGTGGCACCCCCTGGAGAGGCGCTCCCACGTGGTGCTATATCAGGCACCACCGGCCCTGCACCCTCTCAGTCCCTTCTTACCACCTGTGACGGTTGGAGCACCTTGTCTTACCTTGCAAGAACAGTAGCAGTTTACCCATTGACTTTATGGTGGTTGTGGTGGTGTACATATTTTCTCTATAGTTCATTATTAGCGTTAGTCAGCCATAGAGTCCCCAGTGGGGACTTTGCCCCGAGCAGGGCATGCCCTGTTACCCTGACTTTAAGCCACTTGCGTCATGCAGCCGGCTAATGCTGATCAGCGATCTGCATGAGAGCTGTCTTAAGTGTCTGGGGGAAGGCCATCACAAGGACAGGTGCCATGTCTGTAAAAACTTTTGCCCACAGACTCAGAAAGAGCGGGATATCCGCTTGAGGCCATTACTAATGGAGGCTGCTTTCTTTGTTCAGTGTTGGAACCCTCCACCATGGCACCCACTCCCAGTACTTTGGCCTCGGCTTGCAGCGGCACCGCTGGTGCCGGACTCAGCCAGGCACCCCTCTGTCTCACTGGTGCTTAAGAAAAGAAGCCCCTCAGCACCGATGGAGGGAGGCGCTCTGGGCAAAGGACCTTTGTCAGGCCATGTGCCTGCTTCAGGGAGTCATGGGGGTACTGCAAAGGTTGGACCCATCAGCCCTGCCAGGGACCCGCCCTCTGCCCCAGGCAGAGGACCACAGCATATGAAGGAGGGTGCAGTGCCCGAAGCAGTTTCGGTGGCCAAGGAGCAAGGGACAGTGGTCACCAGAGGGACAGTGGTCGGGGTCAGCCCACGACTTCAGCCCGTCACCGAGGCGAGGCGATTCCCCCTGACGCGGGAGTCTGAGGCAGCACCTGCCATGCTGCTGGTGCAGCAAGGCCCATGGCCCCTCCCCAGTGGCAGTACTAGAATCAGTGGGGGGTGCTGTGTTGCCGGTCTATTACTCTCAGCCTTTCCTGGCTGCATCAGCCTATCCTAGACCTGTGTCGCCTCAACAAGTCCCTCCAGAAGTTGAAGTTCCACATGGTCTCCCTGTCCTCCATTGTTCCCTCCCTGGATCCAAGAGACTGGTATGCTGCCCTCGACTTGAAGAAAGCATATTTCCATCTTTCCGGGGCACGGGCGTGTCCTCTGCTTTATGTTGGAAAGGCGCCATTTCCAGTTAAAAGCGATGCCCTTTGGCCTCTCGTTGGCCTTGAGGGTATTCACAAAGGATATAGCACCAGTGGCTGCCTACCTGAGAGGTCGGGGAGTCGAAATCTACCTGTACCTCGACGACTGGTTGATACAGGGCCGATCACTGGATCAGGTGCAGAGGCATCTTGCCTTGGTATGTTCCACTTGTCATGACCTGGGGTTGATAATAAATGAGACAAAGTCAACCTTAACCCCAGTGCAACACACAGGTTTCATCAGAGTGGTCCTCGACTCCACTCTGGTCAGGGCCTTCCTCCCCAAAACTCAGTTCCAGGCCATGATGGACCTCATCGCGGGCCTGTGGGCCTACCCGCTCACCACCACCCACTCTTGCCTGAGACTGCTGGACCACATGTCCAGCATGTACTTATGTGGTCTGGCACGCATGACTCCACCTCAGACCTCTCCAGGCATGGCTGGCATAGGTCTATGTCCCCAACCGGCACAGCATGGACTGGGTGGTCAGGATTCCGAACAATGTACTGGGATCCCTGGTCTGGTGGCAAGATCCTGCATCGGTGTTGAAAGGAGTTCCCTTCGTGGCCCCAAACTCCTTGGTGACCCTTGTCTCAGACGCCTTGGACCTGAGCTGGGGAGCCCACCTTGTTGACCTCAACACTCAAGAACGTTGGTCTAGCCTCGATTGTTCCCTGCATATCAAAGTTAGGGAACTTAGAGCGGTTTGCCTGGCCTGAAAGGCCTTTCTACTTCTCATATAAGACAGAGTGGTGCAGGTCCTGATGGACGACACGGTAATGGTCTTCTATATCAACAGGCAAGGCAGGGCCAAGTCTTTGGCCTTTTGCCAGGAAGCCTCTGGCTCTGGGACTTCTGTCTACAGTACAATATCCATCTCATAGCCACTCACCTTCCTGGGTCCAAGAACGCTTTGGCAGATCAGCTCCTCAGGACACTTTCGTCTCTCCACGAGTGGTCCCTTCAGGTGGTCAGCTCCATCTTCCACAGGTGGACACTCCCCAGGTGGACCTGTTCGTGTCCAGGTAGAACAGGAAGGCCCACATCTTGTGCTCGATTGTGGGGCTTGGACAGAGGAGTCCTGTCTGATGCCTTTCTCCTTCCGTGGTTGGGGGATCTCATGTACGCCTTCCCTCCACTGCCATTTCTGCCCAAGGTCCTCATGAAGATCAAGCAGGACAGGGCGAAGGTCATCCTGATAGTGCCGGCATAGTTCAGCACCCTGCTGGGCCTCTCGGTGGCAACCCTATTCCAACTACCACTCCAGTCAGACCTATTGTCCCAGAACCAGGGCAGTCTTCTGCACCCCATCCTGGCGGCATTGCTGCTGTGTGGCTAAACGTGCAGGAGCAGCAGTGCTTAGTTGAAGTTCAGCGTGTTCTGTTGGGAAGTAGGAAGCCCTCCACCAGAGCGACTTATATGGCCAAATGGAAGTGGTTCACCTGCTGGATTGTGGATAAAGATTGCAGCTCATTCTAGACTACCTCCTGCATCGCAAGCTCCAAGGCTTGCCCCTCTCATGAATCAAGGTCCATTTAGTGGCAACCCCAGCAAGAAGGAACTGAGAAGGTGCAAGTTCAGTGGCGCTTGATATACCACCCCAGGGGGTGCCACAGCCAGTCCTACAGGTACCGCCAACGCAGAAATCTGACAACTGTGAACATGGCCATGCAGATATCTAACATAGAATGGACATGAGCAACACACCTCGAAAAACAAGTTACAAAAAACTAGATAACCAGGGGGGTTTTCTGTTAATATCCTCCATGTCATTTGCCTCTGTTGGTGGAGAGAACATGTCTTTTGTTCCTGTTAGTGTTCCCCATTAAAAAGTCAACATTTGCCAAAAGTTACCACAGGACCTGAGATGACTGTGCTACCTCAGATAACCCTATGTGCTAACTGATGACAACTGCTGATTTTTCTAGTGATGAAAAAAGTAGCTATTAATGGAATAGTGTCAGATTGGAGGGAGGTTTCAAGTGGGGTTCCACAGGGATCTGTTCTGGATCTGGTGTTGTTTAACATCTTTAATGACCTGGATGTAGGAACGAGAGCATATGATCAAATTTGCAGGTGATACAAAGCAGGGGGAGGGGGTTGCAAACACTTTGAAGGATAGAACTAAAATTCAAAGGGATCTTGATATATTGGAGAACTGGGCTATAGACAACAAAATGAAATTCAACAAAGACAAATGTAAGTTGCTATACTTAGGGAAGAAAAACCAAATACACAAATATAGAATGGGGTGCAACTGGCTTGGCAGCACTGTTGTGAAGGATCTGGGAGTTGTGGTGGATCACAACATCAACATGAGTCAGCAATGTGACTCATGTTGCAGCTGTTGCAAAAAAAGCAAATGCAGTTTTGGGTTGCATTAACGGAGGCATAGCATGCAAGTCATGGGAGATAGTACCACTCTATTTGGCGCAGGTTAGACCTCAGCTGGAATACTGTGTCCAATTTTTAGCACCAGTGTGTAAAAAGGATGTAGAGAAACTGGAAAGGATCCAGAGGTGAGTGACAAAGATGATCAGAGGGATGGGATGCCAACCATAAGAGCAAGGCTGAAGGAACTGGGTATGTTTAATTTAGAAAAAAGGAGATTAAGGGGGTGCATGATAGCAATCTTCAAACACTTGAAAGACTGTGTCATAATGTTCAGTCACTGCTAGTGGCGCCTCCGTCTGGCTGCTCTGGGGTTAGCTCTGGCCAGACACTGTGCCCTCCACTAGTGGAGTCTCTCCCTTCCTCCTATCATTCTGTAGACCACTCTTGCTCCAGGAACTGCAGCCTCGTTTTCGTGACTCGGCCCTCTGGCCCGGTCACTACATGGTTCCCCCTTCTAGAGAGGTATGTAACAAACTCTTTCCACAACAAATCAGGCAGGCCATTGTCCTCTGCCTGGTCAGTGCCACATCCCGTGACTGGTAGGGGAACCCGGGCCTGCCCTCTATTCTAGGTTCCAGCTCAGTGGCCCTCTGGTCAGCAAGGCTTGCACCGTCCAAGGCTTGCACTGTCCTACCTTGCTGCTTTGCTCCCTGAGCCTTTCCTATCTTCCTGGCTTCCTCCCTGTCTGGGTTCACCTGCCTCCTCTGAGTGACTGCAGCCTACCTTCCTGCAGCCCTCTTCTGCTCGCTGTTCCTGGGCTTTATTCAGGCCACTCCTTTTCCTGTCTAGATGAGCCTCATTTAATCAACCCCTGTTCTCTGGCTCCTCCTCCAGGTGCAGTCTGGCAGATAATTGGGCCTAATTTACCCTCTCAGGGCCAGTGTGGAGAGTATACCCCATCACAGGCTACCATAAAAAAGATGGAGAAAAGTTGTTCTCTTTTGCCACAGAAGGCAGGACAAGAGGCAGTGGGTTCAACCTACAGCACAGCAGATTTAGATTAAATCTCAGGAAAAACTTCCTAACTGTAAGAACAGTAGGACAATGGAACAGACTGCCTTGGGAGACCATGGAAGTTCCTTCACTGGATGCTTTCAAAAGGAGGCTGGATAGCCACCTGTCTTGGATGGTTTAGACCTGAAAAATCCTGCATCTTGGCAGGGGGTTAGACTAGATGACCCTTGTGGTCCCTTTTAACAACATTTTTGATAGCCATGTTTGTTAAGAACAAACTTCAGAAGGAGGCAGACCTCAGAGCCATTTTTTTAAAGCTACAAATATTGCTCTGCAGGTTTGGAGGCTTTATTCTTCAGAGCTCTTTGAACATAAGGGAATTAAAACACATATATTAATTTAAAACCAGACAATGTCTGAGCCATGTCATGTCTCAAGTGCTGTAAAGGGAGAAGGCACAATTAAAGAAAAGGTTAAAATGCCAAGCGGACCTACCATCTTTGTTTGGAGGACAGTAAGGGAGGGGATGGGGCACAGTAACACAGCTGAAGAGCTCTTGTCAGAAATCAGTGCAAGCTTTGGTACTGCAATGTCTATACAACAACTGATGGTCTGTATACTAAATTTGACAGCCTGCATCATAATGTATACACAACTCTTCCCATTTGTCAAGTTGCTTGTGCAGCCTTTGATATTTCCTGTTTTTTCTGTGATTAAATGTACAACCTTCTCTTAAAGTACATTTTTGTTTAGCAAACTCAATCCCACACTGGTGCTCCATAAGTATCTAAGGGGCATAAAACTATAGTGAACATTCCTCTTCAAATTTGCCACAGAGTTGCTAAAGTATATTGCAATTACAGATCTTAGAGCATGTCGAATGTCCTGTTGCATGCTAATTTAATCAACAGAAGTCATTCTGCTAACAGTGGAGTAATTGTGAAAGACTGATTTGTCTGAGTTGGAAACCGGTTTCTGGAATCCCTGTTGCCTTGAAAGACTGTATTGTTGTTGTTTTCATCACTTGACCCATTACTCTTTTCATTACTTCATTAAATTATGAAATCCTTTGCTGCTGCCTCTTGCTTGGATGTTTTCCTGTTCATCTTTGTCTGAACTCCTCGTCACCTATTCCTTCAGTTTCCTAATCTGCCTTGTCATTGTCACTGGCACTTGAAGCAAAAGAGCTGACAGAGATTCCCCTTTAACATAAAGTCACAGAGGCCCGTTTCTCTGATCTGTTGCACAGCGCTCATTTGACAAACACTGAGCAAGTTGTATCCATTCCTCGAAAACAAATAAATGCAAAATACAGACTCCCGTGTGCTGCCATTATGAGTAAGAGGAGTGCTAGGTGCATTATGTAGCGCACATCATGTTTTAGGTGCACTGTAGATAAAATGGGCAGGGCCTTGTAAAGCCTTACAGCTGCTCAGCAACTTTCCTTTGAAATGAAATATCTACACAAAGCTGAAGAAAATGTTTGTAACTCTTCTCTCTCTACCCCTGCCCCCGGCTCATTTTAAATCCAGTTCTACTTAATACACCCCCCTCCAAAAAGAAGTGGAAAAGCGAGAAAGATAAAGCTTCCCAAAGCTACTTTGACACATAACCACTTCATTCCACGCACAAGGGACTGCAGCAGATGCTGTCAATGCAGCAGCGGACACCTATCTCCTACTTAAGCCCCAGAGTGATCCTCAGACTTGAGAGAGACAGGCATTCCTCCACTTATCTCCCCGTCAGACCCAATCCTGTAGGCATATTCAGAAGCTGCCTACCAGATCAGATCCCATTCAAGGTCTGGCAGGAGGAGAAGAAGGTGCTGCCACCCACCTTCTAACTTTTAGCCCAGAAGCTAGATCACTCACCTGGGCTGTGAGATACCAAAGTTTATTTTCCCCCTGCAACTGAGAGGAAGAAATGATTTGAACAGGGGTCTCCCATACCTCTCAGTGGAGTTCTGTAACCAGTGGTGGATTAATGCATTAGCTCATGGGGCCCTGACTAATTTCGGGGCCCCTACAAGAGTTCCGTAACTCTGGCCCCACCCCTTGTTCCTCCCCACCTGCGGGCCCCGCCACCCTGCTCCTCCTTTTCCCCCTGAGGCCCTGGCCAGGCCAGAAGCTGAAGCCTGGGTGTGATAGGGTGACCATATTCCCCCATGTAGAGGAGCTGGCCTGATGCCCTCTTTCCCTCCCCCACCCACCTGGAGCTGGCCCATGCCCCACTCCCATGCACAGAGCCTTGCCACTTACCCCTCCAAGCCCATTTTTGGCAAAACTGGGCATTTATGATAATCAGTTGGCAAGAGCAAATGGGACAAATGACCTGCCCTGGATGGAGGGGCTAGGGTGCCCAAGAGCAACCCCTGAGCCGTTTCCCTGGCCCCCAGGGCAGGTGGAGGGTCCAGGGCTCCCCACAGCAGCCTGGGCTCCCTGGGCAGCTCTTTCCATGGTCCCGTTCCAGCTTCTGGCCAGGCCAGGGTACGGGGCCTTGAGGGGGGAAGGGGAGGAATGGGGGGAAGGGCCCCATTGTGGGGGGAGATGGGTGGGCCCCAATGTTCTTTGTGCCCAGGGCCCCAGTATATCTTAATCCGCCTCTGTCTGTAACCACGGAACTATGGTCTATTCTGATGTGGGGCTCCTTCAGTCTCTCCTGTTAAAGCTGTTCCATTTTGAAAAAATAAATAGTCATTGGAGCAGGGGACTGGATTGTGGGTCTCCACTTTGCAGGTGGGTGCCCTAGTCTCTCGGGTCCAGTGACTCTAAGTATTTGATCCAAAGTAGAATAGCTTCAACAGGAGAAATTGAGGGGGCACCATATCAGCATATCACACAGTTCAGTGGTTACAGCACCCATATTTGCATCTCTTTCTCGTGTGTGTGTGTGTGTGTGTATACATTAATATAAAACTATGGAAATATGTTTGGAAAAATCAGGCTACAGTGTATGTACTGTGACGGGGCAAGGCCAGATGGCTATGGAAAAGTAGTGGGGGATAGATATATTAGCTCCAGGCTAACCAAATCCCTGGTACCAGGTTAAGTGAAATGGCAGCTGCTCCAGGTCAATTAAGACACTTGGGGCCAATTAAGAACTTTCCAAAAGGCAGGGAGAAGGCTAGGTTGATTGGGACACCTGAAGCCAATCAGGGGCTGGCTGAAACTAGTTAAAAGCCTCCCAGTTAGTCAGGTGGGGGTGCATGTCAGGAGCTGTGGGAGGAAGTTGTGCTGTTGGAGAGGCTGAGTAATACACACCATATCAGGCACAAGGAAGGAGGCGCTGAGGTAAGGGTGAAGTGGAGCTTGAGGAAGTGAGGGCTGCTGTGGGGGAACTAGCCCAGGGAATTGTACATGTCATGTTTCTAAAAGGTCAGCTACCATAGCTGATACTATTTGGGTCCCTGGGCTGGAGCCTGGAGTAGAGGGTGGGCCTGCCCCCCCACCTTTGCCCCCTGATTAATCACTGAGACTGGGAGACAATAAAGACTGTGCAAGGAAGGATAACTTCTCCTCACCTCCCTTGCTGATTTATGATGAAAATGGCTCAGTAGACTGTGACCCTTGTCTCTAGAGAGAGAAGGGTTACGTGGAGGGTCGCAGTGAGCCTTTGAGGCTAGCGAAATCCATCAGGAAACGCGGGACCTACAGAGGCAAGGACAGAGCTTTGTCACAGTACATGGTTGACTTGAGGGAGGCTTCTCTGCTCCTTGAAGTCTTTGAACCATGATTTAAGGACTTCAATAGCTCAGACAGGGGTGAGGTTTTTCATAGGAGTGGGTGGGTGAGATTCTGTGGCCTGCGCTGTGCAGGAGGTCGGACTAGATGATCAGAATGGTCCCTTCTGACCTTAGTATCTATGAATCTATGAATCTATGTTCAGACTTTAGAACAGGATAACACAGGACCCTCGTTCTGTTGCACAGAACTCCTTCAGGGAGATGGCTGTCCCATTTATTACAAATAAAAATGCTAATAAATGAAATATTGAAAGTTTTAACTAGGACTGTAAAATATTGTTCACAGAATAGAGAAGTTACCTCCATTATTGAAGAAATATAATCTCAGTAAGCTTTTTATAGCCCCAGTATTTTACTCCCATTCCATTCAAACCCATCAGTGTAGATACTGTATGTAGTAATTACAGCACTTGAGAATGGAAACCCATAGTGTTTCCCTGCCAAATTTCTTCCAGAGCAACAGCTATACTGTGCATTTAAAATACATTATGTAAGGGAGGCAGAGAGACCCCACCCAAGCCCTAAATGTATAATCCAACCAATTGTCTATATTATTCTGGGATGTGCCTATTCAGTTTGAACACTGGAGAATAGAGAACCTCAAACATCACTCTGCTGGCAAAGGAGTAGAAACCATAACTATAGATGATAGTAGAGTATCCATAGATGTTTTGCTGTAACCAAGGAAAAAGAAATGGAATGACTTTTCATACACATTTGCTGTTAGAAGGCCAAGGCAGAAGAGACTACTAGTGATGTAGATGATGCAGTTGTATGGGCCAGTTTAATAATACCAAAAATATAATCTGAACAATGATATTGACATAAAAATATCACTCACCTTGTGTGAAACGCACTCATCATATAGGAGGTATATGATATGTAGGCTTGTCCAGTGGTTAAAGCACTAACTTGGGCTCTGGAAGACCCAACTTCATTTTTATTGCCACAGACATCCTGTGTGACCCTAGGCAAGTCACTAAGGGCTTGTCCACAGGAATATTTAGTTGGCGGCAAGCTGGGGTGTGAATCTACCCCTCGTTAGCCTGCTGAGGACTAACTGCCTGCCCTTTGATTTATTTCTGTTTCAAAGAGGACTAGATCAAATTGCACTAACAAACTGTTAATGTGCATCAGCAGGATCCACGGAGGCAGTTAGTCTGCAGCAGTATAATGTGGGAAAGATTCACACTTCAGTTTGCAGCAAACTAAACGTTCATATAGACAAGCCTTTAGTCTCTTTGTGCCTCATTTCCCATCTGTAAAAGGGGACTAATAATATTTTCCCACCTCACAGGGGTTTTCTGAGGATAAATACATTGAAGATTGTGAGCTGCTCAGATCTTATGATGATGAGGGCCATATAAATGCCTAAGATAGATAAATCTAAAATAGTATTAAATATTAAAGTAGGTGGTTGAGCTCTGTTTAAAAATGAATGATTATGCAGTGCCAGACAAATGAAGTGATCAATCTAGGCTACTAGATGATGCTGTGGATTTCTGCATGAATATTGTCTGATAGTTGAGTGTGTATAGAGTTAGTTCTTGCAGGGCCACTGGAAATATATGGCATGGAAAGTTCTGTGTGTGATGTTGCACTCCATATGCTTTATGAAAATATACTTATGAATGTGAATATAATGCAAGTAGAATATGCTTTTTGCAAAAGGTCTCTTGTAAGGTATCCTTACAAAGCTTATAATCTACTGAGTGTGTTGATCCTATTGGTATGCATGTATCATTCTTGTATCTGAAGCTAGAAATATGAAGTATAACTCAGAGGTCCTATTGTAATTGTGGAAAATGTGGGCCATTAATGGTGGTTTAGAATCTTAATGGCTCTCATTGGCTAGGACAGTTGGTTGTGGATGGTTTATTTACCTGCTAGCCTTCCTGCGTACGTGTGGGCTAGCCCGTGGGTAATGATGAATGAGGTCTTACAGTGACATGTCACCTGATAATGAAATCCATCTTAAATCTGGTACTTTTCCATTTAGAAGGAGGGGTGGGGACCCAGAGAGTCAAAAGATTCCTGCCTTGTGCCAAAGCTAAAAAAAGGGGGTGGAACAGAACAAAAGAGGCTGCCAGTCGTGAGAGAACCCCTGCTTTCCACCTCAGATGTCTGCTGGAACTAATAAGGACTGTACCAGGGGAAAGGATTGGGCCCAGACTAGGAAGAACTCTTGTCTGTGAAAGAAGCTTATTGGAACATCTCTGTGTGTGTGAGAGAGAGATATTACCTGTAATTAATTTCTTAATGTATTAGGTTTAGACTTGCATGTTTTTGCTTGGTGACTTTCTTTGTTCTGTCTGTTATTACTTGAAACCACTTAAATCCTACTTTTTATACTTAATAAAATCACTTTATTATTGAACCCAGAGTAAGTGATTAATACCTGGGGGAGCAAACAGCTGTGCATATCTCTTAATCAGTGTTATAGAGAGCAGACAATTTATGAGTTTACTCTTTATAAGCTTTATACACAGTAAAATGGATTTATTTGGGGTTTGGATCCCATTGAGAGCTGGGTGTCTGGGTGCTGGAGGCAAATAACTTGTTGAGCTGTTTACACTTAAAGCCTGCAGCTTTAGGGGCATGGTCCAGACCATGGGTCTGTATTGCATCAGTCTAGCATGTCTGGCTCAACAAGACAGGGTTCTGGAGTCCCAAGCTGGCAGGAAAAATGGGCTCAGAGGTAACTTCAGCACGTCAGGTGACAGTCCCGTGTGGGTCTCTGTGACCGAACCTGTCACACTGTGTTTTCATGTGGAATTAAAAGTTTGCAGAGTTCAGTGTCGTCTTGCTAAAATGTCACTGATGCATGAAGTTTGAGGTGGAGCGAGAAGCGTTGTCCCACCAGATCATTCCTGAGTCCCAATCTAGAAAAACACATAAGTCCATGTCTAAAGCTAGGCATGTGCTTAAAGTCCTCTGCTGCACCAGGGCACTGCAGAGAAGAGGTTGCCAAGGCCAGTTCCAAGGAGGATTTGTTCCTTGGTCCTCAGATTCAAGAGGACCTGAGGGAAGTATTAAAGTCTGCACTGTAGACAGAGAATGAGTATTGTATAAAATATGCATGAGAAACTCTTCACGCTGGCGTTACAGGAAGGTTCTGTGATGGATGCCTGATAGCAAGTGTGCAAACTTTAAAAACACATTATTACAAGGCTGTTTTAAAAAATCCTACATCCAGAACTACAGATCACACTGAAAAATACATATCCTTCTTTTTAATTGTTTTGAATTTTAGATAAAGAGATTGGGCTGGCAGTTGTCTGTCATGAGAATTGATTTTTCATTCCATATTTTGGCTCTTCTGCTTCCCTTCCTTTCTGGAAAAAGAAAGTGCAGAGATGTGTGAACACGAAGAATGATGAAGCAAAACCTAATTTTTTTTTTTTCAAAGAACAGTTCAAAAGAGGTTGGGATAGTTCTGAGACCTGAATAATGTTTGGTCTGGTTCTTATGTTATCTGATTTCAGTGGTGGTGTAACTGAGAGCAGAATTTGGTTCATGATTTTTAACTTGATGCTAAATTAAGCAAAATAATAAAGTTTTCAAAAGCAAAACCAGTTGATTTCATCAGTAAATCCTGCAAATCTTATGGCTAATGCTCTAACATAAAGCAAATGTTTGTAGCTTGATTCTACAGTCCTGACCAGGGAAGAATTCCCATTGAAGTCAATGGGAGATTTACCGATATCCGGGCTATGGGACTGGACGCAAAGTCTGAGATTTTTAAAGCTGCATTAGGGGATTGGATCTTGGGCATTTACATCCGTTGATTAGCTTTGAAAATCTCAGCTAAAGATTTTCAAGGAGCATCTTGCAATTCTTTAAGTAATATGTTACATTACTAATAGATGGCAAGGAGAAAACTGTTCTGTAAATGGACAATTTCACTCAGGTAGGTTTGAGTGATTATTGTTGTGGTTGAGTCAACAGAGCCTGATATGCTCCAAATCAAGAACTAAATCCAGAGGAAGCCTGTCTGAACTACCCCACCTAGTATAGGTGAGGACAGTGGAGAGAAGACAGAGTGAGTGTTTAAAACAATGATACCACCAAAAGGAGTATAAACAAAAATAAATCCTTCTAATCTTAACATTGTTGTATCCTGTTCAGAGTGAACTAAATGCCTGGCACAAGTAGAATATTGCACTGAAAACTTCTGAATGCTTAGTGGCTCTATACAAAAACATGCCATTTGTACAGTTCAAATATCTCTCTCTTGACCTGTTTGTTATAAGGGACAATAAATTATTGAGTAGTGAACATTCAGGGCCTGTGAGATTTTTATCAGACATTAAATGGTGCTTAAAAATGTGAGATTTTAGCAAATTTTATATGATATAGTAGGTTGTGGGAAGAATTGCACGTTCAGGTCTCCCATACATCAGCTGACTCTGTTCCTTTTCTAATGGCACATACAGTTTCTATTAACACTCTGCCAATCTTTGGGGGAAATCTGTCAAACAATAGTTTGTAACGTGACTTGCACAGATTGCTGACTGCCTTTCACAGGCTGGACATTTTATGAAGTCCTTCATGGATGACAGTGTTTTGTTTTTTAATGTATTCCATAGTGGAAGAATACTGAACTAAGCCACTGTGATCGCACTTAATCGACTTGCAAACAATTCACAGAAAAGAATTCATTATATAACTATAGAGAATTCAGGCCATTTAAGGATAGTGCCGTTATGAATGGAGCTTATTGAAACCAAAATGCTTGAATTTATTTATAGATCTCATGCTCAGATGAAGGGAGTAAAAGGGTTTGAAAATGGCCAATGTACTAGCAGCCAAGGCTGCTCCAGTGGAAGTTAGCTACAGCATGTCATAGATATAAGTCACTAAGGGTGGGATTTTCAAAAGCGCTCAACATTTGCCTAGCTCTGTGCCTGTTTCAGTAAATGCTAACTCTCCCAGAGTAAACAGAATTAAGTCAAGGCCTACTTTAGACCTTAAGAAGACTGAGCTAATATTATGTCTATTGATCCAGCTGAACTAAGGCCATGTCTACACTTACAAGCTTACAGTAGCACAACTGTACCAATGCAGCTGTGCCACTGTAAGAATGCTCGTGTAGCCACGTTATCCTGATGGGAGAGAGCTCTCTAGTCAGCGTAATGAAACCAGCGCAACAACTGGTGGTAGCTTTGTTGGCAGGAGAGCATCTCCAGCTGTTATAGTGCTGTGCACACAAGCGCTTATGCCGGCAAAACTTATGTCGCTCGGGAGGTGTTTTTTCACACCCCTGAATGACAAAAGTTTTGCTGACATAAGTGCTAGTGTAGACATGGCCTTGCACCCAACATTTCAGAGCTCTGAATGTTGTGCCTTTGCAGTTAAAGAGAAGATGCTTTAGACTCAATTGTCAACGGACTGGCTAGATTGGTCATGTATCTACTTACACATGCAAATACACAAGACAAAGTGAGTGTTGCCCCATGCTCAAATGCTTAGAGGTATCTTTTTGGCAAAAACAATAAATTAAAGAAAAGTTGTGTTTACAGTTTGAAAATCTTTCTATTAAGTGGGGAGAGAGCATTTTGAGAGCAATACCAGTTTAGTCCTGGATTTCGTCATCATGGCTCACTTTGAGACCATAATGACTCAAGTGGAGGAAAAATGAACCAGATAATGATTTCAAACATGGTCCTTAAACTCTATGGTAAGTTGTGGTGTCAAGACATGAATGAAGTTTGTATTAACTCATGCCAAAGAGTGGTACGTATAAGGTGTATGTGAATACCTGCTGTTGCCAAAGCTGCTAGCTCATAAATGTGATGGTGATGGAGCTCCGATACAAAGGTGTAAATCAAGAGTAATTCCACGGAAGCCAGTGGGGTTACACTGAAGTGGTGTGAGATCAGAATTAGGCATCCTGTCAAGGTAATCCCATGCGTGTATTGCAGCAACTGATATATATTTAGTCTAAAAAGGGGAGAGAAGCAGTGGGGAGGAGACCTAGTTTTTTTCTGAATCATCTGTATCCTTGCATATGTGCAGATAATAGGGCCCAGCGCACGGGCTCATAGGAATCTTAAAGTGGGGCATGTGATAGTTGCAGGGCATGCCCAGTAGCTGTCTCTGAAGTTGTGCAGAAGGTTTCTATTAAGGCCAAACAGTTTATCAGGTTCCACACATCCACCATCTAAGATCTCATTGGGGGAAAAGGTTGTAAATAGGGGGGAAACACAGGACCAAAATGTGTCCACTGCGAGAGCTGTGTCGTAGAGCCTGTGCCACTTTGGATTCAGACCACAGACTCCCTAACTCACTGCAAGCTTAGGAGAGGACAGCTGTTGACTCCAAGACTGATTTTTGGCCTGTGCCTTAGTGAGAAGTAGGCTGAAGTGCAGGAAAAAGGGAAGTGATTAGTTATACTTAATATTACTCAGCACCCTCCTAGCCCTAACTTATTACATCTCCACAAAGAGAGCTGTTCAATACAAAGCTGAGTAATTCATTAGACCCTTGAAAATAACTGAGGTCTCACTTATTTCATGCCTTTCACAATCAGTGAGTTAGACTCTTGAAAATCCTGCCTTGTTAGTTTACTGAAAAACACCACCCTATACCGGAAACCTACTGACTGCTATGCTTACCTACATGCCTCCAGTTTTCATCCAGACCACACCACATGATCCATTGTCTACAGCCAAGCTCTACAATACAACCGCATTTGCTCCAACCCCTCAGACAGAGACAAACATCTACAAGATCTCTGTCAAGCATTCTTACAACTACAATACCCACCTGCTGAAGTGAAGAAACAGATTAACAGAGCCAGAAGAGTACCCAGAAGTTACCTACTACAGGACAGGCCCAACAAAGAAAATAACAGAATGCCACTAGCCATCACCTTCAGCCCCCAACTAAAACCTCTCCAACACGGATCTACAACCTATCCTGAAGGACAACCCATCACTCTCATAGATCTTGGGAGACAGACCAGTCCTTGCTTACAGACAGCCCCCAACCTGAAGCAAATACTCACCAGCAACCACACAACAGAAACACTAACCCACACATCTACCAATGTGATGTATGCCATCATGTGCCAGCAATGCCCCTCTGCCCTGTACATTGGCCAAACCAGACAGTCTCTACGTAAAAGAATAAATGGACACAAATCAGACGTCAAGAATTATAACATTCAAAAACCAGTCGAAGAACACTTCAATCTCTTTGGTCACTCGATTACAGACCTAAAAATGGCAATTCTTCACCAAAAAAAACTTCAATGAGAGACTGCTGAATTGGAATTAATTTGCAAACTGGACACCATTAACTTAGGCTTGAATAAAGACTGGAAGTGGATGGGTCATTTCACAAAATAAAACTATTTGCCCATGTTTATTACCCCCCCCCCCCACACTACTGTTCCTCAGACATTCTTTTCAACTGCTGGAATTGGCCCACTTTGTTTATCACTACAAAAGGTTCTTCCCTCCTCCGCCCCCCCCGTCCTGCTGGTAATAGCTCACCTTACCTGATCACTCTCGTTACAGTGTGTATGGTAACACCCATTGTTTCATGTTCTCTGTGTATATAAAATCTCCCCATTGTATTTTCTACTGCATGCATCCGATGAAGTGAGCTATAGCTCACGAAAGCTTATGCTCAAATAAATTTGTTAATCTCTAAGGTGCCACAAGTACTCCTTTTTTCTTTTTGTGGATATAGATTAACACGGCTGCTACTCTGAAACCTGAAAGAACTACGTAAATCATTATGACAACTATTTTTTATTTATTATTATTTACTTGCTTAAAATAGCACCCACAATCTGCTAGTCACAGTACAAAGGTAGATGTTGTGCTGCCCTGGAACTTACAACATGTGGTCTTGCTCCTGCACTCATTGGCTTCAAAGAGAGCGAGGTCAAACCCACTCAGAGCTACAGGGAGCTATTCACTTGAGGGCCACATTGTAGAGCTACAGCTCACTTAGAAAGCTTATGCTCAAATAAATTTGTTAGTCTCTAAGTGCCACAAGTACTCCTTTTCTTTTTAAAAGTAGCATAGTTGTAGCAATTCTGGTGTTGGGCAGAGTACTAGCTGCCCTGAGTATAATCCCTCCTGGGACCCTAGGTACCTTCTTGAGTGGCTAGCCTGTCTCAATGCCTGTGCCACTGTGGGTACACTGCTATTTTTAGTGCAATCAAAGCTAGCATTTTGGTGGTGACTGGATGTCTAACATAGTGAATGTCCATGAAAATGAGGTAGGATCAGAGCCTAAAATAGGAAAAGAACAAATTAAAAATTACTCAGACAAGTTAGATGTCTTCAAGTCACCAGGGCTTGATGAAATGCATCCTAGAATACTCAAGGAGATGACTGAGGAGATATCTAAGGCATTAGTGATTATTTTTGAAGTGTCATGCAAGACAGGAGAGATTCCAGATGACTGGAAAAGGGCAAATATAGTGCCAATCTATAAAAAGGGAAATAAGGACAACCTGGGGAATTACAGACTAGTCAGCTTAATTTCTGTACCTGGAAAGATAATGAAGCAAATAATTAAGCAATCAGTTTGCAAACATCTAGAAGATAATAAGGTGATAAGTAACAGCATGGATTAGTCAAGAACAAATCATGTCAAACCAACCTGATAGCTTTCTATGACCAGGTAAAAAGAAAAGGAGTACTTGTGGCACCTTAGAGACTAACAAATTTATTAGAGCATAAGCTTTCGTGAGCTACAGCTCACTTCATCGGATGCATTTGGTGGAAAAAACAGAGGAGAGATTTATATACACACACACAGAGAACATGAAACAATGGGTTTATCATACACACTGTAAGGAGAGTGATCACTTAAGATAAGCCATCACCAGCAGCAGGGGGGGGAAAGGAGATTGACAGAGCCAGAAGAGTACCCAGAAGTCACCTACTACAGGACAGGCCCAACAAAGAAAACAACAGAACGCCACTAGCCATCACCTTCAGCCCCCAACTAAAACCTCTCCATCATCAAGGATCTACAACCTATCCTGAAGGACGACCCATCACTCTCACAGATCTTGGGAGACAGACCAGTCCTTGCTTACAGACAGCCCCCCAATCTGAAGCAAATACTCACCAGCAACCACACACCACACAACAGAACCACTAACCCAGGAACCTATCCTTGCAACAAAGCCCGTTGCCAACTCTGGCCACATATCTATTCAGGGGATACCATCATAGGGCCTAATCACATCAGCCACACTATCAGAGGTTCATTCACCTGCGCATCTACCAATGTGATATATGCCATCATGTGCCAGCAATGCCCCTCTGCCATGTACATTGGCCAAACTGGACGGTCTCTACGTAAAAGAATGAATGGACACAAATCAGACGTCAAGAATTATAACATTCAAAAACCAGTTGGAGAACACTTCAATCTCTCTGGTCACTCGATCACAGACCTAAGAGTGGCTATCCTTCAACAAAAAAGCTTCAAAAACAGACTCTAACGAGAGACTGCTGAATTGGAATTAATTTGCAAACTGGATACAATTAATTTAGGCTTGAATAGAGACTGGGAATGGATGAGTCATTACACAAAGTAAAACTATTTCCCCATGGTATTTCTCCCTCCCACCCCACCCCCCACTGTTCCTCTGAAATTCTTGTTAACTGCTGGAATTAGCCTACCTTGCTTGTCACCATGAAAGGTTTTCCTCCTTTCCCCCCCCTGCTGCTGGTGATGGCTTATCTTAAGTGATCACTCTCCTTACAGTGTGTATGATAAACCCATTGTTTCATGTTCTCTGTGTGTGTGTGTATATAAATCTCTCCTCTGTTTTTTCCACCAAATGCATCCGATGAAGTGAGCTGTAGCTCACGAAAGCTTATGCTCTAATAAATTTGTTAGTCTCTAAGGTGCCACAAGTACTCCTTTTCTTTTTGCGAATACAGACTAACACGGCTGCTACTCTGAAATATGACCAGGTAACAATCCTTGTAGATGGGGGGAAGTGGTAGACGTGGTATATCTTGATTTAGTAAAGCTTTTGATACTGTCTCGCATGACCTTCTCATAAACAAACTAGGGAAATGCAACCTAGATAGAGCTACTATAAGGAGGGTGCATAACTGGTTGGAAAACCATTCCCAGAGAATAGTTATCAGTGGTTCAGTCATTCTGGAAGGGCATAATGAGTGGGGTGCCGCAGGATCAGTTCTGGGTCTGGTTCTGTTCAATATCTTTATCAATGATTTAGATAATAGCATAGAGAATACACTTATAAAGTTTGCAGATGATACCAAGCTGGGAGGGGTTGCAAGTGCTTTGGAGGATAGGATTATAATTCAAAATGATCTGGACGAACTGGAGAAATAGTCTGAAGTAAATAGGATCCAATTCAATAAGGACAAATGCAAAATACTCCATTTAGGAAGGAACAATCAGTTGCACACATACAAAATGGGAAATGACTGCCTAGGAAGGAGTACTGCATAAAGGGATCTTAGGGTCACAGTGGGCCATAAGCTAAATATGAGTCAACAATGTAACGCTGTTGCAAAAAAAGTGAACATTGTTCTGGGATATATTAGCAGGAGTGTTGCTCTACATACCCATGCTGATTAGGCCTCATCTGGAGTATTGTTTCCAGTTCTGGGCACCACATTTCAGGAAAGATGTTGACAAATTGGAGAAAGTCCTGAGAAGAACGGCAAAAATGATTAAAGGTCTAGAAAACATGACCTATGAGGGAAGATCGAAAATATTGGGTTTGTTTAGTCTGGAAAAGAGAAGACTGAGAAGGGACATAACAGTTTTCAAGTACATGAAAGATTGTTACAAGGAGGAGGGAGAAAATTTATTCTTCTTAAATCTCTGAGAATAGGACAAGAAGCAATGGTCTTAAATTGCAGCAATGGATGTTTAGGTTAGACATTAGGAAAAACTTCCTAACTGTCAGGGAAGTTAAGCACTGGAATAAATTGTCTAGGGAGGTTGTGGAATCTCCATCATTGGAGATTTTGAAGAGCAGGTTAGATTAAACACCAGTCAGGAATGGTCTAGATTATACTTAGTCCTGCCATGAATGCAAGGGATTGGACTAGATGACCTCTCAAGCGCCCTTCCAGTCCTATGATTCTATGTGTGCATCTACCCCAGCCAGACATTACACCTCTAGGTCTAGATGGACCCTGAGAGAAAAATTAAAAATTGTCAGAGCTATGAGAACAAGTCTAGTGTTGGTCTCATCTTTTGTCTACTTTTCCTGTAACAGACTTCCTGCTTTTTGGGATGCCATTCATTATGTCTGTAATGCCTTCCTTGAATTAGTGTGTAAGGTGACTACCCCCTCTTTCTTCTAATCCCTCCTCAAGATCCATATCTACTATGATGTCAGCAAGAAATTGTCAGTTAATAATAGCTAGGGTAGAGGGAACTGAAATAGAAATTATACTATCTATCAATATAACACTGAAAAGAAAAACATATTCTGTACTGAGACATAGTTACAGTGAGCCACAGAAAATATTTAGAGCTAATCACTTGGTGTTTAGTGGTACATGTAATTTTTATAAGTGTTTAGCATTTATTTTTCTAATTCTTGCTAATCTGTATCATTCTTTTTTCTGCAGCAAGTTTTTCATTAAGCAAAAGCCATTGGGACAGATTCTGTTCTCATTTATGTTATTGTAAATTTCTGACTGAAGTCAATGGAATTACTCCTGCTTTACACCAGTATAGCTGAGATGAACATCTAGCCCATTGCCTTGGGGCTCAATACATACTTCCCTGTTTCCACTTTGAGACCTTTTGGAGGAAATAATAAAAAACTGAAAGGGGTGTTTTGAGGCCTAATTCCCTCTTCCTCTTTGTTTCTCTGCTGCCCATGCTAGGCTCCTGTCACTTTCCCTGACTTTCAAAGAAAAGAATCATGATGATTCAGTGAGCTAATCTGGAAATGTCTTACATTCCAGCAACTCTGTGGCATAAATCTGAAATATCCACCAGTACAGAGTTTGTTTGTTTGTTCAGAGTTTCTATTCATTCAGCCATCTGTTTATTGACTTGCTCACCTATTCACTTGCCTGCATGTCTGTTCATGTGCTAAAATCCCTTAATGTCCAAATAATTTGATAGTTTTAAGATTTATAAAAGAATGAAACCTGAGACTCCTATAACACCACCAGACTCAAATAACATGACCCACATACAACTTTACTCATTACAAATCATGACCTTGAATTATTTTCTTTTGTATCCCAGTTTTGGGGAATAAAGTATTTGCTTTGTTACTTCCTTCTGATCAGCTCTGGGTGTGAAGTACAGTACCATAGCTCCTGAATACTGTAATGCTATTACAATTATTTAAATGTCCTCAATATTTCTATGGAATGCCCGAAAACCTGGGACCTCAAAGATATTGGTATAAGGAGGATTGGTAATAGATGAGGGGGTAGATCTATGCAATTCACTGGGTAATCATTAAGAAAGATGTACCTTAAAAGGGCCTTAAAAAGTTATATTAAATAGCTATTGTAGACAGTGCCATAGAATCCTCTCATGTGGAACCGTTGCTTCCAGTCGTGATTAAATCACAAATAATATCATCCAAATTGCCAGTAAATACTTGTCAAGATCAGTACTATAAAGCCACTGCATATTTGGCACAGTTGGTAATCTCTCTGCAGCAGCTGCCTAATATAATAGTAATTAAAGTTGGAAAAGACCTATAGTATTCTCTATATCCCTTGTGGTGTACTAACCTAGTTTACAATTCTTACAAAGTGCAAGGTGATATAAGCCCTTTTATTTGGGGGAAAGAGCAGGACTGAAGCCTCTGACATGATCTTTCAATAGTACTTGCAGATAGTTGGGCCCTTTATGAAGTTGGGGTATTTACTTGTCAGCTCGCACCTAAGAAATCAGATTGCCTTATTGCTGGAAGTTATAGCAGCCTTAATTCTTTTCCCTTCTTGTGCTCCTCACAAACTGTATAGTTGCTTTCTTTATCACCCTTACATTTTGCAAGAGTCTCAGAGACTAAGCCAAGGACCCCAATTCCTGCAAAACCCTTGGCTTACCCCCTGCATTTCTTCCAAAGTTTGTACCAGCCCTCCCTAACTTCTTCACACCTTATAGAGACTGAACTACATCCACCTTAAATTGTGCACTCTTTTTTATAATTTTAATTACACAGCTAAATTAGAGACACACACACGTAGCACATACCTTCTTTAGCTGCCCATTCAACTTTTATTGGCACTCTTAGTTTTCTGGTAATCCTTTCATAGTTGATGCAGTATGTCAATTCAAGCTGACAGCTGCCTTATTCTCTTATAAGTAATTGATTTCTGAATGCCACTTACATTGCATGGTCCTTTGGTATAAGCCATCCTTACTCAAATCTGCCATTGTTTAAGATTGGAGAATGCAGTTTGAGTGTACATGTTCTTTGTTCTTTTCGGACTAATTAAAAGTATGCTTCCAGCATTTTTTCATCTGTGTAACCCAAGGCCAGAGAACATTGCCACGCTTAGTATTTAGTGGATGTTAGATAAAGTAATGTTGAAAAAGTGCTCTGCGTTGATTTCTATAATTGCTGGCACATTCCTGTGGTACACTTGATCATTGGAACAGCTTTCTTAAAACAATATTTCCTTTATAGAAAGGAAGTCAGTAATCGAGTTGTTATGCTTCTCTGCTTTGCATTCTGAGCCTTAATATTATGTTGGCATACAATGCATGATTTTTGCTTACCAGAGCATGCTGACTCAAATTTCCAATATCCAAATGCAAGTTGACTTTACTGGATTCCTTTAACCACTTAATTGCTGCAGCATTTCATGCATGAGGTCTTCCAATTTTAGTCATATACATGGTGGGATATTTGAAAATGGTGTAATGTTATGCTACTTTGTGATAAAATGGCTCTGAGACTGATTACATTCTCTTGAATGTATACCAAGACTCAATTACGAAAATTAATTAATTGACATGTTTTTTTAAAAATTTGCAAGAAAATACAGTATATAAAGTAGTCCAAACCTAGATGCAGAAACCAGAGTTTTGCCCAGAAAGCATTTTACTGGCTGAGGCTGAGCTAATATTGAATTATTGGTGAGGTTCAAATGTCAATGGTTATGAAGTTTATAGTGATAGTAGGAGACTGATGTATGCTATTATTAGCGATCTCTCCCTGAAAAAGAGTAATAACAGGAAAAACATACTTTTCCCTATTCAGACATTAATAGATAATAAGGCCAAAAGGGACCACTAGGATCATCTGCTCTGACTTCATGTATAAAGTAGGCCGTAGGACTTCACTGAATTAAATCCTGTTTGAACTACAGAATATCTTTTAGAAATACATGCAGTCTTGATTTTAAAATTGCCAGTTATGGAGAATCCACCACAACCCTTGATAACTTGTTCCAATATTGTTCTAATTATTACCCTCACTGATAAAAGTTTGAACCTTTTTTCTCATCTGAATTTGTCTAGCTTCAATATCTAGGTATTGGATCTTGTTATACTTTTGTTAGATCAAAGAGCCCTCCTATCAAATTTCTATTCCCATGTAGGTATTTATAAACTGTGATGAAGACACCCCATAATCTTCTCTTTGATATGCTAAATAGATTGAGCTCCTTGAGTCTATCCCTATAAGGCCTGTTTTCCAATCCTTTAATTATTCTAGTCTCTTCTCTGACTCCCTCCCCATGATTCCTTCTTTAATTGTGGACACTAGAAATGGACACGCACAGTATTCCACTAGTGGTCGTAACAGTGCTAAATACAGCAGTAATATAATTTTTCTTCTCCTACTCAATATTTTCTTGTTTATACATCCAGGGATCACGTAGCCCTTTTGGCCATAGCATTGTACTGGGAGCTCATGTTCAGCTGATTACCCATCATGATGCCCAAGTCTTTTTCAGATCACCACTTCCTTGGACAGAGTTGCCCATCCTGTAAGTACGGCCTGCATTCTTTTTCTCCTAGATGTATGACCTTACATTTGGCCGTATTGAAATGCATATTGTTTGTTCATACTCTGCTTACCAAGAGATCCAGATCGCTCTGTATCAGTGACCTATCATTATTTCTTCATTATTTACTACACCGTCAATCTCTGTGTCATCTACAGACTTGATCAGTAAAGATTTTGTTCTCTTCCAGGTCATTATGTCCATCTGGAGTTCTAGGTAAACAGCTTATGCAGATGAAGAGCTCTGTGACAGTTACCCTGCTTTCAGTTGTTCATAATTCTGCTGAAATAATTCTGTACATAATGGGCTGAAATTTTCCATGCTGGGTGTCTGCCTCAGTCTGAAATGTTTAGAAATATCCGTTAAAACTGTTTCCCGCTTCTGAGAGTGAAATTTGGGGAAAATATGTTGCTTTGCCATTTAAAAAAATTCTAGTGACCTTTTCTTTGAGAACCTGTAATGCACTCATGCTTTGGAGCAGGGACTTGAAATTTGGCAGGGGGGTGTCAGGTATGTGCTTTGTGCTGTTCCTGTGAAAATTTACCTAAATGCCAAGTTATAAGACTTTGAAAAATACCACTTTGCACATGCTCAGTAGAGACTTTTAAGAAATATGTAGCCGCTAAAATCGCCAAAGATTCCATTTTCACTGAGCATGCTTAAGCCATTCACAGCTAGTAGTGCTGACTGGACTGCACATCTACCATCCCCACAGGGCAAAGGACCATGCTCCATTTCCTTAGCACTCCTACATATGACTGGATTATGCATATCTCATTCCCACAGAGCAACTGAACATGCTGCACCCCAGAGATAGAGGTGAAATTGGATTTTCCCTGTAATTGCTTCTCTTGGCTATTCTGGGTCAAGGTGATGCTGGGCACTGGAATGGACAGAAGGGAGCCTGTCTCAGCTGTGCTCTCCATGACCCCTGCTGGTGCCTGGGCAGCATGGAGGAGGAAGCCACCTGACTTGCAGCCAGAAAAAAGCTGGACTGGAAGGAGTAGATTGTAACAATTTTGGAAGTATTTGCCCAGTTTTCCTGAATATTTATATTCTGTCATATAACTCTTTTTCTTGTTTAGCTGAGATCCAATATTCATTTTATCTTTATATTTCCTTATAAATTCTGTTTCTTTGTATTGGCCAATTAAAAATCTCATTGACAACTCAGGAGGGGTAAGTTATGAAGGCTCTACAGACACTGCTATAGTGACTGAACCGTGTTTCTAATTAGGGAGGTTTAACCAAAGAGCAATCTGCTGCTAAGAAATATCTGAGCTAAGGTTTGATTTCTAAAATGAATAGCAGCGTCCTGTGAACTAATTTTTCTCAGCCTTTTGAATGCATCACGTTCTCTGGCTATTCCTCCAGTCTGAAAAGCATTGCATCAGCTACCTTTTTTCACATGAATAAACCTTTTTTACTGCCATAAAAACACACCATGCTGTCCTTGGAGAAAAAAAGATCCCTGCCCCAATCCTCCAAATGTTGCTTGTTCTGCAATACAGTGTTTATTGTAAGCTGATATTTTGTAAATGCTACATATTTAAGCCTCCCAGAAAGCTGCTACAAGTTATGAATAACTAGGGAGTGGGATTTCAATGTAATTCAGGAATGAAAAGTCCCTTTACGCAACAAAGAGCAGAATATTCAATCTTTTCATGGAAGGATTGAATATTCTTTTCAAAGCCATATATCAAAAACCCACATACAGTGAAAACATTTCCCTTTCTAGAAATATAAAAGGCGAGGGAACTTATGCATTCTGAAATGATCCCTTTTCGTTACAACTTCAGACTTTTCTCTCCAGGGATCACTGACTGCAAACCATGAGGAGAAGGAGAATCAACATCATACCGTTTCTGTTAAAAGCAGCCATGCATAGACAATATTTTTTTCCTTTAGTATTTTTTTCCTATTTTACAATAATATTTGCATGCCAAAAAAGTGATTCTCCTTTTTTGGTGCACTGAGGTTAAGTCAATGAGTTCAAAGCTGAGGACATTGTTCATACCGCTTGTGCCTTCTTTGTTTTGAGCAGGCGACAGAGAAACCAGCAACATTCACTACAGAAGCTAAGTTTGTATAAAAACTATTAGGAAACAAAGCATTCCATCTTTCTTCATTTGGGCAGCTTTTCCGTGTTTAGCTTAATTAAGTCACAAGTGAAGTATCTAAGCCAAAGAGAATACGGAGCTCTTACTCCTGCATAATGTACATTAGACTTGATTAACCATATAGCAAGCAGTAGTAGTTGTACACTTATGCTAAGTTCAGTGCTATGATTATCTAGTGTACAGTTTATCAGGTGAACCAATGGATAGAAAAATGGGGACAGAGGAGTAAGTAACTCTGAGAGATACAGGGAGTATGAGGGAAAAATGAAGGTGACAGTTTCATTAGAAATGTTAATGGGTTTATAAAAATAAAAACCAATATGAACTGGGTTGTATACAAAGGAACAAGACAATATGGTCCCAGTAGATGATGGTCCTTCTCTTTCTGGGTCTAGTGAGACTGCAGCTACATATCAGATTTAGTTCTAGGCACCTCAATATCAGAAAGCTGGCATTAAAACAGAGAGAATTTAGATAAGAGAGGCAAAAGGGATTGTTAGAATTGAAGAAAGATCAATACTTTGTGCTATGTTCTGGCAATCAGAGGTTTAGGGACACCCAGAGTCTGGCGGTATGTCTACGCTATGAAATTCGGTGGATATTATAGAAGTCAATTTTTAGAAATCGATTTTGTACAGTCAATTGTGTGTGTCCATACTAAGCGCATTAAGTCGGTGGAGTGTGTCCTCACTACCGTGGCTAGCATTGACTTATGGAGTGGTGCACTGTGGGTAGCTATCCCACAGTTCTGGCAGTCTCCGCTGCCCATTGCAATTCTGGGTTATGCTTCCAATGCCTGATGGGGCAAAAACATTGCTGCGGGTGGTTTTGGGTACATGTCATCAATCACCCCTCCCTCCGTGAAAGCAATGGCAGACAATCGTTTTGTGCCTTTTTTCCATGCAGATGCCATACTGCTTTCAGAATACGGTGCAGTAGGACTGCTAACCATCATCATCCACCACTTCCGCTGCAACTCTACTCTGCTGCTATTGTCTTAATAGCAAATTTCTCCATGTTGTCTGTCATGGGCTCCCGGGTATGTGTGTTCTTCCTCTGGAAATGTGCCCAGTGCTAACCGTCGTCATCCACCACTTCCACTGCAACTCTGCTCGCCTGCTCTCATGAATCCACCTCGCAGGTCCTCTTGTCGTTCTCTATAAATATCAATTCTCGTGGCATCCGTCGTCAGCCACCGCTTCCGCTGCAACTCTGCTCTCCTGCAGATGCCACACCACAGCAGCATGGAGCCCACTCAGATCACCGCGGAAGTTATGAGCATTGTAAACACCTTGCACATTATCCTGCATTATGTGCAGAACCAGAACCTGCAAAAGCAGGTGAGGAGGCGATGGCAGCGTGGTGATGAGAGTGATGAGGACATGGACACAGACTTCTCTCAAAGTATGGGCCCCGGCAATTTGGACATCCTGGTGGCAATGGGGCAGGCTCATGCCGTGGAACACTGATTCTGGGCCCGGGAAACAAGCACAGACAGGTGGGACCGCATAGTGCTGCAGTCTGGGATGATTCCCAGTGGCTGCGAAACTTCCGCATGTGTAAGGCACTTTCATGGAACTTTGTGACTTGTTTTCCCCTGCCCTGAAGTGCAAGAATACCAAGATGAGAGCAGCCCTCAGAGTTCACAAGCAAGTAGCAATAGCCCTCTGGAAGCTTGCAATGCCAGACAGCTACCGGTCAGTCAGGAATCAATTTGGAGTGGGCAAACCTACTGTGGGGGCTGCTGTGGTCCAAGTAGCCAATGCAATCACTGAGCTGCTGCTATCAAGGGTAGTGACTCTGGGAAATGTGCAGGTCATGGATAGCTTTGCTGCAATGGGATTCCCTGACTGTGGTGGGGCTATAGATGGAACACATATATTCCTATCTTGGGACCAGACCATCTTGGCAGCTAGTACGTAAACCGTAAGGGGTACTTTTCAATAGTGCTGCAAGTGGATCACAAGGGATGTTTCACCGACATCAACGTGGGATGGCCGGGAAAGGTACATGACGCTTGCATCTTCAGAAACTCTGGTCTGTTTGAACAGCTGCAGGAAGGGACTTACCTCCCAAACCAGAAAATAACTGTTGGGGATGTTGAAATGCCTATAGTTACCCTTGGGGACCCAGCCTACCCCTTAATGCCATGGCTCATGAAGCCATACACCAATATGTAAAACCAATATTCCCATTGTTATTGCTGCTTGCTGTGTGCTACACAATATCTGTGAGAGTAAGGGGAAGACATTTATGGCGGGGTGGGAAGTTGAGGCAAATCACCTGGCTGCTGATTATGCGCAGCCATACACCAGGGCAATTAGAAGAGCACAGCAGGGAGTGCTGCGCATCAGGGAAGCTTTGAAAACCAGGTTCATGACTGGCCAGGCTACGGTGTGACAGTTCTGTTTGTTTCTCCTTGATGAAAACCTGCCCCCTTGGTTCACTCTACTTCCCTGTAAGCCAACTGCCCTCCCCCCTTCGATCACCGCTTGCAGAGGCAATAAAGTCATTGTTGTTTCAAAATCATGCATGCTTTATTTATTCATCACACAAATTGGGGGATAACTGCCAAGGTAGCCCAGGAGGGGTGGGGGTGGAGAGGAGGGAAGGACAAGGCCACACTGCACTTCAAAACTTATTGAATGCCAGTCTTCTGTTGCTTGGGCAGTCCTCTGGGGTGGAGTGGTTGGGTGCTCAGAGCGCCCCCACCCCTCCCCCAACGTTCTTGGGTGTCTGGGTGAGGAGACTATGGAACTTGGGGAGGAGGGTGGGCAGTTACAGAGGGGCTGCAGCAGTGGTCTGTGCTCCTGCTGCCTTTCCTGCAGCTCCACCAGATGCCAGAGCATATCAGTTTGATCCCACTGTAGCCTCAGCATTGCATCCTGCCTCCTCTCATCACACTGCCGCCACCTCTCCTCTTGCTCCCGCAAACTCTCATCTTGCTCGTCCCTCCTGTCCTCATGTTCGTTTTCTGTTTTCCTGCACTCTGCCATTGTTTGCCTCCAGGCATTCTGCTGAGCTCTTTCAGTGTGGGAGGACTGCATGAGCTCAGAGAACATTTCATCACAAGTGCTTTTTATTTTTTGCCTTCTTAACTGTGCTAGCCTCTGGGATGGAGATGATGGTGGGAGTGTTGAAACATTTGCAGCTGCGGGAGGAAAAAAAAGGGAGAGTAGTATTTAAAGAGACACATTTTAGAGAACAATGGGTAGACTCTTTCACGGTGAACCAAGCTGTTAACATTACATAGTAGATGTGCTTTCAGTACAAAATCACATTTTGCCCCTTGAATTGAGGGCCTGCCAGTTTGGTGTGAGAGATCACACACGCAGGGCCGGGCAACAGAATTCAGCTTGCAGGCGGCCAAGGTAAGCCACAGTCTTTCGGCTTCTTCAACCTTCATAACATGTGGGAATGGTTTCAAACACCAGCACCCTCCTTTCCCATACCAAGCACCATTTAAAAGGAGGGGGCTGCAGTTTTTGGGTTAATGTGCAGGACAAACCCAACTAATCCCTCCCCACTGAATTTTCTGAGATGATCGCTTCACCCCTCCTCCCAACGAGTGACTAGTATCAGGAAAGATCCCTACCAGCCAAATGCAAACAGCTCAGCGTGAACGTTTCCCCCTCCCCCCACCCCACCCCACCCCAGCCCCACACTGTGTGGCTAAAAGCAGGGATAATTTCTTTTCAGCTACAGGCAAACAGCCCAGCAGGAACAGCTACCTCTGAATGTCCCCTTAATAATGTCCCTGGAGGATTTCTGCTCCATCCCCAGACATGTTAACAGACTTTTCCAGTAGCTGTACTGGCTGCGAATACATCCCAAGTCTTCAGGGCAAATTAATCATTAAACACGCTTGCTTTTAAACCATGTATTTATATTTACAAAGGTACACTCACCAGAGGTGCCTTCTCTGGCTTCATGGTCCAGGAGCCCTCCTTGGGAGGGTTGGGAGAGTATTGGCTCCAGGGTGATAAACAATTCCTGGCTGTCGTGGAGAAGGGGATTCTCTGCTTGCCTGCTGTGCACTATTCTCAACCTCTTCCTCATCATCATTTTCCTCATCTCCCAAATCCTCATCCCTGTTACATGAGACTCCACCCGCCCCTTGCAGGTGTCCATGGACAGGAGTGGGTTAGTGGTAGGGGCACCCCCTAGAATTGCATGCAGCTCATTCTAGAAGCAGCATGTCTGGGGCGCTGACCTGGAGCGGACGTTTGCTTCTTTGGTTTTTCGGTAGGCTTGCCTGAGCTCTTTAATTTTCACGTGGCACTGCTGCGGCCGGGTCCCTGTTACAGCCTCTGTCCATCATGCCCTTAGAGATTTTTTTCAAATATTTTGGCATTTCGTCTTTTGGAACGGAGTTCTGATAGCACGGATTCATCTGCCCATACAGCAATCAGATCCAGTACCTCCCATTTGGTCCATGCTGGAGCTCTTTTGCGATTCTGGGACTGCATGGTCACCTGTGCTGATGAGCTCTGCATGGTTACCTCTGCTGATGAGCTCGCCACGCTGGCCAAACAGGAAATGAAATTCAAAAGTTCCCAGGGCTTTTCCTGTGTACCTGGCTAGTGCATCTGAGTTGAAAGTGCTGTCCAGAGCGGTCACAATGGAGCACTCTGGGATAGCTCCCGGAGGCCAATACTGTCAAATTGCATCCACACTACTCCAAATTCGACCTGGTGATATTGATTTCAGCGCTAATTCCCTCGTCACGGAGGAGTACAGAAATCGATTTTAAGAGCCCTTTAAATTGACAAAAATGGCTTCATCATGTGGATGGGTGCAGAGTTAAATCGATCTAATGCTGCTAAATTTGACCTAAACTCATAATGTAGACCAGGGCCGGGATTGCATCCCTGACCATTTTAGCTAATAGCCATTGATGGACCTGTCTTCTATGAATTTATCTAATTCCTTTTAAGCCCAATTATACTTTGGGCATTCACAACTTCCTCTGGCAATGAGTTCCAAAGATTAACTGTGCATTGTGTAAAGAAGTATTTCCTTAGGTTTGTTTTAAACCTGCTGCCTATTAATTTTACTGGATGACCCCCTGGTTATTGGGTTATGTGAAGGGATAAATAACACTTCCCATTCATTTTCTCTACACCATTCATGATTTCATAGACCTCTATCATATCCCCCTTAATCATCTCTTTTCTAAAATGAACAGTCCCAGGTTTTTTTAATCTCACTTCATATGGAAGCTGATCCACACCCCTAATCGTTTGTGTTGCCCTTTTCTTTACCTTTCCCAATTCTAATGTATCTTTTTTGAGATGGGGCAACCAGAACTACATGCAGTATTCAAGGTGTGAGTGTACCATGGATTTATATAGTGGTATTATAGTTTCGTATTCTCTATCCCTTTCCTAATGGTTCCTAACATTCTGTTAGCTATTTTGACTGCCACTGCACATTGAACAGATGTTTTCAGAGAACTATCCACAATGACTCCAAGATCTCTTTCTTGAGTGGTAACAGCTAGTTTAGACTCCCTCATTTTGCATGGATAGTTGGGATTATGTTTTCCAGTGTGCATTTGTATTTATCAACATTGAATTTCATCTGTTGTTTTTGTTGCCTTGTCCACCAACTTTTGTGAGATTCCTTTGTAACTCTCCCCTGTCAACTTTGGACTTAACCATATTGAGTAATTTTGTATCATCTGCAAACTTTGCCACATCACCGTTTACCCCCTCTTCCAGATCATTTACGAATATTTTGAACTGTTCAGGGGAACCCTGCTATTTATCTCTCTCCACGCTGAAAGCTAACCATTTATTCCTACCCTTTGCTTCCTACCTTTTAACCAGTTTCTGATCCTCCTTATCCCATGACTGCTTAGTTTGCGTAAAAGCCTTTGGTGTGAGACCTTATCAAAGGCTTTCTGAAAATTCAAGTACACTATATCCACTGGATTATCCTTGTCCACGTTTGTTGAACCCTCCCCCTGAAAGAATTCAAATAGATTGGTGAGGCATGATTTCACTTTAAAAAAGCTGTGTTGACTCTTCCCTAACATATCTTGTTCATCCATATGTCTGATAATTTACTTCTTTACTATAGTTTCCACCAATTTTCCTAGTACTGATGTAAAGCCTGTAATGCCAGAATTGCCTCTGAAGCCTCTTTAAAAATCAGCATTACATTAGCTATCCTCTAGTCATCTGGCGCAGAGGCTGATTTAAGTGCTAGGTTACATACCACAGTTAATAGTTCTGCAATTTCATATTTGAGTTCCTTCAGAAGTGTTGGGTGAATACCATCTGGTCCTGGTGACTTAATACTGTTTAATTTATCAATTGGTTCTAAAACTTCCTTTATTGACACCTCAGTTTGGGACAGTTTCTCAGATTTGTCACCTAAAATCAATAGCTCAGGTGTGGCAATCTCCCTCACATCCTCTACAGTGAAGACTGATGCAGAGAATTCATTTAGCTTCTCTGTAATAGCCTTATCTTCCTTGAGTGCCATTAAGCACCTCGATCATCCAGTGGCCACACTGATTGATTGATTGGCAGGCTTCCTGCTTCTGAAGTATTTAAAAAATTGCTCTTAGTTTTTGTGTCTTTTGCTAGTTGCTCTTCCAATTCTTTTCTGGCCTTATACTTTTACACTTGGCTTGGCAGAGTTTATATTCCTTTCTATTTTCCTCTGTCGGATTTGACTTCCAATTTTTAAAAGATGTCTTTTGTCTGTAACTGCCTCTTTTACACTGGTATTTAACCATGGTGGCACTTTTTTGGTCCCCTTGCTGTTTTTTTTTAATTTGGGGTGTACATATAATTTGAGCCTCTGTTATGGTGTTTTAAAATAGTTTCCATGCAGCTTGCAGGCATTTCACTCTTGTGACTGTTCCTTTTAATTTCCATTTACATAGCCGCCTCGGTTTTGTGTAGCTTTCTTTTTTTGATGTTTAATACTGCTTTGGTGGATTTCTTTGGTATTTCCCCCACAAAAAGGATGTTTAATTTAATTACATTTGTCAAGGTTCCTTCCCCACTCTGAACTCTAGGGTACAGATGTGGAGATCTGCATGAAAGACCCCCTAAGCTTATCCTTACCAGCTTAGGTTAAAAGCTTCCCCAAGATACAAACTGTTTTACCTTTTGTCCTTAAACCTTTATGCTGCCATCACCAAAGTGTGTAATAAAAATAACAGGGGAAGTGCCCACTTGGAAATGTCTCCCACCCCTGCCCCCACCAAAATATCCCCCCAAGCACTACACCCCCTTTCCTGGGGACGGCTTGATTAAAAATCCTCACCAATTTGCATAGGTGAACACAGACCCAAACCCTTAGATCTTAAGAACAATGAAAAAGCAATCAGGTTCTTAAAAGAGAATTTTAATGAAAGAAAAAGGAAAAGGAAAAACCTGTAAAATCAGGAAGGAAAATACCTTACAGAGTAATCAGATTCAAAACATAGAGAATCCCTCTAGGCAAAACCTTAAGTTACAAAAAGACACAAAAACAGGAATATACATCCCATTCAGTACAACTTATTTTATCAGCCATTTAAACAAAACAGAATCTAATGCATATCTAACTAGATTGCTTACTAACTCTTTACAGGAGTTCTGACCTGCGTTCCTGCTCTGGTCCCGGCAAAAGCATCACACAGACAGAGGGGACCCTTTGTTTTTCCCCCCACTCCAGCTTTGAAAGTATCTTGTCTCCTCATTGGTCATTTTGGTCAGGTGCCAGCGAGGTTATCTTAGCTTCTTAACCCTTTACAGGTGAAAGGGTTTTTCCTCTGGCCAGGAGGGATTTTATAGCGCTGTATAGTCATTATTAGCAAGGAGTTCATCTATATTCATCTCTTGAACCAGATCCTGTGCTTCACTTAGGACTAAACCAAGAATTGCCTCTTCCCTTTTAGTTTCCAGGACTAGCTGCTCCAAGAAGCAGCCATTAATGGCGTCTACTAATTTTATCTCTGCATCCCATCCTGAGGTGACATATTTAATAGTTGAAATCCCCTATTATTGGCTTTTCTGTTTTTGTAGCCTCTCTAATCTTCATGAGCATTTCACAGTCACTGTCACCATTCTGGTCAGGTGGTTGATTATATTCTTATTATTCAAGCATGGTATTTCTAGCCATAGAGATTCTATGGTACAGTTTGATTCATTTAAGTTTTGTACTATATTTGACTCTATGTATTCTTTCACATATAGTGCTCCCCTCACCAGCATGGCCTATTCTGTCATTCCTAAATATTTTGTACCCTGGTATTACAGTGTCCCATTGATTAAAATCATTCCACTAAATTTCTGTGATGCCTATTATATCAATATCCTCATTTAATACCAGGCACTCAGGTTTATCCATTTTAGTATTTAGACTTCTAGCAGTTGTATGCAAGCACTTATGAAATTTGTCAATATTCAGTTGTCTGACTTCATGTGACTCTCTTTCACGGGATTCTTTTTCCTTTAACTGTTTCTCTTTAGTTCCTACCTATACGTTATCAACTGAGAATCCCCATTCATAGATCCTCCCCCAAGGGATTTGCCTCTCTGTGTTGTTCTGCACCTGTCAGCTTTACCCCAGCCCTCTATGTCCTTTCTAATTTTACATGCCAGAAGCTTGCTTGTGTTGTGATTTAGGTGGAGCCCATTCTTCTTGTATAAGCTGCTCCTTTCCAAAAAAGTTTCCCAGTTCCTAATAAACCTAAATTCCTCCTCCCAATACCATGATCTCATCCAGGCATTGAGACCTTGTAGTGCTGTCTATCTAAAACTGGTCCTGCATGTGGAACTGGAAGCATTTCAGAGAATAATACCATGGAGGTCCTGGACTGTAATCTCTTACCTAGAAACCTAAATTTTGGCCTCCAGATCCTCTTTTCTACCTTTTCCTATGTCATTGGTACCTATATATACCACTGTGACCAGTTCCTCCCCTTAAGTCTGTCTAAATGTCTCAAGAGGTCTGCAATCTTCATACCCGTGCAGTTCTCCTAGTCATTACAAACCCAACTATCTCTGTCTAATCATTAAATCCCCCATTATTATTACCAGTGTCTTCCTAATTACAGGGCTCCGATCCCCCAGGAGGGCATCCTCAGTGCGAGAGGACACCATGACATCATCTGGAAGCAGTGCCCCAACTATGGGATAGTTTCCCTCCATTCCAGCTTGACCTTCTCCTTTCCTGAGACTTTCCTCCTCCTCCTCAACAGCACAGAGGCTGTCAGACTGGGAGTGGGACTATTCCACAGTGTCCCAGAAAGTCGTCTCTTTCTACCCCTCTGTTTCCCTTAGCACCTCCAGTTCAGCCACTCTGATCTCAAGATCCCCTACTCAGTCTCTGAGGGCCGTGAGTTGCTTGCTCTGAATTCACATTTATGCCAGCTGCCCACAAAGTAGGTAATCTCATACATGGATAGCCTCCAGTCTGCTGCTGGACTTCTGCCTGCATTATTTTTACTCGTACAGGGCTTTTTGTGTGTGTCTGGAGGGGGGTGTTCTTTTAAGGGTGGGGAGGGGCAGTATTGGTCTAAGTTTGGAGAGTGCTTATTAGATGTATCTGATTCTCATGCTCGGTCTCTAAACTCCCTCGTAAAATGCCCTTGTTTGCTGCTCCTGTTTGCTAGCTCCTTTGGTCAGGGCCGGCTCCAGGCACCAGCGAAGGAAGCAGGTGCCTGGGGTGGCAAATAGAAAGGGGCGGCACTCCCTCCATTATTGGGGCAGCATGTCCGGGTCTTCGGCGGCAATTTGGCAGTGAGCCCTTCATTCCCTCCCTCCTTCTTCGGCAGCACTTCTGCGGCAGCTCAATTGGATGTTTCTTTTTTTTTCTTTTTTTCTTCGCTGCTTGGGGCAGCAAAAAAGCTGGAGCTGGCCCTGCCTCTGGTAGCTTATAAATTGACTTTTTAAAACTGTGTTCTCTCTGCGTTAATCCCCACCGGCTTGTCAATGGATCCTAAAGAGATTAGGGATCTAAGTATGGCAGACCAGATCCTCGTTAGGAAGCTCTCAGCCTTGTCTAGCAGGCCGCAAGATTCAGCTCACAACCCCCCTAGAGAAACCACACTTTAAACTTCAATCAGGCAGACACAGGGCAACGAAGCAAGCACACAACAACAGACAACACACTTACCCCAATGGTCATATAGTTGCTTCTCCTTCACCTAGGAAACTCCCTTGCTGTTCCTGTTCACTAGCTACATAACACCTCTCTGAAGTATGTGGGTATTTTTATTCCTGTTCTATAGATTAAGAATCTAAGAAGGAGAGAGAGGTAAAGTGACTTGCCCATAGCCACACAATGAATCAGTGGCTGATTAGAATGAGAACTCAGGCCCTCCTGTGCTCTTTTCTGCAGACTGTACTGCCATTGATTAAAAGTGCTGACTACGTTTAATTTAGGCAAACTACAACAATTTAGAAGGCTGTAATTGTTTATGAACATCTGAAAGCTGTCAGTCATCATGGAGGGAAAAAAATTGTTAAGGATGGTATAATGTGGTGTGGGATGAAACTCAGCAAAAGAAAACCAGGCTGAACAGCAGAATAATGTTACTAAATGTGAGGCCTTTCGCACTGTGGACTACTCTCCCAAAGAATATAGTAGTAGTTCCATTCAATCATTTAAAACTGAACTAGACAAAGCACTGATAAGAATTATACTGTGTAGGACAATCATGCATAGGCAGGGAGATAGGGCATGTGATCTACTGGGTCTCCTCTCTATCTACCTATTCTAGCAAAAGTGCAAGAATCATATATACAAGGATCATGCATAGAGTATACAAAAATGTCTTTAACTAAGCTATCTGTTTGTGTGTGACTTGCATTAATCATTGCAGCATCCATGTGTGATTCTTGCAATTTTGCCAGTTTTCATAACTAAGAAGATTCTAAGAAAGGTGCCTGTTCACGAAAATGGAAAGATATGACCATAGACAGGAGAAGCTGCTCTCAGGTCATAAAAGAAGACCTTTGGGTTGTGGTATGAGGACTGGTTTAATGTTAAACAGTGCTTTGAAAATGTAGAACTCCATATAAATATTCAGTATTAGTAGTGCTATCTAAGAGAATCTAGAACAAGAAACTGGCAACACTACATGGACAAAGTTAATCTGTAAATATTACTTTCTCATATACTCTGCTAACATAATCACATAATATAACAGCACTAAATCTACATCACCATCACATAAATTCGGGAATTGAATGTCCAATTCTGAAAACACTTCAGTTTTTTCATGGTGTTTATAGAGCTAGTCCAATTATTTATCGAGAACAAATTATCTCATCAATTTAGGCCTTTTGTCTGTTGCTGAATCATTCTCAGTTCTGTCTGATTTCTGTAAATGTGTTTGTAAGTATTCACTGAATAGCCTAAGGTTACACTTTGAACATAAAGTCAGTTGGATGTTCTTTCTTCAGTTTAGCAATGTTGTGCTGTAGTTTATTCCCATCCTCCAGAGTGTTTACAATCCTTCCCAGCTGCACATCAGTACATCCAATTAATGTGCTCTCTTTCAAGTCATTTATGAAATTATTGGACACAGAATAACGCCACAAGGCACCTTCTCCCAATTTAACACTGGATCAGTAATAATTATTCTCTTCAGATTTTATTAAAGTTGTGTACCTATTCCCATAGCTACACATTATGACAACAAACAATTGAGATTATGATCCGAGTCTGAACAAGCAGGAAGGACATATGTTCTTAGAGGGCGAAATCTCTCACAGAGACTATACAGTGATATTTTCAGTAAAGTGAAGAGTGGAGAACCTCAGCAAAAGCCTGAGCTTTAAATTGACTTATTTTAAATGCTACTTCCCCCTCATTCAAAAATATATACTTGATCCTAATGAAAATAGGAAACGGATAGCATGAGACCCAGTCAGACATAGTGCAGGCCAGGTGAAGTGCATCTATTACTCATGTAGATCTCTTCCAATGCACTTCAGTGTTGCCATCTCTCATCATTTAATAACAAGTAACAGAGCTTTTGGCCTCTGCTGCAGGCAGCCTCTTCGTGACCTGAAAAGCTCTGGCTCTCACATGATTTTCAGACTGCCAGGGGAAAGCCGCCTTTCTTTTTTTTTGCTGCCTCCTTACTTCCCCGCCTCTTAGGAAAGACCAGCCTATCACAGCAGGAGGCAGCTAGTGTTCTCTCTCTTCCCTTTGGAATCAACAGAGATTTTTTGCTTGAGGAAGGGAGATTCTAGTCAGTAATACTCCTGCTCACTTCGATTACCCTCTTCCAGGGAACACTGAAGGAGGATGTCTTGTAAGGAGAGAAAAGTACAGTTATTCCCCTAGTAAAACTTTCACTGAATTGTTCTGTCCAGGAGTTGGGGGAGCCACAGGATGATCAGGGTGTTAGTTCATGAAACCCATGGATGTGCTGAGAATGTTTGGATCTTGAGGAATCTGCTGGAGGTACAGGGCAATCTGTGGCGGTCTTGGGCCTCCACATCTGATGTGAAGCCCCTGCTCCAATAGAAATGCATCCAATGAAGTGAGCTGTAGCTCACGAAAGCTTATGCTCTAATAAATGTGTTAGTCTCTAAGGTGCCACAAGTACTCCTTTTCTTTTTGCGAATACAGACTAACACGGCTGCTACTCTGAAACCTGCTCCAATAGAGTCTCACTGCCAGGACTACTGCCCATGGCTGCCCCAGAAGGGCAAACTTGCCTAGGCCAGGCTTTTAGAGAGACTGAGTCTCTCTTCCCTGCAGCTTTATAAATCAGGAATGACTTCAATGAAGTCAATGGAGTGTGTGAGAGGTGAATCAGGTCCTACATTTTGAGGGTTAAATTTAAAATAACCCTCTTTTATCTACCACTCAATCCAAATTTCTAAATGAATCCCCCTTCCTATCCTTTCTCCCGCAAAATCCCCACGTGGCGAGCCCTTCCCTGAGCATTTTGCTTACCAATGCACCACTGGCCAACAAAAAGACAGGTGACTCAAACTGTCATGGCTAACTTTCAACCAGTTTGCAAACAGAAGTCTTTTAGCTAGTTTGAGCATCCTTTGCTTCCAATGACAATAGCCAAAGAAATGCACAACAACAACCACAAAGAAGCAATTGCCATTGTTAGTAAGCATTTGCCTTCCCCCCACACAGTCACCTGCATGTAAACTTTATTGTTTAAAATTAGTGTTGACCCTGAAAGAAGCAATGGGATGGAAAATGGACTGAAGGTGCAATGATGGAACAAGGCAGAATAATGAAGTCTGAAATGTACTTTTATTGTATTTAGCTACTTGGGAAAATTCTCATCATCTACATAAAACCCAAGAGAATATGAACTTTTTGACAGAAAATTCCAAACACATCCTAATGCTACGTATATACAAAACCAGAGTAATAATTAGAATTTGTATTTTAAATAACATAAAACCCTTTTAAAATATTCATATTAAAAATGTTCTCAAATTTAAATATCAATGAATAGCATGCTTAAGCATTTAATTCACTTCTAGCTCCATTCAAAGGAAACAATTGATTTGATCCAAATATTTTTTAATACTTACAGAGGAAAGCTATCCTAAGACAGAGAAATACTTTAATTCTGTGGTCTGATCCTATATTGTCCGGGGATCTAAAAATATCATTCTAACATTTCCCCTGAATGGGATTCATTCATATTGAAACCAAAAGGCAAGGAAGTGGTAAGGTCATTGGGCAATGCTTATTTTTTGTGAACATACAAACACAAGCTAATGTTGGCTTATTGGGTCAGATGATTCTTCTTCATATGAAGGAACATCTTTAAGAAATTAGGAACATCCTTATGGCTTTGTATGAACATTCCATTTGTATTTGAATGCATTAAAAACGCATTTTCTTGAGAAGCAAAAGGCAACTCCCCTCCACTGCAGTCCTCTGATGTTTAATTTAAAAGGTTTCCAAGAACATATGGTTGATATGCTTCGGACTTTTGAAGTGGATGAAACCAAAATAAGAATGTATCACTATGATCTCATGAATGTTAGGAGATAAAAGAGCCTATTGTTAAGAGGTATTGGTTGATCCAGAATTCTATCTCCTGTACATGGCCATTTAATACCCTAACAAGACGAGGATATTACTGTCGCACATCACTATATGAAAGTGGGGTAGCAATTTGTATGCAAATAAGTAAAGTGGATGTACAGAGATGGAGACAAAGAGTACATGCTGAAATATAAATAAGTAAAAGGAAAAACATAATTTTTAACTAACCGAGAAGTCTTTCTTCCCAACTCACAGCTTCCCATTCAGGCCATTTTTCAGACCAGTTTTAAAATAGGCTTCTCTGAATAATAATTATACACTCAATCCAAATGATTCAGACAGCCCCGCACCTTGTTCACATGTTGACAAATACTTTAATTCTTTTGCTAGGAAAATAACTTTAAACCACTCAAGACACCACTATTTGAAATTCGCCTGAAGGTTGCAAGGGTTGGAGGAAGTACAGAGGTAGCAGATGGTTCTAGACATTCTTTGCAATTGGGTATCATATTATAATGAACCATCCCGTAGCAAGCCTGGAATGGGACTAGCAGCCTCCAAAACAGCTGTGGCTTTGATTCCTATTAATGAAATATAATAAAATGTGTTTTTAAAGCAATAGTGGACTTGACTGTCACAAAAATATTTCCAGTTGCATGGGATACACCATTAGTAGAAAGAGTCATTCAGTGGAAGCAAGAATGCTAAAGCACAGATGCACACGGGTAGGAATATGAAACAAATCACTGGTGCTTCCCACAGTCATGGATGACTGCTGCCCACTCTTTGACCTTTGCTGATTATTTTTCATGTTATACACTTTTCAGCACACCCATTTGTTTATTTGAACAGCCACATGTTTTCTGAGAGAGCAGGTTTTCATGGGAATCAAACATGAGAACACAATGCCTCTTGTGTCAGAAAAATGCCACTAATTTCACTATGAAGATAAAACTGGACTGGGTGAAAATGTTCTATGGTTGTTCATTGGTCAGGGTGAGAGAAGGGAGAAATGAAGGGAGCAAGTCAATGGGGTGGCTGTTACAAAACATCAGTTTTTCATCTTGCCTGCCTATGTGAATCTAGTTTCCTGTCCTTGATCCTAGATTATTTTATCCAGTCAGCAGACAGCTGGTTTGGCAGAGCCATGTGTTGTTCAGCAGACAGCTCTGGGGGGTACAGGGCATGGGGTGGGAGGATGAAACCCTTGAAGGCAGCACAGCGCTAGCTGCAATTGAAGCTGCCTCTGGGTTAGCAGTGGCAGCTAGAGGTCCTGTGAAAAATGGCTGGACGGCCTCTGTTGGCGACCCTCCAACAAGAACTGTTCACAGGCCTTTTCTCATACTTGCCTGTTCCAAGGGGTTTAACTGGGAACAGAAAATGAATTGCTTTTTTATTGACCTCAAAGAGGTCCTTTTATGGGCAGGCCTACGCCTGTCATTTTTATTTGCTCCCACTTGAGAAGCTGACCTCTGCTGCCCGCAGTGCTTGCCCTCAACGAGGCAACAGGTGACATTCCCAGCAAGTGTCAGCCTTTCACATCTGCTCCCGCCCCTTGTGCTTCGAGTGAACCTCAGACAACTTAAAGACAAATGGGCTTTCAGCTTCCACCACCGACTGAAATGCTACCAGAATTGCCTTTGTCACTGCACTGGTTACAGTTGTGTGTTATAAGGTAATACTTGCCTCCAAAGCAAAGCCTTATGTGCTACACCAACTTCTTGTAGAAGTAGCCCCACTGTAGCCATTTAGGAATATGGTGAGTAGGATTTGGTCAGTTTTATTGTATTTACCCACGTATTTTTCACTGGCTGATTTTTACTTACATACAGTAGCAATTAAGGGTGTGTGACTACCTTTTGAGAGTGCTTGTCTGTCCTACAAGTACAGCAGTTTGCACTATTTCACTCAGCTCTGTAGGGCAGACAGACCTTGCTCCTTTCAACTATAGTTAGAAGAGAGAGTAGTGGATCTTTTCCTTCCATGCCAGAAAGTCAAGACCCAAGATATTCATCCCTGATGCACAGTGTCACAATCAAGACCTCACAGCAGCAGTCAACAAAGTGGTTGACTGGGAGAGGGGTTTGTTTTAAATAGTGTGGTGTCTGGGTTTTGTGGTTGGGTTTTGGAGACTATATATCTTAGCTTTTGTGCACCTCAAGAAAGCAGCAGGGACTAACACAAGAAAAATAAATGTGGACTTTTAATGTCATGTTTATTTATGGACCGGCTTTCATGCATGCGTATTAAGGCACTTCACATAAAACATAATTAAAACAAGCATCATGCGGAATCTGATTCAGAAAATAAAAATGTCTTTAAATACAACTTAACTGCCAGCAATTCAGCATACCTCATTCCTCCCGGGAAGGAGTAACAGAGACATGAAGCTGCATAACTATAAAAGCCACAAGATTTGGATATTTTTAGGCAATGTACAACATAGGGAAATAACTGACCTGTAACAGGAGTTCAATGCAAGTAATGCCCTTCACACATCCACACTCTAGATCAAATAGTGCAGGTTCCCCATGTGGAAGTTTTTTCTAGTGGTTAAAGCAAGCAGCAGGAAGCCAGGGCTTGTAGGTTTTATTCCTGGCTGTGCCCTTGGGTAAGTTACTTAAACTTTCTAAGACTCAGTTTACCCATCTTTAATTAATGATAAATCTTTAATAACAGGTTTCAGAGTAGCAGCCGTGTTAGTCTGTATTCGCAAAAAAGAAAAGGAGTACTTGTGGCACCTTAGAGACTAACAAATTTATTTGAGCATAAGCTTTTGTGAGCTTTCATCGGATGAAGTGAGCTGTAGCTCACAAAAGCTTATGCTCAAATAAATTTGTTAGTCTCTAGGGTGCCACAAGTACTCCTTTTCTTTAATTAATGATGGTTTAATTAATGTATGCAAAATACTATGAGATTTCAACAGTTCTAATGTTCTTTCCAAAATATTGAGTTTGAATTGAAATGATAGAAGTTTCCAGAGAAGTTTTCCAGACTGAGAATCCAAAAAGTCTGGCGCCTTTGGAGAGAGGAGTCCAGTGTAAGGTGAGTAAATCCATTGGTCCTGATTCTCCACTACCCTACACCAAGTGTTGTCATTTGCCAGTACCATTGTACTACCAAGAAATCAGAATGATTGAGGTTTACACCCACTTAGCGTAGTGTAGGTGTCCTATAAGGTATAAAATTACCACAGCAGCTAGTGTCAACTGTCACTCTCGTTGAGAGTCTCAATAGTTAGGGTCAAGGATTGATGGGCATGGAGACTAAACTACTCCTATTCTGCACTTTTGCATCTTACCCCCGCCCAGATCCTCTTATTTGCCAAGAAAGGAGAGACGCTTCTTTCTGATGATAGATGCATGTTTACTATCCTCCTGTGCACAGGTGTAAAAGTAAAGGGGGAGTGTGGTGCTGCCTGATGTATGTCTACCTATAGGCATTTTACCAGTGCCCAAAAGCTCTCCTGTGACCTTTTGAAGGCTTTTTGCTGGCATTGTTTCCACTAGACATACCAAGACAAAGCTGTTTCTCATGTAATTTCAACTGTGATTCTTTTTTAAATGCCCCGACAGTAAACATTCAGTCTGGTTCTGTCTATGGTTTTCCCGCGTTCTTCACAGTAATAATGTGGGGAAGTTTCAACCTTTTCCCCTTGTCAACTTTGGGTGGTTTTTCAGTAGCTGAGGACACTTTTTTTTTTTTTTTTTAAAAAGAGACTGTTAGTTTGACTAGAGCCTTAACTCTACTACTGGAGCAAGATGAATATTAAAAAGCTGCTGCTATATTGTGGAAAACTGAAAAACATTCTGAACAGGAACAAATTTATTGATAGTCTATATTTGGGGGGGGGAAGGGTTGTGATGTTTCACCCCATATTCTTTATGAAAATATTCTTATGATATGAATATGACATACCTGAGATGTACTTTATGCAAGATGGATCTTGTAAGATATCATTGGAAAGGTTATAATTTACTGACTGTGATTATCCAATGTGTATGCCTGTATCATTTCTGTATCTGAAGTTAGGAATATTGACTGTGTATCTGTATTTCAACTATGCTACTTTGGGTACTGCTAACACTTCAGCTACAACAATGGAAAAGCGAGACAGGGCTGATGGTCCATCAGTGAGGACAATGGACTGTGAAAAGGTTTGGCCTTCCTGCAAGCACTCCATACTGCCACTGACTCATGAACACTGTGATAATACAGAGTCAGGCGGTCTTGTCACCTGATACTAGACATTACCTGGGACTTCTTGTAACTTTCCACTGGAAGAGAAATGGGGGGGGGAGGAGGGAGTCAAGTTTGGGAAACAAAAGATTACCGCCTTATTTAAATCCTATTTGAGGGTGGGGAGAAAGGAAATGAAACTCCTCCTCTCCATGGCCTGTCTGCCCAAGAAGAAAGACTGCTAAAGCCACCTGAAGGGAAGGCAAGGGGGGAGTCCAAACTGAGACGGGTCCAGTCTGAAAAGGAATATAACTGGAACTCTAAACCACAGAAAATTTGCAACCTGCCTAAAATAACATTTAGGGTGAGAATTTACATTTTGTAACCTGTTCCTTATGGCTATTGAGCTTAGCATGCATATTTTGCTTTATTTGGCCAGTAATCTGCTTTGTTCTGTCTGTTATCTCTTATATTCACTTAAAATTCATCTTTTGTAGTTAATAAACTTATTTCTTGTTTATAATATAACCCAGTTTATGTAATTTCTAACTGAGTTTTCTAACTGAGGCATCAAGTTGCAATGGGGGAGGTTTAGATTGGATATTAGGAAAAACTTTTTCACTAAGAGGGTGGTGAAACACTGGAATGCGTTACCTAGGGAGGTGGTAGAATCTCCTTCCTTAGAGGTTTTTAAGGTCAGGCTTGACAAAGCCCTGGCTGGGATGATTTAACTGGGACTTGGTCCTGCTTTGAGCAGGGGGTTGGACTAGATGACCTTCTGGGGTCCCTTCCAACCCTGATATTCTATGATTCTATGATTCTATGAGTCGGGGGCAAGAAATGGTGCATATCTTCCTCCACATTGAGGGAGGGGGCAAATTTAATAAAAGCTTTGGGTTTCTACCCCTTAAAGGCAGTGGGCACCAGAGCACTGGGGCGAGCCCCTAAGGCTGAATCTTTCCCAGGTGGATGTCTGTCTCTCTGTGCAGTTGGGTGGAGACTGGCTGTGTGCTTGGCTGGAAGAGGCTTCTGAGCCTAACCCAGCAAGGCCAGGTAAAGGGGACCCAGGCTGGCAGAATAGGCTGACTCAGTGGCATCCCAGCACATCAAGTGACACCCCAAAGGTCCCAGACCCATCACAGGGTTCTTTCTTAGTTTTGTTATCATATGTTATAAGAACATATGCAGAACAATAGGATCTTTTTCTCATTGGTCTTGCTCTTTATTGCCCTGCCCATTCTCAGTTTGTGATGTCCTAATTGTCCCCACAGCAAACATTAGAAGTATCCCAATTGCAGCCAAGAGATAAGCAAGCAGCAGAGGTAGGGAAAGAGTTTGAGAGAAAATACCATTCTGATATTGCTCTTGCTCCCTTTTGAAGTTAGTAGCAAAACGATCATATCAATGAGGCCAGGATCAAGCCCTTCATTTTAATCTGCATTTAACTGCAGAGTGTTAACATCTATCAAGCAACTGATACCAATGAGAAAATCAGGCTGTAGGCAGAAAAAAAACTAAAGTGCTGCCTCTATTAAGTATAGTTGGAGATTCTTGAATATTAGACTTCCTTATTTGATGACAAAATGTGTTAGATGTTTTACCTGTATTTCTTAAGCTACCCTGTAACTGGCTGCTACAACACAATTCTTTCCCAAAAAGTAAATTGTCGGTGCATATAGAAGAATGATCAACTTTCAGTAGACTTGACTTCAAGTGTATTGAAAAGATACAAGTCAAATTCTGATCTCACTTATATTTTTGTTCTTCTCCCTATTTAATTTTATTTGTTTTTGTAATTTATCCAAACCGTGGATAGGTGTCCCCTTTTTTATTGCATAAATCTAAACAAATAAGTGTATTTGATTCCTGAGTAACCCCATTGACTTTCACAGTAAGACTCTGAATTTCAACCAGTATAGCTAAAATCAGAATATGACCCCATACAAAGTATATGTGCATGTATATAATACATATAGAGATACAACAAGTGTATTTTTGTGAGGTGATCTTTCCTCTTAGATTTTCTAATATATCAGGGCATCAAATATGAAAATCAAGGATAAAATTAGTGGCAGATCCTACTCTGTTAATGTCAATAGGAGTTTTAACACTGATTTCAAAAACAGCACAGGATTGAACCCTGTCTTTATCTAAAATGCCTAGGTTGACCTTGAACAGGTCAATCAAAGTTAGAAGGTATTAACTTGTGTCTACACAAGGGGAAATGTTGTGGTTAGGTCAAGGTTAGCTAACATATGTTTGCTAATTTAGAGAAACCCAATGGGGTGAGCCCAGCAAATTTGCAGATATCCTTAGACCATGTTTGCGGATTGAAAGCAGATACAAATTTTGTATCTGCGCAGCGCTCTACCAATAGGTGGGTATGAGTGATTATAGAGGATGACTGGGAATGAGTATGTGGGTTGTAAAATGCCAAGGCCCTAGGATGTCTTATCTCCGTGGTGTTGTCTGCTTGTGGGCATGAATGGGTGGCGAGTCAGAGATGAAACTGATATTTTGCTAGGGTTGTGAAGAGAGAGGGAAGGTATGGAATACAGAGAAGTGGGGAGAAGTTGTGTAGTTTATCAAGGAGTTTACATTTCTTGTTACTTGGGGTCCTACCGAGAAATTGTTACAACCATGTCCATGGGAGTTTGGTGGGATGGACAAAGGTACTGGGGTGGAAGGGGAATTTGACAACATGCTTGGTATCCAGTGGTACCTTTTGCAGGTGTAACCCGCTCATGTAGGACCTGACACTGCACCACAATTTAAGATGCCATACTACACTGTATGCTGGTCTCAAAAAATGAAATCCTTGTGACTCGGTATGACAGCCACAGGGCCCATATTTCAAAATTAAGTGTGTAAATGGACATTTGGGTGTCTAAATGTTGCGGTATCTCAATGCTGATTTTTAGTATTTATATTTTTGGCTCTCAAGCCTGAAAATAGTTTCCTGTTCTTTACTGATTCACCAAATATCCCAGCTCCATGCCAGAACATGGCTGTGTTTCTCCCATACCTTGAGGGGGTGGACAAAATACGATGCGGAACCCCAGAAGGAAATGGAGGATCAAGTTACCGTCTGGCCATAATAGTGTGCTTTGACAGAACGTAGTAGTCAATGAATAGGTGGTGACAGAAGGGCCTTTTGCTTTGGAATTCACACGTTTTCAGAAATCATGTATGTTTGGTGGGGAGCTGGAGTGGTCATTGCAATGTTCGGTGTAATCATTTTAAGTCCAGACTTCCCCCTCCCTCTGCTTTATCTTAGGGGAAGGTAAGGACAATTACCTATGTTAGATCGATCTCTCTCTCTCTCTCTCTAACACTCACACACACACACAGAAAGTCCAGTATATTGTGTGTGTACTTACGTATTATAATATATATACACACATACTACGTATGCATAATTGCAACTGCTTAGACATATCCTGCTCAAATTTCTCACCTAAACCACCTCAGCCCAGTCCACCCCAGGGAAATGCTTTTTACATTGAGGGCGTGCATTGTGTGGGTTTTGGCAAGTGCTCCTTAGTTACACAGGGAGGGAAGCAGCAGCTGAGTCAGAGTTGCTGTGGTATCAGTTGGGCTATGGGTAGTCAGCAAGGAAACAGCAGAGAGAAAGCTCTGGTGGCAGCATCTGGTTGCTAATGAGCTTTCTGGTGGCAGTGCTGTTCTCATCAGCACTATTTGTTTTTACAGGCCGCCCATTGTTGACTTTAGGCTTGTTTTCCTTATCCTGCAGTAAAAATATTCTCAGGCGTTAAGCTTTCCTTGCCCTGGCTGCCTCCTTTTCATCTGAGACTGTGTAGGAGCTAAATTTAAACTTGATTGATAGCATTTAACCCAGAGAGGGTCAGGATGCTATTTTCCTGTTAAATGTTCTCCAGTCTGCTGCTTTGTTTACAATAGTTTCTTTAAGACACTGCAGTCAGTCCTCCTTCACAATGAAAGCTCTCCTGCTTTTCTTGACACGGTGGGCAATGGTAATTTTGGTGTTTATGATGTAAAACCTCATGTTGCCCACATCTGATCATAGATAGAAAAGGGTAGCAACTCTGGATCTTTAAACCAGATGATACCATAATCCACTCTCCTTACTTTCAGAGTAGCAGCTGTGTTAGTCTGTATTCACAAAAAGAAAAGGAGTACTTGTGGCACCTTAGAGACTAACAAATTTATTAGAGCATAAGCTTTCGTGAGCTACAGCTCACTTCATCGGATGCATTTGGTGGAAAACTTTTTTTTCCACCAAATGCATCCGATGAAGTCAGCTGTAGCTCACGAAAGCTTATGCTCTAATAAATTTGTTAGTCTCTAAGGTGCCACAAGTACTCCTTTTCTTTCTCCTTACTTTATAATGGATAACAGGCTCTTCAACCTACTTTACTGAATCTCTCAGATGTTGAAATCAGAAAGGAGTCTTGGCTGTGCTTTTCCCTGCTCTGGCTGTCCTGGAGAAACATCTCACTTGGGTAACAACATGTTCCACGTAACCATGTGAGTTCCTTGTTATAATTCTGAAGAAGGCAACATCACTGTCAGTCTCAGCACTTCTTTCCCCATTGAATTTTGCCTGCACGGTGCTAGGTAGAGGGAAAAGGGTAAAGACAACACCATTCAAAAAGAAAAGTATCATTTCATGTAGGACAGGGGACACAATTTCAACAGATGAAAAATCATTTAACAGATGTAAGTGAAAATACTCTTCCTCCTTGTTGCCTGTACAGTCTTCTTATCTGAAGCTACTCCAAGCACAAGAGTCCTATTGACTTCAGTTAACAACATCTAAGCTTTCATTGACTTTAGTTAGCACAATGGCCTTTCATTGCTGCAATCATCATAAAATGGTTGTGAAGACCATACGGGAATTCCAGGATTTTATCAAACTATGGACATTTGGTGGGAAAGCATCTGGACACTTTCTCAATGATGGACTAGGGAGGAATTCAATATCTGGACCACAGGCAGAAACAGGACAACCAGGCAGTTTGAATTTAACTACCAGTGCCACAGTTACAGAACTGGGAACTGCTACCTACTGTCACCCCAGCCCCAGAATTAATAACTATGCTTTCACTGTCATTCAGCTCAGAGATTCTTATTGCCAGGTTTGGAATCTGCTCCGAACAAAGTCATCTTCAAAATGATATCATTCCAGAAAAGGAGGAAGGTGAAATGGAGAGAGAGAGAGAGAGAGAGAGAGGTAATTTAGCTAAGGGAAGAAAAGATGAGAGTAAAAGTGTAAATAGTGAAAATAGAAAAAAAAGAGAAAACACTAAACTGCAGAAGCAGAAAACTGGAGGTGGCAAAACACACAGGACAAGTAAAAAGATGGATGTGGAGAAAGAAGAGGCAGAGGTTTTCAGTTTAGATTTTGTTCCCTTTTCATATTTTGCAGTGCCAGTAGAATGCATTCTTGAATACAAAAGCTACATTTTAAATATTTTTTTGAAATGCCTAGAGCTATTTTCCCAGCCACTCTGGACTGAGTGATTAAAAAGCAATAAGCTGGACCATAAAATAAAAACTGAAATTCCTCTGATTTATATTTTAATTTTAAAAGCTTTGCATTTGGGAGAGGGTGGTAATCATTGCATTCATAGGAACTTAGTCCTCTTCCCAGATGCCATACTCTCAATAATATTTTTGCAGTGTTCCTCAAGTAGAATCCTCCCAGTGGCAGCCATCTGAGTGTAGTTAACTAAGATAATCAGCACCATGACACAATCAGCACAATGACGTAGTCCATTGGTATTAGACATTAGATTTTCCAGGTTGATGACATACCTATAGTATAAACACATCTACTGACTCAGACGACTGTCATCTCCATTTAGTTGTACTGTACTAAGAAACATGATTTAATTTACATTTAATTTAACATTATCTAATGTATTCACCAATGACCTACTGAACACCATCTCCAGGAAATTCAGGAACACTGACAATATCTGTTTGGCCTCACATGACTGTGACTTCCAAAGGATTGAAGAGAACCTGAACAATGATGTGGCTGCCATGACTGACTGACTGCAAGAAATGGAGACACAAGCCAAGTACATCAGATGTGTCAACATACTTCCACTTACACCATGCTCAGAGTCAACTTGAACTTAATTTCGTTTGAATGATCAGCAGTTGGCACACAATCCTAAGCCAGTGTATCTAGGGGTCACCCTAGATCTCACATTCCCATGCAAATACTATCTCATTAAAGGAGCTCAAAAGATCAAGAGAAAAAACTGTCTACTGAATAAGCTGGTAGGATCCACTTGGGGAACCAGTGCACGCACACTGCAGTTTGGGGCTCTTGCGCTGCTACTCATTTGGAGATATTGTGCCCCAATTTAGTTAAACTCTGCCCACACTAGACTAGTAGACACACATCTTAATCATACCTGGACAGGCACGTTGAAGCCAACAAAACTTGTATGGTCACCAGTCCTAGCCAATATTCCTCTACCTAACATCCAGCATCAGAATGCGATCAACAAACTGATCACCAAGTACAGCATATGCCACACTTGTCACTGTTCAGGGATACATGGTATGGGATGAACCCTGCCACTGACTGTGTAGCAGTAATTGTATCTGGACAGTGTTGCACAATCTCCCACCAGCTCACTGTGGTGGGGGGAGCCGCTGCCACTACCAGGAACTCCCACATCATCACCAGACCACATGAATGGCTATCTGGCTTTGGGCTTCCATACTGCTTCTGGAGCCAGCTTAATAGGTTCAGGCGTGGCATAGTTTGCTGTGTCAAGACCGACCATGTCTGGAGCATCTGTCATGCTCTGGAGGATGCTGCACACATGCTGGATGGTAGCATTTTTTGTGGTGGGCTCCCCAGAGGTCTTCCCAAGCTGAACACTGTTGACTCAGAAACCATTGACTATCTCAACAATTCAGCTGTTTGGTTTGTTAAACCTTGCCTTGTCCACATGATTGTTTATATGATTGTCACATGCATTCAGAGTATAGCCCTAATCTCAGCAATGTTACCATTTTCTGTCTTCCAGAGTTGGGGTTTTTTTTAAGTTGTTGCAGAGGAATAAAAATACTCCCCACAAATAATAACAGGGCCTATAGTGACTTGTGTTCTCCTGCAAACTCGTACACACACACACCTATACCACAATCAGAGTGAACACATGTTAAAACCAATAATTATACTGTACCCTGAGTAATGCAGCTGTATTCCATGGTGCTGGGCCACAAATAAGAAAATAAATGGTGTCAGGCTGATTTGTACTTAATAAAAGAAATAGGGAGTAATATTTGACAGTTGGAAGTGAAAAGTTTAGAAAGAGAGTTACTTTTCTGAAATGATTAAACAAGAAAAGTGAATTAAGGAATTGTGGAAAACAAACTTGACAAAGACCCTATAAGCAATAACATCAGCTTGAAAATGGAGGAAAGATCAGCCTATTTCAAGATAAAAATAGCAGATAGTAGGTAAGCAAATCTCAAATATCATTGTGATGAGTGTTCCCCCTACTCCAGCCCTGAAGGGATTAAGGTGGCCCAGAAGAGTCCAATTAACCTTCGCAGTTGCGCCTGATAGGAGGCCCTGGAATTTATAAAAACTAATTCCTGATGGAGCCCAGCTGGGGGAAAGCTGGGTAAGGAATACAAAGAGTAATAGTGAGGGGACTACAGGGGGAGCGTCTGTAGTCACTCTCTGGGAGCAGAAAGGTGGAGGGAAGAAACCCAGGAGGGAGAATAAGTCTGGGATCCTAGCCCTGAAACAAGGGTCAACCCCAGAGGAGTTGTGAAGAAAGAAATCGTGAGAAGGAGTCCAGGGAACCAGCAACATGGAGGTTGACTGTGTAGACCTTGGCTGCTGGTTATAGGGTCCCTGGGCTGGCACCCAGCGTAGAGGAAGGGCCTGGCTTACCCTACCAGCCACTGTGAAGTGATGCAGGACTGCTGGAGGTGCCATCTGGACAGCTGGTTTGGTGACACTTTGATACCACAGAAGTGGGAGCAATATAGTGACCTACCCGGAGGACAGAGTCGTAAAGAGAGAGCACTATGAATTACAAGAAGAGAGATCACCACAGCAACAGACTGACCATCGGCACGGGGCACCATACCGAAAGAAAGCTGCTTTCCCATGCTTGACCAAGTGGGGTGCTCTTGCAGTGAGTAGAAACCCATTACAATTACACATACCAAGAGCCTACAAAGTTCCTGAGGCTCCTTCAGTCAGCTTGGAAAAGCAGCAATGTAAGCCAGGAAAAGTTAAGTCACCAGTTGCTGAAACATTTAAAAAAGAAAAGGCGGGGGAGTGTATGGTGAGATATTACTGAGGTTTGTGTCTCTCTGTAGACTGACTGTAGAAGTCATTTGGCATCAAGGGTATGAAATGGATTAGGGCTGTAGATTAATCACGGTTAACTCACGCGATTAACTCAAAAAAATTAATCACGATTAAAAAATTGAATTGTGATTAATTGCAGTTTTAATTGCATTGTTAAACAATAGAATACCAATTGAAATTTATTAAATATTTTGGATGTTTTTCTACATTTTCAAATATTGTTTTAAATTACTACACAGAATACAAAGTGTACTCTGCTCACTTTATATTTATTTTTATTACAAATATTTGTACTGTAAAATGGCAAACAAAAGAAACAGTATTTTTCAATTCACCTTAATGTAATTCACTGTAATGCAATCTCTTTAGCATGCCAGTGCAACTTACAAATGTAGATTTTTTTTTGTTACATAACTGCACTTAAAAACAAAACCATGCAAAACTTTAGCGCCTACAAGTCCACTCAGTCCTACTTCTCGTTCAGCCAATCACTGAAACTAACAAGTGTATTTACATTTACGGGAGATCATGCTGCCCACTTCTTATTTACAATGTCATCAGATAGTGAGAACAGGCATTCGCATTGGACTTTTGTAGCCAGCATTGTATTTACATGCCAGATATGCTAAACATTCGTGTGCCCCTTCATGCTTCAGCCACCATTCCAGAGGACATGCTTCCATACTGATGATGTTAGTTAAAAAAACAGTGTGTTAATTAAATTTGTGACTGAACTCCTTGTGGGAGAATAGTATGACTCTGGATCTACTGTGCCAGCATTCTGTAACATATTTCATGTTATAGTAGTCTCAGATGATGACTCAGCACATTGGTCATTTTAAGAACACTTTAGTTGCAGATTTGACAAAATGCAAAGAAGGTACCAATGTGAGATTTGTAAAGATAGCTACAGCACTTGACCCAAGGTTTAAGAATCTGAAGTGCTGTCCAAAATCTGAGAGGGATGAGGTGTGGAGGATGCTTTCAGAAGTCTTAAAAGAGCCATACTGCAATGTGGAAACTACAGAACCGCAACCACCGAAAAAGAAAATCAACCTTCTGCTGGTGGCACCTGACTCAAATGATGAAAATGAACATGTCTGCACTGATTTAGATTGTTATCAAGCAGAACCTGTCATCAGCATTGATGTATGTCCTCTGGAATGGTGGTTGAAGCATGAAGGGACACATGAATCTTTAGCATATCTGGCATGTAAATATCTTGCAATGCCAGCTACAACAGTGCCATGAGAACGCCTGTTCTCACTTTCAGGTGACATTGTGAACAAGAAGCGGGCAGCATTATCTCCTGCAAATGTAACCAAACTTGTTTGTCTGAACAATTGGTTGAACAAGAAGTAGGACAGAATGGACTTGTAGGCTCTAAAATTTTACTTTTTTTAAATTTTTGAATACATGGGTTTTTTGTACATAATTCTACATTTATAAGTTCAACTTTCATGGTAAAGAGATTGCAGTACAATACTTGTATTAGGTGAACTGAAAAATACGATTTCTTTTGTTTTTTACAGTGCAAATATTTGTAATAAAAATAAATATAAACTGAGCACTGTACAATTTATATTCTGTTATAATTGAAATCAATATATTTGAAAATGTGGAAAACATCCAAAATATTTAAATAGATGGTATTGTATTATTGTTTAACAATGTGATTAATTTTGATTACTTTTTTTAATTGTGCGATTAATCACAATTTTTTTAATCGCTTGTCAGCCCTAAAATTAATTTATATGGAGTAGATTTAGGCTAGTAGCCTTTTTTTGGTCTCTAATTTCCTTCAGTCTTCTTCCGTGACTTTCATTGTCTCAGGGAGTTCAGGTGGGACAATGCCCTTTCCAATGCGACCAAACCAGCAAATCTAAATGGTATGGAAATAATTTCTTGAGGATATGAGAGCTATTCCATCATTCACCACTGCCTTTTAGTAAATTACAGTAATAAAAATGGAGACCGCTTCCCAACAGTAGAAGATGAAAGAGAATTTTATGTAGACTCAAAGGACAGGATTTTCTCATTTAGGGGTTGATTCAGTTACCCCTACTCATAATGAGTAGTACCTTATTATTTAACACAAGCAATTCCATTATAGTCAATGGAATGACATGTAAACACTATTAAGTTGCTAGTAAGTGCGGATAAGGGTAGCAGAATTAGGCCTTTAGTTAGGTGAGCTGACAAAATACACTACCAGGCAAAATTTATAATTAATTCACTTGAATAAAATCATTTTAAAACGTATAATCTAATTATTCTAGTGATGCCCACTGGCACTGCTTCAGGGGGGATCTAACAAGATGAAGAAGTACCTGCTATACTCTTAAAGTTAAAGCTAGATTCTTATTAAGCCCAATTTTTAATTCCTCTGAAATGTCACTTGCCTGATCTTATCCTAGGGTAGAATTTTTCTGGGGAATTCAGGAAGAGAAATCAGCAAAGGAGTTTTAAAGTTCTGCAAGGCAGCTATATATTGTGTCATCAGTGGCAGAATTCCCCATCCCTGCATTCATTGCCTTATCACCCTTATACATTAAGCTAATCATGCCTGCACTAAGACACCATAACATCAATTGTAAAACTCTCAAAGACAAACCTTGTGCCATGCTTTGCACTTCATTATGATAGAGCATTGTTTTATCTCTACTGGGGCAGATCTCTGGCTGTGGTTGTTATCTGTGTGAGGTTAATGCCTTTTTGAGAAATGCAGTTTTAACCCCTTCTTTTCTGGTTTTCTATTTTATTTTAATTCAGATGTTCTTAAAAGGTAACATACACTTAAACCACAGATAGGGCCCAGTTTAATTGCAGCATAGCTATTTTTAAAAAACTGAAGAGGTTCTTTCTTTAGTTCATCAAAAATTGGTAAATTTCAATCTGAAACAATTAACTTTTATTTTTCAGTTTGTCAAACCAAAAAATGAAGTATTGGCACAGCTCTATTGGTGGGCCCCCCACCTTTGCCTCCCTGCAAACGAAAAGATGTTCTTCATGGTCTAAGCAAATCCTTCCCTCCCTTCACCTTAAGTTGTAGGCAGCTAGTTAATCCACATTGAGCTACGTGTCAGAGTTCAGGGCAACTGCACCTTTATTTCTCCTCAATGGTCTGGCACGGGCACCCACTCTCAGGCTTCTGGGTCCCCGGCCATTGCTTCTCTTGGGTGGAGACAGGCATTTCCCTCCATCCTGACCACTGTATCTCCAGGCACCGCAGGTTCCAGCCTATTCTGTGTTGTTCCTCCAAAAAACAGATTGCCTAAGCAGGTCTGCTTGCTTTCTCTTCAGAGGCTAGTAACAGTGTGATTGCCCACTGTTTTAAATTACTACACAGTTAACCCTAAGCAAGCACATTTATTTTTAAGGTATAAAGCATTACAGGGAAAACATAAACAATAAAGAAAAGGAGTACTTGTGGCACCTTAGAGACTAACAAATTTATTTGAGCATAAGCTTTCGTGAGCTACAGCTCACTTCATCGGATGCATTCGGTGGAAAATACAGTGGGCAGATTTATATACACACACAGAGAACATGAAACAACGGGTTTTATCATACTCACTGTAAGGAGAGTGATCACTTAAGATGAGCTATTACCAGCAGGAAGGAGGGGGGGAAAGGAGGAAAACCTTTTGTGGTGATAATCAAGGTGGGCCATTTCCAGCAGTTAACAAGAACGTTTGAGGAACAGTAGGGGAGGGGTGGGGGGAGAAATAACATGGGGAAATAGTTTTCTTTGTGTAATGACACATCTACTCCCAGTCTCTATTCAAGTCTAAGTTAATTGTATCCAGTTTGCAAATTAATTCCAATTCAGCAGTCTCTCGTTGGAGTCTGTTTTTGAAGTTTTTTTGTTGAAGGATAGATACTCTCAGATCTGTAATCGTGTGACCGGAGAGATTGAAGTGTTCTCCGACTTGTTTTTGAATGTTATCATTCTTGACATCTGATTTGTGTCCATTTATTCTTTTACGTAGAGACTGTCCAGTTTGACCAATGTACATGGCAGAGGGGCATTGCTGGCACATGATGGCATATATCACATTGGTAGATGTGCAGGTGAACGAACCTCTGATAGTGTGGCTGATGTGATTAGGCCCTATGATGGTGTCCCCTGAATAGATATGTGGCCAGAGTTGGCAACGGGCTTTGTTGCAAGGATAGGTTCCTGGGTTAGTGGTTCTGTTGTTTGGTGTGTGGTTGCTGGTGAGTATTTGCTTCAGGTTGGGGGGCTGTCTGTAAGCAAGGACTGGTCTGTCTCCCAAGATCTGTGAGAGTGATGGGTCATCCTTCAGGATAGGTTGTAGATCCTTGATGATTGCGTTGGAGAGGTTTTAGTTGGGGGCTGAAGGTGATGGCTAATGGAGTTCTGTTATTTTCTTTGTTGGGCCTGTCCTATAGTAGGTGACTTCTGGGTACTCTTCTGGCTCTGTCAGTCTGTTTCTTCACTTCAGCAGGTGGGTATTGTAGTTTTAAGAATGTATGATAGAGATCTTGTAGGTGTTTATCTCTGAGGGGTTGGAGCAAATGCAGTTATATCGTAGAGCTTGGCTGTAGACAATGGATCGTGTGGTGTGATCTGGATGAAAGCTAGAGGCATGTAGGTAGGCATAGCGGTCAGTAGGTTTCCGATATAGGGTGGTGTTTATGTGACCATCGCTTATTAGCACCATAGTGTCCAAGAAGTGGATCTCTTGTGTGGACTGGTCCAGGCTGAGGTTGATGGTGGGATGGAAATTGTTGAAATCATGGTGGAATTCCTCAAGGGCTTCTTTTCCAGGGGTCCAGATGATGAAGATGTCATCAATGTAGCGCAAGTAGAGTAGGGGCATTAGGGGACGAGAACTGAGGAAGCGTTGTTCTAAGTCAGCCATAAAAATGTTGGCATATTGTGGGGCCATGCAGGTACCCATCGCAGTGCCGCTGATTTGAAGGTATACATTGTCCCCAAATGTGAAATAGTTATGGGTGAGGACAAAGTCACAAAGTTCAGCCACCAGGTTAGCCGTGACATTATCGGGGATATTGTTCCTGACGGCTTGTAGTCCATCTTTGTGTGGAATGTTGGTGTAGAGGGCTTCTACATCCATAGTGGCTAGGATGGTGTTTTTAGGAAGATCACCGATGGATTGTAGTTTCCTCAGCAAGTCAGTGGTGTCTCGAAGATAGCTGGGAGTGCTGGTAGCATAGGGCCTGAGGAGGGAGTCTACATAGCCAGACAATCCTGCTGTCAGGGTGCCAATGCCTAAGATGATGGGGCATCCAGGATTTCCAGTTTTATGGATCTTGGGTAGCAGATAGAATACCCCAGGTCAGGGTTGCAGGGGTTCCTAGCCACTATGGATGTAGAAGCCATTTATTATTAGGTTATTTATCCCAAAGTCCTTTCTTTGTCTGCTGGTGTCTAGAGAATCTTTTGAAGAGAGTGAATAGGTAATCAGCCAGACAATGTGTCTCCTTCTCAGTGTGAAGCTTCAGGATTTCCATTAGCATACCCTCTCCTCCTAGAAGTTACATGCAGTCTCATGATAACACAAACAATTGCATTTTTAATATAATGGAACCCATAGGTCTTTAAACTTAATTCAATAAGGTTTAGTTTAATTCAGTAAGGTTTATTCAGGATATTTTAGGACTGTCACACTAAAATTGACAGTCAGCCACCCAACAACCCTAAATCAATCACACCATGATCCTGTTTAATCTTTCCATGGTCTCATGACACTATTTAATTTTTTTGAGACCTGCTAAACCTAATAAAGTTCCCATTGGATGAAGCTGTTTGTTAAGAACCTCCATGAGCATCTTCAGGCTTCAGTTTGTGTGTGTGTGTGTGTGCGCGCGCGCGCACACATGCGCAGGGGGGTTGGAGAGGCATCAAGTCTACCTAGGGTGCATAGGGGAAGTCCCATCTTATTGACCCCCTTCTCTTTGGGCCCACTTTCTTTTGGCACCTTCCGTGCCCTCCTTCTCCACTGACCTCCCAAGTTCCATGTTCTCCCCAGCCTACAACCCCAAGTCATTCCCACACACATCTCCTGCTGACATATGAAGATCTACAGGAAACGTGCATTTTAAGGGGTCCACAGGAAGGGGATACAGAGGTTATCACAAGACTCTGAAGTAGAATCATAGAATATCAGTGTTGGAAGGGTTCTCAGGAGGTCATCTAGTCCAACCCCCTGCTCAAAGCCGGACCAATCCTCAACTAAATCATCCCAGCCAGGTCTTTGTCAAGACTGACCTTAAAAACTCTGAAGGAAGAAGATTCCACCACCTCCCTAGGTAACGCATTCCAGTGTTTCACCACCCTCCTAGTGAATAAGTTTTTCTTAATATCCAACCTAAAACCTCCCCCACTGCAACTTGAGACTATTACTCCTCGTTCTGTCATCTGCTACCACTGAGAACAGTCTAGATCCATCCTCTTTGGAACCCCCTTTCAGGTAGTTGAAAGCAGCTATCAAATCCCCCCTCATTCTTCTCTTCCGCAGACTAAACAATCCCAGTTCCTTCAGCCTCTCCTCATAAGTCATGTGTTCCAGGCCTCTAATCATTTTTGTTGCCCTCCGCTGGATGTTTTCCAATTTTTCCACATCCTTCTTGTAGTGTGGGGCCCAAAACTGGACACAGTACTCCAGATGAGGCCTCACCAATGTCGAATAGAGGGAAACGATCATGTCCCTCGATCTGCTGGCAATGCCCCTACTTATACATCCCAAAATGCCATTGGCTTTCTTGGCAACAAGGGCACACTGTTGACTCATATCCAGCTTCTTGTCCACTGTAACCCCTAGGTTCCTTTCTGCAGAACTGCTCTCTAGCCATTTGGTCCCTAGTCTGTAGTGGTGCATGGGATTCTTCTGTCCTAAGTGCAGGACTCTGCACTTCTCCTTTGTTTAACCTCATCAGATTTCTTTTGGCCCAATCCTCTAATTTGTCTAGGTCCCTCTGTATCCTATCCCTACCCTCTAGCATATCTACCTCTCCTCCCAGTTTAGTGTCCTCTGCAAACTTGCTGAGGGTGCAATCCACACCACCCTCCAGATCATTAATGAAGATATTGAACAAAACCGGCCCCAGGACCGACCCTTGGGGCACTCCACTTGATACTGGCTGCCAACTAGACATGGAGCCATTGATCACTATCCGTTGAGCCAGACGATCTAGCCAGCTTTCTATCCACCTTATAGTCCATTCATCCAGCCCATACTTCTTTAACTTGCTGGCAAGAATACTGTGGGAGACCGTGTCAAAAGCTTTGCTAAAGTCAAGGAACAACATGTCCACTGCTTTCCCCTCATCCACATAGTCAGTTATCTCATCATAGAAGGCAATTAGATTAGTGAGGCATGACTTGCCCTTGGTGAATCCATGCTGACTGTTCCTGGTCACTTTCCTTTCCTCTAAGTGCTTCAGAATTGAATCCTTGAGGACCTGCTCCATGATTTTTCCAGGGAATGAGGTGAGGCTGACTGGCCTGTAGTTTCTAGGATCCTTCTCCTTCCCTTTTTTAAAGATGGGCACTACATTAGCCTTTTTCCAGTCGTCCGGGACCTCCCCTGATCGCCATGAGTTTTCAAAGATAATGGCCAATGGCTCTGCAATCACATCCGCCAACTCCCTTAGCACTCTCGGATGCAGTGCATCCGGCCCCAGGGACTTGTACTTATCCAGCTTTTCTAAATAGTCCCAAACCACTTCTTTCTCCACAAAGGGCTGGTCACCTCCTCCCCATGCTGTGCTGCCCAGTTCAGTAGTCTGGGAGCTGACCTTGTTTGTGAAGACAGAGGCAAAAAAAGCATTGAGTACATTAGCTTTTTCCACATCCTCTGTCACTAGGTTGCCTCCCTCATTCAGTAAGGGGCCCACACTTTCCTTGACTTTCTTCTTGTTGCTAACATTCCTGAAGAAACCCTTCTTGTTACTCTTAACATCTCTTGCTAGCTGCAACTCCAGGTGTGATTTGGCCTTCCTGATTTCACTCCTGCATGCCCGAGCAATATTTTTATACTCTTCCCTGGTCATTTGTCTAATCTTCCACTTCTTGTAAGCTTCTTTTTTGTGTTTAAGATCAGCAAGGATTTCACTGTTAAGCTAAGCTGGTCGCCTGCCATATTTACTATTCTTTCTACACATCGGGATGGTTTGTCCCTGTAACCTCAATAAGGATGCTTTAAAATACAGCCAGCTCTCCTGGACTCCTTTCCCCCTCACATTATTCTCCCAGGTGATCCTGCCCATCAGTTCCCTGAAGGAGTCAAAATCTGCTTTTCTGAAGTCCAGGGTCCGTATTCTGCTGCTTTCCTTTCTTCCCTGTGTCAGGATCCTGAACTCGACCATCTCATGGTCACTGCCTCCCAGGTTCCCATCCACTTTTGTTTCCCCTACTAATTGTTCCCGGTTTGTGAGCAGCAGGTCAAGAAGAGCTCTGCCCCTAGTTGGTTCCTCCAGCACTTGCACCAGGAAATTGTCCCCTACACTTTCCAAAAACTTCCTGGAATGTCTGTGCACCGCTGTATTGCTCTCCCAGCAGATATCAGGGTGATTGAAGTCTCCCATGAGAACCAGGGCCTGCGATCTAGTAACTTCCGTGAGTTGCAGGAAGAAAGCCTCGTCCACCTCATCCTCCTGGTCGGGTGGTCTATAGCAGACTCCCACCACGACATCACCCTTGTTGCTCATGCTTCTGAAGTTAAGATTCTCAGGTTTTTCTGCAGTTTCATACCGGACCTCTGAGCAGTCATACTGCTCTCTTACATACAGTGCAACTCCCCCACCTTTTCTGCCCTGCCTGTCCTTCCTGAACAGTTTATGTCCATCCATGAAAGTACTCCAGTCATGTGAATTATCCCAGCAAGTCTCTGTTATTCCAATCACATCGTAATTCCTTGACTGTGCCAGGACTTCCAGTTCTCCCTGCTTGTTTCCCAGGCTTCTTGCATTTGTGTATAGGCGCTTGAGATAATTTGCTGTTTGTCCTGCTTTCTTAGTACGATGCAGGAGCCCTCCCCTTTTGTGCTCTCCTGCTCATACTTCCTCCCAGTATCCCACGTCCCCACTTACCTCAGGGCTTTGGTCTCCTTCTCCCGGTGAACCTAGTTTAAAGCCCTCCTCACTAAGTTAGGCAGCCTGCTTGCGAAGATGCTCTTCCCCCTCTTCGTTAGGTGGAGCTTGTCTTTGCCTAGCACTCCTCCTTCTTGGAACACCATCTCATGGTGAATCCAAAGAATCCAAAACCTTCTCTCCGACACAACCTGCATAGCCATCCATTGACTTCCACGATTCGACGCTCTCTACCCAGGCCTTTTTCTTCCACGGGAAGGATGGACAAGAACACCACTTACACCTCAAACTCCTTTATCCTTCTTCCCAGAGCCAAGTAGCCTGCAGTGATCCACTCAAGGTCATTCTTGGCAGTATCATTGGTAACCACATGGAAAAGCAGGAAAGGGTAGCAATCCAAGGGCTTGATGAGTCTCGGCAGTCTCTCCGTCACATCGTGAATCCTAGCTCCTGGCAAGCAGCAGACTTCTCGGTTTTCCCGGTTGGGGCGGCAGATAGATGACTCAGTCCCCCTGAGGAGAGAGGCCCCAACCACCACCACCCACCTCCTTCTCTTGGGAGCGGTGGTCGTGAAACCCATATGACAGCAGAGGAACTATGAAGCAGCAGAGTGGAGAGGAGACACCCCCGCCAACCCCACCCACACTTCTGTCAAATAGATGAATCATCTAATCTTAACTTTAAATGCCTCATAATTTATCCTCAAGATAAGGAGCTGGCAAAAAAGTGTTAGCAAATGTTGTAGTTGTGGTGACCACAATTATTTTAATGCCTGAATTTACAAATTCCCATTTTGGTGGAAATGTTTCCCGTTCTTCTTTGATGAGCATCTGCAGGGACCAGCTTACACTCTGAGGTCTCTCTCTCTCTCTCTCTCTGCAAGGAATAGGGTTGGGGACTGACTTTTAACAACAAATACAATTTAGCAGCCTTCTGATGCTCCATTTTAAGCCTATGGGTATTAAGGCCCTGCAACATCTTGTTATTTAAGATCTTAATGTGTTTGATAGGTCTGTGACTGAGACAGACTTTTTGTAACCTGTCATTTTTAAGGACAATATTTCTTTGTTTGCAGATTTTTAGAGAGCTGGGGAAGATCTAAGTTTATAATGGAAACTCAGCTGTATCTTGATTTTGATATACAGCAACTATACGTGTATGGCCAAAAGTTTCTTATATTCTAGTAATAAGCATTTGAGTGATGATTATCAGACAAGCATGCAACATACTGGCCTTTTTAGCAAAACTTCAGTTTCTTTGGCCTTTATTAAAACAAGGAAACTGAATATGAAAAAATGGCATTTATGCAGGGCTAATGTTGAGCTACCAGCAGATAAATGCAGGAAATATCACAGCACATGAGTCTTGTTTTCTCAGAGCAACACGTGTTATGCATGTCCTCATTTTGAATTTCCTGATTTTTAGTCTCTTGTGTTTTAAATGGGGACTTTTTTTTTTTTTTGGTCTTTGGCTGCAAGTGCCTAAGCTGCAGGAAAGCTCTTCCACTAGAAACCAAATATGCTGTGGCTAAAATGGAACTCCATTATCCCAGCTTTATGCAGTTCCTTCCCTCCTATCTAAAGGATTTCATTTAACAGTTGTTTTTTCCCCAGTCATGACTGATGGATAGAGCATATCCTGGAAGTAAAGGCCTGATCTTGTTATCAGTGGAGTCAATGGCAAAACCCCCACCCGCTTCAGTGTGCAGGGTCAGGCAATAAATGACCTCGATCCCTTAACACAGCTGGTCATGAACTGGAAACAATCCCCCCTGTTGATTATTTATTGCGAGAGATGGTTGATCCTCATGAAGTTTGAGGTTTTGTAATTACTCCCCACGTAAATTAGATCTACATAGTAAGGTGCATAGGACCTGATACAGAAGCCATTGAAACTAATGGAAAACATCCCACTGATTTCAGTGGGCTTTGGATCAGGTACTTTGGGCACTTCATAGCATCTTCTGCTCTCCCTTCCCTAATGTAAGAAGCTGCGCATGGAGTATTTCTCTCTCTCACTTTCCACTTTTTAATATTCTGGCCATGGCAGGAAAGCTTAATCAAAGATGAAGGTCTTGCAGTGTGTCCTGCAGCTGGTGAACGCTGGATTAATCCGATTTCTTCTGGAATTTCATACCATAGCCATATGCCATCAACATCTCCAGTTCTCATGCACTTCATCCTGGGTTTTATGAGCTGCATAGTCCCAGAGGAGCATAGCTGTCTTGGCTTATTGTGAATGGAGAGATGATCACAGATGTACCTGGGTACCGATCTGATAAGGTCTTTGAAGACAGGAGAAAGGCTTTGAACTGGTAACAAAAGCAGCCTACAGCACTGTGGGGATGTGTTCATGGAGGCCCATCCAGTTCTAGAGGTTGCCAGATTCTACACAATCTGGGACCTCTGCATTCCTGCCACCTTCAGCTCCAGACATAGTGTGTTACAATAATCCAGTCTAAATATAAAAAATACGTGGATCACTGTATTAGGGAGAGCAGACAATGACATGAGTGGGTGCCCCATATAAAATGTCTATATTGTATGTACGTTACATAGACACGTACACAATCCTTTTTCATTGGGATTTTTCTCTTCCCGTTTCATCTCAGTCCCTCCTTTAGCACAATGCAAACTCAACACAGTTCAAGTTGAAATTTAGAACTCATGAAGTTTTAGGCTGAAATTAGTTAAAATAATTCTGCCCATTTGGTACAGGACATGACATGGTAAAAATATAAAGGGAGACTGAAGTAACTAACTTTTTATGTGCTGAAATGTTAAAAGCTGGATTGCATGTTGCTAGGGATGGAGTGGAATGTTTGTAAGTAAGTGTAAATGTTTATTATGTTAATAATATGAATTATTATTTCTTTATTGTGCCCAATCCCAAAATTGCTTTCCCAGACCAAAATATCATTGACTGCTTTCACTGAGGGTTGTGTCTGAGTAAGGAGTTCAGGATTAGACCGATTGTTGTTATATGATAATTCTACAAATAGATACCTAGGGCTTTGAATGAAGTCAAGCATCTCTCAGAAATCTGCACTGATAGCATAGTGTTGCCTTCTGGGAATATTAAGCATGAATGTCAGGTATGGTTGGTTTTCTAGTTCTCTATGGATATTTTCATACATCTACAGTGTGTTGGGTGAGAGGCAGCAGATTTTATTATCATTATCCTTTACTAAATACAGTAGCATGCTTATATATCCTCAGTAGGTATGATCTGGAATTGGTTTACACTTCCCTAGTTTCTCTTCTCTTAAAATTAATTTTATTATGAGGTTTTCATATCTTTTAATATATGGGTACCTAGGGCTTTGAAACCAATGTGGAACAGAAGCCTGCGCTGGGAGCATGTAGTACATTATCTGTCTCTCCCTGTAGACAAGATGACAGCTGGGGTCTGTGTGCCAAACTGGTGTTTGACACTGGAATGGTTTCTGGCAGAGTGCCATGCCACAGGCTACAGTAAAAGGCTTTGAGAAATGCAATGAAAGAAAACATGTTAATATGTACAAGAGTCTTAAAACTTAAGGAAAGGAAACTTTGCCTGTCTTACACAAAATACTTATGAAAACATGGTTTAGACAAAGGGATTTTCAAAGTATTCTTAGTAGCCTCAAAGGGAAGATTTCCAAAGGGTAATTTTCAGAAATAGTTATCCATAGAAGAACTTGATTGCTCAGGAAATTGTCAGTGGGCTTTTCATCTTGGGGTACCGTTCAAATCCATCCCATTTCAATAGTGACCAAATGTCTATTGTACTGCTCTTATTCAGTGATAGAGACAAGCCATCCACAGAGACATGGAAATGTTTGGTTCAATAACACTATAAAGATTTTCATTTATGTTTTCTATATAACCCTTTGCAGACTGCAGAGATATGTGTACACTCACACACACATCTTCCTATGCATTTATGTGGCTGGCAATTGGAAAAGCCAGAGCTTTAAAATAAGATCTGAAATTGATTCACTTTCTTGTTGGGCCTCATCCAAATTCATTGAAGTCAATGTGAATCTTTCCATTGACTTCAGTAGGCCCAAACTTGATCAGGCTCTTAGAGAAGACACAAAACTTTATCCTGCATCCTCTGTTTTCTTATACAATATAAAGGGTATGAAGTACTTTGTACAAAATTTAAATCTTGTTTTGCAACCTAATTTTTTTCCTAGACAAGCAACATTAAATAAGGCACCAGACAAGACATTCTGTGTCATCGCTGTATGAAGTATACTAAAAACAACTTGATCAGATTTGATCCAGGGTGAAGTCCTTCTTTAATCTATTGGAGAGGATAGTGGAAGCTTAAATGCTTTTATTAAATAACAAATACACAAAAATATCAGTAGTAGTTCCCATTTAACTTTTTGGCAGTCATTAATAATAGCACAAAGGACATTTTCACCACTTGGTGAGTTTTTTCTTTTGAAGCATGTCTCTGTCAAAATGCAGATTTCAATTTCCTTCAAGGATCACAACATATGCAGCTCCTTTCCCCTTCCTCATTGTGGTTAGGGGGTTATTTTTCAGTAATAATAAACTCTTTACATAACATTAATCTATGTTTTGTTTGTGTTAGGAATGGAATATAGAGGTCATATTTTCAACGTGGTTTTCTATTGGGGGAGTGGCTAATGGTCAAAAAGTGATACAGAAATAAACCTAAGTTAGGCTGCTATTAGCAACTACACCTACTAATGCAGAGAACATAAAAGAACTACATGGACTGTTGTATAGAACTGAGACAGGCTTTTACACAAGAGTTTTTAGTTTTAATTTAGTAGGGATGTGAATTGGAAGTACCAATGGTTTTGTGGTTAAGACACAGAACTCAAAATCAGCTTATCTGGATTCTGTTCCCAAATTTACCACAAACTATTTTTGTGACCTTGGACAAGTTATTTTACTTCTCTGTAGCCTTCTCTACACTAGGGAAATTTTCTAAAATTTTCTCACTCTTGCTAATCTTGGTGATGCTGCTGTGATGTTAGCAATGTTTGGAGCCCTGATACATTTTTTTTCTAATGTAATTATGTCATATTTATATTCAGGCTCCATTTGATCTCATTCATGGTTTCTACCTCTGTAAGTCAAATTTTGCTGTTGCTAGCATGCTAACATTGACTTGAGTGAGAGCGGCATGCATATAACCTAGGAGAGAATTTGGTGGCAGTTATTAGTATGACTCATTAATGAATAAAAATGGGTTTGACTTTTTTTATTATGTATAAAAGAAGGGCTGGATTTTTTTTCTTTATTTTAAGGGGTTTTTTTCTTCATGTGTTTCACATTACAAATTCTGGACTAGTCTACCATGTTTTTCTTGAAACAATATGTAGTTGACTCGAGAACAAATAGAATTATGACATCACAAAATGAAATCTGTTTAACTGAGAAGGAAGGTGATTTTCATTCAGAGTGTTTAAAACTTGGGGGCGGGGGTGGTGAGAGGGGAAGAGAGGAGGGTGGTGGGTTTGTTGATGTTGTTTATTTATTTAACTCAAATGCTGTATAAATATTTGAGAGAGAAGATTCATTTATTAGAGCCATTCGTTTCTCATTTCAGTGAGAAAGCACCCAGTTCACACTGAAGAAGACTTTCACCAAAAACAAGGAAGGACTATTTTTCTGATATACTATTATTTTTAAGATAAAAATGATCAGGAAGTAAGAGAGAAAGAGAGAGAGAGTGAGAAAAATCAGGCTTTCTTTCTACATACCAACAAGCAAAACACATTTTTCCTTTGCATGTCACCTTTTAAGGTGTTTGGGTTTTTTTCCTCTTTGAAACATTATAAATGTTGTGACTTCTACTGGTTCTAAGTGAACCATAGCAGCAGTCCTACATCTCTTCATCTCAATAAAAATAATTTGTCTTTAATCTTGCCACCTGGTCCCTCTGACAGTCATTTTCTTTCATTTTTACGTCTCAAGTAATTGTTATGGATTTCATATTTTTTTCCCTGTGCAAGCACTATCCTTTGCATTTTTGTGTCTATTTCCAGAAATCCCAGTATCTGTTGTTTTCTTAAATTACTTTTCATCTCTAATTTCGGTCCTTGCATAATGAAAGCTCATGCGCAAAGATGAGCCATTTGTATTTTACAGTTGCCAGGTCCATTTTACAACATCATGTCTATTACTTGGTATTTCTTTCTGAGCATCAACTTCAATACTTGTCACTGATGTGAAAACCTGGATTGTTTCATTGTTTTGCCTCTCTCTCCTTATCACTGCCCAACCTGTTAGACCATGAAAATAGGATGCTTCTTGCATATGGTCCTTAACTTTGCCTTTTAATAAAAGTCTGTTCTCAGCTGTATATCTCATCTGCATTCTATTCTGGGTTAATTAATTCATTCATGTTTCTACAGTTTTTTGAAAAAAGCAAACTAATTATTAATTACTATCAGGATTCAGTTTCCTGGAATGTAGTCTTCCTGATACCACATTTTGCTGTATATTTTCAATGCAAACAAAAGCACTCTAAACTATAGAATTTAAATGTAATAAATATGATATGATTTCAGAATTAAAGGTTTTAGCTTGCTAAAGGCTAACATATTCCCTTGAGTCCTGTTAGAGAACCAGACTGAGGGATTATATGATATGAGCAACAGACCCCAGGATAAATATTTTTGTACATGGAGACAGATTCAAACCCACATTCTGTGAAAGTTTGAATCTAGATCTGAATTTTGTGGTTGGTTTCTATCTTTATAATGGACTGAACCAAAACTCAAGATCCAAACAACTTCAAGCTTTGGCAAGTATGGGTCTGGGATGAATTTTGTCCCTTTGCCCAATCAGTAAAAATAGGGTTTATGAAACCTTATTATCAGATCTAAACTATCTGCGTCTCAACATTTGGGATTGCATCTCATTTGTATCTAATATGCTTCATTTGCCTAATTTTTCAAAAAACAAACTGAGGATAATTGCATAGCTAAAAAGAAATAGGGATGAGGAATAAAGAGCATCTCTCAAATCTGTTCAGGTTTCCAACAATAACTGGAAAATTTTGTGTAAAACACAGAATGACTAAATATGTAACTAACAGAAAAATATACATTCTTGAATGGAAGGTGCTACAGGTATTCAAGATATATTTAAAACTGCCAGTGCATATTCTAAAAAACATGAGAACATTTATGTCACAGGTAAATATGGCTTGGTTTACATGATATGACACTACAATTATAAGTTACATCAGGTACAAATTTGGCCCAAGATGTCCTTCCTGTGACAGCCATATCCTCCTCCCATGATGGTGTGACAGCAGTCCTCTGTAGCTGGATAGCTTCCTCAACCCTGGATGTCTCCATAGGAATACTCTTGAGGAATTCCTCGTGGGCACGGATGCAGGGGACTGGACTAGATGACCTCTTGAGGTCCCTTCCAGTCCTATGATTCTAAGTTTTGAAAATTATTTATCTAATCCTTTCCTCATGTCATCCTTGAGAGAGTGTGATAGAGATACCTGCCCCTCACTGGACAGGAAGGGGTTAACCCCATACTATGGGCTGAAGAAGCCATGCTCTCTCACCCCTGCTGGGCAAGCTCCAACTGGACCCACAGTATAAAAGGGAGCAGTCTAACTCAGTCCATGCTGACTGCTGAGGAAAGAGAATGTGTGTTGCAGGCACCCTCCCAGGAGCTGCTGGAGCCCAGACCATGGAGACCAGGCATGCTGAAACCCAAGCGGATACCCAGCTGCCCACAAAAGCCCATAAGGGGAAGGAGTCATTGGGAGCTTCACTGGCCAATGACCCAGAGGACCTGTGGACTATGGCCCTGGAAGATAGGATAGGAAGTAACCCAGGGGAACTAGACATTGTTCCAGTTGTAGAACCAGAAACAGAGGCAGTGTGATTAGGACGGATCCCTACTGATATAGTGGTGAATACATTCACTGCAGACAGGTCCCTTGGCTAGGACCCAATGCAGTAGAGAGGGCCCGGGTCCCACTACCCAGGATGCCAACCCACCCCTGGATAGCGGCCTATCCTCTACCTGACCACAGGACCCTACTGCCCTGCTTAGAAGGGCCATCTTATTGATTCTGGCCACTAGGCCCCACTGTCCACACATAAGGATGATCCCATTGACTCTGGCCACTAGGCCACACCACCCTGCATACAATGGCAACCCTATTGACTCTGATCACTAGGCCATCCTGGCTTGAAGTCATCCCATCATGGAGTAGTCTGATGATGAAAATGAATTTCTGTGGACAGCCAGACCTGCATAGCACCTTGTATATGGCATCATGATTGATAGAATCAAAGGCCTTGGTTAGGTCAATGAATGCCACGAACAGTTCCTGGAGTTTCTCTCTGCATTTCTCCCTGAATCTGTCATGCCACAAAGTTCATGTCAGTGCTGCACTGTGATTAGGGGAGGAGTTCCTCAGCAAGGGGGAGGAGGCGTTCAGTAGGATCCGGGCAAGGATCTTCCCTGTGATAGAGAAGAGGGCAATACCTCTGTAGTTCCCGCCAAAAGATTTTTCCTCTTTCATGAATATTGTAACAAAGTTGGTGTTCTTAAAGTCAAGTGGAATTTCTTCTCAGGTCCAGATTTTGTCAAGGAGTTGGCAAAATTTGTGCTTTAAAAACCTCATCTGGGCATGGTGCCTAGTGATTTTTTGTCTAGGTGATGGCACGCTGGGCTTCCTCAGAAGATGGGGGATCAGCAAGATGTTCCATTGCTGAGCGTTGTAGAATAAACTCCATGGTGTCTTCAGAGACCGTGGATTCATGGTTTAGTAGGCTTTCAAAGTACTCCTTCCAATGTTGAGGAGAGTGAAGCCATCCTGGGAATGCAAGGGGGCTGGGCCTTTGGAGCTTGGCCCACATATAGCTTTTGTTGCCTGAAAGAAGCTTCCCATGTAATCCTGGTCTATGAAACCCTGGATTTCAAAGGCCTTCTCTTGCCACCACTTGCTTTTGATAGCCTCCTATGGACTTTGGCTTTGAACAGATGATAGGCCTCATGTTTTCGTTGGTTAGAAGAATCATTTTGCCAGTTACAGAATGCATTTCTTTTCTGTTGAATTAATTCTAGAATCTCCTCATTGTTTTCATCAAACCAGTCTTGGTGCCAATGAGTGGAATATCCTATGGTTTCATCACATGCACTGTGAATGGTATTTTTAAGTTCATCGCACTGCTCTTGAATATCATTGATGTTGTCAGGCAAGTTAGAGAGTTTCTCAGACAGGTGTTGCTTGAACATCTCGCAGTTGCCAGCACATCCTTTGGAAGACTACTCAACAAGTTTTCAATGATAGGCATCTGCAAACAGGCACCAAGATCTTGGTTTACAAGGCAGTTGTAACCCCCACCCTTCTCTATGGGTGTGAGACCTGGGTAGCCTACAGACAACATTTCAAGCGGCTGGAGTGGTTCCAGAAGCTTTGCCTCAGGAGGATTCTCAGGATCAGCTGGGAAGACTGACGCACTAACATCAGCATTCTCTCTGCAGCCAACATCAACAGTGTAAAAGCGCAGGTTATGAAACATCAACTCCCCTGGGCTGCTCACTGTGTACATATGCCTGACACTCGCCTCCTGAAGCAAGTACTCTTCTCTCAGCTAAGTCAGGGAAGAAGGGCTCATGGAGGGCAGCAGAAACGTTTCAAAGACATACTGAAAGTACACCTTAAAAAAGGGAGGCACCAACCCAACAAACTGGGAGGACTTGGCGCAGAACAGAACAAGTGGTGCCACACTATACACCAAGCCACAGCTCACTTTGAGGAGAACAGACATGCTCATGAGACAGAGAAGCGACAAAGGAGGAAAGAAAGGGTACAACACTCCAGCCAACAACTATGTCTCCTCCATGTACACGTATCCCTTCTGTGGGAAAATCTATAGGGCATGAACTGGGCTCCTCAGCCACCAAAAACCGATCAATGAACCCCCTTGGCACACATCATCTTCACGTTGAGGAGTAGCCAAAGATTGCCCTGAAGCTAAAGACAGCACTGCTGATCCTGGCCATGGGGCTATACTGCCCTGCATTGACAGGCGGTCCTATTGACTCTGGCCATTAGGTGATACTGCCCTGAGGCCAAGGCCAGTCCTACTGACTCTGGCTGCTGGGCACCACTGCCCTTCATCTAGGGGCAGGCCCATTGACTTTGACCATTAGGTCACACCGCCCTGAGGAAAGGAGCGGTTATTTGGACCCGGCCACTGGGCTATACCACCCTTCTCTCCTCCCCCAAGGGGTGACGGGGTATACATGCCCTACAACAGAGAGAAACTAATGGTTATAAGGTTGTTCCATGTACAACATTTGTCCTCAGAAGGTTAAAGTAATATGATTGGGGAAATGTTCTGTCTGTTTCTTATTGTACAGTAATTGGGCACAACACGCTCTTTGTACTTTGGAAAATTGCCTTTTTTCACATCAACACTACTCTTTTTTGTGTGTGTGGGTCACTTGGAATTGAAGAAATTGAGGCAGAATTTGTTGTGTATATTGGACCAATTCATCCCTAGTGTAACTTCATAATGTGTGTGTGACACTGGCAGACTAGGTCATGTCAGTGTGTATTCAGGCCAATTCACTTATGTATTAGATCAAAGCAATTGTTAAATGTACAAGTGTTTTGAGTGCTTAAACGTCATAAAACTAATGGGATGTTACATGCATTGTTTTTACTTATCTGTGTCCTGTCATAGTGTAAAAGCAAACATTTGCATTGTAAATAACCTGTAACTCAATAACTCATCAGACATCAAAGAAGCCTTGTGGAATGCTAATGAAGGACTTTATGAGAAAAGGTGCTAATTCCATAGGAAATGGCCATTGTGTGTGTTGACCTGAGGTCAGAGACTCAAAGTACATTCCTCATTCAGCATCATCAAAGGAAAAGCCCATGTGGGTTGAGTGACTGTCAGCTTGTCTTCAGTGAGAAGAAGATATAAGAATGGATCCAAAGAAAGATCCTTCTTCTCTGAACTGTTTGGACTGTTACAGGGAAGTGCACCAGATGCATAGTGGAGATCCCCAGAGACAAGCTGGGTACCCTGAAAGACTTTTGGGAAACTGGCAGTTTATTACAGCATTAACACCATTTGGAGTTACAAACTGATTCATCTGTACATATATTTTACCTGCTTTAACCTCTCAATAATTCTCATACTTTTTTTTTTTAGCTAATAAGTCTTTAGATAGTGTTTACTATAGAATTGGCTGCCAGCGTTGTCTTTGGTGTAAGATCTGGAGTATGAATTGATCTTGGGTAAGTGACTGGTCTCTTGGGACAGAGAGAAACCTGATGTGGTGTGATTTATGGTTTAAATAACCATTATTACAAAGTTCAGTTTGTCTGTCTGGCAAGATAGGCTGAAGAGTCTAAGGGGACTGTCAGTGACGCTATGGTAAGATTGATACAGTGATCCAGAAGTTCACATTTGTTACTGGCTTGGTGAAATCTAATTATAGTTTAGGGTGTCTGCCCTTGTTTTCTGACAGTCTGCATTGAGGTAGGCACTCACAGTTGTGAGCCACTCCAGACAGGTTTCAGAGTAGCAGCCGTGTTAGTCTGTATTCGCAAAAAGAAAAGGAGTACTTGTGGCACCTTAGAGACTAACGAATTTATTAGAGCATAAGCTTTCGTGAGCTACAGCTCACTTCATTGGATGCATGACCGTGTGTTCATGAGGTAAATCTGGCCCACTGTAAATTAGGTTTGCTTGTACTTATAGGGAAAGCTTTGGATTTCATTAGAGTCTGGCACATGGAACTTTTTGGGAGAAAATATTCTATTTAAATAAAAAAGAGTTGTGATCCTGAATATAGAAAAATAAAAGGAATTCAAATGTATGAATTAAAGTGGGTTGTAAATCGGAGGGATTCAGAGTGACATAAAGAGGAACATTCTCTAGAGCAGGGGTTCCCAAACTTGATGTGGTGTGGGAGCTGTGAGCAGCCATACCTGCGGCTGTACCTGTGGTCAGGTAAACAAAGTGTCTCGCAGCCCGCCAGGGGCTTACCCTGAACAAGCTGTGAGCCAAGTTTGGGAACCCCTGCTCTAGAGGGATTACTGTAAATTAATCTGCAGCTCACTTTAGTCTACAAAGAAATGCAAGGCCTACAACTGAAGGAAAAGAGTTATTGACTGTCCACATAATATAACTACTGAGATCATATAATCAAGAAAGTACTTTCATTTAAATTTTTGGTTATATTGCACTGAAATACAAAGTGCATAGAAAGACTGAAGCAAAGCTGAAATTCACTGAAAGTTTGTTTGTTAAAGAATCAAATCCTGCAGTCCTGTTTTTATATAGTCCTTACTCAGGCAAATGCTGATGGAAATTAATGGAAACTTTGACTGAATAAAGACAGAGTTAAAACTAAGAAATAACTAGGGTTAGACAATGAGACTTTCTATCATAAACCTGAGATTTAGTCCACCCCATTTCCATCTCAGCTTTCTTTAAATATAGATTTTCATGTCTGGTCTCTTGCCTGAGGAGACATTTTAGTAAACTTTGAGGCTAATCAGAGATCAGTTTATACCTATGATGCATTTAGGCCATTTTATTTCATTTTAGCCTATGTGGACTCACACTCCTGAGTTTCATTTTGAGGCTAGGTTTAAACAAACTCTCAGTTTCAATGTAAAACTCAGTCAAACCATGTGAAACAGTGAATCTTGCCTGATTTCAGTGCAGACCTGTAAATTCAGACCAGGTTCTCTTGCAGTTTGGACTAGGTTCGCTCAACAGCTTGCAATGAACATTTTGCACAGCTGTGCTCTGAGGATGCTCTGATTCAGTGTAGCCTGCTGCAGCCTTTGGTGGGGAGGTTTCTATGGAGCCCTTGGCAGAAACTGAAGTGTTCTTTCCCAGCGGAATATCTAAGGAGAGCAGTGCTAGAAACACTGCCTGCCTGCCTTGGAGTAAATGTCCTCCAGGATACAGTGAGAGGAAGACTACAGCTGCCTGTTCTAACAGCAATTAATCTGTGCCAGTGACGACAACATATAACACATGACTATGGAGCTTGTAATATGTAATAATATTGTCTCTCTGAGGAGCAGTAGCAAATGTTTGTGCAGGTTGGCTTGTCTAGTGGAGGAGAAATCTGTGACACAGAGTTTGAGTATGTGCTAAGTGTTACTTGTTTTACTTACACAGGAGCAGAGATGGTCAACGAGTAAGCAAGGCAATCCCTTCTTCCAGAAACCGCAGCCCAAAACCATTCAAGAACTCATTCTAATCAGAGACCAAGGCAGAAACTCTCCTGCCACTTGCACAATTGCTTTTCCCAAGAACCTTGCACAACAAAACTAACACCACCATCCAGCATGTCTTTCCAAGACCGAGCCTTTGCTTGCACACTAAGAAAAAGACCTTAGAAGATTATGTGTAATGGAGCCATCTGGTGATACCTATCATAATAATATCTATGCATATAAATACTGGAAAGGGGATCCAACTAATTCTGCATTGCTACAAAGTAATTGCTAAATTTAATTAACTTACAGCATGATTTCAGCAGAGCATTTTTGAAAAATTGGTTGCCCCATCCCATTGGTTGGTTATAACCCATGCTGGGTGCTCAGGATAGAGGCCATGTTGAAATAATCAGTGCTGAGAAAAATGCTAAGTTTCCATCACTAACTCCAAAACTTAGGTTATTGACTGCTATCTTGATATTTTTCACCAATCTCTTGCTGCATGAGGCCACAGTAGCATCATTGCTGTCCCAGAATACCTGAGTATAATTAAAATATAGTAAGAGTTCTTGGTTGTTGTTGCTGAGGACAATCTTGAGCACGAATGTGGTAATTTTGGAAATGTTTAAGTACGTAGTTTCCTTCTGAGTTGCCCTAAATTAAAATTCGGGGGATTTTAGAGGGCCGTTTCACCTTCTGGAGGGCTGAAGTCTTGTCATCTCTTTAAAGCAGTTGCTCTAAAAATAGGGTTTTTTTTAAAAACTTACTACTTATAAATTTCATATGTCAGTGTATTATAGCAGGTCCTGTGACATTTACTACATTTTATGTCTAGTTTTAGATTGTTTTCTCTGTCATTCAGTACAAACTGCTACTATTCAGAGAGAGAATATTAAAAATGTGATACAAATAACTGACCCAGGAGACTAAAAGTTACAGCTGTCACTCTGTGCCCGATTCATCATTGCCCCATGATCCCTTTGCACAAGTGCAGCCATTGGGCAATACCTTAGTGCAAAAGGCTCTCTCTACCATAATCTGCCCACAGCGGCTCCCAGCAAAGGGGGCATTGTTGGGTAGGCTGGGGATGGAAAGGGGAATATCTAAGGGATTCTTATGCCCCAGTGATTCTGCATAGGGCCAGTGCAGAAGCGGTGCAAAGTACAGCAGCCATCAAGATATCAAACTGGTCCACAGCAGCCCCTGAATAATTCCCTTCTGTTAGCAATGGCACAAAGATAAATTTCCCTGTCTGTAACTTAAGCTGACGTGGAGGGGAGACCACAAAAGGGTGAGGGTGTCAGCTGAGCACTTCTGTTAACTTGCAAAAGTCCTGTTTGTGTGCGTCAAAGAAGAGTATATTAAATGGATTAGCCATTTGTACAAATAAGAACAACATGTGCATTTATTTCAGCTGGGATAAAGTCATAAAGGCGATCAGTTCTCATACTTCATATGTGAAAGAGAACTCACACAAGGGACAACTTGCCCCAAATATTTAGATACACGTCTTATAAGCGTGCACATTATTTTCTTGAGCCTTCAGACACATCACCGACCAAAGCTTTCAGTGTTTGAACAGGCCACCAGAAACCACAGCTTGAAGGAAGGAGTAATGATTTTACACTCCCAGTTTACTCTCTAAACCCACTATTTTTGACAAGTTGGGATTCTTTTCCAAATAGTTTTAAATCCCTTTCACATAATAACACAAAAATGACATATTTACCCAGTAAATATGTGGAACAAATGTTGGTTTTAGAGTAAACCAGTATTCAGGCGTTTCTCCAAAGCCTTTTTTTTAAATTGTAAAATAAATGGTATAGAACTGTTGCAGTTTAGCATGTGAATGACACTTTTTTAGCACAAGGACTTACACTAATACACGTGGGTCTACCATGTTTCATACCGGCTCTTTTCATTTGCAGATTGTTGACCAAATAGAGACTTTACAGGCTAGTATATTAGTCTTATTGCTGTAGATGCTGATGCTGATGATAATAATAATAATCACAATACTTTGCACTTTTATTGGGCTTTTTATCAGGCAGGTCTCAAAATGTTTTGCAAACATTAGGTAACTAAGCTTCAAACATCCATATGTTAGAGGTGGCATCACTTTACCCACCTTGGAAATGCAGACTCCTCTACAGTGGAGCGTGATGGTTGTCTAAAGGCTCAAAGCAACACCACACAAGAGGGAATATAGTAGAATGTTGTTTCCAACTGAAATTGCAGTGGAGAATTGAGGTGGGCAGAATCTGGGTACCTAAGATGAAATTTGACCAGGACTAAGGTTAAGACCCCTGGTGTTACAAAAACTGCCATTGGAACTGTAATAGCCATATACATGGTCAGACTCTCAGCTAGGTAGATAGCCAGAAGGGATTACTGATATTTATTTCATTTATCTGTTTTTAAATCTTTTAAACATTTACTGAGAAGTATTTGGGTGTATGCAGAGGGCTTGTCTATACAGTGTGTTCATTCACAGTAGGGGTGTGTAAATGCTAGTCTGCACCAATGGGTTGCACACTAACTGGCCTGTATGGAACCTGCTGGCGCACACTAAAAGTTCCCTAGTGCACGTTAATGTAGTCCTGTTTCAAAGAGTATGACATTAATGTGTACTAGAGAACTTTTGGTGTGTGCCAGCAGGGTTCCCACAGGCCAGTTAGTGTGTGATATGCTAGTGCAGGCTAGAATTTATACACCCCTAATGCAGAGAAGCCTATAGTGAGTCTATTCCCTCATCTTCCTTCCACCATTCTCTGTGACTCTTTGATACACCCAAGTGTTGTCTGGTCTTAAATTAGGCCCTGATCCAGCAAGTTGGATCAGTTCCCATCAATTGGGCTACAAGTAGGTGCAGGAGTTTGCCCATGCAGAATAACTTGCAAGACTGGGGCATTCATCTGTTAAACCCTTCAGGCCAAGGACTGTCATATTTGGACTATGTGTTTTTATAGTATCTAGCATAAAGGGGTTCCGATCCTGACTTGAGCTTCAAGATACCACTATGGTATAGATAAGAAATATTAATAATCTGCACCTCATGCAAAATATACCACTTCCACCCGCATGGTACCTCCAGACCTTATGCTGGGGCATTAGTTTACTACTAACAGAAGGAGACAGTACCACATTTGCACCACTCTGGTGTTCTTGGAGGTCTCTGAGCAAAGTATTCTCAGCCCAACCCTACAAAATATGTGGAATATCATGTGATCACAGCACAAGGTGGCAGCCTACAGGTAGAGTAGGTGCCTAATCCTGTTCCCATACAAGCCAGTTGGAGTTTTGCCATTAACTTCAATAGCAAAAGGATTTGGCCCTTGTTCTACTTGCTGATCATCCTTATGCACAATATCTATTTCTAAATATATTTAACTTGGGCATTTTGGGGTGTGCAAAGTATGCCCTTTTTGAATTTCAGAAAAAAAGAGAAGTGTTTTAGTTATTGGAACTTAAAAATCTTTCAGTGATCACTTTTTCTGTGTTGCTTTTAATTTGAAAACAGACAGATTTAATAGAGAATAAAAATTATTATTCCAGTTGAAATCTAATTTGACAAGCTTTTTGCATGGGGTAAATTGTCCCATAGAAAACAGGTTTGTGCTGGGAACAGTGACTCATCCGATGAAGTGAGCTGTAGCTCACAAAAGCTTATGCTCTAATAAATTTGTTAGTCTCTAAGTACTCCTTTTCTTTTTTCAAATGGAACTAGAACACTGTGATCAGAAATTCTAAGAGTGCTAGAGATTAACATAGCATTAAATCCTTGTAGTTGTAAAGAAGATACAACAATAAAACCTCTTCTGCCCATGACACCCTCCAAGCCCAGTTGCCTTACGTTTCTCCCTTCTCACATTTGTGTGTGTGTGTGTGAAAGAGAGGAGGGGGTGGTGTCAGGCTTTACTTTTGATTGTGCTCTGATTCTGCCTGCTTTCCTCTTTGATGACTACACTGCTATGCCTTCCAAGAACATCCATACACACTCAGTGAATTATGCAGAGCCACCTTATGTGCCAGACTTGGAGGCGGCAATTGATGAACATCTTTCCCTGCCTGACAGGATACATAGAAACAGCCCAGTTGGACAGATAGCTCAATAGTGTAGGAGACTTTTTTACTTATGGGGTTGAATTCAGAACTTTAAAGCTGGGTGTATTCTTGCCCAACTGACTAGAGTTCCAATGGGCATGAAATCCTATGAACACGAGAACAGGCCTTAGAGAGAAGTTTATTTTGCCATCCCCTATTTTTCCATCCATATTACAACAAGCAGAGTGTAGTCAATTTTAGACTGGGAAACAAGAGTAAAATACACCTTTAATTTACTGGCTGGCAACAACTTGTAAGATGGGTTGGTTTACAGAGGGAAGCAACAGACATTCAGGTTTCTCCAAGTCTCTGTAGGAAGCGACAATAGAAAATCCATGCATGTAATAGAACAAAATTCTGGTGGTTCTGAGAAGGAGCACCAGAAACTTCCGCTATCTCTTGTTATTATTAGAACTATGCAAATAACTGATTTCCTTAATTCAGTGGCTGAACCAAAAAAGTTTTTGAAAAATTTCATTTGGGACCAAACATTTTTTTGTTTGAGTTTTCTTGACCCTTTTAAAAATGAAATTGAGGTAAAAGTTGAAATGAAAAATCCTTTTGAATAAAAAAGTTATGTTTAGAAAATATAAAAATGAATTTTTTTTATTTTTATCAAAAAAGTTTTGTTTGACAACTGTTTTTGGAAAATTTGACACGAATTTGCAAAATGTTTTGGCCAGTCCAAATCTGCATAGGGGGAGAGGGCAAAAAAAGTTTTAGTAAGAAGAATTTTGCCCATCTCTAGTTACTGTGAAGGGCTAGCTTTTTGGAAAGACAGTCTCTCATTTTGCATGTGCAAACCTGTGTTTCTGCACTACCAAATAATTGTCAAGATGATAGGATTTATCTATCTAACTATCCCACAAGTCAGGGACTGGGTAAATAATTAAATTCCATCTTGTTTGTTTACAGTTAATCGATGCTAAACTGAATTTTCAAAATTAGAAACCTAGATTAGATCATTTGGAAATTTAGCCCTTGATGGCTAGGTTCTTAAAATCAATGGATGTTGTTAATATCACTGCATTATTTTTTAGGCCCTGATTTGGGGCCTAAGCTCCAGACGCAACTTCAAAGCACTGTCTACACAGCTATTTTTAGAGTGCTAGCACAAGGCCTGCTAGCCCAAATCTGTCGACCCCGACTGGGAGGTTTGCTGCGGCAGGCTACGTAGACATACCCTAGGAAGAAGGAGTATGTTCTTTACTCCAAGTTAGCTGACGTATGAGAGCTAACTCGAGATAAAATTCTGATGAAGAAAAGGTGGTTTGTAGTTTTTACATGAGTTAATAGATCAAAGTGGACCTTAGACTTCTTCCCCATAGTCTTGCCTTCACTTGCTAACTCTTTGAAAAATACAGTCTACTTTGTCTTTACTAGGATTTTATCTAGTGTTAGCTAACTTGAGTTAAGAAAACACCTCTTTCCTAATAAAAATATGCCATCAGAGGGGCAGCACAGAACACACAGCAAGGGTAGGGGTGGTGAACCCCCTTCAGAGATGCCCCTCTTAGGGTGTGTTTTCACTAGGTGTCTTCCTAATTCATGTTAACTAAGGGCCCCCAACGTAAATTGAACAGTCTTGAGGGCCTGTCTTAAATTATGTCAGTCTCCCTGGACTACCCTATTGACTGTAGCACTGCCTGGAATCACCACAGCTTCATCCCCTGGCAAACCTCTCCCATTCCCTATGCCTGAGTTTGCAAAGAGGTCCTCAGTGAAGCCTTACAGATGTCCCTGAAGTGCCAGAGATGGGCAAATCCACCCCTGGGTTGATATAGGGGGTTTTATGACCCCTTTATGCCATTTCAGCTGCTTTACTTGGTGTAAAGGGGCTGGAGTAGCAGTGAAAACCTCACCTCCTGTCTTGATTAGTTCACTGGAGAGGAGCCGAGGGAGAGGGAAGTAAATTGCTGGGAAGGAGCCTGGGTGTAAACTTGGAGGATTGTTGGGTATGGGTGGGAAAAGTATGGAACAGGTCTTTTCTGGGTGGGGGCAAGGAGAGATTGTTAGGGAGCTTCCCCCATGCAGACCCTGGCTGACCCCTAGCCTCTCCCATTCAATCAGGCAATCTGCCCCGTCCCCATGTGTCTCTGCACCCCATGTGTCCTTGCACCCCATATCCACATGTGTTTCTCCACCCCCACTCAGACTCACCACCCACTACATCCATTCCCTTGTGGCTCTGTACCCCCTCCCCCTTTCCCCATGTGGCTCTGTGTCCCTACCCAGCCACTCCCCTATCCCTATGTAGCTCTGCACCCCCCCATCACCATGTGGCCCTGCACCTTCCTCCCCCCTGTGGCTCTGCGCCTTCACTCCCTTTCAGCCTCTGCCCCAGTCTCTCCTCCCCCACTAGCCCTTATGAGCCCCTATCTGACCCCCCATCAGCAACCCACACTGTCTGTCTCCCCATAGCCTCTGTCTCCTGACCTGGCCTGGCAGGCGAAGTGAAGAAGGCAGGCTCTTTTTCTTCCCTTGCTGGCCAGGAGTTGCTGTTGTATTCTATTGCCAAAGCTCCCGCTGGTGGGCAAAAGGCAGAACTGCAGCAACATTTCAGCAGAAGCTTTTTTCTGCACAAAAAATTAAAAATATGTGTGTCTCATTAACTATGCACATACTCAGTAGCACAGAATCCCCCTAGAAGTAATAAGTGTTCACAGGATGGGACTTTATTTGCAACTAAAGGTTGGATCACTTATGTAGCTCTTTTTAAGCAACAGTTCTCAAAATCAGGCCATGAGTGAAAGCCTGACCCCACAGATGTCAAAGGCAAAACTCCCACTGACTTCAATGGGGCCAGGATCTCACCTCACCTTTTTTTTTTCCATATTGACTTTCTTGTTGGTAATGTCTACAATAAATTTTTTCTGGTGCTTTTATTATCTTGTTTTATTTTAAAATAATTTTAAAAAACCCTCTAAGTTGAGGAAAAACCCAGATGGTTTCTTGAAAAATCATTTTATTTTATGTATTTGTTACAGATGTTTGCAGTGCATCCCTTGGCCACTTTTCCAGGCATTAGTGTAACAGTAACAACATTTCCCAAGTAGACTGTCTGTCCTTTTGGGGAGTAAGTGTATTTTCACAGTGTCCTGGAGAAAGCTGAGCACATTGTCGGTGTTTAATCAATACTGATATAAGGAGACAAGCCTTCCACAACCTATTAAGCAACGTCACTTTAGGAGACTGACAGGAACACCTTGCCAGTAGACCAGAGGCTAGGGTCTTTTCAGCACTCTACAGTTGTGACAGAGTCACTGCAGTGTAAGGGATCCTCTGGTAATGTAGAGAAGATGTAGTGGCTTCAATGGGTATGTATGTCTGCACTGCAAATGTAAGCCTGTGCTTCAGCCCAGGTTAAAGCCTAACCATCCTTGTTTCTACATTGCAATTGTGCTAACCCAGGGCTCAGACCCAGGGTCCCAGGACCCTGCAGAGCTGGAGGGCATGAGCTCAAGTTAAGCCAGGTCCCAGGGTCTGAGCCCTATCGCTTTGCAGTGTAGGTACAACCCTGCTTGACTCAGGTCCCAGAAGTCAGCTGGAAGTATCCTACAATTCCATGGGACAACTTCCTTACTCCTCTCTATCCCAACTATTTGCAATCCACTCTTTTGAAATGCAAGCCACCCTCCTCCACCCCCGCCCTTTGCAAATGGCAGCAGATCAGGTCAGCTTTAACCCAGTCTCTTCTGATCACTGATCCGCAAACACACTGTCATAGAGCCTCCTGGGTTTCCCATGGAATGTGAACTGAACAAGTTTTTTGCAAAGTGAGCTTCTTCCTGGTAATGTGCAGGGTGGGCAGTAAAGTTTTCCTGCAATGCACCATGGCCCTAGGGCTAGAGAAGCCACATTTTGGAGGGAGGGGGAGCTAGAAACTCTGAGATATGATGACTTTGGGTATGTCTACACTACGAAATTAGGTCAATTTTATAGAAGTCGATTTTTAGGAAGCGATTTTATACAGTCGATTGTGTGTGTCCCCACTAAGCGCATTAAGTGGTGGAGTGCGTCCACAGTACCGTGGCTAGCGTCTTGGAGTGGTGCACTGTGGGTAACTATCCCACAGTTCCCGCAGTCTCCGCTGCCCATTGGAATTCTGGGTTGAGCTCCCAATGCCTAATGGGGCAAAAACATTGTCGCAGGTGGTTCTGGGTACATGTCGTCAGTCGCCCCTCCCTCCCTCCGTGAAAGCAATGGCAGACAATCATTTTGCGCCCTTTTTCCTGGCTTGCCCACGCAGATGCCATAGCACTGCAAGCATGGAGACTGCTCAGATCACCGCTGCAGTTGTGAGCATTGTAAACCCCTCGCGCATTATCCTGCAGTATGAGCAGAACCTGCAAAAGCAGGTGAGGACGTGATGATAGCGCAATCAGGATAGTGATGAGGACATGGACACAGACTTCTCTCAAAGCTCGGACCTAGCAGCTGTTCAATGCGAGAAGCTGCTGGGGATGGTGTAGCAGTGATCAGAGGAGAGCAGAACAGGATCTAAAGCTTGCAGTAGGGGGCAGGAATCCCAATCTCCAGTCTCAGGGGCTGCAGAAAGAGTTGTCTTTCCTGACTAGATCTCAAAGAGGTGGACATTGTTATAGCAAGTCCGAGAGCAAGGATTCAGCAGGAGCAGGTTGAGAGCCCTCTACTCCTGGGGAAATTTCACTCTGAGCCCCTAGTGCTATACAAGGAGCTGCAGGTGTTTTCCCACTCCTTTTTCCCCTCTTTCCCCTTTCCCCACTTTCTTTACCTCCCTTCTCCCCATGTCTTACTCTCTGTAAGAATCATACAAGGACCATGGTTAAAAAGTGAAAGGAAGAGTCAGTGAAACCAATATTCCAATTGTTATTGCTGCTTGCTGTGTGCTCCACAAAATCTGTGAGAGTAAGGGGGAGATGATTATGGCAGGGTGGAAGGTTAAGGCAAATAGTCTGGCCACTGATTACTTGCAGCCAGACACCAGGGCGATTAGAAGAGCACAGCTGGGCATGCTGCGCATCAGAGAAACTTTGAAAACCCTTTTCATGACTGGCCAGGCTACAGTGTGACAGTTCTGTTTGTTTCTCCTTGATGAAAACCCACCCCTTGGTTCACTCTACTTCCCTGTAAGCCAACCATCCTCCCCCCCTTCGATTATCGCTTTCGGAGACAACAGTCGTTGTTTCAAAATTATGCATTCTTTATTAATTCATCACACAAATAGGGGAAAACTCTCCAGGTAGCCCAGGAGGGGTGGTGGAGGAGGGAAGGACAAGGCCATACTACAGTTCAAAACTTATTGAATGCCAGCCTTCTGTCCCTTGGACAATCCTCTGGGGTGGAGTGGTTGGGCGCCTGGGTGAGGAGGCTATGGAACCTGGGGAGGAGGACAGGCAGTTATACAAGGCCTGCAGCAACGGTCTGTGCTCCTGCTGCCTTTCCTGAAGCTACACCAGACGACTGAGCATGTCAGTTTGCTCCCCTATTAGCCTCAGCATTGCATCCTGCCTCCTCTAATTGCACTCCTGCCTCCTCTCATTACACTCATTTAACGCAGGGGTCGGCAACCTGCGGCACACGTGCCGATTTTTGTTCCGTTCACTCAGGCCGGCAGCGGGCTGAGCGGGGCCGGCAGCTGGAACCCCAGACCAGCAGCGGGCTCAGCAGCTCAGCCCACTGCCAGTCTGGGGTTCCGGCAGCCAGCTCCTACCGGCCGGGGTCCCGGTCACCGGCCCTGCCCAACCCAGGCTTCCATCCATGCCCTTGGAGATTTTGGCATATATATATATATATATATATATATATATATATATATTGGCATTTCGTCTTTTGGAACGGAGTTCTGCCTGCACAGATTCTTTTCCCCATACAGCGATCACATCCAGTACCTCCCATTCCGTCCATGCTGATGAGCTCGCCACGCTGGCCAAACAGGAAATGAAATTCAAAAGTTCCCGGTGCTTTTCCTGACTATCTGGCTAGTGCATCTGAGTTGAAAGTGTTGTCCAGAGCAGTCACAATGGAGCATTCTGGGATAGCTCACGGAGGCCAGTACCATCGAATTGAAGTCCACAGTACTTCAAATCCGGAACAGTGATGTCGATTTTAGCGCTATGTCCCTTGCCGAGGTGGAGTACATAAACCGGTTTTAAGAGCCCTTTAAGTCGACAAAACCAGGTTGGTTATGTGGACAGATTTAGTTTTAATTCAACATAACGTGGCTAAATTCAACATAATCGCATTCTGTAGACCAGGCCTTTGTCTTGGGTCTGTGCACTGCAGGGTGGATTCCAGAGCCCCATGTTCGAGCATGGGTTAGAAAAGTCTTAACATAGAGTTAAAATACAATGTAGACGCTTAAGCCCAGGATTCCCCAACATGGATCAGCTGATTCAAGTCCCACTAACCCTGGGTTTACATTGCAGTGTAGACATACCCAATCATAGAATCATAGAATATCAGGGTTGGAAGGGACCTCAGGAAGTCATCTAGTCCAACCCCTGCTCAAAGCAGGACCAATCCCCAACTAAATCATCCCAGCCAGGGCTTTGTTAAGTCTGACCTTAAAAACTTCTAAGGAAGGAGATTCCATCTCCCTAGGTAACGCATTCCAATGTTTCACCACCCTCCTAGTGAAAAAGTTTTTCCTAATATCCAACCTAAACCTCCCCCGCTGCAACCTGATGATCCGCCCATCTGCTGCAGCCAGCACAGGGGTTTAGACATGCGAAAAGGAGCATGGATAGGGTTTTCCCACATCCTTCTGGTTCCTATATCCCTTTCACAGCTAGTGTAACTAAAACAGCCATCCAGCTGCTGTAAACTACTGGGAGCCTCATGGCATAGTGCTGGCCTAGGGTCAGGGACTTTTGTATCAAATCCTCCACCCTCTCTAGGTTACTTTCTTAACTCCAAGGATTTAGGATCTTCCTGAATCTTCATCCTCAGATTTTTATGTTATTTGTAATTTAATCCCAACCCTTTTGTTTAAGGAAGATAGTTTCTTATTCTTCTAGTTGAAAAATTATCCTTGACAATAGCACCAAGAGAGGTTTTTATTTGTCCTACTTATCTAAATGGGGTATTAATTCCGAAGTCCAGTTTTGACAACTTAAATGTCTGTATTGTAATCAGTATCAATATTGAGAGTTGTAGCAGACTGAAAATAGCCAGCTTCTGTGTGTTTGTGTGTGGGGTGTGGGAGGGATGTGTTGATTTGGGCTATATCAGGCATTCCATAATAAGGCTGCAAGTTGTGAATACAATACTTGGTGCACTGCAGTTAAGACAACTTAGTATTTCTTGGGAATAAATTCCCTGAAGCTTTCCATCATCCTGAATATTACTGAACTGTTCCTTATAGTCAGTAGGAGCTCTGGGTGCTTGGCACATTTGAACATCAATTCCAAATTGGGCACCCAAAAATTGAAGCACCACAAATCAGTGGCTGCTTTTTGAATATTTGGCTCTAAACAATTTATCCATGACTACAGAGTCAGTGGCACAACCAGGACTGGAACTCAAGAACTTAGACAGGATTAGGGTGAGTATAGTCAACTGGCCCACACAGCTTAATAGAATTCTAATTATATTACTTTACTGTATATGAGCAACGAATCATTTATTCCTTATCAAAATATAAGATGCCACTGTCATTTTTGTATGCCACTTTTCTCTTAGATGTTTCCCTGCCTGTTATATTTTGGGGAATTGTGTCATAATGGAAGATTTTAACTTCCCAGATATAGATCGGAGAATAAATGCTACTAATATTGGTAGGGATCAGTTATTCCAGGATGTGATAGATGACAGTTTTCTTGATAAGAAAGAGTACTTGTGGCACCTTAAAGACTAACAAATTTATTTGAGCATAAGCTTTCGTGAGCTACAGCTCACTTCATCGGATGCATTCGGTGGAAAATACAGTGGGCAGATTTATATACACACACAGAGAACATGAAACAATGGGTTTTATCATACACACTGTAAGGAGAGTGATCACTTAAGATGAGCTATTACCAGCAGGAGAGCGGGGGAAGGAGGAAAACCTTTTATGGTGCTAATCAAGGTGGGCCATTTCCAGCAGTTAACAAGAACATCTGAGGAACAGTGTGGGGTGTGGTGGGGGGAGAAATAACATGGGGAAATAGTTTTACTTTGTGTAATGACCCATCCACTCCCAGTCTCTATTCAAGCCTAAGTTAATTATATCCAGTTTGCAAATTAATTCCAATTCAGCAGTCTCTTGTTGGAGTCTGTTCTTGAAGTTTTTTTGTTGAAGCATAGCCACTCTCAGGTCTGTAATCGAGTGACCGGAGAGATTGAAGTGTTCTCCAACTGATTTTTGAATGTTATCATTCTTGACATCTGATTTGTGTCCATTTATTCTTTTACATAGAGACTGTCCAGTTTGACCAATGTACATGGCAGAGGGGCATTGCTGGCACATGATGGCATATATCACATTGGTAGATGCGCAGGTGAACGAGCCTCTGATAGCGTGGCTGATGTGATTAGGCTCTATGATGGTGTCCCCTGAATAGATATGTGGACAGAGTTGGCAATGGGCTTTGTTGCAAGGATAGGTTCCTGGGTTAGTGGTTCTGTTGTGTGGCTGCTGGTGAGTATTTGCTTCAGGTTGGGGGGCTGTCTATAAGCAAGGACTGGCCTGTCTCCCAAGATCTGTGAGAGTGATGGGTCGTCCTTCAGGATAGGTTGTAGATCCTTGATGATGCGTTGGAGAGGTTTTAGTTGGGGGCTGAAGGTGATGGCTAGTGGCGTTCTGTTATTTTCTTTGTTGAGCCTATCCTGTAGTAGGTGACTTCTGGGTACTCTTCTGGCTCTGTCATCTGTTTCTTCACTTTAGCAGGTGGGTATTGTAGTTGTAAGAATGCATAATAGATTGATAGATCGACAGAGCCAGAAGAATGTTCTCTGTGTGTGTATATAAATCTCCCCACTGTATTTTCCACCAAATGCATCCAATGAAGTGAGCTGTAGCTCACGAAAGCTTATGCTCAAATAAATTTGTTAATCTCTAAGGTGCCACAAGTACTCCTTTTCTTTTTGCGAATACAGACTAATGCGACTGCTATTCTGAAACCAGTTTTCTTGATAAAATTGTCACTGAACAAACAAAAGGTGATTCAGTTTTAGACTTGGTTTTGGTAAGTAGTGAGGACTTCAAAGAACAGCTGGTTGTAGTAAATAACCTTGGATAGAGTGATCATGAGTGATTCAGTTTAAATAAATGGAAAATAATCAAAATCAGGTTGTCCACTATGGTTTTTGATTTCAAAAGGGGAGACTTTTGGAAATTAGGACAATTAGATTAGGAGTCAATTGGACTGAAGAGCACAAGAACTTAAATGTGGAGGAAGATTGAAATTTCTTCATATAAAAAATCTGAAATTTGCATCCCAACAGAGGAAAAAAAATCTTGTAGGGAAAGGCTCCAGACCCAGTTGGATGAATAACCACCTCAAAAAAGTTATTAGAAGTAAGCAGAGACCCTATAGGGAATGGAAAAGAGGGTTGATCAGCAAATTGTTGGAATAAAGGGAGAATTGCTAAAAGTCAAGATGAGTTAGCTCTTGCCAAGGAAATGAAAATAAATAATAAGAGGTTTTTTAATTCTATTAATAAAAAAAGGAAGGATGGGGTTGGGCCGTAATGCAGTGTGGATGGGAAAGAGATTAAAGATAATCTAAGCATGGCCAAAAAATAAATGAATACTTTGCCTCACTTTTTAATAAGGATGATAATTTGGAGCATGTGCATGCAGTCAGGACAGCTGATGGAAATCAGAAATGGAAATTACCACATCTGAGGTAAAAGAAAAACTTAAAGAGCTTAATACACTCAAATCGGGGGTGGGGGTGTGGGCGGATAATTTCCATTCCAGAATGCCAAAAAACTGGCAGATGAGATTGCTACTCTGGTAGCGAAGTTTTTTAATATATGTCAATTTGGGTGTAGTACTATATGCCTGGAGAACATTGTACCAACATTTAAGAAAAGGGAAAAAGGTGAGCTGAGCAATTATAAATCTGTTTGTCTGACTTCAGTAGTGCAAGGTTTTAGAACAAATTGTGAAAGAAAGAATAATCAAATTCATGGCGGTAAATGGTAAAGAGAACATAATGAAACATTGGTTTACCAGAGGTAGTTCATGCCAGACTAACCTGATTTCCTTCTCTGAGAAAATAACTGATTTTTAGATAAAGGAAGTGCACTAGGTCTAATTTACTTGGATTTCAATAAAGCATTTGACATGGTACCACAGGGGAAATAATTATTTAAAATAGGGAAGATGGGGATCAGTACAAGAACTGCAAAGGTCCCAGGTGCTGTAAAGGTCCCAAGAACTGTAAAGTGGACAACAAACTAAAGGTGAGATGGCAAGCAGTTGTTCTGAAAGGAGAATTATCTGACTGGAAGGAGGTTACTAGTGATGTTCCTCAAGGATCGGTCTTTGGACCAATCTCATTCAATATTTTTATTAATGACATTGGCACAAAAAGTAGGAGTGTGATAATGAAATTTGCTGATGTTACAAAGTTGGGAGGATTGGAATATTATACAGGAAGATCTGGATGACTGAAGAAAAGAGTGACAGAAATGGGATGAAATTCAGTTGTACAAAGTGCTCTGTCATGTACTTAAGGTCTAATAAGAATTTCTACTACAAACTTGGGACTCATAGTTGGAAGCAACTGAGGAGAAGAGAGACCTGGGCATGTGGGTAGATCAGAGGATGACTAAGGGTCACGAAAAGGGTGCAGCTGTGAAAAAGGCAAATGTGATCCTTAGGGTATGTCTACACTACGAAATTAGGTCAAATTTATAGAAGTTTTTTTTTAGAAATCGTTTTTATATATTCGATTGTGTGTGTTCCCACACAAAATGCTCTAAGTGCATTAAATGCATTAACTCGACAGAGTACTTCCACAGTACCAAGGCTAATGTCAACTTCCGGAGCATTGCACTGTGGGTAGCTATCCCACAGTTCCTGCAGTCTCCGCCACCCATTGGAATTGTGGGTTGAGATCCCAATGCATAATGGGGCAAAAACATTGTCACGGGTGGTTCTGGGTATATGTCATCAGACCCTACCTCCCTCCTTCCCTCCATGAAAGCAACGGCGGACAATTGTCTCACGCCTTTTTTCCTGAGTTACCTGTGCAGATGCTATACCACACCAAGCATGGAGTCCACTTAGCTCATTGTCACCGTATGTCTCCTGGGTGCTGGCAGATGCGGTACTGCATTGCTACACAGCAGCAGCTCATTACCTTGTGGCAGCAGACGGTGCAATAGGCCTGATAACCATCGTCATCATGTCCGAGGTGCTCTTGGCTACCTCGGTAAGATCGGTCAGGAGTGCCTGGGCAGACATAGGTGCAGGGTCTAAAATAGGAGTGACTTGACCAGGTCATTCTCTTTAGTCCTGCTGCAAGTCCTATTGTACCGTCTTCTGGCGAGCAGCCAGGAGATGAGGATGGCTAGCAGTCCTATTGCACCATCTTCTGCCGAGCAGCCAGGAGATGAGGATGGGTAGCAGTCCTACTGCACCATCTGCTGCCAGCCAAAGATGTAAAAGATAGATGGAGTGGATCAAAACAAGAAATAGACCAGATTTGTTTTGTATTCATTTGCTCCCCCTTCCCTCCCTCCGTGAAATCAATGGCTGACAATCGTTTTGGTGAGGTCTGACAGGGGCACCTTGAAAAGTTTAATGAAGATTCAGTCCTGCCTGGAATATTGGGGGGGGGGATAGCTCAGTGGGTTGAGCATTGGCCTGCTAAACCCAGGGTTTTGAGTTCAATCCTTGAGGGGGCCATTCTGTATGACAGTTGTTTTTGTTTCTCCTTGATGTAAAGCCACCCCTTTGTTGTTTTTAATTCCCTGTTAGCCAACCCTGTAAGCTATGTCATCAGTCACCCCTCCCTCCATCAGAGCAATGGCAGACAATCATTCTGCACCTTTTTTCTGCGCAGACACCATACCACGGCAAGCATGGAGCCCGCTCAGATCACTTTGGCAATTAGGAGCACATTAAACACCATACACATTATCCAGAAGTATATGCAGCACCAGAACCTGCCAAAGTGAAACCAGGCAAGTAGGCGACGTCAGCGCGGTGACGAGAGTGATGAGTACATGGACACAGACTTCTCTCAAAGCTCAGGCCCTGGCAATGTGGGCATCATGGTGCTAATGGGGCAGGTTCATGCAGTGGAATGCGGATTCTGGACCTGGGAAACAAGCACAGACTGGTGGGACCACATAGTGTTGCAGGTCTGGGACGATTCCCAGTGGCTGCAAAACTTTTGTATGTATAAGGGCACTTTCATGGAACTTTGTGACTTGCTTTCCCCTTCCCTGAAGCACCAGAATACCAAGATGAGAGCAGCCCTCACAGTTGAAAAGCGAGTGGCAATAGCCCTGTGGAAGCTTGCCAGACAACTCCTGGTCGGTCGGGAACCAATTTGGAGTGGGCAAATCTACTGTGGGGGCTGCTGTGATGCAAGTAGCCAACGCAATCAAAGATCTGCTGATATCAAGGATAGTGAGTCTGGGAAATGTGCAGATCATAGTGGATGGCTTTGCTGCAATGGGATTCCCTAACTGTGGTGTGGCCATAGACGGAACCCATATCCCTATCTTGGCACAGAAGCACCAAGCTGGCAAGTACATAAACTGCAAGGGGGTACTTTTCAATAGTGTTGCAAGCACTGGTGGATCACAAAGGACGTTTCACCAACATCAATGTGGGATGGCCAGGAAAGGTACATGGCACTCACATCTTCAGGAACTCTGGTCTGTTTCAAAAGCTGCAGGAAGGGACTTTCTTCCCAGACCAGAAAATAACCACCGTGGATGTTGAAATGCCTATAGTTATCCTTGGGGACCCAGCCTACCCTTAATGCCATGACTCATGAAGCCATACACAGGCAGCCTGGAGAGCAGTCAGGAGCTGTTCAACTACAGGCTGAGCAAGTGCAGAATGGTGGTAGAATGTGCATTTGGATGTTTAAAAGCACGCTGGTGCAGTTTACTGACTTGGTTAGACCTCAGCGAAACCAATATTCCCATTGTTATTACCGCTTGCTGTGCGCTCCACAATATCTGTGAGAGTAAGGGGGAGATGTTTATGGTGGGATGGGAGGTTGAGGCACATCACCTGGCCGCTGATTACACACAGCCAGACACCAGGGCAATTAGAAAAGCACAGGAGGGCGCGGTGCGCACCAGAGAAGCTGTGAAAACCAGTTTCATGACTGGCCAGGCTACGGTGTGAAAGTTCTGTTTTGTTTCTCCTTGATGAAACCCGCCCCCCGCCTTGGTTCACTCTACTTCCCTGTAAGCTAACCACTCTCCTCTCCTCACTTCGATCATTGCTTGCAGAGGCAATAAAGTCATTGTTGCTTCACATTCATGCATTCTTTATTAATTCATCACACAAATAGGGGGATAACTGCCAAGGTAGCCCGGGAGGGTTGGTGGAGGAGGGAGACACCGTGTGGGATGGTGGAGGAGGGAAGGACAAGGCCACACAGCACTTTAAAACTTATTGAGTACCAGCCTTCTGTTCCTTGGGCAATCCTCTGGGGTGGAGTGGCTGGGTGGCCAGAGGCCACCCCCACTGCGTTCTTGGGCATCTGGGGGAGGAGGCTATGGAACTTGGGGAGGAGGGTAGTTGGTTACACAGGGACTGTAGCAGCAGTCTGTGCTCCAGCTGCCTTTCCTGCAGTTCAATCATATGCCGGAGCATATTAGTTTGATCCTCCAGCAGCCTCAGCATTGAATCCTGCCTCCTCCCATCACGCTGCCGCCACCTATCAGCTTCAGCCCTCTCTTCAGCCTGCCACTTACTGTCTTTAGCCCGCCACCTCTCCTCCCGGTCATTTTGTGCTTTGTTACACTCTGACATTGTCTGCCTCTACGCATTCATCTGTGCTCTGTCAGTGTGGGAGGACAGCATGAGGTCAGAGAACATTTCATTGAGAGTGCGTTTTTTTTGCCTTCTAATCTTCGCTAGCCTCTGGGAAGGATAAGATCCAGTGATCCTTGAAACACATGCAGCTGGTGGAGGAAAATAAAGGGACAGTGGTATTTAAAAAGAAAAGGAGTAATTGTGGCACCTTAGAGACTAACAAACTTATTTGAGCATAAGCTTTCGTGAGCTACAGCTCACTTTATTGTATGCATTCAGTGGAAAATACAATGGGGAGATTTATATACACAGAGAACATGCAACAATGGGTGTTACCATACACACTGTAACCAGAGTGATCAGGTAAGGTAAGCTATTACCAGCAGGAGAGCGGGGGAAGGGGGGAACCTTTTGTAGTGATTATCAAGGTGGGCCATTTCCAGCAGTTGACAAGAATGTCTGAGGAACAGTGGGGGGAAAGGAGGGGGAATAAACATGGGGAAATAGTTTTACTTTGTGTAATGACCCATCCACTCCCAGTCTTTATTCAAGCCTAAATTCATTGTATGCAGTTTGCAGATTAATTCCAATTCAGCAGTCTCTCATTGGAGTATGTTTTTGAATATTTTTGTTGAAGAATTGCGATTTTTAGATCTGTAATCAAGTGACCAAAGAGACTGAAGTGTTCTCTGACTGGTTTTTGAATGTTATAATTCTTGACGTCTGATTTGTGTCCATTTATTCTTTTATGTAGAGACTGTCCAGTTTGACCAATGTACATGGCAGAGGGGCATTGCTGGCACATGATGCCATATATCACACTGGTAGATGTGCAGGTGAACGAGCCTCTGATAGTGTGGCTGATGTGATTAGGCTCTATGATGGTGTCCCCTGAATAGATATGTGGACAGAGTTGGCAACGGGCTTTGTTGCAAGGATTGGTTCCTGGGTTAGTGGTTCTGTTGTGTTTGGTGTGTGGTTGCTGGTGAGTATTTGCTTCAGGTTGGGGGGCTGTCTGTAAGCAAGGACTGGCCTGTCTCCCAAGATCTTGAAATTTAATAGTGAGAAGTGTAAGGTTATGCATTTAGGGATTAATAACAAGAATTTTAGTTATAAGCTGGGGACGCATCAATTAGAAGTAACGGAAGAGGAGAAGGACCTTGGAGTATTGGTTGATCATAGGATGACTATGAGCTGCCAATGTGATATGGCTGTGAAAAAAGCTAATGCGGTTTTGGGATGCATCAGGAGAGGCATTTCCAGTAGGGATAAGGAGGTTTTAGTACCGTTATACAAGGCACTGGTGAGACCTCACCTAGAATACTGTGTGCAGTTCTGGTCTCCCATGTTTAAAAAGGATGAATTCAAACTGGAGCAGGTACAGAGAAGGGCTACTAGGATGATCCGAGGAATGGAAAACTTGTCTTATGAAAGGAGACTTAAGGAGCTTGGCTTGTTTAGCCTAACTAAAAGAAGGTTGAGGGGAGATATGATTGCTCTCTATAAATATATCAGAGGGATAAATATAGGAGAGGGAGAGGAATTATTTAAGCTCAGCACCAATGTGGACACAAGAACAAATGGGTATAAACTGGCCACCAGGAAGTTTAGACTTGAAATCAGACGAAGGTTTTTAACCATCAGAGGAGTGAAGTTTTGGAATAACCTTCCAAGGGAAGCAGTGGGGGCAAAAGATCTATCTGGTTTTAAGATTCTACTCGATAAGTTTATGGAGGAGATGGTATGATGGGATAATGGGATTTTGGTAAGTAACTGATCTTTAAATATTCAGGGTAAATAGGCCAAATCCCCTGAGATGGGATATTAGATGGATGGGATCTGAGTTACTATAGAAAATTCTTTCCTGGGTATCTGGCTGGTGAATCTTGCCCATATGCTCAGGGTTTAGCTGATTGCCATATTTGGGGTCGGGAAGGAATTTTCCTCCAGGGCAGATTGGAGAGGCCCTGGAGGTTTTTCGCCTTCCTCTGTAGCATGGGGCATGGTTGACTGGAGGGAGGCTTCTCTGCTCCTTGAAGTTTTGAACCATGATTTGAGGACTTCAATAGCTCAGACATGGGTGAGGTTTTTCATAGGAGTGGTGGGTGACATTCTGTGGCCTGCGCTGTGCAGGAGGTCGGACTAGATGATCAGAGTGGTCCCTTCTGACCTTGGTATCTATGAATCTATGAATCTATGATCTGTGAGAGTGATGGGTCGTCCTTCAGGATAGGTTGTAGATCCTTGATGATGCGTTGGAGAGGTTTTAGTTGGGGGCTGAAGGTGATGGCTAGTGGAGTTCTATTATTTTCTTTGTTGGGTCTGCCCTGTAGTAGGTAACTTCTGGGTACTCTTCTGGCTCTGTCAATCTGTTTCTTCACTACAGCAGGTGGGTATTGTAGTTGTAAGAATTCTTGATAGAGATCTTGTAGGTGTTTGTCTCTGTCTGAGGGGTTGGAGTAAATTCAGTTGTATCATAGAGCTTGGCTGTAGACAATGGATCGTGTGGTGTGGTGTGGTCTGGATGAAAGCTGGAGGCATGTGGGTAGTCATAGCGGTCAGTAGGTTTCTGGCATAGGGTGATGTTTATGTGACCATCACTTATTAGCACCGTAGTGTCCAGGAAATGGATCTCTTATGTGGACTGGTCCAGGCTGATGTTGATGGTGGGATGGAAATTGTTGAAATCATGGAGGAATTCCTCAAGGACCTTTTCCTGTCTACCTGGCCAGTGCATCTGAGTTGAGAGTGCTGTCTAAAGCGGTCACAATGGAGCACTCTGGGATAGCTCCCGGAAGCCAATACTGTTGAATTGTGTCCACACTATCTGAAACTTGACCCAGCAAGGCCGATTTCAGCACTAATCCCCTTGTTGGGGTGGAGCAAAGAAATCGATTTAAAGAGCCCTTTAAGTAAAAAAAAAAAAAAAAGGGCTTTGTCGTGTGCACGGATGCACGGTTAAATTGATTTAATGCTGCTAAATTCGACCTCAACTTCTAGTAGAGACCAGGGCTTAGATATATCAGGAAAGGCATTCCCAGTGGATATAGAGAAATATTAATGCCATTGGACAAAACAGTGGTAAGATCTCATTTAGAATACTGTGAACAATTCTGGTCATTCATGTTCAGGAAAGATGTATTTAAACTGGAACAAGTGCAGAGACGAGGCCCTAGGATGATCAGGGGAATGGAGGGCCTATATTATGAGGACACTAAAAGAGCTTTGCTTGTTTCATCTAGCAAAAACAAGGCTGAAAGGGGATATGATTGCTCTCTATAAATATTAGGAGGGGAATACCAAGATGGGTGAAGAACAATTTAAGCTAAAGGACAGTGTTGGCACAAGATCAAATGGATATAAATTGTCCTTGAACAAATTCAGGCTGGAACTTAGAATACAGTGTCTAACCATCAGAGAGGTAAAGTACTGGAATAACCTCCCAATAGGTGTTGTAGGGACAAGCAACTTAAAACTGATTAAGAGACAGCTGGAATTGTATGATGGGGCTGCTTGTGATGGTGGGGGCAGGGCTCAGCAACTCTGGAGCTCCCTTTTGGTTTATGTCTTGGGTTCCTAAAAGTTCATGCTTCAGGGTTTCAGCTGGCCACCTGCAGGGGTTAGGAAGGGATTTCCCTTCCTCCAGTGTATTCTGGGGTGGGGTTTTTTTGTTTGTTTGTTTTAATCTCCTTCCTCTGAAGCATATGGGATGGTCATGGCTGGAGATGGGACACTAGACAAGGAGGGACTGGGCTCTGAGGCGGCATCAAGCATTCTCTCTCTCTCTCTCTCTCTCTCTCTCTCAGGTGCTTGGCTGGCTGATTCATGCTCACATATTCAGGGTCTAACTGATCACCATACATGTGGTTGGGAAGGAATTTTCCCCCAGGTCAGATTGGCAGTGACCTTGAGATTTTTTTCACCTTTCTTCTTTGCAGTGTGTAGGTGAGGGTCACTTGCTAGGAATGACCTCTAAATGCCAACTGGCAGAGGACACAGCTCTACATGGGGACACAGGGATATCCTGGGTTCACCAAAACAATGTCATGCAAGTTCTCTAATGAAAGCCTGTGTCATACTGGTCATCATAACCATTATAGCATATATGTGAGTTCTGTATACATGCTGAAAATTATGTTTCTGTCGTTAAAGTCAGGTCACTCAAAGGTACTACGCCTTGAGACCAGCTCTTTTCCAGATGGAAGGTGGGAGACACTTATCTCCCTAGCTTACCACTGTGGGATTGTGGGACTTAAAATAGGAATCTATTAGCATATTGAGTCAAATGTTAATGAAGAGCTTGTGGAGACTTCAGAAGGAAATTAATAAGAAGAGGTAAATAGCAGTGGCATGGGACCCTATTTTCAGGTGAACATCAAAGATCTGGTCTAGTAAATCTGGGAATGCAGAGATCTGTGAAGACAAGTTGCCATCTTGGCTGAAAATACTGGGAACAGGACCTGGGAAAAACTATCCTGTAGGAAACAGGGGAGTGTCTTGTGAGTCAAGTTGAGGCTCTGGAAAGCATGTTATGATTTTGTTTTATATGTAACCATTTGTCTCCAGAATTCTTACTCTCATTTGAATCTCTGTTCCTTGATAATAAGCTTAGCCTTGTTTTCACTATAAATATATGTAAGTGCTGTGTGTTTTAAGTGGAGTGGTGATCCTGAATTGAATCTTGTAAGCTGGTGTGTACTATTCCCTTGGGAGTAGCAAATGTAGGAGCTCTGTGAGTGCCCAATGGAACAGGGGACACTTGGAGGACCCAGGGGTTGGTGTGTGCCTATCACAGAACTATAAACAGAGTGAAGCCTGTGGAGGCCTGCAAGGCAGTGCTTGTGTTGCCAGAAGGTGGTGGCGTCTGAGAGCTGATCACAGCAGGCCCAGACAAGATTTTCTCAGCCTTAGGGCAGGTGGTAGGTAGGTGCCTCACAACCCCGGGTATCCCTGGGAACATCACACTAGGATTATCTGGATATGTCTCACTTAATCATTTTCCTGCCACTGCGGGGCCTTGGGTACTGGTGCACCTCACACCCTCCTGTTCTCTGCCCGTGGGACGTAATAATCTAGTCTTCTGAGGGCTGTAATACTGTGATCTTATTTTGGTTGCTACGTTTAGTGTGGGGTGCTGGATGGTGTCAGTGGCCTGTGATATACTGGAGATCAGAGTAGATGATCTGGTGCTCCCTTCTAGCCTTAAACTCTGAGTCTAACTCCACTTAAACAAGAGTGTTCCCTACCACGAGAGTTGTCCTTATGCAAAGCTGCCTGTCTATTTAAAGATATTGTACTAACAAAGAAAAAATATTGGAAGGGATGCTGGAAAAATATTATTGATGAGGCAACTCTGCTTAAGCTTCTAAGTTCCATTTCCATCTCACTTCAAGAATTATGCAAGATGACTGAGAGAGTTCAGAGGCTGTAGAAACTGATGCGAAAAGCCTTTCCTTTCATCTATTTTAGTAAAACTTGCAACTGCTAAAAATGTTTCCTCTTTCCTGAGATGATAATTTTGTTCCTCTTCCTGCATGATCCAGTTCTAGTCCTGTAAGGAGGAAGCTATTTATTTCAGTCCTCTTGTTTAATGTTGCCTCAGCCCTTGAATTCCCCTTCTAATCCAGCCTTTGCCTCATCTTTCACCTGCCCTGGCACTAACCTCCCTCCATTCACACAGCAAACAGGAACAGAGGACTCCGCAGTCTGAATGGCAACCCACACACAATGGGCTGACATGGGTGCAAAAGTCAGGCTTATTTGTTTGACACCATTTCCACAAGATGAATGCTGACAGACAGCCTCCCACCAGCCCCCTCAGGCAACCAGCATGCTCTGACATTGAGTGCAAGCAGCTGAAAGGATGCCAATGCGTTGGATCTATTACCTGTTGCCTCAGAAACAAACAAAAGGATGCATGCTTTATTTATTCATAGAGTGATATACTGTGTGCCAAGTCTTTTCTGAAGCTTGGGGGATTTAAATAAACCCACCACAAGTTAGAATATCAAATTCCAGGAAACAAGTCAATTCTGCAAGCAAATACGAAAGCAAGATGTATAAAGATAGCTACTGGGTTAGATCACTGACTGTTGTCTTTTTGTTACAAATATTATTAGGTCATGATTGCTATATTCAGAGCAGTTTTCTCTATGACACCTGGGTTACACTGAAAATACATAGGGAATCTTAATGCTGGTAGTAGACTGTCAAGGTTCCTTCCCACTCTGAACTCTAGGGTACAGATGTTGGGACCTATATGAAAGACCCCCTAAGCTTTTTTTTTTACCATCTTAGGTTAAAAACTTCCCCAAGGTACAAACTTTTCCTTGTCCTTGAACCCTATGCTGCCATCACCAAGCGTTTTAAACAAAGAACAGGAAAGAACGCACTTGAAGATGTCTTCCACCAAAATATCCCCCCAAGCCCTACACCCCCTTTCCTGGGGAAGGCTTGATAAAAATCCTCACCAATTTGTACAGGTGAACACAGACCCAAACCCTTGGATCTTAAGAACAATGAAAAAGAATCATGTTCTTAAAAGAAGAATTTTAATTAAAGAAAAGGTAAAAGAATCACCTCTGTTAAATCAGGATGGTAAATACCTTACAGGGTAATCAGATTCAAAACATAAAGAATCCCTCTAGGGAAAACCTTAAGTTACAAAAAGACACAACCACAGGAATATACATTCCATCCAGCACAATGTATTTTACCAGCCATTAAACAAAAGGAAATCTAACGCATTTCTAGCTAGATTACTTACTAACTTTACAGAAGTTCTGAATCTGCATTCCTGATCTGTTCCCGGCAAAAGCATCACACAGACAGACAGACCCTTTGTTTCCCCCCCTCCAGCTTTGAAAGTATCTTGTCTCCTCACTGGTCATTTTGGTCAGGTGCCAGCAAGGTTATCTTAGCTTCTTAACCCTTTACAGGTTAAAGGGTTTTGCCTCTGGTCAGGAGGGATTTTATAGCGCTTTATACGAAAGGTGGTTACCCTTCCCTTTATTTTTATGATATGGACAATGTTTGTTTTCTCTTGCTTGAGCAATAACAAAAAGAAGGTTAAGGGGTGACCTGATTACAGTCATGGGGACTGGGGAACAAATACTTAACAACAGGCTCCTCAATCTAGCAGAGAAAGGCATAACATGATCCAATGGATGGAAGTTGAAGATAGACAAAATCAGACTGGAAATTAGGTGTATATTTTTAGCAGTGAGAGGAATTAACCATTGAAACAACTAAACAAGGGTGGATTCTCCATCACTGACAATTTTTGAATCAGGATCAGATATTTTTCTAAAATAAACTCTCTAGGAATGACTTTGAGGAAGTTCTATGGCCTGTGTTATACAGAAGGTCAGACTAATTGATCCCAATGATCCCTTCTGGCCTTTGACTTTATGAATCTATGAATCCCAAATCAGAGATCTAATTAAAGAAAACTTAAAGATGTTTCCCAGCTCAAATATCAGGCAGGGCTGTGGAGGGTCAGTGTGTTGTTGGGGTTGTTCCAGAGAAAATCAGATGTCCAACACACTCTCTCTTAGGTGAAGGGTTGATTTATTGGTGCAAACAAACAGAAGTGCAGAGATTAAAACAGCAAACATGTGGATTACACTCTAAAGCTATCTACAGTTATTCCTGTGGGTAATCCTAGTCACCCAGAACTAAAAGTAATTACCTGAGAATTCTACTTTCTGGCACAAACCCACTTTTTTCCAACATCTCTATAACCCTAGAGTTGCCTAATCTCCCCTTATTTTATGTAGACTCAGTTCCATTAGGAAGGGATTTTCGGGCAAACACAAGTTGAACCTTGAGCTTGTTTCATCAATCCCAATATAAGGCAGAGATGGCCTATTCCTCACCCTTATGCAAGACCTCGCTGCTGCTGTGCTGCTGCATCAGTGCCAGCTTCTGAGCTTTCCTCATTAGGGAATGTTTCATCAGGTAATTATACGTCTGGATAAATTCTTCAGACCAGTTTATAAAAATTCTAGTGGTTACTTCCAGCTGGCTAATATCAGCAATAACAGAATAATTGTGAATGCACCAGAGCTCCAGAAACCTCCGTAGACTTCTCTTAACCCCATTGAAAGTGCAGTAGCAGATCCACTTGGAACAAACACAGCCCCAAAGTGACCACATTAAGTGCAGACTCAGAACTTCTGTAAAGTTAGTAAGTAATCTAGCTAGAAATGCGTTAGATTAAGTGGTATACACCCTGAGTATACACTGCAGGGCACTCCTCCCTACAGCTGCCTCTGACAAGGCAGCCCAGAGTGGTTCTCTGTCACAGTCAATCTGTAGGAATAACTAAAAATTGGAAATCCTATGCAGAAAAGTAGATATAGCGGTGTGGTATTGATCACAAGGGCCAAAAGAGTGAAAGAGTTTATAATACTTTTAACTGTCCAATACTGGGAACAGCGAAACACAGGTTGAGGGGGACAGAATACTACAAAGGCCTTGGTTTACTATGTTTCTTAGCAATCACGCAAAAACATTCATTTTAAAGTTGAAAGTTTATTGAGCAAACATAAGAAAGAACATGAAATTAAAATAAGCATTCATATTGAAACCAAAATTGAGTGGTTATCCAAAACAAACTTAATCAAAACCTATTAAAGTCTCTATCCTTTTGGAGGCAAAATATCAGTGTTTTGTTTTCGTCAACAACCTTTTTTGACTAAAAGGAAAGGGTAAATTTTACTCTGTTGAAGGATAGTCTCTTCTTCTGTTTTTAACAAACAGAAACAAGGTGAAGGAGAGACAGGATAGAAAAGGTGGGGGAAATACAGCCTTTGTGGATGTTTTTGGAATGCTGGATGGCTGGTCAATTGCAAATAGATTCTTTGGCTGGCAAATCAACCACAACAGCTGTTGCTTGGACCCTTATTCACATTCCAGTCAGGGATGTCATCCAGTTGGGTCTTTTCTTTTTAGGCAGGGCAGGATTGTAAACATCTCATCTCTCTGTGCTGATGCAGGACAGTTGACTTCAGGATTCGATGAAGTGTCAAGAGGCAGAGAAAGAGGTGAGAAGGACAGAAAGTAACAACAGAGAAGGGAGACAACAGGATCTTATGTGCCTCTGGGGTGCTGGCAATTAGGTATCCCCACTGATGGGCTGAAGACTGAATGTCATAATGATATGATAACTTTTGGGAATTACAGATGAAAAACAAAGTTCCTTAAACAAGAGCAAGGCCTGTTGGCCTTCCTCTCTGGAAGGAAATCCTTCCGTCTGGTCTGCTCCCTCTGTCTTGGGGAAGATGAGATGAGTTGGGATGAGACAAGAGCACTCAGATACATTGAGATGTGTTGGGATGAGGTTTTTTTTCAAGGTCTATGTTTAAGAATCCCCCAAAAGGAAAAAGTGGGTGGCCTAGCTCATCCCCTCATTATTTTATCCAACAATTAGGCCTAATATTTGCTACACCAATTTTAGTCCATTAATTTCTGGAGCCATATCTTATTGTTTATGAAGTCCAGCCTTGACATGGTCTGTGAATCATGTCAGTAGGCCATTGTTTAGACTAATTCAGCTTTTCCGTATCTTTTCCCCTCAACATTCGTTATTGTAGGTTATTGTGACATCTTATGAACTTTCACATATTTTTATGGTTGAGCTCACAATTAGAGTAAATTTATTGGCCCAATTATCACAACAGGGGATACTGATTCACAAAAGAACAGCATTAAATGGCTTTAGAATATTGGGTGCCGTTGAGACTTCTCTGGCTACTAGTCATGGGACACCCATGTGTAGAGTGCCCAGTAAATGCATGGAGAGACGAGGTGAGTGAGGTAATATCTTTTACTGGACAAACTTCTGCTGGTGAAAGAGACAAGCTTATGAGCTTACACAGAACTCTAAGTTTGTCACTCTCACCAACAGAAGTTGGTCCAACAAAAGATATTACCTCACTAATATCCTGGGACCAACATGGCTATAACAACACTGCATACAGTTAATGCATAGTCTGTTTGTTTTGTTTTTATGTGTAAGTTCCATAACAGAAGCAAGATAACTTAGTCAGGGTTCATTATTTACCTTCTCAGGTGACTAAAGTCAGGCTTGGTGGCCTCTAAGGATATGTCTACGCACCCTGTGTCAAAGAGCCTCCCACGCCAGATTCAGGTTAGTGCGGGCTTGTGCTGGCACTCTAAAAATAGTTGCGTGGAGAGCTCTTTCAAATTGTGGCTTAGGCTCTAAAGACTAGGGAGGAGAGTGTAAAACTGCATCGCCTTGTAAGTATGACTTTGACAAAATTACTGTTACTTGCATGCTGCTAGCACCAGACATCTTAAGTAAAATAGGCCTTTGACTTCACTTCAGTAGGTTTTGGATCAGGCCCCAGACTGCTTTCTCAGTAGTGTCGTTACTCTCATACTAATGAGGTGTAGCATGAGAAGCAATAGTAGTTGTAGCTTTATTTTTTAAGCCTGTCACATGCTGAGAGGAAAGCATGTCCTTCTACTGTGGTATAATCAACATTGCACAACTCACTTAACCCAGTGAGTTCTTTCATTTGATTTTAAATATATCGAAAGTATTAAAAGAGAGAGCATCCAAAAGTAACAGAAGGAAAGAAGTTATGCCTTCACACAGAACAATATGATACACTGACATTTTTACCGTATAGGGATATGATTGACTTAGACATATACTTGACCTTTGGAAAGCTCTCTTAGGCAAAATACCATGAGAAAATGGGTTTTTATGACGCTGCTACTGAAAACAATGCAAAAGGCTCTCGTCCTTTCTCACAACATTTTCAGAAAAAAGTCTTCAGGAATGCTCTTGGTCAGGGAGTTTCCAGCAGAAAGAATCTCAAAACAGCATTTTTTGTGGGTTCAGTAGAAAACTGGCTGACAAATAAAATTCATACGGGATCCTTCGCTCCATAGCAGCACCATCTTCAAAGGCCAAGGCCGGCTGTGGAGTGAGTATGACAGTGAACTGTCACATGGGGAAAGGGGAGAAAACCGACAAAAATCAAATCAGCTGACTCCAAATAAGCTGTCCTCTTAGAGACTGCCGGAAATGGGAGGAGTCTGGTCCTATGGAATCCAGACCCAGATCACTGCAAGGGGAGAAAGAGAAGGTTGAGGTAGCACTCTAGAAGACTGCGAGGCTGAAACAGATCCTAAGAAGGAAAACAGCTCTAGAAAGGGGCAAGAGACGAGACAAACACCTCCTGGAAAAAGGGTATTGAATTTGGGGGGAGTTGGGTACAGACTGGGGCCTCCCTCCCCAGGAAACTATAGGCTTGTTTTGCATGTACAAAGACTATGGGAAAATGGGACTAAAGGCTTTTTGGTGTAGATGATGATAAATTAAATTCTGACACACCCCTTTATAACACTTTATATACCTCTTCTGGCTCCATTTTTGTTTCCCAGTTTTTTTTTTCCTGTGGTGATTAGGTCATTCTGGCTCACCAGGTGATAGTTTAATGGCAGAGAGGCAGACGTAAGAGTAAGTACATATCAAGGGCCTGTCATGTTGGAGATTTGGTGACAGCTAGGTCTGGGTGAAGTTTTTGGCAGAAACTTTTTTCAGGCCTCCCAAAATAAAATAAAATAAAATAAATGTAGATTTGGATCAGCCAAAACATGTTGTGAATTTGTTTGATTTCACTAAGTTGTTTAGGTCAAAAGACAACAATAAAACAAAGTGAAAACACAAACATATTTTAAATGAAATATTTTTACTTTTTTATGTGAAATCACTTTTAATTTCAAAATTTGCTTCTATTTTATTAAAGTTAAATTTCAAAAATGAAACACTTTGTTTCAAATGAAATGTTTTGTTTGACCTTAAACATTTTTTCCTTTTTGGTTTGCCAAAAACTTTTTTAAAATTTAGATTTGGATAGACAGAAAACATATTTTTCTGAATTAGACTGTGAACCAAAAAAATCAGTTATTCACATAGCTCTAGTTACAAGATGGTTGTCCCCTGATATGGTTAAAATAGAGTTCTGTCTTACAGTGAACAGCAGATAGCACTCAAGTGTTTTTTTACTATATATACAGTTTGTGCTACAGCCTTGGGCCAAACAGGGCTGTAGTGCAGTTTAAGGGTATGGTTGAAATAAACGTAAGTTCTTTCCATGCTACAAGAGGGTGCTGTGTTTTAACTGTGTCAGGGGATAATTGTGTCGTACCTAGGTCTCCTCAATCTTACAGTGTAGATGGAAGGCAGTTATGACTAAATATACTATACAGAAGACAGATACAGCATGTTTCTTCCCTTTAAGGCTTTACAAATTAAATATGACAAGACAAATCAAAGACAAGACTTAGGACAAATGTTCTAGAGAGGTAAGGTCTGGGGACTAGTGATGAAAAGAAGGGAGGAAGGAATTTGCCTTGAAGGTGATATTTAATGAGGGAGGGGGAAAGAGTATTTTAACCCATCCTATCCCACCCCAAATGGTAAAATATGACAGTCCCTACCCAACTAGAAAATAAAGAAAGGCCTCTCTGAGTGTGCCACTTCTGATCCTGTATGTCACAAAGCCAAACTGTGGCTCTGTTGTGTAAATGGGGTTGGTTGCAGGGACTGGGCCCAAATATTTTCTTTTCCATATCAAGGTTCTGTTAGGTGGGGAAAGTGTGACTCTTGTAACCACCAGACCCATTTGCCTCACTTTGTATTTTGACATTGATAAGCTGTCCTTACCCATTTTCTGGGATTTTTCCCCTCCGATTCTTACAGCTCTAACTCTTGAGACACAGTGCTGTCCAGTGAAGAGGGCACTGTCTGGGGTCTGGAAACTAGCATTTTACTCCCAGCCCTGCCTCTCTGTTCCTCTTTTATTCCCCCACACACCCCTCATTTGCCTGGTCTGTTGAGATAGTAACCCTGTGGGACAGGGATGTCTATTACTACATATACGTTTCATTAATGAAAACACACACACAAAATCCCAACCCCAATATCTGAACATACATCCACTGCCTGTCCTCAAAGGATGTCAAAGCACTATGCCACACTGGGCAAGTCTTATTATCCTCATTTAGATAGGGACACTGGTGCACAGAAGGTTACAAGATGTGCCTAAAGTGACACAGTAAGTTATTGACGGAAGAACAGAACCCAGTTCTGACTTCTGATCCCCTGCAGTAGTCTGAAGTAATACTTTCTCCTAAGGAGGAGCAAGCAAAGGCTTATATCTGAGATACAGCTTTTGCAGTAGGATGGATGACAGATGCTAAATGTTCATGAACATCTTTTCTGTAACCAGCCTGCCAGGTTAGTTCATAACATCTGGCCAGATGGAAAAGTTACAGCTTTTCACAGGCCTGCAGCTGACATCCAGAAGCACTACCATGACGACAGCCTGCTTTAAACCCTTCCCTGTGCATAGACAAGGTTTGCTGCTTCCCAAGATTAAAGATGTCAAATCAGGCCCCGAGGGTTGTATTGTCAAGGGCAAAATATACACACGACCCAACCATTGTGAACTACTGCTGGGCACTCTGGATACCCATGAGAAACTCTGCAACGTTAACTTCTCTGCGTCACAGCAGCGTGCAAACCGGAGGCCAGGACAGTTTAAAAATACTGCAACTGCCACAGATTTCCCAGGCCATATATAGTTCACACATCTCGCAGTAGCAGGAAGGAGTTACAAAGACACACAGAGAAACAGAGGGGAGAAAGCAAGGGATGTGACTGTCAGTGTGCAACAAAATGGACTAAAAATAATCTGTCACCAAAACAGCTCTGTAGAAAGCTGCAGTAAGGAGGCCTTTGTTACTCATCTGCTGTGTCAGACAAACCAAGAGAGTGCCCGATCTTCTGTTATAGGCAGAGGACAGGAAGGAAGATCTTGTTTCCTGTAAACAGAGAGAGAGAGAGAATTATAGCTATTATTGTTTTGACAACAGAAGGGCCCCCTGAAGTTTGCACAGCAATTCATTCCTGATAGACACCAAGTCTGAGCTGCTGGCTCTCTAGAGAAATATCTCCTATGATGGTAGTGTGGGAAGGGACACTGAGGAGAGCTGAAAGGTTTGATGGCCTTGCGTTAGGTGTCTAACAGTATAAAATGTAATCCTGAGCAGTCTGATGCCATGTTACCAAAATGGAATGCAGCCCGTGCTTTGATGAATGCTCTGAAACAAATCTCATCTGCCTGCAGTGGGCAGGTTGCATCTTGACCTGAAAATAAACCAGATCTGTCCAGCCTTACTTTGGTGAAACAAGAATGTTTATTCTGTTCACCCCTCCACCTCCCAGCAGTCCACTGTGACTTCCAGATGTGTTTTTACACTGGCCTTGCTTATATCCACTGTGCAGGGAAAGTAGCAATGCCAAATGTTATGTCTCGGCATATCTCCTCATCTACTTTATACTAGTTTTGGTCCTTTGTGGTGACAAAAAGAACTTGTCAGAGTTTGCCATGAGAGTGGATTGTTTAACCTTGGCCTCCCGGAGTGACTTTGCCCATCAAGATTTTCAAAAGCCAAGTGAGTACCATTAATTTGTGGCTGGAGTAAAAATGAAAAAGTGATGCTATTCACCTAAAAAAAAGCCAGTTAAAAAAATTAAGTACCAAGACTTTTCTTTTACTGTTTGTCATTTATATCCTGAAAGCCTGGGTTTCTGTGCTGCGAACAGCCTCTATCACCTTCTGGGATCTGATGTGAGAAATAGAGAGGGGCCCAAGTCAAAAGCTCAGATGCCAAACATCACTGAACTTTGAAGAAGTTCAGATCTGAAGTTCTCTAGTGAAAAGAGGAAGGCTGTGACATGATTCCAGTACTGTGCTATAGAGATAACACTAACTAGTAGTCTGAAGGTGACTTCCAGAATATTCAAAATAGAGCAGAGTGCTAGAAAAGAGGAAATGTATTAGACATTTCTTAAACTTTAAAATGCAGTGGGAAGAAATCAGATAGGTGTCCTCTACTTGAGGATAAGGAGGGTTTCAAGCAGCTGAGGGGTAGTGGAAGGATCCGTGAGACTAGAATCTGGGTTTACAGAGCCTGGGACAACTGATGTTTCCACATTCCCACGCAGAGTCCATGCAGAGATATATTTAATATTAGTGTGGAGATTAGGCACTGCAGGAAGCACCATTCCAAGGGACCAGAGTGACAGCATCCTGCAGCTTTTTGATTGGCCCATGCTTACTATTTAACCCTGGAGGATGGCCCAGGAAGTTGTCTGGGTAACCATGCAGGCTTCCGGCTTGTTGCAATTCCAGCCCTTGCCTTGCTTTCTGATCTCCAGTCTCTGACCCCAATCTGACTCTGACTCTTGCCTACTGATCCCAGCCCTAGCGACTACTCTGATCCATGCTCGCTGACTGCCATCTTATGGCTGTGCTTGATTGGTGGACCCCAGCCCACCTCTGACCACTAGGCCACACTGCCTAAGTTCCAGTCCCTTACTGTAATAAGGTATGTGAACTTTGAATGGCAATAAGAAGGTATTCTAGGATCTGGATAGGAGTGTAAGAAGGTGGTTAAGAGAGAGCTGAAGGATCAAGGCCACCAGGTCAGGTTGAGATATCCCGAAGTGCATTATCTGAATGTGTGTGATACTAGGTTCTGAAACTGAACATGGCATTCAGGCTCATAGACTGACTGAGGTGAAAGCTTCATATAGAACCAAACCCCTTTTAATACACGTCAGTTACAGTTCTGTTTTCAGGATTGGAGTACCTCTAACCTGAAGGCATATACTATTCATGGTCAATGGGGTATACAAGGAAAGAACAGCAAAACTCCCTTTGCATGCTGTGGATTATGTACGCCTCAAGGATCTAGTATATAATGGAAGTCAGTGCCTTGTCCTCTCAGGTACAACCTGTGTTGCATGACATGGGTCTATTTATCCACTACCTTGCATCTTGTCTAGCTATTTATACTTGTGAAAAGCGGGGTAGCACACTAACACTCTCAATGGGTGGTTTACACTCAAGCTGTGCCGGCATAAATTACAGGGTGCAAGGCAGTGGCTAATCAAGCCCTGTGTGTGAGAGAGAGAATGCGTGTGGGGGTCTGAGTGTGTGTAGTTGAATGTATGTGTGCACATACATGTACTATAAGCTTGTGCCAAAATAACAAATTCTTTGAGATATTCAACTTCCTTTTTGCCTGCTGCCAGTACTTTGGATGGCTTTTGTGCCATCCCATGACACTGTTCACAAAGAGTAAAGGATAGCTTCCTGGCTCGCACTGCCTCATTTAATGAATACCACCACTAATTAACTGATAGTAACATGTAGCTGTTCTTGGCTGTATGTGAATCTTATTGAGGTCATAATGACTGTTGGTAATATAATTTATTGCTTTGTAAAGCACTTTGGGATACACTGCATGAAGACCACGCGGAAAGTGCCAAGGCAATAATACAAGTCAGGATTTTCCCCAGTAAGATAATATGTTCCATACTTGCTGTGCCTCAGAGAAATAAAGCATCAAAGTTACATTGGTTCCAGTGGAATGCTGTAAAGATTTCCAAATACATCTGTTGAAACAGAGAACTACTGTGTTAAGGAGGTGGGGTCTTTCTTTTGACAGAAAAGTACAATGCTCTTTCTTTCTTTCTTTCTTTCTTTCTTTCTTTCTTTCTTTCTTTCTTTCTTTCTTTCTTTCTTTCTTTCTTTCTTTCTAGAATTGCTAGGGCCAAAGTTGCATCTTGAGAAAGAGAATTCATGAGCTGAATAAAGGAGTCTAGCTTAGGAAGGCAGGCGGTTTTCTGCACGCAGCAGCTGGGGTCACACAGTCAAACCCACGTTAGGACTTGAGTTGTACTCTAGGTGAACTCTACTAAATTAGCTGTATGTGATGCTGCATTCCCTTGTTTCTAGGAAGATCAAAGTTCCTGGATCGAGTCCCGACTTTCTGTAGATAACCAGGTCACAGGATAAGTTTGCACCAATTTGCTGCTTGTAATACATCATGTTACAGATTCCATTGTATTTCCTAGTTTGGACCCATATACAGGGCACTTGTACTCACATTTTTTCCTTCAGTCATCTGAGCTAATCTAGTGACCTGAGATCATTTCTGTGGACTCCACCCTTATTACAGATATTCTAATATTGTGGAGTATTTGATCTTTTATATAAGGCTATGGCTCCCACCCAACCCCATTTTTATTACTTATATATGTAAAAGTACCATATTGTAATGCCCCAGATGCTTGTCTCACAAGTATAGCATTACAAAGGCAGCGCAGTATGTCATCAGTCTGACTTTGATTAAGCCACTTCTGAATGGCAAAAGAAGAAACCCTGAGGTATTGAGTTTGGGTAACCAATGAGGCATTCATAATTCCCAAACAAAATGCCTGATAAACAGGGAGGAATAATGAATGGGAATCAATTCCAGTTGTATAAAAGTGTTAATTACTTTATCTGGACACATTGAAGGCTTCACAAAGGCACACAAAAGGTATGGATAATGCTATAGAAGTATTTGTAGCAATTAATTACTATTAGCATGTAGGATCCCTCTCTGTAACTAACATTTGTGTCAAATCAGCACCAATAGATATAATATTCTCTGGACAATTCAAAGATGAATGATAAAATATTGCTATTTCAATAAAATCTACCCACTTACTACAAAAAGGAAATACGCAATAGTGTCTGAAAAATTTCAGATTAGTTGAAATCTCTTTGAGATGGGACAAATGAGTGGCACACTTCTAATACACAAACATAAGCAACAATGTGCTCCCACAAAAATATCATTCCCTTTAGTGCGTCAGAGAACCCTGCTCACAGGACTGCATGCATTTGCAGAGGATGAATTACAGACTGGAGAATCTATTCATTTATTTTCCCATTTAAACAAATATTTTCTTATAAGAAAAATAGAAGGCAGTGCCACTGGGCAAACAAACATATTCCATAGCATTTTATAGGAAATGTTTACACTTTATTTCTGAAAAATACATGGAGTATAGTAATAGTTCTGAGTTCAACTTGTGAAATTATAGTGTGGTTGCAGACATTATGAAAAGTCTGGCATAGAATTTTCCTTTGTTACATTTTTGAAAATATGACATTTTGTGCAACATGGTTTATTCCATGGCTGAAAAAATGCTCCTCAGAAGTATTTTTATGAGTCACAATGATAAATAACTTCTAGCGAGACTGAGTAAGAGAGCAGTGAAAATGATTGCCATTAATAATTTATTTGATTCATGGTGTCTATTTTGGTGTTTGTGAATTGTCCACACGAGTTTGCAATTTTCTCAAATATATTCATTAGTTGAAATTATTCAGACTCATTTCTACAAATAACTTTTGGTCTGTAGATTGTTCAAGAGCAGTTGTGAAAATTTGAGATTGTAAATATGAACTGATGATTTGACACGTAGATCACAGAGTATGCTTCTGTTCCCTGACTGGACAAGAATAACACTTACAACCAGGCTTCGGGGTGAATACCAGCAATGATGAATTCAAATTTCCCTTTCCACCTTTATTTTCCAGTAGTCACTTAATATGGACTGTTTTTGTGAACCAATTAAATGGTTTGGTAGAATATTTTGCCAAAGCAAACAAAAAAGTGATGTGAGCAGAGTAAAATTCCAACTAATGTTTGCCAAATACATGATAGTGTTCACTCAGTTTTATTTAGCAGTGTGCAGAGATGGGTCAGTTCATCTCAGACACACAATCATCCCAACCTTCTCTTCTGTGTGGTGTCAAAATACTGTCACAAGGCTCCTAAGAAAAGGAGTACTTGTGGCACCTTAGAGACTAACACATTTATTAGAGCATAAGCTTTCGTGAGCTACAGCTCACTTCATCGGAGCTGTAGCTCACGAAAGCTTATACTCTAATAAATTTGTTAGTCTCTAAGGTGCCACAAGTACTCCTTTTCTTTTTGTGAATACAGACTAACACGGCTGCTACTCTGAAACCTTTCAAAGGCTCCTAAGAGCTCCCTGCAGCACAGCACAAGGGTGAAGACAACTGGGGTAGCAGTTAGCCCTATCTGAATGAATGATTTACGGCTATGAATATACCACCATATAAAAGACGATTTGTTTAGAAAGACTGTCCCTCTCATATGTGATATGCCACAAATATGAAGTTAAAAGTAGGATGAACTGGAGCTGCAATTCTATAACTCTTCATAAGATTCCCCCATTGTTTCCTTCTCATTCACCAAGTCACCTGGATTCATAACATAAATATTTGGGGCTAAATTCAGGAGGGACATAATTTGTGATAGAAGGGCAGGGTGGTATCATGAAAAACAGCTGACAGGAGGGCGTAAAATAGGTTTTCTGTGGGTGGGTGAAGTGGGGATTCAGCTTGCACTTTCCTACACCTTCCTGTTAGTTTCTTTCCCTGCAACCCTATTCTTCTGCCCCTTTCAAAAATAAATTAGACAATTTTACCAAAGTGTAATTGACACCATTGTTTAAGTCATCTCTGAGGTAGTACTTGTTCCTTAAACAACTCAAAGAACAGAAAACTTCTATAAAACCAACAAGCGGAATCATGGCTTTATGTGCTTGCTTTGGAAAATCAGTTTTTGATTTACAGCTCTCCAATAAAAATCTCCTTTAAAAATTAGTAAAATTAAATGCTTACCATCAGTAGAACCAGAATTCAGTCCAGGGAGGGCCCGAAACACTAAGCCATGAATTCTGTCTGCCTGACGCAGTTTAAAAAATAAAATAAAATCCATCCCTCAGTTAGCAATTCTGAACTGGTGTCAGCTACCAGAAGACGCCTTTTGTTTGTTAATTAAATTAGACTAACAGAACTATCCAGCCTCCTAACCAGCTGCAATTCTTTAAATTGTCATATTTGGTTTGGTTGAAATTTTCACTTGTTCAAAATGAGAGCATATTCTGTTTTTAGGCAGCAGGGATCTTACTGACATGATTTGTAAAAGTCTATCCTATTGGAAAACACAACGAAGCTAGTTTACGGAAAGTCAGAGGTGGTGGGCTTTATCACGTCTTGGATTTAATAGTAACTAGTTGACAAAAGGTCAGCCAATTGTATTATCTTAGACAATTATGAATGTCACTGAAAAAGCTTTATAATTTGACCCTTGTGTAACACTATTTGGAATTGCCTGCAAATAACCACCAAGCAATGAATATTTTTCATGTTGGATCATTCTTCAAGCATTACTATCATCTTCCTAATGTCACCACAGTGACCTGTCAGTACACTGTAATGAAACATGTTTGCATGGCAGTTTATCAAGGAGTGCCTTGCAATGGAATACCAGCAGTCTTGAAATGCTTTCTTGAGTCTTTGTATATTTGCAATGCTATTTAGCACATTCAAAGGTCCCAACACTGTAATCCCAGTCCATTCTCATGATGATATGCAGTATTCTTATTCCTTTGCAAAAAGCATTGACATCCAAACCGAAAACCACAAAATACATATAATTTTGGAATAAAATGTAACTGGCACACACTAAGGTACATGTGCAGCACTCCAAATTTTGTGACCAAGAAAGCACAACTCCTAAGTGTACATATGCCCATACAATCTGTACAGTGATTTTAAACTTACATTTAAAATTACAATACTAAACAAAAGGCTGGGAAATGGAAGGCAACCAATATAATAGAGAGCTTAAATTATTTTGAAAAACAAAGTCTCTTTTGGTCTCTGAATACTTGTTCTATGTAAAGAACCTTAGTTTTAAAGGCAGATAAATTAAAATTAGGTGTCAATTTTTAACAGAGAGAGTAATTAAGCATTGGAACAATTTGGTTTATGGTGGATTCTCCTAAAAGATCTGCTCTAGAAATTATTTTGGGGATGCTCTATGGCTTGTGTTATCTAGGGAGGTCAGACTAGATGATCACAATGGTCTCTTCCTGCCTTAGAATCTATGAGAATCGATAGCTTTCTGTTCAGCAAGAATTTTTGGTTGATATTACTGTAGTTGATTTCCAACATGAAACAATTACCCTTTAAACCTGCTACAAAAGACAATCCATATTCTGAAATTTCTGGGAATTTCGGTCTTACATGGCTGCATGTCTTAGCTTAAAAAGCAAATTAAAATGTATGATCCACTTGCAAAGAAACAGTAAAGAATGTCAGTATAAGAAAGCACTTCAGAAAATTCTTGCATAAAGTTTTACGTATAACCCAAAAACATGGAGTCAGAAAAACAAAATGTCAAAATGTTTGAAATCTTATTATATCTCATCTGATCCTGAAACTTTTTTTTTTTTTCTGAGTAGGGATGTATTAGTATAAGCCCTCATTCCTTCTATTGTTATGCATGTGCTTACTTAAGGATGTGCATAATCCCATTGACTACATGTATTTGCAGAAGCAGGGTCTACAAGGCTGTGGGGGGTGAAGAGTGGGCGAGGGAGTTTTTGTTTTTGTTTCCTTTCCCAGACAATTTGTGAAACAACTCTTGTTCAATTTACCCATCGTCACCACTAGACTGGAGTTTAAAATACATTAACTGCATAAATGTCTGATTTTTAATACACTAGACTTCCAAATAAACATTACAATGTGCATGCATCCTGACTATGTTCTCCACTCATCCTACTCATATCTCTGTACTCAACTGAAATAAGTTTAAGTGATAGTATCCTGTGTGGCTGGCCCTTGCGGGAGTCAAGCACCCAACCTACATGTGACAGGCTGAATGAGCCAGTAAGAATGAGCCAACCCAGTTCCACCTGTGATAGTTAATTGCATAAGTAGTTAGATGGCAGTTATAGGTAAGGAATGTAGGCCTAATAAAGGCTTATGAGGGGAGAGAATCTTCAGGGGAGCTGGTCAGGAAGCTACTCCCAGAGTTCCAGTGGTGTCTACGTGGATAGCAGAGCCTCACTGAGAGAGCACTTAAAGCCCTTTTCCAATTTTAGTCTGGACTTGCACAAAATTTTCCCCTGATTTTTTAGTAAGTTTATTTGCTATGGAAGAATGGCGAAAACAGAAGAATGAGAGGCAAGTTTACATTTTTAAAAGTTGTATTTCAGGACAGCTCATTGTTGGCTGATTAACTTACTCGGAAGTTATACTCCAGTCAGTCACTTATTTGAGTTTGTTATGCACACTGCAGTTCTACAGATGATGAATGCTGAATAAGCTGTCTTGGATTTTCCTCACACCTCAAAATACATATATCTATATTTCATGGCTGTGGTATGGCCATACAGATTACAACTCCCTGATAACATCCTGGCATGAGACATATATGTAACAAAAACCCCATTGGCAGATAGTAACAAAAGACCATAATATTATCTGAAGGATATAATTCATGACCTGATATCATAGTAATCAAATATGACTCTTTACAGCATATGAAATCAAGACAGCTGTTGCCAAGCATTTCAACCAATAGAATGAGTACAGTATGCAAATGAACTAAAGTTAACTAAATGTGATTGACTGAGTTACTGCTGTCCATATACATATGGATCTAATATAACTGTCCTGAAATAACTTTTTTTTAAAAATCTGTCTTCCTCTCCTATGTTTGTGTCTATCTGTGTGTTTAACAAAGAAGAATTGAACAAAACAAACATGCAGATTCTCACCTAAAGCTTCGCCACAAACTCTCGCTAGTGCCTTTTCACTTCCATTGTCTGAATTCTCTTGGCCAAAGAAATACAAATTAGATATAAGAACACAATTCAGGAGGTTTATTTCAAACACTTATTACTTTCAGTGCCATATAGGTACGGCCCTTTGTTATTAGTATTTACTGATTTCCTTTCATCTGCTCCCTCCTTATCCTTTTTGTCAAATGCTAACAATTTGGATAAAATGAAATTTGAAGACATGAAGTTGATATTTTTAGGTTTTGCAAAACCAAAACTGGATTCTCAAATTTTGCACAAACCAAAACCCACCCTTCTTGGCTCATCTTGGCTAAAAATGATACCTTTTCCACTTCATTCCCTTCTGTCTCTCTCATATCATCTCACACATTCATTCTTTACTTTTATCTCCATTTTCTTTCTTTCAACATTATCTGGACCAGATTTTCTGGTCCACTAAGGGTATAAGCTGGATGGGTAATTTCCAGTTCAGTTGATGTAACCACACAAACTCTGGTTGAGCTAACATCCTTAAAACAGAAGCGTAAAATTGCGGTGTGAACAGTGGGATGGGCAAGTGACCCTGAATAAGATTCCATCTGAATCCCTAGGCATATACTCAGGCTGGCTAGCCCATCCCGTCACTCATGCCCCCACAGCTATACTTCTAATTTTAGCATGCCAGTTCAATCAGAACTAGCATGTGTATGTCTACATGAGCTGGAAAATACACTTTCCAGCTGCAGTGTAGATGTACCCAAAAGAGGTCTGATTCCAGCCAAAGCTGGAGAATGGAGAATTTGCTTTGCACAGGGGAACTCTAGGATTTTCTGCAAGAGAAATTCTGTCTCACCCAGCCCAATTCCTGCTAGGACTCCAGAGGAAAAGCATGCTGAAGTAGAAACTGTCAGCTTGTAAACAGGTGCAACATGTGTCACCCTCTTTCACCAGGCAGTTTGTTTATTCCTGCCTTATTAGAAGAGGTTAACACCAACAATGATGCTAGTCTAGCACAGCACCTGCACTTCCTAGCCATATTGGTAGTTGCCCCTGGATACGAGTACAAGAAGCCTTTTCTCCCTGTTCCTCAAATGCTTGTGCCATGTTGTCCCACGAACTTTTAAGCAGAACTCCTTGCCTTTTTTTTTTTTAACAATCAAGAAATGATTGGGAACCATTTTGTTGCTCTGGTCAGTTTCAGAACTATTTAGCTGCTGTCTGAAGTCATTGACTTACATTGGACACAAGGGCCTGATTCTGAGCAGTGCTAAGAGCATTCAGCTTCCCACTGCAAGTTGTAGACACAGAGCACTTTGCAGGATTGGTCCCATGTCAGCAGTGAATCTGGCCTTGTGTTTATACATTTCTTGGACTGGGATTTGTAATAACTGATTTTTATGGTGACTGTTCTTTTTCTATGAAGTCTTTATATATCCTTTTTACTATATATTGGTTGCAAAGTCAAATGCTAAATGAAATAGAGTCTTAGAGTTTAAGGCTAGAAGGGACCATTAGATCACCTAGTCTGATGACCTGTAAACCACAGGCCATTACATTTCACCCAGTTACCCCTGTAGTGAGCCCAATAACTTGTGTTTGTGTTTGGTTAAAGCATAGCTTCCAGAAAGGTATCCCACCTTGATCAGAAGGACTCTTGCTGCTCTCTGATGTGCATTAATATAAGACTATGCAAGAATGCATCCGATGAAGTGAGCTGTAGCTCACGAAAGCTTATGCTCTAATAAATTTGTTAGTCTCTAAGGTGCCACAAGTCCTCCTTTTCTTTTTGCGAATACAGACTAACACGGCTGCTACTCTGAAACTTACCATGGATCGTAACTGTTAAGTTAAATCATTCTGAATACTCCTATGGCAGCTTGGAGATATATTTCTACATGAGTAAAGTTGTTTCTCAACTGGAAAAAAAAAAGCCCACACATCCATTTATCACTGAAAGGAAAATGAGCCCAGTAGGAAATCTCCATGTTGACATATTCACATTGGTGCCACTATTTTGATCTAATCAGGAAAGGAAATGACCTTACAAGTAAGATTTACAAGCAGGGTCAGCAGCCTCAGTGAGGCAGCAGTCAGGGGTGTTTCCATGCTTGGTAAGGATATTCACATCTTTATAGGGCTTTCAACCAGTCAGTCAATCATTCATATTTTTATATAACACCTATAAAGCCTCCCAGCTCTATTACAAAAAGCAACACCAAGGATCAAATTAAGAAATATATATTCTAATGAAAGTTAACTAAAAGCTTATTATCTTCCCCCACTTTTTTTGCCTAGTCTCAGGTCAGTACTATTGAGTTAGATTAACAAGTATTTTCTAACCACCTTCAGCAAAGTAAGTTATGCAAAAATTCACTGGAAATAGATGAAACAAACAAATCTCATAAGGCTTGATGCCTTTAAACAGGAAAAGGGTGAGATGAAAGCCATGTATTTTATTAATAAACCACATAAATCATAAGTATATGTTAACAGATCTACATTTATGTATATAGGACTTGTATATGACAAGAGAGACTTAGAACCAAAAAGGCCCCAATAGTTTCTAGCGACTAATACTGTAAACTTCTAAGTGGTGTTAATGTTGTGAGGGCAAAAGAGACGTGCAAAACTATATCTAGAATAAGGTGTGCAACCTACACCTGGATATCCCCAAATACTCTTGCAAATGGTCAAGATGTAGTAGGCAGTGATATGCTGCCAAAATTTTAAGACTCCCTCAAAAACTGACACTGGCCTAGTCAGCAAAAAAATAATATTTCTTGAATAAAATACTCTTCTGCCCACCTCAGCCAATCCCACCCATAGTTCACCCTCAATAAAAATGTTCATCAGTGCTATAGTTCCCCTTCTACAAATCCAAATCCATCAATTCTGTGCTTCCCCCACTCCTCAGCATCAATCAATTCCATACTCTGATCTCTGTGTGAGTGAGAGGGAAATCAGGACATATTTTGCTAAAGGTAAAGAGATATGGTCTAATTCTCATCTCATTTGTACTTGTGTAACTCCATTGACTTCAGTGGAATGACTCCTGATTTACACTCATATGAGAGAAGAGTCTGACCAATAGATGTTTCAGAATAAACAAGACTATGAAATATAACTGTCTAAATGACTCCTGATTTAAGTGGGTGCAATGAGCTTTTTCACTGGGACAAACAAGTAGGTTGTTGTCAGTTCTGCTTTATTCCCTTACAGGTTCAAACAGGTCTGCATTGTTCCTTTTATACAGGTCGTTTCTTGCTTATTTTTACAGCCCTCTGTAGATCACTAATACTTTACTTTATAATCAAGTGTCAGGATTGGAAATGCTGTCACCTGCTGATTATTGACATTAATTACCACCACCATGTCAGTCACCAAAATTGAGCAGTGAGAATTTTTTTAAGGTGAAAGACAACGTTGAAAGTGGCAGCCCAGCAAGATATCTAAAACTGCCACTGTGCCAGACTTTGGGGAGGAGGCAGAGAATGACGGGGGCGGGGGGGGGGGGGGTCTACAGAAGCCTCTGACACTGTCAATAATAGTAACCCACTAATTGACTAATACTGTAACCCACTGAATATACAGTGTATATTTTAGATAGCAAAGTGCTGGCATCCTGCCTGAAATTGAACAGCATACTATGCTTCATAGCCCTATTTGTAGCATCAGGTTTTTCAGAGAGCACAATTGGTCACTGTCTCAGCTAAAGATGGCAATTGAGCAGCCCAGTGCCCCCTAACACCATGATGAGCACTGGTTCTGCATTAACTCAGCAGAGCTGCTACCTACTGAGGGCAGGGTTACGCTACCGCTTAAGTTGATTTAATTTACGTTGCTCAAAGATGTGAATAATACACCCCCCTGAGCAGTGCAAGTTACAGTGACCTAAGCACTGTCCACACCGGCGCTATGGCAGCAGGAGATGCTCTCCTGCTGACATCGCTTCCGCCTCCCAAAGAGGTGAAGTAATTACGCTGCCAGAAAGGCGCTCTCCCATTGGTATAGAGCATCTTCAACACATGCACTACAGTGGCGCAGTGGCATCGGAGTAGTAATCCTTCTAGTGTAGACCCGCCCTAAGTCACTAAAACCACTTCCTGAAAGACCAGGGAATTCTCCTTTGAAGTTACTTCCTGCAACTCCTTGGGTTTTCCTTGGAGTTTGAGCACTGAAGTTTGAAAATATGGAGAAGTTAAACAGTTACTTTACACCCTGAAATGTTAGAAGAAAACCAAAAATCACCAACTCTAACAGACAACAGGGATGGGATTAGCCGAACATCCTATACAGGGTTTCTCTTTGTAGCTGTCAGTTTAGAAATGTTTTTCTTAAGGAATTATACAGCACTAATTGAGCCAGAAACAACTCTTTAAAAGTTATTATAGTGCGACAGTTTTGTTTGACCTAACTGAGCTCTGTATGGCTTAAATGCCAGCAAAACTAATTACTACATAGGCCCCGCATGATTAGTTCAGTGTTTCAGACTACGTCTACACTACAGACCTTACAGGGGTGCTGGAATGTGGGGGGAGGGGCAAAGGGCCATGGCCCTCCCACTTTTGAAAGTAGACGGACCTGTCCTAGGGTTGCCAACTTTTTACTTGCACAAAACTGAATACCCTTGCCCTGCCCCCGCCCCGCCTCTCCTCAGAGGCCCCTCCCTGCCCTGCTCCTTCTCTGAGGCCCCACCCCCACCCCCGCTCACTCCATTCCCCCTCCTGTTGTCGTTTGCTCTCCCCACCCTCACTCACTCGCTCATTTTCACTGGGCTGGGGCAGGGGGCAGGGGTGAGGGCTCTGGCTGGAGGTGCAGGCTCTGGGGTGGGGTCAGAAATTAGGAGTTCAGGGTGTGGGAGGGGGCTCCAGACTGAGGCAGTGGGTTGGGATGCAGGAGGGTGTGAGGACTCCGTCTGGGGGTGTAGGCTATGGGATATGGCCAGGGATGAGGGGTTTGGGGTGCAGGAGGGTGTTCCAGGCTGGGGGGTGGAGCTGAGGGGTTCAAAGTAGGGGAGAGGGCTCCAGGCTGAGGCAGGGGGTCGGGGTGTGGGAGGCTGTATGGGCTCTGGGCCGGGTGTATGGGTCCCGGGGGGGACCTGAAATGAGGGGTTTAGGGTGTGGGAGGGGGCTCCGAGCTAGGGGCAGGGGGCTGGGATGCAGGGGGTGAGGGCTCCACTGTGGGGCCAGGGATGGGGGATTTGGCGTGCTGGAGGGGGCTCCGGGCTGGGGCTGAGGGGAACCTGCCTTAGCTCCGCTGCGCTGCCGACTGGACACCTGACAAGCCTAGCTTGACCTATCCACTTTTTGCCAAGGGCCCAGCCCCCCTGCCCCTCTTCCCCCAAAGGCCCTGGCCAGGCTGGAAGCTGGAGCCTGCCCCAGGTAAGAGCGGCCCAGGCACACCAAGCACAATGGGTCCCTGATCCTGACCAAGGCCTCTCTGCACTACAGTAATATTTGTATTAAAGACAAATAATAAATGTAGTATTCCTATTGACATAAATGGGAGTTGTGCTCAAAGACTGTGGGTAGATCATAGCCCATAGTTTGCATGGTTTATACAATGTGAGAATAGACTATGAAAATAATATGGCATATTGATGTTAATTCACCTGAAATGCTAACTTGCATTATTCTGTGAACACATTGGGGCAGGATAGAGGAACAAACAGAATATTTTAGAACGGGCACTTAAAGGGCATTATTATTATTATCGTTTATTATTTGTATTACCTTGGCAGTGACTAGAAGTTGCTACTATCTGAAAGCGACCTGATGATCTACATGAAATTAATTTGATTCATTCCAGCTCATAGGGGGCAAGTGCACATTAAAAAAACAGACAGCACAAATATGACACACACACACACACACACACATTACCACCACAGTTGACACTGTTAATGGCAGCCTTAGGAGAGAGAGATTAAGGATTGAACAAAGCAATGGGACTGAACTAACTTTTAAGTCATAGAAGCTACCCCATATGTGGGTGGGGGGAGGGGGATTGTACATTTCAGCATTGAGCTTTTTCCTGTTGATAAAGAACTTCAGTTTCTAGTGCTGCTAAACTGGCACATTTCACCAGGAGTAAAGGGGAGATTTTGAAAGGTACAAAGTGTAGTTAGGCGCCCAATTCTCATTGACTTTCAGTGTCAGTTGGGCACTTAATTCCCATTTGTGCCTTTTGAAAAGCTCCTTCTAAACTCATTTTAAAATGTAACTAGTGAAAGGACTATAGACTTCACAAGGAGACCTGGCAAAGGATTTGTTGTTGTTCATAGGTAAAGGAGAGCTTAAATTTCCTTTAAAGATTTCTTACTGCTTGTTTTTATCTTAGAAAAATCAATAATGGCAAGTGTGGTCTGCCTTGGTTTTGCTTGGAAGCCTATAGAATGTTTATTGTCCAAACTTAACTGAAGGGATGATGGAGTTGAAGCTCTAACAAAGGCCTCCTTTTTTCAAAATGTTAACTTGTAGTTAACATTTAAACAGGTATTATTTAAAAACAAACAAACAAACAAAAAAACCTTATCCTGATTGACACAAACTTCCTTCCCTCTCAATTGCGCAACTTTTAGTCTCTTAACAAAGGTTACCAATGGACTAGTTCTCCAGGCTTCATATTCTTGTGGCCCATAGATCTTTTTGTGTTTTTAATAAAACAAGCAATAAAATAAAGCGAAAGCAAAAATCTAGCCACCTCTGTACCATAAAGAAGGAATCACACATGCAAACATTTTCCTTCCTTGCAAGTCACCTTTTTAAAAAAATAAATAAGGCAGAGAGACAGAATCTTCACAGATTGTGAACCTCGTAGAGATTGATGTTTGAGATGCTTCCATTCAGCTTGTAACCTCTATTTGTCATATCAAAATGCAGAGGCCTTCTGTGTTATGATTTGGGTGCAACCTCTCATAGCAAAGGGAAACTGATCATTACTGAAGCAAGGAGAGTTGTTTTCAGTTTAGCAGTTTTCTTCTATGTCAGATTTGTAGTTTCATTTAAAGTGTGTATTGTTTCCATCCTGTGAGAAGCCCAGTGGCTTAGAAAGGCATGGGACTTTTTCAATAGCAGAAGATCAAATGATGTTGATCAGGCAGTGTGACCTAATCCTTTAATTCAGCTGTATTTTTACATTAGAAACTTTCTGAGCATGTAGGATTGATTTGCTCTTGACTTTTGGGTTCTCTTTCCTCAAGATTTTCTGGTAACCTCACCTTTTATCCACTCCACTGTTACTCCTCTGTATTCATAGGAAATGACAACTTTTTTTTTCTTTCATAGTTCATGGTAACTTACTCCTTAACTGTCCTGATAAAATCAGAGGGATAGAAACCCCATCTATTCCCCCCTTCCCCCCATGTGGCAGTCATCAGAAGGACACTTTGCTCTATGCTAATTATCATGCATGTTTCTGTTACTATGTCACCTGCAGGTAATGCAGTTTCCTAAATGATTGTTGGATACAATAACACTACATGCAGGAGGTTTGAAATGCAGGCAAGGATCTCAGGAAGACGTTAAACAGCAGCCAGGTTGGCGAGTTATATGGGCTGTGGTGCCCATGGTCAGCAATATTCAGGGCCCAGGGGCCTGGGTCCACCAATGTTGGGGTCGGGTCTCTCCCCCATTCCCGCCTGCCGCCCTGCTCATCTCCCCCAGAGCGTCCCCCAGCGCGGCCTTCCGCCCCCGCTCGCCTCCCCTGGAGCATCCCTGCCTGTGCCCTGGGCAGCGATTGGCTGCCCTGCCGTTCCACGCTGTGCTCCCTCGCCGGCCATTGCTGACCGGCTGCTGAGCCTGCGGAGGGAGGAGGCGCACACGTGATGGCAGCCCTCCCCCTGGGTACCCACCACAGGAGAGGTGAGGGGTCTTCCTGGACCTGAGAGGTGCTGTAGGAGCATGTGCAGTGACAGCGGTGTGGGCTGAGTGTGCTGCCGGGAGGAGGAGGAGGGCCCCTCCACCAGAGCTCGCTGCTGCTGGCAGGGGAGAGGGCTGGGGGGAGTCCTCCTCTCTGGCCCCAGCCCCGGAGCAGCCTGCCTGCACCACAAACTCCTCATCCCAGGCCTGCCCCACAGCTCACCCCCCCAAACCGCAACCCTCTGCCCCAGTCCTGAGTCCCCTCCTCCCCCATAAACCCCTCATCCCTGGCCCCACCCTGCACCCCTACTCTCTGCCATAGCCTGAGCACCTCCCACACCCCCAAATCCCTCTCATGGGGGTGAGGTGGGAGAGAGTTGGCCTTGGACCCGTTCTGGGCACCACCAAAAATTATACAAACCTGCCACCCCTGACAGCAGCTATAGAAATTAGGCATTTTTAAACCAGCAGGTCTGGACAACTTGCATCCAAAGTTTTAAAAGTTGGCTGTAGAGCTGCTGGACCACTAATATTGATTTTCAATAGTTTTGGAAGACTAGAGAAGTTCCAGAAAGTTAATGTTGTGTCAATATTTTAAAAATGGGTGACCCAGGGTAATTATAGGGCCTGTTAGTCCTGAGCAAGTAATGGAGTGGCTGAAATGGGACTCAATAAAGAATTAAAGCCTGCCATTATAATTAATGCCAATCAAAATGGGTTTATGGAAAATAGATCCTGTCAAACAAAACTTGATATCTTTTTTTTGAGGAGATTATAAATTGATTGATAAAGTTTTGATGATAATAATTGATTGATATTAGTGCCGATGTAACATACCTTAGACTTCTGTAAGGCATTTGACTTGGTATCACATTTTGATTAAAAAACTAGAAAATATATAAAAACACATGAAATGGATTAAAAACTGGCTGATAGGTCTCAAAATGTAATTGTAAATGGGGAATCACAATGGAAATGGGTGCATTCCTTGTGTGTCTTGAAAGGATCAGTTCTTGGCCACACGCTATTTATCGTTTTTATTAATGACTTGGAAGAAAAATATAAAATCATTCCTAATAGATTTTGTAGATGACACAAAAATTGGGGGGAGTGGTAATAATGAGAGGGCAGGTCACTGATTGCTTGGTATGCTGGCCACAAGCAAGCAATATGCATTTATATAGCAAAATGTGAATGTATACATGTACATATGTTGGCAATACTTATACTTACACAGGTCTAAATGGTATATATCACCTATATACAGCTGATTGTACTGAAGCACTTGCACAGGATCTTGGACTATCTTCAGCCCTAGCTCTTAATGGGCACAACCTCCATGGAAGTCAATGAAGTTGCACCATCTATATCAAGACTGAACTGGGCCTGGTATCTACAAAAGGCATTACAATTAATGCTCTGCAGCTGTTTTATGTGCGTGGATATTTTCCACATAGTAACATTAACTTTGCCTACCTGCCTGCCCTGCAACCCTCCACCCCCATCAGAGGCGTCATCATAACAGAGTTAAGCAGAGGTGCCTGCAAAGGGAACAGCCAATACATGAAGTACCACACATATAAGGCCAGCCATGCTACTAGCAGTAAAGTGCGGTTAGGGGGAGACCAGAGCCATATCACTTATATGTGTAAGGCCTGGTATCCATATTACTTGGCCTGTCTGCACCTGGGGATTATTGGAATAATCAGATTTTGCATTAATCTCTTATGCACTGTTGCTGAGATTGCCTCACAAAGGGAATAACATAGCACTACTGTGTTCAGAGTAGCAGCCGTGTTAGTCTGTATTCGCAAAAAGAAAAGGAGTAGTTGTGGCACCTTAGAGACTAACAAATTTATTAGAGCATAAGCTTTCGTGAGCTACAGCTCACTTCATCGACTGTGGGGAGTAAAAGACTGCGGTGAGCGTCTTCTTCAATGCTTTTTTAAATGCAGGATGAGAGGCTATTGCCCCTGGTTATTAAAGCCTATGAGATGTTATCATAGCATGATATATAACCAACTAGATAACCTCCCTTTGTGTCAACTGGCAACAAATGATTCCAAATGCCTTTTCATGAATCTCATCAGGGAGCAGTTAAATATATCCATAATTGCAGTATACAAGGAGTTTTTAGCTTCTGGCTTTTGCTTTTGGGGCTTCCATGTTATTGTTTGAAACGTGTAAAGCATACACAAACCTATTTTGTTAGAAGGATTAAAAAGTGATTTAAGACTGGTAGTCTTGTGACAGCTAGTAGGTGTCTGAAGTAAAGATCTGTTGGCAGAGAGCGCCATCTGTCATCATTAAACAGGAATTACCTCAGCACAAAGCACAGGGTTAAAAACTTGAATATTGCATTTTGGTATTTCTTCATCTGATGTTCTCTTTATTCAAGAAGAAGCAAAAAATAAAAAAAATATGGGATTAAAGAAACAAGAATGAGCCTTAAACCTTTCAATTATCTTTACTGCCTGTAGGGAAAACTTTAAAGTCCACTTTAAAGTCAAGGTTTCTGCATTAAGTAGCACAGTAATCACAAGAAACCAGAACCCCTGACTGTGTTTCTATTGTTGGGTTACCCAGCTCAGAAACTGGGTTTCACATGAATAGGGAGCTGTCACATGCAGAGAGGAGCACATGCTGTGCTCAGTAGATAATGCAGCATGTACACTCAACTACACACTCTGGAGTTCGGATAGAGGTTGTGCCTCCCCAGCCTTCTTTACACTAGATATTTTTCTTAATATTTCCCACAGGTACCGGTACCGATCCACTGAGGGCTGGTGTAGTCAAGATGCTAATAACCACAGACATTTTAACCACCATGTCATCCTGATTGAGCAGGTTTAAACGACATAGTAGTTAAAGTGCTAGTGGACAGTCAACACTAGCACTCTCATCATCACTACCATTGGTGCAGTGGTAGCAATGAAGAGGACTTTAAAGAAAAAAAATGTCTAGTGTAGACTTATCCCCCGAAACACAAGTCCTCCTGGAACTTAGCCCCAGCATTAGTGTAGGTCAGTGCTCTTCACGGCAAATTCAGGGCCTGTAGAATGAAATAAGGGTAGCTTAAAAAGAAAAGAAGCTGGGGATTTTCAAAAGGATAATGATTACTGGGGAAAGATTCTACATTGCCTTTCTTTGAATACAAGTACAGGTCCTGATGCTGCAAAGACTTAAGTATATGTGCTTAATATTAAGCACGTGAGAAGTCCCATTGAGTTAAATGGAATTACTCACATGCATAAAGTTACGGACTTGCTAAAATCTGTGTGATTTGGCAAAGAGCAGATCAAAATAAAGAATGGAATTTTGCTTACATACAAGTTGTAAAGAATATTAATGGCAAGCATATTTTACACGCTTTTCAAGGTAATTTTATCCCACATAAGTTGCATGTGTGTTTTAATTGATACAAACTTTGAAAGACTAGTTTCATTAAACACTTTTAAAAAATCAGTGATTTTGCTGCTTAAAGGGAATGGATTTATTTCCTTCTGTAAAGTGATGAGAGAAATTGGTGACAGCAGTGACAGTGCTGTTAATAGCTACCCTTAAAGATAAAACAGAGTTGAATGGAACACATCATCCTGGCTAACCTCATATTATTAAATTCCCAGTCACTTCATAACAGCCTAGAATTCAAAACGTACTTGACAAGTTTACGGAAAATGGGGGTGATTTGGCTCGTGTCTCGTGTGACTCTGTAAGATGCATCAAAATCTAGTGAAAATTAAGCCAAATATGATGGCCTTTGGGTCTATGACACATGGCCTCTACTTGATGGAGTCCTGGTGACAGCATTTAAAGGATTGACTCTGAAAAAAAATAAAATAAAACTTGGATTTTATAATTCATTTAGGATTGCTGTTTAAATATGCAAGCAAAAAAAAAATGCTTTGCCATCTGTTGATGGCTGGATGTTTAGAAAAAAACAGATCCAACTTCATCAAACTGTTCCAGAAAGCTAGTGGCGCTCTGTTTTAAAACTCTGAAAAAAATTGCCACGTGCAGATAATTTTCTGACATTTTAATTAGTAATGTGAAATTTAGCAAAGAAATCTGAGGGATTAAAACATATTGAGTGTGAGGTAAAATAGTGTGTGTATTTATTTCAGTTTATAGAAGTGCTAAAAAGGATGCCTATAAGGAATGTAGTGTAAGGAAACAGACAAGGAGCACTTGCTCACTTACTTTTTCCCTTTATGTCCTAATTTTTATCTAAACTGTTTTAAGTTCCTCCATCAATATTGTCTTTTCCCTTTATTATTATTATTAACTAGGTGCCAGCATATTAGATGCTTGACACTGTACAAAGAACGTAAAGAGATATTGTCCCAGTTCCGAGAACCTTACACAATACTGGCAATTTTAATCATCCACTTGCCCTTTCTGATTTAGTGGTCTGTTGTATAATCCCCCAGTAATTTGCTTCAAACAAAACTACCTCTAACTTCAGTCCCACTCTGCTTCCTGGATGCTGTCCACCTCTGCTCCTTCTTTCTTTGACATGTAAAGATTTTCCCCTTTCATTTTGTTTCCCCAGTGTTTAACTGTACTTGACTCCAATGTATTTCATTTTTATGCTCAGAATAACAGCACAGTTCTTATTTTTTGCATACATATTGTAAGGAAGGAACCTTAACTCAAATGATAAGAGCCAGTTAGTTAAAACAATAGGATCAGATCCACAAAGGGATTTAGATGTCCAAGTCCCAGTTTTAGTCACCACTGTGATCTACAAAACCCCTGCTCAGTTGCCACCTGATCTGTACATGCCTAAATCATTATTGTAAAAGTCCCTTGGCACCTACGTTTCTGCTTCTTGGTATGCATCCAGACACTTGTCTCCTGCCTAAACCCCAGTGTGACCCTCTAATCAGGGGAAGATAGGAATTCCTCTGTTCAGCTTGTCTGCGGGGCCCAAATCCTGTAGGAGTGCTCAAAGCATGCCTAACTCCCTAACCATTACCCTAACCATTGAGCTAAACTCCCCTCCTCCTGGCCATTTTGTGTGGAAGTGGGCCAGTGCCTATGCTGTTTCTTGCAAGGGCTTAGGAGCAATCATCTGACTCCAGGGGAGGGGCTCCAAGCTGTGGATCACAAGCAGAGATAGGTGTCTCCCTGCAGCCCAGATATCAGGTTGCCAACAGTTGTGTATTATAAGGGATGTCCCTTGTTTAAATAAAAAATTGCTTGTCCCTTACTACATCAGTATGGGCTGCCATTTCACCCTTATTTCAGCCAGGGGTGTTTTGGTACTGGAGCATCGAGCTGGCATCTGAAATCCAGGATGGAACAGCAGTCCGACACTTTGCAAAGTGCTGCTGGCTGGCAACTTGACAATGGCACATGGGGTTGCAACTCCACTCAATTTGGCCCACCAGCCCCTTCATCCCTGGATCTCCACTGAATGCCCCTCCCCCCACCCCCCGAAATCTGAAATGGTATCCCTGCTGGTTGTTGCAAAGCCTCCTCCAGATGCTGCCTTCCTCCATTCTGCACTCTTCTTTCAGCCCCTACCTCCAGCGATGCACAGCACTGCAGCAGAGACTAGCAAATGCAGCCTCCCACTCTGCTCCCAGAACCTGTACAGAACCTGAACAGGAGCTGCAGTGGCTACCCAGCCCAGTGCCTGAAATCCTGGGTTCACTGCAGATCCTAGAGCTGGAGAGAGAGAGAACCCTGAGGAAGGATGAGGGAGGAGAAGGGACTTGCCTTCAGAGGCTCACGTCAGGACATCTGAGGTCTGTCCGATATTTCAGAAATACAATGTTGGCAGTTCTATTTAGGCATCTAACTCTATGAGAGGGGTAGGGTTTAGGACATAACCCTCTTTTCCGAATCTACCACTGTCTGGTTTAGACAGCTCCCTGCCTAGTTTGCTGGCTTTTATGGATCCCATTCTAAGGCTGAGTCTACACTACTTTAGGATCAATGCTCCAGCAACCGATGCACTGGTGGTCAATTTAGTGGGTCTAGTGAAGACCCGCTAAATCGATAGCACAGCACTCTTGGGTCAACTGCAGTACTCCACTGGGAACTAGAGGAATAAGGTAAGTCAACAGAAAAGTGTTTCCTATGGAACCAGCGCGGTGTAGACACCGCAGTAAGTCAACTTAAGCTATGTCAACTCCAGCTACGTTATTCACGTAGCTGGAGTTGTGTAATTTAGGGCGATTTACCAAGGTAGCGTAGACATAGCCAAAGTCACCTATAGCTCCCTATGCATTGTATAGGGAGCGTGTGTACACTTAACTCAGGCTTTATGGATCCTAGTGACTTTCAAGGTGCCTAAAAGCATTACAACATCCCTTTGTGGATCGAGGCCTTAGTCCTTAAATCAGCCTTGACCACAGAGACTCCTGAAACAAGCTTCTAGATTTTGAATCTCTGAACAGATGCAAGAACATGTATTCCCACAAGGGTTCTGCCATTCCCCTCTAGTCCCACTACAGCAGAGGTGGGCAAACTATGACCCGCGGGCCATGTCCGGCCTGTGGGACCCTCCTGCACAGCCCCTGAGCTCCTGGATGGGCAGGCTAGTCCCTGGCCCCTCCCCTGCTGATTCTCTCCTCCCCCGCAGCCTCAGCGTACCACTGTTACAGAGCCACGGCCTGACCCAGTGCTCCGGGCGGCGTGGCTGTAGCGCCACCAGCCACCGGTGCTCCAAGCTGCAAGGAAAGGGAGCCGGGGGCGGGGTTGGATAGATGGCAGGGGAGTTCAAGGGTCAGTGGTCAAGTGGTCAGTGGTTGGGGGTGTGGATAGGGGTCGGGGCGGTCAGAGGGTGGGGAACAGGGGGATTGGATGGGTCAGGGGTCCTGGGGGGCAGTCAGGAATGAGAGGGGAGGGTGGGATGGGGTGGCAGGGGGCAGTCAGGAGTGGGGGGTCCAGAGGCAGTCAGGGGACAGGGAGAAGGAGTGATTGGATGGGGCAGAGGTCCCAGGGGGCAGTCAGGAATGAGAGGAGGGGTTGGATGGGGCGGCGGGGGGCAGTCAGGGATTGGGGGTCCAGGGTTGGTCAGGGGGTGGTGGATGGGGCAGGAGTCCCGGGGGGGGCTGTCAGGGGGTGAGAAGCGGGGGGGGTCGGATAGGAGGCAGGGGCCAGGACCCCCTGGCTGTTTGGGGAGACACAGCCTCCCCTAACCGGCCCACCATACAATTTTGGAAACCCGATGTGGCCCTCAGGCCAAAAAGTTTGCCCACCCCTGCACTACAGGGTTTGATATAAATCTTCCCTACTTAAACACAAGGATGACCTTTGTGATAACGTTACCTTTCATTGCATGTGAAGAACACTAACCACCACCAAGAATACCACCAATACGCTAACTTCAATATTAAATAACCAGTCCCAAATCTGAAGTTACCCCTTTTCTATTGTCCCAGTTGTCTTCTGCCAATTTAGATGTTCCCAGACTCCCAGCAGGCCTACTTATGTAGTCCAGAGTCAATTAACTGTATAGCCACTGCTAAAGAGTCCAACACTGGACTGTACTTTGAGGATTACACCCCTCACTTAATGCTGACAATATACTAGACTGTCACGAGCGCCTCCTCGGTCTTAGTGACAAGGCTACAATGTAGGGCAACCATACGTGAGAAGAGTCCAGTTTTTCCCCACATCCTGTCTGAGCCAAAACTCTCACGTTCATAGAATCCTAAATGTTTTAATGCCTGGGCATCCTGACTGGCTTAGAGAAACAATGCAGTAATTACCCACAAAGATGAATTAAGCCCTGCCTCTGCATTTCTGTCTATTAATGCCCGATGGGTTTGATTACATTAAAACAATGCACGCAATTCATTTTCTCAGCCCTTTTTTGTCTACTCTGCTTCTTCAGGGTGTGTAGCTTTTTTTTTTTTTTTTAAGAGCAAACACACACTAAGTAATTAGTAGCCAGTTAGTTGCCATTAACTCGATCACTGAATTAACCGTGAGCAAGAGAGAGGGCGCTGGAACTTCCAAGGCAAAGCTGTACAGTGTCTCCAAGGCGGCTGTCCCCGGTTCTCGGTCCTGGGACATTCTGCAGCGAGAGCTGGGGATCGGCTCGGACTATGGCTTCTAGCCGATTGCCCATTTTCTCTTCACTCGTCCGGCCTCGCTCTTATTACCCCGGTTTCTAGGGGCAGGTCACTTGGGTTTAGTTTAGCCCGTTCGCCACGGCTCGGAGCTGCCTGACGACGCTCCGCTATTACCCCCTTGCAACGTTCTGCTTTGCTTAGGGCTGCAGCGTTCCCCCCTCGGCGTTCGCCTTCCCGCCAGACCGGGCAAAATGCGCTCGGCCGCTTCGGAGGCCCGGGAGAGCGAGCCCGGAGGCTCTCCGGCGGTCGCTAGTCAAGGCAAGGGGGCGGCTGGGCCAAGCGCCCTTCAGCGCGGGGAGAAGGCGCCGGCGGGAGCTTCCGCTCGCCCGGAACAAAGCGGCAGGGGCGGGGCGGGGCGGGGCGGGGCTCGGTGCAGCGCGGGAGGCGGGTCCCGGCAGCAGCCCCGCGGGAGGCCGCCTCCGCGCGGGCCCGCGGCTTCTTTCTCGGCCCGCTCCGCCGGCAGCCCCATGGCCGCGGCCCCGCTGGGCGGCGCCGCCGGGAGCCTGCTGCAGTTCCTGAGGCTGGTGGGGCAGCTCAAGGTGATGGGGCTGAGGGCGGCCCGCAGGCCGGGAAGAGCCGGGGGCAGGCCCCTGACCACAGGGAGGGAAGCCCAGGGGCCGGCGGGGGGCGAGGTTTAGCTCAGTCGCCCGGGCGCGGGGTGAAAACCCAACCCAGCCCAGCCCGCCAAATACTGGCTGCGGGACTCGCTGCCCGCCTGGACTTTTTAGCCGGGCCGCGCCCGCTGCCCGCGGGAGTCAGCGTGCTCGGTGCGGGCTGTCGCCCCCTTGTAGCAAAGCCGGGGCCGGGGCCGGGCTCCGGAACTGCCCCGCCCGGGGGGGGGGGGCGCGGAACTGACTGGGCCCAAGGCCACAGGCGCGAGGCGGAGGCTAGAAATCGGGAGCTCTGGGTTCCCAGCCTTGTGCTCAGTTTACCAAACCCTGGTGCCCTGCTTTCCTTGTCAGTCAATAGACCCCTGCTGCAGGATCACGCTTGAGTCCGCATCCCTTCCTCCATCGACCCCCATTTTAAATGTCCTAGCTGGGTCTTTTCTAGAGCCCTTGAGCTCAATGTCAGTGCAAGTCTCTGGATAAAAAACTTAACTCAGTCTGTGGTCTGTTCGAGAAAATTCTGCTCCAGAACCCCGCTGCTGCTCTATCTTATTTTGTATAAAGAAAAGGAGGACTTGTGGCACCTTAGAGACTAACAAATTTATTAGAGCATAAGCTTTCGTGAGCTACAGCTCACTTCATCGGATGCATTTAAAACTCTGAAACCTCTCCTTACAGTGTGTATGATAAACCCATTGTTTCATGTTCTCTGTGTGTGTGTATATCAATCTCCCCTCTGTTTTTTCCACCAAATGCATCCGATGAAGCGAGCTGTAGCTCACGAAAGCTTATGCTCTAATAAATTTGTTAGTCTCTAAGGTGCCACAGGTCCTCCTTTTCTTTCTGCGAATACAGACTAACACGGCTGCTACTCTGAAACCTGAACTGATTTTGTATGTTAGCTTCCAGTGAAGGCTGAGTGCAGCAGCTCCCCTTCTGTTCCTGCAGGAGTTCACCTGCTTGAGCCCGTCTGAAGCATATGCTGCTCCTGTGTTTCCTTGACTCATTTGTGTTGCCTCTACCACTGGTCTTGTGACACCTCACGGGGTTATAGGACTATAGCCTAGATTCAAGTCCCTATAGATGGCTACACACACACGTTTCTCTGGACTTGGCTTTAACTACCATGGTTGTATTAAAATATGAGAACAATTGAAAAATTCTTTAGTCCCTGTTTTAATGTTTTTAGCCAAACCCAAAGATTTTTGCTCCCAGTAGAGAACAGAGCAGTCCTGGCAGAAACCATTTGAAGCAGAAACACTGCCAGTGGTGCAGGTTGGCAGACAGCTGAGGGATGGAAGGCTGATCCAAAAAAATGTCATTGACTGAGCATGGGGCTTACCTCAGAAGCTCTTGCATCTAATTCTAGTTCCTCTGATCAAGTAATTTAACTGTCCTGAGTATCAATTTCCACCTCTGTAAAATGGGGATAATACAAATTATACCTACATTGCAGAGATGGAGTGAAGATTAATTACAGTAGTTAATGTATAACCAATGTTTTGAAGAGGTATGCTATTTAAATGCTGAATGTTATTTATTTATACTGAATGCATGTGGGCAATCAAGCTGAAATGGTCTCTGAAAGCTGAAAAGGACAGATTTTCTGGTGGTGTGTGCTGTGTGTGTAGTATATTGCAATAGACTGTTGTCACAGGATCAATCACCTGTACGTTCAAACTATCTCTGGCTTTGTAACATTTATTTTTTCACTAACAGTGAGGCTTCATTGATGCATGAGAAGGAAATGGTTACCCTTAATGGAACAAATTTCCATTGAAAAAAGAAAAGGAGTACTTGTGGCACCTTAGAGACTAACAAATTTATTAGAGCATAAGCTTTCGTGAGCTACAGCTCAGCTCACGAAAGCTTATGCTCTAATAAATTTGTTAGTCTCTAAGGTGCCACAAGTACTCCTTTTCTTTTTGCGAATACAGACTAACACGGCTGCTACTCTGAAATTTCCATTGGTATCTCTTAAGCTAAATACTTCAGAACGTTTATTCAAATGTTTTATATTATTGTTAAAACTTTCTCCAAGCAGAGAGTACCACGAACAGGCTGGGTGTACAGGAATGTAGAGAAACCAGAGAGTGTATCGGATCATATGTACAGGATGGCAGTCATGGCTTTGGTGACTGAAGATAAACAACTTAATAAAGACAGGTAAGAATACTAATGGTGATGATCAGGCCTGTCTCGAGATTTGGGAACTGAGAACTAAATATTCATTACACCCTGGCAAGGAGTTTTAGAATACAGAGGGGGAATCAAAATTGTTACTTTTTTCCATTCTTTCCCAAGTTGCTATGTGCCTTCTGGAGTTGAGGACTGAGGAATTGTTTTATTAGCTAAAAGTGGAGGCTTGGACAGGCTGCTAACACAGAATAGCTTCCAGCTTGATTTCTCTCAAGAGATGTACATAAGAAGGCTGAAGAATCCCGTTCAAAGAGGAGTTTGAAGTGCGTGGTGATGCAAAATCCATATCTTGTGTAGCTTTTGACAGAGATTCTATTAACACTTGAAAGAAATAAAAAAAAATGTAATTAATTTAGTGTATAAAGGAAAACAATTAGCATTATATCACCTGTCAAGAATGGTACAGTATCATATTTGCTTTGTCATCTTTCTGAAGTGATGATAATAGACTTCTATAACTTGGAACTCATCTTTTTCTAATGAAGCTTCAGGAAGTATAAACCACTTTAAATCATGTTACTGACACTGACTCCTGCACTGCCCACCACAATGGTCCATTGGCCTAGCAGAGAACATGCATGGCTACTTTAATAACTCAGAAACACAGGGCCTGATTGTCTTCTGCCTTATACGTTGTGTAGTTATTGACATCAGTGAGAAGTGAGAGTGAAAAGGTTATAAAACAATAGCATCATAATAGTAGCATTTTAGACTTGCTTTGCACAGGTGTCAATAACTTTGAGGTGCAAAGCACTGTAGAATCAGGCCCAGAGAGTTGAATGACATGGCAGAAGTTCCATAGCCAGTTTGTGGCAGAGGTGAAACAGATTCTTGGTTTCCTCTTACGGCTGGGAGAGAGCTGACTGGTGCAGAAGAGCACACTGTGTGGACAGAGGCTTCTTCTTGCCCCCTTCGGAGACGCTCTGTTAACGGGGACACTCCACATCCTAGTGAAGAGGAGAGGACAGAAGTTGACAAAATACAGATAGGAACTGAAGAGAAACAAAGGGAAAAATCCCATTCAATTACATCACATGGAGGCAGACAACTAAATATTGACAAATTTTATAAGTGCTTGTATACAAATTCTAGAAGTCTAAATAGTAAGATGGGTGAACCTGAGTGCCTGGTATTAAATGAGGATATGGATATAATACGTATCACAGAAACTGGGTAGGACGTGGTAATACCAGGGTACAAAAACATAGGAATGGCAGAGTGTAGTTGCTGGTGTGGGGGAGTGGCACTGTAGTAAAAGAAAGCATAGAGTCAAATATAGTTTAAAAAAACCCGATAAATCAAACTGTACCATAGAATCTCTATGGATAGAAATTCCATGCTTGAATAATAAGAGTATAGCAGTGGGAACATACGACAGTAGAACTTCAGAGTTATGAACTGATCAGTCAACCACACACCTCATTGGGAACCAGAAATATGCAATCAGGCAGCAGCAGAGACCAAACCCCCCCTCCCCACCCCAAATACAGTACAGTACTGTGTTAAACATAAAATACAAAAAAAGGGGGGGGGGGGGAGAGGGAAACAGCATTTTTCTTCTGAAGTAAAGCTTCAGAGTTGTATTAAGTCAGTGTTCAGTTGTAAACTTTTGAAAGAACAACCACAATGTTTTGTTCAGAGTTACGAACAACCTCCATTCCCGAGGTGTTCGTAACTATAGGTTCTACTGTACCGACAACCTGACCAGGGTGGTAATAGTGATTGTGAAATGCTCAGGGAGATTAGAGAGGCTACAAAAACAGAAAATGCAACAATAATGGGGGATTTCAACTATCCCCATATTGATTGGGAACATGTCACCTCAGGATAGGATGCACAGGTAAAATTTCTAGACACCAGTAGTGACTGCTTCTTGGAGCAGCTAGTTCTTGAACCCAAAAGGCGAGAGGCAATTCTTGATTTAGTTCTAAGTGGAGCACAGGATCTGGTCCAAGATGTGCAGTAATAGTGACCATAATGTAATTAAATTTAACAACTCTAGGGTGGGGAGGGAGGAAGGGGAGATATACCAAAGAAACCCATCACAGTAGCATTTAACTTCTCAAAGGGGAACTACACAAAAATGAGGAAGCTACTTAAATGGTAATTTAAAGGAACAGTCACAAGCGTGAAATGCCTGCAAGCTGCATAGAAACTTTTTAAAAATTCTATAATAGAGGCTCAAACTAAATGTATTTTCTCGCCTCTCTTCTCCTGCCCCTCCCAGGCCCCAAAAAAGCAAGAGGCGCAAAAAAAAAAAAAAAACCCCGAAAAAAACAACCCCCTGGCTAAACAACAGGAGTAAAAGAGGTGGGGAGACCAAAAGACATCTTTTAAAAACTGGAAGTCAAATCCTACTGAGGAAAATAAAAAGGAGCCTAAACTCTGGCAAGTCAAGTGTAAAAGTATAATTAGGTGGGCCAAAATAAATATGAAGAGCAACTAGCTAAGGATACAAAAACTAATAGCAACGTTTTTTTAAGTGCATCAAAAGCAGGAAGCCTGCCAGTCAGTCAGTGGGGCCACTGGATGATTGAGGGTACTAAAGGAGCGCTCAGGGAAGACAATGCCATTGGGGAGAAGCTAAATGAATTCTTGCATTCATCTTCACTGCAGAGGATATGAGGGAGATTGCCGTTCCTGAGCCATTCTTTTTAGGTGATAATCTGAGGACTATCCCAGATTGAGGTGTCAGTAGAGGAGGTTTTGGAACAAATTGATAAATTAAACTGTAATAAGTCACCAAGTCCAGATGGTATTCACCCAAGAGTTCTGAAGAAACTCCAATATGAAATTGCAGAATCACTAACTGTGGTATGTAACCCATCACTTAAATCAGCCTCTGTACCCACATGACTGGAGGATACCTAATATAAATGCTGATATTTAAAAAGGTTCCAGAGGTGATCCTGGCTGGTAAGCCTAATTTCAGTACCAGGCAAAAGAAATGACTAAGGGGGGGAGGGGAGTGATAGTGTCTATAAACCATGAATCGTGTGGAGAAAGTGTATAAGGAAGGTTTATTTACTCCTTCACATAACACAAGAACCAGGGGGTCATCCAATGAAATAATAGGCAGCAGATTTAAAACAAACATAAAAAGTACTTCTTTGCACAACTCACACTCGGCCTGCGGAACTCATTGCCAGGGAATGTTTTGAATGCCAAAAGTATAACTAGGTTCAACAAAGAATTAGATAAGTTCCTGGAGGATAGGTCCATCAGTGGCTTTTAGCCAAGATCATCAGGAATGCAACGCAATCCTCTGGGTCTCCCTAAGCCTCTGACTCCCAGAAGCTGGGACTGGATGCACTTGATAATTGCCCTGTTCTATTAGCATGATCATCACAATAGTATCTCAGTGCATTAAGCAACATTACTAACATCTGTCATGTTTTTCTTCTCATTCTTTCCCGGGAGTGGGGGGAGAGAGAGCACGCAGTGGAGTGTTTTGTTTTGGAGTTTTTAAAAAATAAAATATACATTTTTTTCTGCCTCCTCTTCCTCCATCCCTTGCCACTATAGGTATATGATGCAGAAGGCAAAGTGGGGGGAAAAATGTGCCTTGCATGTAGATTGGAAGGTGGTGAGGTTTGTGATCATTCTTAGATTCTGGGGGAGTTCATTCCACAGTCTTTGATTGGACCATGACAAGCTCTGTCTCCCGCATGAACAAGCTTCACCCTTATTTCATTGTGCCAGAGGAATAAATGAACTTGAAGCCAACTGAAAAATCAGACTAGTAATACTTACCCACCATTGTAAAGTGCTTTGAGATCTACAGAATGTGAGCACAAAGCATCATTGACAGCTAGATTTTTTTTTGGATGAGGTTGCTACGGCACAGAGAGGTTCACTGACTTGGCTGGAAGCCTGTGAGCCCTAGTGCGTTCCCTAGATCTGTGTTCTAGTCTTGCAACTTACACTTATCTTGCTGATTGCTTTTAATACTTTTTACTGCACTCTGTTAACGAAGGCTTGGCTGTGCCACGGCCATGAGTTGCTAACTTAGCTACATAATATATGTGTATTTTGTCAGGTGGCATTTTGAATTTGGCAGGGCTCCATATATCTTTATACTTAGTAAATGCAAACATTGTTATCATCAGAGTAGTGTATAATGTCCTTAGCTTTTATATGGTAGGGGTTGGTAAATCATAGAATCATAGAATATCAGGGTTGGAAGGGACCCCAGAAGGTCATCTAGTCCAACCCCCTGCTCAAAGCAGGACCAAGTCCCAGTTAAATCATCCCAGCTAGGCTTTGTCAAGCCTGACCTTAAAAACCTCTAAGGAAGGAGATTCTACCACCTCCCTAGGTAACGCATTCCAGTGTTTCACCACCCTCTTAGTGAAAAAGTTTTTCCTAATATCCAATCTAAACCTCCCCCATTGCAACTTGAGACCATTACTCCTCGTTCTGTCATCTGCTACCATTGAGAACAGTCTAGAGCCATCCTCTTTGAAACCCCCTTTCAGGTAGTTGAAAGCAGCTATCAAATCCCCCCTCATTCTTCTCTTCTGCAGACTAACAATCCCAGCTCCCTCAGCCTCTCCTCATAAGTCATGTGCTCTAGACCCCTAATCATTTTCGTTGCCCTTCGTTGTACTCTTTCCAATTTATCCACATCCTTCCTGTAGTGTGGGGCCCAAAACTGGACACAGTACTCCAGATGAGGCCTCACCAGTGTCGAATAGAGGGGAACGATCACGTCCCTCGATCTGCTCGCTATGCCCCTACTTATACAACCCAAAATGCCATTGGCCTTCTTGGCAACAAGGGCACACTGCTGACTCATATCCAGCTTCTCGTCCACTGTCACCCCTAGGTCCTTTTCCGCAGAACTGCTGCCGAGCCATTCGGTCCCTAGTCTGTAGCGGTGCATTGGATTCTTCCATCCTAAGTGCAGGACCCTGCATTTATCCTTATTGAACTCATTAGATTTCTTTTGGCCCAATCCTCCAATTGTCTAGGTCCTTCTGTATCCTATCCCTCCCCTCCAGCGTATCTACCACTCCTCCCAGTTTAGTATCATCCGCAAATTTGCTGAGAGTGCAATCCACACCATCCTCCAGATCATTTATGAAGATATTGAACAAAACGGGCCCCAGGACCGACCCCTGGGGCACTCCACTTGACACCGGCTGCCAACTAGACATGGAGCCATTGATCACTATGATGATGCACAAATGATGCACAAATGATGTGCTAGGTAACTACACTGTTGTCACTTAGTATCTTTTGCTTTCTTCCCCCTTCCTCCCTCCCCCCCAAAAAAACACAAAAACAAAAACAACCAAGGCTTTTTGGTTTTGGATATCTATCCAAATATCTTTTCGTACATAACAGTAACTAGAAATTGGGATTCAAATATACTATGGGATAGAAAATTGTTTCACTAATACCAATCTATTAAAACATAAGGGGGAAGGGAGAATTTATCAATACTGCTTATTAATAAACAAAGTGTAACTATAAAGTTTATTGGCTAATCATGCATTGTTTCTCTCCTTATCAGATGTGTACGACTAGCTCTTGTTCATGATATGGCTGAATGCATTGTTGGAGATATAGCACCTGCAGATAACATCTCCAAAGAGGAGAAACATCAGCGAGAGGAGGTTGGTATGGTTGTAGATGTAGCCTGGTACGCTGTAGAACTTTGTAAAGGCTTTGCATTTTATTTGTAGAGGTGAACAACTAGTTATTGGGGAGACCCTCAAAACAACATAATCCAGAACATGTATTTGTTCATGTATGCCAAGGAGTAGCACTACAAACCCCTGCTAATTTGACTTGTCTACATACCACAAAGTGCAAGATAATAAAAAGGAAGTTTTTTGAAAGAACCCAAACATTAGGCACCTGCCAAATGAATTGACTAGATTTTCAGTAGTCTGAGATGTTAGTGAAGTTACTCGTGTATGTCCATGCTTATTTTCTGGGGAGCAGAGGCACAGATCAGAAGAGAGAGGGACAGATAGTTAATACTTGACACATGGTACTAGACCAGTGGTTTTCAAACTTTTTGTATTTGTGACCCCTTTCACATAGCAAGCCTCTGAGTGTGACCACCCCTTATAAATTAAAAATGAGGTGGGGGTAATTTAATGTAATGGGGGATCGGGGCTGTCGGCCCCTCGGAGCTGGCAGCTCATGACCCCCATGTAACTGCCTTGTGATCCTCTGAGGGTCACAACCCCCAGTTTGAGAACCCCGGCACTAGGCGCTTCCAAAGTATCATACAAACTTTACCTGATTATTCATACCATACCCCTGTGTGGCAGGTAATCGGTGAGCCTGACAAACAAATGCAACTGTCTGAGTACATAGTCTTTGGCTTTAATAATGGCCACAAACATATCCATTAATCACAGTTTTGTCAGTTCTGGCTCTCTGTATTATTTAAAGCTAAAAGAGAGAAGTTTTCCTACAATTACAGCTAGAGGGCACCACCTTACTTGATAATCTTTTCCAAGGGATACAAATAAGTTGTTTAAAGAGTCTTAAAAAAAAACAATCTTACAGTGAATTCTCTGCCACTCTTATGCTTACCTTTTTATTTAGATTTTTTTAAAAAATAATTCTAGCAATATGTTTCTGGTGAAAAGAAGATTGGACTTAAAAGATTAAAGGGCTGTTCAGAGTTCTTTATATGCTATCTTTATTGACTGTAACATTGACTGTTCTGTTCTACTGTGTACCTGTTTGGAGTGTGCTTTTAAAAAAAAAAAAAAAAATTGTTTCCCTAATGCCTGCTGGGAATGTTTCTCCACTAAGGGCCAGACTTCTTAATGGCGTTTAGGTGCTTAAAGAGGCAGGTAGAGGCTTAGTAGAAGTTTCAAAAGGGCCTAGGAAGCTGTTGGCATTTTAGGACTCCAAATACCGATAAAAATCTGGCCCTAGGTGCCTGTTGCTCATCCTGGTCCCATTAAAGCAAACAATCATTTGTCATTGATTTCTTTGGGAGCAGGATTGAGCCCCTAAATAGTTATACTTCTGAAGTGCTATCTTTGTATAAATAACACCTTGAGTGGCAAGTTTCAACATAACTGTATATTGGCATAAAACTGGCTTTTCTTTTATTGTTGTTTATTTTCAATTAGGACTTAAGTATTACTGGGGAATGGAGTAGGACTAGACTGAAATGGATTAGATGGAAGAACATGCAAAGAGGATCCACTGTTCATACCAATAATTTGGTATTGCATCAAAACAGTGTTAAACTGTATCTGGTAACTGGGGTCAGTGCTCTGGCACCTGAGTTTGTTCATTTTGCTCAGAGCTCATTTATAAATTACTGGAGTCAGTTATTGGATGGTGCTTTAGATTATTTTCTGCTGCTTGTGCTAGTCCTCTACAATTTATTGAGCAGGTCTGGTGTGCAGAAATTATTCTGTACCCATTGCTTTTATTATTCCATCAGCGGAGTTAGTACTGTACGTGTGCAGCTGTGGAGCGAGAGACGATTCAGTGTTTATGCAAAGGTGGTGGTGGACAATTGTTTTTGGAAAACAAAGGGAAAGATATTGTATTCAGATAATGGCCAAATGAAAGCAGGAGTCTGTCTTTCAGGCAGCTATGAAACATTTGACCCAGCTGCTATCAGAAGACCTGAGAAAAGAAATCTATGAACTCTGGGAAGTAAGTATAAATCACTTGATGCATTTATTCCACATTATTGCATGCACTAGGACCAACAGATTGTCTTATATTCATGGTGTTTGGTGCCTACTAAAGTTCATAATCTTTATTCTAAAACCTTTAGAGCAAGATGGGTTTGGAATTTTTCTTTGGGGGTATGTTTATATGGCAGCAACTTTCTGAACTCTTTCATAAAGAAAACAAAATAATTCAGTATAAGACCCAAATTGTGCTCTTATACCTGTGTAGCCCCACTGCATTCGAGGGATTGATTTACATAACTGAGGGCGGGATTTGTCCCAGTATGTATATTTACCCGGTCAGACAGTGCTGTTCCATAAGCAACATAACCTTAAAAAGGACTATGGTTTTACCGTTGACAGTGTCTTAAATGAGAATTTCAACTAAATGAAAATATGAATTGGGAAGTACAGTGAAATAATAAGTGATATTTGAATTAAATTAAAATATGGATTAAATTGAAAAATGATCATGTTGACCTGAAAATATCTTATCTTTATACTAGAGCAGTGGTTCCCAGACTTGTTCCATCGCTTGTGCAGGGAAAGCCCCTGGCGGGCCGGGCCAGTTTGTTTACCTGCTGTGTCCGCAGATTTGGCTGATCGCGGCGCCCAGTGGCTGCAGTTTGCTGCTGCAGACCAGTGGGAGCTGCTGAAAGCAGTGGCCAGTATGTTCCTCAGCCCGCCAGGGGCTTTCCCTGCACAAGTGGCGGAACAAGTTTGGGAACCACTGTATTAGAGAATCTGTTATACGTACAGAGGTGATCTGCTAGGATATTGTGATCTTGCAAAGAGCCCTCTTGCTATTTGGCTAAGATCTTATATTATCTGCAAGTCAGGAAACATGAGGCTGCTTTCTCCAAAAATGTGTGTGTTTAAAAAAAAGAAGAAGAAGAAAAAAAAGTAATGATATTTCCCCCAACATATGTTTCCGTTATATAGTAACTTTTCCTCACCAATTTTCTGATTTTGTATATTTTATTGTAAGCAGGTAGCTGTGCAGCCTTGACCTCTGTAACCTGAGGCTGCATTTAATACCAACATTCTTACCTGTTCCACTTGGATTGTATTTAAATAGGTTTCCAGATATTTGAAGACAAATTCTGCCCGCAGTTATATCTCCATTGACTTTAATTGGGTTGTGTTGGTTTAAGTGACAGCAGAACTCGATTTTTAAAGTTACATTCCAAAGTTAAAATAGTGAATCAGGGAAAACTATAGTTAGTATTCATAAAATTAGCCCTTTCCTTTAGCCTTTTTCACTGGAAAGCTCCTCTAGCAGAGAGGCAGGAAGTCATTACAGAAAGAGTTGAACTATACCACGGAATTTCTTGCTTTTTTTTTTTTTTTTTTTTTTTTTTTGCCTTGGGCTCCTGTCCTGACTTGTACTGGAGCTGATTCCCCATCCCCACCTAACCTAACTACAGTACACATTAGCTTTTTACCTTTCTCATTAAATATCATTTCTCATATGCACACTTTTTAGTTCATATTGTTAGTTGTATTATTTATTTTTGTTTCTACCTTCAGGATAACTTAATCAGCGTGGGGTTTCTTGCATAGGAATATCAGAGTACCGCACTGAAAATCTACACAAACCCTAGCCTTCACTGCTGTTAAGCAGCTAGTTCTATTTTATAAAAAAAAAAAAAAATCTCAGAAATATTCAATCAAAAATCTACTCTGTTACACAAAGGCAATACCATGGACTTCAATGTTCCCTATGGAAAGTGAGAATTAATTAGCACAGGTTTGAGCTGGGGATAGGGTGGACAGGGTCTGTGGAAGATCCTCCCACAGCTCTGACAGTACAGTTGGTACCTGACTTGTGACATCCTCATTAGCTTGGTCCTTGAGCTGACAGTCACTTGTTTCGATTTGTGCCAACCGGCTGGATGGTTTTGAAGCATGAAGAAAGGGGTACCAGAAAGAGACCACCAAAGCTGTTTTCACTTGGTAACCTAATTTAGGATGTGAACGTAACTCACTGGAGGCAAATGAGGACATTAGCACACTGAGTTACTTCCCTCTTTACCCACCATGATAAAGTTATCATTTATGATGTTGCCAAACAAAAATGTGAACTTTACTGACCAAAAGAATGGATAAAACGCAGAATATGAAAATAGGATTAAATAGATTCACGAAAATAAGAGGCAGTGTTGAACAGCATTTTAAATTAAAATGTAAATTGAAGAAAAGCCCTAGACTTCAAAAAAAATTTTGAAAAAAGTTAAAATGAAGACTTCAAATCAACTAATAATTAAAGCTTAACTGAAATTTCAAAATGCAATTTGAATTCAAATTGATGATTACACTAGTATTTCACTGATGTCAAAATCCAGATCCCCGAATTTGGAACCTACAGCAAAGAACATAATAAATGAGCAGATTTTTAGCAATATATCACACATCCAGGTAAGCATGGCAAGTTCATTATCTGAACACAACTGTGCTGGAATTACAAATTAGGATCTTGCCATTAGGCATGACAGCTCTACTATTGTCTTGTTAGAGGCAGGAAATGATGTATATTAATCAGTGTTCATGCTTCCCAAATCATGGGAACTAGAAGTTCTGTTTTAAGGGCTGAGTTCCAACAGAAGCCCACTTTCCTCTTGGTTTGTTTCAAGGCTCTGCCAAAATAGGCACCTGTTCTCTGGTCAGTAGGTGAAATTCTGCTTTCACTTGCACACAGCTCCCATCAAAATCAGTGGGAGTTGTTGCATGCAATTGAGAGGAGGAGGAAATAGCAAGTAAATCAAAGGACTTAAAAGGAAAAAAAATAGGAAGAGAGATAAATATATTAGCAGCTCAGACAGATTAAGCTAAAATGATCAAGAAGGAATGACAGGTTTAAAAAATACCTTTTGAGAATAGTGACAAATACAAGCAGCTTGATAACAAAATGGAGGAACTAGAACCACTAGTGCAGGAAGTGGACCCAGATATTACAGGGATAGCAGAAACCTGATGAAATAGTAGTAATGACTGGAGTACAGTTATTGAAAAGTATTTGCTGTCCAGGAAAGACAGAAGTAAAGGTGGTGGAGTGTAATGATGAGGTAGACTGTAAACAAATTACAAGTGATGGAATAGATAAAAGGGTCTGTTTGGGTCAAAATCACTGGGGAAGAAGGCTGCCAAAGGCGCCTCTGGGATAGTGCTTTGGATATGTTACAGACCCTCAAGATGTGATTTGGATATGGATAGAGATCTCTAATGTTTTAATTAAATAAATACTACTGGAAGTTTTATAATTATAGGAGACTTTATTTCCCAGCAATAGATTGGAGGGCAAGTGCTACTAATAATGGTAGGGCCCCGATTTTCCTGCATGTGATAACTGACCGATTTTTTCACAAGATAGTCACTGAACCAACAAGAGGTGATGCCATTTTAGATTTAACCTCATAGAAGAACTAGTTGTTAATAATGGGGGATAATATTGGTCTAAGTGATCCTGAGCTAATTCAATTTAAACTAAATGGAAGGATAAACAAAAATAGGTCTGCAACTAGGGTCCCTGATTTCAAAAGGGCAAACTTCAAAAAATTAAGGGAACTAGTTAGGGAAGTGGACTGGACTAAAGAAAGAAAAGGAGTACCTTAGAGACTAACAAATTTATTTGAGCATAAGCTTTTGTGAGCTACAGCTCACTTCATCAGATGCATACAGTGGAAAATACAGTGGGGAGATTTATATACACAGAGAACATGAAACAAAGGATGTTACCATACACACTGTAAGGAGAGTGATCACTTAAGATTTGCTATTACCAGCAAGAGGGCGGGGGCGGGGTGACCTAGAATCCTATTTTCGATGTCTCCGACTCAAGGAATATTTCCAACGTACCTCTGAACAACATAGTAACCCACAGAGACCTTCCTACCAACACTACAAAAAGAAGGATTCTGGGTGGACTCCTCCTGAAGGTCGAAACAGACTGGGCTTCTACATAGAGTGCTTCGGCCGACATGCACGGCCTGAAATTGTGGAAAAGCAGCATCACTTGCCCCATAACCTCAGCCGTGCAGAACACAATGCCATCCACAGGCTCAGAAACAACTCTGACATCATAATCAAAATGGCTGACAAAGGAGGTGCTGTCGTCGTCATGAATAGGTCAGAATATGAACAAGAGGCTACTAGGCAGCTCTCCAACATCACTTTCTACAAGCCATTACCCTCTGATCCCACTGAGGGTTACCAAAAAAAACCTACAGCATTTGCTCAAGAAACTCCCTGAAAAAGCACAAGAACAAATCCGCACAGACACACCCCTGGAACCCCGACCTGGGTTATTCTATCTGCTACCCAAGATCCATAAACCTGGAAATCCTGGACGCCCCATCATCTCAGGCATTGGCACCCTGACAGCAGGATTGTCTGGCTATGTAGACTCCCTCCTCAGGCCCTATGCTAACAGCACTCCCAGCTATCTTCGAGACACCACTGACTTCCTGTGGAAACTATAATCCATCGGTGATCTTCCTGAAAACACCATCTTGGCCACTATGGATGTAGAAGCCCTCTACACCAACATTCCACACAAAGGTGGACTACAAGCCGTCAGGAACAGTATCCCTGATAATGTCACAGCAAACCTGGCGGCTGAACGTTGTGACTTTGTCCTCACCCATAACTATTTCACATTTGGGGACAATGTATACCTTCAAATCAGCGGCACTGCGATGGGTACCCACATGGCCCCACAGTATGCCAACATTTTTATGGCTGACTTAGAACAACGCTTCCTCAGCTCTCGTCCCCTAATGCCCCTACTCTACTTGCGCAACATTGATGACATCTTCATCATCTGGACCCTGGAAAAGAAGCCCTTGAGGAATTGCACCATGATTTCAACAGTTTCCATCCCACCATCAACCTCAGCCTGGACCATTCCACATAAGAGATCCACTTCCTGGACACTACAGTGCTAATAAGCGATGGTCACATAAACACCACCCTATACCGGAAACCTACAGACTGCTATTCCTACATATATGCCTCCAGCTTTCACCCAGATCGCACCACATGATCCATTGTCTACAGCCAAGCTCTACGATACAACCGCATTTGCTCCAACCCCTCAGACAGAGACAGACACCTACAAGATCTCTATCAAACATTGTTACAACTACAATACCCACCTGCTGAAGTGAAGAACCAGACTGACAGAGCCGGAAGAGTACCCAGAAGTCACCTACTACAGGACAGGCCCAACAAAGAAAATAACAGAACGCCACTAGCCATGACCTTCAGCCCCCAACTAAAACCTCTCCAATGCATCATCAAGGATCTACAACCTATCCTGAAGGACGACCCATCACTCTCACAGACCTTGGGAGACAGGCCAGTCTTTGCTTATAGACAGCCCCCCCAATCTGAAGCAACCACACAACAGAACCACTAACCCAGGAACCTATCCTTGCAACAAAGCCCGTTGCCAACTCTGCCCACTTATCTATTCAGGGGACATCATCATAGGGCCTAATCACATCAGACACAATATCAGAGGCTCGTTCACCTGCGCATCTACCAATGTGATATATGCCATCATGTGCCAGCAATGCCCCTCTGCTATGTACATTGGTCAAACCAGACAATCTCTACGTAAAAGAATAAATGGACACATATCTGACGTCAAGAATTATAACATTCAAAAACCAGTCGGAGAACACTTCAATCTCTTTGGTCACTCGATTACAGACCTAAAAGTGGCAATTCTTCAACAAAAAAACTTCAAAATGGACTCCAGTGTGAGACTGCTGAACTGAAATTAATTTGCAAACTGGATACAATTAACTTGGGCTTGAATAGAGACTGGGAGTAGATGGGTCATTACACAAAGTAAAACTACTTCCCCATGTTTATTCCCCCGCCCCCCCCAACCATTCCTCAGACGTTCTTGTCAACTGCTGGAAATGGCCCACTTTGATTATCACTACAAAAGGTTTTCTTCCTTCTCCCCCATTTTCTCTCCTCTCCCGCCCCCGCTCTCCTGCTGGTAATAGCTCATCTTAAGTGATCGCTCTTGTTACAGCGTGTATGGTAACACCCGTTGTTTCATGTTCTCTTTGTATATAAATCTCCCCACTGTATTTTCCACTGAATGCATCCGATGAAGTGAGTTGTAGCTCACGAAAGCTTATGCCCAAATAAATTTGTTAGTCTCTAAGGTGCCACAAGAACTCCTTTTTCTTTTTGCGAATACAGACTAACATGGCTGCTACTCTGAAACCTGGACTAAAGAAGTCGAGGATCTGAAAGTGGAGGAGGCATGGAATTACTTTCTCAACGTTCCAGAAGCTCTCTGAAGCCTGCATTCCAAGGATTTTTAATGAATCTGTAAATTTGGGGGTTTCTTTATATGAGCTCAGATTCAGCAAAGCATTTCAGCATGTGAATAATAATATCCCTACTTAGTAAAGCACATAAACAAGTGTAAAGTCTCATGGAACTTAAGCATGTGCTGAAATGTTTTGCTGAATCAGAGCCTTAAAAAGACATGGTCTACTGTACTCTTGAATATCTGTGATACAGATGAAGAAATGCTAAGTCTCAGAAAGGGCTTTTATTTCTGGCACTATGTGTTCCAGCATAGCAAATCAAATCTCTCTAATTGCACATCTGTTCAGGAATATGAACACCAGTCTACAGCAGAAGCCAGATTTGTAAAAGAGCTGGATCAGTGTGAGATGATACTCCAAGCATCTGAGTATGAAGAGTTGGAAAAAATGCCTGGAAGACTGCAGGACTTTTATGATTCCACTTCAGGTATGAAACCTGATTTTTGTAAACAGAGAGAGGAGTGTCTGAATACCAGTGGGGCCTGATTCTTGGATTTAAAGTGGCAGGTAGATGCCTATGTCATTTTTGTGAATGTAGCCCTGAGTCTCCTTTACATCGCTGTCAGTGTAAAGAGACCTGAATGTGGGGATAAACTACATTTACACATTTAAAAGCTCTTTACATTGTAAGAGCATGTGAAATAGTCTTAATGTAAATGAGAATCGAGCCTAGTGAACAGGTCGCTTCAGATGTGCTTGTATTGTGTTTGGTTCCCTTCTATAGTATTTACTATTGTTCATTTTACTTAATATCTGCAAGATAAGGGAAAATAGATAATTTTATATACAGAGTTTAACACTAATGAAGGACTGTGTTCAAAAAGAGAGAGAACTCAACTTTGTCTTGAAAAATAAGAACACAAGAATAAAAGAACCAGCACTATATAGTTAGACACAGTGTCAGTGGAAATACTCTCATTGGGTCAGTATATAGAGGGGGAACATCAGAATGAAATATTTGAAAGTGTAAGTGGTAACTATATCCCTAGCTGTGATCTTACTAGTGTTCCTACTTCCAAACTCAGTGTTGTGAAACTGGAGATGCTACCCCTCACCAGCTATATCAGTGAACCTGCAGTTTGATCTGGTGTTTCTCTTTCCAGAAATGAAACAATCTTATAATCAAATATTCTGCCCAGTCATCAGACAAGCTTTAATTTAAGCTTTTGCTGCTGTCCTTTATCCAAGGATTTAATTTTTTCTCCTGCCAGGGAAGTTTCAGAAAGTCTGTATGCAATGAGTTTTCTTGGCAACAGGCCAGCATAACATACTATGAAACATGCCTGTTAACTTTTACATGTCATTATGGCTCCAGTTCAGAAAAGAAATCATGTACTTATGCCATCACGATTCATAGGTTCTAAGGCAAGAAGGGTAATATTACCCCTGGTAATTGTTCCAGTGATTGATTACCCACGGTGTTCATAAATTATGCCTTATTTCTAGTCTGATTTTTGTCTAGCTTAAACTTCTAACCATTGGATCTTGTTATATCATTTGCTGCTAGACTGAGGAGCCCATTGTCAAGTATTTGTTCCCTATATCGGTACTTACAGATGACCAAGTCACCCCTTAACCTTTTCTTTGTTAAACTAAAGAGATTGAGCCTCTCACTGTAAGGCATGTTTTCCAATCCGTTAATCGTTGTGGTTTTTCTCTCAACTCTCTCCAGTTTATCTTCTTGAACTGTGAGCACCAGAACTGGACACGCTTGTCCAGTAGCACGAGTTCCAAATGCAGAGGATAAGATGGAACTAATGCCCATTGACTGCAGGGAGATGTAAACATGAGCCTTAAGTTTACATACGATCTGAATCAAGGTCCATAGCATGGATTTTTCATATTCAGACTCTTCCTCCCTCCAAATAGTATATGGAACAGGACATACTCTGGGGAAATACTTGGATGAACTGTTGAACAGTTGCTCTTCTATAGTTATTCCTGAAACATCATAGATAGTGTTCACAATTAAAGGGAGAACATATGTACTAATTTTCTTTTGTGATATAATAGTTTGTGCCTGGAGAAACAGTATAATCTGTTACATAAAGGGAAATAAAAGCATGATGATGAATTTTCTTTTCTTTTGTTTTACAGGAAAATTTAATCACCCAGAAGTAGTCCAGCTTGTGTCGTCCATTAATATGGAAAGAAATACAAAAATAGCTGATACAACAAGTGAGCCACCCTCTTGAGGCATTTTAAAACTTCTGTAGCTAAAATTTATTTTCCTCCTTTTAGTGTTTTCCTGCTAAAGCATCACTAATTTTTCCAGGAATGTTTTTTCTTTCCATTAATTGCTTGGAATTCATGGAAAAATATAGATAAGGGAAATGGGATACATTTTGCATTTGATATCATAGGATGCCAAACAGTGTAAATAGGGCTGTGTCTTTTTTTAATTTGATGAAACCTGTTTTGTCAATTGCTTGACTCAATTTTGATTCATCATGAAATACAGTAGAACCTCAAACACCAGAGTTAGAGACTGACTGGTCAACCAGACACCAATGGAGACCAAAAAACCCCCCCCCAAATATGGTACTGGCTCATATTGCATCTTAAAGGTAGGCACATCTGGGCTGCCTGTCCCCACCCCTATGTATGGGGCACCTACTCACAGGTAGGAGTTGAAGATGTTGAGATGTGCAGGCAAAGCTGTGAGCCCAAGGCAGCTGGAGCAAAAGCAACAGTGGGGTCTACACTGCTTTCACCAGCATCCCCCCACCACCCACAGTCGGGAGGGGGACAAGCTGGCCTGGGTAGTGAACTGCTGGAGCCAGAGCTATGAACAACCTTTATTCCTAAGGTGTTGGTAACTTGGAGGTTCTACTGTATACTCAAGAGGCCAAATAACCAGTGTTAGTCTGGTTTATGGAAAAAGGTTCCATATGATACCAGTCTCATCTCATGTGGCATTGTTACATTCACCTTACATGTGAGCTCCCAAAGTTACACTCCAAATGCTATCTTTTTATACATTAAAAGGGTCATCTAAAACTAGATTTAACCAAGCTGCTTTCTACCTTGTTTTTCCAGTACCATGGTGTACTCCTTAGCTCTGGCCATATGCATTCCAGATATCAAAGGGCATGATGGCATCACCTGGGTTTGTACTAGCATAGAGCAATCATGTCTTGTCCTATTCCTTTGGGATAGTCCAGTACTGGTCTGTGAGAATAACTCCCTACCTGTTCCTATGGTGAAATGATCATATGTCCTGACCCTGACAACTTTTCTACCTACTTAAGCCAAAGTTTACTGTATCCTAGAATACCTCAGCATTAGAGAAAGTAGCTAATGTAAGGGTATAGGCCAATTTAGGTTATATAACTATTTGGTGCTATTGCACAAAACGTTCTTAATAACCACTACTTGTTATTAGAAACAGTCATAATTTCATCGTTTAGCATGGTCAGGCTGCAATAAGTCACTTTGTTATATATCCAGTGGTACCCATTCTGCTAAGAGTAAGTTAACTTTTTCTTAACAGTCACAAAACACCTTGTAAGGTGCTGATAGGGTTGTGAATTTGACTGGATGTATTCCTGGAGCCTTCTGGCCAGTGCTGGGATGGTATAGATGTACATAAATAGGTTGGTCCATGCATGCTTCTATCTTTAGTGTGCACTTAATGAGCTCAGCAAAAACCACCATCATAACCACTCTATGGGGAAATAAGGCCCCATATATGACTTCTGTCAGGCCCATTTTCATATCATGTTTCAACCCCAATGTTTTTTTGGCTGTGGTCTGTTCAAGAATTTTTTTTTTTTTTTTTTTTTTTTTAAAAGAGCTGGCCATGTGTACTCTGCCCTCTCTAGTGGCTTTGCTCAGTTTCTAAAGCCCTCAAAACTTTGGTCTGAGACTCTGCATGGAAAATTTTTAGGCCAAATACATTCACACTGCTAAATATTTTTGATGAGTTTAACTTGATTAATCATTTCTAGTGTGGGAGTGGCTAGGGGGCTCCATCAGGATGGAGCCCTATTTTACTAGTGAATGGTAGCAGTTCCTTCTGCCAAGGAGCTTGCTGTCTAAAAGAAAAGATGTAAGTGGATGAAACAAATAAGCGGGTTTGGAAAAGAGCCCCTGAAAACCATAGGAAGTTTTAAGACTAGATAAGGTGGGTGCACACTGTGTAGCCAATCAGCAGCAACAATTTCCTCCCCCCACCCAATTTAGCCTAACTATCCAGTGTAAGTCTGAAGGAATTCTGATTCCAGCCACAGGCATCTCATTACATTAGAGTCCAGCAAAAGAGAAGTCTACCTTTATAACAGTTCCTCTCCAACAAACAAGCCGAACAATAATTGGGAAAGAAGGGAAAAAATACCCAAATGTGAGGTTGTGGTAAAACAGGAAGCATAGGTATAGCTTCCTAAAGATGTATTGCTGTGATAAATACACTGAATTAGAAGAATGAACTTAACTCAACTCCAGCCTGAAGGCCTAAAATAATGTGACCCTGTCTTCTACTTACTGTTGCACTGCAAATCTTGTGACTCTATCTTACAGTCCTAGACCCTAGAGTCATGAGAATACACCAGAATCTGATTTTGAGCACTCATAGTTGGAGGGGAAGGCTTGAACATGTGAATCTCAAAGTTGAAAAATCAGGAAGTAAAATAATTAAATCCAAATGGATTTAAAGAATTTCATTTTTTTTAAATCTGGTGGGTTATTTATTTTTTTCTTCTCAATTTCTGGAATGCTTGGGGTAGACAATACCATAGGGATGATTCAGTTGGCTACCACTCTTTGTTAATAGTTAGGAAAAAAGGCTGGGGAGATGTTTTTAAATATGCTCTTGAAAATCCACAAAATTTTTGGGTATAAAAATGCCATTCTAGAACTCCTGCACACTGTGCAGGTACAGTCCTATTTGAAATGGCTATAATAAAGCATGAATTTCATTATCAGGTTTATGTGTGTCTAACTATCAATGATGTGGGAAAAATAAACCCAATTTTAGATAGATATTATAAACTATGTGGGTGGACCAAACCATCAGTCTGCAACTTTTTTTTTTGTATTTCCATTATAACATCTTATTAGAATAAGACTATATTACAAGGGGCATCTTGCTAATAAAAACACACAAGGCAGAGACACTCATTTTAAAAACTCATTTACACAAACTAGAATTGTTTTTTTAAAATAAAAATGAATGTTTATGCATAATGCTGCAACAGAAACTTGCAAATTGTCACAAAACAAATTAATGTGTTACACAGAAAGCAAATTAAATCACATTAAAGAGGCATCTGAGATGTGTTCAGAATCAACTTGTCACATGGGAGAATTTTAAGTGTAAGAAATTAAAAACAACAAAAAACCCAGAATGCCTGTGAAAACCACGTTGATACAGGATTTTCAAGCTTTTAGCAAAGCCTAGGATAAAGCATGACTAAAGTTGATTTGAAGCTTTGCAGTATGATGAAATTAAAGAGGCCTATTTTAAAAGCAGGCTAAATTCCTCTCTCCCCTCCTCCGCATTCATGTTCATACTTGATAGGCTTGTGCTCATCTCAGTCTGGGGAACCAGGCTGCAGATTAGACCAAGTTTTCTTTTGCTACCACCAATGGCTGGCTGGCAGATAATACTATAATAACCTTACTGTTCCTTCTCTTAAAATGATGCAACAAACCATGCTACATCTAATACAAGAGATGATTGTGGTTTCTTGGAGATTAAGCAATTAACATTCAAGGGTCTGAATTTTGCCCTGAAGTTCAGTAACACAGGACAATTTGGCCCAGTCGGAAGCACATACTCATCCAGTGTACCATAAAATGTAAGGTTTATACTAAGTACCAGCTCTGGAGTGTAGACTACAGACCTGGGCTCTCTAACCCATGGCACATCTTTATTAAGTTGTTGTATACGGATTCTCTCAAGGCTCTAACTCTAATGAGTCTCACACTATTCAGTCATATATTAAATCTTACCTTCTTTTTAAGGAGATGGTATGAAGGCAAACAGGTACAGTTTGTGTTTTGGGTTTAATACTGAAATTGGTTCCCAGCATCAAAAGTCTTAACAGCAAGTAACAGAACATGTTTTTCAACTGCAGTGTTTCCTGCTGTGGGACAGTAACTGTGATCAACTTAGTTTGCATCTGAATAATTAGGTTCCTCTTTAGGAAAGGAAATTCAAAGACAGCCAGACTGTGGAAGTGAAAAAGGAATAGAGGCTCCACTATAACAACAAATTATTCTGTTTGACTCCTTAAGCAGCTCAGGTCATGTCTGTATGCTTCTCAGTAAAGGGCATAGTATAATTTGGTGGACAGCTGGTGGACAGGCTATTGCTGGCAACAGAAATCCTTGCACAGTCCTAGACCCATCTGTCTGCTTTGACACTGAGAGGGGTTACATCATCAGTGGAAACATGCATACTAAACACACATTCAGTCCTTTAATTAATTAATTAAATAAAGAAAGAAAGAAATTAACAACTGGACCAGGGGTGTGGAGAGAAAAATACCATAAAGCAAGAACTGAAATTGGAACATTAAGAAGTTGTGTGCAATTTCTGTGGAGTATAAAAATGCTTAATGGTAAAAATACCAATACATTTGGAAGAATGACCACAGTATCACAGGGGTGAGGCCGTTTTCAAGAGGTTACAAAGCCATTGTCTCAAGCTGGCTGTGGAAAGGAAGCATAGAAAAGACTATGGGGCTAAGTCTTACCAGGTAGGATACAGCTGGCCACAAGGGGCTACAGTCTAACACTGAAGTTCCTCCTCGTCGTTCTCAGGAAGCGGAGTGCCTGTGATAGAGCCCTGAGTGCTGGCGTGGGCAGTAGAACTGAGAACTTCTTCAAAACTCCCCCCACTGTGGCTTGTCCCTCCAACCTTTGTCTGAAATATGGCAAATAAGTGAAGAAAAGAGTGATTTTTTTCTCATTCCATTCTGAATATTTCCCCTCCCCCTCACATACTCAATGTTTTGTTTTAAAAGAAATTTGACTTACTTTTCTGTGGAGATAGAGGATGTGTATGTTCTCATACCCTGCAGAGCATACAATGGGCTTGTGTTCAGAGCTTTTGATACTTTTGTTTTTTTTAAATATCAAGGCTGAGCTTTTCAAAGCTGCCTCTGGTATTTGGAAATTAGGTGCCAATACATTAAATGGGAACTGAGCATCCAAATCATTTAGGTGGCTTTGAAAATTTCAGCCTTAGTATAGGGGTGTGTGTGTTGTTTTAATGAGTATGTTTTGTTTATTGTATTTCTCTGTAGGATTAGATTCTTCTTCCCTTTAATATATTGAGTTGCAGCTCACTGTGTAATTAAAGCAACGACTCTCTGCAAAATAAGGTACCATTCAATGTAGGTAAAAGTGGCAGAATTGGGCAGTAGTGAGTAGATGTTACCCATTGAAATCAACAGAATCATTTTGATAACTGGAGGAAACAATTAAAACGGTGTTAAGGGCCTTTAAAAAAATCAGATCCAAGTTTGTTTAAACTTACTTTCTGAATAAATTCTGAAATAAGTCCCATGAATGAGGCACCTGAGGGAAGTGCACAGCATCAACCTGTCTCTAGAGACATGGATTATGGAGAAACGGTGAGTGTAAGAACTAAAAATAAATAACTATGTATAAAACTGCTTTGAAGCAGCATTTTCCTGACAAGATTTTAGTAAAGGCTAGGATGTTCAATCTGTAACTAAAGCTTTGGCAAACCCTAGCACATTTGTCCCCTCATCTCACCCAAGCATTTGCTTTCTTTAACCACTCTTCCACTGGACAAACAGCAGATTTAGACTTAATTAAACTAGTAATTGCTGCCTTGAATTAACATGAGTGTCCCTTAGTTCTGAGTTGTGGCCTTGGCATCACTTCTGCAAGTGGATTCAGGTCTGTGGATAGAGCGGGATATTTTTACCCCTTTCTACAGCTGAAACAGCATTTCCAGACTCTCAGCCATGTGAATGCTTAGGAAGATGATTATAATTAAATGTACTCTGTGTCCTTTGTCTCCAAAGGGTTAATCCCATGTAATCCTTTGTTTCATTTGCTGATACATGATGAAGAGCAGGATCAGCTTGTCTAGTTTGAGAGAGCTATAAGGTACAGGATTGTAAGTACCTTGCCCAGAACAATACAGGCCACAGCTGGAAAATCTCTATGAATTCTAGGAGCATTTACAAAACATTGCCTCTTTATTGATATTTGCAAATGGTAATAGATGAGGTATAAAAAAAACAACCTTGGCTGACCATAGATATGGAGACATGTTATGAATAGGCAGCAGTTGCTCCATGATTAAGACTGCAACTGGAGTTTCCATTATAATCCTTATTTTGGACCTATTTCTGAAAGCCACAAGTCATGTTGGCCTGAGGTCTAGGACTGATGTAGAAATTTTCTGCAAAATTTAAAGCAACTCTGACAATGGGGCCCCTGAATTTAGACACCCTAAAAATGCAGCTGTTAAATACAGTTACAATTCTTTTCTTTTTTTTTTGGCCCACAATTGCTAAAAAACAGAAATAAGGTGACAGATAAAAGCCACTTTACTGTATTCCCCTAGCTGAGATCCAGTGTGTAGTTCATAAAACTTAGGTTTAGAAAGGACCACAAGTGTCATCTAGTCTAACCCCCTGCCAAGATGCAGGATTTGGTGTGTCTAAACCATACAAGACAGATGGCTATCCAGCCTCCTTTTGAAAACATCCAGAGAAGGAGATTCCCTGACTTTCCTAGGCAGTTTGTTCCATTGTCCTGCTGTTCTTACAGCTAGAAAGTTTTTCCCTGAGATTTACTCTAAATCTGCGATGCTGTAATTTGAACCCATTGCCTCTTGTCCTGCCCACTGTGGCAAGAGAACAATTTCTCTCTCTTTTTTTTTTTTTAATGGCAGCCTTACAAGTATTTGATGACCACTGTCATATCCCCCCTTTATCTCCTCTTTTCCAAACTAAACATACTCATTTCCTTCAGCCTCTGCTCATATGGCCTGCATTCCCCATCCCTTTGATCATCTTTGTGGCTCACCTTTGGATCCTTTCTACATCCTTTTTACACATTGGTGATCAAAATTGGACACAGTACTCCAGCAGAGGCCTAACCAGTGCAGCATAGAGTGGTTCTATTGCCTCCTGTGATTTGCATGTTTTGCCTCAGTTAATGCAACCTAAAACTCATTTGCTTTTTTTGCAACAGCATCGCATTGTTGAGGTTGTGATCCCCCACAACTCCCAGATCCTTCTCAGCAGTGCTGCTGCCAAGCCAATTATCCCCCATTCTGTATTTGTACATTTAATTTTTCTTTCTTAAGTATAGCATTTTACATTTGTGTCTGTTCAATTTCATTTTGTTGTCTATAGCCCACATCTCCTATTTATCAAGATCTCTTTGAATTTTAACTCTATCCTCCAAAGTGTTAGCAACTCCATCCTCCCCCCACTGCTGTGCATCATCTGTAAATTGTGGTTGATTTTCAAAGGAAATCCAGGGAGTTAGATGCCCAGCTCCTCTTGATTTTCAATGAGAGTTGGGCAATAACTCTCAGGCCCCTTTGTCCAGCCTAATGTCTAATTTCAAGGTTATTAACATTTGATTTAGTGAGATTACCAAGGAACATCAGCTCTGGCAATCTTACAACAAGACATCATCAGACTGCTGAAGACCAGTGTTTGCTTTTTAAAATACAATAAAATAAATGGCTCCATCCCCTTTCTTTGCATGAAGGCTTATAAGGAAGTTCTCCCCTCTTCAAGACCTCATTAGGTCACTCTTCATGGGAGAATGACCTCTGCTGTCCTCCAGACCCACTCCCTGGGAAGTCTGCTGCTGTTGAAAGTAGAGGAGCTCTGGCCCCTTGCAGACCTTAGGTTATCTGAAAAGGTAGGGAGGCTAGTGACAGCAAGATGTATGGGAAGAGAGGCACTTGATACTGAGACAGTGGCCACAGCTATCACCACCAACCTCCCTGATCACCCTAGTGCTGAAAAATCATGACTCTGTTTTTTCCTCTTGTTCTTTGGTGCCAAGGGAGAAAAACAATGCTGAGATACAATGTACGTGAAAGTCGCAGTAGGTTTGCCATGAAGGCTTGGCATTGACTTCAGTGTTTCTCTGGATAGAGGAGCTGACTCCCTTACCCATGACTCTGGGGTTAAGGACCTCAATTGTGAGACTGAAGAGCTCGTAGATGGTGGTTTACTTGCACCCTCAGCACTCAATAACATGGGATGATTTAGCTAAGACCCTGTTTGCCTACTTGTTCCAAACTCAGCAGAATGAGACCAGGATCTCAGTGTCCGTTCCTCAGGCAGATCAGTGTCAGAGGCTGATGCCTTCAGAACTGCCTCTAAGAAGTGAACTGAGGTGACTTGCCTGCATTCATTTGGTGTAGACGACACACTGGGCCCTGACAGGGGACTTGCCCCTTGCTGAAGCAGACCCTGAGTACATTTGACAGTGATGGAGCAGCAGGAGGTGCACAGCTTTCGACTAGTAGATTTGGCTTTGGCCATCTTAAGTAGGCCCTCAACATTGCAGGAATGGCTTAGTGGAGCCTTAACAAGGAGTATAAATACCGAACAGGACTAAAAAGCCTAACACTAGCTCTAGTAACTACCCTCACTATAAGCAAATAATTATGTACAAAACCCACTAACCTTGATGGATAAGGGGGATTGATAGGAGAACAATGGAAACCCCAGAGGATCCTGCTATGGCCTTTGGGGGTCACGGGGATCCATGTGATGGTTGCACCTCCTTATACCGGTGTGTATGCTGGGAGCAGTGCTTAAATTTGTGCCAGGGCTGAGTCCTGGCACCTCTAGGCTTGCTTCATCAGTTATGAATGTAAAAAAATTACTTGAGCCCCTGCAATTAATTGCTTGAGCCTTTCATCATATATTAAGCATGTGGTGGGGGAGGATAAAGATTAAGCAGGATGTGCACACAGCCCCCCTAGACAGCAATTCCAAGCTCATTCATGCATAATGTACAATTTTAAAAGGGTTTCTTTTGGGTGACAGTGGCAGTTGAGCATAGAGAGATAAGTGAAAGTGTGGTAGGAGGATATTTAAGGCGCTGGTCTAGGAGCCTGGCGGTCTGGGTTCAGTTCCCAGTGCTGACTGTGAGTCTTAGCTTCCCACTTACGGAGTGAGGCTGGGACACTGGCACCCATGCAACAAACATTTTCAGTTCTTCTCAAGGCTGAAGGTTGATGAATATAGCTCTAGTCAGCACAAAGAACGAATGCACTTTGTGATCCCACTTGAATCTTTACACCATACTGAACCAAGCAGTATTTTTTTACGCACACATCTTCCTCAGAAGCACGAGACGGCTTGGAAGATGGCCTCTCTGCTCACCCTCCGCACGGTGCAAAGGCTAGCTCCTTTCAAATAGGCCAGGCTCTGCTCTGTTAATGTGGTAGCACTAAAAGGTGCTACTGCCTCATGTCTGATGCATCAATTGTTAATCATTGAGGTAGCTCAAGGCTGTCATTATAATTTACTTTTCCTTAAGTACAGACTTTTACACAATTTTGAGGCAATCCAGAGAAAAGTTTGATGTTAGCTGGGAAGTTAGTACTTGACATTCAAAACTCTGGGCCAGATCCAATGCTTGTGTAAATCAGCATAGATCCATCCATCAGTTCACCCCATTTAAGCCCCAGACCTTCCCTGTTTCAATGGGGCATTGGTTGAGACGGTTTATTTAAGCGGACAGACAATATAGTTTGTTACTTGGCATTCCAGAAGCAAAGAAAGAATATTTCTCGGCATATTGCCTTCATTTTCTTTCCTTACACTACAGCTTCATGAAATCCTTCATGGAAGGATGAAATCCAGTCCGCCTTTGGCACAAGTGACGGTGATGACTAAGCTGTCACTTTAACAAGCACAGCCAAATAACACAGCTCCTAATCATTACCTTCAGGCTTGTGATAGTGGTCTCAACCTTCTCCTCAAATGATTTGAAAGTTGGAGAATTCCTAGGAGGAAAAACACAATAAAAATAAAAGTGTCAGTTCTGAACCTAATTGTGTACAGTAATGGCATGGTTTTGCCAAGTTCTGCTAGACAATGATCCCAGCACAGAGCGAAGACTGGTTATCAGTGTGCAACCACACATCAATAGTGTACTACTAGCAGACACTTGTGCTGCTGTCATTCAAATCCAATTGCACTAATCTGATGAGTATTTTTAAGCTACAAATTTGCAAGAGCAGAATCTGTGTAATAATTTAAAACTGAATATTTACTATTCTATGACAGCTACTCTGTGCTGTGATACATTTATAGTATCCTCCTAAGAGCCAAGGGACGGCTGGCCTTAATTCTGCATTTCCTTGATTTTAGCCATTTGTTTTGCCCCACTGAAAAACTTGTCTGTGAATAGTAGGATATTCAATGAAAATGACTTTTTAAAATCATTGTAATTTAGTGCCTGATCCTTCAAAGTGCTGAGCGCCTTCAATTCCCATTGCTTTCAAATGGAAACTTGAGATCCCAGCCTTTCGCAAGATCAGGCCCTTGGGGCTAGAGAGACACAAAGAAGCTGAGGCATGGAAGCACTGAACATTGCCACACCTAACTTTTAAGCATCTAGAAAATCACGGGGATTCACAAATCTTGAGTTAGGTTCCTTGGCTTCCAATACAATGAATGAGGACAGACAGGCATCTCATGGGGTTCACAAAAGTCAGCATGCTAGGGAGCTCCTTGCCTAAGTTAATCAATGGGAATGCCAAACCAAGGTGTGCGCTAAACCCTGCCCCCTCTAGGAAAGGGGCACCTAAGTTCCAGCTGCGGAAAGGTGCCTCCTTCTGCTTGTGATTTGCAGCGGCAACTGTCTCTTGGTGTTAGGTGCCTATGCCATTTTGGCAATAAGCTGGAGGGAAGAGAGAAGAACCTCCTTCGTAACTTTTGTGTAAATTCGTTTGTGGGGGCTCAATCCAGTAGATGAGCGCTGAGCCTGCTCATTAGATCAGGGCCTGCAGGTGCGTTAGCAGAAGAATGCCTATTTCCCCTGGGTCTGTGCATCACTGGTAGGACGTCTGGATACCTGGCATGTGGCTGCTGCATGCATGCATGCACGCACACAGACAAACACTGGCGCCTATGGAACTTTTAACAAACATGTAGGTGCTGACCAGTTTTAGACACTTGCATTGTTTGGAAGCAGCTGAGCAGGGGGTTTCTGAATCCCCGTGGGGCCTGATTCTGGGATTTAGGCACCTAAAGTGCCCAAATGGCAGTAAGCCCTTAGTGTGCATCTATCTGCACCCAGTTTAGCCCCTAACAAAATCAACTGATGTTCTGTCTCTGACTCCAAAGAGGGTAGAAATGAGCCCTTTGTTTGAGTGAGAGTCATGGGTGTGAAAATACCTTAGAAGAAATAAAATGTACATGAGTCTGATTTTTTAAGTCAGTGCAAGTGACAGTCCTCTTGCCAGTCAGTCTATTTTATTCAAAAACTGAACATAGCTTTTTTATTTTTTAAATGCTTTTGATTTTTAATATTGCCAGTGGAAAAGAAAAATGTATTGATCACAATCATGCTGTGGGCATAAGAGATGTGATAAGCATATGCTCTGTTTTAGAGTTAGACCATGGATTACAGTCACCCAAGAAGAGGGATTAAGGTGCTTCCTTGATCTCCTAGTTGGACTATTCCCATCATGGTTACAGCAACATCCCTGGGGCTACTACTCCCTCTCCATGCAGATAGGTGGGGTATAGGCAAGCAGGCCTGGGGAGTGGGAAGAAACACGTTGGCCTTCACAGCTGAGCCAGGAGAAGTAATCCTGGAGAAGTAAAAGGATGGCACAATCTAGTGCTCTCACTGTCTGCTCCTAGCTCGACAATTAAGCCACTAATTTACAGTGTTCTGATTTATTAATCATGACCCACTGTCTAACAGACTCCTCTGGCATCACTGCTTTCCTTTGGGTACATATTGCCCTTCATTTACTGTAACAAGTGAAGTGGAGACAGTCTATTGATCCCTGTAAGTCCAAACAATACTGAAGCAGATATCTGATCAGATATTTAGTCCTTAAGGTTTATTTTTTCATTTCAATGTATTGAAATTTGTCTAATAAAGATACTTAGAAACAAAAGGGTCAGATACTGCTCCCATTGACATGATAGCACAGTTCCTAGATGCAGTGAAAATATTTAAATTTCACATTCGATAATATGGAACTATAAACATCCACTTCAAGTTCTTCTCAACTCCCTCTCATTTGTATAACGGCCTGTACAGTACTTGAACAGTTAATAAATTAAAAGCCACCAAAGGGCCCAGCCTTGCAGCCCTTACTCAGATGAGTAATCCCATTGATTTAAACTAGCCTACTTATGCAAGTAAAAGCTGAAAGGTCAGGACCAAGAAAAGCAAATCCCCAAATAAAGTATGTATGGTTTTACTTCAGCTTAGTGTATACAAATAATGTTGGCACATTATTACCTCATAGCAGGCATACTTATGGAATGCCGAATAGAGTAACTGCCATGTGAAAGCAAGGGAGAGGAAAGAGAAAAGACAGCACTATAAGCAACAGTTTGCAACATTATCAGCACACACTCTACACGGCAATTTATTTATTTATTAATTCAGAGCACTGGTACTCAGCTCCTGCTGCAGAGAGCTCTCCTCCTTACTTTGATCACAGAACATCTGTGCACCACCACCTCTGCACCTGATCAAGAGGCTGAATAGGGCTCAGAAGAACTGCACAGAGTATCTCCTGCTAACAATCCAATAATGGAATCAAACCTTTTCAGTTCACAAAAGCAAGGCATGTGCAATCTAATATCATGCAGAGGGGTATGAAAGTGCCTTTGTAGTCCCTGTGAAGAGTAAACCCTGTAAAGAACTCTGTAGGTGGTGAATAAATGAAATTCTAGGGTTTCATAGTAAACATAAAACTTTCTCTTATTTGAAATTAAGAATGGCTCCCAACTACGTTTAAATATGCAGGCTAGGAGTACTTCATATGCTGGAGGAGTATGTACTGTACCAAAAATCCATTTATTGCTACTTTCACTATTGATTGACAGCCAAATCTGGTCTTACTGAAGACAATGGATGCTTTGCCTTGATTTAAGTGGCACCAGGATCTGATCCTTATAAACCAAAGTGATTATAACAATTAGAACACAAAAACAGTCACATAAATTGTACGTTATAATGTTCCTTATAAATTGGACATGCACTTACATAATCTATCTATGAAATTGCTGTAAGTGGAGGGGGAGAAATCACACACACACGGACATAAAATAAAAAATTAGACATGGAAAGATCTATTTGGTCATATGAACCCATCTTCCTGCCAATGCAGGTATGTTCTCTATTGTATATTTTCTAGTTAAGACAAAATCGTTTAAAAACCCTAACATACTGTAATACTCCAATAACCATTCAGTAATAAATGCAACCAAGGTTTTAACATTCAGCTATTTCACACTGCTTTTAAAACTTAAGTACAAACCCTACAGCCCAAGCATTCCACAAATGCAATGGATCACATACACTCTTCCTGAACCCCCTACTAATGCCTGCAACAATTAACAATCCAGGTTAAATGAAACAAGCATATTTTCCATTTTGTTCTTGTGCCACATAGCTCAAGTTTTCTGCTCCTTTCCTATCCGAATAATTTAGAGCAGGCTGCTCATCAACTATCATAGACATGTACCAAATATAAGCTCTACGCAAAAAGATTATTTAATCCAAAATTACATTAAAACAGGATTAATTGGGAGGGGCCATGTGATGGATGCCATGAGTATGGAGAAAATTTGCTGAGTTCCTCATACCCATGCAATTTTATTTTCTTTAAAGAAAAATAAGGAGAGTGTATTCTTGCCACTCCAAATTATTGAATTTATAGGATGAGAGAAGCTCTGGCCTAGAATGGTGATTGTTGCGGCTGTTAACATTACATGAGACACCAAAGAACTCTAGTGAGTTTATTAAGAAGGGGGCCTGTACGGCTGTGGGAGCTTCAACCCGTTAGGTGCTGAGCATGGTAATTCTGTTTCATAAAGGGTTTCAATATTTGGTTCCAGTCTGATTCAGAAACACTGCCCCTGCCCCCAAATTTTGATATTTGCGATGAAAGGGAGCCCAACTCTACTGGAAGCCCTTTGAACATTTTTAACTTAAACACAATTTTATGTGTTTTGCAGGCTCAGCACCTGCTTATTTTTATTAGTTAGGGCCATGTTCTACCCTTGAATGCGTCTTCAGGACTCATGTGGAAGGCAACAGGAGTTCCTCACTATATCTTAGGGCAGGACTTGGGCATTATTGTTTCTCTTAAAAGGTGGTAATTAATCAGTGATATGATAGTAACAAAACTCTGCTGTCCAAACACAATTTGTACTGAGCTTTTGCCATTTATACGTCAATCTCTACAAATAACAAGGGACAGTTGAGATAAAAGAACTGTATGTAAATGGATTTGCCTGAGAGAAACAATGTTTTGAACTCATTCATTATGTGAATTTGAATCTAATCCAGGGGTCTCAAACACACGGCCTGTCAAGCTCCCCTCACCCAGAGTTATTTTCTGTGGCCCACAAAGCTCCCCTCAACCCCCGCTTCCCTCCCCGGAGTTATTTCCTGCGGCCACCAAGCTCCCCTCCCCCCACAGCACGCTGTGTCCCTGCTCCTCCACCTACCTCCCAGCGCTTTCCTGCCACCAAACAGCTGTTTGGCAGTGCTTAGGACTTTCCAGGAGGGATGGGGAGGAGTGGGAACACAGCGCGCTCAGGGGAGGAGGTGGAGAAGAAGCGGGGTCAGGGTGGGGTTTTGGGGAAGAGGTTGGAATAGGGGCAGGGAAGGGGTGGGAAGAGGCAGGGCCTCATGGAAGGTGTCAGTGATGTGGCCCTCAGGCCAATGTACTAGTCTTCATGTGGCCCTTGTGGTGATTTGACTTTGAGATCCCTGGCTAACCTATCCAGAACGTGGTAAACAACATTCTGAATCCAATCTGAACGTCTTCACATACTCCCGCCACAACCCCACTAGGTTGATCACACTGTAAAAATCAAGATGTTGTGGCTGATCTGGAACATGTTTTTATCTGGGATAATGTTAAAAGGAAAGAGGGCACAGTGTTAAACAAGCCATACCAAAAAGACAGCTGCAGTATTTATGAAGAGCACTACACATCTTACCCAGTCGAATGTGACCTAGGAGGACAGCATAAAGAAAGAAGAGCAAGAGTTAAAGAGTTGGTATATTATGAAGCAAAAATAGGTAAAAAAAAATCCAAACGATCTCCCATTAAAATGCCAAACAATCCTTGGGAGAAAGAAAATCATATGCATCCATTTCCTGACACTTGGAGAATGTGGATCAGTTGAAACTCCTTCAAATATACCTTCTTTAAATAAAACTTCACCTACCTCTGTGTTACATAAACAAATATTTGGCATGTACCAGAGTCTAGAGTATTAGTCCACTAAACCATGTGCTGGCTCAGACTGTTTCATCTTCATTTTAAATCACTGTTTGAACAGACATTCTTGGGTTCAATGAGACAGCACAGTACAACACGCTTACAGCCAACAAGACTGGGTTATAAGACCTAATTTTTACAGAGAGGAAAAAGAAACTTTAAAGGATAGTAAAATAATAATAATGAGCATTAATGTTAAGAAACTTGTGTTTTCAGAACTGCCAGCCAGAACAGTGCTTAGGAAAACAGGAATATATCTGCAATCTCTAAATCCACGAAGCTGCCCTAAATACTGTTGGGAGCTGGTCTGGCATACAATTGGTCCCAGGACAGGGGAGCAACATATGGCTCCCTTCTGCCCTGTGCATATGGGGCATAGCTGAGAATCTAGGGCCATGTCTCCTCATTCATATTTATTCTCCTCCTACAACCCAGTCCTTTTTTACCATGCCCTCTTAAGAGTAAGAAAACAGGTATGCAAGGGCCTTCATTCAGCATGGAGGGCTGTGACCAATGCTTAACTTTACCCTTGTCACTACACATAGGTTACCCTAGTGCTCCTTGTTGTGTGTTGCACAAGGACTTCTAGAATCAAAGCCTTTATAATTTTCTCAAAGGAGGTGTTTGATTATCCACTTTCCAGATGATTGACAGTCAAAGCAAAGAGCAACTAAGTGATCTCCTTCCCAAACCCCTTGTATCCTTTAGGGACACACTCTCTTCTGTAGATGTATCATGCACTATCTGAAAGTTCTGGAAGATATCCAAATATCAGCTCTACCAACACACATTCACAGATATTGCAATTAACTCCTTAGCACCAAAGGCAAGAATTTCTGGGATTGAGTGCTAGGGTTTTAAAAGACTTCAAGGAGATCCTGTCTTCTGAGACAGTCAAGATTTACATGACCTAGTTTTCAGAGTAGCAGACGTGTTAGTCTGTATTCGCAAAAAGAAAAGGAGTACTTGTGGCACCTTAGAGACTAACACATTTATTTGAGCATAAGCTTTCGTGAGCTACAGCTCACTTCATCGGATGCATTCGGTGGAAAATACAGTGGGGAGATTTATATACACACACAGAGAACATGAAACAATGGGTTTTATCATACATGCTTTAAGGAGAGTGATCACTTAAGATGAGCTATTACCAGCAGGGGGGATGGGGGGAAAGGGAGGAGAAAAACCTTTTATGGCGATAATCAAGGTGGGCCATTTCTAGCAGTTAACAAGAACGTCTGACTAACAGTGGGGGGTAGGGGGAGAAATAACATGGGGAAAAAGTTTTACTTTATGTAATGACCCATCCACTCCCAGTCTCTATTCAAGCCTAAGTTAATTGTATCCAGTTTGCAAATTAATTCCAATTCAGCAGTCTCTCATTGGAGTCTGGTTTTGAAGTTTTTTTTGTTGAAGGATAGCCACTCTAAGGTCTGTAATCGAGTGACCGGAGAGATTGAAGCGTTCTCCGACTGGTTTTTGAATGTTATAATTCTTGACGTCTGATTTGTGTCCATTTATTCTTTTATGTAGAGACTGTCCACTTTGACCAATGTACATGGCAGAGGGGCATTGCTGGCACATGATTGCATATATCACATAGGTAGATGCACAGGTGAATGAGCCTCTGATATTGTGTCTGATGTGATTTGGCCCTATGATGGTGTCTTCTGAATAGATATGTGGACAGAGTTGGCAACGGGCTTTGTTGCAAGGATAGGTTCCTGGATTAGTGGCTCTGTTGTGTGGTTGCTGGTGAGTATTTGCTTCAGGTTGGGGGGCTGTCTGTAAGCAAGGACTGGCCCGTCTCCCAAGATCTGTGAGAGTGATGGGTCGTCCTTCAGGATAGTTTGTAGATCCTTGATGATGCGTTGGAGAGGCTTTAGTTGGCGGCTGAAGGTGATGGCTAGTGGCGTTCTGTTATTTTCTTTGTTGGGCCTGTAACAGGTGACTTCTGGGTACTCTTCTGGCTCTGTCAATCTGGTTCTTTACTTCAGCAGGTGGGTATTGTAGTTTTAAGAATGCATGATAGAGATCTTGTAGGTGTTTGTCTCTGTCTGAGGGGTTGGAGCAAATGCGGTTATATTGTAGAGCTTGGCTGTAGACAATGGAAAATGGCTGTAGACAGTGAAAGCTGGAGGCATGTAGGTAGGCATAGCGGTCAGTAGGTTTCCGATATAGGATGGTGTTTATGTGACCATCGCTTATTAGCACCGTAGTGTCCAGGAAATGGATCTCTTATGTGGACTGGTCCAGGCTGATGTTGATGGTGGGATGGAAATTGTTGAAATCATGGTGGAATTCCTCAAGGGCTTCTTTTCCAGGGGTCCAGATGATGAAGATGTCATCAATGTAGCGCAAGTAGAGTAGGGGCATTAGGGGACGAGAGCTGAGGAAGCGTTGTTCTAAGTCAGCCATAAAAATGTTGGCATACTGTGGGGTCATGCGGGTACCCATCGCAATGCTGCTGACTTGAAGGTATACATTGTCCCCAAATGTGAAATAGTTATGGGTGAGGACAAAGTCACGAAGTTCAGCCACCAGGTTAGCCGTGACATTATCGGGGATACTGTTCCTGACGGCTTGTAGTCCATCTTTGTGTGGAATGTTGGTGTAGAGGGCTTCTACATCCATAGTGGCTAGGATGGTGTATTTAGGAAGATCACCGATGGATTGTAGTTTCCTCAGGAAGTCAGTGGTGTCTCAAAGATAGCTGGGAGCGCTGGTAACGTAGGGCCTGAGGAGGGAGTCTACATAGCTAGACAATCTTGCTGTCAGGGTCAAGAATTATAACATTCAAAAACCAGTCCGAGAACACTTCAATCTCTTGAGTCACTCGATTACAGACCTGAGAGTGGCTAACATGACTTAGGGGAGAGTCTAGCACAGACCTTAGTCCAAATAGCATGTAAAGTGGAGCATTTTTGATATGTGACTTTTTTTTGTAAATACTGTCAGGGATAATCATGGTGGAATATTCTTTTGAATTATCTATTGGGACCCTTCATCTTCAGGGGAAAAAAAGGGTGGGGGTGGAGGCTTCTGAAAATGCCATGCAAAATGATCAGTCCGCATTGGGCTCAGGAAACCAATGGGAGGCATGTTCTGCTAATATGAGGCATTGTGAATAAATCAGAATGCTTTTACTGTCAGCCCTGGCTGTGGAGATAATTACTGGGTGAACATTGGTCATTTCTATCTGTAGTGCAGAAAGCCACTCACTCAGTCAGATTCACACATGGAGAACAGTGACTTGAGAGACAAGGAGAGAAGAATTTGTGAGAAGTTGTACTGTGCTGAGACCCGACAAGATTCTTGCATTTTACTGTAGAACCTCCAGTATTCTAGAATCTATCCCTATGAGACTAACTTCAAACCCAGTGCAAAGCATAAGGACAGGGATTTTGACTGGGAGATGCTGAGTGGATGGAATCTTCCCTATCTGTGATCAGGTGCCAGTGCAGAGACTGGCACAGTCACTCTGCACCACTGTTCTACATTCTGGATTAAAAACAGTGGCAAAGGGCTTGTCCATTATTCGGAGGGTGTGCCCAGACCCTGGCCATAAGCCTAACATGCTACAGCCCCAGTCACAGCAAAGCAGAGCTCAAGGGGTGCAGATTCCCCTTACACAGCCTCTGGCCTCTCCTCTCTTCATGCTGAACAGCAGCAGTGGTTCTGGTGCTTGCTAAGCCTTGCTGTGCTGGCAGGGGGCTGGGAAGGGAGCATCAGGATTTATCAAGCTTCAAATTTAACAAATAAGTAGCAGAAAAACAAAAATAAAACCTCTTATTTGGCTGCAAAGAATTATGCACAAAACATTCACAGCAAAACCTGCTTGCATTTGAAATACTGTAAATTGGGTTAATGCTGTTATTTAACTATATTTGCTTTAGTCATGCATTGCTCAATTATCACAAAAATATTTGTGCGGCTCTTATTCTGTAATTGCATCTGTGTGGGTTTAAGGGTCTATGTGGATCCAATGGCAGGACTGGAGCCTTAAGCAGTTAAGCATGAAAACTGATTGCACTAGTCTACCAGCAATTGAGAAAAATATACTGTAAACTTGATTTCCCCATTGTACTGTGATTCAATTTTTAAAAATAGATCTATTTTGGGGTTTTCAATAGTGCTACTTTTTACAACTGATATACAATAAGTGATTCAAAGTACAAGAGTATCTTGTACAGAGCTCTTCCCCCTGTAAATCTCAGTGCTGGTGAACTGAGTTGCTATCAGATCTTTAGCCTTTCTGCTCAATTATATGATTTGCGCACACATTTCTTTTGAGTTAGTCCACTAACTTTCCCTTTGAAAGGATGGAACAAGGCTTTTTGTGCGAGGACTCATCAAATCTAAAATGTTAAGCAATTTAGTGTCTGCAATATAGAAAAATACATCACTACAAAAAGCCTATTAACTAAAAATGCTGGAGGAGAAATTCTGTGCGCCTACTCTTTTTTTTAAAAAAAACTTCATATTGTTTTATAGTTTCTTCCTTTGTTTCTTTATTCTGAGAGATCCTAGTGAAATTAACGTTTTTAAAGATACACTTGTCAGGTAGCCCAACACTTAGCTGGTAAAAAGCACAGATCCTAACATTTTCATTATATATATATATATATATATATATATATATATTTTTTTTTCAATTAAACTTCTTTGGATCTAAACACTCCCAGCAGTGTTTGCAACCAAAACTTTACAGGCTTGTGCTAGCTTGTGAAAACTGGAAAGTGAACCTGAAATTAAAGTCTGGTTTATATATTGATTAAGCCCAATGAAATACAAAGAATAAGCAAACAGTATTTTAATATTCTTTGTTTTAAAAATCAAAGGTACTAGTAATTCTTAACAGGCCTGAGGACCAAGATGGGCAATATGAGGTTCTGCACTAGTGGCAAGTGTCAGACTAGGTGCCTTGTTGCCTTTTCGGGCTAGAAAGAGGAGTTTTAGATCAGTGGGAAGGGAAGATTCCCAGAATCCCAATGGGTCAAACAGTACTTGCTTCTAGCTCTGGAAAGGCCCAAGATATCAGATACATTTGGGATTCTTTAATTTTAATTCAGGCTAATGTCTTGACCTTGCAAAGAGATCTGTGTGCACGTGCGTGTCCTGCAAAGAGTCCCATTGAAGTCAACAGGACTCATGTGGAAGAAAGGGTTTGTACCTACACCTCTCTGCAGGCTCCATAATTTTTTTTATATTACACCCAGTGTATTTCTGGAGTGAGCTGATAAAAGTGCCCAAAATGCTTTTCAATTTAGATTTCCAAGAATAGTTCAGAGGCAGGCCTGTGTTCTTAGAAAGAGGTCTGTCTAATTTATTCATAAATGGAATTTTAGAGTAGTGAAAAGTTAGCTGCATTTTCCCCCACTTATCTATACAACTCCCTAGGTTTGCAAAGTTATTTAGAAGGGATTCCAAGTTGCAATACCTTTTCTTTCTACCAGGACTCATAACAGAAATACATTTTAATACACAATTTTTTCCTTTAGGCTGAAAAATGTATAAAAATCACCACAACAAGCAGTATCAATAGTAATACTTTAAACCCTAATTTAGAAAGGCAGACAAAAACCTGCCAAGTGTTCCATCTCCCTCCCTGCGAAATAAAATCAAAAGAGAATTTCTGTACCTCATATCTCCAAATTTCTTGCTGATGGCTGTTCCTACATTGCTGATAGCTGCTGTTGCCTTCTGTCCTGCATGGCTCAGAGTTTCGTGTGTTTTCTTATAACTAGAAATAAAAGCAAAATAGTGGTAAGTCGTTCATATGAAAAGAGACAACAGATGCTCATCTGTGCTGCAATTCATTTTCACTCTCCATATTTCTAAACTTGAAAACCATTTCTACTAAGGTTAAGAATGGAAATGGTTTGTCAGGTTAAGATGTGCAATGCATGCTTCTTACGCAGCTTTCCAAATGCAGGCTGTCCATATTACTCTCCAGTGGAGTGAATCCCTCCCGGTGTCCCCTCAGAGACCATATCCTTTAAGTGGGTTGGTGCCATCCATGTAAAGGTGAAATGCAGTGATTCATTATACATCTTAAATTCTGGAATATATTTTAATATAATGAAGATCAAAACAGTTTATAGAAATATCAGACACTATTTCACTAAATCCATCATTGTAAAGTGAGGGGGAAATTGTCCCTCAGCAGCAGCTGATACAGTATTGTACAGATATACATCCCAGCAAAAGTCTGAAGATACAATGTAGGTTTCTAACCATCAGAGGAGTGAAGTTCTGGAATAGCCTTCCAAAGGAATCAGTGGGGGCAAAAGACGTATCTGGCTTTAAGATTAAACTCGATAAGTTTATGGAGGAGATGGTATGATGGGATAACATGATTCTGGCAATTAATTGATCTTTAACTATTCATGATAAATAGGCCCAATGGCCTGTGATGGGATGTTAGCTGGGGTAGGATCTGAGTTACTACAGAGAATTCTTTCCTGGGTATCTGGCTGGTGAATCTTGCCCATATGCTCAGCGTTCAGCTGATCGTCGTATTTGGGGTCAGGAAGCAATTTTCCTCCAGGACAGATTGGAAGAGGCCCTGTGGGTTTTTCACCTTCCTCTGTAGCATGGGGCACGGGTCACTTGCTGGAGGATTCTCTGCTCCTTGAAGTCTTTAAACCATGATATGAGGACTTCAGTAGCTCAGACATAGGTGAGAGGTTTATCGCAGGAGTAGGAGGGTGAGATTCTGTGACCTGCATTGTGCAGGAGGTCAGACTAGATGATCATAATGGTCCCTTCTGACCTTAATGTCTATGAATCTATGAATGTATGACTCAAAACGCATCTTCTGTTTGAGTACATGGGAAAAGCAAGGAATCTCAAAAGCTGTTGTAAATTTTACTACAACTTGACTTATAATTTATATTCCTGGACACAACATCATCATTAGAGCTGATCAAGTAACAAAAACAACAGAGTTGAAATTTTAGCAATTTTTCTTGCATTTTTGGTCTAAATACAAAGTTCCTATGAAAAATCAAATTTTGAAAAATGTCAACCAATATTAATTATTAATATTGCAATAGAAACCATACGGTGTGTCGGCACTACACTTACAGGAAGATACAGTCCCTAGCCACAAAGAGCTTGTACTTTGCCTTTATTAAGTACGTCATAGCCAGTAAAAAATCATCAGGGTGATGACCAGCACATTTATTGTTATCTCCACACACACACACACACACACACACACACACACACACACACACACAATATATATATATAAAAACTACCCTCAGTTGCTCCTATACACAGTCATTGCCTGTGCAATTTTTTTTTTGTTATCTGCCACTATTAATATTGTAACCTGGTATTTAATCCTTACATCTTACTTTTTTAATTCAAGTGTTGCTTACTTAGGGCTTGATTCTGCTCCACTGAAGTAAATGGCACTACATCATTGACTTCAATGGGAGTAGGCGCAAACACTTATTGCTTAGGAAAATTAGCTTAATTCTCTCAGTCCTACTCTATATCATTGGACTATCAAAGTAACAGCTTCATATTTGACTATATAAATAAACACACCCTAAAATGTTTTACTTATCTTTTCAATTAGGTAAAGTAATGCCAATCTTTTGTGTTACACTTTCTGTTATTCATTAGATACTGAAGGAAATAAAAATGCTGATAAGATGAAAAAAGGCTCCTGAAGAAATCTGGTCAGCAGGTGCATATTCAAAGCAATTCTGAAATCTTTGTTAAATCACTCATGTAATGTATGGCATGTGTGTTCAGACACACAATCTTCTTAATTCACACACTGCTGATTTATAGGACATGCTTTGACTTGTCATGTTTTCATTCCCCCTCAATGCTGTTTAACCTACGAATTGTGAAACAGTTTATCATTCCACTTTTCTGCACTGACAATTCTTTTGCTGAGCAGACAAGTTCTGATCACATTAAAACCGCCCTCTTTAGGGTATAACATGACGTTTTCAGTGAAGCAAAATATGCCCCAAATTAGGAATAATGACCTAACAACAAAATGAAAGCACTTGCAATAAATTACCTTATACTCTGACTATGTCGGTGGAAAGGAATATGAACGCATTATTTTGCTGGTCTTATTTATCCTTTCAGCACATGCAATAGAAAAAACATAGAAAATCATACACCAGAGACCTGTTGGGAAACCTCATTGCCTAGTTCCTTCAGCAGAAAATTGTTGTCTTACTTCCTATACATATGAAAATAATATAGCTTCAGAGGGTGGGGGCCAATGGGGACAAAAGAGAGGAAATAAAATAAAATGTATTCACCATTTACCATATAGTATGTCATATATATTATCCACATTAGCTCCATGCTATGTCTTTTATAGCATATAACAATAAAAGAAGCAGAATTAAGAATTGCCAGGCAAATCTTGCTCCTTACTCTGGTAAAATCTCAAACTTGATTACTGCATTTTTTCCCAATGAACACACTTTGGTTATATATACTCTGTCCCCCCAAAGGCAAATGTTTGCCAGACAATTCAGCAGGTGACAGTTCTAGAACTTCAGTGCTCTGCTCCTGCTCTCAGTAAGCGACTTTGCTATAATGACTGCAAGTGCTGGAGAAAAGAGCGACTTGCAAAGGAAAGAACAGGGATTATGCCTGGTGATGGTTTTCTGGGGTTTTTTAATGATATGTAAAGAAGGCACAAAAGTTAGTTTGTTTTTAAAAGAGTCATCTCCCCTCCCCACTCCTGCTTGTTTTTCACCTTAGAAATATCAAGAATGTCACATTTTTTGGTTTGTTGTCTTACATGTGTATTGTGAGCTCTCTCAGTACTGTATTGAAAGGAGACGGGTGGGAATGTTGAATCTTTAACAAAGCAATCTTTTCTCCCAGCTGCATATTTAGATATTGGAGTAAAATGGGTACCAAAAACATACAAAAGCCAGAGAGCTTTAAACATTTTTAACAAGAACTACTTCCCCTCACATTTTATTATGTTTAACTGCATAGTATCTCTAATACCACAATCTTCCCAGCACTTCTCCACAGACCTGCTCCAAAGTCCATGGAAGTCAAAGGAAAGTCTTTCCAGTAACCTGAATGGGCTTTGGATAGAGCCCCAGCTGTTTAGAAAGCCTTTCAGGGGAAAAAGGAAGACAAGGTTTTACTTTTCAACATGATGAACAATTTGGGGGTGAAGGTGGACAATGAAGAAATCTTTTAGGCTTTCTGTATACAATCAAGAAGCTTAAAAAAGGGGGGGGGTACAAATCTATTGTTTTCCCTCTTTTTAGGTCACCTTTCAAAGGCCCATTCAGGAACCAGGTTTGCTAAGCGGACCTGGATATCTGGCCTTTCAACCTCCAGGTCATCAATTCAAATCCACTGCAAGTTGGTGAGAGAAGGTTTTATTTGACAGTTGATTGATAACATCTGCCAAATAAGTTGGAGGTCTCATTCAAATTCACATCAGACAGATGCTCACCTCACAGAATGCCATCAAAACTGGCTCCACAAGGGGTGCCCCAGCAACGAGAGCAGGACTGAATAATCATGGTGACTGAACCCTCATCTTAATGGGGTTGCCAACTTTCTGACTGCAGAAAACTGAACACCCTTGCCCCGCCCCCCACTTCTTCTCACAGACCTTGACCCCTGCCCACAGGCGCCAGCCCCAGAGCTCCCATTGGCTGTGGTTTGCAGCCAATGGGAGCTTCAGAGCCGGCGCTCAGGCAGTGTGCGGAACCTCCTAGGCCACCTGTGCACTTAGGGGCTGCCAGGACATGTCGCCACTTCCAGGAGCCACGCAAAGCCAGGGCGGGCAGGGGCTGCCTTAGACCTGCTGCACCGCCGACTGGACTTTTAATAGCTTGGTCACCAGTGCTGATCACCACCCTTAGGTGGTACCTAAGCCAGGGGTTCTAGCACACTGCTGGAGCAAGGTAAGGAAGCTCCACTTAGCGTGACAAAGCTCTGTCCCTGCCTCCATGGGTCCCGTGTTTCCTGGTGGATTTCGCTAGCCTCAGAGGCTCACTGTGACCCTCCATGTAACCCTTCTCTCTCTAGAGACAAGGGTCACAGTCTACTGAGCCATTTTCATCATAAGCCAGCGAGGGAGGTGAGGAGAAGTTATCCTTCCTTGCACAGTCTCTGTTGTCTCCCAGTCTCAGTGATTAATCAGGGAGCAAAGGTGGGAGCGGGAAGCCCGGACCCACCCACTACTCCGGGCTCCAGCCCAGGGACCCTAATAGTATCAGCTATGGTAGCTGACCTTTTAGAAACATGACATGTACAATTCCCTGGGCTACTTCCCCCACAGCAGCCCTCACTTCCTCAAGCTCCACTTCACCCTTACCTCAGGGCCTCCTTCCTTGTGCCTGATATGGTGTGTACTACTCAGCTTCTCCAACAACACAACTTCCTCCCACAGCTCCTGACATCACACCCACCTGACTGACTGGGAGGCTTTTAACTAGTTTCAGCCAGACCCTGATTGGCTTCAGGTGTCCCAATCAACCTAGCCTTCTCCCTGCCTTCTGGAAAGTTCTTAATTGGCCCCAGGTGTCTTAATTGACCTGGAGCAGCTTCCATTTCACTGATCCTGGTACCAGGGATTGGTGTAGCCTGGAGCGAATCTCTCTCTCTCTCTCCCTCCCACTGCTCTCCCATAGCCTTCTAGCTTGGAGGGAGGTGGGAAGTTGCTACTCCTGCTGCTACAGCTGCTCCCCTGGCTGGGCCAGACACCCCCACCCCGTTCTCTGCTACCTGCTTCCTGGACTCCCCACTCTTGGGTGCTGCTACTGCTGCAACTGCAACCCTGGGGTGGGGAGGGGGCTGCTAGCCCACTCCCCAGAGAGGAGGAGTGAGGGACCCCAGCCACTGCTGTTATGGATACCACCACCACCACCTGAGAGGGGTCCTTTCTGCCTGCCTGGACCACCACCTGGAGCTCCTGGAGCTGCTGCTGCTGCTGCAGAGGCCGCTGCCTGGAGCTGCTGAAGCCCGAGGAGGAGAAGAAGAGGATCATCTGCCAGTGGGGCAGCACCTAGAGACTTTGCAGACCACCGTGGAGGGGGCCCTAAGACTGAGTAATTTTCAAACTGTGCTCTTGTGGTGGGGGTTTTGACTGTGTTTGTAGGGACACCGGGGGTGTGGTGTGGAGCTGCCCCCCGATCCATCTGTGTGTCCCCCCCAACCCCCACCACTATTACTACCACCGCTGCCCCCTCCACCACCCCCACTGGCTGTATACCATCTGCCTCAGCTCCTGCCTCTGGACTCAGCTGCTTGCTTGGCTTGCCACGCCCTATTTCCACCCTTTGGGCCAGAAGCAGCAGCCAGCTAAAAAAGACTTGTGCAAGTGCACATGGGCACATGTGCCCCCCCCCCCGGACTGCCTACCCCCCAGCTTTGCCCTTTACTACCTGCCCCATTTGCCACTTACTTTGCCTCCTCTTTTGCTCCAGCCTCCCTTACTAGCTTCAGTTTGTTTGCCTGCCCCGCCCATTTCCTTCTGCAGCCTTTGTTTGTTTGCCCCGCCCCAGTCTCTGAAGCTAGCCCCTTGGTTTCCCTGTTCTACCCCCAGACCGCTTAGCCCCTCGCTCCGTGTGCCCGTGCCCCCTCCCATGCGCTTGTGCAACTCCCCATTTCAGTTGCAACCCTCTTCACTGCACCTTCAATGTTGTTGAATCCCCGCCCCCCATAGTGCACCAAGAGGAGCCGGAATTTCCACCTTGTGTCGGTGACTGACCCCTAACCCCTGATTGCCCCCCATCCAGCCCACCCCTTTTGGCGCCCTCCTCCCCTGCCTGCAGCCTAGCGGGGAGGAGTGGTCAACCTGCTTCCCCTCTCCCCTCCTCCTTTTGATGTCCTCCCTTTCCTCCTTGCTCATGATGGCGGGGGATGAGACGGGTGAGACCTCTCCAGTAGCCCGAGCTCCCCCTCCCCCGCCTGCCCCTCCGTCACCCCCCCAAGCTTTTACCTCCGCTGCCAAACCATCTGCCATCGCCCCCGTTGGGGCACCAGCAGCGACGGGCACCGGGGTGACCTCCACTGCTGCCACGTCTATCACCCCCTCAGATTTGGGGGGAGTCCTCCCAGCCGGCGGGAAGGGCCAGGGGAAGAAGAAGGGGAAGGGCCCCGCTAAAAAGACCAGGCCCTCCATGGCAGGGGCTGTCCCCGATGCCCCGGCCCCATCTCCAGCTGTGGCACCCCTCCCCGCTGTTCCCTCCACCAGCTCTGCAGGTGTCCCTCCCCCGGCCCCTAGAGCATACGCCCAGGTGGCGGCAGCCCCCCCGCCTGCCGCTACATCATTTCTCCAGCCCACCGCCTCCGCTACCATCTATAGCGGCCGGGGCCCCTTTCCCACCATGACAAGGAAGCACGGCGTCCGTTGCCTCCTGGTGCCCGCCTCACCCCACGTGGAAACCTATGTGCGGGCGTTGGCGAGGGTGGTGGGGCCCACGGCCATTGTGGCGGCCTCCAAAATGTATGGCAAGGTCGTCTTCTTCTTAGCATCGGAGGCCGCTGCCCAGGAGGCGGTGGAGAAGGGCCTGGCGGTCGGGGGCGTGTTCGTCCCCTTAGAGCCGCTAGAGGACCTGGGCGTCCGCCTGGTCCTGACCTCCGTCCCTCCCTTTCTCCCCAATGCCGCCCTGTTACCCGCCCTTTCTACCTTGGGGAAGCCCATCTCTGTCATCAGCCCTCTCCCGTTGGGCTGCAAAGACCCCGCCCTCCGTCACGTCCTCTCCTTCCGCCGGCAAGTGCAGCTTCAGCTGCTGCCGGCGGCGCGCGACGGAGAGGCACTGGAGGGGTCCTTCCTAGTCCCCTACCAGGGGACGCATTACAGGGTGCATTATTCCACGGGGGAGGCCCGGTGCTACCTCTGCCGGGCGATGGGGCACGTCCGGAGGGACTGCCCCCTGGCCCGGGAAGGAGAGGCATCCAGGACACCCGAGCCCCGGCAGGACACCGGCCCCGTCATCGCCGACGCCCCTGGCTGCCCGGCACCCGAAACTGCCCCTCCTCCTTCCCAGTCCACCATTGGTCCCGCTCGGGCCCAAGGGGTACCTCCCCCACTATGCCCAGACGAGCAGGAAAACCCCACCCCCGCTGCTTGCAATCTGGCGGGGCCTGTGGAGGAGGGTGCGGCAGGGACACCGCCAAGCATGGGAGAGGGCCCGCCCCAAGGGGAATCTTCCCTCCCTTGTGCTGCCCCACCGTTACCCCCTCGAGTCCCTGAGCCATCGCCTCTGCCCCCTGACACAACCCCTGCTAGCCAGCCCCCGGATGATGCCATGGAGGGCTGGGCCCTAGTCCAGGGGAAGCGGGGCAAGCGGAAGGCTCGAGCTCCGCTCCTCCCATGTGACGCGGAGGCCCCCCGGAAGACCAGGAAGGGGGGCACCGATGCCGAGCCTTCCGCTCTACCCACGGGTGTGTTCCACCCACCAGAGCCGGCTGGGGAAGACGTGGCAGCACTGGAAGACGGTATCTCCCCTCCATGGGAGTCCCTCCCCTCCAAGACCCCCGAGGCACCATCTGAAACCCCAGTGTGCCCCGAAGTAACCATCGCGTCAGGTGCCGGCGGGGAGAATCCCGGGGTAGCGGAAAACAATTTCCCCTCTATATATGAGGAGATCGAGGCCCTGGGTCTGACCCCAGTCACCCAAGGGGAGGACGATCCTATGCCAGCGGGCCTCGATCTGGGCGACTTCTTTCCAGCCCCCCCTTTCCCCATACTCCCTCCCCCTAACCGTTGCTTCTGCTCCCACCTCCGAGGAGCCCCTGGACTCCTCCATCAACCCGGCTGCAGAAGGCACCCTGCTGAGAGCCACCGAGCCAGTTGAGGCGACGGCCAGTGCCACGCGGCTGGAACCTGAGTCACCAGGGGCATCCCTCGCTGGTGAGGAGCATTCGACCTCCTTTCCGGGAGAGGACCCTACAGAAGAAAGTCCACCTCCTGATGCCGTGGCTGCCAAATCCACCAGACAGCTTGCGCCCGGCATCGGTGAGAGCCCTCTCTCGACCCAGACTCTCACCTCTACCGCTGCCCCTGCCCTTCTCCCGCCCACCTCCCGAGATATTATTGCCACCCCTGGGACAGTCTCCTTCCCCTTTCCAACAGATGACTCCCAGGGAATGGCCTTTGTGTTTGCCCGTCCCGACCCACCAGGGGCTGCTATCCTCCCTCCGCCGCCCCCTATCGCCCCAGCATTCAGGTCAACCCATCAAGAGCCCCGTCGGGGGTCCGCACCCTGTCTGCCCGTCCCGCTGGGCCAGGGGGCTGTATCAAGGGCCCCATCGGGAAGCAACCAGACCATAACCCCAGCCCCCCATGCGCTGCGAGAGGAGTTGCGGGAGTTCCTAGAAGACGTCCGTGGCTCCCGCAACAAAGTCCAGCTCGCCCTCCAGCGATGGGGGGACTTTAATCAAATCCTCCGGGCCGCAAGGGCCCTCATGGGGGAGGGGAAAAGGACCGGGAGACAGGGCGCCGCGGCCTACCAGCGGGTCCGCCACTTCCGTGACTCCTTACTCACCTACGGGGTGGGTCACGGACTGCTACGCGGCCCGCCGGGAGCCACGAGCATCCCTGCCGGCGAGGATCCCCCCCAGCCCTCCTCATGGCACCCTTTACCATCGCAACATTGAACACCCGTGGCTGTAAGATGGGTCTCCGCAGGTCCCAGGTGCTCTCCTTCCTTCGAGAGGGAAGGTACTCTGTGGTTTTCCTGCAGGAGACCCATACGGATCCGACCGCCGAAGACAGCTGGCGGCTGGATTGGGGGGACAGGGTCTACTTTAGCCACCTCACAGTTCATACGGGTGGAGTGGCGACCCTGTTCTCCCCCGACCTACGGCCCGAGGTGCTGGGGGTCGCCGAGGCTGTGCCGGGTCGCCTGCTGCACCTCCGGGTCCAAATGGAGGGGCTCGTAGTCAACCTCGTCAACATCTATGCCCCAGCAGCGAGCCCGGAGCGGCTGCAATTCTATCAGCAGGCATCCGCCTTCCTCGGCACCTTGGATCCTCAGGAGTGCCTGGTCCTGGGAGGGGACTTTAACATCACCCTTGAGGAACGGGACCGCTCGGGGACCGAGAAGAGCCAGGCCGCCGTGGCCGTCCTCCAGGAGATAGTCGAACACCACTCCCTGGTGGACGTCTGGCGCGACCACCACCCGGATGACGCTTCCACGTTCACCTTTGTCCGGGTGGAGGCCCATCGGTCGCGCCACTCCCGGTTGGACCGCATTTATTTATCACGCTTTCATCTCACACGAGCCCACTCCTCCAGCATCCGGCCGGCCCCATTTTCTGACCATCACATAGCCACCGTGACAGCCTCCCTCTGCGCGGAGAGGCCGGGGCCGGCCTATTGGCATTTTAACAACAGCTTGCTGGAGGATGCGGGCTTCGTGGCGTCCTTCCGGGAGTTCTGGCTGGCCTGGCGAGGACAGCGGCGTGCCTTTCCCTCGGCACGGCGGTGGTGGGACGTAGGGAAGGTGCGCGCCCGGCTCTTCTGCCGTGACTACACCCGGGGCACCAGCCGACGGAGGGATGCAGCGATAGAGCAGTTGGAACGGGAGGTCTTAGAGCTGGAGAGGCGTCTGGCCGCCAGCCCCGAGGATCCACCCCTCTGCGGAGCGTGCCGGGAGAAGCGGGAGGAGCTCCGGAGCCTCGAGGACCATCGGGCCCGGGGTGCCTTTGTTCGATCCCGCATCCGTCTCCTTCGGGAGATGGATTGCGGCTCCCGCTTCTTCTATGCCCTGGAAAAAAAGAGGGGGGCTAAGAAACATATCATCTGCCTACTGACTGAGGATGGCACCCCCCTCACGGATCCGGTGGAGATGTGCGAGAGGGCGAGAGCCTTCTACGCAAGCCTTTTCTCCCCGGAGCCGACCGATCCTAACGCTTGCAGAGTGCTGTGGGAGGAGCTCCCGACGGTCAGCGTGGGCGACCGAGACCGGCTAGAGCTGCCTCTCACTCTGGCCGAGTTCTCGGAAGCCCTCCGTCGCATGCCCACCAATAAATCTCCGGGCATGGACGGGCTGACCGTGGAGTTCTACCGCGTGTTCTGGGACGTCCTGGGCCCAGACCTAGTCACCGTCTGGGCCGAGTCTTTGCAGAGCGGGGTCCTCCCTCTTTCGTGCAGGCGAGCCGTGCTCGCCTTATTGCCGAAGAAGGGGGACCTCCGCGATTTACGAAATTGGCGTCCCGTCTCGCTCCTCAGCACGGACTACAAAATCGTGGCAAAAGCCATCTCCCTGAGGCTAGGGTCCGTGCTGGCGGACGTGGTCCACCCAGACCAGACCTACACCGTCCCGGGCCGCAGTATCTTCGACAACCTATATCTGGTCCGGGACCTATTGGAACTTGGGTGTAGGGATGGTCTGTCGTTCGCCCTCCTGTCTTTAGATCAGGAGAAGGCGTTCGACAGGATGGATCACGGGTATCTCCTGAGCACTCTGCAGGCATTTGGCTTCGGACGCAGGTTTGTGAACTTTCTCCGGGTGCTGTACGCTTCCGCAGAGTGTCTGGTAAGACTCAACTGGACCCTGACCGAACCGGTCAACTTCGGGCGAGGAGTACGGCAGGGGTGCCCCCTCTCAGGCCAGCTCTACGCTCTGGCGATCGAGCCCTTCCTCTGTCTCCTCCGAAGGAGGTTGACAGGGTTGGTGCTGAGGGAGCCGGAGCTGCGGCTGGTCCTGTCGGCGTATGCTGATGACGTGCTCCTCATGGTCCAGGACCCGGGCGACTTGGTGCGAGTGGAGGCTTGCCAGGCCATCTATTCAGCAGCCTCCTCTGCGCGGGTCAACTGGGTCAAGAGCTCTGGCTTGGTGGTAGGGGACTGGCGGCAGGCGAGCCCCCGCCCACCCGCGCTTCAAGCCATCCGGTGGAGCACGGGTCCGCTGCTCTATCTGGGCGTTTACCTTTCTGCCACGCATCCCTCTCCGCCGGAGAACTGGCAAAATTTAGAGGGCGGGGTGATAGAGCGGCTCCGGAAATGGACAGGACTGCTCCGGTGCCTCTCCCTTCGAGGGAGAGCGTTAGTGCTTAATCAACTAGTCCTGTCCATGCTTTGGTACCGGCTCAACACCCTGGTCCCGGCCCCGGCTTTCCTGACCAACCTGCGGACATCGATTCTGGAGTTCTTTTGGTCAGGACTGCACTGGGTCCCTGCAGGGGTTCTCCATCTACCTGTGGAGGAGGGAGGGCAGGGCCTCAAATGTCTGCTTACTCAGGTCCATGTCTTCCGCCTCCAGACCCTGCAGAGGCTCCTTTATGGTGCAGGTAGTCCGGCGTGGAGCATACTGGCGCACGCCTTCCTGCGCCGCTTCCGAGGGCTCCGATACGACCGGCAGCTCCTTTATCTCCATCCGAGAGGTCTTCCGCGAGACCTCTCCGGGCTGCCGGTCTTCTACCAGGACCTCCTCCGGACCTGGAAACTCTTTACAACGAGCAGGTCCATGGCGGCCACCGAGGGGGCAGATCTCCTCGCGGAGCCCCTGCTACACAACCCCCAGCTCCGTTTGCAGGTGGCGGAGTCCCGCTCGGTGCGCCAGAGGTTGGTCCTGGCAGAGGTCACAAGAGTCGGAGACCTCCTGGACTATGACCGGGGAGACTGGCTGGATCCCCTAACCTTCGCTCAGCGCATGGGGCTTTCCAGACCTTGTACTCCCCGATGCATACTTCAGGAGGTGAAGGCCGCTTTGCCGCCCGCTGCTCGGGTTTATCTCGACCGGGTCCTGCACGAGGGCACGCCCCGCCCACCCACTACCCCAGGCCCGCCGGACCTTTTAATTGGACCCCTCCCCCGTGGACCCAACCGATCCCTTCACCCCTTCACTAGAAGCCGGCTGCACGAGATGCAGCCGGTCTGTTTTCAAACCGCGCCAAGAAAACATCTCTACACGCTCGTGCTCCACACCCTTCACGCCCGCACCCTCGTGTCCCGCCCCGATACAAAATGGCGGGACCTCCTGCCACCTTTGGAGGGTGCAGAGCCCCGGTGGGGCAGCCTATATTCCATCTTAGTCCCAAAGCCCGCCGGGGATGTCAGTTGGCGGCTCCTTCACGGAGCCGTGAGCACGGGCGTGTACTTGGCGCGTTTCACCACAATCCCAGACACCTGCCCCTTTTGCGGCGTGAGGGATACCCTGGCACATGTCTACCTGGAGTGTGCCAGGCTGCAGCCCCTATTCCGGCTCCTCACCAATATCTTATTACGCTTTTGGTTGCACTTCTCCCCTCACCTTCTCATTTATGCACTCCCTATCCGTGGCCCCACAAAGTCCCGGGATCTCCTGGTCAACCTCCTCCTGGCCCTAGCTAAAATGGCCATCTACAAAACCAGAGTGAGGAGGTTGGCCGATGGAGTTTCCTGTGACTGTGGGGCCTATTTCCGATCCTCGGTCCGTTCACGTATCCGGGCAGAGTTCCTCTGGGCAGCGTCCTCTGACTCCCTTGACGCCTTTGAGGAGCAGTGGGCTCTGTCCGGGGTTCTCTGCTCGGTGTCCCCGTCCGGTTCCCTTCTTTTGACCCTTTGACCGCACTCCTGTCCCTGTTATTTTATTAGTTGTCCCCCGGAATTTTTTGGGTATCTAGGTCCTGTGGGTCCCCCTTTTAGGCTGGGGGGGACCCTTTAGCAGTGGACGGGCTTCGCCCGCCCACTTCCCGGATCCCAATAAGACTGCTCTCCCATAGCCTTCTAGCTTGGAGGGAGGTGGGAAGTTGCTACTCCTGCTGCTACAGCTGCTCCCCTGGCTGGGCCAGACACCCCCACCCCGTTCTCTGCTACCTGCTTCCTGGACTCCCCACTCTTGGGTGCTGCTACTGCTGCAACTGCAACCCTGGGGTGGGGAGGGGGCTGCTAGCCCACTCCCCAGAGAGGAGGAGTGAGGGACCCCAGCCACTGCTGTTATGGATACCACCACCACCTGAGAGGGGTCCTTTCTGCCTGCCTGGACCACCACCTGGAGCTCCTGGAGCTGCTGCTGCTGCTGCAGAGGCCGCTGCCTGGAGCTGCTGAAGCCCGAGGAGGAGAAGAAGAGGATCATCTGCCAGTGGGGCAGCACCTAGAGACTTTGCAGACCACCGTGGAGGGGGCCCTAAGACTGAGTAATTTTCAAACTGTGCTCTTGTGGTGGGGGTTTTGACTGTGTTTGTAGGGACACCGGGGGTGTGGTGTGGAGCTGCCCCCCGATCCATCTGTGTGTCCCCCCCAACCCCCACCACTATTACTACCACCGCTGCCCCCTCCACCACCCCCACTGGCTGTATACCATCTGCCTCAGCTCCTGCCTCTGGACTCAGCTGCTTGCTTGGCTTGCCACGCCCTATTTCCACCCTTTGGGCCAGAAGCAGCAGCCAGCTAAAAAAGACTTGTGCAAGTGCACATGGGCACATGTGCCCCCCCGGACTGCCTACCCCCCAGCTTTGCCCTTTACTACCTGCCCCATTTGCCACTTACTTTGCCTCCTCTTTTGCTCCAGCCTCCCTTACTAGCTTCAGTTTGTTTGCCTGCCCCGCCCATTTCCTTCTGCAGCCTTTGTTTGTTTGCCCCGCCCCAGTCTCTGAAGCTAGCCCCTTGGTTTCCCTGTTCTACCCCCAGACCGCTTAGCCCCTCGCTCCGTGTGCCCGTGCCCCCTCCCATGCGCTTGTGCAACTCCCCATTTCAGTTGCAACCCTCTTCACTGCACCTTCAATGTTGTTGAATCCCCGCCCCCCATAGTGCACCAAGAGGAGCCGGAATTTCCACCTTGTGTCGGTGACTGACCCCTAACCCCTGATTGCCCCCCATCCAGCCCACCCCTTTTGGCGCCCTCCTCCCCTGCCTGCAGCCTAGCGGGGAGGAGTGGTCGACCTGCTTCCCCTCTCCCCTCCTCCTTTTGGTGTCCCCCTTTCCTCCTTGTTCATGATGGCGGGGGATGAGACGGGTGAGACCCCTCCAGCAGCCCAAGCTCCCCCTCCCCGCCTACCCCTCCGTCACCCCCTCAAGCTTCTACCTCCGCTGCCAAACAATCTGCCATCGCCCCCGCTGGGGCACCAGCAGCGACGGGTACCGGGGTGACCTCCACTGCTACCACATCTCTCCCCCCCTCAGATTTGGGGGGAGTCCCCCCAGCCGGCGGGAAGGGCCAGGGGAAGAAGGGGAAGGGCCCCGCTAAAAAGACCAGGCCCTCCATGGCAGGGGCTGTCCCCGATGCCCCAGCCCCATCTCCAGCTGAGGCGCCCCTCCCCGCTGTTCCCTCCACCAGCTCTGCAGGTGTCCCTCCCCCGGCCCCCAGAGCATACGCCCAGGTGGCGGCAGCCCCCCCCCCGCCGCTACATCATTTCTCCAGCCCCCCGTCTCCGCTACCATCTATAGCGGCCGGGGCCCCTTTCCCCCCATGACCAGGAAGCACGGCGTCCGTTGCCTCCTGGTGCCCGCCTCACCCCACGTGGAGACCTATGTGCGGGCGTTGGCGAGGGTGGTGGGGCCCACGGCCATTGTGGCGGCCTCCAAAATGTATGGCAAGGTCGTCTTCTTCTTAGCATCGGAGGCCGCCGCCCAGGAGGCGGTGGAGAAGGGCCTGGCGGTGGGGGGCGTGTTCGTCCCTTTAGAGCCGCTAGAGGACCTGGGCGTCCGCCTGGTCCTGACCTCCGTCCCTCCCTTTCTCCCCAATGCCGCCCTGTTACCCGCCCTTTCTACCTTGGGGAAGCCCATCTCTGTCATCAGCCCTCTCCCGTTGGGCTGCAAAGACCCCGCCCTCCGTCACGTCCTCTCCTTCCGCCGGCAAGTGCAGCTTCAACTGCCGCCGGCGGCGCGCGACGGAGAGGCACTGGAGGGGTCCTTCCTAGTCCCCTACCAGGGGACCCCTTACAGGGTGCATTATTCCACGGGGGAGGCCCGGTGCTACCTCTGCCGGGCGATGGGGCACGTCCGGAGGGACTGCCCCCTGGCCCGGGAAGGAGGGGCATCCAGGACACCCGAGCCCCGGCAGGACACCGGCCCCGTCATCGCCGACGCCCCTGGCTGCCCGGCACCCGAAACCGCCCCTCCTCCTTCCCAGTCCACCATTGCTCCCGCTCGGGCCCAAGGGGCACCTCCCCCACTATGCCCAGACGAGCGGGAGAACCCCGCCACCGCTGCTTGCAATCTGGCGGGGCCTGTGGAGGAGGGTGCGGCAGGGACACCGCCAAGCATGGGAGAGGGCCCGCCCCAAGGGGAATCTTCCCTCCCTTGTGCTGCCCCACCGTTACCCCCTCGAGTCCCTGAGCCATGGCCTCTGCCCCCTGACACAACCCCTGCTAGCCAGCCCCCGGATGATGCCATGGAGGGCTGGGCCCTAGTCCAAGGGAAGCGGGGCAAGCGGAAGGCTCGAGCTCCGCTCCTCCCATCTGATGCGGAGGCCCCCCGGAAGACCAGGAAGGAGGGCACCGATGCCGAGCCTTCCGCTCTACCCACGGGTGTGTTCCATCCACCAGAGCCGGCTGGGGAAGACGTGGCAGCACTGGAAGACGGTATCTCCCCTCCTCGGGAGTCCCTCCCCTCCAAGACCCCCGAGGCACCATTTGAAACCCCAGTGTGCCCCGAAGTAACCATCGCGTCAGGTGCCGGCGGGGAGAATCCCGGGGTAGCGGAAAACAATTTCCCCTCTATATATGAGGAGATCGAGGCCCTGGGTCTGACCCCGGTCACCCAAGGGGAGGACGAACCTATGCCAGCGGGCCTCGATGGGGGCGACTTCTTTCCGGCCCCCTTTTCCCCATACTCCCTCCCCGTAACCGTTGCTTCTGCTCCCACCTCCGAGGAGCCCCTGGACTCCTCCATCAACCCGGCTGCAGAGGGCACCCCGCTGAGAGCCGCCAAGCCAGTTAAGGCGACGGCCAGTGCCACGCGGCTGGAACCTGAGCCACCAGGGGCATCCCTCGCTGGTGAGGAGCATTCGACCTCCTTTCCAGGAGAGGACCCTACAGAAGAAAGTCCACCTCCTGATGCCGTGGCTGCCAAATCCACCAGACAGCTTGCGCCCGGCATCGGTGAGAGCCCTCTCCCGACCCAGAATCTCACCTCTACCTCTGCCCCTGCCCTTCTCCCGCCCACCTCCCGAGATACTATTGCCACCCCTGGGACAGTCTCCTTCCCCTTTCCAACAGATGACTCCCAGGGAATGGCCTTTGTGTTTGCCCGTCCCGACCCACCAGGGGCTGCTATCCTCCCTCCGCCGCCCCCCTATCGCCCCAGCATTCAGGTCAACCCATCAAGAGCCCCGTCGGGGGTCCGCACCCTGTCTGCCCGTCCCGCTGGGCCAGGGGGCTGTACCAAGGGCCCCATCGGGAAGCAACCAAACCATAACCCCAGCCCCCCATGCGCTGCGAGAGGAGTTGCGGGAGTTCCTAGAAGACGTCCGTGGCTCCCGCAACAAAGTCCAGCTTGCCCTCCAGCGATGGGGGGACTTTAATCAAATCCTCCGGGCCGCAAGGGCCCTCATGGGGGAGGGGAAAAGGACCGGGAGACAGGGCGCCGCGGCCTACCACCGGGTCCGCCACTTCCGTGACTCCTTACTCACCTACGGGGTGGGTCACGGACTGCTACGCGGCCCGCTGGGAGCCCCGAGCATTCCTGCCGGCGAGGATCCCCCACAGCCCTCCTCATGGCACCCTTTACCATCGCAACATTGAACACCCGTGGCTGTAAGATGGGTCTCCGCAGGTCCCAGGTGCTCTCCTTCCTTCGAGAGGGGAGGTACTCTGTGGTTTTCCTGTAGGAGACCCATACGGATCCGACCGCCGAAGGCAGCTGGCGGCTGGATTGGGGGGACAGGGTCTACTTTAGCCACCTCACAGTTCATACGGGTGGAGTGGCGACCCTGTTCTCCCCCGACCTACGGCCCGAGGTGCTGGGGGTCGCCGAGGCTGTGCCGGGTCGCCTGCTGCACCTCCGGGTCCAAATGGAGGGGCTCGTAGTCAACCTCGTCAACATCTATGCCCCAGCAGCGAGCCCGGAGCGGCTGCAATTCTATCAGCAGGCATCCGCCTTCCTCGGCACCTTGGATCCTCAGGAGTGCCTGGTCCTGGGAGGGGACTTTAACATCACCCTTGAGGAACGGGACCGCTCGGGGACCGAGAAGAGCCCGGCCGCCGTCGCCGTCCTCCAGGAGATAGTCGAACACCACTCCCTGGTGGACGTCTGGCGCGACCACCACCCGGATGACACTTCCACGTTCACCTTTGTCCGGGTGGAGGCCCATTGGTCGCGCCACTCCCGGTTGGACCGCATTTATTTATCACGCTTTCATCTTACACGAGCCCACTCCTCCAGCATCCGGCCGGCCCCATTTTCTGACCATCACATAGCCACCGTGACAGCCTCCCTCTGCGCGGAGAGGCCGGGGCCGGCCTATTGGCATTTTAACAACAGCTTGCTGGAGGATGCGGGCTTCGTGGCATCCTTCCGGGAGTTCTGGCTGGCCTGGCGAGGGCAGCGACGTGCCTTTCCCTCGGCACGGCGGTGGTGGGACGTAGGGAAGGTGCGCGCCCGGCTCTTCTGCCGTGACTACACCCGGGGCACCAGCCGACGGAGGGATGCAGCGATAGAGCAGTTGGAACGGGAGGTCTTAGAGCTGGAGAGGCGTCTGGCCGCCAGCCCCGAGGATCCACCCCTCTGCGGAGCGTGCCGGGAGAAGCGGGAGGAGCTCCGGGCCCTCGAGGACCATCGGGCCCGGGGTGCCTTTGTTCGATCCCGCATCCGTCTCCTTCGGGAGATGGATTGCGGCTCCCGCTTCTTCTACGCCCTGGAAAAAAAGAGGGGGGCTAAGAAACATATCATCTGCCTACTGGCAGAAGATGACACCCCCCTCACGGATCCGGTGGAGATGTGTGAGAGGGCGAGAGCCTTCTACGCAAGCCTTTTCTCCCCGGAGCCGACCGATCCTAACGCTTGCAGAGTGCTGTGGGAGGAGCTCCCGATGGTCAGCGTGGGCGACCGAGACCGGCTAGAGCTGCCTCTCACTCTGGCCGAGTTCTCGGAAGCCCTCCGTCGCATGCCCACCAATAAATCTCCGGGCATGGACGGGCTGACCGTGGAGTTCTACCGCGTGTTCTGGGACGTCCTGGGCCCGGACCTAGTCACCGTCTGGGCCGCGTCTTTGCAGAGCGGGGTCCTCCCTCTTTCGTGCAGGCGAGCCGTGCTCGCCTTATTGCCGAAGGGGGACCTCCGCGATTTACTAAATTGGCGTCCCGTCTCGCTCCTCAGCACGGACTACAAAATCGTGGCAAAAGCCATCTCCCTGAGGCTAGGGTCCGTGCTGGCGGACGTGGTCCACCCAGACCAGACCTACACCGTCCCGGGCCGCAGCATCTTCGACAACCTATATCTGGTCCGGGACCTATTGGAACTTGGGTGTAGGGATGGTCTGTCGTTCGCCCTCCTGTCCTTAGATCAGGAGAAGGAGTTTGACAGGATGGATCACGGGTATCTCCTGAGCACTCTGCAGGCATTTGGCTTCGGACCCAGGTTTGTGAACTTTCTCCGGGTGCTGTACGCTTCCGCAGAGTGTCTGGTAAGGTTCAACTGGACCCTGACCGAACCGGTCAACTTCGGGCGAGGAGTACGGCAGGGGTGCCCCCTCTCAGGCCAGCTCTACGCTCTGGCGATCGAGCCCTTCCTCTGTCTCCTCCGAAGGAGGTTGACAGGGTTGGTGCTGAGGGAGCCGGAGCTGCGGCTGGTCCTGTCGGCGTACGCTGATGACGTGCTCCTCATGGTCCAGGACCCGGGCGATTTGGTGCGAGTGGAGGCTTGCCAGGCCATCTATTCAGCAGCCTCCTCTGTGCGGATCAACTGGGTCAAGAGCTCTGGCTTGGTGGTAGGGGACTGGCGGCAGGCGAGCTCCCTCCCACCCGCGCTTCAGGCCATCCGGTGGAGCACGGGTCCGCTGCTCTATCTGGGCGTTTACCTTTCTGCCACGCATCCCTCTCCGCCGGAGAACTGGCAGAATTTAGAGGGCGGGGTCATAGAGCGGCTCCGGAAATGGACAGGACTACTCCGGTGCCTCTCCCTTCCAGGGAGAGCGCTAGTGCTTAATCAACTAGTCCTGTCCATGCTCTGGTACCGGCTCAACACCCTGGTCCCGGCCCCGGCTTTCCTAACCAACCTCCGGACATCGATTCTGGAGTTCTTTTGGTCAGGACTGCACTGGGTCCCTGCAGGGGTTCTCCATCTACCTCTGGAGGGAGGGCAGGGCCTCAAATGTCTGCTTACTCAGGTCCATGTCTTCCGCCTCCAGACCCTGCAGAGGCTCCTTTATGGTGCAGGTAGTCCGGCGTGGAGCATACTGGCGCACGCCTTCCTGCGCCGCTTCCGAGGGCTCCGATACGACCGACAGCTCCTTTATCTCCATCCGAGAGGTCTTCCGCGAGACCTCTCAGGGCTGCCGGTCTTCTACCAGGACCTCCTCCGGACCTGGAAACTCTTTACAACGACCAGGTCCGTGGCGGCCACCGAGGGGGCACATCTCCTCGCGGAGCCCCTGCTACACAACCCCCAGCTCCGTTTGCAGGTGGCGGAGTCCCGCTCGGTGCGCCAGAGGTTGGTCGTGGCAGAGATCACAAGAGTCGGAGACCTCCTGGACTATGACCGGGGAGACTGGCTGGATCCCCTAACCTTCGCTCAGCGCATGGGGCTTTCCAGACCTTGTACTCCCTGACGCATACTTCAGGAGGTGAAGGCCGCTTTGCCGCCCGCTGCTCGGGTTTATCTCGACCGGGTCCTGCACGAGGGCACGCCCCGCCCACCCACTACCCCAGGCCCGCCGGACCTTTTAATTGGACCCCTGCCCCGTGGACCCAACCGATCCCTTCACTAGAAGCCGGCTGCACGAGATGCAGCCGGTCTGTTTTCAAACCGCGCCAAGAAAACATCTCTACATGCTCGTGCTCCACACCCTTCACGCTCACACCCTCGTGTCCCGCCCCGATACAAAATGGCGGGACCTCCTGCCACCTTTGGAGGGTGAAGAGCCCCGGTGGGCCAGCCTATATTCCATCTTAGTCCCAAAGCCCGCCGGGAATGTCAGTTGGCGGCTCCTTCACGGAGCCGTGAGCACGGGCGTGTACTTGGCGCGGTTCACCACAATCCCAGACACCTGCCCCTTTTGCGGCGTGAGGGATACCCTGGCACATGTCTACTTGGAGTGTGCCAGGCTGCAGCCCCTATTCCGGCTCCTCACCAATATCTTATTACGTTTTTGGTTGCACTTCTCCCCTCACCTTCTCATTTATGCACTCCCTATCCGTGGCCCCACAAAGTCCCGGGATCTCCTGGTCAACCTCCTCCTGGCCCTAGCTAAAATGGCCATCTACAAAACCAGAGTGAGGAGGTTGGCCGATGGAGTCTCCTGTGACTGTGGGGCCTATTTCCGATCCTCGGTCCGTTCACGTATCCGGGCAGAGTTCCTCTGGGCGGCGTCCTCTGACTCCCTTGACGCCTTTGAGGAGCAGTGGGCGCTGTCCGGGGTTCTCTGCTCGGTGTCCCCGTCTGGTTCCCTTCTTTTGACCCTTTGACCGCACTCCTGTCCCTGTTATTTTATTAGTTGTCCCCCGGAATTTTTTGGGTATCTAGGTCCTGTGGATCCCCCTTTTAAACTGGAGGGGATCCTTTAGCAGTGGACGGGCTTCGCCCGCCCACTTCCCGGATCCCAATAAGACTACTTTTCTATAGCCATCTGGCCTTGCCCCATCACATTAGCTTGTAAACTCTTTGGGAGCAGGGACTGTCTTTGTTCTCATTTGTATAGCGCTTAGGACAATGGGGTCCTGTCCATGACTATGGCTCCTCAGAACTACTAAATAAATCAACAAACAAACAGTGCTGCTTCATGTGACAAGATTTTTCTTTAGATAACTGGAAAGTGTGATTCTTTAGCGCTGACAATCTGTCACCTTTTACAAAAACACCCAGGTCTCATGAAATGATAGTATGTGTTTAAAATGGAGAGATGCTATTTTAATAAAGTATTCTTTCTAATTTGCCTCATTTCTTTAAAAGCCATTCTCCCATCACTAATGCCAGCTTTATACCTATGTAATTCAAAATGACATCAATGAATGTTCTCCAGTGCAAGAGAGCAGGATTGGGACTTAAAGTAACTTTTTACAGCTCTCAGCATACAGCCCTGTGGCTATGTGGATTGTCTTTATTTAAAAAAAATCAAATATAAACATTCTAGCCTCATGGGAAGGTTCATTCTTTCACAATGGAAGCAAAATATACCCCAAAAGAATGCATTTTTGCACATTGTGGTTGAAATCTTGGCTCTGTTCAAGTCAACAGAAATTTAAATTTCCTCTCCAAGGCACTGCTACTGTGTGCTAGGTTGATGCTTTGAGTGACCAGTATGTTTTCCCCCTGCTATATAAATACCAAATGCAATGGATCACATGTATCTAATGCTCCCCCGCTCCCCTCAAAAAAAAAACCCCACAAAACACACACCTGCCTGCCATATGGAGTTCACTCTAACCCAGGAGTGGGCAAACTTTTTGGGCCGAGGGCCACATCTGGTTGGGGAAATTGTATGCAGGGCTGGGGCTGCGGGTTGGGGTGTGGTGTGCAGGAACGGGCTCAAGGAAAGGGATTGGGGCAGAGGAGGGGTTCGGGGTGTAGGAGGGGACTCAGGGCAGGGAGTTGGGATGCAGGCAAGGAGTTGGGGGCAGGGTCCCTGCAAGGCTGACCTGGCCCCACGCAGTGCCGCTCTGGGAAGCGGCTGGAACCACGTCCCTGTGCAGCCCCTCCGCGAGCTGCCCTTGCATTCCTCCAGGTACCTCCCCCGAAGCTCCCATTGGCTGCTGTTCCCGACCAATGGGAGCTGGGGCAGGGTGCCTAAAGGCAAGGGCAACGCACTGAACCCTCTGCCCCCACACCCCCAGGGGCTGCGCAGTGTCCGTAGTACCGGCCACTTCTGAGAGCGGTGCAGTGCCTGCGGCACCACAGGGGGCAATCCCACGGGCTGTAGTTTGCCCACCCCTGCTCTAACCTCTACTTAGGATCTATCACATACACCTCAAAAGCCCCTGGAAAGTTGATAACATTTTATAAATATGCTGCTGATTATAGACAAATTCAGAGGCTACAACCCAAATTAGTCAGATTCACACACAACAATTGCTTTGCATTTGTAGGGATTAGAGGTTATCCCAAACCGACCAGCCAAAAACAACATGCAATTTGATGGCTCTTTTCAGTAGAGGTAAAATAAATTCCATTCTCTCTGCCATCAACTTACCTTGGTCTTAAATGATTACATTTTCCAATGCTAAGCTCCACTCATCGTCCCTGCATTTTTTATTTGCTCCAATTCAGGAAAGCAATTAAGCACATGCTCAACAATGTCTTAAATAGGGATGCTTTAATGAATCAGGGCCATAATACAGACTAGCATAATTACAAGGTCCACACTTCTTGATAGCCATATAAAGAGCATGTTACAAGGGAATTCATTTATGGGTTTAATGTAGCTGGAAGCCAAGGCAAGAAACCTCTAGGAAACAGCAAGTGTGTTATATAACAGAGAAAGTGACTGTACTAAAAAAAAAAAAATCTCACTGTTATAATTTAGAGCTGAATATTTGAACAAAAACAGCTAGTACACACCTTTTCTTTTTCACATGAGTATAAACAGCTCTATGCCACAAACCACCCAGATGTCTTATGTATGTATAGCAAGTTCTACACATGGCACTGAAACGTTAAAAAGAATAATCCCCAAATGCCTGTGTACAGCAGAAAAGCACTTCTTTAGTTAATAAACAAATACATAGATGAAGACAAACTCATTTGTGTCTATAAAAATACTACTTTGCTTAGTGCACACGTTCATTCTAGGGCCCAGATGGAATAAGGCAGATTGTCAGTCTGACGAATATAACTTTTTGTAGATCCCATAAATACTTTGTCCTTCCTAATGTTTCTGTTAGGAAGAAGGCAGCATTCATGTTCCTAATACTATAGATGTTATACAACACTAAGTCCATCTAAGACTGTTATACAAATAGTATTTTTTGAGCTAATGACACCACCAACTCTCTGGAAAGCTGAGCTCAGATGTGGAAAAAATGGTAGGGCTGGAGTAGGAAAGCTTTGTGATACTGTCAAACACTGACAGGAACAATAATGAAACAATCAATCAACAAGACAACTGGCAACATTGGCCATTATGGAGATAGGAACTTTAACTTGGACTCTGCTAAAATTACCTCAGGGTCAGTCTAACACAGGGATGAGATCAAAGCTCTTTCTCCCCCAGATTTTTATCCTCCTTTCAGATCACTAGGACACATGTAATATTTTTCACAAATGACAAAGTCCACAGAGTTTAGTGGTTTTGCCTCATCATACATGGTTACTGAATTCTATGTTAACCATGCATTTGTTAAACACTTTGTTCAGATGCTTTTGGCTCCTCATATTTATATGCATAAAAGTCTCTTTTTAGACCATGTCAATGATACTGGTAAGTGGTGACCTCTTTAGCAGTGTTTCTGACTTCTGGGGACATTATTATATCTCATCAGCATTAATAGCATGAGCCAACTCTTTTCAAATTCTCATGTAACATATACTCACTTGTTTTTTTTTAAATACGCTTCACAATTTAAATGATTTTCAGAAGCCTCTAAGGGTAGTAATGAAATTCAGTATTCAGGTTAAGAACTATAAAGGCGAATTCAAATTTGCTCTGAGAAAAAAAGTGTAGAATAGACAGTGTTTATTAATTACCTCCTTGGACTGCCGAAGGCTCATATCTGCTGAGTCATGTGATCTATAACAGCTTTTCACTAATGGCCTTCAAGTGACCATTATTTATAATTACTTGGTAAGCACTGACAGCGTGGGATCTGTGAACATAAATGACAAGGTCTTAAGATGGTCAATAGCTGGTCAAAAGCTGGCTGAAACAGGGCCAAATGACCCTGAGTCTTCAGACTGAGAAGCCTAAGATGCAGTGCATTTAGAGTGAAGATATTCAAGAACACCGACTCACTTGTGTTAGTTTTACACGGTAAATTCATTAGGCTTCTCTTCATGCTCACACTGATGTAAACCCACTGAGTTATAGTTACTCCAGATTTACACTAGCCTATGTAAGAGGAGAATCAGACATTGATTTCACTGATTTCAATAGAATTACTCCTGAATTACATTCAATTATAAAAATCAGGCCTCCTGTATTTAAGGCATCTACATTTATTTCACATATCAAAGTAGAGGGAAGAGGGGATGCATGTCAGGGAGGGGGAGGTGGGTTTTTTTGTTTTTGTTTTTTTAATTGTCCATTTTTTTACCCTGCTTGCTTTATCCAAAAAGGGGTTAAATAGAATTTGACACCTGAGCAAATATGGTACATGAATCACTACCAGAATTAATCTGTAATTTAAACTGAACTGCCTCAATCTGAGTATTTCTAGTATTTACCTTTTGTTACATTGTTACCTTCAGCTGTAGCAATTTAGTTTAAAATTTTTTTTTAAAATGAAATTCTCAGTTCATTTTTCTCTGCAGGAGATAGTACTTAGTGATTCCAATAACCTTCATGATATTATTGGAGGCAATCTTACAGCAGGCATTCACCATGTAGTTAGATGATATTTTTCATAAACTATTTACAGTAAAATAAACTTCATGAATTATTGTGCCACTGTGGTGCTGGATAACTTACTTCCCAGGGAGCTAAGATATCCTCCATACGTAAAGTAGACTTACAGTATATTTTGATCATAGCACCACCTAACAAGCTTGAACATTATGTAATCCTTCTCGCCTATTTGCATGGTCTTGAAATATGAGAAAAAGGCACTACTGCTGATTTTTATGGCAGACTTAATTCAAACAATGAGAAATATCGCTTCACACAATATGTAATCAGCAAAAAATACTGCTTCACACAATGTATTGTCAGGCTGCACATATTTATGAGGTCATCAAGTTAGATACTGTAACTGGGTACTTAATGACCAACATTTGCAATTACACAGAATAAAACAGGATAATCAGATCTCATGCTTCAAGGTACCAGCTGATCTCATCATGTCAGGAAGGAATTGCTCCTCAACTGTCAGATGAAGTTTGATCTTCCTTTGTAGACTCAAACATAAGACAGTAGAAAGAGGATATCAATATCAATATATTATTACTATCTCATATGGCAAGTCATGTATTTGATATGACATTTTGATTTAAAAACTTGCATTCTATAGAATTAACAGAACACATTAGTTAGATTAAGAATTGGCTCACTGACATCTCAAATACAGTGAGTGTGGCTGTTTCTAATTGGGTCTCCCAGGATTGGTTCTTTGTCCAATGCCATTCATTTAAAAAAAAAAAAATCAATGATATAGATGAAATCTTTGTTGATAAAGTTGGCAGGTGACACAAAGATTGGTGGGTCTGTAAATAAAGAAAACAGCTTACTGTTACAGAATGATCTGAAATTGCATGGTTCAATGGTCACAATCCAATAAGATGTACATCTCATCATCTCAAGTCCCTGCCATTACAGGTGCCTCAGGCATTGGTGACACCTTGGTCTCTCCTGTTCTCTTCCTGTGGCACACAACAGTTCGGTCTCTTGAGGACTGAAATGCTGAGTCTAACCCAATTTACTGTACAGGGGTAACTGAGTGAAATTAACGTCCTGGGTTATAAAGGCTTAATGAGCTAATGGTTGCTTCTGGCATTAAATTCTATGAAACTATTAATAATAGTGTATAATATTTTATAATCAGCTTCAATAAAGTATATGACAACATATACTGTTAATTAACGTACCTTCATTTTGCTAATGACATTCAATGTTGTTGTGTTACGGTCTTTTCTGGCAAAGAATAATCCATTAGGAGCTCTCCTCCATGATAAAGCTTTCATGAGATGCAAGATGACTCAAACAACAACAAAACCATACAAGAACAGAGCCTGGTGGCACAAGTCACGTCTTACAGAGCTTGCTTCTTTTTCTGTTTAAAGCATTAGTCAGTTTAAGAATGAAATGTTCTAGAATGAATGTAAAGCAGCTGTGTTTCTGGAAAACACTTGACTTTATAGATATTTTGCTGGGGATTTCATTTAAAAGCTGAGGGCTGACTAGAGCATTAACTAACATTTCATTTGATCTTTAAAATGCATGTAAATGATATGTTGCAAGAGTAGTCTATTCTAATAATCCACAGTTAAGAACATGTTCTTAAGAATGTCAGTGATTGAGCTTGTATCTTGCCATCTCATCCATGCAGATAAGCACAAAGGTTTATCAGTGACCTGAACTTAATTCCAACTCTGCAACTGTGTGACAGCAGTTGCAGCTTTCTCTCCTCTTCCTACATGAAGCCTATTATAGCATTTACAGTAGCAGTGAAGCCAAAATGTAACTATTTTGCCTAATATAGCATTGTAATGGTCTCCAGTGATGGCCAGCTCACTAAAATGACATCTGGAAGCATCCCATCAGGGATTGATTAAAAAAAAAATCTATATTTAAAGAAAAGGAAAACCCTTTTATCGGCATTCACTAGCACTGCTCTAATTAAAGCTGTATCAGCACTTTCAGGATAAGTTTATTTTCAGCGATTTATAATTTGGAACAACACTATCAAGGGTCAAATTCATAGCATCAATTGAATTAATCCATTTGTACCAGGTCAGAATATACTCCTTCAGCTGTAATTTGGAACAAAAACACCTCCCCTCCCCAAAGTTATGCCCCACAGGATTTTTGTCCATGGCACCAATGTGGACACAAGAACAAATGGGTATAAACTGGCCACCAGGAAGTTTAGACTTGAAATTAGACGAAGGTTTCTAACATCAGAGGAGTGAAGTTTTGGAATAGCCTCCCAAGGGAAGCAGTGGGGGCAAAAGATCTATCTGTTTTTAAGATTCTACTCGATAAGTTTATGGGGGAGATGGTATGATGGGATAATGGGATTTTGGTAAGTAATTGATCTTTAAATATTCAGGGTAAATAGGACTAATCCCCTGAGATGGGATATTAGATGGATGGGATCTGAGTTACTACAGAAAATTCTTTCCTGGGTATCTGGCTGGTGAATGTTGCCCATATGCTCAGGGTTTAGCTGATCGCCATATTTGGGGTCAGGAAGGAATTTTCCTCCAGGGCAGATTGGAGAGGCCCTGGAGGTTTTTTGCCTTCCTCTGTAGCATGGGGCATGGGTGACTTGAGGGAGGCTTCTCTGCTCCTTGAAGTCTTTAAACCATAATTTAAGGACTTCAATAGCTCAGACATAGGTGAGGTTTTTTGTAGGAGTATGTGGTTGAGATTCTGTGGCCTGCACTGTGCAGGAGGTCGGACTAGATGATCAGAATGGTCCCTTCTGACCTTAGTATCTATGAATTTATGAATCTCTCCAAATATATTAAGACAAATGGAAATTACATGGGCACTCTGAAGGGAGAATACCACCTCAATCATTCCAAGGAATTATGCCCCAGTTTGCCCTAACCCATGGAAAAAATCTAAAGAGCAGGCCAGAGGGTCTGAAAACTTATGTACGAGATGTGCATACAGCAACCGCTGAGTGTGACTGAAGTTCAGGCCCACATCTCCAAGCTTGCTTTGTCTTCCTTGCTTAGGTGGCGGATCAGTGAAGCTGCAACAGCGCGTGCTTCAGTGTGATCTGTACAAGACTTCCCAGAACCCTGGGTAATTCCTCGGCTGGCTTGCCCAGACTGAAGTGCGTATTGCCATGGCCTCACAACTCTGAGCAAGTTACATTAAAGCGAGCAGTACAGACACCCTGTGATGTTCTCTTGGTACAGTTTCCTTTCCCTTGTCCCCTGTAAAATGGGCAGGGGGCTCTACCCACAAAACCTGCAGATCCTGGGAGATCTGCCAAAGGCTAGTACTGTGTATACAGCACTCTGCGCTGCCTCTTGGGTCCCCTGCCTCGGCTCCATGACTGCACTGAAGTCACTGAATGAAATTCCGGCTTCACTGAAGTCAAAACAGTTTTGCCATTGACTTAAATGGCCAAGATTTCACCTATTATATCTGTCTGGATCTCCACTCAGAACAGGAGGGAGGGTGGGGGAAAGAATCCACAGGATCAAGAAGGGTCCACTGCGACATTAATACTGACCATTATATGTAATACTGTCCACTGTCCTGTCATATTTAAAACTGTGAAATGTTTTGGGAAAACCATTGGAAGATGCAGTTGGCCATAAGGCACAACTTGTATCTAGGTTTCAGAGTAGCAGTCTTGTTAGTCTGTATTTGCAAAAAGAAAAGGAGTACTTGTGGCACCTTAGAGACTAACAAATTTATTTGTTATACAACTTTTTTTTTTTATAAAAAAATGTGTTATATAAACTTATATCTAGTCAGACTTGCAGGAAGAGACACCAGAAAGAGATTTGCAAACTGGATACAATTAACTTAGGCTTGAATAGAGACTGGGAGTGGATGAGTCAAAACTATTTCCCCATGTTATTTCTCCCCCCACCCCAGCCCCCACTGTTCCTCAGACGTTCTTGTTAACTGCTGGAAATGGCCCACCTTGATTATCACCACAAAAGGTTCCCCTTTTTTCCCCGATGGTAATAGCTCATCTTAAGTGATCACTCTCCTTACACTATGTATGATAAAACCCATTGTTTCATGTTCTCTATGTGTGTGTATAAATCTCCCCACTGTATTTTCCACCGAATGCATCCGATGAAGTGAGCTGTGGCTCACGAAAGCTTATGCTCAAATAAATTTGTTAGTCTCCAAGGTGCCACAAGTACTCCTTTTCTTTTTTTCAGAAAGAGAATGTGGGTAATGTACAAAATTCTTTGAGTTGAATGCTGTGATTAAGATTTCTTTGAACAAAAGTCACAAAAGGACATGATCTGCTGTCGGACCTGTGCAACCTTGCAGACTTCAACAGGATTGAACAGGAGTAACAGAGCAGAATCTGATCCAGGATCTATACTCCATACTGTGAACATCATTTTAAAAGGGGTTAGAGTGAGTCTCCACATGCAATTGATTTTGACTTGAAGTAACAAGTATGTTCACATGCGTTTGGTGATCTCATTCTCATCCCCATTTGTGCTTAATCATATCTGGCACAACTCTCAGATATTATTCAAGACTGACTAGAATAGAAAGGGGGAGGCAAATCATGACAGAGGAAGCTGCAGAGGAATAGAAATATAGTGCCTTGCTCCATGAGTAGTCCCTTCTGATTTCAACATGACTACTTCTTAAGTAAGGCATTGTTGTGTTGTGAATAAGGATGGCAGAAAGTGACCTACAGAAAGGTATGAACAGCAGCTGTCTGCATTATGGGCCTGATGCAGAGCTCACTGAAGTCAGTAGGAGGACACCCATGACTGTACTAGGCTTTAGAGTGGGATTTGTGCTGGTGGAACCAATATTGTTATTCCATCACTTTTAAGAGCATTACATTTATTTGCAAATTTTAAAGAACATTTCTAAAAGCAGTGACACATAGCTAGCAAAAATACCCATGTAACCCCTTGGGGTATAGAGAGCATAGCCCCTTTAAATCTTTTTCCTATTGGGGAGGGGGAGTAGTAGGAGAAAGGAGGGAAACTTGGGGGTGTGGCTCTGGAGCCCGGGGAGAGAAGGGCTGCCCGGGACAAAGTGAAGGAGAGAGAACCTGCCTGAAGCCTGGGAGGCCGATCGGGGACACCCTAGGACAGGAGCCAGGGGGAGCACTGTGCCAGGGAGGAATTGCCCAAGAAGGACAGGCCGGAGCTGGACCCAGTATCACTGCTGCCACAAGCTGCATGGGGCTGTGAGTACTAGGGCTTGTGACTCTGTACTGGGAATAAGGAGGGAGGCTGCTAGTTAGTTAAGTGGGGAGGTTGTCGCTCTGTGTGGCTTTGCAGAGAGCGGCAGAAGAGGGCACCGGAGGGGTTTGTTGGGGAAAGTTCATTGGTGCTAAAGACAACCAGGAGTACCCAAGACTCACCGCTGAACTTGATCTTTGCTCAGGACTCCTGAGCTCTGTATGCAGACAGTGCTACCTTTCAGACTGTGCTACCACTAGGAGTGTGGGGCTTTTGTTTGGATGCAGCCCTGTTCTACCGCTCCCGCTACATTTCCCCTTGTTGTTGTTCTCCTCTCATCCCTCTGTAAATAAATATCTCCTTTTGTTATACCCACTGTACTTTTCCTGTGGGTGGGTGTGTTCACTCAGGGGGGTTTGGAACAGGTGCCCCTGTGGTGGAAGGAATTTTTCCTGCTACATTCCTGCGTGCGCCTTCTCTTGGCCAGAGCTGCCTGCAGCGCAGACTCCATCTTGGCCACGAGGGTGCTAAAATTACATCCACATTTCCATTTTAATCATTACTTCTGCTTGTTATTAGTCCTGTGTGGGAATTCAGAACACTGCATTCTCAAAATTCCACAGCAGGACTACAACTGCCCATAAATTATGGCTGACTGTTCTAGAGTATCAGAATTCTCTCTCATATTACTGTATAGTTAATGTCATATTAATAAGGACTCCATGTATTGCAGATTTTAAATCCTACAAGTGCACACAGAACACTGTGTCTTTATGTTTTCACATTAACTGGTGGAAATCTGCACAATGAAATACAGGTTCCCACAAGTAGCAAGCTCTGGCTCGCCCACAGTTTACAGGATTATTGAGAATTCTCCTGAAGTTCCCTGTGAGCAGAGGAGATCTTGGGCACATGGATTCTCACTAGGGTTTTGGGGAGGTATCCTTGTTCCATCTCTGCAGGTGGGAAAAGGGCCAGAGGTGCCTGTTGGATTCTCTAATCCCTGCCCAACTCACAGGTAAGTGGCATAAATTCCTTCAGAAAGACAGTTAAGTCATCCTTTGCACCATGCAACACCCCGAGGTTTCAAAAGACAGTTAGCATTTGAGTGAGGCCTTGGCACCATGTCTCCTATTGGAACCATGTTGGCTATGGCAACAGTTAGCTAAAGGTGGTGAGCACAGTTCCTTGATTGTGGTAAATCTGCTGAGATGTGCGCGCATCTTGGGTAACTCTGGGTTTGGAGGGGGGTAATCCCTTCACCTCTCGCCACTTTCGCAAGAAGTGAAAACCCTGCCCCTGCTAAGAGAAGAAATACAGGAATTCTTGGAAGGCAAAACCAAGGGGGCCAATCCTGGGTGACACTCTAGCAGATCTACACCAGCACAAAGCAGCCCTACACCTGGTGGATCCAGCCCTCACAGGATCACTCCTGAGTAGGGGTATCCTCTGGTGATGTCAAGCCAAGATAGCAGCTCCTAACACCATCTCTAAAGTGGCCCTCATAAGTGTCCTACGGTTGCCATCTGGCCAGTTTTTCTACTACCTTGCCAGTCACCAGTCAAAAGATGCAAATATGCCACTTTTTTTTTTTTTTGCCGCACACATGCAGCCACACACATGGTGATCTTAACTACTGGCTGCACGTGACATCTGGGAGCACACCATGGCCCAGCCAGTACCCAGGTCCCATGCTGTGTGAATGCCGAGCCCTTACCTGCCAAAACCACGACAGTGCTTCTTGGCACTGGGGACTGGCCAGAAAGTTGGACGGATGCATCACCTGAGGGCGAGGCTGACCAGCCAGGAGAATAAGCTAAGGAGAAGGGTGGGGAAGGCAGAGGTTTCTGGGCGGGGACAGGAAGCAGACTTCCCTGGACTGTGCTGTCAGAGGTCTCAGTGCCAGCCTTAGAAAGGCTGAAGCAGAGGCTAGCATTATGGCAGACCATAGAACTCATTTGGACACAGATTCAGTAGGTCTAACCCATACAAGCCTGTTGTGTGGCTGTAGGTACAGTCTTGTGCCCTGGCACAGCGTTGCAGAATGATTTCGACTCCCCTTCCCCTAGGTTGTTTGGGGCTGGGGCTGGCCAGTGGCTGGTTTTTCTGAATCTCAGGAGGTGTCAACCCAAAAGGGACACGGCCAAAGCTTTTCTGTGCTTTGTTGTTACTATAACAGCCCACTCCTCCTCCATTTTCTGGAGTGCCTCATGAAACCTGTCGGGGTTCTGTACTAGAAGAACATCATCATCAGCGTAGTCAAGGTCTGAGATGCCTAGGACTTGACCGAATGCTGCATTATGAGATCCATTGCCTGACAAAAGAGCCAAGATACAGCCCTGCCTGACACCAGATACTGATTTTAAAAGGTGCCGACATCTGATTCCCCAGATGTAAATGGGCTGTGGTTCCATTATGCAGTTCTCTAATCAAGTCCAGCAGAGTGGTAGGGACACCTATGCCCTTTAAGGCCTTCCATAGTGTGACACAGTCAACTGAATCAAATGTAGCCTTAAGATCAATGTATGCTATGTGCAGGGCCTTCCTGAACTCATGCTGTATCTCCAACAACAAGCGGAGGACCAAAATGGCATGGACCTGTTCCTCGTAAAGCCCGACTATTGGAGGCAATTCTTCCAACATAGCAGAGGCTCCAAGTGCGCCAGCAGAACATGCGTAAACACTTTCCCTGGAACGGACAGCAAGGTGATCAGCCTGTAGCTCTTACATTCACTGTGCGGTCCCTTGCCCTCAGAGTGAGATCCCAATACCGTCCTTCCAGGTGGTTGGCAACTGTTCTCCGTACCAGATGAAAGATGGCCAGATGCGTTTCTGCTATAGGGTCAATAGCACATTTTAGCAGCTCTGAGGGGATGCAATCAGCACCGGCTTCGCGTCCATCTTTCAGTTTATAATGGCACGCTTCATCCAATGTTGGTGCATCAGTACAAATGTCTGGGTCCGGAATCGCAGTGGGCTGCTCTGAGCAAGCACCAGCCAGAGGATGGTTCAGGGCACTGTGATAATGTTCCACCCAGCATGAGAGGATGTCATCATTGACATATATGGATGGCCTTGGCTGCCGTTCAGGATGCTGTTTGTAGCAACTACCTCTTGACTTCTGATGTTGCGAATGGTGTGGAATGCTGGCTTCAAGTCGCCCCTTGCTGAGCCAAATTCAACATCGTCCACCACTTGGTTATAATATGCCTTGCGATCACGGAGTGCCAGGGTGCTAAATTTTCACTTCAGCTGGTTATGAGTGCGCTTATCACCACTCTGGCAAGCTGTGGCCTTCAATTTAATTATCTGGAAGGCCTCCTCTGATAGCCAGGGTCGACATGCTGATTGCCTACAGCCAATCGTCTGCTCAGCGGATTGGTGGGGAATAGAAGTGAACAGTGACCAGGCAACCTCAATGTCATCCGGCAAGTTGGCTAGTGCTGAGATTCTATTGCTAATGTCAATATAAAACCTATTGACTAAACCTGGCACGCAAAGTGTGTCGATGTCAAACCTTTTCTTCATCCTCCTCCTCCTCTGAGGGTTTACCTGCTCATCAGAGTGTCAACCACCATATTGGCAACCACTAGGTGGTGATTGTGTCCTAAGCACATTCCGCACCACGATATACTCGACAGGATGCAAAGAGAGTCTGTCACATGTGGTGTTTTGGTCCAGCTCCTTCTGAGTGATGCCATCATGAGAGATCCATGACATCTGGCATCTGCATCGCCACTTGAACCATGACTCAAGAAGGGAAAGATTCTAGGAGGTGCAGAATGTGAGCAAGTGGCAAGAGCTATCGTTGAGTGTGCCTAAACCATAATGACCAATGACCTGTTCAAAATCCATTCACAGGGGGCCAGTAAATATGTTTAGGTCACCCAGGATCACAAGATTGTCATGTGGAGGGACTGTGCATACTAGATGTTCCAATTGATCGTAAAAATGATCTTCAACTGAATCAACAGATTCCTGTATCGGCACACAGACTACTATGACAGTGAGGTAACTGTGCCAATGTTTAAGACGTACAATAAGTAAACGAGAAAACATGGGTGTTGGCAAGGCATCTACAGCTAAGAATAAAACAGGGGCTTTAACCCTGGTGCTGAGTGCTAAGTTATTCATAGTCAAAAGCAAGAGCAAATGATTGTTCTTCCCCCCCCCAAAATATGTACCACCTCCTCCCACTGGGATGAGACAGAGGCACAGTAATGTGACCCTTTTCTTGGTCTAAGAGTAATGCCTTCACGCTATGCAATCCGAGCCGTTGAGTCTGTCTCAGCAACATCCTTCACTTGGGTAGCTAGGTGCAGCTGCTGTCCTACATCTTTGCAGCCTGTGCATTTTCAGAGTTCATGTTGGATCTGTCCACCTCTCAATGCCCAAGGCGATATTTCAGACAAGCCTTCATCGCTGATGGCATAGCTCCAACAAGCAATCCCCTACTTTAGATGTTACACCCGCTCCACCACAGCGGGGTACAGGTCAGACTGGTTCATTGCATGACATGTTACAATATGGAAATGATCAGTGTGTGTTTCTTATTGCTTAGTATCATATACTGGGAACTGCAAAAAATTCAAAACATGAAAGCAAAAGAAGTTCACCCACTCAAATGCAAAGCAAATACCTATAACCAAGCAAGAATTCAGGTTACATAAGCCCCTTTTTCCTGGGTAGCAAAATACTAATTAGGAAAATAATTTTAAAAATTATCAGTGGAACATTGTAAATAAAATACCTTAATTCAAAATTGTTAGCTTTGCCTTTAAAACCCACCAACATTGTCCTGCTTCATTAAAAAGTGCAATTATTAATCCTTAAACAAAAAAATAATCGCACATACTGCTCTAAGCTAACCAAATTCCTGGCAATCTCTATTCACTGCAAACCTGAGCTCAGGAAAATCATCTTTCTATCTGAATGCCTCCTCACCACCACAAATATGAAATGAATGAAGTTGATTAACTATTCTTTAGGAAGAAAAGGAGTACTTGTGGCACCTTAGAGACTAACAAAGGTATTTGAGCATAAGCTTTCGTGAGCTACCGCTCACTTCATCCGATGTTTTATATAGGCAAAAAGGCCAGTGAAAATAAAGCTCATCTCCCCAGACACGTAGGTTATGCTAAAATCAACCCATTGTAGAACAACAGAGGAAAAGAATGAACAAGAAAATTGATTATGAACAGATCTGAAATAATTCTAGTCATGACAGAAATCACAGAAACTGGAAGTGACCTTCCTGGTCCGTCTAGTACAGTCCCCTGCACTGAGGCGGGACTAAGGATTACCTAGACCAGAGCTTCTCGCAACAAAATTTTTTGATGGCCTCAGAGTGCAGCCACCAACTCTTGCTGACAATTTTTCCGAAAATACTTAATTAACTTTAGGAGAAAAATAATTGTGCACATAAACACATCCAAATCATTGTCATTTATTTACATTATTTTTTATTATTGAGTCTGAAAAAAACAACCCCCTATGTACAGTCATCTCTATTCTTTACTGGACCTCAACATCATAGAAACACCAATAAGGTGCTTTGCACGTTCTTGTCTTTTTTGTTATTGTTTCTTTTGCTTTTTTGGTAAAATGTGGATGTCTGTACAACAGTTCTACCTGGAGTTCTTATTCTTGTGCTCAGCGCATGAAACAGAGCAGGAGCCTCTCACTCTGCCTGGAAGGTGCCAAACCCTGCAGCATGCGGAGGCCATTCAACTGCTTGCAACTGTAAACAGCGAGTGTGGCCCCAGGATGGGGAAATGCCGACCTCTGTCTGTCTGTCCCTGCCTTCTGCAGCCAGTCAGCGAGAGAGAGCCCCAGGAAAGATGAGTTGGGAACTCAATGGCTGCCTGCAGAATCCGAGGTTCCCTGTGCTCTGGCCGGGTGGGAGCGGGGGAACCCAAAGGATCACCCAAGTGACCAAAGGCTGCAGCTTCCTTCACAGACAAGAGCTGCCTCTGGCGCCACTCACACCAGCCCCACGTCTCCAGAAGCACTGCCCAGAGACCCCAAGGAAGCTGCCCGATGTAGGGCGCCAATCTCTGCTGGTAGCACCAGCAGAAATGCCAATGTGGCGCAGCTTTCTATCCTTGGTAACAGCTATTAAGGAGCAACAGCGGGGTGCTGCAGGGAGGGGCACTGCTTTGCCCCTTTGCCCACTAACCACTTATGCTTTGGAGGCTGTCGTGGCCACACAAAAAAATCCACATGCGGCCACAGTGCCTGCATTTGAGAAACATTGATCTAGACAATCTGTGATAGACCACCCCAGTCATTGTCACATTTGGTGACAATGTATACCTTCAAATCAGCGGCACTGCAATGGGTACCCACATGGCCCCACAGTATGCCAACATTTTTATGGCTGACTTAGAACAACGCTTCCTCAGCTCTCGTCCCCTAATGCCCCTACTCTACTTGCGCTACATTGATGACATCTTCATCATCTGGACCCATGGAAAAGAAGCTCTTGAGGAATTCCACCATGATTTCAACAATTTCCATCCCACCATCAACCTCAGCCTGGACCAGTCCACACAAGAGATCCACTTCCTGGACATTACGGTGCTAATAAGCGATGGTCACATAAACACCACCCTATATCGGAAACCTACTGACCGCTATTCCTACCTACATGCCTCTAGCTTTCATCCAGATCATACCACTCGATCCATTGTCTACAGCCAAGCGCTACGATATAACCGCATTTGCTCCAACCCCTCAGACAGAGACAAACACCTACAAGATCTCTATCATGCATTCCTACAACTACAATACCCACCTGCTGAAGTGAAGAAACAGATTGACAGAGCCAGAAGAGTACACAGAAGTCACCTACTACAGGACAGGCCCAACAAAGAAAACAACAGAACGCCACTAGCCATCACCTTCAGCCCCCAACTAAAACCTCTCCAACGCATCATCAAGGATCTACAACCTATCCTGAAGGACGAGCCATCGCTCTCTCAGATCTTGGGAGATAGACCAGTCCTTGCTTACAGACAGCCCCCCAATCTGAAGCAAATACTCACCAGCAACCACACACCACACAACAGAACCACTAACCCAGGAACCTATCCTTGCAACAAAGCCCGTTGCCAACTCTGTCCACATATCTATTCAGGGGATACCATCATAGGGCCTAATCACATCAGCCACACTATCAGAGGCTCGTTCACCTGCGCATCTACCAATGTGATATATGCCATCATGTGCCAGCAATGCCCCTCTGCCATGTACATTGGCCAAACTGGACAGTCTCTACGTAAAAGAATGAATGGACACAAATCAGACGTCAAGAATTATAACATTCAAAAACCAGTCGGAGAACACTTCAATCTCTCTGGTCACTCGATCACAGACCTAAGAGTGGCTATACTTCAACAAAAAAGCTTCAGAAACAGACTCCAACGAGAGACTGCTGAATTGGAATTAATTTGCAAACTGGATACAATTAACTTAGGCTTGAATAGAGACTGGGAATGGATGAGTCATTACACAAAGTAAAACTATTTCCCCATGGTATTTCTCCCCCCCACCCCACCCCCCACTGTTCCTCTGATATTCTTGTTAACTGCTGGAATTAGCCTACCTGCTTGTCACCATGGAAGGTTTTCCTCCTTTTCCCTCCCCCGCTGTGGGTGATGGCTTATCTTAAGTGATCACTCTCCTTACAGTGTGTATGATAAACCCATTGTTTCATGTTCTCTGTGTGTGTGTGTATATAAATCTCTCCTCTGTTTTTTCCACCAAATGCATCCGATGAAGTGAGCTGTAGCTCACGAAAGCTTATGCTCTAATAAATTTGTTAGTCTCTAAGGTGCCACAAGTACTCCTTTTCTTTTTGCGAATACAGACTAACACGGCTGCTACTCTGGAACCCAGTCTAACTGGTTGTTTTAAAATTTCCAGTGACATTTCACAACCTCCCTAGGTAATTTGTTTGAGTGCTTAACCAGTGTTTACAGCGAGGAAGTTTTTCCTAATGTCTAACCTAAATCTTGCTGCAATTTAAGCCCATTGTTTCTTGTCTTGTCCTCAGAGGATACGGAGAACAAAGTATCGGGGGTAGCCTTGTTAGTCTGTATCCCCAAAAAGAACAAGGATCTGGTGGCACCTTAAAGACTAACATTTATTTGCGCATAAGTTTCTGTGGATAAAAAAAGCACTTCTTCAGATGTATCAGAAGTGTTTTGTTTTGTTTTTTACCCATGAAAGCTTATGTCCCATCAAGGTTCCTTCCACTCTGAACTCTAGGGTACAGATGTGGAGACCTGCATGAAAGACCCCCTAAGCTTATTCTTACCAGCTTAGGTTAAAACTTCCACAAGGTACAATCTTTTACCTTTTATCATTGGACCTTATGCTGCCACCACCAAGGGTGTTAAAGAACAGGGAAAGAGTCTACTTGGAGATGTCTCTCCCCCCCCCCCCAGATCCTCCCCAAACACTACACCCCCTTTCCTGGGGAAGGCTTGATAACAAGCCTCACAATTTGCATAGGTGAACACAGACCCAAACCCTTGGATCTTAAGGGCAATGAAAAAGCAATCAGGTTCTTAAAAGAGAATTTTAATTAAAGTAAAAGAAAAACCTCTGTAAAATCAGAAAGGGAAATACCTTACAGAGTAGTTATATTCAAAACAGAGAATCCCTCTAGGCAAAACCGTAAGTTACAAAAAGACACAAAAACAGGAATATACATCCCATTTAGCACAACTTATTTTATCAGCCATTTAAACAAAACAGAATCCAACACATATCTAACTAGATTGCTTACTAACTCTTTACAGGAGTTCTGACCTGCATTCCTGCTCTGGTCCCGGCAAAAGCATCACACACACACACAGACCCTTTGCCCCCCCACCCCCAGTTTTGAAAGTAACTGGTCTCCTTGTTGGTCATTTTGGTCAGGTGCCAGCGAGGTTATCCTAGATTCTTAACTCTTTACAGGTGAAGGGGTTTTGCCTCTGGCCAGGAGGGATTTTATAGTTCTGTATACAGAAAGGTGGTTACCCTTCTCTATATTTAGGACATGCCCAAACAAATCTATTAGTCTTTAAGGTGCCACCAGACTCCAAGGAAAACAAATTATCACTAAGGCTGCGAGTAATCTGTCACGGAGGTCACCGATTCCATGATTTTCTGTGACCTCTGTAGTGGCTGGTGCCCAGTTGGGCAGCCCCTGGGCCGCCAGCAGCAGTTTGGGTGTGTAGGAGGGGGTTCAGGGTTGGGGTGGGGGATGGGTAGTGTGGGGGGGACTCCCTGGCTCCCACTGGCATGGCACCTCTGCAGCTCCTAGGCGGCAGAAGGGTGTCCGCACCACATGCTGCCCACGCCCGCAGGTCCCGCCCCTACAGCTCCCATTGGCTGTGGGTCTGGGCCAGTGAAGCTGCGGCAGCCAGCGCTTGTGGCGGGAGCAGTGGAGCCCCTGCCCTGGCCCCTGCCTCCGTTGCCTCGGAGCTGCAGGGACGCGGAGCAGGGTAAAAAGCCCTGCCAACTCTCCCTCCCCCAGTACCAGTGGTGTGGCCCAACCACTCCCCACCACCAGTACCAGCGCGGGTCCCAGACCATCTCCCCCAGCACCTCTGTTCCCTCTAAGCTGTACGCCCGCACATAGATATTAAACCCCGTACACACGGCGAAACACCATGCACACTCCGGCTTCAGTGGCAGCTTTTTTTGTGTGTGGTGTTTTTTTGATTTGTTTTTTTTTTTGTTTGTTTGTTTTTTTTTAAACACACTTCAGCAGCAGTACAGAAGAAATTTTTTTTGCACACACAGCCTGTTAAAAATTAGAGGGAACATTGCCCAGCACCCATGGTGCCCTGCCCACATTTTAGTCAGGGAGAGTATTTTTAGTAAAAGTCATGGACAGTGAATTTTTGTTTACGGCCTGTGACCTATCCCTGACTTTTACTAAAAATACCCATGACTAAAACATAGCCTTTATCATCATCTTCCTCTTTATAACAACCTTACACATTTGAAGACTCATCATATCCCCCTTCAGTTTTCCTTCTCCAAACTAAATAAACCCAAGTTTTTCAATCTTTCCTCATAGGTCTAGACCTTGAATTCATTTTTGTTGATTTCCTCTGGGCTTTCTCCAATTTGTCCACCTTTCCTGAAGTGTGGTGCCCAGAAAGGGAAAAAGTAAATAAGTTAGCTCAAACAGAAGGTATTTTGCATTCATGGCTGAAAGATTTGAATAGCCTTCCGGATTTTCCTTTTGAAAGCTACTTTGCTGCAAAATGCCAGAGCTATTGTTGTAAATATAGCATCCCACTGGAATTAATAGGAGTTGCCTGTGTGCACAGAGGGCAGAATTTAGCTCTGTGTATGCTATTGTTCCAGAGCTATGTGGCGACCTTGCAGGCAGCTTGAATCTATAGGAAACAATAGTCCATGGAGCCCATATTTATGGTCTTCCACAGTATGGGAGAAAAGCCATGGACATTTTCTGCTGGACAGAATCCTTTGAAGGTGACATTTCTGGCACTATCAGTAACACTTCAACAAAGTTGGTGAACATCTAAAATGTTTTCAAATCTAGATGCCTAAAGTTAGGGCATATATCTTCAGTTAGGCAGCAGGCAGATTTTTAAAGGCACAAATAGCAGGTAGGTGCTCAAGTTAGCACTAATTTTTGGGTACCCCCCATTTCTGGGAGCCCATTTAAGCTCTTTCCAAAAAATCAATGATGGGTTGGGTGCATACTACTGCGCGCTTTTGAAAATCTCCCAACATTAAAAAAGGAGCCTTATTTTTGGAAATGCTGAGCATCTACAAATCACATTAATCTTGGCTTGAACATCAGGGTATTTTAATTAAGATATCTAAATATGGATTTACGAGCCTAAATTTGGGCACCCAAATATTTTGGCCTTTGTTCTTTGACTCCTGATTTATTAAGGATGAAGGCAAATATAAACAAGGAAACTTTGTGGGTAAGGCACTGACTCCATGCTACCACACTGAATTAATAAGGTTATTAGGGTGACCAGACCAGGGCTGCCCGGGGGGGGGGGAGAGGGCAAGTGGGGCAATTTGCCTCAGGCCCTGGGCTCTGCAGGGGCCCCCACAAGTACACAGTATTCTATAGTATTCCAACTTTTTTTTTTATGGAAGGGCCAGTGGCGTAGCCAGGTGGAGCGAACACAAAAAAGGCACCATCCACTGCGGCACTTTTACTCACCTGGCAGCGCTTTTACTGACGGGGCGGCACTCCGGGTCTTCGGCGCCAGGTCCTTCAGGGCCACCGAACACACTAGGAGCGAGTGAAGGACCCACCGCCAAAGACCCAGAGTGCTGCCAGGTGAGTAAAAATTAAAAGGCACTTAATTAAAGGGCCCCTGAAATTGCTTTGCCCCAGACTCCCTGAATCCTCTGGGCAGTCCTGGACCAGACAGCAAGTGTGAAAAATCAGGACCAGGGTGGGAGGTAATAAGAGTCTATATAAGAAAAACACCCAAAAATCGGGACTGTCCCGGTCACAATCTGGTCACCCCAATTGTTATTAGAATATTTATTCAACCTACGGTCATCTTCTACTACCAAATTTTTGATGGGAGAGATCCTTCATGTGAATTCCCACTGAAGCCAACAGAAGTCCAGGTTGTACAGCACTTTGCAGATTTGGATGCTTTAGGGGAGGCACAAATGGGAATTTATTACCCATCTCCAGTTAACTTTCAGTGGGAGATAGGTGCCTAAACTGCCCTTTGTGCTTTGGAAACTCTTCCTTACCGCTTTTAATTTTTAATTGTAGTGACTGTCCTGATGATCAGGTCTCATGCAAATCATCCTGCTTATGTGCCCCATCTACAGAAGCTTAAAATTGAAAAGTTTGATTAAGAAATTCTGCCAGGCTGCTTCACTGAAGTTTTAGTGCTGGTGCCTCATGTCCCCATTCTTTCATTAGGCCTGGCTGAACTACATGTTCCATGTTTTTGGAGTCTTTACGTTTATTAAAAACGCCCACAAAGCCAAACGTTTACATGGAAAACAATTTTTTTTTAAATCATTTTGCCAAAACAATTTTCTATCGGAAAACAGCTTTGATAGAAAACTTCCACCCCACACTACAGTTACACTAGATCAGTGGTCCCCAAACTTTTTTACCTCCCACCCCCCGCTTTACCCCGTCTCTGCCCCCGCACCCCCAGAGCCAGGTCCAGGAGTGGGGCTGCGGCTCTGGAGTGGAGGGTGCAGAGGGGGTAAAGGCTGGGGCCCCAGCTGGAGCTTGGGGCAGAACCTTGGCCAGAGGCCCTGGGAGAAGGGGCTGGCAGCTGGGGCTAGAGCCAGCAGCGGAGCTGGGTGGTCTCCTGCCCCACTCCCCATGAGGGCTGGCCCAGGCCCTGGCCATGCCCCCCCAAACCTTCCTCTGTGCCTTCCTACAGGGGTGCACCCAACAGTTTGGGGACACCTACACTAGATTTTCCCTTTTATTTATTATTCATTCAGTACTCAAGTGCTGTAATTTTAGGGAAGATACAATGTGTTCATAAATATTGATATTGAATTCCCACTCAAAGTGAAAAAGTCAACCTTAACTATGGAGCTGAGACCTGCACCTCAGTAACGACTGTAGGCCTTCTCGCAGTTTTAGAGCTTCTTGTTTTGTCTGTCTCCTGTCTTGTTGAAACTCCATTTCTCCCAGTCAGCTTTTACCTCACATACATAAAAAGTTATTCAGTCAGAGTGCTGTTCCTGCCCTAGGTCTCCACATTTTGTGGTGGACTCAGGGTAGATCTTATCACTTTCTTTACATGCATCAGTAACTCCTTTCCCCATGGCAGGCCTACCATTAGTTTTACTTGGCAGCACAAACAAAAAAAATTCCCACCCTAAAAACAAGCAACCACTTTTTTCAAAAAACACCTTTTTGGCAGACAACAACAACGTGCTAGACCATGAGGGTTCTACAATATCACTGGTTTGGTTTTTAAAAGATTTACAGACAGATTTTTACTGAGCTGGTTAGTTAACACTTGAATTTCAATTACCATCATTTATACATTGCAAGTAGTATACCAATACCCTGCATTTTTACAGTACCTTTAATTGGATCTCACCTAAATTGAGCTTCTCCACATTCTTAGAAACTAGTAAGTATTCTTGATATCTGTTTTACACACAGGTAAACAAAAGCCAACACACATCAAGTGATTTAACTAAGCTCAAACTGCAAGCCAATAGCAAAGCTCTGAATAAACTCAGAAATCATGAAGTTAAGTCCCTTTGTTCTAACCACTAGACACAGCACTGTTTCTCCTATGACTATTGCCTGATTTCAGTTACTGAAGTAAACTATGAAAAACTGTAGAAAATGCTCATATGGAGTCATACATAAGAGTTCTGTGAGCACTGGAAGTATTTTTTTTTAATTCAAGCAGAAGTATGTTTCTTCTTGCTGCTGCTGCTGTTTTGGTACACAGAAAAAAGGTAAGAAGTAGGAAAACAAATATAATGCCATCAGATCAAAAATATTCTCCCACTAATCTAGGGTTCATGTGATATGGGCAACATTTGGTGGGGTACTGTAGGATTTTTGTTGTTGTCACAGGACTTTTTTGAACCACTTAAGTGCTTTGAAGAACCTGTCATGTCAGTTCCTGCAGCTTGCTCAAGTTTGGCCACATTTTTCAGCAGATAGCACTGTACGAGGCCCCAAAATACAAAGTGCACGATATGCTACCTAATGGAGAGGAATGAATTTGTACAGGTTTTGTACTCACGCAGAAGTTGTTTGTACGTCGTGCCAGCTTTTGCTAAAGTTCTGTTTCAGCTCATTCATCAGGTTGATACCAAGCTTTTGTTTTATTTCTGCCAGGTGCTTTTCTTTGGCTGCTAACACTTGCCGTAAAGTTGAAATTTCATCCTCTAACTGAATAGAATAAAAAAAAAGTTAGCTAGTCCTGGAAAGAAAGTATCACATGGTCAAAGTTAAAAATCTTGACTGAGGTTCACGTGAATCTGTATTCGACAGTGAGGCATATGTGGGGGAAAGGTGATTAAAGCAATTTTGCTGGTCCCTGGGAAGCTACCTGGACTACAACATCCATTATTACAATTCTCCTCAAAATGCACATCTCCTTAAATGTATGGCTCCACACTCCTCACACGCACCTCGAAAAGGGGAGAGTTCTCTCACCGTTGGGAAGCAACTGTGCAGCAAAATCTGCTTGGGGACATCACCAGTCTTTAAATGACACAAGCGCTTGATTCACACAGAAAATGGGAATGGATAGGAGCAGGGGAAGACCATGCAACACAACCACCTTCCTTTGAATGCATGAGCTTTGCATTTCCTATTTACAGCTTCCGCTGAAAAAGTATCACAGCCTTCCTAGCTTGGAGCATATAAAATACTCATAACCCCCCCTCAGCTCAATAGGTTTTAAATAAAGAGCATTGTTTTTCAAAAACCGTTATGCTTTTTCTGTGTGAGACTTTTAATCTCTGTTAAGGAGTACTTGTGGTACCTTAGAGACTAACAAATTTATTTGAGCGTAAGCTTTCATGAGTTCACGAAAGCTTATGCTCTAATAAATTTGTTAGTCTCTAAGGTGCCACAAGTACTCCTTTTCTTTTTGCGAATACAGACTAACACGGCTGCTACTCTGAAACCTGTCATTAATCTCTGTCGCTGTTTTATATGGTTGAAATAATAAAAATATATATTTTTAAAGCATTAGATGTTACCAAGGATGGCCAAGTATGAGTCAGAGTACAACAGAGACTCTTCTAGCGTAGATACAGGGACTGCTATTGGAACTGCTCCTTGTCTAAGGGGTTTGGTGTGCATTGCCAGAAACCTCCTTGCCCAGCGCAGCCCATGTCCTCACAGCTAGTAACAATCTGGCCTGTAATTTATCAACCCATCCCAAGATAAAGGGGAAGGAGACATTTCTAGAGAAAAACACTTTACTACATTTAAGGTACCAGCTATAGAGCCTAGAAAAACATAGTGCTGAAGCACAGGCTACACACCATCGGCCTGGTTCTCTGCTTCATGGCAGCCCCTTAATGTCACTCCAGCAGCCAAAGGGGCGGACTAGAGAGAGTTGAAGAGCCCACCAGGAATTTCCCTGGCAAAGGAGAAATTCCTGCTTTATAATAAAAGGAGGCGGAGCAGAGCTATACCATCTCCGTCACGTCCCCTGGTATACGGATGCGCCAGGAGAAAGGGAGTGGTTGAATAGCCCTCTCTATTCTGGCTATCCCATTGGCTACAGGGATCCATGGGCACTCCCAGCATAAAAGCTAGAGCAGCAGCCCTGAAGACCCGAGAATACCAAAGGCAAAAAGATGTCTTAAAGTCACTTTGCTTGTCTACACCCAGCCTGGGAGTGGAGGAACAGAGAATCAAGGCCTACGCCTTTGGTCTTATTTCTGAAAAGTTTTTGGACTTGATACTACAGACTAAATTTTACTTGTGGGGGAAAAAAAAAAAAAAAAAAAATCAGTGGGACTCCTTGCATAGACACAAAACAAGCAGACACTGCCCTGTAATCTGCCCATCTAATCTTTAGTAACATTTTAGTTAAGGGGGAAGAAAGGAAACTAAGAACTGTCCTTGAACTAACCAATTTGTGCATGAGTAAGTTCTAAAGAATATATTCAGTCCAAAGCAATCTATGGTGCTACTGTTCGTACTCCAGCAGACATCTTTTCAAACACAATTTTTCAGACTTCATTTTATACAAAATAATGAGGTTACCTAGCATATGAATAGGACATCTGGCTAAGGAGAGGACAACTAGGAACAGTTCACCATTTATTCAATCTTCTCATGTCATTAGTCTGCATAGGGCTTAAAATCTCTACCTCACAAAACAAGCAGCTCCATGTAATAATTAAGCTGCAGTAGTGGTGAGGGTGAAGGACAAATATACTTATTCTTGACAACACAATTAGAATTTCCATTAAAACTGTTTTGTTTTTTCCTGTGTATCCTATTTATAGATATCTAGGTGTAGGGTGGCCAACTTTCTAATGTCTGAAAATTAGATTCCCAACCTATCCCTTCTCTCAAGGCCCTGCCCCTGCTCCACTTCTTCCTCCAGGCCCCACTCACTCCTCTCCTGCCTCCCTCACTGCTTTCTCCCCTCAACTCCAGCCTGAACAGCCCCAAGGGACTTGGCATGCTGGAGCTAAGGTTGGCAACTGGCAGTGCAGGTCAGAAGAGTGCTGCGGCTGCACAGGAGCAGCCAGGCAGCCCCACTGGTGAGCTAGGGCGTGGCACTGTCTGCCCAACAGCCCCCTTCCCCACCCGCTCGAGCCCTCTCTGCCCTGGAGCTGCCTGAGAGAGTGGCTGGGGGAAGAACCAGCTGGTGGGTCAGCTCATGTTCCTTCCCTCCTGGGGAACATTCCATGCCTGCTTTTACGGGAAGAACTTGGAGGATGAGTAAAATGCAGGACCACTACCAATAATTGGGATATGCATTATTACACTTATTGCCAAAAGCAGCTAAATCAGTAGGTCTCAGTAAGCCACTGCAACGGCCTTAGCATAACTAAGCAAGCAGCTTGGGGAGGGGCGGAGGGGAGTTTGACCCTCTGTCCTTCTTGATAAGATCTCTGTTGAAATTACTGAGGTATGTGTTTTAGAAAAAACAGGAAGCTTATCCATATCTGCCCTGTGGGATGTGTTTGTCAGGGCCCTCAAAACATGCGGGCTCTAACAAAACCAAAACACACCCCACATCTGTCTAATTGATGGTTTAAGAAAAGCTTCTTGCTTAACCTTTTAAATTGCTTGCTTAACAAGTTCTTTTTCTGATTGACATGTTATTGTTACACGAACCCAAATAAATAAGGAGAGAAAGTATGGGGTAGTTGGACTCTTCAGGAACACTTTGTGGACACATCGTAGGGTCCTGAGTGGCAACTGAATGACAGGCCAATTGGACAGCTGTTGTTGTACCACTCCAAGACCGCTCCAGACTTTGGTAATTATTGATTTTGGGGGCATTTTACTAACCTGTTGCGGACGTGTGTAAGCACTTGAGACTAAATAAAATGGAGCTTTAAGTGAAAGCACTCTTGTGATGGACTGTTCATGCCAACCACCTATCAGATGGCCCATCTCCATTGATTTATTTCCTGCCACTGCCTCACCAAGAGTAATTGTTACCAAGAGCTTTGGATGTTTAGAACCATGGTAACACACTGGGAGTCCCTCACCCCGCTCACCATGGACCTCCACACTCCCCGTCCTCAGCTGTAGCCGTGCAAACCATGCTCCTCAAAGGAGGTGCTTGTGGCCCGAGCTGGTGCATGTATGCGTGCTGCCACAGGAGCCACCACTTCAGGGCTGGGCAACAGGCTGCCACTCCCCCACCTCTGCAGTAACTGGAATTTTAGTGTCTGGTTAGTATATCTGACCAGACACCGCCAGGTTCCCTTTTCAACCTGATATCTGGGAACTCTATTTAAGTGTTCTGGAATCCCCTTGATCCTATTGGACATTGTATGATTTAACCCTCTAAAATGCAAAGAATGAGGCAAGCACTAGTAAATAAAGCACTGACTTCCAAGTCTGGTTTCATGCTATTGATCCCAAAACTATTTTTATCTTGCACACTAATGCATTCTCTTACTCTGAAAAGAAATCAAAGGTTCTCTGGTCTTTTAAAAATCTCACTCTTTAATCCCCACCCTCTCAGTTTCTCATTTGCCATTACATGGGATCTAAGTTATTCAAGAAGCTTGGGAATTAATCAGAAATTCTAGGCACATGGGGTGAAATCCTGCCCTATTGAAGTCAATGCAAAAACTCCTGCTGACTTCAACAGGCAGGATTTCATCCATGGAATGCAACAAACAATAATCTGCATGATCCAGAATAACTTTTCATTTTTCCAGTAAATTTAGTGGGCACTGGATCATAAATAACTAATTTAAGAATTCCTTCCTCTTGCCATTGCAGAAACAGCAAAATGAAATATTGTCAAGAATCAGCACCACTAGGGAAGAAACCAGATTCTGTGAAGGGGTAACTGAGCAAGTGTTTATAGGAAGAAGAAAATAAGCCATTCTGGTTTAAAACTAATTGGATTATGCATGTATTCATTGGACGGTGAAAGTTAGAATTCAATTTCTTGTCACCCAAAACCAAAACTCTGGGTGCATCAGTTCACCTCACTAAACACTATTAAACAGCTTAAGGTTAAGCCAAAACCAGTATCTTATATTACTTACAGATACTCAAACATTAATGCTTACCATATGGACTAACACCAAATTGATCATTACATACCTGTCTCTGAACATTCAAAGTCTTTTTGATTAAAATTACTTTCCATTTGTTCCGTTAGAGAGATAACTAAGTCTTCAAGGCTCTATGTAAGCACTAACCCTTTGCATACTGTTGAAACACGGATAACATTATGCACTCTATTGGAGGAAAGCAGATTGTGTTTTTTAAACCATCCATTATTAAAGGAAACCATCGACTTGAAATCTCATCAGTTAAAAAAAAAAAAGTTAAAACAGTTTCAGATATAAAACCTCCCCAAGTTGCTCAGATACCACCATGACTGGGGCCTTGTAAGTAACTTACAGAAAGGCTTAGGAATTTGTAGTGGGATTTTCAAAAGCACTTAAAGCAGGTAAGGCTGCCTAACTCCCATTCATTTCAATGGGAGTTAGGTGCGTTTTTGAAAATCCCACTATTCGATGCCTTTTGAAAATGGAGCTTAGGTTCATAAATCACTGAGCTGCTTTTGCATACAATACCCCATTGGTTTCCGAACGTTAAGCATGTGCAGAAGTGTGTGCTAGGTCAGGACCACAGAGAGAGACGAGACAACAAAGTCCCCGATCATTTTTGTGGGTTATAGATTCACATTTATCTTAATTTTTCTCTCCCGTTGTTACATGGGAGACTCGCATAACCACCAGAGGAAGCTGATGACCACCAAAATTATGTTTCCCCTGAACAGTCTATTAGCTTTCCTACTGACTTCAGTAGAAGCACTCATGCAAGTAAGATTACACATGTGCATACGTGTTTGCAAAAGCAGGCCCCAAGTGTCCACATTTTTTCTGAAACTCAGACTCTGTGTGGTGTACATAATTGAACTTCCTTCAAAAACCATGTTCTGACAAATTCCTGATCCCATGTGAAATTTTGGGGCAGGTCTGCTGTAATTTTGGAATGCAAAGTGGACCTGTAGTACATTTTCATTTTCAGATTGTTACAGGAATATACAATCATTTTTATGTGCACTATAGAAATGCCTGAAGGCCTCAGTTAGGATCAGGGCCCCACTGTGCTAGCCAATGCACAAATGCAAAGTAAGAGACACTCCATACCTTGAAAACCTTACCATCTAAAAAAGAAAAGGAGAAAGGGAGTTCATACAACATACAAATGTAACCCACAAGGAGATTACCCAGATTCCTGGGGCTCTATCCACGGGCAGCTCAGGGACAGGCACACTGTCAGAGTCTGCCCGGCAACCAATAGGGTGTGAGATGCCCCTCCCCGGGAGTTCAGGAAAGGGGAGAAGCCATTTTTGAGTCAGTCTGGAGCCAGCCGAGGCAAGGGCAGGACTCGCTGTGTGGGGAGCTGGTAAGTCCCAGGCCTGCATGCAGGGCTCCCCCCCGAGAACTGGCCTCTAGGGACCTGACAGCAAGATCCTTCAGCTGGGCTTTTCCTTCTATCCTGATGATTCCCAGTTTGTAGAGTTTGCTGGGAAACTTCCAAGCTGAGTTAGCTCTCCAGCTCCCTAGGTGAGACCAGTCACCACATAGTCAGCTCTGCTCTGGCACCTAGTTCAGGGCTGCTCCCTGCGCGATAGAAAGATAGATCCATCAATTTCTCTGTGTGTGTGTGTGTGTCCGCGCGCGCACACGCATATATATGCTGGGCTAATAGATTACAGTTTGGATTTTAGTACAGTTGTGTAATCTGCACCTTGAGCCCTACACCCTTTTGTGGGGATGGGAAATCCTGGGACTGAAGCAACCCGATTCCTGCCTGAAGAGGATCCCTGCCAGCAGAGATCAGCCCCTCTGCTGTGACTGAGGAGTCCAGTCATCTCTGAACCTGAGGATCATTCATGGAGTTTGAGAGTGCACCACCTTTTAGTTAGTCAGGGAATTTGTTTTGGGGACCCCCCCAACTCCCTGAACTGTGTCCTCAAGCCAGGGAGTAAGGGTTTTGTGATTTTATAACCTGCTGCATATTAAACCTGTGGAAGGATTTACCACCTTCTTCCACTTGTGCGTCCTTTGGGCTGTACTGAACCCAGTCAGCCACACTGCTAAACCACTGCAGAGAAGAATTTTGTGGTCATAAGTCATCAAGGGCTCCAACAAAGTACGCGTACCAATGGGACACTAATCTTACATTTGCTGGGGAAAGTCACAAGTATTTACAGCGTGGGTACCGATGAACTAAATATAGTGTTTTACCTGTTATGTTATATTTATCTCCTGTTTAATATAATTATTGTGTTGAATATATTGTAGGTGTTTGTGTTATTTCTTGGAAGTCTCCAACTATCTGGCAAGTAAGCGGGGATTACCCTGTTATTAGAATTTTCCTCCCAGGCTGCCCTGGTGACCCTGCCATGAAGGAGGGAGGGGGGGTGGAGGCACCACCAAATAAATTCATAGGAAAAAAAAGAAGATACACCCTGCTAAGTGGGTGGCAGGATTCAGAAGAACCCAGACCTATCCATCAAAACCTGTAAGCAGATTAGCATTAAAGGGTGGAGAGGGGGTGCTAAACAAGCAATGTGGTAAGTATGATGAAAAGCACACCAAGTAGTGGGCGTGTGTAATCCATCCCCAAGACCAGCAACATACAAGACAAGGGGGAATTAAAAAAAACTGCATATTTTTACATATCTTATTTTGTTTTTTTAAATAAATACACATCAGGCGTACCTGACAGCCACTCATTCTATTAACTGATCTCTTGTAGGCATCAAGAAAGAAGTGGGCCCTGAGAAAGGATTTGAAGGAGAGGCTAGGTGTCCTTACTGACTGACACAGGGAGAACACCTCATGTATAAGGAGAATGTGGCATAAAGCACAGAGATAACAGAGAGACGTGTACCATTGGACTTGTGTGTCAAGATTAGCATTACAGGTGGAGAGGAGGGTGGCGGTAGGGTGGGAGAGAGCTCTACAGGAACTTGAAGCTAAAGCAGAGAGGAGAGACTGGCAAAGGCAGAAATGACAGCTGCATCCAACTCCCACTGAAGTTACTTTCAATGGGAGTTGGGAGTCTAAAAGCTCTGTGGGCCTTAGGGCACGTCTTCACTGGCAACATTAAAGCGCTGTTGTGGCACTGTTTTAGAGAGCTCTCCCAGCGCTCTAAAAAAAACCAAAAAACAACAAAATAACAAAAAAAACACACCCACCTCGACAAGGGGCATGGTTCCCAGTGCTGGTGCACTAGCTACACTAGCACTTTACAGCACAAACTTGCAGCGCTGTAAAGTGCCAGCATAGACGAGCCCTTAGAAAAAAAATCTCTTCCAGAAAACTTGATCTTAATTTAATTATAGTCTTAGAATCTCCCCCAAATTCTCCAGACTTTTTCTAAATGCAATGCTCAAGCGTTTTCCCTTTGAACATAATTACATGCCACTGGAATGCCATGAGCAATTTAAAACAGTCTTATGAGCCCAGCGACCTAGATACTGTAATTCTAGTGACAAAAGAACAACTTTCAATTTGTCTTTATATACTTGAATAGAGGGTCTCAACCCGTGTGGCGAGTTCCGAGTGCCCTCAATTCCCACATCAATGAGTGAAGGGTGCTCAGAACCTCATAGAATGAGACTCTTGGGGAACTCATCATTCTCAGATAACTACAAGGAGTTTTCTTTATTTTCCACCTTCTCTCTCTTTCAGTCTGTTCGGCCAGAAAAGCATGCAAATCAATGAATCCAAGAGCTACAATATGCGAGCTTACACACATTTTCTTTAAACGTGAAATAACTCCTACCCCATCTGCATGTCCTGAGCCAGATTATATAAATATAATTAATAGCCATACGTAAGCTTCCTTCCTATTATTTACAGGTGTACAAATGCACTATAGAAGCAAGATGTACCTAACATTTTTGAGACATTAGATCTTCCCATAGCCTTAAAAGCCCAACTGGGCAGAAACAAACAGTTGGATTTTACTCCTCCAGGAAATCACAAGTCAGAGTACAGAATGAAATAAACAAAATTCTCAGTGGTTAAGTTCAAGAATCAAATAAGGTCATGGAGGATAGGACAATTAATGGCTATTAGCCAAGATGGTTAGGAATGGAACACCGTGCTCGGGGTGTCTCTAAACCATCAATTGCCAGAAAGCTGGGGCAGGATGGCAGGGAATGGATCAGTTGATAATTGCCCTGTTCTGTTCATTCCCTCTGAAGCACCTGGCACTGGCTACGGTCAGAAGACAGGACACTGGGTTAGATGGACCACCAGGCTGACCCTGTATGGCTGTTCTTATGACTATTAACGGCAATGTAAATATTTTTACTGCATAGTGGAGAAAGTCTAGTCTCTGCTAAGAATTATCCTTTGAATTACATCATCTAGTCCTGTATCAGCCTCCCATAGTTGTCAGTACCAGATGCTCCAGAGGATGGTTCAATGACAGAACAACTTTCCTATGACCTTGCCAACTGCTAGTGTCTACTCATGCATTTAAGCTTGAAGGTTTTTGTCCCTTCCAAAATGTTTGGATTATTAAAATCCTTAGAATTGGAACTTTTAGTGGTTTTGAATTTTCCACCTTCTGGTTTCACTGATTGCCCCTTTCTTATAGTATTATAAGAAAGTGAATAGAGAGTGAAAAGTTCGCAATATCAGGGTTGGAAGGGACCTCAGGAGGTCATCTAATCCAAATCCTGCACTCAGATTGGGTTTAAGCCTGATGTTTACCTTCCTAATCTCACCAAAACTAAATCAATAGTGCCATGTAATTTCATCCAGTTCAAGCTCCTGCAACTTCCTTCAGCCATTTGGAATTTCTTTTTTTTTGTAAATTCTCTTCACAGAACTGTAAGAAGTTGTGTTAGCATGATGTTGCAATCACCATCCGTGGTGTTTTCTCTAAGAATCATGTAATCAGCTCTTTTCAGTAAGTGTGTCATAGGCTGGCTGGCCCTTCCAGAGAGCAAGAGAGATCTTAGCCCACCTGTGACACAGCTGATTTGCCTCCCCAGGTGGAAAGAATGAATCAAGTCACTTGACAGGCAGTCGTGTGACTAAACCAGGCCTCTACGGGTTAGAAAAACAGAAGCTTGTGAACAGCTAAAGTGAGGCACTGCAGAGTGGATCAGCAGGAAGAAAGACTCTCTTGCAGTGGTCCCTCAGGAAGGCAGTCGTGCCTGGGTAGAAAGACCCAGCTGAAAGTTGTGTCTTCCATTTGGGGAGTGGCAAAGAAGGCAGGCCAGGCCAGGCCTTAGGTCTTCTCCTGTGAATGGAGAAGGAGCCAATACCTCAGGGAGGAGGAGTTGGGCCCAGCTTTAAGAGGTGAGAGGATAGAAGACCTTTGATATTTGTTTTGGAACTTTGTTTTAGACACACCATACTTCAAGAAGAGTGGTGGTTACTTGACTTATGAAAGCCTTTTGTGAGTTGCGGTGTATCAAGGAGCCTGGAAGAGGGGAAACAGACAGAGCCATAGAACCAATCCCAAGCCACGAGGGGGCTCTCAGGAGGCACTTGAGAAAACGTCATGCCACAAATCCATGGTCTTGAAAGAATATGGGTTCTTTCAGGGGTCTTTCATTCACTATATGTGCTGCAAATTTAAGATTAATGACACATTGCTCATTTGTTAAAATAGCACACCCACTAATTTTACCTCTGCCATCAATAGATTAGTTTTCCAAAAATAATCGACAGAATGAATCACCTTGCACTACTCTAGTCTAGAATAATTAAATGAAACAATGTACTTGTGACATCTGCACTTTATCTTGCTAATAACTTCCAAATTCCAGAGGTATAAATATAAATATCCAGGGGATCAAAAGCATTACCTTGGCTAGCTCAATCTTTAACTCTTCCTTCTCTTCTTCAGAAATAATGCTTGTGAAATCAATATCAGTGACTGTTTCTTCATCTGTCTCGTGCAATGGCTGTGTTTCCAGCAGACCTTTGAAAATAAGAAAGTAACAGTCAATAAAACTCTTACAATACATTTCACTGAGTGGTGATGGGGAGGGACCAGAGGGTGGCCAACTGTACGAAATCTAAATAAAGGTCTAACTTTTGTTACATGCACTAGAGTTATCCAGGTCTTTCTAATACATCCCATTTGGATTCCTCTTGTTTTTGCTTTTATAAACCTATTGCAAATGATAGATAATCACAGAATCATAGAAATGCAGGGCAGGAAAAGACCTCAAGAGGTCATTTAGTCCAGCTCCCTGCCTGAGCCAGGGTTAAGTATACCTAGGCCATCCCTGACTGGTGTTTGTCTAACCTGTTCTTAAAAACTTCTAATGATGGGGATTCCACTTCTTAAGTACTGTTCCAGTGCTTAACTATCCTTACAGTTATAAAGCTTTTCCTAAGATCCAACTATGATGACTGGAGCTTGATGGTTGCATTACCTAGTGGTTAAGGAGTCTTTTTTTTTTTAAATGAAGCGGGAAATTGTTAGAGGCCCTCCCACTCCACCGGGCTACAGCCCCAGACACCATGAGGGTTACCAAAGGCCAGGCACCCACAAGTGCCTTATGACTGCCATCTCTGGGACACTTGCTACCTCTTACTCTATAGTCCAAGCTTTACAGTCTGTAGCAAAACTGGAGGGGGGAAAAAAAAAAAAAAAAAGGTACTGACTGCATCTTTAGTCAGTCTGGGCCTACCAGGTAGGTTCCTCTTTTCCCAGAGGAGCTGCTCCAACATCCTTTAACAGGAGGGTCCAGGACAGGTCCTTCTCTCTGCCTTGTCAGCCCCTTTCTGAGCTGTCTGGCTTCCTTTTAAGCTCCATTTCCACCTGGAGCATGCGCTGCAGATGTGGCTGGGCCCAAAATTATTCTTTAACTCCTTCAGTCCTAGTGTGAGGCTTACACACCTCATCACACCAACCTAGATCTCCCTTGCTGAAACTAAGTGGATTACTTCTTGCACCAACCTTGATGGACATGGAGAATAATAGTATTTTGTTGTATTCTTTTTGTAGAATATTGACATGAAGACACCAACAAGTTAAAGAAATCAAATATCACTGGATGCAGCATACAACACTACTGCACGATACAGTATAAAAGAAAAGAAAACATGAAAAACCTAGCTTTTTCTTCAAATTAAAAAATAAATATGGATCACTGCTGTGTGATGTCCACAACAAGGATGACAATATAACTGCTAGTCAATATAGCATTGTGTCATACAGTAGATCAATATACACTTTATATTTTTCCATGCGTCTTGTTCGAGGTTTTTAGAGTCTCTCACTATTAACTGAATGAGACAGGTTGGATCACAGAAACCCCCTTGGGGCTGCCAACTGATGTGCCAGGACTACTTCTGCCCCTGCTTTCCCTGCCAGCTTGGGACTCCAGAACCCTGTCTGGTTGTGCCAGACACGCTTGCCAGCTACAAACACAGACCTTGGTCTGAACAATGTCCCACAAGCTGCTGGCTTAACGGAAAATAACTTAAGAAGTGTTCCTGTCTCCAACACTCAGATGCCCAACTCCCAACAGGCCCCAAATAAATCTGTTTTACCCTGCATAAAGCTTATACAGGGTAAAAACTCAAATTGTTTACCCTCTATAACACTGATAGATATGCACAGCTGTTTGCCCCCCCCCCAAGTCATTAATACATACTCTGGGTTAATTGATAAGTAAAAAGTGATTTTATTAAATACAAAAAGTAGGATTTAAGTGGCTCCAAGTAATGACAGACAGAACAAAGTGAATTACCAAGCAAAATAAAATAAAACATGAAAGCCTATGCCTAATACAGTAAGAAGCTGAATACAGATAAAATCTCACCCTCTGAGATGTTCCAATAAGCCTCTTTTACAGACTAGCCTCCTTCTAGTCTGGGTCCAGCAATCGCTCACACCCCTGTGGTTACTGTTCTTTGTTCCAATTTCTTTCAGGTATCCTTTGGGGGTGGAGAGGCTCTCTCTTGAGCCAGCTGAAGACAAAATGTAAGGGTCTCCCAGGGGTTTAAATAGACTCACTCTTGTGAGTGGACACCCCTCCCTTCTCCCTGTGTAGAATCCCAGCTACAAGATGGAGTTTTAGAGTCACATGGGCAAGTCACATGTCCATACATGACTCAGAACTTACAGGTAGCAGCCATTGTTCACATGCTACCTTGAACATCCTCAGGTAGACTTCTTATGTGGATTGGAGCTTTCCAAGATCCATTGTCGATTAAGTGTTTCTTGATTGGGCACTTAATTTAAAAATTCCTTTCTAAAGAAGCTGCCCAAATGCCTTACTAAGGGTACTTAAAATCAAACAAGTGCACAGCCAATATTCATAACTTCAAATACTAAAATGATACATGCATACAAATAGGATGAATATATTCAGTAGATCATAACCTTTGCAGAGATATGTTTCATGGCATATGTAGCAGAAAACATATTCCAGTTATGTCATATTTACATTCATAAGCATATTTCCATGAAACATTATGGGGTGCAACGTCACACTGAGTACTGCTACTATGGAAAGTGTACCTCTGGGTTTGACTTCACTGTTGAGAAGGAGCAGTTTTTACCTCAGCTGATTTATGCACAAGAGCTATCCCAAGATAAAAATATAGTGAAGACAAAGCATTTTAGTTTTACCATGAGGTAAACTTATCATGCTCAGTCCTATACTGGCTGAAAGTTACTAAGGATGGGGGGGGAAGAGGGAGAGGGAAGCAGTAGATGCGATACTAAAAATCAAGATACAAGGCTTTTGACACAGTCCCACATGACAGTCTCAAACAAACTAGGAAAATGTGGTCTAGATGAGATTACTATATAGGTGGGTGCACAACCTGTTCAAAGACCATACTGAAAGAGTAGTTATCAATGGTTTGCTATCACACTGAGAGGACATATCTAGTGGATTCCCACAGGGGATGAATAATTTTCATTAATCACAGATAACTGAGAGGAGAGTATGCTTATAAATTTGCAGATGACACCAAGCTGGGAGGGGTTGCAAACATTTTGGAGGACAAGATTAGAATTCAAAACCATCTTCACTAATTGGTCTGAAATTAACAAAATGAAATTCAATAAAGACAAATACAAAGTTCTATACTTAGGAAAAATATCAAATGCACAACTATGAAATGGGGAACAACACGAGTGTTATATGGATTGCACTGGAAGTAATTGTCCCTTCTAGCCCTACATTTCTAGGATTCTGGATCCCCATCTGAGATTTACCTGATGGTGAAACTAAAGTGCCTTGTCTTCACTGTGTCATTACCTCAGGAGAGCTCACATGGGTTATTTACTCTGAGGTAAACATCACTGCTTTTTTTAGCAGTGAAGACAAGCCCTAAGATGATGCTATATGGAGGTTTCAGAATGCTGGTAAGTCTGAAGTACAAGCAACAGGTATGGGGAGTGGAATAGTTTAGAAGCTTGGAGCAGAGTATACTTGTGCTTATTCTTGATGGCTTAATTCACTGTGCTGTCACACTTAGGCCCTGATCTTACAAACACTGATGCACATGCTTAATCTTGCTACCTGTAATCCCACTGGGGGGAGGTATAGCTCAGTGGTTTGAGCATTGACATGCTAAACCCAGGGTTGTGAGTTCAATCCTTGGGGCCATTTAGGGATCGGGGCAAAAATTGGGGATTGGTCCTGCTTTGAGCAGGGGTTTGGATTAGATGACTTCCTGAGGTCCCTTCCAACCCTGATATTCTATGATTCTATTAAACCAATGACAGTACTCATGATATTTAAGTGCATGCTTAACTGCTTCCAGGATCAGGGCTATGATTTGTCTCTTATGCTCAGGTGCTCTGAAGATCATCATCAGCATGTCTTATTCGATAAGCACCAACAGGAAAGAGAGTTTTACAAACGGCATCCAATGACCGTCACAAGGAATTTGGTGGCTTAAATAACTGGTGGATGCTTCCTATTGGTTGCAAAGAGAACGTGGAACTTTACCAGACTCCTCCTTCCCCAGCCTCTCCTTCCCTGTGCTTTGCCTAGGGAGCCTGGCATTTGTGTGTTGTATAGAAAAGTTTAACAAAACTGCTTATCAATTTCACATTGCAGTTCACAGGGTTCTGAATACCAAGAGTAAACCGGCCCATAGTTTTGACAACTTCACTCTGGTGCTGCTTGGCAAAGCAATGAGTTGCAACAGAAGCACTGACCTGTCTGGTGGCACTCTCAGGAACAGACCACTGTGTTGATTCATGTTTGGAAGCTTAGCTTTGCAATCATAAGGGTCAGAAATTTAATAAAAATAAAAGCTTAAATTGTGCAGAAATTGATCATTTAGTTACAACATCATGCCAGCTTGGTATGTCAAAACAACCACCACTGTAAATATCTACTTTAGACTCGGAAGCCTGGATAAATACAGTATCCTTCCAATACACAGCCACATGTATCCAATGTAACTTCTGACCAAAAATGAAATCTCTGGGTCAGCTATAGCCTAGACAAAAGATACTTTACAATGTGCATCACTCAGCTGCCACAAAGACAGAGCTATGGCTAAGCAGAATTCAGCACAGTTTGAGGAGAATAAAATGAACTCTGGGGCAGCCAGAGTCTGATCTGGCCCCTGATCTAAGATACAGCATCCAGAGGGAAGCGAGAAAAGAAGGTAAGAGAAGGATGAAGAGAGATCCAACTAGCTTTCTATTTGAAATAGCATTTAATGTTGGATGAGATTTACACAGCTCTAGGGGGATGATGTCACAGAATTTAGTAGTATAACAGGAAATGCCGCAATAACAAAGATAGTTGAATGGAAGTGAGTGAGCAGATTGGTAGCTATAAATCATATCAACCAAACATGAAGGAACATTGTATATCTATTTGTTAACACACACACACAAAAACAAACTTGTTAAAAGATTAAGATGGCAAAGTTCAGTACTCAAAGTTATGAAATTCCAGAATTAAGGCTGCCTGTGATCCTCATCCAATTGGTCTCTCTCTGCCACCATGGCCTCCAATCAATCCCCCACCTAACCCTCCCATATTCTCTGTTCTCATGGGCTCTCAGTTCCAAACTCCCACTCAGCTCCTTGTTCCAGTCTCTTTGACCTGCCAGTCCCAGTTCTCCCCCTACATGCAAGTTCCTCATCAGATCTTCTCCTGCCTCACTTCCTTCCCCCCCATCCCACATGTTTTCAGTTAAAGGGCCCTAGAATCTGTCACCATGTTACAATACTACAAATTAAGCTAGGGTGACGTTATTTCACTGAGAGCTCCACTGTGCCCAATCACCAGATCTAGAGAGCTAAGATCCAGGACTTTAATGTGGAAGACCTGAGGTCTATGCACAAAAAATGGCTGTGCATTTTTGAACTTCAAAAGAGTGCATTTCATTACTAAAACCATGTACCCTAATTGCAAAATTAAATACGTACACAGACATTTACCCATATGCAAGCATAAATACTTAGTTCTTACATGCACCTGCTGTAATGGAGCAGGCAAACAAAGATGTGCAAAGGTACATCCTTTTTCCCCTGTGGAATTTAGGCCTCATCCTTTAATAATAAATAATAAAAAAAAAATTATTCAGCCCTTGTACTTTAAACCCAATTACCAGAGAAACCACTTCTTGTGTTACACCTCATCACAACAATTAAAGCCAATTGGGATGATACTGTTTTTGTTTTCTGGGATTAAGCTTTCCAAGTACAGGGCCTTTGCTGTTGGAATACATGGCCTTTTATTCGCTAGGGCAAAACACATAATTTGCCTAGTTTTTGATTGACAATCAATTTTTGTTTACTTAAATCTTATTTGGCTATTAAAATATCCCAGGATTGTTTTACACAATGGGCTGTCTATGCAATTTATATGTTATAATTTTTATAAAAGCTACACTTATTTACAAGATAAACCATTAGGAGTTCAACAACATCTTACTCTGCCCCTTTCTCACATCCAGTAATATCTTACTCTAGGAATACCTCCCTTGATTTCAGTAGAGCTATATGCAGAGTATGTAACTACTCAGTATGAGATAATGTGGTAGAATACAGCCCTAAATAAATTAAAAGACCAGATGAAATTTTAGCATGAGTCAATAAGCTGCATTTTCCCTAGAGTTTAATGAAAGAACGAGAGACTGAATTGAAATTATGCATTTTTAATAATAGATGGTGATATTTATGCCTTAATTTCATTTCAGGCCCTGTTTTCCAATATATCCCAGACACAAAGTTTACAAATGAGACATTTCAGAATTACTAAATTAGTTTTTCAGATGAAACAAACAAACATATGTATTTTACCTCATTACCAAATTACTGATTGGTTTTACGTGCAACAAAATGGAACCAGTTTTAACCGCATGTGCACAAAATTAAAGACATTAAACAATTGACCATATTAGGATTCTGGCACCTGTACATTTACTTGACTGATTTCAAATTCTGAAAGTCAGTCCAACTCTACAGCTAGAGGATAATTACCCACTTCCTAGCCTAAAGTCTGAAAATGGCCTGGAAAAAGCATAGAACCTGCTAAATCATAAAGTGAGTGTCCTGTGTTCTATGCAGTGGATAATAGTGCTTGGGCAGGCATCACCAAATGGTGCTGTTACAGACAGTCTTCCAAGTTTTTTTTTGCTTGTATGCGAGTAAGTTTTGACTCTTGGGAAGACATGGTTTTGTTGGTGATGTTGGTTATTGCGAAGTTTGGTGTAAAGGTAGCTGTGAGAATGGCTAGCAAGTCTGTTCTCTGCCTTAGTCTCTGATTAGAGTAAATTCTTGAGGGTTAATTGCAGGGTGGATTTGATTTAAAATCACTAGTCAGGAAGACCGAATTTAATCATGATTTCCACACAAAAGTGCATTCTTGTTGGTTGTTATAACCTTAATACATATTCTTCACAACTCAGATGTAGGTTTCATTTTTAGAAGGTACACACTATACATTTTTAAAATGATGTTGAAAAAAACTTTTCAGATTAGTTTTACAGCTATATCAGAAAATGAATATTTGTTTGATTATTTCATTTACCAAAGGTAAGTGAAGCAGATATTTATGAAGTCATTGGGAGATGAACTATCTCCAATTCAACAGGTTAATCATTAATATTTGGAGGATTTTCTTGCCATGTTGCATTAGGAGAAAAACATCACCAGACAGACATTTAAATTGTTTTATTTAACTAAAAACAACAAGGTTATGTATTCTGGAGTTTTAATTAACCAAAAAGTATGATGCTTCACTGGTCCTGTCATAGGCTGTACAACCTTCATCCAGGTATCTGGAGATTACTGGCTGTATTTTTTTTTTTAAATCAGAGTTCAGTGAGACTCTCAAATTTCATTTTGCAGAGTACTCCATATCAAGCCATGTCACGTACAGTGACTTGGTAATAATGCACTACAGACAATACTACCTGTAGAGTTAAAAGCAGGAAATCCATAAATTCTCCTGTAGTCCAACAAAATATTTACTTGCATACTTTACTTTATTCATTTTCTGTACTGTTTATTTTTTAATTTACAAGATCTCCTATCATAATCTCTGGTCACTGAATATTAAAAACAGCTTGCATAATTTGCTGACTACTGCCAGTATTGGAAGATTCATTCAGCCTTAAATCTTCACAATAATCATATTATGTTACATTATTTTACTACAGCTGTGCAAGTCATGCCATTATACTGTAGTTAGTGACATATCAGTTGTGGTGGGTGGGTTCCCCCCCTTTTTTGTTAATGCACTGAGACGCCAACAGTGGATAACTCTGCAAAAATAACAATCTTTTCAAACTTAATCCTGGCACAGAGTATTTACTCTTAAAAAAAATCAAATATTTATACAATTTTGGTCCAAATTCCGCAAAGATCTATGCATGTGCTTGATTTTATTTATTTATTTAACACACACACACACACACACACACGCACACAGTGGGCTTGAACCAAATCCCAAAGAAGTGAATTGAGAGACTATTTTACTACTACAGGCTTCAGATCAGGACATGAGAATAGTTCTGTTCACTTCAGCAGCACTATTACATATAAAATACAGTTCAAGTGAGCTGGCTGCTGCTTTTTTTAATTTAAAGTGAATTCTGTGGGTAAAATCCTGGCCACACTGAAGTCAATTGCAAAACTCCCATTGACTTCACTTGGGGTAGGATTTCATCCAGTGAATGTGTATGTACCATCTGTATCATAGCCTAATTCTTTGGGTAGAACCACACACAATAAAGGTTAAAGTTTACAAATCAGCTTTTGTGCATGTGTAGTGAGACTATTGGCTTTTTAAATTCATACAGTTGCTTATGTTTTAATCTGATGGTGGTGGTCGCATGCAACACGTACAGCAGGCTACACAAGAGTGATGTGATAGAATATAAATTATGCTCTGTCTAGACAATATGGCAAACTAAGAAGGATTTACCAAATAGCCTAACAGCTGTGGAGAAAGTCTAGAGGGTTAAAAGGTAGGTAAGAAAAAAAAGTCTAAATTTTGAATTTTAAAAATGTGTATTTTATTGTAGTGATCAGAGTCAGCCTTTTCAGGGAAATTAAATCCTTCCATGTCAAGTTAAGAATGTGTGAGAATTAAAGGCTTTTTAGGTGATGGTCAGCAAGAATGATTCTGTTATAGTGTATGTGTTTTTGACTTGGATGGTAAGGTAAGCATCAGTCTATGCAACTATAGCTTGGGGGGGGGGGAGAGAGAGAAATGGATGCCAATCCTAAGTCCCTTTTTCAGCTGCCCTAATGGAGCAAAGGGCACAGGCAACTCTGGACTATACTGTTCTGGGCCACAGTGCTCGAAGCACCACAGATCTGGCAGGAGTACTCTGAGAAAAACGAGGCTTACACACAGCTGTGAGTTATTGGCTTTACTGAAGGTTAGTGACCCACCCATAACGGGGACTCCAAGCGTTGCAGTCACGAAGGCGGGGAACCCAGCACACCGGAGCTGTGCCTGGGACAGAGTCCGACGGAGGGGCAGACAGTCAGTATTAATAAGCATTACACAAAAACAGCTCATGAATATAAAGTTAGGTGCTTCTTAAAGGGGGGCTTTCTACTACCTGGCAAAGGGCCATACAAAGCAGCTGTGTCCTTCAAAAACTAACTATCCCAAAATAATGAAGCAGCTATCTATGTCTCACAGTAACCTCTTGGCTCGAGAAAGCGGAAGTTCCCTGACTAGGCCGTAACAAAGTCTTCCGCAGTCCCTTACATATACATACCCTGCAGGAGTAAGCCTGGCTTTCCGGGGCTCTGCTGGTTGCAGTCTGCTACCGGGAGTTCCACTGGAGTCACTGCCCCTGCTTTCCAGAGCTCTGCATTCATTCTAGCCTGGTTTTGCACCCACTCAACTTCCTGCTCTAGGGGGCACGTTGAGAGGCAGACCTGGGGCAAAGCGAAGCAGGTGCCTGGTATTCTGGCAATCCTCAGCCACTGAAACAGTCTGTAGGAAACCATCAGTGTCAGGACTGGGGCAGTGGACAGAACTCTGAGCTACCTTTGTTTCCCTTCTCAGATCTTGTACCAACTTCTCTCAGTTGGACACAAGGACTTGGCCTGTGGTGTGAATAGCACTTAATCTGAATTTTAAATTAATGATGCTTTTATGTTGGATTTTTATAATCCCACATTTAATAATATAGCAGGAAATGAAGTGAGATCTCAATCATTTATGCAACTTATGCTTGTGACTTCCCTTTTTACATTGCTTGTGACTTCCTGCACATCTACCAATGTGATATATGCCATCATGTACCAGCAATGTGTTTCTCCATGTACATTGGCCAAACCGGACAGTCTCTACGCAAAAGAATAAATGGACACATATCTGACATCAAGAATTATAACATTCAAAAACCAGTACGAGAACACATCAATCTCCCTGGACACTCAACAACAGACTTAAAAGTGGCAATTCTTCAAAAAACAACAAAATTCCAAAAAGACTCCAGCGAGAAACTGCAGAACTGGAACTAATTTGCAAATTGGACACCATCAAATTAGGCCTGAATAAAGACTGGGAGTGGATGGGTCACTACAAAAAACTAATTTCCCCCCTGCTGATACTCGCACCTTCTTGTCAACTGTTTGAAATGGGCCACCTGGATTACATTGAACTCATTAGCACTACAAAAGTGATTTTTCCTCCCTTCTTGGCAACAGTTGAGAATAGCCCACTTCCACCTTAATTGAATTGGCTCATTAGCACTGACCCCTCCCCCCCACTTGGTAAGGCAACTCCCATCTTTTCATACATTATGTATTTATACCTCTACTGTATTTTCCACTCCATACATCTGATGAAGTGGGTTTTAGCCCACAAAAGCTTATGCCCAAATAAATTAGTCAGTCTAAGGTGCCACAAGGACTCCTCGTTCTTTTTACATTTGTTATCTTTTGGCTTCCATGGCAATCAACCTTGCACTGAATAGTCATGGGATCAGCCTCTATGGCCCTCTGGGAATTCTGTGGCGCAGGATCAGACATGATCCAATCCACCACAAACAGTTGTTTTAAAATTCCTTAGCCTCTAGTTTAAGTTTGAAACTTTGCCTGGTCTACACCTAAAAAGTGTTGCCGGCAGAGCTTTGGCTAGGCATTTGAAAAAAAACAAAACAAAAAAAACCACCCCCTCCCAGACATAGCTGGTCCAGCAAATGCCCCAGTCTGGATGCAGTTCTACCACCAATATAGCCTATTTCACCCAGGGAACTAGCTCAACCGGCAAAAGTCCAAACGAATTTTTTCCAGTACAAACTGCATCTCCACTAGGAGCGAGTGCCAGTATAGCTGTTTCAGTAAACTCTTTCTAGTGTAGACAAGGCTTTATTTATTTACTGTTACACTCTTACTCTTAGAATTCAATTCTGTCACCTAGGAGAAGTACCAGTTTTTATGCAGAATTTCAACTTCTGCTGCCTCTAAGAAACTGACAATTGTATACAATTATTTTTAATAGTATCCTGCTATGACTGCTTGAATGATGTAATGGGGTAATGATGTAATTGCTGTAGATGGTCTTGGAAACCCCTCTACTCATCCGAATTGGAATGGTCAGGTTAAATGTTATAATTGCAAGTATACATGCTGGAATTATCAGCCAAAATACATGTTTCCAGTCTAGTTTTACCTTCAAATTATTCAAACTCAGTTACATTTTAAAGATAAAAACCAGAGACAACAGCATCAAATATTGATTAGCTACTTCTGTTTCCCTGAGCACTTTAATGAAAGATAGACACTACACCTCACCTAATGTCAAAATGGCAAACATTTATATTTCTTTTTCTGTTAGGAAACTAGGCAGGGGGAAAAAAAACTAATTAAGCATTCAGATTTCAGAAACTGTAATTAAGAACACTGGAGCTGTCCAGATTATAATACTGCATTCGTGTCATTCATATTCTTTTTCTCATTATCATCAACACACAATGCCAGGAAAGGGACATCTGAAATGCTTGCAATAAAAATTAAAAAGTGGTCATAAAATCCAGTTCAAATTGCAGAAATTACTACTGTTCTTATTTTTTCATTCCTTAAATTACACCAGCAGGATCCAAGCAGGAAGAGAGTCATTTCTCATTCTAGTCCAGGTGGAGCACACAATTTCTGAGAGAGACCGACCCCTTCTGTGCCTGGTCCTAACCATATGGACCTAGGATGCTTGATTCTGGAGAACATCCTAGAGCTTGTCTGTTCTCCTGTGGATAGGACTGCCTTATTTTTCCTCACCTCCTCCAAGCTTGAAGCCAATGCTGTTTTGTGGCTTGGCTAGACCTACTTACAGAACTGAAGGGAGAAAGAAGGCAGAGATGGAGGCAAGCGTAAGGGATGAAAAATCAAAAGCCAGGTTCCTCTTGGCTTGTTCACGGGTGCACATGGAGAAAATATACAAGAAGCCTTTTCTTCACTCCTTGCAAGGACCAAGCAGCATTAGAGCTTTAGCCTTCTGAGGAAGGCAGGGACTGGTGGGGGTTGGGTAGGACCAGTGCTTTAAATTTCTTCCCTGCACTGGCTCATTGCATAGGGGCTAGTATTAGGAGCGTAGCCTCTGGGTGTTCAATGCTCCAGGAGGCATTCTATCTTCTCAATGCAGAACATGCCTCCTAGTGCTCTTTACAGCCCCTTATCAAGGCTGTTTCTAAACAGCACAATCTAGCCCTAATTTGGAAATAGCTTTAGAAATATCATTGTTTAGCAGTTCTCAAATTATGGTTTGTGGATCACTTGTTTGTAGTCCCTGGCCAACTTGCTGGTCACAGTATGTAAGCACTGGTCTTCGTTTTCAGCTACAAAGTCACATTAAAAGAAGCTAAAACTACATTAAACTACTTTCCTAATATCCCCCCCCCGCTGCTGGTGATGGCTCATCTAAAGTGATCACTCTCCTTACAGTGTGTATGATAAAACCCATTGTTTCATGTTCTCTGTGTGTGTGTATATATAAATCTCCCCACTGTATTTTCCACCAAATGCATTCGATGAAGTGAGCTGTAGCTCACGAAAGCTTATGCTCAAATAAATGTGTTAGTCTCTAAGGTGCCACAAGTACTCCTTTTCTTTTTTCCTAATATTGTTTTCCTGTGGAAGGAATTGCTGCAGATGCCAAAGGGCTCTTATTCCATTCCTAATGGAAGGTAGCTTGTGCAACAACCAATGACAGAACATACTCCATGACATGACCTCTATGCTAAGATGTGATATGCACTCTTAAAGAGTTTTCCCATCTTGCCACAGATAAATCAAGCGGCAGTTCAGTGGGTAAAAGTAGCACAATTCCAGCTGTGGAAAAGAGCACATATCTATGAAAAACAATTACCAGACTTCAACACAAGATCTAATCCTCCAATCAAAATCATTTTCTGAAATATCCAGTGTACATATTAGTCATGTATGGACTTTAACCTCTTATGCAATCACGTCTAGCTCTCTGCACAGTACAATACTCTTGGCTGCCTGAGGAAACAAAAATGGCTTTGATTTTTAAGTTGTAGGTATGATAATACAATTGTCAAATGTAACAATTCAAAGCCAGCAGAGGTTTCTTTCCATTATATCAATAGTGAAAGTAATAATAGTATTGTATCATTCATTTTGCTATTTATTAACCATTCTTCACAACTTCCTAAGGGGTCACAGAAAGAAAAAATGTGTCACAAATGGAAGGGGCATTTTCTTTTCTATAGCCAGTAACAGAGAAAAAACAGAGTCCTGGCTGAATGATGGGAGATGAGAAAATAGGTGTCATTTTGCTACAAGATTGATTTGCTCTCTACAAATCAGCGCTTTTTTTTTTGGACAAATCAGCATGATTTGTATAAAACAAATGAAGAACTAAAGAAAATAATCAAATTAGGCTAGAGCTGTAAGAATGTAGGGGGAGCTAAGAGCTAAAATAAGGAAAACACTGAGTCAGGGGAGGGGTCCTAATCTCAAAACGTACAGATACTTTGGGCCACACCCTAGGCTGACTCAAATTGATGTAGCTCTATTGACTTCCATAGGAAGTAAGCAAGTGAATTGGGCTTAAGTTTCTATTAATAGAAAAAGTGCTGTCAGATTCTGAGATAAAACCTTTCACCCAGTTAAACTACTTCTTAGCTCCCCAATTCTTTACTAGTAAAAACGCCCAGAATATTGTCAGATATGCTGAGAGAACAAAGTGAATGAACGGAAATATGAGTGATGTAAGAGTCCATAGTAGTAATTAAACATTCAGAACATGTAGGACACTGGAGGAACATAACCCATCTGTACCCATACACAGGCGTGGGGCCCAAACCATATTCGTGGAACCATCTCCCGTGGAGCCCATGTTTTTCATATTTTTGGAGCACATCTGTGTTTGCCATTGGCAACATATGTTGTTACAGAACTGTCAGTAAGACACAAGGCTTTCCAGAGTGACCAAAAGACTAGTTCACCCAACCTCAACTTGGAATGGACCACATCATCAGGATACGACACTTGTGATCCCCTGATTTACATGGAAGTTTCATTGGGTGGAGCGAACAAGAATCGCAACCTTAAAAATCCAGGCACACATGCAAGAAGGCATGATCTTTCTGGGCCACCACAACACCAAGAATGAGGAAACCAAGACAACTGCAGGCTATGCCAGCCAAGTGACTGAGGAAGCCTGCTGGCCAGAATAAGGTACCAAGGGAGGAGATAATAATATCACATAGTCCCCAAACTGCAGGTCCTAATTCTGATGCTCTGAAGATCAGCAAGCTAAAGAGCCAACCTTTTCTTCAAGTACCTGTTTGTTCCTCTTGTATTCTACTTGCCACCTGTATTATTGATTTTTTTCAGCATTTTTGGGGTATGTATGCTACAGAAATAGCATATACATATTCTAATTCTAAAGTAAGTTCCATCTTAAATCACTTTATGCCACCCTAGGCTATAAAAGTGTTTGCAGAAACCACTCTGTCCTTCAAAGTTGTTAATCACTCTCTACAGTGACTAGATTAGTCAGGAAGAGAGTAACTGTAGAAGTCATTCAGCAAATGGCAACCTTGTAGGAGTCTGGGTGCAGTTTCATACGGTTTTCTGGAATAGTAATATATAAGGATTGATCATGTGTTATGTTAACTTCTTGATTTAAGTCTTGATTGTATTCATTCAATGATTGAGTCAACTGTCAATTTCATGCCCTATTGTCAGTTTATTTATTAAATTCCAATTTTGATTTGAAAATTGTATTGTTCTGTACTTAGTTTAGTGAGATTTACAATAATTAGCTTCAGTTAGAACTCTGATTAATATTAAGTTTCCCTTTTATGAATTTGTAATAAAATTCTTAAGGCTGGTTTTTCTTTCAAAATTGCAACAGGGTGATATCCACACCTAGGGTTAAAAGGTTGTTTGGTAAAGTATCTAGGAGCTATTTCTCTCTGTCCCTAAATTAAGAAAGTTATCTTTCACAAGGGACTTATGGACAAGGTCCACAGACAGTGGGGGAGCTAAAGTTGTTGAAGACAGAGGTGACTGTGATTAGAAGCCCCACATTTAAAATTAAAGCACAAGCTAACTACACTTATGTCTAGCAAGCAAGCTGCAGCTGTGTGACAGCCCCCACAGGGTGCCACCTGGAACTGGAGTACAAACGAGCCCTCTGTTTCACCAATCTGGGTTCCCTCTCACACTGACACTGTGACAAGCTGCAAAGCCCTCCAAGCTTGCACTCACACCAACATCCACAAGCAGGGGCCATAACAAGCTGGGTTCATGAATACTCTGCCAGCTACTGCATGAACCAACAATGGAGAGGCTTCAGCCAAAATACCCCCAGTCTAGAACCCTGGAGCTATACCATCCTTCCCTGGTCAAAAGCCTGTCTTTGTCTTATATACAAACACCCCCTCCCTCAATGTGGAGAGGAATATGCCCAAAGCCTTTGTTAACCGAACAGATTTTTCCCCAAGCATTTCACTTAACCCACACTGTTCTAGGTAAATTATAAAATAGATAACTACAGAAAGATAGATTTTAAAGCGATTACTTTGATCTGTTTGCTATCACTTGTAGATTACCTACCAAATAAACAAAACCACAATCTAGATCTTATACACTACACAAGATTTGAATCAAAGAGTGCCTTACCCTGTTAGATAGTATAAACAGTTTGTAGAGGTTTTATACGCAGGCAGGAATCCTCTCTTCCAGCCTAGGACCTGCACTTCCCCCAGTTCAGTCTTGGTTTGTCAGGTGTTCCCAGGTGAGTTTAGTTGTAGAGGCCCCTTGGTGATGTCACTTCCCCCTTTTATAGTTTCTTCCATATGGCGTAAACACCCCTTTGTTCCAAGCCAAGTTTCCAGCCCAGTTTGTGGAAAAATACAGGTATCAAGATGGAGTTCAGTATCATGTGGTTTAGTCACATGCCCCTGCATGCATGATGAGTCATGGCAGCCATTATCCACAGGCTGTCTGAAGGGTCCGCAGGTGAGGACAAGCCTTTTCCATGGCCCACTGTTTCCACTGATGGGCCATTAGCATGATCTAGCTTCTTCATTGTTGTACCTCAAAGGCTAGTTGTGGGTGTTACCCAGAGCAAGCACATTTGAAATACAGATACATAGTCAATATTCATAACTTCAGATACAAAAATGATACATGCATATTAATAAGAATCATATTCAGTAAATCATAACTTTTCCATAGACACCTCACATGACCTATCAAGATGCAACATAATTATATCATAAATCATATTATTATCATGAATATAGGGTGCAGAGTGTCACAAGCTATATCCAGCAACCTATAGTAGATGTAGGGAATCTTCACTGATGTAGAACTTCTTCTGAATCTTAATGCATTAAGTCACTGCAAGCTGTCTTGTAACATCCATAATTTTATGGCAGGTGTCACTAGCTGGCACTGTTAGTTTTACAAATTCTTTTTCTTACTGTGCAAGAATAGTCCAGTATTTGAAGACATGATGCACTGTTAGTTCTGTGATGCAAGCAACAGGAAACTTTGCTTTCTGCCTTCATCTCTGTAACTCGAGTCAATTTTTAGGGTATGGTTGCTTCCCGAGAACCGGGTACTGGTTTTTTTTGCTGAGATTTCTGAAAGAATGGCTCACTTGCATGCCAAACCTGTTCAAGGACTGGTGTATATGTAGGCTTGGGAGGATTAGCTTGTTATTGGTAAATGTCTATAAATATCAATTTCACATAGCCAAACCGACAAAAAAAAAGGTTTCCATCAATAACAGAAAATTACAAACAGGCAAAGTTAGAAAAATGCTGCTTGCGAATGTTGAATTCAAGTTTGATTTAAGGGTATTTGCTTTGTATGTTTTGACAAGGTGTCTTAACGGTTATAAAGCTTTAACTTTTTGAGTCTTGATGTCTACTGTCATTAAATAATTCTTGTCTGACCCCACATAACTTTCCTGCAACTGTGGAAATTTAAATTGATAAAAACAGAAAAAAATGCTTAAGACCTATAATTTTGTGCAACTGTGAAAATTTAAATTTATAGATTTACATATATATGTGTGTGTAAATACAGTAAATTGCACTGAGAAAATGTCTGGCCGCACTCTGGCACTGATTTCTCCTATAACAGGAAACCATGTTGTAAGGCCCTGAGTACTGCTACCATTCAACAGAGGGTTGAAACTATGTCCTGCCTTGTGGAGAAAATACCTGCTCCAGGATAGAGGCAATCAAACTCTCATAGCATGGACCAGATCTTTATAGACAGTTTTGTGGAATTCGTCCATTCACATGGACTACCGCCTTTCCATTCATGATCATACAACTTCTCTGTGATAGCCACAGCACAGCACAATCCCTGTGGCCCAGTTTGGGAATCGCTATCCTAGAAGATGATGGTGGCGGCGAGTGTTAATATACCAGAACAGGCAATACTCACATGAGCTCCAATCAATACATTGGAGAAACTAAATCAAAATATGCCTCCCTCTCCCCCCCAAAAATCAGTAAGGAAGAAAAGTGTTTAAGGTGCCAAGAGTATTAAACATTGATTAAAACCATTAATACAAATAAAGTACTCTCTATATTTACAGGAAGTAGTATAGGGAAATATTAATGTCTCCATTGCTGTGAGACATTACTGATTGATGATATTCTGATAAACATGCAGATATGTGCAAGCCTGAAACCAGGATTCTCTTGATATAGCTTGTGCAGCAGTACCTGCAAGCACAGAACCACCCAGAGACTATTCAATCCAAGCCTTAAAAAAAAAAATTCATCCTAAGGTATTAAGGAACGAGCTGAAGCAATCTTTGAGAACTCATGGTCGATGGAGGAGTTCCCAGAGGACTGCTGAAGGGCAAACAGTACTTTATCTCTAAAAAGGGGAATAAAGGAATTGTAGACCAGTCAGCTTAACTTCAATGCATAGAAAAATACTGGAACAAATTATTACACAATCAATTTTTAATCACCCAGAGGATAATAGGGTGATAAGTAATAGCCAATATGGATTTGTCAAGAACAAATCATGCCAAACCAACCTAATTTCCTTCTTTGACAGGGTTACTGGACTACTGGATAAGGAGAAGCAGTAGACATGATGCATCTTTATTTTAGTAATGCTTTTGACATGGTCCCACATGACACTCTCATAAGCTAAGGAAAGATGGTCTACATGAAAATATTACAAGGTGGGTGAATAACTGGTTGAAAAAGCACACTCAGTTTTCAATGGTTTGCTTTCAAATTGGAAGGATATAGTGGGATCCCCCAGGGGCTGGGTCTCTCACTAATCATTAGTGATTTTGATAACTCAGTGGAGAATACGCTTATAAAATTTGCAGATGATACCAACCAGGGAGGGGATGCAAGTATTTTGGAGAACAGAATTAGAATTCAAAATGACCAAGATAAATTGAAGACTTGATCTGAAAATCAACAAGATTAAATACAATAAAGACAAATGCAAAGTAGTGAACTTAGAAAGGAAAAAATCAAATGCACAAATAAAAATGGAGAATAATCACAGGCTGGAAAGCCTACCTTTACCAGTGAAATTGGTTGACACTATACTAGAGAACAGAATTATCAGACACAGATGAACACAATTTGTTGACATGGCTTTTGTAAAGGAAAATCATGCGTCACCAATCTATTAGAATTGTTTGAGCGGGGGTCAAACAAATATGTGGGCAAGAGTGATCCAGTGGTCCCTCACCAAAAGCTCTTAAGCAAAGCAAGCAGACATGGGATAAGAGGGAAGGTTCTCTCATGGATCAGTAACTGGTTAAAACACAGGAAACAAAAAGTAGGAATAAACTATCAGTTTTCAGAATGAAAAGAGGTAAATAGCGATGGCTCCTATGGGTCTGTACTGGATCCAGTCCTATTCAACGTATTTATAAATGATCTGGAAAAAGGGGTAAACAGTAAAGTGGCAAAATTTTCCAGTGATACTAAACTACACAAGATAGTTAAGTCCAAAGCAGAGAGCTATAAAGGGATCTCAAAAAAAAAAAAAGTGATTGGGCAACAAAATGCCAGATAAAATTCAATGTTGATAAAATTCAAAGTAATGCACATGGGAAAACATAATCCCAACTCTCCAAACAAAATGATGGGGTCTGAATTAGCTGTTACCGCTCAAGAAAGATCTTGGAGTAATTGTGGATAGTTCTCTGAAAACATTTGCTCAGTGTGCAGCAGCAGTCAGTCAAAAAAGCTGTCAGAACGTTAGGAACCATTAGGAAAGAGATGGATAAAATGACAGAAAATATAAGGCCACTATATAAATCCCTGGTACACCCACATTTTGAATACTGCATGCAGATCTGGTTGCTCCATCTCAAAAAAAATACATACATTAGAATTGATAACGGTACAGAGAAGTACAACAAAGGTGATTAGGGATATGGAACAGCTTCTGTATGAAAGATTAAAAATACTGGCACTTTTCAACTTGGAAAAGAGATGACTAAGAGGGGATACGATAGAGGTCTATAAAATCTGGTGCAGAGAAAGTGAGTAAGGAAATGTTATATACTCCTTCAGATAACACAAGGACTTGGGGGCAGCGGGGGGAGGGGTAACCCAATGAAATTAATAGGTAGCAGGGTTAAAAGAAACAAAAGGAAGTACTTCTTCACACAACATGCAGTCAACCTGTAGAACTCATTGTCAGGGGATGTCGTGAAGGTCAAAACTATAACAGGGTTAAAAAAAGAACTAGATAAGTTAATGGAAGATAGGTTCATCAATGGCTATTAGCCAGATTGGTTAGGGATGCAACCACATGCTATGAGTGTCACTAGCCTCTGTTTGCCAGAAGTTGGGAGTGGACGACAGGATGGATCACTCTATGACCACTGGTTCTGTTTATTCTCTCTGAAGCACCTGGTATTGGCCGTTGTCAGAAGACAGGATACTGGGTTAGAGCAATGGTCCATCTAGCCCAGTATGGCCATTCTTATGCTCTTAAATCATTGCAAAACTCAGGTAAAAAGATGTGATTTTTCTCCTTTGTCTATAACCTCTTAATTTCAGTTCCCAGCTGATATAATTTATTACCTAACGCTGCAATGGTGTTATTTAACCCTGCAAATTGTTTTGAAATTCATTAAAAAAAAATAAATGTAAACTATGTAGAAAAGTTGCATTATATTGATAGTTAAGATCACCTCTCACACTAGCAAGAGTATATTTCTAAGAAACAAGTCCTTCACTATCACCTTTCTTTTTCTCTGCTTACGTTCTCTTCCTTCATCATCTGCATTTACTCCACTAAGCCTGGATGTTTCACTTTTTCTATGTGCCCTCAATCATAAATACTAACATCCACCATGCATAGCACAAAGCAACAATTTGGTAGTTTCATTACATGGCATACTAGACCTCCTGGTTATGCCATTGATTCTTCCCTGCTACCATAACTTCTACTATCTGCCTATAGTGCAATCCAAGGTATGTTTGCAACTCAGATAAACATACCTAAAAACAACAGTGTAGTTGTAGTGGCACAGGCTTCAGTAATGCCAATAGATTCTCTTGGTTCCCCGCATGCCTGTACAGCCCGCGCTGAAGCTCTTGCTACTACATCTACACTGATATTTTTAGTCATGCTAGCATGGACAAAGCTAGCATGGGTAGGTCTACCCGAGCTGCAATCACACCTTGCATTGAAGCGTAGACATACACTATGTTTTCTGCTCAAAGCACCAAGAGCCTGCCATGATTGCCCCTGTGAACACAAAATATACAGATAATATCCATCTCAGAGGCCTCCGAGACAGATATTTATACAATTTGTTGAAAATTCCCAAATTAGCCTGATCACTCTTTAATGAAATTTTTGCAATTATCCACCATGTACAGAAAGAACATGCACAAAGGGTTTTGAAACTAACAGAAAATAGCCTATAAATGCCAAATAGTGCAGAGCTCCTGGGGATGGCTACAATTGGCAGGCCTTTTGCAGAGAGTGTCTTGGTTTAGGTCAATGAGAAGGAGTTAAGAAAGGTGAATACAATGTATGAAACATGAATGAGGAATGAAAGTACTTACAGTATTTGCCTCAGCAGCATGGCCAATTATTACCAAACTCATCCAGTAAAAGATTACAACAATTATTCCAAGGAAGTTATACAGGAGTATATCAAAGCATGGAGATACCTGTTGAAGGTGTGAGCAGTCATTAAGGGCGAAGCAGTCATGCTGAAACAGAGGCCACTCTAGCCTGAGGTGACTTCTAGTCCTCTTACAACTTACAGGACAATTCCACTGAGGATCCAAAGATGGAAATGTCACTAGTTTTTCCTGACAATGAACGTGGAAGCATCTGTGGTAGAAACAGAGGGGTAAGTCGCTTCACCCACCACTCATGAGTGACTACCGAAACCCAAATTCAAAATCATACTTTTGACCAATTTCATGGTGATTCAATTGGAGATCGCTTTCTAGTAGAAGGCCAATACAATATGTATGGGCAGTGTTTACCTGTATGAATATTGATGATTTCGTGGACAACAAAAATATTGGCATAACAAAACATGTCAGGGGTGATAGTAAGACAAGCTTATTAAAAATAAATAAGCTCAAGTTATTTTTCATATCAGTCTTCTTTCCTTCAGAACAGTCAACTTGATCCATGGCAGCATTAGCTCCACTTCTTGAACCCAGCGTTCTGGCTAAAGTTAATAATGCTACTCCTGGTCCTCTGAGAGATGTGGAATAGAGTAGGCACTCCTTCACTAAAGTTTGCCTTTTTTGTATAGTGAAAAAAATGTGAGGTTTTTCTTAACTAACTAAAGAACATACACAGCTTTTACCTAGATTGCAAGCTCTTTACTGCAAGGGTCATCTTTTTGTTTTATGTTTGTACAGTGCCTAGCACAGTGGGGTCCTGGTCCATGACTGGGGTTCCTTAATTCTGTCATATTACAAATAAAAAAGAATACATGATAGACAGCGCTCCCTTTTACTGGAGCAACCACATTTTATATTAAAAAAAGACAACAAAAGTATACGAAAGTAACCTTCAAAAATAGATCTCTAGGAGTACTATGTGTATATGCAAAGGTGACAAGCAGGGGTGCAGGCAAATCTGATCCCAAGAGCTTATGATGAAGATCACACTTAAAACCATGCTCTCTCATATCTTGCCCATGTGCTGAACTTGCTGGTAAGAGAGTTTGCAAGCAGTGGGGCTCAATACGTACTTTTGATCAGTATAGAAGCTTGGTGTGTGGGGGGGTACTAATGTTCTTCTAACATACAAGAAAGGCAAGGAGAAAGAGAGATTTTGGATCTGAGACAGAGACTGTGTCACACCTTGGTCACATCTCCAGTGACATGTAACCGTATCCTGGATATAAAAAATGTAATTGCAATAATAATACTTCATCACTATGTTCTGCTTTTCACCCATAGAACTCAAATGGCTTTATGAAGATGATTAAGTATCATTATCCTTATTTTATAAATAGGGAAATTAAGGCACATATAGACAAAATGGACTTGCCCGCAGTCATATCTAAGGTCAGTAACTGATCTGCTATTAGAACCCAGGCCTTTTGGCTCCCATTCCAGTGCCAGATACATTCAAAAAGTTCTTTGAACAAAGAGACCACTTCAGAGAGGCACAGCATAACAACAAAAGAAACATTTACTTTTAATTTAATCTGTTACATGTATACTTTACTGGGTTTTTTTACTATGAGATTTAAATAAAGTCAAATAAAACTAGCTTACCCAGATCAAGTCCCTTTACTATATTACTGCACAGAGTATGTCTGTTAAATAAGAAAGATCTAATTTTCCATTCAGGCATTTTTTGAAATAGAAAATTGAATATGTTCTTTCTAAACCAAGATTCCTAGAATACTCTACCTTCAAGAATGCCGCTAAGCAACAAGCATCCAAATTCCTAAATAGTGCCATCTACAACATAACCACATATTTCTACAGCTTTGCATTCTAGTACCAAGCCTGCTCTGCTGTAATCAAGGAGGAGGTGGCCTGAAACAAAATTCCTCAAAACACCAAGTGCTAACATTTCTATACTTTATTGATTTGGGAGGCACATTAGTAGGGTATCAAGTTTCTATTAAACTACACTGAGCACCCATATTTGCACCGCCTCCCCAGAAAGAGCTTTTTTGAAAAGTATTTCCAGTGGAAAACAACAAAATAGCAGAGAACAATTACAGCCAGCATTTATGAGCACGTTCTGTTTCTCTCCATCATCATCTTTGTTTATAAAACTGGCGAAGTTGCAAAGTCTTGTATAACTGGCAATCCATTTAAGATGGGGGGAGTCTGTTTATATCTGGTATCCAACCAGATTATATTCTCATTGCCCAGGATTAGCATTATCCCACTCAAATTTCTTCAGCCTCAAAAAACTGAACATACTTCTGTGACAAGTACCTTAGCCATGTTGAAAAGCTGCACAGGTTCAAAAGCTTGCAAGAAAAGTACAGCATTTGGTTTATTGACATTTATTTGCTTAAAATCCAAGGATAATCACTGGTATTTTGTTCTAGTTCTATTTTTTCTTCTGAGTTGTACAAAAAGGTTAAAAGATAAAAGAACAGCTCTCTCAGGCTCTAGGCCATCTTGATAAATATTTTAAAATTCAATTCTTATAAATCACAGCCCCACCGATTTCACCTCACCCCATATTCATGTGATGTTATTAACAGTCAAGACATCCATTTTAGGGGGAAAATATGCAAACTACCTCTTCCCTTTTCAATTCTCCCACCACCCGGAGGACCTTTTGGAGTTCCCCCTCTCCTGCTTTCTTCCCGGCCTAGGCAACGAGGAGCTGGGCATGCATGTTCACAGGGGATCATGCATGCCCAAGGTTAACAGAGCTGACTTCTGAGCTCCTTGAAGAGAAATCTCAGCATTCATTAAAACCAGACAAAAACGCCTGTATACCCAGCCTTCCTCCTTATGAAAGTAGCCTCAGGAATGTAAACCACTCACTAAGGTTAAAAGGAACAAGTAGCTGGGGGCTGCCCTTCTGCATCAGGAGGCTGGGTGGGGAAGCTAGATACCCTATACTATCCTCTCTCTCACACACACTACGCACACTTTATAGAAGACACATCTGTAAAGGTTGGGGTGTCTCTCAAAGATGGATTTCAGCAGCCCTCTCATGCTCCTCAGGCAGGCCCTGTTCCTAATAGAGTGGTCATGATCCACAAGGTTGATTACATATGGGGCAGCAAAAAACTTTTGCAGGCTGCTTAAAAATGCTAAGGCCAACTCTGCTTGTTAAAGTTTCCAGCCCCCTTTAGGAAATGGGAGCAGCAGCTGGCTTAGTCCTCTCATAGCCATAGCCAGGGTGTACCTACTAGTGCTTAAGCCACAACAGCTGCTGCAAGAGGCACTCCCTTCAAAAGCCCAAAATCACTGCTAGGAGTACTGGGGTGAGGCATGATGTAGTCCTCACACTTTTTTCCTGTCAGTCACTCCAGATGTGAGGTGGAGGAAGAAGGAGGCAGGCCAACCTGCCACTCCACTTACCGGGAATCCCATCCACCTCAGGAACTAAAGAGAACATTTTCCAATAGACATTCAAAACCACCACCAAATGGGACCCACTCTTCATTGCATACCCGCCCCCCCCAGGCGGGAGCTGAGAGATGGCTGCCTTGCCTACCAGAGGCTACAGGACACCTCCACCACTGCTGTAAGGAAAAGAGATGCCAGGTCAGGGGAGCCACCTAGAACCTCCATGAGATGTTAGAGTGGGCAAGAAGTATGATGGGCCTAGAGAGGTAGGGGGGAGGACTGATGCATTTGGGGGTGGGAAAAGAAAATTGGATTGATGGGATGTGAGTGGGGAGAGAATGGAATTGATGTGTGTTGTGGGGAGAACACAGAGAGCAACTGGGGTAAAGGAGTCTTCTGCCCGGGGATGTCACATGTATCACCAGCTGAGTTGGCAAATATTAAAGGAAACCCCTCTTTAAAGTGTTGGTAGCACCTCACTGTAGTTAGTGCCATTTTTCCTTGCTCTTCCAGCTTGTGTTATGAAGGGGCTTTCTTGCTTCCTGTCTAGTATCTCTATGTACCCCAAAATCTTTTGCATCAGTTGCCAAGGTGCTTACATGGAAGTGCAACAGCAGCCTGTGCAAAAGATTCTGGGGCATATGCAATGCCAGAAGGCATCAAAGTGCACACAGCTGAACTAGAAACACTGTGGTAACATAAAATGGCACAAAGAACTAGATTGTGTAGAAAGACATTTTTGAAACAGGCAAAAAGTCATTTAATTTCCTGAAAGTTGTTAAATAATGGGGCATTTGTGAGTGTTTGCAAATTTTTAACATTTACCTTCCTTTCAGTTGGAATGGAGTTCCCCCCAGCAGTGCATGTTGATCTGATTAATCAGATACTTTGAACTCAATGGATTTTTCAAAGTAAACAGCTATAGCAGGTAACTAACAAAGTAGTAGCAATGTTCGGAAAAACTGCGGAAGATACAATGACAAAGAAATTCAGTTTTCTGGCCAGTATTTAAGTGTCTTTAATTGAATCCCACTGTGCTAAAAACATGGAGGTTCAGTACTCTCTGCTGCTAATTAGACTGAAGTCTATAACTGCAGTAATGAGGGTTAAAAGTTAGGTCAGACAGAGAGGAGGGAGATCTCAGAATAGAAGATTTACAGAAATAAAAGTCCCATGAAGGTTTAGCATGGGATCTAGTTGCATGTTAACATCACTGGAAGATTTTTTTTTTTTCCTCTACACCATGAACACTGTCCTGAGGGAGAATGAGACAAGATACAAATGAGAAAACAGTGGGAAAATGTAACCTAAAAAGAAATGGGTGAAACCTTGGGGCATCCCACACCTGTTTGTTTTCTGATTAACTGCAATACCTTTTTCATAACCAGAATATATCTGTGTACTAAGACCCAGACAACCTCAGGGCTAAAAACGAATCATGAACAGAACAAAACTAAGCAACATGAAGTGGCTTAATTTAATCTCTGTACCCAACACACACAACTAAGGCATAGTAAAAGACCAGTTCGACAAGGACAATCTCTTCTGGGGCAGCAATGGGAATGCTATGAAGAGCTGCTAAGTGAAATATACTTTAGCAATACATATTATTGCACTGACTTTTTGAACTGTCCCATGAAAATGATCTTATTAATTAGAGAGAAAATATTTGTAAGTGACAAATTGGAACATGACAGTTTACACAAATCCTACAAAGCAGAAAAAGAATAAGCAATGTTGTCATAAACTCTTTGAAAAACAGGATCACCTAACATGGTATTTGAGAAGATAAATTTAGGAAACAGAAATCCAAAATAAACCACATTATACTGCAGCCTCAATGCAGAGCATTAGAAAAGTCCAGGAGCTGAGCTATATAAATCCATTAATTTCGTCAATCAGCTTCTGTAATAGCAGCCTACAGAACATGCCTTTACTTGAGAATCCCTGCTCCTCAGCAGGCATTGAACATGCAACTACAATGACATTTTACCTTTTTCTTTAAAAATTAAACAAAGGCCAAATTCCCCATTGTGTTACTCCAAGAAAATACATACAATTCTGTTCACAGCCAACATTTTGCCTTCCTTTGGGGCACCTGTTTAACACAATTCTGGCAAGTATGAATGCAGCCTATATTTACTTCAGTAAATTTCACCCTTCCATTTCTCTGTCCATCCCCATTAAATTGTGTTTTCTAAACATGCCACTCTCAGTGAAATGATAACACTCCCCCTTGTGTTTTAAGAGCCCTGTCTCGCCACATGCTGAGATTCCACAACTCCCAAAAAAGCCAATGGGAGTTAGAAAATTAGTGAAATGCATGCTTGTGAAGGCGGCTTTATGCTGGCCCAAGGCACCTTTTAAATCCTGCATAAACTTTCAAAATAAACTGGCTTTCTGCACAGTGGTGAATTTCATCCAGTGTAAATTATACTTTTTATAACTGGACCCTGAAATAATTAAGAAATAAATACACTACTACCAGTAAGATTATTTATTAACTAACGAACTAAAACTGTATAAAGAAAAACCTAACAAAAATATCTTGGGACATATTATGCAATCAGTTTTTAAACAGAACTCCCCACTGACCTCAATTGAGATCCGTTTAAAAACTGGTGGCATGATCTGGCCTATTGCGTGCAACTCTCACACGCATTGACAGTATCACAAGACCAGGATTATAATTTCTCTATGTGAAGAAAGCTCAAAAAGAAGTGAACTCTGAATGAGAAGGCTCTAGTTTAAACAGAGGATTCTTTTTATATATAATATTTTAAATAAACATAGTGCTTTGCTTTTTAAAAGGTCTCTGTTAATATGTTGCTGTACTACATTTACTGTAGCTTGGGGGATGCATAGCAGTAGTGAGAGGAAAAGAAGAAATTAGAGTAGCAAGACTGTAAAATGGTGATCCCAGAAAAAACAGATCTGGAATCAGGACAAATGAAGACAGGGAGAGAGATTTTTTTCAAGGAGCTATCAAGACACCCTCTACATTTTGGATCCTGTTACATAGCAATCCCTACAAAACCTTTGAGAGAGAATGCAATATCTCCCCCCCCCCATGCTTTTAAACAAGGCAGACAAGCATGTCATTAGTGACACAAAAGCCCACAATTTACTTTGAGAACTGTTTAATTTCTAAGAGGTAAATAAAGTCTTTAATTATTCAACAAAATGGGTTTCATTCACTATCCCCCAAACACAGAAAATGGGGGTGTGCTTTGTATTGTAACCAATAGGCTTTTATTTATCTTTAAAGTTCCAGTGAACAGACTAATAAAAGACAGACTGAAGTACAAATGATTTATTTGTGAAACGGATTGGGGGAAGGAATAAAGGAAGCCACACAATGGTCTGGAAGCTGCAGAGCAAGGTAAATAGCATGTTCCGATATATTTAGTACAGTATAGGTTAATGCAGACCCCAGCAAATTATAGCAAGAAGGAAAGAAAAAACAAAAACACATTTCTTGTATAGAAAGGTCTTTAACACTGTGAAGAGAGGGAACAGAGCCAGTGCTTTAGGAGAGTCTCATTTCCCTGGTTTCCTCCCGTCACATAAATCAACGCAAATCTCTCCAATTCGGTTTTAAACCGACCCAAATCTATTTCTGCATCTAACCTGTAGCATTGTGTTAAGAGGGCCACGACGAGGGCCCTCTCCCCCAAGAAAAGGGAGAAACAAACACCCCAGAAATAACCTCTCTGAGCCCTCAGGTGCTCACTCAACGTTGATTTGCTTGCAGGAAGGGGGTTTGTTTGCAGGGGTGGGGACAGAGAGGCTGTATAATCTCTGTAGTCTAAGGAAGAAGAGAAGGAGTACTTGTGACACCTTAGAGACTAACACATTTATTAGAGCATAAACTTTCGTGAGCTACAGCTCACTTCATCGGATGCATTTGGTGGAAAAAACAGAGGGGAGATTGATATACACACACCAATCTCCCCACTGTATTTTCCACTGAATGCATCCTATGAAGTGAGCTGTAGCTCACGAAAGCTTATGCTCAAATAAATGTGTTAGTCTCTAAGGTGCCACAAGTCCTCCTTTTCTTTTTGCGGATACAGACTAACACGGCTGCTACTCTGAAACCTGTAGTCTAAGGAGCATCCCTTGGTCAAGAGGAGCCCCCAAGGCTGAGCTGCGCGTCCCTGGGGCCAGGGGAATGAAATTTCCCCCCCTCTGGAGCCTGGACCTGCTGCACCAGAAGGGAAAAGTGAAGAGAGCAACATACAAAGCGGCTCCCAAGAACAAGCCGCAAAGCTCCAGCCTCCTGCAGCCTCCGCCGCCCTCGCAGGGACTAACCTTGTGTCTGCTGCGCCTCCATTGCCCAAGGCCGGGCCGAGGTTGAGAAGGAGCCGCTGCCTGGCACCGCCCGGTATCCCGAGGAAAAGGCTCAGCGCTGCTGCGGTCGCCGCCGCAAGTGGCCTCTGGTTGTCTCCTCCCCTGGAGTCCGGGAGACGCAGCCGCACGCCCCCTAGCGGCCAGAGCCGACCGGAGCCGGCGCGCTACGCTCATGCTGCCCACCTGGAACAGGCAGCGCGGCCTCTCCGCCGTCCGCTCCCCGCAGGTGCTTGCACCGTCACTCCGGCCCTGAGTGTTACCAGCTGGGAAGCCCCAGGCGTGGATTAAAACCAAACAACGACGACGAGATGAAAAGGGAGTTCGTGGACAGAGGTCTTCTATCTGGAAACCACCCCAATGTCCTCTTATAGAGCAAATCCGCTGCCCAGGGACCTGTGCAGGGAGTAAGAGCTGGCGTTTTCCCTGCTTTCTCAATCTGTTTTAAGACACCTCAGCACATATCTTTGTTTAATGACACTGACCGTGGATTCTAAAAAAATTTTAATGACTGCGTTAAAGAGATATTATCGATTTATAAGTTTCAGAGTAGCGGCCGTGTTAGTCTGTATTTGCAAAAAGAAAAGGAGTACTTGTGGCACCTTAGAGACTAACACATTTATTTGAGCATAAGCTTTCGTGAGCTACTGTAGCTCACGAAAGCTTATGCTCTAATAAATCTGTTAGTCTCTAAGGTGCCACAAGTACTCCTTTTCTTTTATCGATTTATAAATCACTCCTGTAGGATTTGTATTTATTATTGTTACACGCAACACCTAAAATGGCTGTGACTGAAAGAGATTAGTAAATACCAAAAAAGAAAAGGAGGACTTGTGGCACCTTAGAGACTAACAAATTTATTTGAGCGTAAGCTTTCGTGAGCTACAGGTCATGCTCAAATAAATTTGTTAGTCTCTAGGTGCCACAAGTCCTCCTTTTCTTTTTGCGAATACAGACTAACACGACTGCTAATCTGAAACCTGTCATTCGTAAATACATTGCTGTTCCCCTCGGCCCCCCATTTGATTATACTCTGTACGTAGTCAGTTTCTTCCAGTCTTTCACTGAGCAAAGGGAATACATTTTTCTCTTTAAAAAAAAATCTGATTGTAAAACTGGCAGGGCAGGGGACTCAGAGGCAGATGTACCTGGAACGATTTAAAAAAATTAGGGGTCAAATATTCAAAAGTGTGTACAGTACTTAGGAACGTAAGTCCCATTTTTAAAGGTGCCTGGGGTCCTGACTCCCACAATGAAAATGGGCTTTTGAAAATCCCACTAGGCACATGTCTCTTTAGGCACCTTTAAAATGTGGCAATATGGGTCTATGTCACTTTTGAAAATGGGACTTATATTTCTAAATCACTGAAGCACTTTCACTAGGACTTAGGAGGATAAGGCCCAGATCCTCAAAGGTACTTAGGTGCCTAACTACTTTTGAGGATCTGCACCCTAAGTGACTTAGGAGCATAAGTTCTATTTTTATAAGTCACTTAGATGTTTGATGGCAAAATTTTCCAAATCTCAAGGTGACGGTCTTCCTTAAAAAGTAATTTCATGTATGACACTTTCCTGAGCGTCACGGTCAGCTTGGGAGGTTTTACAAACTCAGGGTTTTTTAAGTTCTCTCCCTTGTTGCTATGTGAAAGACTCACAAACCATAAGGGGAAATGACTGTGGTGAAAACAGTGGAAGTGAGTATATGCAGTGCTATTAAATGCACAAAGTAAACAAAATGAATAAAGAACATATATTTCTAATTTCTTTCAGTTATAAGTCATCTTATGTGCTACAAGTAACATTAGTAAGAAAAAAAAGGTTGCTTTTTTTTAAGTTGCCAGTGACTCTTTAAGACCAAATGATTCAAATTAAACAAATAAAATGCTATGCCAATAAGCAGCCAGGCTGGAACACAGAAGTTAGTCAACAATGACAGATTTAGGCCCCAATCCTGAAAATAATTATGCACATGAGTTGTCCCAGGTAATCTATACATAATGTTAAATCTTAATTTTTTGCAGGAGTCGGGCTATCAAAAGCTCCTCATTTCTAGTACTGCTCACCCAGATAGAAGAATACATGTACAGTATAAAGTTTAAAAATAGGTATACAATAAAATTAAGCAAAGAAAATTTAGACTGAAAACTAGGAAAACATTTCCTAAAAGTGAAACGAAATAGCCTTTTTGAACAACAGAAGGAGGTCTATTTGAAAAATGTTAATAAAATGGGGTTACACATAATTTCCACTACATTGATCTTGAACACTGTTAGATGGCTGGTGTGTATAGGGTCAAACTGTGTTCAAAACAATTTTTGAAGAAAACTGTAAGACTAGGAGTCAAGTACCATTCACAAGGATGGGAACTCTGTTAAGGTCCATCCAGATCAGCTCCTCCCTGCTTGTTCAAGATGGGTCTGACAGAAACCCATATTTGTGAACTATTTTAAACACTGTTTTTGAATGTAATTTATTTCTCATAGAAAATGGTGAAAGTCCCATCACTTGTGTACTTTAAAACTAAGACAAAATAATGCATTCAAAGATAGTGTTTTATTTTAACATTTTAAAATGTTTTAAAAATGGTCAAAATCTAAACATAAACATCTAAACATATGCTTCAGGTCAAAGCGATTTGTTTGACCTGAAATGAATTTTTTGACTTTTTGGTTTGTCAAAACATAAAATAGAAAATTGAAACAAGTATCTGAGTGTCTGTTGTGGGGACAGTTTGACAGTGTGCTTGATTGGTTGTTTGAAAAGTGTGAATTGGGAGTGCTTTGTTCCAGATAAGCCTTGAGTGGGCCCGTTTATAAAAAGCCAGTCAGCTGCGAACCAGCTGAGCAATGAACAGCAGAGAGGCTAATAGAGGGAGTTCGCTCGGGAATTCCCCACGGGCAGAGCCCACTGAGGCTTACATCTTGCCGGCTTCTCTGAGTAGTTACTACAGCTGCTAAGGAAGCTCGTAGAAGGAAGGTAATATGGATGGGGAGCGTTCAGCTGTCGTGACCTGCACTGGATGTGCCATGTTTATCTTTCTTCCACAGGACAGAAGCGACTTTGTCTGAACAAAGTGCAAGCTGGTCTCCATATTGGAAGGGAAGGTTCAAGGTCTGGAGCAACAGGTATCAACCCTGTGTTGCATAAGAGAAACTGAAGATTTCCTGGACAGACGTCAGGATCTGCTTCTACAAACACAACCTTCTAAAGATTCAGAGCAGGCTGCACTGCGAGGACAGGAGGACGGTGAAGAAATTTGGCAGCATATGACCTCCAGAAGAAGAAAGGTGAGCATCTATGAACCAGCAATGCAGATACAGGTAAGTAACCGTTTTCATGTTCTCTCCACAGGTACTAAGGTGGAGAGTGGACTAGATGATACATCTGAGGGAAGGGAACAGAAGGAGACTCCGCCGATTGGAAGGCATGAGATGTACTGTCCTAGGGTTGGGGGTTCCATGACCACCGTTCCCAAGAGAAGGAGGCGGGCGGAGATGGTCGGGGACTCTCTTGTCAGGGAGACTGAGTCATCTATCTGCCATCCTGACCAGGAAAACCAAGAAGTCTGCTACTTGCCAGAAGCTAGGATTCACGATGTGCCGGAGAGACTACCGAGACTCATCAAGCCTTCGGATCACTACCCCTTCCTGCTTCTCCATGTGGGTACCAATGATACTGCCAATGACGACCTTGACCAGATCACTGCACACTACGTGGCTCTGGGAAGAAGGATAAAGGAGTTTGAGGAGCAAGTGGTGGTCTCGTCCATCCTCCCCATGGAAGGAAAAGGCCTGGGTGGAGACTGTCAAATCGTGGAAGTCAACAAATGGCTATGCAGATGGAGTCAGAGAGAAGGCTTTGGATTCTTTGACCATGGGATGGTGTTCCAAGAAGGAGGAGTGCTAGGCAAAGACAGGCTCCACCTAACGAAGAGAGGGAAGAGCATCTTCACAAGCAGGCTGGCTAACCTAGTGAGGAGGGCTTTAAACTAACTTCACCGGGGGAAGGAGACCAAAGACATGGGGGGAAGTGTGATTCCAGGAGGAAGCACGAGCAGGAGTGCGCGAGAGGGGAGGGCTCCTGCCTCATACTGAGAAAAAGGGACGATCAGCGAGTTATCTCAAGTGCCTATACACAAATGCAAGAAGCCTGGGAAACAAGCAGGGAGAACTGGAAGTCCTGGCATAGTCAAGGAATTACGATGTCATTGGAATAACAGAGACTTGGTGGGATAACTCACATGACTGGAGTACTGTCATGGATAGATATAAACTGTTCAGGAAGGACAGGCAGGGCAGAAAAGTTGGGGGAGTTGCATTGTATGTAAGGGAGCAGTCTGACTGCTCAGAGCTCAAGTATGAAACTGCAGAAAAACCTGAGAGTCTCTGGATTAAGTTTAGAAGTGTGAGCAACAAGGGCGATGTCGTGGTGGGTGTCTGCTATAGACCACCAGACCAGGGGGATGAGGCTTTCTTCCGGCAACTCACAGAAGTTACTAGATCGCAGGCCCTGGTTCTCATGGGAGACTTCAATCTCACCCTGATATCTGCTGGGAGAGCAATACAGCGGTGCACAGACAATCCAGGAACTTTTTGGAAAGTGTAGGGGAAAATTTCCTGGTACAAGTGCTGAAGGAACCAACTAGGGGCAGAGCTCTTCTTGACCTGCTGCTCACAAACTGGGAAAAATTAGTAGGGGAAGCAAGAGTAAATGGGAATCTGGGAGGCAGTGACCATGAGATGGTCAAGTTCAGGATCCTGACATGGAAAAAAGGAAAGCAGCAGAATACGGACCCTGGACTTCAGAAAAGCAGACTTTGGCTCCCTCAGGGAACTGATGGGCAGGATCCCCTGGGAGAATAACATGAGGGGGAAAGGAGTCCAGGAGAGCTGGCTGGATTTTAAAGAATCCTTATTGAGGTTACAGGGACAAACCATCCCGATGTGTAGAAAGAATAGTAAATATGGCAGGCGACCAGCTTGGCTTAACAGTGAAATCCTTGCTGATCTTAAACACAAAAAAGAAACTTACAAGAAGTGGAAGATTAGACAAATGACCAGGGAAGAGTATAAAAATATTGCTCGGGCATGCAGGAGTGAAATCAGGAAGGCCAAATCACACCTGGAGTTGCAGCTAGCAAGAGATGTTAAGAGTAACAAGAAGGGTTTCTTCAGGAATGTTAGCAACAAGAAGAAAGTCAAGGAAAGTGTGGGCCCCTTACTGAATGAGGGAGGCAACCTAGTGACAGAGGATGTGGAAAAAGCTAATGTACTCAATGCTTTTTTTGCCTCTGTCTTCACGAACAAGGTCAGCTCCCAGACTACTGAACTGGGCAGACGAGAAGCTGGATATGAGTCAACAGTTTGCCGTTGTTGTCAAGAAGGCCAATGGCATTTTGGGATGTATAAGTAAGTAGGGGCATTGCCAGCAGATCGAGGGACGTGATCGTTCCCCTCTATTCGACATTGGTGAGGCCTCATCTGGAGTATTGTGTCCAGTTTTGGGCCCCACACTACAAGAAGGATGTGGAAAAATTGGAAAATGTCCAGCGGAGGGCAACAAAAATGATTGGGGACTGGACACTACTTATGAGGTGAAGCTGAGGGAACTGGGATTATTAAGTCTGCGGAAGAGAAGAATGAGGGGGGATTTGATAGCTGCTTTCAACTACCTGAAAGGGGTTTCCAAAGAGGATTGATGTAGACTGTTCTCAGTGGTAGCAGATGACAGAACAAGGAGTAATGGTCTCAAGTTGCAGCGGAGGAGGTTTAGGTTGTATATTAGGAAAAACTTTTTCACTAGGAGGGTGGTGAAGCACTGGAATGCATTACCTAGGGCGGTGGTGGAAACTGCTTCCTTTGAGGTTTTTAAGGTCAGGCTTGACAAAGCCCTGGCTGGGATGGTTTAGTTGGGGATTGGCCCTGCTCTGAGCAGGGAGTTTGACTAGATGACCTCCTGGGGTCCCTTCCAACCCTGATATTCTAAGATTCTAACCTGAAATAATTTTTTCATGTTTTTTTGGAATTGCCAGCAAACTGAAAAATCTGGTATTCAGCCAGCTCTAGCATTCAGTACATTGCAGCCTGGACTTGTTGGAGGCTAAAATGAGAGAGTAAAGATATCAGGGCAATAAGGTAACATGAGGTAAAGAACATATTGGACCCTTATTTGTGGGTCTAACAACATGTAACATTTTTAAGAAAAAATAATGGAACTAAATGAAAAGGATTATAGATAGTCTAAAATGAAGATTTATAAGTAAGAAAAATGATTGTTTATAGGAAAATATTTTAGAACACTGCAAAGTACAAACTTCATATTACAGCTCAACTTTGTTTTTTGAAGACAAAACTTGAAAGTGCCAGATCTGCCCAAGGCAGCCTTAATTCATATACATTTGAAAAAAAATTCCTTTTAATATGCATAGAATGTTGCTTTTGAATTTGAATGATTGTAAAATATGAATAGGTTTTTTTCCGGCAAGCCCGCCCCATTTGTGATTTATACATCTCTTTTGACTGCACAGAAGAGTTTACTACTTATGCAAGGGTGACAGTAGTATGCTGAATGTGAGAAACTGATTTTGCAGTGTTTCATATCTTTTCAAATAAGGAGACATTCTTCCATAAATAGATCTCTGCACAGAAATACTATTTAAGTCAATATGCAGTGCTGGTGTAGCTGTGTTGATCGTAGGATATTAGAGAAAAAGTGGGTGAGGTAATATCTTAGGACCCGAAGAGGAGTTTGGTGTAGCTTGAAAGCTTGTTTCTCTCACCAACAGAAGTTGGTCCAAAAAAAATACTACCTCACCAACCTTGTCTCTCTAATTTATGTGAATAGATATTTTGGATTAAGAATTTCAAAATACACTAATGCCAGGATATAGTGAAAAATTTGTGAAACGGCAGAGCAACCCCTCTCTCTATATAACTGTTTCACTGAATAGAGCACAATTAGTACATTTGCTTTTAAATTTAATGAGAATTATGCATCTAAATCCAATCAATCTGCTAAAAAAATAGGTTATTTTATTCATAATTTTATGAAGCCCTATTATGGGTGAAATCTTTTTCACTCACATCACTCATTTTTTCACACAAGAAATCTTATTCATTACTGTGTAAAGAAAAACTGAGTAACATTTTACTCACCAAAATTACAATATTTGGCAATCACCAAAGCTAGATCCACATTTATTAGATTTCAAATATTTGAAGAACCAAATCGATATTGTTGATTGGCTTTATGAAGACAATCTCATGTTTATGTGGCAGAGTGAAAAATAAACTGCTCCATTACAAGTATTTTGATAGCATTTAAAATCTCTGAAATCTATTTTGTTAAACAAAAGCGATCATAAAGATGAATAGCCCACTGAAATTAAAGTCATGTTGTACTTAAAGGATTAATTTTCTAACTACAGCATAGCACCTCTAATTGTCACCCAACCTAATATTTCCCCATGCTATCCACTATATCTGTCACTGATTTGGTAAGTTTCCTCATCGAGCTTGCCATTTTGGAGATTTCCTGCCATTTTTCTGACTGAAGAGACTGACGTAACACATGGTTTGTTTTCAGTGCTGACATATCCTGATCAAGCTGCAGCATCTTAGTAGATATTTGCAAGAGTTCATTGTCCCTCCCATCAAGCTGTAATAGGGAAAATATTGTCAGTTGAAAAAGGAGGACAGAAAGAACAAAAGCAAGTGAGCTAAGATTTTTAAAGTCTTATGAGTTATTGGATAGATATGTACACATTTGAGATTGCTGTTTTTAAAACACAGAGTAATCAAAGGTTTCAGAGTAACCGTCATATTAGTCTGTATCCGCAAAAAGAAAACGAGTACTTGTGGCACCTTAGAGGCTAACAAATTTATTAGAGCATAAGCTTTTGTGAGCTACAGCTCACTTCATCCAATCCGATGAAGTGAGCTGTAGCTCACGAAAGCTTATGCTCAAATTAATTTGTTAGCCTCTAAGGTGCCACAAATACTCGTTTTCTTTTTGTGAGTAATCAAAGACAGTGATTCAATTTTGTTAGATATTTAATACATTTCACAAGCTATTTTTTGCCTTCTGATGCTACATATATTAAAATGACACTATTTGGTTTAGTGAGAGCCTTAAGTGGTTCTCTGTTTGTCATTTGTGATCAACCTTAAATCCATTCTGCAGAGAGATTAAGGGCAAGATTCTACAGGATGCTGAGCACCCTTAAATCCCATTAACTTCCCACAGTTAATACTGAGGGATTGTGATGCATGGTTCACAACACAGCCCTAAGGATGACAATAAAATCAGCACTGATTGTCACTCCCCTGGGCTGAACGATCACATAGCAGGATGAAGCTGCAGCATAGGCATGAAGAGATTGCATGAGCAAAATGGCAGTCCACAATGAACGTAGATGAGCCTTAACTCCTGTTAGGACTGCCAAAAATTAGATCTACCACCAATAGGTGGGACAAGAGACTCCAAGGGTATGTCTACACAGCAAAGAAAAACCCACGGCTGGCCTATGCAAGTCGACTCAGGCTCATGAGGCTTGGACTGTGGGGCTATTTCATTGCTGTCTAGGCCTCGGGGCTTGGGCAGGAGCCCAGGCTCTAAGACCCTGTAGGATAGGAATGTCCGAGAGCTCAGGCTTCAGCCCGAGCCAGAAGTCTATACGGCAATGAAACACCCTAGCCAGCTGGCATGGGCCAGCTGTGATTTTTCTTTTTTTTTCTGTGTAGACATCTTTAGTCACATACTTTGGCTGGAAATGCCAAGATCATGCTTTGATTACTTTTACTCCAATAGGAGACTGGGAAAATATTAAATTATACTTTAGGGCACAACCCTTATAATTTACTCCCTTACATTCATATTCAAAATGAGAATAAAAAACTCAATGTAGTTTTCATTTTCACTTGTTCTAAGTTCTTTTGCTTTTTATTTTTGTATCTCAAGTATACATGGTGATTAGCACAGTTCTGAAAAATAAAGAAACACAGGTTCCTAGGAAATGTCTATGTTACAAGTTACAGCAGACAATGGTCACAGAATAGTGGATGTAACGGATGCAATTATAATACTAGAGGACAGATTTACAGTCTTCTGTGCTTAGTGGGGATTTCCCCCCGGGGAAAGGGAAAGTAAGGCTTTCAACTTCATCCTAATTTGAAGTTTTAGTAAGGGGGAAGTGTGAACCTGTGCCAGGGGCTTTCCAGAAAGCCCTATCAGTGGGGTCCTACCAAATTCACTCTCCATTTTGATCAATTTCGTGGGCATAGGATTTTAAAAATAGTAAATTTCATTATTTTAGCTATTTAAATCTGAAATTTCAGTGTTGTAATTGTAGGGGTCCTGACCCAAAAAGGAGTTGTGTGTGTGTGTGTGCGTGGTGCGGGGGGTCGCAAGGTTATTGTAGGTGGGGGTTGTAGTAGAGCTATCCTTATTTCTGGTGGCAGCACTGCCTTCAGAGCTGGGCAGCTGGAAAGCGTGGCTGCTGGCTGGAAGCCCAACTCTGAAGGCAGAGCCGACACCAGCAGCAGTGCAGAAGTAAGGATGGCACGGTATGGTGTTACCACCCTTCTACACTGCCTATGGAGCTGGGTCCTCAGCTGCCACTCGCTGGCCGCCCAGTTCTGAAGGCAGCAGCTCAGAAGTAAGGGTTACGTGGTATGGTATTGCCACCCTTACTTCTGTGCTGCTGCTGGCGGGGTGCTGCCTTCAGAACTTGGCACCTGACCAACAGATGTCACTCTCTGGCCACCCAGCTCTGAAGGCAGTGCAGAAGTAGGGGTGGCAATAGTGCAATCCCCCAAAAATAATCTTGTGACCTCCCTGTAACTCCCTTTTGGGTCAGGACCCCCAATTTGAGAAACTCTGGTCAGCCCTGTGAAATCTGCACACGAAAGACCAGATTTCATCGTCCTTGACGCATTTTTCATGGCTGTGAATTTGGTAGGGCCTTACCTCTCAGGGACAGTGGGAATGCTCTAAATCATTTAATCAGTCTACCACTCACTTCAGCGAAAGTTAGATTGGGCCCTTTGTTTATTTTAAGATTCCTGATTTCATCATATAGATTAGACAAAGCAATTTACCTGGTTTTGTAAACTAGATACAAGATCTACCAACAAAGCTTTATCTCTTTGTAGTTCAGTATTATCCTGTTCCTCTTTGTCCAGCATACCCTTCATTTCAGCTATTTGACTACATATTGTTGCAACATTGAAATCAAGAGATGTGCTTCCCTTGTTCCAAAATATGAATCTGTGAGAAGAACAAGCCAGGGTCAAGATCATAAAAGACAAAAATATATATGTATGCTAACTATATGCATGCACAAGCCCACAAAGCTGGCATATTTTTCAATTTCAAATACAAGTGACTCCTTACAGAAATGCTTCCTGTTATGTAAGCTTTTGGAACATTGGGGATTACCTCTCCCATATTTTGTTTATCTAAAACAAACAAAAAAAATCAATTTCCAATTTAAGTAAAGGGTGATACTGATTTCTGAGCTTGGGATCGCTCTCTGGGATCAAGCATCTGCAATCAAAGTTTGGTCTTCCTCACTTCTGAGACCTAAAGATATAGTTTTTCTCATTATGCACCTACCCAGATGCAGCCAGCATCAACAAATGTTATTTTCAGTCTGTGACCAACTTTTAGGAGCATTGTGAATGATGAACTACAAATTAAACAGAATGTTAAACTAACTGCAGCTTACAACCTGTTTACTAAATAAACCCATCATCTCCATGACAAGTCTGTGTTTTGCTGGCCTGGGGCGTGAGAATCCAGAACTATTTTCCCATTCCAGCTCGATTTTATATATGACAATTACTTTGCAGTAGTGGGTTGATTTGCCAACTAATTACCAAACTCAGGGCCAGTTATGAGAGCTCTATTTTTGTCCTCAGACAGACTTGCTGCATGGTTTCCAATTGGGACATTTAGGGTCTGCCTATATAGCTGCTGGGAGCAAATCTTGAAGTCTGAGTCTACAGATTTGTGCTAGTGGGGCCACACTAGCGTGCTAAAAATAGCATTGGAGACAGATGTTCCAGCTCACGCTGGAGCACCAGCTCTGAAGCCTAGGGAGGGAGGTGGGCTTCAGGGCCTGAGCTTGAGCTTAAATGTCAAAGCAATGTCTATGCAGCTATTTTTAGCATGCTCACTCAAGCCCCTCTAGCATGCGACTGTCAACCCAGGCTGCAAGACTTGCTCCCAGCAGCTGTGTGGACATATCCTTAGGATCCTCAGAGAGCTGCTATACCATTTCTTTATTTTGTGTTTGTTCAGTACCTAGGACAAGGGGACTTGGTCCATGACTAGGTACTATGATAATAATACTACTATATCAAAAGGACTAAAGACTTGTTAAGTGATATTCAAAGCTTCCTTAGAAGTGGTATTTGCTGTTACCCTTATTATAGCAGGGAGCAGTTCTCATAATGCCATTAGCTGCAACAACAATAAATCAACACTGATTTTCTTCAAGAGCTATAATTTAGGCTATGTGTCTGTCACGGAAGTCATGGATTCCATGACTTTCCATGACCTCTGTGACTTCAGCAGCAGCCGGTGCTGGTCCAGGGGCTGCCCGAGCCAGGCAGCTCCTGGGCCAGCAGCAGCAGTTTAGGTGTGTGAGAGTGGGCTCAGGGCTGGGGCAGGGGGTTGGGGTATAGGGCGGCGCATACCTGGGGCGGGCTCCCCAGCTTCCACCAGCATGTCCTTGCAGCTCCTAGCCGGAAGGGCCAGGGGGCTCCATGCGCCACTCCCGCAGCTTCCATTGGCTGCAGTTCCTGGTCAAATGGGAGCTGCGGAGCCGGCACTTGTGGTGGGAGCAGCGTACAGAGCCCTCCAGCTGCCCCTCCCCCTAGGAGCTGTAGGAACATGCCAGTTAGAGCCGAACAGGGAGCCTCCCAGTTCTGCCAACCCTCCCTCCCCAGCACCAGTGGGGGTCCCAGGCCGGGTCCCTCGCCCGCCTCCCCAGAACACCCGCAGCCCCTTGGCCCAAGGTTTAGTTAGGGGTATATAGTAAAAGTCATGGACAGGTCATGGGCCGTGAATTTTTGTTTACTGCCCATGACCCGTCCACAACTTTTACTAAAAATACCCGTGACTAAAATGTAGCCTTAGCTATAATCAGAGCTAGAAAGATTCAATCCAGGGACTTGGTTATTTTGTATTAATGACTTATTATGCGATCACATAAAAACACCAAGATCTGAGGGCAACAACAAAAAAAAGGGTGCTATTACTTCAAGGCAAACCCCCAAACTGGCTGACAGCATCCCTGGAGATGTCTGCATATTCTGTCTTTCTGAAAAGTGGGAAAGTGCTGCCATGGTAGCTACATATAGCAGGAAATACAGAAAAACTGGGATAAAACACAGTGACTCCAGCATGGCAAAGTCAGCCATGAAAAGATGACTCCAACTTCAGATCATGAGAAAGAGTCTGGAGTCATGGCTTCTGGAGGCTCGCAACCTCTGAATAATAAATAAAATGGCTCCAAACAGAAAGAACCAGTACACTTTTGATTCATGGTACTGGGTCAGCAGTACCATAAATGGAAAAATAAATCTTACCACTAGGCCTTCCTTCAATTAGTAAGGCAGAGCACTATGGATCTGTTCCATTTCCCATTGAAATAAATGAAGAGACTCCTGTTGACTTCAATGGGAGCTGGATCAGGTCTTGCAAGCAAAGTGGAGTATATCTCTTCGTAACAAATGAATCTAGTAGAAAAGAATATGATTCCTTATCTTTGGGTGAACAATGAAGATGCATTTAGAAAGCCAGTGTAGTCAGAGACAACCTTTTCCATAATGTCTTGCAAGTTTTTCTTTTCCTGCTGCAAGAGCTCTTGGTGCATCTTGATCTCATGTTTCAGATGCTCTTCTTGGTCTTTCACTGTGAGAAGCTGAGTAAAGCTGGAAGACTGAAATGTATAACTCTCTTCCATGAGGGCTCTCTCCTGAAATACATCATAAAAGCACAACTGGATCAAAATATATTAAAATGAAGTAAGATTGTTGTGATGCTTCCTAGAAGCCCCCAGGATTATGAAGGAATTCGCTACCACCTGTTCTTAGCATGAGGAAGCCTTGCCCGTGCCTGTCATGCGTCAGTTCCCTGACTCCGCTGGCCACAGGTAATGCAAGCACTCCCTTCTTAGCCTATGCAGGCTCCCCTATAACCTCTGCAAGTTAGTGACAGGCACTCTCCAAAACCTGAGCTATCTGAGCATCTCCCTGGACTGTCCAGCCCCTACTTCAATAGACACTCACAGAATTCAGAGATTTGCTGTTCCCAAAAGGAACAGTACCCCCATCTTACCAGTTAGACCTTAGGCCATATCTCCTCTTAACACACGACACTTAGATATGTTTATAGTGAAAACAAATATAAGTATTTAAAGAATAGAGATTTGAGAAGTCACAAGTAAAAGTATTGGAAACAAATGATTACCTGTAAAAAAAAAAATCATAACACACATTCTGCAGCCTAGGATTAATTAACAAGATATCTTCCTGTCTAATGAAGTTTAGCTCACCCAAAGTCTTCGCAGTGTTTTCCACCCAGGTTGACTATAACCCTCCTTTCATAAGACAGAAGACACTGACAGTTCATCTCCTTGGTGTGCCTCAGTAGTCCCCAGTTATTCCCCAAAAGCCTTTACTCATAAACAGGATACTCCTTTGTTATTTCATTTTTTTTCATGCAGATTTTCTCTCATGATTTCACAGTCTCTTCATTAGCTTCTGGCTCAATACAAATAGGCTTCCATTGCGAAGTGGACAATACACAGAAAGATAACTGTCTATTACTCCTTGCCAGATGGAACCTGTCCAAGGCATTTCACCTCCTGGTGGCCTGGCTTACTTTAAGAACATAATTTTCAATATGGATACATAACTTTAATATTACACTTACATATATTTTAGAAAAAAGATTTTGAAAAAAATCTAGCAAAAATCTCAAAAAACAACAGCAATTTTTTAACCAGAAGCAGGAAGCCTGCCAAACAATCAGTGGAGCCACTGGACGATGAAGGTGCTAAACGACCACTCAAGGAAGACAAGGATGTTGAGGGGAAAAGCTTAATGAATTCTTTGCATTGGTCTTTACACACTTGAACCATTTTTTAAGGTTACAAATCTGAGGAATTGTCTCAAGTTTGAGGTGTCAACAAAGATGGTTTTGGAACAAATGGATAAATTAAACAGTAATAAGTCACAAGGACTAGATGGTATTCACCCAAGAGTTCTGAAGGAACTCCAATACAAAATTGCAAACTGTGATATGTAACCCATCACTTAAATCAACCTCTACCAAATGACTGCAGGGTAGCTAAGGTAATGCTGATTTTTAAAAAAGGCTCCAAAGGTGATCCTGGTAATTACAGGTTGAGGGAAGAGGATACAATACCCTTGAGGAACCTCTTAGTGGTTGGGTATGACAGCATGGAGTACCCTTCTACAGGTTGGTGGAAAGCTGTTATAGCCTCTAGGTGGACCCTAAGAGAGCTTAGAGATTGACCCTAAAAAAGTCAGGTCTCAGAATAATGTGGAAAAATCACGGATGTTGGGGAGATTTATTGGGACATGCACCAAATCTGTAACCTGGAGCATTTCTGCAGGTAAGTTACGTCATGTCGAGGACTTTCTACTGTGTAATAGAACCTCTTGAACAGGAGCTTTCTAGGTGTTGGAAGCAAGCAGTAGCCAAGCCTTGAGGCAGAAAATCCCCAAGTTGGAATTCCCGGTACATCCTCTGTTCTAACAGAGATGCAGAATGGCCGGGAGAGAGATCAGCGGGCACGTTGCGAGCTGTGACAGGTAAGGGTACCACTAAGTCTGTCTCGACCAAATGGATAATCGAAATGACGTTAGCTCCATCCCCTTTTTATTTTCAACAGGACATTCAGCAATAGGAGTCATGGGGGGAAAGCATAGAGAAGGTCCCTGTCCCAGGGGAAGAGAAGAGCATCACCCAGGGAATGTTGTCCCATCCCTGCTCTGGAGCAGTAGCATGGACATTTCTTGTTCAGGGAATAAGTCTGTGGACAGAGTCCCCCATTGTCTGAATGGGTTGTGAAGTACTGTCGGGTGTATCTCCCGCTCGTGGTCATGTGGGAATTTGTGACTGAGACTGCCCACTGTCGAGTTTTGTGCATGGAGGAGGTAAGCCACAGAAAGTGTAACGTTGTAGGAGATGCACCAATTCTATAGCTTCATTGCTTCTGTGCATAGGGAGGATGACTTGGCTCCCCTCTTGCTGATTGATATAGTATATACAGGCTATGTTGTCTGTTAGGATCTTTGTGCATGATCTGGTGATCAGTTGGAGGAAATGAGTGCAGGCACTCCTGATCTCTCTAGCTCGAGAAGGGATTGATGTGAAGGGATATATCTGTGGGCGACCCTTTGCCTTGCGTCATGAGGCTGTTTAAATGCATGTTCCACCCGATGAGCGATGTGTCGGTGGTGAGGAGCAACAATGGCAATGCTTGTGAGAAGGGGAGCCCCTTGCAAATGTTGGCGGGGTCTTTCTACAAGTCTAGGGAGTTTTTGCCATTCTCTTTGCCAGCTCCTGGAAAAGACAAAAGTCATCTATCAGAGATAGTGGGGAAGGCATGACAGCTTAGGCTGGAGAAGAGGATATGGTCCTCGGTGTCACTTCCTCCTCGGTACTGGCTTCTTGTTTGTCTATGTCTTAAGGCAATTCTGAAGCCCTGAATGCTGTGGCCAAGGGGCTGTGCCTCAAGGGTTTTCAGGTGAGGCTCGAAGCCTCAGAGGCATGCTGGTGGTGTGCTGCCCAAGGTTCCCAATATGGCCATTGGAGTAGTGGTGGCATAGAGCCCGGTAGTGGCGCCCATGGGTAACCAAGATAGTGGCAGTGGGGCCATCTGCGGGTATATCCTTGGGCTCCGCTGGTAGTGACAACCATATGGAGCTCCAGAGGAGTACTGCAACACTACCTCCTCTGATTCATTGTCTGAACACCTGCTAGAGTGGAGGAGCACGGCATGGCAGCGAGGATACTCCTGCGCTCAGTGGAGGCTCGGTGCAGAGGTATCAGCACCGAGAGGCAGAGACTCCAGTGCATCTGGCATGCAGAGGTTTCTGGAATGGCGTACCGATCGTCCCAGTGTTGGTGGTGGTGTCTGGGAGGAAGGGGAAGGGGAGGGAGAATCTTGTCTGCACTGGTCGCTTCTGTACCAAGCGAGCCATCGCCGGTGGTGCTGATGTGGAGTCGTACACTGAGAGCGTCTTTTTAGAGGAGTGCTTATCCTGTCTTTCTGTGCTGATGACTCGGTGCCCATGCCCATCAGGTCCATGGGCCTGTCAGTGGTGCCAGTTGTGAGTTTCCCTGAGCCATGGCTGCTGAACTGAGATGGTCTTGGTGCTGGCAGTGCCGATGATACTGAGCAAGATGGTGATAACTTATGGCTATCTTGGGGCTCACTGTGGGGTCTTCCCACTCTTTTCTTAGATGATTTATGAGAGGGGTCCATAGCCTGTTTCCTTGAACCAGAGCCCTTAGCTATAGACGGTTGTGGGGAAGACTCACATCTACCAGGCGACTGGGGTCGGAGAGCTGCCTCCATGATGATCTCATGGCAGATCTCTCTATTTTTGAGGGATCTTGGCGGGAGTTGTTGGCAAAGACCACATTTTTATTGTATGTGGCCTTCCCTGGGGCAGCAAATGCACTGAGTGCTTGTCTACAACCGGGATCGCCTCTTTATAAGTAAGACTTTTTTTGAAGCCTGGTGGACTGGGCATAGCCCATTGCGGGAAAGGGTCCCTGATGGGGAGAAAAAGTGGGAAAGAAATTAAAAGGTTTAGGGTGGGGGGGTTGTTTTTTTCCCCAAGGGTAAAATAAGGAGAAGGAGAAGAATACTATGACTAGAACTAGGAGACTAACTATAGGTATGTAAAATTAAACAATAGTCTTAACGGACTGCTAATGCCTCCGTGTCTAGCTGGGGCAGTTGAAAAGGAACAGAGGGAGGTTTGCCTGCAGGGACTGGATAGCTTTGTGGCGCAGCACAAGGAGAGACTGTGCGTGTGTGGGCCTAATGGACACAGCTACCAAAGTCTCCAATCAGCAGTGCAGAAACACAAACACACCTACAGTAGAGCACTCATAGGGACACGACTTGAGTAGAACTGATTTTGTTTCTATAGAAGGTAAAAATAAACTACACAACTGGATTTGGAGAAAAAATTCTTAGGAGTCCTTGTTAAGGGAAAGGAGTACTTGTGGCACCTTAGAGACTAACATTTATTTGAGCATAAGCTTTCATGAGCTACAGCTCACTTCATCGGATGCATTCAGTGGAAAATACGGTGGAGAGATTTATATACACAGAGAACATGAAACAATGGGTGTTACCATACACACTGTAACGAGAGTGATCAGGTAAGGTGAGCTATTACCAGCAGGACGGGGGGAGGGGGGGAGGGAGGGAGAGAACCTTTTGTAGTGATAATCAAGGTGGGCCAATTTCCAGCAGTTGACAAGAATGTCTGAGGAACAGTAGTGGGGGGGCGGGGTGGAGAGGGAATAAACATGGGGAAATAGTTTTACTTTGTGTAATGACACATCCACTCCCAGTCTTTATTCAAGCCTAAGTTAATGGTGTCCAGTTTTCAAATTAATTCCAATTCAGCAGTCTCTTGTTGGAGTCTGTTTTTGAATTTTTTTTGTTGAAGAATTGCCACTTTTAGGTGTGTAATCGAGTGACCAAAGAGATTGAAGTGTTCTCCGACTGGTTTTTAAATATTATAATTCTTGACGTCTGATTTCTGTCCATTTATTCTTTTATGTAGAGACTGTCCAGTTTGACCAATGTACATGGCAGAGGGACATTACTGGCACATGATGGCATATATCACATTGGTAGATGTGCAGGTGAATGAGCCTCTGATATTGTGTCTGATGTGATTAGGCCCTATGATGGTGTCCCCTGAATAGATATGTGGACAGAATTTGCTTCAGGTTGGGGGGCTGTTTGTAAGCAAGGACTGGCCTGTCTCCCAAGATCTGTGAGAGTGATGGGTCATCCTTCAGATTAGGTTGTAGATCCTTGATGATGCACTGGAGAGGTTTTAGTTGGGGGCTGAAGGTGATGGCTAGTGGCGTTCTGTTATTTTCTTTGTTGGGCCTGTCCTGTAGTAGGTGACAAAGAAAATAACAGAACACCACTAGCCATGACCTTCAGCCCCCAACTAAAACCTCTCCAACGCATCATTAAGGATCTACAACCTAATCTGAAGGACGACCCATCACTCTCACAGATCTTAGGAGATTGTAAGCAAGGACTGGCCTATCTCCGAAGATCTGTGAGGAGGTGTTCCCTAGGTGTTTCTCCTCTTATGTTAGCTAGCTCAGACATTCTGTCTCCTAGTGCATTGACCCACTTACTTATCCTAGTTAGCAAAAACATTCTGTTTTCAGCCTGCTGATCTATTTACCTCCCTAATCTTGTCTTCCAAGCTGTGGTCTGCGTTGTGCAGGAGGTCGGACTAGATGATCATAGTGGTCCCTTCTGACCTTAGTATCTATGAATCTATGAAATGAGGCCTCTCCTATGTTTACTTATTCATGTCAAGCCAGGCCTACAACACTCCTTACACAAATTTCAACAGAGATAAGGCGTTGTTGAGACCTCATTCTAAGTTTATTCCAAAAGTTGTTTCAGATTTTCACTTAAATGAATCTATCTCCATTTTCTTTCCAAAACCAAAAATTGTGCTTCTAAAGAATGAGCCATTTCTTCCCAGAGAATATTTAAATTGATTACGCAGTATATTTCAATATTTTATCACATGGCTGATAACACTCGTTCCTTCAAATATCAAAGCTCATTCTACTAGAACTCAGGCTGCCTCAGAAATCACCATATCTGAGATCAGCCACTAGGACTAATCCCCTTGACCTAGCCATAAAATCAGATGACAGATTTGGGTGGGTATTGTTAAAATGACAGTTTAGGTAGTGGCAGCTAGGACTCCTTAGTAACTGAGGGGATGGCAGCTGCTTAATCAGACGTGAAGGTACTAGATAAATGATTAGTTTTTTACATTTTCATTGCCAGTGTGTTGGTTTTTAAAGGAAAAATATTTTAGCATCTGAGAATATTTGAAGCAAGTTAGTAAGAATTTCCGGATATGTAAGATAAATCTTGGCTAAACTCCCTTAAAAAGGTTTCAGAGTAGCAGCCGTGTTAGTCTGTATTCGCAAAAAGAAAAGGAGTACTTGTGGCACCTTAGAGACTAACACATTTATTTGAGCATAAGCTTTCGTGAGCTACAGCTCACTTCATCGGATGCATTCAGTGGAAAATACAGTGGGGAGATTTATATACATAGAGAACATGAAACAATGGGTGTTACCATACACACTGTAACCGGCATGATCACTTAAGTTGAGCTATTACCAGCAGGAGAGTGTGTGTGGGGGAACCTTTTGTAGTGATAATCCAGGTGGGCCATTTCCAGCAGTTGACAAGAATGTCTGAGGATCGGTGGGGGCGGGGAGGATAAACATGGGGAAATAGTTTTACTTTGTGTAATGACCCATCCACTCCCAGTCTCTATTCAAGCCTAAGTTAATTGTATCCAGTTTGCAAATTAATTCCAATTCAGCAGTCTCTCGCTGGAGTCTGTTCTTGAAGTTTTTTTGTTGAAGTACTGTCACTTTTAGGTCTGTAATCGAGTGACCAGAGAGATTGAAGTGTTCTCCAACTAGTTTTTGAATGTTATAATTCTTGACGTCTGATTTGTGTCCATTTATTCTTTTACGTAGAGACTGTCCAGTTTGACCAATGTACATGGCAGAGGGGCATTGCTGGCACATGATGGCATATATCACATTGGTAGATGCGCAGGTGAACGAGCCTCTGATAGTGTGTCTGATGTGATTAGGCCCTATGATGGTGTCCCCTGAATAGATATGTGGACACAGTTGGCAACGGGCTTTGTTGCAAGGACAGGTTCCTGGGTTAGTGCTTCTGTTGTGTGGTGTGTGGTTGCTGGTGAGTATTTGCTTCAGATTGGGGGGCTGTCTGTAAGCAAGGACTGGCCTGTCTCCCAAGATCTGTGAGAGTGATGGGTCGTCCTTCAGAATAGGTTGTAGATCCTTGATGATGCGTTGGAGAGGTTTTAGTTGGGGGCTGAAGGTGATGGCTAGTGGCGTTCTGTTATTTTCTTTGTTGGGCCTGTCCTGTAGTAGGTGACTTCTGGGTACTCTTCTGGCTCTGTCAATCTGTTTCTTCATTTCAGCAGGTGGGTATTGTAGTTGTAAGAATGCATGATAGATATCTTGTAGGTGTTTGTCTCTGTCTGAGGGGTTGGAGCAAATGCGGTTATATCGTAGAGCTTGGCTGTAGACAATGGATCGTGTGGTGTGATCTGGATGAAAGCTAGAGGCATGTAGGTAGGAATAGCGGTCAGTAGGTTTCCGGTATAAGGTGGTGTTTATGTGAACATCGCGTATTAGCACCGTAGTGTCCAGGAAGTGGATCTCTTGTGTGGACTGGTCCAGGCTGAGGTTGATGGTGGGATGGAAATTGTTAAAATCATGGTGGAATTCCTCAAGGGCTTCTTTTCCAGGGGTCCAGATGATGAAGATGTCATCAATGTAGCGCAAGTAGAGATGGGGCATTAGGAGATGAGAGCTGAGGAAGCGTTGTTCTAAGTCAGCCATAAAAATGTTGGCCTACTGTGGGGCCATGCAGGTACCCATCGCAGTGCCGCTGATTTGAAGGTATACATTGTCCCCAAATGTGAAATAGTTATGGGTGAGGACAAAGTCACAAAGTTCAGCCACCAGGTTAGCCGTGACATTATCGGGGATACTGTTCCTGATGGCTTGTAGTCCATCTTTGTGTGGAATGTTGGTGTAGAGGGCTTCTACATCCATAGTGGCTAGGATGGTGTTTTTAGGAACATCACCAATGGATTGTAGTTTCCTCAGGAAGTCAGTGGTGTCTCGAAGATAGCTGGGAGTGCTGGTAACATAGGGCCTGAGGAGGGAGTCTACATAGCAAGACAATCCTGCTGTCAGGGTGCCAATGCCTGAGATGTTGGGGCGTCCAGGATTTCCAGGTTTATGGATCTTGGGTAGCAGATAGAATACCCCAGGTCGGGTCTAGGGGTGTGTCTGTGCGGATTTGTTCTTGTGCTTTTTCAGGGAGTTTCTTGAGCAAATGCTATAGTTTCTTTTGGTAACTCTCAGTGGGATCAGAGGGTAATGGCTTGTAGAAAGTGATGTTGGAGAGCTGCCTAGTAGCCTCTTGTTCATACTCCGACCTATTCATGATGACAACAGCACCTCCTTTGTTAGCCTTTTTGATTATGATGTCAGAGTTGTTTCTGAGGCTGTGGATGGCATTGTGTTCTGCATGGCTGAGGTTATGGGGCAAGTGATGCTGCTTTTCCACAATTTCAGCCCGTGCACGTCGGCGGAAGCACTCTATGTAGAAGTCCAGGCTGCTGTTTTGACCTTCAGGAGGAGTCCACCCAGAATCCTTCTTTTTGTAGTGTTGGTAGGAAGGTCTCTGTGGGTTAATATGTTGGTCAGAGGTGTGTTGGAAATATTCCTTGAGTTGGACACGTCGAAAATGGGATTCTAGGTCACCACAGAACTGTATCATGTTTGTGGGGGTGGAGGGGCAAAAAGAGAGGCCCTGAGATAGGACAGATTCTTCTGCTGGGCTAAGAGTATAGTTGGATAGATTAACAATATTGCTGGGTGGGTTACGGGAACCACTGTTGTGGCCCCTTGTGGCATGTAGTAGTTTAGATAGCTTAGTGTCCTTTTTCTTTTGTAGAGAAGCAAAGTGTGTGTTGTAAATGGCTTGTCTAGTTAACGCTGTTGCAAAAAAAAGAAAAAGCGAACATAATTCTGGCGTGTATTAGCAGGAGTGTTGTAAGCAAGACAACACTTAGTAATTCTTCCTCTCTACTCCGCGCTAATTAGCCCTCAACTGGAGAATTGTGTCCAGTTCTGGGCACCACATTTCAGGAAGGATGTGGACAAATTGGAGAAAGTCCAGAGAAGAGTGACAAAAATGATTAAAGGTCTAGAAAACTTGACCTATGTAGGAAGATTGAAAAAATTGGGTTTGTTTAGTCTGGAAAAGAGAAGACGGGGTGGGGGGGAGGCATGATAATAGTTTTCAAGTACATAAAAGGTTGTTACAAGGAGGAGGGAGACAAATTGTTTTTCTTAATGTCTGAGGATAGGACAAGAAGCAGTAGGCTTAAGTTGCAGCAAGAGAAGTTTAGGTTGGACAATAGGAAAGACTTCCCAATGGTCAGGGAAGTTAAGCACTGGAATAAATTGCCTAGGGAGGTTGTGGAATCTCCTTCATTGGAGATTACTAACAGCAGGTTAGACAAACACCTGACAGGGATGGTCTAGATAATACTTAGTCCTGCCATGAGTGCAGGGGACTGGACTAGATGACCTCTCAAGGTCCCTTCCAGTCCTATGATTATTATGCCTGGACAGTCTGAAGTTGAAGGCTGAGTGGGCATTTGGAGGAGAGCCATTAGCTCCTTATTGGCCAAGGCAATTCTGGCTATCAAGCTCAGTGTAGCTATATCCTGTCTGACTTTCCATATCACTCTGGGTATTAGAGAGATCAGAGGCAATACATACATGAGACTTTGATTCCATTTAAAGGTGTCTTGCTTGATGGGGATGGGAAGGAGGCAGAGACTAATTAAGTGAATACAGTACCCATGAGGAAAGCTGCTTGTCTGTCACTGAGGTCATGGAAATCACGGATTCCATGACTTTCCCTGACTTTTGCAGCAGCCGGTGCTGGCTCAGGGGCTGCCCAACTGCTGGGCAGCCCCTGGGCCAGCAGCAGAATTTTGGGTGTGTGGGAGGGGGCTTAGGGCTGGGACAGAGAGTTGGGGTGCAGGACAGTGCTTACCTGGGGTGGGTGGTTCCCTGGCTCCCACTGGCATGTCCCTGCAGCTCCTAGGCAGAGGGGCCAGGGGGCTCCGTGCACTGCCCGCAGGCGCCGCCCCTCCAGCTCCCTTTGGCTGTGGTTCCTGGCCAACAGGAAGTGCGGAGCTGGCGCTCGTGGTGAGAGCGGCACACAGAGCCCCCCTAGGAGCTGCAGGGACATGCCAGTTGGAGCCGGGTAGGGAGCCTGCCAGCCCCGCCAACCCTCCCCGTGCCAACTCTCCCAGGCCTCAGCCCGTCCCCGCAGAACTAACGGGGGTCCCAGGCCACGAGCTGCTGCCCATCCCTGGCCCTCAGGACCAACTGGGTCCCGGGCTGAATGCCACCGCCTGCCCCCGTACTCCCCAGAACCAGTGGGAGTCCTGGACCGCTCCCCCCCCCACACACACACTCCAGCACCTGCGACTCCCTGGCCCAAGTTTTAGTTAGGGGTATAGTAAAAGTCATGGACAGGTCACAGGCTGTGAATTTTTGTTTACTGCCTGTGACCTGTCCACGACTTTTACTAAAAATATCTGTGTAACTAAAGCATAGCCTTACCCATGAGAGATGACTTTTAGTATCCACTTTATGGTAGTTATTCCAGTCCAAGTCTGGTAGAATAGGGAAAGATGGCATCCAAAGATAGGGTTCAAAAACAACTCTAATCTGTCTAGGTTGTGACTTTTAACAATTATGCCAACCCTGCTGTCTTGATAATGCCACAGGGTGACTGGTGACTGTGTAAGCCTTTTTTGAAAGAACATGGATAATCAGAGGATAATCAGTAGGTTGTTGTTAAAGAGTAAGCAGGTACTCTGGTTTGAGATTGGTATCTGAAGAGCTTCCTTCAGAGTAAGGCCCCTTTTGTTGAATTGCTAAACAAAGGGCAAGATTGCGATGGTGTTCTATACCTCTTTGCATGACACTTAGAACTACCAGTCATTCCTTGTTATAACTTCCATGGCCGTGGATTGAACTGTGATATCAGAAGCGTCCAGAGCCACATGTAGAGATGTTTTTGCTTCCAGTTGTCCTTCATTTCTCCCTGGCTTCTGGAGGAATCCTGTTCACAAAGGGAGATGCTTAGCAAATAATACTTGTTAGTTTGCTATCAGTAGTTGGAATGAAATGGAGGAGGAAGCTTTCCTTCCAAAGAGATCTGGCTAACTGGGGTCTTTTGGGGGAGTAGTCTTTGATAGGCTAGGCTGACAAGTTTTCTCCAAGACCACACAATCTACCAGAGATTGAGGGATTGGATGTGTATAGAATTGTTCAAAGCCCCTCGCTGGAATTTGGTATCTTTTTTTCTTGCTTGCTTTGTAGATGGAGTAAATATAGCAGGGGTTTGCCAGAGATATTTAGCTGGCTCTAAAATGCTTTCATATATAGGCATTGCTAACTTGTGGAGAATAACCAATAATTTATGGGGCTTTTCCTTGATCACAAGTTCCCAGTCCTCCGTGTCAGCAATTCAAGGCAGCAGCTATTAAAAAGCTCGAAATTATCAGGAGCTGGTACTGCAGAAAAAGACTGCCTCCTTGGCAAACGATGATAATGATGGGTCTTTGGGAGAAGTTGAAGGGCCCTGATCCAGTGGTTTGGAACCGGACTCTTTTTCATTATTCAGGAGTTCTTCATTCCCACTCCTATGAGCTTCTGTGGGAGGTCCTGAAACTAAGGCCAAAGGAGGATGAGCCCTTCTATGTTCGGGAGATACTGGGAAGGGGACTCACTTCTGGAGGATCTGGAAGATGAGCCCCAGTTAGTCCCGTATGGCCATGGTGGAGAGCGGTTATGGATAAGATTGACTAGGTTGACCGGGTTGGTTAAGATATTGTTGGCTGGGCCATTCCCATCTCTGCAATGGGTAAGCTGGGGGCTCTGAAATGAGTGGTTTTGGTCTGAAGGGATGAACAAGTTTCTGATCTTGTTGAGCAAGGCAGTGAAGATTTCCAGCTCAATGGGATGGGGTGCAGCAAGAAAACGTCATCAAGAGAAGGGAAGAAAGAATAGTTTTCCTCTAACAGCAGTGCTGAGGTGCTGCTATTCATAGATTCTGAACTCACAGGCATGGGGCACACATGCACCTACAGTGAGATCAAATACACTTGGCCAACATTGGCAGGGCCACAAAAAGCCCAGGAGCTGCTTGGTATGGAGTATTTAGGAACCCAGATACAGGGAGAAGAAATGAGAAGTAGGCTCAAAGACGCATCCATGAAACTTTTGATGAATCTGGCCCAAATGTCTCAGGAGTTGAAAAAGAATGCAATGTATCATTTGAAAAATTGTCTTCATCTTTCAGTTATGTTCTACAACCTCTTTCCAATTAATGATTTGAAACTCAATCTATATTTGAGGGCAGGTCAATTCAGGTATTTCTTAACCTTCTTTGTTTTTTCACACCTATTCCACATTCGGAGGATTGCTGTAGCATTTTTTGCTTAGGGTTCAGAAGTCACTGCCATCAAATGGAATTTAAAGGCAGAGGGAAGTCTTTAAGAAACATCTCAGGTGAAAATTAAGCCAAAGCATTACAGATAGAAATAGCAAGTGCAAGCTTCAGGAAACTGCTGATTTAATAAGAACATACATATTTAAATAAAAATGCTAATTTCTCAGTTTGAATTGCATGCTGATGTGTTCATATTTAAAAAACACTAGCAGTTTACCACTCTAGACAGGGAGGAAAAAAGAGAATTTAATTGTCTACTTTTATCATCTGCCTTCAGAAATTTTAAAATGTTCTCTAATTTGGATCAGATTTCCTTTGTAGTCTCAACTGTTTATTTTACTAAGAAAAGTGAACTGAGTATAGTCTGAACATTACTGAAAGGTAAAAATATAGACTCTTAGCTATTTTAATGTAAGGCAGTGGAAAAGGAACATCATGTTAATCTATGCCATCTTCATAGCATTAACTGTTTGTTAGTGGGTTTTTTTAAATATATACACATATACATACACATACACATATATATATATGTGTGGTCATTCCCTATCCCATTCTTACTATGTTCAGTTGCTTGTTAAGTTCCAAGAGCTGGGAATGCAGCACAGCATTCTCTGCGGTCAGGGATGCATAATCATCCATCATTTTATCCTGCTCTGCCAGTAGATCTTTCTCTCTCAGTTGCTTATGAAGAAAACTTCTCACTTCTGATCAGAAAAAAAATGCAGAAAAAATAATATTTATTAATTGTTAAAAATTGTTCCATCTGAAAATGACAAGCCGTATTTTTAAAAGACATATATGACATTATTCAGAAAGTTGTATAAGATGTCCTAACATTAAGATCCAATTATAAGGTTTGTATAATAGGATCTTAATGTTAGGACATTATATACAACTTTCTGAATACTCTGAATTATCTCATTAAAATCAGCCCTTTCCATAAGCTTTGTATCCTAAATCTGGCATAAAGCAACCTAACATTCTTAGTTATACTATACAATCTGTCTAGCTCTGTTTATTAACAATTAGCTCTAAAAACAAGGATGAATCACTAGCAAGGCACATCTTGCTTGTAGAAGGGCATACTGTTGTAACAATGGAGAATTACTGTAATGCATGTGCATACACACATTCTCTTTTTCTCTCAAAACAAGGAAATTGCGGAAATTAGCACTACTCAAGTAAAATATATTACACAATTTAAAAGCCCTCAGGACACTCAAGTAAAAGTGATAAAATCAGTTACAACTATTACAAATTTCATACCTGAACACTAACAAAATTACCCCCCGCCCCAAATGCTACCATGTGACATTTCTAAAGATCTGAAAGTCTGTACTATCAGTCTTAAATCATTTTTATGTTCTATTTTGAGGTCAGATTTGATCTGACTGATTTGGGGCATCTCAAGCACTGCATAGCAACAAGAGAATACTGGTTAGTTAAGCTGGGTTTACAGCTGTTTTGCATTGCCAGAGCAGCACAAAATAGCTGGAGTGCACACTCTAGTTTTCCCCTTCCACGTGTACTCCTCTTTTCCCTGCCCACACACATACCCCCTAGTTGCCCCCTCCCTCCTACACCTCACATTCCCTTGCACACACAGCTCCAGTCTCCCTCTTTCTCCTGTACCTGTTTCCCCCCCACACACAGAAGTTCCCCCGACATGTCTCCCATGTTCCCCTGCTCTCACACACCCGTTTCTCCATCCTGTCCCTTGTATTTCCCAGCCCACATATACTCCCTTATTTACTACATCTCTGTTGAGCCAATCAGGTGCAATGATTACTTTTTAGAATAATTATTTAGGATTAATGTTCACTTTTTCATTATTTTTCATAGCTGAGAAGGAAAAATAAAATATTGTCTTTTAGAGAAACTCAAGAAGAATTCCCCCAGCCTCACCTCTGCTTCTCCTATTCCTGGGGCTCTTCATCCCACTCTCCCAAGCCAGAGGCAGAGGGCTGATGTAGTGTTCTCTTCTTCCCCTTCCCGGCTGAATGAGTGGGGCAGACCCAGGAGTTCTTCAGCCCCTCTGCCCCTTCCCAGGCCAGATGTTAGAGGGAAGCGGGGAAGGTGTGCAGAGAGGAGCGGTCTCTTTGCTCACAGAAGTGGAGGGGGGATGGATTAAAGCTGCCCTGAGCTACTGGGCTCTTTTTGTTCCCTCCTCCCTTCCTGTGAGAATCGTGTCTGCTCCTGAGGGGAGAGGGAGAAAGCTCCACTTGCTTCCTGCAGTAGTTCCAATTGGCTGCTCTTTCCCAGAAGGAACCCTCTACTTTTAAAATTAAGCAAATTCCTGAAGGGTGCTAAATTGTTAACTATGGGGACTAAAACTAATCACTTATCCCTTAAAATGCTACAATGGAGCTGCCGTGAAACCTCTTACACTTTGTGTTAGTCAATCCTGAACTGAAAGGACTACCTCTGTGGATGAGAGAGAGTACCTTTTGTTTCAACATGTCCATTTTCTCTGTTGTCTTTCTGCTGAAAAGCCAATAGAGTGTAACATCTTTTGGTAGATGAGGATGAACTGAAAGCAATACATCACGACTTCCTGCAATGTGTCAGAAAATGGGTGCCAGCTTAAAGTGACCCAATCCCTAGTGAAGACAGAAACCAGTAACCCAAAGCTTAATGGTTAGTAAATTCCAAATCATCAATACCTGACCATCCCTCGAAAAACTCCCAAATACTTTGGCTAATACCTGATGCCATGTGTGATCTGGTCTTGCAGCATTGCTGTTTTTTTAAATATTTTGTCTTCCATTTCATGCACAGCAAACTGCACTTTCATAAGTTCCCCTCTCTTTTCAGAAAGCTGCAACTCTACTGCCGTCTGCTGCTCTGACCATTGCTTTAACTTGGTGTCCACATACATAAAAGGAGACAAAGTTAGAGCAGAATGAAGACTGAGATTCAGGCTTATTTTATGTTTATTTCTAAAATAACTGTAAAACATATATCACTCATTAAGTAGTTGCAAAAAATAATCTGGTTTTAGTTTGACTACTATAAAACTGTCCAGTAGTCTGATTCCTTTATTGTCTTACCAGATTTATATGATGACTCTTGACCAGCTACATAAAGCTCAAGTGGTAGGGGCTTGTGCTTTGGTGCTGCAAGTTCTAAATTCAATTTCAGCTGATGAATGTGGTGTTCGCATGTATGTGGTTAGGGTTTATTATATGGATGCTTGAGAAAATTTATTTACAGTGAGAGCATGGAATACATATTTTTACATGTCTATTATTTTAACATTTCAACATGATCAACAAAAACTTTTTTTTTCAATTCAAGTAAGTGTCTCCATCAAATTTCACCACACATACAAATATTTAATCAATGAACTACTGTTTATTTGAAGTAACCACTTACCAGAATACTGAAAAAACAGATGGGGGAAAATGAAGATAAGAAAGGAGTTATTAGCATCCTGCAAACACTTATACATGCCAGCAATTTAATGCACGAGTAATCCTATTGAACTCAACTGGACTATGTGTTTGTGTGTACACATTTCATGGACTGGGATTTATATAATAATTATATAGTATATTTGAAATTGCCTTGGCATTATATATAAACTAGTAGCCATTCTTGAAGAAAAAATTGTGCTGGGCCATTCTTCATATTTTCTATACAGTCATTTACAATATGCAAGTAGTGAACTTCAGACTAGCTGGAGAAATCAAATTTAGACAAAGCATTAGTACGTTTTAAACCCTGCTAATACTACTTTGCATTTTTGTTGCTTTTTTCTTGTTTCTTTGACATCACAAAAGTATCCTAAAATATTTAAATTGTTTTTATTGTCTTATATAAATACACAGATTGAATTCAAGAAGTATATTCCTAGCCAAATATTGTCATTTATTATTATTTAGAACATTGCAGCACTCAGAAGCTTCAACCAAGACTAGTGCCCCATTGTGCTAAGAAATTTACAAAACACATAGGAAGTCAGAGACCCTACCTCAAGAAATTTACACTCTACAGGATCAGTCCTGTGCCAGCTGAAGTCAATGCAAAGCTCCCACTATTTTCAGTGGTGCAGGATTAGGCCTTTAAGGCCCTAGGTGGATGCAAAGGTCATTGCAGGATCAAGATTTAAAACTCAATCCACTCATTTGAACCATACAGCAGTCATTATTACCTCTGCAGGTAATTCATGTTACTGGGATACTCACAGTATCCCTTTCAATATTAAGTACAGGGAATACTATGAACATTGTGGTATAAATCTACATGGAAAGGCCTCATAAAACATGTTGTACTGGAAATGTTGAGGGGGCAAGCTGTGGTAGGCTGGACTCTCTGCTGATTGTGGGTTGACTGCTAATGAAATAAGAAGTATGTGCTGGGTGTGAATTCATTTCTGGGGGGGGGGGGGGGGGGGATAGCTAAATTCAGAGGTGATGTGCAAGGTGGTACAAATCAGTTACCCTGAGGCTCATCTAGACTCCCTTGTTTATAGCCTCTGTACCATTTTCAGAAAAATGTCAGTGGAGTTTGAGGACACTCACTACAATGCAGGATCATACCCCTAATCATAGTAAATAGTGATTCCACACAAAGCTCATAGCACGATTTTTCAGTGTATTATGAAAAGTTTTTATTATAATAGCTGTAGATTTAACAATGAGAATCTAAATTGCTAATAGACAATAATAAAAATGTTTTTCTGATCAACTGAATTCCATCCGATATATTAACAGCAATAAATATATAACTTATTCCTATTAAAACCTCTCCCCTAACATCATACACAAGAAATAAAAATCCCATAAATGCTGCTGACTGATGTAATAAAACAATGCAGTGTACCTTTGACTATATCATAAGGATTTTCTGTTCACAATTACTCAGGCTGGTTTGTTGCTGTTCTAATTGCTGCTTGGCACGCAATAGCTTCATTTCCTTTTCAGAGGCCTGTCCGTCTGTCTGTCTGTTCCTTCCTTCCCTTCAGTTGTATGATCTCTTCTACTAAAGTCTGCTTCTCTCTAGAATGAAGTTCTAAAGAAAGGAAAGAGGGATTTTAATGGTTTCAAGTTTTTTTTCCCAACATAGATAGGTCAACATTTTTATTTTTCAGCAATGTTTGCTTACATTACAAATATTTATATAGCAATCATGCAGGTTAACTACATATTATTTTACCCAATGTGGGTCAATTATTTCTTTAATCAAGTTAACACACTAACTGCTACATGTATCCAGATTGGTGCTAACTGAAATGATGCATGATTACTGCATTTATTACTCTCCTCTAAATGAGGAATTGGAAATGAGGAACAACAAGGTATTTTTAAAAAATTACACAAATAAAACAGGTTTATATGTTCAGCAAGTAACAGTCAACATGGATTTGTCAAGAACAAATCATGTCAAACCAATCTAATATCCTTCTTTGACAGGGTAACAAGCCTTGTGGATGGTGGGGAACGGGAGGCAGTACATTTGATGTATTTTGACTTTAGGAAGACTTGATACTGTTTCACATGACCTTGTATTAGCTAACTAGCGAAATATAGCATAGACAAACCTAGTATAAGGTGGGTGTACAACTGGTTGCAAAAATGCACTCAGAGAATAGTTATTAATGGTTCATAGTCAAGGTGGAAGGACATATCGAGTGAGGTCCCATTGGGATCTGTCCTGAATTCAGTTCTATTCAATATCTTCATAAATAATTTGGATAATGGCATAGAGTGTACTGCTATAAAGTCTGCTGACTATACCAAGTTGAGAGGGGTTGCAAGTGCTTTGGAGGAAGGGATTAGAATTCAAAATTATCTTAAACTGGAGAAATGGTCTGAAATAAACAGGATGAAATTCAATAAGGACAAATGCAAGGCACTAGTCATAGGAAGAAATAATCAAACAAATATAAAATGGGAAATGATTGCCTAGGAAGTAGTATTGCAGAAAAGGATCTGGGGGCTATAGGGGATCACAAACTAAATATGAATTTTAAAAAAAAAAGCAGCAAACATCATTCTAGGACGTGTAAGCAAGACCCAAGAAGTAATTCTTCTACTTTACTCAGCACTGGCAAGGCCTCAGCTGGAGTACTGTATCCAATTCAGAGTACCACATTTTGGGAAAGATGTGGACAAACTGGAAAGTCCAAAGGAAAGCAACAAAAATATTAAAGGTCTAGAAAATACGACTTATGAGGAAAGATTGAAAAAATTGGGTTTGTTTAGTCTGGAGAAGACAAGACTGAGGGGGGACATAACAGTCTTCAAGTACATAAGAGGTAGATATAAAGAGAAGGTAGATAAATTGTTCTCCCTATCAAATGAGGACAGGACAAGATGTAATGGCCTTAATCTGTAGCAAAGGAAATTTAGGTTAGACATTAGGAAATACTTCCTAACTGTACAGGTAGTTGAGCACTGGAACATGTTACCTAGGAAAGTTGTGAAATCTCTGTCATTGGCTGTTTTTAAGAAAAGGTTAGACAAACAGCTCTCAGGGATGGTCTAGTTAATACTTAGTTCTGCCTCAGTGCTGGAGACTGGACTAGATGACCTGTAGAGGCCCCTTCCAGTCGTAGATATGATTCTTTTATGTTTTCTTGTTCAAAGAGAAGAGGAGAACTTGAGGGATATTAAATACATGTAACAACATGTATAAGAATTACAAACTAATAATGACATGGGGCACTTGGGAATTGGTTACAAGTTTAATAAAATAAAACAAGGGAAACATTATACATTTTTCCTATTTCTCCTACCTCTTAATATATTTATTTTGTCTTTTTAGAACATAAGCTCTTTAACACAGGGACAATGCATCTTCATAAGTGTGTTTATAGTGTCTACCACATTCAGGGCACTATTGCAATTCAAACACATTACAAATAATTTGAAAGATCTGGCTCAATTACAGCATGTAGCTAAGGTCTTCAGAAGCTAACTGGGACCAGAGAACAGGTGGGGGCAGGGTCACAGGCTCCTCAAGTGATAAGGCCACAGGTTCTGCTTTAATCTCAAAGCTGCAACAGCTAAAACAGCCCAGGGCCTGGGGAGAGGTAGAATATCATCCACCTGGCTCAACCGGTAGAAAACTCAATTGAATCTGCAGGACGGGGGGCAAGTTCTGTGAAAAAAAGGTGGGGGGAATGCCTACTGGAGGAACACAGGGATAGACACTCCTGCCTCATGAGCTCTCTGCTTCCCATTGCCAGCCAGAGGGAGATGGGAGCTGATCAGCTTCCTCCTCTCCTTCTCATTAATTTAAACCCTGGCCAATGGTTTTACTATTTTTGGAAACTCCTATTCCAATTTTAGCTCCTATTCCACCCTGCTCTCTGATAGGATACTGTGGTTTTTTACTGATCACCTGTTTTGGGGTTTCCATTTGAGCCAAACTGTCAGAGATATGGTAGATTTTTCACTTTCCTCACAGCATCAAAAACAGCACAATTAGCTTAAATAGAAATAGGACTTTGAATTTAATATCAGTACTTTGTGTGATTGTTTAGCTTGTTGGAACTTGTAGACTGTGCCCAGTGCAGATAAAAGGCCAAAATGGCCAGCTACCAGAAGTAAAACAGATTTGGAATTTGGCTAGTGGACCTTAAGAAAAGGGGATACCTAAAGTTTTCACAGATCAAGGTCCCTCTTTTAGTACCCTCTGTTTCCCTTCTGAGGGGTGCGTATGAGATGATTCAGCAGAGTGAACTGAGTCTTAGGGGTAGGCTGAGGAGAATTATGGGTTATGTGGTAGGAGCCCACTAAACCCATTCTGGACCACAAGAATGTCTGGCATGGGTAGATGGGACAGACAGCTGTGAGAAGAGGTGCTACATGAATAAAGTTGCAGCCTGCTGCCGAAATCCATCCCTGCATCTGTACTCATTCACCTCTCTCTCCTGATAAAATGAGGAAGATTTCTCCCCTCATCCTGCCCCAAACTCTCATGCATCTTCATAGCACCAAGCCCAGTTACTCAAGCTAGACAAAGCATAGTTGATTAGCCCTAAAACTGTTAGGGTATGTCTACACTTCCATTAAAAAAAAAAAAAAAAAAAACTATGGCACACCCATTGCTGGCCCAGGTCAGCTGACTCAGACTCCCGGGGCTTGGGCTGCTGGGCTATAAAATTATAGCATCTACGTGCAGGCTCAGGCTGGAGCCCTACTTCTCAGACTCCCACAAGGTGGGAAAGTCTCAGAGATTGGGCTCCAGGCTCAACCCAAACATCTACACTGCAATTTTATAGCCCTGTGACCCCAAGTCAGCTGACCTGGGCACTGAGACTAGGTGCTGTGGGGTTTAAATCACAGTGTAGACATTCCCTTAATGTAAGAAGATTTTCTGAAAATTACCCTTAAAACACAAACATTTTACATCAGGCAATTTTTCGGTTCGATTTAATAAGAAAGCCCAGAAAAATACAGCTGAACAGAACAAAACAAAAAGTCCTCCATGTATGTACAGTTATGTTGCATATTACTATGAGTAGGGCCCTACCAAATTCATGATCCATTATGGTCAATTTCACAATCATAGGATTTTTAAAAAAAATCATAAATTTCATGATTTCAGCTATTTAAATCTGAAATTCCATGGTGTTGTTATTGTAGGGGTCCTGACCTAAAATGGAGTTGTGGGGTGGTCACAAGGTTATTGAAAGGGGGTGGGGGTTGCAGTACTGCTACCCTTACTTCTGCGCTGCTGCTGGCGGTGGCCCTGCCTTCAGAGCTGGGCAGTTGGAGAGCGATAGCTGCTGGCCAGGAGCCCAAATCTGAAGACAGAGCTGCTGCTGGCAGCAGTACAAGAAGTAAGGATGGCATGCTGTGGTATTGCCACCCTTCCTTCTGCACTTCTGCCTGCACAGCTGTGCACCTGGCCAACAGCTGCTGTTCTCCAGCTGGTCAGCTCTGAAGGCAGTGCAGAAGTAAGGGTGACAATACTGCAACCCCCCTAAAATAAACTTGCAACCCCCCCGCAATTCTCTTTTGCATCAGGACCTCCCATTTGAGAAACACAGGTCTCCCTATGAAATCTGTGTAGTACTGTATAGAGTAAAAGCACACAAAAGACCAGATTTCACAGGGGGATACCAGATGTCACGGTCTGTGGCATGTTTTTCATAGCTGTGAATTTGGTAGGGCCCTAACTATGAGGTTTGATCTGGCTTTTCCCTGCTTACCACAATGAACTGTTGATCTGAAGTGGCAATACCCAATTTTACCACTTGATGGTGCCAAATATATTTTTAAAAGCCTTAAAAAGAGTCACATTTTGCAATGCTGTTTAAGCTGTATGTGAACCTCTGTTGTTCTATGGAAAAAACGTACAGTTATAGTTTACTATAATAGACATTTGTAGATTAAACTTGCTTGAAATTCACCAATCCCCTTTTTTCTTTACATCTCTATGATCATCTTTCTTCCTTTTTCATGTGACTAGAATTGGATGCAACTAAGAATGCATTAAAACTGCTGTATTCACAGCTGTTGTGCAAAACATATCCGTATTCACTAAAAGAAAAACTAAAGGTAAATCTTTTCAACATCATCTTAGCAAGCAGTAAATTGCATACTGTATCTGTGAATGTTTTATTTGATTGCCCTCTTGATTATTACATGAAAAAAATTGTTCAACAATATTCTTGGAACACTTGAGATACAGAACCCATTTATATACTTTATATAGAGAGAGAGAGTATAGAAAATTTAAATTATACTCTAGTGATCATGCACAGAAAAGTGACCTTAACCTGTATGACTTCTGCAATATTTACATATGTTCATGTACAAACCCAGTAACCTTCATACTTGTATATTGCCTTTCCATGTCTAAAATTCTTCAGACATCTAATTAATCATATTACCATTAAGAATTAACACCATTGGACTAGGGCCACTGCTTATCTCTTTGCATTTGGAAACATCATTCCTTTAAGCAGCCAGGGTTGAAAACATAAACCAAAAAACAAACAACAGCCCTGCCTCTCCCTTCCTCCCAGTATTTGGGACTGTTGCAGGTAGAAATTAAGGTCTCAAAATTTCTTTTATAGGTAAGAGATCTAACTAAAGACAGAGAATTATACTAGAGAGGTTCCTCTATCAACAAGGTAGCCAATCAATTCTAGTCTTTCAATTCACTGGGCTGAAAAATGAGAAAAAAATTCCCTTTCCAGGCACCTTTAATTCAATTCTTTGTTTGGGAGAAAGATACTCTCTACTGGGAACCTCGGCTTTTCTGGCTTTCCTGACTAGGCAGTAGAGTTGTCAACTCTGCCTTTAGCATCTTATTGGGACACAGCTGTCAGCTCCTCTGTCCTGGCCTGGCACCTCCAGCAGTCTCTATGGTCTAGGCTTTCCTGCTCAGCCAATCAATGGATTTGACCCCTTCCTGGTTCTGCTAAGGATGGGCTTTTTTTGTACATATATTTGGGGTATATATTACCATCACAATTACATATAAAGTACAATACAGTAATTGTCAGCATTGCTCAAAACTAGACTTAAGAATTAGTGTAACCTAATGTGAACCTAGTGTAATCAGATGAACACAGCTAAAAATAGTTTAAGAATTAACAGGATTCAGCTGGAAGATAAATAATATATTTCCATGGAGTACTATAAGTTAAGCAATCATACCTTTAATTATTTAGTATATGGCAAGTACTGTGCCTTTTCCCCACTGGAATACAATACATTTAACCAAGATAGACATAATTTATATTTTATCCTAGAGGAAAAATATAAATCCACATCTTACAAGAAACACTTTCCTATGTAATTATTCTGACATCATCCCTTTCAAACTAGACCAATTGCATTAGCCTGAGGGACTTCCTAGACAGGTGTCTACATTGGCTTTGCCAATTAGTAGGTAAAAATACTTGTTCTACTGTGGTTTGGGTCCCCAGTGTGGATGATGGGGATGACTACTAGTACCAAACCAGGACAGGGGCTCTCCTTCCAGGGCAAAAGAGAGGGAGGAACTGCCTTTAGCAGTCGGCGTGGGGGGAGGGGGGGGAAGAAATCCAGAGATCATAACAATCAAAAGAAGAAAATATTAAACTGATAAAATGAAACACTTTTCATATAATGCATAATTACCGGTAGCTTTTTTGAATTCATTGCCACAGGATATATCTCAAGGGCAAAAGTTTAACAGGATTCTAGTTACAACAGTAAATATTTAAAAAAATAAGTAAACAAGAATTTTGGTAGGGACATCATCCTTTAGGGTATAAGCCAATCCTCTCATTATTTGGGTTGATTTTCCCTGTGGGCAGGTTATTCCATAACTGCTTACTGCAGGACTTCTTTCACCTTCCTCTGAAGCAACAGGTCCTGGCCACTGCTGGAGACAGGATACTGGACTAGGTTGATCCCCTCATGGCAACTTCTATTGGAAAGGGAAACCCAGAGCAGCGACTTACTCAGGGAGAAAGAGGCCTAGGTTCCACAGATGAGAAAGCCTAGTCTTAAATCTAGTTTTGAGCAGTGCTGACAGTTACTATATTGTACTTTATATGCAATTGTAATGGGGTTTATATACCCCATATATATCTACAAAAAAGTCCATTCCTAGATGAACCAGGAAGGGATCAAAGATGTACATCTCAAAGGCCCTGTTGATCTAAGTGTTGCCCTGTGAACTGAATTTCTGTTTCTCCCTCAGGGGAAAAGGGTAGCTTGTAGTAAGGATCAGAGAGAATCTCCTACCATTTCTGCCTTTTCACTGTCCTGAGCCTCCTGCCCAGATCTGGATTTAGTGAAGGAGCTTTGAAGGGCAGCGAGGTTACCCAGTCCTGGTCCACTGTCACTGGCGGATGGCTGGACAGGTAAACCATTGAACCACTGCTTGGCTAGACATTTCAGGTGTACTAACCCTCTGACAGAGGAGCAGACAGCTGTCCAAGTCGGGGGTTATTTGCATTTTCATAGACTCATAGAAGATTAGGGTTGCAAGAGACCTCAGGAGGTCACCTAGTCCAAGCCCCTGCTTAAAGCAGGACCAACCCCAACGAAATCATTCCAGCCAGGGCTTTGTCAAGCCAGGCCTTAAAAACCTTTATAGGATGGAGATTCCCCCACCTCCTTAGGTAACCCATTCTAGAGCTTCACCACCCTCCTAGTGGAACAGTTTTTCTTAATATCCAATCTAGACCTCCTCCACTGCAACTTGAGACAATTGCTCCTTTTTCCGTCATCTGCCATGGAGAACAGCCTAGCTCCATCCTCTTGGAACCCCCCTTCAGGTAGTTGAAGGCTGCTATCAAACCCCCTCACTCTTCTCTTCTGCAGACTAAATAAGACCAATACCCTAAGCCTCTCCTCGTAAGTCATGTGCCTCAGTCCTCTAATAATTTTTGTTGCCCTCCGCTGGACTCTCCATTTGTCCATATCTTTTCTGTAGTGGGGAGGGGGGCAAAACTGGACACAATACTCCAGATGTGGCCTCACCAGTGCCAAATAGAGGGGAATAATCACTTCCCTCAATCTGCTGGCAATGCTCCTACTAATGCAGCCCAATATGCCGTTAGCGTTCTTGGCAACAAGGGCACACTGTTGACTCATATCCAGCTTCTCGTTCAGTGTAATCCCCAGGACCTTTTCTGCAGAACTGCCGCTTAGCCAGTTGGTCCCCAGCCTTTAACAGTGCATGGGATTCTTCCTTCCTAAGTGCAGGACTCTGCACTTGTCCTTGTTGAACCTCATCAGATTTCTTTTGGCCCAATCCTCCAATTTGTCTAGAGGCCTATCCCTACCCTCCAGCGTACCTACCTCTCCCCCCAGCTTAGTGTCATCCGTGAACTTGCTGAGGGCATAATCCGTCCCATCATCCATCTAGCCAGCTTTCTGTCCACCTTACAGTCCATTCATCCAATCCATACTTTTTTTAACTTGCTGACAAGAATACTGTGGGAGACCGTATCAGAAGCTTTGCTAAAGTCAAGGTATATGACATCCACTGCTTTCCCCATATCCACAGAGCCAGTTATCTCATCATAGAAGGCAATAGGTTTGGTAATGGCCAATGACTCTGCAATCACATCAGCCAACTCCCTCAGAACCCTGTTCTGCCTGTGTTGTCTTCTGTGGTTCACTTTGTTCTGCCTGTGCGGTCTTCTATGGTTCCTTGAAACTGTGATCAAAAGATCATTTCTCAGTATGAAGCATTTCCCAGCTTATTCAATGAGAGTGTTGTTGTGGCTGTGTTGATCCCAGGATATTTGAGAGACAAGGGAGGTGAGGTAATATTTTTTTATTGGACCAACTTCTTTTGGTGAGAGAGACAAGCTTTCGAGCTATATAGAGCCCTTCTTTAGGTCCATTGACTGGTCTGAGTGGGAAAGACTACTGGAGGTGCCTGGCCTGGATAGAGGGAGCTGATAGCTGTGGCCCATTATGCTGTTAGGAGGAGGAGTTAACAGCTGTATCTTCTGGTCAGGAAAGCCAAAAAACCTGAAGTTTCCAGTGTAGTAGGGAGTAGCTTTCTCCCAGAGAACTGAATATCGGAGCCTGGGAAAATCATGGTCTTAATAAAGACACTGGATTTATGGCTTATTACAATAATCTTTAACCCACTGTGACACATCGCCAGAAAGGGTTAAACATCCTGCAAAATAAATGACTGAAATTCAACCCTTAAAGACATATGGGGAGATAATGTTTGTGTTTTTGTGTATTGACATATATATGGGTAGTTGTCAACAATGTAATCAACAGTCTCTGTCTATGCTGTATTCTGATAATTCAGAGATCAAAAGAACATCCTAGCATTTAAATGAATTGTTAACATGGGATATCACTGTATTCATCTCTAAAATGCATAGCAAATCATCTGTGAATGGTGAAAAAACAGGCAGTTGCCTTATGTTAATTCATGTAGCTAAGTACTGGTGATAGACTGCCTAATGAATAAATTGCCTTATGTTAATCTGTGTGATAATTAATGATGATGCTTAGAAAATGAAGGCCTATTGTTCCTCAAGGGACTTCAACTTGTCAAAGAAGGCCTGAAGTTGTATAAAAGATCCTTGGGACCCAGTCCTTTGTATCTCAGATCTGCTTAAACTTCATTAGGGGAAGTTTGAGTCGCCAGATTATATTATGCTGGTACTCCCTGAACATGATATTGGACTATAACCTATGGACTAAATTCTAAAAACTCTTTGCAACTACAAAGCTCACCATCTCTGCTATGTATCTAAACCTCAAGAATTGAACTCATGTCTGTATGTGTATTGATCTTTTAACCATAGTGTCTCTTTTTTAATAAATTTTGGTTTGGTTAATAAGAATTGGCTGTAGCGTGTATTTGGGTAAGATCTGGAATATTAATTAACCTGGGAGGTAATGTGTCCGATCCTTTGGGATTGGTAGAACCTTTTATTTTATATGATGAAATAAGATTTTCAGAAATCTTCATAATATTTGACTTGGGTACCTGGATGGAGGCCCGAGGCTACGTTACTTTAAGGGAACTGTGTTGTTGGTTTCTGGGTAACCAGTAAAGTATAACAGAAGCTGTTTAGTGCTGGCTTGGTAAATCTAAGTATTGACACATCCACCAGCTTTGGGGTTTGTCGGTTCCATTCTTCGCAGTTCACCCTTATTGAGTGACCTCAGCTGGCCCCCAGTGGGACCCCGGTGACACCCACTGAGCCCCCTTTTTGTCCTATGACTACAGGTGTGTTAAGGGGCCACTTCACCTTCACTCTTAGAATATGTGCTAACTACTTATGCTAAACCATCTAATCAATCTTATATTTAGCTGTGACACTCGGAATACCTTTTCCAGATGTGAAAAGGGGTCTGTGTAGCTCAAAGGCTCATCTCTTTCACCAACACAAGTTGGTCCAATAAAAGATATTAACTCACACATCTTCTCTCTCTAATTATTCATTGAGAGACAGAAAGGAACTGGACAACCAAGACACAGAGTGCCTGTAAGGAGCAAGGGATTGGCACCAACTCTTAATTGATCCATTTCTACCTGACACCAAAGGAAAGGACCCATTGTCGACACTAGAGCAACAGCTACAGAACTTTGGTTGCTTTTCTGGAACCTGAAACGCTACAGTTTGTGCCACTCAAGGCATTAAAGGGGGGGGGAAGACTGTAGACATTCAAATGTTGACATTTGATTCCTGAAAAACAATTACCAGCTGCAACATTGATCTGGTTATTAATTCGTTCTCTGTCTGTTTTCAGCATATTCAAACTGGCTTCCTTTCGCTTGAGTTCTAAATGGAGGCCATCATTTTGGGACTGTAAGTCCTGTAAAAAAATAAATATTTTTGTGGTGAAAGTATACTTATTACTAAATATTTCCACAAATGTCAAATGTTCATTTATTCTTGTTGGTTGCATCTCAATTCAAACCAATAAAAATTTAAAAAGAAACTAAACACAGATAGATGCATTCAGATACAAATTGCATCTTTACAGTGCCAGCATTCCACACCAACTGCTTCAAATGTCTATTAGACTCATACTGAATGCAGTTAAGTTCAGACATGTTAAAATTTTGAATTATGAATGTAAAATTGTGATCTCATTTGCTACAGTATTTGCAATAATGTTCATAGAATATCAGGGTTGGAAGGGACCTCAGAAGGTCATCTAGTCCAACCCCCTGCTCAAAGCAGGGCCAATCCTCAATTTTTACCCCATATCCCAAATGGATTGAACTCACAACTCTAGGTTTAGCGGACCAATGCTCAAACCACTGAGCTATCCCTCCCCCCCCCCCCCCATAAATTGTTGTTTCAATTTAAGCAGTTTTAACCATTTAAAAGAATATTAAGTCTTGACATTAAACATAGATGTCCATTTACCAGTTTCATCAGTTTTTTCTAAAAACACCATTTTTAAACATAACATCTTAAGAGATCAGTTTAAAAAATACTGGAGAAACAGCCAATTGCTTACAATGTAAACAACCAAACAGTACATGTTTTTCCTTCCATTTTAAAAACTTTGTGATTCACCATGGCTTAAAATTAAAATTTCTTTTAAAAGAAAATAATCTTTTTCCATGCACTGTATCGAACAAGAGCAAAGCAAGGAAGGCTTCTCAGAGTGGAAGATTTAAACTGCAACTCTCCTGCTAAGGGACAGATTCAAATGGGAGACATAAGGACCAGAGTTGTGAGGGCCTGATTCAGGAAGTTGTGCAGGCCTGATTCCAGTGCCTTTGTGATGAGGCATCAGCACATCAAAGGCTCTGAATGGCACTGTTGCCTTGGCTCCTTAATGTTGTGGAGAGCCTTTGATGTGCCAATACCTTGGCACAGAAACATGGGATTCAGCCACTCTAGACCCCCACCACTGCACACGATCCTCTTTCTAACAGAGGACCCCACTTGCTGGCAAACCCCCCCTTCTCACTGAAGGCCCATTCACTCTGCCTTCCTTCCCTCAATATCTACCTCCAAGCCACTGACTGCGTAAATAGCTCCCTGCTGACCAGGAGCATGCACGGAATATGGCTGGCAAATCTGAGTGTCGGACTGGCAACATCAGAAAAAGGAAGCAACTCTCAGATCTGACCAGTCCCTTACGCTAATCTTGGCATAGTTCAATGCTTTTTGTGTTTAATTTTAAAAATGCCTGTGTCTGGGATGTTATCAAAACACATGTGGGTGTGAAGTTTGAAATATATGGGAATTACTGAACTAGTTGAACAGTTAGAGGAACCTTAAGAAACGCAAGAAAAACAAAGCAAAATTTAAAAGAGGAAACATTTTAAAATTTTACTCTGCCAAAATTATCAAATATTTAACTAAAATTATTACATGGAAAACGTGACAGTCCTCTGAAGTTACCATGTCACATTCAAAAGATTTTTGTCTAGCTTTGAGAGGTCTCATTGCATCTTTATGAAGTAATTACTGATGTCTTCTTTATAATTCCACCACAAACCTGCATACCCAATACACAAAAAGGCACTTTTCCTCAGCAGGTCCAGCACATTTTAGAATTATGATGAGAAAAGAAAAAAAGTTAGGAATATTTTCAAATAGTCTACAGCGGAGAAATTTTTCAAACACACATTAACTCCTCTTCTGATTCCCCCCCCCAGACTTTCCAGAAAATGTCTACTCTAAGATGAAATTTAAGACTTGAGAATTTAGGGAGATTGTTTTCTTTTTTTATTATGGCTATGACATGGGGCTTCAAGTTTTGGTAGGCCCTAAAGCAAAAAAAGTGGAAAGACCCTCAAAGCGATTGCAAACATATGCAGAAGGCCCCTGAGCCAGTATGACCTATTTTAAAGAAACTGACATATCATATATACATATTCTATTATTTATTACCAACATGCTTGGTGATGTACAAAAACAGAGACACTCCCAGGCCCAAAGACCTTGCAGCTGATGTACAACAAAGCACATAGTATAGCTAAAATCAACTTCAAATATACCACTGATGAACCTTTATTGTTCACAGTTCTGGGAAAATCTTCAAAAGAATGTAAATTTTTTAAGTCATGAGAAGATTTCATCTTTTTTAAAATGTGGTTTTAGGTTACCTTTAAAAAAAACAAACAAACAAAAAAACAAGAGCCTAAAATCAGGCTCCTAAATAGATGGTCAGATTTTCAAAAGTGCCAAGCACCCAATGCAGCTCCCATTGCAGACCCATGGAGGCACTGTCCCACTTCAATATATTTCTGAACTGAACTCTGTAGCTTATGTCTACTTTCCAATTCATAAGCAAAGAACACAATATCCTTATTCATTCAAATGGCTGCATTTTTCCTTCTGCTTATACACAGAATTGTCCCATAAAAATTCCTTCATTTGATTTATAACAACCTATATCTGATGTGCTGTTCCTTTACTAGTTTATTATTAACTTTAGTTAACTCCTCCACAAATTCACTGAGAGCATGGTAACAAACCACCATGTCATACAAAATTATTTAAACATGATGTAAAACACCAACACACAATAAATCAAATGTTAACTCCTTTAACCCACTTGATCATTTCCTTTTACTGTCATGGTGGGCTATCAATAAAATATTTATGCATGAACATGACAGACTTAGCAAAGTTGTGAAGCCCTAGGAGACAATACACCTCATTTTGCTGACATAAGCAAAGTGAACAAAAATGCTTTTTCCATATTTATTTACATAGAAATATACTGAAACTTTTGAAAAATGATCTGTTTTCCTTACTAAATATATTCCCTCACCTAGATTAGTACATAGATTTAGGTGTGCTGCATGGCTCCTTTCTGCATCAAGACTTTTTTTATTCTGCTATAGCTATGCGAGTATAGTTCCCCGTGTGGACACTGAATTCTGGATAGTAATCTATTATGGAGTAACTATTCCAGAAAAAAGTAATGTTTTCTCCTAAACAGAGTATACCCACAAAAAAGTTATACTTGAATAGCTATAACAGAATAATTATTCCATTATGGCTATGCTGGTCAACTTCCCCATATAGACAAGTTCTTGGTTACTAACTTCAGCTTTGTTCTCCTTGTAAGAGCAGGGCCGTATACAAGTAAATATGGCCAGTTTAGGCAACAAACTTTTTAAAGGGACACAGTCAACTTAAAAGAACAAAAACTGAAAATTCGTTGTTATTGTTGCAAGTAATACTTAAATTTACTATAATTAAAAGATTTGAGACAGTATTTATTGCCTTTTTTCCCTGTTTATACATATGACAGCATTTTTGTAGTCAGGACTCAAATCTTTATACACATGCTTAATTTTAAGTTCATGAGTAGTCCAACTGAGCATGTGCACGTGTCGTTGTAGAATGAGAGTCTTAACAATTCACTTTCCCATTTTCTTGTCTTTCATACGACAACAGGAGTAAAGAATTTTTTTTAAAATTGATCATAAAATCATAACACTAGGCAGGATGACTTAAAACAGGTGCAATAGCTGAAACTATTTTAACTCATTCTTTGATACTGTGTTTCAAGTTGACACAATATTTCACATTATTTACAAAAAAAACCCCACAAAGTGCAAAAAAGCTGCAGTATTTGATAGAAGCAGAATAGACCACAGAGTTATTCACATGAAAATAAAGTTGTATAACTGGAAAAATTTACCTGTAGCTTTTGAAGCAAGTGTTCAGTTTCAGAGGTAATGTGGGGTTGAAGATCAGTGGCTTTTTTTTGAAGTTTTTCTTGAATATATTTATCTCATTTTTTAGCAAGATATATTGAAGGATATAGAAAATTGGCTTCCAGTTCAAGGAAGTAGATTTGTTGCTGGAGGTTCTTGATGTATTCAGATTCTATACTTAAAGTTGTATTCTCCATTGCTAGAATAGATTAATTCAAAACTATATGTACACTGTAATTATCAAACAACAAAATATTATTATACTCATAATGTAGTCTCCCTATGCTAAAATGTCTCTATTAAGCCTATTTCTTCTACTTTCCTAGTATATTTTCACACTTACTAATGATAGTGGTGTGAAGTATACTGTAATGCACACTTCCTAAAGGAGAGTCAGTTACTACTGCTATGTATAATATCAATGCTAAGAACAAGATGACTTCCCATTCAAATATCAGGAAAAACCTTATTTAAGTTTACCCAAGGACCAAAATCTGTTTTTTTTCTGAATAACTTATGCCTAATATGTAAAATTTATAAATAATGCAGGCAGAATTATGAGATTCTGCTTCTCAACAATTAGTGAAGCTAAGGTTTAAACACACATCTCCTAACTTGGTCAGTATTTAACACACACGAGTGCATGCTCCCTACAAAAGGTGCCAATGACAAGGGCTCTCTTCCTTTCATCCTTCTCAAACGATTTTTGCTTTTTAAAAAACAAACAAAAAACACAGTGTTACACTGTTGACTTATATTTAGCTTGTGATCCACTATGACCCCCAGCCTACTCCTTCCTAGGCAGTCATTTCCCATTTTGTATGTGTGCAACTGATTGTACCTTCCCAAGTTGAGCACTTTGCATTTGTCCTTATTGAATTTTATCCTATTTAGTTCAGACCATTTCTCCAGTTTATCCAGATCATTTTGAATTTTAATCCTATCCTCCAAAGCTCTTGCAACACATTTTAATCCTTTAATTAATTAATTAGTTTCATCCTAAAAACAAGCAACCTCCCCCGCCCCCCCAAAATTCCTTGTCCTCACCTTAAAGGCACTATATAAATTTCACCCCATACCTATAACTCTGCTCTTATTTATCCAACCTGCAAATCACTCTCTATGTTCTTTCCAGTCCTTTCTCCCTCTCCTTTCTTTCATGCTGCTTTCTAAGAAAAGAAGTCTCCCGCTCAGTTTGCATTACTCACTCACTCTGTCATATTCCTCCAGAAAACCAACCTACATCAAGGAATGCTTTCCTACTTCTCCCCATATCCTCCCTTACCTGAAATGCTATTCCATATTTAGTTGTCTGTCCATCTTGCCTACCTAAAGGCTAATCTTATTCTGTTTGTAAAAGAACCATATAAAGATACATTATTATATACATTATTTTTACCAATAATAAATGCTCACACAGTATCTATTTCCAAAAAAAGAAGAAAATAAAGAAGTATACATGTATTTGAAAGTGCATTCCTTCAGACAAAATATGCACTTATGTTTATTCAAATGTAATACAATGTTCAATTTCTAGCATTCAGATCAAATAATTACAGGTGTGTACAGTTAAATATGTAATTATACTAAAAACTTTTGTTGGTCAGCTGGAAATGATTCAATGCTTATTTTTTTACATTTTTAACTGTTCCTGTAGTGCAATGCCTATCAGTATAAACAGATTCAGGAGCCATGCAACAGAACTTTACTTTCAAATGACATTAAAAATGGCAAATTCAAAACTGATAAATAGAAACACTTCTCCAAACTATGTGTAATTAGACTGTGGAACCCCTTGCTATATTATGTCACAGAGACCAAGAACTTAGCAAGAGTCAAAAAGTTATTGGACATTTATACTGATAAGATTAACCAGTTACAATACTAAATGCTAACAAATATTTTAGAAGGGATATAAAACCTCATGCTTCAGGTTTTAAGTAATCTGTATTAGGGATTTAGATGAGACCTTTGGCCGAGGGGGAGGGGGGCAGATTACCACATACCTGCCTACCGCAGGGTTTGTTGTACCTTCTTCTGAAGCATTGGGTGCTGGACATTGTTAGAGACACGATACTAGAAGAGACGGATCATGGATCTGATCTAAATGACAATTCTTATGTTTCTATTGTTTTTAATAATTCCATACATTTACCCCGGGGAGAATTCTGCACCACTTTGCATGTGCAGAATTTATGTCCCCCATAGATTTCTTTGCTTCCCTGCAGAAAAATGACTGTCAGGGAAGCAAAGGGAAGCCACAACAGCAGTCATGCAACCCTCCCCAGCAGTATGTTTCGGGTCCCCGGGGCAGCCGGCAGAGAGGTAAATCACTGTGGGGCAGAGAGCAGGACTGTGGAAGACCCGGCTGGTGGCTCCTATCCTGTGCTGGACTCAGCTGCTAGTCCTGGCTGGGCTAGGGAAGACAGGACTTCCTCTTCCCCTGCACAGCATCCAGGCTGGGTCAGACCCACCCCCAGATTTCTCTCCTAGCTTCAGGAAGCTCTGCAAACTCCCTCCCTGTACCCATTGCTCCTCAGCTGCAGGGCGAGGGTTAGCTGTACAGGGAGCTGATCCCCCATCCACCCACCCAACCCCCATGCATCCAGACACCCTCATACTCAGGCCCTCCCGCCGAGCCTCACACCCCTGCACTCAGAACCCCCCGATGAGCCCTACTCCCACTGCACCTAGACACCCTGATGAGCCACCCACACCCAGACCCCCCGCCAACCTCTATATCCCCCACACCCAGACCCCATCTTCACATGGACCCTCCTGCAGAGTCCCATTACTGTTATACCCAGAACCCCCCAACAAGCCCCTGTACATCAAGATCCCCCACACACACCGAGGTCCCCCACTGAGCCACCTGCTTCCATATTGTCCCATACAGAACCCTCTCACACTAAGCCCCTCCACCCTTGGATCCTGCCTTGCTGAGCCTGCCTGCCCACACCTGGTGCACCTGGCATGGAGGTGTAGGGCCCTGGATGTTTCTGGGGCAGGCCTGGTTCTCGTGCTGTGTCAGGGTTGGATGCAGCCTTCCCGCTGAGTCCATGTCCTGGCGGGAGCTGCACAGTGATCTCCCACCTCTGTGCAGCCAGTGGCCTGTGCTCCCCAATGCTATGCTGGAGCCTCCACTTTTATTTGTAGAATTTTAAAATAATGTTCACTGAATTTTTATTTTTTTGGCACAAAATTTTTAATTTTTTGGCATAGAATGCCCTCAGGAGTAACACATTGTAAAGTACATCTGCCATGGCTCCTAGGGATGGAGTAGTGTCTGTTTTATGATTAAAATATTCATTAAATATTCATTAAAGAAAAAAGGCATCAGTGTTATTTCATGATATAAGAATACCTTGGCCAAATTACTTCAACATAGTTGTTTCACATCATAATGTGAGATTGCTTTAGCTATAAGAGAACAGCAAAATTATTTGTAACGAAGAAACTTTTGGTGCAATATTCTGCTCATCCTACTCATATAAACTAATAGGCTATGCATAAAATTGCATCTTTAGAAATCTGGTCTCAAGAGATCAATGGGTGTGAGTATGAAGAAGTGTTTCTAAGATTCAACTTAAGGATACATTTGGAAACAGTGGATATAGGGTCTCTATCCTAGCACAGTCCTCGTGCAAATGAAGATTGCAAACTGTGCTTTCTTGGATGTATCCCGTACTGACACGTGGCCTGATATGCCTTAGTCTTGCACTATGATCATAAGTGCTAGAACTAGGGCTGCTGGAGGTGCTGACACAACCCCTGGCTTGAAATCTGATTTCCATTATATACAGGATTTACAGTTTGGTTCAATGGCTCTCAGCACCCACACTATACAAATTGTTCCAGCACCCTTGACTGTGATATACATTACATAGGGAATATGTGAAATCCAGCATAAGAGTTTTCAGTTCTAAAAACATGAGGATTGAGTCCTTATAATGCAAGATCATAATGACAGAATTATTTCAACCTAGAAAGGCTACTTTTTGACAAAAGGAAATCAATTTTTAAGCACTCTATACCTTTTGGTGTTACAGCTAAAGAAAAGATGGCATTGTTAGATTATACAAACGTTAAAAGATCATTTATAAATTCTAGAATTGCTAAACTACTCATGAAACAGCTGAATTTTATGAGTCAATTCAGAATGAAGTAATAAGCAAGAGTTTAAAAAAATGGTACAGCTTACCTACCTTCAATGAAATGTAATTTTTAGAAGCAAAATAATCAGTGCTGTGGTGTTAGGTACTTATAAAGGTTATTAAGGAATTTGAGGGAAAGGCAACAGCAGATTTATTTGAAAATACAAAACAGCTGAAGGCCTTATGGGAAAGCTGTACTAAATTAATGCTTGTTTAGTTTAGCAAAGAGTTGCCACCTGGGCAGTTTATTGCTAGCTCAGGCTGGTGCCTCACCTCATAAAAGCCAGATGAAATTAAGATGAAGCCAACTTTTTAAAAATGACATTTAATAAATAAAAATAAAGCCATTGTATAGCAGAACATGTAAGATTCCCTTCCCTTGCTTTTCTGTTTGGAAAAAAACCCAAGCAAACCCCAAAACTCTGAAGCAAGCAGGGATTTCCCTAGACCACCTCCCTTATTTCCCTGACACACACGCACACCTCCTCCCCCGAGTTACACGTAGTGAGGGCAATTTAGTCGTTAGTTGGAAATTTGAACTGAAATTGAAACATTAATACACATGTTAAAAGCATATACAGTATATGAGAAAATACTTGTACCTGAGAAAGCATAATGGGTTTGAAAAGTATGAACAAAGACTAGCATCCTCATATAACTGTTATTTATGACAATGTCAGTCCATTTGTTTCAGCTGTATTGGCCTATCTAATAATTTCAAATGATTATTTATAAGCAAGGTCTGAATGAGCTCTCCCCTGACAGTTAGTGAAGAGCCAGGGGTAAGCGGAAAGGCTTCAAGAGCAGATTGCATTTAGATGAACACACCAACTCTTTCTAGGTATCCAGCAGACAGAACTGTGCTGCCCAAGAGATCAATTTTGGCTGGTGTTGGGTTACAAATCACTTAAGTATTAAATGTGTGGGTCATGAAATTTTGTTACCCTTATTGTAAGAGTAAAGGGCAGCAGAACTGTACTTAGCCTGACTGAATGAGGGGGTCTCTCTCAGTGCTTAATTTGTTCTAGGGCTTGCCAGGACTGAGCCCCACCACCTCTAGGCTTGGCAGTTCATAGCCCTGGGACCTCTGGGCTTGTCACATCAGTTATGAAAGTAACAAACTTGCTTGAGCCTGGCACCTTCTTCATTACAAAGTAAGCACTGGTCATCCTCAACTGAACTGTACTCCCTAAGTAAGAGGTTTGGATGCCATATCCTAGGGAAGAGAGAGAGGGTGGGGCACAGGTGTTTTGCTTGGTGGTGTGGGCTTTGTCTAAGTCACAGTCATTATTTGACCTGCCTCTCTCTCCTGTTTAGAGATAGAGCTGATTAGGCTCCATAGAGAGTCTTTTGGTTTGTTCAGTAACCACTAGAGCTGAAATCACTGATAATCAGGTCTAAGTGCTTAGACCTGCTGTGGGACAGTGTTTCTGTGGAAGAGAAAGCCCAGCCTGCAGTCGCTGTGAAGTCCCCCCACTGAGAGCTGGGTGGAAACTTGAGAGACCAACTTGCAGAGGTCACAGTAGCCGCAGAAGGTGACAGTGCAGGGCCATTGGGGACAGAGCAGTAGAGTGAACGGTGGCACAACAAACATCAGCGGCCAGAGCATTGGACTATGTTTTAGTGACTTTGCTCCAGAATGCTAGATTTGTGACTAGGAAACTTATATAAATATAGGTTTCAGAGTAGCAGCTGTGTTAAGTCTGTATTCACAAAAAGAAAAGGAGTACTTTTGTTAGTAAATTTGTTAGTCTCTAAGGTGCCACAAGTACTCCTTTTCTTTTTATATAAATATACGTTTCCTAGTAGGCCAAGATTTTTAAAATGCATTATTTGCCAAGGTCTTTATCTCACAACATTGATATCTCCAAGTGGTCATTATCTGGAAGAGTTTCTGTACTAAACTTTTTATTATAAACATTTTTGTACGTAAGGACAGCCATATTGGGTCAAACCAATGGTCCATCTATCCCAGTATCCTGTCTTCCAGCAGTGACTATTCCAGGTGCTTCAGAGGGAATGAACAGAACAGGGAATCGTCAAGTGATCCATCCCCTGTCGTCCACTCCCAGCTTTTGGAGAACAGAGGCTAGGGACACAGAGCATTGTGTTGCATCCCTGTCCATCCTGGCTAATAGCCATTGATAGACCTAACATCCATGAATTTATCTAGTTCTTTTTTGAATCCTGTTATAGTTTTGGTCTTCACAACATCCCTGGCAAAAAGCTCCATGGGTGACTGTGCGTTGTGTGAAGAAATACTTCCTTTTATTTGTTTTAAACTTGCTGCCTATTAATTTCATTGGCTGACCCTGGTTCTTGTGTTAAGTGAAGGGATAAATAACACTTGCTTATTTTCTCCACACCGGTCATTTTATAACTCTCTATCCCCTCTTAGTCGTCTCTTTTCCAAGCTGAAGAGTCCCAGTCTTTTTAATCTCTCCTCACACGGAAGCTGTTCCATACCCCTAATCATTTTTGTTGCCCTTCCCTGTACCTTTTCCAATTCCAATATATCTTCTTTGAGATGGGGTGACCAGAACTGCACACAGTATTCAAAATGTGGACATTTCATGGATTTATATAGTAAAAGTGGAGGAGCTTGGTTTGCCAGACTGAGCAGCTAAGCCAATACTGATAACCTATATGAAAAGACTGCAAAACACCATGCCTCTGGACTGCATCAACATGCAGAAAGCCTTATAAGCCAGTCACTGTCAAAGCCAATTTTAGAAGAACTTAATGAGGCTGTTAAGAATGCTGGAGATGCAACTCCGTTTATGTCAACCAACATGGCTGTTGCGTCATACCACACACTACAAAGTGGAGGCCAATGTTAAGTGCATTGCCATTTGTTAATCGTGAAGTTGGACACTTAGGGTGACCAGATGTCCCAATTTTCATAGAATATCAGGGTTGGAAGGGACCTCAAGAGGTCATCTAGTCCAACCCCCTGCTCAAAGCAGGGCCAATCCCCAATTTTTGCCCCAGATCCCTAAATGGCCCCCTCAAGGACTGAACTCACAACCCTGAGTTTAGCAGGTCAATGCCATTTTATAGGGACAGTCCCAATTTTGGGGTCTTTTTCTTATATAGGCTCCTATTACCCGCCACCCCCATCCAGATTTTTCACACTTGCTGTCCGGTCGCCCAATGGGCACTGGTTTCAAACAAGACTGGCAAAGGCTCGCTATCTTTCTGAAAAAACTCAGCTGACTCTAGAAGCATGCAGTGCAACAGTGAAAGACTCAACAGTTGAAAAAGTGAAGAACTCCCCCACCATATTCAAAATATGCGCATACATGGTTGATGAACGCCCTAATGCAAATAGGCATCAAGTATTAAGACGCTGTGTATGTTATCTCGATGTCCGCGGTAGGCCAGTAGATGATTTCTAGGTGGTCAGATTATAGAAGACACATCCGCTGCATCTGTGACATCTTAGAAGAGTTACATGCTTTTCAGTTGAACCCCAAACAGATGCTGCTTCTGCATCTGATGGAGCTACAAACTTCTCTGGAAGACATAGTGGAGTACAAGCCTTTGCTCGGAGAAAAAGGTACCCGTAACCTCTCCTATACAGGCAGAGGCCACCTACTCCAACCAGCGTTCGTATGAGCTGCAGACTCTTCAAAAGACCATACATTTAATGGCTTTTTATACTCTCTCTTTTTCTCCCAGCAAGAGTTCAAAAGGACCGAACGTAAAAACCACCCTTTCAACACGTTGAAAGGAGCAAGAGCCCCGGCTCCCGTCAGCTGGAGCCCGCGGTCCCAGGCAGGTCAGGTCGGTTCCCAGGACCCGCCGTGGCGTCTCCTGGGGCCGGCCTCGCAGGGAGGCCGAGGGCTCTGGGCCTCCGGACCGGCTCCCCCGCCAGCGCTGACGTCACGGCGGGCGCTGCAAAGGCTGGGAAGCACCCACCGGCCAGCGCCTGCGGCCGCCCGGCACCGGGTCACGCGCCCCGCCCCGCCCCGCCCCCTCACCTCGCTCACGGCGAGTCTCTTCGCTGAGGGGTGGGACGAGCTGGGCGCTACCGGGCAAGTTGGAGGCGCCGCCGCACGCGGTGTTGGTTTCCAGGGTAACCAGCCCGGCCCACGGAGCCCGCCCTCCGCTGTTGCCGCTGCGGCCACGCGCTGCCTCCGCCGCTCTGGGGGGTCCCCGCCCAAGGCGGGGCCGACGGGCCGGGCTGGTTCCGTCCCTGCAAGTGCGGAAGCGGCCGCTGTGCGGTCCCCGGCACGCTCGTGTGAGCTGGGCCGGCTCGGTGACGGCTGAAGCCGCTGCTGTGCCGGGGGTGACAACGTGCGGCCCGCGAGGCGGAGGCACAGGCGGGGGGTGGGGGGGCAGCCCCAATGCACGAGGAGCCAGGGCCCGAGCCCTGGGGCTCAGAAGGAGGGAGATGCGCTGCCGCCAGCGGCGGAGGGGAGGGGACAGAAGCGAACCCGCGTTAGGTGAGCGATCTGCAGTGGTGGCAAAAACAGGGTGCGGGAGGCAGAGGAGCTCCCGGCGGGAGGGTACATCTCAGCCCCCGCTGCGCCGCAGGGCTGTGTTCTGAAGGGCGCAGGTGTGGCCCAACGCCTAGAGAAGGCTCCGCTTCTGTCGCTGAAAGCAGATATGAGCTGCTAAAGGATACTGCAAAAAGAAAAGGAGGACGTGTGGCACCCTAGAGACTAACCCATTTATTTGAGCAGAAGCTTTCGTGAGCGACAGCTCACTTCATCGGATGCATTCGGTGGAAAATACAGAGGGGAGATTTATATACACACACAGAGAACATGACACAATGGGTGTTACCATACACACTATAACGAGAGTGATCACTTAAGATGAGCCATCACCAGCAGGAGAATGGGGGAAAAAACCTTTTGTAGTGGTAATCAAGGTGGGCCATTTCCAGCAGTTGACAAGAATGTCTGAGGAACAGTGGGGGGGGGGGGGGCGGGGGGAGGAAATAAACATGGGGAAATAGTTTTACTTTGTGTAATGACCCATCCACTCCCAGTCTCTATTCAAGCCTAAGTTAATTGTATCCAGTTTGCAAATTAATTTCAGTTCAGCAGTCTCTCCTTGGAGTCTGTCTTTGAAGTTTTTTTGTTGAAGTATTGCCATTTTTAGGTCTGTAATCAAGTGACCAAAGAGATTGAAGTGTTCTCCGACTGGTTTTTGAATGTTATAATTCTTGACGTCTGATTTGTGTCCATTTATTCTTTTATGTTGAGACTGTCCAGTTTGTCCAATGTACATGGCAGAGGGGCATTGCTGGCACATGATGGCATATATCACATTGGTAGACATGCAGGTGAACGAGCCTCTGATACTATGGCTGATGTGATTAGGGCCTAAGATAGTGGCCCCTGAATAGATATGTGGACACAACTGGCAACGGGCTTTGTTGCAAGGATAGGTTCCTGGGTGGACTACAAGCTGTCAGGAACAGTATCCCTGATAATGTCACGACAAACCTGGTGCCTGAACTTTGTGACTTTGTCCTCACCCATAACTATTGCACATTTGGAGACAATGTATACCTTCAAATCAGTAGCACTGTTATGGGTACCCGCATGGCCCCACAATATGCCAACATTTTTATGGCTGACTTAGAACAACACTTCCTCAGCTCTCGTCCCCCTAATGCCCCTACTCTATTTGCGCTACATTGATGACATCTTCATCATCTGGACCTATGGAAAAGAAGCCCTTGAGGAATTCCACCATGATTTCAACAATTTCCATCCCATTATCAACTTCAGCCTGGACCAGTCCACACAAGAGATCCACTTCCTGGACACTACGGTGCTAATAAGCGATGGTCACATAAACACCACCCTATACCGGAAACCTACAGACTGCTATTCCTACCTACATGCCTACAGCTTTCACCCAGATCACACCACACAATCCATTGTCTACAACCAAGCTCTACGATACAACCGCATTTGTTGCAACCCCTCAGACAGAGACAAACACCTACAAGATCTCTATCAAGCATTTTAAAACTACAATACCCACCTGCTGAAGTGAAGAAACAGACTGACAGAGCCAGAAGAGTACCCCAAAGTCACCTACTACAGGACAGGCCCAACAAAGAAAATAACAGAACGCCACTAGCCATGACCACTAGCCCCCAACTAAGACCTCTCCAATGCATCATCAAGGATCTACAACCTATCCTGAAGGACGACCCATCACTCTCACAGATCTTGGGAGACAGGCCAGTCCTTGCTTACAGACAGCCCCCCAACCTGAAGCAAATACTCACCAGCAACCGCACACCACACAACAGAATCACTACCCCAGGAACCTATCCTTGCAACAAAGCCCGTTGCCAACTCTGCCCACATATCTATTCAGGGGACACCATCATAGGGCCTAATCACATCAGACACAATATCAGAGGCTCGTTCACCTTCACATCTACCAATGTGATATATGCCATCATGTGCCAGCAATGTCCCTCTGCCACGTACATTGGTCATACTGGACAGTCTCTACGTAAAAGAATAAATGGACACAAATCAGATGTCAAGAATTATAACATTCAAAACCAGTCAGAGAACACTTCAATCTCTTTGGTCACTCGATTACAGACCTAAGAGTGGCTATCCTTCAACAAAAAAACTTCAAAAACAGACTCCAGCGAGAGACTGCTGAATTGGAATTAATTTGCATACGATTAACTTAGGCTTGAATAGAGACTGTGAGTGGATGGGTCATTACACAAAGTAAAACTATTTCCCCATTGTTTATCCCACTCCACACTGTTCCTAAGATGTTTTTGTCAACTGCTGGAAATGGCCCACCTTGATTATCACTACAAAAGGTTCCTCCCCTCCCTCGCTCTCCTGCTGGGAATAGCTCACCTTAAGTGATCACTCTGGTTACAGTCTGTATGATAACACCCATTGTTTCATGTTCTCTATGTATATAAATCTCCCCACTGTATTTTCCACTGAATGCATCCAATGAAGTGAGCTGTAGGTCATGAAAGCTTATGCTCAAATAAATTCGTTAGGCTCCAAGGTGCCACAAGTACTCTTTTTCTTTTTGCGAATACAGACTAACACGGCTGCTACTCTGAAACCTAAAGTTTCAGTGGAATATTTTACATACCTACCCCTGAAATACTAGTCTTGTCATATATGATTTTTTAGTGTTGTTAAGAATCCCTTTCCAGTTAATATGTCTGCCTAAAACTTCAGAGCAGTATACAGATTTGCCTTAGCTAATGCTGTTTGCCTGAAGCACACACTTGCATTTCTTCACTAAGTATAGTTTCACTCCTTTTTAAATTATTTACTTTTTAAAATGTTTTATTAGTTTTAGCACTTCATCTGCACAAAAGTAATGAAGGTAAATGATGAATGTCATTTACATTTTAATAACCAATGAAAATATTAATAGTTGCTAGTAACTTCAGCAATCAGAGCTACAGCATTTCTATTAACATTTCCTGTTTTTTAATTGTGATTTTGTAATCTATAATTTTTATTCCTAAATTAGTGTTCATTTTCCTTTTTTTTTTTTTTTTTTTATAACACAAGTCTGTTCTTTGGGCTCATAAAACTTCAAGGCTGCCTGAGTTCTTGGGTTGGTGTTAAAACTTCTTTGGTTTCCTCTGATCTATCATTGGCTCTTGGCAACTGTTGTTTTGTATCTGTACCCAGCATTTGAGTGTATTTCACCACTTGTGTGTAGAATTTGTTTCCCAAATATTCAGTAAAGGCCAGATTTTTAAAGGTTGAAAACACCCAGCTGCTTCTGAAAAATCTCAAAAGTGACCTAAATATCTTTAGAAATCTGATTCTAGGGGCACTATGCTATCTTGTCTGAAATCTTTCTGAAAGGCAATTTTGACTGTAATTTTTACTCAACATAAATACACAACTACAAGATTGGCAACCACAAGAATTAAAAAATCATGAGTTATGCACCCCAAAGTCAGGGAAGCACAGAGGCAGCAAGCAGGGCCATCCTTACAGAAGAGCCCCCCATAGGAAGCAGAATAGAATAGCTGATGGCTGGTAGGCCAAATGAAGGCCCTTGTGGTCAAGTTGGCCCATGGGGCTGCCTTCTGAAGAATACAGCTAGTGAGATTCCATTTTGATTTTAGCTTCTACCTGGTCGTTAGCCACTTGTGATAAAAATCTTATCTTTTACTGTATGCTCCCACGAAAATTTAACTTACAAATTCCCCAAGTCCCCATCATTTCTTACACCTTCCTTACACTGATATTAGTGTTAATGAGTCCATGACTGCAATATCAGCAATGGTGTGAGGAGAGTCTGGTAGACTGCAACAAAAATGTTTAAAGTTAGCTGAAAACATTGTGATGTTGTCTCAGCTTACATGCATAGTGCATGGACTATTATCTGACCCAGAAACATCCAGAAATTAGGTGTGGCAGCTACTATATATACTCTAGATATACTCTATACACTCCAACGAGAGACTGCTGAATTGGAATTAATTTGCAAACTGGATACAATTAACTTAAGCTTGAATAGAAACTGGGAGTGGATGGGTCATTACACAAAGTAAAACTATTTCCCCATGTTTACCTCTCCCCCGCCCCCGCTGTTCCTCAGAGGTTCTTGTCAACTGCTGGAAATGGCCCGCCTTGATTATCACTACAAAAGATTTTCTCCCCCCTCCCTCCCGCTGGTAATAGCTCATCTTAAGTGATCACTCTCCTTACAGTGTGTATGGTAACACCCATTGTTTCATGTTCTCTGTGTATATAAATCTCCCCACTGTATTTTCCACTGAATGCATCCAATGAAGTGAGCTGTAGCTCATGAAAGCTTATGCTTAAATAAATTTGTTAGTCTCTAAGGTGCCACAAGTACTCCTTTTCTTTTTTAGATATACTCTGTATTTGTTTCTGAAGCAGTAGCATGTTTTCATTGTAGACAAGCCACCTGGCTGGTTTACTTACCCACTGGTTGAGCCAATCAAGCCTCACTGGGAGAAATGTTAGAAATAAGTCTCCTTAGGCTAGCCAAGTGTCTTCAGTGGCTCATCAATGCAAGAGCATGCAGGTTGTCTCTGAGTGATGGATTTGACAGCACTGGGAAGTGTTTTGGAAAGAAGGCTGACACTGACATTCTTAAGTAGCCAGGTGCATATACTATACTGTACATTATGGCCACATAATAGAGTTTTACGGCTGGATTAACAAAAGTACTTAGGCAGCTAAATCAGGGGTTTAGGATCCACAGCAATTCACAGAACTCTCCCTGCACCCTGTAGGTACCTAAATGCACTCATTTGACACCTACATTTTCAGGAATAAAAGTTTCCTGGACACTGACGTTTTTACCTCTGATCATAAACACTCTTGGCCTGTGGATGCCGACTTCCCACCTAACACTCAGAGCAATACATAAACCAGGGAAGATAGGCAGGCAAATACCTAAATTGCATGCAGGGCCTGATCCAGCGGGTATACTCTGAGGCTGCCTACTGGAGCTGGTCTCATTCAAAATCTGCCCAGAGAAGGTGGTGTTACTGCTCACCTTATAACTTTGAGCCCAGTGGCTACAGCACTTACCTAGGATGTAGGAAATCCCACATTTAGTTCCCCCCTCAGTAGAGGGGGAAACAGATTTGAACAGGTGTCTCCCACATCCCAAGTGAGTGCTCTAACCACTGTGCGAAAAGTTGTAAGATGGGCACCACCGCATCATTCAGCCATTTTGTTTGGAGTGAGGCAGATATCTGCCTAGCTCATTCTCCCAAGCAACAGTTTAGAAGCCTATGCTACCTGACTTGAAAAGAGGGGTTCCTGATTGTGAATCATCCACACACTAGGCACCTCCCTGCAGCCCAGACTTAAACTCAGTGAGAAGGGCGGTGTTTAGAACCCAGGCCTCTCCTCACCATCTCCCATTGGCTGGCTTAGGCAGCTCCACATCTAGGATGCCATGTTTTACATATGACATTCTTGTTAATATACCTCAGAATATTAGCCTTTATTGTAACTGCATCACAGGCTTGACTCATATTCAATTTGTGATTTACTATCACCCTCAGATCCTTTTCAGCAATACTGCCACCTAGCCAGTTATTACCCATTTTGTAGTTAGATAGGGGAAAAAATCAAATTTACAAGTGAAATACTTTTCACTTATCTTTATAGATTTTTGTCTTGATTTCAGACCAATTCTCTAATTTGTCAAGGTTATTTTGAATTCTAATCCTGTCCTCCAAATCACCTCCAACTTCCACCATGCTTGAGGTCATCTGCAAGTGTTATAACCATACTTTCCACTCCATTATCCAGGTCAATTAAATTAAAATATCGAGTAGTATTCCAGATACTGAAATGACCCCTGAAGGATCCCACTTTTATATGCCCTCCCAGTTTGACAGTGAAGTATTGATAACTGCTTTTTTAGTATGGTCTTTCAAACAGCTGGATGCCCACCTTATAATAATTTCAGCTAGCCCACATTTCCCTAGTTTGCATATGAGAATATCATGTAGGACAGCATGAAAAGCCATACTAAAAATCACCTGCTTTTACCCCTATTCACTAGGCCAGTAACCCTGTCAAAGAAGGAAGTTAGGTTGGTTTAGCATGATTTGGTGTTGACATGTTGGCCCTGCCTTATAACCCCATTATCCTCCCCCATCATTAATAATTTGTTCCAGTATCTTTCCAGGTATCAAAGTTAGGCTGATTGGTCTGTAATTCCCAATCAATCATCATTAATTATACCAGTTATAATTAACTCGGAAATGGGATTCAGCAACCATTATGGACCAAATATTTAGGTCTGTACACAAAATGATCATAATTATACAATCACAAGAACTGTACACATAAATAGCCTGCTAACTATTTGTACAAGAAACAGAGTGCACATTCATTAGAAAAGGAAGCCCTTTCAGTCAATCATGGAATTTTTGCCTCCAGGCTCACTTATCTCTAATAATCACTGTTTAATGTTAATTTTATTTAGTTAACTTTTCCCTTTTCCTGCCCCCACCAAAATACTTGGGATGTTGTACAACGTTCTTAAATGCAATTAAAAATAATAGAAATCACCCTTTAAAAAGTAAACCAAATTGAAGCAGTATAAGATGGATAACTTAAGTCCAAAACTATTTAAGAAGTCAAAAGAAAGCAGGTGCTTTAAACTGCAACTAGTTTATTAGGTACACAGGAATTAGTACTATTCACGTACAGGCTGGCTTAGAGACAGATGCATCTCATCCAGCTCAAACCTTGGAGCTAAATGATGAGTAAGTTTTTCCTCCTGCTTCTTTTTATATGGTCTGTCAGCTAGAGGCTCCATGCAAATTTTCTTATTTTCTGTCACTAGCTCTCTGATGAAAAAACTGGCTCAATGAGAGAACATTTTGTCCATTAATTGAATTAATGGCCTAGGACTTCATTATCTCATAGTTTCTCTCTCAGCCTAGGATCAAGTTCTTAGATCTTCAGCTCACCCTCTGTGAGGTCCTTTCTGGCAAATCTAAAACAAAGCTATCTATATAATGTTGTAGGAAGGTGGCAGCTCAGCGTAGCGATATTTATCTCTGAAGAGCAACTACCGGTACCTTTTTCTTTCCCAAGGGTTTCTTCCTGTAAACTCTCTGCACACATAATCATGATTACACTCATACGTTTTTTCCACTGAATGCATCCGATGAAGTGAGCTGTAGCTCACAAAAGCTTATGCTCAGATAAATTTGTTAGTCTCTAAGGTGCCACAAGTCCTCCTAATCATGCGTTTAGACACCTTAGGGTCAATTATTAGAGATATACAACACTTTGCATTTAGAGGTTTTAATCCATAGAAGCCAATGTGCTTTAATGAGAATAGGCATTATCATTCCATTTTTACAGAGGAGCACGAAGAGATTAAGAAATGTGCCCAAAGTCTCACAGTGACTCAGTGGCAAAACTGGGGCTAGAATGCAAGTCTCCTGACTCCCCTCTGATAGTCTGTTCATTGGATCAGACTTTATGCTTAGAGACATTCTAGAATGTGAATTAAAATCACTGAACCCTATTGATACATTTTATCATACAAAATGTAGTCAAGGCATAGTTCCTTTTTTTAACCACAAGTTTCAAACCCTGAGAAATAGGTATTCTCAGTGACGGTTAAGGGCACAGTACTGGCTAAGCCTAGTTAACACTTGAGAGTATCCTTTTCAAGATTACTGAAATTTTTGGTATCCTCATAGTTACCATGATTAGAAGAATGGGTTCTGGAGAATACTTTTTATTTTCCTGTTTCAAAAAGTTATCTAAAGTAGTGCTTCTCAAGCTCTCTGATGTGGGGGACCGGCAATTTTTTTTCCCAATGTGCGCGCAGACTGTTTGCCTAATTTGTACAGCTACAGAAGTTTAGTCCTTTGCTTGCAAAAAAGGATTCAGAAACATCAGTAGCTTTTTCCTCTCCAAAACTTTATTAGGTAGACATTACTAGATGACACTGTATGACCCTCAGCATGCAAGTAAAGAAAAACTTCACTGTGTATACCTTCATACAATCCATATCTTAACATATTCAGAACACTGTTTCCCAAGATTAGAACAGGTAAAGTGCATTCAGATTCTTTTTATAACATCCTCCAGTTTCATCTTGAAAAAATTTCCTTTTAATTCCTCATAAATAAGGGACATTAGAATATTGATGAAAGTCAAAGGGATGCATTCAAAAGCACTGAAGCACCATAAGCTTCTGACTTATGAACTTCACTCACAGGATATACACCAGATTCACTGGACACTCTTTACTGAAAATGCCTACAGTAAGTGTGATTGGATTTAGCAAAGTGGAACATTCCTATAAATGAATATTAGTGAGGTACCATTTTGAAAATAAACAGTTAAAAATTTCACTTAAATTTCAAAAGGTCCCGTCCAGCAGGATGATGCTTTTCCTTCTTTCCATGTTTTTGTACATGTGCATATACAACCTGTGTCTAAATGTTTTTGAAGAACAGGATTCATTTTAATTATTATACATTCATTAGTACAAGTTTAGTCAGCCACTCCTATGGCAGATTGTACAGAGGATGATAGAGGATAAACATTGTCTATAGGCCACCTAAAACAAAAGGCACTCAAAAAGATAGCAAAAATTATTAATTACAAAACATTGACACAAACTGAAGCAATTGTGGAGGGAGCATATTCAGTAATAGCCATTGATATAATTCTAAAATATCAGTCTGGAAGGTAGATTAGTAAAAAAAAAAAAATACTGCCTAAAATCATGTATTGAGGGTTTTGTTTTGTTTTTTGTCAAATTACTGTAGCATAGAGATGTTTAGATTAATATTCACAAATTTAGTATAGACACAATCACTCTTGCTAAAATGTTGCTTTAAATAATTTTGCTGTACAATGTAATTTTCAAATAGAAACACAAGATAAGAATTATCCTTTATCTTTCAGTATTTTAGTTGCATGGAAGGAGAGAGGAATATGCTTAGGAGGGAACAATTTGTTACACACATACTGCATATTTCTCTTATGATAGCTGAAGACTTACGATACATGGTACGATACATCTCATTCAATAGACTGTAGAGTACTTAATTCTGATAAATTTAAGATACTACAGGAATAAAGCTATTGATATGAGAGGGTATCAACAAGGGTTATGGCAATTCAATAAGTCTCACTGAAGTGAGACTCTCAGGCAAATTCCCTGTTCTTAGTAACTTCAGAATTGTAGTATGTTGAAATTAAGACATATCTGACTGAATCCTAGTGAAGTACTTGTATGTTTCTTTATAAAAAGTTGAACTTCAAAGGTGGGAATAATAATTTCTTCAAAGATTTTCCTTACTGTAATTTAAGCTAACTGCACTGGATGAAACATCTTCTAGAATTCAGAAATTTCAGTAACAGGAAAGGCTCTACAAAACAAAAGCCACACAACCTTATTTTTGGTCAAACTAGACAGAGTGTAGAAAACAGTTTATAAAGGAAGCATATTTATGACCATAGTTTCATGAAGAAATAATTTTCTAAAACAAGCATTAGTTTTCATCTAAAAATCAGTTTGCCTACAGTAATTTTCTTTTGACAATTGACATTTTATTGGTCTTTATTTTTTTTAATTTTCAACAATTCAGAAGAATCTACAAAAATTCAGAAACAGAATGTATTCCTTATTCTGACACCAGATTTGAGGAAAGAGACAAAAAAAGGGATCAGTAACTTTTTATGGTACCTATGTAACGATCTAGAATATAATGAGTAAATCCTGGCCCTCAATGAAGTCAGTGGGGGCTGGGACTTCACCCAATAGTTTGACAGAAGGCAGGAAAGAAGTTGCAATCACATCCTCCTTTTTGAGACTGAGACTCAGTATGGCATGTATCCGTTTCAAATTAACTCAAGTCTCTTCACACAGGAATAAATCTCTTTAATCCAGGATTATAACTTTTAATGTATCATCAGTAGCAGAACTAATAGGTAGGGGGCAATTGCCCCTCCCCCAGTGGCCTTTAGTTGTATGTGTGGTGGCTTTTCAAGAATATTATGTAACTGACAAAAGGAGGTGTATGACAACATTTTCAGAGGGAATAGTTTCAGGCCATCATCATGGAGGGTCAAATATTAGCTAGGATGTCTCTTCAATCATCCTTGGATGCCACAGACATTACAAGCCTGCCCCAAACTCACCCAGCAGCATCTGCTCCTGTCCCATGTGGCTGGGCCTGGTTGCACATTTCAGGAGTTGCAACATGGCACACAGGTTCAAGTGGTATGGCAACCCCATGAGCCACATCACATTTCCACTCACTCAAATTCATGATGAAACGGTGACCAGGCCAAATCTAAATGATGCTCTTATGATGTGTGTGCTAGGTTGCAATATCCAGAGTAGGGAGCTAGGCCCAGCCCTGTGGGTCAGGAGCCACCACTACCACGTGAGCGCGGGGCAGGCTTGCTTTCCAGCCCTCCCCCCGCCCCCATCCCTAAGGTCTCCTTCCTGCACTGCGCCAGGATTAGGGTTGTGGTGTCGGGATGGAGGGTGCTGCTGCAGGAGGTAGGTACTCCCTCAGCAGGGCAAAAAGGATGCGGTGGCAGAGGAGGAGTACATCCATTAGACAGGAAGTCTCCACAAATGCCCCCCCCCCCCCCCCCGGTTGGAAAAGCTGGCTCCACCATTCTCTCTCATCTAAAATTTGGCCTGAAAGGTGATGTCAAAACCCACAGTTACTTTTATTAGAAGACAAAATGAACACTGACAACACATATTTAGATGCATTTCTGGAAAAGGAGGGGGAGTGAATAGTACTTTAAAAAACAGAAAGGTTAGATTACCTTTCTTGTTCCTAAAATGTATTATGTTGAAATATCCCTGTTTCAGAAAAAAAGACTTTGGGTCTAAAGATGTCTATATATAGCAATCAACTTGTCAATATTTCCTATATGGCTCTTTTATAAAGGAAAACTCAACTGATTCAAGTAATAAGGCACTAACATAAGTTAATAAAAGCATGCTGTCAAGACACAATACTCTAAATCAAAGCTGAAAAGCAAGTGTTAATATTATACCCCCTTTTCCAATTTTTAATGGCCTTTATGTTTCTCTCTCTTTGTTGACTACCTAAGAGATGTATTAGAGTCTTATTCATGTGTGCAACTTTTCATTTTAAAATAAATTTGGAGAAACTGCTTACTTAATGAATCCGAATTCCCTCTTGCCCCAGCATTCCTATCTACTTCATATAAGGGGAGAAAGATTTGTCACTGATTTTGCTATAAGTAGGATCACCACCTATGTTCTGAACAATGCTAGGAGCAGAAGTAATATTTTTATTTTCTCACCATATATTGTACTTATGTATATCACATACAAAAAATAACCTATTTTATTTCAATGATTTAATTGCCATTGAAGATAAGAAATTTGGCCCTGAACAGTTCAAGATTGGACAAAAAAGATTTTAGGCTGTCAAATTTTGGAATTTTTTTAGAAATTTAATTTAAAATCCCAAAGGAGACATTGGGAGTTTGTTTTTAAATTTCCCATAAAAAATATAATAGGTCAGATCCTCAGCTTTTATAGATCTGCCTAGCTTCACTGAAGTCTATTGAGTTACATCCATTTATACTAGCCTAAGATCATTTTCTTTTTAGGAGCCATTGCTATTAAACTGAACAATATTATGTAATGATAACATTCTTATCATACTATAATACCAAATGTGATACTATTTATATATGCTAAACAGCATTAACGAATAGTAATACTGTACCAATATTATCTCAAGTGGTCAATTTTAAATGCAATTATTTCCTTCTTTAGCCACTTTAACTATCAGTTTGAGAGTTGAGAATATAATTAAACAATATGTGTAACAACTGGCAATAAGGTAAACATTTTATTATGAGATGGCACAAACAGAGAAATGTAAATTTACCTCCTTGTACTTGTAATTTCTGGATATGAAGCAGGAGAATGTAGATTGACATGAAAAATTCTTAACTGCAATTTCCATGAAAAAAAAAAAAAGAGACATGGCTCAAGATTGAACCTGTTTGGCTTCCCTTGGAGCTTGGATCAGATATGAGCGCATTTCTTGACTGTATCAGCAATTTACAAGCAGCAGTGTTCATATTTTAACAGCTTGTTTTGACTGTATGTTTTTTCATTTCACCTTTTTTCCTTTGTAAAATGAGACAATCATGGGATCACATTAATAACTTTATGCTGAGTTAGTGACAATAAATAAATAAAAACTGCTAACAAAATATCATTTTTGTTTCACTGTTTTCCAAGAATTTCCTAATTGCCTATGCCAGGTCTTCTGAAACATAGCTGGAAATGCAAGGGGCTGGCATGCACTGATGTTTAAAAGGGTCTTGCACAAACTTTTTGTTTTTGTTTTTTTAGTGTAAAACTGGGTATTTCTCTAATAATTTTCAAATAAATCTCTGCCATTTTGACTTTGATCCATACAACAATTTCAGATTTACTGTTCAGTTTTTCACCTGAGCCGAACAGAAAATGAAAGGTTTTCTGCTGCGCTGTACACAGTATTTTTTCCTAATAACCATTGAGAACAGGGTCTTTTAATTTTATATAATAAGACTTGCAATAATTTTTAAAGGGAAAGATGAGACATATTTAGACATCCAGTTTTACTTTTCTAAGAAACAAGCAACTGTACCTTACTTACACACTCTCATATACATCATACATTCTATAATCAAGTTCCTATTCTACCATAGGTATTGGCAAGTATTTTACTGCCATATTAAAAAGAGCATTAATGATTTTGCCTTTCACTGCTAATGTTTCCCTGCTAATGTTTTTTATAAGATGAGAATATAGATAGCTCTAAAGCCTTTACTATCACTTGGAATGACATGGAAGAAGCTGGATCAGGAAAATTACAGTCCTGTGAACAGGAAGTAATTTTGTAGTAGGTCCTGTTTTTAAGGAGTCACAATGTGTTATGGGGACAATTTTGCTTAGATCAACTCAATGGTATGAAAAATTACAAATACAGTCACACTTTAAACTTACATTCATTCTTTTTATATATTTTACTTTTTCTTGCCTCCTAACAAGCCAATTACTCCTATGTAAGTGAAGTCAAAATGTTGAATCATGACATCACTGTTTTCCATGTCAGGCTGATTTCTGAATCACAGGACTACTTCACTACAAAATATAACAAATGATGAAGCTGGGTTCTGAAAGAGTTTCCTTGATGTAAATATCTCTACTAACAATAGGCAAAATACAAAAAAAAAAAAAATAAAAAAAAATTAGCAACTCTACTGCAAATTGTATATGAGTACTCTTTTTCAAGTTTGTCCCAGTGTGAAAGTCCCTCTTAAAAACTCTGGATATCTGCAGGTTGCAGTTCCTAAAACTTACTGATATGGGTCTGCTGAATAGGGCAGACTTTAAAAAATGCCTAAATAAACACCATATACAAAGTGGTTTACCAGTATCCCAAAGAGGAAAAATGGCTACGTATTATTACAAGTCAACATTCCTTTAGCATGGAACCTTCCAGAGAAAGCAATTTGAGACCAAATCAACTGTTCTTCTACCAGAAAAAAGTCTAGCCTCGCTTCCCCACAAAAAAAAACAACCAAAGAAAATCCGGTGCTAGTGTTACTATGAAGAAACTACTAGGAGGTTTTGATAGAAAAAAGATAGGATGCCTTACAAGGATGGAGAGGAGAGCACCTTTCTGAAAAATTCTGCTCTTACAGAAGATGTAAAATCATCTGATTTTACAGTTGCTGTGCTACAGTCCTTAAACATAACTTCATGTAACTTGGTCAAAACATTGTGGGCCAAATTTACTACTGGCATACAAATATATGCATCTTCAGTGATTCCAATGGAGTTGTGCCTGCAGCAAACACCAGCAGCATATTTGGCCCACTGCAACTAAAAGGCTACTGATGAAGAAATCATGAAATTCTCTTCCAACAAAGTGCTCCTTTAGGATGCTTCCCATCAGCAAAATTCAAAGTGATCTAATATAGATTTAAGTTATAATGGCCCATGGCTCACACCCACAACTTAAAATTATACAGCCATAACCATGGCCAAGAATTATAAACGGTATAAGCTCCACTCCAGAAACAAATGCCACAAGATTTAAAAGTTCGAAGTCTGTAAAAGTAATCCATTTGGCCACTGAATTTGAACCAATTAGATACACTTGACAAGAGAAACCATTAAATTCTCTAAGAATCATTTCATCAGATGTAAGCAAAGAATTATCAGTCCACTACAAGAGACAGTTTTACTGTCCTGCACTTTTTTTTTTTTTAATGTCACATTAACTGCTATGACTCTTTGGAAAAACAGACAGCTCACTGGGCTAAACAAAATTCATAGTGGCAATGCACATACTTTCAAGTATTATTGGCAATATTCACCTCTCATTAATATTATAGAAAAATTAAAACATCATTTTTTCCAAAAGCAAGGTGAACAGATGCAATAAAAAAAACCACCATGTCATCAAGAGCTGTGCAATAAACGACTATTTATATAGTATCTCAAAAAATGAACTGTGGACAGATCCTCAGCCCTTGCTATCCTAAAGGGAGATCACAGAGGTGAACTGAAAGTGCATTTTTAATTATTTTAAAGATATGACTATACTGTGCTATAAATAAGTGATAAAAATTGGAAATGTTGTAAATATACTTTGTGATACTGAAAAGGAAATGTTATAATCAACTGGAGGACAGGATTGTGGTACAGTTATTGACTCAGTCCCACTTTTCAGTTGCGTAATTCATTGCACTCTTATTGGCTAAGGTAACAGGATTTGCACAATAACTAGTTATTTTCCAATAATACAATATGCAATTCCCTGCATAATCACCTTACAGTTACACAAATACCTCCACTATGAAAGGCCACTGCACCTAGAACTCCATAACATGCCTGTCACAAATATGGTTGTCTCAGCTTCTGGTCCCCTTCCCACCCTGTAAGCTCACCTAGTTGCACTAAACACAATTTAATTATACTAAGTGAAGGAAGAGAAGGGACTAAGCCTTCCTCAAGGGGCAAACAGCAGCATGGGAGAGAGAAATATTGGAAAAACTAGAGTTAGATTGGCAGGTGGCAGTGTTTGTTGTGAACATATGGGTGGGAAGTTCTAGGGCACTAGCCATTCAGAGCAGAGATAATCAGAGTAGTCAGTCAGAATGCAAGATTAAGAGGATACTTTTCAGTACAATATTCATAATTTCATGGGGCCCTGATAACTCTGTAATAACTATATACTGGGCTAACAACTCCTGAATTTTTGCCCTCAAATTTTATTTCACCCAGGAGGGCTACTACCTTGAAAATAAGTATCTTAAAGTTACAATTTAAGTACACAGGGCCAGATTTCCTCCTCTGATAGAACAATCTGCGAGGAGACAAAGAATGAGGAAGTCTTTGACATGTCTTGTGGATGTAGGTTGTTCCTCCTCATGTAAGAAGAACAAAGCTGGCATCGAAAATCAGAGATTCAAGAAGATCAGGAGGCCAGAGCCCTCCACACTGAAGTCCTGGACCTCTGGCCAACTTGGTTTTACTGGGACCACAGTTGGAGCCACTATGATAGGGCTTATATAGCCGGCAGCAGATGCTGGGATCTACTTTTAAGGGAGGTTTCCAATTGCAGAGAGGTGGCTGTAGAAAGGCAATTCAGGCTAAGGCTGTATTATCTTTGCACAGGAATCTCTACAGTGGGCAGCGATCATGTCCTCAACTGGCCTGCCCCTCTCCAATTACCTTGTGGAATCTCATTCTGAATATGTCTTTTGGTGTGAAAGAGCTCCTCAAATGAAAAACAACCTTTTACTGTCTACTGTGGCTACTTCCAAGTGCCTACTGCATCCGTGGGTCCAGCATACAGTAACATGAAATCTGTCTTAAGAATCATTCAAATGGGAAACAACTTAGTGTTTTAAAGGAAGTGGTTTACTGATCAACATGGAGCAGAACTGTTGTCTAGTAAAGACTTCTGTCATGTAGGTTTTATTCTATATAATTTACAAATAAAAATACTTTGTAAGAGGATGAATGAAAAACCATTTATCAATTTCCCAATCATAGTAGCTAAATAAATTCTATTCCAGAAATTTTGGTATAATTTATGTGTATCAGAAATAATTTAGAAAATATTGACTTTTACTTTCAAATCAAATATTAAGTTTATTTTCCAGAAAATAAAAAGACTGTTTAGAAGTCAAAATTTTATCAACAAAATAGTTAAACTTAAAAGTATTCACATTTGAATAGTTGTCAATTTATGTGATGACATATTTAAACTAGAATATATAACAGTCTTTTTTTTAATATAGTGTTCAAATTTTTAAGATATTTTTTGTTTAAGAAGAGTGAAGAAGTGAACTACAAAGTAGGCAAGCAATCCAGGACTGAATCTCTCTCCTCTCATAGAAGAAAGCACTATCAATTGTTCTTATCATTCTTTTGGAGAGAGAGCATACAAAAGATAAGCATACTCTCTCATCTTTATAAATTCATTAGGTTAAACTTGGCTAATTTTGTTTTATGTACAAACAAAATGGAAAAATCATTTCCATTTGATTTTGTCTATCTTGATTAAATTAATGCCCTAGATGACACAGTACTGTAGGAATTGAGAGATGTTACTTTGTATTTTTTTAACCTTAATGGCATGCTTTTTGTGTTCACAAATATTTTTTTGATTATAATAAGTGACTAGATCTATTACCCTACCCACACTGATGGCACTAATGTGGAAATGCATGCTATTCATTCCATTCTCTTATCTTAAGATCTTACTTGCATTCCCATAAGAAAATCTGAAGTTATTAACTCAAACCTCCCATACTGAAAAAGCTACAAAAATAGGTTACACATTGTAAGAATATTTCAAACATTTATAAAGGACCAGGAATAATAACTGAATCATTCCACTGTGTAACCAGTTACAGAAAATCTCAAGTACTAAGATATTCTTAAATGAAATAGTTGATTTGACACTGTTTTATAGACTGCACTGCAAACACCAAAATTCTCTATACATCTCTAAGGTCTGGAACTTTTCTAAATAATACAAAAGTATCCCCAGAAAGTTATTTGACTTTTAAAAGAAAGGAATAAAAATCCCTGAGTAATCCAAAGACAACTGATATGTATGACCTCAGAAAACAGACTCTCTTAAAACAGACTAGTTTCAAGGCAGCTGACAACTTTCAGGTACAACCAAAATAAGGGACAGATGTGTCATGGCAGATACGGTTTTAAAGTTACATAATATATGTATTTTAATTAGAAATACTATACTTTGAAATTAGGTAATTGCCTCAGTTTTTAATATAAAACTCTTAGAAAAGGTCCTATTTCCACAATCATTGCAGGGTCAGCATACCTTTAAACTGAAATGGAAGATGAACTGAGAGGTGCTGTTGGAACTATCGTGGCTACTATTATATACTTGTACACAGTGTTTTGGTAAGAAAAAAAAAAGCAAGCTGGCTAAAGCCTGTAAATAAGCAAACACTAGCCAACTATGGTAAGCTGACATTTGGGTTGCCAAGTAAACAAAATCTACTACAATGTCTTCCACTGAGGCTTTGAAGTTGAAGTACACTCTACTGTTGGGGTAAACATGGATCACTAAATTGCTACTGCTATATTCAGGTTTCAGTTGATTTTTTTTTTTAAGGATATCAGTGAAAAATATATACTCGCAAAATTGTATGCTGTAATTGGATGCAATTTACAATACCTACAAGCTTTGAAGGAGACTAAATAAAACCACAGCATATACAAAAAACTGGTTAGATGTGGTCAGTTAATATGGCCATTTTAAGCAATTTTATTCCTTTTGTTTCTTAAAGGTCAACTGACACTTTATGGAAAAAACTGATATTTTTATTTCCTCCTCCTCCTTTAATGTTTTGATATTCTAGTTACAAACATTTTCATTTCTTCTTCTTCCTCACATTTTTTAAAAAAACCTTTAGTGATATTTGCATGATAGCAAGATAGTGGGATTTTTTTTGTTTTTTATTTCTAGTAATTTATTCCTAACCTTTAATTAAATTGTTCTGATTGCAATGGACTATGAAAAAGAAGTCAGTCAGAATAATATGATTTTAAGTTAGGAATAAACAGCAGGACTAGTCGAGCTCTTCAAACAAAGGTACTGTTGTCACAGTACACTATCAAAACCAAGGAAGAGAAAACAAATTATGGAATACTAGTAGGATTGTTTCTAATTGCTTGCCTCCACGCTCTGCCTGCCCCACCCATGAGACATTGGGTCTTTTAGGAAGTGAGCAGTCTATTTAATAACTTAAACGTGCTGTTTGGGTAAATAATATTTCATAGATTGAATTTTCATATTGTAGCTTGTTTGTAGTGTATGTGCCAACATACAACTGAAGATACTAGTTCTAGCTCCACCATGAAAACAGACTTTCCCACCCATTTCCCATCTCACTCTCAGTGAGTGCCTGAAGACAGAAGGGCCAGTAATATTTGTTTCATTAGCTAAGACAGACATTTCTTTTTTGCTGGGAGGGGCTAAAATGCTGTACTGTCCTACAGAATTAGTTTCCCCAAAATCATTGCTTATATTCCTAACGTAATTTAAATACTACAACAAATATCATTGACTTGGTTCCAATAATTTTACTCCTTACTTCCCTCTGAGGCACCGATATTTTGGCTGTGGCGACCCCCTGCCACATAGGTGATTAAACTCCCTAATCCGCTGGTAAAATCGGCAGACAATATAACCAGCCATCGTCTTCCAGCATCTGATTTTACATATTGGTATGTTAGACAGAACACTGTGTGATGAAAAATACTTACAGAATTAGACTCTAAAACCAGGCTAGGCTATTCAGTGTACACTAAAAGTCCAAACACCTCTAGGCATTTCCTCTGAAAGGCCTATACAGAAGCTAAATGGAAAACATGTTACCAATTAAATGCTTTCTTCACAGGACAATCAATGGAGTTGTGGCTATAATACAGACTTTGATTGTCTACGAAAGAAACTTAGACCTAAACCTTTAAAAATAAAGTAAAAAACAAAGTTAAAAAGCAGCAGTTAGGGGGCCCATCTTGTTTGGAGTGCACCAGAGTAGGAGGCATTCTGGTCAGCAGTAGTATACTGTCTGGAGGGAATATTGCAGAAAGTTCCCATTCTTTTTCCAGGACTGTGGCTTCAAAGCTGTTAACCGGTACTATATTGCTCTCTCGCACAATTTTTGCGTAGCCCTTACATGACCAGCTCAGTTCAGGTGAGTAAGGTCCATTCTTACCAGGGCATACCTGTCCGTGACCTTTTCCTCTGCTTTTTACAAAGGCAATAGATAGGAAACACAAATAAACCTGCCAAAAAAGAACACACAAAATTAAAAGAAAATAGTATCTAGTTATGAAATACTAAATTGTAATTCTCTTGTACTAAATTGTAATTCACAATTCTCTTGTGCGCATCTACTGAAACACACACACACACACCACCCAGTATCCAGATATTGCTCCACAAATTCCTGTGAAACTTTAAATGGTTAAGACATTTAGACTAGCACAGAAAACACTGAACTGCAATCATCTCTGTTTGGTAACTACACTAACATTGCTCTATCTTTCATTAATTTTGGGTTTAAAACTTATATTATATTTCGGAAATTGCATAGTTTAAACTCTCAATACATCAAATGGCATAAATAGTACAGCACTGGCAATCTTAACTCCACATTAAAGTTTTTTGCTGTGAAATTATAAATTATCAGGAAGCTTTCCAAAATACTTTCAGATTTATTCAAAGAAACCTTAACCCTCTGATTTTATCTGGCATAAAGATCCTGTGGGTATAAAAGAAGGATGCCATTCAATTTATGGTTTACTTTTAATTTACTTGCTAACTACTGGCTTTATGATAATGCAGTGTTTATTTTGCAACTTACACGATACAATTCCTGCTAATGTCCCTATCTCTCAGGAACAAAAATAAATGTCTATTCCATAGTGTCTATGACATGAGAATTCCATCATAGATTTAAAGAGAATATTTTAAACTTACACACTTTCAAATTCACATCTAAGTTAATAAATCAGTTTTCATACAAATGCAAATCTAAAAACTCTGATACTAAATTACACTCATTGTTACCTACTTTCAGTTCAATTTTCTTTTCTATTTGCTCACTTTCCAGAATCCCAATTTCTGACTATAGAAAACCTTTCATGAGTGATATAACCTGAACTACCATGTAACATAAAAGTAATGTCTTGGGCCACAAGGATATTGTGATTTATGTTATACTAAGTGGTTGTATGCAGTGTTGCTATAGCTATGTTGGTCCCAGGATATTAGAGAGACAAGTTGTGTGAAGTAATATCTTATTGGACCAACTTCTCTTGGTGAGAGAGAAGCTTTTGAGCTCATAAGAACATAAGAATGGCCATACTGGGTCAGACCAAAGGTCCATCAAGCCCAGTATCTTGTCTACTGACAGTGGCCAATGCCAGCTGCCCCAGAGGGAGTGAACCTAACAGGTAATGATCAAGTGATCTCTCCCCTGCCATCCATCTACACCCTCTGACAAACAGAGGCTAGGGACACCATTCCTTACCCATCCTGGCTAATAGCCATTAATGGACTTAACCTCCATGAATTTATCCAGTTCTCTTTTAACTCTGTTATAGTCCTAGCCTTCACAATATCCTCAGGCAAGGAGTTCCACAGGTTGACTGTGCACTAAGTGAAGAACTTCCTTTTATTTGTTTTAAACCTGCTACTCATTAATTTCATTTGGTGGCCCTAGTTCTTATATTATGGGAACAAGTAAATAACTTTTCCTTACTCACGTTCTCTACACCACTCAGGATTTTATATACCACTATCATATCCCCCCTTAGTATCCTCTTTTCCAAGCTGAAAAGTCCTAGCCTCTTTAATCTCTCCTCATATGGGACCCGTTCCAAACCCCTAATCATTTTAGTTGCCCTTTTCTGAACCTTTTCTAATGCCAGTATATCTTTTTTGAGATGAGGGGACCACATCTGTACGCAGTATTCAAGATGTGGGCGTATCATGGATTTATATACGGGCAGTAAGATATTCTCCATCTTATTCTCTATCCCTTTTTTAATGATTCCTAACATCCCGTTTGCTTTTTTGACTGCTGCTGCACACTGCGTGGACGTCTTTGGAGAACTATCCACGATGACTCCAAAATCTTTCTCCTGATTAGTTGTAGCTAAATTAGCCCCCCATCATATTGTATGTATGGTTGGGGTTATTTTTTTCCAATGTGCATTACTTTACATTTATCCACATTAAATTTCATTTGCCATTTTGTTGCCCAATTACTTAGTTTTGTGAGATCTTTTTGAAGTTCTTCACAGTCTGCTTTGGTCTTGACTATCTTGAGCAGTTTAGTATCATCTGCAAACTTTGCCACCTCGCTGTTTACCCCTTTCTCCAGATCATTTATGAATAGGTTGAATAGGATTGGTCCTAGGACTGACCATTGGGGAACACTACTAGTTACCCCTCTCCATTCTGAAAATTTACCATTTATTCCTACCCTTTGTTCCCTGTCTTTTAACCAGTTCTCAATTCATGAAAGGATCTTCCCTTTTATCCCATGACAACTTAATTTACAGAAGAGCCTTGGTGAGGGACCTTGTCAAAGGCTTTCTGGAAATCTAAGTACACTATGTCCACTGGATCCCCCTTGTCCACATGTTTGTTCACCCTCTCAAAGAACTCTAATAGATTAGTAAGACATGATCTGCCTTTACCGAAACCATGTTGACTTTTGCGCATCGATTTATGTTCTTCTATGTGTCTGACAATTTTATTCTTTACTAATGTTTCAACTAATTTTCCCGGTACTGATGTTAGACTTACTCTTCTGTAATTGCCAGGATCACCTCTAGAGCCCTTCTTAAATATTGGCATTACATTAGCTATTTTCCAGTCATTAGGTACAGTAGCTGATTTAAAAGGACAGGTTACAAACTATAGTTAATAGGTCCGCAATTTCACATTTGAGTTCTTTCAGAACTCTTGGGTGGAATGCCATCTGGTCCCGGTGACTTGCACTGTTAAGTTTCTCAATTAATTCCAAAACCTCCTCTAATATCACTTCAATCTGTGACAATTCCTCAGATTTGTCACCTACAAAAGACGGCTCAGGTTTGGGAATCTCCCTAACATCCTCAGCCGTGAGGGCTGAAGCAAAGAATTCATTTAGTTTCTCCACGATGACTTTATTGTCTTTTGTATCTAGATCATCCAAGGACCTCACTGGTTGTTTAGCAGGCTTTCTGCTTCAGATGTACTTAACAAATATTTTGTTATTACCTTTTGAGTTTTTGGCTAGCTGTTCTTCAAACTCCTTTTTGGCTTTTCTTATTACATTTTTACATTTAATTTAGCAGTGTTTATGCTCTTTTCTATTTACCTCACTAGGATTTACATCACTAGAACTCCACAGAGTTCTTCTTCAGGTCTAGGAAAGGTACTCCAAGCATCACAGCTAAATACAATGTGCTTTGCATAGATATCAGACTGTTTGTATTGACATAGTAAAAAAATCAATTAGTTTTTACCCTCTGCTTACAGCTGTTTTTTACCCCTGGTCCCTGTCTTTTTTTGATAGAATGTAGATTTCAAGTTTCAGAGTAGCAGCCGTGTTAGTCTGTATCTGCAAAAAGAACAGGAGTACTTGTGGCACCTTAGAGACTAACAAATTTATTTGAGGATAAGCTTTTGTTGGCTACAGCTCACTCCATCGGATGCATACCTCCGATGAAGTGGGCTCTAGCCCACGAAAGCTTATGCTTAAATAAATTTGTTAGTCTCTAAGGTGCCACAAGTACTCCTGTTCTTTTTGTAGATTTCAAGTATTACATGTCTTCCTCTATTAGTAACTTCACTTTCCTGAACATTAGGTGGAGTGGTATTTTAACAAAAAACTTATCTATTTTAAACTTAATTAACTAGGAAGCAAATCCTCAGTATAATATTTTCATTTTCTCTAGTGAAAAAGTATGGTCTCTGGATCACCAGCTGTCTGCATCAAGACACAATGAGTGTACGAAACATCTGCAGTTCACTGGCTTTCCAGTAACACTATTAACTTGAAAAGTGGAAGAGAAACAGCAACACCTTTCAGCAAAATGAGGGCAATAGTCTCTTCTGTCTTCAAAGGGATGTGGCTTAGTTCATTAATATTTATAAAACACTTTGAAATGATCAGAGAGAAGGTGCTACAGAAATACAAATATTTTGTGGAGTGATTTTCATTCATGCCTTGTCTAGACTAGGATTTAAAGGTGTGGTGTTTGCCCGTGTTATCCAACATGTTCTAACACATTGATATTTTGCCTTAAAACATGCTAAATTGGTCAACTTAAAGACCAGGTTCCTCTCTAGGCTTTAATTCAACCAGTTTAGTATGTGTTGAAGGCAGCATGTCTTATCTTCACATCAGCAAACGTGTGCTAATATTACACCTTTGATCCTAGCCTAAGCAAGACTTGAGTTTATCTTAAAGCCTTTCTGTAAAAAGCAAGCTGTTTAATAAACCTGATTGTGTTTTTTAAGTGAAAAAGAACAGTTTGTTAGAAGTACTTTTCAATCCAAATCGAAAGAGTAGTCCATACACTTTGTCCATATAGGCTGATTAGAAAATATGTGCTTTTCAGAGACTGCTGCTCTATCATACCAAAAAGAAAACCTACTGAAGTAATTACTCCTAGCTCAGTATTTACCAAAATGAACTGTCAAAATAAAGATGGTGAAATTACTGGTGTAGAGTGGTTTACAACTTCGCTATTAAGATTACTTTTACAGCTGTGTTGGTACCAGACGTTGCTATAATTACTTCAATTTCAGAGATTAACTATTTATAATCAACATGTCTTTTCTAAACCCCATACACATTACTCTGCAGGATCATCTCAGTGATCTGATCATAGCTAAGGCCTTAGAAGTTTTGCCATTATAGCTATACCAGTATATAGCTATACAAACCCCTCTTAGTGCAGAAAAAGTGGTTTCACCAGTATAGCTTGGTGAGCAAAATAAGCTTTACAGGCAAAAGCACTTTTATGTCAGTATAAATGCATTGACACTAGGGCTTTTGCCAGCATAGAAATGTCACAAAAAAAGTTAAAACAAAAACACCAAGCACCAAAGCACTTCTAGTGTAGGCATGGCCACAGTTACACCAGCCTTATACCAGTATATAGCTTATTTTGCTTTCTGACCCAGGATTAAGATGTATTGGTATAAGCACTTTCATACTGGTATAACTACATCCACACTAAAGGAGCTTTTGTTACTGTAACTATACTGATATACTTCAGGTGGCAAAATGTTCTAGTGTAGACAAGCCCTAAGTATTGACTTCTAAGGTGCCACGGGTACTCCTTTTCTTTTTGAAAATAATTTGTTCTTTTTAAATAGCTGGGAGACATCAATCCTGCACAGGAAAAAATAATTATAATGCATTGAGATTCTCATATAGAAATCATTATTAAGATGCAAAGTGCTTTACAAACATCAGTCACAAAAAACACCCCTGTGAGATATGTATGTATGTATGTATGTATGTATGTATGTATTTGTGCCTCCATTTATCCATCTCTAAAAATGGCATTACTATGAGACTGAATGAATTGCTCAAGGTCACATGTCATGTCAGTGGCAAAATCAGGATTAGAACCCCGATCAGCAGCTTCTGATTCCCAGTTTTGTGTTAACCCTTCGACACGATCACTAAGTTTCAACTGAATTATACTATCAGATTCGGGATATACTAACTACTTAGACTTAGAAATTCCTTTTTTTAGCAGAACAGTCATTATTATGCTGCATGAGTTCTTACCAATTACAACAGCTATAGCTCCCAGTGCCAGTCCCAATACCAGTATTAAGGGTGCAATGAATAATTTTCCAGCTGAAAAACAAAAATAATTAAAAAATTTAAATTATTTATTTTACTTCATTATCATCCTGGCTACCCACAAATACTTGAAATAATCTAACCTCGTACATACTTCTGAAATAAAACTAATTTTTGAAGTTTTACTGGAGTTCCCCTTTGTAATGATATCCTTCAACTCCAGTGAGAGGCCATTAGTGATAAGCCAATCTTCTGATCTTCCTGCACTGTAACCACTCACACGCCACAATCTACCTTTGTGTATCTCAGCTTTCACAGTGCATCTATTACTAGTTCTAATTTTAGGACATTTCAGGATTAAGAGCAGAACGATGGGCATACACACTCAGTACTTTTGGTATCCCCTCGGGAGGCTCTAGGAGTCCTATTATATCCACCCCACTACCATCCCTAGGAAGATGCCCCACCAAAGCATCCATCATTCTGGGGATCTATGGAGTTAGGCCCAGATCCAAAAACAGGATCTCAGTTCACAGTCAGTAGCAGCAGCTCAAAGAGACGTTACCAACTGATAGCTAGCTAATTTAGGGTCTGATCCTTTGCCCTTTGAAGGCAATGGTAGTGCTCCCATTGACTTCCATGATGCAGGGCCAATCCCTAAGAGCATCTAATCCTGTTTCCAATCAATACCTAAAAGAAATGGTGTGGCTCTCCCAGGACTGGGTTAGAAGAGTTGTGCTGAGTAGATGCCATAGAAGCATAGAAGTTACACTGTATGGGTTGTTCTTTTTAGGTTTGTATTTTTTAGTTTACAGCTGATGAACTGCATGAAAGGACTGAGCAGCCAAAAACTTGCCAAACTGATATCAATTTGGATTAAACTAGAACCCATGCAATACCACTACTTTGTCTTGCTGACACAGACTGAACTCTTGAAACAGGGATAGTTTCTTTCCATGTGTTTGTATAGCATGTAGGACAAAGGGGCTCTGGTCTCAGCTGTTTGAAAATGCAAAGTGGGAAGTAAATGCCAAGTATTTTATTGTTACTAGTGGTCCAGTAGTTCAAATGGAGATGTAAATTTCAATAAATTAGGTTGTGCCTTAAGAGATTACCTTTGGAAGGGGAGGAAAATTAAACATAGATACCTCAGAAATACAGATTGACTTGAATTAGGTTTTAGGGAATGATTTCATAATTCAAGAGAACAATGATGTAAGCTTCTCCAGAACCAGAGCCACTAATTTGAGCAGTTTGAAGGGAAAACAAGATGTTTCACAAACATTTACAACAGTAACTGAACTGGTCCTTTTCACACTTCTGTATAATTCAAAAGGCCTTAAAAACAGAGTGTGTTGAGCGGGAGAGAAGGGTTCTGAAAGTATGATTAATTATTCAAACAAAAGACCTGGAAAAGTTTATTCTTTGAATTACTATAAAACCTAGATGCCTACCCATGGATCAGGATGCCATTGTGCTAGATGCTGTAAAAAGAACAAGACAACAGTCTCTGCCCCAAATAACTTGCAATCTAACACAAGAGACAGCAGATGGATGCAAATAGACAAGTGGGGACCACAAGGAAATAAGGCAATCAAGGAAAAGCATATAGATGAAAACCATATAGATGAAAACCATCAATTTTTACTATTTCAGTACATTTTTAAAAAATAAAAATATTTAAAGTATTTGAAGCTATGACAAGCTATACTCAGGCCTAAACCTATGAAATCTATTAAAATAATTACATTTAAAAATACACAAGCAGTACATGTTTGCTACTGAAGTTTTAAAGAATGTCAAACCACTGAACTGTTAGAACTTGGAAATCACTGGCTAAGCACCTGAAATCAGAGTTTGTTGTAGCGCTAAACCAGAAGTAGCCTCTTCTGCAGGTGCAGAGAGAACATTTTCTTCATTTCAGTTCAATCAACTAGTTCATTCAAAGGTGAGAAACCAGTTGGGAGTTGAAAAAAGTAGGAAAGCTTTTTTCCAATTCCAATCTATGAATAAAAACTAGCTGTGAGAGGATGAGATCTAATAGTGCTAAAATCTTGAAGGACAGTAACCAGAAACAATCAGGATCATGATACAGTCAATCACTATTACAGGAAACATTAAATGCTGATTTCAGAGTAGCAGCCATGTTAGTCTGTATTTGCAAAAAGAAAAGGAGTACTTGTGGCACCTTAGAAACTAACAAATTTATTAGAGCATAAGCTTTCATGAGCTACAGCTCACTTCATCAGATGCATTTGGTGGAAAAAACAGAGTGGAGATTGATATACACATACAGAGAACATGAAACAATGGGTTTATCATACACACTGTAAGGAGAGTTTTCAGAGTAGCAGCCGTGTTAGTCTGTATTCACAAAAAGAAAAGGAGTACTTGTGGCACCTTAGAGACTAACAAATTTATTAGAGCATAAGTTTTCGTGAGCTACAGCTCACTTCATCGGATGCATTTCTGCTGGTGATGGCTTATCTTAAGTGATCACTCTCCTTAAAGTGTGTATGATAAACCCATTGTTTCATCTTCTCTGTGTGTGTATATAAATCTCCCCTCTGTTTTTTCCACCAAATGCATCCGATGAAGTGAGCTGTAGCTCACAAAAGCTTATGCTCTAATAAATTTGTTAGTCTCTAAGGTGCCACAAGTACTCCTTTTCTTTGTAAGGAGAGTGATCACTTAAGATAAGCCATCACCAGCAGCGGGGGAGGGAGGGGAAGTAGGAAAACCTTTCATGGTGACAAGCAAGGTAGGCTATTTCCAGCAGTTAACAAGAATATCTGAGGAACAGTGGGGGGTGCGGTGCGGGGGAGAAATAACATGGGGAAATAGTTTTACTTTGTGTAATGACTCATCCATTCCCAGTCTCTATTCAAGCCTAAGTTAATTGTATCCAGTTAGCAAATTAATTCCAATTCAGCAGTCTCTCGTTGGAGTCTGTTTTTGAAGCTTTTTTGCTGAAGGATAGCCACTCTTACGTCTGTAATCGAGTGACCAGAGAGATTGAAGTGTTCTCCAACTGGTTTTTGAATGTTATAATTCTTGACGTCTGATTTGTGTCCATTCATTCTTTTACGTACAGACTGTCCAGTTTGACCAATGTACATGGCAGAGGGGCACTGCTGGCACATGATGGCATATATCACATTGGTAGATGCGCAGGTGAACGAGCCTCTGATAGTGTGGCTGATGTGATTAGGCCCTATGATGGTGTCCCCTGAATAGATGTGTGGACAGAGTTGGCAACGGGCTTTGTTGCAAGGATAGGTTCCTGGGTTAGTGGTTCTGTTCTGTGGTGTGTGGTTGCTGGTGAGTATTTGCTTCAGATTGGGGGGCTGTCTGTAAGCAAGGACTGGCCTGTCTCCCAAGATCTGTGAGAGTGATGGGTCGTCCTTCAGGATAGGTTGTAGATCTTTGATGATGCGTTGGAGAGGTTTTAGTTGGGGGCTGAAGGTCATGGCTAGTGGTGTTCTGTTATCTTCTTTGTTGGGCCTGTCCTGTAGTAGGTCACTTCTGGGTACTCTTCTGGCTCTGTCAATCGGTTTCTTCACTTCAGCAGGTGGGTGTTGTAGGAATGCATGATAGAGATCTTGTAGGTGTTTGTCTCTGTCTGAGGGGTTGGAGCAAATGGGGTTATATCATAGAGCTTGGCTGTAGACAATGGATCGTGTGGTATGATCTGGATGAAAGCTAGAGGCATGTAGGTAGGAATAGCGGTCAGTAGGTTTCCGATATAGGGTGGTGTTTATGTGACCATCACTTATTAGCACCGTAGTGTCCATGAAGTGGATCTCTTGTGTGGACTGGTCCAGGCTGAGGTTGATGGTGGGATGGAAATTGTTGAAATCGTGGTGGAATTCCTCAAGGGCTTCTTTTCCATGGGTCCAGATGATGAAGATGTCATCAATGTAGCGCAAGTAGAGTAGGGGCATTAGGGGACAAGAGCTGAGGAAGCGTTGTTCTAAGTCAGCCATAAAAATGTTGGCATACTGTGGGGCCATGCGGGTACCCATCGCAGTGCCGCTGATTTGAAGGTATACATTGTCCCCAAATGTGAAATAGTTATGGGTGAGGACAAAGTCACAAAGTTCAGCCACCAGGTTAGCCGTGACAGTATCAGGGATACTGTTCCTGATGGCTTGTAGTCCATCTTTGTGTGGAATGTTGGTGTAGAGGGCTTCTACAACCATAGTGGCTAGGATGGTGCTTTTAGGTAGATCGCCAATGGACTGTAGTTTCCTCAGGAAGTCAGTGGTGTCTCGAAGATAGCTGGGAGTGCTGGTAAAGTAGGGCCTGAGGAGGGAGTCTACATAGCCAGACAATCCTGCTGCTAAGGTGCCAATGCCTGAGATGATGGGGGCGTCCAGGATTTCCAGGTTTATGGATTTTGGGTAGCAGATAGAATACCCCAGGTCGGGGTTCCAGGGGTGTGTCTGTGCGGATTTTTTCTTGTGCTTTTTCAGGGAGTTTCTTGAGCAAATGCTGTAGTTTCTTTTGGTAACTCTCAGTGGGATCAGAGGGTAATGGCTTGTAGAAAGTGGTGTTGGAGAGCTGCCTAGTAGCCTCTTGTTCATACTCCGACCTATTCATGATGACGACAGCACCTCCTTTGTCAGCCTTTTTGATTATGATGTCAGAGTTGTTTCTGAGGCTGTGGATGGCATTGTGTTCTTCATGGCTGAGGTTATGGGGCAAGTGATGCTGCTTTTCCACAATTTCAGCTCGTGCACGTCGGTGGAAGCACTCTATGTAGAAGTCCAGGCTGCTGTTTTGACCTTCAGGAGGAGTCCACCCAGAATCCTTCTTTTTGTAGTGTTGGTAGGAAGGTCTCTGTGGGTTAATATGTTAGTCAGAGGTGTGTTGGAAATATTCCTTGAGTCGGAGACGTCGAAAATAGGATTCTAGGTCACCACAGAACTGTATCATGTTTGTGGGGGTGGAGGGGCAAAAAGAGAGGCCCCGAGATAGGACAGATTCTTCTGCTGGGCTAAGAGTATAGTTGGATAGATTAACAATATTGCTGGGTGGGTTACGGGAACCACTGTTGTGGCCCCTTGTGGCATGTAGTAGTTTAGATAGCTTAGTATCCTTTTTCTTTTGTACAGAAGCAAAGTGTGTGTTGTAAATGGTTTGTCTAGTTTTTGTAAAGTCCAGCCACGAGGAAGTTTGTGTGGAAGGTTGGTTCTTTATGAGACTATCCAGTTTTGAGAGCTCATTCTTAATCTTTCCCTGTTTGCTGTAGAGGATAAAACAGACTCCAAGGAGAGACTGCTGAATTGGAATTAATTTGCAAACTGGATACAATTAATTTAGACTTGAATAGAGACTGGGAATGGATGAGTCATTACACAAAGTAAAACTATTTCCCCATGTTATTTCTCCCCCGCCCCCCACCCGCCACTGTTTCTCAGATGTTCTTGTTAACTGCTGGAAATAGCCTACCTTGCTTGTCACCATGAAAGGTTTTCCTCCTTCCCCCCCTCTCCTTCCCCCCCCCCCCCCCGCTGATGGTGATGGCTTATCTTAAGTGATCACTCTCCTTACAGTGTGTATGATAAACCCATTGTTTCATGTTCTCTGTGTGTGTATATCAATCTCCCCTCTGTTTTTTCCACCAAATGCATCCGATGAATTAAATGCTGAGAAATACTGGAGACTAAGTAAATAACAAAACTTAAAAAAGAAAAATTTTTAGAATTCTACACCTTAATTAAGTGGAAGCTAATTGCACAAGATTATTGACAATGGGAGAATAACTCCAAGCAATTCCAGCTACAATAGAACCTCAGAGTTAGGAACACTCTGGGAATGGAGGTTGTTCGTAACTCTGAATAAAACATAATGGTTGTTCTTTCAGAACTTTATAACCAAACATGGACTTAATACAGCTTTAAAACTTTACTATGCTGAAGAAAAATGCTGCTTTCGACCATCTGAATTTAAATGAAACGAGCACAGAAATAGTCTCTTTGCCTTGTCAAATCCTTTTTTTTAACATGTATTTTTTTAGTAGTTTACGTTTAACACAGTACTGTACTGTACAGTATTTGTTTGATTTTTGGGGGAGTTTTTTGCTGCCTGATTGTGTACATCCAGTTTCAAATGAGGTGTGTGGTTGACTGGCAGTTCATAACTCTGGTGTTAGTAACTCTGAGGTTCTACTGTACCTTTTCATGTTATTGTGGTATATTTCATGATATTTTTCTTCATGGTGAGAGAACTGGTACTCCAAATCCACCTCAAAACACTGCAGATCCTCTATTTACTCCCTCCAAGAAATCTTTTACTCTACATGTGTTATTACAATTACACTAAAAAAAACTTTTAAAAAAGCTATTGTTCTATTGAGTTATTTGGACATTGAATTCAACCACTAGTGTAAAACAGAGTGTTTCGTCTATTTATGCACAAATTTCAATATACTCTTTAACTATGGAGTCACTCCAGTATCTGTATTGATAATATATGTAAACACAAATTCAGGCAGATCTAGCTAATCTGCAAATACTATTCTCAGTTCCCATCTGGATTAAAAAAATCAAATATATATATGAGGACTTATTATCAGGTCAGTAATAAATAAGCCTGGCATCTGCATGCAGATGTCTAACAAAGACTGGACACTGGAGACATATGCTGGTTTCTGCAGTGCATAAATGCAAGACTATATACCCCGCTGAATCAGGCACTCAGTCTTGAGAAGGGAGGGGGGATTAGAAGACAGAATAAACAGGCGTAAAAACATAATATTTCTAAATCTTAGAACTAGAACAAGTTTTTAAACCGTTATTTCTGATGTAAAAGCTTCAGTTGTTACAACGGAATCTGTTTTATGGTTTGTTGTTTTGCCCTGCTATGTAGCATGTAATCAGTAATGCAGCACATGATTTACCATTTAATGCACTTAATTGGAGTCAGATGATGCTTTAATAAAATTTAAACGAGCTGTGTATTTTTTCCCCCATTTTCAGTGACCACAGGATTCATAATCCCTGTCATAATAAACCCAAGTTAGGCTACATCCATGCTACAAGCACTACAGCTGCAGAGACATCACTGTGGCACAGCTGTGTAGACACTTGCTATAGCGATGGAAGAGTTTTTCCATTGCTGTACTAAATCCACCTCATTAAGAGGTGGAAGTTAGGTCCATGGAGGAATTCTTCCACTGAGCTAGCAATGTCTATACTGTGGCTTAGGGTCAGCTTAACTACACCCCTACATGACATAGCTAGGTCAACCTAAGTTTTAGGTGTAGAGCAGGCCTTAGTCTGATCATCCTGTTTTCTACAACTCAGCTGAATGAAGGCTAGGCAGGGTAGAGATGAAATTCTGCTAATTTTTTGGATACCAGATGCTTAGTCTTAGTGCTTTCTCTGGAGACAGTGGACAAAATCCCTTTAAAAAAAATCTGCTGGTTGAAGGCAGGGTGAAAGATAGGGCCAAAGTGAGGAAAGGAACAATCATTTCAGCTGTATGTTTTCCCCCCTTTCTCTAATTTCTTTTAATAATTTGTAAATAGACAGTCTGCCACAGAGACACGTGCAGTTTTTCCTAACTGAAACATTTGCTTCTAAACAGCAAGTTTGCCAGCCTGCCAAGTCTGCTGCGAAAATCTTTCCCTTTTTATATAAACACTAAAATTGAAATCAGGATTGTGTGGTAAAAAACAAATTCAAAACATTTTAAAGCACAGCCTTAGTTATTTCTAAAAACAGATTTTTGTTTAAGATAAGTGTTTTCCTTCCAAAACAGAAATCAAAGTGAAATATCTCCAGCAGCATTTCAATCATATGGCACTTCACTTCCTCACTACCTCCCCCACCATTCTTCCATGAGTTCCAGATCTAAATTCATTTTGCTAAAGGACTGACAATCAGGAAATCCCACTTCTCTATATTAAAGAGTTGTTTTCATTTATACTATACTCCAGAGGTTGGCAACCTTTCAGAAGTGGTGTGCTGAGTCTTCATGTATTCACTCTAATTTAAGCTTTCGTGTGCCAATAATACATTTTAATGTTTTTAGACGGTCTCTTTCCATATGTCTAAAATATAAAACTAAACTATTGTTGTATGTAAAGTAAATAAGGTTTTTAAAATGTTTAAGAAGCTTCATTTAAAATTAAATTAAAATGCAGAGCCCCCTGGACCAGTGGCCAGGACCCGGACAGTGTGAGGGCCACTGAAAATCAGCTCGTGTGCTGCCTTTGGCATGCGTGCCATAGGTTGCCTACCCCTGCTATACTCCATATATGCTATTTTCATACAAGTTACATTATGTTGTCTCCCCTTTATAACCTTCTTCAGTCCTGCTCCAAGTAGCGATTGGCCAAGAACTAGCATTATAAGAATCTCTCCAAAATTTCCCAAAGTGTAATGAGATCTGGATTCACAACTACAAGAACCAAACAATCCTGTACACTTTTAGTTCAAGGCCAGATCCAAAACTGGAATGAAACTATTTTCCAATTCTGGTTCAGAGATACTTGAAAGTTCACAAGAACAGACTCTCTGCAGCAGATGGTGAAAATCTTACAAGATTTAGCTGATCTCACAAGATTTCCATCATTCAATAAGGCAGAATTCACAAGCCGAGCTGAAATCTTGTAAATATCAGCTCAATTTCAGCATTTTCCACCTTCCTGAATGAAGGAATTATCAGCAGACAAGTTCATAAGAGACTGATGCCATTTAATACATAACATTTCCCTGATTCAGACAACCAAATTATACACTAAATCTAATCTACAGCCTAAGGCCTTCTCCTAAGCAATCTTGAGTCCTAATTAGATTCAAACCATTCTGGTTTTATTTTTCACTTTTCTCCTTTGAGATTTGCTGGAATTCCATGGTATTTTGCTACCCATACATTTTTTGTTTCCACATCTTGTACTAGAGCAACATAAAAAAACCTGGTTTCAGAGTAGCAGCCGTGTTAGTCTGTATCCGCAAAAAGAAAAGGAGGACTTGTGGTACGTTAGAGACTAACAAATTTATTTGAGCATAAGCTTTCGTGAGCTACAGCTCACTTCATCTGATAAAGTGAGCTGTAGCTCACGAAAGCTTATGCTCAAATAAATTTGTTAGTCTCTAACGTGCCACAAGTCCTCCTTTTTTTAAAAAAAGCTGTTTCTCTTCTTTAACAGGAAGAATTAGGACCATGTATATCAATGCAGAATTTTCTGATTGTGTCATCCTAGGTTCAGGTGCTAAAACCTTACACCAAAATTCAAGGTAATTACTACTGAATTATGCTGGCAGGTGGCTCCAATTAGCTCCATCCACATTCTTGTCAACTGCTGGAAATGGCCCACCTTGATTATCACTACAAAAGGTTTTTTGCCTTCCTGCTGGTAATAGCTCACCTTACCTGATCACTCTGATTACAGTGTATATGGTAACGCCCATTGTTTCGTGTTCTCTGTGTATATAAATCTCCCCACTGTATTTTCCACTGAATGCATCCAATGAAGTGAGCTGTAGCTTACGAAAGCTTATGCTCAAATAAATTTGTTAGTCTATAAGGTCTTCCTTTTCTTTTCGTTGTGAAGTTGGAAACACACAACCAACTTTTCAGGTACAACAATGGAGAAGCCAGACAATGTTGATAGCCCATTAAGGGGAATACACACTCACAAAGATTACCCCAGGAATTGTATACAATGGAGGCCTCTCAGAGAGAGCAGGCAGACAACAGAGACTGCTTAACTCATAGCAATAGATCTTTCCAGCAAGCATGAAAAAACCTATAAAAGAGGGGAAATGACATCATTTGGCCTCACTCCCCCCACATCCCACAGAAACATGTCTGGAGAACAAAGACTGAACTGGGGAGGTGGTCCCAGGCTGGAAAGGAAAATCCCAGCTTGTGTATTAAAGAACTATACCTAGAGAGTGAGACTGGTTGATTTAAATCCTATTTAGTTTATAGAACTACAATTGCGATTTTACTTTTATATCTTGGGTAACCAATTTTGATCTGTACGCTTACTACTTATAATCACTTAAAATCTATCTTTCTCTAGTTAATAAATCTGTTTCATATCTTACCTCAAATAGTGTGTTTTGCTTGAAGTGCTTGGGGAATCTGCTCAGTGTACAAAAGCTGGTGCACGTCCACTTTCCTTTGTAGAAGTGGTGGACTAGGCAATAAACTTACATTGGTCAGGCTTTTGACCAGAGCAGGACGGTAAAGCCCTGGGATCCTAGGCTGGGGAGTAGGGGGAACTGGCTGGAGTCTCTATTGTTGGTTCATGAGTGGCTGGCAAAAGCAGTTGGTTGTGTCCCTGCCTGTGGATGTCTGTGTTAAGTGCAGGACCTGGAGCATCACAGTGTGAGAGGGAGCCCAGGTTGGTGACACAGAGGGCTCAGCGGTACCCCAGTTTCAGGCTGCACCCCAGGGAACCAATCATACATTGCCATCAGTTTTTAACAGATGAAAATTAGACAAAAAGGCCAGGTTTCCAGAAATGTGTGAGCAGTCATGCTCGCAAAGTTTGTGTGCATATTTTTGTGAGCCCACATTTCTAAATGTGCCTTCAACAAAATGTTAATTAGAATAGGGCATTTGTCAGAAAAATTACTTCTGTTTTGTTTTACAATTGCTTTCCTGTATTTTAGCACACACAGTATATACCTACCCATTTGGAACCTAAAGTCTAGATTTTTCATGACTGCATGTTCTTAGACAGATTCTTATCAATTGCTTGCTTTTAGACCATAGGACTGTATTTGTAACCCCTTTATGTCTGATTGCTAGATGTTAAAAATGATTTTTTTTGAGTGTAATGAATGAATGGAGTGGAGAGCTGCTGCTACTGTTAGTGATACTACCACAGAGTATGTCTACAAAAGTATATGGGCAATGCTTGATTTAGTGCAAAGCGGAACAACAGAATGTGGTCCAAAAGGTAAATATAGCTGAACCAGTTGGTAATAGTAGCCATATGGTAATTAAATTTAAAAACCTTGTAGGGGGGTTAAAATACCAAAGAAACCCACCACAGTAGCATTTAATGTCAGAAAGGGGAACTACACAAAAATAAGAAAGTTAATTAAAAGGAAATAAAAAGGAACAGTCACAAGGGTGAAATGCCTGCAAAGTGCATGGAGACTATTTAAAAACACCATAATAAAGGCTTAAACTAAATATATACACCACAATAAACAGTAAGAGGACCAAAAAATGCCACCATGGATGAACAGCAGAGTAAATGAACCAGTTAGAGGTAAAAAGGCATCCTCCAAAAATTTGAAGTCAAATCCTTCTGAGGAAAATAGAAAGGAGTATAGAAACTTTAGTAAGTCAAGTATAATAAGACAGAACAAGAAAGAATTTGAAAAGTAACTAGTTAAGGACATAAAAACTAACAGTAATTTTTTTTAAGTATGTCAGAAGCCTAACAAAGAGTCAGTGTGGGACACTGGATGATCAAGGTGCTAAAGAAACATTTAAAGGAGGCCAGGTTGTTGCCAAGTAGCTAAATGAATTCTATGCAGTAGTCTTCACTGCAAAGGATGTTAGGGAGATTCCCACACCTGAGCCATTCTTTTTAGGTGACAAATCTGAGGAACTGTCCCAGATTGAGGTGTCAATAGAAGAGATTTTGGAACAAATTGATAAATTAAACAATAAGTCATCAAGACCAAATGGTATGCACCCAAGAGTTCTAAAGGAACTCAAATATGAAATTGCAGAACTTCTAACTGTGGTATGTAACCCATCATTTAAATCAATGTCTACCAGATGACTGGAGGGTAGTTAAGGTAATGCCGATTTTTAAAAATGGCTTTAGGTGTGATCCTGGCAATTACAGGCCAGTAAGTCTAACTTTAGTACCAGGCATTTGGTTGAAACTATAGTAAAGAACAAAATTATCACATACTGTGACAAAATTCCTGCTCTACCTTGGTGAGTCTTGCGCTTATTGGTGGATTTGCTCGCCTTGGAGCTTCACAGCAGCCCTCAGCTTGGCCGTTTTTCTGAACCCACAGTCCAGGTCGACTCCTCCTGTGTCTGACAAGGAGTTGGGAGGATTTGGGGGGAACCCGGGCCCGCCATCTACTCCGGGTTCCAGCCCAGGGCCCTGTGGAATGCAGCTGTCTATAGTGCCTCCTGGAACAGCTGTGTGACAGCTACAACTCCCTGGGCTACTTCCCCAAGGCCTCCTCCCAACACCTTCTTTATCCTCACCATAGGACCTTCCTCCTGGTGTCTGATAATGCTTGTACACCTCAGTCCTCCAACAGTCCGCATTCTCACTCTCAGCTCCTAGTGCCTCTTGCTCCCAGCTCCTCACACGCACACCACAAACTGAAGTGAGCTCCTTTTTAAAACCCAGGTGCCCTGATTAGCCTACCTTAATTGATTCTAGCAGCTTCTTGATAGGCTGATTAGAACACCTGCAGCCAATCTTAATTGTCTCCAGAAGGTTCCTGATTGTTCTGGAAACTTCCCTGTTACCTTACCCAGGGAAAAGGGACTTACTTAGCCTGGGGCTAATATATCTGCCTTCTATTACTCTCCTATAGCCATCTGGCCTGACCCTGTCACAATACATAGATGAACACAATATACTGGGGAAGAATCAAGATGGCTTCTGTATAGAGAAATCATGCCTCACCAATCTATTAGGATTCTTTGAGAGTCAACAAGTGCGTGGATAAGGATTATCCTGTGGATAAACTGTACTTGAACTTTCAGAAAACTTTTGACAAGGTCCCTCACCAAAAGCTCTTAAGCAAACTAAGCAGTCATGGGATAAGAGGGAAGGAGCTCTTGTGGATCAGTAACTAACTAAAAGACAGGAAACAAAGGGTAGGAATAAATGGTCAGTTTTCACATAGGAGAGATGTAAACAGCAAAGTCCCCCAAGGATCTGTACTGGGACTTGTGCTATTCAATAAATCCATACATGATCTGGAAAAAGGGATGAACAGTGAGGTGGCAAAATTTGCAAACAATACAAAATTACTTAAGATAAGTAAGTCCAAAGCTGACTGAGAAGAGTTACAAAGGGATCTCCCTAAACTAGGTGGCTAAGCAACGTCAGATGAAATTCAATGCTGGTAAGTATAAAGTAATGCTCATTAGAAAAATAATCCCAACTATACATACAAAATGATGGGGTCTAAATTAGCTGTTACCACTCTGGAGAGAGATCTTGGATTGTGAATAGTTCCCTGAAAACTTCTGCTCATTGGGCAGAGGCTGTCAAAAAAGATCACAGAATGTTAGGAACCATTAGAAAAGGGATGGAAGATATCATAATGCCACTATATAAAACCATGTTATCTAAATCCATGCCCACACCTTGAATACTGTGTGTTCTGCTTGCCTCATCTCAAAAAAGATACATTAGAACTGGAAAAGGTGCAGAGAAGGGCAACAAACATGATTAGGGGGTATGGAACAGATTCTAGAGCAGTGCTTCTCAAGCTATCTGATGTGGGGGACTGGCAATTTTTTTTTCCAATGTGCGCGCAGACTGGCAGCCGATGGCTTGCAGACCAGCAGCGGTCCGCAGACCACCACTTTGAGTAGCACTGTTCTAAAGGAGGAGAGATTAAAAAGACTGGGACTGTTCATCCTAGAAAAAAGACAACTAAAGAGGGATGTAAAAAAAGGTGGAAGTGTTATTTACCCCTTCATATAACAGAAGAACTGGAGGTCACCCAAAGAAATTAATAGGCACCAGATTTAAAACAAACAAAAGGGAGCACTTCTTCATACAATGCATAGCTAACCTATGGAACTCAATGCCATGGGATATTGTTAAGGCCAAAATTATAACTGGCCTCTGAAAAGCATTAGATAAGTTCATGGAGGATAGGTCCATCAAAGGCTATTATCCAAAATGATCTGTGACACAATCCCATGCTCTGGGTGTCCATACATTTCCCATTGCCAGAAGCTGGGACTGGAGAACAGGATCACTGTTCTGTTCATTCCCTCTGAAGCATCTGGCACTGGCCACTGTCAGAAGACAGGATACTAGGGTTAGACGGACCACTGGTCTGAACCAATATGGCCCCTCTTATGGCAAAAGCAAAGAGCACAACAGCCATCAGAAGACCGTAATATGGTTGCAGAGAATGGAGAGAAGGGGACAGGAAGAAAGAAGAGGATAGAGAAAAGGGAAAATAAATGTGTGGTGGGGTGGAGTGGAGGAAGAGAAGGGGCAAAAGGAAGGATGATGAGCTAAGCAAAGGGGATCAGAAGCAAGCAGAAAAGAGAAGGGAGGACAACAGTTTTCCCCAAATAAAATGTAGTAACTATAAATTATATTCTGAATAGGAGTTAACGATTCACCAGCATCACATCCTAGTCAAACTATGAGTAACCAACTAGAATAATAAGAAAAAAATTAGCATTTACAAGAGCATTTTTAAAGTGATGCAGAAACACTAAGTAAATTATTTACTCCCTCCACAAAACCTATAAAGGTAAAGTAATATCCCTTTTCTACAGAATTGGCGAAAACGAGAGACATTAAAATAACTTGCCCAAGGCCACACAGAAAGCAGTCAGAAGTCCCCAGATTGGAAGTTAGGAATTCCTCTCACCCAACCTCATAACTTCTTCTAGTCCATGTTGACTCTCAATTGTATTATACTGGTTTTGAAAGTTAAAGTTCAATGAGGTGGCTGGCCACGAATGTGATAACATTGATGGTCAAAAACCCAAATTTTTGTCCTGAGGTACATTTTTGATATTTGATACACATTTGCTTTCTTCCTGATCTGGGATGAGAAGTTGTAATATCAGAAATTTACCCAGAATGGGAAGTTTACAAAAATGTAAATCCAGAAGTGCAGAAGTATTTCATTTTGCCATTTTCAATTGAAACTATTTTGATATTCCTGAATCAAAATGTTTCACTGCAGCTTGTTTGAACTGTGTCCACCCAAGCTGCCATAGAACCTCATGTTCCTCATACCCCCATTCTCCTCCCTGGGCCAGACAACATCTTCCATGATCCACCATGGTGGTTCAACCAAAGGGGAGATTGTGATGTAGTCTGGACTGTAGAATAGGAGAGACCAAGCAATGTCAAAACTACAACTCCCATGAGGCTCCATAATAGGCACAGTTCAATGTCAAACTGATATGAAATGCAATGTTTTAATTCAGGATGACCTGACTCAAAATATTTCGTTTAGATAGCAGACCAAAAAAGGACAATACAAATTTGTACAAAATCAAAATTTTTCTGCAGAAACTGTTTTTTTGATGGAAAAACATTGATAGAAAATTCTCAACCAGCTGTAGATGAGCATTGTTTTGATTAGTATTAGTACTTTGAAGGTCTAAGTCTGGTAGTAAGACAAAGAGGAGGGTATCATCACTGAGACAAAGCCCTTGGTTCCTATATATATGTTTTTTATGTGTATAAGACCACCGATGTGGTTTTCACTGCATTATCAAGAAAGCGCTTGCTGATTCTCCCACTAATCAAAACAGGTGCACTAATGTACGCGCGCGCGTGCGTCTCTGTATGTGTGCAGTACAAAACAATAATATGGAACAGAATGCAAAAGAGAAATGTAGAATCTCAGTGTTGAAATCATTTGGAAATATGAGTATTTTATAAGGGATGTTCACCACAGCACCCTTGTTTCTTAGGATACAACACAGAACATTTAAATACCCTAAGTCACAACAAAAGAATACTTAGAAAGTGTAAGCACAAGATAACTATAAGTTTATCTTTCCAGAAGTTATATGCTTCAGTTCCCCATTAAAACAGTTTTATGTTGGGATGCAAAGTTTTTTCAATTTGCTTGCTATAGTAACACTCTGATTACAAAGAAGTTCCAATACAAGAGAAGTCCATTAGAAAAGTAAAAGTAAAAAAGAGCTTATTCACCCATAACCCATTGATTAAAAATTCCAAATGCTAAATTTGTTTATATTTTTAATGAAGCATCTTGAAACAACCCAACTTCTTTATAAGAAGTCTATGATGCATTTTGAACTAACTGTTAATTAGTTAATACTTTTTTCACTCATCACTTCATAATGCAGTTCTCTGCCAGGCACATCATCCACTCACCACAGACAGAGCCTCGCACTAATCTCCTTAAATGCGGTCTCTCAGGGAGGTAGCGATATTTGCATCCAAATATACTGAGGTTTGACGTGTGATCTCCAAAGAAACGGAGCTGGCGGTATCTCTCCCCACAGCGGTAACAGAAATTAGTGTTGCATTGTGAACAGGTCATGTGGTCACACCCTTCTGTTCTCTGGATGTGGATCTTTATGAGCACAAGAGGAAGAAAAAGAAAATGTTAATTTAAACAAAAAAAAACATAAAGCAGGTACTACGTAATAATTATCTGGAACAAAGATCAGATAAGAGTGAACATGAGTGATTCCCAGAGTGACAGTCACCCCTGTTACTGTCCCAGCCATTCTATCAGTAATATGAGTGGCTTAAATAAGTGTACAATGACATTCACACATTTGTTCATGGAGCAGCAAACCTGAATATTTCACTTAAATTCATTTCTGGAATTCGATTTAAGGATTACCTCCCCATTTATCCCCCCTCCCCTTCTTTTTTAGAGAACAATCTTTTTTTTGCACCTCAGACAAGAGCCCACGGGAGTTCTCCAAATAATCCAAATGTTATTGCAGTTTTAAAATTATAAGAACTCTGGTGATTATTCAGATACATTATTCAGTACTACAACTATAGTTCAATTAAAAAAAGTACTGAAAAGCATACTTAGGAAGGCACCTTTTCCTGCCTGCTGACCTGTCATGACATACTTCCACCTTGAAATTGGAAGTGAGAGCATCAAGCCCTCCTGGCCCCAAGCATGCTGGTCCCCACAGCAACTGCTGAACTCCCCTCTTCTCCACCTTGCCATCCTCATGTACAAGTTATGGACGTCTGCCTGAGGATCCTGCACACTGAGCTTCATGCACAGGGCCCCACAAAATGTAAAGCTCAGATTTGGTAAAAGTACTTGCAAATTCTTCATTTTAAAGAGTCAACTCTCTGACTGAGACACACTCAGAAGCAGCGGAATAGAGCTTTACATGTTCTGCCCTTAATACTTTATCACCTTCCACACATGTTTATGCCTCTGACTGTTGCGCCTTATACTTGGAGCCACCTTTTGAAAACAGTCCAGCCTCCACCCTTACATCATTCAAATCACTACTAGAATCCAACTCTGCACCACTGCCCAGTTCTTGCTTTCCCACCCTCCGCCCCCGAAGGACAGCAAAAACAAGCAACAAAACCCAAGGAAACAACAAGATGTGTTCCTATCTTGACTCAAATTTTAAGTGGTATTTGTATCTTCCCCCCACACATTGCTCTCTTTCAATTATCAGCTGTTTAAGGGAGGGACTGTCTTCCTATGTCTGAACAGAATCTAGCATACCTTAGAGAGCAGTTCTCAAACTGTGAGTCAGGACCCCAAAGTGGGTCACAACCCCATTTTAATGGGGTTTACCAAGGCTGGAATTAGACTGGCTGGGGCCACCCGGGGTTTAGGCTTTGGCTTCAGCCCTGGGCAGCGGGGCTCAGGGTACAGGCCCCCTGCCCGAGGATGGAGCCTGGGGCTTTGGACCCTCTGCCCAGAGTGGTGGGGCTCAGGCTTTGCCTTCCCCTCGCACCCAGAGCAGCGGGGCTCGGGTAGGCTCAGGCTTCAGTCCCCCCTCTTGGGGTTGTGTAGTAAATTTTTGTTGTCAGAAGGGGGTCGCAATGCAATGAAGTTTGAGAACCCCTGTCTTAGACACTACTATAACATGAATACTAAAACCACCCCAACACACTTTTTAAAAAATTGAAGAATAAAGTATCTCTTCCACATCGCCTGATGTATCCCTACTCATATCTCTCTGATACGAGTTCTCCCGTATCATTTATGGCCATTTTACGTCTCTTTTTCCTCACTCCTTCAACTTTTTCTTTATCTCGACAAATAGGTAGCCATTGGGGCACTTTTCCTCAGAAAGAGACATGGTATCAGTTCAGAGATCCTCGTCAGTGATACTACTACATCAGGGAGCAGAGGGTGCTGAAAATCATTATTAGCATCACATTCCTCCCTACACCACCACTTTCAACCACTTATACTTTAAAAGAGACCAAAGTATCACTTTTAAGTGCACCACTTTGCAGAGCCTAGGGTCAAACATGTCTCACACAACAGAATGATGGGCATTTCCATCACACTATCACCAAATATACCCCAATTTGTGTGTTGTTCACTTGACTAAAAAATTAAAATTGTATAAAAATACCCCACGAAACAAAAGACAAACATTTCAAGTTCTGGATCCCAGTTACTAGTTTCTGCAGTCAGATTAGGCCTCAATCTGAAAACTACTAGTGAGTATACCAAAAAAATCTTAGCATACAAGACTAAGGGAATTATCCCTGAAGATTCGTTCTCATATCTTTAATATCTTTCTTCAATATTAAACCCACCCTTAACTAAACCACTAAAACACGCACCATTCACATACTTAAACTGAGTCACTGCATTATCTTATTGCTGTAACCCTTGTCCTTCTCCATCCCCCTTCCCATAAATACGCATGGAGTAGCACAGCCACACAGTCAGGAAGGAAGCAGGTCCTGGGCACCCCCAAAGCTCAGCCCCACCACCCTAGCTGTACTCCCAGTGGTAGCCCTAAAGCAGCTGCCAGTATTAGCTAACAAGTTCTGAAGGTGCATGCATCTTCAAATTGGAAATTTTTGTTACACACTACTGATGTGACTCTTTCCAAGCAAATATATTTCAACTTTGATTACCCAAGCACCCTGTTATCAGGTATCATGATGCTGCTTTGGATGTCTAAATTCACATAAACAGAGGAGTTCTTTGGTGTCATTCAGATGGATCAATGCTGAAATTACTATGGCCTCTGCAGATTAACAACTAGAATATCCTCACTGACGGGATCATAGAATCAGAGGGTTAGAAGGGACTGCAAGAGTCATCTAGTCTAACCCCCTGCCAAAATGCAGAATTTGGTGCATCTAAACCATACAAACAGATGGTTATCCCACTGCCTCCTTTTAAAAACTTTGAGTGAAGGAGCTTCCACAACCTCCCTAGGCAGTCTGTTCCATTATCCTACCGTTCTTACAGTTAGGAAATTTTTCCTGAGTTTTATTCTAAATCTGCTGTGCTTTACTGGCTCTTGTCCTGCCCTCTGTGGTAGGAGAGAACAACTTTTCTCCATCTGTTTTATTGCAGCCTTTCAAGTATTTGAAAACTGCTATCATGATCCCCCTTTAATGTCCTCTTTTTCAAACTAACATACCCAGTTCCTTCAGCCTTTGCTCATATGGCCTGCATTACCATCCCTTTGATCATCTTTGTCGCTCACCTCTTGATCCTTTCCAGTTTTTCTAGATCCTTTCTATACAGTAGTGACCAAAATTGGACACAGTACTCTAGCTGAGGCCTAACCAGTGCCAAGTAGAGCGGTACTATCACCTCCCATGACTTGCAGGCTATGCCTCTGTTAATGGAACCCAAAATTGCATTTGCTTTTTTTTGCAACAATATCACATTGCTGACTCATGTTGAGGTTATGATCTACCACAACTCCCTGATACTTTACAACAGTGCTGCGTGCCAAATCAGTTATCCCCCATTCTGTATTTGTTTTTCTTCCCTAAGGTGTAGCACCTTACATTGTCTTTGTTGAATTTCATTTTGTTGTCTATAGCCCAGTTCTCCAATTTATCAAGATCCCTCTGAATTTTAGCTCTATCCTCCAATATGTTGGCATCCCTCCCCCCCACCCCGACTTGTGTCATCTGCAAAAGTTGATCAGTATCCTCTCCATTCCTACCAGGTCATTAATAAAGATGTTAAATAACACCGGACCCCGAAGAGATCCCTGTGGAACCCCACTTGAGACATCCCTCTAATCTGACATTGTTCAATAATAATTACACTCTTTGTTTGTGGTTGTTAAACCATTACGTATCCACTTAATGGTAGTCCACTGACCCTACATTTCTCCAGCTCACTTATCAGAATGTCATGGGGGGCTGTGTCAAAAACCTTGCTGAAGTCAGGTATATTATGTCCATTGCATTTCCCCTATCTACCAAACCAGTTACCGCATCAAAGAAGAAATCAAGCTGGTTTGGCATGATTTGTTCTTGGTAAATCCACGTTAGCTGTTAGTGATTACCCCTTCAACTTCCAGGTATTTGCAATTGAATGTTTTATACATTGCTCTAGTAGTTTCCCAAGTACTGAAGTCAGGCGGACTGATCTATAGTTCCCTGGCTCCTCCTTTTTCCTTTTTAAAGATAGGCATTACGTTAGCCCTGCTCCAGTCTTCCAGGACCTCTCCTCTCATCCATAAATTTGCAAATACTATTGCCCGTGGCACCAAGATTTTTCAGCTAATTCCTTCAGTACCCTGGGATGAATAGCATCAGGCCCTGCTGATTTGAACTCATTTAAATTGTTCAGAAGATCTCTAACATGTTCTTTATCCCGATCTGCATCCCTTCCCCTTTATGTCTATAGTAACTTCCGGTCACGTGTTATTTTTGTGAGAACACTGAAGCAAAGTAGGCATTGAGCAGCTCCGCCTTCCTATCATCTTCCATTCCCAGCTCATGTTTTCCATTGAGCAGTGGACCCCCCACCGTCCCTGATCTTTCATTTTGTCTGTAGGGATGCTACAGCACAAGAAGGAAACTTTCATACTATAGCTGTGAAATGTATTTTCTTATTTCCAGATAAAAGCTAAATATCTCCACATGCAATATATATACTTGTCCCTAATTTCCAAAGAAAACAGTCTGAGAAATGAACTGAGATTCCTCACTGGAGGCCAACATGGGATAAACCTGTAGAGGCTAGGGGGAACAATAAAAGAAATTAAGCATTGACTAACTTTAGTTCCCCAAGTTACAGAATATTGTTCAACCACTCAAGGAGCCCAGAGAACTCAACTTTTAGGTGCCACTTACACAGACCTGAGTGTACATCCACAAGAATATGTACACAAGTGCCTCTGAAAAGCTGTAAATTTGAAGCAACTAGCTTCACTTTTCTCCAGTGACTGTATTTTCAATCGTAAAACATTTTCTTCAAATTTACCACTTTATTGTTATTCAGATTAGTTTAAAAAAATTGGCCCACACATCTTTAACATTGTTCCTGGAGCTTCATATCACATGCAGAGACTAACAGTGGCAGATGAAGTCTGTATAATTCAGTCAGGATGCTTAGAATTTACAAATGACATTTCATTTGATAAACTTCAGCTCTGGTTCAGATGGGTATTTCTCACTCCCCCGTCTCTATAACCCTCCAATGGAAATGGATTATGCAGCTAAGGGTTTGGAAAAAGTGACCATTAATGGATAAATGTCATTTGCATGTTTCTACCCTATTGGGCAAAACAGCAGGAGTATGACATGCAATAGACACAACAAGAATGTGCAGACCTAGAAATTTATTTTGCTATAATTAGCAAAGTACATTTCAATTGCTTGATAAACTTAATTTCTTTGTTATAGAGGAGAAAACACAGAAATGTAAAAAGAAGAGCAACCAAACAGAAGACAGTTAAAATCTCTGAAGAATCTATTATTGGCTTGATCCTGCATGGCAATGAGCACCCTTAACTCCCACTGAAATCATAGAACATTCTTCATATTACAGGATTAGGCACTTTTGTCAAGAATCCAACAGTGCTTTACAAAGGTGAAAATTATACCCATTTTACAGATGTGGAATTGCACCACAGAGCTAAATGACTTGGCCAGGATGTCACATTGAATCAGTGGCAGAGCCTGGAATAGATCCCTAATCCTCTGCTCTAAACAACTACATGGCTATTTTATAACTATGTAATAAACAAACTGCACATTTCTTTACAGTATGTATGAGTTGGCTAACAGGGCTGACTCTAGTTGTGGGGAGGAGTGGCCAAGCAAAATGTTTTTGACACTCCCAACCACCCTGATCACCTGCTCTGCCGGCTAAATGAGACTCTCTAGTGAACAATATTTTACAGCAAGTTACTTAATGAGCTATCAGTCTGCTGAAAAGTGAAGCTTCTTCCCCACCTTTTGTACCACCATAACTATCTTTCCATCCAATAAAAATTCCTCTTTAAAGAAATAGCCCTTAAAAAATCCCCAGACAAAACATTTTCAAACAACTTTACTATATCATAAATGACTAGCTATCCTCTTTGTTACACTTCTTTCAAAAGGAAACCCTCTATAAATTTAATCCTTTCATATATCTGCAGTAATTTACTTCCCTAAAAAGGAGCCCAGAGAGTTCCCTTAAAAGATTCAGCTGGAAATACTCAATAATCAATTTGCTGAATTATTTGATGATACTCATGTTAATTTGAATATCTGATCCATAAAAAGAGTGTAAGTATGTCCTGATTTGCACAAGTTTTCTTGTTCACTTAACTTCCTTGACTGTTCAAAGTTCCACAACTGTAACTCACTAGCTTTTTAAAGTTTTCTTCTGTCACCCTAAATGTATTTTCTCCTGAAATCCCCGGCAAGTTCATATTTTCTACATCCGGTACTTCCTGTTTTATTGTACAGAAATTACACTTGAGGAAGAAGGGGAATTTTGTGGGGAGTTTTTTTAACACTATTTCAAGAATTTTTGAAAACTTTTAGTTGAGGAAATAGGTATACTAATTATATTCCTTTTCATCGGATATGTATACATGAGATTTTATACCGTTCTAGACATCTGTAACTGAATAAACCCAGGACTTTTCACCAAGATGCAGAACTATTCAGAAAGTCACACTGCACTAGGTATCCCAAAACAGGACAGGATCAGTTAAAAAAAGCTAACAAATTATTTAGTCTTAAATCATGTAATACAGAACCACAAGAAACTCCAATCCTGCCACTGTAGTTATCATTTACAAATGTTAAAGGCAAAATATAACATATTGTTGTGTTTTGACAGTACATGTTTTTGCTTGCTTGTGTAAGTATATCCTGTAGGCAGCAACTACACCTAAATAAATGTTTCAGTCAGATACAGGAAGGTAGTATTCACTTTCAAACAGTTGGGATTAAGTTGTGGCCACAGAAATGGTGCCTTCTGCTCTGTGTACCCTTCCAGAACTTGAAATTCCCAAAACACCTACCTCAAACTGTTGAAAACAAGAAATGCTCTTAGAGATCTCCCCAGATACCCCCCAAAGGAAAATTCTTGCAACACTACAAACACCCACAAACTTAAGAAAATCAGAAAAATGCATTATTAAGGTAACACTTATTGACTATATGTTCACTTTATGAAAAGTTGCACCACAACTAACAAATCAACTCACAGGGGTACTGAGGGTTGTGAGGCTCCTCACCAACCACCTGCCCTTCGCATGAATAAGTCTTGTCTGTGCCTGCTGTGGATCAGTTCCCTGAAACCAACAGCCTCTGGCAACACGAGCACTGCCTTCCAAGCTTCTAGCCTCATTTCTCTCTATACAGATAGCGACAGCCACACAGCAACCGCTAATACTTGGAACATTGCTACAGCATCCAGCCCCTTATCCACTGAACACACTCAGAATTACCAGCCTCTCTGGTAAAGGAACAGTACACATCAGCTTGTAAAATTCAACTCACGACCAGTACTTTGCTTAACACCACAGCACTCTCATATAGTGACAGTGAAACGAGAATAAATTTGCTATCAAAGAACAGAGATTTGAGTAATAATGAGTAAGAATATTGGAAACAAATGGTTCATATAACCATATACTTTCTAAAACTTAAACCTTAACTAATAAACTACTCACTTGTCTAAAATTATCTTACCCAAAGTTCTCCCCAGAGTTTCAACCAAGCCTGGCTGAGACCCCTTTTTCCTGAAGAAAATTGCTGTCCTTTTACTTCCTCAGTGAAAGGTGCCCATCTGTCTTCTCTGCCCCACAAATATAGTAAAGCAACTTTTAGAGGTCACCTCTAGATAAAATTCTCTCCCCCCAACTCTTCTTTTCTTGTTGTTAGTTTCTTTCTGAAATTCTGACAATCTTCATTTGCATTCAGTTCAGACTGATGATAGGAAGACCACTGTGAATGAGACAACGCTCAATTTACATATAAACAAATAGATGGATAAATCTCTCATCTGACAGAAAATCCTGTTTTTCACCTTTGCTGGTGACCAGTACCTGGATACAGATTTTAAGAACGTAATTTCAGCACATACACAACTCCTTATACAATATTTTACATACACTTCAGAATGGAATTAATGAACAGTATGACACCAGTTTTCATTTGAGACCTTACATGACATTCTTTGGTGATCTAGATTGTACACACCCAGACTCATGACATTCCTGTGTTCGATCTACACCTCCTTTGGCAGTTTGCATTAAGAGGTTCTTGGGTCACATTCCGCATTCCCCCAGTATCTACCTGCTCATAAATAAGGCAAAACTTGTAAGATGGTACCCTTTGGAGGCAACCAATACTTTACATTGTGCCTTCCTGATGAGAATAACCAACTTGCCTCTTCAGGTATATATACACTGCACTCTTTATTGTGGCGTGTAGAGCAATACATAAGGCTTCCCTAGCATGGGTGTAAATACCACTATAGATGGAAGGCACTGCTTAGACAAGTAAGAAAGGCCCTGAACCATGTGGTATGTACCCAACACGGCTCTCTAAATGCCCAAGCAATGCCTTCCAGTCTTACAAAGCTATTTTTAGTAGCAGTGTCCCACTGCCTCCCTGCTGCTGGAATCTTTCCCTGATGCAAGAAAAGGCTCCAGCAGCCAGGAAAGGCTCTAATAGAGGGGAGGCAGCAGGGAAGGGCTTCAGCAGCTTCCCACTGCTGGACACTTTCCCTGCTGTTTCCTCTCAGGCAGAGCCAAAGCTCCAGCAGCAGGGAGCTGCTGAAGCCTTTCCCCACTGCCTCTCCTCTGCCGCAGCTTTTCACTGACACACATATCTACGCCCCGAAGTGGGGACGCAGCCTGTTTTCATGAATACGTGTAGCTACATGATCCTTACGTGCTGCCACACGTAGTAGCAGTTTAGACATAGCCTATGTTACATCAAAAGAAGTCAGACTTACTTCCCTGCTTTGCTACAGTTTTTAGTTTCTGAACAAATGACAAACAACTATACTTGAGCTTAAAGCTTAGGCAAAAAATGTACTCTGGGTTTAAAATATACTGTCATACGTGAAATACTGACATTCAAATATTATTAATCATAAATCCATTCAAATGCCATTCCAACATCACATGCTACAATAAGAAATGATTGGTAGCTTTTCTTAGTCACAACAGACCTGTTGCCCTCTCTTCTCAACAGATCAAATATGGAGTGTGGAATGTTTGTGTGTGTGTGTGTGGGTGTGTGTGTATAGAGAGAGAGAGAAAGAGAGAGAAATTTTTTTAAGACACTTCCTAAGGTACAGAAAAAAAAGAACTTCTATATGTATAACTATTTGCAAAGCTATAGTAGGTAGGATTCATTTAAAGGATCATCTCTTAGAAGCTGTCACAGTTCAGGACAACTACATCTGTATTTCTCCCTCTGGTCCGTCCAGGGCACCCACTCTAGGTGTCTAGTTCCCCAGTAGTTGCCTCTTGTGGATGAATATTCACATCTTTCTCTGATTAGGGTATTTCCAGGCTGCACAGGCCCTGACGATACTGTGTTATCTCCAGCAACAAACAAGCTGACTAAGCAGGCTTCTTTTGCCTTCTCTTCAGAGATGACACACAATCTATTGCCACAGTTATAAGTTACCACACAGCTCTTTCTAAGCAAGCACATTTTATTCTTCAAGTAAAAGCATTACAGAGGAAACATATTAAATAACAATAAAAGAACTACTCACATGCTAATAAATTTACCAGAGATCACCCCAACATGGACTCTGGCATGTGAGCAGTCCAAAAACCCACAAGGACCCCTCACAGACACTTAGAGTCACTCATTTATCCACTTTGGGCCTCTGAAGAGACTATGAATAGGTAATCAGCCAGACAATGGTTTTCTGCTCAAGGCACACCTTTAAAAGGATGGATTCAAACCCAAAGTGTTTCCTAGGATAGTGGTTCTCAAAGCCGGTCAGCTGCTTGTTCAGGGAAAGCCCATGGCGGGCCGGGCCGGTTTGTTTACCTGCCACGTCCGCAGGTTCGGCCAATCGCGGCTCCCACTGGCCGCAGTTCACAGCTCCAGGCCAATGGGGGCTGCAGGAAGGGCAGCCAGCACATCCCTCGGCTCACGCCACTTCCCGCAGCCCATATTGGCCTGGAGCTGCGAACCGTGGCCAGTGGAGAGCCGCGATTTGGCTGAACCTGCGAACGCGGCAGGTAAACAAACCAGCCTGGCCCGCCACGGGCTTTCCCTGAACAAGCAGCAGACCAGCTTTGAGAATCACTGTCCTAGGAGATTCACTTCACACATATTGTCCCCAAAAGTCCTTTGAAGCTCATACATAACACCCCAGAATAGCTCATTTGTATGTTTAATATGAGTTCCTAAAAACAACTATAATTCAACAAAGTTTAACTTAATTCCATTAGTTTTGTCCTAGATATTGCAGGATATTGTCATATCTGTACTGAAGCTACTTGTATGCAATACAAGTAAAACTGGCATCCTCTTTCACATGCTCTTCTAACATTCTCCCAGGTAACAGAACTTCTTGTGGGTTTGTTCAGGAAGGATCCATTTCTGAAAGTGCAGTTCCTTTCCTGTATCACCAGTTCCTGAAGCCTTAGTTTATCCTTAAACTGGGATTCAGATCGGTCTTCAGCTTCTTGGAATATAAAATAAGTTTATGTTCCATCACATAACAGTATGTAATCATTTTACATTGCTTCTTTGGTCCTAACAGAATATTCAGTCAGCATTAACATGTTCATTGTCTTCCATATAAACCAAAAAAATCCATGATTAGTAAGCGATTCACAAAAAAGGCCGCACTCTCACTTTTTTTTTTTTTTGGCCAACACTTCGATTTTTTGCTGGGAAAGGGAATTGGTGGAAAACATGAGAAGCAAATCACAGCCATTCAAAAAAAATCAAATGAAAGTAGAGAAAAGTATAGCTGTACTTTAAAATAAATCATAATATGTTCTCAGTTTAACATATAATACTTCAATCCTGTTTGCTTAAAACAAACAGTAATACCCTGCTCCTTTTAATACTTAAGCTTCACTACTTTTTGTAGTATCCCGTTTAATGGCTGATTTTGACCTTACCATATTATAAATGCTACTGCTTAAGAGTATGCAAGAGTAAAGCTGTGTTAATGAAATACTTCAAGTGAGAATGCACTGGACCTAGAACAAGTTAGGATAGATCAAATGGAATAGTACATCAGCTGCAGATTCTTATTTCCCCCCCTCTTTGCTTCCCCTCTCCTTTTCTAATTTGCATATGGGATATCCATCTGCTTCAAAATATCCCACTACTTCATATACAAAACATTTTTTTTGTAAAAGTTACAACTGCTATTTTGTGGTGCAGCTCCCCTTTCCTGAGATCTTTTTGTGTGCTTTGAGATCTATAGATGAAAAGTGGCAAGACTGAGTCGTGGTGTACTTTGTGCTACAACTGTTGAGAAAAAAGCAGAAACACAGCAACCTTGCAATCATTCTAAGCAGTTATTTTGTTATTACTTGCCAGTTGCACAGACTTGATCTTGCTTAAACAAATAATATTTTGATACAAACTGGTCAGACTGGGTAAGCTTAGAGAACTCTCCTGTCCTCCAAAGATGAATGCTGACCAACCAGAATTCCTCTCAGATATTATGACACTTTGGTTTAATATTAGTAGAGGAGTTAGAGGAGAAACTCACTACCAAAAGGAATTAACAAGAGTGACCTACGTGAAAGACAGTACAGCCTCAAGAATTCACTTTTAAATCAGAACACAAACATTCAGTTTTAAAGACCTGCCACATCCATCCTCTGGCACAGTGAAAAAAAACTGTATAAACAACAGTCACACTTCCTCATACACAGATTACGACTCAATAGAAATACTGAATTTCTAGACAATGTCATTGAACTGCAGAAGGACTTTTATTAACAAAGGTACTTTTCCACACATTGGGGCTTGTCTACATTTCAAATGCTACAGCAGCACAGCTACACTTCAGTGTAGATACTACTTATGACGACGGGAGGGGTTCTCCCTTGGCATAGATAATCCACTTCCCTGAGAAGTGGTAGCTAGGACAATGGAATAACTCTTCTGTTGACCTAGCGCTGTCTACGGTGGGGTTAGGTAGGCTTAACTACGTTACTCAGGGTTGGGATTTTTCACACCTAAGTGATGTAGTTGGGTCGACCTAACTTTTTAGCATGGACCAGGCCTTTTGTGTCATAACTCAACCCACAAATCAGTTAGAAGGAGGAGTGCAAGATTATATTATTTCCTAACATGGATTCTGATCTCTTTGGCAAAGTTTTTCCAAAAACAGGAGCCCTTACTTTAGGCTCCTAGATAAGTGGCCTGATTTTCAGAAGTAATGAGCATCTAACACTTCCTATGAAAGTCAATGAGAGATGCCGGGTGCCCAGCACACTTGAAATCAGGTTATTTAGATGCCTAATATAGATTTAGGCAACTAACTTTAAGCTTCTGTTTCTAAAAAAACTTGGGCTTTATGTCCAGATGCTCAGGTATTATGGTGATATGGCCACGTAACTACCTATATTGAAAGATATCGATTAGCAGAGACTTAAAGCTGGTCAAAAACAAGTACAAGATCTTGCAAACAATGTTTTGAAATACTTTACTTTTTTTGGAAATTTTCAAAATTTTGACCAGCTCTGAGAGACTATCATATCACATACTTGTCACTGAGAGAATTTAATAAGTTCACGTTTAACTTTTATTAATAGTTCCCTTTACTACATACAAAAGATACCATGAAAATCAAAGAGAAAGCAGCAAAAGTTCTGAGAAGTGGAATTGACTGTCCCCACTACAAATGAACCAATCCACTGAAAAATATGACATCATGGGCATTTCCTTCCCCATGATCAGAACAAACCAGTGTGTACACCAGGGGTGGGCAAACTCTTTGGTTTGAGGGTCACATTGGGGTGCGAAACTACAGAGGCCGAATAGGGAACGCTGTGCCCCCAAACAGCCTGGGCCCCACCCCCTATCCACCCCCACCCACTTCCATCCCCCCAACTGCCCCCTCAGAACCTCCGACCCATCCAACCTCCCTCCCACACCGCTCCTTGTCCCCTGACCACCCCCACCCAGTACCTCCCGCCCCATCTGTCCCCCCGTGACCTCACCCCCATCCAACACCCCCCTGTTCCCTGTCCCCTGACCCTATCCACACCCCTGCCCCCTGACAGGCCCCCTGGGACCCCACCCCCTATCCAACACCCCTGCTCCTGATTGCCCCCAGGACCACTACCCAGCCTAACCCCCCAGCCGCTGCCCCCTTACCAGCCACTCAGAGTGGCAGGAGCTCGCAGGGACGGAGCCAGCTGATGGAGTGGCGGCATAACTACAGGGGAGGGGGAACAGCAGGGGAGGGGCCAGGGGCTAGCCTCCCCAGCCAGAAGTCAAGGGCTGGGCAGGACGGTCCCGTGAGCCGGATGTGGGCCGCGGGCTGTAGTTTGCCCACCTCTGGCATACACTGATAAACATCCTCCTCTTATTTAAATACTGTGCAGTTTTCTAGTCAAAGATTTGAATACTTGCCAAAAATTTGCTTTGTTGAATTGGAAGTTTTATTTTAAAGTTGATTATCATTGCATAATATTACACTAATGGATGGTGATGTCGATATCATAGAGAGATTTTGGAAAACTTTACCAAAATCAATATGAGAAGAGATTTTAAAAACCTCAGGAGGCCAAACTGGCACGGGAAAAATCTGGGGTCTCATACTGGTTTAGGAAGGCTGGTAAATAAAGCTCAGTTTTCATAGTTACTTTGCACACATTTCTGATTATCAATTCCACAAAAAAAATGTAACCATGGAATTACAGGTGAAACTACAGTAGTCATTTAGAGCAACCATACATTAGAAATGCTGTAATTATCCCAAAACTAAGCACTATAAGACCAGGAAATTCAGAGTTAAGATTAACTTTAAAATAAATCCAAACATGTTAAGGTATGGAGATATTCAGCTGGGGGACCCAAACCACCTTAACTCTGTGTTTGTAGTGACATCATATGAGAAAACAGACAAATGTTTGTGTCTTTAAACATAAAATTATTCTAATCTGGAGCCCTGAACACTAAAAGGCCTTCATTTTAATCATCATGTTATTGCTTGGTATCACTACAGGGCAGAGTTAAGCTTGTTAGGAGCCCTAACTGTGCATCTTCCATGACTTTAAAAGAAAACCCAACATGTTAAGGTAAGGTTAACTCTGAATTTCAAACTTTATAAACCCAGCGTTTAGGGACAGTTACAATATCCATATGCTTATGCTCTAATAAATTTGTTAGTCTCTAAGGTGCCACAAGTACTCCTTTTCTTTTTGCGAATATCCATATGATATATTTTACTTTAAGGAAGTGTACTTTGTGAATTGCCCTTTCTTAATTATTAACTTTCATACATAACAGTAAAACAAGAAACCCAATGAAATGTTACCATAATATTTTTCTAATCATTTGAAAATACGAGATATCAACTTATAATTATTTTTATTCACACTTTTGTGGCCAGACTCCACAGTATGCTGCATCTACTTTACCCCACCCTAGAACACCACAAAAGGCCGCATTATATTGGCTAGTTCACTTGGTTTACGGTTGCTTCGCATTGCAGCTAGAGTGTAGGTTTATAATTTTACCCTCCGTTCCGTCCTGTCAAATCCTGAGTGCACCTCTCGCCCTTCCCTTATCAGTATCTCCCTTCCTCCTGTCCCCAACATACCTGTACATTCCCCACCAGATTTCCCCCCTCTTCCTACACACTTCACCATGCAACAAGTTTCCCATCTAACACTCTCTGTGAGCAGATCTGGTGTCATGGGTATGCTTTTTTTAAACAGAAATATTTAGAATAAGTGGTATTTTTGCTGTTATTTTTCGTAACTGAAAGTTGTGATGACAGAGACTAATGCATAAAATCTTTGGAGAAATTCAAAGAACTGCCTACTTTCATAGTGCCAGTCATCGCCCCTACAGACAATCAAGGGCTGCCCATAGATAGGATGTCCTCTTTCAAAATAACCCCCACTTCCCATTGTTTATAAATAGGAGTGAAACCACTTTGCCCTAAGGAAAGGTTGTGGCTTCCTATGCTGCTGGAAGTAGGAAAAGGGCATATAAAAATCAGGTGAATGAAAGCAGTAGTCATCTTTGCTAAAACAGCTTGTGGCCTCGATCCCATCTGAACAGTGGGAAGAGGGTGGCCATTTGAAGGAGGAAAATTATGAAATTTTCTTAAGTAGAACATTCTTCTTAACTGAAAGTTTCTTCTTCAGCAGAGACTGAAAAAGATTATGAAAAAGTGACTATTAATCCTAAAATAAATCTTCACCACTAGAGAGAGTTTTAACTACAAGGGAATATGAAGAGGGATACTAAATTTCTTAAAGGACCTATTTTTAGAATAATTTTACTTCGTATTTACTGTAATTCCCAGAAATTTCATTCTCAACTCAGAGAATAAGCACTCTAATTTTGTAGAAAATACACTCAAAAATCAGGGATTCAACCTCTTTGTTAAATTCAAAACCTAATCTTATTTATGTAGCTGGAGTCCAGCATCTCCTTAATATGCATCCAGTCCATTATTCCATTATATATTTGCTGAAGTAACATTAGACAAACAGAAGCCTCAGTTGGCTCATTATTATACAACTGGCAATTCTGAAAGCTGATATTGTGCCCTAACAGAGGATAGCTTACCTTACATTTTGGACATTTCTGGGCATTCCTTTGCCCATGTTCATCTCACTGGCCCAGTGACGCAACAGCTTGTCTCCCTTTTTGTATTCTTTACAGTTAACACCTTCATGCCAGGGAGAGTGGCACTTAAAACACCAGACAAGTTGGCAAGTTGGACACTGGATCTGCAGAAACAAGTGAACAAGAAAATACCAGACAAATGTGAAAGCTGGGCATTGAATGTGTGTGGAAAAACTATCACCATCATTATAAACACCTTTATAACTAATTTTAATTAAGCTCTCAATTTCATTAACAGCTAAGGTCAAACAAACCTTTAAAAAAGTATATAAAAAAGTACCAATTTAATGTATAATTCTATATGTAAGAAACTATATTAAGAAAACATTAAAGAGTCACAATTAATTACTCAAGATCAGGAGAGTCAAAGGCCCCAATCCTTAAACAGGTGCTTAATTTCAGCACATGAGCAATCCCACTGAATTCAATGGAATTATTCAAATTGTAAGTGCTTTGTTAGATTGGGGCCAAAGTTAGTGTTGAATGCACAGTTCTTCATTCTGCCCTTTTATGAATAAGCAGTTTAGTACAAACTTTAGTTATTTGATAGACAATGTGTTTTCAGGTAATATCATAGCTTTTTCTACAAACTTTTATACAATTTAATGCTTTTATATTAATGTGTAACCTTTAGTATTTTACTTCACTATTCTGATTCGCACAAGGGTGCATTCACATCTTAAAGATTTAGAAAGACCTTATTTTCACTGCCCGGTACCTAGTGGTAGTAATTTACATCTACACAGAGCAAATAGCTTTTGTGCTGAGGTAGTACACCTAGAGGCTCCAGACCTATTTTGCCTAGGCAGTGTACAAACACAAAGGTCTCGTCTGCACAAAGTTGCACCCGTTTAATGAGAACTATGATTCTAAATCAATTTAACTAAACCATTGCAACTTGGTGTTCTGCATTATAAGTTTACAGAGGCAAGTTCAACTAATTCAATCAGATATAAATGTATACAACTGTGTACCCATGGGGACTTAACACAACCATTCTAAATGTGTGTATAGACCACCCCCAAAAAATCCCTGAAGGGCTTTAAACTATCTTCCTACTACTCTCATTTGATGGTGTTTTCATCCACTTTGCACAGGTGCAAATGACAATCACAAAGCAAGGAGGTAGAGAATCAGTGCCACAATTCTGATGCAGGTTCTCCTCTGTAAACTATGAATTTTAATATTTTAGGCTGCGATGTATTACATTTTCTCTCTAACAAGTACAGCCTTCCTTATGTGCAATTCAAAGGATGAGACAGTTAACTTTGCTGTTAAGTTAGATGGCCTATATGATACCACAATATGAAGAAACTTAATTTTGCTTTCTGTAGTAGGTTATGTAATGTCATATACTTAGTACTTTCAACATATATTATTTTCCAGTCTTTGAACTACAGTACTACAAGATGCTGCATATACACATACAACATTGTAAAAACACAATATATTGCATTTGACAAGAAGTAGGTGATCACGTAATTAAAGGACTACTGTAGTCCTCAAGGAAGGCAGCACAAAGATTGTGAAAAAGAGTTAATATATTAACAGGAATGTTTCCACCATTATTAAGGGAAAAAAATGAAAGCTTGTTTGCATTTAAGTACTTCTCTGCAGCATCTGTAATCCAAATATTGCAGATAGTGACAGTGCATCAGAACATGAAAGTCAACTGATTGATTTTCAATGTCCAAGATAAATACAAAAGTAAATAAAAGCAGAAGAGTATATTTTTAAAAAATTCTGCTAGGAATTTGATGCGCTATAAGTAACTAAATTTGTATTCCTTTAACCTCCTGGCCCTAGGTAAAATTTCTAAAGTACTTACATGGCAGGGGAGCTTAAGTCCTATTTTTCAAAGAGACTTTGACACTTAGTTATGGTATGACTACACTTAAAACACTACAGTGATACAGCTGCAGCTGCACTGCTCTGATGCTTCAGTGTAGACTCACTACAGAAATGGGAGGGGTTCTACCCTCACTGTAGTTAATTGACCTCCCAGAGAGGTGGTAGCTAGCGCAATGGAAATCTTCTATCATTCTAGTCGCTGTCTACAATGGTGATTAGGTTGGCATAGCTACGTCTCAAAGGGGTGTGGCTTTTTCACATCCCTCAGAGATGTAACTATGACGATGTAAGTTTTCACTGTAGACCAGCCCTCAGCTCACTGGAAGTCAATGGATCTTTGGCTCCTGTGTCACTTAGGCACTTTTGAAAATTTTACTCCATGTCAAATTTATAAAGGACAACATGATGACAATGTAATGCACAATGGAGTAGTGATGCCATAGTAATAAGATTAGAGCTGAATGCATAATTGGGTTTTTTCGTTCAGTGAATGGTGGACTTTCCAACCTGGAAGTTGTATTTTGTTTTGTAAAATAAATCTAGCTAAGTATCTAAAAATACAAAACATTTTGTTTAGAAATATAAGAAAAAGGCAGTTACTAACCTTCCGGAACTGTTTTTCTTCAAGACGTATTGCTCATATCCATTTCATGCTGAGTGCATAGGCCGGCCCCCCAGGGGGAAAAATCTCCAGCAACTGTGCACTTGGTACGCACACACCTAGCATAAAATCGACATGACCAAGCACTCAAAGAAGAACAGAATACCAAAACCACATTTTTCAGCAAATAAACTGTCTGAAAAATTTCACTGAGCTCTAAATAAGACACCTTTAAAAATAACATTAAATATCCCTATGAGGAAAGTAATACCATATAAGACTGTCTCTGCAAACACAGAAGCTGCTCCAAACAGTCACTTCTAACCCTGTCATATCATGATTCATCTTTGACAGACATAAAATACCCACATAAAGAGCACTTCCTGCCCTAAAGTATCACAAATTTTAAGAGTCAGGTGAAACCCTATCATATTTATTTGAAAGCTTGTGAAATACATTCTCCAGAGTTACAACTTCATAGGATAGCCAGGACATGAACAAAGATATGCAGGGATACAAATATGTCCTATTTTTAAAAAGGGACGACAAAATTGACAGGCCCTGTATCTCCCCTATGTTGAAAGTTACATTTAAAGATTACAGCATTAATCCTTCCCCTTCCAGCTATGCTCATCTCTTCGCACTACAAACATTCCCCGGATAAAATTCTACAGAATTACAAATATTGAAGCCTCTGCTGGGTTTCTTGTTAGAGTCAGTCTCATGGTGCCTGGTTTTTAAACAAGCATGCATATCATCTATTGCTCTGCCTGTCAGAAGCATTCCTGTCCCCAGGCTGCTTTTTAATGATATGGAAATTTCCAGCTGTTCAAAGAGCTTGCAAGAGTAGGATGCTTATTATTTCAGTATCCTACTGTCTCAGAAGACTGATATAGGTTTGCATACATCCCTAGAAGTTAACACACAGAGCTTGTAGCTTTAATTACTGATCTACCAGCCTAGACGGTGTCCTCCAAACTTGTTTTAAAGTCCTTAAAACTTTAACTTATCGCTACAGTAACTCCTCACTTAACTCATCCCGGTTAATGCTGTTTCGTTGTTACATTGCTGATCAGTTAGAGAACATGCTCGATTAAAGTTGCACAATGCTCCTTTATAACGTTGTTTGGCAGCCACCTGCTTTGTCAACTGCTTGTAGAAAGAGCAGACCTTTGGAGCAGGCTGGTGGGAGGTCGGAACCAGGGTGGATCGGCAGCCCCCCTATCGGTTCCCCTAAGTTCCCTGTGTGGCAGCCGCCCAGCAGGCTATCAATTGACGGCAGTTCAGCTGTCCCTCCCCCCACTGCCCTGTGCTGCTCCTGCCCTCTGCCTTGGAGCTGCTCCCAGGAGCTTCCTGCTTGTTGTGCAGGGTTGGAGGGAAGAGGGGGGCTAACGTCAGGGTGTCCCTGTCCCCCCTGCTCCTGCCCCTCGCTTACCCCATTTCCATGGGAGGGGGGACACGACAGGGCTCAGGATAGAGGGAGCATGCTGGCAGCAGGGGCTGTCTCAACTTGTTGACCTACTTAAAAAGGCAATGTACTTAAGAGTGGAGTCAGCGTACTTAAAGGGGCAATGCGCATCTCTCTCTCTCTCACACACAGGATGTGTGTCTCTGTCTGCCCTGCTATCTCCCCTCTCTCCATTTGTTCTGCCTTGTAGAGTGTGAGGCTACATTAACAACGTGTTAATCCTTGAGGGCTCAGCTGTTCTAGTTCATCATTTAGCAGTAAGGCATTCCCTGGGAAATATCCCACCCTCTTCTACCCTCTGACTTCACCACCTCAATCAAGCTTCACACTCATCATTGCTGTGTACAGTATTAAATTATTTTTTTAAAACTTATACTGTGTGTGTGTGTGTGTGTGTGTGTGTGTGTGTGTGTGTGTATATTATATAATACAGTCTTTTGTCTGGTGAAAAAAATTTCCCTGGAACCTAGCCCTCCGTTACATCAATTCTTATGGGGAAATTGGATTCACTAACATTGTTTCACTTGAAGTCGCATTTTTCAGGAACATAACTACAATGTTAAGCGATGAGTTACTGTACTAACAGAAGTTACGTAACCTATGCTGTGCTGGTATTCTACAGTAGATAATGACACATTGTGCTATATTTGTGATTTCTCAGTTTGTGATCTCCACTCCAAAACAAATATGTAGCCATAGTTACCTTTTCTAAAAACTGAAGATCTTCAGCAGCTAGCCAACTGCTGCCAAGTGTTTCTCAGTGTTTCTATCTGTAATGCAGTAACTTGTAAACGCCCTAACCAGTCAATTCCAAAATTTAAAGGAAACATTCTAGGCACCAGTGACCAGAACTCTATTGATTCTAGGAAAAATCAGTTAACACTTTTACTCCCAGCCCACTGACTGACTGAATGGGTAATAAGGCCCACACCACAAAATGAGTTTGACACCCCTGAATTAAATTCTAAACTTCAGGGCAGGGACTGTCCTTTAACTCTATATTCATAGAGTGCTTACTACAATGGGGCCCTGATCTTGATTGATGCCGCTAGTATCATTGCTAAAATACAACCAACAACAACTGATCTTTAGGCTTTAGCTTGTAGATGACTCAACTGCAGCAAGGAAAATAAACAATGCTGAGATTAGTGTGAATTTAGGTTTTAGAAGGTATGTGAATGATTTGTAATAATTGTTTTCAAACTGTATTAATTATTTGGAGTATGTGAGTATGCTATTTTTAATCTCTAGTAAAAGTGTATTCTTGGTTTCTAAAAGATACTCTGAATTACTATTCAGAGTAAAAATGCACAACTGATACAGTATTTCTAGACTTCAGTCCCACTGTTGATGTTCTGTAAGCCTCAAATATGTAAGCTGGTTCTTTTGAAGGCAATATATTTTGTGTAACTTATTCAATGGTGATAAGGAAGAATTCCCTCTGGTGTAATTTACAGATGGAGTGAGGAGCAGGGAAAAGAGGCATTCAGCCAGGTAACAGCAGCCCAGGAGGGTAATCTTTGTGGGCACAGCAGCAGTGACTGGACAGCTCTACATGTCACATAGTTTATTGGTGATAGAGAGAAATAATTCAAGAAAATCTGATGAGCAATGATCACATTAACTGCAAACAGATCAGCTACTCTGATATGCACTGAGACAGATGGCCAGAGCTGCAACCTGCCATTTCTTTCAAGTGCAACTAGTAGAAACAAAAGCAGGTGACCTGAATAGCTCAAATGAGCAAGCTGTCCAAAGGCGGCCATTTTCAAGTATTTCCATCTGGAGGACTCTGTCTCAGAAAAATTACTGATTTTTACCAAATTACACAAATGTAGGATAGCCTCAAATGAGCTCGGTTCCACAAGGACAAGTGGGAAGGCATTATCTTCAGTCACTCTGAGGGAACACAATCTGGCAAATCCAGACTTACCAAATGGATCTTAGATCAAGTCTACAAAAAAGGAGACCACTTATCATAAAGCTACAGTAGAACCTCAGAGTTACGGACACCTCGGGAATGGAGGTTGTCCATAACTCTGAACAAGACGTTACGGACTTCAGCCACTGGTGGTGGAGGGTGTGTGCCTTGGGGCTGCAGCCGAGGGGAGTGGTGTCAGGGCTCTGGGCAGCGGGAGATCATGGCTTCTGAACCTCAGGAGCACCAGGGCTCAGGGCTTTACATCTGGGGGGAGCGCTGAGGCCTGGGGCTTCAGCACTGTGTCTCCGTTCCTGGCTTCTGCACTGCAACTCTGTTCCCGGCCTCCGGCCTGGGGTGACAGGGAGTGCTGGGGCTCCCCATGGCTCTGCTCCTGGTTTCAGTATGAGGGGGAGGGGAAGCGTGCGCACTGGGGCTCCATTTGTAGCTAAAAGGCCAAGCCCCGGTGTCCCCCCACAGGGCTGAAACCCTGAGCCTTAGCATGACCCCACCACAACACGTCTAAAGCCCTGAGCCTGGTGCTCCCGAGGTAATAAAGTATTTGCGTGTGTGTGTGTGTGTGTGTGTGTGTGTCTCTCTCTCTCTCCCCATCTGCTGCCTGATTACATCCGGTTCCAGAAGGCGACTGGTTGACCAGTAAGTCCGGAACTCTGGTGTTCATATCTTTGAGGTTCTACTGTAAATGCAGTGGTCTAGACAACAAGGATAAATGTAACAAAAGAACTAATGTTTTATTTCACACAGTCATATTTAATTCTACATTCCTTGGGGAAACACCTACAGTTTCAAACAAATATATATTGGGCCTCATTCTCCAGTCTGCTCTGGCAGCCCTACACTGGACTTAATAGGCCACTTAGTGACTCTCCCTCTCTATGATGAGACTAGAAGTGTAAGCACTGTGATCAGTGTGTCCTTCTACCTCAGCGATATTCAGCTGCTGAATTGTCCCTTGGGGACATGGACAGATAGCAGAAAATACAACTGTTATAAGGCTGCTCTAATGTATGCTCTGAAGAGGCCTAATGGCTGGAGTGCCTGAGGATTTTGAGAGGGAGGTGTAAAGATGACAAATACCTTTACACTACTCCTAACTAAGCTGGTAAGCACAGCCTGGTCACAGCCCAGGAAGCTGTCATTCTGAATTCAGCTTCCCTGGAGGGTGTGTCTATACTGCAGCTGGGAGCAAGCCTCCCAGGCCAGGCGGACAGACACATGCTAATGGCGCTCGAGCTATCAAGCTAAAAATAGCAGAATGGATGTCGCAGCTCAGGCTGTAAAGCCCACCCGACCTCTTAGGCTTGAGAGCTCAAGCTCCAGCCCAAGCCACAATGTCCATACTGATATGTTTATCACTATAGCTAGTGCCCTGTTGGCATGAGTCTGTCCAAGCAGGCTAGGAGGCTCACTCTTGGCTGGGGTGTAGAGACACCCTGAGTGACCTGAAACCCAACGAGACACCAGCATATTCCAAAGACAGGAAATCTGCAGCACTACTGTCATTAAAGCAAGAAGCAAAAACAGTGACTGTGACAGGCAAGTTACAGTATTCTTAATCATGAATTGGTAGTTTTCATCCATTTACTAACAAATATTCCTAAATTAACTGATAAAATACATAGAAGACAAAGAACTGGCCAAAACTGTTCTTCTACCATCACAAGAAATAAATGATAAAAACAAAGTTCAAATAGACGACTGAACTGTTACATGACTTGAGTGTCATGCCCAAATCCTCTCACCCTTCGAAATAACTCTGCCATTTGCCATCACAGAGGGCTTTCTAGAACAGATGGTGGTGACTCAAGACGCAGAACATGATACACATCTTTGCAGCTTTTTTAGAGGTTACCAATAATATGTAAATGGCAGTAAGTAAATACCTTAATAAAATAAACTAATAAAAATGTGGCTCTAATATATAAACAAGTGCTGTCATCTTTAGGATTTTACCATAAAAAAAGTCATAGAAAGGGAGAGTGAAGAAAGAGGAAATGAGTAAAATAGTTGTGAAAAATGTGTCATATAACTGCCACCCTACATGTTCCTTCCTCAAAATGGCAACAAAAAAAGCATCTGAAGCAACAAGATTTAAATTAAGTAAAAAAAATGAAAGGGGGGGGTAGTGTTAAAGACTACACTAACACTATTCTTCAGATATGGATTTTTTTAATCCTAGAAAATATTTAGTGCCCACTGTTGTAAACATGTTTAAAACCTAATCACATATCATACAAATACACTTGCTCTCAGAATGTTAAGTAACTTTGAGAAAATCTAGTACAAGTGACTAAATAATGCAACTGGACAGTAGTTACCTATTACTAGTCATTTTTGCATTATGCATGTGAGTTTCAGTCAGACTGTAGGCACACTGGATGGTACTTTGTTTTTTTGGCTATGAGCATATGTACCGTTATCATCTTAATATCCAGTATATCCCCTCTCAGAGTATTATGTTCTGGCATGACAGGAGGACAGATAAATATATGATACATCTTTTTCACCTCTACCTTCCTTGACCTTCCGGTATCATACCTTCCTCAGTAGGGTAATGAAGAATTCTAAGCAACTGATAATCAGATTACCTTTTGGGAATTTTAAAACAGTTATCCATTAAAAAAATAAAAGTTTCACCTATAAGCAACTGATCACAAAGCAGCATAGCAGCCCTCAGGAAAAGTGCTTCCCCAACACATAGGGCTTTATACTTGTACCTAAACATTTTTGTTAATTGTGAGAAAAGTTGACTGGAGTTGTGTGGCTAAAACTCTGGTTAATTATGAAAATCAATCTTAGTACCCCCATCTCTTTTTTGTCCAAACTGACGTTCAGTTAGTGCACAGAGTAAAGTGAAAGGCTCAGTCACCTTTCAAGGTATCATGAAAATTTAATGGCCAAAACTGTTCTTCTACCATCACAAGAAATAAATGATAAAAACAAAGTTCAAATAGACGACTGAACTGTTACATGACTTGACCAGTTATTCAGAGGTATCATACTATAGATTCATATTCTAAATCACAGCTTACATTAGGCTCCAGCAATGGAGGAAAGCCCATTTAATGCCCACCACATGCTGTCCTACTTTTGTTGCTCACAGCTGTGTCATCTAATCCATAGGTTTGGTGAGCATGCTCACTTGTATTTGTTCTCCAATTTCGTAGGGGTTGGAATGTGACCTCTCCTCCTGAAAGTGGTAAAGTGTTTGCATTGAGGGCATGGCTTGGTGCTGGAGTCAATACGGCTGAGTTCCAGGAAGTATTTATACTTGATGATGTCATCATGTGGCAGGTTGTAGAGGACAGTTGGTTCATCCAAGTTTTCATTGCACTCTGTGATTGGACATTTTATATCTGCCTGTCCCAGCTGCACCTGCATGTAAACAGAAGGGTAAAAAATTACCAGGTATGTGGTCATATAGCTGTGAAGCAAGTATTCCATGTCTACTATGCAAAAAGCAAAGCACTTCCAACACATCTTGTGAATTGCACAAGATAATGCATTTGTTCTGAATTCTAGCTATCTGTACACTAACAAAACGTCATTTTATTTTAAGTTTATTTTGAACACATTCTGGAAAATATTTTAAAATAGTAATTTTGCTTTTCTATCACATCCTCATCTGTTACATCACATGCACAAAGCACATGCACATGTATGTTTGCCAGTGAGTCTATGTTCAAAACATTTTATCTTTTATATTGGCTACTGAGAGAGACAGTCTAGCTAATCCTCATTTTACATCTTATTAAGATATGCAATACAAGTAGACTACGGTGGTATTTTTTATTTCATGAAGAAAGGATAAAAACATGTACCCAAAGAGAGAGCCCAGTTTTTACAAGTGAAAAAAGATTACACTTGCTCCAGAAGCCTCTGGCTGCCTTTGCTAGCTCAATGCTCTTATGCGTGCTTCTTACCAGAAGTTGGCATAGTGAAAGCAAATTCTATCTGCTCCTTGAAGAGCACAGGATAAGCTGTTGCCTTTTTATTCTACATCACGCGCAATCAAATGGAAGACAGGTCCATCAATAGCATTTGGCCATGATGGTCTGTAACACAGGTGCTTGCTCTGGGTATCCCTAAACCTCTGACTGGCAGAAGCTGGGACTGGAGGACAGGATGGATCATTTGATAATTGCCCTCCCCTGTTCACTCCCTCTGAAGCACCTGGCACTGGCCACTGTCAGAAGACAGGATGCTGGGCTAGATGGACCACTGGTCTGACCCACTATGGTCATTCTTATGTTCTTAAATACAAATACTTGTTTTAAACAGAGAATGCTTATAGCAGATATAAATATATTTCATAGATAAAAACTCTACACACCACTTACATCATGCATTAACTGACTATGCAGTGCTCAGAGTCTTGTGCAGACAACTCCACAGTGGGGAGAATTTCACACATACTGAAAGAATAAGAGTACTATCACTACAAAAGGTAAAGCTGTAAGGAATGGAAAGGCAGTACTTTTAAATCGAGAAAGGTTAAAGTTTGAAGACACTTCTTCTGTTTGGAGCTTTACCATATAATGGTGCTACACCTACTCTACTCTCATAAACTGAGTATATAAACGCAAATACTATGTACAGGAATTTCTATGGTATTCAATCACTGCAGTACCCTAGAACCACACAAATAGTGAATTAAATCTCACAATTCCCCATTTCACAAAGGAAAAAGGCAGAGAGGTTAAAGCCACAATTTTTAAAGAAGGAGACCTAAAGTTAAGCCCCAAAATGGCCTAATTTTCCACTCATTTAGATATATCAGTTTCAAAATTACAGCCTGAATAATTTGCCTAAGATGACCACATATGACTATGTAAAAATGACACCTTCTTACTCAGAAAGTTTGCTGTGTGTTCTGAGACTCATGTGCTAACTTCACGAACTAAAGTTAGTTACTGTTAGGATTGCAGACAGACATGGAAAAGGGAGACGGATTACATCTAGACTCTCCCGTTAGGGAATAATTTAATCCTACCACAGGGCCAAATTCTATCCTCTGATACATGTTCATAAGCCATTTAAGGTGTTATCAAGGAAGATGTGGGATTGCACAAATGCAAGTGAAGGGAAAATTCTGGCCTGCAGAACTTTTAATACTGGTGAATATGGAGCTCGAAGAATCAGTTACCTTCAAATTTCTCTTATTTTTTCTAGTGTCCCTCATGAGCAAAATCCCTATTAAATTGTGAATCCTCTGCTCACTATAAGACTGATAATCCAAGGCTAAGAGATTGAAAAAAATGCTTTTCTTTTCCATTATATATTTCCCACTATTGCCAACCTCAGGAGATCAAAAATCATAGTTAGACCTCCAAAACATGAGGTTTTCTTTTCTTTCAAAGACTACACAGAGTGCTTTTTTGGTCTGTCTGTTGATTTTTAATTCCCCCTTTCCATTGTGGGTGAGAGTGAGAAAAAGAAAGATGACTTTGGCCCCGTTGAAAGAGCTTTCACCTGCACATCTGCCTGTCCCCCCCCAGCAGTTAATTTGTAGTAGTAGGATTTTATGTATGTATTTTCAATAATTTAGAATGAAGGATATAATAACGTAGCATGTATCTGATGTACGATTTAACCATATCCTGACAGCCACCCTTTTTGAATAGTAGAAAGGAATGGCTTAAGGGGCCATTGGTAAAACAAATCAGACAGGCCACCTGTGTCTGAACTGATGTTAAAGCAGGAACAGACCAGAACAGTCCTTATGGCTGATTATGGTCACCTTTTCTTTCCTTTTCATTACACTGTTTGCTATAAGGTCTTGTTTCTTATCTGCATTGCAAACAAAGTTATGTAAGGTTCCTTTGTAACCATATAACCCTTTAGTAACCATATAACTCTTTCTAAAATGTAATCCTGTCTGAAATTCTCTGTAAAATTGTTTGGTGTGAGTAAAGGATATGTGCATGGTTAAGGATGAGTGTGAAAGCTATCACAAATGTCCAGATGCTCAAGAAGAAGTGAAGACTTGGAGAGATAGCAGGAAACAATCAGAAAACATCTATTGTATCTGATGCTCTACGAGTTAGCAGCATTGACAACCTCAGAGGCGAGGCAAACACCCCCGAAGGCGAGACAACAAATAAGAGATAACCTTGGAAAACTCCAAGATTAACACCACTTAGGAACTAACAATTGCAAAATGACATTGCAAAAATCTATAGACTAAAGTGGGAATTTACAAGTGTAAAGTTGGGGTGTTTTGCCATAGAACTCTGAGTTCAGTCCTGCAAAGCCTTGGAGTGCGACCGACAGAACCCAGCTCATCACTCTGTGCTCAATCGAACTGGCCAGTAGATTGATTCAAGCTATGACAGACTGGTAACTATAAGACTATCTGACGGGCGCGCACGCGCATGCGTGTATCTGAGTACACACTAACTGTTGTATTTTCAATAACAGGGCGTACTGCCTTTTCCCCTGAAAAGATCCTGTGTGCTTTTTATAATTCATCCCACACCCAGCTCCCACCCCATCAGCTTAGTCCACAAAGCTGCCCTCAGTTCTGCACTCACTCATACAGCTTCACCTCTGCTGCTCCTGAGGTTCCTCACCCCCCACTGCGATGGCTTCCAGACTGAGGGGACACTCAAAGGGTCTTCGCTTCCCCCCCATCCCCACTCCCGGCCAGATGTTGCAGGGTAGGCAGGGGCAAAGGAACCATCCTGTCCCCATGGCTCAAAGAAGGGGAGGGTACAGAGCCATCTTCACCCTCTCCTCCTATGAGAATGGCTTTAGGTTGCTCTGGGGTTGGAGGGGTGGGGAGAGACAGCTCTGTCTGCAGCAGCTCTGGTTAGCTATTCTGCCTCAAGAGGCAGGCAAGTGGGGCAGACAGCCAATTTGCAGGCTCAAATTCACTACACAGGCACAAGTCACAACCAAAATCACATCATTCCCCCAAAATTGTGAGAGTTAGCATCACTGTAATTTCTTATACAACTTTTATATTTATTTGGGTAGCTCTCAGAGGCCCCAGGATCCCACCACCCCAGGCGCTGTCCTAACACTATCTCAGTAGACATGAAGTAACAGGTGATAAACCAGAGGAGAAAGACAGTGGACAATAGTACTATAAGAGATTATACAATTATTTAAATTTTCTATGTGCAACTTGTGATTCAACAGTAGAAACAGTGATTTTTTTTTATAGAATTTAGCCTCTGATACAATTCCCCACCACCACACACTTGTACCTAAAATTCTTGCCCATCTCCCATTTCTTTATAAACTATATTCCTTTGTTATGTTTCATTTTCACTTTTCCTTTATTCATTCTTTTCCATAGTAGATACATTAAAGTTCCTTCCCAATCCCTGCACCAGACTGCTTTTTCCTACCAACAATAGCCTATAGCCTTCTTACCAGAGTCATCATGCTCCTTCCTCTCAAGAGGAAAATCTGTCCCAGAAATATGGGTAATTCGTTCCTGGTAGAGTTTCAGAAACTGAAGATTTCTCCACACGCAAACTTGCACTGCAATAACTAAATCAGTTCTTATTTACACCTCTCTTATTTTAGAATGTGTTCTATTTTGCTTACGGATGTAAAAATTCAGTGTACGCTAAATCAGAACAGGACACTTATTCCTACATAAGAGCATCCACAGAGACTTTCCCTGAAAAACCGCCCCTCTCCCCCAAGATATCAACTAGAACAGGTTTAACTACTGCAGTACATGTTTGTATGTAGACGGACTCTGAGAGGGTTGAAGTCATGCAGCTGCATCTCTATAAGCCAAGTCTCTCATTTCTCCTTCCTAGCTCAGACTATGCCTCTGGAAGGAATTCCTGCCCCATGTGATCCTGGAGTTGGGTGAAATAACCTAAGCCAAGTGTCTTACTCTCTCCAGGCCTCCAGGGGTGGCATGCAGCCTTATTATACAAGTATGTAAATATGCACCATTCATTGTCCTCAGACACTTCTTTGTTAATAAACAATAAAAAGGCATAAATCACACAAAAATCCTATTGAGGCACTGGGAGAACAGGATTCTTAAACATTTTAGTATACAATCTGCTTACAGCAAGGAGTGGGGAGGCAAGTAAGGAAGAAAGTGCTACATATACACCTGCAATACAAACACCTTTGATACAAAAGTTATGACTTTTGTCCTATGACTGCAAGGGTGTTAACTGCCCACTTCTTTTTAAGTGGTCTCCTACAACATTGTGCTTGATCTGTCCCACCTTGTATTTAGCTTGGACACACTGGTTACCTTCTCTAGACCTGACAAAGAGCTCTGTGAAGCTTGTAAGCTTGCCCCTTCCACCAACAGAAGCTGGTCTAATTAAAGATATTACCTCACCCATCATGTCTCCTTCATACCTTGGGACCAACAAAGTTACAATACTAAATCAAATGTATACTGGCATTTTTCTGGTAATCTTCTCTTCACCGTTCTGCCTCCATTTTTCTTTGGATTTGAGCCACAGAGCCATGATAAAGGAAGAAAAGGGGAATGAGTTCACTGATAATTTTATAAATTACTTTTTCAAAATTTATTTTTTTTAAATGTTTGTGTGAATATATAGGTCAAAAACTGCTGATGTGCAAGTTGTGATTCATATTTTACATGCACAAAATTCAGACAGTTCAGTTATGATTTCCACAGAATCCCCTAAACTGGGCTCCTAAAAAGTGCATGCTACAGAACTTTGCACTGATGCATCAGAGGATTCAAGGTGGCTTGAATACTTGAGAATTTAACTCCAGTATGCTACAGAACACTTGGAGCCTGGAACTGAAATTGACAAGCTCCAGAGAAGGATAGCAGAGGAACAATTTAGAAGGAGCATGGAGAGAGCCTCTGTTTTATGAACTACAGGTGTCTCAGAGCAGGATTCCTAATGTGCTTTGGAGTAGAAGTCCCTCCTACACGCATTAAGTGCCTTTTGTTAATTAATCTCTTTATGCTCTAAAACATATGAGTTTGCAAGGAGGGGGGTTTCAAATTTCAAAATGACTCTTTTTCCACAGACTCTGTCAATACAAGTCCAAAACTACTACCAAAGCTGATATGTTCTTCACACTCCATTCAGCAATCTTTGGTTACTGGATCAACTCAGTCTTCTTGGAGGTTAGCCAGAATCAGGTCCCTGTTTAAATCTGCAAACGAAATAATCTCTTCATTTACAGGTCACTGTAACCCAGTTGAATTCTTTTTATACTACTAAAATTTCCAAAGGCAGCATTCATAAATTGTTGGCATACTTTTGCTGCCTAGCACAATGAAGTCCTCCTGCTCCAAGACTAGGATTCTTAGGTGCTGCAGTAATACAAATAAATGCATCACATCCATATATCATTAAGAATAGTGTGACAATAATAAGGCAGATAATAACAGAATTCTTTAAACATAGGAAACTACATGCTAACAGTGCTCCCAGCAACGTTTATTGCACACTGCACTTGTTATCAACTAGAATATTAAAATGGTTCAACTTTAAACATTTGAATCACTTTAACTTAGGTGAGACAAACAGGACCTACTTCCCCTCTATAATACATCATTTAGAAATCTTCATAACTCCAGTGCAGTTCGGTAACTCAAAACTGTTTCAATTTTAGCAGTCCACATATGAAACTACCCTTACTGGTTATAAAACTGTTTTCTCCCTTTGGCCAGGGAAGAAGTTATCAGCTGAGGCATCTGAGTTGATAGTTCTTATATTTAAATGTTGGGGGCTGGTGGCATGACATTCCTATTACCTGGCTCTTAACTCTGAAATTTACTTCCTCTTTTTGATCCAACAAGAGCTAAATTTAACTCTCTAAGTATGCTTCAAACTTAGGTTTTTACCTGCGATAACTTGGTGGGGCAGGTTGTTGATTTTGAATGTTTGCTCCTTATTGGACAGTTATGCAATGGGGGAATATCTTTGGCTGCATAAAACATGACATTTATTGTCTTTACATGCAGTTTTCTGAATAAAGTAACTTTTAAAAGAATAGGGGTTTAGATGTTTCTTGTCTCAGTGAACCTCTCTGTTAAAAAGTCACCACTTTGTTACATTTGTAAACTGCCTCCCTTGTGAACTCAGCCTGGAATCTCGAAACTCAGACTGTCTTCTTTCTGTTCACACATAGTTGCCAAGAATAATAAAGATCCTCCAGATCAAATTCCACTCTCAGTTGCACATATGCAACCCCACTGTCTTTGTATTGGATTGCACAGGTATAAATGGGGGCAGAATATGTTCTTGATGTTGAAAATTAATAATACTATTGGCGAATAAGAATATAATACAGCAAACTCTCTCAGCGCTTCAGACTCGTCACAGACAACAGGACTAAATAGTAGTTGAAAAAGACTGTTATCTTTCGTAACTGTTGTTCTTTGTGATGTGTTGCTCATGTCCATTCCATTGTAGGTGTGTGTGCTTGCCACATGCACCGATGCCAGAAGTTTTCCCCTCAATGATATCCAGAAAGGTCCAGCTCTGGTGCCCTCTAGAGTAGTGCACTTATGCACCGGTACAAAGGGCGCCACCCTCCCTCAAAAAGAAAAGGAGTACTTGTGGCACCTTAGAGACTAACCAATTTATTAAGGCATCCGATGAAGTGAGCTGTAGCTCACGAAGCTTATGCTCTAATAAATTTGTTAGTCTCTAAGGTGCCACAAGTACTCCTTTTCTTTTTGCGAATACAGACTAACACGGCTGCTACTCTGAAACCCTCCCTCAGTTCCTTCTTGCCAGAACTCCAACAGATGGGAAAGAGGGTGGGTCATGGAATAGACATGAGAAACACATCTCGAAGACAACAGTTACGAAAGGTACCATCTTTTCTTCTTCGAGTGCTTGCTCATGTCCATTCCATTGTAGGTGACTCCAGCAGTACCATTGGAGACAGGTAGGAGTTCATGGACATGTTGATTGCAACACAGCTTTGCCAAATACAGTGTCATCTCTGACTTGCTGGGTGATGGCTCAATGTGTCCATGAACACGTGTACCGAAGTGTACACCACTTCAAAAGCTCCTGATGGGCCCTTGCATCATCCTGGGGAACCGTGTGAGAGCGCCCCACTATCATCTCATCAGGCGAAGATGAGGAGGAGGCAGGTATAGGTGGGTCTGCTAATTGCACCACTTCTGCTAGGAGAGTCTCTGCTGAGGCTGGCTGACCCTGGGGAGCCTGCTCTGACTCTGCGCCCAAGTTAGGGGTCGGGTGGAAGACTGTTGCTGACCATCTTTCAGATGCCCCAAGACCGACCTATGTCCCTGCAATGGGGTGAAAACTCCCAGGGGTTCTATAGTTGCCAAGGGGCCAACCACTGGCTCTGGGGTCATGCGGCCATTGGTGGCCCAGAGGGGAATGTCGATGCCCCCAGTGGGTGATGTTGGCCTGCAGGCAGGTTCTCCTCCAGGCTGTCCGAGCCCGAAGAGAGAGAGACTCGTCTGTGGTACCAAGAGGGTACCGAGGACACCTGTCTACCCCGATCCCATCGGCTCTGGCCATGGACCTCAACTGAAGACTTGTACGGGGGTGATGGCTCTCAGTGCCACGACCCCAGTGACCAACGGTGGCATTCAGCAGATCGGCAACAGTACCCCAGAAATCGAAGCCTCACGTTTAGAGTGCGATGCTGCTCCATAGATTGGGAATGGGAGCGAGAAGACTGACATCTCGGAGACCATTGACGTGCATGCGGTGATCTGTACTGGCGATCTACCGACGGGGCTTCAGGGATGGTCGTCTTGACCCTCTGGGACTGATGCCATGCCTCTGTGGTCTGTGCCAGAGTGCTGGTGATCGACACCTAGAGCCCAAGGAACACTGCCTAGAGTTCGGGGACCAAAGCCGGGAACCCTGACAGCAGACCCATGTCCGGGGGCTGGTGGCGTTTTTCAGACAAGCGCTGGCAAGGCACCCCCTGCTGCAACGAGCAGTGCCACACTGATGGAGACCGCTGGAAGGGTCCTAAGGCAAGCTTACCTCTGAAACGGGGAACAATAAGACAATTTGCTTATTGCTTTGGACAATAAGATGGAGTCATCTCCTCCTCTCTATCTTTTCATGTTTATTGAACTACAAAAGTTTATCATTCATTTAAAGTTATAAATGGAAACCATCTACATGTAGAGAACAAACAGAATAAAGAGCGTTGTAGATGTGTACGTAAAAACTATTTGACTTTCTGGTTTTTAGCTGCTAATTTCCTTTGTGAACTCTCACTGATGAATCGGAAGGACATGATGAGGAATCTAGCAGAGATCGGTACATTGATAGTACTCGATGAGGCAAGGTTTTCAGTGTATACTGGCAAGAAACAGAACTTAATTCCATTGTCAGTAATGGGAAATGTTAGTGAAGCACTAATTCTGGTACTGTTCATTTTGTGGTGTCTGACTGAATCTAAAGAACAAAGCCTTTAGCTTGGGGTGGGGGATTTGTATCTCAAACTATGAACAGTGACCTATTCATGTAAAGAATTAATGTTCTAGTTTCATCAGTGCTAAACCGACAGTCTGAGATTGAATTCCTGTATCCACTGAATAGCTGCAGCCCAGGCAGTAGCACTGCAAGTTTCCATGTTGCTGCCTTGCCAATGTGAATCAAAAATAAACCTGAGGTACCATCTCAAGAGTGAGAGAGAATAGCTGGGTAACTCAGTGTTCATGACCATTTGGTCCTTGGTGCTCCTGCTGAATCCATCGATAAGTTTCCAAAAAAACCCATCAAAATTGGCAATGTGAAACTGGAGTGTATGTTTGTTTTGGTATTTTTAGTATAGGCACCTAACAGCCACTAGTGTGAGCAACTTTCACTCACTACTGATGGACTGAATGGGATCTGGGTGAAAGTTCTGTCCCCATTATCAATCCTAAGTCATATTCTGCCCCCTACTCCATGTTACTTGACAGTAGCATTTCAGCCTTATAACGAATATATGAATGTGCTTCTTTTAGTCAGTGAAGTGTGATGTTCCTTATCACCATGATAAAAACATGTAAGCCAGAGATGTGTATTGCAACCTACAGGCAATGCTAGTTCATCAGCATTTTAAAGTGGGTTTCACTAAAGGGGTTTACCATGATTATTACAGAAGATGTAATACACCATGCACTTCAATAAATTTAACTGTATAATTTCAATCTCCAGCTATAACAAAGCCCTTTAGTGAATGAGTTATTGTTGACAGTGGTAGTTAAGTGACTGTAAGCAAATTTATCCTAGATTACAGGCTCAGTAATAGCCTGCATTCATCCTGTGCTCTCTGGGTCCATGTTATTTAGGAGAGAGAATGTTGACTGAATAGCTCAGGAGGCTGATAACAGAATACAGGGCTTTTCAGTTCTAGGTTACTCATTTAGACCTTATCTGTTTCAGTAATGAGTAAAAGCTGCTACCACCTGAAGGCTCTTAGGCAAAGGTAGAATGAGCTGAGGATAGGGTTGCCAACCCTCCCGGATTGCCAGGACTCTACTGGAATCAGCACAGATCTCCCAGTGACTACTGAAAGCAATCCAGGGATTTTCCTACACACCCCTCATGGGGGTAATTATCCCCCCTGAATTTCCCCAACCCCTCCCCCCCCCAGTTTTGTGAACTAGTTACATGCAGTGTTGCCAATTTAGTGATTGTGATTGGACATTTGAATTGAAATTTAAACATTAATACGCACTTTAAAAGCATATAAAGAGTACGATAAAATACATATATCTGAAAAAGTATAATAGATTTGAAAAGTATGAACATAGGCTAGCTTCCTATACAGCTATTGCTTTACGACCATGTCAATGCATTCATTTTGGTGATGTTGGCCAACCTAATAATTTCAAATTATGATTTGTAAGCAAAGTCTAAATGAGCTCTCCCTGACAGCTAGTGATGAGCTGGGGGTTGGGGGGAAAGGCTTCAGGACCAGATTGTATTTACATTCAAACCTAATCTACCTAGGTATCCAGCAAACAGAGCTGTGTTGCCCAAGTGATAGATACTGGCTGGGGTTGGGTTACAAATCACTTGGATGTGGGGGGGGTAAAGAAATGTTGTTATTCTTATTGTATGAATAAAGGGCAGTAGAACCGTACTTAGCCTCTGCTGATTGAGGGAATCAAGAGAGAGGGTGGGGACAGGTGTTTTGCTTGATGGTCTGCCTGAGTCACAAGTACTATTAGACCTGCCTCTCTCCACTGTTTAAAGACAGAGCTGATTAGGCTCCATAGATAGTCTTTGTTCTGTTAAGTGATCACTACACCTGAAATTACTGATAATCAGGTCTAAGTGCTTAGACCTGCTGCGGGACAGTGTTTCTATGGAAGAGACAGCCCAGTCTGCACTAGCACCAAGGTTTCCCCACTGAGAGCTCAGCTGAAATCACTGAGAGCTGGGTGGAAACCTCAAGAGACCAACTGGCAGAGGTCACAGTGGCAGGTGGCAGCAGAAGGTGATGGCGCAGGGCCATTGGCAACAGAGCAATGGAGTGAACGGTGCGCAACGAACAACACTGGCCAGAGCGAACAGTGAGCAGCTGGAGGAATGAACAAGGTGCCTTCTTGCCCCCCACCTGGGAGGTGAACTCATGTGAAAGCACCTCTAAACTCTGAGTCTCCACTGACCAAGGACAACACCAGTGAATGTTAATGAGGCTGTTAAGAATCCTGGAGACACAACACAGTTCATGCAAACAAACATGGCCGTGGCATCATACTTTCTATTTAAGCAAGAGATACCACACATTACAAACTGGAGGCCAATGTTAAGTGCATTGTCACTTGTTCATCCTGAAATTGAACACTGGTTCCGAACAAGACCCGCAAATGCTCTCACTATCTTTCTGCAAGAAACTCAACTGACTGGCTAGACGCATGTGGTGCAACAGTGAAAGACTCAACAGTTGAAAAAGTGAAGAACTCTCTCACCACATTCAAAAAATTTGCATACATGGCTGATGAATGCACCAATGCAAATGGTCATCAAGTATTAAGTCATTGTGTATGTTATCTTGATGTCAGGGGTAGGCCAGTAGAGGCATTTCTAGATGTTCAAGTTATGGAAGACAGATTGGCTGTATCTGTGACAACCCACATCTTAGAAGAGTTAAATACTTGTCAATGCGACCCCAAATGGATGGCTGCTTGTGCATTTGATGGAGCTGCAAACTTCTCTGTAAGACATGGTGGATCACAAGCTTTGCTCAGAGAAAAGTGTAACCCTAATCTCTCCTATACACACTACAGAGGCCATCTACTCCAACTAGCGCTAATACGAGCTGCAGACTCTTCCAAAAGACATTTAAAAAGCTATAAATTTAATGTCTTTATTATATTCTTTTTTCAGCAAGAGTCCAAAAAGACTGACTATCTTAGAAAATATGGAAGGTACACTAGGACTGAAGTTCAAATTAGTCCAACCTGGGAAAACCCTCTGGCTTTCTCATGAGCGATCCTTGGCTGTTGTCTAAAACTACTCCAGCCATTATTACTGACTATGGAAAGTATCTACCAAGATGGGATGGATCTAAGTAGTGAGGGTGATGGATTACTTTTGCTGCTACATTCAGAGAAGACTATTGCCATTCTCTCTCTTGTAAGCCTACTGTTGAAACCACTTGGGTTATTAAACAATGCCATCCAGGCATCTGTTACAACAGTAGATCTTTGTCCAGCAATAGAAGCTACATTTGGATCAATCAGAGAGCTATCCATTGAAAAAGTTCTGGAAGAAGCAGACTTCAGTCCAGAAGTTGACTAATGGCATTTATATTGAATCCTTAAGTGAAGGGAACAAGAAGTGTTTGTTAAGACAACTGAAAAAGTACACACATTTGATTCTTAAAAATCTACAATAGCAACTTCCAGATTCTACTCAACCTCTATGTAGCTTTACAGATCCCTGTCTTATAAAACACCAACAGTTGAGTGGAGTGAGGCACTACCAGCAATGGGGCTGCCATGTGCTCAGGACAGAATAGAGAATTTGAACACAGAGTGAAATATCATACGATGAATGAATGAAGATTTGACTTCAACTTCTTTTTTATCACCACTAGTGGTTCGAACTGATCTTTATGCTATGTTTCGTAGGCTGAAAGAAGTAGGAATTCATCTCTTGCTACTCCCAGTCACAACAGCTACAATTGAGCGTTCTTTTTCATCACTGAATAGAATTCTGTGTTTTGAAAGAAGTGCCTTCTGTCTGATCATGTGAATGAACTAATGAGCATATCAATTGAAGGAATGGAAGTACCAGACACACGAAAAGCCACCAAAGATGAACGCATTGCATTCAAGAAATTCATTAACAGAGGTGTGCAAAATTATAACAAGAAACCAAGAAGGATGTAGATGTAGTGCTTCATAGAAGTCTTGAGTAGCCAACTTTAATGTGTGTGATGATTTAAAATCTAATAAAATGGTCATGAAACATTTTTCAGTTTTTACTATAGTGCCATACAGCCCACCTTCACCCTCACGGTCTCACCCCTCATTGGCCCTGACCCCTCCCCCCCGTAAATTTGAACGGTCCCCCTAATTTCAATTCCTGGGGAAAACACTGAATCCAGGAAATATTAATAGGCTGCTGAAAGTCCGGTTGGTGGTGCAGCAAGGCTAAGGCAGGTTCCCTACGTGCCTGGCTCCGTGTCACTCCCAGAAGCAGCCGGCACATCTGGGTCCTAGGTGTAGGGGCAGCCATGGGGGCTCCATGCACTTTCCCCACCCTGAGCACCAACTCTGTAGCTTCTATTGGCTGGGAACCCCAGCAAATGGGAGCTATGGGTGCAGCACCTGCAGGCAGGGGCAGCATATGGAGTCACTGGCCACCCCTGAGCCTAGGAGCCAGAGGAACATCCCAATCGCTTCTAGGAGTCACCTGAAATAAGCGCCGCCTGGAGCCAGCACCCTGAGGCCCCCCCCACATGCCAACCCCCTGCCCCAGCCCTGAGCCCCCTCCCACACTCAAGCTCCATCCCGGACCTCTCCTGCCCCCAAATCCCTCATCCTAACCCCACCCCAGAGCCCACACCCGCTCCAGCACTCCAACCCTCTGCCCCAGCCCAGTGAAAGTGAGTGAGGGTGGGGGACAGCGAGTGGGGGGGGGAATTGATTGAGCGAGGGGCAGGGCCTCAGAGAAGGGGCAGGGCAAGGGTGTTCGGTTTGTGTGATTACAAAGTTAGCAACCCTAGCTGTGGGCTTCTTTCCCAATGAAGTGTTTGCAACATAGAAGTCACCACTAGCAATAAACGGGCATCCTCACACTGAATGGACATGGGATTGAACTGAAACAATCTGTCCAGGGTGCGATTTCAGAACCCCTGTGCAGGTTCTGTGTGCCTGTGCTTTACTTGTTCTGTGGGTGAAGGGATAACTTTGGGCTCCAGGGGAGTTGCTGCTCTGGCACCACAGCGTGACAATCATCCTCTCTCTCTCTCTCTCTGAAGGAAGAGAAAGATGTTGAGGATTCTGGCTATGACATTGTGACTATCTCCCAGGAGGTGTTTTTTTAAAGTGTGACTTCTAACAATAAATGATGGCTGCCCAGTTTGTAAAGGAGCTTTATTGTTAATGTCTGATTCAACACACAAATGATGCTACAATTGGGTATCCATCCATTTAGTATTAAGTAGATGGTCTGACAAGCAGCTAATTAGCAAGCCAGCTGCTAAATACAAAGCATTTCTGAAGCACTCCAGTGCTACCACTTAAATGGAGAATTTCTTACTTTTACTAGTGTTTTTGTTCTTCAGGCCCAGGAACCAAGCTGCACATTTCAGTGATGCCACACTCCACAGCCTAACTGTTCAGCATGTTTGTATTGTAGGCAGGATTAAAGATAAGAAAAGTGTCGGTTAAGTTTTGGTGTAATTCCAAGGAACAGCTGGCTAACTTTCCCCAAAATATTTCAGTGGGCTCTAGCTGTAGTGTGTAACCATGGTTATCTGTAAAAGGGTTGAATGGGAAACCAAATTGTGAGTAGGCTTTCCCCAAAACTTCTAAGACCATCTTTGCTCATTACAATTTCCATGCTTTCTGAGGCTACCAACTGTGTTGGCTGCTGTGTGGTTAGGCATCTGTCCCACCACAGGGCCTGGCCACTGCTGCCATCGTTGTGCATCTTCTGCTATTGGAACGACCGCGGCTGCATTCCTACATCACCCACCAGTGCTGCTAAGAGTATAGTATGTATGATTTTATTTACTCTTAAATCACCCTTCACACATATTGGGTGAGTACAGTGATCAGACAGTATCAAATAATATTTTAGTTTGAGAAGGCTACTAACAATAGGGACAAAGCATGACCCAGAAGTAGAGATTTTTAAAACATCAAAAGGTCTACAAGCATGACTATACTTTGCTTCCTCCCCTTCTCCTCCCTCCCATCCCCCTTCCAGTTAAGCTCTGGAATAGGGTTCCAAAGGAGGTTGTAGAATTCCTATCATTGGACGTTTTTTAAGAACAGATGGGACAAACATGTCAGGGATGGTCTAGATTTATTCAGTCCTGCCTCAGCACAGGGAGCTGGATTTGATTTCTCAAGGTCCCTTGCAGCCCTACATTTCTATGATACTAAACCAATATGTATATAGTACACTACCAATAATCAATTCATATACCATACTGAATTACTGAGCAGCTCCACATCCTTTAGAAGCCCTAAATTAACATTTAACTCTTCCATGTTTAAAAATTCTTTATTAACACTACAAATTTGATTTTTAACTATGACAAGACTGAAATCTATCTGCATAGTACTTCTATGATGGTCTTTTGAGGAACACTTTGTGTGGTGTGTGTGTGGTGTGTGTGTGTGTGTAATGACCCAGTCTCTATTCAAGCCCAAGTTAGAATCATAGAATATCAGGATTGGAAGGGACCTCAGGAGGTCATCTAGTTCAACCCCCTCCTCAAAGCAGGAAATAGACTAAATCCCAACTAAATCATCATAAACTAGAATTAATTTGCAAACTAGATACCATTAACTTGGGCTTGAATAGAGACTGGGAGTGGCTGGGTCATTACACAAATTGAATCTATTTCCCCCTGTTAAGTATCCTCACACCTTCTTGTCCACTGTCTGAAATAGGCCATCTTGATTATCACTACAAAGTTTTTTTTCCTCCTGCTGATAACAACTCATCTTAATTAAATTAGCCTCTTAGAGTTGGTGTGGCAACTTCCACCTTTTCATGTTCTCTGTATGTGTATCTATCTATCTATCTATCTATCTTCTTACTATATGTTTCCATTCTATGCATTTGATGAAGTGGGGCTGTAGCCCACAAAAGTTTCTGCTCAAATAAATTTGTTAGTCTCTAAGGTGCCACAAGTACTCCTGTTCTTTTTATTTGCAGTGTTACTGTTTCTTTAATCAGGTCTCCACACTGAACGATACTGTTCTAGTAAAAAGTAGTAGTATTTTCTTCTTTGAATCTAAAGCAGCCTGAAGCACAGATATAGGTTAAGAGGCCTGTTTTTATTATGAGCAGCCAGACTTCCTCTTGAAGAAAGTTTGACAAGCTAAATGCAACACTTCACTGAGTCACTTCAAGCTTAATACAGAGAAAGAAATTTCAACACATCCATAACAAGGAAATAGAATGAGGGTTTACAAATTACCATTACTGATGGTGGCATTGGTTCAGGAATGATTAGATGAGATGAGATTACACATTTTGAGGATGTTTTACGAACAGTGGCCTTGTCATGCTTTTAAACAGTAAATTGGGCAGTACTTTGCTATTCTGTAGCTAGAATAAGCTATTACTGAAATTTTGCAAAAGTGGAGAAATGCAGGTCTTTTTATCTCCATCTGTGACCAGTGTTTTGTTCTCGATAGCCTTTTGTAGCAAACACCAACAATTCACCCACAAGCAATACTTCAAGTCTGCCCAACTCAAAAGATCATTGGCATGTAGCATATTTGAAACTGGCAAGATGGATAACACACTTAGGCCCAAATGAAGTTCAAGATGCCCATATCAAACCTTTCAGTAGGTCTCAGATTATACCAGTTCGGCTCCCATTCTAATCACAGTGAACCTTATTTGTGAGAAGACAGCTTTGCTCCTCCAAGACTGTCTGAAAGGCCAGAGACCTTTCAAAATCGGCACAAAACAGGGACAGTAAAAAAGTGAACTACATCCGGTCCCAAAGCCAAAGTGATCCAACTATTTGTAGTTTTATTAACGAACTCCCAAGGGAGTACTTTCTTGTCTTCAGATGGTGAGATGTAGTTATGACTTGGGAAGCTGGAAAGCAGAGGTGAAAAACTGTTAGCGAGAATGTTGTGAAAGTGAAAGAAACAAAAAAAATTCCCTCAGGCCTCCACAGGATCTGATTATATGAAGGGGGCCTGAATACTCTCTGGCACACAAATTAAATTCTGCAGAAAAATCCTGATTTCTGTGATATAGTGCTATTTTGAGTCACAATGAAATTTCTGCAGTAGATTCAGATAAATTCAAGATTTTATTAATGAGTTTATTTTTATTTTCACATTAAAACAAACAACAAAAATTATGGATTTTCTCCCCATATGCACTGCCTCCAGATTTTCATTGTTTAGTATGCTGCAAGATTTTGAATTAATGCATAAAATCTGGGGCTTTTGGCAACTTGGAATGGGCCATAGATGTCTTGGGTTTTTTTTTTTTTTTTTACACCACAAGGCTAGTTAAGATTTTTGGTACTTGAGAAAGTATGCATCTCCTCCTTCAGAAGCAGAGACCACACTCACCTGATTTCTTTCCAGGGGAGGTGAAGGAAAAACCATGGGAAGTGGGCAAAGTTTTTGACTCCTTTCCCTGCCCTAGCAACTCTGGTCAACAGCCAGATGTCCTATGGTGGCCCCCTCTAGTTCTCCAGCACTACAGCTAACCAGTGATGGATAAAAACATTAGCTTGACAGTCTGCCAATACTACCAGCAGTGAAGTAAGTTAACAAGACCTTTAAAATTGCATGAGTGAATTCAGACTAACATCTTATTAGGGTGAACAGGAACAAGTCATACTACTCTAAAAGCTTCCTTTCATGCTGTCTGCATAGTAAAGCACACTATATCATTCACATTTAGGCAGTTATCTTCACAGCCATAAAGAGCTAAAACCAATGTTAAAAGAATAAATAAAAGCTTAAATGTGGCAGCCAAATCCTGCTTCTAGGGTGACATTCTATAGCCAATTTTCAAAACAGAGGAAATCATGGGACTCCGAAAAAAAATATTATATATCACACACACACACCCAGTCTACTTCTGGGTCACTCAATTAGTAAATGACAAACATTACAAACCACAGATTACTTTTTAAACCCACAAGCCATTCCCTGCCAAGCAACATTAAGCAGCCCCAGGGAAAATTTAAGAGCATTTTATGGATCATTTAGATTTAATGGAACATTTATTAAAACCAAATTGATCCTTTGTTGTATTCTGGTGCATAGTGTACCCTAATTATAAATTTATATTTATTAATAAAATCTCTGGAGTCTACTTTCACCCCACTGAAATGCATTTTATAGAAGTGTACTAAACATGCAAGTATGCTAAATACTACCACCGACAGCAGAAGAAAAAAGTATGTGCTGTATAATTCCACTCTAGCTGGGGAACAAAATAGTCCTACTGTTATAAGTCAACTGGAACTTTCACAGACTTTCACACATACGTATTATATTTAGCCTTTGTTTCAAGTTTTGCATATTGAACTATGGGATACATGCGGGAAATTGTAATCTAATCTAAAAGATTACGCCTATAATAGCCACGCCACTTATCTTGCTTCCAGTCATATCACTTGCTTTGTACATTGAAGCCCAGATCTTGCAAACAAACAGTTACACCAATGGTACACACTAGAACAGTTCCACTTACTTTTCATTTGCAAGATTGGGGCCTTAGTCAAAAAGCAGGTCACCAAACATGGATATCATTCTTAGTAATTTGTATTAATTGCTACATGTACTCCTTAAAATCAGGTCAGATTACCATAGTTTATATGTACTTTTAAATTTTAGATAATAAAGTCTTAAATATGCTCTAATGTTTGTGTGGGGGTGGGGAGAGGGGGGATGCTTTTCAAAAGTTACACGAGTTAAAGAAACAGATTTTCTAAGACTCTACCCCATATAAGAGTATAAGGGCTTCCCCCTCACTACACACTGCATTCACTTACATTAAGTGTGTAAAAATAAATAATATTCTAGAGATGCTGGGCCAGATTCTCTGGTCTGGAAGAATTGAACTTTAAGCAATCTTTACACTCTCTTCTTCCTTGGACCAGCCAGCTGTGCAAGTTACAGCATTCTCCAAAAGTTGGCTTTTATGTCCAGGAGCTAAGGATCCCATTTCAGAAGCTAAGGATCAGCCTGACATGTGCATGCACACAATAGAAGGGAACAGAAAGCTGACATCACCAGCTGCACTGGAGAGGAGCAAAGGCACTGCTACAGCAGATTACACCCTGTGGTTGATTCGCTTACATAGGGGGAATCTTTAGGTAATCTGTGAAGATGACCTTCTGACTGCTCAGGACAACCAGAGCAGGAGACTACTTTGTGAGACATGACATACTACATAATCTATCACACACACCACACACCCCCCCCTTGTTAGAATGCTAAAGTTACAAAGTCAAGCACTCAAAAGTTAGGGAATGCCATAATTAACATTGCTTGTTAACATAGCTCCCTTGCGTGTACACATAATGATGCAGTCTCTAATTATATCAGATTTTTCCACAGGATCCCTGCCTTATTCAGTGCTCAGGATGGACCTGCTCTTGGGATTGCTCAGGGCTGTGTAATAAGAGACTCGTCTGTAGGATCCCTGCCTCATTGCTGCCCAATTGGGAAGATGTGCAATGAATGAGGCAGGGAACTCCAAGAAGGGAAAGAACAGTCTCATGGTCATGGCACCTGAAGATTGGCCTGGAGGACTGGGAACTCTGAAGTAGAAGCAGGAATAGAATCCATATGATGCTAGTCAATTCACTTAAACCAAATTTTTCACCGGTGGTCACTAACTGACGTTCTCATTTTATGGAAGCTCAACTTGAGCACTCGCAGCTGCAACTGAAGTAACTGGGAGCTGTGCTATATGATGCTAAGTATTCTAAAAAACACATCAGACCCTGGGACATCTCAAATTGGGCACTCAAGATTAGCTGACAGTTTTGACCTCTCTCTTCCTCGGTTCCCCCATTCACAGATCTGGAAAAGCCACCACCTCAGAGGAATATTGTGAAAATAAATTCACTAATGTTCATTAAGTACTCATATACTATAGTAATAAGTGCCATGGAGGAAGTTAATTTTGTCTTCAGAGCTGAGTTTGAATAGCATGCAGTAATAAGCACGGAGCCACACAGTGAACAATGATGATACAAATACCAACTAGCGGCTTGTTCAGTGAACATCATCCATCCATCCATCCAACTGAATGAAGCAGCAGTCACTTGGAGAAAATATGATCATGTAATAAAAGACTTATCATAATGCATAAAGACAAGGGGATGAATCAGGGTTGCTAGGCAATCTCAATTCCGGTATTTCCTAACTTTAAGGTTGCAAAGCGAAGCATGAAATGTTATTTTAAACAGTTTTCCACATGTAAGAGCCTTGTTTAAAAAACAAACAAAAACACACAAAACCCAGAAATTCAATCACATGAAGAAATACTGACTCTCTCACGCTTCATCGGCAGAACTGGAATCTTTACATCCACAGCACAAAACTCTGCCACTTGAGTAATGCTCTAATAAATTTGTTAGTCTCTAAGGTGCCACGGGTACTCCTTTTCTTTTTGAGTAATGGAGTAACTAGTAACAGCAGTAAGTTGTCATCCTCTATGTGGACCAGCCATTAGAGGAGGTTGGAGACAGTAGAAGAATGGGGAGACTTGAATTCTGAGTTTATTTGTAGGTTTCAGAAAGGAGTGGGCACAGATTTTTCTGTTCCTTCCCCCCTCTTCCCTCAAAAAACCCTCTGCACAAGCCTGACCCCTTCTGCCCATTTCACCTCCAGCCTATCCCTGTGCCATCCCACCTCCTCATCCTAGATTCCTCGTCCTATTCCCAGCTTCCTTGTCCATCAAGTTCCCGATCCCCATTCAGTTTTTGTCCCCTCTACATGTCAGTCAGGCCACTCCTCCTCACTGCCTGAAAGCCAGCAGGGGAATTACCGTTTATACTCGTTCATTAGCCCGTTCGCTTATAAGCCAACCGCCCAAGACGGATAGGTAAAAATAGTAAAAACTGTATGACCCTTTTATAAGCCGACGCTATATTTCAGGGTGGGCAAACTTTGGCTTCCGGCCCATCAGGGTAAGCTGCTGGTGGGTTGGGACGTTTTCTGTACCTGGCGCGTTCACAGGCACGGAGCCCCTCAGCTCTCTATGGCCGTGGTTTGCCTTTCCCAGCCAATGGGAGCTGCGGGAAGCGGCGTGCCACTTCCCACAGCTCCCATTGGCTGGGAACGGCGAACCACAGCCACAGGGAACTGAGGGGCTCCGTGCCTGCAGACGCTCCAGGTAACAAAACAACAGTGTATTAGATATTCAATTCAATGATTTCATAGAGTTTAAAATCATCAAATTCTGGTGCAGACCCATTTATAAGCAGACCCCCACTCTTTGATGCATCACTTTTTTACCAAAAATATTAGGCTTATGAACGAGTATATATGGTATTTTAGAGCCTTGGAAACCCAGGTCTTTCACTGTTCTCTGTTCCAGTACCTGATACCACAGCAGCCCAGAGCAGCAACTGAAGTGAGTCATGCTTTACCTCTGTAACTCTGGGCTGAAGCATACTCAGTGCAGACTGAATCCTTGGGAGAATTTAGCTGCCAAATTAACAAGTCTCTGAGGGTGTGCTAAGTGCAATTTTCCAAAGGTTTATAAATTGGTGAAGTTTGGGGTGATTTTTCAAGAGGGAAGGTAAAAGGAAGATCCCTGACACAAAGGCAACCCACTGCCAAATTTCAAATCCCTGCTCCAAGGAAGGGAGGCACAAAGTGCTTCTCAACCAAATTATTAGAGTTGTTTAAAAAAAAAACACCCACACACACAAGCAAAAATAGGTTTCCCATAATCCTGTTCTCAGAAATGGCTGATCCATTTTTCCTAAAATTTCTTCCCAAAAATTCAGTCTAAAGCAGATACCCGGCATAGAAAATTTCATCTCAAATGGTCAAGCTTACCAAAGTTATAAGCAACTGAAAAAAGGGTCTAAAATAGGAAGTGTTGAGCAACCTTAAGCATAGGCTGTGCTGCCAGCGCAGACTACATTGAAGGATCTTTTGCTTACAATGAAGCAAATATGTTTCAGTTTTCCTCTGGGACAACAGCTGATGGATCTACTGAGACAGAAGCTGGCTGATTTTTGTCCTCTGTAACTTGAACTGCTAAGAGCACCTGTGTGGTGAAGAATTAATACCACAGAGCAGCAACAGTTTAAAAAAAAAGACACCTGACATCAACCTGACTCTGAGGCTAAATATCCTTATGGGCAGCAAATGGAAGTGCAGTACAGTGAAATCAATTTAACACTCTGCACTAGAAACTGTTCTTTTCAAGGGATCTAAACGAAGAAGAGAATATAAGCCCTGGTCTACCCATCGGGTTAGGTCGAATTTAGCCGCGTTAGGTCGATTTTAAAATGAATGTGTCTACGCAAGCAAACCCCGTTCCGTTGACCTAAAGGGCTCTTAAAATTGACTTCTGTACTCCTCTCTGGCAAGGGGAGTAGCAGTAAATTCGACCTTGCTGGGTCGAATTTGGGGTAGTATGGACGCAAATTGATGTTATTGGTCTCCGGGAGCTATCCCAGAGTACTCCAATGTGACCACTCTGGACAGCACTTTCAACTCCGATGCACTAGTCAGGTACACAGGAAAAGCCCTAGGAACTTTTGAATTTCATTTCCTGTTTGGTCAGCGTGGCAAACTCAGCAGCCCAGGTGACCTTGCAGTCCCCCCAGAATTGCAAACGAGCTCCAGCATGGAGTGAGTGGGAGACACTGGATCTGATTGCTGTACGGAGAGAAGAATCTGTGCAGGCCAAACTCCGCTCAAAAAGAAGAAATGCTAATATATATGCCAAAATCTCACACAGCACAATGGAGAGAGGCGACAACAGGGACACACAGCAGTGCCACATGGAAGTCAAGGAGCTCAGGCAAGCCTACCTAAAGACAAAGGAGGCAAACGGTCACTCTGGGTCAGAGCCCCACACATGCCGCTTCTATGATCAGCTGCATGGCATATTCTGGGGGTGGGGGGGACCCTACCACTACCTCACCACTGTCTGTGGACACCTGCAAGGGGGGAGTCTCATGCAACATGGAGGATTTTAGGGATGAGGAAAAGGAGGAGGAGGATGAGAATGCACAGCAGGTAAGCGATGAATCCGTTCTCCCTAGCAGCCAGGACCTCTTCATCACCCTAGAGCCAATACCCTCCCAAGGCGAGATCCCCAACCCTGAAGCCAGAGAAGGCACCTCTGGTGAGTGCACATTTGTAACTACAGTATAGGGTTTAAAAGCAGTAGTGTTTACTGTTTGTTATGCTCTGAAGACTTGGGATGCATTCGTGCCCAGTACAGCTACTGGAAAAGTCTGTTAACGTGTCTGGGGATGGAGCAGGAATCCTCCAGGAACATCTCCATGAAGCCTCTGCAGAAGGATTCTGGGGAGGGCTGCCTTATTTCGTCCTCCACAGTAGGGCACTTTACCACACCAAGCCAGTAGCAAGTAGTCTGAAATCACTGCAGCACAAAGCATGGCAGCCAATGGTCCTGGTTTTGGTCACTTTCAAGCAACATTCGGTCTATATTTTTCCGTGTTAGTCTCAGGAGAGTGATCTCATTCATGGTCACCTGTTTGAAATAGGGGAATTTTTGTAAGGGAAGAGTAAAAGGACCCCGTTCATGCTGGGCTGTTTGCAGTTCGCTAAAAGGGATCATCCCTGAAAATAGCCACGTGGTAGGGGGAGGGGTGAAGGGTTCAGCCCAAATAGCCATGCAGAGGAGTGGGGGGAGGTGTGTACTGCAAATCCACCGAAAACCACAGCCCCTCCTTTTAAATGGCAAACCCAACCGGCATTGCTTGCTATGGGAAAGGGGGGCGCTGCAATTTGAAAACATTCCCACATGTTATGAAGGCATTAGAAGCCAAACCTGCGTACCCTTTGGCTTACCATGGCTGCCTGGAAACCAAATTCTGTTGCCCAGCTGTGTGTGATGTGTCACCATACCGGCAGGCGCACAATATAAAAGGCAAAATGCAACCTTGTACCTAAAGCACATGTGCTGTCTGCTGTGAATTGCTTGATTCACTGTGAAAGTCTCCCTTTCTTCTCTGAAATGTATCATCTCCCTCTTTATCCCCCCGCAGGTGCAAATGTTTCTATGCCCCGCCCATCATCTCTGGCCCTGAGGTTATCACAGATTAGAAAGTGAAAAAAAAAATGCACTCACAATGATATGTTTTCCGAGCTCATGCAGTCCTCCTGCATTGATGGAGGCATTCAGTGGCAGAGTCCAGGAAAGCATTAAGTAAGCACGACGAGAAGAGGCAGGATGCAATGCTGAGGCTAATGGGGGAGCAAACGGACATGCTCAGGCATATGGTGGAGCTGCAGGAAAGCCAACGAGAGCACAGACACCTGCTGCATCCACTTTACCTGTCTGCCCTCCTCCCCAAGTTCCATATCCTCCTCACCAGACGCCCAAGAATGTGCCGGGGGGGGAGGGGGAAGGGATGACTCTGGGCATCCAGCCACTGCACTCCAGAGGATGGCCAAGCAACAGAAGGCTGTCATTCAAACAGTTTTGATTTTTAGTATGGCTACAATAAGCAATGTGGCCTTGTCCTTCCCTCCTCCCCCGGGCTACCTTATTAATTTATCCCTTTTTTAATTACCACCATTCTGCACTTGCTCAACCTACAGCTGAGTTGCTCCTTACCACTGTTCAGGCTGCCTGTGTATGGCTTCTTTAGCCATGGGAGCAAGGAGTAGGCTGGGTCTCCAAGGATAACTATTGGCATTTCAACATCTCCAACAGTAATTTTCTGGTCTGGGAAGCAAGTCCCTTCTTGCAGCTGTTCGAACAGCCCGGAGTTCCTAAAGATGCGAGTGTCATGCACCTTTCGTGGCCACCCCACGTTGATGTCGGTGAAATGTCCCTTGTGATCCACCAGTGATTGCAGAACCATTGAGAAGTACCCCTTGCAGTTTATGTACTGGTTGGCAAGGTGGTCCGGTGCCAAGATAGGGATATGGGTTCCATCTATCACCCCCCAACAATTAGGGAAACCCACTGCAGCAAAGCCATCCACTGTGACCTGCACATTTCTAAGAGTCACTACCCTTGATAGCAGAACATCAGTAATTGCGTTGGCTACTTGGATCACAGCATCCCCCACAGTAGATTTGCCCACTCCAAAGTGATTCCTGACTGACCAGTAGCAATCAGGCGTTGCAAGCTTCCACAGGGCTATCGCCACTCGCTTCTCAGGGATCAGGGCAGCTCTCATCTTGGTATTCCTGTGCTTCAGGGTGAGGAAAAGCAACTCACAAAGTTCCAGGAAAGTGGCCTTATGCATGAAAAAGTTTCGCAGCCACTGGGAATCATCCCATACCTGCAACACTATGCGGTCCCACTAGTATGTGCTTGTTTTCTGGGCCCAGAATTGGCGTTCTACTGTATCAACCAGCCCCACTGCTGCCATGATGTCCCAATTGCCACAGCCTGTGCTTTCAGGAACGTCTGTGTCCATGTCCTCATCACAATTGTCCTCGTGCTACAGTCTCTTAGCCAGGTTCTGCACATACTCCAGTATAATGCGCGAGGTGTTTACAATGCTCGCAACAGCAGCGGTGAATTGAGCAGGCTCCATGCTTGCCGTGCTATGGCGCCTGCACGGGTAACCCAGGAAAAAAGGTGCGAAATGATTGTCTGCAGTTGCTTTCATAGAGGGAGAGAGGGGAGACTAACGATATGTGCCCAAAACCACCCGCAACGATGTTTTTGCCCCATCAGGCATTGGGAGCTTAACCCAGAATTCTAATTGGCAGCCTAGACTGCGGGAACTGTGGGATAGCTTCCCACAGTGCACCACTCCACGAGTCGATACTAGCCCCGGTAGTGAGGACGCACTCCGCTGATTTAATGTGCTTAGTGGGGACACACACAATCGACTGTATAAAATCGATTTCTAAAAATAGACTTCTATAAAATCAACCTAATTCCGTAGTTTAGACATACCCTAAGAAATACACCGAACATGAGCGAGAGCGTGAACATAAAACGAAACAATACAGATAGAAATATTCAGAGTTTTTAGGTACTAAAATTCTAAGGGAAAGGGAATCATAATTCATTTTCCATTAATCTATAGCTGCCCTAACTACAAAAAAAATGAAGAGGGAAACTGTGAAACAGCTGTTTTAACAGAAGATATAAAAATGATTATGAGCAGGATGAATGAGGTGTGCCCAAGATTTATATATTTTCCTCTTCAGGGAAAGTCCTGCAATACTATAATTTAGTTCTATTATTATAAAGCTCTGCTCATGGTTCCACAAATTTTATATTTGCACTTATATTCATCTACTTTATACTTAAAGAATACAACACAGCCTGCCCAAAATTACAGCATTTGCTGTTTGAGCACAGAATGATTTTTTTAAGATTTTAGAAATTTACAATTGGCTAGAGTAAAAATTGGTTCCTTAAGAAATTTTCTCTTCATGGCGTGTCAAAGCGCTAGAAGAAAAACAAAAATTGAATGTGTCTTTAAGAGTCAATTTAATCTAATCTTCAGCCACAAACATTACTTTAATTATAATTATATGATTTTTTTTTCATAATGTCACTGTAGGACAGAGTTACGGTTTTTGGATGCCCTAACCGTATTTCCATAACTTAACATGTTTGAATTTCTTTTAAGTTTAATCTCAACTCTGAATTTCTTGCATTGCAACAGTTGTATTAGCATAATTACAGCATCCCTGGGTTTTTATTTTTTTAAAAACCCTTAACTATGGATATGTATCTGATGTTTCACTTCATATTCTTTATGAAAATATGTTTATGATATGAATATGACATAACAGATGTACTTTATGCAAGATGGGTCCTGTAAGATATCATTAGAAACATTATAATTTACTGAATGTGTTTATCCAATTTGTATGCCTGTATCATTTCTGTAGCTGAAGTTAGGAATATTGACTATGTATCTGTATTTCAACTATGCTACTTCGGATGACGCCCATTGCCAACACTTCAGGTACAACAATGGAATAGCCAGACAGGGCTGATGGCCCAGCCAGGATAATGGACTGTGAAAAGGCTTGGCCAACCTGCGGCCACTCCATTGCCACTGATTCATGGATACTGCAATACTACAGAGTCAGGTGGTCTTTTTACCCGATATTAAACATTAACTGGGACTTTTTGCAACTTTCCACTGGAAGGGAAGGGGGTGGGGATGTCAAGTTTGGGAAACAAAGGATTTCTGCCTTATACAAATCATATTTATGGGTGGGGAGGAAGGCAAATGGGATTCCTCCTCTCCATGGCTTGTCTGCCCAAGAAGAAAGACTGCTAAAGCCACCTGGAGGGAAGACAAGAGGGGAATCCAGACTTAGACAGGGGTCCAGTCTGAAAAGAAATATAACGAACTCTGAACCACAGAAAATTTGCAACCCGCCAAAATAACATTTAGGGTAAGAAATTACATTGTGTAACCTGCTTCTTAAGTATATTGAGCTTAGTTTGCGTACTTTGATTTATTTGCTCAGTAATCTGCTTTGTTCTGTTATCTCTTATATTCACTTACAAATTACTAACTTTTGTAGTTAATAAACTTATTTCTTGTTTATAATATAACCCAGTTTATGTCATTTCTAATGGGGAGGATGGGGGAGGGAAAGAAGTTGTGCATATCTCCCTCCATATTGAGGGAGAGGGTGAATTTAATAAAATCTTTGGGTTTGTACCCCTTAAAAGGAGTGGGCACCAGAGTGTTGGGGCAAGCCCAAAAGGCTGAATCTTTCCAGAGCAGCTCTCTGTCTCTCTGTGTAGCTGGCTGAGGCCCCTACCACCAATGCTGTGCATACCAATGTGCCTTACTGCTCGGGGTCATTTATGTTAAAGAGCACCTTCAGAGGGAGGTATTGGGGGGGAATCAGAGACCTTGCATCCAAAGATGGTCCAGATGAGCTCCCCCATCCAAAAGTGTAGGCATCCATTAATACCATCATGATAGGTACAGGTGACAAGAATAGTACTTTGGTGCACACTTAGAGGATCCCATCAATTTAACAAGGATGGGACTGCTTAGGTGCTCATGAAGCATAGGTCAGGTCTGGGCTTTATCACACAGGGGTACAAGGTCACATACCCCAAGAGTCTGAGGCATGCTCTTACTGATGGTGACCCTGGAGTTGGGTCTTTGGGTGACCCTGGAGTTGACAAGGTTCAATAAGGCATGGAACTTCTCATGGTAGATGAGCTCTCACTGCTCTGGAATCTAACATTGCTCCTGTGAACTCTATGCTACAAGTACTCTGTTGATCGTAAGACCCAAAGTGATTAAAAGTTTGGGTCACTTGGATGGAATTATTCCACTTGTAGTGCCTGTCCAAGTTAGCCAGTTGCTGAGATATGGATAGGCTCATCTCTCTCTACTTAGATGAGCTACTACAAATGCTAGACACTTGGTGAGCACCCTGGAAGGCACAGCGAGAGACCAAACAGAAGTATTATTGATATTGAGACTTTCCCCATCAGGAATCTGAGGTTTTCCTACGGGTCTCAAATTTAGTACGAGTATAGGCATCCTGTAAATCACGGTTAGGAACCTGTGATGAGGATCTAATATGGGGATTATGGAAGCCAGAGTCACAATTCAGAATTTACAACAACATGAATCTGTTCAGATGAAGATCCACAATAAGACACCAATCTCCTTTCTTCTTTGGGATTAGGAAATGTGAACTAACTCCATAGGTACTTCCTTTACTGCTCTGAGTTACAGAAGGGAATTGTGACAGGTTTGAGGCCCCTTTGGAGTGTTACCTGATGTGCTGGGATGCCAGTGAGTCAGACTATTCTGCCAGCCTGGGCCCCCTTTTTATCTGGTATTGCTGGGCTAGGCTCCTCAGCCTTTTCCAGCCAAGCACACAGCCAAGGCCACACCCAGCTGCGCAGAGAGACAGAGATCCGCTCTGAGAAGGCTCAGCTTAAGGGGCTTGTCACAGCACCCAGATGTCCAGCGCCCACTTGGAGCACAAACCCAAAATTATATGAAATTCACCTCTTCCTTGAATGTGGAAGAGGGTATGTATAAACTTCTCCCTCCCCATTAGAAATCACAAACTGAGTTGTATTATAAACCAGAAATAAATTTATTAAGATTTTAAGTGATTAAGGAGGTAGCAGACAAAAACAAGGCAGATTACTAAGAAAATAAAACAGAGCACACAAACTAAACTTAATACACTAAAGACACTGATTACATGCAAGTTCTCACCCTAAAGGTGGTTCTAATAATCTTCTTCACAGGCCAGATGCCATTCCAGCCTGGGCCCAGTTCTTTCTCCCGATCAGTTTTAGTTGTTTCCAGCAGTCATCTTGGGTGAGGTAATAGGGGAGAACTGACAACTAGGATTACCTCACTCCCCACTCCCTTTGCATAAGGCGGGAGTCCTTTGTTTCCCTAATTTGGCCCCCCTCCCCTTAACAGTGGAAAGTTACAAGAAGTCCCAGGTAATGTTTTAGTATCAAGTGAGAAGACTACCTGATTCTATAGGATTACAGTGTCCATGAGTGAGTGGCAATATGGAGCGTCCACAGGAAGGCCAAGCTTTTCACAGTCCATTGTCCTTGCTGATGGGCCATCCACCCTGTTTGGCTTTTCCATTGTTGTACCTGAAGCGTAAGCAGGCATCACCCAAAGTAGCATAGTTGAAATAGAGAGACAGTCAATATTCCTAATTTCAGATACAGACATACAAATTGGATAACCACATTCAGTAAATCTTAACCTTTCCAATGATATCTCACATGAGCCATTTGCATAAAGTATCTCAATTATGTCATTCATATAATCATATTTTCATAAATATTGAATGACATCACAGGAGTCTACCTCCTTTCTTAGCAAAAAATTACTAGAGGAGCCCCTAAAAAGGAATTTAAATGGGATAAAATATTCCTTGCCTACAGTATCCAGGCTCTATTGATCCAAAAGGTATTCACTACCAGTCCTCCTAAGGAAAAAAAAAATGGGGGAGAGGGGAGAACAAGCAGAGGGAAAGAGAAGCAGGAGAAAGATCCAACAGTTCTAGCTAGTTCTCAGTTATGGCATTACACCTGAAGACATGAGGTTGACAGACTGCATGGCAGAAGGGAGGACAGAGGATCTCCTTTGGAACCACTGCCTCTCCCTTGGGCATTTGATTTTTTGTTGGCCCTAACAGCTTTGGAATTCTACACTGTTTCTCCTTGGGGCTGGCATACATACCCTTAGAGAGTAAAGAGTGGCTTTTGAGTCCTTCAGAGCGTGCAGGGTTTCATCAGCATGATAGTTTAAGAGGTCACAGTCTTTGGGAGGTCCCTGAAGGTCACTTGGACCTCCTTTGGTATGCCCCAAGACTGCAACCATGAAGCCATATTCATTGTGACTTAGGTTGCTAAGGAATGCACTGCTGTGTTAGAGGAATATAGAAAAATGTGAGGGAGTGCAGGCTCAGATGGTTTGGTCATGTAAAAGAACAATCCTGACAACTACAAGGGTAAGAGTCCAGCAGATCAAATCTGAAGGAAAAAAGACAGAGGCAGACCCAAGAAGAAGTAATAGAGTGGACTAGGCCCAAAGGAAAGGAGCAGTGGAGAGGTCCTCCAAACTGGCTAGAGTGGCTGCAGGGGAAACAGCAGGTCAGGGTCCAGGAGGGCCATATAAAAGAAGCTGCAGAACAGAGCAGCAGTTAGTAGCTGCTGGAAGCTGGAGAAGAAAGGACTGTGTGCCTGGCTGGCTGAGGGAACTGCAGCATAGTGGACAGCTAAGTGGGGGCAGGGACCAGGGGAGCTGAGAATTACAAGTCACAGATTTCCTAGTGAAGATGAATTCTAGATTAATACAGACTATTGTACGTTTCTACTATGTTGATATTTTGTTTATTTCTTCCATAAGAACTTGTCACTTGTTCATTTTGCTTCCTGAGCTACACACATAATATCATGAAAGTAAACAAGCAGAGTTTCCAAGCTATTACACAATCCACTTTCATTTGCACTTGAAAGAGCACAGAAGAGTTAGTATCCTTGCTTCTGGAAAGCTTTTAAGTCAGGTTAGAAGTAATAGGACAAATGACTCGCACAGCACAGGTGCATTAGAATGGAAAGAACATACAAGGAGTCCCTTCCCCCCAGGGCATTCATACAATAAAAAGTATTAATTTGGCTGCAAGTGCTGAGAAGAACAAGGGTGTATGCCAATCATGGGGAGGACTTGGGCATAGACAGGATAGCAATGTGATAAGTGCAGAGTACCCCTTTGTAATAGGAATATGCACAAGTCACTGCTCATTGCACTCCCCCACCACCTATGAAGGTATTATGTCTTATGGTGACATAACACCTTCCTTCACACTATTACTCTGCTATCAGTGATCTGTAGTGATGCTCCTCTGACTTGCAAGGAAGCCATTTAGCCTGATGTTTTTAGGCAACAGAATTTCTCTACCTATGTTATCTAAGATTTTGATTCCAAGTGCTTTAGTAAAACTCAAAGCTTCAGAGACAAGTTTCTTTTTTAATCTAAAGACACTACAGATTGAAAGAGTAACAATAGGAACATTTGTAGTCACTTTATAAAACTGCACTGCTTAGCCTTTAAGTATATATTTATGAAAAAAGGAACTGTTGGTATGTTTTAAGGAAAATATAAATAGTTCCTAAGTCAATACAACTGAAGTGAGTAGCCTTTCCCACAATTAAGGAAACTTCTATTTTCCTGACAAGCTTGTAATACAATACACACACTAGTAATCTTATCAGGCAGAAAAGAGGGTTTTGTTTTTGTTTTTTTTTTTTTTTTTAAAAGCAAAAACAAAATAAGCCTTTTCTAACACTGCTTAAAATCTTAAAATGTAAATAGACTTGGCCTTCTAACTAATTTATAGCAGAGTTTTCCCTCTAAAACCAACAAGTCTCAATTTTGTACTACTTGAATAAAATTTGTCTGATTTATCCACCAGCTTAGTAACCATTGCCCTAAGTAACTGTATCTGAGCTGGGAGAATCTCAATTGGTTTTTACCACATAGATACATATACCATATGTCAAGAAGTTGTACACTGAGGATCATGTGCAAGTTTGTTTGGAGAAGCAAGGAGGGATATATGACCCAGTAGAAAGTATAAAGACTGGAATTACTAACTCCTGAATTCTTGTCTCAGCTAGACTTAGCTTTGTTACTTTTTGAAAGTATTCACTAATCTGCAAAATAAAGATATGCCACCTACCACCCAAAAATGTTGTAAAACACTTGTCATGAAGAGGACAGTACACCTGCTGATGATTTTTACACCAGCGTAATTCTCAGCTGTTCATACTGGGTAGCTCTGCATCCACTTTATACCACCAGAGAAGCATAGAGGATTTAGCAGATAAGGAGGAGTCAGATCTAGCTCATGCAAGCACAACAGAGGCAGCTTTAAATCTAGACACTTTTAAAGATCAAGTTAGGCAATACACCTGCTCCCACCTCCCCACCAGCCTGCATGGTTTTAGTGTCATGTTTTCAGGTTTTTTCCCTCCAGTTGCGTGAAAGATCCACATAAACAGGGGACAGACTAACTCCATAGAGGAGAAAATGAAAGTATTTTTCCTCCATTTTCTTTCACTTATAGCATCTTTAAGGGGTCTACTATATAAAAAAATATTCAGAATATAGTATGCCACTTAAGTTGACCTGACAATGTTCCTTTAACATAGGAATGAATACTGCAAGCAAGCTTCAAGTAAAGCACTCTAAAACAAGTAAAACTGACAAATGGGGGACCAAAACCTAACTCTCAAAACCTGATGATCCACAAGTAAACAAAGCAGTAAAAACAGCCAGGGTCTTATACCACAAGATTTACTTGGTTCGTTTATGAGTAAAATGATAGCATAGATTTAACTATAAAAACTTCACATATTTAGTAATGTACCGTACTACAATTTATAGAAATAATGAAATCTCACTAATATGAGTTAGTCATTTTAATATTTGCTGAAAATTGGGCAATAAGACTACCAACTGTGTGGTACTTATCACGTTTACAGATTAATGCGGTAAAAAAAATTAGGTTCTACTGTAAGTGTAATTCTTCACTTCAATTTCTTCCCGCTCATCCATCCAGAACAAATTTAGCCATGACTTTGTTTTATGAATAGCTGAAGTTATTCATAATCTTTGTACCAAAAGCCTTCATTATGTCTGGTTTTGTTTTTAGAGGGAATTCTCAAAATAAACGAACACCAAATATTCACTCTGACTCAGATTTAAAAACCACCAGTAGAGATGAGGAAGTGAATCACTCTTATCAGGCGTATGTACACACACAGCTTCTAAAATAAAGAAAGCTGAATCCCATGTAAGAGAAGCAGCATGAATACAATATTAAGGTTGAGAAGTCAAGTACACTAATCTCTCCCTTTTCTTAGTTTATACACTATGCAGAACAAGATTTACAGCCCAAGGGATGGGTTGCTAACCTAGCTTCAGCCACCTTTTGCCTCCTGGTCCTGGGGAGCAGCCCTAGGGGTAATTTAATCAGCACTAGGGAGGCTGCCCAAAAACAGCACTGCAATTCCGCCCCCTCATTCTCCAGTCCCACCCCAGCATGCTACCTATGCTGAGGTTTGCAAGTGGCCGTCTTCTTCAGCTCCCATGCCACAGAATTCCTATGGCCAGATCCATACCTTCTAGAGCCACTGCCTCCTGGCACACGGGCATTGGAATCTCACTCCAGTCATCTCCTTCCCACAGCCCCAATGGCTATCTTTACGATTACTGCCTTTAAACAGAGAGGGAACAGAAACATTCTCAGGCAGCCAGCTCCCAATCAACCCTAAAGGACTCCCTGAGAGGTCAATTAAGTATCATGCCCAAGTTTTGGATTGGTAAATTGAGGCAGAGAGAAGCTATGAGACTTACCAAGGATCACATACAGGAAGTCAATATCAGGACCATTATTAGAATTCTGTCCAACCACTAAATCAGTCCCCACCCCACCCCCAGTAAATTAAATCTTAGCTTTTGGTTTTTACATCTGTAAAACAGAGAATGCTTTGCAGTTGCCGAGTACTTTTTCCATCTGCAGAAAGTGCTTTGCCATACTGCTTAAGTATTAGGTGGCACATTTCACAGACATGGAAAACAGACAGATTTAGGTGGAATTTGATGTACAGTGGAAGAGGGTTGAGCTAGTGGCTCTGATTCTTAAGTCTTGTCCGCTAGCAAAATTAAATAAAGCAGAAAACAGTCATTGGCAATGAACACCATTTAACTGCAACTGTAGGAGAAGAAAAACTCCGTTCAGCATCATTTCAGAAACCAGGATTAAAAACTGTCAAAAATCTGTCACTACAGGTCCCAGACTTGCTCAATAGGAAAATGATGCAGAAACTTTAATGCAATTCTGAAGTCTTTAGGCCTTGATATTTCTGCTAATACGTTCTATCACCTTACAACTTCAAAAGACCAGGATTTTTCCACCAGTTGTCCAGTCAAGGACTTACTCAGAGGCAATCAGTATCTTCTGAAGAGAAGAGCAGATTTTACCAATCAGAGACTGTCACTGCCAGGTTTCAGAGTAGCAGCAGTGTTAGCCTGTATTCGCAAAAAGAAAAGGAGTACTTGTGGCACCTTAGAGACTAACAAATTTATTTGAGCATAAGCTTTTGTGAGCTACAGCTCACTTCATCTGATGCATCCGATGAAGTGAGCTGTAGCTCACAAAAGCTTATGCTCAAATAAATTTTAGTCGCTAAGGTGCCACAAGTACTCCTTTTCTTTTTGTCATTGCCAGTGGTTCAGCTCCTACAACAACTGGACCCAAACACTACATTTAACAGGTCTATTGTATTCTATTCTGTGTAGGTTAACTACCCTGATGAGTGCAGTTTATGAGTGCCCGGCATCTGTTGAGAGGCTCAAACGAAACTGGTTTGAAGACATTTTCCCTTCTTGCCAATTGTCTTTCCTTTTTCCTTGCTACATGGGAAGTTAGAAATAGGTTACACTATCTGAACTAATTTCCAAGACCTATTTCCACTCCATCCCGCCTTCTCTTCTTTCCCAGGAATTCCTCTCACAAGAAAGTGCTAGAGACAAAACTTTTTCCTACTCCAGATAGAGTCATAGATGTCTTTCAACAGTACATGGAAAAGGAGTACTACTTCTATGTCCTGGGTCCCAAAAGAGGGAGCGGCTTCTCACTATATTTGAGACTTTTGAACAAATTTATCAAGCAGATGAAATTCTATATGGTGATGTTGGCATTTGTGAGAATATCCTTGTATCCAGAAGACTAGTCTGAGTGTCTTGATTTGAAGATGCTCTACTATACAAAACCTGAAATATTTGCAACACAATCGCAGGGGGGTGGGAGAAGTGGTTGAGGGGTGTCTGCCATTTGGACCCTGTACAGCCAGCCCCAAGACCCATCAAAGAGCTTACAACAGTATTAGCAGCCCTAAGGAGACTTGTGTATATCCATTCCTTAAGGACTAGTCAATACTAGACCTCACACCTCAAAGGGCTGCACACTAGGTCCCTAAGATAATCAGCTGTTCTATTTCTTAGGCCTAAGAACCATCCCTCAAAATGGTGGAGTAGTTAACAGGGACAGATTCCAGATAACGCACCTCCCACTAGACTACTTACAGACTATGTTCAGAATTGCTTTAGCTCAGGACAAATCCTCAGACAACTGAGATTCTGCATCAAACTCCTCAGTCTGAAGGCTTCTTGCTTCTATAATCAAACTCCAGTTGAGATCAATGCAGGATTAGCTAAAAACAGTTCAACCACCTCAATTTGTAGATAATCATAGCAAGCACTGTGCACCCTGCAACTGGAATCTCAATGGTTGTGGATAAAACCACTGCATGCTTGCTGAGGCGTTCCCTTCAACCCAGCCCATCAACAGTATTAGTAGTAATAGACATAGGTTTAGATTGCAGAGCTCAGCTGAATCATCTCATAATTCAAGGTGTCTGGGTTTAGGAAGAGTCCAGCTGTCATGTTCTTGATGGCTTGTCATGATGTCTAGCCTACCTGGCATTTTTAGCCTGCCTCAAAAAGTGTTCTTTTCACAACTTTTAGTGAGCAATTCTATTGCTGTGTGCCAAGTCGACTGTCAGGGTGAGGCTCAACACAATTACCACATTAGGAAGCTATGAAGAACGGGAAATTTCCACATTAAAGGCAAAGATAACATCCTGACAGATTACCTGAGCTGTAAATATAGTATCCAGCACAAGTGGCCCCTGAAGAGTGCACTGGCAAACCCATGCTCTCAGACAGAAAACTTCAGGTGGACCTATTTGCCATAGAACTCAATACAAAATGAAATCCATTCTATTCTGAGGATAGAAAGTATCGAGGATCTTTATTGGATACATTCCTCTTATACTGGAAACATACCTGTATGTGCCCCCCTTCAAATTCTTCTCATCCTATCAGATGCAGCACCGAGGAGCTCAATACCATCTGAACAGAACTAGACCATTCCATAAGACATTCCAGGTTTGTCTTGATTTCGGGTTTTGTTTTTCAAATGTCACCTAATACAGTCCAATACGAGCACAGGCAAAGCAAATTGTACTTTGGCACGCACATTAACCGGTCAAGTTAAAGCCTAGGAGGAAGCTTATGTTTCAACTCAACCAGCTAGAACATGAAAAAGTTTAAGTTGCCTTGTGTGTGTTAGTGTGAGAACATGCTAGTTAAGGAGTTCTAAAAAAACAAAACAAAAAACAAAAAGTTATCCTAGCCAAGACAATCTCTAGACTGTTAATAGCATGGAGGGATAGTTCTAGTTGTCAAACTTCCACAAACATATGCCATAAGAACCAGCAAGGATTCCAGTACCAACAGGTGTTAAAGGCTCCTATTAAAAAGGAAAGGAGTGGCACCTTAGAGACTAACACAGCTGCTACTCTGAAAGGCTCCTATTGCATCTCTCAGATGTGCCCATTATAGAGATACATAACTCCAGTTATTAGGTTTTTATCCATACCTTTACACTGAATTACTCCCTGGATTTAGTGAGCGTCTGCACTGAGGTAGACTGCATCAGTGCAAGTCACAGTTTACAACACTGTCTATACTAAGCGCTTGTGCTGATGCAGCTACACCACAGGCTAAAAACTGCACTGTAGACAAGACCTTAACCTCTAAATCAGATGCTCTCAGACTGCTTAGAATAGTCACTGTTAAACCGAGACACCTCAACATCTCCTGTAATTATTTTTTTAATCACAGTGGGTATCCTAATTACTTGCTATTTACCCAGGGCAAGAATTTTATGTTTTAAACAAGGGGAACATTTACTTACTACAGTAAATATGGTTCTTCACAATGACTGACTGCATGGACCTACACTCCCCACCTTCCTTATCAGCATTATTTAATCTTACAACTGGTTTTTATTAGGGCTGTCAAGCAATTAACATATTAACTGCATGATTAAACAATAGAATACTATTCATTTAAATATTTTGGATGTTTTCAACACTTTCAAATATATTGATTTCAATTATAACAGAATACAAAGTGTGCAGTGCTCACTTTACAGGGCAAATACTTGTAATAAAAAATATAAACAAACAAAGGTTTTTCAATTTACCTCATGCAAGTACTGCTGTGGAATCTCTATCATGAAAGTTGATCTTACAAATGTAGAATTATGTACAAAAACTTAATTCAAAAACAAAACAATGTAAAATCTTAGAGCCTGCAATTCCACTCAGTCCTCCTACGTGTTCAGCCTATCACTCGGTCAAACAACTTTGCTTACATTTGCAGGAGATAATGCTGCCCGCTTCTCGTTCACAATGTTACCTGAAAGGGAGAACATGCATTCACGTGGCACTGTTGTAGCTGGCACTGCAAGATATTTACATGCCAAACGCACTAATGATTCACATGTCCGTTCATGCTTCAACCACCATTCCAGAGGATATGCATCCATGCTGATGATGGGTTCTGCTCAATAACAATCCAAAGCAGTGCGGACCAACCAATGCATGTTCATTTTCATCATCCGAGTCAGATGCCACCAGGAGAATGCCGATTTTCTTTTTTGGTGGTTGGGGTTCTGTAGTTTCCACATCGGAGTGATGCTCTTTTAAGAATTCTGAAAGCATGCTTCTCACCTCATCCCTCTCAGATTTTGGAAGGCTCTTCAGATTCTTAAATCTTGGATTGAGTGCTACATCTATCTTTAGAAATCTTACATTGGTACCTTCTTTGCATTTTGTCAAATTTGCAGCTAAAGTGTTCTTAAAATGAACATGGGCTGAGTCATCATCTGATACTACTATAACATGAAATATATGGTAGAATGCAGATAAAACAGAGCCAGAGACATAATTCTCCCCCAATGAGTTCAGTCACAAATTTAATTAACGCATTATTTTTTAAGCATCATCAGCATGGAAGCATGTCCTCTGGAATGGTGGCAGAAGCATTAAGGGGCACACAAATGTTTAGCATGTAAATACCTTGCAATTAGAGATGTAAAATGTTAACCTGCCTTAACCAGTAAGCATTAGTCTTACTGGTTAACCCACCTTAACCACTAACCTCTGGGCTGGCCCACCGACCCTGCTCCAGCCAGAGCAGCCGCAGCCGCGCCAGCGGGCCCTTTAACCGATTAACCATTTAATCTAAATATTTTTTAATCCTTTCAATGGTTAACTTTTTAAACGGTATTTACATCCCTACTTGCAGTGCGGGCCACTACGTTCTCATGCAAATGCCTGTTCTCATTTTCTGCTGACATTGTAAATAAGAAGTGGGCAGCATTATCTCCTGTAAATGTAAGCAAACTTGTTTGTCTTAGTGATTGGCTGAACGAGAAGTAGGACTGAATGGACTTGTAGGCGCTAAAGTTTCGCATTGTTTTGTTTTTGAGTGCAGTTATGTCACAAACAACAAAAATCTACATTTGTAAGTTGCACTTTCACAATAGAGATTGCACTATAGAACTTGAATGAGGAGAACTGAAAAACACTATCATTTTTACAGTGCAAATATTTGTAATCAAAAATATAAAGTGAGCAGTGTACACTTTGTATTCAGTGTTGTAGTTGAAATCAATACATTTGAAAATACAGAAAAACATCCAAAAATAATAAATTTTAATTAGTATTCTATTGTTTAACAATGCGATTAAAATGGTGATCACAGTTTTTAATTGCAATTAATTTCAGTTAATTGCATGAGTTAAGTGCAATCAATCAACAGCCCTAGTTTTTACTTAATAGAAGGAATTGTGCTGTAGTTTGTTATAAACCCTTTTATATCCATTAATGAAGGGATCTCAAACTCAAACCACCACAAGGGCCACGTGAGGACTAGTATATTGGAACAAGGGCCGCATCACTGAACCCCCCCGCGTGGCACTGTCACCGGCCCCGCCTCTGCCCCACCTCTTCTCCGCCTCCGCTCCTGAGTGCGCGGCTCCCCACTCCTCCTCCTCCCTCCTGGAAGCACCTGCAGGTAAGCAGAGGAGCTAGGACGCAGCGCTCTGGGGATAGGGGGAGCCTGGTGGGCTACAGAAAATAACTCCGGGGGCGCGGGGAGCTTGGTGGGCTGCAGGAAATAATCCTGCAGTCCACGTGTTTGACACCCCAGCACTAATGGGAGTGCACAAACAGGACTATGCACCCACCCTACTTAAACACACTCTGCTACCCAAAAGGGTCTTTGATCCTGGAAACACAGATGCACGCAGTGCTGTTGACTTTACAAGTATGTAAAGTTCTGTAGGATGAGGACCAAAGTTCGCAACTCATGCATCACCCAGAGTATGTCTGTCAGGCAGTCACTTTAAAAAAAAAAACAACCCTATAGTTAGTAAACTAGTTAGCAATTCTGTTAGTTTTAAAGGAAAAGCATTGGGGGAGATTAAGTCAATTATAAAACAACATACATTTTTCAATTCAGACCGGGAGGCAACAATATGAAAATCTACAAAACAGAGAGAAAGATGGAGTAAACTCACTAAAGCGTGAAGCATGATAAAGCATATGGTTGTGCATGATACTCTAGCATTTAAATAATAAACAGTTAATATCTGAGAGCTATTGGCTTATTTTAGTAACAAAAAAAATCACCACATTTGGAAGCAGTTTGGTAAATACTTTTGTTTGTATAAGGTGGTACAAAGTGTTTCTATACTCGGCTATAAGGCTTCACCTTAGTTTTAAAACTGAAAAATCAACCCTGGTGTGCAAATCAACAGTTGTTTGCAGTATGCTGTATGAAATTAACCTAATAAATCTACGAGTATTGCTGATACATACAGACTAGTTTTAAATCCAGCTATGAAGATTCTTATTGCTATTAGATTAGGGTAGGAAAAGAGTTTTAACTTATATTTTGATCCAAGTTAGATTGGCTGAGCAAGATGGTGCCTTTCCCATTTAAGCCTAACCCAGTTCCACTAGTCACTGAAAGAAGTCACAGGGTCCAATACAAAACGACTAATGTACCAGCCAGTGCCGAGCGGAAAGTTTTAACTGGACTCTGGCAACAGCAGCAGGAGCGAATCAGTCTCTTCCATGTTTTACTGACCTGCTGATGTTATCAGGCTGGGATAATTCAAGAGAACGTAAAGAAAATGAGTTTAAACTTTAGAGCATCTTTAACCTACACACACAAATGCTCAGCCATTGAGGGGAAGAGTGTGCACACCTCCACAGTGCCCAGCAAGTCCTTCTGCTCCACATGAGAGAGGGAGCAGCCCTGTAACCAGTCACTTCCGAGAAAAATACTAAGTTTTAACTACGTTTGGGGTCTAAGAAATGGGATAGGAAAGGGGGTGTGAGGCCTGCCCTAATGACAGGGCTCCCTCAACTAGGCCGACAGCTTGAATGCTCAAAGGGCCAGGAAATTTACCTGGGAGCGACGGTGGGATGGGGCAGGGCCAGCCATCGAAAGGGTGATAAAAGCCGAGGTATTTACCTGGGTGCTGGGGTGGGATGGGTCGGGTCAGGGCTCTCCACAGAGGGGATGAGGAGGGCCGGGGCATTTACCTGGGCGCTCAGGTAGCGCTTCAGGCACTCCTCGCACACCGCCTTCTTGCAGCAGGGCAGGGGCTTGATGGGCTTCTCCTCCAGGCACACCCGGCAGCTCAGCACCAGCAGGGGCCCGAAGTCCCCCGCTATCAGCCCGGAGAAGGGCTCGGGCAGCAGGTAAAAGTCCACCTCGATGCTGCCCCCCGAGGTCAAGGGGTCTCCGAGGGGGCCGCGGCGGGCGGGCAGGGCCCCGGGGGCTGCGGCGGGCGGGGGTCCCGGCCCGGCCCCGGCCCCGGCCCCGGCCCGGTCGTTCTCCACGCAGTACACGGTGCAGTACACGTGCCGCCGCGGGGGGATGCGGCGGCGGCTGCTGCCCCAGTCCCGCCCCGGCCCCTCCTCGGGGGGCTCCCCGCCGGCCCCCGGCTCCTCCGCGGGGGGCTCAGGGGGCGGCGGCTCCCCGCTGCGCTCCGGACTCCCCGGGGCCCCGGCGGGAAGCGGCTCCTGCTCCCCGCCCCGCCGCCTGCTGCCGGGCTCCGGCTCCCGCGGTCCGGCCGCCTCCTGCCCCGGCTCCCGGGCCCCGCCGGCCGGGAACGGTGCGGCGGCGGCGGCGGCGGCGGCCGCCCGCAGGGCGCTCAGCGAGCTCTGCTGCTCCCCCATCCCCGCCGCTTCCCATCCAGCCGCCCCCGGCCCCGCTTCTGCTTCCGGGTCCCGGGCCCCGCGACCCAGCGGGGAACAGCCGCCGCCTCCCCGGGACCAGCGGCCGCCGCCGCCTCCCCGCCGGGACTGCGCAGGTCAACGCCGCCCGGGGGCCCCGCCGGGCCGCGCTCCCATCCCGCAGCCCCGGCCGCCCCCGGAGAGTCAGAGCTGGGCTCCGACTGCCCGGCCCTGCCCGAGCGCAGCCCCCCAGGAGCCGCGCCGGCCCCGGCCCCGGCCCCCACCCCCGTCTCACATGTATCCGGGCCGGGCCACTCTCCGCCCCTTCCTGCCTACACGAGGGACCCACCCACTCTCCGTCCTGCCCCTCACGCACACACAGCCTCAGCCACCCCTTACCCCTGCCCCTTTCTCACATCCCGCTCCGAGTCTTGGCCTGCTCCTCCCTCATACACCCCCTGCCCTGCCCTGCGTTAATTAGGGTCACCACATAGCAAGTGTGAAATATCAGAACTTTTGGGCGGGGGCAGGGTATAGTTGCATATATAAGACAAAGCCCCTAATATCAGGAAGGTCCCAAGGATATTGGGATGTCAGGTCGCCCTACTTTACACACACCTCTAGCTACTCACCCACCCTTCACCTCTGCCCGGCACATGCACACCCCCTTCTCGCTCACATATATCCACTTATCTCTTGATCCTGCTACACTCTCTCACACACAAACTCCTACCTACCACTTAATCCTCTCACACATCCTCGCCCCTTAACATTGCCTCTCTCTCAGACCTACTCTGCCCTCCCTTCCCCCCTGCCATTAACACTGCCCCTCTCATTCACTCACCATACAATCATGCCAGCTTCCTTGGCTCAATACCACATACCCAAAGTATAGCAGGAGAAGGCTATAAAGACTTTAAACAATCTTTGACATGAACATTGAGGTTTCTTCGGAGTAGTTTCAGCATTAAATGAAAAGGAAGTGCTCCTTTTGTGTATTTACAGTTTTGTTCACTAATTCTTCACAAGAAAGATATTGTCATTAAGGTTCCTCAGACGATAGTATTCCCATATTCTTACTCCAGGATACCAGTGTAAATCTAATTTACAGAAAATCAGCTGACCACCCTCCACACCTTTCCATTAAAAAAGTCTCATTTTAGCCCGATGTGATGATCTGTTCCTCACTCTAAAAAGCAATAGTCACCTATGCAGTAGTACAGCCCCCCTCCCCCTTAACAGATACATTGATAGAGAAAAAGAAAAGGAGTACTTGTGGCACCTTAGAGACTAACAAATTTATTAGAGCATAAGCTTTCGTGAGCTACAGCTCACTTCATCGGATACATTTGGTGGAAAAAATAGAGGGGAGATTTTCCACCAAATTTTCCACCAAATGCATCCGATGAAGTGAGCTGTAGCTCACGAAAGCTTATGCTCTAATAAATTTGTTAGTCGCTAAGGTGCCACAAGTACTCCTTTTCTTTTTGCAAATACAGACTAACACGGCTGCTACTCTGAAACCTGTCATTGATAGAGAAAGTGAGCACACTCATTAGGAAGCAAACACCCTTTTTAATTTCAAAATGTCTTTGTACTTTGAATGTGATATATTTTGAATAAAAATCCAACGTCCAATTAAAAATTACTCCCAAAGAAAACAAACTGTAAAAAATAGAAGCATCATCTTTATCCTCTTAGTGTCACAGGTATTTAGGTTTATGATTGGCATACCAAATCTGAACAATACTATGACATCTGCAAAAGTGATTTAAATAATTAAAATCAGACAAATTGATAACTACACATCCAATGTGTCTGGTCATTTGCAGGTAAGAGGATTAAAGAAAAAATGCCTGTGGATGCTGTTTAGAAAGCCTACCCAAAAGCAAGGAAAAATGTCTTTCAGAACTCGACATTAACATAGATACTGCAGATAACATAAAGCCCATTCTAGGACAGCTGCAGTGTTGGTAGTGGCAAGTACAGCAGGCATTTACTAAAAGGTGCTGCTTCTTCTTCTTCTTCTATCTTGTCTAGACTAGCAGTTTTGGTCCATTGCCCCAGATAGCTCCTAACTTTCTATTGAAATCAATGGAAGTTAGGACCTAAATACCTTTGAGGATCTGGGCCACTGTAATTTCAATTAATTGATTTTGCAATCAACTCAAATTAACTAAGAGAGCTAACACAGTATTGCCATCTGATAATCTTCTAGAGATGTCTACGTAAAAATTGGTAGAAGGGTGTGATGCAGAGGCAATGGATTCTTCCTAAAAGTGTGGGGGGGCCCACACTCTGAACTCCTTGGACCCCAGAGTCCACTCCTGCACCCCAAACCCTTCATCCCCAAGCCCTCACCCCAAAGCCTGCACCTCCAGTCAGAAGCCTCACCCCCTCCCACACCACAACCTCCTGCCCCAGCCTGGTGAAAATTGAGTGAATGAGCAAGGGTTGGGGAGAGAGAGTGATGGAAGGAGGGGGACTGGAGTGAGCAGGGCCGGGGTCTCAGAGAAGGGCCAGGGCCATGGGGAAGGGGGTGGGGCACAGTTGTTTGGTTTTCTGCTATTAGAAAGTTGGCAACCCTAGCGAAAGAGACACCCGGGAAGCTGTGGGGAGCCGCGGACCCTCCACACCCCAGGTCGCTCTTACCTGGGTCAAGCTCCAGCTTCCAGGCTGGCCGGGGCTGGGGCCTCGGAGGGAACTGGAGGGGCAAGGGGCCGGGCCCATGGTGAAAAGTGGACCACCTTAATGCTGCAGCCTGGGTTGTCTCACACAATGCTATGCCAGTGACAAGTAGCAACCCCTCACCCCCCCCACACACCACCACCACCACCCTGGCACTTCATAGTTCTCAGTACACCAACTGGACTCCCTTCCAGCTTGGACCAATCTCCCAAGTCAAAATCTTTGTTTTCCAGGCGATCTTCCAGGTGTTGAGATGGAGAGTGGGGGAGAGAGAGTCCAAGGGATAATGTCACTGTCCCTCTTTTTTATATTCTCTTCCAGTTGCTAGAAAGATCCTTGATGTGATGTGGGGATCAGGCAGCCCCCACTCCGTACATGCCCTCTCTGAGAATTCTCTGAGATCATGGATTCTTCCTGATGTGCCATTAATGCCTGTCTGGACCGTGGTCGTTGCTCTTTGTCCCTACTGAAAGGGCAGATATGGGCATCTCCCAACCTCACAACGTATTTCAGTAGCACATATAGCAATACTTCATAACTTTACATACAATGATAGTGGATATTAAGGTTCAACAGACCAAGTCTTTTTAAATGATACCTCACAAGGCATACTTTGTATAAAACATATAAAAATCATATGACAGTGGTGAATATGGGGGATCCATATTTTGGATCTTTGCAGTACAGATTGTCACAAAGGGGTATCCTGAGTAGATCTGATGCAACATGTAGTTTTTAAAATATATATATATATATATATATGTTGGATTCAGGATCTTTTTTAGATTATAGCTGAAAGTTTATGTGCTCTGCACACAAATTTCCTTGATAGGAAATAGGTGCTCTTAAATCTGATTGCCAGATGAGGGCTGTGCATAAAACTTTCTGTCAGGAGCTACACTTTCCTATCAGATTTTATCCTATACAGAGTTCATGAGCAGGTGCTGGAACATGAGAGTTGATGCACACATGCTGACAAATAAGATAGTCTCCCCATTAGCAGTTGCACCTTTAACTCTACAGCTCCACCCCTCCCCATTCTATGTTTTCCAATCTTTCTTCTGAAGCAGTTAGGCTTGCTACATGCAACATACCTCACAAACACACATAAGCAAGTAAATTAAAAATAAAGGTAACTAACAGTACATGTATAACATTTTGGGGACCACCCAGATCAATAAGGCATTCTGTCACTACCTGCCCTCTAACCTTGGGGGCCTTTGTGTTGTGTAGCTGTGGTTCAGATCCCTGACACCAGTAGCCAGCCCACAAGTATAAGGTCTCACCCTGGCTCTTGTCAGCCCTGTTACTCTTTGCAACAATAGCCCTTCCGGTCCCAAGTCTTCCCAAACATGTCCTCCCCTAGTTCTTAACTATCAGACCCTTAGACCCTTCCCTTCTGGTTTCGCATGAAACCAGACCCCCAGTTATCAGCTCACTTTGCCATACACTCCGCACATTTGGCACACCAGCGACCTTGGGATAAAAATAAACAAAAAATGTATTTCATAGAAAAAACACAGGTTTAAAGAGGAAATAGCAAGGGAAAGCAAACAAATATAAATTACACAGAAAATACACATAAAGACACAACCTAAGGCTTTACACTTTCACATTATATAAAATGCCTTAAATCAGCATACCCCCTACCTAAAAGGACAGCATTCAGGAATTGGCAACTGCCTTGAAAGTGTCCCCCAAGTTCTGGATTTTAAAAAAGATCAGTTCCAAGCCCATTTATAAAAGGGCTTTTTACTCTCTTTATTTTCTCTTAGTCTCTGGTGACTCATGGTTACTCAGAGTTGGGAAACTCCTTCCTAACTCCGTGTTTGAGAGCTGGAATGCTCTTTTCAATTTCCAGTTGTCTGAGACCTGGTCTACATTACGGAGTTAGGTCAACGTAAGGCAGCTTATGTCTATCTAACTGTATAAATATCTACAATGTTCCTCCCACCGATTTAACTCACCTGCTACGCAAACCTAATAACTCCATCTCTGCAAGAGGCGTAGCACTTAGGTCAATGTAGTTAGGTCAATGCAGTGTCTGTGTAGACACTGTGTTGCTTACATCACCTGTTGCTGCCTTTGACAGCCCACGCTCTTCCACCCCAGGGCTGACAGCATGGAGCCCCGCCACCGGAGCTGACAGCCAGAGACCCGCCATTGGGGTTGATGGCCTGGAGCCCTGGCGGTGGGGTTCCAGCTGTCAGCCCCAGGGTGGCAGAGGTCCAGCTGTCAGTGCCACACAATGGCTCACTTAAGTCAGTGCAAGCACTCCTGGTGAGGATGCACACTGCCAACAAAAGAAGCATAGCGTGGACACAAAGAGCCAATTTAATTATTGCCGTGGCTATAGGTTAACCTAACTTAAGTTGATTTAATTCTGTAGTGTAGGCATGCCCTCAGTGTCTTTCCTTTAACTCTAATGGTCCATTATTGTCTTTTCCTGAGCTTGACTATGGATAGTTACTTGGAGCCAATTTCATGTAAACAACTGGCTTGAGAGGTGTCATTCCCTACTTGACCATTCACCACCCTGCTGTGAGGTGGGGCTGAAGTTGCAACACAGTTTATGAGCAGAGTTTTCCATATTCACAAATAGATAAATTCAGAACCACAGTCTGTATACATTTCTCATAATGACCATCAAGTTCAGAACGTTACAAACTTTCATAAAAAACTTTCCTTGATATATTTTTATAGTACAATAACTCAATATGCAATCCATTGGTTTAACTGCTTATTTTGGGTGCTTAACCTTCTTTTATCTCCTTGGGGTGCCTGGACCGTGAACTAGTCTGGTAAAGGAGTATGGGCAGAAGGGTGAAACATAGGGCAGTGTTAAGATTGCAACGTGTGGTCTGTGTTGTGTGCAGTAGATGTGGTAATGGAAGGTGTGTACTTGTGTGTAGAAGAGTAGAAGGTGTGTATTATTAGATGTTTATTTCCTTGCTTTTGTGGGTTTGTGTCAAATTTGTTGTGTACATGTAGAAACCCTGCTTCACAACAAAGTTTTTTTTTGTATTAATTTTATATGGTTTCTTTCATGTAGATGGTGTGCTAAATTTAACATCACAGAGTTAAATAAAATAGCATAATGAGAGAAATATTGTCCAGAGGAACACAATAGATACTTCTCTCCTGGCATGACCTTGTTACTGATTACATATTAGGATTAACCCACTGCCTTTCCCATTGTGCCTTTGCAGAGATTTATCCTAGAATTATTTCAAGGAACAGGATTCTCATTCATTTCCTACACACATTTTGAGCACTAGGCCTTTTGGCTAATGACCTATTGGATGTTTTGGCAAGGGTTGACTATAGTCCATTTTTATGAGCCAAATTCATAACTAGTATAACTCCACTGATGTGACTCTGTTGACTTAAAGGATGAATTTGAACCCATATATTTTACAATGGTCTAAGGTCACACGCAGACTAAGTCTTACCAATTGGAATGAAAAGGTTAGCAGCATGTCAGATGTGCATAAAATAATAGGTTGCAATTATTTAGCTTGAAAAGGAGAAGAGTTTAGTAGTGGTCTACACAAACATTTTATCATGTTTGGACACAGTGTGAAGAACTGAACCTTGTTACTTGAGAGATCACCTCTGTCCTGCTGATATATTGTTACAGCTGAGATCAGGACAGGTATATCAGTTAGAGCTCCCTCAATATAAATGTGAGCGAGCTGCTGGCAGGCCATTCTCTGTGAAGGGCCCTCAGTTTGAGAATTCGCTTTCCAACATGATCCACCAGAGGCCAGATTCGTTACCCTTCCATGCATGCTGCAAAGTCCATCTTTTTTTCTTCTTTTTACATCTCTTGCAGAGGGCATGGGCCAAGATATTTAGGACCAATACTTTTGTGATGTTGTGATTTTTAATCACAGTCATTAAAATAATTCTTTTGCTGGGTTTAAAAAGCCTTGTGTTCACTGCTAAAAAAGGTGCATTTTTTTATTTAAAGAAAACTAACACATGTGAGCTATCCCATGGTAAAAACACAGTGAAGACAAGACACTTTAGTTTTATTGCAAAGTAAACTCATATAGGTCCTAAACCTATACCCCGTCCTGGGGCTGACCTCATCTACTTTACCTTGTGGTAAGGTATCTCTGTGGGACACTATGAGGAAGTTATCACTGCCTATTCTGTATCTGTTCTGTAGATAAATGGGAGGACTCCATTTTCCAGGGCTGTTATTTTGATACCACTTCATGAACGTTAGTTTTACTAAAAAAGTCACCTGAATATTTGCAGGTACGTTTAATTAGAACATATGAGTAACTAACATTCATGTTTCATTGCATGTTGATTTGCCTTAGGAATTCAGATACGAATCATTTTGCCATGTGCAACACTGCATAATTGTCATTGCTATATTTACCCATAGGGTGTAGAACTCACTTCAGCTGAGATTCTCTCTACTTCCAGTGATTTTAGTCTTTATATTGAAAAGACATGGGTGATAAAGTATATAAAACAAATAATTAAATTGTGAAATACTTCGCAGAATACTAATTATTTTATGTAGTAGCCTTCACTGAATGTTTGTTTCTTGGTTTTTGAAATAGAAACTGTAAAACTGATTTTGATTTGTCGCCATATAGGAATAACTTTTTCCATATGATTTATCATATAAACACCACACAAAAACACACAGTATTTCTTATTCACACTTGAGTTATACTCTCACTTTTCACTATCACTACTTTGCATCAGAGCAAATACATTAACAGCCAAGACACTTTCAACATACTTCATGATACTCTGTCTCACATTCTCTATGTGTTCTTGAGAAAGAAGAATATGTTTCATTGATAGCACATAAATCTTCGGGCACAGTCTTATTTTTCAGATGTTATGAACTGACTCCACGGTCAATTTTTTCCTGCAATGATTTATTACTTCATCACACAATTTGATAGTTTTCAGCAAGAGAATATTAATATTCTTTCTGTGAGGAAAACTCACAGTGATAATACTATCATTATCATCTGGGATCATCCAATGAGAACAGAACTCTTAAAAGCTGTCCTTCCTCTACATTCATGAGTTTGGATGGATTGGATATTGTTTATTTTATGGAAAAAAAAAGAGTTTAAAAAAAGCCTTTAGTGAATTTAATCATACCTCATTTCTTCATAACTTCATTTGACAAGAAAATCCTCATAGCATTCAAATTAGAGTAGGTGAAAAAGTATACTTAACAGTACACGGCTTTAAAGATTACATGATATACATTTGCATCTGGAAGTTAGTTTCTTGCAGGCTCAATTCTTTGAATTTCTCTTGTTTCCTTTCTCAAGGTGAAGGAACAACATTAATGCCACAAGAGATATGGAATAAGAAAAACAAGTGTAAATTAGAGTAATTTCCTATGATAATCTTTTAATACAGAGCCTTTTAAAATTAATCAAGAACGATGAATGGATGTCTAGTTTAATTGTTACAGAAATTATTTTGACCCTACACTATGACAATTTTTCTATCTATTAAAACAGTCTTCAAAATGCATCATTTTGATCTGAATCCTAAAAAGAACTTAACCAGTGGCACAGAGCACCATCTTTTCAGCTTCTAGTAGCCTCCATGCAGATGCCATCATTGATACTTCCCTGAAATTACAAAATAACTCTAGTGATATTAGTGCAATGTCATTGAGAACCAAGCATGGCCCAAATCAGTGAAAATGCTGGTTCATGCATGTTTACAAACCATACATATGTTTGTGGGATGAAATATTCTTCTGAAAAATTTGGATGACCCTTCTTAATCTATCTCACCAGGATCTACCCCTCTCGACTCCACTGAAACAGTTTTCATTGAGATCTCTTCTTATCTCTTTATGGCCAAATCCCTCTGTGTATTTCTTCATTATCTCTTTCTACGGGTCCTCCTCCCATTTCCTCCTCTTCATGACAGTACCACAAGACTCCATCCTTGGCTTGCACTTGTAAACAGACCTGTGGCTACCATCTTTAAACTAATGGCTCACAAATTTATTTTGTCATTCTTGACTTTCTTTGCTCAATCCAATCCCATTTTTCAGTCAGTCTCTCTGGCATCTCCTGATGTCTCACCATGAGCTTAACATAATAAAAACTATAATTTTTTTCTACTCTAACCCTTTCCACTCCCCCCAGTCTCTCTCATTTGGGCACCATTACCATCCTTCTAATCATTGGGGCCCATAGTTTAAGCGTTAACTTCACCACCTACACAGGATAGTTTGATTGAATTAAGCTCTGAGACATTCAGCTAATTGTAGGGTTCCAGTTTTCCCAATAGTGCTCCTGTGTACAATTCTATGGTTTTTGGAGTTTAAACTCAGAGAGTTGGGGATTAAAACTCAGCTAAAGATAGTTTTGTTTAAACAGCTTGCCCAAACATATCCCTATCAGCTTCAAGGTAATGTATTAAAGAGATGATTGAATATGCAACTCAATCCTGAGACTGTGACAAAAAATGCACTGAAGAAAACATCCCACGCCACCCTAAAATAAAGTCTCTTTTTTCTTTTCTAATAGAAACTCTAAGAATTTTTAGGCATTAATTTTGTTCTCTATAATTTCCGTTGGTCTCTGAGTTAGCCCTTTATTTTATAACTGCTAAACTGGAAACTCTCCAGTTGCCGAAAAGTGTGGATTGCTTCTTTTAGTTTTTCTAACTGCTATTCAATCCACCCATACATTCATCTAAACAACTGATTTTAGTGGATAAAACAGATGCAATGTTTCCTAATGAAAAAATTCAGTAAGGAGGTTGATCTTCAAGGGATCACAGACCAGATTTTTAAAGATCAATTTTTAAATTGAAATCAATATGAGTAGGGTTAGTTTTGAAAATCACCCTAGGCTCCTATCTGCATCTTTAGGCACATAAAGACCTTTACAAATCTGGCCCCACAAGGATAACTCCATCATCACTACAACTTTATGCTAAGTACATATTGGCACATATATATTCCAATCACAGGGAATTACACAGATAACCTACTCCAAGGAGCATAGTTACTGTTATTTCAAGATCCTTTTGACAGTCCATAATCCATAACAAAATCAAGGGATTTTCCTGCATCCAAAAATGATTAGTTTTCATGTAATCATTCAAAAGGAAATGCATACCTATGTAATTTTGCTAATGAATGGAATGCCTATATCCACAACATGTTTTTTGGTAGATCATCTTTTGCAAATCTGAAGTTATGATCCATTGAAAATAGCTGTTATAGAAGTATGAGAACATTCTAAACCTTACTACTATTTCTAGATTCTCCCAAAGAGGGAATCCCTCATTTTTGTATCATTGCTGTTAACACTGCTGCTCTTGAATTGATCTTTAAAATAAAAGCTCTCCACAAATAACATGGTACAAATAAATTGTGCTAAGGAGCAAATACATTTTTACAGAGATAGTTACATTAATGAACTATTCCTAGCAATACACAAATAGAATGTTTTGTCGAAGTAAGACTAAGCAGCTATATTTTCAAAAATATAACATGTAATTCTCTGATGTGTAAATACCTATTGCTATCTTTCCATTCCTCGCTGGAAATGAACAGGAGCTGAACATTTGCGAAAACAATTATCTACCTATATTACAGGATTATCAAATTATACTTTTATAATTTTGTGCTTGAGGGTTGTTACAATGTTATTAATATAGAAGGATTTAAGAATATAATTAAATTTAGTACTTATATTGATCAGAGGGTGGAAATACATAAAGCCACTCAAATTAGCTGCTTAATTATAGTTCTTTGTTTCTTAAAGGAAAATTTCAGAATGATTTTGGAGACCTTCTTACGCTCATGTCTGTCACTGAATTTAATCTGCTGTCATGAACAAAAGCTAATTTTACTTGATGATTGACCCCACTGAGATTTATTATTTCTGCAAAGGGCCACTATATTACTTTAACAAATATATTAGAGATAGGTAGTGTAGTCTACTGGATAAAGAACTTGACTGGGAGTTGGGTGACCTGGTTTCTAATCTCAGCCTAATGCTGACTTACTCTGTGACCTTGGACAAGTCACTCTACCTCTCTATGGCTCTGTTTCCCCTCTCACTCTTTGCCTGTCTTCTCTATTTGTACTGTAAGCAATTTGGGGACACAGATTGTTTATACACATACAGCATTTAGTACGAGGCCCTGATCTTGGCTGAGATCTTTAGATCACTGGAATACAAATAACATATAACCACCACCACCTCAGGACATAGTGCTACTGTGGTGCCTATAAGAAATTAGATAATTAATAATGGTTAGGTTGAGGGAGAGATGGACATAGCCCTCTTTGTAATTTTATATACATTTACTTTTATTATATATGTGTTTCCAACCCCCCCCCCTTACTTTGTTAATTTCACTCGGCCTGGGACGGTCTGGAAAACCTCTCAGTTGGTCCCAGACCACTACGAAATAATAATGGTGCATATTGTAAGGAATTAAACCTTACTCTGGGGTATCTAGAATAAAAACATGAAAGCAACCAACCCTCAAACCCATCCCCCCGCTCCTCTTACAGAAGGAGGAAACACAACATTTTCACTTGCCTATGTAACACTTCTACTTGTCAGACTTCTGCGCAATAGAATTTTTCACAGCCTGCTTAGAGCAGAATTGGTCCAATAAAAGAATATACTTAACAATTATATTGATGCTGCACAAGACAGAATATAATCCAGCTCATTTTCCCATAACTATGTTCACTTTCCAAGGCTGACAAGTAAAATGTCATAATCCATCCTCCCACACACACCTTATATCAGTCACTGCAGTAAAAACACGTGCTGCACACAGGAAATCATTCTGCTGAGTAAGAGGATGTGAGAGACAAGGTGGATGAGGTAATATCTTTTATTGGACTAGCTTCTGTTGCTAAAAGAGACAAGTTTTTGAGCTACAAAGTGCTCTTCTTCGGGGACCAATATGGCTATAACAACACTGTAAACAATGAGTAAGAGTATGACAGTTTTACATGTCTGCTCTTCAGAGAAGACCTTTGAAAGCTTTGGCATTGCAATGTGTGAGATGATTAGGACTCTTGTACTGTTCTGCGGTGTTTCTCAAACTGAGAGAGAGACTTTACTGGAGAGGCGCAATGCTTTTCCAAGAGAGTGTCATAAAACCAATGGTAAATGAAGAAAAACGCAAACAAACAAACAAAAATAACCCCCCCAAGGAATTTCTTTCTGTCTTAATAATTTGTGACTCAGCAAAAGCAGAACAACTGTTTATTGATTATTCTATAGATAGTTCTGCTTTTGCTGCATCCTAACAAAAATCAAGAACAATTAGTAAGCACGAACAGGAAGCAAATGGTCCTGACCACATGATTAACAGTTTGTCTGCTGCATTACATGTCCAGCATATGATGCAAAATGCACACAATGACAGATAGTACATCTCTTGAAAGTGCTGCTAAGACTTTAAATAATGATAAACCCCTTCATTGCACATGACAACAACAATCAACAGGGAACAAAGTTAAAATAAATTACTAAAAAGACATTTTTTTTCTTAAGCAAAACGATGCAGTTTTTTGTCAGCAGTTGAAAGTCTGGTTCTCAAATGGTCAGGTGCTAAAGTCCAAACAAAAATTTATGTCAAAATTACACCCAGTTTGTGTGTGTAGCTACTGTAATTGCACATACAAATCAGACATTTATGCATATGAAAATGGGGAGTTAAACAACTGTCCATTTGTACTTGCAACAGCGATAATTATGCATGTGGCTGCACATGCATTTTTGCACACAGCCTTGGCCATTCTTTAAAAAAAACAAAACAATCCAATAAAGTATTTTTTCCAATACTTACTGAATGAAAATATCCTGTATTAATAGAGAACAAAAATTTTACGTACTAAAAAAGTGACCCAGACAGCCTGCAACATGTGGAATCCAAGTACAAGACTCAAATTTTGGCTTTTGATCATAGAGATAGGGATAGTGAGCAAAGTGATTAATGTAGAAGGGGAGAGATTGTACTGCAGGTACAGTAGTGATTTCTCTAGTCATTTTGACAATAACATTAATGTACAATTCTTCCAGAGAGACAGTTGCTCAGTTTCTACGTCAGGTTGTTGATGGAATCTGAAGAGGAAAAATAAAAAAAGAACAAGAAATATTGAAAATATGCTCGCACTTCTGAAAGTGCCCAGTATATCCCTTCCCCTAGGGAAAAATAGGGAGTAATAGAATAAAGAAATTATACAGAATATAGCAAATGAGAAACACACAATCATGTGTTTGTAATCGGATTTATCTTTTGTTTTAAATTCTTATTGTCTATGCATTTTTCACACTTAGAGAGATTTAATGGTGGGAATGTGCTGGCTAAGTATTTCAGATGTGATACAACTGTATGCTGCTATGTGCTGACGCTGCTAACCAGGCCATTAATTCACTGAGTAGCACTGGGAACTTTTTTTTTTTTTTTTTCAAACTCAGAACAGATTTATCTAGGGTTCTCTCAAAATATACATGTTCGTCGACGACTAGGTCTTGCCGCCTCCTGTATGAGTTCATGTCTCGCCTATAATGCAAAAACATCTTTGCACTGAGACAAAGTGCAGGATCTAACAACCCTGTGTACTATCTATATTGCTATATTGCTAGCGGATCTTAAACATAAAAAAGAAGCTTACAAGAAGTGGAAGGTTGGACATATGACCAGGGAAGAGTATAAAAATATTGCTCGGGCATGTAGGAAAGATATCAGGAGGGCCAAATCGCACCTGGAGCTGCAGCTAGCAAGAGATGTCAAGAGTAACAAGAAGGGTTTCTTCAGGTATGTTGGCAACAAGAAGAAAGCCAAGGAAAGTGTGGGCCCCTTACTGAATGAGGGAGGCAAGCTAGTGACAGAGGATGTGGAAAAAGCTAATGTACTCAATGCTTTTTTTGCCTCTGTTTTCACTAACAAGGTCAGCTCCCAGACTGCTGTGCTGGGCAACACAAAATGGGGAAGAGATGGCCAGCCCTCTGTAGAGATAGAGGTGGTTAGGGACTATTTAGAAAAGCTGGACGTGCACAAGTCCATGGGGCCGGACGAATTGCATCCGATAGTGCTGAAGGAATTGGCGGCTGTGATTGCAGAGCCCTTGGCCATTATCTTTGAAAACTCGTGGCGAACGGGGGAAGTCCCGGATGACTGGAAAAAGGCTAATGTAGTGCCCATCTTTAAAAAAGGGAAGAAGGAGGATCCTGGGAACTACAGGCCAGTCAGCCTCACCTCAGTCCCTGGAAAAATCATGGAGCAGGTCCTCAAAGAATCAATCCTGAAGCACTTAGAGGAGAGGAAAGTGATCAGGAACAGTCAGCATGGATTCACCAAGGGAAGGTCATGCCTGACTAATCTAATCGCCTTTTATGATGAGATTACTGGTTCTGTGGATGAAGGGAAAGCAGTGGATGTATTGTTTCTTGACTTTAGCAAAGCTTTTGACACGGTCTCCCACAGCATTCTTGTCAGCAAGTTAAGGAAGTATGGGCTGGATGAATGCACTATAAGGTGGGTAGAAAGCTGGCTAGATTGTCGGCTCAACGGGTAGTGATCAATGGCTCCATGTCTAGTTGGCAGCCGGTGTCAAGTGGAGTGCCCCAGGGGTCGGTCCTGGGGCCCGTTTTGTTCAATATCTTCATAAATGATCTGGAGGATGGTGTGGATTGCACTCTCAGCAAATTTGCGGATGATACTAAACTGGGAGGAGTGGTAGATACGCTGGAGGGGAGGGATAGGATACAGAAGGACCTAGACAAATTGGAGGATTGGGCCAAAAGAAATCTAATGAGGTTCAATAAGGATAAATGCAGGGTCCTGCACTTAGGATGGAAGAATCCAATGCACCGCTACAGACTAGGGACCGAATGGCTCGGCAGCAGTTCTGCGGAAAAGGACCTAGGGGTGACAGTGGACGAGAAGCTGGATATGAGTCAGCAGTGTGCCCTTGTTGCCAAGAAGGCCAATGGCATTTTGGGTTGTATAAGTAGGGGCATAGCGAGCAGATCGAGGGACGTGATCGTTCCCCTCTATTCGACACTGGTGAGGCCTCATCTGGAGTACTGTGTCCAGTTTTGGGCCCCACACTACAGGAAGGATGTGGATAAATTGGAAAGAGTACAACGAAGGGCAACAAAAATGATTAGGGGTCTAGAGCACATGACTTATGAGGAGAGGCTGAGGGAGCTGGGATTGTTTAGTCTGCAGAAGAGAAGAATGAGGGGGGATTTGATAGCTGCTTTCAACTACCTGAAAGGGGGTTTCAAAGAGGATGGCTCTAGACTGTTCTCAATGGTAGCAGATGACAGAACGAGGAGTAATGGTCTCAAGTTGCAATGGGGGAGGTTTAGATTGGATATTAGGAAAAACTTTTTCACTAAGAGGGTGGTGAAACACTGGAATGCGTTACCTAGGGAGGTGGTAGAATCTCCTTCCTTAGAGGTTTTTAAGGTCAGGCTTGACAAAGCCCTGGCTGGGATGATTTAACTGGGACTTGGTCCTGCTTTGAGCAGGGGGTTGGACTAGATGACCTTCTGGGGTCCCTTCCAACCCTGATATTCTATGATTCTATGATATGGGTCAGAAACCTGGACCTTCTTACAGGCAGACGTGGAAAACCCAGAGGCATTTTATATATGCCGTCAGCACCAAATCCTGAGCATAAGGTGATTTGACTTTATGAATCTTGCAGAGATCTGGCCTTCCTTCAATCACTCATTATATTCTCAAGCGGAGTTGCATGCTCTTTGGCCATATTCCCAGGATAGCCAAAAACACTCCTGCAATCCGTGCTCTCAAACTCTCCATCAAAACATGAAGGGGTACATGCCCTGTCCCTGGCACTGCCCCTGGATTCGCAAGGTTGAGCCAGATCTGGGAACTTCACCATATAATGCCTGGTTCGATGCCATCAACTGTAGTCACTTTGGCTGGCAAAACAATCCTATGTGTGTTTGATGATGATGCCTCAACATAAAAATATAGGGTTATGGTTATATTTAAGTAAGAGCTTATCTATACACATAAGTTGCACTGATTTAACTAAAGGTATGATGCTAATTCAGATTAGTTAAACTGGTGCAACTTTGTGTTAGTGCTGGTTAAATCTATATAAACTAGGTTTAAATCACTGTAAGAGTGTCCACAAACGAAGTTGCATTAGTTTAACATCAAATGTACCTATTCACTACTGTTCTTCCAGTGCAATCTCTCCACACCTACATTAAATCACATTGCTCCCTCCTCCTACCTGCTCCTCAAAAGACCACATACACATGCATAGATATAATAGACTTTCATAAGACATAGAACCACGCGACATTCTGATTTAAAAATTAGCACTGTATAATATCAATAAAGCACATGCTATGTGGACTATGAACTAGCTAATTGATAGCTTTCAGAAAGTAGTTGTCAATGGGGAATCATTGAATGGAGGTGTTTCTAGTAGGGTTCTCCAGGGATTAGTACAAGGTGCAACACTTCAACACTTTCATTGCTGATCTGGAAGTATATATAAAATCACTAATGATAAAATTTTCAGATGACACAAAGATAGGCAGAATGGTAAATGGGCAGTCAAAGGGTGACCTGGATCACTTGGTAGGCTGAGCACATACAAACAAAATGTGTTTTATTACACCCAAATGCAAAGTTATACATCTAGGAACAAGGAATGCAGGCCAGATCTACAGAATGAGGGACTGTATCCTGGAAAGCAGTGACTCTGAAAAGGGTTTAGGGGTCACAGTAGTAGATAAGCAACTCAACATGAGCTCCTAGTGTAATGCTATGGCGAAAAGGCCTAATACAATCCTTGCATGAAAATACCAGGAGAATAGTGAGGAGGTGAAAGGAGGAAATTTTAACTCTGTATACAACATTGGTGAGACCAATACTAGAACACTGCATCCAGTTCCGGTGTCCACATTTTAAAGAGGATGTGGCAAAATTGGAGAGGGGGCAGCCCAGAGCCACAAAAGTGATTCAGTGGCTGGAAAAAATATCTTACAGTGAGATTTACAGAACTCAATATGGTTAATTTATCGAAAAGACCACTGAGAGGTGACTTGTTTACAATGTATAAGTACCTTCATGGGAGGAAAATATCAGGTACTAATAAATTAAAGGTTCTTTAATCTAGCAGAGGAAGGTGTAGCAAAAACCAGTGGCTGGGAGCTGAAGCGAAACAAATTCATATTAGAAATAAGGCACACGTTTTTAACAGTGGGGATAATTAACCATCAGAACAAACTCCCAAGGGAAGTGGTGGATTCTCTACCTCTTGGTGTCTTCATATCAAGACTCGATTGCTTCCCTGGAAGATATGTTTTAGTCAGACGCAAGTTATGCTTTAGTGAAACACATGTTATTGGGCTCAAGTCAGGTGTAAATGGGTGGAATTTATTGGCTTATGATGTACAGGAGGTCAGATTAGAAGATCCAATAGTCCCTTCTGGCATTAAACTCTGTGAAATCACATCTTTAGTTAAAACAACGAGGCGTAGTCACTAAGGTGCCACAAGTACTCCTCGTTGTTTTACTGATACAAACTAACACGGGTACCACTCTGAAACCAGTCACCTTTAGTTGAATCAGTACAACTTGTATGTTTAGGCCAGGCCTAAGGAAAACAGTTAAGTTGGTTCAACTTGTATGTTTCGACAAGGTCCTAGTGAAAGGAAACTAGAAATTTTTTTGCTAGTACCATTAGCAAGGGCAGTAGCCACAGTTCTGCCAATGCACTGAGTGACAAATTAAAGCTGTGGGGGAGAATCACAGGTACTTCTGCAAGTAGCCCATTAACTGCTAGTCAGAGAGAAATGATCAAATCGGGATCTAAATACAAATTTTGTACCAGCATAACTATTTTGGTTAGGGGAGTTTTTAACCAGACTGTTTACATCAATAAAATGCCTAATGTGGGATGTAATTATACCATTAGAAAAGGGGTATATAGTCTATTCCCGTCCCATACAGGAATAAGCTACACTGCTACAAGCACATATAGTTAAAGCAGTACAACTTGCGTGTATAGACAAGGCTTCTGGCTGAAAGCAGCTGTGGGGAAGCTGACTTGGGAACTGTGCTTGGGGAGGATTTGGGGGAGAAGGCACAGAAAATTGCAGTACATGTTGAAAAGGAAAAAGTTTGCTTTGTGGACCCCGCTGTTGGGGAGCAGCTAGCAGAAGGAGACCAGGGTATGAAGAGGGTGGAACTCATAGACTTTAAAGGTCAGAAGCTACCATCATGATCATCTAGTTTGACCTCCTGCACATTGCGGGTCACAGAACCTTCCCCACCCACTCCTGAAATAGACCCATAACCTCTGGCTGAGTTACTGAAGTCCTCAAATCATGATTTAGAGACTTCAAGTTACAGAGAATTCATTGTTTACACTAGTTTAAACCTGCATGTGACCCATGCCCCTGTTGCAGAGGAAGGCAACCCCTTCCCCGTCCCCTCCCAGGGTCTCTGACAATCTGACGTGGGGGGAAATTCCTCCCTCACTCCAAATATGGTGCTCAGTTAGACCCCGAGCATGTGGGCAAGACCCACCAGCCAGACACCTGGGAAAGAATTCTCTGGAGAAACTCGGAGCCTCCCCCATCTAGTGTCCCATCTCTGACTGTTGGAGATATTTGCTTCTAGCGGTCACAGAACTAAGTCCCTTTATTCTGGGAAATGGATTGAAGAGCATGTCCTCCATTTCAAACTGTGCATGTGGTCTCAAGGAGGGGCAGGAATACAGTGTTTTGCCACAGTCGGGCTGTATCAGAAATGTAGAGTTAAAGGACTGTTCAGCTGCCACAACTGCAGCTCTCCTTTCCCCTGTGAGTGAAGAGGGGAGTAGTACTGGGTTCTTCCTAGGCCCTGACTCCGTGGATGCTTCAGGGCCGGAGCATTCACGGAAAAAAATGATGGGTGCTGAGCACTACCAGCAGCCCTCCTATCAGTGCCTCCCCGCAGCACCTCCCACCTGCCGAAGCCCCACTGGTCAGCACCTCCCTGTCCCCACCAGCTCCTCCCGCCTGCCACAATCAGCTGTTCTGTGGCATGCAGGAGGCACTGGGGGGAGGGAGGGCTTGTAGGAGGGTATGGAATGGGGTGGAAAGAGGCGGGGTTAGGGTGGAGCAGGGGTGAGGCCTGGGGCAGAGCCAGGGTGGAGGGACACCCCAAGCACATAATCCCCTCAGGGGATTATTAAGGATATTAGTTGACTAGAGGGAAAGTAGCCCTTAAGAATCTGAAATGGGGTCTTTTGTTTTTCTTGACCCTGACACTCCCCAGGAACACAAAGGGAAGCCTCAGTATGGATGAGGGAACACATAAGGGAAACTGAGAAACAGTGAAAATAAGGAAGGCACTGAGGTGTCTGATTCCAGCCATGAGTCCCTGAGGAGTGTGTAGGGAGATACTATGCAGCAGTCACAGCTGGCCAGGATTAGGCTTCTGGGCAAGACTCCTCATAATGGAAACATTATCCTACATTTGACTACACTACATGGAGAACATGGACAAATGTCCCACAATGGCCTTTTTTTTTTGGTTGGTCTGTGCTTGTTAAAATCTCTTGGATTTTTTCCTGCATAACTGAAACCTGTGATGTATCCATTGGGTAGCAGAGAATTAGATGTTAACATTTACTCTCATTAGTGAGGTAGTGGGGGCAGTTTGGAATTAGGAAGGGGACTAAGATTGGGATGAAACAATAGCCGTTTCTTTGTTCCAACCTGCCTTTAAGCTCTGACTATTTTCTTGCAAAATGAAAATATACAGGGCGTGGATGTTCTACATTGTGTTCCACGTTACACTAAAGAGTTGCAGCCTCCAGTTAAAGTTTATGATTGATTTAGGATTTGGAATGGTGAAATTAAAGGCACCATTGAACTTTACCAACAAGATGTCCCCAATATATTTTATTTAGGTTCTGAGCAGGGTTACTGTAGGTATCCTGGGTAGCCATGCACTTGTTTGCTCTGTGGCTCTACAGAGCATTTTAGTCTGGGCTGTAGTGTGAGGAAGTATATGTGCTTTTTTTCTCATACACACAAAACCGAAGATGGTAGGGATTCCATAAGATGCAACATGCCTGGGAAAAGTGGTCATGGTTATAGGCAGTGCCTGGTGGCACAATAGGGAAAGATGTAATATCCTGCCTTTCAAGGACCCTTTGTCTTTCTCTGAGCCAGAGGGTCAGAGGATTCCAAGCAGTCCTGCAAAAATTTATGAAAGCACATTTTGAGTGGCAAGGTTGCTCTACTTCTGGGGGAAGGAGAGGGAATAATTGAGAGCCAGGATGACACAGATAGGGACATGAGCTCTAGTAATGTGGGGGTGACTATGAGAGATAGGTAGGGGGCGGGGAAAGAAACAGGGTAAGGAACATCTACAGGCGCAGTTGGTTATGCAGGAATCCCAGTCCCCAGGGAGAGATTGGCCAGCAATGGGTTTGGCAGACCCTATTGTTGGGGAGTAGGTTTTGATGTGCTCAACTTCAAAAGCAGAAGAATTTCTTGAATTCAGACAGGGAAAGAGAGGATCCAAGGAAACTGATGGGGTTATGGTCACTGAGAATGGCCTACAACTGTCCGAATCACACAGCATTTTCACAGTTGAAATGGATTACAGGTTTTCTGCGTTAAGCATTGATGGAAACAAGGGAGAGCAGAGAGAGAAGCCTGTGGATGCATTGCAAGCACATTAATTGGAGGAAAGGAACTCAGGGTTAGTTGGCTTGAGCAACTTCAGAGAGAACTATCAGAGGTGAGATTAGGAGCTAGGGATTTAGGAAGACCAATAGCATCATGGACCGGCCAACAAGGAAAAAATGGCTAAAGAAAAGGAGTGAGAAAGAGATAGGAAGTCAGAGAAGTTTACTAGCAGCAAGAAATCTCTCAACTAGGTGTGGCATGCATGTACTTGTCACGACTATAGATGATACTGAAAATTGCAACTTGGAATGTGCGCTGCATCCTGACCGTGTGCCGAAGGCAGATGATCTTTCAGTTTTTGGAGGGGCAGGATTTGGATCTAGTGGGGACCCAGGAAACAAAATTATGTTCTAGGCATGATGTTTTGGAAGCTTGAAGGGTCCCATCTTTTTGGTCCACAGGACCTGATACTTATGATGAAGTAGGGTACTGTTTTATACATTTGATTTTTTCAGTGAAGAGGATAGTAGAACTGGAGCTGGGAAGGGGTTTGTCAGTTGATTTCTGTTATTTTGGTGTGAGCTATTGTCACTGATTCAGGAGCTGAGTTGAACTTGGAGAAACAGTTAGCCTTGTGCCAGGTTAAGGTGATGAGGTGGAAGAGATGATAGAAAAGGTGATGTTAATTAAAACATCCCTGTTACCACTTTGCATTTATGTAGCATATGTGTATTCTCTCCCTGGAACACTGTGCATTAGATTGACAGGATTATGTTTTTCAGATGCTATGGGGCAATAAATGTAATATAGTGAAGAGAAGCTTGGTCTACCTGCCAGTTAAAGAAGGGGGTTTGGGGATGGTATGCATTGAAGTTTTCTAACTGGTGGTGGTTTTGTTTTTTTTTTAATTCTCATAGGATTCACACAACTGGGGGCAGGAGATGGCCACTCATTTTCCAGTGTTACTGGGAAATGTCACGGGGAAGAAATGGAGTAACTAGTGGGAAAAAGCCCCTAAAAAGGACTTTTTTCTCCCTGCAACAGCCGGGCAGGCTCCTTCTTACATACAAGTTGCTGTAAGATGGCAGATTCATGCAATAGCATCTCAGCATAGTGACTCATGGGTTAGGAGAGTGCTATACCAGAGGGTGCTTAAGGACTATTGTTTCAGAACACTATTTAGCCATACAGAAGATTGTCTCAGGGAGGCTTTGTTGTACCTTGGAAAAAATAGAGTTCCCTGTAAATATAGCACTATTTATAGTGGGTATTTCATAGTAGATTGCACGTTAGAACATAGCCTATGAGGGAAGTACAATGAAGATAAAAGCTGTCCCTGAGAAGCCTAGTCTGGATCAGGGGAGACAATGGAGCACTGTTTATTATTCTGCTCCCTTAATGTCTGCATTTGGGATTTGTTGGCTCTCAAAACTGAGAGTCCCACTGTTCCATTGCCACACTTATGTGAGACAATTGGCTTTTGGACTCTTTCAGACACCAGAGGACTCAGCATCTGTCTTAATAAGGAAAGACAGACATTTGCCACATAATTTTCCTTGAGACTGGTAATTGTTAACATAGTGGGTTTTATATTGCCTATGGCAGAGTTGCTGTTTGGCCTGTCCTCAGGCACAGAACAATGTATCTGAAACTCTAGTTCACACTATTTGTGCAGTTGGTAACTGACAATGGTGGAGGAAAAAAAGAATGAGTTCAGTGGAATGGGGGAAGGGAACTAGGATACTGAATAGATTTTCTAGGTTTCAGGACAAAGAGTCTGGAGGGTGGGATGTTTTCTTTTTGTATCTGTTATTCATCCAGATTTAGACCGTAATTTCTTAGTTTTGTTTCAAAAAACAAGAACAGAGAGGGAAATGGAGGGTGGGGAATGCCTGTAGGACTGCATCAGGGTACTTGTCCCTTTTTTAAAAGACCTTTTTTCTTTTTCCATGTTTTTGTTTTGTTTTGAAATCGGGAACAATTGGGCCCATAATCTTTTATATACCTTGAATGGACAAACTCAGAGATGGAACTTTTTTATATCAATCTACAGCTAGATACTGAATTTCTACTTACTAGCTTGATACACTGACATTTTGAGATATGTTGTTAATTTCTGCATTGTGCATCAATTAGAAATGTAAAATAAAGGTGATTTTTTAAAATTTACAAATCTCTATGATTCAGGAGGTGTGAGGGGAAGTGTGTGTGTGCGCTAGAAGAGGATTACAGAGCAGCAACGACATTTTCTCCATAATCTTTATCCTTTTCCTGAGTAAGTGCTATCTGCTGATACAAATCCCCAAGATCCTGACCTCTCTTTTGACTTCCCTTCCCTGTAAGCATTAGAGAGGAAATGATTCCTGCCACTGAGCCAAAAGGGCCATATTTACATGACTCCACATGATGTGAGAAGGAAATCCTGTTGTAGAGAATGCAGAGGGAAAACAAGTACTGTACGTTGTCTATTCATTTATTTTTTTAGACTCCCTGCCCTTACCCCTCAACATGCCTCCTTTCAGAATCGCCATTTTTGTGGTGGGAGGTGTCAATACAGATATCTTTGTCTCTGAATTTTTCTCTTCTGCTCTTGAAAGTAGAGATTCTTGGGACATTATTCTCATTCCTGATTCATACAATATATTACTTAATTGTGTTGTGGTCTGCTGCACATTCCTGCCTTGTAAATTTCACTTGTGGTAGCCACACTCTTCCTGCTCTCCAGCTGATTGTCTTTAAGCTCTGCATCACAATAAAGAAGGGACATAAGCTTTTTGATCCCTGTTCAGGAGAGAGGGAGCAGGGGGCTTCACTGCAAAAAGGAGGGTATTGACATTTCAGATCCTAAAGCAACTTGACTGGTTTCAGAGTAGTAGCTGTGTTAGTCTGTATCCGCAAAAAGAACAGGAGTACTTGTGGCACCTTAGAGACTAACAAATTTATTAGAGCATAAGCTTTCGTGGGCTATAGCCCACTTCATCCAATGCATTGAATGGAATATATAGTAAGAAGATATATATATATATATAGATATAGATATATACACACAGATAAGTTGGAAGTTACCATACAAACTGTGAGAGGCTAATTAGTTAAGATGAGCTATTATCAGCAGGAGAAAAAAAAAACTTTTGTAGTGATGATCAAGATGGCCCATTTCGACAGTTGACAAGAAAGTGTGAGGATACTTAACTTAGGGAAATAGATTCAATATGTGTAATGACCCAGCCACTCTATTCAAACCCAAGTTAATGGTATCTAGTTTGCATACTAATTCAAGCTCAGCAGTTTCTTGTTGGAGTCTGTTTTTGAAGCTTTTCTGTTACAAAATTGCCACCCTTAAATCTTTTACTGACTGGCCAGAGAGGTTGATGTGTTCTCCTACTGGTTTTTGAATGTTATGATTCCTCATGTCAGATTTGTGTCCATTTATTCTTTTGTGTAGAAGCCCTTAAGTAATTCTACCATGATTTCAACAATTTCCTCATCAACCTTCGCCTAGACAAATCCACACAAGCGGTCCAGTGCATTCTGTGTAGCTATCTCACTGCGCAACTGGCCACCATCTACTGCAGGATGTTTGGGAAAGGTTTTGCATTGCCTCATAGGGGCACGTTGAGCATCCCATGATGTAGTTTTCCCCGTCGCATCATTCAGTCTGCATCCTAATACATTTTGCGCCACTTTTCAACAGCCCCTGTAACCTGCATATCTGCCATCTGTCAGCAAGCATGGATCCTGCACTGCTCTCCACTATTTTGAAGAGTTTTATTAACACAACACACCTGATCCTGCAGTATTTCATGAGCTGCAACTCTGATTACGATGCCTTGGTATCTGCCTTGCTGCATGCCATGGAAAGAACCAAGTCAAGATTGCTGTTGGCATTCACATTCAGCTGCACATAGTGGACCATCAGTTCTGGGCTCAAGAAACAAGCATCATTATGCAGGTAGGTATGATGAGCAACTTTCAGATGTGCAAGGCCACCTTCCTGGAATTTTATGTGGATCTCACCCCAATTCTAAAGCCCAGAGACTGCACTGGCAGTGAGAAGTGAGTTGTGATCGCTGTGTGGAAGCTTGCAATGCCAGACTGTTATTGATCAATTGCAAATCAGTTTGGAGTTGGGAAATCCACCATTAGTGTTGCTGTGATGCAAATGTGCAGGGACATTAATTGCGTCCTGCAGTGAAGGACTGAGACTCTGAGCAATGTGCATGACACAGCGGATGGTTTTGGAGCAATGGTGTTCCCTAATTGTGTTAGGGCACTAGATGGCACATACATCCCTATTTTGACCCCAGACTACCTTGCCACAGAGCACATCAAGAGAAAGGGCTACTTTTCTATGGTATGCAAGCGCTGGTGGACCACTAGGGTCTTTTCACCGACATCACTGTGGGCTGCTACAGGAAGGTGGTACACACATCTTTAGGAACACAGGCCTGCACAGAAAAATGCAAGCAAGGACTTTCTTTCCAGACCAGAGGATTACCATTGGAGGTTAGAAATGCCAATAGTGATCCTGGGAAACCCAGTCTACCCCTTGCTCCCATGGCTAATGAAGTGTGCAGAATGTTAGTTGAATATGGCTTTGGATGTTTGAAGGGTCGCTGGTGTGGAATCCTCAGGAGGTTAGACTTCAGTGAGGAAAATATCCCCATGGTCATAGCTGCCTGCTGTGCACTTCATAATATCTGTGAAGCAAAGGGGGAATCGTTTCCCCAGGGGTGGAGCGTGGAGGTGGATCGGCTGTCTGCTGAATCTGAGCAGCCATATACAGGGCTATAAGAGAGGCTCAATGGAGCACAGTTCAGCTCACAAAGACTTTGAAGGAGCATTTTACCAATGAGCCACAGTAATATGTGTTGCTGTAATGTGTTGAGCCTGGTATTATTTTTGCCTCTGTGCTATGAATGATTGCAGTATGTGCACTACTATAACAATGCAAATGCACCTATTGCCTTTGTCTATGAATGATACTATCAGTCACCATATTTTGGAGAATAAGTAGGTATTTAGAATCATAGAATATCAGGGTTGGAAGGGACCCCAGAAGGTCATCTAGTCCAACCCCCTGCTCAAAGCAGGACCAAGTCCCAGTTAAATCATCCTAGCCAGGGCTTTGTCAAGCCTGACCTTAAAAACCTCTAAGGAAGGAGATTCTACCACCTCCCTAGGTAACGCATTCCAGTGTTTCACCACCCTCTTAGTGAAAAAGTTTTTCCTAATATCCAATCTAAACTTCCCCCATTGCAACTTGAGACCATTACTCCTCGTTCTGTCATCTGCTACCATTGAGAACAGTCTAGAGCCATCCTCTTTGAAACCCCCTTTCAGGTAGTTGAAAGCAGCTATCAAATCCCCCCTCATTCTTCTCTTCTGCAGACTAAACAATCCCAGCTCCCTCAGCCTCTCCTCGTAAGTCATGTGCTCTAGACCCCTAATCATTTTTGTTGCCCTTCGCTGTACTCTTTCCAATTTATCCACATCCTTCTTGTAGTGTGGGGCCCAAAACTGGACACAGTACTCCAGATGAGGCCTCACCAGTGTCGAATAGAGGGGAACGATCACGTCCCTCGATCTGCTCGCTATGCCCCTACTTATACATCCCAAAATGCCATTGGCCTTCTTGGCAACAAGGGCACACTGCTGACTCATATCCAGCTTCTCGTCCACTGTCACCCCTAGGTCCTTTTCCGCAGAACTGCTGCCGAGCCATTCGGTCCCTAGTCTGTAGCGGTGCATTGGATTCTTCCATCCTAAGTGCAGGACTCTGCACTTATCCTTATTGAACCTCATTAGATTTCTTTTGGCCCAATCTTCCAATTTGTCTAGGTCCTTCTGTATCCTATCCCTCCCCTCCAGCGTATCTACCACTCCTCCCAGTTTAGTATCATCCGCAAATTTGCTGAGAGTGCAATCCACACCATCCTCCAGATCATTTATGAAGATATTGAACAAAACGGGCCCCAGGACCGACCCCTGGGGCACTCCACTTGACACCGGCTGCCAACTAGACATGGAGCCATTGATCACTACCCGTTGAGCCCGACAATCTAGCCAGCTTTCTACCCACCTTATAGTGCATTCATCCAGCCCATACTTCCTTAACTTGCTGACAAGAATGCTGTGGGAGACCGTGTCAAAAGCTTTGCTAAAGTCAAGAAACAATACATCCACTGCTTTCCCTTCATCCACAGAACCAGTAATCTCATCATAAAAGGCGATTAGATTAGTCAGGCATGACCTTCCCTTGGTGAATCCATGCTGACTGTTCCTGATCACTTTCCTCTCCTCTAAGTGCTTCAGGATTGATTCTTTGAGGACCTGCTCCATGATTTTTCCAGGGACTGAGGTGAGGCTGACCGGCCTGTAGTTCCCAGGATCCTCCTTCTTCCCTTTTTTAAAGATGGGCACTACATTAGCCTTTTTCCAGTCATCCGGGACTTCCCCCGTTCGCCACGAGTTTTCAAAGATAATGGCCAAGGGCTCTGCAATCACAGCCGCCAATTCCCTCAGCACTCTTGGATGCAATTCGTCCGGCCCCATGGACTTGTGCACGTCCAGCTTTTCTAAATAGTCCCTAACCACCTCTATCTCTACAGAGGGCTGGCCATCTCTTCCCCATTTTGTGATGCCCAGCACAGCAGTCTGGGAGCTGACCTTGTTAGTGAAAACAGAGGCAAAAAAGCATTGAGTACATTAGCTTTTTCCACATCCTCTGTCACTAGCTTGCCTCCCTCATTCAGTAAGGGGCCCACATTTTCCTTGGCTTTCTTCTTGTTGCCAACATACCTGAAGAAACCCTTCTTGTTACTCTTGACATCTCTTGCTAGCTGCAGCTCCAGGTGCGATTTGGCCCTCCTGATATCTTTCCTACATGCCCGAGCAATATTTTTATACTCTTCCCTGGTCATATGTCCAACCTTCCACTTCTTGTAAGCTTCTTTTTTATGTTTAAGATCCGCTAAGATTTCACCATTAAGCCAAGCTGGTCGCCTGCCATATTTACTATTCTTTCGACTCATCGGGATGGTTTGTCCCTGTAACCTCAACAGGGATTCCTTGAAATACAGCCAGCTCTCCTGGACTCCCTTCCCTTTCATGTTAGTCCCCCAGGGGATCCTGGCCATCTGTTCCCTGAGGGAGTCAAAGTCTGCTTTCCTGAAGTCCAGGGTCCGTATCCTGCTGCTTACCTTTCTTCCCTGCGTCAGGATCCTGAACTCAACCAACTCATGGTCACTGCCTCCCAGATTCCCATCCACTTTTGCTTCCCCCACTAATTCTACCCGGTTTGTGAGCAGCAGGTCAAGAAAAGCGCTCCCCCTAGTTGGCTCCCCTAGCACTTGCACCAGGAAATTGTCCCCTACGCTTTCCAAAAACTTCCTGGATTGTCTATGCACCGCTGTATTGCTCTCCCAGCAGATATCAGGAAAATTAAAGTCACCCATGAGAATCAGGGCATGCGATCTAGTAGCTTCCGTGAGTTGCCGGAAGAAAGCCTCATCCACCTCATCCCCCTGGTCCGGTGGTCTATAGCAGACTCCCACCATGACATCACTCTTGTTGCACACACTTCTAAACTTAATCCAGAGACACTCAGGTTTTTCCACAGTTTCGTACCGGAGCTCTGAGCAGTCATACTGCTCCCTTACATACAGTGCTACTCCCCCACCTTTTCTGCCCTGCCTGTCCTTCCTGAACAGTTTATAACCATCCATGACTGTACTCCAGTCATGTGAGTTATCCCACCAAGTCTCTGTTATTCCAATCACGTCATAATTCCTTGACATCACCAGGACCTCCAGTTCTCCCTGCTTGTTTCCAAGGCTTTGTGCATTTGTATATAAGCACTTGAGATAACCTGTTGATCGCCCCTCATTCCCAGTATGAGGCAGGAGCCCTCCCCTCACAGACATTCCTGCCTGTGCTTCCTCCCGGTATCCCGCTTTCCCACTTACCTCAGGGCTTTGGTCTCCTTCCCCCGGTGAACCTAGTTTAAAGCCCTCCTCACTAGGTTAGCCAGCCTGCTGGCAAAGATGTTCTTCCCTCTCTTCGTAAGATGGAGCCCGTCTCTGCCCAGCACTCCTCCTTCATGGAACACCATCCCATGGTCAAAGAATCCAAAGCCTTCTCTCCGACACCACCTGCGTAGCCATTCGTTGACCTCCACGATTCGACGGTCCCTACCCAGGCCTTTTCCTTCCACGGGGAGGATGGACGAGAACACCACTTGCGCCTCCAACTCCTTTATCCTTCTTCCCAGAGCGACGTAGTCCGCAGTGATCCGCTCAAGGTCATTCTTGGCAGTATCATTGGTGCCCACGTGGAGAAGCAGGAAGGGGTAGCGATCCGAGGGCTTGATGAGTCTCGGCAGTCTCTCCGTCACATCACGAATCTTAGCCCCTGGCAAGCAGCAGACTTCTCGGTTTTCCCGGTCAGGGCGGCAGATAGATGACTCAGTCCCCCGGAGGAGAGAGTCCCCGACCACCACCACCCGCCTTCTCCTCTTGGGAGTGGTGGTCGTGGAACCCCCAACCTCAGGACATCGCATCTCATGCCTCCCAACCAGCGGAGTCTCCTTCCGCTTTCTCCCCCCAGACATTTATTCCACAGCCATGCAAACACACTTACATAATGCTGAGGTTAACTTCATTCATACATGGTAAAGTATCTTTAAAGGGGAAGGAACAGGGAATTCACAAGTACATACAACAACAAGGCTCTCACATCTGGGTGTATGTGGGGCTGTCAATATATTTAATCTCCCATGGGGTGGTTGCCTTGGGTACTGCTGCAGCCCTGGAAGATACAAGGAATGTGTAGGGGTGTGTGTGGTGTTGGGAGTGTATAGAGGTCCTAGAATGCAGTACTTTATAGGCTGTAAGGGGAGGTAAGCACGGATGTGTTCAGCGTGAAGTTGAACAGAGACTGCAGCATATCTGTTTGCTCCCTGAGAAGCATTATCTCCTGCAACCCATTTTTACTGTCCTTGATATCCCTCTGCATTTTGCCATTGATTGCTACCCTCCAAGCTCTCTGCTCGCAATCTGAAGCACCAGAGACTTGCAGCATCTCCTGAAACATGTCTTCTTTACTTCTCTTCTTTCTCCTCCTTATCTGGGTGAGCCACTCCACCAGTGTGCTGGATGAGACCCTCAAGGCCACATCTGCATCTGCTAAAGAAACAGTGGACAGAGGTTCCATTGTCAGGGTACTTATACTCCTTGAGCAAAAAAAATTACAAGCACAACTTTTTCACTCTCCCTTGGGAGACTACAGCAGGGTTGCAGCCCCAGCCATGGTGAGTATGGCCTGTCGGGGGCAGGGGGAGATGGGACAATAAGTAGGGGTAGCCCTGGTATATCAGTACAAGTGGATAGGACTATTGTACTGAATACTGGCACCGTTTTCCACAGGTGGCAGTGACTGTAGCTGATACCTTACTCCACAGGTAACCGAGGCTGCAAGGGAGCAGCTCCTGCCTGTGTCTGGTTGCAGACCAGGTCTGTAAGCTTCTTGCCTGAATGGTGCCTGCTGAAAGTATTGCTGGCATGGGAAAGCGTCCTAGTGCCGGAGAAGAAACAAGGCAGCCCTCCCAAGAAACCTTTGGTAGAGGATTAAAGATTACCCCTAGGAAAGTTTCATAGAGATCTCTATGGAGGAGTCACGGGACATCCTGATGTGTCCCGTGCCTAGCTGTACAGGGGAATAAGGAGCAGATAGCAACTGTACCTGTATTTAGTTATTTCACTACCTTTTCTAGCCTGATTAATAAAGTAATACATGAGCAGATGTGTCCATGCAGTATTGAAGCAAAATGAGTACTTACCAGAGGTTCAGTCTCCTGCATTTTGTCTCAGCACAGCTGGACTGCTGGGAGTGGTTAGAAGCTCAGGAGTCAAAAAGAGGTCCTGCCTCACCATGCCACTGGATCTCCCTGTTGCCTGTCCCCCATGTGCATTCTCCTACACTTCCTCATCCAGCACGTTATCCTCAGGGCTCACTCCAGTGCCCTGTGACTCCATCTTGCCCCAAGTATCCATGGGGCACTTAACAGTAGAGGAGGGGATGCTGCAGAGGATGGCATGGTGCTCCTTGTAGAAGCGGCATGTCTGCGGCTCCACACCAAGGTGACTATTTGCCTCTCTTGCCTTCTGGTACACCTGCTGCAGCTCCTTGATTTTTACACAGCACTGCTGTGTGTCCCTGTTGTAGCCCTTCTCCATCATGCCCCCGCAGATGTCAAAGTTCCTGTTACTGGAACAGAGCTGTAACTGCACAGACTCTTCTCCCGGTAGACTCAGGAGATTTGCCACCTCTGGTGTACTTCAGGCAGGAGCACATGTGCTGTGTGGAGCTGGCACAGTTAGCTGGGCAGTAGTTTTGTTAGCTCTCCATGCTGAGCAAACAGGAAGAACAATTTCAAAACTTCCTGGGGCTTTAAAAGGGAAGGGGCACATACTTATGTACCTAGGTGCAGGGCAGCGAAACGGTGACCAGAGTGGTCACCGTGGGCATTGTGGGACACTGCCTGGAAGCCACTTAGTCGATGTAAGCAACACAGTGTCTACACTGGCACTGCGTTGACCTAAGTGCCACATTTCTCACCGAGGTGATTTTATTAGATTGGCGTAGCAGGCATGTTACAGCGGTGGGAGGAGCACTGTAGTGTGTACACCTCTGTAGTTAGATCTTAACTTAGACTTAACTTAGTACTGTAGACAATGCCTTAGTGTCTCCCTCTGCTAATGAAACATTAGTGACTTGTTTGCCTGTGGCTTTGCACTGGGCTGGTGGGTTCAATTATTTTTTTCCAGCTAGAGCATTTGTAATATAATTTACTTCACCGTGTGTTTTTTAAAGGAGAATTCAGTAAGATGGAGCTCTTGATAGTCTGATATTTTGATGGGCTTCAATTCTTCTTCAATACCCTCACCCCTAATCATTTTCCTGCACTGTTGATTTTCCATTTACATATTCAATTTAGTATCCTCAAAAGCATATCCAAGTGTAAAAAGTCTTAATGACTCGTGTTGCAGATTTTAAAAGATTTCTCTTTTTTGAAAGCAGCAACTGCCTCCTGGGATAAAGTAAACAATCCCAGTTGGTATAACTGGTTGAGTAACATTCCAAGAGTATTAACGTCATTAGTAGTCCCCAGTGACTTTAAAACTTCAAAAAGGTTGGCTCCCTCTAAAGTTTATTCAATGATACCGAATGTAGAGATTGAGGAGGAAATTGCCAATGGTTTTGGCAAAACCATTGGCAGACTCTGAAGAATGCAGTTTGAATTTTCTGCCATAAAGCATATATTTGATTTCTTGTTCAGTGTGAATGCTGTCTCTGGTACTAAAATAGTATGTATAGTGATACTGATCTGTATCTCATTTAAAAAGGAATTCTAAGCAGAGACTAAGTGAAATAATCCAGTTTGCAATGAAAAAACCTGGTTGTGTGCCAAGTATATGGTATACAGGGAAGAGAGCGCGCACTGCTGTTTACCTTTTATTTTTTTTCATCATTGCCAGGTAAAAAATGTTCTAATTTGATATCTATCAAGGAAGGAACACAATGTTCAGAATAGGTTTCAGAGTAGCAGCCGTGTTAGTCTGTATTCGCAAAAAGAAAAGGAGTACCCGTGGCACCTTAGAGACTAACAAATTTATTAGAGCATAAGCTTTCGTGAGCTACAGCTCACTTCATTGGATGCATTTGGTGGAAAAAGCAGAGGAGAGATTTATATACACACACACACAGAGAACATGAAACAATGGGTTGGAACATTTCAGAGAAATGTTGTTTACCCACTACAATTATAACAGTAAAATAATCTAGATTGATAATGGATTCCAAGAACTAAAATCATCCCAGATTAAAATTAGTAATGGAGTTATATCAGGGATGAATTTGGCCCCAGACATAAAATAGTTTTTGCTTAAATATACAGTATAAATTGTTTTAAAAATGGTTTTGTAATCCAAAAAAGTTGTAACAACTATTTGACTATACAGTAGAACCTCAGAGTTATGTACACCTCAGGAATGAATGTTCGTAACTCTGAAATGTTCATTAACTCTGAACAAAATTTTATGGTTGTTCTTTCAAAAGTTTACAACTGTACATTGACTTAATACAGCTTTGAAAGTTTAGTATGCAGAAGAAAAATACTGCTTTTAAGTATCTGAATTGAAATGAAACAAGCACTTAAACAGTTTCCTTACCTTGTCAAATCCTTTAGTTTTGCAAACAAGCAACAAGGTATCCAACCCTCTAAGTATCTACCAAAAAACCTCACTGTGAAGGTGAAAGCCTAAAAGACTTTTAGGAATGAATTTACATTTTTGCAGAGCCCTCAACATCTTGCTACTATAGAAATCAAAGGAACACAAACCATAAAGGGGCAGTATTAAAGCTACTGAGTAACTTTTATGGACAAGTTTCAGAGTAGCAGCCGTGTTAGTCTGTATTCGCAAAAAGAAAAGGAGTACCCGTGGCACCTTAGAGACTAACAAATTTATTAGAGCATAAGCTTTCGTGAGCTACAGCTCACTTCATCGGATGCATTCGGTGGAAAATACAGAGGGGAGATTTATATACACACACACAGAGAACATGAAACAATGGGTGTTACCATACACACTGTAACCAGAGTGATCACTTAAGGTGAGCTATTACTAGCGGGAGAGCTGGGAGGGGGGGCACCTTTTGTAGTGATAATCAAGGTGGGCCATTTCCAGCAGTTGACAAGAACGTCTGAGGAACGGGGGGGGGGGGGGGGGGGGGAGGGAGATAAACATGGGGAAATAGTTTTACTTTGTGTAATGACCCATCCACTTCCAGTCTCTATTCAAGCTTAAAGTTAATTGTATCCAGTTTGCAAATTAATTCCAATTCAGCAGTCTCTTGTTGGAGTCTGTTTTTGAAGTTTTTTTGTTGAAGTATTGCCACTTTTAGGTCCGTAATCAAGTGACCATAGAGACTGAAGTGTTCTCCAACTGGTTTTTGAATGTTACAATTCTTGACGTCTGATTTGTGTCCATTTATTCTTTTACGTAGAGACTGTCCAGTTTGACCAATGTACATGGCAGAGGGGCATTGCTGGCACATGATGGCATATATCACATTGGTAGATGTGCAGGTGAACGAGCCTCTAATATTGTGGCTGATCTAAACATCTAAACATCAAGACAAAGTATTTCAGCTGCATTTGGATTCTTTTCTTAGTTCTTTCATGCTTGAAGTAGAAGCCTTCGATTTCCCTAGATAACCCAAACCTTCTTCCTGCTTCAAGGCCTGTGACGTAGTATGCATACCTTTTAGAAAAATACTCTGACATAAATTAGACTAATTTTTATTTCCTTTTTATAGCCATCTACGCTAGAAGGCCTTCACTCCAACATTTGTAGTTTGGGTAGATTTGTTGTTTTTAGGTAGATTTTTTTCTCTCCTTGGTCCCAGTCTTTTAACCTGTTTGGTGTGGGATGTGTATGTCCCATCACAGGAACAGTTCATTACAGCCAATTTTTATGAAGACAGAATGGATTCATACAAGTGTTATACAGAATTGATAAATACTCACATGATTCAAATTAGCTAGGAGTCTAATCAAGTAATCAAACCACAATAACCAGTTCAGCGATACCTATCCAAAAGTCATGGGGAGGAAATAACCTATGCTGCTATGTGATTGACAAATTAAGTTAAAAATTTTAAGAGAAGCAACTTGTACAAGCCTACATACATGTCAAAGTTATGGTAACAGAAGAACTAAGTGAGGGAAATTATGTTACTTGTAAACTGAGTTTCTGTATTCAATGAGTTTAAGGTTCTATTGAATGCTCTCCAATTCCTGTTCTTTCAATCTGACCTGTCCCATCTGTTCCTGACCTTTATTCTTCATTGTCTTATGCCTTTTGCAGTCATGACATCTGTGCAAAGAAAGTGTAAAACAAAGTCATTCCGATCTGGTAACATTTGCATCCATCTTGCACAGTTGTCAATGTCACTACAAGGTAGTAGAGAATCTTAATACACCACTAAAAAAATTAAAATTAAGTATTTCTGAAATTGACCCTACTTCCCTCTGTGTGACTGGTTTTCACTTATAGCAAACTGATGCTATGTGAACAGTACATAAACCTAAAAGAATATTGGCGGACAAGATTATTTTTGTTCTGTTTGCCTTTTTTAATCCAAGTATTCCATTTTTCCAGATGCTGGTCCTAGAGCTCCCTCTTCTGTTTATGTATTGTAAGCACAAGAAATTCAAGAATCAGCTCAACTCCATAATATTAGTTAATTGCAGTTGCTTAAATGGCTCCTATCACTATTAGATCTGAGCACCTCATCGGCACAAATGAGTTTATCCTCATCACTATTTTGTTTTACAGATATGCAGATGAGGCACAGGGGACCAATTTTTTAAAAGAATTTAGGCTCCTAAAGATGCAGATAGGTGCATGTGGAATTTCCAAAAGGGTCTACGCAGGTTGAGTGCTTAACTCCCAATGGTAAATAGGTACTTTTGAGAAAAAAAATTACACTAGACAACTATCTGCATCATTAAATACTTTTGAAAATCTGGCCCTGAGAGGCTACAGGGGAGAGCCAGGCTGTACTGAAGTCAATAGTAAGATTCCCATTGACTTCAATAGGGCTAGGATTTCACTCTAAGTATCTTGCCCAGGATCACACAGGAAGTGCATGGCAGAGCCAGGAATCGACAGAAGTTCTCAAGTTCCAGTCCAGTGCCTTACCCACAAGACCATCCTTTCTTGGGTGGAAGTTGAAGATAACCTAGTGATTACATTTATGGTGACTAAAACTCCATGAAACATTCAGCTTGCTGTTGAGGGAAAAGAGAGAGAGAGAGAGAGCGAGCGAGAGAGAGCGCATGAGCAAGTACCTATATACACTGAGAATCCAAAGCATAAGAAGAGCATACTGGGCAGCACTAATGTTCAGGAAAAATGTGAGAGTTAGAAAATATACTATCCTCTATAGGGTGTCCTACCCAGCATAGAGTTTATTTAAAAGTTTATCTCCTTTGACAGTTGTCAGATACAGAGTTATTTCACCATCTAGGGTAATAACATTTGAATCTGAGGTCGAATCAAAGGCTCAGTTATAAACTCTGGGGATGTTTAGGTCCAGATGTGACTGTAGGGGGTCAGATTTCCAGAGGTAACAATGGCAGTTACTTAAACTGTCTCAATCCCTAAGTGAGCTGCTATTCAATATTTCCTTTTTCCTCTTCAGTTAGTGTGTGATCCCAGGTACAACATTCAAAACCTGCTTTGAATACAGAATGATCACTGGTTTCAGAGTAGCAGCTGTGTTAGTCTGTATTCGCAAAAAGAAAAGGAGTCCTTGTGGCACCTTCATTATCTTCATTGTTTTTTCTATGGTGCTTTCAACATAGTATCTGAGAGCTTCACAAACAGTGATGAAATACTCTTCACACCGGAGAATAGGGGATACTGTTATCCCCATTTTACAGCTGGGGGGGACAGAGGCACTTGGAGATTAAGGCCAAAAGTATCCACTAATTTTTGGTGTTCCATTTGAGACACCCAGGGCTTATTTTTCAGAGTAATTAGCATTTTATAGCACTTTGTATGTTCAAAGCACCACTCCAATCTGCTGTTGGGAGCACTTAGCACTTCTGCAAATCTGACCCCCCGTCCTCTCATGTTTGGTATCCAGAAAATGAGGCACCCACCACTAGTGGTCATTTTGACCATTTTGATTTAAGTGACTTGGCCAGCATCACACACAAACTCTGTGACAGAGGCAAGGATCAAAGCCAGTTCTCCTGGGCAGCCTTCAACTGCCTTAACCATGAGACAATCCTTCCTCTTCCTGCAATCTCCTGCCTCCTACATTACACACCTTTCATGACAAATGTACACACTAGGTACTCCTAGGCTCAATTCCAGGTTCTGTAGGGGAGTGTGCTCTAATGATTATAAACCTTTCTATCTCTGTATCCCTAGTTTGTCTCTGTCCCCCTCTGTTCCTATCCATCCTACACCAGCTCCTCTCTCCACTCCCTCTCTGTTAGTTTCCAGTTGCTCCTGCACCACCTTCTCCTCTCAACCCCCCCGCAGCCTTCAACCCCAGGCCTCATCCCCTTTTGCTTCCCCCACCCTTCTGGCACCTGCAGCTCTCTTCCCCTGTCCCTCTCCCACTTTTCTCAGCCCTCTGCATGCAACTCAGGAGGAGAAGAGGAGACCATTGAGAGCAGACGAGAGAGTGCTTGGTGCCACAGTGGCCCCTCCAGCTATTGGGACAAGGAGTTGTAAAGGAAGTCCTGTTCAGCCCCTGGATAGAACATACTCAGTCACAAGTGGGGATGGTGCATACACAGTCTGGTCACACGTAGGAGCTGTACAGGGGGACAGCATATCCAGTACAAAAATATTCAGAAAATGTAGCTGCCAAACTCCAAACACAATTGTACTGAGCATGTGAGAACTGTGTTTTTTCAGAGGCTTAAAATTTGGTGAAATTGGAGCTAATTTCACAGGGACAGCAAAAAGCAACTCCCCAACACCTGATTAATACCCTTGCCCATTTTCAAATCCCTGATCCAAAGGCAGTGCTGGAGTTTCTCAGTGGAATGGTTGGAAGAATTTTTCTAACATTCTGACAAAACATATTTTCCCCTAATTTTTTTTGAGCCATTTTTGCTGAAACTTTAGACAAAAAAAAAATAAATCTATATAATATGGTTCCAGGAATGTCACCTGTCTGTGTCACTCTGAAGCCTAGAATGTCTGTTGACTCAGTGTGAAATGATGAAAACAGCTACAAGCATGGTTGAGAGCTCTGTTTGTTCAGAAGATCACCAGGTTGATTCATCACTGGCTTTTATGTTAACTGTTAATGTCCAGTTTTCAAGTTCATTTCAACCATTTTGACTTTACAAGTCATACCCATATGATTCACAGTTACAGTAAGGCAAGTATCTATGCCACATCAAGATTCGTAGACCATTGTGATATTAGAGATAACTCAACCAATCACCACCCATATTCTACAGCTAATTTGCATGCAAACCTTTCATTGATCGTATGCAGGAGATTGCACTGATGGTGGATTACTTGACCCAACTGCCACACCTGTGAGACATCATGAGCTTTCATCTATTAGTAAATAAATAAAATTCAGCCTGAGGCAGACACCCAGAATGGAAAATTTTAACCCATTAAATTAAAATTTGGCAAAGACATAAGCAATTGAAAACAGAATTTTTGTAATGGGGTGGGTTGGGCAATCTTAATATGCCGTGCTACCAATTCCACCAACCAACAAACTGCATCAACTGAAGACTGTGATCAAGCTATATATATATATGTGTTTGTGTATGTGTGTGTGTGCAAACCCAATTACATATTTGTACTGCACATTTCCTCCAGAACAGCATGCACTGTAGAGATATTCTTGTATCAAAATACTAGGTTTCTCTTGTAGGTCAGATTACACTTTGTAATTCAAATAACCTGGATTTTTGTGAGCAGCTCTGAGTAACACATTGAGATTGTATAACTCCATTTGTACTAGAATTTAGAATAGCTCAACCAGTCACTTGTTTATATACAATTTTTGCTAGAAATGTCCTTTTTTTAAACTGAAAAACTAAGCCTGCACTGGCAATATTTTCTTCAGCTTCTGTCTGTTGCACTAGCACCAGTGCAGCTGTGACCATGGGAGACCATCCATATTTTTACCGTTGAAACATGTTGACCTGTACTGAGCAGGACTGGAGACACAGTGGTACAAACACCAATGTCCAGTCCACACAAGCGTTCCCAGTGTTGCTATAGCAGGTGAATCTGCATCAGTGATAGAGTGAGAATAGATTTTTCAGAAAAGTGCCAAGTTAGATAAAGGAAATAGCAGCATTTCAGTAGGCCACTGTCAGCAATTGACTAGCTTCATTGGTGTTGGCCATGATCTAGCTCAAAGTGTAGACAAGGACAAATTGTGGTTAGCAATGGCACAGCTAAACGGATGCTGGCAGCCTGAAAGAGGGCCCCATAATTAGAAAGTCTGCCATAGAAAGATTGCCGCAGTGGAAAATGACCCTAATCTTTGCTCTCCCTAGAAGTCCACAGATAAAATATGGCACTAGAAGAGAAGGGGGCTTTGACAGAACTGCTTTGTAGATTGAGCACAAAACCTCAACAAGCTTTACCAGCAGGCTCCTATGGAGTCCCAGACAAAAATCTAAAGCTGCTCCTTCTGGTGGAAAAAACAAGGGTGCAGGGGCACTGTATCACCATCTGCCATCCCGTCAGGGAAAGCCCACCCATCTTGGGTCAGACAGGGGCTAAGAAGGCAAAGAAACATGGAATGTCTGTCTGCCTTCCTATGTGAGTTTCAGTGAATCTGGCGCTGCATTCCTTGGAAGAACAAACGAATATATCTTAAAAAGAGCAAGGTGGGAAAACCCACTCAATTTTAAGAGAAAACTACTTTCACTTTTAAAAGGGCTGGCTTTAAAACTCTCCTTATCAGGCTGTCAGACCTGTTGTTACTGCTATTGCAGTAGTGCGTAGGAGGCTCCAACCAGGAATCAAGTGTTGTACAAGCACATAACAAATCGAAGGTCCTTGGCCTGGAGTGCTTACAAACTGTCTAAAGACCTGTAAGGCTCACCACCATACTCCAAAAATGAAATATTTTACCAACTGGAATATTTTACTACCAGTTGAAAATTATCTTCACAAGCTCAAGGGCTAGAGACTTCATTCCTTTAATGAAAGCTGTGATTCTAGAGCACTAAGTGCTGCCAACAGGGAAATATCATCAGCTTGTTGAGTTGCCATCCCCAAGCCAAGTCGACCCCTGCTTTATTTGTTAAAATTATTTTTTGATGAGCTTTCCTATGGGTGCCATCACTGTACATACAACTCCTGTTCAAACATTGAACTTACCCTCATGACATCCCTAGGAGGTAGTAAAAAAAAAAAAAAAAGTTTCCTGTTTTCAACTGCTGAGCTGAGGCACAGAGAACTTAAATGGGTAATTTTCAAAAGGTGCTAAGTACTTCAGGCTGTGGGAGTGGTGGATGCTCAGAACTTCGGAAAAATCAGGTGCAGGGTGACACATGGAGTCTCTGGCAGAGCTCAAATACAACCCAGATCTCCTGTCCCAGGTCATTACTAGGATCATCAGACCATACTTCACCTTGGTTTAGAGGCAGGGTAGTGGTTTTCTAGGGCACAGTCAGAAGTGTGGCTACTAGATTTGTGGCTGCATGCATTAACAGACTATAAACTCCCATGTAGGTTCTGAAAGGTGTCGGTGGCAGTGACAAGGGCTGAGTTCAATATCTAGGGATTCCTATTAACTATACAAAACAGAACCCACTCAAGTCCCCACCCAGTAATTTGGGAAAATTAACCACCACTCCGGGAGCCTCTAAGAGGCAATACTTTCCCTCTCACAAGGAGTGAGTCTGTGTATAGCAAAGAAAACTTGTAATAAAAAGGGGAAAGGAACCCAGCATTAATTTTAGAAAACACCACAACCACGATTAGAAAGCATATGCCCATGAGCAAACACCCATCCCGGAATATGGTGGGCAGTGCCTTTTGCCTCAGGTTCTCACCTTGCAATGTGAAAGACTCACAAACAAATGTTCCTTTAACACACCACTCCCTTCTCCCTCCACTGCATCCCACTCACAGTTGCTGTCCTTGGTCAGTGAGGTCCCAGAGTTCAGAGATGTGTTCACATGAGCTCACTTCCTATCCTGGGGGAAGAGGGTCAGGCACCAAGCAATACCTCAGCTGCTGCAGCTAGGTCACAACTGATGTTATTCACTTGCTACTGCTGCCTCCATCACTCTGCTACCAATGTCTCTCTGCTGTGACGTGTTCTGAGGTTCCACCACTTAACCCAGCTCTCAGTGATTTCAGCAGGTAGTGGGGAACCTCACTGCCAGTGCAGTCTGTAGAGTCATTCACTGTACTACTGTCCCATACCAGGTTTAAGGCTCAGCAGCTGGTTATGAATTATTTCAGCTCTAATGATTACTGAACAAAACAAGGACTCTCAATTGAGTCTAATCAGCTCTGTCTTTTAAAAAGAGGAGGATCAAGTGGTGTCTAGAACTCATTAAACAGAGCCCACACCCCTGTGTCAGAATACTTCTCTCCTCTTCATGGGGAGTTGGAATACCTACCCTCCTACCCCAGGGAGGTTCAGTTTAGGTTGACCCCCTCAATCAGCGCAGGCTAAGTACAGGTCTGCTGCCCTTGACTAATATAATAAGGATAACATTTTATTACCCCTGCACTCAATACCAAAATGATTTGTAACTGAACCCCAGCCAAAACTGACCACTTTAGCAGAGCAGCTCTATCATGCTGTGCACCTGGGCAGAGTGGGTGTGTTTATGCAGATACAGTCTGTTCCTGAAGTCCTTCTCCCCGGCTCATCACTAGATGTCAGGGGAGAGCTCAGTCAGACCCTTCTTACAGGTGCATAGGTGCTGTGATGACTATGGCAAACCAAAACAAAGGCAGTGGCCAATGAGCAGCACTGCTAGTGATACATGACCTGCTGGAGGTTTAGAATTCTGTTCCCTATGGAACTCCAATGCTGAGCCCATTTACGCAGACTTGTTGCTGGTTTGAATAGATTAGACAGGAGGAACAGAAGAGCGGATCAGAACAGTGTAATAACTAGAGTAGGGAAATGTTTTTTGCAATTTAAAAAATTTCCAAAGGCATTCTCATTTTGCAGATTTCAAAAACCAGCGATTTGTCATTTATTCAACATTTTTCATGAACATTTTTCAGTTTTGAAAATTTATTTCTATTTCCTCCTCTTTGCTTGTTTTCCTTCTCTCTTTTTCTCCCCCCCCCCACAGATTTTTGCATTTTGTGACTGAAAAGGGGGGAGAAGGGGGAAGGAACAAGTGGGGAGAGGAAAGCAAAAAGAATAAATCAAAGGACACCTTTTCCCCCATTTTCATTGAAAACCCTGAAAATGTTGAAAACAACAATTTTACACACACACACACACAAATATCAATTTTCCATATTTTTTCGCCACTAAGTCTAATACTAACTCATGAGTATAAAGGATAATGCTTCTGTTTACACATAAATATCCTAGTTAATATTAATACAGAGGAAAGAAGTGCACAGCAATTAATTGAGACTTTAGTAAAAATATGTATTTTTCCCCTCATGTATGCGATGTTGTTGTAGCTGTGATGGTCCCAGGCTATTATAGAGAAAAGGTGCGGGAGGTAATAACTTTATTGGATCAACTTCTGTTGATGAGAGAGACAAGCTTTTGAGCTCCACTGAGCTCTTCTTCACATCCTGGAAAGCTACTAAAAGTGTCACAACTAAGGTTATGTCTACACTGCACTTTTTTCAGTAAAACTTTTGTGGGTGAGGGTGTGAAAAAATATCCTCCCGACCGACAACAGTTTTACTGACAAAAAGTGCCGGTGTGGACAGTGCTTTGTCGGTGGGAGATGCTCTCCCACTAACAAAGCTACTGTCTCTCATTGGGGATGGTTTTATTTTGTTGGCAGGAACGTTCTCGCCCGCTGACAAAGAGCAGCTACACTGCGTACTTTACAGTGACATTCTATAGTGGCACAGCAGTGCTACTGTAAGATAGGCAATGTAGACATAGTTTACCATAAGTAGTTAGCACATATCCTAAGGGATGATTCAAGGTGAAGTAGCCTGTTAACACATGTGTAGTCATAGGACAAAAAGTGGTGAGTGGGTTACAAATTGTTGTAATAAGCAGGGCCCTACCAAATTCACGGTCCATTTTTGACAATAGGATTTTTAAAATTTGTAAATTTCATGATTTCAGCTATTTAAATCTTAAATTTCACAGTGTTGTACTTGTATGGATCCTGACTCAAAAAGGAGTTGGGGGGGGGGTCACAAGGTTATTGTAGGTGCGGTTGCGGTACTGCTACTCATAATTCTGCGCTGCTGGTGGTGGTGGTGCCGCCTTCAGAGATGGGCAGCTGGAGAGCGGTGACTGCTGTCTGGGAGCCTATCTCTGAAAGCAGAACCGCTGCCAGCAGCAGCGCAGAAGTAAGGATGACATCATATGATATTGCCACCTTTACTTCTATGCCGCTGCCTGCAGAGCTGGGCCCTCAGTCAGCAGCTACACTCTCTGGCCACCCAGCTCTGAAGGCATCAGTGCAGAAGTAAGGGTTACAAGATGTGGCATTGCCACTCTTAATTCTGTGCTGCTGCTGGCGGGGCTCTGCCTTCAGAGTGAAAGCAGATCTGAGTTACACCCATTTGCTCCATGCAATTTCCAGAATAGACACCCCTACAGAATGGTATGCAGGCTTGGGAGTGGTCCCAAAATCAAACGATAAGGTAAAGATCAGTGTAGACCTTACCAAGCTCAATGAGAATGACTGTAGAGAGTGACATGTACCCCCTAGTGCCACACCGTCGGACAACTTAGTGAAGCAAAATTCTGCTCAAAATTGGATGCTCAGTCTAGATTCTGACAGATACCTTTTGCTGCAGAATTGGAACTACTAACAATTTTCATCACACCTTTTGGAAGGTTTTGTTTCAACCCATTACAGTTTGGCATATCATTTGCTTCTGAACACTTCCAGAAGAAAATGTCACAGATCCTTTCTAAATCCTCAGGTACTCATCTTGACCAACTAGCATACCAATCAAAACCTCTGGAAAATGGCTTCAGCTCTGAAGAACTGTAGATGGAAGAAGCTACAGTCCACTCATCCGACCACCCCTTCCCAACTAAACCCTTGTTGGCTTGACTTTGAGGAAGACCAATACAAAACTAACCAGAAGAAGAACTTTGACAGGTGACATAAAGTCAAATCCTTGAGAGTACTGAATACAGATCACAGTTGCATGAAAGAGTCTCAATAAAAAGGGATAGTGCAGGGATATGCCAGAATCTCTCGATCCTACTTCAGTAGTGTGCCAGCAGGAATCATCTGCTGGAACCTGTGTCACCTTGTGGCGTCACCCCAGGAATTTTCGATACACTCTGATCCCTACCCCAAGACAGAATCTGTGAATATAGAACTGCCAGCATGATACAGAACTGCCAGCATGACCTTCAGAACCTCTTCCTACAAGAAGGTATCCGGTTAGAGAAAGACGCCTCCTGCATGCCTGTAGGATTACATATGATTTTGCGAATCCAATAAAATCAGAGGACTAATAGCCAAATGTCATAAAAGTCCAGAATAAATCCATGACCCAAGGCTGAAGATATAGGCAGTCTACCCAGTCCTTCCTAGGGTTGTTTATTTTTGCTTGCATTAACATTTTATTTAGTTCTATGTTGCTGTTAATGAAAAGTTTGGATAAAGGTTTATCTCCATAGGCAGAGGCATATTAATGCCTAGGCCAACAAGGCCTAGGCCTAAGGCAGCAAATTTTCAGGGGTGGGAAATTTATAATAGCAGCCAGAGGCTGCTTCCCCCAGTGCTGGTTCCCGCCCTCCACCCCTGGCCCCTCCCCCATTTCCTGCCCTGTCCCTGCCCCTATTGGCCCCTTCCCCAAATCCCCGCCCTGGCCCCGCCTCCTCTCCTGAGCGCGCCGTGTTCCCCCCTCTTCCTCCCTCCTTCGCGAAGCTGTTTCGCGCACCAGCACTGGCAGGGAGTGGGGAGAAGCAGGACCCAGCGGCGTGCTCAGGGGAGGAGGCGGAGTCGGAGCACAGGTGAGCTGGAGCGGGGGGGCTGCAATTATTTCAGGGCCTAGGGGCAGCAAAATCTTTAATCCGCCACTGACCATAGGTGCCACGGTGGATTTGATTTAAATCAAATTGATTTATTAAATTTAAATCATGTTTTAAATCACTAGTCAGGAAGACTTGATTTAATCATGGATTTCTACATAAAAGTACATTCTTGTTGGTTGTTATAACCTTAATACAGATTCTTCACAACTCAGAGATAGATGTAGGCTTCATTTTTTGAAGGTACACACTATACATTTTTAAAGTGATTTATTTTGAAAACTTTTCAAGATTAGTTTTCCAGCTATATCAGAAAATGAATGATTGTTTAGTTATTTCATTTACCAAAGGTAACTGAAGCAGATATTTATGAAGTTACTGGGAAGTGAACTATCTCCATTTCAACAGGTTAATCATTAATATTTGGAGGATTTTCTTGCCATGCTGTATTAGGAGAACATCACCAGACAGACATTTAAATTGTTTATTTAACTAAAACAACGTTATGTATTCTGGATTTTTTCTTCAACAGCAAACATAATATTTTAACAAAACAAGCATATGAATTTTTGAATTTAGTTAAACGTTCAAGTTTTTTAAAATCAGGTTTGTTTTTGTTAAAATTGTTTTTAACAAAAATAGTGAAATGAAATAAATTTTTTTAAAAAAACAAAAATTTTATTGACTATGTCAGCCATGTCAACATGAGAAACTTCAAATATTGGCTTCTGCAGCTAACTCAGTTGTCTTCACCTTCATTTTCCAGTTTGTTCATAATCTGGAAAAGAAAAACAAGCTTTCCTGCTTTTTTAGGTCCCAAACGATTTCTCAATTTGGAATGAATTAGTCCAAAGGAAGAAAATATTCTTTCTATACCGGCAGAAGAAGCTACTGCTATTAAGAGTGAGATTATCATTTCAACAGTCGCTGAATCCAAGTGCTTAAGTGACTTCCACCAGTTCACTGGTGTGACTTTCCTTAAAACATCATCAGCAAACATATATTTCTTGAATGGTTCATCCTTAGCTCTGAAGTTTATTATAGTTGGCATTATGGAGGGATGATTGCTGGAGGTCCATGTCATAAGCCAACTCCTCTTCTTCAGGAGTTAATGTTTGATCCTGGTACCAAGTATTGAGAATATTTGCAAGAAAATGAGCTGGAATTAGTGCTTGTCCCATTTGGGTTTTTTTTAATGCTTGTCATTTAGCTCTGTTATTGCATATTTCTCTTTTTAAGATGTACTCAGTTCCTTCCAAATTTCAACAGCGTCAGCAACAAAACAGCTGTTTCCCTGCATTTTGTTCAAGGCTACAGAAATAGGCTTCCGGGTACTCAGCATGTGTTCAACATTTCTCTTAAGCCCAATGTTGAGAACTTTGATTGTGACAGTGCCATCTATTTTTCACGATTTTGTTCACAAACTGTCATCAGATTAGGTCGGTTCTTGATAGAGTGCTCAAAACAGGCCACTATTGAGTTCCATCACATGTCTTGTGGGAGAGTTAGCTTGGTTCCTCCCACTTTTTTCAGAGCAGCTGCTGCAAAGTGGTTGTTAAGGAAGTATTTTGCAATTTCAAGAACATTAGCCTTTATTTCTGGAACACTGAAGTCTTTGGTTAGGAGGTGCATCGAATGATTATTTGCTTGGAACTCTCTTCGCTCTCTTCTAAATTTCTTCTCATCTTGGATACATTTGCAGCATTGTCTGTGACCAAGCTGCGTACTAGACATTTGAATTTTTTTTCACAGTTTGTTATAGCTTTTACTGCTACTTCTTGTAAATATTCTGCTGTATGTGCATTTCCTGATGTATCAGTTGTTTCTGTAAAGAAGACATTCCTGTCTTCTGTTGTCACACAAGCACATACAACAGGATCGTTGTGGACATTGCTCCATTCATCAAGACTTAGGTTAACAATTTCACCCTCTTGACCTTTTGCACACTGCTCCATTTCTCTTTCATACACTTGATCCAGCAATTTGCCTGCGACATCTGCTCTGTTCGGTAGACTATATCCTGGTCTTAATGACTGAATGACACGTTAATGAAGTGTGGGTTCTCAATCATATGGAAGGGAGAGTTTGTGGCATAAACAAACTGTGCAATTTTTTCATCCATTACCTCTTTTTGTAATCTGCTGGTTCTTATCACAAACTTATCTATGGCTGTTTCTGGATGATGGAGATTTTTTTTTTCTTTTTGCTACAGGTAATATTCTGTGGCTATGTGACATACATGATGTGACTGAAACACTATCATTGGCAGATAATTCTGAAACTATAGAAAATGACGGTGATCTTGAAGGTGGATAATCTTCAGAATCCTGTATGTTGAGAATAGATTCTCCTAAACAAAACAAGTCAATGCAGTTATTTAATTATTATTACCATACTGCTCATTTAGTATTACTGATTGCATTCACTGACACTCAGTATTACTTTAAAGGTGAAATTGTAAAAGGAAGATCTGCCTATTTCAGCTATTTATTTTTTATCACAACTGCATCTAAAATGATAGTACCATAGAGTAACAACTATATTTTTTGCTCAAACATGAGAATTCAAGAATAGTCCAGAAGGAAGACAGGCAGCCCTTAAGAAAGAATTATGAAATAAAAAAGTTTACCAACCTGAAGATCCTGCATGTTCAGACATGTTCCTTTCATCAGCTTCAATGCAGCTTCCTCCTGAGAAGGAACACTTCTCATGATGATGTTTCTTTCTGGCAACTAGGTCTTGCATTTGTTTGTTGCACTGTTTGCATTTTGCATGCATGCTTGTCTTACCCACAGGTAGAGGCACTTCATTAAAATATTCCCAAACTGGGTCTCTTTTATGGCCTGCTACCATTATTGGTTTTCCCTTCTAGTGAGAGAATGGTATGGTAGTTCTCAAATCAACGAAGGCTACACTCAGAAAGACCTCAAGACTTCTGCAATATGCTGCTCAAACAGTTTCACTTTTGTTTCTACTGCCTGTCCCTCCCGTCTCACATTTATTTCCAGACTTCTCCTTGTCCAGATCTATTCCGCCCCCCAACAATCTTCTATTCATTTAATTTTTGAAATTTTGCATTTTTAGAGAGAGGTAAGGGATTGACTCTGTGTACACAAATTTGCAGAGGGACAATAGGGTTCAGGTCTGTTATTTCTCACCGCTATATATTATTTATTTTAAAAAAATTTTGCTGTTAACAAGCATGGAGACACAAATCCACAGTTTGAGAACTGCGAAACTAAGCATCTCTGATGGTATCTTCTAGACTGAGCACTGAGTCCTGCTGGGTAGATAAAAAGATTAACCTAAATAATCTTTACAGAAGCCCCTGGAACCCCATAAGATTGGGTCCCTAATTCATGAACTATTGGAACTCATTTACAAAACTTTTCTTAAACATTACATGAATATATTGTCTTATACTATAGAATTAAAATTTATAATCCCTATTCCATGATGAGATATCTTTGAGCTATAATGTATCTTAATTAAAACTATCATTTGATCAAAAAAATCTGATTTAAATAAAAAAAATCAGATTTAAAAAAATATCATTGATTTTTATCCACCCTGATAGGTGCTGACTTTTGGTTTTGCTGGCAGGTGCCCCACATGGCTCTGTCCCCTCCCCCGAGGCCCCACTCTCACTCTGCCCCCAAAGCCCCACCCCCACTTTGCCTCTCTCTGCTCCCCGTCCTGGGTGGCTCTGTCTAGTGCCCACCCTCACCCACTCACTTGAAGTGGCAGAGGAGGTTTCCCCTCTTCAGGGTAGGAAGGATTGCCTAGTGGTTATGACACAGGCCTGGGGCTCAGGTGTTCTGGGTTTGATTCTCTGCTCTGCCACAGACTCCCCGCTTAGCCTCAGAAAAGGCACTTTACCTCTGGGTTCTCTAGATCCCACCTTCCAGATGGGGCTAATACTTCCCTGCCTCCTAGTCTAAATCCATTCATGCCTGTGTGGTGCTGGAGGCAATGGAGGTATTAAGGTTTTGGACTTCACAACATCCCCTGGCAATGAGTTCCACAGGTTGTATGAAGAATTCTTCCTTTTGTTTGTTTCCTATCAGCTCTAAGACACTTGTATTTCCAGTAGATAAAAATGTTATCACCTTTTCCTATGGCAGTATGCTTTCTTTACCTATTAAGTTATTCAGTAACTAGAAATAAAATCTTAAATATTGTAATCTATTCATACAATGCATTTACTATTTCTCCAGCACAAAGTAAAACACATTCCAGTTCAAGGTATTAAAGGTGTAAAGATTCAAAACATAAAATCAAATTTAAAAATTGAACTTGCATTTAGAAAATGACTGATTTAAAAGCCCGTTTTAGCTCCGGAAACAGTTCAGTTTTATAATGCAATATAGAAATCCTGAGTAGGTACCTACAGTGACTTAACTGGATGATTCTTAACTGTGCCTTACTGAAAAGGCAATATAACACTGTACATCTTAAATGTTAAGAAAATGTGCCCTCTAAACAATGTCATTTTCAAGGGCATACTCAAATATTAAGGAAGATAGTAAAGAGACCTGTTGTAACGCTATAACAACCAGATAAAATTAAGAGCACTACAGGAGTTGTTAAAAAAAAGTCCCCACGATCCATAGTCTGATTCAAGAAAGAAAACATTTTTATTTTCTGATAGAGAAAGTTAGTGTGCATAGCTCTGCTTCTCAGATTTCCATCAAGAGCAACTGAAATGTCTAAAGGCAGTGATTTAAAGGGCCCGGGGCTCTGGCCGCAGGCGCAGTAGCAGCGGCTGGGAGCCCCAGGCTCTTTAAATTGCTGAAGGAGCCCCGGGGTAGTGGCGGCAGGGAGCCCGGGGGCTCTGGCCACTGCTGGGAGCCCAGGGCCCTTTAAAATCACCAGGACCCTTTTGCTCTCCCCCCCGCCGCCCAATCAGTGACCCTGCCGGTATGGTTGGCATTTTCTTACCGGTATACCATACCGTACCGGCTTACTTTCACCTCTGCCTGGGTCTCATCCTATCAGCTGGATGGGAGCTATCTACCTACATGAAGTGCTTTGAGTGCCCCTCTGGTCCTGGGGCTGGTAGCACGGCTTCTGGCTGGAGGAGACTGGTGGGGGGGGGTGTTTCTAAGGTGCACAGGCTCTCAGTCGTCCAGTCTGAGGGGGCATTTGAGACTCATTAAAGACTCCCTCTGTGTGCGCAGGGGTGGGGGCAGACTGAGCAATGCGGACAGCTTTCCTGCTCCCAGCCACGGAGCAGCAGCCACCCGCACAATGGGGAATTTATATTTCCCATAGCCCAGAACCGAGGGGGACAGAGGAGCTGCTGATCCAGCTCCTCCAGGAAGAGCCCTAACAACTTCTTGCTCAGCTCACAGCTTAGAGCTTTGGGTACCTCCGGTGACAGTGGGGAGCAGCAGTTCATTTTCCTGTTTGCACTCCGTGGTGGGAAACTCAGGGAGGAGCAGAAGCCCCCTCTGCCCTCCCTAAATTGCACTCTGCTCCCTCTGCCCTGGACAAGGACCACTTTTACCAGCAGTGGGAGTCAGGCTAGGAACTGCAGCCACATGTGGCAAGAGCTCATTTGCTGGCTCCCTGCCAAAACAGCTGATAGGCAGCTGTGTGCTACAGCTGATTGGTTGGAAACAGCTAATCCGGCTGTGACGTTGCACCCCATAATGATTTATAGAAATATGCTTATGCATGTAAATATGACATAACTGGAATAGGTTTTATGCTACATATCCCATGTAACATATCTCTGCAAAGATTATAATCTACTGAATATATTCATCCTATTTGTATGCATGTATTGTTTTTGTATTCAAAGTTATGAATATTGGCTGTGTACTTGTTTGATTTTAAGTAGCCTCAGTGAAGCATTTGGTCAGCTTCTTGAGAAAAGACTATTCTCAGTAAGTGCCCAATCAAGAAACACTTAAACTGATTATAGACTTTGACAGACGCCAATCCACATCTGAGCTTTCCTGGGAAAGTTCCTGTAGAGAATTAAGTCATGCATGGACATGTGACTTGCCCAGGTGACTCCAAAACTCCATCTTGTAGAGGGGATTCTACACAGAAGGAGGGAGGGGTTTCCACCCACAAGAGGGAAAATATATAAAGCCCTGGGAGACCCCTCCATTTGGTCTTCAACTGGCTCAAGAGATAGCCTCTCCATTCCCAAAGGATACCTGAAAGAAACTGGAACAAAGGACAACAACTAGAGGGGTGTGAGTGATTGCTGGACCCAGACTAGAAGGAGGCTAGTCTGTAAAATAAACTTATTGGAACATCTCTGAGGGTGAGATTTCATCTGTAATCACTTTCTTACTGTATTAGACTTAGACTTGGATGTTTTATTTTATTTTGCTTGGTAATTCACTTTTTTCTGTCAGTTATTACTTGGAACCACTTAAATCCTATTTTTTGTTTTTAATAAAATCACTTTTTACTTATTAATTAACCCAGGGTATGTATTAATACCTGGGGGGTGGGGGGTGGGGGAAACAGCTGTTCATATCTCTCTATCAGTGTTATAGAGGGTGAACAATTGATGAGTTTACCCTGTATAAACTTTATACAGGGTCAAATGGATTTATTTGGGGTTTGGACCCCATTGGGAACTGGGTACCTGAGTGTTGAAGACAGGAACACTTCTTAAGCTGTTTTCAGTTAAGCCTGCAGCTTTTGGGGGATGTGGTTCAGACCTGGGTCTGTGTTTGCAGCAGGCTAGCATGTCTGGCACAACCAGGCAGGGCACTGAAGTCCCAAGTTGCCAGGGAAAACAGGCTCAGAGGTAGTCTCAGCACATCAGGTGGCAGTTCCCAAAGGGGGTTTCTGTGATCCAACCCATCACACGGGCCACCCTCCAAAAATTGATGGGGCCCTGCATGCACTAGAGTTGATTTGCAGCTGCCACACCTGATTATCCCAGTGGGTGCTGAGCACCCATTATTTTTTCCCTTGGGTGCTCCAGCTCTGTAGCACTCACAGAGTCGGTGCCTATGTTTATCACCCTTCTTCAGAAGAGGGAATGTAGTGTTAGTTGTGAAAAGACAAAGCCTCTAGGGGGCATGCAGCAGGGAGGTATAAGCCTGTGTTAGCAGGAAATAAAGTCAGTCTTGGATTCACTTCCACCATGATGTCCTGGGTCTCTAGACTCTTCTATGCAAATTAAGAGAACATCATTACCTGGTATAGTGGACTATTTTTCCAGATATATAGAAATACTTGAAAGATATAGCATGTTGCAATGTTATTGAGAAACTGGAGTGCAATTTTGCTCATTTAATATTTCAGAACAACTAGTGATGGACGATGGACCACAATTCACTGCAGCAGAATCTGAGTTATTCTGAGTGACACAGGATTTTGATCATATTATTAGATTTTGATCATATTACGAGCAGCCCACATTACTCACAAGTGAATGGAGAATCTGAGAGAGTTATACAGACAGCCAAGGACATCCTACAGCAGGAAGATCCAGTCCTTGCTCTTCTGAGCTACAGATCAACACCAATAGCAGCTACTCCTGTCCAGTGCAACTCCTTATGGGACTCTAACTTTCAAAAAGTACCTAACTCCAAAGTGGCCAGACAAGAAGAGAGTAGCCAAAGCAGGGGGTGGGGGGGAAGCAAAAAGAGCTTACAAACACTTTTACAAGAGATGTCACTCGGTTAGAGAGCTTCCAGGTCTAGAATTTGGTGACCATATGTCTCAAACTAGATGGAGAAAAAGGATGGACATAAAGCTATCAGACCGAAAAAAGAATTCAGCACCCAAATCCTATGCGATTGAGACTGACAGTGGAAACTTCAACAGAAAACTGTCAACATTCTACAGTTTGTTCCTCAGAATCTTTCTGGGACTTTGCTCTTGCAAACCCTGCAAAAATGGTTCAACTTGCCACATTCCTTTCAATGCTGTCCCAGTGCAAGACACTTCTCCTTTACCTGCTCAGGCTGTCCCCCACACTAAATACATCACACTGTGGGGAGAGAAACGTAACCATTTTCTTTTGTCTCACTGCATGTATATCTAGGGGTGCTGTGCCTCCGAGAGTTTTCATCCTCTGTCTTGAGGCTTCCACTCCACAACCTACATTTCAGCATCTGTCTAACAGGAGATCACCTTCCTGGAGCAGCCGCTCCTGCAGGTGGTGATCCCAAGTGTTGCAGACAATTCTATGCTGAATCAGGGAGGCTCTCAAGTCCCCAAAATCGCATGTAGCAGCCAGTGTGCCTAAGGCTATAACACAGGAGTCTCTCCCCTCCTCTTTGGATTGGTCTGTAGTGACAAACCCATGTCACTCCATAGTTTCATTCTGTCTGGGGAGCAATAAGTCCCCAGGGCTCCTTGGACTGCTGGGAGGCTTGAGGCAGTGGTGCACTTCAGAGTGGTGCATAACAGTTTTACTTTCCTGCTGTTGGAGTCCTTCTGCATGGCCAGGTCTGTGGACAGCTCGAACTCCTCCTTCCATCAGGTCCATTGCCAGGCCAGATTTGTGTCTGCAAAATCCAGGGCTCTGGGGTTCTTTAGACTGAGTTCCATAGCTCACTCCGTCAGCAGCTACTCTTCAGAGAATTCACAGCTCCTCCGCTGCCACCATATTTCATTAGGAAAGAGTGAATGCAGGTTAAGTCAAACAAGTGGAACATTATTAAACTCTGTGCACTGTTGTGTCCACGTGGCTGAGTGGCTTCCAGCCTAACTGCACCCATTTCCCCATGTGTCCTATCCATTATAGTCCCTCCAGGGAACATGGCCCCACTGACTCCAGTTCCACCAATCGTGATACATCCCTCATTAAGCTAGATCAATCCATTCATATGGGAAATTCTAATAACTCAATATGACTATACAGATGTAAGTGACCAGATCACTTACAGCATTCACAACATTATTACACATCAGCTCCATGTCCTCCACACTAGGAGGGGCAGGGAATCAGCAAGCTGGAGACCTGAGTAGGTGACCCTGTCTTAGATAGGGGTAGGACTTGTGGGACACATTCTCTCCCTACATACTGACCATGTGAAGATTTCCCATGAAAAGAAATATGGCTTAAGGGCTGTATTACCTTTCCTGTGGAGCCTGATAGATGAGGGAAAGCTTCCATTATGGCAGAAGCATTCGCAGGGGAGTTCCCTGATAATAGAGCTTCACAGGATAAATACACCTAACAAGCTGGTGGGAAAGGAGCTTATATGAAGGCATAAGGCCTCTATGGCGAGAACCCTGGGCTCTTACACATCCATGAGAGCTCTGAAGAGTTTGAGAACTGGACCTGTGGTGAATCCCAACCCTGCCAGAATGACTCAGTGGAAACTCTGCAAGGGGTACTCCCCTCAGGCCTCTCCTGAAGGTTTTACACCAGAGGGAACAATGCCACCTAAAGCTATTTGAAAGTATACATATTAGCAACAAGCACCCTCAATTTTACCCTTTCACCAATAGGTGGTACTAGCAATTTAACAAGAATTATGGTCCATACTGCTTTTTTATTATTGTGTGGATCTATCATTTTTCAGCGTTCAGTACCATGTGGTTTGTACAGTATTAGATGATATTTAATGGATTCTACCACAAAATTCTAGGTTCCCTTGTTTGTAAAGAGCAACTTAGAGCAGCAACAAGCTCACCACGCTCATAAGGAACCTGGTTAGCCTTAGGCAGGTGGAAGTGTGAAGTATGTTTGACTCAAGCTGCAAACACATTAAAATCTGACTTTGCTTGAGTTCAGGGGCGGCCGGTTTGTATAATTTTTGATGGTGTCCAGAAGCGGTCCACATGCCACCCCCCCACACCACACCTGCCTTACAAGCCGATATTTTAAAAAAAATGTAAAAATGGACTGGAAACAGTAAGCATTTAACAGTTTTCCTATATTGAACAAAGTGTGTGTGTGGGGGTGGGGCTAGGGATGAGGGGTTCACAGTGCAGGAGGGGGCTCAGGGCTGGGGCATAGGGTTGGAGTGCGGAGGGGGTGAGGGCTCTGGCTGGGGGTGCGGGCAGGCTGCCCCGGGGCTGGGGCCAGAGAGGAGGACTCCACAGTCCCCCCAACCCTCTCCCCCTGGCAGCACACTCACCCGGCACCATCACTGCACATTCTCCTAGGGGCCAAGCCCTTCTCAGGTCCAGGAAGCCCCCTTGCCTCCCCTGTGGTGGGTGCTGGTGTGAGGGGTGGTACTATGACATGTGCACCTCCTCCCTCCACAGACGGTGGCTCAGCCTGCCACTGGCCCCTCTCTCTTTTGTAGCCAGCAGCAGCAGCGGCTGGCAAGGGAGTGCAGCACAGAGCGGCCCAGTGCTCAGGGTGGGACGCTCTGGGAGAGGTGTGAGGGGGTGGCAGATGGGGCTAGGGAGGTGCGTGTGGCGGCAGGCGGGGCCTGGGGAGAGATCCGGCCCCAAACATTGGTAGAACTGGGCCCCCGTGCCCTGAATTTGTGGAACATGGGCACCCCGGGCCCCTATAACTCGCTGCTCCTGCTTGAGTTGAAGTTGAATTCATGACCCAGACCTGGTTGTGAATTGTGTTCATATCCAGAATTTTTGTACAAGCTCTTTTGTTCTTTTGTGGATGGCTAGGAACATTTGGAGGCTCCTGTTCACTGCTGCATTATGTATTTGAACTGTGTTTGCTGGGAAGTGTCCCATGAGGCAAGTCACACAGCGCTCCTCATGTGTTACTGCTTGGATGAGCTTATTTCATGTCATCAGCAGGGTCTGCAGGCACTATTTCACTTTGTTCCTGAGACGAGAATGCTATTAAAATTTTACCTCCAACTCTATAGCCTTTTACTGCAGGTGAAGCAGTTAATCCTTCAAGAGGAGAACATATAAGGTATTTGTAGCTCTTACACAATCCATTTATGGACCAAGATTAAGATTTCTCGATGGGCTCAAGATAAAGTCCGTATTTAGACTGTACAGTAGTAGCAATAGGGACAGATGCTTAGATGTGAGAGTATTGAGGCAAGGTGCACACTGTAAAGTATGGTCTGAGCTGAATTGTTCATATATTAATATTCAAGCTGTTAACACAATCAGATGGACACAATATAGCCTGCATAGGTGCTGGAACGAGGGGAGCTGCTTGAAGTGGTTTCCATTATATATAGGGTTTACAGTTTGGTTCAAGGACTCTCAGCACCCCCACTACACAAATTGTTCCAGTAGCCCTGCCTGCAATAAACTATTAATTATTCAAAATGGTACAAGCTTATTTATTCAAATGTAAGGCAAAAAGTGGTGTTATGATTTTGAATTTTTATACTAGGTTAACTCTTAGGTACTCAAAGTGATTTCGGGTGTTGTTTCCTTATTTAATCAACCTGATAATTTTATTGATTGACCAGTTCAGAACAGAGCACCTCAGCTTGGCTTTGGGTCAAATAACGGGGTATGATTTATATGCCTATACATTTAAGGGCATCTCTAAGCTGGTGTAACACAAAAGATGAGGGGGTCAGGTGAAAGTTACACCATATACAGATAATAGGGTGTTATTTTAATGAAAATATAAGTTGGGCTCAGGTGAAATTGTTAAAAATTCTTTTTACCACAATGTAGGTTACTTTGTCTCCATTGAAATGTTGGTAAATAAACCAGTTCAGTGTATCTTTTATAAAATAATTGAAAAATTAAGAAAGCAGTTCTAAGAAAAATATGAGTTTAACCAAAAATATTACAAGCTAATTTAACCTATAATTTTTCTAACCTAATTTACAGTACTACAATTCAATAGTCAAATCAAGGTTGTCATTGAAATGTAGTCAATAGCTCAATTTATCTTGCTTGCCAGTTACTACAATAAGTATAATGAACAGGTCAAGGAAAACAATTATCTCATGGTTTTGCAGGAAGGTTAAGGGGAGAAGGCATTTGATTTAAGGCATTTAGCTAAGAATCTGTTAAAGGCAGGGGGCTATTCCTTGCCTTGGTTTTAAGAAAGTATACCTTCAAAATGATTTCTTGGTAACTTCCTCCTTTTGGCTGCTATCCCATTAAGCATCATTGTTCACAGAAATTGCACCAGGTTTTTATCTAGTTTACCTTCCTGTTCCCAGTTTAACACAGTATCTGCATTTGTCTGGCAGTCTTACAGATACAAAATGATTTCTAAAATCCCACACTTAAAGCAGCTTTAGAATGACACTGGTTTAACTCAGAGAGCTCAGGCATTTAGTGTCTATTTTGGGGAACAATTAGTGACATATAAAGAGACATACACACCTACACACACTCACCAATGGGTGTAGGAGTGATTGGAGCATCCTTAAATTACTCTACAGAAAGATTTGCTGTAATCTGCTCTTCTTCTCACAGTCTTTAGCTTACATGCTTGGTCTTCATTTAGAACTAAGTTGGTATTTACTGGTATTTCTATTAATGATAGGATGAACCTGAAGCTTTTTGCATGCAGGGTTGAAATCTGGTCTTTCTTTTCAGGATAGACATCAGGCTTGGCTTAGCCGATGGTCAGAATCTTTTGCCTCTTCTTTTCTGGGTGGCTGGTCCAGTGAAGAGGGGAGATTACAGTGTCAGGAGGTAGTGTTGTGAGAAAACCTCCACTTCTTTCCATGAGCTCTATGCTGAGGGCTTACAGATGTAGATGTGGGCTCACAGACTTGTCTCCTTCTGTCCAAACTAAAATCTCAACCTGTCTCTGACATCTCCTTGTGGATGTCTAGCAACCAGCTCAAGCTAAACAGGGCTCCTAATCTCTCCTTCCGCACAGAGCTCCCCACTATCTCTTTTCTTGATCACTGTGGACAATACCACAATCCTGCCTATCACTCAGGTCTGTAACCTGTGTGTCCTCTTTGACTCAGAGCTCTCTCTCTAGACCTTCACAATCAAGGCTATGTTTAAATGTAGCCAGTTCTTTCTGTATAACACTAAGACTTGATCTTTTTTATAAATCCACACAGCTAAAATGATCATCTCGTGTCTCAGTTCCTGTAACAGCCTTCTCTCTGGGCTTGGCAATGCAATCTTGCTCTGTTCATCTCCATTAAGAATGCTCCTGTAAAGATCAGTTTCCTAGCCCATCACTTTGATCATGTTATCCCTCTATGCATCCTTCCACTGGCTCCCTCTTCTCTGGCATATTAAACATAAGCTGTTTGTATTCACTTTCAAGGCTTTCCATGGTCAATCTCCACCCTACCCATCATCTTTCATTAGCTACCAAACTATCAATGCTTTCCTCCAATCAGCCCATGATGCCAGCTTCCATCGCCCACTTTTTTTAAATTGTCCAACAAGCATCTTCATGCTTTCTCCACATGCTTGGGATGAATTCCCTATAAAGAGGTATCAAGCTATCTCATCCACCTTCACATCTCCTCTGCTGTGATGTCTACAAAAAACTTGACAATGGTTAGGTTGCTGGTGTGCTGAGACCACAGCCTATCAGATGACCAATATTGTCTCATTGTTTTCTTGTACCTCCCCATCTATCTTTGTCCATCTGTAATCTCTTGTCTTATACTTAGATTGTAAGCTCTTTGTGGGGCAGAGACTGTTTTTTTGTTCTGTTTGTACAGCACCTAGCACAATAGTTCCTGGACCATGACTAGGACTCCTCGATGCTAGTACAATACGACTAATAACACATAAAATATTGTATTCAAAGTGATTTACACCTATACAAATAAGTAAGCTAATCAGAGGCTAATCACTAACTTCTTTATTTTTGTGGCAATGTTATATACAATTTGAAGAGTCTTAAACCTCTGAAACCCTTTGATTAGGCCTCTAAATACCAGGGTATTTTGGCATCACCAGTGTTTTGGGCCAGGATTTTGCCCCCTTATTCCATTGATTTTGGATGAACTACACATTTACGTTGCCTTCTAACCTGGTTAACCTCCATAGTTGCAGAGCACCTGAACTTCTAGTCTGCTGAATCCCCACAGATTTCCCAAGAGGGAAGACATATTCACAGTGTAGTGGGGCAATCTGAGTTCACCTCCAGTCTGCACCTTCTGCGGAGACTGGGGCCATTCCCAATAGAGTGCCTTCTGTAGGGCCTGGGGATACATTGGTGTAGCGCGCTCACAGCTCCCGGTTACCGAGATTCACTGGATCTGGGATTCCTGTCTTGCACCACTCTAGCATTTAAAGGAATCATTAGCAGTAAGCAGCATGAGTTTATAGAGAATAAATTTTGATAGACAAAATTTAATTGCTTTCTTAATAGACTTATAGCATTAGTAAGTGAAGGGAAAGCAGTAGATGTCATATATTTGAATTTCAGTACAGCATTTATTACGTCTTACAACATTTTAATTTCAAAACTAATTCATATTGGCTTGGATAGGAAAACTGTCATATAAATTGAAAACTGACTGAAATATCATAAGCGATTGGTAATAGTCAGTGTAAATGTATCAGGTTGGAAGAGGGTTTTTTGTTGGGTACCATGAGGACTGACACCATTTAACATCTTTTTTTAATTGGTTTGAAATAGAAGGCAAACAATACATTAACGACATTTATAGACACTGGGACTAGATGACTACACCAGTGAAGAGAAAGAAGTAACACAAAAGGGACCAAGAATCTAATCCAAAATCCACTGAAGACATGGGCAGCAGGTATAATAGGCCAGAGGAGGCTAAGCTTCCCATGGTACAGCTGCTACTGACCCGCTGCCAGACGCCTGGGCTGTGGTGGCCCCGCCTGCACTCCTCCTCTTCCCCTCTCTGCTCTGCCCCTTCCCCGAGGCCCCCACTGCTTGGCCCTGCCTGGTGAATCCCTCCTCTTCTCCACTCTGCTTCCCCTCTCCGGAAGTCCCAACCGCTCGCCGCTTCTCTCCTTTCCTTCACCCCCCTTCCCCGAGAAGCCCTACTTCCCCCACCATTCACTGTGTCCCTCCTCAGCCCCCCGCCCCCGATGGGGAGGAGGATGGAGGAGAGGAATGATGTGGGGAGTGGCAGTGGTCCATGGGGAGGGGAGTGGGCAGCACGGGGGATGGAGTGGGGGTGGGACCTGAGGCAGAGCAGCGGTGGGGCCTGGGGCAGAGTGGGATCGGAGTGTGGGCTGTGACGCGGGCAGAAGAGGCAGGACAGGGAGCTAGCCTCCCCTAGGGGAAGCTTCACCCGCCGGCCATGACTGAAGACAAAAGAAAGGCTCATTGTTTCATTGGTAACGGCAGTGTAGCCTTTCAGGCTCAAGCGGCAGGTGGAACTCTGGGACTCTCCCATCTTGCAGGGTCCTAGAGCACGAGATCCAGTCAGAGCCAGAAACACTCACACTTAAATAGCACCACGAGCCCGAGTCAGCAGGCACGGGCCAGCCGCAGGTTTTTAATTGCAGTGTAGACATAAGCTATAATACCCTTTAATGCTCTGCCAAGTATGGCTGAGGTTACTTAAATAAGGTCTTCTACACACAGTGCCACGTAGGGGTTACACAGTATAACACAATTTAGCATTCCATTACAAAAAAAAGGAGGACTTGTGGCACCTTAGAGACTAACAAATTTATTTGAGCATAAGCTTTCATGAGCTACAGCTCACCATTACAGTTCTTCCTTCTGAGACAGCATGGGCAGTAAAGGCTCTCACACCATTTTCCCAGTCAGCAGCCCCTCCTTGCAGGCACTAGGGAGATCTGAGTTTCAGTCCTGATCCTTCAGAGAGTCATCCTGCACTGAGCAGGGATCCTCCCTTTTAAGGACCTGCCCAACTCCAGGCTTGGCAGACCTCACAGGTGCACCAATCTGGGACTGAGTATGCTCAGAGGAACTCTAACTCCTTCCTGACTAGGCTGGGGATTTGCTCACCACAGTAAGGTATAAACAGTGACAAAGAAGAGGATTATTTAGCATGGTACAAGGGAAGTTTAACTAAGGGAGAGGAGAGGAAATTAAGAGAGGGAAATGTTGGATTGAACAGCAGGAAAAAAAATCTCCTGACGATGGGACATATTAGGTTGTGGAATAGTCTCTAAGGAAAGTGGGGGAGGAACAGAAGTTCATGGAAAACAGAAGACTGGACAAAGCACTAGGAAATATACATTTGGAAACCATCAAACAATCCTGCCTTTGCAGGCAGAGGAATTGGATGACCCAAACAAATCTTTCTTTCTCTAATACCAGTAAATCTGTGATTCCAGGAAAGTTCTTCCTTTTTGAACACAGAGGCAGCACAAGCTGGCTCTGCATTAGTAGTGAGGGACTGAGCATCTCCAACTCTGAACTGGCCTCCTTCTGTGGGAAGACTCAGTTAGAAAACTGAGAAGAAAGGTTTGAATGAATTGTACATAAAATTGATTAGTAAGCATGGAAGCAGCATCCTGTGCGGCTTCTGCTAAATAAGTTTAGAGATAAGGATCCAGAATTTATTTTGTGAATCAAACTCCAGGAGACTAAATAATAAAAACATAATAAAAATATGAGGTAAGGTGACTGTACTGTGCCTTTTGGGAATTAAAGGGGCATTTAGCAGTGATGTAGGTTTTAAAGTGGTAATTTACAGGGTTGGTAGTAAGAATGTGTAAGATTCATATGGCAAATAGCAACATCACAGAACTTCACACACACTCTGCATTCTAATTTACCTACTAGATTGCTTAGATTGAAGAAGAACATTGAGCTTTCTTCTGTAAATTCACTTTCAGCATTTTTAAAATAGAATACTTAAACTACAGCAAGGCAATCGCTGCTTATTTTTATACAAACTGCACTAGTCAAGCAACACCTGGATCTTCTCTTTACTTGCATTTCTGCCTGAAATTAGAAATTGTGTTCCTGGTTTTCTGTTTTTTATAACATTTTCAATTTTTCTGATGTGCATTGCAAAGCTTTAGAAAAAGTACATTGTTTAAAATGCCATTTCACCCACATTGAATATGGAGTCTAGCACATTTAATAGAAAGTATAAATAATCAATTTCTCCTTTACTTACTGTAGTACATCTACTAAGAACTGAATTCGGGATTCTGTATTTGCTGTGCAGTAGCTGATGATACAGCAACCTTGGTTTATGTTATATATGTGGCCAGGAAACTGCATATTACTCCATACATCTAGGAGCTCTGCCTGTGTACAGGGACAGTAGCCATTTTGTTTTTGAGTCACTGCAACCTGGACAAAAGAGACACACATACTGGGCTCTGATGTACAGACTATACTGCATTCCTTTACCATTGTTCTTTTAAAAAATGCAAAATAAAAGTAATTTGGGCTGACAGTAAACGGTTGCACTTTGTGTACTGGAAAACATAACCATGTTGTCATTGCTGCTGATGTTATCAGATGCTATAGAGAACGCTCAGCACCCTGAACTCAGAAACTAGTAGGTAAATGAACGAGCAACTCATTTTCAAAGAGAGTTTCAGAATAAAAATTGGCAGATTTTAAGTCTGCACATGTAGGGTCCAATTCTGAGCAGTGATGAGCACCTCCTGAAAAGGGCTTATCACCTGCTCAGTACCACTCAGGATCAGGTCCCTCATACGGTGAAATCCTCATCTCCTATGTGAAGTCTGTGCAAATAACTTTGGTTGGGTAATCCATGAAGGGTTGATGGAGGACACAATTCTCTCCCTGTAGGCTGGTGCCCCAGTGCATCAACACTCCACTTTGCTCAGACAGGGTGTTGCACAGAGTCTGCTCAGATTGGTGTGGCAGTCAGTCCACCCTTCTTATCTAAGCCTCTATAGTCCTATTCTGGAGCCAAGGACATTAATTTCTGTCCCACCGGGATGTATCGGCTTCATCTTATGTTTAGCAGGGGATTGTCTGGTCTTTGTCTTCAAGGGCCCTGGAACCCCCCCTTGGTACTTAAGTCTCTGTTAAGGGGTAGGAAGGGAAGGCTCACACATTCCACTCCACTGGGTTTCATCTTAGGGCCTTAACACAGGACACCAGAATCAGTCCTCCACAATTCTCCTGCTGTATCCTGAGCTGCTTCCTACCTCCCTTGGTTCTGTAGGTTCTGCAGCCTGTGGCTCTTGTTGTCCCTTCCTTGTCACTCTGAGGCAGCTTCTCTCCAGCTTGCTGGCAGGACCTTCTTTCTCTGGCCTGCTTGCTCCTCTGGCAGCAGCCCTGCCCCTCTGTTTCTCAGTTGCTCTGAGGCTGCCAATCAGTGTTGGCATTAACTTCTTGGTTTCTGGGCCTGCATGGGCTCTATACATCCCACTACGCTCCCCAAACTGTAGAGCACCCTGCAGTAACTTCATGGGCCTTACTGCAGCTCTTGAGGCCAAGGCCCACTATGCTCCCCCTATACTAAGTTTCAGTCAATGGAAACATATAATTCATGGAGTCAATGGACCTTGCCCTCCTCCTCCTCCTCCAGCCTGGCCACAGGAGGGGTCAAGGAGACGAGGGTATAGATTCCCTCAGATCAACATCTTGCTGCACAGTGGAATTGCTGTGGTTCTGCTGTGTTTTGGACCTTGTGTCCACAGAAGCAGGGTATGATTTGCCCTTAAGTCCTTGCCCAGGCAAAACTCCCAATGCCTGCTATAAGAATTTTCCCTGAGTAAGGACATTAGGACTAGGTCCACATTCAGGGGAAAGGGGAGAGTAATCATGTAACAGCCCTCAGAGATCCTCAGCTTAACACAACTCCCGCAGTTCCACTGCACAGTGGGTGCATAGCTGTGGGATGGGAATTTCTCATCCCATGGGCAAAATCCTGGCTCCACTGAAGTGAATGGAAGTTTTGTCATTGGCTTCAACAGGTCCAGGATTTCACCCCATATGCATGGTGGAGCTGGTCTATGTGCTAGTTCTAAATAGTCTACCATGGTGGTAGGGAGGTGTGGGAGCAACCAGGCAATGTAGTGGGAGGTATATGACTTGGTCTGCAATTACATGGATCCAGGGACCACAGACTCTCAGACAGAGGCTGTGCAAGGTTTGTTGTCCCTTTTCCAGCCAGGGCTTACAGTAGAGGCCATGGAGTTGCCTTCTGTCCTGTACTCTTCCCACAACTTTGGCGGTGGATTCACTCTCCATCACCCTTGCATGTGCTCTGTTTACTCTGGCTTTGTATAGGGTACAGTTGGGGTGTAGCATGCAAATTTATACCTTTGATGAATAGGGATCTATAATAATTAGAACAATTTCTTCCCCCAAAGGCAGAGCAATTTTCTATGCAGAATAATGTTGTGTAAATACCATACTTAATTGGCAATCCTGCACTGAACCTCTCTAATCAGCCATTTATGATTAAAATACTTTCACTGCACCACAAAAGGGTTTAACTAAGTTTTGTTTTCAATTTTTAAAATGTAAATAACAGCTGATGTTTGTGTTTGTTTTAGTGAGTGTCTTTGACCTAGAGCCAGGCTTTTAGCACTCCAAAACACACACAATTAAAACAAAAATTTAATTAGAATACTATAGGTTATTCCTAAACTCAGAAGAATGGTACATTTACACAAAATACCTCCTGTGAAATGTGTGATGCTTTGTTGTATTTAACACTCATAGTTTGGAGTAGTTCATACATCCATTTCTCCCCCCAATCCCAGGAAGAGAATAATGGAAGTAGAGAGACAGTTTACAAATTGGTACATGAAACCATAAAGGGAATTCATTACTGAACTGTTTTTCTGCTATTGTAGTTCTAAATTTTAGAGTAATAAAGAGTAGTGGATTGGCTTCTCTTTCCTCCTTTCTTTTAATTCATTTAATTTATTTTCATGTTTTTCACTCTCTTCCCCACACGTCCAATTGTTCTTTCCTTTTAGTAATGCTCTTGTTAAGCACTTCCAATCCGGCTGTAATCTGTTGCTGCAGCATTTGTAGAGCTAAAAAGAAAACATTACTGAGTTGTCAGCATGTTTTCAACTTCATTAATAATGACAACCTAGTAATCAGCTGTACAGACTGTATTACAGCAGTTAAAGGGGAAAATCTGAGTTATTTTCTTGACATTACATCTCTAACAGCAACCAGTGAATTTCAAAGATGAGTTTGCCAGCTAATGTTTTCAAAGCAATTTACTAGAAATCATGACAGGACTTGGAATCTGGTTTCGTAGGCCTACTCTCCGGTAGAGAATTGAACCACTGTTATTTGAACTGGTGGAGGAACCTGCGTAAGTGCCATGTGTCTATTATAGCCATTCTGTTTTGGAGTGTGGGTCAGCTGTAGTGTTGAAGAACTGTATATTCAAAATGGCCTAGTGTAGGAAATTGAAATTTGGTAGGGACAAAGTCCTCCTCGAGAAGAAGTGCCTTTGTGTGTTCTGGTGAAATTTGGTTTTGATTTCTCTAACGTATAGCCCTTTGGAAATCTTCTTGTCCACAAGAATAGTACATTTTTGTCTTCACTAGCATGGAGAATGAATTTCATCAACACAGAGCATGTTTAAACCTTGAAAACCCAAGCAAAGGCACAATCCTTGCCCCAAAGAGTACATGCTCTATATTTAACATGATTCAGCAAGGAAGGGCCATAAACAGTGAAGTGGAGGGAGGAAAAGGAGAGGAAATACCAGAGTGACAATAACATTTGTAGCCAATTATTTTATTTTAGCAGCCATTTATTGTGTGCTGTGTGATGTTAGGATTATAGAAGTATAAGCTTGATCAGTAGTCAGACGCAATAACTGTGCATTAGATATCTAAGAAAGTAGGGCTGAAATACAAAGCTTACAGGCTGAGGCCTTTAAGAAGTCAGCTTAGCCATACTAGGCCATAGACTTAAGAAATGCTTGATATAGGTGACCAAAGAATGACCTGATGCCACAAAAATATGGGAAAAGCTGCGCCAATGGGTAGTATTGCAAAAAATTAGCCACAAGATTAATTTTTGAGTACAAGATACCCGGTAGTCACATTTTTCTAACACATGCCCTAACCATAGGGTGCACTACGTGCATAAATGCTAATGAGCACAAAAGGAACTATAAACAACCTATGACCAATGGGGTACCCCAATATTTTTTGGGGACACAATACAGATAAGTAGGGCCCTCCTAAATTCACGAACATGGAAAATGCATCATGGACCCTGAAATCTGGTCTCCCCCATGAAAGCTGGTGTGCTTTTACCCTATACTATACAGATTTAACGGGGGAGATCAGCGTTTCTCAAAGAAGGGGTCCTGATCCAAAAGGGAATTGCGGGGGGGGTCACAAGGTTATTTTAGGGGGGAGTCACAGTATTGTCACCTTTTCTTCTATGCTGCCTTCAGAGCTGGGTGGTTGGAGAGCGGCGGCTGTTGGCCAGGCGCCCAGCTCTGAAGGAAGCATCCCTGCCAGCAGCAGCACAGAAGTAGGGGGCAATACCATACCATGCAACCTTACTTCTGTGCTGCTGCTGCCTTCAGAACTGGGCGGCCAGAGAGTGGCGGCTGCTGACTGAGGTCCCAGCTCGGCAGGCAGCAGCACAGAAGTAAGGGTGGCAACACCAAACCATGCGATCCTTACTTCTGTGCTGCTGCTGGCAGCGGCTCTGCCTTCAGAGCTGGGCTCCCGTCCAGCAGCCACCACTCTCCAGCTGCCCAGCTCTGAAGGCAGAACCACCACCAGCAGCTGCGGAGAAATAAGGGTAACAGTACCACAACTTCCTCTACAATAATCTTGCGACCCCTCCCCCCAAGTTCTTTTTGGGTCAGGACCCTTATAATTACAACACTTTGAAATTTCGGATTTAAGTAGCTGAAATCATGAAATTTATGATCCTATGGCTGTGAAATCAACCAAAATGGACCATGAATTTGGTAGGGCCCTACAAATAAGGAAAAAGAGGGTGGATACCTTCATGCACATGCACAGATTATTAAGTGTAGTCAGAATCACAAGATAAAAGAGGGCTCCCAGATTGGGTAAAATGAGTTCCCTGTGGGAAAACTCCAGCAGGAAGCATCCCTCTATTGATGATCCATTGGCAAAGTATCCATCAGACCCTCAGAATAGCATTAAGGATGTGAGTATAGGGGCATGCACGGTGGGGGTTAAGCAGGGGCCTGGCCTCTCCAGTAATCATCTCCACCACCATGCCCAGCTTCCGCCTGGCTTTCTGCTCTGGGATTCCCTCCCCCAAGCCTATCCTTCCTGTTCTCTGCCAGGGTGGGAGTCTGGCTGAGTGCGGCTGAAGGGATGTGCCTGGGAAAGGCACTGCAGCTAGCGCTCCCACTGAGCACCACTAGATGGCACCCAGAGCAGGAAAGCTGGACTCGCAGAGGGGCTGTGGGGAAGCTGGCTGAATCCCTTCTCTTCTTCGCCTGCAGCTCCAACAGGTGTTTGGAGCACACCTGGGGTGCGCAGAAGGGAGCTCGTGACAATGGAGGGTGGAGGCAGTGGGGTGCTGTGGGGAGTACAGGGAGGCAATGAGGGCCTGGTGGGTGGGGGAGGCCTCAGGGCCTGGGGCATTGGATGGGGGAGCAATGTTTAAACTGCTCCTCCAAAAGTCGACACATTTAAATCCCTGCGCATGACTTTGTGTGAGTATAAGCATATTTGTAATGTGTGCATAGGTCTTTATAGGATTTTTGTATGCATGGATAATCATAACCTTAATTCTGACTTTAATAAAACTTGTAAAACAGAATAGACTGTGTACTTGTGTATGTGTGGACACTATTCTTGGTCTTTATGCATTCCTAGAGATTCTACATCTGAAGCTGGTAGCAGAGGTTCCTTTCAACCTCTGTAAAGCTTGAAATTGTAGCCACCTGAGCCAAATCCACGATGGTGTAATTCAACATTACTAAATTCTCTTTAAATAAAATAAAAGGCTACACATGATAGAATTGTATAATCAGAGAAATGTAGGACTGGAAGGGACCTTTAGAAGTCATTAAGTCCTGCCCCCTGTGCTGTGGCAGGGCCATGTAAACCTAGAACAGGTGTTTGCCCAACCTGTTTTTGAGAACCTCCAGTGACAGGGATTCCAAAACCTCGCTTGGAAGCCTATTCCAGAGTTTAGCTACTCTTATAGTTTTTCTTAGTATCCAACCTAAATCTCCCTTTCTACAGATTAAGCTAATCATTTCCTGTCCTGCCTTCAGTGGACACAGAGAACAACTGATCACCATCTTCTTTATAGCAGCCCTTAACATATTTGAAGACTGTTATCAGGTCACCCCTCAGTCTTCTTCTCCTCTCAACACTAAACATGCCAGTTTTTCTAATCTTTCCTCATAGGTCAGGTTTTCTAAACCTTTTATTATTTTTTTTGCTCTCCTCTGGACTCTTGCCAATTTATCCACATCTTTCCTAAAGTTGTGTGCCCAGAAATGCACACAGTACTTGATCAGAGGCCTCACCAGTGCCAAGCAGAGTGGGCCAATTATCTCCCATATCTTACATGCACCATTCCTCTTCATACAACCCAGAATAATATTATCCTTTTTTGAAACTGTATCACATTATTGGCTTATATTCTTTTTGTGATCCACTGTAACGGCTAGATTTTTTTTTTGCGGTACTATTGTCTAGCCAGTTATTCCTCATTTTGTATTTGTGCATTTGTTTTTTTCCTTCCTAAGTGTACTCCTTTGCACTTGTCTTTAGTGAATTTAATCTAGTTGATTTCAGACCAGTTCTCCAATTTGTCAAGGTCATTTTGATTTCTAATCCTGTCCTCCAAAGTGCTTGCAAGCCTCCCAACTTGATGCCATCTGCAAATTTTATAAGCATACTTTCTACTCCATTGTCTGAGTCATTAATGAAAATGTGGAATAGTACCAGACCCAGTACCTGACACCCTGCAGAACTCCACTAGATACATCCTCCCAGTTTCACAGCAAACCATTCTCTAAGTACACTTATAGTCTTTCAACCAGTTGTGTGCCCACCTCATAGTAATTTCATCTAGTCCATATTTCCCTAGTTTTCTTATGAGACTGTCATGTTGGTCTGTATCAAAAGCCTTGCTAAAATCAAGATATATAACGTACAATGCTTCCCCTTCCCCCCTCCCCTGTCCTCTAGACCAGATACCCTGTCAAAAAGGAAATTAGGTTGATTTGACATGATTTGTTCTTGACAATGCACGCTGGCTATTTTGTATAACCCTATTATCCTCTAGGTGCTGATTCTTTTATCATTTGTTTCAGTATCTGTTCGCCCTTCTCCAGTCCTCTGGGACTTCACTTATCCTCCATGAGTTCTCAAACATAATCACTAATATTCCCAAGATTGCTTCAGCTAGTTCCTTAACTACCCTAGGATGAATTTCATCAGGCCCTGCTGACTTGAATACATCTAACTTATCTAAATATTCTTTAACCTGTTCTTTCCCTATTTTGACTTGTGTTCCTTCCTGCTTTTTGTTAACATTAATTGTGCCGAATATCTGCTCACCGTTGACCTTTTTAGTGAAAACGAAGCAAAATAGGCATTAAATACCTCTTCTTTCTTGATGTTATCAATTATTAGCTCTCCTTCCCCACTAAGTAGAGCATCTACACTTTCCTTTGTCTTTCTCTTGCTCCTAATGTATTTAAAAAATCTTTTCTTATTGCCTTTTATGTTTCTTGCTGTGTATAACTCATTTTGTACCTGAGCCTTTCTGATTTTGTCTGTACATGCTTGTGCTATTCTTTTGTACTCCTCCTTAGCAATTTCTTCATGTTTCCACTTTTTGTAGGATCTCTTTTTTGATTTTCTGGTCATTAATGAGCTCTGTATGGAGCCATATTGGCCTCTTACTATTCTTTCTATCTTTTCTTCACATCAGAATAGTTTGTAATTGTGCCTTTAATATTGTCTCCTTGAAAAGCTTCTAGCTTTCCTGAACTCCTTAATTCCTTAGTTTTTCTTACATGAGACCTACCAGTTCTCTGCATTTTAAAAAGTCTGCTTTTTTGATGTCCATTGACCTTATTCTGCTGCTCTCACTCCTTCCTTTCCCTAGACTCATGAAATTTATCACTTCATGATCACTCTCACCAGACTTGCCTTCCACCTTCACATGCAAAACCAATTCCACCTGATTGGTCAAAATCAAGCCTAAAATGGCTACCCCCCTGGTTATTTCCTCCACTTTCTGAAATGAAAAGTTGTCCCCAATACCTTCCAAGAACTTTCTGGACATTTTGTGTTTTTGCGTATTTCTTATCCAACAGATGTCTGTGGAGTTAAAGTCTCCCATTACTATCAGGTCTTGTGTTTTGGCTGTTTCTGCTATTTGTTCTAGAAATGCCTCATCAACCTCATTCAGCTTGTATTGACTATGATTCTTTCTCTGCCTTCTTCATTTTCTTCTTCACTTTCCCACATATCTCTGCCCTATGTGCGGGAGTTTAAATTGTAGCCCAATTGTTGCAAGACTATGAAGAGTTGTTGTGCTTCCAACTTTCATTAGTGAGATTCCACAGTTGTGCTGGGTCAGAAAAAATCTCTTATCCCAAATCTCTGGGTGGGCATCATTGTGTATCTTGGAAAATCAGCTACTGCATCAATTATTAATTTGCATTGGCTGGTGAATATTTAAATAGATTTTAGCTGGGAGGGTGGATTGGTCTTCTTCTTACTATATGCACATCATGCCTTAGGTGGCATGTGAACAGGATTCATCGCTGAATTTGGTCTGCTGGTTCGCTCATTAGCTTCCTTGGCTCAGGCCAGGTACTGACATGGAGCATGAGCTATGCCCCTCAGTGGATTGGCAACGCTCAGATAAATACTCTGGGCCTGATTCTCGTTTATACTAGGGTCCCTTGACTCTCCTCTAGCAGTGTAAAAGAGCCTTAAAGGCATAAATAAATGATCAGACACTTGAACGTCTCTTTAAACTGCCAGAACAGTACAAAGAGGCCATAGTATAAATGAGAATCAAGCCCTGTTTATCTCATATAGAGCAGGCGTATTTCTATGAAACATAAATGGGCTATATTCCCAGTCCTCCAGTCTGTACACAGGCATGACACCTAGGGGAAGCCATGGCCCTCTCTAAGTAATAACAGTTTTTCCAGTAGAAAGATTCCCATTCCATATCTCATATCCAAAGCATATGAAACAAATGGGTGTATTGGGTCCCTGTGGAGTAACTTTGACAATTATAACACACTCCCTGCTGTATTTTAGGGGGTTGTTCTACACTTAATTCCTCAAGCGAAGCAGACTGAATGGCAGTTTCTGTGCCCATTGTCCAAACCTCTGGCATGCTAAATATGTCAAACTGTCAGCAGTTGCATTGTTAATCTGATATCAGTGTGCTTGTTTCAAGAGAGCAGTTAGCCCATGTCATGTTTCCCATCTGGGCTCTCAGATGTTTCCGAACGACTTTCATACATTCTGATACAAAATCATAAATGCTGTAAGCCTGCAATAGATTTTAGAAAGCTGGGAAGGGAAATCTGTTGGCAGATTTCTGTTAGTGTTTCTCCAAATTTCATAATATCTATAAGAATTGCAAGTGAATTCAGCAAATTGACAGGATCTTCGATATAATTAGTAAGAAGAACGATTCAACTCAGGAGGGGATGGGGGTGGACGCTCCTGCAGAAGAATAGAAGGAGGTGTGAGGGGAGGAACTGAGAATCTGAGAGGAGGGGGGAGCCTATTGCATGCTGGGAAGAAAGGTCCTGGGAGGTCCTGGCCCATTACAGCCCCTTTGGGATTTCCTCCCTGGCCCAATCCTGGGCCCCATGGCAGCCGTTTCAGCCCCTCTGGATCCCTCTCTCCCTTTGAACCCCACCCCCACCCCAGGGCATACACAAGTTCAAGTGGATGCAGAGCCCCCACAATATTTCCATTATGGGGCACTAGCCCCTCCCTGGCTCCCCTGATTTTGTTACCTCATTCATTTTCCCCTTTGATATATAGGAGAAGTTTGCAGGTGGCTATCAAAGTCTTTTAAAGGCAGAGCTATTAAATGACACTTGAGAGAGCTATTTAAAAAATGCATGTATCTGCCACTTAATAGTCATCAGGGCAAAAAGCCTCTCACCCTTGTTAAGGACAGATGACTTTAATATGCTTGGAATGCCAAAGCTTGCCGGGATTCATTAATTTATGTATATTGACTTGTACAATGTACCTGTCCTGAGGGTCTAGGAACAAAAGGTAAAAATTTCAAAGCATCTAAGAGCATGTCTACCCTGCAATGAAAGATCAGCAGCACAGGTGCGGCTGGCCTGGGTCAGCTGACTCAGACTCACACAGCTCGGGCTGTGGGGCTATAAAATTGCAATGTAGATGTTCAGGCTCGGGCTGGAGCCAGGGCTCTGGTACCCCTATAAGATGGGAGGGTCTCAGAGCCCAGGTACCAGTGGAGCCGGAATGTCTACACTGCTATTTTTAGCCCTGCAGGCTTAAGTCAGCTGACCCAGGCTCTGAAACTTGGTGTTGCAGGTTTTTCATTGCAGCGTAGACACACCCAAAGTGACTCAGGAGGCTGTAGTGGTCCCTCGCTCTCAAAGGGGGAGGGAGGCCACTCCGCCTCGCTGTATCAGGCAACAGCATTCGGGCTCAGGTCTTGCTGGCGGGGCTGAGTCGTAAGCAGTCTATAGTTCTGTGGCCGCCTAGGGAGGCAAACAAGCGGTAATAGTCCGAGGCGCTCACCCTCCCTCAGGCTGGCGGAGCACTGAGCAGTCTTTAGCCCGCAGCCCCTTGGCTGGGCTGGCAGTAATTAACAATGTAAGGCGCTGGCCCTGTGGGTGGGGCAGAGCAGGGAGCACTTTAGCTGAAGCCTTCGGGCTGAGGCAGCCAGCAAACACTCAGTCTGGTGCTCTAGCCCTGTGGGCAGAGCAGAGCAGAGCAGAGCTGTCTTTAGCCCACAGGCTTCTGGCTGGGGCTGACAACAAGTAAGCATTTATTACGCCCCCAACCCTCAGACAGGGCGGAGCAACGAAAGGTCCGATGTCTCAATTTGGGCAGACCACAGGCAAAGGCAAGCCCCTTGGCCTACAGGCTGCGGTGGCAGGGGATAGGGATATGCAGGCCCACCCAACTGCCCCGTGTCCCAGCCCAGGGCCCAGGGGGTCCAACCGAAACATGCTGACCTGTGCTCTGGCAACGAAACCGGACTACAGTCTGGTTTCCCTGAGCTATTTCCTACCACAGTCTGGGTGGGGCGGTGTGGAGTCCACAGGTCCTCTGGCTCCTCCAGGTGCACAGCAGCAGGCAGTCCCGGCAACTCCTCTCCAGGGTTACTCTCTTCTGGGAGCAGGGCGCTGCACAGCGCAGGTTCAGCTCCAGAGTTCTGCAGCAGAATGGAGACGTTGTCTCCTTCTCTGGCTCCCACTCAGCTGAGCTGCAAAGCCCTTCCTTTGTACTTCCTGTCCCACCCTGGTACGTCGGGGGGGAGGGGGTTTAGGGGAGCCAGGGCAGGTTTGGCTCCACCCACTAGGGCAGTGATTCTCAAACTTTTGTACTGGTGACCCCTTTCACATAGCAAGCCTCTGAGTGCAACTGCCCTTATAAATTAAAAAACACTTTTTATATATTTAACACCATTATTAGAGTGATGGAGGCAAAGTGGGTTTGCGGTGGAGGCTGACAGCTTGCAATCCTCCCATAACCTCACGACCCCATGGGGAGTCCCGACCCCCAGTTTGAGAACCCCTGCATTAAGGTGAGTGTAGTGGCCCCCTCGCTCTCAAGCCTAGAGGGAGGACACTCCACCTCACTGCAAAGGCCAAGTCTCATTTTCAAAAATAATGTAACCACTTAGGGCTAGATTTTTACAGGTATTTAGGCAACTAACGATGCAAATAGGCACTGATTCAGATTTTCAAAGCACCTAGATGTCTTGAAATCGACAGGATTTAGGTGTCTAGGTGCTTTTGAAAATCCCACTAGGTGTCTCTCTGTATCTTTACCTTTAAAAATCTGGTCCGTAGGAGCATAAGGCCCATTAACTTGCAGTGAGACTTAGGCTCCTACTCCCAGATCCTCAAAGGCATTAGGAACCTATCTCCCATTGATTTCAATGGAAGTTATGAGCTTAAATACCTTTGAGGACCTGTGCATTAACACCCAGATTTGTAAAGGTATGTTGGTGGTGCCTATCTAATTTAGGAGACTAGATCTCATTTTCAACAGAGATGTAGGCAGGTAGGAGCCAAAATCCCACTGACAGTCAATGGGATTTAGGCCCCTAAATGTCTGTTGTAAATGAGATATAGGCTCCCAAATGAGTTTGGCGCTGAGTGCAGCAACGCATAAATACCTTTAAATATCTAGGCCTCAGTGTCCAAGTCACAGCTGAAAAATGCGATCCATAAAAGTAAATCAACTGCAAGAAAGTTTTAGCTCTTGACAAAATATATTTTAAGTTAACCAACTACAAATGATTTCAGATAGTATTTACGGAGAAAGAGATTGCCTACAAAATATTGTGTGAGGAGCATTATAGCCTTGGAATTTACAAAACTCACTAACCTTTATTCAGGTTCACATTTTTGGTCAGTAGATTCATGCACTGATACCATGCAGTGTGTAAGATTATGCCATGTGCACTGTAAACTCACTTCCCAGTGTCTCTGATGCATTGCAAAGTTATTTTTCAAAATAAATTATCTTGTTTTAAAGCTGCATTGATTGTATTATAAATAACAATATATGGGCCAACAGCCATTACTAAGGCTGTAAGTCTGTCTTGGAGTTCTGATAACTTGAGTCCTACTGAGCTTTGCTCTTGCAGTTTATTATGAGAACTGCTCAATTGAATTACAGCCTTGTAATGGCTGTCTGCCCATGCACTATCAGTTATCTAATCATGTTCCTCCACTCAAATGAGGAGTAATAAAAACACTAAGTAATTATGCAGGTGACTAGAGATATGTTCAAATACCTATGAGAGGTTAGATAAATTCATGAGTCCAGATCATCATTAAATTTCCCTACCTAAAGACTTTTTTAAAAAGAGCTCTAGCCAATGCTTTCCTAATGTCAAAAGTTTGGAGCATGGTCCATGCTCCTTGAAACTTCCTACACTTGGAATACTTACTCCTCAGCAGCTGTATGGTGGGGTCATTCCATTGAGCTCCATATTGGTCTTATCACATATAGGATACTAGAATGTTACCTATGTAATCAAGGACACGGCAATCCTGGTTAGTTTCAAACAGCATAGAACATGCTTTTAAAGATTCCAGTTTAATTTATTTAAAAAACCACCAGGGATGAGATTGTCATACAGCAAAAGTCGCATATGGCCTGGCATAGATGACAAGTTTAGAAACATGGCTGTGTCCCTGACCTCACTGGACGAGCTGGCATGAAAGAAACAGACCTGGATTGTTGTGGGGAAAGTAAATGGTTGCTCTCTTCTCAAGCTCCATCTGTCACAGAGCTTTGGTGTACCATTAGTGTCTGTTCTAATCGAGACCGTTCAGACATTTTTATCTATCTGTCTAGGTTTTTATGGGGCACCCATCAAGAAAAGGGTCTGATTACCCGCCTTCCTCCCGAAGCACAACACTCACACAGATGGCGAAATGAGCTTTCAAGGGAAGTTATATCATGGGATTTCATCTAGACCGCCATGTGTGAAGATTGTTTTACATTACAAGGTTCTGTAATTAGCAGAGAGACACTTGTACACAGGAATAGCTCCAGTTTAATTGGTGCTTTTGGTAAATATAGGACATTGTTGGGCCACCCTTTGCTGTGGCACCTCATGTTGCCATCTAGGTTTAAACATTCCCTGGCTTGTAAAGCAGTTTGCTCACTAGAAGACTTAGCAAGTTTTTAGGGCTTTAGTTAATTCAGCAGGAAGACAGAACGATACAAAATAGTTAGATTAGTAGTGTAAGACTAAAATTAATATTTAACATTTATTTTAAAAAGGCAAATGTCGAGGAGGTTGTTCAAAGGATTCAACCTATATATCCATCAAATAACCATGCAACCTTCATTCAAATGCTTCTTAAAATTCCCTTTTTCTGCAGTCTTCACTGCCAATCCACCACTGAGAGATTTTAGTCATATGAAATGAAATACACAAAGGAATGGGATAGTATAAATGTTTTATTGGCATAAGTGTGGCAATGAGCAAGTTCAGCAAGTCAGTCCAAATGACTGTTAATAAAATATAACACCATTCCATATCTTCTGTATATGCCAAACAGTCCCTCCGCCCCCCACCATAATATATTTCAGAAATATTAGAGTTTTAAAAAACATATTGGGGCTAATTTTTGTATTCCTGTACTTGTAAAACCAGGTTTTCAGGTTACCAAGGCTGAAGTTCTGACCCTGTTGGAATCAGTGGCAAAACTCCAATTGATTTCAGTGGAGTCAGGATATCAGTACCTGAGTCCAATGATGAAGGACTCAGAAAAGAGCAGAATGACAATACATTTTAGAAATCTTGAAATATTAGCCAAAATAGCTTTTCTTTACGCAATAACGTTGTGATGACAAAGTTCAATTCTCAGACTCATCCAGGAAGAAAGAGGTATGTTTGCTATTGAGAATTCAGGAATATTCCCTTTCCATGGGGATACAGCTGTTTCCAGCAATATAGGTTGTAAAATACCAGACTATAAACCTGTCATTGCTGTACGAGCTATTATTGTCTATCCTGGGCTTCAGGCCAGTATATGGTTAGTAAGAATTTCCAAATTTGAAGGAAAAAGCAAACATTTTACAGGAGGTTGATTTAAAAACAAACATACCCCAAACCAGCCACTGTTTGAATCTACTCAAAGGTTTGCAGTGTTAGAAGTAATTCCAAGAGAGAGAGAAATTTGTGGTCAGAGAGCAAGTGAGGCACTCAGAGATGCATGGTAAAGGAAATATGTCACATGACTCCGCAAATTATCACAGAATCATAGAAATGTATGGCCGGATGGGACCTGAAGAGGTCACCTAGTCCAGTCTTCCATATTGAGGCACGACCAATTAAATCTAGACCATCCTTGATATTTGTTTGTCTAACCTGTTCTTAAAAACCTCCGTGAGGGGGATTCTACAATCATCATTGGAAGCCTATTCAAGTGCTTAATTATCCTTACAGTTAGAAAATTATTCCTAATATCAAATCTACATCTCCCTTACTGCAGTTTAAGCTGATTACTCATGTCCTTACCTTCGTGGCGATGGAGAACAAACTGATCATCGACCTCTTTATGAAAGCCCTTAACATACTTGAAGACTGTTACCAGGTCTTTGTTTGTTTCTTTGTTTAGTCTTTGTTTCTGAAGACTAAACATACACACGGGTCAAGTTTTCTAAACTTTTTTTTTATCATTTTTGTTGCTCTCCTGTGGAAAAATTGGAGAGAATCCAGATCTTTCTTAAAAATATGGCACCCAAAGGTGGACACAGTACTCCAGCTGAGGCCTCGTCAATACCAAACAGAGCAGAACAATTACTGTCCATGTCTTACATATGACACTCCTATTAATGCATCCCAGAATGATATTAGCCTTTTTTGCAACTGCATCATATTGTTAACTCATATTCAGTTTGAGATCCACTATAACTCCAGATCCTTTTCAAGTGGTACTACCATCTAGCAGTTATTTCCCATTTGTAGTTGTGCATTTGATTTTTCCTTCCTAAGTATATTACTTTATACTTATCTTTAGTGAATTTAATCTTGTTGATTTCAGAGCAGTGTTCCAATTATCAAATCCTTTGAATACTAATCCTGTCCTCCAAATAGCTTGCAATCCTTCCTATCTTGGAGTTATCCACAATTTTATGAGTGTAATTTCCACTCCATTATTCAGGTCATTAATGAAAATATTGAATATTACTGGACCCGGGACAGACCACTTTGGGACCCCACTAGATACATCCCCCCAGTCTGACAGTGAACCATTACTCTTTGAATACAGTTTTTCAACCAGTTGTGCCTCCACTTTATAGTAATTTCATCTAGACCACATTTCCCTAGTTTGCTTATGAGTATCATGTGGCACAGTGTAAAAAGCCTTACTAAAATCAACATATATCATGTCTCCTGCATTTCCTACATCCACTCGGCCATAACCCTGTCAAAGAAGGAAATTAGATTGGTTTGACATGACTTATTCTTCACAAACTCATGTTGGTTATTACTTATTACCCTATTATCCTCTAAGTGATTGTTTAATAATTTGCTCTGGTATCTTTCCAGGTATTAAAGTTAGGGTGACTGGTCTATAATTCCATGTGTCTGCTTTGTTCCCCTTTTTTAAAGATAGGCAGTATGATTTTTCTTCTCCAGCATCCTAGATCTCACCTGTCCTCCATGATGCTCTTCCTGTTTATTCAGGTGGATCCCATCTCTTCCTAGCAGACCTCCTTCACAGAACAACATCCTGTGGATGAGGAAGCCAAAGCCCTCCTGTCAACACAACTTGCACAGCCATGTTAGGGTGACCAGATGTCCTGGTATTAGGGGCTTTGTCTTATATACACAACTATACCCCACTGTAAAAAAAGTGTCCCAATTTTTCATGCTTGCTGTCTGGTCACCCTAAGCCAGGCACTCATCTCCAGGATGTGTGATCCCTTCCGGGGCCCTTATCCTCATCCGAGAGGATAGAGAATAATACAAACTTGCATCCCTGACTCCACCCTGGTTCCCAGAGCCCTATAGTCACTGCTGATTTGCTCAGGGTCATCCTGGCAGTATCACTAGTGCCAACATAGATGAAGAGCATGAGATAGTGGTCAGAGGGCTGGATGATCCTCAGCAATCTTTCCATGATGTCTAGGATTCAGGCTCCAAGCAAGCAGCACCCTACCGGGATATCAGGTCAGGTTGACAGATGGATGTCTTCATCCCCCGCAGTAGGATGTCCCTGATCACTAGCACCCTCGGCTTCCTTTGGTGTGGTGGCTGTTAGCCTCCCAGCCTTCAAGGTAGGTGGCTTCTCCTAATCAGCCATTGGGGTCTGCTTTTTTCCTCCTGTTGCCAGTACAGCATGCTGGTTCTTGACCTTGGTGGATAGGGGACCAGATGGTAGGTGGAGAACTGTCTACTGCTCGAAGAGGCCAGCAGCCAGTGTCCTCTTCACTGAGAAGCTGGTTCTCCTTCCTCCTCCAGTCCCACTTAGAGTCTCTATTCGGGTAGTGTCCTCCATGCCAGCCATCTCCATGTGCATCCTGTTAATGAGGTCCTCGTGCTCCTGGATGCTATGCAGATGAGCCACTTCTTCCTGCAGTTCTCTTACTTGCTTCCCGAAGAACTCCATCAGAGGACACATCTCACACCGAGTTGTTCCATCTGCCTGGCTTTCATCAGTGGTGACATGCAGGTTATGTCCCCAGCAAGTCAAGACCGGGCCTGGTTGGAAGCCTCCAGTGTCAGGAGATCTGTCTGTCCAGGGCCACCACAAGAGCTAGGAGTGATGTTGGCAACACACCATTTTCCTTTCATTGTGGGTTCTTCCTTGCAGATTACCTGCAGGTTGAAGAAAAAATACCTCCCTTCTTTTCTCTGCTGGCAAACCTGGCTAATGCCCTTAGTGTCCCAGCTGCCTTCATAGCATACGTTACCACCACATATAATGTATGTGTGTATAAATGTAACTAGGGTGGAGTTTTCAAAAACACTCCAGGATAGCTCTTCAGAGAGTATAAATTTTCATGGCTCCGTTGAAGTCTATGGCGTAACTGTAACCCAATGGACCTACTTCAATGGAGCAAAGTTTGACCAATGTGAGTCCTTTTTATAATCTCACCCATATCTCAGATACATGTATACTAGACACACTTAAAACATTCATTCTGGTTTTAGAGACATTGCCAGTTCTCATGATATTCCCTATATTTTAAATCAGAGATACTATTAGAACCAGCTACACCTCTAAAACTGGAATGAGCTTTTTAAGTGTGTCCACTGTAGGTTTATTTACACACATACACACACAACTATTTCTTCTGTGTGTTTTTTATCTCATTTTGCAGTATATGCCTTGTCACTGCATGGATCATTTCCTTATATTTAACCCTTGAAATACCACAAACACCTCAACACCAGCATCTTTTTCCAGTGCCAAGGTTGGGTAGGGCCGAGTATGCATTCCTATGGCAGTATTTAAAATAGTAATAATGGTTGCGTCAGTATTTTGATCCAATCCCCCCTGCCCCCCAAATCCAGCAAAGTGTTTAAATATGCATTTAACTTTAAGCACATGATAATTCCACTGGCTTCAACAGGACTATTCACATGCTTAAAATTAAGCACACACTTAAGTGCTTTCCTGGATCGAGGTCTAAATCTATTGCATATGAATTAGACAGTAAGAGCAAAGATTAAATAAAAAATAAACTCTAATTTTGACAATACTTGCTTAGTGTTTCTCAGCGTTGGAAAGGCAATAAACAAAGCTTGCAGGCTGTACTAGTGGAAGTGGTCAGTGCAAAGCTTTCAATTAGTAAGTGTGTGTGTGTGTGGAGATTTACATGTGCAGTTTCCCACACATCATGATGAGAATATGCAGCAAAAGTTGATGTATGAAACAGGAAAAATAATGAAGAAAAATGAGAGCATGCATACCCTCCAGAAAAGAGAAACAGAGTATAGCTTTGGTAAATAACTCCTTGCAGAACTCTTAGAAATGACTTACTGATTAATTAAATCAATCCATCATCCTTTTTGTGACAGCATCAATTTGCAGTCTTTTGTTGTTGTTGTTCTTTCATAGCTGCTGCTTTAAACTCATATCAAGGTAAAAAGTTGCGTAGGATGTTAATATATATAAACATGTATTGTATAGGAATCTGTTAGTTTACTGAGATGTCATTAGCTGAAACTTTTGTTTTCTGTTCCTTCCAAGATCAGATTAAAGAATTGTGATGCCCTGTGCACTATGGAAATTGGGGGGTCCCGCACCTTCCTTAAACGAGACAGAGCATGTGATAGACAGTGTATAAATATGAGAATATCTTCATTTATTAATTATTATTATTATTAGATTTGAGATGGCTTTTAAATATATTAAATATTATGAAATATATTAATATTAATTGAGCTAAAATATTTAAACACATGGAGATTTGATTTGAAAAACAAAAACAAATACCCACTCTTTCCCTCTTCTTTTGCTCTGTGAAGCATATGCTAAGTAGGCTAATCACTTGAGTGTATTTACGAAATGAGACTTAGAACTGAACTCAGCACTGCCCAGCTGGTTCCCCAACTATAGGTGAAAAGGTTCCCAATGAAAGTGGAATTTGCTGGAGACCATACAAACCAGAAAAGAGCAAGTACATTAGTGTATTGGATACTGGAGCCTCCTGAAGCAGAAAGGCATTGCCCATTGAAAAACAGGCAGAGGAAAGGTCCCAGAACTTCGGGTGCAAATACATGCAGTTGCATGAATATCGATAATCACATGTAAATATGCTGAATTGCACATGAATACTTGTATACTCATGAATAAAAGGGCCTTCTTACACATTTATACAAACATAAACCAGTAACTTGAAAGTTTGAGCAAGCAAGCGAAAAGAGGCATATATGTTATCAGATTGAAACTCAAGTCTGATTCAGAGTAGCAGCCATGTTAGTCTGTATTCGCAAAAAATCACCATAAAATGTTTTCCTCCTTCCCCCCCTTCTGCTGGTAATAGCTCATCTTAAGTGATCACTCTCCTTACAGTATGTATGATAAAACCCATTGTTTCATGTTCTCTGTGTGTGTATATAAATCTCCCCACTGTATTTTCCACCGAATGCATCTGATGAAGTGAGCTGTAGCTCACGAAAGCTTATGCTCAAATAAATTTGTTAGTCTCTAAGGTGCCACAAGTACTCCTTTTCTTTTTGTGAAGTCTGATTCAGTGAACTTGTTCACAAACACATTTTCCCAGAATCATCCTCCTTGTGACCGCTGATATTTATGAGCTCTTTGTAGTCACTGAAGTATAGCTTTTAGCAAATATACACATCTGAAATCATTTATAAAGATTAGCTTAAGAGAAAAAGAAAGTCCTTGAATATTGTAGTGACTACAGTGTTGTCAACTTGCAATTTTATTGTGAGTCTCATGAAATTTGTTTTTTTTAAGGGGTCTCATTGATTTCCGTCTTCAATTGCTTGAAGTTTTGCCCTTATCCAAAATGACTGTCTCCCCCCACACCTCCCATTAATGTCAATGGGACGGAAGCTACAGACTTCCCTCAGCAAGATGGACACTACTCTCATTGTTTCCGAAGCTAGGCTTCCCTAGAGGAAAATAGTGGCCCATTAGGCAACATGTTAGGGCCAAACAGGGGACAGGTGAATGTGGAAGTGCAGGGAATGAGGCTGTGGAGAAAGTAGGGCTGAGCTGTTTAATGTGCAAAAAAAGGTGGCATGTTTGGTAGGGCCTGATCCAAAGCCCACTTATGTCAGTGGAAAGACTCTATGACTTCAGTTAACTTTGGACCAGGTCCATAAAGATGGACTTAACTGATTTAGGAGCCAGATGCCTGATAAAGGGCCTGCTAAAGAAAGAGTGTATATTAAAAAATCACACTTCTGCATTTCTGGAAAGGCAATTAATGGCAAGAGATGTATAAGGTGCATATGTACTATGCTACCAGGAGCTCATCCTTTTGTGTAATATCTTTGTTTTTTTCCCCACAGTTTGCAGAAAAATATTTTGTTTGTACATAACTTAAGGCTTGTCTTCACTACCGGGGAGATCGACGCTGCTGCAATCGATGACAGCAGAGCGCTCTCCGGTTGACTCTGGTACTCCAACTCCTTGAGAAGAGTAAGGGAAGTCGACCAGAGAGCGTCTCCCGTCGACGCAGCACAGTGAAGACACTGAAGTAAGTCGACCTAAGTTACGTGGACTCCAGCTACGTTATTCATTGAATTAGCCATGTGGCTAATTGTTATCCAATCTGGCATTAATTGTGTGCCATTGTTCTCCAAGTTACAATACGTGCTGATATGATCCATGCTCCACACTATGATGCAACCAAACAGTTGAGAGCACCCGACAGAAGAACGGGAATGCTCTTTTGCCATGAACTGATGGGCTCAGTCCAGGTTCAGTCACATTGGTGGCTTCAGTCCAGGGTCTAGTGGACAGATGTATGTATGACAAATCCAGTTGGCACTAACTGGCACTCTTATTGGAAGTCTGAGGATAAGGTTAGCCAGCACTCAGTCAGTATGATAATGTTCTGTGTATAAATAGATTACGTCAGTCTAAAGTGCATTTGTCACAACAGCTAGATATATTAAAAGCACATACTCTTTTCTGGAGTGTGTAGCCAGCATCCAGTCTATATTATTCTCAAGTTGTAATGGAGCAATTTGATACAGTGCTGCCTGCAGCATATCTAACCAGCAGTGTTCTTTAATAAAATCTGGTTTAGGCTCAATGTTGATTCAAAGAAGTCCATAATCCATATACAATACTAGGGGCTGTAATAGTAAGAGAATGACTAGAATACAAACCTGATGAATGCATGAGTCGCCTTCAGCCAAATTTAAACTCACTACAAGTCTTTGCAAGAACAAATCTGTTTTCTGATTAATAAAGTTTAAGAAGAAAAATACAGACAACTCATTCTTTCTGGAAAATAAAAATGGTCCAGGACTTCAGGGTTGATTTACACTGAATTTTGTTATAGCATTCTGAAGGTATATTAAAGGTTGTGTGTGTGAGAGGGGATGCTTCACTGTTTTTGCGGGGTGGCTGTCAGTATTTAAAAAGATTAAAAGCATCAGCCTCAGAATTAATAGATAAACCCCATCTAGATACAACCAGGAATCACCATGTGTAACATTTGTAGTTTATAGTCTGGCTCAACCCCTTCCAAAATGCTACACAATAGCTGAGTACCATAACCAGCATTCTGGGACACAGATCTTGTCTTCTCACATGCCTGAAATGTATCATGTACACAATACGTAGGAGGGTATGCACGGAATAATAATAATAATGAAAGGATTAAAATACCCATACAAAAGGCCACTCTTCCTAAGCAATCACCTATCTTAAGAAACCACCCTGAAGAATCCCTGAACATACTGAATAGAATTCTGGGCCACCTTTATTAAGCATGCAGTCTAAAGTAACCAGTTTTTGTGAGTCCCTTGAAGTGGTTGCTTAAGACATGTTTTCATTTTATTGTGTTATTTCACTGCATGGGCAATGAAGCAGCATTTTAAAAAAATGAACTGCATTGGAAAAATCCATATTACATCGCTCCCCCTTAACAAGGATTACTTAATACAGTACTTAGCACTGTTGGTAACTGTAAACCTGTCATAGACTTAAAATTCCTGATGAGTAGACAAAATACAAAGACATTTTCTAAATGACAATGTGCCTGTTGCAGCTAGCTTTGTAAAAGAAACCTTTTAGTGTCAGGAGACCATGAAAATACATGTTATCTATGACTCAGTTAAAATGATGTCATGATCTGGCAGTTTCTTTTCAGCACTGACACATCCATGCATTGCACAGAATAGGATAGGCATCCTGTAAATTTAAAAGGTGTCCTCATTCTGTATTGTTGCTCAGCCAAGAACTGTAATTCTAAGTTTCTTGCAAGTTTGTGAATAGTACCAGGGAGCCATAAATAGCTTGGAAACCTATATTTTTTTCATTTTTTTTAATGCAAATTACACTAGTAAGTAAAAAAAAATCACTTTTGTTAAAAATACATTCAGAATTAACAAATGCAAAAAAGAAAAAAAGACACATTTGGATTGTAACTCTTGCCTTCTGAATATTTAGCTTCATAACAAAAACCCAGCCTAGAAAAATAACATTCTTTACTGGATTTTGAGGTGGATATAGCTGTACAAATCAAAAAATGTCATTCCAGATATTCTCACACTACTGTGCTCCAAACTGCTTCCAAACATCATCCTTTAGTGTAGTAGTCAACAGTCCTGAAATACCAGTGCTTTCACTGCAACTTAAGCAGGAATATGAATGCCTACTTTATATATGTGTATATATCTCTATATACTTGAGTGTATTGTATACATATGTGTGTACATATGCAATATATAATATACACACATTTTTTATAATACTTAGCCCTTACATAGTAATTCTAAGCACTGCACAAACATTAATTAATCCTCACAACCACTATGTGAGGTAGTTATTATTATTCACATTTTATAGTTGGGGGAACTGAAACCGAGAGATGTTAGGACAAACTTTTCTAACTTGGGTGCCTAAAGTTAGACCCCCTAAAATCCATGGTGAGGTACCTAAATAAATTGCTTGACTTTCAAAGGTGCAGAGCACCAATAGCTTCCCATTTCAATGTGAATGGAAGTCAATGCAAGACATGACTGCTCATTATCCTTGAAAATCAGGCCACTATTTAAGTGCCTAAATACTAGAGCTGGTCAAAAAAAAATGTAAACGAAAAATGCAGCTGTGTTAAAATCAAAATGGTTCATTGGAAACAATATTTTTGACTGGAAGAAATGAAAATGAATTGTTTGACTTTCTCGTTTTGTTTAGACATTTTGATTAATTCATCTGGACTTTTATATTTATTTATATGCATATATAAACATTTAATTTTTAATCAAATATAAAAGTCAAAAGGAAATAAATCAACACGAAATGATTCAACAGCAACAACATGTTGCAATGACCTCAACTCAAAAATTTGTCAGATATTTTGTTTTGCAAGAAATTTCAGCTTTTTTTTTCCTGATTCAGAATGAAAAAAAGTTTTGAATTGTCAGAATTTGCCATAGAATGGAAATTCCATTTCCAGCCAGCTCTACTAAATATCGATTTAGGGGCTCAAAATTTAGGCAACCCACATAGGAAAAGTTTTGAAGAAGACACCAATTCAGCCAAAGACGTTAAGCGTGTTTTTAAGGGGTTGCTGGTCCAGGGGCCTAAGTGACTTGTCTATGGTCCCATAGCTTATCAGGAACTCAGGAATTCCTGGCTCTTAGCCCCATGTTCAAACCAGTACATTATGCATCTTTTCCTCAATATATGTAGGTGTGTATATAATACATACATACATGCACCATACACACACACACATATAGAAAATCTTACAGAATTTAATGTAAGTATAGTTCCTAAATCTGTCTTTTATTCTTATTGTCAATGGGGAATGCTTGTTCCACTGTCATTGTCCAGATTTATTGTTTGTGACACATTACATTCATGCATATACAGTGAAGGGTGCCAATTTCTATAGCAATGGATAAGTAGAGTTAGTGCACAGAGCATCAGAACCTATAAGCCACAGAGACTGTGAAGGTTTTGGCATAGCTAGGACTAGAATCGCTTTGTGATGACTTGCACCTTTCCAAGCACTGACCAGTCAGGCCCTCAAGGACATGTGGCTGGCAGGTATGTGCGGCAGGTATGTGCATTTGTCTATGCAGTTTCTGAACATAGAAAGAATGACAATTCAAGTTCCTGAAAGCCTGAGCAAAATATTTTTTTTCTAATGAAAGCTGCCTAAGTGCTTGAAAATACAGATCAAATTCAGAACAAAACAAACGTTCCTATGAGTTCAGAATATGTCATAAACACAGTGACCTACTAGTAAAATGCCCAAAGGCATCTTGTTGCCAACTACATAACAGCACAGTTTTTTTCAGCCACAATTTTACAGGAAGATAAAATACACATTCTAACACACAACGGATCCCCAAATATACCACAAAAAGATCTCCAATATTTCACCAATGCAGCTAGTCCCTCCCCTCTCTACGTCAACCAAAACAAACAAAAGAAGTTAGATCCCTTCCGGTGCAATTAGAAAAAAGAATGCTCCCTTACATAGGATTTTCAATTGAAATTAGATATAAAAGAGTAAACGTAGCTAATACATGTTCAGTTGGCCTCTGTTGCTAGAAATCTGCAGATGTCTCTGGAGTTAGTAAAAGGCATATTTAGAGTTAGTTATAAAAGCACCTACAGTGTGATAAATAAAAACAGTGGGGTTATGAAACACTGTTTCTGTTGTTTATTTCCAGTAGGTTCAGTTATTTGTTTAAGGAGGGATTCCCTTTACCCCTTTCCCAACCCCAGAGATCTATTTCTCTTTTAAGCATTATAAACGGTTTGTTTTCTTGACCATTGTGGAGGCTCATTAGTAAAGCACTTCTCTGACAGCTGGCAGTTTTCGTACGCGGTCACTCTGGAGCTGCTGAGCAACAGAGCCTTATTCCCTGACACGAAAAAATAATCTTTCAGAATTAACAGCAGCAGGTTGAATCTAAAGGAAGTCACTTCAGTAAGCCTGCACTGAGTTCCTGTGATGTGCAACTTAGTTGGGTTAAGGCAAGTATGTACTGTACAGCCTTTAGGGCAAACAACTTGCTGTCTATTGGCTTCTGTTACAAGGTCATCATGGTATTTTTTTAATATTATAATGACTAAGGAGACTTGGTGCAAGTAGTCTCAGAAAGAACTGAATTGGATGAAATAATTTCATAACTCAAATAAGTAGGAATGAAGGTAGTAAACACAGGTAATAGCCAGCAGATGGCACCAATGCTTCTCCTTTTGAACCTTCCAAAGGCCTGGAAGTTGTTTTTGTGTATTCAGGAAATCCAAGAAGGGGGTAATGTGCATCTCTGTCTGTACTTGTTGGAAAGAGAGGTTGAATGCACCTTTTGTTTCTCTGTCTCAATGTATGCTCTTTTTTTTTTTAACACAAAGGTTGTTTTTTTTGCTGTTTGTAGAACACAGGGGGCCACCCAGAAACAAGTTTTTTGAAAGGTCCTTCAGCCCCACACAGAAGTCACCTTGTTCATTTTGACCTAAAAGAGAGACACTGGAAAAAAAAACATTTGTAATCTACTAAACAGATGGATTGATGCATCACCTCCCTCACTTCAGGCACCCACAAGACTGCAAACATGTGCAACTAGCCTTTCCAAAACAACCTCCTGGAAACAGAGATCACTTCCTCTGCCTTAATACCCCGTTTGTATGGTCAGACAGATTGCAAATGTGTGTGCACAGAAAGAAAGGACAGGCAAGTGATTTGCTCAAATAATCTGTTTAGCATCTTTTAAAATATTATCAAGGTATTTGATGGAGATTCTCAAAACCTTGATTCTGGGTAGGAGCAATATTTAATTATGCAATCCTCCGAGGCTGCTGACCATGTATAACCTGGAGGATGACCTGAACAATAGTAATCCAGCAAAATGCAGCTGTCTTTAGAAAAAGAAACAGTTGGTACATAGAACAGAATGGCTGAAAAGCAGCTGCATAGTTAAGTCACCTATGGCTACCTCAGCAAAGCAATTGTGCAAGGGTTTAGCTGCACAGCTCCTGCTGACTTTAGTAAGAGTCCTATGGCTAAACTTGTATTGGTACCAGTACTATACAGGTGTTCAATGGTAGTTTACTTGAGTGAAACTTTGCTCGTATTGTTTAAATGACTCAAAAATAAGTCCTAATTAAGGTATTTCAGCTGAAAGAGACAATCACATCATATCATATTCATATCACTGTGACGAATTGGGCATTATGATGCCTGCTACATATCAGGAGCCCTATTCTGCCTATTAGACCTATGCCTTACTTACATCTGATCTTCAGACAATGTGAATGGCAAAATGGCACAATGTACTTTAGTTCTTTGATCTAATGTATGTGAAATTAGTATTCAGGCACCTGGACATATAGCTGCAGCATTAGGATAGGAGACCATACAGGCAGAGGGATTATGCAATTTCAGCAGGCAGAGAAAATGTGGAAACAGGGAAGGAGGTCAAACAAACAAACTAGAGATGGACCAAACCGGGTCACTGGATCCAAACCTCCTCATTCTTTGGGGACATTTAAATCCTGATCTGAATTTCATAGCTCAGGTCCCTCCATAAAGTAAACTGCATATACCCAAAAAGTAAAGCCTACAAATATTTCTGTGTAGCATATACATGACAGATAACTCAAAGGCTCGCAGACCTCATAGAATGACCAAGAAATCTTTACTTAAGGAACAATTTCTCCAGTGCATTAGGCTTCAGCATCAGACAGGGATTTTTTTTGTTTCATCTCTTCTTTTCTTGAATAAACATGTTTATTGTGAACAACACAGGGAAAATCTCTCTCTTTCGATTTAATTTCTATTTGCATCGCCCGTCCTTCGACGCTCTCCCGGGGCAATGATCACACAGTGCAGAATCCTGTTCCAGAACTCAAAGTATTTTTTTTAGGGCTGTTAAACGATTAAAAAAAATTAATCACAATTAATCATGCGATTAATCGTACTGTTAAACAATAATAGAATACAATTTATTTAAATATTTTTGGATGTTTTCTACATTTTCAAATATATGGATTTCAATTACAACACAGAATACAAAGTGTACAGTGCTCACTGTATATTTATTTTTGATTACAAGTATTTGCACTGTAAAAAATCAAAAGAAATAGTATTTTGCAATTTACCTAATACAAGTACTATAGTGCAATCTCTTTATCATGAAAGTTGAACTTACAAATGTAGAATTATGTACAAAAACACCCCTGCATTCAAAAATAAAACAATGTAAAATTTTAGAGGCTTCTGTCCACTCAGTCCTACTTCTTGTTCAGCTAATCGCTCAGACCAACAAGTTTGTTTACATTTGCAGGAGATAATGCTGCCTGCTTCTTGTTTACAAAGTGACTTGAAAGTGAGAACAGGTGTTCTCATGGCACTGTTGTAGATGGTGTCTCAAGATATTAAGCACTAAAGATTCATATGTCCCTTTTTTCAGAGTAGCAAGCCGTGTTAGTCTGTATTCACAAAAGAAAAGGAGTACTTGTGGCACCTTAGAGGTTAGTCTCTAAGGTGCCAATATGTCCCTTTGTGCTTCAACCACCATTCCAGTGGACATGCGTCCATGCTGATGACAGGTTCTGCTCAATAACAATCCAAAGCAGTGCAGACCGACACATGTTTGTTTTCATTATCTGAGTCAGATGCCACCAAAGAAGGTTGATTTTATTTTTGGTGGTTCGGGTTCTGTAGTTTCCGCATTGGAATGATGCTCTTTTAAGACTTCTGAAAGCATGCTCCACACCTCGTCCCTCTCAGATTTTGGAAGACACTTAGATTCTTAAACCTCACATTTGTATCTTCTTCACATTTTGTGAAGTCTGCAGTGAAAGTGTTCTTAAAATGAACAACGTGCTGGGTCATCATCTGAGACTGCTATAACATGAAATATATGGCAGAATTCGGATAAAACAGAGCAGGGGACATACAATTCTCCCCCAAGGAGTTCAGTCACAAATGTAATTAACGCATATTTTTGTAATGAGCATCACAGCATGGAAGTATGTCCTCTGGAATGGTGGTCGAAGCATGAAGGGGCACACAAATGTTTATCATATCTGGTATGTAAATACCTTGCAATACCAGCTATAAAAGTGCCATGCAAATGCCTGTTCTCACTTTCTGGTGACATTGTAAATAAGAAGAAGGCAGCATTATTTCCTGTAAATGTAAACAAACTTGTTTGTCTTAGTGATTGGCTGAACAAGAAGTAGGACTGAATGGACTTGTAGGCTCTGAAATTTTACATTGTTTTGTTTTTGAGTGCAGTTATGTAACAAAAAAACCTACATTTGTGAGTTGCACTTTCATGACAAAGAGACTGCACTACAGTACTTGTATGAGGTGAACTGAAAAATATTATTTCTTTTGTTTATCATTTTTATAGTGCAAATATTTGTAATCTAAAATAATATACACTTTGATTTCAATTTCAACACAATATATATGAAAATGTAGAAAAACATTCAAAATATTTAATAAATTTCAATTGGTATTCTATTGTTTAACAATGTGATTAAAACTGTGATTAATCATGATTAATTTTTTTAATCACAATTAATTTTTTTGAGTTAATCACATGAGTTAATTGCGATTAATCGACAGCCCTAATTTTTTTGGATTTCACTGGCACTAATTCCGGTGCCATCCAGCAACTCCTAGTGTTCAGTTTGCCTTCCATGCCAGTTCTTCCATTTTTTGACTATTCATTTCCCTCGTCTGATCATGCAAAGCCTGTGAGCACACTCCTGTACTATTGTCTGAAAGTGGGCATTGGCATCTTCAACACAGAATGCCATGAAGCTGCTTTGCAGGGTATCAGATGTGTGAGCCTGGGAAGGATGTATATGAACACCAGCGCTGTTTAGCACTACTTAGACTGCATGTTTTTTGGCAGCTTTTATAGTATATTTCTACGATCAGACAGTTTGTAAACAAGTATGACTAGGAAGGAAGTAAAGGAAAATGATTTGTACAAAACTGCCTGTGTTTTGTGTCTTGTGCAGCATGAAGCACATTACTGGCACTTAAATAATAAACATATTAGATATTTAGAATACAAATAAAAATTCGGGTTGATGGAATTCTCCCACCAGAATCCACAAAATCAATCGGTTCCTGTGAACAACTTGCTGATGAAGACTAACAAATACCTTGGAACTGCACAGGTCTAACTAAGACTTGTGAGGTTTCCTTACATGATCAAAAATGTTAAATATGTGGGGATGAATCTCTGCAGTCATTATTGAAATCCTTGCTTTAATCCACAATTCAACAAGCTTTATGGGCACCACACAGGAGCAGCCATACTCAGATTAGATCACTGAACGTTTATATTGTCAGAGAAGAAACTATGTCCTCCTTTGCTTTTGCACAATGCCTAATACAACTGGACCCCCACCCTGATTGGAGCCAATAAGTGCTACTACAACATAAATAACAAACCAATATTATCTGTCTCTGATACCTAATACTACAGAGGAAGGGCACCTCTCTTCTCTCTCTGCATAGACACAATGGTGCATATTCTCAGGTCCAGCTGAGCTGCATTCAGTGCAAGAATGGAGAAAGGAGACTGCATAGGTGGCTTTAAGTCACCTTTATGCGCCCTTGATGCCTGGCATAATGCTTTAATTTCGGTCAGGCTGTCCATAGCTCCAAGGGTTTATTTAAGCAGCCTGGGAGCACGGATGTAGGAATGCCCAAGCCATACTCCCTCTCTACTAGGAACCTTCCTTGCAATTGGAGGCCAGGAAGGTGGATGGTGTCAGAGTTTCTAAAGCAGCTCTGCACAACCTGAAGATTTCCTCAAACTGGATTAATCTAGTCCAATATATTTAGCTAATTCCTGCAAGGGATGAAATTATACATACTTTGAAGAGTGGGATTTGATTAACCATATATGTCCAGAAAACATACCGCTTTGTGCTGTGATCCTGGAAGATTTCAGAAACTAAGCAGCACTGGGATGGATAGGGGACCTCCAAGGAAGTGCTCAATGCTGCTGGAAGTGCTGTTGCTGATTCAATAGGTGGTGCTCTTTCCTCTAGTTCAGTGCTGAGCCTAGAACCCAACATGGTGTTAAGGGGAACTGTGATATAAGTTACAAAATTTAGGTTTTGATCAGTTGTGGTCAATAATGAGCCCATGGTTTGTGCATGATTTAAGTTTAGGCAAGGGGAATGTAATTGCCCAAATCAGAATTTGATCTGAATAGTAATCTCACTGGCAAACCACATTCTGAGTTGAGCAATTACTTTCAGCCTTTCTAAATTCTCCCCTGCAGTTTCAGCTGAACTCACTAATCTTTTTCATGTTTCTTCCTGCACCGTTGTGTCCTGTTTCTGTGTACTGTTAAACAGCTGCTACATTCCAACCCAGAGATGGTTGTATTTCGCTGACAGCATATTTAGCAATATGTGCATATCCTTTACCTACTTCACAGGGGTCCTGAGTAACACCTGAGGGGTGTTGATTGTTTGTAAAACACAGAAATCTTCTTGGCCACATATGGTAGTGTGAAGTCTAGCTATTTTAAAATTACTTTTTCTTTGAATCCTATGGGGTTAATATAGACAAGAGCCATGGGGAAATGAAAGATACAATAAAGCTTTAAAGCAACCTAATGTAGTCTTCTGTTATCATTTCAGGGATGCGATTTCCACTAAGTATTATCTTAAAAAGTGCTACAAGCTAGTCAAACTGCAATTTGATTAAACTGAAATTTGAATTTGTCACTCCACTATCTAATGATCTGCCCACGTTAACAGAGCTGAAAGTAAGGCATTGCTCCAGGATACGTGTGTGTGCTCCTGGCCTGCCTCTGCAGTATACAGTATAAGGCTGTTGCCACATGCAATCAAAGATGGTTAAACATTGTGGGTAGAAATTCTATAGAACCTTGATCAAATACTGTACAGTGAGAGGGAAACATTACATGTCTTTGTTTGTCTGTCACTGGAACATGACAATATGCCTTCTCTGGGTTTATTGAAAACAACATCAACTTACTTACTGATTTCTGTCTTTTAGTGCAAAGAAATCCCCTACATTTTAGCAAGAAAGCAGTACTGCCATAAAACAAAAAGAAAAGGAGTACTTGTGGCACCTTAGAGACTAACACATTTATTAGAGCATAAGCTTTCGTGAGCTGTAGCTCACGAAAGCTTATGCTCTAATAAATGTGTTAGTCTCTAAGGTGCCACAAGTACTCCTTTTCTTTTTGCGAATACAGACTAACACGGCTGCTACTCTGAAACCTGCCATAAAACAGAATTCAGTTTTAAAGGTTCATCATAGATTTCCTTGTCTCAGCTACATGCTTTACAATTTATATTGGCTTCTCTTTTCTAAAGCTCCAGTGTTCCCTCCACTCAGTGTTAGCGGGCTCTGTAAATGCAATCAGCTACTCTTGAAGAAGAAACACTGAGAGCATAAAGAGAATGGGATAATATCTCAGCTAGAGGGCTCCATATGTTGATGACAATGTATAGTACACAGAGAAAGAAATAGGATTAGAATTGTTCTAAGTACCGATGAGCCACACAGAATACAAGGAAGGAAATAACATTTTCTAAATTTATAACATGATGCCAAAAGTGCAGGTGAAAAATCTTTATTTGAGCACATACAGATGGAGAGCTGAAGCTGGGCTGGAATGGGAGCTATGCACTATTGTAATTTAAGACTGTTAAAATCCCCACAGAAACTAGCATGCTTCACAAAGGGCCAAGTCCTGAGCATTGTCCCAGTTTGAGGTCCACAACCAGTAAAGGAGTAAATACCAGACCCACATAAATAATAATGGCTGCTCATTCATCAGCAGATTTCCTTTTTTAAAAGTAATTACATGGTTTAGTTAAATGTTTCCATTACAGTTTGAATGGATACTAGGGTTGAATTGATGTCGCCTAGTTATGTTTAGTTCTCTCCTTCAGTACAAATGACTGGAAGAGAAAAGGGACAAAGGAAATGATGCCCTCTTGCAAGTCATCACATCCCATACTTTCACCTAATAAGCTTGTGATATTAAACAAAACCCCAAAGTTACACCTTTGCACTGCGGTGAGGCAAGATTCACCTGGGCAGTAATGAATCTGTGACTTGCTTTCTCCTTGGCACTAGTACAGGTGATGTTTGTAAATCATTGCCATGTTGCAGTCTAAGGATGAGCAAGGACTTCAGCGTAAATCTGCTCCAGTCTTGTGCTTTTGCTGACATTTTCTTTTCCACTCAAACCCAAAATGTATCAGCTTGTAGTACTAGGCAGTGGAGGGAACTGTCACTCACATAGTATAGTCAAAATATACCATCCTAGTTAAACTGATTTCAAAAGCAACATGCCAGTAAAATAAAGAAAACAGAAATGAGGAGAGCAAAGGAAGTAGAGGGACACCTCAAAGAATAGATGCTCTAATAAGAGAAATGCTAACTATGTTTTCTGCATAATATGTTTCTAAACCTCTGATAAACCTAGCTAAAATCACTGGGCCAAATCCTTAGTTAGATTTTACTCAGGACTTGTCTACACATATAGCACTGCACTGGTGCACTGTAGCACTTAGTGAAGATACTACGTACGCCAATGGGAGAGCTTCTCCCATTGGCGTAGTTAATCCACCTCCCTGAGAGGTGGTAGCTATGTCGACGGGAGAAACCCTACTGTCAACATAGCACTATCTACACCAGGAGTTTGGTGTAGACTGTAGTATAGACCAAGTCTCAGTCTGCCTGAGGGAGGGTTAGTAAAATCCATGTCAGGAGGTCAGTCTTATTAAAACAAATGTGACACACGGTATCCCACCACAAGAAATCATTATGTTGCAGGAGAAGAATAATGTTAGTGGCTAAGTGCAGAACTTGAATTCAGTCTATCAAGAAAGGCTTCTGCATAACCTGAATTTTTAAGACACATAAACTTTCAGTTTAATAATCCTTTAATATCTGCCTAGCACTCCATAGAATATCTCAGAAGTTAAGTACTTACATATACATGGGCTGTAGCTGTAAATGCGATGTCTTCTGTGGGCCTTGATAGCCGTAAGAGTCAAATCCACCTATGAAATCAACTGAAAGAGAGGAAAATTGCTTTCATTAGTAACATCTTTTCAGAAGAGATAGGCACTATCATTCAAGAACAAACTTCCACACAAATTACTTTGGACAGACCCCCTAATAATCTATCTTCTAAAATTAGAGTGACTCATTGTATAGCGGGTGGGTGGGGGGTCAATGGGAGAGGAGAGACAGTGTCTTCAGAGGCAGACAATGAGGGATTTATAAAATCCATCTACACCAGAGAGAATTATGCATCACTCTTTTCTCAATCAGACCACCTTATTGTAGTATAAAATTACATTTTATCTGGATATTACAAATGCTGCAAACCATTTATTTATTGGCATGGATGCAATGCAACTGACTGTTATTATTGTGTCAAGCTCACTGACATACTGTGGTTCAGTGATCTAGCAGAGAAAGCGTATTGATCCTATTCTGTTTGAGAGACAGAAGTTGCTCTGATTCCCTGCTTTGACATTTGGGTTGAAATGCAGAGACAGAGGCTTAGAACAATTTATCTGAGCATTGGAGATGGGACTTCACTGATAAGGATACTCCAAATACAGTGGAGGTCTATGAGTGGGGGTTATTTTCTAACTCATACCATTGCCTACCTATGTTTATTTATTTTATATCATTTCTGGGACAATACAGTCACATCTGAGTCAGAAACTCCCAGTTTCCCATATTCAAGCACTTTCTTTTAAATGGTGAAATATGAGATCTTTGTGTCTTCCATAACTGTAGTCTCATATATATTTGGATGCTATCTCCATGAAATATTCTAACCTACATATCGTACACTAGAGCGGCATAAAAAAACCAGGAGTACTTGTGGCACCTTAGAGACTAACAAGCTTTCGTGGGCTCCAGCCCACTTCATCTGATTCATTGAATGGAACATATAATAAGAAGATATATATATACATACAGAGAAGGTGGAATTTGCCATACAAACTGTAAGAGGCTAATTAATTAAGATGAGCTATTATCAGCAGGAGAAAAAATTTTTTTGTAGTGATAATCAAGATGGCCCATTTAGACAGTTGACAAGAAGGCGTGAGGATACTTAACATGTGGAAATAGATTCAATATGTGTAATGACCTAGCCACTCCCAGTCTCTATTCAAACCCAAGTTAATGGTATCTAGTTTGCATATTAATTCAAGCTCAGCAGTTTCTTGTTGGAGTCTGTTTTTGGAGCTTTTCTGTTGCAGAATTGCCACCCTTATGTCTTTTACTGAGTGACCAGAGAGGTTGAAGTGTTCTCCTACGGTTTTTGAATGTTATGATTCCTGATGTCAGATTTGTGTCCATTTATTCTTTTGCGTAGAGACTGTCTGGTTTGGCCAATGTACATGGCATGAATAACTGGATCTATTTCAACAGGAGAAAGAAAAGGAGTACTTGTGGCACCTTAGAGCCTAACAAATTTATTTGAGCATAAGCTTTCATGAGCTACAGCTCACTTCATCGGACGCATCCGATGAAGTGAGCTGTAGTCACGAAAGCTTATGCTCAAACAAATTTGTTAGTCTCTAAGGTGCCACAAGTACTCCTTTTCTTTTTGTGGATACAGACTAACACGGCTGCTCCTCTTCAACAGGAGAGATTGAGAGATACCCACCACAGAATAGCCTTTAGCCTGGTGGTTAGACCCAATTCCAGAGTAGGGATTTGAACCTGCATCTCCTACATCCCAAGTGAGTGCCCTAGCCACTAAGCTATTAGGTAAAAAGGGGACACCTCCCATCATTGTCATTTTGTTAATGGAGCCTAAATCCTCTTGTGAATCTCTCCTGAAAAATCAGAAAGATTTGACATTTAGATTAACTATTTTGACATTTCCAATTTTTTTCATTTCAACTGAAACAATTCACCAAAATCTACATGAATTCATGAAATGGTTTGACCCAAATCTTCATTTTTCAGCAAAATAAGTTTAAGCCAAAAATTTTTACCTAGCTCTAGTGTACACCACTTCGATGTTACTTAGCAAGAAAGAAGCCAAAGCTGTAAAGTTCAGCTCTGAAACTGTATTTCCCCTAAGTACTGGGATGTCCCTGAGCAAACTGTGATTCTGAAGGTATCTGTATGCACCAGAAAGTAGCAAAGTACTCTGTAATACAGGAAAGTCCCTTCTGTTATGAATGCAATAATAAAATTAGAGTTCACATGTCATTCCTTTTATAATTCACATATCTGTATTTGAGATCTTTCACAGTGGACAACTTAAATACTGCATTTCACAACACATCATTATGAAGAGCTTTCACTCTAGGATAAACATTAACATATGATCATACATATTCACTTTCCAAAAACTCTATCCTTTTCATAGGGCCATACCCTCACCTCTATCCATGCAGGACCTGGGCATGAAGACACCAGCTCTTAGGAAATTCCAACTAGTACAGAACACTACAGCACATCTCTTTAGCAACACAGGCTACCGTGAACACATCAGGCTTGTCGTTTACTCTCTATGCTGGCTTCCCATAGAACAGAGATTGGCAACCTTTGGTCCATGGCCCGTCAGGGAAAGCCCCTGGAGTGCCGGGCTGGTTTGTTTACTTGCTGCATCCGCAGGTTCGCCCTATCGTAGCTCCCACTGGCTGCGGTTCTCTGTTCCAGGCCAATGGGGGTTGCGGGAAACGGGGCGGGCCGAGGGAGGTGCTGGTCACCCTTCCTGCAGTCCCCATTGGCCTGGGGCGGTGAACCATGGCCAGTGGGAGCTACAATCTGCTGAACCTGCAGACGCAGCAGGTAAACAAACCAGCCTGGCCCATCAGAGGTTTTCTTTGGTGAGCTGTGTGACAAAGGTTGCCGATCCCTGCCATAGAATATTGAGTCAAGTTCAAGGTCTTGAGCCTTATCTTCAAGGTACCCAATGGTCTTGGCCCAGTGTATCTAAAAGATCACCTAAAACTCTAGAATGAAGGCCTTGGTCGACAACTTTGCTCCTCTGGCACAATGGTGCTTTCATCCATAAGGGTAAAGCTCATTTGTACAAGGGACAGAACTTTCTTGGGGGCTGGTCCAAGACAGTGGAATGAACTCCCCCAAGAACTAAGGACTATCTCAAACCTCACCATCTTCCACTTCGAGAGCAAGGCAAACTTCTTCACTTTGCCTTCTCCAACATAAACACATAATAGTATGTACATTAAAAAACAAAACACAGCAACAACTCCCCCCAGGCCAACACCCAAATCCCTATCAAAACAAAACACTCCACTGCATTCACAATTCTTCTTTTGGTGAGAGGATGAGAGCGAGGATGAACTACATGTCACAGATATTAATCGCATTGTTTAATGCACTTAGATACTATGGTGATGGGGGTAGAATAAGAACCAGTATAGACTAGAATGTAAGTAATCCCACTGAAATTAATGAGACTACTTATTAAGTGAGGTGCTATTCAGCATGAGCAGAGCTAGCCCCATCTGTACATTAAAAAACAAAACACGGCAACAACTCCCCCCCAGGCCAACACCCAAATCCCTGTCAAAACAAAACACTCCACTGCATTCACAATTCTTCTTTTGGTGAGAGGATGAGAGCAAGGACTGGCCTGTCTCCCAAGATCTGTGAGAGTGATGGGTCGTCCTTCAGGATAGGTTGTAGATCCTTGATGATGCGTTGGAGAGGTTTTAGTTGGGGGCTGAAGGTGATGGCTAGTGGTGTTCTGTTATTTTCTTTGTTGGGCCTGTCCTGTAGTAGGTGACTTCTGGGTACTCTTCTGGCTCGGTCAGTCTGTTTCTTCACTTCAGCAGGTGGGTATTGTAGTTGTAAGAATGCATGCTAAAGATCTTGTAGGTGTTTGTCTCTGTCTGAGGGGTTGGAGCAAATGCGGTTATATCATAGAGCTTGGCTGTAGACAATGGATCATGTGGTATGATCTGGATGAAAGCTAGAGGCATGTAGGTAGGAATAGCGGTCAGTAGGTTTCCGATATAGGGTGATGTTTATGTGACCATCGCATATTAGCACCGTAGTGTCCAGGAAGTGGATCTCTTGTGTGGACTGGTCCAGGCTGAGGTTGATGGTGGGATGGAAATTGTTGAAATCATGGTGGAATTCCTCAAGGGCTTCTTTTCCAGGGGTCCAGATGATGAAGATGTCATCAATGTAGCGCAAGTAGAGTAGGGGCATTAGGGGACGAGAGCTGAGGAAGCGTTGTTCTAAGTCAGCCATAAAAATGTTGGCCTACTGTGGGGCCATGCAGGTACCCATTGCAGTGCCGCTGATTTGAAGGTATACATTGTCCCCAAATGTGAAATAGTTATGGGTGAGAACAAAGTCACAAGGTCAGCCACCAGGTTAGCCGTGACATTATCGGGGATACTGTTCCTGACGGCTTGTAGTCAATCCTTTTGTGGAATATTGGTGTAGAGGGCTTCTACATCCATAGTGGTCAGGATGGTGTTTTTAGGAAGATCACCAATGGATTGTAGTTTCCTCAGGAAGTCAGTGGTGTCTCAAAGATAGCTGGGAGCTGGTAATGTAGGGCCTGAGGAGGGAGTCTACATAGTCAGACAATCCTGCTGTCAGGGTGTCAATGCCTGAGATGATGGGGCGTCCAACACCACTTTCTACAAGCCATTACCCTCTGATCCCACTGAGAGTTACCAAAAGAAACTACAGCATTTGCTCAAGAAACTCCCTGAAAAAGCACAAGAACAAATCCGCACAGACACACTCCTAGAACCCCGACCTGGGGTATTCTATCTGCTACCCAAGATCCATAAACCTGGAAATCCTGGATGCCCCATCATCTCAGGCATTGGCACCCTGACAGCAGGCTTGTCTGGATATGTAGACTCCCTCCTCAGGCCCTATGTTACCAGCACTCCCAGCTACAAGGATCTACAATCTATCCTGAAGGACGACCCATCATTCTCACAGATCTTGGGAGACAGGCCAGTCCTTGCTTACAGACAGCTCCCCAACCTGAAGCAAATACTCACCAGCAACCACACACCACACAACAGAACCACTAACCCAGGAACCTATCCTTGCAACAATGCCCGTTGCCAACTCTGTCCACATTTCTATTCAGGGGACACCATCATAGGGCCTAATCAGCCACACTATCAGAGGCTCATTCACCTGCGCATCTTCCAATGTGATATATGCCATCATGTGCCAGCAATGTCCCTCTGCCATGTACATTGGTCAAACTGGACAGTCTCTACGTAAAAGAATAAATGGACACAAATCAGACGTCAAGAATTATAACATTCAAAAACCAGTCGGAGAACACTTCAATCTCTCTGGTCACTCGATTACAGACCTAAGAGTGGCTATCCTTCAACAAAAAAACTCCAAAAACAGACTCCAACGAGAGACTGCTGAATTGGAATTAATTTGCAAACTGGATACAATTAACTTTGGCTTGAATAGAGACTGGGAGTGGATGGGTCATTACACAAAGTAAAACTATTTCCCCATGTTATTTCTCCCCCCTACCCCACCCCCACTGTTCTCAGATGTTCTTGTTAACTGCTGGAAATGGCCTACCTTGCTTGTCACCACGAAAGGTTTTCCTCCTTTTCCACCCCCTGCTGCTGGTGATGGCTCATCTTAAGTGATCACTCTTCTTACAGTGTGTATGATAAAACCCATTGTTTCATGTTCTCTGTGTGTGTATATAAATCTCCCCACTGTATTTTCCACCAAATGCATCCGATGAAGTGAGCTGTAGCTCACGAAAGCTTATGCTCAAATAAATTTGTTAGTCTCTAAGGTGCCACAAGTACTCCTTTTCTTTTTTCTCTGTATAGTGTGTCTGTGTGTGTGTTTTCAGAGGTATGTTGTAATGCAAAGTTGTACCCTGTAAGAAATGACAAAATGACTCTAATGTCACAGGTAGGCATGCTCTGTTTTGAAGACACAAGAAATATCCTGAGGGAGTTTCTAGGTTCTTTCCCAGAAAGCTAAACCAAAATGTTCCGAAACAAATTCCCAGCAACAAAAGGAGTTTGTGTGGGCTCAGGAAAAAAAAAAACAAGCCTATTATCTCTGCATGGCTGTGTGTCTTTTGCCCAGTTGCACAAAGGAAACTCAGTGTGTAAACAGGCCAGATTACAGCGTGATATAAACAAGATGGGCCTATGGAGACAGCTCTGTTTTAAACAGACAATATAGGCTCCCCACTTATATATCCAGATGACGGTAGGGGAGAGAATATGATTGTGACCTTGTTAAAGGGATACAATGGCTCCTTATGTACAACAACAGTGCTAAAAGTGAACTAGGAAGGGTGGGTAATAGCGTATTAACTTTGATGCAGAGAATGTCTGTAATTTCTTTGCAGCACATTTTCTTCATCATGGCAGCATCTTAGTTAGCGCTGCAAAGCCTGTGGTGCCCAGACTATGCTAAAAGCTCCCTGTGGATTTTGAGTTAGTTCCTCAAAGTATGCAAAATGCTGCCCTTTCTGCTGGGCGTTTTATCCTGGCTGTGCCTGAAAGGTCACTAAAAGTGTCATACCACGGATACACTCCTGGCAGCAGTAACATGAGATGAATAAAATAAGCCTCATTAGCTGAATCATTACAGATTTTCAATTCCTAACCTTATCCATCAAACACATTTTTGCCTACTATATTTTACTTTTATCTTGTATATCATTACCAAATGCAGGTCTTTAATCATATTTTGCCTTCATAAACACACATACATGCAATCCTACTCACATACCATATCAACAGATGAGATATACTGAGAGGCTTGCCTGAAATCTGATAATGGAACATTTAACAATGAATATCTCACTTTCATTTTGTGAGTCTGAATCTCTTTATTGCCTTGCTGATACTAACTGGCTCCTTGGTTATAAGGTCAGGTTTACAAAAGTACCATAAACTCTTTTTAGGACATAACTGGGGAAGTCATGTAATTAAAATTGGTTATGGTTCAAAATAATGGACATATTTTCTATTAATACACCCACTATGGACCTGGAACATAGTCAAAACTCCCACTGAAGTCAATAGGAGCTTTGAATTTGTCTCAGTCTGTAGGATGGGATTGTATGTCTGAATTCGGTATTCAACTTCAGTTGTTGGACATTTGTTGGTGTGCGAAGAGCCTATTAAGCTAGGATGTGTATACCTGAACAGAAGGGGACCTGTTTATATAAAAGAGTGGGGAGTTTCTACCAAGATCAGCAGGGAGGAACAAAGAAATAAGCAGATAGATAAGTAGGCAGGAAATAACATGGTATAATATAGCAAAGTGATGCTCATGCAGAACATAGGGAAGAATATTAAAAGAAAAATCAGGTGATCGGACATCCCCCTCCAGCAAATAATACAAATGGCTTCAGTAGAGCTATGGCAATGTATACCAGCTTAGGATCTGACCCAACAAGTTTAACAAGCACAGTTAGGGGCATGCGCCTATAGAAATAACACTGACATTATGGCATTAATCGAAATTTAGTAGGGATGTAAACATCAGTACAGATTAAATATGAAAGGATACAGACTCTTGAGAGGAGGAGAAGGGAAGAGTGGGTTGGGAAATAGCCATACACATTAAAAATAATCATTCTTATCAAAACAAAATACTACACTGTACACACAATATTCCCCCTGGAGAGAAGCTGCGAGAATGAACCACACATGAAAAATGTCAGTCCTATTACTCAATGCGCTACTGGAAGGCTCCCAGATACCATGGTGATGTGGGTGGTATAAAAACCTAGCTAGACTAGAACAAAATGCCGGATGTAGTTGAGAGCTGTGCAAAAATGCTGAATTTTACAAATCTTGACACAATTTAGAAATGATTAATGGTTTGAAATTAGGGCTAATTTTATTAAATTTGAAATTAAAGCAGAAAACCAGAAGTCTGCCTTAAAAAAAATAAAGAAAATCTATAAGCTAGGAGGAAGAACCTCATGCTCTTGCAGGCTACCATTGCCGTCTGGCCTCCTGCTAAGCTGTCTTGTGATGGCATGATACTCACCGCCTGCCAAATCTACCCTAGCCTTACCCTTTGTATACTGTGAGCATGCCTATCTGCTGAACAGTTCAGCAGATAGGCAGAGGTTTGCTCTAATACAAATCTTCAATAAAGTTTGTTTACAATGATAATCAAATGACATAGGCTTTGTCTTGTGGATATAGCAATTAAGACCCACAGAAGAGGATAGCAGAAAAGTGGCGGGGACAAAGAATCTATCTGCCAGTTTGTGAAGCTGTGCCATTACCAGTGAGATATTATAGCATAATATTGAAACTACATAAGAGTTCCAAAGGGTTAGCAGAAGAAAATCCTGTAGCCATATTTCTCTGCTCTGGTTTTGATGTGCTCTCATTATTGCACTTCCATTCCCTTTCACAGCAATGGAAACTATTCTCTTTGGCAGTCCCTTCTGATAGCTCATGATTTTCCAGGTTTTCCAGCAGATCCTTATACCACTTAATTTGTTCTTGAGATAATTCCCTGCAGGGCCCTCTCTGAGCCCTGCCGATCCCTGACCAGCTCTTCCCTCACTCCATCTGGTATAAGCTAAAATCAGCAAAACCAGATTGTCAGAATTTTGTGTCCGCACATCCTAATCAAGCTCCTTCCTCCATTCTGTTAAATGTTCCCACTCCCGCTAAAATAATTTAAAAAATATATTTTATGTTTTCCCTTTAAGTATATTTCAGACAGGCCTGGGCCTCCCAGAACAGTTTCCATTTGCTCTCCAATTTTTGTGCATGCGAACATTTCCAAAATGTCCTTGAGATACTTTTAAATTGATAAAATATTTCTAAATTAGCTCAGGATTCCATAGGTTTTGCCCAGTGCCATCTAGAGGTAATGCAGGTTAAATATTAATAAAAGGAGTTCTTAGGAGGAATTTGCTATAGACCATCTCATCACAAGGGCTAAGCTAGTGATAAGGAAAAAGCAGACTGGGGCCATGCTACCACAATTATTATTTATTATTTGTATTATTGTAGCACCTAGGAGCCCCAGTCCTGGCCCAGGGCTCCATTGTGCTAGGCACTGTATAAACATGGAACAAAAAAAGACAGTGCCTGCCCCAAAGATTTTACAATCTAAATATAAGACAAGAGACAAGAGATGGATAAAGTCACATGGGAGAGTACACAGAAACAATATTGGTCAGCATGATGGGCTGTGGTCTCTGCACATCAAGAGTGTAACGGATGTCAAGTTTTTGTAGACCTAACTGCAGAGGAGAGTTTTAAGGAGGGTTTAGAAGGAGGATAACAAATTAGTTTTGTGGATGTTTATGTGGAGCTCCTCCCAAGTGTGAGAGGCAGCAGGGAGAAAGGTGGAAGATGGAAGCTAGCATCATGGGACAATCGGAAGCAGGAACTGACATCTCAGTAGCAAATGAGAAATGATACTATACAAATAAGTAAGCATAATAAGAATTAATAAGTGTAACAAAGAGGAGAACTGGGCCCTGAATGTGTGAAGACTAACAAGGCAAGATTAATGAAGAGCCATCCAAAAATTTAAAAGGAAATGGTAAAAGTAATAAGAAATAAGGAAACCTTTAGGGGGTAACAAACTAATAGACTAGAGAAAATGTAGCACAAAGATATGTGTCAGATAGGGTCTAGGAACACCCAGGACACTACAGAAAATCCAGTTTGACTCCTACAATGGGGAAAACACCAAATTGGACGGAATACGAGAATGCCAGACTGTGCAATGAACGGACACACCTTGAAAGGTACAGCTCAATAGCTTTGGGCCCCCAAACAAGGGATTTTGGAGCTTAGCTGTTCATATCAAACCTGCTTTAAAGAGTGCCAGACAAATGAGTGACAATGCTTTTCAGCTGAACTTGTTTGGAGCAGTTGTGACAAACTATACATTGCATTGAGTTAATCATATATGCGCATTCTCAGTAGGTAGTCCAGTCAATGTAGGCACAACTCAAAGTCTCTTTAAACACAGCAGTTTGAATTAAGACTAGACGTCAAACTATCTGCTGTTAGAGAAATACTGTATAGCATCCAGTATGATGTAAATCTTTATATGATGCACAGTTATAACCTGAGTGTCTCTCAAAACCACCCATAACTTCTAGTCGGAACTGCAAAACTCCTTTGTTATTAACCCATTACTGTTACAGACTTTATAAAATTGTGAAGGGCATTATTATCTTGATCTCCTGTCTTGAGTTTCTCCTCCAAGGACAATTATTCTGTGAGTAGCAGAGTATGATTTTTGAAAGGGTTTGGGTGTAGAATTCATCTCTTCTAATAGAAAGGAGATTAATTTTGCATGCTTCTTGCATCTTTTCTAGTGCAATTTGATTCTAAGGTGGCTTTTTATACTAGCGGAATCAATATAATATTTTAAGCAGCCTTATTTAAAAACACTTTTCATTTAATAAGATTCAGCAATGGATGATGAATAAAAAAAATACAATAATGTAAGGCAGATACATCCCCTTGGCTACTGTGATGCATTGATTTTATTAAACAGTATTCCATCGTGATGAGCCACCAAAATGGAAATGTCACTTCCTTCAAGCACTAATGTTATGTTCGTTAGATATTTTTGAAACTCGAGCTTGACAATCCCCATAGGAAGCAGTGAGGGATGTGGGGGGAGGGGCAGGCAAGACAGTGAAATTGGAAGAAGGGAAATTAACATCTACGAAGCCAGAGACAGCACCATGTCCTGCCCCCCGCCCCATGATTTTATTTATTTATATATTTTGTTTCATCCCACATCCCAGTCTCTTAGGGACTCCTTTAACATCAACTTCATTAGTTATGAGGGCAGCAATCCATAGCCAATTTTCCTTTCATGTCAAGCTTGTTCACGTATAAACCCAGCCCTTTTGTTGGAAGCATTTGCAATTAATCCCGAAAACAAAGAAAATGCAAATCTTACAGTCTACCCTAACCAACCCGTCTGACTCAAGATCCTGACCACCATCTATTATACACTCAAATGAATTGAAATTCCCACTTTGAACCTCACCTAATTTTCTAGTGATAATAGGCATGGATTCCCAGAAGTACTCTGTGCATCTTGATAGTAACATCCTAATTTCCTTTCCTGGTAAATGTTTTAAATAAGATTTTAGCACCAAAGGAAATTAACCTCTAAATTAATTGTAATTATAAAATGCCATTCCTGATTTTGTCTTCAGCCTAATTACTTGCTTTATTTAAACAAACTTGCCCTTCCTCTGAGCTTTCACTTTGTTTCTCTCTCTGCAACACAGTGCCAGCTGATCATAGCTAAGGCTGTGTAATGTCTGTGTAGGTCCTGTAAACACCAGGATAGTGTAGTTCAATTTACATGTCAAACACAAACCAGTTTTTGTTTTTCTATCTGCTATTTAAATACTCCCCCTCCGGCAGTTACGGCTGCTTCCTAGATATTTCCAGTGTGTACTTTAGAACAAGTGACCAAACCTTGTGGGATTCAGAGTGTTTACATCTTGCTGCTGGGGGAATGAGATGGTACATCTCTGTTTTTATTCGAGGCCACTTCTAAGGCTAGAACACAACTGAAAGTAATGAAGTGGGAAGCGGCTATTGTTACTTTCAAAAGGCTGATGCTGTAAAGACTTCCCAATATGTTTTCTATATGCTCATTGCTCGTGGTGGTAGTTTGGTGTCCCAAGCCAGCTTGTTTTAGGATGAAATGTGTCAGACAGTGTCATGGGATTTCAGAAGCTCCATTCTGTGTGTTAGCATCCTGGCAGCTGAAAAACATCCCATTGCTTTCCCCCTCTCCCTCTTTGGCTTCGCTTGCTTTATGTAGCAGTCACAGCACTAAAGGAAACAAGTACCCAGAAAAGCTTCTAGCCAGTCAGTGGCTGTAAATTTGGGAGTGCAGTTGGGCCAAAGCACTTTGACAAATTTCAAACAGATCTTTAGCCTCCCAGCCTTAGTCTGCTCATACAAGGCACAAATAGCTTGTTGAACAGCTGGGAGAACAGGTGCATGCATGTGTGGGGTTCTCATTTTTGTGTGTCAAGCATTGGTTTATAGCTGTATTTATGAGTGTTTTTGAGAGCTTTTCTAATGCCTCAAAGAGCCATTCATGGGGCCAAAATAATGCAAGAGTCAGGCTTTCCAGGATATTTCAGTTCTTACGTGGCAGATTTCTTTTGCATTACTCTGACCTGAAAAATGGCTCCCTGAGGCAAAATATATAAACACAAATATGAATACTAAGATAAAGGGTCCTATTGGAGAGGGCACAGTTCCAGTGGAGACTTTTCCTATCCTTCTAGCCTCAAAACTCCAATTCACATACAACAGAGAGAGAGGCAGGGAGGAAGAGAGTCAGATTTGCAGTTTAACATTTATTACATGTTTCTGATTCTTTGTGTGTGTACTGTACCTTTAGAGTTTTTTAAGCAGAGACTTAGGTACAGTACTAATTCTCAATAATGCCTCACTAATCATACTGTGGGAGGCATTCGGCACAGAAATAAAAGAATATGCAATAACACCTTGGACTTCTATAGGTCATTTCATCCAAAGAGCTCAAAGTTATGAAGGCCTGCCAACACACCTGAGAAGTATGTTAGTATTATTATTGTTTTATCTTTACTCACCTGGTCTGTAATTATGTTGGGGTGTTCTTTTTATTAATGAATGAGAAATTGGTTTTTATGATGTCACCTAGCACCCCAAGCACTTGTATTATTATGATCCCTAATTTAAATATTGGAAACAGTTTAAATAACTTGCCTAAGGTCACAAAGAAGTCTATGTCAGAGCCAAAAATAGAACACGGGCATGCCGGCTCCCAATGCTGAGCATTAGCCAGAAGATCACATCTCTTAAAACTAACCAAATAAAATTTTCTTTTCCCACCTATGTGAAATCATCATGATACTTATCAGTTCACGGTTGGTATCCCAGAGCACCTCATTCTTTAACATTACAAATATCATTGATTTATGGGGGTTGTAGAATCTGTGGCATTGTATTCTGGGATATTTTCAGTGAATCAGGAAGTACCAAGAGGTTTTCACAGAGGGGAGTAAAGAAATTTCAAAAGGTTACTTAGAACTTATTTCTGTGCCAAATATCCCTAAACGCCTGGCTTGATGGATATTCAGCTTGGAAAGCTGTCATTTTTGCCTTGCATTTCACCTTGAAACAACAAAAGAGGGAACAAGTTCTTAACAGGCAGTGATGTAGCACAGGAAGATGAGATGTCATAGATGCCATACTTTAGATTCACCCATGCTAGTACCGGGTGGTGCAAAGCAGACCTGCCTGTGCTCCAGGACTATTCACCCTGGACAGGTAATAGTTCTACTGCTGCCTTCTTTGACAATGTGTTACAAAAGGAGAGGTCAGCTTTAGTTTGTAGCTGCGGCTGCAGAGGTGCCCTGGTGATGGCTGGTGCTATGTGGGGATGCACTGCATTGGAACATCCCCCTGCCATCTCAGCTGCACCTCCTCCCTAGTCAGTGCGGCCCACCTTTGGGCTCCACTGACCCTCTTACTACTCCTCATCCACCAGCAGAGGAGAGGTTGAGACTGTTGAAGGTTGGTGCGGTGCATTCCAGTTAAGCAGCCAGGTTCCTTGTTTAATTTCCTGCAGTATAAAAATCCCAGGAGGATGTTGTTTTATTGATGACATTCCTGTTTTTTCACTAAGTATCTGAATATTTAATACCATTTTTGAAAATATGTTGAATTTTCTTTACAAAAGGCAGCTAACAGCTTATAACAAGGAGTCAAACTGCTAGTGAGACAAAAGCACATTAAATGAACATTTCAAAGTATTAAAAATAGTTTGTAATCTTTTAAAAATGTAGCTCTAATAAGATTTCAGGAACAAATGAGAAGCTCTGGTAAGTTTACAGCTGTTGAATGCTGCCAAGCAATGATAGCTGTCAACGTTTTCATGGTTTATTTTTTTAATTGCTGCACTAATAATGCTAATGAAGTTAGAATGACAATCATTGAGTCATACCAATGGCAACAGGGCAAATGATGGAGAGGAGTAATGGGGGGCCTAGCTGGGGGACTCAGGCCCTCCCCTCTTCCCAGATCTAGACCTCCAGGAGAATCCCTCTCAGAAGCACCAGGCTGCAAAGTTTCAAGTCTCCCTCCCTACTTGGGGACATGGAACAGGAGGCAGAGCAGATCCCGCAGAAGCAACAAGGGCTTATTCAGCCACAGCCAAGAGTAGCATTAGCAAGGCGGGGGTGAGGCACCTTCACAGCCCTGGGACATTGGGGATGACAGCAGGGTGTTTATTACCTTTAGAATGCTGGCCATTCTTTTCTGTCTGCTGATTGGTTGTTTATCCCCCATTGCCTTCCACCCTACTCTCCTTCTGTCTCTCTGCTGCCAGCCTTACTCCTCCTGCCCTGGATGTTTCTCCCTGCAATTTCTCCTTCCCTTCCTTCCTTTTACCCATGTTCTCAGCCCCTCCTAACACTTCGCCTCACCACAGCCTCGGTTCCCATCACACCACAAATAAAAAGGAACATGGAATTAACAAGAAGTGTGCCCATTATACTGGCCTGCATTAGGCAAGTTAAAAGCCAGGACTTTTCCTTTTGGCTACAATGCCCACCTTATGCTCCACTTTCCCCCTACACCTAATTTCCTCCCCCCATTTGAACAAAAAAAAAAGGCTTTATGTTTTTTGTTGTTGTTGTTACCATTGTTTTAAATTAGAAACATAATCTCTCCCCATTTTAAGTGAATTCTGACAATTGTGGGGCTCATGGAGTCCAGAACTGTTCTTTTTTTGCATCTTGTCCTTGCAAGATTCATCTTTCTAGTCTTTCTCTGCTTTTATCTGGCACCGCTTTCATGCTCATGGCACTGATGGCAGGGGCCAACCAAAATCCTGAGATTATGGACATAACTTTGAGGGCTTGAGAAGCCTTGAAAAGACCTGAGAGTTAGGCCAAAAGCGCTAGGTTAAGTAAATCAGGCACCCATCAGAAGCTTGATCTCCTGGCGTTCATGTTGCTATGACCCTAAGACCCCTTTTATACCAACTGGCAAAGGGCACACCCAACAGAGTTGTCAGAATATTCAGCCAAACGGCATCTTGTAAACAAGGGCTATAGTATGTAGGACTGGTCCCATAGTATAAGGGAGAACTTTCCTCAAGTTGCTTTGCTTTATGATGTCTGTTAATAGAATGAAAAGACCAAAACCACAGCTGGGGATCACTGTAGTCTAGGGGCATCTCAGCCACACTCCCATTTCTCCAGTCTCGCTCCATAAACTGGCCCCACCTGGAATGGTGGTGGAGAAGCCTCTGTGCTGGCCTTACATATCTGGGGCCATCCCTGAACTTTGATGATGCTCTCAGAACTGGATAAGATGACTCTTTAGCCAGATTCCACTGCTGGTGTGGTGCAAAGCTGCTCCACCTACTTGGAGGACCAGACTGATGGCATACAGTACACTAGCAAAGTTATAAGAGAACCAAAATAGGCAAGAAATCTACAAGAAAATCTTCTGAAAAGCATGAAAATCTTTTCCTCTGCGTAGCTCTCACCCAGTGAATGGAAAATTGTATAGGATTAGCTATACAAGATTTGAGAAGGAAATACCATTTTACAAACCACAGGAGAAATCATTTGAGTTTTTAATTAATTCTTCACCTGTTCAGTGAGCCAAATCTTGATGTCTTTACTCAGTTTTTAGTTCAATTTGGCCCAGTAGCATTACAGAAAACTGAAAATGAATGTAATCTCTTAGAAGAGAAGGCAGAATTGTTTTAAATACGATTACATGTTGGGGTGGTCTAATTCGCCTCTAGCTCTGTTGCTACCCAACTCATCAAATTAGACAATCAGACAAAGAGTTTATGCCTACATTGTTTCATGAAGTGGCACTACATTCATGGTGTAGGCCTTCACACCAAACATGCTCAGAGCCCTTTTTACTAATATTCCACTCTGACCTCCTCAAAAACAAGAGAAGGCTGAAATGAATCTCTTCCCTAGGACCTTGGAAATGAGGTTTACTTACAAGCTAAATCTCCATGATGGCTCACAGTGGCACTGCAAAACCAATAGCTTATAGGGTTCCAGCTATCTTCTGCACAGCAAAACATACAAAGGAAACACCACCAGGTTTATCATCGCTCTCAATCAAGTAAAAGCCTGTAAGCTTCCCGTTGGAAAACTCTGTCTCTAGGATTCATGTATATTTTATCAAAGTTACATGCGGTCCAGATATTTGTTTCTGAAGCATTTCAATCCCAAACTGCACTGAAATACCGCTGTGCCTCTTTTTAAAACAAAATCAAAGTTAAAATAAACAATAAATAAGATTACTTGGATCCATAGCTTCTTTTCACAGTAAATGCTCCTCAACAGGTTTTTATTGACACAAGTAAGTAAGAGAAACCTAAAGGTATTTTTTAAACATTTCCACTACTTTTAATTGTACATGGAGCAGCAGGACCTAACAGGAACACTGCTTCACCTCTCTTAAATGAAATTCCTGCAATGATCTAAAGCCAGTTCTTGCCAGAAGTGCTGTTACAATCCCTTGCAGTCAACACAGAAGAGATGTACCCCCAGCAGTAGCCAATTATTATCACAGTAGTTAATAACAGTCTTAAAAAAAGTGTTGTTACAAATTGGGGGAGGAGGGGTTTGATTTGTTTTGCTTTAACAACATGTTGCTGAAAAAAAAAGCGGTAAGTCATGCTTTCAGAATACTAAAGAATTTTTTAAAAAGTTGAATTCATTCACTTCCTTTATTTGCTAGACATTTACTAATAGATCAAGGATGTGGGACAGAAGACATGCTCCTGATGACCCTATAACAAAGTATTTAGGATGAAGCTCAGTCAGAGAGTGTCAGCAGAGTTAAGAATATCACAAAGAATTCATCTAGTATTAATAGAGCTTTAGTACTTACAGCTGTCCTCTTCTTCAGTAATACATTTCACAACATAACAGGCATAGATGAACCCTGCCAGCTGAAACAAAATGTAATAGTATTAGATATCAAGCCAATACAAAAATTGGTTTAAAAACCAAAAACTTCCTAAACTCTTTGCTGAGGCATTGCCAATTCTTTATTATAGTTCTTTATGTCCTTTAGTGAGTGGATTTCTCTTAGTTTCTGTGACTCTATTAGAACTAGTCAGGAGATTATTTTTTTTCCTCCAAAATATTCCAAGAAAAATGAAAGCAAAATGGCTTTAGTCAAAAATTTCCCATACAAATGTGTATTTTTATTAACCAACTGAAAAACAAAAACTGGATATTTTTGTCTTTTGGCAACTGTTTTGGATTTTTTTTTTGGTAGAAATACTATTTTTGAATGAAACCCCATTGTGGGGAGGGGGGCATAACAATGAAACAAAGAAACAAACAAAAAAAAACTTTTCAGTGAAAAAACTTCAGTCAGGTCTAGGATCTAGTCCAATGAGCTTGAGAGTTGATCACATTTGAGTATTCCTTCATCTGCCACTTGCAAATGAGTCCTGTAGTTGTGGCTATGGAATGGGTTTCTGTGAAGAAATAGCTACTCCCACATCTGAGGATGGATTTATGGATGTGTTTATGTCGGTGTCTCTTACAGCAGTTGGCAAACACAGATTTTGTTCCTTAGATCCCCCTTGTAAGAATGTGTACAGAATATAATCTTAAATGGAAACAATATCATTCAAAGAACATATACATATATATGTGCTGGAAGACCAGGGTCACCAGTGGATTACACCAGATAATATTTTCCGAAAATGTTAGACATCACACATACCATAGGCCAAATATAATGTAATTGGTACTTCTATTGGTTCAAGTCTAGTTAGCTGTCTCTGGGAAGTTAGATTCCATGTGAAAGCTCTTTCCAGCATCTTATGTGCTTTTCAAGGCTGTCCATCACATCTGATATCTGAGAAGTTTTCCTTTACATAGTGTTAACAGACTACTACCTCTTCTAGCTCATCACTAAGGTCTACATAAAGATTGTAGGTTTCAGAGTAGCAGCCGTGTTAGTCTGTATTCGCAAAAAGAAAAGGAGTACTTGTGGCACCTTAGAGACTAACAAATTTATTAGAGCATAAGCTTTCGTGAGCTACAGCTCACTTCATCGGATGCATTTGGTGGAAAAAACAGAGGGGACATTTATATACACACACAGAGAACATGAAACAATGGGTTTATCATACACACTGTAAGGAGAGTGATCACTTAAGATAAGCCATCACCAGCAGCAGGGGGGGGAAAGGAGGAAAACCTTTCATAGTGACAAGCAAGGTAGGCTAATTCCAGCAGTTAACAAGAATATCTGAGGAACAGTGGGGGGTTGGGTGCGGGGGAGAAATAACATGGGGAAATAGTTTTACTTTGTGTAATGACTCATCCATTCCCAGTCTCTATTCAAGCCTAAATTAATTGTATCCAGTTTGCAAATTAATTCCAATTCAGCAGTCTCTCGTTGGAGTCTGTTTTTGAAGCTTTTTTGTTGAAGGATAGCCACTCTTAGGTCTGTAATCGAGTGACCAGAGAGATTGAAGTGTTCTCCAACTGGTTTTTGAATGTTATAATTCTTGACGTCTGATTTGTGTCCATTCATTCTTTTACGTAGAGACTGTCCAGTTTGGCCAATGTACATGGCAGAGGGGCATTGCTGGCACATGATGGCATATATCACATTGGCAGATGCGCAGGTGAACGAGCCTCTGATAGTGTGACTGATGTGATTAGGCCCTATGATGGTATTCCCTGAATAGATATGTGGACAGAGTTGGCAACGGGCTTTGTTGCAAGGATAGGTTCCTGGGTTAGTGGTTCTGTTGTGTGGTGTGTGGTTGCTGGTGAGTATTTGCTTCAGATTGGGGGGCTGTCTGTAAGCAAGGACTGGCCTGTCTCCCAAGATCTGTGAGAGTGATGGGTCGTCCTTCAGGATAGGTTGTAGATCCTTGAGGATGCGTTGGAGAGGTTTTAGTTGGGGGCTGAAGGTGATGGCTAATGGCGTTCTGTTATTTTCTTTGTTGGGCCTGTACTGTAGTAGGTGACTTCTGGGTACTCTTCTGGCTCTGTCAATCTGTTTCTTCACTTCAGCAGGTGGGTATTGTAGTTGTAGGAATGCATGATAGAGATCTTGTAGGTGTTTGTCTCTGTCTGAGGGGTTGGAGCAAATGCGGTTATATCGTAGAACTTGGCTGTAGACAATGGATCAGCTTGTGACTTTGTCCTCACTCATAACTATTTCACATTTGGGGACAATGTATACTTTCAAATCAGCGGCACTGCGATGGGTACCCGCATGGCCCCACAGTATGCCAACATTTTTATGGCTGACTTAGAACAACGCTTCCTCAGCTCTCTTCCCCTAATGTCCCTACTCTACTTACGCTACATTGATGACATCTTCATCATCTGGACCCATGGAAAAGAAGCCCTTGAGGAATTCCACCATGATTTCAACAATTTCCATCCCACCATCAACCTCAGCCTGGACCAGTCCACACAAGAGATCCACTTCCTGGACACTACGGTGCTAATAAGCAATGGTCACATAAACACCACCCTATATCGGAAACCTACTGACCGCTATTCCTACCTACATGTCTCTAGCTTTCATCCAGATCATACCACACGATCCATTGTCTACAGCCAAGCTCTACGATATAACCGCATTTGCTCCAACCCCTCAGACAGAGACAAACACCTACAAGATCTCTATCATGCATTCCTACAACTACAATACCCACCTGCTGAAGTGAAGAAACAGATTGACAGAGCCAGAAGAGTACCCAGAAGTCCTCAAGGATCTACAACCTATCCTGAAGGACGACCCATCACTCTCACAGATCTTGGGAGACAGGCCAGTCCTTGCTTACAGACAGCCCCCCAATCTGAAGCAAATACTCACCAGCAACCACACACCACACAACAGAACCACTAACCCAGGAACCTATCCTTGCAACAAAGCCCGTTGCCAACTCTGTCCACATATCTATTCAGGGGATACCATCATAGGGCCTAATCACATCAGCCACACTATCAGAGGCTCGTTCACCTGCGCATCTACCAATGTGATATATGCCATCATGTGCCAGCAATGCCCGTCTGCCATGTACATTGGCCAAACTGGACAGTCTCTACGTAAAAGAATGAATGGACACAAATCAGACGTCAAGAATTATAACATTCAAAAACCAATTGGAGAACACTTCAATCTCTCTGGTCACTCGATTACAGACCTAAGAGTGGCTATCCTTCAACAAAAAAGCTTCAAAAACAGACTCCAACGAGAGACTGCTGAATTGGAATTAATTTGCAAACTGGATACAATTAACTTAGGCTTGAATAGAGACTGGGAATGGATGAGTCATTACACAAAGTAAAACTATTTCCCCATGTTATTTCTCCCCCGCACCCCACCCCCCACTGTTCCTCAGATATTCTTGTTAACTGCTGGAAATAGCCTACCTTGCTTGTCACTATGAAAGGTTTTCCTCCTTCCCCCCCCCCCCGCTGCTGGTTATGGCTTATCTTAAGTGATCACTCTCCTTACAGTTTTCAGAGTAGCAGCCGTGTTAGTCTGTATTCGCAAAAAGAAAAGGAGTACTTGTGGCACCTTAGAGACTAACAAATTTATTAGAGCATAAGCTTTCGTGAGCTACAGCTTACTTCATCGGATGCATTTGGTGAAAAAAAAAAAGAAAAAAATGTATGATAAACCCATTGTTTCATGTTCTCTGTGTGTGTATATAAATGTCCCCTCTGTTTTTTCCACCAAATGCATCCGATGAAGTGAGCTGTAGCTCACGAAAGCTTATGCTCTAATAAATTTGTTAGTCTCTAAGGTGCCACAAGTACTCCTTTTCTTTTTATAAAGATTGTAGGGAGTCAACTGAGTCTAAGTTTTTTAATTTTTTTGTGCTGAAAAGTGATCTTTTGGTCTAACCCTTTTGCATAACATCATTGTCAGTTATGAGATACTAGAGTCTAGATTTGTGATGCAGAAGACCTAAAAAACATAAAAATGATAACAAAAAAAACCTTCTTTTTGGCCAGATCCAGTCTCTATTTGGAGATCACTTGCCACCGATGCAGATAGTGTGTGGGGAATAGTTAAATCTCTCTTGGGAGCACAAAAAATCAAAAAAGGTTATATTTCTATGTTACAACAGAGCTAAATGATCATTTCAGTCATTTATTTCATGTCTGACCTATAGCTCTGCTGGGAGGATTTGACACCAGGGAGGCATGAAAATTCGCTGTTAGACACAAAGAACCTATTGTACCAAGAACAGTGGCATCTTCTGTTAACAGCAGCATTTCATCTCTACTTTATTGGTTCATTATTTCCTTTGGTATCTTGGCTTAAAGATAGAGGACTAAATTACTCCACTGACATAATCCTGTGCAACCCCATTGACTTCAACGATGTTACATGGGGTATAATTCAGCAAAGAATTAGGCCCAGAAACATTCATAAATGATTCCACTCTTGAATGTGAGCCTCAGCTTAATAGTTTCTCTGTTCTCTTTTTACAGATCATCAGATCCAAGTAAGCCTAATAGTTGTATCTCTGATAGGCAGTAACAGTGGTAAAGACATTCTGATAATAGTTTGGTATTTCACTTCTTGCTAAAATGCCACAAGTTCAGGTTATTAAGTAAACTTCTCTTACAAAGTGAAACAAACAAACTGTATCACAAATTGTGCTTACTACTGATCTTTTAATTGCATCCAGTTGCATCTCTTAAATATCTGGGGAACTTCTTTAATATATAAGTAAATCCTACAGCATTTCATCAAATGAGCTTGCTGATTAAAACAGTGCCTTTAAGATAGAAATTGTTGTGCTCTGAACACAAATGGAAGTTTGTTGCATCTCCTAAATATCTGGGGAACTTCTTTAATATATAAGTAAATCCTACAGCATTGCATCAAATGAGCTTGCTGATTAAAACAGTGCTTTTAAGATAGAAATTGTTGTGCTCTGAACATAAATGGAAGTTTCCTGCGAGGTAATCAGGATTCATAAAACAAACCTCTCTTTCTCTCACGTTTCTCCAGTTCTTTTCTTGATGCACGTATAGCAACCTTTGTTTTAATTTTAACTTCACAGCTATTTTTCACAATAATGTATTGGTTCAGATACAGTGATGGACATTCCATTGCTGTTTTCAAAGGGAGATGCATTCTGTCAAACAAAAGGGTATCCATGGAAAGCTGAGGCACTGATGGTTCACAGAGCACAGATGAACTGCACTGAATAAATATTATTTAGCAAAATACCCTTAGTTGTTTTCCCACGGTTATTGCATGGTGTCTCTAAACAAGTGAAGAGTTACCAATGCAATATACCTGGGCATGAAGCCACCACCCATTAGGAAACTCAAACTAGTACAGAATGCTACAGCATATTTCCTCAGCAGTACAGGCTACCGTGAACATCAGTGTCAAACCTGTCCCGTGCTCTCTACACTGGTTTCCCATAGAATAAGGAGTCAAATTCAAGGTCTTGGTTCATATCTTCAAGGTGCTAAATGGTCTGTACACAGCTGCATGTGCATTGTTGTGTCATAACCTCCCTATTGTCCACATCTGAAACCTTGAAGCACATTCCTGAAGGCCAGTCTAGTGCACAAAAGCTAGCATGCATGAAGGGTGTGGGTATTTACACACCACCAATGTCACATAGCCCTGTACCCATTCGACAGTACAGTGTGAACAAGGGAAAGGGGCACACATACCAGGTCATGGGGACTGATAATCCTTGAGGGCTATTCCCACAATGCACAGATCCCTTTGCTGCCTGACCTTTTCCCAAAAGTATGAAGGTCCCTGCCTCCTGCCCCCTTGCCAGCAGTAGTAGCAATGATGGGGTGCCGCGGAGGGGCTGCATGAAGGGGCAGTAGGGAAGTCAGAGGAAGTCCCAGGAGACACAGAGAAAGAGGAGCATGTGATTTTGCCCTTCCACCTGGCAGATCTGGCTGAGGAAGCCCACTCAAGGAGCCTGAGGACCTAGTGCTGCTGCAGGAACCAGAATCTGACACTGGTAAGTTTTACAATGGACCCCGCAACCATCACCAGCAATATCCCTTCTTGCTCTGGTGGTAAATGCTTCACCCTGTCCCTCACCCAGTGGTGAGCGGGAGCTGGTTTGCACTGGTTCACTAGAACCAGTTGTTAAATTTAGAAGTCCTTTTAGAACCGGTTTAGGGCTTCTAAATTTAACAACCAGCCAAAAGTGGTGCCTTAGGCACCGACTCTCTGGGGCTGGAGCACCCACAGGGAACATTTGATGGGTGCAGAGCACCCACCGGCAGCTCCCCGCCCGGCCCCGCTCCACGCCCAGCCCCAGTTCACCTCACCTCTGCTCCGCCTACACCTCCTCCCCGAATGCGCTGCCCCGCTCTGCTTCTCCACCCCCCACCCTGGCTTCCTGTGAATCAGCTATTTGCGCGGGAAGCCTGGGAGGGCTGAGAAGCAGGCAGTGGCTTTGTGCTCAGGCCCAGGGAGGTGGAGGCGGAGTGGAGGGGAGCTGGGGCGGGGGGGGGCGCGAGGAGGGCCGCCCGCGCACAGCAGGTAACCCGGGGAGGGGGCGCTGGGGAACCGCTCCCTGCCCCAGCTCACCTCCTCCTCCCTGGGCCTAAGCGGGAAGCCGCTGCTTGCTTCTCAGCCCTCCCTGGCTTCCCACGTGAACAGCTGATTCACAGGAAGCTGGGGCGGGCGGAGAAGCAAAGTGGGGTGGCATGTTCAGGGGAGGAGGCGGAGTGGGAGGTGAGGTGAGCTGGGGTGGGGTGCGGATCTGCTGGTGGGTGCTCTGCACCCACCAAATTTTCCCTGTGGGCGCTCCAGCACTGGAGCGCCCACGGAGTCGGCACCTACGGCGCCACTTTTGATGTGGATCAATGAGGGGAGCGGCTGCTCCCCCTGTTCCCCCCCAAGCTATGCTCCCCCGCCCCTAGGAACCAGAGGGACCTGTCAGATGCTTCCTGGGAGCTGCCCCAGGTAAGCACCTCTGGGTCTACCCACCTTGCCTGCTGGCAGGTCCCTCTTGCTCTTAGGGGCAGGGTGGGCACCCACTACGGTGGCCCATGAGACCCTCTGCCCAGTTCTGGGGGTAGTCAGGGGACGGGGGGGGTGGATGGGGCAGGAGTCCGGGGGGGCGTCAAGGAACACGGGGAGTTGGATGCGGCAGGAGTCCCCAGGGGGCGGGGGTGGGCCATGACCTCCTCGTGGGGTAAGGAGGGAATGAGTTGTTAAGATTTTGGCAGCTCATCACTGCCTTCACCCTCACCCTCACCCCGATATGGTTCTAGAACAACATACAGCTGTAATTCAATGATTTTATTGAAATCCCATGAAACACTGTGAAACATTTAGCAGAAGCTATAAGAAGTTATTAACAAGCAGTCCCTGAGTCCCTGTATCTGCACATTTCTCAGACAGCACTGACACCAATAGTCCTGAGGTTGTGTGACATAGGCGGAAAAGGAGGGAGGGAAGGTGAGAGGGAGACGGTGGGTTTTAAAGGGCCTGTGTGGGAAAATAATAGTTTCATGACAGTTATTGTTGTGCAGAGACCCAACACCACCCCTCTCCACCCCCTCCTCCTTTTTCTTCTTTTCTTCCCCTTATGAATAGGAGCCATTCAGAAGTGGGTGGGGGTGGTCGGTAGCTTGTGTGTGGATGTCCCTAAGTCCAGGAATGGAAAGGGAACTATTTGGCTCTGAAGTGAGCTGTAGCTCACAAAAGCTTATGCTCAAATAAATTTGTTAGTCTCTAAAGTGCCACAAGTTCTCCTTTTCTTTTTGCGAATACAGACTAACACGGCTGCTATTCTGAAACCTAAAGAAAGTCAGATGCCCGATGCCCATTTCAAATGTTTTGTACTGTCCCTGTCTCCGGTGTCTCTCTTCTACTTGCGCTAAGCCACTAGGCAGAAGCTAGGAGAAGCAGGGTGGGTGAAGCATCCACTCTGGTGGCTGCAGCATCCACTCCAGTGGCTGCACCAACACAATGCCATGTTTCTTAGCAGTGGAGAGGTGCCTGGTTTGTGGTGTTAATCAAAAAGTTCAGGGAAGAACATATTCTGGAGTCACACTTTGTGTCCCTGTCCCTTTCAATGCTGTTTGCTGGATACAGGGCCTGAACGTTCCGGTAATGCAGGGGGAATTAGGGGGTTGGTGAATGTCTTCTGTGGTTCTCTGTTCCTATTCCATGCTAGCATAGAATACAGTCAATTTTCTCTTGAATTGCCACCCAGTTCTGTAGGCAAAATTCAGCAAATTTTGGATGTAGCAGAAATTCAACCTGTTTTTTTCAGGTTTAACGGCAGGGTGAATGTTCTTCATACACCTTGGTAGCTCACCAAAACCCTCCACTCAGCAATATGTAGAGGGTCACCATTAGCAGAAACATCTGTCTGGCATAGGTGCCTGGGTGTTCTTCACAGTACTGGGAAGCCATGTCTCTTTTCCATTCCAGTACCTTCAAAACAGCTATGTTCCCCAAGTGATGGCCAGCCTTTAAAGAAGAAAACGGTGACTGGTAATGTTACCCCTGAAGGAACCAAATCAGACCCAAACTGGTCTCCTTGATGCTCTGTAAACACGACAAGATTTTAAATAAAAGTAATGCAGGCATCTTACCATTTTTATCCTCAGCTCCTTCCTCATCGGCTGCAAAAGTAGTTTGAAGGAAGAAGGCTATAACAGTTGCATTCCTGGGATACTAAAAAGTATCAAGATTGTGACCTTTCACAGCACAGTTGCCTTATGGGGGGGGGGTTAGGTACATTTAGGTAAATGCTACCCTTGTCTTTGATTTGGCAGGACATTCCAATGCTGGCAGGGAAACCATTCCAATGGTAAGGCAGGAGTGGCACCGCAAAGATAGCAGAGGAAGATGAAGGACCCTGGAAGATTTGCTTCTTGGCATAGATTGAAGGAGCCAGGAGCAGTTTGACTTTCTTAGGTAAAGGAAGGCATGGGCTCTTAGGCAGGATAAGGCACTTCTGCAAATGGAGAGACAGCACAGGCAATGGGAATGTGCGCAGCAAGAATGGGATCATGTACTCATGCAGCTCTAGTCCAGCTGGTGGAAGAATGCTCTCAGGACCCACCCGCCACTGTAGCTACTCTTGTCCAGGAACAAGTACCACCTCCTCCTTTACTCCTCCAGCTGCCACCCAGGCTGCTGCTGAGGTGGTGAATCCCCCACCCCAATTCTGGGCAGGCGCATGCTGGATGCCCAGAACAAAATCCTCTGTAGGTCCGCCAGAACATTCAGGAAGGGAGCCCAATCTAGTGTTCTAGCCCAGCCTGTGTTTGACCCCCAAACCTCATGCAGGAGGTGTCCCTGTTTGTCCTCCTGCAGAGCTGTTCCCCCATTGTCAGAGTGACGGGGATGGGAAGGGGTATGGGAGGAGACATGTCCACCGACATTAATGTTTGATCACTTCTTTGACATTGCCTTCTCTACCATAAAGATATAACAATGTGTGTATATATAATAAAATAAATTCCAAAACATTCTACTTCACACACTCCCCACTGGGGAGAGTATCAGAGAACAAACGTGACAAATGTTAGTCTTGTCACCTAATGCACTACTGGAAGGTGTTCAGATGCTACTCTGATAAGTGTGGTATCAAAACCTACATAAAATAGAACTTTTCAAATTCAGCATCTGATGGGAAAATTTTGCTATGAGAAGAGAGTGAATGAGCCCTTGGGTGTTGTGGAGAGATGGACCCTGACTTGAACTTAGAGAAACACCTCACAGCTAGGAAAGCTGCCATGGAAACTCTTGTTACTGTGAGTGCATTCTGGTCACTGCTACTTCCGTTATATAGACACTTCCATTAAAGATGAGAAGAAATGGGTCCAAAGCACCAAAGGTCAGCTCTGGATCCCAAATTCCCCTGGTTAGATGCAACACAACCCCAAGAGGAATTACAAGGTTTCAAAGATTATTTCAGGACTGCTTATATTCTGTTTGATGGGTACACCCCTCTCATGTTTACACAACGTTAAAAAAAATCTCTTTAAGAAAAACTGACAAATTATTTGCCAATAAGGCCAATGGCATTGCCAATAAGGCCAATGGCATTTTGGGATGTATAAGTAGGGGCATTGCTAGCAGATCGAGGGACGTGATCGTTCCCCTCTATTCGACATTGGTGAGGCCTCATCTGGAGTACTGTGTCCAGTTTTGAGCCCCACACTACAAGAAGGATGTAGAAAAACTGGAAAACGTCCAGCAGAAGGCAAAAAAAATGATTAGGGGACTGGAACACATGACTTATGAGGAGAGGCTGAGGGAACTGGGATTGTTTAGCTGCGGAAGAGAAGAATGAGAGGGAATTTGATAGCTGCTTTCAACTACCTGAAAGGGGGTTCCAAAGAGGATGGATCTAGACTGTTCCAGTGGTACAGATGACAGTACGAGGAGTAATGGTCTCAAGTTGCTGTGGGGGAGGTTTAAGTTGGATATTAGGAAAAACTTTTTCACTAGGAGGGTGGTGAAACACTGGAGTGCGTTACCTAGGGAGGTGGTGGAATCTCCTTCCTTAGAAGTTTTTAAGGTCAGGCTTGTCAAAGCCCAGGCTGGGATGATTTAGTTGGGGATTGGTCCTGCTTTGAGCAGGGGGCTGGACTAGATGACCTCCTGAGGTCCCTTCCAACCCTGATATTCTATGATTTACCACTGTAACCCAGAAGTATACTCTTAAGGTGTTTTTGAGGGTATAAGTTAACCATGAGCTTGATTAGAGTGCACTTCTGGAGTTGCCAAGGTTGCCAAGTGCTGTGATCACTCTAAATCAACATTGATCAAAATCCTGTCTAGTTATTTTTTCTCCACCCCTTTGATTGAAACAAAATGTTTTCATTCACTGCAAATGGCAGCAGGCTTGGGAAAAGGCTTTTTTGGAAAACTCATCATTCCTGTTCAATTTTTTTTGACCATAGCACCTACATTGATAATTATAAAGAGGAATCTTTATTAAGCCAGTTAGCTGAACCAAAGAATGACACCAAGGAAAACAAAATTAGAAGAGGGTAAGTTTTGCACACAGAGCTGAAGAAGAGAATGTTATAAATATGAAAATGAATGACTTAAGGATTCTGGAACTAGCACAATGTCCTGTCCTCACTGAAAGTGAATAATTCTTATCTCCTTCTATAACTGCTCTTTGTCAGAAGAAAGGTCAATCCAACACAAATGCATTGTGTCTTTGGGCTGAAAAACAGAGCAGCATCCATAGAGGCAGCTAAGTGCTAGTACTTGTATTTTAACTTCTCATGCCAAACCTAAGTTTTGTAGCACACAGGGGATTGAAAGGATCACTCAGAAGTGGAAGATCTCTGAAGAGAAAACAAAAGGGGGCTGGGCTAGGGACAGAAGGCTGGGCCCAATGCTGTAGGATCAGGCCCAGAGTGCCAGTGTTAATTCTGGATTTTATTGCTTTTATGAGAACCATATAAGTCAAACCATTGCACCTAAATTTTCAGTCACCTGCCATTTAGGTATGCATCTTCCACTGACTTTACTGGGATCTGTGTGGCTAGATTTCACGTAACGCAATACAGTTAAGGATCAATGTTTCTTTGAACTAGATTTTTGGCAGTTTAAAATATGTATATAATATTATGACCCAATTGAAGATGAGGGTTGGTAAATTACCATCAAGAAAACTTGCATTATATTGATTTCTCAAAAAAATCATATCCATTACTTAGTAGAACAAAGGAGACAGAGACCTTTCTATCAATAGCTGTAGAATTAGATTAGTGTCATGGGGCTTCTGAAGCTGCCCCATGTACTAACCCCTCCAAATTATGTTTTGGTTGCCTGAAGAGTTATGGCATTGTAGACAGTAGATCACTGCTAGAGTTTATTATGACATTGAAGTAATACAGTATAGAGACTATTCTCCAGAGATGCAGCTTTATTTATGTTTATATGTACAATTGTTATCCTGATTTTTTGAGAGTTCTCGTCTGCTTACAAGTTTAACTACACCTTATTGAAACAGTAGGCAGGTACATTTAAAAATATTAACATACTGGGCCAAAACCCTTCTGGAGAATGCAGATTGCACTGACACTGAACTCTTTGACTGTGGAATTAACAAATGCTATGCTATATAAAGCAGATATGTAGTTGATGTGATCAAGTGTCTTGGTCCTGACTGATAGCCAGAACAACTGATCTTGTAGAAGCTGTGTTAAACTCCTGGAGAACATAAAAACAGCCATATTGTGTCAAGCAATGGTCTACCTAGGCCAGTATCCTGTCTTCCAACAGTGGCCAATGCCAGGAGCTTCAGAGGGAATGAACAGAGCAGGCAATAATCGAGTGATCCAACCTATGTTGCCCATTCCCAAATTCTGACAGAGGCTAGGGACACTTCAGAGCATGGTTTTGCATCCAGCCCATTCTGGTTAATAGCCATTGATAGACCTATTCTCTATGAATTTATCTAGTTCTTTTAAAAATCCTGTTAAAATCTTGGCCATCACAACATCCTCTGGCAAAGAATTTCATAGGTTGACTGTGTGCTGTGTGAAGAAATACTTCCTTTTTTTTGTTTGAAGTCTGATGCCTATTCATTTCATTTGGTGACCCGTAGTTCTTGTGTTATGAGAAGGAGTAAATAACACTTCCTTATTTACTTTCTCCACACCAGTCATGATTTTATAGACCTGTATCACATCTGCCCTTAGTTGTCTCTTTTCCAAGATGAAAAGTCCTGTTTTATTAATCTCTCCTCATATGGAAGCTGTTCCATACTTCTAATTATTTTTGTTGCCCTTTTCTGTAGTTTTCCAGTTCCAATATATCTTTTTTGAGCGGGGCGACCAGATCTGCATGCAGTATTCAAGATGTGGGTGTACCATGGATTTATAGAGTGGCAATATGATATTTTCTGTCTTATCTATCCCTTTCCTAATGATTCCCAACATTCTGTTAGCTTTTTTGACTGCCGCTGCACATTGAGTGGATGTTTTCAGAGAACTATCCGCAATGACTCCAAGATCTCTTTCTCGAGTGGCAACAGCTAATTTAGGCCCCGTCATTTTATATATATAGTTGGGATTATGTTTTTCAATGTGCATTACTTTGCATTTATCAACAGTGAATTTCATCTACTGTTTTGTGGCCCAGTCACTGGAGCCATCCAGTTTTCAAGCATGGCACTGAAAAACTTGAAAAAAGCTTATATCTTAATCTACATAGTAAGCATCAGTTTGCTTTTTAATTAAAAAAAAATCTTAGAGGTTGCTTTTTTCCCCTTATGGGAACAATATAACCTAAATGATATCTACAGAAATCTGGACACACTGGGAAATACAGAGGATACTATTAAGTTACATTCAATTTTTAGGTTTTGTTTTGTTCAGTGCATCTTATCTTCTTTATAGCAGTAATTTAGAAGTTGCTTGGGGCAGGCCTGTCTTTATTTGCTGGCTGGTATTTGTAATTTCTTCCTTACATAAAAATCTCAAGATCAGCACCAAGAACAAGCTAGAACATTTTTATTTGAAATTCTGCTGGGCTCTTCCACATCTATATTGTTTAGGGCAGCTGTTCCCTTAGCTTCTTCCTTGGCTAGCCTTCTTACCCAATGCCTGGAGGAGACATTGCAGGGACACAGAAAATCAAATTTTAGACAAATCTTCCACCTGTGTAGGCATTGGGGGGAGTTTATGGTTTTGACTCCAAGCATGTGCAGTTTGGTACCGTTAAATGGTTTCAATTTGAAGCACTAGGAAATGCTGTGGTTTGGACTGAGTTTCACTTTGTTTTCAAGTTCTTCCAAACCCCAGTCCACAAGTAAAATTTAGAGGCTGCCAACCTGTATGAACCGAAACTGGGTATTGTTCATTGTACCTGATGTAAACCCAAACAAAAAGTATTTTACTACTATCAGGCTCAATCCTGAGTCCCACTCTACTCCTTTTGCACAGTCTCTGTTGCAGAAAGAGAATATGTGGGGATTTTTCTTGGCAGGAGGGGGCATGGCCAGAATATGTTGACCTGTGGCAATTCCCATCAGATAAACGACAGTACTGAAGAGCCAAAAACACTTCCCTATCTGAGCTGCATTTGGTAGATTCTGGCAGCTTTTTATGGTCAAGGCCTTAATGTCACTTGAACAGAGAACTACCTAAATTAACAAACCAATGTCTGCTTTTTCTTTTTTTCCTTTTGAGAAACTAACTCCACTTGACCTTTTTCTGTAAACACCTGCTTGACTATTTAGGGCTCTAAGTGTCCCTAAACCTTTGACTGCTAGAAGCTGGAAATGGACAACAGTCCATTTTATAACAGTCTACTCGATAAATTACCCTGATCTGTTCACTCCCTCTGAAACACCTGGCACTGGCCACTGTCGGAAGACAGGATACTGGGCTAGATGAAACATTGGTTTGCCCCAGTATGGCCGCTCTTATGTTTTGCTCTGAAGGTTTTATAGCATTAGGCATTTAGACATTTCCCCGCTTGTCTTCTGGGAATTCTACAGAATTGTTTAATCATCTGGCTTTGGTATCTGACTGCCTTGGGCAGCTGTAGCTTTTCTTATCGGTATGTCTTATTGTGTGTCACCTTTTCTAGACAGCTCTAGGATTAGGAAAAGAAAAATTGGTTCTTTATGCTACAGATCTAACAAACCCACAGACTGCTCACAGCCCACCAAATGAATGCCTAGCATTTAAAATCGACCTGGATGAGATGAAACAGTTGATTATAAATGCTAGGCATTCATTTAAGGCACCAGGGAAAAATCTGCATAACTGAGGATTGTGCAGATTATATAGGGGGGACTATTTTGATGGTACAAGAGAACACTAAAAACCTTTGGTAAACCAATACGTGCAAGTACCTTGGCCGAATGAAAACATCTTCATGTACTGGTGTCCACGTGGCCAGTGAGGCTGGGAGATCTGAATGTGAACAATGGGTTCTTAGAGCTGTACTTATATTCCCAAAGATGCAGCATTTAGAGGAAAAGAAATGCAGGATAAGAAGAAAAGTGCTGTGTTGGTTTGCCAGCTCACAAAGATTTTGCAGGCTAATATGAAAACAATATGGAAGGAAAGGGTGCTGTAGAAGCAGAGGTAATTCACTGTTCTTTACAGTGACATATTGGATTAAATTAGAACAATGCTATCACACCTACACCAAGAGACAGAATGTTTCAGAGGAGGTGAGAGAAGCTTTCCCACAAAGATTGACTCCTTTCCCGTGATGCTATTTATTTTCATTCTGATGAATTGCAGTGCTTTTGAAGGCTCTGAGGGCAGTTGCAGTCTTGGGAATGACAGCCTCAATATTACACTCGCTTCATGGTGTGTAGTCAAGGTGTAACAGCCCAGTGTGGCTCTGATCAAATTGCTGCTGTGATTGGCAAGCAATGGTTGTGGTGGCAAGGCAGATTGATGCACTGTATGTGAAGTGAATGGCTCAGCTGAAGCTGCTGTTCAGCAGTCTGAATGGCCAAGTTTTCCATCACAAAAAGAAAACCAAATGCAGGATGTCTTTCCATCCACATTAAAGACTATTGATCACGCTTTAAACCATGCTAGTCAAATAAGGATTAAATTTATTCTACGATGAATATCAATTGATTATTAAAAGACAAGAACCATAATTTGTGAAGGAAGCAGGAATCAGAGTAATAACCCAGGGACATACTGATCAGAAATCTGTAAGTGCATAAACAACAGAGTTAACAAAGGGCAGGTGGTTAGGTCACAAAGGGGCTAATCTCATTTCCATGGCCACAGAGGAGCCACTGGCAGCAAAGCTCATGCACAGGATGGGGAGGCAGGAATGGAGATAAGGAGCCCACCTGGCAAAGCACATATGGCAGATGAGGATGGGGCAGGAAGAGGAGTGGGGCCAGAGAATCTGGTCCCTGTACTAGGGTTGCCAACATTCGAATTGCACAAAACCGAACATGCCTGCCCGTCCTTTCCCTGAGGCCCTGCCTCTTCTCTGAGGCCCTGCCCCACTCACTCCACCCCACCCCCTTCCTCCATTGCTCGTTCTCCCTCACCCTCACTCACTTGCTCATTTTCACTGGGCTGGTGCAGGGGATTGTGGTGCAGGGGGTGAGGGTTCTGGGGTGGGGACAGAAATGAGGGGTTCAGGGTGTGGGAGGGGGCTCCAGTCTGGGGGTTGGGCTCCAGCTGGGGGTGTGAGTTCTGGGGTAGGACCAGGGATGAGGGACTTGGGCTGCAGGAGGGGGCTCTGGCCTGGGGCAGGGGGTTGGGGTGTGGAAGGGAGTGTGGACTCCAGGAGGGAGTTTGGGTGTAGGAGGGGGCTCAGGCCTGGGATTGGGTGTGGGATGAGGTGAGGGCTCCGGGTAGTGCTTACCTCAGGTGGCTCCCAGAAGTGGCAAAATGTCAGTGCAGCTCCTAGGTGGAGGTGCAACCAGGTGGCTCCGTGTGCTGCCCTCACCCCAAAAGCTGACTCCGCAGCTACCATAGGCCAGGAATCACGGCCAATGGGGGCTGTGGAGCTGGTGCTCGGGGCGGGGGCAGCATGCAGAGCCCCCATGATTGCCCCTATGCCTAGGAACTGGAGGGATCTGTCACGGCTTCCTGGGAGCCATGTGGAGCCAGGTAGAGAGCCTGCGAGACCTGTGCCAACCGGACTTTTAACAGCCCATTGAGCAGTGCTGACCGGAGCCGCCAGGGTCTCTTTTTGACCAGGTGTTCTAATCAAAAACTGGCCACCTGGCAACCCTACCCTATACAGATACTCCAGCCTTTTGCTCTGTGGCAGGGACATGGGAGGCTACTTTAGTAAACAGACTGAAGCAACCTGCACAGAGCAACTCAACAGAATTCCTCCTTCCTATTACCTGTGCATCTGCCCAGTGCACATCCCAAACACTTAACCCGCTATGAGGATTTGGCCCTATAAGCACAATATAAAATTAATCCAAGTCCCACAGGACTTCAAGTATATGGTCAGTAAAAGCCCTTTCTCTGGTACCTAACATTTACAACGAGTAAACACAGCTCACGTTTCACTGCTTTTTTTTGAGCGTTAGGCTATTGCAGGGACCAGGCTTTTGTTACCTGTGTGATTTATATTGAAACAGACATGGCAATGCTACTGTTTCAGTTCAGCAAAATAGGCTAAGCAGGCCTCAAAAAAGCCAACACTACAGCACCTTATATAATCTTCCCTGCAAAGAAAGCCACTAGAAATTTTAAAGGAATATCATATCGGGCGGTCTGACTTGTGTGAAAAGAGATTACCCTGCAGGAATTCCAAAGAAAAGGACAATTCAAAAAACCCACTGCCAGGGGTAACTTTCATCACACATACCTTCTGTCATAAATATGTGTGTGTGTGTGGGGGGGAGGGTAGAGGGAAAATCACTTTATTGTTTACTTTGTGTGATGCATAGTCATTAGTAATGAATGGGATGAATTTAAAGTTATGTGTCCCCATCACAGCCTGGAGCAAAAGAGCACCTATGTATAAATCCTCAAAAGAGGAGATAGATGCCTCAGAAATATGCATTATTAAAAAAAAAGTTTGGTTGAAGCTTCCAGTAACTCTCTCTATCTTGCATCATTTTGGGGGAATGACAAATGATAGAGAGACAATTCTCGGAAAGGCTGTGTCCTTAGAATCTGTGGATCATTCTAGTGAGTTAAGTGGATGAGTTATATCTGACAGTTTATGAGCCTTGTTAATATAATGCAATATCTGGGACTGTGCCAGCCAGGATGATCCAGGGAAGTCACAATTAGAACTCAGACTGTTGACAGACATCAGAGACCAATTTAATGCTAAATGTTTCAACTGAGCGAGTCCCTTCTCTGCTGTTCATTAAATCGGTGATACTCATTCAGAAGCTCTCAAGCTGCATGTGGCTCTTCACAGCCCTGCATGCAGTTCTCTTCTTAGCTTTGAGTAAGACATTGCTCAGCATGCATGTAGCATTTTCCCTGAGGGGAAATGTGAGTGACTAATGCCATGTCTAGACTTGCACATATGTCAGCAAAACTTTTGTCGCTCAGAGGTGTGAAAAAACCTCTAATTTTTTACATCCATGTGTGGAATGAATTTTGTTATATGTGCCAATATGGAGGTGATGTATGGTGGGGTGGAACTAAGGGGTTTGGAAGGTGGGAGGGGGCTCAGGGCTGGAAGTGAGGACTCCAGCTGGGGTGGGGCTGGGGATGTGGGGTTTTGTGCAGACTACCCTGGGGCTGTGATGGGGAGAGAGGACTCCCTTTAAGCTTATAAATGTAGACATGATGTAAAACACAAGGCACATGTTAGTCTTTATCACTTGTGATGGGTGACTGCTGTCAGGAAGCTCCAGACAAGGCTGAGTTTAAAGCACAACTCAGAAAGTCAGAAGATTTGTGTTCTGTTCCCAGTTTTGCCACAGACTTTCTGTTAGACCTGAGGCAACTAGTTTAGAGCCAAGCTGTGGTGACTAGACCCTGCATGTGCATGAGGGAAAGACTGTGAAGGCAACTTACCCGCCTATCTGCACTAGTGTGAAGGACAGTTTCAGTCCAGCTGCATTGCTGGCACCAGACTGCACAGAGATGGTTAGGAAGGGAAAAAAGCCCATATCTCTGCTTCCTCTGCACTGGCCAACAGCACACACTGCACCCAGGTCCTCATGGTGATATAGTGGCTGTGCTCCTTCTTTGCCACTTCAGGTATTGTGACATACAAATGCACAATGCCTCTGGGAGCTCTTGCTATGGTGATGCAGAACCACCCCATGTCCTATAGCAGACTTCCAAGCAGTAAGCAATTTAACTGTTAACTTCTCTATATGAGACAAGGTGGGGGAGGTAATATCTTTTCTTGGACCAACTTCTGTTGGTGAGAGAGATAAGCTTTCGAGCTTACACAGAGCTCTTCTTCAGGTCTAGGAAACGTACTCCGAGTGTCTCAGCTAAATATAAGGTGGAACAAATTGTTTAGCATAAGTACTTAACACATATTTCAAGGGACCATTTTTCTGTGTGAGTTCATCTGAGAGCATAATGATTCACCCACATAGTTGTTACTGGAGCATTTAATTCACTGGATGAAGTACACCACATGTTGTGATAGACATGTGGTTCCATGGAGCAATTGTCCAGAAATTCTTCTTCAAGGTGGCTCATGAAAAGATTAGCATATTGGGGAGCCACCCTAGTACCCATGGCTGTTCCCATGGTTTGGACAAAGTTTTTGTTGCTGAATGTAAAACTGTTACGGGAGAGGATGAAATGGATGAGTTTGGCAATGTGTTTGGGATGGATATCTGAGTATTGTCCATTATCTGGAAATATTTGAGGCAGGCAGCCATGTTGTCATTGTGAGGGATGTTGGTGTATAGGGAAGTGACATCCATGGTGGCAAAGATGGTGTTCTGAGAGAGATTGTTAATGTTGCAGAGTTTTTGGAGGAAGTCATTTGTGTCCTGGAGGAAGCTGGCACTTTGTGTGATGAGTGATTTGAGGATGGTTTCTAGGAGTCCCGATATTCCTTCAGTAAGAGTATAATGCCATGTATGGTGGGTCTGCCTGGGCTCCCTTGTCTGTGTATCTGAAGAAAAATGTAGAAGGTTCCTGGAATGGGTTTGTGGGGGTTGAGGTTCTAGAGTTTCTCTTGGAGTTGTTTGGGGAAGGATTTTATGACAGCCTTAAATTCCTCTGTAAATTGTGGTGTGGGGTTTTCTTTGAGTCCCTTATAGTATGTGGTATTGGAGAGTTGTTGGTTGAACTCATTAATATAGTCATCTCGTTTGCGGACTATAATGGCACCCCCTTTGCCTGATGGTTTGATCAATATCTGGTGGTTGGATTTCAGGGACTGTATAGCTACTTTTTTGTGGATGTGGTGTTTGCTAAGGATTTCACAGTCAATTTTTTATGGCATCACTGTCTGTGCGAAATATTTACAAGACAATGGTCAACAATCCAATATCCACCCCAAACTCATTGCCCAACTCATCCATTTCATCCTCACCTATAACAATTTTACATTCAACAGCAAACACTTTGACCAAACCATGGGAACAGCCATGGGTACTAGGATGGCTCCCCAATATGTTAACCTCATCATGAGCCACCTTGAAGAAGAATTTCTGGACAATTGCACCACAAAACCAATGATACACATGCCTGTCACAACATGTGGTGTACTTCATCCACTGCACTAAATGCCCCAATAACAACTATGTGGGTGCAATGAGACAATGTTTATGCTCTTAGGTGAACTCACACAGAAAAATAATTAAAGACACAAACACCATATCGCCTGTGAGTGAACACTTTTCACGAAGTAAGCATACTATATCTGACCTCTCAGTCCTCATCCTTAAAAGAAACCTGCATAACACCTTCAAAAGACCAGTCTGGGAGTTCGCAAAAAAGAAAAGGAGAACTTGTGGCACCTTAGAGACTAACAAATTTATTTGAGCATAAGCTTTCATGAGCTACAGCTCACTTCATCGGATGCATTCGGTGGAAACAGACTAACATGGCTGCTACTCTGAAGTCTGGGAGTTTAAGTTCATAACTTTGCTAGACACTAAAAATCATGAACTGAATAGAGACACTGGATTTATGGCTTATTAGAACAATATATAACCCACTAACTGTCTCCTCCCCTCCCCAGCCTTTTTTTTTCCTTTCCTCCCTATGACTGGAGAAGTGTTAACAGGCCACTTCACCTCAAATGGTCCCTTGAAATATGTGTTAACTACTTATGCTAACAATCTGTTCCACCTTGTATTTAGCTATGACATTCAGAGTACACTTCCCAGACCTGAAGAATAGCTGTGTGTAAGCTCGAATGCTCTCTTACCAACAGAAGTTGGTTCAATACTTCATTCAGCTTGTCTCTCTAATAACCTCGGACCAACAGGGCTACAACAATTTGGTGACAATGTATACCTTCAAATCAGCGGCACTGCGATGGGTACCCGCATGGCCCCACAGTATGCCAACATTTTTATGGCTGACTTAGAACAACGCTTCCTCAGCTCTCGTCCCCTAATGCCCCTACTCTATTTGCGCTACATTGATGACATCTTCATCATCTGGACCCATGGAAAAGAAGCTCTTGAGGAATTCCACCATGATTTCAACAATTTCCATCCCACCATCAACCTCAGCCTGGACCAGTCCACACAAGAGATCCACTTCCTGGACACTACGGTGCTAATAAGCGATGGTCACATAAACACCACCCTATATCGGAAACCTACTGACCGCTATTCCTACCTACATGCCTCTAGCTTTCATCCAGATCATACCACTCGATCCATTGTCTACAGCCAAGTGCTACGATATAACCGCATTTGCTCCAACCCCTCAGACAGAGACAAACACCTACAAGATCTCTATCATGCATTCCTACAACTACAATACCCACCTGCTGAAGTGAAGAAACAGATTGACAGAGCCAGAAGAGTACCCAGAAGTCACCTACTACAGGACAGGCCCAACAAAGAAAACAACAGAACACCACTAGCCATCACCTTCAGCCCCCAACTAAAACCTCTCCAACGCATCATCAAGGATCTACAACCTATCCTGAAGGACGACCCATCACTCTCACAGATCTTGGGAGACAGACCAGTCCTTGCTTACAGACAGCCCCCCAATCTGAAGCAAATACTCACCAGCAACCACACACCACACAACAGAACCACTAACCCAGGAACCTATCCTTGCAACAAAGCCCGTTGCCAACTCTGTGCACATATCTATTCAGGGGATACCATCATAGGGCCTAATCACATCAGCCACACTATCAGAGGCTCGTTCACCTGCGCATCTACCAATGTGATATATGCCATCATGTGCCAGCAATGCCCCTCTGCCATGTACATTGGCCAAACTGGACAGTCTCTACGTAAAAGAATGAATGGACACAAATCAGACGTCAAGAATTATAACATTCAAAAACCAGTTGGAGAACACTTCAATCTCACTCGATCACAGACCTAAGAGTGGCTATACTTCAACAAAAAAGCTTCAAAAACAGACTCCAACGAGAGACTGCTGAATTGGAATTAATTTGCAAACTGGATACAATTAACTTAGGCTTGAATAGAGACTGGGAATGGATGAGTCATTACACAAAGTAAAACTATTTCCCCATGGTATTTCTCCCTCCCACCCCACCCCCCACTGTTCCTCTGATATTCTTAAAAAAAGAAATGGAGTACTTGTGGCACCTTAGAGACTAACAAATTTATTAGAGCATAAGCTTTCGTGAGCTACAGCTCACTTCTCACGAAAGCTTATGCTCTAATAAATTTGTTCGTCTCTAAGGTGCCACAAGTACTCCTTTTCTTTTTGCGAATACAGACTAACACGGCTGCTACTCTGAAACATCTGATATTCTTGTTAACTGCTGGAATTAGCCTACCTTGCTTGTCACCATGAAAGGTTTTCCTCCTTTCCCCCCCGCTGCTGGTGATGGCTTATCTTAAGTGATCACTCTCCTTACAGTGTGTATGATAAACCCATTGTTTCATGTTCTCTGTGTGTGTGTGTGTATATAAATCTCTCCTCTGCTTTTTCCACCAAATGCATCCGATGAAGTGAGCTGTAGCTCACGAAAGCTTATGCTCTAATAAATTTGTTAGTCTCTAAGGTGCCACGGGTACTCCTTTTCTTTTTACAATTTTTCTGTGTCTCATTTCCACCATCTATAAAATGGGGACAATATTACTTATCTCACAGGGGTGGTGTAAAGTTTCATTCATCAAAGTATGCCAATTGCATTGAGATTTTGGATGGAAAATGCTGTATGAAAACTAATTATCCTATGTTATTATACAATTATTAATGAATAAATTTTAGTATTGTATGAATAGAAATAGTAATTTACTAATGCTTTATTGTAACTTTTTTCATGCATTTTTGTATTTCAAAAGATGCACACCTCATTCTTTTTTAATTCAGTGACAGACTCCATTCAGTGACAAAGTAGGTCTTTGACAGATAAAGTTTAGTGCCATTGACCTAAACACACAACCTGAAGAATGAAAACCAGGGTTATGCCTTAATGACAGTGAGAGGAGAGATGGTTCTCACATGTTTTGATGTCCTGGATAAAAATTTCAACACTGAAATTGGGAAGTGCGACCTTATTTCACCTGGTTCTACTGTCTTGGCAGAATAAAAGGAAGAGAGGATAATTTAATTGGCAAGACATAAGAGGATGCAATATGGCACATGCAATGAGGTCCAAGTCACATAACCATCTATGAAGATAGATGAGCTGTGTAGCTGCATGATCACACTAAACATTGAATAAAGCCAAGATACAGCACAACTCATAAGATTTTCTTTGCATCTTATGTTTCCACCAAAAGTGGGAGAAAGATCTATTAATATCTTTAAATATGCCAGGGGAGTGATAAGGGTATAACAGATTAGGGAAATAGTTCATTATGACTGATTTAATTGTCTCTGAAATGGAGAGGAGCAGAATGCTCCATTGTTACAGGTCAGCCTTGATTGCATTTACAGTCCTAGGCGCTTTTAATTGACAAACTTGCTAAAGATTTAGTTGATACCCAAATATCCAGGTATTTAATGCTATTCAGAGCCACTTAAAAAAGTTATAGCTATTAGAAATCATCAGGAGGATGATTAAGCAGGAAGATTAAAAGTCTCAGATTTTGTATCAGTCACCTGAGATCTGTCTGGAAATAAATGGAATAGTATTTTGGTAACAAGGAGGCATAAAGAGCACTGCCAGTGCAGAGGAAAAAGAGACATATGGATAGATACCCAGACACTTTGGAGGTATAGCCAATAGGTATAGGTATTTGCTAGGTAAGTCGTAGGCATAAGTTAACACAGTGAATCAATGAACTTACAGGCCTTGAGCCTGTACGACAATAGCTTAGCTAAATAAAGCATAAGGCCCAAAAGCCTTAGTATATGCAGTTAACCAGATCATAAGAATATGCTGTAATGACTAAACTGCTAACAGGTAACCATAGGTGCCGACTCCATGGGTGCTCCAGGGCTGGAACATCCACGGGGAAAAATTAGTGGGTTCTCTGCGCCCACCAGCAGCCAAGCTCCTCTCCCCCCACGGCCCACCTCCTCCTCCCCACCCCGAGTGTGCCACGTCCCTGCTCCTCCGTCTACCTTCCAGCGTTTCCCATCCAGCCACCACCAAACAGCTGTTTGGCAGCATTAGCATGCTCTGAGGGCAGCGGGGGAAGCAGGAACATGGCACACTCAGGGGAGGAGGCGGGGAAGAGGCGAGGCCGGGGTGGGGATTTGGGGAAGGAGTTGGAATATTGGCAGGGAGGGGGAGGAGTTGGGATGGGAACTTTGGGGAAGGGGTTGGAATGGGGGGGAAGGGGTGGCAAGAGGCGGGGCAGGGTGGGGCCTCATGGAAGGGGTGGAGTGGGGGCAGGGCCACGGGCAGAGCCGGGGGTTGAGCACCCACATGAAAGAGGGGAAGTCGGTGCCTATGCAAGTAACCACAAGATTCTAGTTTATAATTATTACACAATCAATAGATCAGGCCAGAGAGATGACAGATAGATATATAGATAGATAGATATAATGGTTTTCGTCTTTCATGGATACTCCAAGTATGAGAGAAAGGATAGTCAGTGCTTAGGGAGCCAGATTAGGCTGTGGGAGATCTGGGATCAATTCCTGCAAACATCCTGTGTGACACTGGGCAAGTCACTTCACCTGTTTGTTCCTCAGTTCCTTATCTGTAATATGGGGATAACAGAATTTCCCTACCTCACAAGGGAATTGTGAGGATAAATACAATAAAGACTGTGAGGTGGTGATGGGGGCCACATAAGTACATATGATAGATCATACTGTCTAACATTGGCATTAAAAGACTATTGAGGTTTAAGAGCTATGTAATGAATATTTATTTAGCCTGCTTGTTAAACCTCAATAAACACCTTTAATTATTAGTTGGTATATAGTTAACATGTAAGAAGTACTAAAACTCTACCTCTCTTTATAGATACATATTCCTTCCAATTATTAGGACACTCAATTTCATCCAACCTAAATAGGGCAGAAGGCAGGGTGGTGGTTAGTCACACTGAATGACTGCATGATTATCATGCCAACAGTTAGTGAGTCACTAATGATCCCTAGCTATAATTATCTTTATCTCCAATATTATCATATACTTAAACATATACACACATTCAGAAAACTACCAAGCTGTGCACATGACTTGAAATGAAGAACTGAATTATCAGATGATTGCCATCCTCGTCTTTCCCTGCCCTCTCCCGTTTGTCACCCTGACTGTTGTGTCACACTGAAAATATGGGTTGCAAGTCCTTTGGGGCAGGGACCAATCTTTCCCTGTGTTCTAAGAAGTGCTCAATGCCCTGTAGGGGGCTCTAAAATAATACATAACATTATTCTGAAGTCTAAAACTCTCAATAAAGGTCATTCTTCACAGACATCTTGAGCAGCATCAGATAACTGGTACAGATGCACCTTTCTGATGCAGAGGTGAGAAGAGAATCTCTGAGATCAAAACTGAGAATCTCATGTTAAAGTCCTCTGAGCTAGCTAGCATACCTTTCCAGTCACTTTGATGTTCTGCCTTTCTTTGTGACAAGACACTAGAGATAACTGAGGCAACTATGTGCACACTTTGCCTATAGGACTCACATTTATAGGTTATGTATTTCTCCAGAACTCAAAGAGCCATTGGACCAAATTTTGTGCTCATTTATTCAGATGTAAGATTGGAGTAGCTCCATGGATTTCAATGGAATTCCTCCAGCTTTACACTAGAATCAGAGAGAATTAGGCACATTCCGTTAAAATTTCAAAAGTGATTAAGTGACTTGAGAGCCTAAGTCCCATTTTCAAAAGTGGCTTTAGCACTTAGGATCCTACCTCCAACTGACTTTTAATGAGACTTCGGTACCAAAGTCACTTTTTAAAATGGGTCTAAGGTGCTTTTGAAAACTTTACATTTTATAATCATCATACACAACAGTTGTCCCATTAAATTTAAATTAAGTGTTTTCTTCATCAGATTCAAGGGCAATGAATTTAAAGCAGTAGCCAAATTTTACATCCATAAGATAACTCAAGACAATCTTCATTAAATCATCACATCTCTGGATAATCTTATACAACCAGTTGTACAGCACCATGAAACTCTTAACCACTAATGGAAAAGATCACCTCTTAATAACTCCATCCCCATTATGTTTTATTGCTTTGTTAAATGCCATCCATGTCTCTGTTTTGTATTTTGTAAGCATATTGTAATTCTGAAGATAACCATTAATATATACCTTGGTTTAAGACTTGAGATGAAACACCTTATCTTTCTCAAGGTTGTTCTTGTCACAGATGAACTACACTTTCATAAACTAATGGATCTGGTCAGATTTCTGATCATGTTCAGTTGAGTAAAGAGCTAATTCTACCTTGTGAATGGTTACCAAGGTTCATGTTTCTTGGAAGTTTACAACAAATAAGCATGAAGAGGACAATAAATTACTAATCTGAAAAAATGTAAATCTATAACATGAATGCTAAAGCATAAACATCAGGTATAATGGAGAATCAGAAGCACTGCTGAAGGAACTTAAGGTTGCATAAAATATAAGAAAAATCAATTTAGCATTTACAAGGAAGAGTGTATTACAGGTTAAGATAAATAAGAGATGGTTCAAACACTTAAAAGAACACGGAATCAATGAAAGAGACAGCAGGACTTTTAGAGGTAAAATGTGCAATTACTGACTTTGGAGATGAATCTGTCCCTCAAAATGAAATTGAGTCTTTGGTTTCATGTTCACAAGGTACGCAGAGGGATAGGTTAAAGAAACAGGCTTAAATTTCCAAGAGAAAAAGAAGAAACTCAGGAATATATCAATAAAGGTCTTGAAGAGACTAGGTTAAAATTAAAATTGAAAACCCTCCAACATAATTCCACTAGGCAGTGACATAAAAGACACAGACAGAAGAATCTTCAGTTGATAAAACCACTCAGAAAACAGAGACCAATGAGCCAGAAAAAAAAGTAACATCTGCATCATAGGTCAGGGAAGGGAAAACAAAATATACACAGGAGATAGGGAAGATCCAGGAAACTTTAAACCAATAAGAGCAACATCAGTGATAGGGAAGATGACAGAGACACCAACCAGAAAAAGAGGAGAAAAAATGCCTTGAGAGTTAAGAGTCTGGCAGCTTGTCCGCATTGATTCTCAAAGAGGAGATCATGGATAACATTTTCAAAAGCACACAGGTCCTGTTTTCAGAAGTGACTAAGACACTTAGAAGCCTGTCTCATTGAAAGCCAGTTCAATCTATGGCTTGTTTACACAGGTTTGGGGGTTTTTTCATGCTAACTTTGTTGTTGTTGTTGTTGAATTAAAATTCCCTTCCTCCACACAAGACAATTCTTCTGAATTAACTTGACGGTTTTTGCAAACTCGATAATCCACTTTGGAAGCTGAGTTAGCTCTTGAGTCGCTTAGAAGCTTTTGAAAATTTTACCCCATGCCTAAAAAATTTGCAAGAGTTGTTTTAAGAAAGCAACAAAAATAAATTCTTAAGGGATAAGCCAAGGGCATAATTTGCTAACTCCCAATTGCCTCCTCCCACTGAAATATCTATAGAAGCCAGAAATCTGCAGAAAGTTTCCCTTGTGGTGTTTCATCCAACTTCTTCCATCACAGGAAGTGGAGCCTGACAGGATTTATTTCCCTGCAGTAATTCCCTGCAATCATGGGAGCCCCAAACTACCAGAAATGGCCAAAACATATGGTAATTTACATTAGCAGTTTTTGCACAGCATTAGTTATACCCTGTTGTATCTAAGCAACTCCTGTGCTTCTTTTTGGTATTTACACTCAAATTTCTTTAGAATCATGTCAGTTTTACTCCCAAGTTGTCAGGACTTCCAGAGTCCATAACTCCAGGATAACCTTTACATGCAGAATGCCCCAAGCCAGGGACCCCAGGACTTCCAGACTACCAGGCCAACTGGCTCCCTGGGCTACCTCACTTTTGGGGCAGCTGGCTCACCGAGCTGAGGAATCAGGCAGCCAGGTGCCCTTGGAATCTGGAAACCCTGGTTGTGGGCTGGGGCAATCTGCATGGTGGGGCTGCCCAGAAGCTGCAGACCCTGGAAACCCTGAGATCTCCCAAGGTTTCCAGTCGTCAGGCTCTGCAGCAAGGATCCTGGAAGCTATGGAGTCCCTGGGCCCATTCATATGGCAGGGCTGCTCAGAGCTGGGTATCCTGGAATCCTGGGCTCTCACAGCACATGCCTGTGGTTCATGGAAAGTTCATTAAACCTCATGCTTCCGTGAAACATTTTGGGTTAGACAAACTGACATTTTCAAACAACACCCAGTTTCATCAGAAAATTCCCAACTAACATGCTTTCAGAGCTGGGGATTTAAGAAATGCACCAAATATGAGAATTGGCAACATTGTATTTAGGGTCTGATTCACCACTGTGTTATTGCACTTTTCCACTGGTTCATTTCCACAGACTTCAGTGAAATTTACTGGTTGAAAACTGGACTAACACAGAGGGTAAATTGGGCCTTCAATTTTTCTACTTTTTTCTTCCAGCCACTCTTAATTTTTTTTGTGCTTCTCAGATTTCTTCAAAATTGTTGATAACTTTGGCAATTCCTATACATTTTGAATACACAGCACTCCACATTGCTGATCTCTAATCATATAAGTAGGCATTTTACTCCAAGGTTCAGTCAGTAATACAAGTATGAAAAAAAATCTCAGCATTGAAATAGCATGAAAAGCCAAACTGTCAGAAAACACATCCTTGTTAGGGTTTTCATTGTGCTCAATACAATCTTGTTCAAAGAGAGAATTTTATGAGGGTTGGTCTGTGGTCACATATCATAATAGCTGATCTGTCATCACACTGCTGTGCATTTGGAAAAGCTGTATCCTTCACACAGTAATGGATTGTGCTGTTGAGACAAGATGGCATAAAAAAGCCAGTCCCTATAAAAGAGGATTTTTTCCCCACATTACCAAGAACCTTTCCTTACCCTGACTAAAAGTGGAATGAGTCTGCAGATGCAGATCTTCAGGAAGATCTCTGAGAGATGTTCAGCCTCTTTAATTGATGATAGACCTAAGGTATTGTAGGATATTTCACCCAGGTGCAGTCTGGCTTATTTTAGGTGGGAGTTTTTTCTTTTATAGCTAGGGGACCACTCCCGCAAAGGCTTGCTGTTGCTTTTGCAATGAAAGCAACATATTTTCAAACGTAGGTGCTTATTGCGGTGCCTGGAAATTCTGGGTACTCACCTGTTGCTTATGGAAACCTTTCATTATTGTGTCCAAGGGCATCATTTCATGCAATGGGCCCACTTCTCATGCTTTAACTGTGCATGATTTGCAGACAAAACTCAGGTAACCACAGCTGAGTTTGAGCTTGAGTGTCAGCATGGAGTACTAGTTCCATGGAAGGTTTAAACCTACCAGGCAGTGAACACAACATAAAGCCAGTGGAGACATGAAGCTTAGGGTGGTTCTATTTGGGTCAGAAACGAATATATAGTAATATACAGATGGTGGGCGCCATGGTTAATATGGAACTAGTGTTAATACTGAACTCTTTTATACAGTGTTTTTCCTCAGTGCTACAGTCTTTGTTACCCATGTGCATGGCTATGATGAAAACCAGATCTTTGTTGCCCTAGAGTTTAATTTGCTCTGCATTGTTCTAGCCACTTTTCTTGCCTCCTGAATTGTGAAGGTGAATGATGCCTGTCCAGATTCTCTTTTGTTTCTTCCTGGTTGCAAAAACAGAAGCAGGGACAGAGAGAGGGAGGAGAAGATGGGGTAAACTGCACATTTTAATTTTGCCAGTTTGACAGTCCATTATCAGCATTGTTGGGGTCTAGTTAGGGGCATCATTTAAAGAGAGGATGTAGGCATTTGCTCTCTCCCAGACTTACAGCTATCTTTGATGCAACACATCTATTTTAATACTAAAGAATGAATTTATTTAATTAAAATTTTGCACACTGTGACAATCTTCACTTATATCTCATTTCTCTAGAGTCCTGGGGACAACAGAAGGTATACTTCAGTAAAACACTTCCAGTATAATGTAGGGAACCAGATTTGAACTTTGGAGCTTTAGCATTCCCAGATTAGCCACTGACATTGATGTGAGATTGGGGTGTGCAAGCACTGCGGGATCTGGTGCTCATTCTCATATGGTGGGTACCATACTGAACTGTCACAATTTAGTGTATATCAATATTTGTATGAAAAATGAAGCCGTCATATGTGAAAAATGGGGCAGTTTCCTTCAGCGAGCAACAGGTTGTGAAGCTAGTAGAACAGCTGTGGCTGTTAAAGTCTCCTACTCACCCTCTTCCCTCCCCCAGACTGACCTCTGATTCTTTCTGCTGGTTTCTCTGTATGGAAGTTACTTTAATTTTGCAGAGCTAGTGAATGTTGGCAGTAGTGTAATATAATGAGGTATTATACGCACTTCACCCAATGTGTAACTTATACCACCACTGTGTATGTTACTGCAGAGTTTGACCCAGAGACTTGCAGGGGAGTTACATCAGCATACAGCAGAGCTGAATTTCATCCTGTATTTGGAAATAAGAAAATACAAGAGAGCTCTCTTTGTCTTCAGTCCCTCATTTAAAAAGAAATCAGGTTTGGATCCAGAGAAAAAGAAAAATACAGACAAGAAAGAAAATTGTAGCATATGTCTTCTATAATAAAACACACAGGATACAAGGAATGTAATATGGGAGGGGAAAGGACAAGAGAAGAGCTTGAGGGAAAACCATTGTCCTATCCTTCCTGCATTTTCCTTTCATTTATCTTCGTAAGGGGCATAATTTGCCTTAGGTGTCTATAATATAGAGAGTTGGGAGTTGATATGAAGTGGATAGAGGCAAAAACTTTCAAAATTAGTATTTTAAAACTCTGCAGGAAGGTGCTTGAGGCAAGTAAAGCTACTCTCCACAGAACATCATATAACCACCCAGTTAGGCTTTTATTTTAGAAATTAAGCATGCAAGAAATCTGAAGGCTGAACATCTGCCTGGGCTGCACCCATGGTTAGAGAACTCTCTTACCATCTAGTAGCATAGAATGCATGAGACTCACATTAAAAGATAGGAAATTGTATACATTTTAAGAGCAGTAAACTGTATAAATTTTGCCTCTGATGAAGTAGAGTCCCTCTGGCGAGGTAGACGAGATATACTGGCTGAAGAGCAGTGTCTGGAAGCCTTACAGCTTAGTAAGGTAACATACCTTCAAAGGAGCTGTGTAGTGCATGAGCTATAGCAGAGACACTCTCAGGACATCTCTTTAAACCTTCCAACTACCAGGGAGTGGCAGACACTATATAGTATGTCAGGTATTGTCCGAGGGTCTAATTCTGTAAATCCTTGCTCACTTTCAGTAGTACTTACCTCACACGGGTCAGCCCATTGAAATTAACTGGACTTCTGAATGTGACTACAACTCAATGTGAGTAATAGCTGCACAACTGGGCCCAGAGTCAGCCACATATAATAGCTTAATGTGTCTGACTACTGACTACATTTCAACCCTTTTCTAGGATGTCTTTGGGGATTTATCCCTTTTCTTATGTGTAATGTAATTTTCAGAAGTTCTTATTCAACTACGTGAAGCTAATGCGTACACAATGTGTTGCAACTGGGGAAGTGTACTGGCCAGCAGGACTTCACATATATTTGCCCTTTTCTTTGGGATCATTGGATTTAGTGCATGGACTGAATACTGATTACACTTGTCTCACATGATGTTACACTGTTAATGTATTTTACTGCCTATAAATTTCTTCAGTTCTATAGGGAACTAGCTTTAACTCAGCACACACTAATCTACATTTGCCCTGACGCCAAGATCTCTAATGATTTACATTAGAGCTGCTTAAAACGTTGCCTCTCAAGCAGAGAAATCACAGAAGCTCTTTGGGGCAGGGATTATCTTTTTGTTCTGTGTTAGTACAGCAGAGCCCGTCATATCTCTCATTCTCTGCCTACCAGATTGGGGAAGGAAGCTCGTGGCTTCTTCCCTGTGGTGGGGCTAGGGGCTTCTGCCCTGCAGGGAGGGGGATCTCTGGGCTTTAGCTCTGCGGGGGTGGGGAGGAGGGGAGAGATCGGGGCAGAAACTCCACGCCCCAGCAGGCATCGCCCTATACTCTGCAGGTTGTGTGTGTCTTGAGGCTCTTGAACTTCTGATGATTGTATGTGGCTTGGAGGGTCAGTAAATTTGACCACCCCTGCAATATATAATATTATGCTAATTAACATTTCTTCTACCCCCTGTAGTTGCAGTACAGTTCAGTCTTCAGATCTGACTTGCTTTTTAACTCACAATGAGCTCTACAATACAAGCTAGTTAAATAATCTTTTCTTTCTTTCAAAAATATTCCTGCCAGACATCCCCTCCCCATCAATCTCTCCCACAGCTCCTCGGTTTATATACGCAGAGAAAAGACTACCCTCTTTTAGACTGTGTCACCAGAGTTAGGACATTGCTTAGGTTGTTTATTCTCCCTTGTACAGTGATACTTTCTGCTCCAACAAACTGTTGGGGCTCTTCAATAATCCTGACATAGCACCTTTTCAAATTGCATAAAGTACACTAAATATATCTTAAATATTTAATTCATACAGCCACCTTGTAAGGCAGGTAAATAAGAATTTTCGCTGTTCTACGCATGTGGAGACAGAAGTTCAGAGGTCCAGTGCTTTGGCCAAGCTCACAAAGCAACTCAGATAAGAGACAGAAACAGCATTAGAACAAAGGTCAAAAATTTGCTATTAAAGCTGGTTTTTGGCAGAAAAATTAGGTTTTTAACTAAACCACTTTTTTGCTAAAAGTATCTGCTTTTTACAGAAATTTTTGATATTTCAGTGCAAAAGCAAACACCCCCAGTCAAAAAGTTTTCAGTTGACAACTGAAAAATTTCAATTTGGAAATGCTGCCATAAAGCCATCTGTGAATAATAATTTGAATACCTCATGCCCCCATTCTCCTCTCTGGGTCACATTCCCCAGGTGTACTACATCTCCCATGATACATCACAGACAGGGATTGCTATGATGAACCATAGTTGCTTAACAAGGACGATCGTAGTGCATCACGGGAAATGTAATCCAGAGAGGGAGCTTGGCCTGTAGAGAAGAATGGGATCATGAGGCACTGAAACTACAACTCCTATGAGACACCATGGCAGCATATCCAGATCAAAATTTTGAGTTTGCAGCTGAATGTTTCAATTTTCAGTTGAAAATTTTTGGTTTCCAATTTTTCACCCAAAAGTTGCAATTTTCTGTGGAAAAAAAATCCCCATTTTCTGACCACTCTAATAACCCAGGTCTCCTGTTTCCTAAGTCCATGTCTTACTGAGTAATGAACAAGTACCTGCCTGCCCATTTGCAAATCAGAAAAATTACTGTCATTATTTCAAACAATTCTCAGATCAAATCAAAGAGCGAGGAAAACGATTCAGAGAAGAAAAATATTTGAAAAAATTAATGAATTCTAGACTGTGTCTCATCTTTCCCTTGAAAGCCCTATACCACAAGTGCCACATTGGCTCCAAACACAGGGGTCAGCAAGGAACCAGTCAGCCGTAGTCACTCCCTGAGTCTCCTCAGCTTGTGCAACCCATTCCATGCAGCATGTGATCTGTGGAAGCCACACATGCATGGTTTGTCATTTTGCTGGATGCTGCTGCAGTATTAACCCTTATTCTCCCTGTACAGATTTCCTTCCATAAGGCTGGGTACTGGATGTGATCATGTATGTAGTGTTAATGGTCTGCATCCAAATGTGTGTAGAAAGTGAACTGTCTTTCCCACATACATCATCAAGGCAACAAAAAGAGAAGGCCAATAAATTAAGTTCCAACTTCAACTCAGTCAAGAAGGTGATAGTGTGGATCTCTCAGTGAAATAAATAATCATTATGATCTGCTTTTTAAAGATGGAGAAGCTGAGATACAATAAAGTGAACTTGCTGGGAGGGCACTGAGGTCTATCAAAGTAGTCCGAGGACTGGAATTTAAGAGGACTCGGTTTCAATCCTGGGCCAAAGACTGAGCGGCTGCTTAACCTCAGGTACAGGTGATGAATGAGTCCCTCTTCTCCATCAGCAAAACCAGAACCCAGTACCACCTGGCCCCTGTGGTGCTTTAGAACTTGTAGAGTAAGAGTTCTGTTTACAAAATGTTGGAGCATCCTTGAAATATCTTAGATTAGTCATTTCAATATGTATCTGAGGGTACCTCTACACTGCCAACAAAAAAAAAAATCAAAAACCCATGGCAGTGTGTTGCAGTGTCCTGGTCACCTGATTGGGCTCATGCTATGGGGCCAAAACTAGCAATGTGCTCGGGCTGGGGCCTCAACTCTGAAACCTGGCCAGGGGGAAGGGGCTCAAAGGTAGGGCTCCAGTCCAAGCCCAAAATGTCTACATTGCTGTTTTTAGCCCCATAATGTGAGCCAGAGTCAGGTGACCTGGGCTCTGAGACTCACTGCCATCGGTCTTTTTTTTGCAGTGCAGACATACCTGGAGTGACTATGCTCATGTGCACATCACATCTAGCATTAGCATAGACAGCAGTTTAAATATTAATAGAATTTTCCATTGTGCAAGTGGAGATCCAAATATTCAAATGCTATTTCTGATCCCACTTTTGGCATTCATGTGTTCATCTTGGGCTGGCTTTAACTAGATTACATACAAGACTCCAAGTCACATAATACATTCAGATAAAGGTCATCTGGTATCCCATGGTCTCCCTAACCTCTGGAATTCACAAGGAGACTTTTCAGCAGAAACCAAGCTCTTTCTCCAGACTATCAGAGCTCACTGAGCCTCTCCTTTTGGAAAACCTTTCTTCTTCACAGATTCTGATAATCTTTCCAGATAAATCTTTTATGCCAACTCAGATTTCTCTTCTTCACTTATACACTTATTTTTAAACTATGTTGCTGCCATGCACTAGAATGCAAACATTTTAAAAATGCTTGAGTACTTTTTAAAACACCCACACAGTAGTCTGTGCATGTGAGTTTTGATTTTCACCTTCTGTTGGAGCTTTGTTAGCTTTTCTGGCTGTCTTATATGTTTTGGCTTCTTCCTTCTTTTGCGCTAAGCTGTTCTTTGATAAAGTTCAGCTGGGGATAGCAAACCCTCCCAGGACCCAATCAGCTTTTTACATCAATTAAGCTAATTGACAGAAGGCTTAACACATTTCTTAATTGTGACTGCAAATGCTTTCTTGGAAGAAACCCCAAAGCATAGAAAAAAGATCTTTCTTAATAAAATAATTAAGAAAAAGTCTTCAAAGGTAAAACTCTGGGAAAGGAAGTTTAGTGATGGGCAACTACCACTTCAAGGCCTAAATCTACACTGGGCCAGAATGACTATAATGCAGTAATACTCAACATGTGTCTCGTAAAATGGAAAATAATTAAAGGGTGGAGAAGACCATATGGAGTTAAAAACACAACTAACAAGAATAAAATTGCCCTTCAAGAGCGGACAACTTTTGCTAGCGTAGACACTGAACTGCAAAACAAGCATCTGCTGTCTTGAAAGCCCTTCCATTTCTATATACTTCTTTATAGACATATTACATGGATCATTGTTTTCCAAATAGGTTTAATTCCTTTGGTACACTGAGACTCAAGTCAAGGTTGAACAGCACTGGGCAACAAGTCACAACCAATACACAATGAATTTTTGTCAGGTACTAGATTGGAAGGTATGACACGATTTATACTGCATTGATATTAGTTGTATTAATCACTAAGACTGTATTTGCAAAACACCCCTCATATTTCCATAAAGCACTGAGTAACATCAGAGGCAGTTTATATATTTAATATAATATTGCATATTTAAATACAATTCTCTAGCTTCCATTCTGGAGTCAAATCAGTTACGTTATCAGAAATGATAATGAAAATGACACATCAGATATTTTGATACCTGCCGCTGCTTGCTCTCCCGATTTCCCTACTTGTCACTTTACCACTGTTTCCCTGTGCTTTGTGCTATGTGAAGACAATAGAAAATGACAATTCAATATTTTTCAGAATACCTGTAGGCAATGAAATATTTTAAAAGCAGTCTTTCCTGGTGGGTTTGAACATCTGGCCACCCTACTTAATAATCACACTAGCAGTGTTGGGATTTTTTAAAAAAAAGTATATAAGACACATAAAGAACAAACAACAGTTTAGTGAGTTGAGCCTTTAGGGAGTAATGTTTAAAGCAGTGCAGAGCAGCTATATACATACATTCCTTGGATATATTTCCCATGTAGTACATTGAAAACCCAACACAGTTCTATCAGAGCTGGAATAAGTGTTGAACTACAGTAGTACCTTAAAATATATGGCCCACATTCTAGCTGCTTGTGTGTGAGAACACAATGAAAGAAGAAGGCACAAGAAGCTCCTTCTTCTCTCTAATCCTGTTCACTGAACACTGAGGATGATGAAGTGCACCCCGGTATGCCCAAGATGGTGGTGGTTAGGTCAGGCCAGAGTACAGCGGAATAATTGGTTTCTGTGTGATATCTAATTAAGGACATGCTTCACTATGCAAAATCTGGTGAATCACAACATATTGGTTCTGCAAGTCAAGGACTTACATTGACTTCAACGGGCTTTAGATCAAGCCTAGATACCTTACTTTGTTTTTTCATCCTGCTTCTCTTCACTTTCTAGAATTGGAATCAGGTTCTTACCAGCCAAATAAATACTCAGCATTGCATGCAACAGAAAGATAACATTCCTCGACCCTGCTAGTTCTTATGATATTCTTGCCACAGTATTACACAGCATACCTAACTTTTTGGATGAAATGTATCCTGCAAGTCTCTGCCTTCTTCCATAACAACCCCTAAGTGCAGGACCTCTTCTCTGACCAGGTCCACCCATACCTCCAACTTGTTATACTTCAACTCCCTTCTTAGAATGCACTTCTTCCAAAAGATCTATAAATGTAGTCCTTCCCACTCTGTCTCTTTTCTACACCAATGCTAAATAATGCTAAAATATCTAAAACAAACCCAATGAAGAGAACAAAGGAATATACCATTCAGTAACACACATTTTTGTCACATCCCATCCTCTCCATCACATCCCATCCTGGGTAGATTTTTAAAGTCCTTGGGGGCAAGGACCAAGTCTTATTACCTGTCTGTAAAGAACCTAATCATCTGCTGTTTCTATGCATACAATAATAATAAATAATAATAATAATAACAACAGAGATGATAATACAAGTTTATGTTTCCTTTTCATGGGGTACAAAATCATTTCTGTGTTTGCAAAATAGTTCTTAAGAGTAAATTGCCCCAAAACTTCATTGATTCACTGATCGTTATAATTAGTTGGAGCATTCGATCAGGACACAGAAAACAGAACTGGTTGTTTTAATGGTTTTATAGATTAATTGAATTACTCCATCTCTTAAATATATTGTCCTCCAACAGAGATACACTATATATATATATATATATATATATATATATATATATATATATGTCAATACATGATCTTGGATTTTCATCTAGGCCTGATTAAAATTTCTAGTGTTGTAACACTGCCAAATTTGTTTGCTGTTAGGGAATATTTTGCAGTATATTGAACTGGATAAATGCATCTTTTTCTTTCTCTTGTAGTATTAGGGATCCTGAGGACAATTAAATCTCAGACAATTTAGCCTAGAATCATTCAGATATGCTCATCAGTTGTGAATTGGTTGGGGCTCAAATCAATGTTCAGGCCCTTGGCATTTTTCATTCGTGTTGAAAACTTAGTTAATTGGGAGAGCTACTCATACTTTATCAGAAGGAGTAAAAGGCCTACTGAAGCCTTGAAGGATATTGAACCTAATTGAACTTCACTACCTTACAGTTGCTTCTCAGGAAAGATCTCAACTTCATGCTTTTTGATGAATCACATCTAGGCAGTTCTGAGATTAAAGACATAGCATGAGATTGGCTGTCAAGCTGAACATTCCACTGTACTCACAAATGTATTCCCCTGTAACTTTTGTAAACCTAGGAGAAAGATCAATGATGCTTCAGCTTTATATTAGATCTATTACTGCGCTGAAATTATTTCAGGTACTTCAGTGCTAAATAATCTCATGGCCCTCCATAAATGGATGATGTGGTTGCACAGGCACTGACTTTTATTTTTCCCCTGGGGCACTCCACCCCTGCTCCACCCTGAGGCCCTGCCCCTACTCTGCCCCTTCCCCAAGGTCCCACTCTCACTCTGTCTCTTATCACTCCCATTCTGTCCCCTCCCCTAAGGCCCCATCCATGCTCCGGCCCCTACCTCAAGGCCCCACCCTTGCTCCGGCTCTTCTCACTCCCGCTATGCCCTCTCCTCCAAGCCACACCTTTGCTTTGCTTCTTTCTGCTCCTGCTCCATCCCCCTCCCTTTGGCCCCTGCCCGCCCTCTGCTTGCCGCTCTCCACTTTCCCACAAGTCCCTCCCTCAGCTGCTGATCAGCTGTTTGGCAGTGCCACCCATTAGCTGATTGGGGTGCCACTATTTTTTTCCCCATGGGTGCTCTACTCCTGGAGCACCTATGTAATTGGCGCTTATGTCTGGTTATTCCTTTCAGTAGTGGTGAAGCTGCAAGTCATGTGGAGATTAACATATTATGGCAAGTACCATCTTAATCTTTTCCTAGTCTTTGACTATCTGTTATTAAATATTGAGCTCGTTGGGGCAAGGAAAGTATGTAGCCCACTGGTTGTGCTACCAAAACTAACTTAGTAAATAGTAATATTAATTACTACCAATGAGTGTGAATGTATCTCAATAGTTGCATATTTTTGTATTTAGACTTATTTGATAAAAGTACCCCAGTTCTGATCAGTTTAAGAAACAAAATAATTCAAATAAAGTTGTTCCTCAACTATAGTGTTTGAATTTTTATAGCCGAAATAGTTTGGGATTCAGTTAACATTAGTTTCCCTATAATGTTTCAACATCAGGGAGACATTTTAATGTTATTCCTCTTGTTTAAACAAAACAAAAAATAATTTCTCCCAATTCCCAATAACTTATGTCTTACCAAACCATTGGAAAAAACCGTCCATCTCTTTACCAGTGTATCAGTAATAGAATACCCACAGTTTCAACATTTTCAAAATAATATATTTTGATTTTTTTGGCTTGAAGTGACTTTTTGTTTAAAGTTTCCTTTAATTTTGTTAAAATTAATAAAAATGTTTTAAAATGGACAAAATCAAAACAAAGTATTGATTATGTCAAAATGAAGAGTTTGGTTCAAGCCAATTTTTTCAACTTGGCCAAAACTTGCCAGAAGTTTCAAAAACATTTATTTTTTGTATGATCAAAAACATTTACTTTTTATTTTTCAGAATTGCCAGTGACCAAAAAAATCCATTATTTGCCCAGCAATATCAGAAAGCACTTTCCCTTTTCAACCTCAGCCTGGTTACAAAAGCAAAGCGATTTCATTTGCTGAAACAGTATTTTTCCAGTTTTGCATGCACTAAACTAAGAATACAATAGAAAAACCATTATTCTGGGGGAGACAGGGATTCCAATAGCAAACCCAAACAATATCTAGCTCATTTAGTAACTCAATGACTTGAAAGTTCAGAGCACTTGGAAGTGACTAAAACTTTGGATTGCTTTCTCTTTATTATTATCTGTTATGAAATGAACCAATGAAATGGTCTATTGCTGGTTATCTGGTGGAAGTCATTTGTCAAAATTACGATCATTCATGTGACTAATTGCACTGTTAAACAATAATACAATACCATTTATTTAAATATTTTGGATTTTTTTACATTTTCAAATATACTGATTTCAATTACAACACAGAATACAAAGTGTACAGTGCTTACTTTATATTTATTTTTGATTACAAGTATTTGCACTGTAAAAAAAGAAATAGTATTTCATTTCACCTAATAAAGAGATTACACTCCAATATTTGTATCATTAGAGTTGAACTTAGTAATGTAGGATTATGTACAAAAAACTGCATTAAAAATAAAACAAGGTAAAATTTTAGAGCCTGCAAGTCCACTCTGTCCTACTTCTTGTTTAGCCAATTGCTCAGACAAACAAGTTTGGTTACATTTGTAGGAGATAATGCTTCCGGCTTCTTGTTTACAATGTCACCTAAAAGTGAGACCAGGCATTCTCATGGCACTGTTGGAACTATCTTCACAAGATATTTTTGTGCCAGATGCGCTAAATATTCATATGTCCCTTCATGCTTCAACTACCATTCCAGAGGACATGCATCCATGCTGATGATGGGTTCTGCTTGATAATAATCCAAAGCAGTGCAGACTGATGCTTGTTCATTTTCATTATCTGAGTCAGATGCCACCAGCAGAAGATTTTTTTTTTTGGTGGTTCGGGTTCTGTAGTTTCTGCATTAGAGTGTTGCTCCTTTAAGGCGTCTGAAAGCATTCTCCACATCTTGTCCCTTTCAGATTTTGGAAGGCACTTCAGGTTCTTAAACCTTGGGTCAAGTGCTGTAGCTATCCTTAGAAATCTCGCATTGGTATCTTCTTTGTGTTTTGTCAAATCTGCTATGAAAGCGTTCTTAAAATGAACGTGTGCTGTGTCATCATCCGAGACTGCTATAACATGAAATATATGGCAGAATTCAGGTAAAACAGAGCAGGGGACATACAATTCTCTCCCAAGGAGTTCAGTCACAAATTTAATGAATGCATTATTTTTTTAATGAGCATCATCATCATGTAAGCATGTCTTCTGGAATGGTGGCCGAAACATGAAGGGGCATACGAATGTTTAGCATATCTGGTATATAAATACCGTGCAATGCCAGCTACAAAAGTGCCATTCAAATGCCCATTCTCACTTTCTGGTGACACTGTAAATAAGAAGAGGGCAGCATTATCTCCTGTAAATGTAAACAAATTTGTTTATCTTTGTGATTGGCTGAACAAGAAGTAGGACTGAGTGGACCGGTAGCCGCTGAAGTTTTACATTGTTTTGCTTTTGAGTGCAGTTATGTAACAAAAAAAATTTACATTTGTAAAAAGAGATTGCACTAAAGTACTTGTATGAGGTGAATTGAAAAATACTGTTTCTTTTGTTTATCATTTTTACAGTAAAAGCATATGTAATAAAAAATATACACTTTGATTTCAATTAAAACACAGTACGCAATATATATAAAAAGGTAGAAAAACCTCCAAAATAGTTAATAAATTTCAATTGGTATTCTATTGTTAAATAGTGCGATTAAAACTGCGATTAATTTTTTTGAGTTGATTAATCACGGTTAACTCATGCAATTTAACAGCCCTATTTATATATCATCTCTGCATTTCCCTGAAAGCCTTTTTTGCCAGGGGGGTGGGGAATCAGTGTTGCATGTGCTTTGGCCTAAGGTCTCACAAAGCACCACACCTGAGGTGCAAATTTAAAGTGGATTTTCTTTAAAAATAATAGAGAGACTGATCCCTTATTGGATTCCAGTGGGACTACTCAAGGAATAGGGGACTACTCAAGGTGAGTAAGAACAGAATCAGTCAGAGATTTAAAAATCATAACAAACACTTCCCAAATCTGAAAAATACAGTTAATACAAGATCAACTATTGGGTGTTGTGTCTCATTAAAAAACAAGCACTACCAAAACCAAAAACACCCCCACCCCGCCAAAAAAAGGCAGTAAAACATCGCAGTTGTAAATCAAAAGAGTGGTACCATCCACCAAATGTATTAAAATTGTTAAAAATCACAAACAAAAGGGCTTATTTTAAACCTGTAGTTTAATTTATATATCATAACAAATACAAAACTAGGAAAGCTGGCTATGAACACAAGTGGATGTTGTGATGCCATTTTAAACATTCCACTGAATGAATCCAATGAAGTGAGCTGTAGCTCACAAAAGCTTATGCTCAAATAAATTGGTTAGTCTCTAAGGTGCCACAAGTACTCCTTTTCATTTTAAACAAGGTGAACTCCTGTGTGCTGCAGCGGCACAGGAGCTAGCAAACAGAGCTCTAAACAGGGGAGTTTGAGTGGGAGTTTGCAAGGGGAGTTTGGATTGTGGTGCTTGTTTGGGGTTTGCTTTTGCTGGGGGAGGTGGTCTTTTTGGTGTGGCTTGTGTTTCCCAGATTAATAGGATTTAGGTGGGAAGGCGATGACAGATACAGAGGCAGCTGTGGGAGTGACTCCTGTAGTGGAAGACACATTGAGGATGACTGGATGTGGAAGCTGTGGTATGTACATGATCCTGGAGGGGGGACCTGGTAAGAGTTTTTTCTGCATGAAATGCCGTCTGATAGAGCTGATGGAGGAAAAGATCCGAGGTTTGGAGATGCAGGTGGAAAGTCTCGTTGAGTTTAGGAAGGACTTTGAGCAGATGATGTAGCAAAGATATGAGGTATCTGAAGGGAAAAGCTCAGACTCACGGAAGGAAGCAGGGCTGGGGAATTTTGAGGGGAGACTGGGTGAGGAAAGTGGTCAGTGGAAGCATGTGACTAAAAGAACCAGGCAGAGGAAAAGATGGGCTAGTGAAGGAGAAATAGAGCTTAGGAATAGGTTTGCAGAGTTGGAAAATGAAGAAGGGGCTCAGCAGGTACTTGTTGAAGGTGGAAGGGTAAGGAAGAAGAGAAGAGAGGCTAGTCCTATAGGAAAAGCGGAAGAGTCAAGGGAGACTACACCAAATATGAGCCCCAGGAGGATACAGGATGGGTTGAAGAGGATTATAAGGGAAAATAGGAATGGAAAGAACTTGCAGCCAGAGGGAACAGGGGAGAGACTGGAGAATAGCACCGTCACCAGGAAAAGGCAGGTCTATGTGATCGGGGACTCTTTATTGAGAAGAATAGACAGGCCTGTAACTAGAGCTGATCCAGAGAATAGAAGGGTGTGCTGTCTTCCGGGTGCTAAGATACGGGATGTAGACCTGAGGTTGAAAAGGATCCTAAAGGGAGCGGGAAAGAATCCCCTAATTATCCTTCATGTGGGAACAAATGATACGGCTAGATTCTCGCTGGAAAGTATTAAGGGAGACTATGCTAGGCTGGGGAAGACGCTTAAGGAAATTGAGGCTCAGGTGATCTTTAGCGGGATCCTTCCTGTTCCTAGAGAAGGGCAACAAAGGTATGACAAGATTATGACTGTCAACAGATGGCTTAGGCAGTGGTGCTATAAGGAGGGCTTTGGGATGTATGGCCACTGGGAGGCATTCACGGACAGAGGACAGTTCTCTCGGGATGGACTTCATCTGAGTAGGGAAGGAAATAGTCTTCTAGGATCAAGGCTGGCACAACTGATAAAAAGAAAAGGAGTACTTGTGGCACCTTAGCGACTAACAGATTTATTAGAGCATAAGCTTTCGTGAGCTACAGCTCACTTCATCGGATGCATTCTTTTTGTGAATACAGACTAACACGGCTGCTACTCTGACAACTGATAAAGAGAGCTTTAAACTAGGAATTAGGGGGAGATGGTTGGGAGATGTCCAGGAAATCTCCACACCAGATTTTAGCATTGAGAGGGAAGAAGACGAAGTAAGAAAGGATACAGCCGTGAGTAGGAGAATGTATATAAGGAGCGAGGGCGGTGTGGATACGAGTCTAATAGGTTATACTGGCTGTAGAATGACTGTGCCTAATAGGGTACAAAATGTGAGCGAGGCCAAACAGCAAAAATTAAGATGTTTATATACCAATGTGAGGAGCCTAGGTAACAAATTGGAGGAACTAGAGCTACTGGTGCAGGAAGTGAAACCAGATATTATAGGGATAACAGAAACATGGTGGAATAGTAGTCATGACTGGACTACAGGTATTGAAGGGTATGTGCTGTTTAGGAAAGACAGAAAAAAAGGTAAAGGTGGTGGAGTAGCATTGTATATCAATGATGAGGTAGAATGTAAAGAAATAAGAAGCGATGCAATGGAGAAGACAGAGTCCGTCTGGGCAAAAATTACATTGGGGAAGAAAACTAGTAAAGCCTCTCCTACGATAGTGCTTGGGGTGTGCTATAGACCTCCGGGATCTAATTTGGATATGGATAGAGCCCTTTTTAATGTCTTTAATAAAGTAAATACTAATGGAAACTGCATGATCATGGGAGACTTTAACTTCCCAGATATAGACTGGAGGACCAGTGCTAGTAATAATAATAGGGCTCAGATTTTCCTAGATGCGATAGTTGATGGATTCCTTCATCAAGTAGTTGCTGAACCGACTAGAGGGGATGCCATTTTAGATTTAATTTTGGTGAGTAGCGAGGACCTCATAGAAGAAATGGTTGTAGGGGACAATCTTGGCTCAAGTGATCATGAGCTAATTCAGTTCAAACTAAACGGAAGGATTAACAAAAATAAATCTGCAACTAGGGCTTTTGATTTCAAAAGGGCTGACTTTCAAAAATTAAGGAAATTAGTTAGGGAAGTGGATTGGACTGAAGAACTTATGGATCTAAAGGTAGAGGAGGCCAGGGATTACTTTAAATCAAAGCTGCAGAAGCTATCGGAAGCCTGTATCCCAAGAAAGGGGAAAAAATTCATAGGAAGGAGTTGTAGACCAAGCTGGATGAGCAAGCATCTTAGAGAGGTGATTAAGAAGAAGCAGAAAGCATACAGGGAGTGGAAGATGGGAGGGATCAGCAAGGAAAGCTACCTAATTGAGGTCAGAACATGTAGGGATAAAGTGAGACAGGCTAAAAGTCGAGTAGAGTTGGACCTTGCAAAGGGAATTAAAACCAATAGTAAAAGGTTCTATAGCCATATAAATAAGAAGAAAACTAAGAAGAAGTGGGGCCACTTAACACTGAGGATGGAGTGGAGGTTAAAGATAATCTAGGCATGGCCCAATATCTAAACAAATACTTTGCCTCAGTCTTTAATAAGGCTAAAGAGGATCTTAGGGATAATGGTAGCATGACAAATGGGAATGAGGATATGGAGGTAGATATTACCATATCTGAGGTAGAAGTGAAACTGAAACAGCTTAATGGGACTAAATCGGGGGGCCCAGATAATCTTCATCCAAGAATATTAAAGGAATTGGCACCTGAAATTGCAAGCCCATTAGCAAGAATTTTTAATGAATCTGTAAACTCAGGAGTAGTACCGAATGATTGGAGAATTGCTAATATAGTTCCTATTTTTAAGAAAGGAAAAAAAAGTGATCCGGGTAACTACAGGCCAGTTAGTTTGACATCTGTAGTATGCAAGGTCCTGGAAAAAATTTTGAAGGAGAAATTAGTTAAGGACATTGAAGTCAATGGTAAATGGGAGAAAATACAACATGGTTTTACAAAAGGTAGATCGTGCCAAACCAACCTAATCTCCTTTTTTGAAAAAGTAACAGATTTTTTAGATAAAGGAAATGCAGTGGATCTCATTTACCTAGATTTCAGTAAGGCATTTGATACCGTGCCACATGGGGAATTATTAGTTAAATTGGAGAAGATGGGGATCAATATGAACATCAAAAGGTGGATAAGGAATTGGTTAAAGGGGAGACTGCAATGGGTCCTACTGAAAGGCGAACTATCAGGTTGGAGGGAGGTTACCAGTGGAGTTCCTCAGGGATCGCTTTTGGGACCAATCTTATTTAATCTTTTTATTACTGACCTTGGCACAAAAAGTGGGAGTGTGCTAATAAAGTTTGCAGATGATACAAACCTGGGAGGTATTGCCAATTCGGAGAAGGATCGGGGTATTATACAGGAGGATCTGGATGACCTTGTAAACTGGAGTAGTAGTAATAGGATGAAATTTAATAGTGAGAAGTGTAAGGTTATGCATTTAGGGATTAATAACAAGAATTTTAGTTATAAGTTGGGGACGCATCAATTAGAATTAACGGAAGAGGAGAAGGACCTTGGAGTATTGGTTGATCATAGGATGACTATGAGCTGCCAATGTGATATGGCTGTGAAAAAAGCTAATGCGGTTTTGGGATGCATCAGGAGAGGTATTTCCAGTAGGGATAAGGAGGTTTTAGTACCATTATACAAGGCACTGGTGAAACCTCACCTAGAATACTGTGTGCAGTTCTGGTCTCCCATGTTTAAAAAGGATGAATTCAAACTGGAGCAGGTACAGAGAAGGGCTACTAGGATGATCTGAGGAATGGAAAACTTGTCTTATGAAAGGAGACTTAAGGAGCTTGGCTTGTTTAGCCTAACTAAAAGAAGGTTGAGGGGAGATATGGTTGCTCTCTATAAATATAGCAGAGGGATAAATACAGGAGAGGGAGAGGAATTATTTCAGCTCAGCACCAGTGTGGACACAAGAACAAATGGGTATAAACTGGCCACCAGGAAGTTTAGACTTGAAATCAGACGAAGGTTTTTAACCATCAGAGGAGTGAAGTTTTGGAATAGCCTTCCAAGGGAAGCAGTGGGGGCAAAAGATCTCTCTGGTTTTAAGATTCTACTTGATAAGTTTATGGAGGAGATGGTATGATGGGATAATGGGATTTTGGTAAGTAATTGATCTTTAAATATTCAGGGTAAATAGAACTAATCCCCTGAGATGGGATATTAGATGGATGGGATCTGAGTTACCCAGGAAAGAATTTTCTGTAGCACCGGGCTGGTGAATCTTGCCCATATGCTCAGGGTTTAGCTGATTGCCATATTTGGGGTCGGGAAGGAATTTTTCTCCAGGACAGATTGGAGAGGCCCTGGAGGTTTTTCGCCTTCCTCTGTAGCATGGGGCATGGTTGACTTGAGGGAGGCTTCTCTGCTCCTTGAAGTCTTTAAACCATGATTTAAGGACTTCAATAGCTCAGACATAGGTGAGGTTTTTCATAGGAGTGGGTGGGTGAGATTCTGTGGCCTGCGCTGTGCAGGAGGTTGGACTAGATGATCAGAATGGTCCCTTCTGACCTTAGTATCTATGAATCTATGAAACTATGAACTAGTGCTTTTTTATAACGCTGCCAGAATCTCTTGATGTATTTACAAGGACATAATTCACATTATTTACCTATCATTTAAGTCTCTCTCTACTCCATGCTGTCATCTATTGTTGCTTATTATGTCCCTCCGATACCCTGGGCATTTGATCAGTGCTTTGGTGTCTTTAACTCAATTAAGTATACTTGACAAACTGTATGATGCTCTCACTTTCACGGGATTATTTTTAACTGTGACAAGATGACACATCATTGTCTCTTGCCTGCTATCATAGATTGGATGATACTGGCTGACAGAAGAGACTATCATTGGTTGATGTGTGTGTAAAACTGTAACTGAGAATGCATCATGCTATTAAACCCCAACAATTGCGTTACTGCTGTTATGTCAGCTCCAACCTATGAAAAACATGTTTTCACAGTTGGTCTCCTATTCACACTTCCTTGGACATTAAGACCTGACTGTCTAGCAACCTGGGGATTTTGAAATGTGTAGAACTGAAAGTCTGAATGCCCCGGGAATGAGTCTTACTTAGCCTATTTGATCCTGCTATCCCAATGTAGACAAGCTATATAATGGTTGGGCCCAGTCTTAGCCCTTCCTTATGACCGTAGTTTCATTTACTCCCATGATTAAGAAATGCTGAATCAGGCATTATGTTTGCATCCTTATGTTACTTGAATAAAGGCTATATGCAGGACTTATTTGCATAACTCAGTCATATAAATAGATCTTCTTAAAACAAGATAATTTCTCAAGTATTACATAATTATTGGTTTCAGAGTAGCAGCCGTGTTAGTCTGTATTCGCAAAAAGAAAAGGAGTACTTGTGGCACCTTAGAGACTAACAAATTTATTAGAGCATAAGCTTTCGTGAATTACAGCTCACTTCATCGGATGCAAAATATAATTATAATTATTTTTTATAATTATTGTTTCTCTTCAGTATTCTGGTTCTTCTTCCAAAGTCAGTGTAGTCATTTAAAGGATCCTTTGCTTTCAGGATTAGTCCTGCACTGTGTTTACAATTCCTATGTAAGCAAGCATTTACCTATTGAACAAGAAAACTGACTTGCAACTTCTGACTAGAATGACTTAGTGAGGCTTTTAGAATAAAATAATACAGTCCATACATCTGAAAGAGGTAAAATGATGCCTGTATATTATAGTATGGCCACAAGATTCCATAGTCCTTTAATAAGGGACAGAAACTTGCAATTGGCAGCCATGCTGATGAGATGTACACCACAGCTTTTATAAGAAAGTACGGGCCAAATCCTTTAGCTGGTGTAGATAGGTGTAGCTCCTTTGCTGTTACTGGTACTATATCATATCGCTCTACAATATGAAACTGAACTTTTCAGCAACCAAAACAATGTTATGGAAGCCACAATCAACAGGAGTCATTAAATCTCAACTGAACTGCAAATATTTTTCAAGCAAATACTAACAATAATGTGGAACTGGTAAAAGGCATCTCAGGGCTAGAGAGACCATTTGTGCTTCAACTATTAGAAGACCTCACATGTACAAAAACCCATTTTTCCTACACACTCACCAAGTTTCCATAGCACATCCACTTGGCAAGAGAGGAAACAAATAAATCCTCCTGGTTAGCAAGGCACTGTTTCCAAGGAAGAATGTCACCAAAACTCAGGGCCTGATTTTCAGCAGGAGTTGTGGGTGCTTAGAACTCCTGAAACCAGACCTTCTTGTTCTGATGGTCTCAGGTTCCCAGTGGATTGTAATTACAAAACCACATCACAAAAACCACCATTACAATTGGCACTATAATTGGTAACTTTATTGGCAGTATCAATAGAGAAGCTAAAGAGACATGGTGATTAAATAGCTGGTTAATCCTAAAGGAGGTCCTGCTAGTCTAGGGTTGAGGTACATTGGAAGAGCAATGTGGAAGTATGGCTGCTGACCATACTATTGTAATCCCTTTGGGTTTGAGAGCATGGCCCCTTTACATCTTTATTTTGAGGGGTGGGGGGGAGTAGTGATTTTTCCAAAAGGAGGAAGTGCTTTTTGGTGGGAGGGGGAGCAGAGAGGGAAAGGGGAGAGCAAGAGGGTGTATGTGGCTGGAGCTCTGACAGAAGGGCTGCAGCAAGCTTGGAGCTGGATCCAGTTGGACAGATTGGAGCTGGACCCAGTATTACCCTTGCCCAAAGCTTCATGGGGCTGTAAGTACTGGGGCTTGTGACTCTGTATTGGGAATAAGGGGGAGGCTGTCGCTCTGTGTGATTTAGCAGAGAGCTGCCGAAGAGGGCACCAGAGGGATTTGTTGTGGAAAGTTTACTGGCGCTGAAGATGATCAGGAGCACCCAACCCTTATTGCTAAATTGGAACTTTGCCAGGACTCCTGAACTCTGTGTGCAGACACATTGCTCTAATTTATACTGGGAACTGGCTGAGCACCCAGACAGCCTAGGATTCTGCATGTGTGTATGTGTGTGTTCATTCATGCACACATAAGATACCTTTGTGCTTCTCCTCTTTAAACTCAGCTCCATTTGAGCATTCCTCAGAACCAACTGATGGTCTGGTCCTTTCTTTTTCCCTTAGTCTTTGTTTTTCTTCTGGTCCAGAAACTGTGAAAATAGGTATCTTGAAAATATCTTTCTACAGTCCTGATTGGAATCCCAGCTTCTTATTCTGCCTCCAACAGCAGCCAATACTCAATACTTTAGAGGTATACAAATAATGCCCTTCTGTATATAGAAAGAAAATTCATTCTTGACCCCTGTGATGATCTTATGCCCTGAAGCATGAAACTTGCTTACTCCTATTTTAGCATGCAAAACTATGTATGTTATTATTGGTCAGAAAATTAACAACAAATTTTAAAATCCAGTTATGGTATTTGCCTCTGTGACCTCCTGCCACAGTGGAGCATATCAGTGAGTGGAATCACATTAAACTAAAACAAAAGGAAGGCGCTCTTCATGGCTGACTCTAATGGTGAGAGTTCACGGTCCAGTAATTCCTACCAGTGCAATACGAAACTTCATCACAAAGGTTTATCCCATTTCAGAGCTACAGATGAAAAGTAATTGAGTTCATGTGCTGCAGTGATGCAAATCAAAAGCCATAATATTTGTATTAATTGCTGAAAGCAGACAGTGCTTGGGAGTAGAAAGAGGGTGGAAGTACAATAAATCTTGAAGTCCAAATCTGGAAATGTGCCAGTTCTCTGGAAGGTAAGAGGCTGATCAGACACTTTTAAAAGTGTAATTCTATTAAAAAAAAGTAGATTGAGATGTATATTTTAGATCTGTAAAAAAAATCCTTGTTATTTTTGGAATCTTGTTAATTGAAGCTCTGGCACTAAGTACTGTTTCAGATTCCCTCATATGCATAGAGAATTAAATTGGTTTTCCTATCAACAATGCCTTTACTCTCTTGCAGGCTGGCATTTAAAGATACAATTATCACCATCTTTCTTAGGTTTTCACTGTCAATGAACTGGAAAAATATAAATAGATCTATTTAAGTCTGTTCCTTCTATAGTGGGCTATGTGAAATCAATAGTACCAGGAGCACTAATTATTCTGAAAGACTTTGAAATGGCAATTAAATAAACAGAGGAATTAAAATGTAATCTTTTTTTTTAATTGCTTAATGGAAAAAGAGGAATAAAGAATTATATGTTTCAATATGGTAGCATCCAGTGAATCAAAAGAGACCACTATCTTAATTATAAAAATATATATTCAGTATAAAGATATATAGAGAAAAAGATAGAGATATATACACACATAATTAACAGAACATTGATTTGCTATTCTGCTCCTTCCTTCAATGTAGTGAAATACACTCACTTAATACAGCCAGTGATACTGTAGTTTTCAGTTACTTGAAATGTTAGGTTTCAGAGTAGCAGCCGTGTTAGTCTGTATTCACAAAAGTACTCCTTTTCTTTTTGAAATGTTAGCATTACATGGGGGACAATGTGCACCCTGACTGACGTATGTCCCAGGTCCATCATGATGATTATGATTTAAATAGAATAGTCAAAGAATAGGACAGCTGTTATTATTACTGATCAATTTTTATTATGATACCATACTATGACTGCAGTGAGGATTAGGGCCCCATTGTGCAGGGTACTGTACAAGGCAGATAACGATACAGCACCTGACCTAGGGATCTGGCAGGTTGAGGGAAGGGATATAACATACAATCTAATGAGCATAGTGATGGTTGGCCCAGTTTTGTTAGTTACAAGTTGTGTTATTGTTTTCAATTGGCTAAAGAGGAGATGGGGGAGGGCAATTGGCAGGAATGTGGGGGTTAACAGTAAGGAAGTAAGAAAAGAAGGAAGGGGAAGAGCGATGATCTTTAGCAGTATCATTTTAGTAGGCTTCACAGAAGAGGAGAGTCTTAAGGAGGGAGTTAAAAGGGATACAATTATCTATTGTACCTAACACTGAGGCCTTGTCCACACCACAGAGGGTTTGCCAGTATAGATATACTGGTAGGGCCACACAAGTCCCCCTCGCGGAGACACAGCTTCCAGAGTTCTTTTCCTGGTATAGCTCATCCCGGTTCCCCAAATGGCATAAACTACATAGTTCAAAGGACTTTTTTGCTAATAGAACTGTGCCTGCACTCTGGCTTTTGCTGGCACTGCTCTCTCACTCAGGTAGGGTGACCACTTGACCTGAACTAGGTGGGACAATCCTGAAATGGAAAGTTCAAGTCCCGGTCCCCGGCTCATGATGCCAGGACAGCATTTGTCCCGGATTCCCTGTGGTGCCGCTCTGTGGCGGCCTGAGGCTCAAGGGTGGCACCAGCCCGTTCTCGGTGAGGAGGGCTGAGGTGGGCCATAGCCCTTTCTTGCCACACGGCCCTGCCCCCTGCTCCTCCTCCCCCCCAAGGCCCCACCCCCCTGACTCAGTTGGAAGCCAGAGCCAGGCCCTGGCAAGAGCCACCCAGGGAGCTCGGGCTGCTGTGGGGAGCCCCAGACCCTCCACCTTCCCTGGGCAGCATGCCACGGAAGGTGGGAACATGTGCTGGGGATTGCTCTCGGGCACCCTGACTCCCAACCCATGGTAGGTGGAGGGTCCAGGGCTCCCCACAATGGCCCGGGCTCACTGGACAGCTCTTGCCAGTGCCCAGCTCTGGTTTCCAGCCTAGCCGGGCTGGGGCCTCAGGGAGAAGAGGAGGGGCAAGGATGGGGCCGTGGAGAGGGTGGGACTCTTGCACGTGCCCTGCTTTTGCCTTTTGAAAATGCGGTGACCCTACACTCAGGGATAGGGGAAAAAAAAAATCACATAGCCATGCCTGAGCGTAGACCAGGCCTCAAGTTGCTTAAATGACCAGTCTGTGCCACAGTAGAGGAAGCCAAGCCAATGCATTGTAATGGAGCTTTCAGGCCTGTGCTGCACCATGATTACTTATGTAGGGACTGTTCCAATTGCTATTGCAGTCAGTGGGATTCTTTCCACCAACTTCAATATGATCTAATGTGATTCAGGTCACTCAGACTGAATCTTGCCAGGTGCTGAGCACTGCTCTGAGGACTTGAGCACCATTGTGGGATACCAAGCACCCCTCAGCAGCCACTGACTTCAGTAGCGCTCAGCACTTTGCAGGATCTGCGGGAACAAAAACAGTTAAAAAGTAGCCATATTTGGTTCTCTTATGCCAAGAAGATATTAAAAAATAAATTCCTACCAGTTTGCTGTTGTGTTTGTTGGTATGAGCTGGTGGATACTATGCAAGAGATGGAGAGAGGAGAAAAACAAACAAACATACGTTTGGATGAATCTAAAGTATTTAATGTTTTCAGCTGAACTGGGGATTTTTAATGTTCATAAAAGTCAGAGGTTGACATCATTAAGAGCTCAGACTCAAATCTTCAAAGGTATTTAGGTGTCTAACTCCCATTGAAGATCTGGGTCTAAGAGTACAATAGGCATATACTGCAGAAGCTTCTTTAACACAACTCTCCTGAGGGGGATTTGCAAATTGGGCCATGCAACTGTCCACAAGAAACAAGGTTAAGATTAATAAAATGTACTGGACCAAATTCATCTCTTGTGTAACTCCTCTGGAATCAATAGAATTATACTGGAGATTAACAGGGCCTATTAATTTCAATTATAATCTAAGACAGATTAAAAGTCATATGGATATTAATGAAATGGCATGCCAACGGTAGCAACCCCTTTGAAAAGGTTCCATAGACATACATAAAGCTCATATTGTTCAGTTAAGATCCTTGTGTTCCATTTGTGTTTGCAAGAAAAGCTAACCTCTTTGATTCCATTCAGGGCATGGCACACATCTATTATTTGCTTACCAGGCTTTTGGAACCATATCTGACACAAAGCCTAGAAATCTGAGAGAAGCAACAATTCAAACATATCAGGGCTTTAAACAGCCAACCTTCCAATATATTTAAATCATTCTAAAGGAAGATTTATGTAGTCTCAGCCTAATTTACTTTTGTTACCTTGTTGTATCTTAATTTGAATGTCTTTCTAGCTCTGGCAAGAAAGAAGAGGAAGACTGACTGGATGTCAGAACACATCAACACAAATACTAACTTGTCAAATGTTAAATCAGATAAGATCTCCCTGATGAGTCCACTACATCAAGATAAGAGAGAGAAGCACTCACTTTGGTGTTTTTATAGAGCTTCAGCTAAGATTTTCTTTTCCTGTCTGCTTCTATGAAAGCATCTGACATATGGTTCTGGTGCTGCTCAATTACACATTTCTCTTCCACCTCAGTTAGCATTTTTCATTTACTTGTCATTTCCAATCTTCTAACTGGAATTACACGTTATTCATCCTTCCTCATAGCCTTGTGTTATTAATTTTTATCTTGGAAGGAAAAAAGCATTTATTCTATTATTTGTAAAGAGAACAAGTTTAATCAGTAAGAAACCTGAAGGAGCATGATGTATAAGAGTTTTCTGTTCCTAATGGGCTGATTGCCCACCCGCATAGCCTGTACCAAGCACTGAAAACTTAAGACTATGTCATTTGATTAACTTGTAAAGCCTGAGAGTAACTAGCAATTCAATTATACATTCAAATTATGTTACTGAATTGGTCTAATTTTTTAAAATGATGAATGAAGTGCCTAAAAAGAAATTGATAGTAGAGGTCTAAAGAATGATTTATTAAAACTTGATGTACACATGCATATCTTCCATTGTCATGTGACTTGTGCTGAATGGCAGCACTCACTTGACTGCGCGTGTCCCAGAGTGTGCATCAGGAATCCATGTTTGCATACTGTTGTTTTGGCAGATTTTAATGCAGGAGGTATTAGATATCTGAGCATATGTTACTGATATTACAGTAAATAATAATTGTACTTAGCCCTGGTGTGGTACAGTGCCTTTCACTGGAAGATTTCAAAGCTATTTGCAGACAATTAATTTTCACAATACCCCTGTGAGATAGTAAGTGATATATCATCTTTTAGATATGGGCATAAACTGGTTAAGTGCCTTATCCAAGATCATATAGTCAGTCAGAAACACAGACCAAGGGTGAAATCCTCATCCCTACATTGGCCCTTTACACTGGATTAAAGGGCCAGCTAGAGCAGCATAAAATGGCTCTAAAATCCCTCAAGCCAGCTGGGGTAGGGTTCCCTGGTGCAGGCACTGCAGAAGGCAACCATAAGGCTGCTTTCCAAGGACCCCCTTGCAAGCCCATGGGTATTCTGGCCATTCCTATAGGTGTAGGGGGTGTACTCAAGGTGGGGCTACCACCTGATGTGTTGCAGTAATTCTGGGAGCGCTGTGGCCCATATGGCAAGCCCTGGGAGGTTGCCATAATTTACTTCTACAGCTGTCCGAGTTATACCGAGGGCTACTTCATTCCCCTGAGAAACCCAGGGGGGATACAAAGGCAGCTTAAAGCTTTTGTAAAAGGAACCTCTCAGTGCACAAGAAATACTTTTTTTATGTACAGTACTGCGGCCTGCGAACTTGTTTCTTTATTTGACACATTAACAGAGAAGGCACACTAATTAAACCAGAAATAAGGGACGGTTGGAGCATGGCCCCAATCCATAATACTCTAAGTAAACTAGTATTCTCCTTGATGACCATTGTACTACATCCCTTTCCTCTTAATTTACAGCCTGGATGTAAGCTTCAAAATAACCAGAGGCTGTCTCCAGGGGTAGAGACCCATTTTCCCCAGTCTCCTGATCCAGCAATTCTATAGATATTCCCATCTTAGGCATTCCTGGCAAAACTGAATCCTCTCCTGTCCTTGGCTCCTCCAGATGGTCATTATCCAAGGAGAAAGGCTCTGCTGCTGGTACATCACTCCACGATGAGACATGATTCTGGAGTCATTTTATGACTCAGCCATCACTTAGACTTTAAAAGACAAGGGGTGCAGAATGCTCTAGGATTGTGCATGGAATACACATTGGCTGGTGAGTATTGAAACTTAGGATCACTAAATCCCTTGGGCCAAACTCTGTTTTAAGCATAATGTTCATGGTTCTGTTTTTGAAAAGCTTGTTTCTGTAACACATTCCGCCTCTGTGCTGGGATAGATTAAATCCAAATGTGTCTTTCACCTTCCTTCCCATCAACAGCTGGGTTGCGGTCATGCCCATCGTAGTTTAAAGAGTGGTTCTATATTGCAAAGGAAATTGAGCAGACTTCTTTTCCAAGCCCCAATTAGTCACCTTCATCCTCTTTAGAAATCCTCACAACATTCTCTGTTAAGCCATTGTAAAGTGGATGATAGGAGGAAATTTGAATAAATTTAATCCCATTTTTTCCCCCTCAGAAATACTTTAAACTGGATGCTTGTAAAATTTGGCCTACTGTCTGCGAGAAGTACTGCTGGCAGTCCATGCTGGATGAATGTCCATTGGTGCTTTTCACAGGTAGCAGTGAAGGTGGTGGAGTCATTACATGCACTTCTAACCATTTTGAATGTGCATCCATTCTAATTAGAAACATTTTTGCCATATATGGCTGGCAAAGTCCATATGTATGAGGAATCATGGATATCCTGGCCATTCCCATAGGTGAAGGTGTGCCCATGCTGGGGTCTGCTGGTGTACCTGATGTTGGTGACATTCCTTCATCTTTTTTTTTTTTTTTTTAGGTCCAGAGTGCTGAGCCAAAGTTTTCATGTGTGGAAATGCTGGGGCACACTGTTGACTCATATCCAGCTTCTCATCCACTGTTATCCCGATGTCCTTTTCTGCAGAACTGCCACTTAGCCAGTCAGTCCCCAGCCTGTAGCAGTGCATGGGATTCTTCTGTCCTCAGTGCAGGACTCTGCACTTGTCCTTGTTGAACCTCATCAGATTTCTTTTGGACCAATTCTCCAAGTTGTGTAGCTCACTCTGGATCCTATCCCTACCCGCCAGCGTATCTACCTCTCCCCTCAGCTTAGTATCATCCACGAACTTGCTGAGGGTGCAATCCATCCCATCATCCAGATCATTAATGAAGATATTGAACAGCCCCAGCACCGACCCCTGGGATACCCTGCTTGATACCGGCTGCCAACTAGACATCAAGTTGTTGATCACTACCCGTTGAATCCAACGATCGAGCCAGCTTTCTATCCACTGTGACAGGGTCAGGCCAGATGGCTACAGGAGAGTGAGAAGGCAGATATATTAGCCCCAGGTTAAGCAGGTCCCTTTTCCCTGGGTAAGGTAACAGGGACAGTTCCAGAACAATCAGGAACTTGCTGGAACCAATTAAGGCAGACAGGATAATTAGGACACCTGGAGCCAATTATGAGGCTGCTAGAATCCATTAAGACAGGCAGGCTAATCAGGGCACCTGGTTTAAAAAGGACCTCACTTCAGTCAGTTGGGGGGGCACGCAAGGAGCTCAGAGTGAGAGGGCGTGCTGCTGGAGGACTGAGGAGTCCAAATGCTATCTGGCATCAGGAGGACAGTCCTGTGGTGAGGATACTGAAGGTGTTGGAAGGAGGCCATGGGGAAGTAGCTCAGGGAGTTGTAGCTATCACACGGGTGTTACATGAAACACTGTGGACAGCTGTGATCCACAGGGCCCTGGGCTAAAACCCATAGTAGAGGGTGGTCCCAGGTTCCCCCAATCCCCCAATGGATACAGAAGGAGTTGACCTAGACTGTGGGTCCCACCAGAGGGGAAGGTCCCTGGCCGGTTCCCTGACCCATTAGGTGGACCAGCAGAGACTGTGGGGATTGTTCTCCTTTCTTTTCCCCATGCTGGCCAATGATGAGGTTAGCTGAGTGAATGGCAGGTTACAGTCACTAGCAAAAGTGGCCAAACTGAGGACTGCTATGAATCTGAGGCGAGCAAATCCACCAATAAGTGCAGGACCCACCAAGGCAGAGGAGGAACTTTGTCACACCACCTGATAGTCCATTCATCCAATCCATACTTTAATTTGCTGGCAAGAATACTGCAGGAGACCATACCAAAAGCTTTGTTAAAGTCAAGATATCATGTCCACTACTTTCCCATATCCACAGAGCCAATTATCTCATCATATAAGGCAATCAGGTTGGTCAGGCATGACTTGCCCTTGGTTGACTGTTCCTGATCAACTTCCTCTCCTCCAAGTGCTCTCCAGCATATGGAGCACCTCCTAATGGCTGGTGTCTCTGCTGCCGTTGGCTCCCATATCTCTCCTGGACCCCGGTGCCCTTTACCTTGGGGTCTTGCCCCAGCAGTACCCCCACACTCTGGGTCTCCCCTCCCAGGGGATCCCCTAACCCTCTACGCCCACCTTGCCTCAGTGGCTAATGCCAGTCATCATCCAGCCCCCTTTCCCTGGGGCAGACTGCAGTCTATAATGGCCACCCATCATTAGCAAGGGGATAGGACCTTCTGCCTTAGCCTATTCCTGGGCTACACCTCTGCAGACCCAGTACCTGTTTAGGCCTTGACCAAGGCCTCAGTCTGGGGAGTTGCCAGACTGGAGCTTCCCAGATCCTCTTGCCCTTTCCCCAGCATGGCTCTGTCCAGTACCCCCAGGCAGCTAGGCCCTTCTCCCTCCAAGGCAGGAGAGAGACTATTTGCCTTCTGGCCCCACAGCTCCCTTATAGAGCCCAGCGTGGCCCTGACTGGCTGCCTCCCAGCCTCTCCTTATTGGCTCTCAGCCCCAGCCCTTTCCAAGGGCTGACTTTTAACCCTTTCAGGGCCAGAGCGGGGTGACCGCCCCGCTATAGAGCCCTAGTTATGGATCAGGAGCCCATTGTGCTAGGCTCTGTACAAACACAGAAGAAGAAGATGGTCCCTGACTTTAAGAGTTTGCAATCTGAAGTATAAGACAAGACAACAGATGGATACAGATAGACAGATGAGGAGCACAAGGAAGCAATGAGACAATTTTGGTCAGCAGAAAAAGCAGTGTCCTCAGCATACCCTCTGCTTATCTGCTTACCCTTAACACCATTCTTGCCCTGCCTTCCACATGAACTAGTTTCTAGGTTTTGTTTACATGGAAATTGGGTAGTTTGCTCAGGCTCCAAGCTGAACTCTATAAAAAAGAGAAGTGTGCAACACAATCCCATATTTCATCCAAATCCTGTGATACTATAAGGACAAAAAGAGAGTAAAACAGAGAGTGAAATTTTCCTTGCTGTTGATCCCAATAATCATTTATTTAAAATAGAGAACACTGTTTATCCAAGCCTCCATCATCTGGCTCCCTGTATTAACTGAACTGAGCCTGTGCCCTGCCCATTCTCCTGATTATCCGATCTGGCCCCGGTCCCAATTAGATTAGATAAATGGAAATTCACTGTATATTAATGAGTTTTACATACAGTCCACACAAAAACAAACTGCCTCTTCTTCCTTTTCACATCAGTATTTCCTTCCTCACTGCACAAAATATTCTCCACATTGCTTAAAAGCATGCATTCTCCCTGCAGACGGTAGAGAAGTACCTGCTTGTAAGCAGCCCACACCACACAATTAACCCCTTGAGGTGACCAAGAGAGATTCAAATTGCATCGAGTTCACACAGACATGATGTGTGGCAGTTTGTGCACACTCAATTAGTTTTTCAAGATGTGAGATTAGAATTTCAGAGATAGCCATGAGCTGGGCCTTAACTCTTTACATTTCAAGCATTTTCCAAACTTGATTTCTTTTTTAATAGTCTTCCAGTCCCTAGTTTTAAAGGGCCTGTAAGAAGCAGGAAGAAGTGGGCAGATGCAAAGTTCGCCGTTTCTTTCAGATGATACGTAAATGATAGTGTGGGTGTGGTATAATATACCCTGTAGCTGACCAAAGGGTGTTTCTTTATACAACAATGGCCCTAGAGCTAGAGAACTGCAAAACCAAACCAAACAATTCAAAAAATTCTTCTCAGAATTAAGTTGAGGTAACTGGTGTTGTATATGGCTAACCACCGCCGTATAATAAACACAACAATTGGTAACGTGAGTGAATGCTACCTGCTGTCAGCAGAGTCCTTGACTTTCCCAGTTTAAAAGCAGGTGCCTCTCAATAGTCACTCAGGCATCCCTGCTTTCTGCTTCAAAGACTCCATCTTCTGGAAAGAGCCTGTCAGGTCCCATCTGTTTTTTTGTGACGTTGCCAGCCCTCTGAGAGCGGGTCTTCCATTCCCATCTCCTATCTGATGTTGGAAAACCAAAGGGGAATAACCCCTTCAATCTGCCAGAAATTGGTTTTCTGATATCAAGGACTTTGCCTCCGGGAGCTGCAATACTTAGATGAAAATTAGTTTTGTAAGTATGGTACTTTTTTCTGTTGTCTGCTTGGAAAAACCTTCATGTTTGCCTGTGTTCTTTTCTCTGCAGTGTGGATTGAAGGTGCTTAAACTTAAATAAGTTATTAATGAGCAAAATCCCCAACATAAACATTTCTTATTATTGCAGCTGATGGGGTGGGAGAGGAAAGAAAGTAAATAATCTGTCTTAGAAACTCCTTGCCGTTGAAATGAAAGTAAAACTTCTGTTTCAGCTATACGCAGTAAACAGGCCATGGCTAGTATAATTAATTGCTGTTATATTTGTCAGAACCTTGAAAACAATTAGCATGTGACCTAGATGATATGACAGAATCATGAATCCTTGAAAGTATTTCTCCAAATTGATTTATCAATCAAATAACTGTACTCTCACTACTACCTAAAACAATTTACAAAGTGCTATGAATTTATTCTGTGCTTTACCACACAGATACAGGTGCATCCTCTGCCCCCAAGGGGTTATAGTCTAAATAACTCTGGACAAACACGTACTCTAGAGAAAGCACAGGACAACTATCCAGGAGAGGGAGGATTTATGATAAGAACAAGGGAAGAGGAGAGTTTTAAGGAGGGATTTGGAACACAGAAGGGGTGCTTAGTGGGTGAGGGAAAGGAGACAGTTCCATGGGTAAGATAGCATAATAGATGTTATGAAGCCTATAGCAGAAAAGGAGATGAAGAGGCACAAGACAAAAGGATTGGGATGAGCACAGGAAGCCAAAGGAAAGATAAGGAGTACAGAGAGGTGGATGCAGTCAAGAGTTTGTAGGGCCTTTAGGGTCAGAATAGGAAATTTCAATGTGATGCAGCAAGAAATATGAAGCCAATGAAGGGATTCAAGAGTAGGGTTTGAGATGACTATGACTTTACCAACTGCATTTTGGACTAGAGGGGTAAAAAGTAGATAGCTTAGACAGAAGAAAGACTACCCATAATAAAGGCAAGAGATGATCCAGTGGTAAACCAGGGATTTAGCAGTGGGGGTGGTAGGGAACGAGAGGAAGATGCAACAGGACTTAAAGACAGAATGGACATGGTGAAGAGAGGAGGACAAAAGAAAAGTGATGGCCAATGTAAGGGTCGTTTGCACTATCAGTTTAACTCTGAAGACAGATCTTCATAGTGCTGCTTTCAAACAACTAATTCAAAATGCCATCTTCTTTGGGGCAAGCAGAGCTCTGGTGGGTGGTCAGGGGAGAAAGAGGCTATTGGAAGGTGAGGACAAGAATCAAAGAGTCTGACCAATGCCCACTGATGTCAATGGACTCTTTCCACTGACTTCAACAGGTGATGGACTGAGCTCAAAGATCTGGGGCCAAATTCAGCCCTGGTGAAAGAGGGCCTACATTCATTTAACTTAATGAAGCTCAGGAATGAATTGTTTCCCTTTTCTTTATTTCTCATTTTGCTGCTTATATTTTGCCTTCTTCCAACTCTTCACTTATTCTCCACAATTTGTCTAAAGAGGTAACCTGCTATGGAAAAGGGCCTGGTGGTGAAGAACAGTGGTTATTAGACCAAGGCTAAGAGTGATGTTAGGGACATGAACCATAGTCAGGTCATCACTGCCTCCAAGTAAAGATAAGGGTGCTATCAGCCTTCTATGTGCAGGACAGACTGTCCACTCCCAAGGACACAAGGGTACAGGAGGCTTCCACAACTCCCTGAGGGAAATTACCACTGAGCTGCAGGGCAAATATATTGATGGATTGGTATAACACTGCAACCGTTTGTTATCCACAGCCAGTGACACTCTGGTACCCACAGGTACACTCAACTCCATGTGTCACTAAGATTTTCTGACGACTCTTTGGACCTATAATAGTCACTAGGGCAGGGGAAAGGTTATTTTCCAAAGCTATTATTTTTATCCCTTCTGGATTTGAACTGGTAGCTTGAACATAAAAGTCTCCATGTAGTCCTTTTCTGTCCTGAAGCAAAATAAACCTGCATGACAGTCTTTCTCACATAAAAATATCCTGGGGTTTATTAGGAAAATGTATTAGTAATATGGTATGAGACTGTGTGTGCTGGGGGGCAGGATGGTTAAAATCCTAACACATTAGGATGATTAGCACATGGGAATGGCATTCAAAGGTAACAAGAGGCAGACCTATTTTCTAGAGAAGAAAGCAATTACACTGAGCAAAATGTGATAGAAACTGTAAATGCACTGCACATTGCCTGCCTATGTTTCATATATAACTAGTGTCATTATGTTATTTAATGACACCAATTATTTAAAATTAAGCACACAGTACCACATGCTTCTTTAGATAGAGTTGCTATCTGCAGCACTTGAGGGCCAGACCTCCTTTAATAAATTCTACACGTGCCTTCAGTATTTTCTCTAGGGCTGTATTTTTTTTATGCTAACTCTTTTAGTGGAGAACCTCAGCCATAAAAAATTAAAAAGGTCAATTTTATGATGAAACACATGAGCCTGAATATTCTAAATGGCACCCTAGACTAAAAAAGCTAATTGCTTTTTCACAGCAGAACTCTCCTAAGCACTCACAATGCAAACGGGTTCATATAAAAATCAGAATGCTTCTCTCCCCTGTTTCCAGGCCCGCTGGGATTTACTGAAATGAGTGATGCTGTAAAAAATAGAAATCACCTGGAGCCTGTTAAAATTATAATCAAGTAAAACTACAATTACAACAGTCTTAATCTATCTGTCTCTGTGCATCCACTGCACTTCCAATCACCTGCTTTGGTTACATATGTAATTATAGTGGAGTTGGAGATGACAAAATATTACCACGTGACATTCCAAATTGCAAGACACTGACACGCCTTAGCTTGCTTATCTCTATAGCTTTAGTGTAGTTATCAGTCAGTAAACAAAATAAATGTAGTACAGCTCTAGTACTATTGCACGCAGAGATTGTTCAAGGATATCCAAGTTTACTTCTAGGATCTGTATTTTATAATAATTTTGCATTGTGTTCTGTGTTTTAAATACAGGTAAGTAAACAACACACTGCTGTTTGCTAACTGGCTCACATGAAAAGCACAGTGCTGTTCAATAAATAATTGTGGAAACATTACAGTAAATACAGTTAACAAATTCTCTAGTGTATAATGATAATTTTACCAAGTCAAGTTTGCAGCTGGTGTATATCAGCAGAACTCTGGCCCCTAATTTGTATGGTTGAAGTCAGTTTCATTTGTTTATAATTATGAAAAACTCAATGAAAATTAATATTGTAAGGGAAAACCTCACAAACTCGGTATAATTGAGCAGGTGTTCCCAATCGGAGCCCAAGGACTAGAGTAGCAGGGGATTCGAATACATAGCAATTATCAAGAGGAAAGTCCTTGTGGGGAAATTCATTTGATTCATGTTCTTGCCATTAAATCCCTCATTTTCATAAACACTAATTCATCCACAAATTTACTTAAATGTGCCCCAGAACCATTTACATTAGGTGCTACATCACCACTTTTAAAGCAAAACCACTATATTATTCTTATTTACTATATTGTTTGATTATGTGCTGTATTGTTACATGTCCATCGGGGCTAAGATGGTCAGGGATGCAATCCCATGCTCTGGGTGTCCCTAAACCTTCAACTGTCAGAAGCTGGTACTGGATAACTGGGGATGGATCACTCAATAATTGTCCTGTTCTGTCCAGTCCCTCTGAAGCATCTGGCCTTGAAGACAGATAAGATAAGGGTGCTATCAGCCTTCTATGTGCAGGACAGACTGTCCACTCCCAAGGACACAAGGGTACAGGAGGCTTCCACAGCTCCCTGAGGGAAATTACCACTGAGCTGCAGGGCAAATATATTGATGGACTGGTATAACACTGCAACCGTTTGTTATCCACAGCCACTGACACTCTGGTACCCATTGGTTTGATGGGCTACGTGGACCATTGGTTTGACCCAGTATGGCTGTTCTTATGTTCTGATCCAGGGCTTTAGTTTGGGCTCATCTCTAGTTTTGGTGAGTTTCTATCAGAGCTAAGTGGTCTAGTTAAATTTCTGAGATGTTATGAGTAAGTGACTGAGTTTATGGACAATGAATAGGCCTCATTTCATCAGTCTGGAATTGCAATCATCCGGGGAAATACTCAAGGTGATGATATGGACATTTTAAAAATTCCAGCAGCCATCTCCAGCTTGCTCTTTCTAAGTGTGAGCATCTGTCACATATTTGTAAAGCGTCACTTTTTGAAAAGGATTAAGACAGTTTTACGTGCACACCAGCAGAAGATCTGGCCCAGAAGGAGCACTTCAGGATGAAGACTGCAATATGCTGTGGTAGGATTTTAGGTATTCCTCATATTTTAATATGAGGGAGAGCACATGCATGCAGGTTGTCTTAGGTTCAGAATGACCACTTGAGGCCCTGTGGTTCCAGGGATCATGTGCTTCTGTGCTCTCACCTTTTGGCCGGAGCAGTCAAATGGCAGTTATATCAGAATCCCTGTTCCCCTCCCTCCGTGATAGCAACTTGGGCCCCACTCTTGCTTGGAGCTTCACAAATCATAAAGGGTGTGTGTGTGTGTATATATATGTGCGCGTGCATGTGCACTTACTTGGTATCTGGATAATAGCTGAGATTAGGATCTTCATCTTTAGAAAACAATATTGTTATTTTACTCCATTTGCATACCTGCAAATTTTGCTGCAGCATTATATTCTGATCATTGCAGCAGAAAGTAATCATGGCAATAAACAGTTAGCAATCAAGGAACAAATCCTTTTCTTATGGCACACAAAGATTTCAGGAACTTCTTTACAGAACACAGGAACATAAAAGCCAAGTTCAAACCAAGCATAAAACAATGATTTAAGAAATGAATGCTTCTGAAAACCAAATTGATTTGTGCTGTTTGTAACTGAAAATGTTTGCAAGAATACAGTGCCATCTTTGAAATACATCTGGGTGATCTATTTTAGACAGTCAGCATCTGGCTACAGCAAAATTTCTGCACAGTTCTCTAAAGGAGAATCAGGAGTGTGTCATCTGAAAATGGGGCAGACATCGCCAGCTGATGGAGAAAATACCAAGTGGCTACTAAGCAGTGCCAGTTCAGATGAGACTCACACCCGTTTGTGTCTAAATCTTCTGGAGAATAAATCATTTCCTGAAGCAGGGACAGAGACTACAGTTTATTAATCCTTGACAGACCACAAGATATTGTCCATACTGACAATCTGTTTTGTATGGGCAGGCTGCAGAAGCAGTAAATCCTATTAACCTAGTCAAAGTCAAATGAAGACATTTTAAAAATGGAACAGCTATTACATGCACTGTTCAAAGAACACCTTATCAAAGAGAGGTTAAATGGATGTACTGCCTATTAGAATATGTACAGTTACACTGCAAAGAAACAGAAACCTTCTTCTACCTGTTCATGTCCTTCAGAATTTTATTTATTATTAATTATATCTACCAATATAGTTAGCTGATCCTGAAAATATCATCTTCAGTTCTGCCAACAAGAACATATGATAATTTTCTGGATAAAAAAATCAGTTTAATGCTAGCAGGAGTACTATGGAAATGCCTATATTAAACTATGCCTTCAGTATTGCACACTTCCTCAACCCAAAACATATGGCATTCTGTGTGCATGGGCCACTCTGGAGATTTACTGTAATTATATCATGATGTGCTTATTGTTATGGATTCAGCAGCCTTTCTTGCATCTCTACCTGCTTTGTTCAGGAGCAGCTGCTAGCTTCAAGCTGTTGCCTGCTTCTAGCAGCAGAAGCTGAATGAAGGAATACTTTCTAGGGAAGACATGTTTTGAAGCAGACACATTGACAATAAAACAGTTCACTGTGGGATTATAATGTGGACTGGATAAAAGTCTAGTAATCAGTTGATGATAATTTATTGATGCTGGGTCCAGTTTGCTAAAAAAATTTCTCTCTTATTCAGAGTTTGGGGGCCTTTAACTGATAAAAGCGTGCAATGGTCTTTTACAAAGTGGCTGATATTTGGAGATTCATTAAACCTAATTATTTCCTCTTATGTATAAGTGACTATTAGGACATACTCACTAGCTGTGCAGAGAGGGGAGAGCAGAATCACTTGAAACAAGAACGTGACATCCTCCTCATATCCTCCTTGAGACATTGGAATACACAGTACTTGTATTTACTAGGAGCCTGAAACTACTGCAAAATGTTGCGTGCACAAGTTAAGACTGCATAGTATAAACTGAATTTCAGTATGTGGGTTTCCTGCAGGTATTACTCTATAATTACAGGATCCAATTCAGCAGTTCTTATTTGAGCTAAACTCTCATTAGCTTCAATGGTAGTTTTGTCTGAGGGAGGACTGAAGGATAGTTACTATCACTTATCATATTACCCTTTGATTTCTCAAATACAGAAAACCTTCCTGAAGAAATATGTGACAAGTACAAGGTGACAGACAGAGAAACCAATTTCCCTATTAATTCACATCTCGTCCCCAGGTTTTACTGTCCCTGATCTTCACGGGTGGGTAAGGAAGAAGGATAGCTGGTTAATTAATTAGGGAGCTCTATGGGTGCAGGAAATGTTGGAGACTCCTCCATTGTGCTATTGTCATATTCCCGTTGCTGGAAATGACAGCTATTACAATTTTATTGACTAGAACCTTTAGGGAAGAGTCCAGATGTGACCATTTCATTACTCTCTGTAAATGCATTTAAAGAAAAAAAATTCTATGTCAGTATAAGATTCCCATGTATAGCAACCCACACTGTCAATAGCTAAATGCCCCCTAAGAATTGGCAAATGTCATTTTCTGGCAGTGACAAATCTCACAGGAATGATCTGCTCCAGAACCACATAAAACCTGCACCAAAAAAAAAAAAAAAAGGTCCAGGCACTGCATTATTAATTTGTGTTCATTAAAATGTAACCATTTCCTTTTCCACATTTTGAATTGAGTGGAGGTTAAGTTAGCAGTGCTCAAGGTTGCAAATAAAAAAAATCCTGTCTGCTGGAAAAAGGAATCTGCCTTATTGGCTTTGGAAATATGAATCCCTTTGTGCCAATCAATTTACAGAGGTTGGGAACTGAAGAACTGTGATATCTAAATGGTTCTGCAGTTTAACTGAATGGTGCTGCTAAAGAGCACATCTTGAAAGCCCAAACAATATATCAGCAGAACACAAATGTGCTGTCTAGCCAAACCATTTCCAATGGGCTTTGTAGGTATCATCTGCTGAGGAAGTGATTGAGAGTAGGCTGATATCCTCTCAAAGTATGTGCTAAGAACAGATTACCTGTGCTTTTATGGAAAGGTCATTCTTTTTATTTGGGTAGAACAATGACATTTTCACTATTACCCATCAGTTGAAATCTTGGCATCAGGTGAAAGTTCCAAAACTCATGCCAAAAAATATCTCAGATTCCTCTCTAGTATAGAATAATAAAATTGAAGCGTCATGGAAGCTAGAGAAGGAAAAGTCCTTAAATCATCTATTTCTCTGTAAACACAGGACTATTTCCGACAGTGCATAGATTGCATCCTATACTACATATATGTAGAAATGGGACTTGTCTTTTATAGCTAACAGGTTTTTTCCACCTGATGCTTAACTACAGCACAGCAGACTCACTCCTCCCTTCCCCTTATCAGTTGCCTTCTATAAAATGGTGTCATCCTCCTACATCATTCAACTTTTTTATTTAATCAAGGATATAGAAAAGACATCTTGGTTCAGCATTCTCCTGAAACTCATACTCATGCTCTGGGTGATCAGATGAGGGCTTTGCTGTGGGTGATCACTCAGATCTTTTGAGAGTGGAGATACTCTCTGAATACCCAGATGTCTGTCCTGTCTCACAGCACTAAAACTGTATTTCAAGGAGAACACTGAATTTTTGCAGGCTCCTGGAATTCAAGGAAGAATTTCTTAGCATGATATGAAGGACCCTCCCAGGACCAAAATAACATGACCACTTTTCCCACTCCACCTCCTTGGCCTGCCTTAATAATTCATGAATAGTACATTTACAGTATTTTGAAAGGCACTCTTGTTGAAATGCATATAATATAAAATGGAAAAAAAAGCTAAAAATTCATAATGTGATGTTGGCTGATGTTTTACACACTCACAGAAGTCAGAATAATTAAAGTCATAGTTCTCAGCTTCCATTTTCTTATGCGCACATGTAGTATTTTCTATGCTCAAGCACTTAGTTCTACTAAAATCAATATACTTGTGAGCGTGGAAATCTACTGGATACGGTACCTTCAATAAGGCCAAGTTGCAGCCGCTGAGCGAAATAACTTTTTTTTGCCTTCTATTAATTCAGCAAACCAGTTTTTAAAAATTGTGTGTGTTCCATTTTGTGTTCATAATTACAGATACATAAGGGATAATTCAAAGCAAATACCCAGGTGTATGCCTAAGTGTCCTTTTGTGTGCTCAGTTAATGTTTTTGCAGATGCCACTGTGAGATGCCACAGCAATGAAATGCAGGGTAGCACACAGAATCACAGAATATTAGGGTTGGAAGAGACCTCAGGAAGTCATCTAGACCAACCTCCTGCTCAAAGCAGAACCAACCCCAACTAAATCATCCCAGCCAGGGCTTTGTCAAGTTGGGCTTTAAAAGCCTCTAAGGATGGAAATTCCACCACCTCCCTAGGTAACCCATTCCAGTGCTTCACCACCCTCCTAATGAAATAGTTTTTCCTAATATCCAACCTAGACATCCTCCACTGCAACTTGAGCTCATTGCTCCTTGTTCTGCCATCTGCCACCACTGAGAACAGCTTAGCTCTATCCTCTTTGGAACCCCCCTTTAGGTAGTTGAAGGCTGCTATCAAATCCCTCCTCACTCTTCTCTTCTGCAGACTAACTGCAACTCCAATTGTTGCACATACATGTTTGCACACAACTTTGAAAACATGGTCTAAAACACCAGCCATAATAGTGTGTAATGCACTGGTGAATATGTGTTACAGGTCTGTGCCCAATCCAGACTGTAACAGTCACAGCTAGAGCACTGGCTATTTAGTTCAAGCTAGAGCAGCTCATGCTTTTAGCTCTGGATATAACCGGTTCAATCCCTGACACGTCTGCCAACAGGGAAGCCATAACAATAGCACACTGAAGTGAATGCACTAAACTTAGGCAGGTCTACTCTACAAATTTACGTCGGCACAGCTGCACTGCTGGTAGCATGCCTGGTGAAGATGCTCTAAGCCAATGGAGGAGAGTTCTCCAGTCAGCTTAATAACCCCACCTCTGTGAGAGGCAGTAGCTATGTTGGAGGGAGAAGCTCTGCCACCAACATAGTCCTGTCTACATGGGCGGTTAAGGTCAGTATAACTATGTCACTCAGGAGCGTAGATTTTTCACTCCAATGAGCGATGTACTTATACCAAAGTAAGTATGTAGTATAGGCTAAGCCTCAGTCAGGTACTGACTAATGCTCCAGCAGGGGACTATGCTATATAAGTTAGTAAGAATACTGGGCACAATAAGATAGTTATGTACTGCAGTTATTTACATAGCCTCGCCTCAGGATTTTCTTTCTAAATAGCAACTGGGGTATGTTTCCTGTACCATCAAAATAATCTCTGGGAAGAGTTTGGTGAACTGCGGCCTGGAATGTGTCTTTCCAATATGGGCAGAGGGATTACTTGTTGTCTGACCATATATTATAATGGAAGACTTTAGAGTATAAACAGCTTGCACTCTTTATTAATCATTATTATTATTGTATGCATTTCTAAGGCACCCATCATTATATCATCCGGATTCTCTTACATACATTTTCACATGTAAGGAATATCCAAAATTGGAGAATAGTCATCAAAGAGGTTCTCCCTCAGAATGTCTTACATGGAGGGTCAGAATCCAAGTGGAGTTGGCTGGTCCCCACTCAACTGTTTGGAAAACACCTGCATGCCACAAAGAGATGAGTCTCACGTTGGACTCTGACAGTAGCAAGAGTTGGGTCCAGCCTGATTCTCAGTGGGAACACGTTCCACCATTTGCTTTCACTAGTATGAGAGAGCTAGTGAGTAGTCTCAGCATGCTTCCAAGAACTGCCAGGTCACAGTCTGCTCATGCTGATGCTACAACTTCTCATCCATGAAAGGCAGTTTTATCCTCAGACTACTCTACTGAAAGGCTGATTTATATGCTTCATGGGGGAGAGGGACAATGTGCTAAGATTAGGAAAATAAATCTGGTGCTGTAAATCCTGGACATGCAAATAACCCTAAAGCTGACTTGACTGCACAATTTTTCCATGCAACTATCATGGAACTCACTTCATGTGGATGAAATGTATTTAGAAGAGAATCCTTTATGTAAACGAACAAGTACAATTTTACATACAAAGCTCCCTGCTTTTTAAAAAGCAATTTATGCAAGTACTGTACAGGCTTTGATATGTGCAATTGAGTTTCCAACAAAGACTGGCAAAAGAGAGCAGGTGGAATCTGATAAAGGGAGACAACAGATAACATATGCAGGTATAGAGAAATCTCTCTCTCTATTTTACTCCTTCAAAACACTAATGATGTGTGCCCTAACATTACTGTCATATAGAGAAACAGCAATATACTGTGCTCTGAGGCAGGATAAAAGAAACCTGAACCTGATGTCACTCTTCTGCTAACACAGCATGACAGTGTTATTAAATTAGCAATGGTTTATACCCTCCTTCCATTGTACTAATTGTACCCAGTTCTGCGGTAAAGACTAGTCTTTCTCAAGTATCAATCTATACTAGTTAGATTTTTTTAAACAGATAACTGTGCTGACCTAGAACAGAACTCCACTCTAATCAAATAAGGTTATTCTTCACCATCATGTTCAAAGAGTCAAAAGTTGATTACAAGAAGTTCTGGCTCATTTTCCTATAAAAAATATATCCCTATGACTACAAAAGCACAACAAGAGGCATCAGGCATTTTGAAAGCATCTTGTGAGAAACTTCTTCAGATGTTCACTTTGTATTGCTTTAGACTTGCACTCACTGTTTGTAACAGTCCTTCTACACAAGCACAGAATTATTCAAAACATCCTGCCCTCAGCTCTGGACAGACTCTTCCTTCTTAACATAATCCCTCCTTATTTTTTACTCTTCCAAATTTATTTCCTCCTCAGTTTCCTCTCTTCTGAGCTCACCCAAGTTTCCCTATAAGACTATGGGTGCGTTCTTTGATCTTACAGAAAGTAAACTCTCTCTTTGTAAGAGAAGTGTTATTTAAAAAAATTCAATTCCTATTCTAAAAATAGGAATTACATACTAATTCACTAGACTATTAAAAGTGTTCAAAACCTATGTCAAACAGTATTATTTCCTTAGAGACTGTGATCTTTCATTTGAATTCAAATCCCCGCTAATATACTATGAAGAGCCTAGAAGATGGTGACTAGCCCACACCCTGGGTGGCTTGGATAAAATGCGACCCTGATTTGACCTGTTTATCATTTTGACTTAACAAATTCAAAACTTCTATATTTGGTTCATTTCTACTCAGTAGCATATTGGGGATACACTAGTACCCTTATTGTCTTTGCAATGGGATCCTCATTCCAAAGAAATCTAGTAGTTACAATGTATTTTTTAATTCTGGTATTTTCCTTTTTACTTAGTCAACTTCTACCTGTAGTCTACCTTTTCTCTTTCTTCCATTGACATGGTTGTTGATCCTCTGTTTGCTTTGCTGTCTTCAACCCTTGCCACTTTTTTCCCTCTCTCTCTCACTCCTCAGACTGCCACCATTGTGGTTCACTCTCAGTGTCTACTTCCACAACTCCTGCTCTCAGACTCCTGATTGTCTCTGGTGGAAATCCCATGATTAGGCTGACTTCCTCCGCCACCAGTTCGTTCTCTCCTCCTTCAGTTCTGCCATCTTTCTAACTAAACAACTCCATCACTCCAATTTAATTGAATGCCATGCCTGCAATCCCTGACATCTTTTCAACACCTCTGACGCACTTCTTAAACCCTTTCCTCCTCCTGCCACCACATCTCTTGACATGTCAGTTGACTTTGACACTGCCAGACTGACTCCTCTTCTTGAAATCTTGTTCTCCCTTGGACTGTCCTCTCTTGGTTCTCCTCCTAACTTTCTAATCATTTCTTCAGTGTGACCTTTGAGGATCCTCCTCATCCTACCATCAGAATTTCCGTGAGGGTTCCATAGGGCTCTATCCTTGGTCACCTTTTATTCTGTTACACCCTATCTCTGGGTTATCATATCCACAAATCATGAATTCAACTAGCATCTTTAGGCCGATAACTCATAGGTCTACCTCTCTACTATCCACCTGTCTCTTTCTGTCCATACTAAAATCTTGGCCTGTCTCTTTGATATCTCCCCATGTATATTTAGCCATCAGTTTAAGAACAACATGGCTAAAACAGAGATTTTAATCTTCTTGCCTTCCCCCTAAATCTCTCCCTGCTATCTCCTTTCTCAATTGTTGTGGATAACACTACTAACCTCTCTGTTACCCAGGGCTGTGACCTGGGCATCATCTTTGGCTCTGACCTCCCTCTAGGACTTCAAATCCAGGCTATGTCTAAATCTTGCCAATTCTTTCTGCATAAAATCTCTAAGATATGGCCTTTCTTATCCATACACACAGTTAAAACGCTCATCAGGCTCTCATCATCTCACATCTTAGTTACTGCAACATTCTTTTCTCTGGTCTTGAGAAATGCAAACTTGCCCCACTTATGTCCATTCAGAATGCTGCTGCAAAGGTCATTTTGCCAGCTCATCACTTTGACCACATATCCTCTCTTTTTGTATCCTTCCCCTGGCTCGCATCAAACATAAGCTACTTGTTTTCACTTTCAAGGCCCTTCATACCATGCTATCCTATCCTTATTGCTAATTCACTGTCAAGATGTCAACTCCCACCTCTGATTGAATCATGATGCTCACCTAAATCATCCATGTTAAATTTTCAAACAAGCATTCTTGTGCTTTCTTCCATGCTGGCTCTCACACCTGGGAGAAGCTCTCTGTAAACATCCACAAAACTACCTCCTTAAAACCTTCCTTAAAATTCTCATTTGCTGTGGTGCCTAACAAAAAAAACCCAAACAAACCCAAATTAAAAAAACAAACAAACCCTGAGAACATTTGGCTGCTGGTGTGCTATCACTGCCTATCCTGCTGACCAATATTGTCTCATTATGTCCTTGTGCTCCCCCTTGTGTTTGTCTGTATTCATACATGGTCTCTTATCTTATATTTGGATTGTAAGCTCAAGGGAGCAGAGACTGTCTTCTCTAGGTCAGACAGTGCCTCGCACAATACGGTCCATGGTCCATGACTAGGTTTTCCATTCTATTTCTATTCTAGTACAAATAATAATATTTAATAGTTGTATTTGAGTGAAATACATACCATATTTAGGATTCAATTTACAAGGGAAAAAACTCTCCAGGAAATCAGAGCTTTACATAAACAAACTCTCTGTCTCACTTGCCTCACTCAGTGCTATGGTTCCTATTCTGTGCTGCACTGGGCAGAGTACAGGTAGCAGCATAATGACAATTACTGTTTTTTCTCAGCCTCAGAGGCTAGAACTTGAGTAAATTTAACTATGCTTCTATCTGCATACAGAAGGTGCCACAACAACATCTCAAAAAGAAAAGGAGTACTTGTGGCACCTTAGAGACTAACAAATTTATTTGAGCATAAGCTTTCGAGAGCTACAGCTCACTTCATCGGATGCATTCGGTGGAAAATACAGTGGGGAGATTTATATACACACACAGAGAAAATGAAACAATGAGTTTTATCATACACACTGTAAGGAGAGTGATCACTTAAGATGAGCCATCACCAGTGGAGGAGGGGAAGGAGGAAAACCTTTCATGGTGACAAGCAAGGTGGGCCATTTTCAACAAGAACGTCGGAGGAACAGTGGGGGGTTGGGTGGGGTGGGGGGAGAAATAACATGGGGAAATAGTTTTACTTTGTGTAATGACTCATCCACTCCCAGTCTCTATTCAAGCCTATGTTAATTGTATCCAGTTTGCAAATTAATTCCAATTCAGCAGTCTCTCGCTGGAGTCTGTTTCTGAAGTTTTTTTGTTGAAGGATAGTCACTCTCAGGTCTGTAATAGAGTGACTGGAGAGATTGAAGTGTTCTCTGACTGGTTTTTGAATGTTATAATTCTTGACGTCTGATTTGTGTCCATTTATTCTTTTATGTAGAGACTGTCCAGTTTGACCAATGTACATGGCAGAGGGGCATTGCTGGCACATGATGGCATATATCACATTGGTAGATGCGCAGGTGAACGAGCCTCTGATAGTGTGGCTGATGTGATTAGGCCCTATGATGGTGTCCCCTGAATAGATATGTGTGACAGAGTTGGCAACGGGCTTTGTTGCAAGGATAGGTTCCTGGGTTAGTGGTTCTGTTGTGTGGTGTGCGATTGCTGGTGAGTATTTGCTTCAGGTTGGGGGGCTGTCTGTAAGCAAGGACTAGCCTGTCTCCTAAGATCTGTGAGAGTGATGGGTCATCCTTCAGGATAGGTTGTAGATCCTTGATGATGCATTGGAGAGGTTTTAGTTGGGGGGCTGAAGGTGATGGCTAGTGGTGTTCTGTTATTTTCTTTGTTGGGCCTGTCCTATAGTAGGTGACTTCTGGGTACTCTTCTGGCTCTGTCAATCTGTTTCTTCACTTCAGCAGGTGGTATTGTAGTTGTAAGAATGCATGATAGAGATCTTGTAGGTGTTTGTCTCTGTCTGAGGAGTCCAATATAACTGGAGCAAATGCGGTTATATTGTAGAGCTTGGCTGTAGACAATGGATCGTGTGGTGTGATCTGGATGAAAGCTAGAGGCATGTAGGTAGGAATAGCGGTCAGTAGGTTTCAAAAACCAGTTGGAGAACACTTCAATCTCTCCGGTCATTCGATTACAGACAAAAAAATTTCAAAAACAGACTCCAGCGAGAGACTGCTGAATTGGAATTAATTTGCAAACTGGATACAATGAACTTAGGCTTGAATAGAGACTGGGAGTGGATGAGTTATTACACAAAGTAAAACTATTTCCCCATGTTATTTCTCTCCCCACCTCACCCCAACCCCCCTCTGTTCCTCAGACGTTCTTGTTAACTGCTGGAAATGGCCCACCTTGCTTGTCACCATGAAAGGTTTTCCTCCTTCCCCCGCCCCCCCCGCTGGTGATGGCTCATCTTAAGTGATCACTCTCTTTACAGTGTGTATGATAAAACCCATTGTTTCATGTTCTCTGTGTGTGTATATAAATCTCCCCACTGTATTTTCCACCGAATGCATCTGATGAAGTGAGCTGTAGCTCACAAAAGCTTATGCTCAAATAAATTTGTTAGTCTCTAAGGTGCCACAAGTACTCCTTTTCTTTTTGCGAATACAGACTAACATGGCTGCTACTCTGAAACAACATCTGAGATTCATAGATTCTAATGCTAGAAGGGACCATTGTGATTACAATGCTGAAAACAATTATGAAACAAATCAGCGAGGAGGAATAATTTAATTAGATAAGTGTATATGATAGTTGGGAATAATTTAAGAACATCTTACTAGATGCCCTAAAAAGCCACAATTGAGGAAAGAGATACTGATTAAAAAAAGACCCAGTTTAGAGAGGAAGTGAACGCAGCTGTAAAAATAAAATATAACAAATGAAAGTTGACAGTAATAAATATAAATCAGAAGTTAGGGATTGTAGAAAACTGAGAAGGGAAGCCAAGGGACACAAGGAGACATCTATAGCCAGTAGAATTAAGGACAAAAAGAAGAAGTTTTAAAAATATATTAGGAATAAAAAGAATCCTGACAATAGTGTTGGTTTGTTGATAGATGGAAAAGGTAGAATTATCAATAACGTGGAAAAGGCAGAAGTATTAAAAAAATTAAGTTCTGTATTTGGAAAAAACCCAGATGACACCATCTCATCAGATGATAACACTCTTTTCATTCCACTAGTATCTTTGGAGGATGTTAAACAGAAACTGTTAAATCAGCAGGTCCAGAAAACTTGCATCCAAGAGTTTTAAAAGAGCTGGCTGGTGAGTTCCAAAATCTGAGAGGTATGAGGTGTGGAGCATGCTTTCAGAAGTCTTAAAAGAGCTACACTCCAATGCGGAAACTACAGAACCCAAACCACCAAAAAAGAAAATCAGCCTTCTGCTTATGGCATCTGACTCCAGATAATGAAAATGAACATGCATTGGTTCGCACTGCTTTGGATTGTTATCGAGTAGAACCCATCATCAGCATGGACGCATGTGCCATGGTGGTTGAAGCCTGAAGGGACATATGAATCTTTAGTGCATCTGGCACGTAAATATCTTGCAAAGCTGGCTACAACAGTGCCATGAGAATGCCTGTTCTCACTTTCAGGTGACATTGTAAACAAGAAGTGGGCAGCATTATCTCCTGCAAATGTAACCAAACTTGTTTTTCTGAGCAATTGGCTGAAGTAGGACTGAGTGGACTTGTAGGTTTTAAAATTTTACATTGTTTTATTTTTGAATGCAATTTATTTTGCACATAATTCTACATTTGTAAGTTCAACTTTCATGATAAAGAAATTTCACTACAGTACTTGTATTAGGTGAATTGCAAAATACTATTTCTTTTCTTTTTTTACAGTGCAAATATTTGTAATCAAAAATATAGTGAGCACTGTACACTTTGTATTTTGTGTGGTAATTGAAATCAATATATTTGAAAAGTAGAAAACATCAAAAATATGTACATAAATGCTATTCTATTGTTGTTTAACAGTGCGATTAATCACAATTAATTTATTTAATCACGTGATTAATCACAATTAATTTTTTTAATTGCATGACAGCCCTAATCATTTGACATTTTCAATCATTCAGAGATGACTCATCCGAATGGTGTCCAACTTTTTTCCATCTTGACTGAGGCTACATCTACGCTACAAACTAGGGGTATGATTCCCATGCTCACGTACACATACTCGCGCTAGCTCTCATCAAGCTAGTGTAAATGTAAATAGCAGCGTAGCTGCGGTAGCATGAGTAGTAGAAGTGGAGGCATTGCTGAGCCATGCTCAGCACAAACCCTCCTGAAACCAGCTTCCTCTGCTACTACTGCCCATACTACCCTGGCTACACGGCTATTTATACTCACAATAGCTTGATGAGAGCCTGCAGAAGTATTTGTACATGAGCTCGTAGTGTAGATGTAGTGAGAGAGGGCCTATGTTTCAGTTCTGTAAATCAGAATACTGATCACTGAAGTATTTGTAGGAATAATAGGACTATATTCTAACTTACTGAAATCTATAATGGGCTCAGGAATGTTATGTATTTTACTGTTCTTGCCTATGTATGTTACTTTGTCTGCATTGAAGTTTTTGAAAATAGACCAGATCAGTGTGTCTTTTAGAAATGTATTAAAAAGATTAAGCAGGCAGTTATATTTGTTTTATAAGTTTAAGCTAGGTGGCATAGTTCTGCTGGCTTAATTTATAAGAGCATATTACATTGGTCAAAATGATATTAAAATTGAAATACAATCAATGTCAATGGTTGGAACTGGCTTACCAATTACTGCAATTAGTAATTAAATCATACTGAACAAATTAAGAAAAACAATCCTTCTTAAGGTTTTACAGAAAGGTTGATGGGAGAAAAGGATTTCTTGTGGCACCTTAGAGACTAACAAATTTATTTGAGCATAAGCTTTCGTGAGCTACAGCTCACTTCAAAATGCATCCGATGAAGTGAGCTGTAGCTCACGAAAGCTTATGCTCTAGTAAATTTGTTAGTCTCTAAGGTGCCACAAGTACTCCTTTTCTTTTTGCGAATACAGACTAACATGGCTGCTACTCTGAAACCTGTGTTGATGGGAGAGTCCCTTTTCCTTTAACTTGATTAATTTAACTTAAAACCTGCTGAAAGCAACAGCTGTAACTTTGCCTTGATTTTTAAGGATGTAAACCATTTTAAATGATTTCCCAGTAGCTTCCCTTTTGGCTACCTCTCTCCCATTAGGCTTTACTGTTTATAGAGATTATGCTTAGCTATTTCCCACCCCGCGTTGAGCAATGCCTGTAATTTTCCAATAGTCTGGCACAAACACAAAATGATTTCTAAAACTCCAGACTTATAGCAGCTTTAGAATGACATTGGTTTAATCTAGGGATCCCTCACTGTTTCAACAACAGAGTTGAGGGTTTAGTGTCTATTTTGTGGAAAAGTTAGTAATACACAAACACACACACGAGAGCTTTGGAGTAATTCAAATTGCTTTACAGACAGACTTTTCTATTCAAAGTTTCTAACTCATGTGATTGGTTTTAGCTTGAATTTAAGCTGATATTCACTGGTATCTTCATAGATCATAAGACATGATCTGTTCTTTCATATGCAGTGGGGTTTGATCTTCACTCTCTCTCTTGCTTGGCTTAGTCTGTCTGCATTCTTCACTCCTTCTCTGGGTGGCCAGTCCAAAGAATGGAGCAGGATATAACTTCAGTTATCTTGCTGGTGCTAGAGAGTTCCCTCCCTCCATTTTCTCTGCTTGGCTGGCATCTTTTGTTGGGATCAGTGATCTTGCTACTGCACCCCTAGGGACACTTTTTGTCTATGGGGTTCCAGCATGTTGGTATAGGTCATTGGGGACCAATGATTTGACATCTTTGCCTTGAAGGTACATTGAAGGTTCCTGCTAGGTTGGACATGTCGTAACCCAATTCATTACTAACTGCAAACAGATGTCTCTTGAAAACAGAATGCAAGAAGGTGCCATGTGATAAGGGGCTGTGAGACAAGTTTCTGTTTTACCCCTACATTGAAATGTCTTGATTGTTTAAATATAATTCAGGATTTATTCAAGGTGATGTATTTGCTCATTTTCGAACTTTGTCATGACAATGAGTTAATTATGGCACTGGGAAAATATCCTAAGAAGTGGGATAGCGACTAGGACAAATATATAATATTTTATCCTAATAACCCTTTGCCTACACACAAAAAGCTGCTTCAAGGATCTCTTTGCAATGCTAACTTTTATTAAACATTTTGGCCAACCAAAGTCACTCAAGCTTAAACCCAGTTATGGCCTATGTTCCTTACATAATATATATCCTCAGCTTCATCTCTCTATGTATCAGGGTATTCAGTTTGCGAATGACATTCTTAATGAGGCGTCCCATGACTTTTTTGCAGTGTGGGCTTCAAATTCTTTCTCATTGCCACTCATGTTGTTGACAACACAGCCAAGGAAGTGAAATCACTGAGAATCTTAACTGGATGGTCAGCTAAGGTGTGAGAGCCTGCAGGGTGTTCAAAATTGCCAACCAGAAGAATTTTAATTTGACCCTGACTAATTTTCAGTCCTACTTTTGCTGCTGAAATTTCTGGATATTGAATAGTGTCTACAGCCACAAAAGAAAAGCTGGTCCAGCAATTTTAGACTGAAGATCTCATTATCAAATGTTTGTTCCCAATGTAGGTGCTTACAGACTGTGATCAAGGTACCACTTAATGTTCTCTTTGTTAAGGTGAATAGACTGAACTCCATGAGCCTCTCACCGTAAGGCATGTTTTTCAGTCCTTCATTCATTCTTGTGGCTCTTCTCTCAACCCCCTCCAATATATTAATGTCATTCTTGATTGTAATACTAGAACTGGACTGTATAATCTTCTAACAGTCATGCCTATGCTGCATGCAGAGGTAATATAACCTTTCTAATTCCTACTCAAGATTCTTTGTCTATACATCTGGAGATTGCATTAGCCTTTTTGGCCACAGCTTTGCATTGAGAACTTAGGTTAAGCTGACTCTTTTTTTTAGAGTCACTTTTGAGGATAGGGTCCCTTATCCTGTAAATAAGGTCTATATATTTTGTTCCTAGATATGACTTTACACTTGGCTGTATTAAAATGCATATTTTTTGCTTGCATCCAGCTTACCAAGCAGTCCAGATCACTCTGTATCAGTGACTTGTCCTCTTCATTATTTACCACTCCCTCAATCTTTGTGTTTTTTCCAAACTTTATTAGTGATGATTTTATGTTTTCTTCCAGGTCATTAATAAAAATATTAAATAACATAGGACCAAGAACCAATCGCTATGAGATCCCACTAGAAACACATCTGTTCAATGACAATTCCCCATTTACAGTTACATTTGAGACCTGTCATTTATCCACTTTTTGATTCATTTAACATGTGTCTTGTTAATTTTGTATCATTCTAGTTTTTTAATCAAAATGTTGCGCAGTACCAAGTCAAATGTATTATAACAGTTTAAATATATGGCATCAGCACTAGTACATTTATCAACCAAACCTGCAATCTAATAAAAAAGTTAGTTTTACAAGATCTGTTTTCCATAAACCCATGTTGATTGGCATTAATTATATTATCTTTGTTTAAGTCACACATCAGATGATTCATTGTTTTCCCAGGATTGTTGTCAAGCTGACAGCCTGTAATTACGTGGATCATCCCATTTACCCCTTAAATATTGCCACAACATTTGCTTCGTCATTGTTCCAGGAGTTACTAAAAATCAGTATCAATGGGCTAGTGAGCTCCTCAGAAAGCTCTTTTAAACTCTTGGGTGCAAGTTATCTGGACCCACTGATTCAAGAATGTCTAACTTTAGTAGCGGCTCTTTAACATCCTCCTGAATTACTGTTTAAATGGAAGTGTTTCATAATCATGTATGACAGGATTACATCATCTGTTTCCCCCCCAAGAAATATTTATTGAACACTTGTGTCTTTTCTTTAGGATTATTGATAATTCTACCATTTCTATCTAGTAACAGATCAATACCATTGTTAGGATTCTTTTTCTTCCAAATATAGTTAAAATAATCCTTCTTATGGTCCATAACTCTGCTGGCCAGAGATTGTGCCATGTGTTCTTTTGCTTCTCTTATCCATTCTCTACAATATCTAGCTTCTGATTTATATTTATTACTATCAACTTCCCCTTTCTTTCATTTGTTATATGATTTATATTTATGTTATATAAATTATATTTTTATTTTTATAGCTGATTTTCACTTCCTCTAATCCAGGTTGGTTATTAAATCAGCATAGCCTTCTTCCCCTGAGACTAAATGCCTCAATGCACTGAAACAGATTAATAACTCCAAAACATGGCATCAGATTATTCACATTTCTTATCTGATGCCATCAGCATTATGTTTTGATTGCTAATCGTTGAGGGGGCCATGTTGAAAATCCCCTCTTTATATATTTATCAAACTATATCAATGCTAGTCTATCTTAGGTATTTAAGTACTTATATGGCCCCCATCAATAATGTATCTGACTGCGTCACAATCTTTAATGCATTCATCCTCTCAACATCCCTATGAGGTAGGGAAGAGCTATTATCCCCATTTTATATATGGGGAATTGAGGGACATAGAGACTAAGAATATGTCTACACAACAGCTGGGAAGTATGGTACACTCTGCTTAGTGTACTAAAAATCACAGTATAGCTATGGTGGCCATCTGAGTATGTACCAGAGGGTTAAGCAGGATTGTATTCAGGCGACTGGCCCAAGCCACCATAGTCACACTGCTGTTTTTAAGCACACTCGCTGCAGCAGAGCTTGTGCATGTATGCCTATCTAAGCTGGGAATCACACCTCCCAGCAGCTGTGTGACTTAAGTACTTATATATGCACTAAGTGACTTGAGCAAAGTCAAACAGGAAGTCTGTAGCACCCAGATCCCTCCTGTGCTAAGCTAGCATGCAAGCCATTGGGCCCTCCTTCCTCTCTAATCTTAACACAATTAAATTTCATGTCGGCTTAGATCAATTTGACAATATCATAGCTTGAAAGATCATGTAAACTAAAAAGGCTATGCAGATTTCTGAGTGGTAGGTATTTACTGTAAGCAACCTGGATTAGTAAGTATTGATTATAGTTTTCTAAACCATTAAATAATTTTTAATGATGGTATAATGGTAGTTCTTGCAATGCATGTTTTCTTGTATTAATAGAGGAAGGAATAAAAAAATTGCAGACAATATACAACATATAACGTACTAAGGCCATTAACAAGATTATTATGGTATTGGTCAACATTTACATACACTAATTTTCCTATAGTTTTATTTATTTATTTGATCATTAAGTTAGCAGCAAGAATGTATTTATAGTATGTGAAGAAATGCCTACTCACTTATTCTACTGGAGTAATATTACTGAATCATATTTAGTGGTACATGTTACACAGTTCATCTTTTCCAGGGCCTGTATAAGTAAAAACCAAATTGCCTAAGGGGATGCCTTTGCATTAATCGTATTCCCATAACTCAGGTACTTAGTTCCACTAAAATCAATAGACTTGTGAGTGTGAAAGTGCAGAAGTAAAAGACAAGCATAATAAATAGTCCAAATCCTGTGTTGTCAAATAGATATGTAATTCTTTCACACTTATTTGCATGATTGATCTTTGTTTTGCATATTTTCAAAGTTTTGATCTACAAATGGATTTTAATTTGTGTACTTTTGAAGGAACAGCCATTTGGGAATGAAGGCAGGTAATGGCTAATCAGAGAGTAAAATATAGATGGATAGAAGTTGTACATAGTGAGTCTGAACTCCACTGCTATGTGAAATGTAATTATTGTTACTATTTGTGTTACTTTTAAAGGTCCTCCTGTGCTACATGCTGTACAAACATAGAGATTGTAAGAGACAGTCCCCACTCTGAAAAACTTACAGTCTACTTACAAAACAGATAAGAGATACACAAAAAATATTTTCCTTCCTTTACAGATGAGGAACCAAGGCACAGAGAGATGAAGTGACATGCCCAAGGACATGCAAAAAGTCTGTTGTAGAAGATCTTGAGGCAGAATCTCCATCCAGTGCCTTAACTACAAAAACAACCTTCCTTTTTAAACTATGAGGACCAGATTCAGATGTACTTTAAGGTTCTGGTTTAGCAAAACAATTATGCACATGCTTTACTTTAAGCACGTCATTGAATCCTATTAACTTCAGTGGGACTTAAGCATGTGCTTTCCTGCTTTGCTGGATCAGGGCCTAAATGCATACAATTCCCAATTAAATCAAAAGTGGGAGTGCCAGCCTTCCCTAGATCTGAATTTGCCCCAGTTTCTGGACAAGTTATATTTAATGAAAAAGATCTTATATTTGTATATAGGTGTGAAGATATAACGGATGCCGTTTGACTGAGGTCAGAGGCAAGCAACTGGCTGATTAGCTCTACCCATTGAGAAAAGAATTGCAGCTTAACTGGCTGATCCTCATAAAAGGAGGAGCAGGAAAAGGAGAGGAGGAGCTGCAATACCTGCCAGAGGCTGAAGCAATTGCTGGAAGGAACTGCTTCCGGAAATAAAAAATGGACAGAAGGGAGACTGTGAGAAGTCCTATTATCAAAAGACTCTGAGGTAAGAGACACAAATTTTGGGTTGAGAAACTTCTGGGGTGGGTGGGAAGCTGAGGGACAGACTTGGGGAAGTTTTCCACAGCAACTGCCCCTGCTGGAACCTACCTTTCCTGGTCTAGGTGAGAAGGTTCCAGGCAGAATTCCCACAGGGAGGATGCTGGCTCAACTAGAGCAAGCTCGGGGCCAGCTGGAAGAGGGTAATATACAACAGGGCCCAAACTCTTACTGTAGGTAAAATATTCACACATCTTTAAACTTATATTTCAAATTCAGATTGGACTTTATTGTTCCATGTGTGTTTCTTGAAAATAATCAGAGAAACTCATGCTTTGCAGTCACTGACTTTATAGGAAAGAGAGGAGATAGATCAGCATGCTGCTAATGAATGATGCTGTACATATAACCTTTGGTCTCCTCTTTAAAATAAGTAAATTAGACAGTGGTATTGGTTCAATCAGAGTGAACAGCTGTCCACAACCTAAGAATCACCATCCATGTGGTCACTCCTGTTAGTATTAGCACAGAGGCTCAAGACTCAAATGGAATGAAGACTGAATTAGTTTCATAATGTGAACTTTCCAGGTCAGGATTTAATCTATGACAAAGTCAGTCCTGGCAGATCTGAGAGACTGGAGGAGGGCAAATGTATCAGCCCTAGAATGGTGAAGGCCTGTTAGCTATGAGCTGAAAAAAGGTTACCTCAGGTTAACTGGAGACACCTGAGGCCAGTTAAGAGCTGCCAGTGACCTTTAAAAAAAAACCCTCTTCTGGGGAGAGAGTGAGAAAGGGAGCGAACAGAGACCAGCTATAGTAGGGGTAGTGGCAGCAGGAAGGAAAGACTTCCTGGTGGAAGTCTGTCTCCCCTTGCTATAGGGAAAGAAACTAAGTTAACACCTGCTTGGGGAAGTACTGTCAACTAGGAGCCAGCATAGCACGGTAACGCCACAGAGCGGGGCAGGGAAAAGTATTTCTGTTTTCATAGTAAGTGTGGGTTTTGGGTATTTTTTTTGTTTTGTTTTTCTTAAGAACTTCTTGGACTCACCCTGAGGCCCACCATGTAAGTAGGGAAAAATAAAACTGGAGATAACAGAAAAACCCTCCAGAGTCAGACTGATTTACTCCAGGCCCCCCACTGCCCGAGAGAAAAGTGCTGAGGTGAAGAAAATATCCTGCCACAGGTTATGCTGTTGCCCAAAGTGGGAAAGTAAGCACAGCCACTGCCTATAAAGTGAGTGAAACCCTGGCTCCATTAAAGTCAATGGCATAACTCCCATTGACGTCAATGGGGCTAAGATTTCACCCAGTATCTCGTCTATGGATAATATCCACAGCAATGATTTAATCCACAGACCAGTAGTAAACCAGACATCCTCACACTGTATTTCTACCTGACCTCATCCTTTACCTGGGACAACAATCTCCAGAGATTAGTTTGCAATTTAATTATATTCATCCCTGATAACCCAGGAGGTCTGAACATGAAATTATGACTTTGATATAGAGGGCCAAAATCAATAGCCATTAAATGAATGAGGACATTTTAAAGTATGGAGCATGCTGAGTGTCTAAGCTACTCATCACCACAATAGCTCTGTCTGGTCATACAGAGGAGCCAGAGAAAGACTGAATTATTGATCAGCCCACTACATGTTTGCTGACCATGAAGCCAGCACAGATGAATAGACAATTAGGAACCAAACTAAAGAGTTGCTAAGGACCATTTGGTAAGTGGGAGGTAGGTGAAAGCTCTACAAGCAGAGTTCTCCAGGAAGTTGCTCATATTTGCAGAAGCAGACAGATAATGGAAATAGAGTTCTTGCATTTCAGAGAAAGTCAATGGAACCATGAAAAAGTAAATATTTTACAAGTAGATGGTATTTTGAAAATACTGTATCAGGTTGAATCTTTCTGTATTTTACTCTGTTTTTACTTAGTGTTCTACTTAGTAGTTGGGCCAGACTCTCAAGTGGTCTAAATTGGCATAGCTTCTTGTGATGGGGTGGGTAACCATACACTGGAGAGTTAAGAATTCAGGAACACGCTGGGGGCCTCCGCCCCGACAGCACTCACTGCTACAGAGGCACTAGGCCAAGAAGGCATTCCTAGGTGGAGGTCAGCTGCATGGAGTCAAGACTCCCTACCCTGCTGAGATCCATGGATCAGGTAGCCAGGAACAACCACCACCATGACATACCCAAGGCAAGGAGCAGAGCAGTAGGAAGAGGCTCAGGGGAGAACATTAGCTGGATCTCAGGTAGTGGACTCCTGCATTACAATGCTCCAGAGGGTCTCTGGGTCAGAATGCAGTGGCGTGGGAAGGCCTGGGTTCTCCTATTCCATAATCACCAGGTGTGGCTGACACCATGGACTACAACGGCAAGGTGGTTCTGCCGCCTCAAACTATAACCACGAAGTGAGGAGGCTCTCACCTGCTCACAACTGGTGGAGAATGCAGACAAAATGGCCTAGTCCTGCTGCAGGACATAAAAAAGGCCAAAAGAGGATCAAGGAAAAAATAAGAAGGGATGGCATAGAGATGGAAAACCTGCAGAAGTGAGTAATGGAGAGCTCAACAGCAACAGGCAACTCAGCTTCAGCAACCATAGAATCAATTATTACAACAGTTGGATTCACAATACCAGCAGCAGCAGTTGATCTGGGAACTGCCCACTCAATACCAAGAACACCATCACCACCTGGTTCAGCTGATGTCGGCGCTCCTACAACCCTTAGGAGCTGCTGGTAGCCTAGGGCCAGGGTCCTCTGGGGTTGGGTCCTGACACCAGTCAAGATGACAAAGATGGGCCCACAGGATGACCACAAAGGCTTTTTAGGGACATTCAAATGGGTGATCATTGTGGCTGGCAGACCACACTCTTGGCCCCCTATCTGACAGGGCTGGCCCAAGCAGCTGTAGGGTGCTGGATCCTGGGGGTGCCTGAGCCTACCAGAAGGTCAAGGTGCCTATCTTGGACTGCTTCAGTATCTCCCCCAAGACCTACCACAACGCTTCCAGAAGGAAAAATGCCTGCCCTGATGGCAGTGGTCCCGTATCTCAAGGATTATTATAGGCACTGGCTAATTCTGGAAGGGCACATCGGGGTGCAGGTGGCAGAAGATATTGTCCTCAAGCAATTTATCCAGCCTCTTGTGGTTGGAGGATGTGAGTAGAGAGAAACTCTGCCTACTGTTGGAGGCAGTGGGACTCACAGAAAATTACCTGGCCACTGAAGGTCCAATCCCCTGGACCCCAAGGGTGTAGGCCATCACCAGATATGGAAGGCTGAGCACAATGGAGAGAACGGGGCACAGGAGACCATCAGCTGGGGCAGGGTCTGAATTCCTTTCAAGGAAGAGACTGAGACTGAATAAGAGCACCCCAGGACACAGAGGCCCTCCTCCAAACAGGACAATCCCAATGTGGTGGGGACAGACAACAGCCCCACTGGATGGCAATTACTTCAATTGTGGGCAGCATGACCACTTTCAATGCAACTGCCCCTTTATGGATTGTAACTACAGAAAGGCCTGAATGGCTGCCCCTAGATCCCACAAGCAGGGGCTGGCCAAGATGATGATCCCTGTGAAGGTCTATGGGACTGAGGTGATGGGACTAATAGATTCTGGTTGCAGCCAGACCCTGTGAAGGAAAAGGTGGTTGAGGTCTCCATCACAGACCCATGGGACACTCTCTGACATGATCTTTCTACAGTGTATACACAGGAACCTGTGCCTGTACCCCATGAATGAAATACAGCTGACCATGAGGAACCACACTGAGACTCAGTGTGCGGGTGGCAGCTGCTCTTGCCTAACCCATCATCCTGGGACAAGACTGGAAGTACTTTGGTGATGTCTTGCAGGTGCAGAAAAGAGACCCGGCCTTAGGGCATGATCGTGACCCTGACACTGGGGAAGACACAGAGCCTGCAGAACTGGCTGACACAGGAGAGCAAGAAGATCTAGGGGAAAGGGCCTCACTATAGACAGAGGCGACCCTGAGAGATCAGCAGGACCTGCAAACTCAACACCTGTGGGTAGGAAATGCCTGACCCAAAACAAGGATTTAATCGGAGAACAGAATAAAGATCTCCCCTTAAGCTGGGCATATGACCCCCCAGACCAATGAAGTCCAGGCCCAACTCCTGGTACCCTGGCCCTCTAAGAGGGAGTTACTCTGTCTTGCATGTTGAGTACCATGTGCTGGTCACCTGGGGAGGGAGAAAGCAGCTGGTTCTATTGGCTGGACATCCACAAACCGGTGAGAGATTATTCTATGTCCTGCCTGGAGTGCCAACTGACAGAGCTCAAGAATATCCCAAGGGCCTCCCAGATACTGATGTGTTAGCAGACACCCCCATTGAGATAATTGGTATGGACTTGAAAGGCCTGCAGTGTATAATGCACGTAGTGTGCGCTTCTCACAATGAACGCAGCGACCATGGCGGTGGAACTCATGAAAGTCTTCGTGAGGGTGGGAATCCACAAGGAAATAAAAACAGACCAGGCGATGAATTTCATGTCATGACTGATGAAGAACTTGTGTGAACTGCTAAAAATCAAATCTCTGAGAATCCGTCTACCATCCCCAAACAGATGGGCTAGTTGAACACTCCAATGGGACCCTGAAGAGGATGCTAAGAAAGTTTGTGGCTAAAGACCCCCACCCCTAGGATCACCTTTTACCACCCCTTCTATTTGCAGTGCACAAGGTTCCCCAGACCTTAATGAGGTTCTTGCCCTTCAAGTTGTTGTATGAGGGGCAACCCTGGGGGACCCTAGATCTAGTTTGGGAAACATGGGAGAAAAAAGAGCCCACAGTCATCAGGGTAATACAGTATGTTTGGCAGCTACTAGAAAAGATGAAGACATTAGTGTCCTTTGCAAAAGAAAATCTTTTAAGGGCCCAGGAGTATCAGAAGCAAGCTTATGACAAGGGTATTCACCCACGTGAATTCCAGCATCAGAGTATTGCTGCTACTGCCCAACTCAGAGTTAAAGTTCAGGCCAGACAGCAAAAGTCCTTTCAGGTGATGCACTGGATGGGAGCAGTGGATTACAAGATTTGGCAACTTGGGAAGAGGAAAGAGACCCAGATTTATCACATAAACCTTCTAAAGGCATGGTGGAGGTCTGCTGCACAGTGCAGGGGATCTCTACCCTGTTGAGACCCGTGGACCAGGTCACCAGGGACAATCACCAGCCATAATGTGCCCCAAGGGGAGGGGTATAGCAGTAGGGAGAAGCCCGGGGGATAGCATTAGCTGGACCACAGGTAGCAGACTCCTGCATTATAGAATCCAGTGGAGTGGAAGGGCCTGGGTTCCCCTACCCCATAACCACAAATGGGGCTGCCACCACAGACCACAACTGCCAGATGTGGAGGCTCGCCCCCTCTCACACTTGTAAATAGAGTTTGTCTGAGTAAGTAGTGAGTAAAAGCTGAGTAACATACCAAAATACCTCACTGATATCAGTAAGTGGACACGCTACTCCAATAAAACCTCTGTTGCTTTGTGAGACATAATGAAGCTAAGGTTCTGATTTAGCAGTTTCAACTGCAGTATTAACTGGAAATGTGTGGGATGGTTATGTAGAAATTTCTACTCCACATCTTTTCCCAAAGCTCAGGGCTTCATACTAAACAGAACAAATCACATCCTTAGCAGTTCTGCTCTGCTAAGTACAGCTGTATGCTGCAGGTGGTGCCTGAAAAATGTTTATTTTGCAGCGCTGCAGGCTGCAGAACTAAAAATGAAATAGATTCCTTTCTTTTCACATGACTGCATCTGGGGGTGTGGGGATAGGGGAGGGGGAGAGGTGTGATGATGAATAGCACAGAAAGAAAGTGATAAAATTTAGGCCAAGCTTGGCTTGAAAAGAACCAAACCTGAAACACAGATGACAACTGAAGCTTAGCTCCTGATTTCTTTTATTTTCAATGAAGCACTGAGGAAAAGCTGACAAGCACAATAGGTGTGGCATTGGGATCTTTGATACTGCACAGTTTCAGAGAGGCAAGTCAAGCATAGCAAGCTCACATGAGACCTCCACAATATCTGGGTGAAATCACAAGCGATCCTTTCAAGAGCAACATCTGTCAACATAAAATCAATCAACAGATGAGCTTAAAAAGTAATAAAAAAATCAACATGGCTATCAGGCAACCATAAATGGGCACAAAGTGACTATCTTAGGCATTTCTAACACCATGGTAGATAAGCACCCAATCTAAAAATCAGGATAGTCCTTGTTCTATGCAGGAATATACTTGCATTTGGTACTTCTCTGATAACTTTTCCTAATCTGGAAGTTTTTACAAGGCTACTTGCTTTCAGTAGGTCAGAATATTGCGAACAACATTAATCAGAATAGTTCTGTTGCTTCTTCAAAGTTACCAGCTGTATTGGTAGGAAACAGGCCTTGATGTTTGTTTGTACTGAATGAAATTCTATCCTCTGCGGAAACCAGCACAAGATCTGGGCATCACTTACATCCCCCAGTGTTATTCTTAAGACCTATTTTGAATGTATGTGGGACCTAAGTGGTGCCCAGGCCTGGGGCTGGTCTTCTGCACAGGGGTGAATCTCTTGACTTTTGAGAGCGTAGGTCAGACTCTTTAATGTTCTCAAGGTATTTTAGATCTGAAAAGGAAAAAATAACTATCTATAAACGAACACTCTTCAGAATGTATAACTACAGATGACTCACATAATATTTGTAATAGCATATACATTCCATAATTTGGCACTATTGGCTAGATGCCACCAAAACATTTGTCCAACACAGTTTAGGAAGTTCTCAGGAGAGATCACTTCCCCTGGGAACCTTAAGTGCTATGGAGTTCTTGTAGTGCATCAGCAGAGCTTCTTTTTGCGAAAATACAGTTCCCTCTATTTAATGTGTAAAAGGATGGGGCCAAGAGCTCTCACTTCTCCCTATGCATAATGTATCTTAAGTACTCCTTTCACTAAGTCGTACACACATGAACTGCACAACTTTCTTTAGCTGCACACTTTGCAAGCCTAGTAAAAAGTCATAGAAAATGCACCGAATAAGTTATGTCACTTTCAAAGAATCATAAAAGTCAGCTCCAATCAGAATTATTTCCTTACTCCTTTTTGAGACATTTATCTGCAAGGAACCCCTTTAAGAGCAACCAGTGATGCTACTGTCCCTGAAAAAGCTAAGATCAACATTAACTTGATACTGGCCAGGAACACAGGGGGAAAAAATCCAAACAAATTTAAAGCAAATAACCAATTCATAGGTTGCAATTTATGGTTTTACAGTTAAAGTCCAAGATCCACTTAAGTGCCCATAAAAGGGAATTGAAAGAAAAGATCAACTTTTTTTCACTAACCAGGGATAAATCTGGCCAGAGACTGGGAGGTTAGTTTGTTAAAAAGAGAAAAAACTCTGCTTGTCTAACTTTGTTGCGTGTCACCCTGTGGTTCTATTACTGTATTTACATGCCAAACAGAGGTTATTATTTATAAGAAAACATTTAAACTATGTGTTATGCAATCCAATATGATGGTTTGGAAAATTGACCGAAATGTTTTCTTTGTAAATGGGTACCTATAATAACTACAGCTATGGTAACATGAGCAGTAATAAAAGGCCTAACCATGATTGGCTAAACTATGCTGGGATTTCAACACAGAATCCGATAGCTTGTCATTCTGTACTTTTTCTGTGGCATGAAAAGCGAGGCCTTATCTAGAAATACAGCTGTATTCAGACATTGACACCCCTAAAAGATCTGACGTACAACACACCATGTAGTTCTGAATGGGAACAGAACCTATGCTGAACAATATTTTTTCTTTGTTCTTTCACTCACCACTCATTATTATCCACAAAATTGAGTTAGAAAAAAAATCCTTAACATCGACTTTGGAGATGAGCCTGAGCTACAGACTTTGGGCCTGAACACTATCCTGTCATTACATATTTATGCAAATACACCTGTCCTTATTACTTTGTCCCCTTCACCCCAAGCCTATTTGTCTGTTTATTCACAAGTTGCAATTTGTCATAATCCAAGACTGTGCCCTTGCTTGAGCAGGTACTTTCTTTGTTTTACCCATTTGAACATGCTAAACTCAATGGGGACTCAATCATAGTCTCTAAATATTGCGACAATAGAAACAATCATCATGATTATAGGCAGAGCTGGTACCAGCGTCTATAGTTAAAGTTGTTGAACATTTTACACTACAAGCCCATTTTCAGTTGCTTATAACTTTGTCATACTTTAAAGGTGAAAATCTGGCCCCACTGAAGACATGGGAATTTTGCTTATTGACATCAATAGAGTGAGAATTTCACAGCCTTTGTGTCATGGGAGAAATTTTCCATGCTTGCTCTCTACTCCAAGCTTATTTCCCCCCCGCCTCCCAAAGTTTCAGCAAAAACAACCATTTTGGAGAATGAGTTTACAAAAATATAGGTCTCTAAAAAAATATTTTTCTGAGTGGTTAGATAGACCATAAGAAGTCCCAGTTTTAGACTGGTGAGGCAGGTCATCCTTCACTGTAAGATTAATTCTAGAAAAAGTGCTGGAAGAGAGGTTGATTGTGAACACTTACTGCAAGGAAGATCTGAAGGGAGCTGTGAGCCACTTCTATATACTGGTATTCAAGCAAACACCCTGAGACAGTGATGTAACGATGATCCTCTGGTGCCCATTCTGGGGCTGGAGTCACAGATGTCACTGTACAGCCTGGGCCATTCTCCATCCACCAAGAACGGTGCATTGAGATATTAAAGGTCAGAATAAGATCTGTTTCCTGCAAAAGAAAAAGGGAAGGCAGTAATTCTGGAATGGTACTTTGATGGTCTTGGGGTACCCAGTCACCTTATCACTTCCCTGGTCCCAGCAAGAAGCAGATTTGCTTGCACTTATCTGGGTGTCAGCTCTGTTAGACACACAAGCAGTCTTCTTTGGGCTGTGCTAGTCCTTGCTTAGCCTTGCAGGTGAACAATAGGTGTATCCCAGTCCCTGAGGCTCTTCAAAGTATTCCCCTGTAGTGTCCAGCCCTTTCTTCACCGAACACTCACAGAAATACCAGCTCTGCTGTCCCCAAGGGGACAGTGTACACACTAGCTTATTTGGTTCAGCTCAGGCTCAACACTTAATACCGCAGCACTGAGATATATTTCTAGTAAAAGCAATCATAAGTTTATCATCAGAGATAAAAAATTCAGAGATAATGAGTAGGGATAAAAGAAACAAAAAGCTACATATAAAACTAAAGTATAATAAGCTTAGTCTTTAGAAAGTGTAATATGTTAATGTTCTATGTAAAGAAGATTATTTCACTCCAAATGTCTTCTGAAGTGTTTCAACCAAGGCTAGTTGTGATCCTGTTTTCATGAATGTAAGGGTACTGCCAGATTAGTTCCTAGGTGCAGGACAAAGGGGTGCCTTCTCTACCTTCTACATATGTCCCCCCCAAATTCAGTCTTGACACACAGCCAGGCTAAACCCCATGGCTTGTTTTTTTCCCCATGTGCTCCTTTCCAGTTGACTCTTTATGTAATAGGGGCTTCCACTCTGTTGGCTTACAATGCTTAATTTATATTTTGATAGAGAAAGAAACATGTTACCTACTGTCTGGAAGAAACCTGTTTTTTATCTTTGGTTGGTGACAGACTTTAAAACATATTTTCAGTACATACACACAACTCTTTAAACATCATCCATATGTACATTTTGCAACTATTATGAGAATCAGTGTGACATAAGTGTTTATTAGAGACCTCCTATGACTCTCTTTGGTGAAATAGAATGTACATGCCAGGATCTGGATATTCTTGTAACCTCCCTGACAGTTGGCATTGAGGTGTTCTTGGGTGTGTCAGTGCTAACATCACCCCAAGCGTTTCATCTAGACATCTCACCGTAGGCATAAAGGAGGCAAGAGCAGTAAAAACTTCATTTACTCCTGAAAATTGGAGAAATCTTGTCCCCTGTAGCACAGCCAAGTAATTGGGACTTGGCATGGGGGTACTGGTCATATGGAAGTGGAGGAAAGTCATCTTCCAACCCAAGCTCTGCTCCAGGCAGTTACCGTAGCCCTGAGGCTGTAGCTGCTCCTGATGCTACTGTGCCTATGCTGCAATGGAAGCCACAATGGCTGATGGACATGCATAATGGCAGATCCACAACCCCATCCCAGCTCCTTCCAGTCTGTCCCTGTCCTGATCCTCCAAGACCTACACGGTAGATCCCAGAAGCTGGTCTTCATGGAATTGAGGGAGTGCAGTCCCAAGGCAAGTTCTCCCTATCAGGGACCCTCTGCAGTCCTGGAAGAAGGGGAAGACAGGATTTGCCTGTCATATGTAGCAATGGATTCCACTTTTGAATTCTTTTGTGATGCATAGTCTCAGCCCTCTAACTTTGTATCAGTTTTCAAGGAAGCATCTATTATCCATTGCCCTGTCCAAAGGCAATGGAACATAGCTAGAGTCAGACAGGCCGGCAGCCAGGAAGACATCCTGTGAGTTCCTCACAGCTGGTACACACCAGAGGGTGCAAAGGAATATCTAGTCACTCACACTGTAAGGCTACTTTTATAAATAGTTTATAATGGGTCAATAAATTATTAATAGATGTAATAAACATATCACAGACATGAATCGTATGTGTTGTAGATGGTGGCAAGGACATCAGTCAAAGGTCTTATAGATTACTGTAAGCAACCTACTGGCTGCTGGACTTTATAACAATTGATTAACCATTTAGTAACCTTTATAAACGTAATCTTTGTGTAAAGTGTCAATCTGCACATGTACTCAGTCATGCAAAGAAAAATTGCTGTTAGAAACATCTTTTCAGAACCAAGCTCTCCTACACATCATCCGGAGTAATTTACATTTTTTTCAGCCCATTGATAACATTAATATTTAAGACCCTCAAAGATTTCAAAGTAACTATTTAACCAAGTTTACCAACGTGAATTGAATATAATCACTCCATTCTGTAGACTCTGTGTATTTTCCCCTTCCCTCAAATATACTCACTTTCCAACTGCATTTAAATCATAGGCTCCTTGTGTGTACTAACTCAACCAAACATAATTCAATCCAGAGAATTTTTGCATAATTTCATGACTGATATATTAATCTGGGTTTGCATTTGCCACCATCATGCTGCTGGACATATTTCAAAAAATTGCAGTCCTGCCTTAAGATACTGTGATGTTGCTGCTGGGTATGTCTTTAAATCAATTATTAATCTGCATGTACCCACCCGACTACCAGATAGCAGGGCCAGCTGTAAATTTTTTTGCAATCAATAAATACCATGCAATTCCATAAAGGCCTTACAGGTATGGATAGTGCTATCAATGTGAATGGGGCTATTCATAATAGTAACTTCTATGCCTAGTGGCAAGCGTTCAGATAATCAGACCCCATGTGAACATTTGGGCACATAATTAAAGCTGCCAAACCTAGATATATTCAGGTCCAATGAACTGAATACTGTGGTTCAATTTGGCAGACATTTTAAGACAAACTTCGTAACACTATGCACACTCACAGCAAAGAAAGCTACCTTTATTTTGCACATATGTTAAGCATGTATAATGAGGGTGATGCACTGGAAATAGAGAGGTACAAGACAAAAGATTCTGGTTTTATATACTATACATCTATATTGCAGCTGGGAACATGTTTCACAGCACTAGTAGATATAAGCACTAGTTCTGCTTGAACTAGTGCACTAAAAATAGCAGTGTAGTTGGGGTAGCATGGGCAGCAGCTCAGGCTCATTGCCCGAGTATGTATCCAGGGTATCTGGGTGGGTTTGTATTTAGGAGGCTAGCCCAAACTGCCACCCATGCTATCTGGCTACCCTGCTATTTTTTGCATGCTAACGGAAGCGCAGTTAGCATGCATCTGTCTACCCACACCAGGAAGCACCTTCCCAGCTACAGTGTAGACATACCCACGTGTTTTGAGCCATAACCCATATTTTCAACCATATTGAAATAAACAGAATTGAAAATCTAGTGTGTGAGGGAATATTTGAATATAGAAACAACAGAGGCAAAAGTAATACAATGAAGTAGAGAATCCTAACACTTTATATTAAAATTACTCCAAAAGGAAACCAATTTTTCTCAATACCTCAGTTGTCCCAAGCATTGTAAAACAACATCTGGAATGATGAATCATCTTTATGTGCCCAGAACATCTGCCTGAGTAATAGCTTTTTGATTGTCTTTTCCTCCCAAGAAAATTGAAAATCCCCCCCCCCCCCCACCTGGCATAACAAGGCTGGAACAAGTGTGAAGATCTCACCCCACCAATATCTCTGCTGAAATTAAGTTAATGGATTTATACTGGTATGAGTGAAATCAAATTTCATCACATTATTGTCAGAAGAGTTTTTCCTCTTTAAGTCACTGTAGCTACCATGGGAAATTCTTAACCTTTCTACTTTCTTATCAGAGAAGCAGTAAGAATGAATAGGATTAATTGTTTCGTTCTATTTTATAGCTCACAGTGAACTCAGAAGTATCATGATCATCCAAAATTTTTAAGAAAATAAATGAGAAGTGCAAAATGAACTCTGGAAAAATAATACCAAAAAATCAATAATACAAAGAAATCAAGATATGGAATAATTTTTTACTGTGTGTAAAGCTGGAAGTTAAAAATAGAGCAAGGGAGGCTGGTCATAGAAGGACAAAATTCAACCATTGTGTAAGTGGACACCTGGCTGCATTGATCTGCAGACTTATAAATGTGAAGTGCAAGTAAAATTCCAAATGGCATAGATAATATAATTACACATTAAAATTTGCATAATTACATAAGCAAAGAAAGCATTGCACATTCCAACCTTCTTCCATTGCTAAACCTATCCCCTAAAGCTTCACAGGAATGATTCTCTATTATGCTTAACAGGTTTTTTTTCAAAATAACAATTTTTGGCATTTTATTTGAAAGCTGTGATTAGTATTAAATACAATTGCTTCAGACAAGGATAGACATTTTGGGTCCATCAGTAAAAATATAAAAAAAGAAAGCTTGAGCAAGTGCAGAACACCACAGTGGGTGTGAGCAGAACTGGGTTTAACTTCTGGCTCTGCCAAAGACTTGCTTTGGGTCCCTGAGCAAATCACTGAATTTCTGCATTGTTTGTTTTCCTCATCTGTAAAATGGGGGGACACCTATCAGAGAAGTGTTGGAAGACTTCAGTAATTATAATTTGTTTCAAAAAGCCAAAACAGAACCCCAACTTTGAGATCCTTGGGTGTAAGGTCCTAAAAAGTGTTGAATATTAAGATTTTAAAATTGCAAAGCTGAGTCAACAACTAAGAAAATTATTTTAAGAAGCAAAAAGAGGTGATAAGTCAAATGGGATCCTGGTTTCAGCAAATACATCCACATATCCCAACACAAATCTGAATATAATAGGCCTGATTTTGATCTCTAACTGTTGTAAGAGGAGTTACAGGAGTAACTCTATTGAATTCAAGGGCATTACCATATAAAACAGGCACAAGTGGGCTCAGAATCAGGCCCAGAGTCCATTATGTCTCCAACAACACAAAGTGAACTAGTTAGTAAACCAGTGTGCAAAGTAAGACTAAGTGGCAGATCGGCAGCTGATGTAAATTATCATAGGCGCATGGGCTTCAAGTCCAATGAGCCTTTGATAATTTACACCAGCTTAGGATCTGGCCCTTAAGTGTATGTCTTTCCATCTACAGGCAGATGAGACAAGCATCCATAGTTGGTGGGTGGCGAAGTATCACAGTGTCTGTGAAAGGTTCTAATGACAAAACTGGTGAGCTCTGAAGAACTGTGTAAGTCAGTTTGAGGATGGACGCATTCATCACTAACATCCATTATGCAGAAGCACTGAGAATTCTTCACGAAAAGCTCCTTTTGATATTTACACACATTACTATGCACAGTGTTTGAATACAGTTTTAGTGGGCATAGAAAACGTCTACAGAAGCAGCAAGGGATTTTTTTTATCCTCTTATGTATTTCCTGTATGTATTCTTTTCAACATCTGTGGTTCAGATGCTATTCAGAGAAATGCTGAGAAGTAGCCTGATAAGCCTTGAAGCTGTGGAACTTAACAGGAATGTTTGATACATGCCGGGCATGCCGATATGGTATTGTTCACAGCCTGTATGTCAAGGAAGATTTTATTATCCTAATTCATCAAACAGTTGCTTCCTCTTATGGACACAAATACATCTGTACAAGCTTTATTGACGATTACTGTGAAGCTTTTGTAAAGCCTGGTGATATTTACAAAACCTGTTAAGAAAAATTAAACTAGATTTTGTTTATGCACCAAGAAAGAGAAACTGGGAAAGAATATTTGGAAAGGTATCTTTGTTGTCATTCTTGAAATGACAAAAGATATTTGATGTGGATATGGGAGGATTACATAACAAAGCTATAGTCTGGAGATTCCAGAGAGGCATTATAAACTCAGATGTTTTTGAGACGAGTCTGTCTATGAAATTATAATTTGAGTTTATCCTAGTTTTCTCTAAACCATACTGATCACTGATAGTTATGTGACTAGTTTAAGACATTGGGCTCTAGATTAACCCCTCAGTGCATAACAATTTATGCCGAAGATGACACTAGTGAAAGGTCTCTGAAGTGGACTGTCCACCAAAGGAGTACATTGCATTGTCAGAAAACTGTCACAACCTCTCTTGCACTAGGGGACAGTAAAAGGCCAGCATGTGGACAGAGATGGAAAAGTTGACTCACTATAACTCCTGACCATTACAATGGTTCCCCTATGGAGTTCTGGCATTGGTTAGAGCAGCTCATTCTCAAGACAACCCAAGAGAAGGCAGCAAGTCGTGGTACTTCAGGGCAGCTCCCTCATAGGGAGCAACAAAGTTTGCTGGTACAAGGAGATATAATTTCTACCTTCCTGTATCAACTTCAGTTAATCTGGTCATCATGTCATGGGAAATCGGATGCTTTCATTGCTCTAATTAGGAATTGCTGAAATCTGTGCAAGCCTGCAAGGTTTCAATACAAGTTTTGTCAAAATACAGCAGTGCAACCCCACTTCTTTAATTTTTCAAACACACACTATCAAGAGCAGACTGCTTGGAGACTGAATTATCACATGCAGCTTCACTGATAAAAATCAACCTCTAAAAGCTTCTATAGTTCTGGGTATTTTGGATGTACAGAGGACTGTCCAAGCAGCTTTTTCTCCTGTTATCTCACTTTCCCACTTCTACTAGTTCTCATTGGGCAGTATCATTTTCATCATGCAAGCAGACCTTTTTCTCTCTAAAGAAACATCTATATTCACCTGTGGGGCAAAATAATGTAAAGCAGCCTGGCATCTGTTCCCATAGGCAGACCTTTCTGTTGTCCTTCAGTGTGTCGAAATATTAGTAATATGCACAGAAATTCACTTTCGTTACAGTGTGTATGGTAACACCCATTGTTTCATGTTCTCTGTGTATATAAAATCTCCCCACTGTATTTTCCACTGCATGCATCCGATGAAGTGAGCTGTAGCTCACGAAAGCTTATGCTCAAATAAATTTGTTAGTCTCTAAGGTGCCACAAGTACTCCTTTTTCTTTTTGCGGATACAGACTAACACGGCTCCTACTCTGAAACCTGTCATTATGCAAGGCACTGAATTTAACCGTATGGAGTGGAAATCTATCAACTTCATGAAAAAACTCATACAGATACAGACAGACATCATCTTCCTTTCCAAATGCAAACAGATGGACATCATACTAAAAGGACTGAAGGTAAAAAATCCATTACAATCTACATACCACACAGACTATGGGGACAGCTTGTGCCTCAAAGAAACTGCAGAACGACCTGATCAACATCCTATACAGCAAACAGGGAAAGATTAAGAATGAACTCTCAAAACTGGATACTCCTAAAAAAAAACAACCTTCCACACAAACTTCTTGTGGCTGGACTTTACAAAAACTAGACAAGCTATTTACAACACAGACTTTGCTTCTCTACAAAAGAAAAAGGACACTAAACTACTACATGCCACAAGGGGCCACAACATAACCTCAGCTGTGCAGAACACAATGCCATCCGCAGCCTCAGAAATAACTCTGACATCATAATCAAAAAGGTTGACAAAGGAGGTGCTGTCATCATCATGAATAGGTCAGAATATGAACAAGAGGCTGCTAGGCAGCTCTCCAACATCACTTTCTACAAGCCATTACCCTCTGACCCCACTGAGGGTTACCAAAAGAAACTACAGCATTTGCTCAAGAAACTCCCTGAAAAAGCAAAAGAACAAATCCGCACAGACACACCCCTGGAGCCCCGACCTGGGGTATTCTATCTGCTACCCAAGATCCATAAACCTGGAAAGCCTGGATGCCTCATCATCTCAGGCACTGGCACCCTGACAACAGGATTGTCTGGCTATGTATACTCCCTCCTCCGGCCCTATGCTACCAGCACTCCTAGCTATCTTCGAGACACCACTGACTTCCTGAGGAAACTACAATCCATCAGTGATCTTCCTGAAAACACCATCTTAGCCACTATGGATGTAGAAGCCCTCTACACCAACATTCCACACAAAGATGGACTACAAGCTGTCAGTTTGTAGAACAGTATCCCCGATAATGTCACGGCTAACCTGGTGGCTGAACTTTGACTTTGTCCTCACCCATAACTATTTCACATTTGGGGACAATGTATACTTTCAAATCAGCGGCTCTGCGATGGGTACCCGCATGGCCCCACAGTATGCCAACATTTTTATGGCTGACTTAGAACAACTCTTCCTCAACTCTCGTCTCTTAATGCCCCTACTCTACTTGCGCTACATTGATGACATCTTCATCATCTGGACCCATGGAAAAGAAGCCCTTGAGGAATTCCTCCATGATTTCAACAATTTCCATCCCACCATCAACCTCAGACTGGACCAGTCCACACAGGAGATCCACTTCATGGACATTACAGTACTAATAAGCAATGGTCACATAAACACCACCCTATATCGGACATCTACTGACCGTTATGCTTACCTACATGCCTCCAGCTTTCACCCAGACCACACCACACAATACATTGTCTATAGCCAAGCTCTACGATACAACCGCATTTGCTCCAACCCCTCAGACAGAGAAACACCTACAAGATTTCTATCAAGTGTTCTTACAACTACAGGAGCCACCTGAAGTGAAGAAACAGATTGACAGAGCCAGAAGAGTACCCAAAAGTTACCTACTACAGGACAGGCCGAAAAAAGAAAATAACAGAATGCCACTAGCCAGCACCTTCAGCCCCCAACTAAAACCTCTCCAATGCATCATCAAGGATCTACAACCTATTCTGAAGGACGACCCATCTCTCTCACAGATCTTGGGAGACAGGCCAGTCCTTGCTTACAGACAGCTCCTCAACCTGAAGCAAATACTCACCAGGAACCACACACTACAAAACAAAAACACTAACCCAGGAACCTATCCTTGCAACAAAGCCCGTTGCCAACTGTGCCCACATATCTATTTAGGGGACACCATCATAGGGCCTAATCACATCAGCAACACTATCAGAGGCTCGTTCACCTGCACATCTACCAATGTGATATGTGCCAGCAATGCCCCTCTGCCATGTACATTGGCCAAACCGGACAGTCTCTACGTAAAAGAATAAATGGACACAAATCAGACGTCAAGAATTATAACATTCAAAAACGAGTCGGAGAACACCTCAATCTCTTTGGTCATTCGATTACAGACCTAAAAATGGCAATTCTTCAGCAAAAAAGCTTCAAAAACAGACTCCAAAGAGAGACTGCTGAATTGGAATTAATTTGCAAACTGGACACAATTAACTTAGTTTTACTCTGTGTAATGACTCATCTATTCCCAGTCTCTATTCAAGCCTATTTCCCCATATTTATTCCCGCCCCGCCCGCCCGCTACTGTTCCTCACACGTTCTTGTCAACTGCTAGAAATGGCCCACCTTGATTATCCCTGCAAAAGATTTTTCCCCCTTGCCCCCGGCTCTCCTGCTAGTAATTGCTCACCATATCTGATCACTCTCGCTATAGTGTCTATGGTAACACCCATTGTTTCATGTTTTCTGTGTATATAAAATCTCCCCACTGTATTTTCCACTGCATGCATCTGATGAAGTGAGCTGTAGCTCATGAAAGCTTATGCTCAAATAAACTTGTTAGTCTCTAAGGTGCCACAAGTACTCCTTTTCTTTTTATGGAATATGAATATTAAAAATATTTATCTTTTTAAAATTGGAACTCTAAATGTTATTAATCAGAAATGTATAAGAATGAAGTAATCACATCAAAGTTTCATATTCATATACAATTACTATATAATGACACCATTGCCTTACTCCTGTATAGAGATCATGGATTTCTAATTGCACACTTTTGTTTCTCCTGTTGCATACTCATTGATCTCTGTCACTCCTTTCTCTTGCACATGGATCTTTGGGTCCTTTCTTTGATTTGGTATTTATTATTAGTATATTTTGTATTTGATTTGATTTCTTTGATATTTGGGGGTCAGATAACCATAACATACTGGCCCTGAATCTCCTCTCACACAACCAGTTTTACATCAGTATGAATCTGTTATTTTCAATGGTATTATTCCTGATTTTTCAGTAGTGCAAGAGAAAAGAATCAGGACCATTGCATGGCCATCTAATTGCTGATATCAGAAGCTCATTCATCAGTATGTTTCACCAATGTGCTACTAAGAAGTTTCCCAAATTCATCTAAAGTTCTAGGGATGGTACTCTTTCAAGGAGCCCACTAAATCACATTAAAAGATATTAAGGAGGAGGGAGTCTACATAGCCATGGGGATGACTAAGCCTTTCGAAATTGCTAAAGAAATTACAAAATTCTCAGAACACTGAATGGTTTTGTCACTTAGTACAGCAGAATACTAATATTTTCGCGACTCCCATCAACACTGTCCAGAAGTATGATTAGTGCAATCTCAACTAACATCATAGTTCTACCTTTTAATGGAACAAGTACATTCAACATGGCTAAGATTTCTGGTCTGTTCTAGGAAAACTCATAAAAAGATTTAACTCTCTAGCATATTCAATGCCATCAGTCAAGAAGAAGATATTATTGTGGGAGAGTTCAGCTTCACCATAGGCTTGGCAATACGTTCGGCAAATGATCTGCATAGCTCCCCACTGAAAAATATCATTAGGAAATACTATAATATCTCACAATTTGTGCTATGGGAACCTAGAAGCTTTGATGATGCAGCTGTACAGTGGGCCTGATTCCACTCACACCAGTTTTATTCTGGTATAACACCACTGATTTAAATGGAATTACTCATGATTGACACCCATGTACATGACTTCAGGATAGAACCTTTGTCTTTTGGTATCTTCTTAGCCCATCAGTAGCAAAATATAGAATACTGTAAATTCTGTGAAGTATTTTCAAACTTGGACACCTTACTTAAGGTACCATGTTCTATATTTGGATGCTCAAATCAGCTACTAGGTGTCCAGATACCTATTTTAGGGAGTTATGTTTCTGTTTCAGTGTGAAAATGTGAAACCAAGTGGCTTAATTAAGACTGATACTTGGGCTTTGTGCATTTCTTTTTTCTTAAATGAGAACAGAACTTAATAGAGAGAGAATCAGGACATCATCCAATGCTCCTAGTCTCCACCATCATTCTTCCCACATCAAAGTTTTATATTTTAGAAAATACAATTAACAATGGATTTCAGAACCTTTCTAAATTCAATCTTCTCTTGCATCTCTTTCCAACATGAAGAGAAACACATGAAAGACTTTCAGGGTGTTAGTTGTTTACTAATAATTAAAACTGAGAGTCCACTGGCTTATAGCAATATTAATGATTCTCATGTGCCGTGTAGAAGGGCTTTTAAAAACATTTTAGTTGTACTTTTATTTTCAGGATAGTTGCTATGTTTCTTGTCTTGGTTTATCCAGGCAAATATGTAGATCAATAGTGCTTAGAATTTGCCGAGACAAACATAAATAACCTCCTAATTCTAAATAAAACACTTCTAAGGACATGGACATTACATTTGGACAACATCCAAAAGATTGGTCTAGCTTCCTCTCCCAACTGGGACAAAGCTAGTTGGCTGCTGAGGCTGCTGATGGAAAAGTCTAAGCCAGGAGAAAAAAATATTGAGGCACCTCCTGCAAAAATTTTAAAATCTTCCCCTTCTAGAATGATTCATTTGCTATATTGGCTAAAATATTATTTCTACACTGTGCTAAAAGCACCTTGCTTGATCGGCTCTATCCAATACAGAGTTCGAGTTTTAGCCCTACATAAAATCTTTTCCCCAGCTATGTCTCCAGTACTAGTGAGCCACAAAGGAGTGTCACAGAGCTGCTATTAGGAGTCCTTGTGGCACCATAGAGACTAACAAATTTATTTGGGCATAAGCTTTCGTGGGCTAGAACCCACTTCATCAGATTCATATTAACTACATGTGGTTGCTGTTATTCCTTCCAGTGTGGATTAAGCTAATTCGGAATAAGGGATGATTTATTATGGAATAGAAGCATCCGCACATGGAGTTAATCAGAAATAATGGACTAGAAATAGCTATTCCAGAATAACTCCCTGTGCAGGCAAGCCCATCTCCACCACTTGCTGACCAACTCAGATGAACCAGCGGAGAGTTGTTATCACTTGCTGCTGTATTGGACAGTAGCAAATTACTACCCTCCAAAGAAAGGAGCTACTTAGAGGTTGAGCCTAAAAGCACAATCTAATCCTAAATTTGTTAGAGAGGAATTATGTTCAATAGTGAGCTAACTGGGTTAACAAAGAATATTCATGGAAAGAAATCCAACAAATCTAGAGTTTTGTCATGGAACTCATTCTCTATTTGCTCAGCAGAGTGGAATATGCATTGGTTTTAAACCATCAGTTAAATATTATTAAATGCTGTTAAAAATGTGTAATTGTAAACTGACGGATATTTGTTTTTTCCTAATTTCCAATAACATTATAAGTGGGCATGCCAGTCCTGCAGCACCCTCTGTGCACCAGGTGTGGCTCTGCAGCACCCTGCCTCCATTTTCCCTTTCACGGGGCTCCTTAAATAGGCTCTGTACAGGCTTGGAAGAAGAGCCTTGGAGGCTAGAGAAAATGCCAGACCTAACTATGGACTTTTTCCTTGTCTTGTTGGAAGAGACTTTAGTTTGGGACTCTGGGTTGTTGTAGGGTGACCACCCGTCCCAAATTGGGCGGGATAGTCCCAAAATGCAGAGTTTAAGTCCTGGCCCCAGGATGAATGACTCCAGTACAGCATTTGTCCTGGATGCCCTACAGCACCACTCTGTGCCTGCCTGAGACTCGGGAGCAGCGCCAGCCTTTACCTGGTGGAGGTGGGGCTGAGGTGGGCCTTAGTCCCTGCCCCTTGCCACAAGACCTCATGCCTTGTTCCTTGTCTTTCTCACCCCCCCCCCAAGGTCCCATCCCCTGTGTAAGTCAGAAGCCAGAGCTGGGAAGTGGTAAGAGTTGCCCAAGGAGCTTGGGCTGCTATGGGGAGCCCCAGACCCTCCACCTGCCCTAAGAGGAAAATCAGAGGTGGGGAGCTTGCAGGGACAACCCTGGCCAGGAGGGACTGCTCAGTAAGCAGCAGTTCTGTTACATATTGGCATAGTCAGAGGATCCCAAACCCCCCTCCAACTAAGGAGGAGAGTTGATATAGAAGAGATAATTTCCTCCATCTCTTCTTATGGTTATCTGCCTATTAGTACAGCAGCAGCAAAAGACTCATATCTTTCTCCTGATGCTTTTGCAAAGCCAACAAAAGCAGCAGGAGGTACAGCTGGTCACCCAGCAGCAGTGGCAGGAGTCCTAATGTCAACAGCAGGAGCAGTTTCTGCAGCAACATGGCAGATGGGCCCAGAATATCTAGAAGGATTGGGACAGGGCAGGCCGAGCCTGGCACTGGCAAAGTTGGGCCTGGAAGATGTCACTGTGGCCTTTCTCTGCATCTTTGAGCAGGTTGCCTGGGCTGCTGGCTGGGAAGACTCCACTGGGTTGCCAGGGTGATGCCATTTCTGACTAGAGAGGCTAAAACTGCTCATAGAAACTTGAGTGATACAGTCAAACTTGTACAGCAATTGGAAAGCAGCTTAGTTTGGCAGGGATTCATGACTGAAGCATCCCGGCATAAATTCCACACAGAGTCATGTCCACAGGGAGCCTGACCCTATTTAGCAGCCCAGAGGTTGCGAGACCTAGCTGCCCAGTGTCTGAATCCAGAGACAATCTTGTTGGGGGTAGTCATGGATCTAATTGTTTTAGAACAATTTCAACCACTTGTAGGTTTCAGCTGGCAATTTTCTCCAATAGAACTTACCCTGGTGTGAACAATGTTCAAAAAGGAGAGGGTATGTAACAAGGTGGGGTTCATAGTAAGCAGCAGTCCTGTTACAAGAGCTAATACTGTTTTTGATTCAGTCAGCCTCATCTACCTCTGCCAAGTATTCCCATTCCTTCCTTTGCACATACTTCTGGCATATCCTGCCACCAAACCCATTTTATGAGCTGGGGGGGCAGGTCACCCTGGAAAACAATTATAAGGATGGAGAAGTAGCATGGAATCCAGAACAGCTCTGATCAGGCTGTTGGCCAAGAAGACATGGACAGGAACATAACATAAGAACTTAAGAACAGTCATACTGGGTCAGACCAAAGATCCATCTAGCCCAGTATTCTGTCTTCTGACAGTGGCCAATGCCAGGTGCCCCAGATGGAATGAAAATAACAGGTAATTATCAAGTGATCCATCCCCTGTCACTCATTCCCAGCTTCTGGCAAACAGAGGCTAGGGACACAGTTATACCTAGAAAGAAAAGGAGTTCTTGTGGCACCTTAGAGACTAACAAATAGTCTCTAAGGTGCCACAAGAACTCCTTTTCTTTTTGCGAATACAGACTAACACGGCTGCTACTCTGAAACCAGTTATACCTAGCCTTTACATTCTGAAAAGTATAACTATTTTCTTTAGGTTGCTCTTTAAAAGGTTCATTTTATTTTTTAAATCAACAAGGCAATAGTTGTTGGGATATGTTAAATAACTCTGACAAACTTTAGCGCATAAAAAGTTCGTTCTTGTCCCTGGAGGTGTTGAAGTTTAGCACAGTGCCTAAGGCTATACTAAGACTTGATATATCAAACTCATTTCACTTTACATGCAGTAATTCATTTAACAGTAAGTGAAACTGCTCTTTCTTTGTGTGGTGCTACACCATGTCACTTAGTAATGATCACAGCTTTAGTTTTATTAAAAATAATTTTATTATCTACTACTTGAGTCTCCACTCTCATCTGATTATGGATTTAAGATATAAGCATATTTTAGACTGCAGTGTGAAATAAGGAGGATGTGTATTGGCTGCTTCCTGCATTTGTGTGCTTTTCTGGTTACATTTGGAATAACTTTTCAAATGAGTCACAATTCCTCCTACACTGTAGGCACTGTCCACAAAGTTTGAAAAAAACAAAAGTTCATAGGAGACATAAATATGACCTCAAAGAAACTGACATTAGCAAATTATAATAATCTTTTGAGCTGTGGCTAATGCATTACAACCTCAAACAAATATTTATGGTTACTTTAATGCTCTAACCTCCTGAGACTATGATCATTCTAGGTCAGCTTAAAGCATGATGTTGCATACAATGTATGTACATTTTCCATTATTTTTCAAAAGTACATGTTAAGGAATGCTATTAACCCAGTGAGCCAGATCCTCTGCTGGTTTCAATGAGAACATATCCACTGAAGCCAATGAAACAATTCCAGTTTACATCAGCTGAGGAACTGGTGCAGAGGGCAAGATTCTGTCATCCTTTTACATATTGACTTGTTCATTACTCTGTGCATAGTCACAGTGAAATCCATGGGAATACTTGGAGAGTAAGGAAATACAAAATACCAGGGTGGCAGAATCCGCCCCATAATAAGTAAAAGCAACCACTCTTTTGCAGGCCTAATATTCATCACCACACGTATACTGTTATCAGCTATATGACATGGAGAACTTAGTGTGTCACACAGAAGAAATAACAGACAGAGCCAGGAAACTGATAGGTGTGGTAGTAGATTACTAGAGACAGTTGTGGGCTGAGATCATTGAATTAAAATTAAATTAATTTAAAAATTAAAATGTAAACTAAAATTAAATTAAATTAAAAAAATGTAAACTAAAATAATATATATGGATTTAAATATATTTAAATTACATATACACATGTATTTTGATCTCAGATATTATCTTGTAAAAGTAGCTATGTCCCTTGAGCACAAATGCAAAGCAAATGCTTTTACAAGATGAATAGAAACTCAGGGTGCCATTTATCAGAGATTAGAATCTGGTTTTCTCTCACATCCCTCTACTCCTTATTTCCATATATACTCCCGTAAGAAATTAATTCCTGGATCAAGTATTCTTTAATGATGCAGTTCACGTGAATTGTCATCTTCACTGGCAGAACAGTGAGGGTTACATTGTAGATAGGTGAATGGAGAATACAGTATTGAATCATCTCATGACATTCATGTATTGATGCTCCCCTTCATCTGACAATGTTGTGAAGAGGAAAATCACTTTTCAGTTCTGATGTAGACAGGCTTACTTCAGAACAGTTATAATGCTGGGGATCTCACTCTTTCTCCACCCAGGAACCCTAAGCCAAATCAACCTTTCTTGTCATAACTCCAATTTCATAATAGTTTGTACTTGCATTTGCTAGGCTGTCAAAGACACTGGAGAGGAGAGTTTTCCACCATGCTGGGAAGTACTTTGTCCTCCCCCACAGGAAGACATCAGGGCAGAATGGAGGAGGATTGTGTTGGGATAGAGATCCATGTGTCATGGTGGTGTCTCCCATAGGTTTGAGAGGCATACAAATGTTGAACTTTTTGAGTTCCTGCATCAATGTTTTTATATATAATTTTTCTTTACTGAGGATGGTTTACAGTGTGCTTTTACATGTAGTTTGATCATGTTAAAACTGGGGTGCGGATTTTAAAAAAAAATCCTCTTGGTAGCATAGTGTACATGTGATAAAAAATAATATGCCTTGTGTACTGGATGGCATCCTGATGGGAAATGGGCTGAATTAACTGCTGCCACGCACCTTAACAATGACCAAAATACCCAGTCTCAGTCTTGCTTCCCTTTATCATTCTGTCCAAAATTCTGGTTTAAAACCCATGTCTCCCCAAGTGGCTTCCTTCTTGGTAGCTTGCTTCATCCTCATGTCAGGAAAGGAAGAGAAACCTGTAGTGGCAGTACCACCTGGGTTAACTCTTCAGTGAAGGTATACCTGGAGACACCAGAATAACTGTGAATTGGTAGAATGGAGCTGAATTTCACCTCACCTCCTCTCAGCCCTAATACACCTCTGACATGTCCTCTACAATAGAATGGGAGAGGGGAAGAGGCATAGGAGCTGGCTTCACTGGCTTTACCCCAGCTCAGAGGTTACAAAGAATATCAACTGTTCAGATGTGGCGAGGTCCCAGCTCCTTTCTGCCACTCACTTGTCACAAACAGGCCAGAAATGAGACAGAATCTGGCCCACAGTTTGGGGAATTTGTCTTAAAATGTTTTGTTCCACTTGTATTCATTCAACCTGAGTTGTATAATCACAATGCTCAGCCAGTGTTTTCTGTCTGCCAAGTTTTCATCTATACTAGCTAAAACTCCACCCACCAAAACCTCTCTTCATTTTCCATCTCTGAATCCAAAGATGGTCCAGTTTCCTGTCAACACTAAAATCAAACACAGTGATGAACTTTAGTAAGCATAGCTTGCCAGAGAGTCAGCTAGAATGGAGCGCGCTCTCTCTCTCTCTCTGTGTAGACTGAATCAGTGATTTGAAACTTTATTTAAGACTCAGACAGCAGATTTACCATTCTAATGGTGGTGTCTGGAATCAGTGTCTTAAATTAAGTTTTCAATAGCTGATTTGGCCCTGGGAAATGCAAAATCTTGTTGAATTGGCTCTGGGGGCTTCTTAAATTGCATTTTTTTGTTTGTTTAGTGCTTATGCAGAATTAGAGGAACTATGATGTCAGAGAGTTAGAAGATCGATGCTTTTATTACTATGAATTGCAGTGCTGGTATACACAAAAGAATACCAGCTGGGGAAAAATCAAAGACATTGGACTTCATAGTGTTAAGAATACTGTAATACATTGGAACTTGTGAACTCTAGGATATATAGTTAATTTCCTTGTCAAGGAATAAATATTAAATATCTGATTTATTAAATATAGGCTTTGAATAAAGATAAAAATAGATAGAAATATATATACATATGTACCCAATAAATCAAATGTCACCTCTAGTAATTCATGACTATAATATCTATATAACTACTTTATTATGAACTACTGGCAATAAAACACTTAAGGCCTGTCCCTTTATTGTGTAAAACTCTACTAATAAATTACTTGCTAGAGTGACATTTTCTTTACAGGGCACATATATTTTATACTGACCTCATCTATTTTTATCTTTCTTGTATGAAAGAATTAAAATAATTAAAACTTCCTTTTAGAGTAGCAGCCGTGTTAGTCTGTATTCGCAAAAAGAAAAGGAGTACTTGTGGCACCTTAGAGACTAACACATTTATTTGAGCATAAGCTTTCGTGAGCTACAGCTCACTTCATCGGATGCATTTGGTGGAAAAAACAGAGGAGAGATTTATATACACACACACACACACACACACACACACACACACACACACACACACACACACACACACACACAACATGAAACAATGGGTTTATCATACACACTGTAAGGAGAGTGATCACTTAAGATAAGCCATCACCAGCAGCGGGGGGGAAAGGAGGAAAACCTTTCATGGTGACAAGCAAGGTAGGCTAATTCCAGCAGTTAACAAGAATATCAGAGGAACAGTGGGGGGTGGGGTGGGAGAAATACCATGGGGAAATAGGTTTCAGAGTAGCAGCCGTGTTAGTCTGTATTCACAAAAAGAAAAGGAGTACTTGTGGCACCAAATTTGTTAGTCTCTAAGGTGCCACAAGTACTCCTTTTCTTCATGGGGAAATAGTTTTACTTTGTGTAATGACTCATCCACTCCCAGTCTCTATTCAAGCCAAAGTTAATTGTATCCAGTTTGCAAATTAATTCCAATTCCGCAGTCTCTCGTTGGAGTCTGTTTTTGAAGCTTTTTTGTTGAAGGATAGCCACTCTCAGGTCTGTGATCGAGTGACCAGAGAGATTGAAGTGTTCTCCAACTGGTTTTTGAATGTTATAATTCTTGACGTCTGATTTGTGTCCATTCATTCTTTTACGTAGAGACTGTCCAGTTTGGCCAATGTACATGGCAGAGGGGCATTGCTGGCACATGATGGCATATATCACATTGGTAGATGCGCAGGTGAACGAGCCTCTGATAGTGTGGCTGATGTGATTAGGCCCTATGATGGTATCCCCTGAATAGATATGTGGACAGAGTTGGCAACGGGCTTTGTTGCAAGGATAGGTTCCTGACCCAGAAGTCACCTACTACAGGACAGGCCCAACAAAGAAAACAACAGAACGCCACTAGCCATCACCTTCAGCCCCCAACTAAAACCTCTCCAACGCATCATCAAGGATCTACAACCTATCCTGAAGGACGAGCCATCACTCTCACAGATCTTGGGAGACAGACCAGTCCTTGCTTACAGACAGCCCCCCAATCTGAAGCAAATACTCACCAGCAACCACACACCACACAACAGAACCACTAACCCAGGAACCTATCCTTGCAACAAAGCCCGTTGCCAAAACTATTTCCCCATGGTATTCCTCCCTCCCACCCCACCCCCCACTGTTCCTCTGATATTCTTGTTAACTGCTGGAATTAGCCTACCTTGCTTGTCACCATGAAAGGTTTTCCTCCTTCCCCCCCCTGCTGCTGGTGATGGCTTATCTTAAGTGATCACTCTCCTTACAGTGTGTATGATAAACCCATTGTTTCATGTTCTCTCTGTGTGTGTGTGTGTGTGTGTGTGTGTGTATATAAATCTCTCCTCTGTTTTTTCCACCAAATGCATCCGATGAAGTGAGCTGTAGCTCACGAAAGCTTATGCTCTAATAAATTTGTTAGTCTCTAAGGTGCCACAAGTACTCCTTTTTTTAAAACTTCCTTGAATTCCCAATAGTGCACCAGCTCCTCTGATGGTATAAATCAGTGTAGCTCTACTGACTTCAAAGGAATGCATCCGATGAAGTGAGCTGTAGCTCACGAAAGCTTATGCTCAAATAAATTTGTTAGTCTCTAAGGTGCCACAAGTACTCCTTTTCTTTTTTGACTTCAGAGGGAGTTTAAAGTGCACAAGGAATGTAGCACTAAACCTCTTTTGCACTCACAACACAAAGTACATACATTAATTCCATCTAAAAAGTTGAACTATATTGTACCATTTATTTTTAAGGATAGATACCCATTAATATTAATTGATGGCACAATCAGGCCCTATGTTAGGAGGAAGTCAAAACCGCACGGTTCAGCACTGGAAAGTCAGGAAATGCCAAACTTATGCTTGCACACACCACCTTGTGCCTACCCTCTTGTGCCAATGCATTTCAATACTGTCTTTAATTATATGGTCATGTACTATTTAAAAAACAAAAACAAAAACAAAACGTTTTTGCAACCTTAGCTACACACGTAACATCTTGTAATACTTTATCATTTATTTACACCTATGTAATTTGCACTGTTGAAGCAGTCCAATATGTCTTTTATACACTATCAACTTGGTTCTTGCAAGGATTTTCAAATGTATATAACCTTACACACTGGGAATAGTTCAAACTTAACACAGTGCATGTGCATGTGCCTAAATCCTTGCAGGACTGAGGAGTTAGGTTTTTCATACAAGTTCTCTCTTTCTAAGGCCTGATCCTGCGAACAGATAGATAGTATTTATTATCCTAAGTAAGACTAAGATTTTGTCACATATATTTTAGTAAAAGTCACAGACAGGTCATGGGCTTCCATGAATTTTTCTTTATTGCCTGTGGCCTGTCCGTGACTTTTACTAAAAATATGTGTGACAAAATGGGGAACGGTAGGGTCCTCACACCACCGCAGTGGCTGGGCAGCTGTGGGGGCCCTGGCTTGGAGCATCAGGGGCCCCCGTCACCCAGGGGGTCTCGGAGCTCCAGGGAGTTGCAGGGTCTCTCCGCCGCCCGCAGCAACCAGGAGCTGCAGGGTCCCCCCTCCGCCTGTGGCAGCTCAGAGTTTGAGGGGGTCCCCGCTGTCTCCACAGCTCCCAGCCACCATGGGCTGAAGTCATGGAGTCTGTGGAAGTCACAGATTCTGTGACTTCTGCAACCTCTGTGACAAAATTGTAGCCTTAATCATACCCTTCAAAATATAGGCTACATAAGAATAACTCAATCTAATGCAACATTCTTTCCAGGGTTTTCTGAGAAGTATCAGCGATTTTAAGAGATGCTCATTTTAGGAGCAATTATAATGGAATGGCATCTTTTGAAAAAAGTTATTTTTCTCTCTTGTTTCTAACTTTTCTTTGGTAATTTTCTTAGTCTACCCATAGGATCCTGACCACACAATATGAGTGGAGTGTATCTAGGAGATGGGACTGGAAGTATACATAAAAAGAAGAAAGCATTATGCTTATCTATAGAGCAGTAAAAATAACAATAGAAAGGATGCTGGTCTGGGGGTGTTGGCTTACTGCAGATCCATGTAGCAGGAATGGCTTCTGATTAGAACTAGTCAGAAACTGGAATTCCCAATCCATGGAAAATTGGAATTTGAAAATTCGAGAACAATTCTGTTCTAAAACAGAACACAAAATGAAATTTCAAAATTTCATGAAAAATGGGAATTTCAAATTTTCATTTTGAAAATGACATTACTTTCAAAGCTCCCTGAGGTGCCCAGAGTTCCAGCAGTCTGCCCGGCAGGAAGCTGGGCAGCCTGGGCACTCTGGAACCCCTCCACCTGGTAGGCTGATGGGAAGCCATGGATCCTGGAAGCCCAGGCTTCCAAGGATCCATGAAATTGGGAACTTGGGAGCTAGGGTCAAGGAGCTGGAAGCCTGGGCTGCCAAGGGCCCAGGTGGGTGAGCTGCCACCAAAGTAAGCAGATTTCCAATATCAGGCAGGATTATGTTGTTAACCTGCCTGGTTTCCACTGGCATTTTGTCAAAATCATGTCATTCCTACAGAAGGTTCCATCAGAAAATTTCTGACTAGCTCTCCTGCTGACCTTTACTGTTTTTCATAATCTCCCTCTAAACAACCACATAATTTTTATTGGAATTATGGGTGAGGAAGACAAACAAGCATATTGTTACTAATAATGACAATTTACTGTTGGGACAAATTTGTCATGACAGACTGGATTTAATTAACTGTGGAAAAGTCAAGGAATATAGTCTGATTTGCAGGTGATCATTTCTTACTTAATTCTGAAAGGATGAATTTGCTTGTAGACTGAAAGCTACAGTTTGAGTAGAACTACTAGACAACATGGATATTGAAAACATGGGAATTTTTCAGACCAGTAGGTTGAGTATCAATGTCAACTTGCCCCAAGCTAAAAGATCAAGGTGAAACAAATCATGAGTCCTGGATTAGAAGTGTCAACTAATTCAAACCTTCAATCAAACTAAGCTGAAAATTTTATGAGCATGAAGGCAAACAACATGCTATGCATAAAATAAAGCTTTCAGATATAAGACGAGGAGAGATGTTGGAAAGAATGTAACCAAATTTTGAAGACCCACACAAATGATTTTGAATGGACATAAAAATGGACTAGATAAGGGTTCAAAATAGGGTAACAGAATACTTGTTTTCACCATGAAGTCAGTGGAAATTGTGGATCAGCTTCTCCCAGGATTTGCACTGGTCTTGAAGTCACTTGGCAAAATATTATAATACCAATCGAAACCTTTAATCTGGAATCCAAAATGTCTTTGACCAGAAATTAAAGAAATTACATGATCTTGGAAAGCGTAGGTTTGGTGTACCTTTTATTCAAAAGGTTAAAAAGACCCTCTCAGAGGTTGAAGGAATATTTTTAATGTAATACTATTACCTCTATTTTAGAATCTTAAAACTAAAATCTGTCTGCAAATGGAAGTGGCTGCATTTATATCTCTTGTTGTTTTTGCTGGCAGTTACTGTTGTAAACATAGCTGCCATTTAAATTGTAGTTTTGTGAGAAAAGTAATGGTGTGCTCATCCTTTTACTTTCTCTGGCTGAACCAAAGTCTCTCACCTTCCTACTTTCCTAGTCTCAGGTGATGTTCTTCTTTCTTGCCTGGTTCTAATTTCCAATTCAAACTGACCCCACATCTTAGTTTCCTGATTCTTGCGCTATTCTACTTGTTGGTACCATCTCCCAGCCAAACTCAAGTCTCTGCTTTACAGCTCTCCTCCCAGCAGTAATTGTAAATAATTGCTCATGTTACATGCACACTCATACATAGATGTTACATCTCCATTCCTTTCAGAGTCAAAGTACTTTAGAAATATCAACAATTAAGCCTCATAACATTTCTTTACCAGGTTATGCATTAAACACTGAACTAAAATAGGGCATATCGAGCAGCTCATTGTTCATGACTTTTGTTTTATATGCAAGAGCTGTACTGAGGAGATTCTTTATAACAGTCTAAAACATTCATTACTTACAGTGTTCATTGGTACTAATAAACATTTTCATTGGCTCTCTAGTTATAAATTCAGTGAAACTGAGATTGTGATATTACTAATAAATGTTGAACCAAAGTGAATATCCATACTTCACATTTCCTATTAAAATCCAGTTATTACTTTCAGGGGATTATTATTCTGCTGATCTAGAAGAGACAGTTTGAATAAATATGGAAATGATCTGTAATAAGATAGACCTAAATAAATGATAAATCCCAAACTAAAGATTGTAATCCCCTCACTCAGATGAGATGGACATCTTTTATGGAGTTAGATATGAAGATTTATTTGCTAAACTCTGAATTTCTTCACTATTCACAGCAAAACTGTGGAATATGTGACTGTATGTAAATAAATAGGCTTCTCTTGTTATAATCTGACATGGTATTCTGTAAATTACCGTGCTTGACCTATTTACCATATATATACATATATCACGACTTCAAATTCCGTGTGGTGTCTCCCATGTAATTAAGAATACAAATCTCTGGGAGAAAGATATAAGGGTGGAATGCCAAAAGACAGGATGAGCTACCAACAAGGTCAGTGGATACTAACCCCGCTCATTTGACAATGCTATTAACCTCTTGGAACACTGACCCATATCAGATGGTCCATCCAGTAAATAAAACTCAGACTGTTACCAGTGCTGTTATGTGTCACAACATTATAATATCTGTTTCTAGAAGGGATTCCAATTAGTTAAATTTATATGTTATAAAATTTAGTTCTTGACGTGGTCTTAAATTAGAAAGAAAATATAACTGAAGTGAATGCAAACATTCCATGATACAACTATCAGGAAAAGAAGATTGTGGATGTAGTTTATTCAACAGAATTTAGGAAAAACAAGTCTGCAATAGGTTACCACTGAGTAGCCAAATACCACTAATGCCAGCTTAGGGTTTCCAGCAGCAAAAACTGAAACTCAGCTTTCACTCCTTATCAGACTGTTAATGTCTAACCTAATATTCATGAGCAAGACCTGATCCAAAAACTTACATTAGTTGACTTCATAGCCCATTAGATATATACACACCTTTGTCAATTTCAGATTTCATATATGATACCTGGTAGTAGTAACAGCCACTACAGTTATGCTGCACTTAGTTATAAATTAAGATTAGGTTGGAACTCTCATCATAATTCTCTTTTCACTTGCTTTTGACTTTCTAAAAGAAAATGCTTTACCTAGAACTGTATAAATTAGCTCTTTTTCTTTAAAGCTTAATTCAAGCTATTGACAAGTAAACACCATCCCCATATAACCCTCAAATCTCCATGTCCTGTTCTTAATCTGCCTATAGCAAGAAAAGACAGGAACATATTCATTTTCCTTAAATGAAAACAAAAGGATTCTTCCAAAAGCATGCCTGCAAAATTTTCATTTGCTGTGTCAGGGTTTTTACTAAAATGGATTAAAAATCGTGAGCGGCAGGGAATCATGTAAAATTTAATCTTTTAACATGTTGTTTATCTATTTTTTAAAAAATCCCAGACAAAAATCGCTCTCTACAATTGATTAATTTTTTACATTAGAAACACATTTCCATTTCTCAGTGAAGATAATGAACTCCCTCTCCTTAGTTTAGTATTCCAGAAGAGTATAGAGCTTATCCAAAATGCTCATTAACAAACACCCAGATGTTAATATAATGTTTAAGGCATCACAATTAGATCAATAAAAACAGGAAGATATTAATACTTGATAATGCCAAATTTTAAGGAAATCTCTTAAAAGTTAGAACCTTTTTTTCTTACCTTTGTTAATTTATTAATGTCTGAGGACATTAATAAATGCCTTGAAAACAAAATTTCTCCTATTTGTATAAATGACATTCCACCCTGATTTAAAAAGAAAGCTTTCTTAAAGTATGAGCATATCCCACTGACTATCTTAATGTACACATACCATTGATAACAGCAGAAGTACAAGAACCAGACATCTCAAAGTCAAAATCATTGACAAAGATTAATTAAACTTGTTCAAATATATCTGATAGTCACAATGGGGTCGTTTCCCTCCTACCCTTATTTCAACAGCAAAATATAAATACTGCACATACAAGATTTATTTTAAAGATGCCAGTTCGTCTTGTAAAATTCTCTTTAACCAGAAAACTGCATTTTCTTTTTAATTTTCTGCTTTTATTTTTAATTAATCCAGACTCTTGAGTTTTCTTTGATAACTGTTCTGCAGTTGGTCTAATAAACCCTTTAATTTTCTAATCTCTTGCCAAATCCCATTGATCTTCTATTCCATTATCATAACTAAATTACAACTAGGCATTACAGTAATTTCAGTAAGGGTTAGCTTATGCTGTAGGAAGCAGCCTGGTGTATGGGTGGGTGCATGACTGAACCACCCAAGGAAGAAATTGTGACTCACCAGTAGCAGATTACTACCCTCTCTGAAATGGCTCATTTGCCTGTCCCAGTGTTGGAAGGTGAGGGGCAGAGCCAAATCTGTGCCCATTCCTCACCTTTCCCACCTATCTATAGAAGGGAAAGTAATGGCATGCAGCTCCTGCTTTCCTCTCCCTGCAGGAGATGTGGGAGCCAAGAGGGAAACAAAGTGGTCTTATTCTTTCAAACCCTGCTGTGCAGCCACAGTGGTTTGGCCACCATCAGGCCTCAAATTAGTAAACTCCATCCTTCCCTGGCCTGGCTTGAGGAAGAGGGCTTGATCTCAAAATACAAACTCTTATCCTGGGAATCCTCAACCACTCTGTCCAAAATTCTAGATGGATGAATTGATCCAGTACCTTTTACCAATGGGGTCACTCTGGGGATTTTGTGTTTCTATGAGCCACAAAGGAGAGAGAGAGAGAGAGAGAGAGAGAGAGAGAGAGAGAGAGAATCATAGAAGGGTAGGCCTGGAAAGGTCCTCAAGAGGTCATCTCGTTCAGTCCCCTGCACTCAAGGCGGGACTAAGTAATAACTAGACCGTTCCTGATAGGTTTGTCTAACGTGTTCTTGAAAACCTCCAATGACAAAGATTCCACAACTTCCCTAGACAATTTGTTTCAGTGTTTAACTACTCTTACAGTTACAAAGTTTTTCTTAATGTTCTATCTAAACCTCCCTTGCTGCAATTTTAGCTGATTGCTTCTTGTTCTATCCTCAGGGTTAACAAGAACATTTTTTCACCCTCCTCCCTGTAACAACCTTTTATGTACTTGAAAATTGTTATCATGTTGCTCTCTTCTGGACCTTCTGCAGTTTCTCCACATCTTTCCAGAAATGTGGCACCCCAAAGTGAACACAATTCTCTAGCTGATGACTTATCAGCGTAGAGTACAGTGGAAGAATTACTTCTTATGTCTTGCTTACAACAGTCCTGCTAAAAGCATTTGCTTTTTTTGCAACAGTGTTACTTGATTCATATTTAGCTTGTCCTCTACTATAATCCCAGATCCCTTTCCGCAGTACTCCTTCCTAGGCAGTCATTTCACATTTTGTATGTGTGCAATTAATTGTTCCTTCCTAAGAGGAGTACTTTGCATTTGTCCTTATTGAATTTCATCCTCTTTATGTCAGACCATTTCTCCAGTTTGTCCAGATCATTTTGAATTTTAATCCTATTCTCGAAAGCTTTTACAACCCCTCCCACCTTGGTATCGTCTGCAAACATTATAAGCGTAGCCTCTTAAAATATGGTCATATCCTACTGACAACAGCAGCAATACAAGAACCAGACATCTCAAAGTCAAAAATTAACTCAGACACAAACGGAGATGAATCTGTAGCTCGGTGAAGATATGAAAAGAATGCTGGCATTCTGAAAGTGTTGCTAAATCTATGTAAGCTTTGCTGCTGCTTCGCCTGTTTTTATTCATCCTTGCTCAAACAACAGCATATAGGCATTACTGGACCAAATACTGGTGTGAAGAAAGTATATAAGGAAGTATTATTTATTCCTTCTCATAACACAAGAACTAGGGGTCACCAAATGACATTAATAGGCAGCAGGTTTAAAACAAAAAAAGGAAATATTTCTTCACATAGCACACAGTCAACTTGTGGAACACCATGCCAGAAGATGTTGTGAAGGCCAAAACTAAAACAGAGTTCAAAAAAGAACTAGATAAGTTCATGGATGATAGGTCTATCAATGGCTATTAGCCAAGATGGGCAGGGATGGTGTCCCTAGCCTCTGTTTGCCAGAAGCTGGGAATAGGCAATAGGGAATGGATCACTTGATGATTACCTGTTCTGTTCATTCCCTCTGGGGCACTTGGCATTGGCCACTGTCAGAATTAGGATACTGGGCTAGGTGGACCTTTGGTCTGACCTAGCACGGCTGTTCTTATGTTAAGTCTGTATCCAATCATTTCTCTCCAAACAAGGAAATTACCCACTCTTTGAGTCCACATCTTTCCTGACTGATAGAAAATCAGTATTATGGGCTGGTAGCACTGCCTGTTATCAAGGTTGCCTGACATCCTGTTTTTAGTTGCTTAGACCTTTGACAAACTTCAACCATTCAGGTTAAAATTTTCCACATGGAGGGTCTGCCTCACACTGAACATTTTTGGAAAATTTCAGCTAAAATGGTTCAGCCATTTTCAAGAATAAAGCCAGGAAACTATATGCTTTGCAGTGTTGTTGTAGACATGTTGGTCCCAAGATATTAGAGAGACAAGGTGGCTGAGGTAATGTCTTTTTTTGGACCCACTTCGGTTGGTGAAAGAGATAAGCCTTCGAGCTGTACAGCAAACTATCCTGTTTTGCCCATGTTAAAAATTCTAATGGCCCTTTCTTTCAGAAGTTCTCTCACATCCTTCTCTGGAGTAGGGACTTGACATTTGGCAGGGTGGTGGCCCCTGTGTCATGGATGGAACCTTTGACATCCCTATGAAAATGCACTCAAATTTGGTCAAATTATAAACCTTTGAAAAATCACAGTTCACATTTCCTTAGAAGAGGCTTGCTAGGGAGTCAGAGCTTAATTCCTCAAAGACCCCATCTGTACTGGTCATGGTCCAGCCCAGTGTTCAGCAGAACATTTCCTGTAGTTGTTTCCATGGATTTCTCTGGGCGATATCGGGGCTGGGCACTGGAAGTAAGAGTAGGGAGCCTGTCTCTCTTGTGCTTTCAGTGCCCCTGCCCCATGGCACACAGACAACAAAAAGCAGGAAGAAGCTTATTTGAAAGTAGAAGGGACAAACACTGGACCAGGAGGCAGCGAGAACAGATTGGCTCAAGGAGTCTGGGAGAGGGGAACTGGGCCTGGAAGTTAGTAAGGGTGTGGAAGAATGGGACTGAGCATTGCAGTGGGTTGGTGACTGGGACTGGGTGGGCACTGGGAGCCAGGGAAGGCAGAGGAGACTGGGACTGATTGAACAAGAAGACTGGGACTGGGAAACAGGTGTGGGGAGACTGGTACTGGAAGTGGGGAGAAAAAGGAAGGATTGGTAGCCAGTGGGTGGGGATTTGAGATCAGATGAGGAGCCAAGGAGAGACTGGGCAAGGTGGCTGGGAAACAGTAGAGCAACAAGAAGGGGAGACATATCTGAAGGGGAACCAGAGTGAAGAGGAGAACTGGCTCTGGTAAGGCAGAGACTGGCACAAGCAGCCAGGGAGAGGATGGTGTTGGTGGTGGGAGATTGAGATTGGATGAGGACCCTGCAGAGGAAGATTGGGATAGGGAGTCAGTAAGGACAGGGAACATGGGTGGGGAGAAACAGATGGACGAGGAACACGAGACAGAAATTAGGAATGGCTGGGCAAGGAGACTGGGTTGTGGGGAGATTATGACTGGGATGGAGACTCCAGAGGGAGAGGCTAGGACTGGTTTGGCAAGGAGACTAGGACTGGGATGAGAAGCCTGAGGAGTGGAGACTGTGTAACTGGTTAGGTGAGGAGAATGGGACTAAGATGATGAGCCTGGGGTGGGGAAGAGACAGGACTGGCACAAGGAGCGGTTGGAGAGGACAGGGCATGACCCTGATCGTTACAAGCTGGCTGGCATGACATCAATCCTGGGTGAAATAATAGAAAAGCTGGTATTGTATTCAATCAACAAAGAACAATGACAGAATTTGCAGAGGACATGTAAATGGTGGTGTCATAAACATACAGCTAAGGGTAGCATACAATTCCTCCTTTACCTGTAAAGGGTTAAGACGATCAGATAACCTGGTTGGCACCTGACCAAAATGACCAATAAGGGGAAAAGATACTTTCAAATCTGTGGGGGAAGGTTTTTGTTTTGTGTTTTTTGTATGTGTTCTCTCGGGAGGCAGAGAGGCACCAGGTCAGGGAAATCCATCTCCTCCAAACAATCCTGAAACGAGTCTCTGATATTACAAAAAGTGTAAGTAAACAAGGCAAGGCGCATTAGTTTATCTTTTGTTTTAGCTTGTGAATTTTCCCTGTGCTAAATGGGAGGTTTATCCCTGTTTTTTGTAACTTTAAAGTTTTGCCTACAGTGGAATCCTCTGTGTTTTGAATCTGATTATCCTGTAAAGTTACCTTCTATCCTGATTTTACAGAGGTGCTTTTTTACTTTTTTTCTTTATTATAAAGTTCTGTTTTTTAAGAATCTGATTCGTTTTTAGTGTCCTAAAAACCCAAGGGTCTGGTCGGTGCTCACCTGGTTTACCTATTTGGTTGGTAGATTATTCTCAAGCCTTCGCAGGAAAGTGGAAGGGGTTTGGGGGGGATATTTTAGAGAAACAGGAACACCAAGTGCTCCTTTTCCTTAATCTTTGTCTCACTTACTTGGTAGTAGCAGCAGTACCCATCCAAGGACAAGGAAGAAATTGTGCCTTGGAGAATTTTTTAACCTAAGCTGGTAGAAATAAGCTTGGGGGTCTTTCATGCGGGTCCCCACATCTGCACTTCAGAGTAGGGAGGGAACCCTGACAGGTGGAATGGTAAATAATAAGGTGCACAGAGCAGGCATCCAAAGTATTTTGGATAACATGGTAAACTGGGCTTTTTCCAACAAAATACTGACAAATACAAGGCCATATAGTTACGAACAAAAAATGCAGGCCATACCTACAGAATGGGGGCTGTGTCCTGGAAAGCAGTGACTCTAAAAAGGGGATTTAGGGATCATAGTGGACAAACAACTGAACATGACCTCCCAATGCAATGCTGTGGCAAAAAGGACTAATGTGGTTCTCCGATGTACAAACAGGGGAGTAGTGAGTAGGAGCTGGACTGTGTTTTCACCTCTGTATATGGCACTGGTGAAATTGATACTGGAATACCATGTGCAGTTCTGGTGTCCACATTTTAAAAATGTTGAAAAATTGGAAAGGGTGCAGAAAAGAGCCACAAAAATTATTCAAAAGCTGGGGAAAATGCCTTACAGTGAGAGACAAAAAACTCAATCTGTTTAGTTTACCAAAAAGAAGACTGAGAGGTAACTTGATTAAAATGTATAAATACCTTCATGAGGAGAACAACACTTATTAAAGGGCTCTTTAATCTAGTGGAGAAAAACATAAGAAGAACCAATGGCTGGAAGCTGAAGCCAGACAAATTCAAATGATAAATTTGAATTTAACAGTGAGGGAGTGAGAGTGATTAACCATTGGAACAAACTCCCAAGGGAACTTCGTATCAAGACTGGATACCTTTCTGAAACATATGCTTTAGCTGAACACAAGTTATTAGTCAACACAAGAGTTACTGAGTTCAATACAGGGGTGAATGAGTGAAACATAATGGCCTCTAATATATAGGAGGTTAGACTAGATGATCCAATTGTCCTCTTTGGCCTAAAACTCTATGAAAAAACACTTAAATCAAACCTTTCACAGGTGATCACTAACTATATATTCCTCATTTTCTGGGTGCCCAATCTGAGACCCTGGGTTCTGATTTGAAGAAGTGCTGAACACTCACAGCTGCAACAAAAGTCTTGGGATCTGTGCCCTGAAAATCAGGTGCTATGTGTCTCATATTGGGCATCCAAAATTACTGGATACTTTTGACTTAATTATTCTATGCCTTAGTTCCCTATCTGTAAAATGGGGATAGCAACACCCACTCACCTTGCAGGATTGTTGTGAAAATAAATCTTTTATGACACACTCAGATATTGGAGTGATGAATACCATAGAAAACCCATGAGGAAATTAATAATTCTGTCTTTAGAGCAGGGTTTGAAAAGTATGCAGTAAATAAGGCATGGGGCCACAGTAAGTGAGCACTATCCATCCTGTACACTGACTTGGTCCGGGGTCCTGCGTAAAAATAATATAATTAAAGATTCTACCATAATGCATATGTACAAGTGTGTTGCATTATGGTTGCACAGGCAACTGTAATTATGGCCTTCCCTAATTTTTGAGTGCAAGACTTTTCAACCTTTATTGTGTTCTTTTAATGCATCTGTTTGTGTTTAATATAACGTTTGCATACTCTGTGTAGGCTTCATTGATTGGCTGCCCACAGCTGATGCATACTAGTGGTGATAATACTCATACTACACATGTTCTCACAGCAAACATATTCATATAGATGAATTTAATTTTTCTCCTCTCTTAAAATGCAATGACTCCAAACTTGCCTTCTCTGGTGCGCTAAGATCATAAAGTTCATTGTTATTGTGGTTACAATTGTCAAACATCTTTTATTCCCTCTAGCAGGATTTAAACTAGATCTTTCTGGCTTTAAGAGGCTGTGCTCATTTATTTTTATTCAGTAAAAACCCCTCCAAGCTTTTGAGCCAGTTATTTCATTAGAAATGAATACATTTGACTTGACCATACACAGTGCTAAAAGGCTTAGAGTGCTATGACCCAGCCTAGCTTGCCATGTCATCTAAACCCCTAGCTTTATTTGTAAAGGCTGCTAATGTCACATCAATATTCAGCTCAGAATTTAATGTAATAGTTATTTCTTGGAGCACACTTCTATGAAACATGCAAAATTAATCAGCGATCATGTAACTCACAGCAGAAATGGGGGAAGAGCTTTTTCTTGTTATTCAGAAAACAGGAGTGGCAAGTAAGGCACAAAATCAATTCTTAAAATTCTGTCCATCCTTTCAAATTTCTCAGAGTTTACACTTTTTAGAGAGAATGATTCAGTGCAAAAGGGCTGAGGGGGCATGAGCTAAAGAAGCTTCCTTATGCAATGAATTAATACTTTCGGTGATTCACTCATATAGCATTAGTGTGTTTGATGTCATTGTGATTCTTTCAATTGTAATGTACTTTGTCCTAATGCTGTTCAGAGGCTGCCTTCCCAGAGAAAAGCTTAAAACAGAATTTTAGTTTCTGTTATTCTAAACACTTTCTTTTGTACTTGCAGAGTCATAATCAAAAGAAATTTTTATTATTATGTTATCTTTGCTGTTTACAAAAAATATAAAACGTAGGATTTAGAATTTAGACTTACAAAAATGAAAGGTCACTTTTGGGAAGAGACAATTGGGACAGTTTAGTAATTTACAATATAGAACATGTAGAAGAGGATACATATCAGTGAGCACAATACCCAGAAACATTCCATAAAGAACAAAGATCTCATGAAGGTTTTCTGTTAGTTACCAACTAAATAAATAAAAGAGCCCTTTATAGCATTTGCATACACTTTGCAGCTCTCTGTTTTTAAAACAAGATAGTGGTGCAATTTAGCTTTCTGGTTTCAGTTCAGCAATGTCGCCATTTTGTCTCCTAAAATTCTAATGAGGGGGGCAGGAAGTTGTCTCCAATATATATTAATTGCCTGTCTCCCCCCGGAAGTGGTGTATAAACCCCACATCATTGATGAAGGGGTTAAAGAGCTTCTGCTCTTTAAACAAACAAGCTGTGTTTGCTCAAAAGCTTGTCTCTAACCATGTCAGGGGTAAATAAGGACTTAAAAGCAGGACGTTCCAGGTAGTTGCTGGGCAGCTCTGGGGCTCCCAAGAGAGACTCCTGGAAGCCTTCAGAGGAACTACCCACAGGGAAGGCATTTACCAATCTCCATCATGCCTACAAGGAGACAACAGACTCTGGGATTCTGGTGGGTAGGGTAGGTTTGGCAAGCCCCAAGGTGAGCTAGTTAGACATGAGGCATTCGGTACCATTACCCTCTACCCCTTTTGAGATCAGGGAATCTGAGATTAGGGTAGTGGGGGCCAACAGTTCCATCCCCTTCAAACACAGTTGGACTATCATAGACACCCCAACTTATGTAGAGAGGGTGCCCTGAGGATTTTTTAGTGTTCATATAATCAGAGGTGCCCATCAGCAGCCCAAGAAATGTGACACTCCAGTATATATATACATAACATAACAGAGAAATATTGGGCACTTTTAAAAATGTTCTGAGGAAACATTCAACTTGTTTGGTAAGTACTTTTGCAGGGAATAACCCTGCAGTAGATCATAATGGTAACTGCATTACAGAGAAAACTATTCTGAGACAACATCTTCAACATATTAAGCTTATTTTACATTAGGTATCCAAGTCTGTTTGCTTCATTATTTTTTCTGCAATAAACAGAGCAATGAACAAATCCCACTCTCCAGTCTTAATGTTAGAAAAGCTATGTCACCACTGTAGTAGAGGACTATTGTTTGCAGTGTTTTTGTAGCCGCTTTGGTCCCAGGACATCAGACATAAGGTGGGTGAATGCTATGTTTGCTCAAAAGCTTGTCTCTTTCACAAACAGAATTTGGTCCAATAAAGATATTATCTCCCCCACCTTGTCTTTCTAATACAATACTATGGCAGTTTAGCTTCTTTTTGTTTAAAGGATCTTTCTTAGAGCACTAGCTTTTAAACATTTCATTTACCTTAGAGAAGCTCAAGTAGTCATAATGCTGCAAACAGTTATGCACAGGCTTAATTTTAAACATGTGAGTAGCTTCAGTGAAGTGAACGGGACTAATCATATGTTTAAAATTAAGTGTAACCCAGTCCACAGAGGATGTGAATTTGTTACAACTCTCAGCTAAAGAGCTATAGCTCCAGTTGTAGCAGCTTATGCTTTCAGCTCTGGAGGTCCCCAGTTCAAGCTCTGGTGTGTTGACCAACACATAAGCAGGGACTCTTCTGGGATTTGAGCTTCCATGGGTCTTAGATTTTTGGGACAAGTTTCCTTTGATCAGAGGAAGTATATAACCCACTGGTGAATGCATTATAAGTCCCCTTCTGTGCCTGATCTGCAGAAGATAGAAGTCTGGTACAGTCCCACTTAAAGAATTGAAGGGTGAAAGTCCAAAAACAGAACAAAAAAAAATAAATTAGCCCAAATAAAAAGGACTTGTAAGTAATAGAAGGACTGTGTTATGATCATGTTGGTAAACAAGAACAGTGTAGAATCATAAATAAATGAAGAATAAAAATTGGTGTGCTGGAAATTAGGCCTAATGAGTAAACAAAATAATAAGGAAAGGGGCTATTTTAGCCAACTGTCCCTTTTGGGGTTCTTAAAAACACCCACCTTAAACAAATTAGCAATGGGAAAAAGCTGACTCCTGCAGTGCTGGCTGGCTGAAAGAGGAGATAAGGGGAAGGAGAAAGCTTCACCATCATGGCTGCTCACACCCATACCAGAGCACTCACACTGTGTACAAAGAACAGGAGTACTTGTGGCACCTTAGAGACTAACAAATTTATTTGAGCATAAGCTTTTGTGGGCTACAGCCCACTTCATCAGATGCATAGAATGAAACATATAGAAAGAAGATATATATACATACAAAGAACATGAAAAGGTGGAAGTTGCCATACCCACTCTAAGAGGCTAATTAATTAAGATGAGCTATTATCTGCAGGAGGAAAAAAAATTTGTAGTGATAATCAGGATGGCCCATTTCAGACAGTGGACAAGAAGGTGTGAGGATACTTAACATGGGGAAATAGATTCAATTTGTGTAATGACCCAGCCACTCCCAGTCTCTATTCAAGCCCAAGTTAATGATATCTAGTTTGCAAATTAATTCCAGTTCTGCAGTTTCTCATTGGAGTCTGTTTTTGAAGCTTTTCTGTTGCAAAATTGCCACCTTTAAGACTGTTACTGAGTGACCAGAGAGGTTGAAGCGTTCTCCTAATGGTTTTTGAAAGTTATGATTCCTGATGTCAGATTTGTGTCAATTTATTCTTTTGCGTAGAGACATCCAGTTTGGCCAATGTACACGGGAGAGGGGCATTGCTGGCACATGATGGCATATATCACATTGGTAGATGTGCAGGTGAACGAGCCCCTGATGGCATGGCTGATGTTAACCATGTCAGGGGTGAATAAGGACTTAAAAGCAGGACGTTCCAGGTAGTTGCTGGGCAACTTTAGGTCCTATGATGGTGTCACTTGAATAGATATGTGGACACAGTTGGCATCGGGCTTTGTTGCAAGGACAGGTTCCTGGGTTAGTGTTTTTGTTGTGTAGTGTGTGGTTGCTGGTGAGTATTTGCTTCAGGTTGGGGGCCTATCTGTAAATGAGGACTGGTCTGTCTCTCAAGATCTGTGAGAGTGCGGGATCATCTTTCAGGATAGGTTGTAGATCTCTGATGATGCGCTGGAGAGGTTTTAGTTGGGGGAGGAAGGTGATAGCTAGTGGCGTTCTGTTATTTTCTTTGTTAGGCCTGTCCTGTAGTAGGTGACTTCTGGGTACTTTTCTGGCTCTGTCAATCTGTTTTTTTCACTTCAGCAGGTGGGTATTGTAGTTTTACGAAGGATGCCAGTCCTTCATCATCCAAATCCTGTAAGGTGTCCTGATCAGATAGTGCCAAAGAGAGGGAGCCAGATTACATTGCTACCTTCACCAGTTCCGATTAAACCCTGAATACCACCTCACATGTGAGACTTTGTCAAACACCTCTCCTCCTGTGTTCTTTTCCTTCCCTGCCTCATTTCTTCTCTTTCATATCCTTCTTCCTTCTGCCAAATAAGAGCCAAGACTGCATATTTTGCAACACTGTGGTAAGCCTGTGACCAGAAGGCCAGAAAGAGACAGCTAAATGCAATGCCCTAAAAGCCCAATGCTCATACAAATTTGGTTTTGAAGTGGCTGATAAGTCTGTGTGATGGAACTGTGGTTTTCCATCAGAGGGGTTGCAAGTGAAATTAAACACCAGTGACAGAAGCTACATTTTCTATCTTTTCTATTCTTTTATCTCCCCTTTTGTGTGTATTTGTCTTGCTTTGTCTTCTAGGAAATAGGCTCGGACTTTAACAACAATAGCAACAAAAACAGCTCCAGCCCATCTCAACTAACTTCTCTTTCCCACAAAAGACAGCTATTACCATCTTTAATACCTTCTAAAATACTGTCAGACAAGGGCTTTTTTTTTCCTTTCTAAAGATTTTCTCCAGCAAAAGGACACATAGAATATGGTTAAAATGAAAGCCTTATTTAAAACTTTACATTTCAAATGCTTTAACCATTTTTGTTCCCCCTTCTTTTCTATATCTTTCATAAAAGCTTAAAATATTGTTGATGATGTGTTTGCCATGGTACTAAGCAGGCCGAGGTTTCTGTACACTTGTTTCATACTGTTTAATGTTGGACTGTGACTGGGTTATGTTTGACTCTTTGGGCCCATATGCTCCATCTAAATTAATACAACAGGCCCTAATGGATAATGCCCTATCATCCATTCCCTTTCTCTTATAGCAACGGACCTTCATCTCAGGCACCTCTGCTTGGCAGTATGTCAGAGTACAAGGCAAAGGAAAATCAAGCCCTGTGCGCTCAAGAGTGAGTGAAGGAAACACATGGACATTGCAATGGTTGGTAGGTGGAGGTCCAGATTTTCAACTCTGCCATAACTGGCAATCTTGGGGGGTGTTAACAGCCAAAGTATGTAAAAGCAGCAGTTAAATGTTATGTCACTAATGTCTAGAGTAACTGGCAGACATATCAAGGCTTAAGCTACAAATGAATATTTATACATAAAAATATTTTTGTTATTTTATGTGTTTAAAACATTAAAAGTATTGAAATATTTGTGTATTAAGAGGTTTATAAATAATTAGAAATGGTGCTAACATAAATATTCTTTATATCTTTCATGGGACTCCCTATAGCTGTTCAACTAAAATTCTCATCTACCTTTTTTAAACATCCTGGATAAATTTTTCCAAAGCATCTGAGTCACTTTTGAAAATTAGACTTAGCTCCCTAAGTCACAAAAGCTTTTTTGAAAATGTTACCCTACGTCTTTCAGGAGATTCCCTTCTTGTCACTCCCTTGAATGGTTGCCTCATACTGGTTTCACTACCCCACTTTTTTTGTTTAAGGGCTGTACGGTTTTATTTTTGTTTTGTAGCATTTTTAATGCAATGCTAATGAGCAGGCCAACTGACTGAAGATTTTTTGAGTAGAGACCTGCCAACCTGAAAACATGAGGGGCACATACCTAATTGCTCAGCTTCCACTCTCCTCAATGACTCATTTTCTGACTTCAGGATTGGTTTCTGCATGAGCCGTAAGCACCAAATCCATAGAAAAAAATATTGTTTCTGTTATTTGTTTGGGTTTTTTACATTTCTAATGATGGCACAACAAGTGGAAAAGCCTTTTAAACACTCATTGCAAACTGGATAACCCCTCTGCAGTTCCTAATTCTTGGTGAGAGTTCAGCAGATTGGTGTCTTCATAAAGCAGGTCATTTGAATTTTCCACAGACAATTTGAATATGGAGACAATACAGTACCGCTACATCTTTATTAATAATCTAACTTGTCAATACACTGCTCTCCCTTATGCATACAGTTTGAGACATACTCATATATTTATTAAGTGAAGGGTATCAGAGTGTGAAACTCTTAAAATGCAGTTAATTCACATATATTGCAAAATCCTGCAAGTAGTTTATCTGAGGTACTTTATATGGCCCCCAGTATCTTAGCATTTAATAGCTTTGTGATGATTTATGAATTCGTGTATTTATCTGAACAATATATGTATGAGTGGGGACATAATCTTATCCCCATGTGATGATTAGGGGAATCTGTCTATGTACAATTTATGAATTCCAGTTTGATTTTATGAACTGTCTGGATCATGATGACAGTCTTTATTGTGTTCTAGCTTCATACTCATTGTGCTAAGAAGACAGGGGAAGTGCATCTGTATATCTGGATTAGATGAACAGACTATTAAGACTCACTGACATTTGAATAGGTCTACATGGGCAATATAATGGATATGCTAAAGAAGGTGACCAAACCAAGAAAACTGGTTCTGCCCAGGTGGGCTGGTAACTAAGAAACAGATCACCTGGTGAGGGTCTTTGATCACCTAACAGGGAACTGTAAGTTTATAGATATAGATATCTATTTATATCTTTCTTTGGCACACTTCCTGAGCATAGTTTCTGTTACCCCTTAATAGACATTGGACCTTGTGGTCCAGTGCCCTGACCCCTCAAGACCAAGTAGCTTAAACACACCCTATCCCAGAGCTGCACTCTTCTGTATTTCACTGGTCATGAAGGGCACGGGGTGTGTGTGTGTGGGGGGGAGATCGGGAGAAGACCAACAAAGATAGCACAGACAGATACAAATACTCTCTCTCTCTCCCCGCCCACAATTTGGAGGACAATCCATGTACGGGAGGGACACCCTAGAGGATCTGACCAAATCTCAAAGAACATTCAAGACTGGTGACGAAACTGAGGCAGGGAATGGTATATAGATGTTTTATTGTTTTTATCTAGATCTGTATATTTGCTGTGCTATCTAAAGCTAAGATTAATTGAGTTGAAAACCTTAGCAAAGCCTGTGTGTTGTGTTCTTCAACCACCATAAGTCCTTGGAGAGGTAAACCATAACCCAGAATGCACTTCAGGGTGCTGCTCTGGGATAGGGTGTGTTTAAGCTACTGGGTTGTCTTGAGGAGTAAGCACTGGTCCTGAGGGTCTAGGGCAACGGGACCACAAGGTCCAATGTCCATGAAGGGGTAAGAGATAGAAGCTATGCTCAGGAAGTGTGCCAGCAAGGCCAAAAAAAAGAGACAGCGATGGAACATACTCTGATACTAGAAACTCAACATACATGGTCCTGTGTATCGGGACCCAACCACAGCACCTTGATGAGTGTCCAGATGGGGAAGCTCAGTTATGACTGTGAATTTTACAGATGAGAAATAAGGCACGGAAATGCTAAGTGACGTGCCAAAGGTCACACAAGGAAGTTTGAGTCAGATTAAGGACTTGCGCCCAGACCTCACTGGAGTGTACAGACCCTGATTCTGCAAATACTCACAATATGCATGACTTTGCACACTATGAGTAGTCTCATTGACTTCAGTGGGGATACTAACGCATAAAGTTAAGCATGTACATTTGGAGAATCAAGCCTATATTTTGCTCTTGAAGAGATCAGTTGTCATAATTTTAAAGGAGGAAGAATTAATTGAGCTAGATGCCATTTTTTTGCAGGTTACATTTCCCCTAATTTTCTTCATTTGACAAACAACCCTTGCAATGTATTTAATGGAAAATTGCCATAATTAGCTATAAAACCTTAGTAAAATACATAAATCTGAAATGAGGGTCAAAAATTCTACTCTCTGATACATAGACATAATTCTGATTTGACTTCCAATGAGATGTGAACACACACATCTATGGGGAGCATTTGGCTCTATGAATACAGATGACAGGTTTCAGAGTAGCAGCCGTGTTAGTCTGTATTCGCAAAAAAAAAAAGGAGTACTTGTGGCTCCTTAGAGACTAACAAATTTATTTGAGCATAAGGTTTCGTGAGCTATAGCTAACTTCATCGGATGCAACTGATGCATCCGATGAAGTGAGCTGTAGTTCACGAAAGCTTATGCTCAAATAAATTTGTTAGTCTCTAAGGTGCCACAAGTACTCCTTTTCTGAATACAGATGAAAGATTATTTTTTTAAAATTGGTAACTGTTTTATTGTCTCTGTAACTGTGAATGGTGGCAATTGACTCACTACCAAGGCTGCCATTTTAGAGATATTTTGTAGCAGGAGCATCTTTCTGATCTTGTAGAGTAAGATGGAGAGAATGCAAAACTAATTTGGTAACACAGGAAAGAAAGGACTTTTACCACCATAAATTCTATCATTTAATACGAGTAAATGGTTAATTAATGAACAGAACTTTGCAACAGTTTTCACTGTTCCGCCTTTCCTTTGAATGCAAATTGGTTCTGCCTTCTCAAAGACCTACTCCCATCACTCCCACACTTTAGATAACAGCTTCCTGTTTAATTGCTAATTATTCTTTTTAATTCTATTTAGACAGTTTAATTATTTTGTTTAGTGATTTAATAACAAAGACATTCACCTCTTTATTTTTTCAAAGCACGTTAGAATTAATTGCTGGAGTGAGGTGAGTAGTGGTGGCAGTAAGTATTATTACCCCTTGTTATAGATGGGGAAAAAGAGAGAAGTTAATGTGATTTGACATTGGCCACAAAGAGGAACTGAGGAGTTCCTCTTTTCTAGCATTGTGCTTAGTCCAGTAGACCAAATTGCCTCCTATTAGTATATAGGCTTATTTGTCAGCCTGAGATAGAATTTTGTGTTTGACCTTTTGATACTCTTATATCTTATACTAATATGTGTGAACAAAGAACAAAGACACTGTGTGTGTTGCTTTTCCCTAGCCAGATGGGTTTGTTAGTATAATGGGAACAGATAAAAGCAGTTAAAGTGTTACTGGAGATTGCCTCAACCCCTATCTCAAGGAAAGGTTAAGCAACCAGTCGGGAGGGGCAAAGGGAGACTGGGGGGAGGGTTAAAACACTAAAAAGGCCAAAGAAATGCCTGTCCCTGACCTAGCACAACCTCACTATTCACCCCTTCCATGGGATACAGAAGAGGTGGGACAAAGACCTTAGATTCACGACCCGCAAAATGGAACATGACCATAAATTGTAAGGCTTGGGATAGTGGGTGTGCATTGCAGGTATATTTGGGCCTGCTAAGAAGGAGGAGGTGGGAATGGGGACACAGCCGAGGCTTCATAGCATCAAAGCTGGGAAGGGGGACACGGGGCAAGGCTCTGTGGCGTCAGAGCTGGGAATGGAACACTAGGAAACAGACTCTGCTCGCATGTAGAGCTATGGATATGTTTGCTTGGAACTAACCCCAATAAACATCTCATTGTCTGCACTATGGACTTCAGTCTTTGGCTTTCCTTCTGCATGACAAGAACCAGGGGAGAGGGTGAAGGGAAAGCCCTCTAATACCTCCTTGCTTTATTCTAGTTAAGAAAGATGCAATGATTACAATTTGTTTCATATAAGTAAAGGTTTCCTTTAAAAAGAACAAAGAAAAGCATGAATCTGCATTCCCTATATTACAAAAATAACAAAACTGCACAAGGACCTGATCCAAAACACACTGAAGTCGAGGGAGTCTTTCCTTGCATTTGAATGGATTTTGGATTAAGCCCTTGTGCATTTCCTTTATCATATAGCATGAATGCAATGCTTTTTAAACTTATAGTATGCGCAAGAAGAAGTATCCTACATATGAATGTTTTATATTTTCAGGTTACAGTGAATAATGGGTAGATAGCAGTAAGTGTAACTATAAGGCAACATTTCAAGTAGAATCATGGCCATTAACATAGTTCTTATATTTTCTTAAAATTTACCGCATCAAACCTATACAAAGGATCCTAAACCCGTCATCCTTAAAATCTACAGTATGACTACTGTACTTTCTCTAAGCTTTTACAAGTTATCCCTTTCTACTACAGCTGCTGACATGTTTGACAGCTCACTTTGTATAGTACCATGTTACCTTCAGAAAAAATATTATTCCTTTTAAATATTGTGGCCATAGATGTCTTCATATAGTATTCAGAGTAGCAACCGTGTTAGTCTGTATCCGCAAAAAGAAAAGGAGGACTTGTGGCACCTTGTAGCTCATGAAAGCTTATGCTCAAATAAATTTGTTAGTTTCTAAAGTGCCACAAGTCCTCCTTTTCTTTCAGACAGTATGTTTGAGACATCTTCTAACATCATTTCACTTGAAGTTCAAAAAAGAAATGTTCATTATACCAGGACTATTTTGTTTACATTCAGTGCCACCAGGAAAATTACAGATGGCATTTCATTTTACTATATTATCAAACTGCAGTTACATTATGAGCGTCAGATGTAAATACACAAGCATTTGGCCCAAAAGTTCATCTTCTAACCAGATAAACCAGAAAGACTAATAATGCAGAGGAGCAAATTTACAGAGGAGTAAATTCTCAGAGTTTATGCATGATACATTGTTGTATATGAACAATTGCTTGGAGCACGTGCTAATTCATAAAGTTCAATGAAAATTTACTACTGAGTATTATGATTCAATTCATCACGTATGAGTAATTTTAAGCACAAGCTTTAGTATATTGTTGAATTATGGCCTAAATACGTGCATAAGCAATGCAGGCAAAACATGCACTAATTCCTGAAAAGGCCAACTGCCTCTACAATGTGCCGTTCCCAGGGTTTGCAACTGCAGGTGCAAAATGATTAACTGGTCATGCGAAGGAAACACTAAGAAACTGCAACAAAATTACTCGTTTTACATTTTATACATACATACAGTTTTGAAATCTTATTAGTCTCTGCAGTACTCCAGGATCATGATTGTTCATGCTCACCAAATGGTTGGTTAATCCGCCCTATTTGACGAGTAATTCTGCATGGAGACCTACCTATATGCCAGCCTTCATTTTTCTTTCTGTCCTGCACATGGAATTCCATGTAAATTAAAGCATTAGAGGGCATCTAATTATCTGTTACTTTATTATTTGTGAAGCTCTAGTGGAATAGAAGACTAGACTTGGTCTGAAAATATTTACTTAGTAAAATATCTCCATATTTGATGTGATTTATAGATGTTGGGGTCGGAAGCGGCATTTATGATCATTTAGTCTAAATTCCTGTATCTAGCCCAATAACTTGTGGTTGAACTAGAGCAGCTCCTTGGGAAAGCTATCCAGTCTTGATGTAAAGATTCCAAGTGACCACATCCCTTGTGAGTCTGCTGCAAAGGTTTATTACCGTCACCGTTAAATGCTTATGTCTTATTTTCAGTTTTATCTCTGTTCACTTCAACTTCCAGGCCTTGGTTCTCCCGAGGCCAGATTAAAAGCCTTCTAGTATCACATACCTTCTCCCTGGGTCGGAATTCAAATTCCACCCTTTAGGCATGTGGAACGCTGTTCGACACTATGCGCTGCATCAGTGAACACACAAAGGGGGCACCAGCTAAAGGGGGGGGCACGTGACCTCCCCACGTGACTCATCCCCACCCCCCCATGTGACCCCCTCACATGACTCGTCCCTGCGTCGCTCCCCACATGAGTCTCGTCCCTGCTCCACCCCCCAGCCCAGGGGGCCCCGGGTTCTCCCCGTCTCTTCCCTATCCCATGTTACCAGGCGGGGGGCAGGGGCCGGTGGGAGGAGGGCTCTGCTTCAGTCCCCCCTGGCATGTGGAGCCACTGATGTTCTCTCCCAGGCAGCCTCTGGCCATGCTGCCTGCCTGTGACACTGCAAGCAGGGTGGGCAGAGCCTGCCTGGCAGAGTGCTGCTCCTGCATGCTGCACTGGGCAGCACGGACAGAGGAGGAGGCCGGAAGAAGAGAGGCTCTGGCCCTGCCCCATTCATCTCCCCGGTTGCTGGCCATGCCCCCCCCGCCCCGGCAGCATTTTGGGGACCGCCACACCCCCCACGGGTCACCATTGCCTGCTCTTGTGGTATCTTTCTGTTGATGACTTAAGCAGGATATTCCACCACCCACCTCATTTACTGATCTCTTCACCACACACTTCCTGGATCCACAGACAGTCTAAGGGAGGGGAGGGGTGTGGAGCGGATCTGTGCCTGACCTTTGCTTCAAGAGGTACAATATTGCAGTTCCTATCAAATGAGATTGAATGGGTTCGAGGCTACCAATGTTCTGCCTCTGTTACTGGTGGTGAAAAACTGTTGGTATCACTTGCCAAGCCTGCACTGAATGTTCTTAGCCAAAAGAGGGGAGAGTCAGAAAGCGGTGGTCCACAACACTAATTTCAGTGTATTTCACGCCTTTTCCTCGTTTCATTAGAAGGGCTATGTGATGACTGCCTTTGGAATTGGAGACAAAGACAAAGGTCCACTGGGTCTAACCCTATGTCCCCATTATTATTACTTTCTCACTTATGCAAGAGAATTTTTAATACAGAAAGAGAAGCAAGCCAATTGGAGTGTTATTCAGGAATGTGATGCAAAATTATATGATTGAGATTCCCAGCTCAACTGGTGGTGCCAAAAATTAAATTTTCAATGCAGACAACCTCGCCATGCCAAGATCTTTTTAATTACTGACCTACTGCAACAGTCTACAAGTTATTTAATGGACATAAAAACAGAGTAAGCTTCACTTATTTAGATAACTGCATAATAAAACCTGTATTTAAATAATGCTAAATAGATATTGCTGGGGATTTTTTATCATATATTTCTAGTTCACTGTTTATAACCACCCCTTGAGAGTGAGACACTAAAATATGCTTCCTCACAATTCTTTGTTTGCATGCATATTTGTTATTGTGCATATGCTCATGAATCTTGAGCTACTAAAATATTGAATTTTTCAGGAGTAATACGGATTTTGCAAGGAAATAAAAAGGTAAGTGAAATTTGGCCTCCAACAACCTTGAGAGTATCTCTAAGTTTGGTATGTACCATACAGCAATACAAATAAGGATATTTAGACTGACTCTGCAAACTCACTGTGCTGGGAACTTTTGTCTCAATATTTTGCAGCACACTTTCCATAGCACACAAAATATATTTCTTTTCAAACAGCCCTGCCATGTTTTAATTTAGAGTCCCATATAGGTAGGTATCCTTTGCTGTCTTAGAGCCTGATATCAGGGGGTAGCCATGTTAGTCTGTATCCACAAAAACAACAAGGAGTCTGGTGGCACCTTAAAGAATAACAGATTTATTTGGGCATAAACTATTGTGGGTAAAAACCCACTTCTTCAGATGCATGATATTATGCCCAAATAAATCTGTTAGTCTTTAAGGTGCCACTGGACTCTTTGTTGTTTTAGAGCCTGATCCAATTTAACTTTAATGGTCAATGGACTGGGCCCTTAAAAGATTATTCAGGTACATTCACAGAAGGGAGCTACTGTGGTACAATATGTGAATATTTGTTCAGACTTCCAAAAACATAAAGCTGATTAATGGAAATTGGGCATCCAGGTCTGGTTTGAGCATTGGCTTGCTAAACCCAGGGTTGTGAGTTCAATCCTTGAGGGGGCCATTTAGGGATTTGGGGCAAAAATTGGGGATTGGTCCTGCTTTGAGCAGGGGGTTGGACTAGATGATCTCCTGAGGTCCCTTCCAACCCTGATATTCTCTGAATGCAGTATGACTGGTAGCCATCGTCAACATAGTCTGTTTGAAAATCTGAGCCGAAAGGCTTTTCCAAATGGCAGTGACTAAAATCACAGTGCTCCTGCACTATCACTGCTCAGCACTGGGGAAGCGGGAAGAAGGTTCTGCGGAGCACTGATGTACGGAACAGAGGGTTACCAGATTTTCAAAGTGAAAAATAAGGAGACCTGTGATAGGGTTGTGGAGCAGGGGTAAAGTCTCACCTGAGGTTAGGACAGTTTTGGCGGGAAGAGAAAAGGGTGACCACCCTTCATTAGGAGAAAAAAATATTAACTCCTCTGTAACCTCTTTCCCATTTTCTCCCAGTGCTGACTTTTTGTGTATTAAAACCCCCCTTTTGATTAAAAAAATACTTCTCCCAGCTCAAAAATCCTGCCTTATTTTTTTATTGTCTCCATATTCATCTTCTCCTAGATTTTCTGGTCTTAAAATGTTTAATTTTGAATCAGTTCAAAAAAAACAGACTGTGTTTCCCTATTGGCACATTGCCTTATGGGAGTTGAAGTTCTGGCCAGGCTCCGGAAGGACTACTTTTCCTATGATGTATGTCATCTTTGTCATCACGGGAGTCACATTGCTCTGGGTATATTTTGGGAGATATAGTTCAGCCAGGGAGCCTGGCCCATAGGAGAGATGGGGTCCGAACAACAACTCCAAATAGGCTGCAGGGAAATACAGTTTAATGTTGCCATGATTCGAAAGGAAGCCTTCTGGGTCATTCTAAGAAACATTTCTATTTTGGGACTGCCTAAATGTTTCCTTTTTAACCAAAATGTTAAAATGAAACATTTCCATATTTCTGAATTGAAATTTTTCAGGATTTGCGCTCCATAGACAATTTCAAAAATTCAACTTTTTGTCTAGTTTTGGGATGAAAACAAATATTGAAATGTCAGAATTTACCCCCAGGGGCAGAAATTCAGAATTTCCCTCAGCTCTAATTCCCAGTCTTCAATACAGCCCCTCTCCCTCTTTTCTCCCCCAAACCTTCGCCATTCATACATGGTCCCCCAAACTCTCTCTCTCTCTCTCCCTCTCTCCCCCTGGCAAGCCCATTCTCTCTTCTCTCACTAATTCACTCTCAGTCCTTTACTTCTCTATTCCTGAGACACAGGATATCTTTGTCCCCATACCTACCTACAAACAGTGCTTACTATTGGTGCAGGGGAGGAGACATTAGGCATCGCTGACGGCCAACTTTGGTAAGTAGTCATTTTCATATGGGAGTGTGGCTGAACTGTCTGAAATTTCATCTCCTCAGCACCATCCAGACACAGAAGGAGTATTTGACTTAACATGCAGCGAAGGGCTAATTTAAAATATTGTGAACACAGGGGACCTTGGGGACGGACAGCAGTATGGCAATATATGTCAAGCATATTGAACAGCATCTACTAGAGATAAATATTTTTATGTTACCAGGCCCAGAAAACTTGCACCTAAGAATCCTAAAAAGTCCACTGAGGTGATCACAGGCTCTCTGATGTCAATTTGTAATAAATATTGGAAAACCAGGGAAATGCCCCAAGACTAGAAGAATAATAGTGTTGTGTCAAGATCCAAAAAGGACAAATGGGATGATCCAGGTAATTAAAGGCCGGTTAGCCTGACATCAATCCTGGGCAAAGTAATGGGAAAACTGATACTGTATTCAATTAACAAGAATCACTGACTATAGAATTTGCAGATGACACACAGACTGGTGTAATAGTAAATAATAAGGAGGACAGGGCAGTCATACTGAGTGTTCTGGATTGCGTGGTGAGGTGGGTCTATTACAACAAAATGTGTTTTAATACAGACAAATGCAAGGACACATATCTATGAAGAAAAGAATGAAGCCTATATGTACAGGATGGGGGACTGGAAACCAGTGACACTGAAAAGGGTTTAGGGATTATAGTGGACAAACAATTGAACATGAGCTCCCAGGGTGATGCTATGCAAAAAGGGCTGATGCAATGCTTGAATGTATAAACATGGAAGTAGGGAGGTAATTTTACCTCTGTATACAGCATTGGTGAGATCAGCATTGCAATCTAGGTCTGGTGTTCAAGTTCTTTAAGGGAAATTGAAAAACTGGAGCAGGTGCAACAAATGGCAACAAAAGTGATTCAAGGGCTGGAGAAAATGCCTTACAATGTCAAACTTAAAGAGCTCAATGTATTTAGCTTATCAAAAAGAAGATTGAGAGTTGACTTGACCTTTAAGAACTTTTAATGAACAGAAAATAACCATCAGAAACAGGGACTGAACTTTCCCACATAAAATGGCAGTAAGTTTAATTTTCAAAAGGTCCTAAGTTATTTAGGAGCCTCAGTCCCCTTTTGAAAAAAGTAAATTACATGCATAAGGGTCAGATTTGTAAAGGTTATTAGATGCATAAAGATGCAGATACAGGCCTAATGGGATTTTCAAAAGTACCCTGGAATCTATCTGCATCTTTAGGTACTTAAATACCTGTAAAAATCTGGCCCTAAATCGCTTAGGAGTGTTTAAAATGTTATCCTGCAGTCCTAAGCCTCAGTGCTGTACTACTCCTCCCTCTCCCATAGCAAATGTAACATGGAAGGGCAGGGACTACCCCATGAAACCAGTGTTCATTTCTAGTATAAGCCAGAGATGAGGAGCAGCTGCTCCCAATGCCGTGATAATACAGGGAATGGTAACATGCTACTGCTGAGACTAATGCTGCTGCATTCTGAAAGATGGCAGCATTTGCAAATTACTGACATGAAAGTGCACTATCAGGACAAAACCTGCTGTAGTGGTACATACTATACAAACCTCTCAGTCAGAACTACGATGTGAGGTGCAATAAAATGCTTCATGGAACATTGGTATGTCAAGTGTGATGTAGCAATTATGTGTATGTGATCCAATGTTCCCTTAGTCCTCATTTTTAAAGGTTTGCCTTTTTCTTGCTCTGTTGTTTCAATATGGTTGAATACATTCAGAGAATAAAGTGACTCTTTCCACACTACTTGCTGAGAAGACACTCAAGATCTAGAACAGTGGTTCTCAACCCGGGGTACTTAAAGGTCTTCCGGGGGTTCATCAACTCATCTAGATATTTGCCTAGTTTTACAACAGGCTACAGAAAAAGCACTAGCAAAGTCAATACCACTAAAATTTCATACAGACAATGACTTGTTTATACTGCTCTCTATACTATACAGTGAAATATAAGTACAATATTTATATTCCAATTGATTTATTTTACAATTATATGGCAACCATGAGAAAGTAAACAATTTTTCAGTAATAGTGTGCTGTGACACTTTTGTATTTTTATGTCTGATTTTGTAAGCAAGTAGTTTCTAAGTGAGGTGAAACTTCAGGGTATGCAAACCAGACTCCTGAAAGGTATACAGTAGTCTGGAAAGGGTTAGAGCCACACGGTTTCCTTAGTCAGTATCTTGCAGGGATCATGACAAAACCAACAACATTTTCCTCTTCACAACCTAGCTGTAAAATATGTTGGTACTGGTATGTTAGAAAGTGTTGAAAGGAAACAGAAATAAACTATTGTAATTATTAATATATTTTTGCTTATCCGCTACAGGTCTGAAATTTTCTGCTATCCTCACTACCAATAGCAATCCAGTACTGTGTTTTATGATTAATTTCTTTAGTACAGATGCTTTTATAAATGTAACACTATATACTTTATTCTATGACAGTATTTTAGTTAGGGAAAAATAAATTATGAAAATCAAGCAATTATTTGCAAAATATAGAGACGAAAGAAAAAAGCCTGCAGTAACAAAATAATTTAAAAGAATTACACTGATAATTTTATATCTCAGAAAAAGGGAACTGTATACATTTGAGAAATTTTCAGAGATTTTCAGTAACAATAGAATAAGAATGAAGTTAATGCTCTACCACAGAAAATCTAAAAAAAGCTTTAATACTGGGGAAACATTATGTATATGAATGTTACACAACATTATTGCATTTGCAATTATATAATAATTATATGAAACTGCGTGATCATGGGAGACTTTAACTTCCCAGATATAGACTGGAGGACCAGTGCTAGTAATAATAATAGGGGTCAGATTTTCCTAGATGCAATAGCTGATGGATTCCTTCATCAAGTAGTTGCTGAACCGACTAGAGGGGATGCCATTTTAGATTTGTTTTTGGTGAGTAGCGAGGACCTCATAGAAGAAATGGTTGTAGGGGATAATCTTGATTCAAGTGATCATGAGCTAATTCAGTTCAAACTGAATGGAAGGATTAACAAAAATAAATCTGCAACTAGAGTTTTTGATTTCAAAAGGGCTGACTTTCAAAAATTAAGGAAATTAGTTAGGGAAGTGGATTGAAGAATTTATGGATCTAAAGGTAGAGGAGGCCTGGGATTACTTTAAATCAAAGCTGCAGAAGCTCTGTATCCCAAGAAAGGGGAAAAAATTCATAGGCAGGAGTTGTAGACCAAGCTGGATGAGCAAGCATCTTAGAGAGGTGATTAAGAAGAAGCAGAAAGCATACAGGAGTGGAAGATGGGAGGGATCAGCAAGGAAAGCTACCTTATTGAGGTCAGAACATGTAGGGATAAAGTGAGACAGGCTAAAAGTCGAGTAGAGTTGGACCTTGCAAAGGGAATTAAAACCAATAGTAAAAGGTTCTATAGCCATATAAATAAGAAGAAAACTAAGAAGAAGTGGGGCCGCTAAACACTGAGGATGGAGTGGAGATTAAAGATAATCTAGGCATGGCCTAATATCTAAACAAATACTTTGCCTCAGTCTTTAATAAGGCTAAAGAGGATCTTAGGGATAATGGTAGCATGACAAATGGGAATGAGGATATGGAGGTAGATATTACCATATCTGAGGTAGAAGCGAAACTGAAACAGCTTAATGGGACTAAATCGGGGGTCCCAGATAATCTTCATCCAAGAATATTAAAGGAATTGGCACCTGAAATTGCAAGCCCATTAGCAAGAATTTTTAATGAATCTGTAAACTCAGGAGTTGTACCGAATGATTGGAGAATTGCTAATATAGTTCCTATTTTTAAGAAAGGAAAAAAAAGTGATCCGGGTAACTACAGGCCAGTTAGTTTGACATCTGTAATATGCAAGGTTCTGGAAAAAATTTTGAAGGAGAAATTAGTTAAGGACATTGAAATCAATGGTAAATGGGACAAAATACAACATGGTTTTACAAAAGGTAGATCGTGCCAAACCAACCTGATCTCCTTCTTTGAGAAAGTAACAGATTTTTTAGATAAAGGAAATGCAGTGGATCTAATTTACCTAGATTTCAGTAAGGCGTTTGATACTGTGTCACATGGGGAATTATTAGTTAAATTGGAAAAGTTGGGGATCAATATGAACATCAAAAGGTGGATAAGGAATTGGTTAAAGGGGAGACTGCAAGGGGTCCTACTGAAAGGCTTACTGTCAGGCTGGAGGGAGGTTACCAGTGGAGTTCCTCAGGGATCAGTTTTGGGACCAATCTTATTTAATCTTTTTATTACTGACCTCGGCACAAAAAGTGGGAATGTGCTAATAAAGTTTGCAGATGATACAAAGCTGGGAGGTATTGCCAATTCAGAGAAGGATTGGGATATTATACAGGAGGATCTGGATGACCTTGTAAACTGTAGTAATAGTAATAGGATGACATTTAATAGTGAGAAGTGTAAGGTTATGCATTTAGGGATTAATAACAAGAATTTTAGTAATAAGCTGGGGACACATCAATTAGAAGTAATGGAAGAGGAGAAGGACCTTGGAGTATTGGTTGATCATAGGATGACTATGAGCTGCCACTGTGATATGGCTGTGAAAAAAGCTAATGCGGTTTTGGGATGCATCAGGAGAGGTATTTCCAGTAGGGATAAGGAGGTTTTAGTACCATTATACAAGGCACTGGTGAGACTTCACCTGGAATACTGTGTGCAGTTCTGGTCTCCCATGTTTAAAAAGGATGAATTCAAACTGGAGCAGGTACAGAGAAGGGCTACTAGGATGATCCGAGGAATGGAAAACTTGTCTTATGAAAGGAGACTTAAGGAGCTTGGCTTCTTTAGCCTAACTAAAAGAAGGTTGAGGGGAGATATGATTGCTCTCTATAAATATATCAGAGGGATAAATACAGGAGAGGGAGAGGAATTATTTCAGCTCAGCACCAATGTGGACACAAGAACAAATGGGTATAAACTGGCCACCAGGAAGTTTAGACTTGAAATTAGATGAAAGTTTCTAACCATCAGAGGAGTGAAGTTTTGGAATAGCCTTCCAAGGGAAGCAGTGGGGGCAAAAGATCTATCTGGCTTTAAGATTCTACTCGATAAGTTTATGGAGGAGATGGTATGATGGGATAATGGGATTTTGGTAAGTAATTGATCTTTAAATATTCAGGGTTTCGAATCATAGAATCATAGAATATCAGGGTTGGAAGGGACCCCAGAAGGTCATCTAGTCCAACCCCCTGCTCAAAGCAGGACCAAGTCCCAGTTAAATCATCCTAGCCAGGGCTTTGTCAAGCCTGACCTTAAAAACCTCTAAGGAAGGAGATTCTACCACCTCCCTAGGTAACGCATTCCAGTGTTTCACCACCCTCTTAGTGAAAAAGTTTTTCCTAATATCCAATCTAAACCTCCCCCATTGCAACTTGAGACCATTACTCCTCGTTCTGTCATCTTCTACCATTGAGAACAGTCTAGAGCCATCCTCTTTGAAACCCCCTTTCAGGTAGTTGAAAGCAGCTATCAAATCCCCCCTCATTCTTCTCTTCTGCAGACTAAACAATCCCAGCTCCCTCAGCCTCTCCTCATAAGTCATGTGCTCTAGACCCCTAATCATTTTTGTTGCCCTTCGCTGTACTCTTTCCAATTTATCCATTTATTATAGGTAAATAGGCCTAATCCCCTGAGATGGGATATTAGATGGATGGGAGCTGTTACTCAGGAAAGAATCTTCTGTAGTATCTGGCTGGTGAATCTTGCCCATATGCTCAGGGTTTAGATGATCACCATATTTGGGGTCGGGAAGGAATTTTCCTCCAGGGCAGATTGGAAGAGGCCCTGGAGGTTTTTTGCCTTCCTCTGTAGCATGGGGCATGGGCCACTTGAGGGAGGATTCTCTGCTCCTTGAAGTCTTTAAACCATGATTTGAGGACTTCAATAGCTCAGACATAGGTGAGGTTTTTTGTAGGAGTGGGTGGGTGAGATTCTGTGACCAGCGTTGTGCAGGTCGAACCAGATGATCAGAATGGTCCCTTCTGACCTTAATATCTATGAATCTATTTCACTTCAAAAAAGTTTGGGAAAAATATCTTGGGTTTCTGATATCATTTTACAATGATGAAAACATTGGTAAAACCATAGTAACTAGGATCTTAGGGTCTGGCTAAAATACTCACAGTGCAAGTTGAGTAAGAGGATGCAACGATGGCATGAAATTCACCTTTACATGCTGAGGTCCCTCCCTCAGGCTGCTCTAATTTACACTGGCTGCCAGCCAACTCCTGAACCATACCTCCTACAATGGCAGCATGGTGAGGATGGGGTGGCAAATGAACCTCTCCTTCAGCAGGTGATCAGCTTGCATACACTGAGGTGACCTCCCAGCGCTGAATATGCTCTCTGAATGATCAGAATGTGCCAGTGGCACAGTACAAGCAGCTGTCCTGCACTGAAGGATCTAGGTTGTAAGTGTTTGGGAATACTACAGTCTTCACCAACAAAACCATCACTGCTTACATGACTATTACAATGGTTTTTTTCCCCCTCCCTATCATACTATATAAAGAATGAATAAGTCTTTCTTTTGTCCAAAATTACAAAGCGTTCCCTATTTTCTATTTTCATGTAATAAATCACTATATTAATTAATATTTCCCTCCTCTTTTCTGCTAGGACTGTATTTTGTCCCCACTTTGATTTTCCTGGCTGTGGAAGACTCAGGAAAGCCAAAGTTCAAAAATTGTGCTTTGTACCTCAGTCCCTATTCTGTAGAGCTGTGTGAATTACAGATTTTTCAGTTTGCTGGCAGTTAAAAAAAAATCAGGTCAGGTCAAACCAAATTTGAAAATTCCAACAAATGTTGGCAAATAAAATCAGTTTCAGGTCCAACACAATGTTTTGTTCAACCAAGACATTTTGTTTCTGGCATTTTTAAATGGCTAGAGTCACAAAATGTCAGCAGAGGAGTAGGCTCTTAGAAGCTTTAGCCTAGTGGCAAAGGCTCTCTCCTAGAATGTGGGAGACCCACGTTCAATTTTCCTCCCTGCCTGATAATGGGGAAGGGATTTGCACTTGGGTCTCACATACTGCAGGAACATGCCCTAGTCACTGGACTGAGGGATATTCTGATGTGTGTTTTTTCTTAGTTGCTCCTGTTCAAGCTGGGCCACTGTGTATAAACAAGCAATGGATCAAAGCTATAGCCAAAATGACTCTATCGCTTAGAACAGAGCATCTAAGTGGGAGCTGAGTGACCCAAGTTCATGTCTCTGCTTCAATTACTTCTTTAGCCATTGGTGACTGGTCCATCAGTACCAAGAAAAAAAGTGTCGGGGCTGAAACTATTCAGAAAATTCATAAATATTTTCAGTGTGCTGAAATATGCACTTTGGGTAAATTTACTATTCACTGAAAAAAAATTGTCCCACCTCTAGTGTTAACAGCAGCGATTATAATGAGACTGATCTTTTAGCCTATACTGTGGAAAAAGTCCCGCTGACTTCAATGGGAATTTTACTTGACTAAGCAACTTAGTATCATTACCATTAGGGGCAGACAAGAATCAGAGTTAATGTAATAATAATGCAACAAAGTATATTGGGACCCAGCACAATATTATAGAAACCTGGTTTTGTGGCCCCAATAAAATAGTCTCTGATGAGATTCCACTTGGTATTAACAGTATCCCTGTTGCACTGGTGTGCATTTGCAGGATGAAAAGCAAGAACTCATTTAACCTGTGCATGCAGGTTTGCCTTTATTAGAGAAAAAGCAAGTACCGTGTTATCCCATGACAGCTAACATAAAAATGCCTGATCTAAATCCTACTATATGGCTGCCCATCTTAGCCACTTACATGGCAGAATATACACTTTAATTTGAATGTTGTGCAGGAAAAATGTGATGTACATTAACACTGTAAAACATGCGAGTTCGTGTTCAGTGATTACTACCTTTCTTGGTTTTCACTGACTTCGCAATATGTGCATGGCTTGAGTGGGGCTCACTCATTTGAAATGGATTCCTCCTGCTCTCACCCAGGACTAATAGTACATGTCCTATCCTATCCTCATAGAAGTTGTTTCAAAATGTCTCAGTCTGAATGAAATTCTTTAAATTTATAGAGAGAGACCAAAAATCACATCAGCAAGCGGAAGATCAATGCACTAAAGCGGTTTGCATTAATATATGGAATCAGATCATGCACATGGGTACATTCACATTTAATCATCTGAAGGCTACATGATGTTCACAGCATCTTGATTGCTGATCAGACTGATAGTGGTCTCTTTTCTGGGATAAAAGAAAAAAGATTGTAAGCTTTCCCAATTTAAACTATCCTCAACTACTATTGATTATTTACAAATAACTGTCTCACATTTTACCATAACTTGTTTACAGGCCAAGCATCTGGCAGAAAATTTCTTCAAGACAGGTTAATATAATTTTGTGGTTCTTGCAAAACATGACATTTTGTTGCAAAGGTAACTCATTTATTTGGCAGATTACAAAAGAAGAATATTTTTCAGGCGTTGAATTTAGTGGATTCTATCCCAGTGACATCTAAATGTGAAAACTGATTTTAAATTAAGCTATTTTCAGACAGTTACAACACCAAAAAGTGTAGCAGCCCTTCTTGATTACAGGATCACATAAAAGCATTTGAAACCATAAAATCCAAAATCATCTCTTTAATGCTTTTGTACTCTTACTACAACAACAGGGGTGAAAGTAACTCCGAAGACTCACCAGTACGGGGGCAGGGCCTCAGGTGGAAGGGGTGTGGAGAGGGGTCAGCCTCTCCCAGCCTGCCCTTCCACACCACCTGGCACGTGCTGTGCGGGGCTCCAGCAGTGATTTAAAGGGCCTGGACTCCAGTCACCTCTGTTGCGGTAGTGGCAGCAGCGCCTGGAGCACTGGGCCCTTTTAAATCGCCGGCCCCGGGACACCTGCTCCCTTTGCCCCCTCACCTCCCGTCAGCAGCCGGGGTGAGCAAAACGGCAACGACATTAAAGTGCTGCCGCGGCAGGGCCAGTACCGACTTCTTACTGATATGCCGTACCTGCCCATACCAGCTCACTTTCACCCCTGAACAAAAGTCAAAATTATTTAACCCAGCCCTTGAAATTAATTATTGTTTTTAACCCAAATTCAGCTTTGCTCATTTTTACCATTTTTGTGTCACAGAGATACAATAATATTAAAAGAAATAGTTTGGTGGTTCCAGATGATTTTTACGTGCTCCTGTAATTTGAAGAAGTTGCTTCACTTTGAAAAATAACATTGACACTAACACTGCATTTCTGTAGCACTTTTCATGCCAAGATAACAAAGCACTTTGCAAACATTAATGCTAGAGCTGGAGAAACTTAGAACCATATTCCATTGGACTATGCAATTCTCTTAAAATTGAATGCTTCACAAAATCAGATCAATTTTCTGGAATTTGGTCTTGGAGAAAAAATGGGTAAAAAGTATTCAGAGTGGAATATTTCAATTCAGTTTTTCATTTTGAAATTATTCTGTTTCAAATTTTTTTATTTTGTATTATAGTATATGTTATAACACAAAATTTAAAGTCAAAACCAAAACAAAACATTTCAATTGACCAGAAACCAATTTTAGGGATGAATTTTCTACCGGAAAGTTTTGAAATTTTGGGATTTTGTTTTAATTCAGAATGAAATGAAATTTCAAAATCCTTTGTGAAATGAAACTTCCATTCTCCACAGAGCTGCAATTAATATATTAAGCATAAGATCATTCTCCTACCCTCGAGACAAGTAAATATTATTATCATCCCTATTATACAGCTGAGGAAATTCAGGCCCAGAGAGATTAGGCACACTGATACCATGGGGGTGGTTGGCAGTGTAAGAACTTGAAGAGAACAGAAGTGGCTCGCTGAGGATCATGCAAGGAAACTTGTGGCAGTGTCAGAAATGTCTGAGGTATCCTGATTCTCAGTCATGTGCTTCAGCCATAAAATCTAAACTTAAATTTTACAGGCTGTTGAATGTTTATGTGAACTGGTATTTAGAGATAGTTGGTCACATCAGATACTAAACCCACAAGCTTATTTTTGGTGAACTCACAAGTGGAAAGCTGGTGAAAGTTTTTTGATGAATAGGTTATTTGACCAAAAAAAATGCAGTTTTGGTCTATCTGAAACTATTCATGACTTTGACACATCTACTTTTGGCCATTTACAAAACAGCTCAAGAAAGAGATGGTAGTTATGTTGCCTTTCCCTTACAATCTTTAGCCCAGTGGGTTGGGAACTTATTGGAGACATAGGAGACCCAAGTTCAAATACTTGCTCTTGAACAAAATTTGAAATGGTCTTTTTCAATTCAGAAAAAAATCAAGTTCAGTTCGACCTGAACTGAAATTTGTTTTTGATTATTCAGAACTGCCACCCAACCGAAAAATCAGTTTTTCACCAGCTCTATCCATAAGATCTCCTACTTAGAGTGTAAACTTCTCAGCATCAGAACCATCTTTTGGTTGTGTGTTTATTCAGCATCAAGGGGCCCCTAGCTGCTACCACTATACAAACAACAAAATCTTACTTCACCTATGTGCACTCAGGGGAATTCTGGGAGTGATATCATGGTGATAGCCACTGCTGAAGTAACTCTGTAGACTAGTTTGAACAACTTCCCTCTTCACCAAATTATTATTCCATTTAGACCCATGTTTAAATCACATCTGAACTCTCAATACTCTCCAACGACCAGTGATTCCATGAAGAGAAAGTTAAAAAATGAACTACATTAACTTTAAGCAGACAGTGTGCTGACCCTGAGCAACTCAGTCAGGAAGATGTCATTTTGAACAAGGTCTTAGAAAACTGTCCTACAGAAAAATGGAACTAAATCCCATAAGGAACATCTTCCAAACGTACTGTATTTGATTTGCCAATGTCTTTTCATCATGTAGGAAAAACTTTTTCTTAGAAATCTGGGAAGGATGTGCCAATCTGCAAAGGCAACTCTCTTTTAGAAGCAAATGATCTGAAAAAGAACACTAATTACTGAGAAAAGCTAAGGATTAGAGAAAAGGAACACCCTGCAAAGGGAATTCAAACAGCTAACCATTATATTCAAATAGCTTTCAGAAGTTCACTATAAATGAAAATTCCCCCCTCAAAGCGCTATAATATTGGGATCATTCTGAACTGGCTCCAGAGACTTGGTGTAAATGGTCTGATAGTTTAATTGGGGTTTTTTTTTTTGCCATCTGTGGCTCCTATTACAATGTGAAATGTTGTCTCTGTCTTGTATTTCACTACAAGCAGCCAAAATTCATTTTCAGAACCAGAGAGGCTGCTTTGCAGTTAGCTCTGTGCTGTTCCTCAATTTTCCATTTGTATCTTGGTGCTTTGATCTGGTTACTAGATGATTTTAATATCAATCTGTAGGGAGAATCTGAGTAAGGGCTTATCTACCCAACGCAAATGAAATTCACCACTGATGCAACTCCCCAAGTGGTAGCAATGGTAGATTTTTCAATTCTAAAAGACGTTGTTTCAAATTTTACTTTATTTTTATATTTAAGAAGATAAACTCAAACGAAATATTTCAGATCAACCTGAAATTATCTTTTTTTGTTTGTTTGTTCAGACACTACTGTACAGCAGAGGAACTGAATGAAGAAGGCTGCTGACAGCACACACAAGAGTAGCTTGCACCTTGTGCATGCCACAGAACTGTGCTTTGCAGGGGTGAAATCTTTCCTAGTACAGAGCCTAGCACTAGGCATGGTCAATGGATCCATAAATATGTGGCTTCATTGACCAAACCCCCTCCACTCAGATGGGAATTGGGCACAATTTCCACGAAAGCTGCTACAACCCTGAGGTTGAAGAAGCATCTGCAGAGCAGTTACAATGTCACTTCACGATTTGGTAGCTGGGAGTATTATGTAACTCTTCCCTCAACAGCTGTAGAACCCTGATGCAAAGTTCATTTACCAGGGCTTTGTATATGGCCCTAAATGACTAATCCTGAAGTCCTTTCTCAGACAAAACTCCCACTTATTGAATTACACTCATATATCTGAGGGTAGAATTAGACTGAGTATTTTCAGACTTCAGAATTAGACTGAGTATATTGTACTTTAGATGGGGTGTCAGTAAGCAGTACCTAGTCTAGTTTATAAAAATTCTTATACTATCCTCTGTAATATCTGATCGCCTTCTAATAGTGCATTAAATAAGCTGATTAATTCCTATCTCAAGTAGTTTGTTCTCTGTCTCATCCTCTTCCTAGGGGGAGAACAGTGTGTATTGTAGTGTTTTGACTTGGTAGGGTTTTGTTTTTGTTTTTAAATATACCTATTACTATATGTTAATCATGTCTTGAGATGTCTCATTGCAACTGTAAAATGGCTTTGAATTTGCCTTTTACAGTTTACTATATTCTTTTTCAAACTGTTATTGTAAAATTCAGCAACTCTGATGCCTTTGGAAATTAGCAGACTTTTCTTGTATGCACGTCTGTGCGGTGATGTCATGTACACTGATACACAATTAATACCAAACAAACCCTGTTAAAGCATCATTTGAAAATGAAATGGCCAAACCGCAGGGATCTGTACACTTCTGTAGTGTTTGCAGATGCTTAGCTCTTGTGGAGTGAGTCTCTGCTGATGATTTTAAAATAATAAACACATCAGTTTTGACAGCACATTTGAACATACCTGTATCATGTTGATGTGCTGCCATACCCAGGATTGGTGACTTCACTGAAAACTTTGAAAGCTGTGTGTCAACTCAAATAGACTGAATTCAAAATGGAGTCTGCAACTGAGTGCATATAGCAGTTTTCTTAAAAGATTAGATTATGCTTTAAAGAGCCAATTTGAATGCTGCCTGCACTCAGATGAAATTTTCCTTTAAAGTAAAAGATAAAACTGTTAAATTCATAAGCAGATGGTGTGGCTTGTTTTCACTCACCAATTTTGATTCTCTTCTCTGAGGACAGTGTCTTCATGGCCCCTTTTGAATCTTACAAAGACATGTTTGTTTAAATAAAAAAGATAGGGAAATGTCACAAATCACTGTGTGAAGTCAATACAAAATGGCAGTCACTAGTGATCATTTTTACTCTTTATCACATATATTGCTGTAATGCCAAAAGTCTTCAATCATAACTGGGCCCCAGTGTGATAGATGTAAAACATGCAGGAAAATATGGTGTGGTTTGATTTCATATCTACTGTGATATAAGATCCTAGGGGAACTGCATACCTGCCACATTATGAAACTGACAGTATTGAGGGGGGTGGGGGGAAATCAAAAAAGTATTATTTTGATTTTCAAGCTTCCAGGCATGAGAAATAGTGATCCTGATTCTGCTCTGACTTGTAGGGGTATTCATCAGGAGTATTTCAGCTGAAATCAATGGAGTTACACTAGTATAAAATTGGTGAGAGCAGAATCCAGGCTATTCCCTGGTGGCACCACAATTTGAAAATGCACTGTGACTAACTGGACACTTGATCTTTCTAATATAATTGTATTATTTAATGTTTAGGGATTTATTATTTTTTCATATGGTATACTGTATTCCATGATATCTATTGGAACATACTGTAGGCCATCTTGTGTCTGTAGAATCTCAAAAGACGAGGGTAGAAATCAGTAAAAAGTAGAAGTAGAAGAGCTGTGACAAGAACATTCATTTCTTTTAACTCACATTCTAAAAAATGTGTCAATGTAAATATCACCAACTTCCACCTCATCTTGCGTCAGAGGAATTAATTAAATACCTACTTGACATTGAGCTCACTGAATGATTTTGCACTACTGTAACCCTCCTCCCCTTTGTTTCCATTTGTTTATTTTCATCTGTTGTCATATCAGGTGGGGATTCTCAAAAGCTGCTAATTTCCTGATGAAGTATTAGTTAACCTGAAATAGATAATCTGTTACATGATCTCAGGAGCCAAGTTATTTTCAATCATACAAGGGAATAGAAACTAGAAGGGAGTACTGCAGATATGGAGGTCTCTATTTTAGGTAAAACTGGTGAGTTTTTTAGAACTACCTGTTTGTCTAAACTAAGTAGAAAACTTAGCAGAGGAGGGATCTACCATTTGGTTAGTTTGTGGAGGACTGTGGCACATCTGCAGTGTGGCACAAATAACAATCACATACAAAAACACCATGTTAAAAAGCACATTAAGGTTGTAAAGTAAAGCACTCGACTGTTAGTAAATCCTAGAATTAAGGTTGCCTGTGCAGCTTGGCTCACTTGATTGTATGCATCATGATAATCTTGCCCAACATCAAATGAGATGTCTATGGCAGAGCCAGGAATAGAGTTCTGTTACTGTTAATCATGTGCAATGAGCGAGACACAGATCATATAGAGCAAATAGCATGTGACTATATAATTAAAGACTATGTCATAATACATATGTGTTGTGGCCTAGGCCAAGCTTCCTGTTGTGGGCAGACTGCTGTATTGGACCCAAACCCTTGGATCCCAAATGCCTTTAAATCTTTTGGGTATGAGCAGTGTCCAGACGCTGTCTCTTAGTCCAGCATCTCTGGCACACTTCTTGGGCATAAACCTCCTGTGTAATACCCCCTAAGGTACCGATGTTCTAGGCCCAAAGACCAGTGCTGATGCCCCAAGCCTCCCCAAAAGCCTACCTTCCCAGTACTTATGTTCATGGGTACTCTGGTTTACCACTCAACACTTTGAGGATATTGTGATAGTTAAACCAAAGGATTCTGCAAAGGAACTTCTACATTAGACATTTTACTCATAGACCAAGCAGAAGAGTTACAGATCTAGGCAAAAATAGCAAATGCCAGCCTGCAAACCTCACCCCCCCCCAGTGCCATCAACTGTAGGTGGTTGCAGGCCTTGAACCTGGGCCCTCAGGTCCCCAGGAAGTGCTCAGCAGCTTACCTGAACCAGTGGAAAATGGGACTAGTGAAACGCTAGCTCATAAAGGTCTCCACACACAAAGCTCCTGACTGGGGGAGACATCCAGCCCCATCAATGGGCTGAGATACTCTACTTAAATAAGAAAGAGGCACAGGAAGTTGTCTGAGGAATTTGGTGAATCCCTGGCTGGCTGTTGCTATGTGCCCTGCCTACTTGTTTCATTCCTCAGCCCTGCCATCTGCCTGTTCCTGTCCTCTTTATCTCGGACCACTGTCTGTTACTGGTCACTGCTTTCCTGCCTTGCTCCAGGTCCCTGATCCTATGCCCTACCGCTGACACTGACTCCAGCTTTGACCCTTGACTCTGAATCTGACTTTGCTTCCAGACTCCTGACTCTAACCATTAGGAATGACCACCCATGCCCTGGTTCCTACACCACTGTACTACTACTAATCTGTCACAATATGCAAAAGGAGGCTGAATTAAGGTTGCCAAGACACATTATTTTTTGCATTTCCTAACTTTTGAGTGCTTGACTTTACAGACATAATGTTCTTTTCTACATTTTTTTCACCAAAAAGAAAACTGAACAAACAAATTCAATAATGTGGAACCCATGTAATCACAGGGGTAATTAGCAGGGTTGAAACCAAGGGCTTTTAGAATGACAGTACAGGCCTCCACCACTTGAGCTAAAGGAGTAGCTCATAGCAGTAGAAGGCTGTTATCCTCTATGTGGACCAGCCACCAGTGCATGCAAGACAAACTTTGCAAGTGGCTTGCATGACTATTTTCTAGATAGCAGAAGAGTATTGAAGATCAGAAATTCTGGGTTTTATTCCTAGCTCTGGAGAGGAGAGTAGTTTAGCTGTTACAGAAACTATAGATAAGCACACACATTTTTCACATTTGTTTTGAATAATACTGTGGCTATGTACATGAAACTTGCCATTTTAGATTCCATTCCCAACTCGGACAGAAGTGACCTTGTGTACCCTCTCAGTTATTTGTAAAATAGATAGATAAGACTTGCCTTCCTCCTAAGTAGGAGGTATGACCCCTGGCTAAATAATAAGGGCTGGGAAAGGCACAAAATTAACATCCGTTAGTGGATGAGCTTGACAAGCATGCAAGGAGGTCTCCCAATCCAGTACGCCTTTTTCTAGGCCAAAGGTCTCTGTGTGGCTGCTGCTGTTACATCCTGCTCACAACTTTTTCAGAACTCTATCTTTGCACCCATCTTGTAGTTGGTGCTATGGCAAACAGTGAACTTTGTGGGCCTGGAGCATGATCAGTGCATAGGGAATGCTCAGAAAATTTAGCAGCAAGCTTCTAACAAGCTCTACTTAGCAGATGCCAATAGGGATTTTTAGTTTGGCTAAATTCCAGTGGATTTTCATGGGGACAGCAAAATGCACATTTCTTATTCTAAGATCATCTTCCTGCCCAATTTCAAATTCCTGTTCCAAAGCATGGACATGTTAGAACTCTTCAAAGAAATGGCTAGAGACGTATTTTAACATTGGCAAAAATACCTATTTCCTCCCATCCTTGTTCTTGAAAATTGTTAAATTGTTTCCACTGAAACTTTTTTTTTAAATCAGCCTTGAGCAGAAAGGAAGCATAAACAATTTTAGCCTGAACACTTAAACTTTGGCAAAGTTATAAGCAACTGAAAACAGGGGTTTAAAATGGACAATGTTAGGCAACTTTAACCTGACTTCTTGTTTCCAATCCTACATATAACAATAACCAATTAAACAAAGAAATAACTTTTGCTGGTCCCATATATTAATCATTTTATAAATGATAACATGGGGCAGGTTTCATGTTTGAATTACCATTTGGAGTAGTAATACAGAAAGAGATCCTTTCAATTACAAATCCCAGTTACAAAATAAAAGATGCTGCTTATCTATTTATTTATTGGACCGTTAGATCAACAAAATATTGCAGCACTACTAATTCTTGGGAGCAATCGGCCAGAATCTGAGGTAAATCTCTTCTGCAAGGAAGTAAATTGACCTAGCTAAGCTGAGCTAAACTGAGACACCCATATTAACACAAGGTGGAATTTGTTTTCAAGTGAGAAATTTCTAAAATAAGATTTTTTTTTTCTGTATTTTGTTGAAACTTCCATCAGGAAAGAAGGTTAGAAAGCTTCAAAGTTCGACATTTTGAGAAGGAAAAGGAATGACTACTTGACAGGTTTAAGAAGTCAAGCTTGACAGAATAGTTATAGCTGTTTGATAGAAAGACTTAAATGTGCTGCTGTATTGGATGACAAGCTGCAGAATTGAAAGATTATCAGAATAAAACTTTTTTTTAACACTAGAAAATGTTTCATTTAACAGTCCCAAGACCACTATGCATTATAATCAAAAAATCTCAAATTTTTTGGACCTACTAATTTTCAGTGTTCTTATCAATGCATTGGGCAGCCTGTATGTGGAAAGCACATTAGAATTATGTTATTAGATGCATGGAATTTTTTTAGGAAACCTCTAAAAATATATAAACTGTACTTAAACACAAACCATCCTTTTGGTTGGGAATTTTATATTTACTAAAAATAATTACAAATGAACCAGGTACATTAATTCTGCCATCATCTTAAAACTTTTTACATTAATATGTGTGCTTATTGGTGTTTGGGGACTGCATTGCTGAAATCTGAAGCCCTCTTTTTTGATACACTGTCTATATGCGCTCAGTGAAACCACAAAATACTTCTCAGCACACTGTTCTCAATATGCTCAACTCTTTGTAGAGTGGCTAGGGGCTTCAATTCCTATGGTATGTAAATGAAGTTCTCAGTCTCTCTTGATCACACCTGACAATTGTATCAAATTACGTGTGATTCTTTTCAAAACCAAGGCATTGTTCAGGAGGAATTAAGGACATCAAACTCAATTCACTGACAGTTACATGTTATTCTCAAAGCAGGTTTCTAATCTTTTGCTACAGGCCTCTTATACCTATCAATAAATATAGCAGGTTTCTTGAATTGCACTTTAATTCTGCAAAAGAAAAACCCTTACTGTATGACTGGTACAGAGTTTACATTTTATTATCATTAGTATTAGTATAATTACTGTACCTCTACATCTTGGCATCTAATTTTCTCTTTTGACCTTCAGCAGCAATACATTGAAGTGTAATTTAATATTCAGAAATGTATCAGATAAATAGTCATTTTTCTTCTCCACCTTCTCCCATTTTGGCTCGTTTCAGAGATTTCTGCTGGAATACACCTGGAAGTCTGTGATTCATATAATAGAATCAAAGAGCTCCATTACAATCCCAAATTGGTAGGACCTCTATTTAACTCAGAGCTCCCTTTCTCTAACTGCAGGTCTAGGCCCAAAATCTTCACTATATTACTAAAGCCTATCCAACTGGTTTTACATACTATTGACAGCAGATTTCATCTGATAACCTCTCTCATACTACAAGTGGTCTTTCACTTTGGGAAACTGATAGAAACTTGCAAATGATGAAATTACATTAGATATAATAAAAAGAAAAGGAGTACTTGTGGCATCTTGGAGACTAACATCCGATGAAGTGAACTGTAGCTCATGAAAGCTTATGCTCAAATAAATCTGTTAGTCTCTAAGGTGCCACAATCTTTATCTTTTTGTGAATACAGACTAACACGGCTGCTACTCTGAAACCTGTCATTAGATATAATGATTCTTAAAATTAAATCAGCATTGACTTTTCCCATTGCAATATTTTCCCCATTACAGAGGTCTAAGAGAAAATGTAAGAGAGTTGCAGAGCACTGTAAAATAAAATGTCTTATTTTGTAGTAAAACAATCATTCTGGATATCTCTGAGGGAGATGAACAGGGTTACTCTAGATCCAGGAATGGATACACATAAAGATGTTTATTTCTTTAAGCAAATTAAAATTTTAAAGGCACTTATTTAGTGCCCTAGGCTCTTTTTACAAAATATGCAAGTGCACATCATAAGACACAAACGCCTCACTAAAGAGTTGTCCATTATACCTTAGTTTTCTTTCTTTTTAACTGCTAGTTCTGTCCAATATCCCAACAATAATCAACATATGAGTGAAGCAACAATCATAGTGCTCCCCCAAAATCAAGCCCTTAACCCTTAGCTGCTACTGCAAATTCTGAAGCACTGTGTATTGTGTGCTCTGCATAGTGCACCATGTAACAAGTAGGCAGCCATATCCACACTAGTGTTAGTTTCTGATTAATATCAACAAGTAGACTCATGTATGTACATTACAGTAATTTACTCGCCATTGGCAAAGGCCTGGGTAACTACAATAAGGTTAGCATGAAAAAAAGAAAGTTACACACACCTTGCATAGCAGAAATGGAAAAATACAGCCTCTACCTGAACAAACAGGAGAAGATCATGATCTGTTAAGACACCAAAATTTTAAGTATGAGCTGTGAATGGCAGATTCATTACCCAATCAGAGGTGCCAAACTAATATCTACCAACTCCTCTGGCTGCTAACTCTAGCTTAGTAACTAAAGATGGTAAAAATAATTAATACATATAAAATTTTTGATGGAAAAATAGCTTTTTTGCCTGTAAAAGACATTTTTGTAGGAAAATTTTAATTTGATATAAAAATTGTTATTTTTTTTTACAAAAATAATAAAAAATGTGTGCGCGTGTGTGTGGAGGGGTATTGAACAGCATTGTCAGCACTAATTGGAAGCTAACCAGCTCCACAAGTTTCTTTGAGCTGGCCATGAAAATAGGTCCTTTGAGACAGGAGTGTCTCAACATCAAAATACAGGAGACAAGGAGTGGTCCATAAAATCATATAATCATAATACTGGAAGGGACCTTGAGAGGTCTTCTCGTCCAGTCCCCTGCACTCAAGGCAGTATTAAGTATTGTCTAGACCATCCCTAACAGACAGGCATTTGTCTAATCTACTTTTAAAAATCTCCAGTGAAGGAGGTTCTGCAACCTCCCCAGACAATTTATTCCAGTGCTTAACCACCATGACAGGATGTTTTACCTAATGTCCAACTTAAACTGCCTTTGCTGCAGTTTAAGCCCAGAGGTTAGCAAGAACATTGTTTTCCTTCCTCCTTGTAACAACCTTTTATATACTTGAAAACTGTTATCATGCTCAATCTTCTCTTCTCCAGCCTAAACAAACCAGTTTTTTTCAATCTTCCCTCACAGATAATGTTTTTTAGACCTTTAACCATTTTTTTTCCTCTTCTTTTGACTTTCTCCAATTTGTCCACATCTTTACTGAAATGTGGTACTGGAAACTGGACACAATACTCCAGTTGAGGCCTTATCAGCATGGAGTAGAGTGGAAGAATTACTTCTTCCGTCTTGCTTACAACACTCCTCCTAATACATCCCAGAATGATGTTTGGTGGGGTTTTTTTTAGATTTTTGTCTTTTTTTGTTGGTAAGAGCGTTACACTGTTGACTCATATTTAGCTTGTGATCCACTATGACGCCCAGATCCCTCTCCGCAGCACTCCTTCCTAGTCAGTCATTTCCCATTTTGTGTGCATGCAACTGATTGTTCCTTCCTAAGTGGAGTACTTTGCATTTGTCCTTATTGCTTTTCATCCTGTTTAGTTTCAGATCATTTCTCCAGTTTAGTTTCAGACCATTTCTCCAGTTTGACCAGTAGTATAACTCTATTCGTCTATCATTTAATCAAATCCTAAATATCATGCTCAGCCCTATGGGTTGAGCTAATAAACAACTTGAAAAAGTCCCATGGTTGTCATGGCAGCCATGAAATTCTGAGCTGATTCAGATGAATCATCATCATGCACATCATGAAGTCACTGAGCACTATCAGCCTTAACAGCTCCAGTGCCATGACAGAGAGGAATCTGATTAATACAATGAGGACTTCTGCAGTTCAGTGGGGTTTTTCTGTACACCAGTTACAACCCGAATTTACCCCAGGAACTCAGCACTATTCACAGACGTTCATATTCTGTCCTTCTGAGCAATGACTTGAAAATGAAAGTTGTTCATGGGTTGAAAACAGAATACAAATTCAATTCCTCCATCAAAAAATGACAGCAGCAGGATCAGCCATAGACCCTTGGATAAGTCTGAGTTCAAGGGTGCTGTGGAGGGACTACTTCATTACTACTCATTTGAATGAGATAGTGACCTGAAGGTAACAAAGTGGGAAGTTGACTTATTCAGTCAACAGAAGTGAATCCATATTTTCCCATATTTTAGCAGGCACAACACAGACTCAGTGCCAAAGACTGATTTACCTTAGACAGAATTTCCTTAGCACGTGTAGACATATCAGAGCTAACTTTGATCTAACTCACTTAAATAACTACAGCAGTGAAGCTTCAGCAGCATCAGTAGCAGCATGGTGCATCTAAGCCTACCCGGGACCCTGGGTATGTACATGATTGACTAGCCTGTGATGCGACTTCACTGCTAGTGTAATTCAAGCTAGCTGGATCAAACCTAGCTCAGGTACATGTGCTGCAGTCTCTCCTCTGATGGCAGTGTAGACATACCTTAAGGGACGTATCACATAACGATTAAACTCTGAATGAAAAATGTTTCAGTTTCAGGTACATGGCCTTCCCGGGTTACATGAAATGTGTCATTTGCTATAGAGGGCTATAATCCATAACTGCAGCAGTCACAAACAGGGTATGAGAAATGGAGGCAAATATTTATATTTCAAAAACACAAACTTGTTGGCTAAACAGGCCACTGTAGTTTTGGATGAAAATGATTTATTTCTTATCCAGAGGTAAGTATGAAGGATACAGGATGATTTTGTTGGATATTAGGATTGATTCAGGAAACATGGAGTCTGTACCCAATTCTGCCACAAACTTCTTGTGTGACCCCATTAAAGCCACTTAGGGTGACCAGATAGCAAGTGTGAAAAATTGGGATGCAGGGGGTAATAGGGTCCCTATATAAGACAAAGATGATAATATCAGGACATCTGGTCACCCTACAGTCATTCAATATGTGTCTCAGTTTCCCAAAAGAGATGGCAATAATTTGCCACTTCAAAGTGATGAAAACCAAATTAACGAATGCTCAGAAATTGCTTTGAGATTGTTAGGACAGAAGTTGCGACATAAGTACAAAGTATTATTATTACTGTATTGTTAAGAGCTGGGTTAAACCTGGCTATGGATTGAGTTAGAAAACCTTGTGAAATTGATGTGAGGTACAGTTAAGGGCCCACACATTAAAAAAAAGGCATAATGGAGTCTGCACAGAAACTAGCATCATATGGGGGGAGGGTTCCACGGGGTATTGTTCTGAAGAGAAGTGGGTGGGGGTGGGTGCATAAAAAGGAAGGAGCAGAAAAGAAACTGACAGAGACTCGGAGGGAGAGAAAGAAAGCCAAGTGATACCCTATAAGCAGAATGGGACCTTGAGTGCAGGTTCTGGGTCAGAAATGCTGCCTGAAAGTAGTCTGAAAGTAAGAAAAGAAACTATCCCCTGCTTCTGGATCCTGCTGCATTCAAAGAAGCAGGATTTTGTACATTTCTTGTAAATAAACCAGATTGCATCAAAGAAAGTACCAGACTCCATCATTCATTTTTACTCCCCATTGGAACATCCCAAGGGCCCTGAATTTTGTTGGGCTGCTCAGGTCAAAACCAGGTAATATCTTCTTTACAAGATTAGTCCCTATTCTGTTCTGTAAAAAAGTGTAGGAAGCCCATTCCAGGTTAGAGAGTCTGAATGTGGAATGAGTTTAGAAACCCATACTTGGCAGAGGCCCGGGTTAAACATGAACTATGCTTGATAGAAGAGCCAATCTGAAAACCTTATTCAGTTCAAACACTAAGAATAATACATCTTGTACATTATGCTGACCTTAAAGGACCTGATCCAAGACTCTCTGAAAACAACAGAAGTCTTTTAATTGACTTCAGTCGAGTTGGAAGGAGTCCATAATGCACAGAGATACTTACTTTTTCTTGCTTACTCTTTTCAAACAGAAGTCAGAATGAGCCCCTGAATTAAGACCAAGAATTCACCAACGGCTATAGATTAAAAATAAATAACAGGGGGTTCCAGAAAATCCATTTCTACTCCAGCTCCACACCTCAGGCCAGCACTGTACATGTGGACAGATCTTCCAATTCCAGCTCTATAACAACCATTTATTTCTAGTAGTAAGAAAAGGGATAACAGAACAAAGATGAAAAAGTACCTTTTTGCTGGAATTAAAAGGATAATTGTCTACCTCCTGAATGTCCTTCATTTACATGCAGGTGAATGGGCCATAGCTGTCATTTAAAGACCCACCTCCCTTTTTGCTAAATTAAGAGTGCATTGCTTTGTTTTTCAACAGAACGGTCCACTTTCAAAATCTGATTGCATTATGAAGCTTAGAAGTATACCAACAATTCAACAAGATATGAAAATTGGAGAAAGTAACAGGAGTAATTCAATCTTTTACCCAGATAATCATCAATTAAAAGGTTTTCTTTAAGAATGCAAGGAAGACTGACCCCAGATTTCTGATCTGCTTCAAATTGTCTAGGCTTATAGATTTACCTTTTCCCCCTCTTTGGTGAAGCGTGTGAGGGGGAGAGGGGAAATAGGCAGGAATCTCCATAGGAACAAACAAAACATAGAATCATCAAAAGTTAGGGATGGAAAGGACCTTGAGAGATCATCTAGTCCATGCCACTGTGCTGAGACAGTACTAAGTATACCCAGGCCATCCCTGACAGGTGTTTGACTAACCTGTTCTTAAAAATTTCCAGTAACAGGGATTTCACAACCTTCCTTAAAAAGAAAAGGAGTACTTGTGGCACCTTAGAGACTAACAAATTTATTTGAGCATAAGCTTTCATGAGCTACAGCTCACTTCATCGGATGCATTCGGTGGAAAATACAGTGGGGAGATTTATATACACACACAGAGAACATGAAACAATGGGTTTTATCATACACACTGTAAGGAGAGTGATCATATAAGATGAGCCATCGGGGGTGGGCGGGGAGAAGGAAAACCTTTCATGGTGACAAGCAAGGTGGTCCATTTCCAGCAGTTAACAAGAACGTCTGAGGAACAGTGGGGGGTGGGGTGGGGGGGAGAAATAACATGGGGAAATAGTTTTACTTTGTGTAATGACTCATCCACTCCCAGTCTCTATTCAAGCGTAAGTTAATTGTATCCAGTTTGCAAATTAATTCCAATTCAGCAGTCTCTCGCTGGAATCTGTTTTTGAAGTTTTTTTGTTGAAGGATAGCCACTCTCAGGACTGTAACTGAGTTACAGGAGAGACTGAAGTGTTCTCCGATTGGTTTTTGAATGTTATAATTCTTGACATCTGATTTGTGTCCATTTATTCTTTTACGTAGAGACTGTCCAGTTTGACCAATGTACATGGCAGAGGGGCATTGCTGGCACATGATGGCATATATCACATTGGTAGATGCACAGGCGAACGAGCCTCTGATAGTGTGGCTGATGTGATTAGGCCCTGTGATGGTGTCCCCTGAATAGATATGTGGACAGAGTTGGCAACGGGCTTTGTATCACTCTCCTTACAGTGTGTATGATAAAACCAATTGTTTCATGTTCTCTGTGTGTGTATATAAATCTCCCCATTATATTTTCCACCGAATGCATCTGATGAAGTGAGCTGTAACTCATGAAAGCTTATGCTCAAATAAATTTGTTAGGCTCTAAGGTGCCACAAGTACTCCTTTTCTTTTTGCGAATACAGACTAACACGGCTGCTACTCTACAACCTCCCTTGAAAGTCTATTCCAATACTTAACTATCCTTATAGTTAGAAAGATTTTCCTAATATCTAACTGAAATCTCCCTTGCTGCAGATTAAGCCCATTACTTCTTGTCCTACCTTCTGGAGAACCTTCCTCTTTATAACATCCCTTAACAGATAGGAAAACTGTTATCAGGTCACCCCTCAGTCTTCTTTTCTCAGATTAAGCAATTTTTGAACCTTTCCTCATAGGTCAGGCTTTCTATTTTTTTCATCATATTTGTAACTTTCCTCTGGATGGTCTCCAATTTGTCCACATCTTTCCTAAATTTGCACCCAGAACTGGACCCAATACGCCAGCTGAGGCCTCACCAGTGTCAAATAGAGTGGAAAAATACCTCCTGCAAATGATACTCCTATTAATACATCCCAGAATTATATTAGCCCTTTTCACAACTGCATCACATTATTGGCTCATATTCAATTTGTGATTCACTGTAACCCCCACATACTTTTCAGCAGTACTACTGCCTAGCTAGTTATTGCCCATTTTGTAATTGTGCATTTGATTTTTACTTCCTGAGTGCATTTCTCTTTACTGTATTTCATCCTGTTGATTTTAGACCAATTCTCCAATTTGTCAAGGTCATTTTGAATTCTAATCCTGTCCTTCAAAGTATTGCAACTCCTCCCAGCTTGGTGTCATCTGCAAATATTATAAGCATACTCTCCTCTCCATTATCCAAGTCATTAATGAAACTGTGAATAGTACTGGATGCAGGAGGTGAAGTCAAAATCAAGTTGAGATCAAAACCAGGAGTTCAAGAGTTGGAATGATCATGGTAGCTACAGAGCCACACTGTTGCCTGGACACTTCCTGGAATGCCCAATGGGTTTTATAGGGTGAGGAGCCAATCAGAAGTTGTGACAGAACCATAGAACCTCTAACTGAGGGGGTCCCAGAGGAACATACCAGTGGCCCTTGATGTAGAGCCAGCTATCCTGGATCTTGTGTTTCCCCTAGCTTGGTGTCTCAAGTTCATTGGAAGGAGGATCCATCACTGCAGCTGAGAAGATCAGTGACATGAGGTCTTACCTGTGGCACCAGGACTTAAGAACACATGGGGACTCAGTGTCGGAGTGGATCCTGGGTGGCAAGATATTCCCCTTTTTGGGACAAGGCATCAGTGGTCTTGTTCTGGACTCCCAGGTGGTACATGATGGCGTACTGAAGCATGTGAAGAGCAGAATCCAACAAGGCAGCCTCTGGTTCAGTGCCTTGGCTCTGTAGATATATTCTAAGTTTTTATGATCTATGTAACCCTGTACTAGGTACCAAGCACCTTCCACTCTTCAAAGGCTGCTTTGGGGACTAGAAGCTCCTTATGTAGAATTTCATAATTCTGTTCAGCTGGAGTGAGCCTCTGTGAATAGTAGGCATAAGGGAGGAGGTACTGTTGGGGACCATGTCATTGGGAGAGTAGGGCACTCACCTGGAACGTACAAGACTTGGGTTCAAATCCTTGCTCTGAAACAAGAATTTGAATCCAGCTGCCCTAACCACCAGGCTTCAGGCTATTCAGGGCTAGGTCTCTCCCAGTCTCTCCTGTTGCAGCTGTTCCAACTTGTACCAGTAATTAGAGCTGGAAGTTGGGTCTCCTCCTCCCAGGTGTGTGCTCCTAACCACCAGGCTATCAGCTATCCTGCAGTGGGTCTCTTTTAATCTCTCCTGTTGTACATTGTATAAAATACATGGATAGTCATTGGGCCAGAAAGCAAGAGCAAGAGAGAATCACTCTTCTGCCTTTCTGCTGATTAGGACACTTGGTTGGGGGCACAATCAAGTTTGAATCCCTGCTCCAACAACTATGTATGCAAAGTGGAATTGCTTTAACAAAAGAGATTGAGGGAAACCCACCCAACAATTCAATCTTTTACCCAGTAATCCAAGCACTCACCGACACAGAGGGAAACCTAGGTTCAACTTCCTATTTCAGGAAATTTGAACATGGGTTTCCCACATCCCAGATTAGTGCCCCAACCACTGGTCTAAAGGTTATACAAGCACCACTGCCATCCTTTTTGTGAATGTCACCTAAGTCTCCTTGTGAATCTACACTGTCATTATTTTGGGGGCTGAATCTATTTAGCAATTTTATGTCAAATTCACAAATAGTTTGGGGTTGACAGAAATGGCATTTTTCGGCAAATAAATGATTACTTCGAAAAATATCACCCACCTCTAGTTACTAATTGCTTCTCTGTCTCATCTCATCTTATTTTCTTGAGAGACTGCTGCTGGCCTGTTAAAACACATAGCTATATCTCTTTGTCTATTCCCTGTAGTGCTTCTTACCAAAGCTAATTTGTCTCAGCTGAAATTTGGCCCTTTTCACCTCACAGTTTCTTAATTAGAAAAAGAGAAATATTTTTGAGAATGAAAGTGCCATATTAGAGTTAGCAGGAAAGTTTTAATTCAGCTTTATATTAAGAGATAAGATCTTCTTTTGTGCCTTTAAATCCATCCTTTCTTCCTTGCTCTCGTGTGGATATTAGATGGCAATCTAAATAAAACTAAACAAATATCCTTCCTTACAACTTCTTTAAGACACATTTGTGTGGAGTGGCATTGACTTTGTGCTCCCATTTCAAACAGGGATGTCTTCACAATGGATGTCCAAACAACTGATTTCTTTTCTAAAGTGCTAATCTGATGGGGGTCAGACATCAATTAAATTCCTTACAATCGCTTATGCACCTTATTCAGCATGTTTCTTGATGGTTTTCTAGAGTGTCTATTCTGTGGCAATATACATCATGACTTCATGCTGGAACTCAAAAGTGCTCATCAAAAGCCAATAAATTGTCCAGATGTATATTTGATATCAACGAGCATAAGGGGAAATAGGATGGAGGAAAGTAGGAAAGGGATGGTGGTGAAACTGACATATTTATTACTATAATCATGTGAAAATTCTCTGTTCACCAGGACTGGGAATTCAAAATCAGTTACTGACCAGTTAGTGCTTTGTTTTAGTAGAATGCAACCCAAACATATTAAACTGTCAGATCTCTCCTGTCCAACAATAAAAATTACCATTACTTTCAGAAAAGACTTATTTTCACTCTTCACCTTTAAATTGACTCTGTGCAAGATAATATTATTGAGGATTTGTGATAGAGTAAACAGCATCTTGTAATTTTACAGATGTCCTAAAAAATGCCATTGCTATTTTGGGAATTACATTTCCTCCCAATCTCATTCTTCCCTTAACTATCTGAAATTGTTTTAACACTTACTTCTGTCTGTGTTCATGCATTCATGTGCAAACACACACACACACACACACACGAGGGACAAAGGAATAGTTATACTGGATCACTTCCATAGTCCATCTATTTCAGTATCCTGACTCCAACAGCTTCAGAGGAAAGTAGGGGGGAAAAACATGCAGTAGGCTGTTATGGGATACCTTCCCGGGGGCAGGTTTTCTTCTAACCCATGGGTGGGCAATACTTTTGAAGGGGGGGTACTCCATGAATTTTGATATGTCATCATGGGCCGCACATTTCTTCAAGGAGATGAGGAGTTCGATCTCAAATGAGGACTTATGTTGGATGCCACTGTCTAGCTGCTGGAGAATGGTGGCCAATCTAGTGGGTGGAGCAGGACCTTGCCTGGTGGTTGTGGTGGCAGTTCAGGTAATAACAAGCATAGATCCGGGCATCAGGCCCCAGTCCAAAGATGAAGCCAGAGTCAGGGTCGAGGGGACAAACCAAAGGTCAGAACCAGAGTCAGATGCTAAAGCCTGAGCTAAAAGGGTAAGCTGGACTTGTAATCAGAGATATAGTCAGGGGTCAGAGCTGGGAGTCAGAAGCCAAAGCCTAAGCTGAAGGGTAAGTCAGAGTTGTAGTCAGGAAAGTAGCCAGGAGCCAGAAACCAGAACAAGCAAGTACAGGCTGGGGTTGGAGCAGGAACAGAGTTGTGACCAAGGCAGGAGCATGGCTTGGAGCAAGGACTGGAAGCAGGCTGGAGTAAGGGCTCGAGCAGGAATCAGAAGTGAGAACCAGGTAAGGGCAGCTGTGGCATATTGAGCAGCCACTGAGCTGCTGCTGTTGCAGCTGAAAGGCTCAGGTAGCAAACCTCCGGCTCCCCTGCCCAATCAAAAAGCTCAGCCATTTGGAGGAGGCTCATTGGGTCCTGCTGAACTTGCTGGGTTGCCTAGTGATCAAACTGGGAACCAACTGTGCCCCTGACAACAACCAGTGGAAGCGGAATTGATGGTACCAACGTTTCCCTCATACTGAGACTATTGCAGAGATTTCTGTTAATTTTGATACAGTTTGGTTAGAAATGGGAAATCCACAATCCAAGACAGCTGAAATGAAAACCAGGCTTTCAGAAAATGTCAGCAGTTGGAGCTGAACTCTGGATGAACAATATCACAAAGATGATGCGGCAGAGCACAGGAGGAAGTCAAAAGCCTGTAGTGTAGTGTATAGTATATATTTCCATGGGAATGCATTTTGTGAAAAGGCAAAACATTTTCTTCTATCTTTGGCTTGAGTTTTCGTGAAAATTGAAAGATGTATATAGAGGAGAATACCTGAAAATCAAAAAGTACTTGTTTGTCACGGCTCTGTTCTGGAGAAGCAGAGCGAGGACTCAATTTTAGAAATTGTAAGGGTGCCTGAAAGTGCAGAGGAACCCAATATTAATCCAATTTCAGGAATAGGCTTTCATCTTTAACAATGTCATCTCACTGCTCATCAAGTGAGTAGTCAGCTGACAGCAGCAGGACAAAACAGATTTGAGAGGTGAGCAGCTACGGCTTTCACATGCAACTGCAGGATTCTGTACATTTGTGCATTATCAATATTTTGAGTTAGTTCATTAATTTTGATATCGGTGGCTAACGCTGCGCAACTAAAAAAATATTGACAAATGGTCAAAGGATGAGTGTTCCTCATCCGATGGTACAAGTTGTGTTAAGAAGAAAAAAAACCATAACAAAATAGATTGGATGGTCTCTCTCATTGTTTAAGAGTTATCAAAGAACAACTCTGGTCTTTTTCTTACCATGAAAGCTAATGTGAAGGCACATGTTTTTCCTGCTAATTACAAAGACAAAACTGTTGTAAAATTCACATCTCACTTCACATATGTTGAAATCTTTGCATGACTTTGACTGGTGTGACATGAAACAAAATTACACATCAAAAGTAAAGTGTATGTTATCTCAATAGCTACAATAGCAACTGACAATTTTTTTCAGTATGGTCTCTGAAAACTTTCTGTAGCACTTGAAGTGACTGGAATTTTCTTACCAAAGTCAAACCCTATAACTGGAAAAAACAATAACAATAAAATAGTTGGCTCGGTAATTCAAGAAATAAAAGAATCCCAGTAGTCTCTTGGAGAAAATAATGGAAGGACAATTTTTAATTGGAATTTCCCCATAATTCTTCACTAGGGAAGTTTTAACTAACCTGTTTAAAGATAAAGATATATATAAATGTTTTTAAAAAAATCTCTATCTTTACCAAATTCTGGATGGCTCTTTTTTCCTCAAATCTCTTATTGTTAGAATCTGGACATAGTAATGCCAATTCTAGTCAATCCATGTTAGATGGGTTTAATTGGAGACTTGAAAAGAAAGGAAGGATTGACTATTATGTCTCACTAGGATTTTTATACTTTATTACTAGGGCTGTCAAGCGATTAAAAAAATTAATCGTGATTAATCACACAATTAATCACACTTTTAAACAATAATAGAATACCATTTATTTAAATATTTTGTATGTTTTCTACATTTTCAAATATATTGATTTCAGTTACAACAGAGAATACAAAGTGTACAGTGTTCCCTTTATATTATTTTTTATTACAAATATTTGCACTGTAAAAAAGAAACAAAAGAAATAGTATTTTTCAGTTCACCTAATACAAGTACTGTAGTGAAATCTCTTTGTCGTGTAAATGAAACTTACAAATGTAGATTTTTTTTGTTCCATAACTGCATTCAAAAAACAAAACAATGTAAAACTTTAGAGCCTACAAGTCCACTGAGTCCTACTTCTTGTTCAGCCAATTACCCAGACAAAAAGTTTGTTAACATTTTCAGGAGATAATGCTGCCTGCTTCTTATTTTCAATATCATCTGAATGTGTGAAGAGGCGTTCACATGGAACTGTTGTAGCTGGCATTTATGTTTGATCTGAGAACGGTGTCAAAACAAATGCTTTTGGTCTGGGATCTCTAAATTAGTATTTTCCCTGAATCATCAATTCTGTCACAGAAATGGAAATGACTTGGACATGGAGTAGACAGGCCTGATTCTCTTGTCAGATATACTAATTTTATACTGTTGTTACTTCACTGACTTCAGAGGAGTTTCACCTGATTTTCTCACAGTACATGGAGGGAGAGGAGAAATCAGACCCTCCATTCTCTTGTCACATTTAAGGTTACCAATACAACACATTTACTGTTTGCACTAATCTGGTGTTTCTCATTAGAACATCGAGCACCATTTTACCTTTGCATTGCCTTCATTTCAGTACATTTTGGGAAGCAATACCCAAGCTGCCAAACACTATCCAGGGTTGTGGTTATTCCTGGGGTCTGTGATGTCCCTACTGAGAAAGAGTCAGTATAATCCAAGGAATTGCAAAGTGTAGGAGGAATAACTGGGAGTGTTATGTCTCACTAGGATTTTTATACTTTATTACTAGGGCTGTCAAGCGATTAAAAAAATTAATCGTGATTAATCACACAATTAATCGCACTTTTAAACAATAATAGAATACCATTTATTTAAATATTTTGTATGTTTTCTACATTTTCAAATATATAATACAATTTAAATGCTGTAGGTAAAGTAAAAGACTAAGAAAAACAACTGGGATTAAATATTGGGTAAGAGACAGGTGGATGAGTCCTACTTCTTGTTCAGCCAATTACCCAGACAAAAAGTTTGTTAACATTTTCAGGAGATAATGCTGCCTGCTTCTTATTTTCAATATCATCTGAATGTGTGAAGAGGCGTTCACATGGAACTGTTGTAGCTGGCATTAATGTTTGATCTGAGAACGGTGTCAAAACAAATGCTTTAATAAATGGTATTCTATTATTGTTTAAAAGTGCGATTAATTGTGTGATTAATCACGATTAATTTTTTTAATCGCTTGACAGCCCTAGTAATAAAGTATAAAAATCCTAGTGAGACATAATAGTCAATCCCTCCTTTCTTTTCAAGTCTCCAATTAAACCCATCTAACAATATGTCCCTTCATGTTTCAATCACCATTCCAGAGGACGGGCATCCATGCTGATAATAGGTTCTGCTCTATAACCATACAAAGCAGTGCAGACCGAAGCAAGTTCATTTTCATCATCTGAATCAGATGCCATCAGCAGAAGGTTGATTTTCTTTTTTGGTGGTTCCGGTTCTCTACTTTCCGCATCGGAATGTTGCTCTTTTAAGATTTCTGAAAGCATGCTGGACACCTAGTCCCTCTCAGATTGTGGAAGGCACTTCAGATTCTTAAACCTTGGGTCAAGTGCTGTAGCTATCATTAGAAATCTCACATTGGTACCTTCTTTGTGTTTTGTCAAATCTGCAATGAAAGTGTTCTTAAAATGAACAGCATGCTGGGTCATCATCTGATACTGCTATAACAGGAAACATATGGCAGAATGCAGGTAAAACAGAGTAGGAGACATACAATTCTCCCCCAAGGAGCTCAATCACAAATTTAATTAATGCATTATTTTTTTAACGACCATCATCAGTGTGGAAGCATGTCCTCTGGAATTGTGGTTGAACCATGAAGGGGCATATGAATGTTTAGCAAAACTGGCATGCAAATACCTTGCAATGCTGGCTACAAAAGTGCCATGCGAATACCTCTTTTCACTTTCAGGTGACATTGTAAATAAGAAGCGGGAGGTATTATCTCCTGTAAATGTAAACAAACTTGTTTGTCTTAGTGATTGGCTGATCAAGAAGTAGGACTGAGTGGACTTGTAGGCTCTAAAGTTTTACATTGTTTTGTTTTTGAATTCAGTTACGTAACAAAAAAAATCCTACATTTGTAAGTTGCACTTACATGATGAAGTGATTTCACTACAGTACTTATATGAGGTGAACTGAAAAATACTATTTATTTTGTTTCTTTTTTACAGTGCAAATATTTGTAATAAAAATAATATAAAGTGAGCACTGTCAACTGTGTTGCAGTTGAAAGCAGTATATTTGAAATTGTATTTGAAAAATTATATTTGAAAATGTAGAAAAACAATGTAGAAAAGAAAAACAAATATGTAATAAATTTCAATTGGTATTCTATTGCTTAACAGTATGATTTAAACTGCTATTAATCGGGATTAATTTTTTAAATTGCAATTAATTTTTTTGAATTAATCATTTGAGTTAACTGAGATTAATCAACAGCCCTACTTATTACTATTTCATAGGAACTATTCTAGTTCTACTATTTCTGCTTCCTTGGAGTCTGTAATCATTCAGTCACCACTGAGTATCTGGCACAAATCAAACATAAAATATAATTTGAGGACTTGTTTTTGTTTTTAAGAATATTTTAGTCATCCATGATGGATCCTTGCCAATACATGTACTAGATGATCACAATGGTCCCTTCTGGCCTTAAAATCTATGAAATATAATAAGGCTGGTTTGATTTTATATTTTTGACAAGGTATATATGTAAATCATCCATTCAAAATCACTGAATTATTATCAGGATTATTTATTGTCAGGACAGTATCTTGTCACCATTAAGGCGAGTCATCAATCATCATCATTTCTGTATTGCCTCTTTAGGGTCCAATTCTGAACAAACCCACATTGGTGTTATTCAGGAGTTAGTCATTTTAAGTCAAAGTGTTTATGAGAACAAAAATCAAACTTTCCAATTCCAAAGGCCAAGTTCTGCTCTCAGATTCATTCTCCTCCTTTAGACAGAATGCCTCTTAGTGCTCCTCTTGGGTTTGACTTAACTGCTTCTTATTACAGCCTATGCCAAAATGGCAAAATCTAGGTTTATATTCTTAGACCCTGTCTATATACAAAAGTTATACAGTTTTAACTACATTAGTATAGTTAAAGTGATACAACTAATACTCCCCAGTGTGGATGCAGTTATAACAACATAAAAATGTTTATTCTGGTAAAACCTACTCCTGAACAGGAATTGGGAACTATGGATTATATCAGTACAATTATTTCAGTAAAAAAATCACACCCTAACCAAAATAGTTATACTGGTACTAAAACTGTGTGTAGACCAGGCCTTAGTGATGTTTGAACATGAACCTGGTAACTTGGTATCTGACTGGGATGTGCAAAAAATAGTTAAATAGGCTTTTAAGAGACAAGAGACTAGGTAAAACATTAAAAGGAAATCATAACGCAAATATAAATTCAATAGCAAAATTTGTAAAAGGGTTGATCTTCTCTTTTACTACATTATGTTAACTCCTCCTTGCATGTGTTATAAATGTCACTTCCAGGCTTCCAGCTGTTCTGGAATGGATTTGTTTTTAAGACTCTTACTGAATAAATTTATAGGCTAATTGTTTTGTAATGTTCAACAGTATGGGTTGTCTTTTGGAGGTTTTTTTTTTGAATGCATGTAATTGAATAATCAAATCCTGTTTGTGCAACAAGTATCCAAACTGTGACAGTAAAGCACAATTTAGGTATTAAGAAGACTTCATACTAGTTTAATTGGTTTGTCTGTGTTGTATATATTTATTGTGCAGGCAACAGCATATTATCACTCTGATTTACTTGAACTATTTATTATTATTCAAGGCTCATACAACTTCTAGGTATAGTGTAGAAATTGAATTTCTTTTGCCATAAAGAAAAGTTAAATTTTTATCATTTTGTACTATGCTGTGGTCTACAGTACCATCTCCAACTTCTCCAGTCCACATTCCTCATTAGCACAACACCCTTATTCTTGGCTGTATAGACATGTTTTTATGACTCTCCTTGCTTATGTCATCCATACATTCCTCCTCTTTTTTTAATCTGTTCCTCTTCATATAAATCAGGCAGCGTGAGGGCCTGATTCTTCTGCCATTCTGGTTTTACACCACTGTAAATCCACAGACTTCAGGAGAGTTACTCCTGATTTATTCCAGCATGAGACAAAAATCAGAGCCTAAGTAATAAAGGGATAGGAGTATTTTCTAGTCACAAATATAAAGAAATCAAGTCTGAATGAATGGCATTTCTAGGCTACTTATTGCATGCAAATTTTTCACTAGTCAGTTTCAAAAAACAACTTAAAAGTAATTTCAAGCACTACAACTGCCTCTGAGTCCTCCTGCTAAATTCTGTGGATTTTATTGGAAGACCTATTATGTCACTCAATGCATCTCCATGCCAATGCAGGACCATTCACTATTTTCTAGTGCTTTGTCCAGACTGGTTTTAATTGCCCAAAGCAACTGAGCTGCTAACATTTCCTTTTAAAGATTCAACAGCTCACTGTCAAGATAACCTGTCATTAAAAAAACCCTTTTTAAAATTAGATTGTAAACTGTTCCATGTATTTAGACAGTGCATGTTTGGACAGCATCTAGAACAATGTGGCTACAGTTTTGATTGGGACCTTATTGTACTACAGTAATATTAAGAACAACAACAATAGTAACTGGATTTTCATCAAGCAGTTGTCTAGCAGAAGTGGTCTTTATTTAAAGAGCAAACAAAAATGTACTGGAAACATATAAGATACATTAAAACAGTCACTATGGTGGCCTATTGTACATATTTAACTGTATATTTCTTACCTTTCTGTTCTAAAACGTTCATACCGATGACAGAGAAAACCCTGTCTTCCTGATTTAAGCCATTAGAGTAATAGTAATAATTAAAAATGAAAATGTAACCAATAAGAGACTTCAGAGTAGCAGCCGTGTTAGTCTGTATTCGCAAAAAGAAAAGGAGTACTTGTGGCACCTTAGAGACTAACAAATTTATTAGAGCAATCTCTTAAGCAAAGCTATAACTTCTGTCTGGGCAACTTAATGTGTGGAAGACATATGGGAAACCTCATCTCACACTTTTGGGATTACTGCTCTTACTTTCAATTTTACTTGCATTTTTATTTTTGATGACAAATGCCCAATTTTAAGAAGCCTCTATATGGCTAATGTCTGGTGTGGCATAGTCTGCTCGTCAGTGAAATGTGATTCCCAGGGTCTTTTCCCATTCAGATATGCAGCTTATCTCTTCCTGTCTGAGTATTGCTTTTGAGTTGGTTGGTTGGAAATTTTCCAGTGTTATTTTGCTGTAACTATTATGGAATTAGATTCAGTTATAGAGTTTTTACCACAGTTTATGGTATTGAACATATTTGTTCGGTATCTCTATAAACTAGACTGGCTCCCTAGGACACAGCACATAGGTGCTGTACTACCCCAGGAACATCTCAGGGAAAGAATTATGGCTCAGAGAGGCACAATCTCTTTCCTGCTTTCCCCTTAGCTCCAAAGGATTAGTAATTGACTGCTGACCAAATTACAGCTCCACCCCTTGCACAAGCACTACTGGCGGCAGAGCCAAAGCTTTACCTATTTCCCACTCCGCTCTAGTCACCTGCTAAACAGTGTAAGTGTGCCTAGAACCAACGTTTGAGTAGATTGCCCAGGGCACAAAAGGGGGTCTCATTGTTTCTGTTAAAGCCCTGTACAGGTGCACATCCTGAGTCAACGAGCTTTGTTTGTTTCATTGGTCTTTTTTTTTATCTAAAATTAAGAATGAATAGATTTAAAAAATCCTGGTTGCTCTAAATTGCTGTTTGGGGTTCTTTTGTGCAAGGAATCTGATTTGTTGCAAGTTGTCTTTTATTAGTCACTTTGCAGTAATCTTGCCTTAAGCAAGCTATCTGGTCCACTGACAGATAACAGTATTTCCACATGTCCATCAAAAATCTGGAAAATTATCAGTGCATTTTTCATACTGTTATACCGTAATCTTTCTGCAGAATGGTTTGCACTGGCAGTTCTGCCAATTTATTAATCTCAGCTGTCCTGTATAGCTACATGTGACAGCAGTATAAAGGCACAGCTCCTTCAAGAGCTACTGGTGAGAAGCTGCTCCCTGTCTCTGAAAAGCATCCTGAAGTGCAATACTCTGGAAGTGGTTATTGATTCTTTGAAAGGAAAAACAGAACTCCAATATCATTTTTGACTAGGGATATACAGCTTAATAAGAACTTCTATAGATCTATGGATGGAGGAAAAAAAGGCAGGGTTTTTGTTTGTTTTTATTCATTTTATTGCTTTAATCATTAAGGCATCTTTGCAGTCCTACAGTGACATAAGGCCAAATTCTCTGCTAACATAACTTAGTTGGCTTCAGTGGAATGATATCAGTGAGAATTTGGCTGTGAACTTATTTTTTTTAGATTTAGGATTTTCTGATAGAGACACTTATCTTTGGTTAATAAAAGCAAATGTGCTCAAGGAATGCTGTGCTTTAAACCTGGGCTTTAATCATTGTGAAAGGTGAAAATAAAAAGAACTAAAAGGAATAAGCAGTAATAGTGTTCCAGATCAAGATATTTTATCCTAGGATACACCATCTCTTATGCAGATATCATTTATCCTGATCTACACACATCTATTCTCTGAGTTTCAGGAAAGCATTAACTCAATTCCCTGATGCCAAATTAGGACACAACTAGAGATGAATTCAAGATGCCAAATTTGGATTTAGATGCAGAGTTCAAATACCTCAAAGTTCACAAGCGCTGAGATCCAGAATTTTAATTTGTCTTATTATAATGAAGAGACATTTGCAAAAATCAGTCTAGGAACTGAGTTTGTATTTCAAGTACCTTCTGCCTTCAAAATTTGGGGAGGATTAAACCTGTGATTTTAATTTGGGTCAATCTCTAGACAAAACCCAGCCCATGCAATTTGATTTTCAGTTAAAGAGTTTACTCAGTTTTCTTCAAAGTCTCAGTCTGTGCATCATTTGGTTTCTGAATCCTGCAGTTCCTCTCAGTCTCAATCCCTGGATGCTTCTTATCTTCTGTATTCCAATAAAGGCATACTCAGCAGGTGATTCTAACACTTGAACAGAATGCTTTCATGTCCTCTCAGTTTATGCTGTGATCTTTCAGCTTCAGGTTGCACATAACTATTCAGTTCACTACGCTTAAAGTTTTCAAAAACTTACTCAGCAAGAGAAATAGAAAGTGAAACCATGGAGCTAATTAAATTTATGTTGTTTGCTACATTTTCATCAACATATAGCAAAACTACTCTATAGTGGCCATCTAATAATACTGGGCCAGACTGTGATACCATTATTTTTGTGCAATAAGGTATTATTCAGTGCGAGTATGGTTATAGTCATCTGACCACTGAGAGATTCACCTTTAAAATTCAAATGAAAGAACTTACATAGTCCTTCTGTTTAACACTAAGCTTATTTTCTTTTGTGTGTCAGGGGTGGGGGGGGGGGAGAATTCAACATCACCCCCATTACTGAATACTCTAGCAAGAGAAAGGCAAGATTCTTATGTTCTGTAAATAATGTTTAATATTAGAGCTTTAAAATATACATACAATGTTTTATTACTTATATTTAGGGTGTTTGTTGAAATCTCTTTTCGTGATATAGTTACAGGTGTGTTTGAATGTTGCATTCCATACATAGAAATAAATGTAATTACTAAAGACTAATATGCTGGTCTTCCATAGCATGACTATATTTTATAAAGAGTATCCCTCTCCTAGGGCTCTACATTCCAATGTCCCCCAAATCCACTGAAGTAAATAAAATAAAGTAAAATAAAAAATGCAATGTACTATTATAGAACAGACACTTACCTGGACAGATTACTAGTCTGTACTATGTACTTCTTCATATTTTCTCTTGGTGATCAAGGAGGACCCAAGTTATAGAAAACTGGGAAATACCTCTATTTTTTAATAATATGTGCATGTCTGTTTATGATAGATTACTTGTGATGGAGTTAGACCAAAAAGGGTTCTTAGTTAGAGGCACCAAGCAGGATAGCAAAACAATGGCACATATAAAAGTCCTGGAGGAAACAATGGGGAAGGTGTTAATTGGGGAATACCCACTATCTGTCTCCATCCCAGCTACAATGGTTGACTTTTCCCAAGGCAAAGCCACGGATCAAAGGAAGATATCACAGGACTGCAGGACCCCAGCCTAGAAAAGGGAGAGGGATGTGTGATTGAGTTAACTGAAGCTGCCCACAGAGCATCAGTGAAAACTGACAGGGAGACGCTGCCACAAGCAGTGTGTAGCTTGGTCCACAAGAGAACAGGGAGCACCAACTCTAGGTCATGTCTACATAGAATCTCGAGGGGAATGGCAAGCTCCAGTCTGACAGTACACGTAAAATCCATTCCTCAGAGTGCTGTGCACCTTTTGGAAAATAAATCATTCTGTTTTGAAGAAGCTGCTTCTGTGTTATTGTGTACTATTGCTGCCCACAGACTCCCAAAGGAAAATTCTTGCAGGTGCCATGCTCACTGGGCCTGCAAGGTAATATAGTCGGCAACTGGGATGAGAGTTGTGTGTTACCAGGAGATCCAAAAAGAAAAGAAGTACTTGTGGCACTTTAGAGACTAACAAATTTATTTGAGCATAAGCTTTCGTGAGCTACAGTTCACTTCATCGGATGCATTTGGTGGAAAATACAGAGAGAAGATTTATATACATACACAGAGAACATGAAACAATGGGTTTTATCATACACACTGTAAGGAGACAGGTTTCAGAGTAGCAGCCGTGTTAGTCTGTATTCGCAAAAAGAAAAGGAGTACTTGTGGCACCTTAGAGACTAACAAATTTATTAGAGCATAAGCTTTCGTGAGCTACAACTTGAAGTGAGCGGTAGCTCACGAAAGCTTATGCTCTAATAAATTTGTTAGTCTCTAAGGTGCCACAAGTACTCCTTCTCTTTTTACTGTAAGGAGAGTGATCACTTAAGATGAGCCATCACCAGCAGCGGGGGAGGGGGAGGAAGGAGGAAAACCTTTCATGGTGACAAGCAAGGTAGGCTATTTCCAGTAGTTAACAAGAACAATTGAGGAACAGTGGGCGGTGGGGTGGGGGGGAGAAATAACATGGGGAAAGTTTTACTTTGTGTAATGACTCATCCATTCCCAGTCTCTATTCAAGCCTAAGTTAATTGTATCCAGTTTGCAAATTAATTCCAATTCAGCAGTCTCTAGTTGGAGTCTGTTTTTGAAGTTTTTTTGTTGAAGGATAGCCACCCTCAGGTCTGTAATCGAGTGACCGGAGAGACTGAAGTGTTCTCCAACTGGTTTTTGAATGTTATAATTCTTGACATCTGATTTGTGTCCATTTATTCTTTTACGTAGAGACTGTCCAGTTTGACCAATGTACATGGCAGAGGGGCATTGCTGGCACATGATGGCATATATCACATTGGTGGATGCGCAGGTGAACGAGCCTCTGATAGTGTGGCTGATGTGATTAGGCCCTATGATGGTGTCCCCTGAATAGATATGTGGACAGAGTTGGCAACGGGCTTTGTTGCAAGGATAGGTTCCTTGGTTAGTGGTTCTATTGTGTGGTGTGTGGTTGCTGGTAAGTATTCCTTGAGTCGGAGACATCGAAAATAGGATTCTAGGTCACCACAGAACTGTATCATGTTCGTGGGGATGGAGGGGCTAAATGAGAGGCCCCGAGATAGGACAGACCGCTATTCCTACCTACATGCCTCTAGCTTTCATCCAGATCATACCACACGATCCATTGTCTACAGCCAAGCTCTATGATACAACTGCATTTGCTCCAACCCCTCAGACAGAGACAAACACCTACAAGATCTCTAGCATGCATTCCTACAACTACAATACCCACCTGCTGAAGTGAAGAAACAGATTAACAGAGCCAGAAGAGTACCCAGAAGTCATCTACTACAGGACAGGCCCAACAAAGAAAATAACAGAACACCACTAGCCATCACCTTCAGCCCCCAACTAAAACCTCTCCAATGCATCATCAAGGATCTACAACCTATCCTGAAGGACGACCCATCACTCTCACAGATCTTGGGAGACAGGCCAGTCCTTGCTTACAGACAACCCCTCAACCTGGAGCAAATATTTACCAGCAATCGCACACTACACAATAGAACCATTAACCCAGGAACTATCCTTGCAACAAAGCCCGTTGCCAACTCTGTCCACATATCTATTCAGGGGACACCATCATAGGGCCTAATCACATCAGCCACACTATCAGAGGCTCCTTCACCTGCGCATCCACCAATGTGATATATGCCATCATGTGCCAGCAATGCCCCTCTGCCATGTACATTGGTCAAACTGGACAGTCTCTACGTAAAAGAATAAATGGACACAAATCAGACGTCAAGAATTATAACATTCAAAAACCAGTCGGAGAACACTTCAATCTCTCCGGTCACTCGATTACAGACCTGAGAGTGGCTATCCTTCAACAAAAAAACTTCAAGAACAGACTCCAACGAGAGACTGCTGAATTGGAATTAATTTGCAAACTGGATACAATTAACTTAGGCTTGAATAGAGACTGGGAATGGATGAGTCATTACACAAAGTAAAACTTTCCCCATGTTATTTCTCCCCCCCACCCCCACCTCCCACCATTCCTCAATTGTTCTTGTTAACTGCTGGAAATAGCCTACTTTGCTTGTCACCATGAAAGGTTTTCCTCCCCCCCCCCCCCCGCTGCTGGTGATGGCTCATCTTAAGTGATCACTCTCCTTACAGTGTGTATGATAAAATCCATTGTTTCATGTTCTCTGTGTGTGTATATAAATCTCCCCTCTGTATTTTCCACCAAATGCATCCGATGAAGTGAGCTGTTGCTCACGAAAGCTTATGCTCTAATAAATTTGTTAGTCTCTAAGGTGCAACAAGTACTCCTTTTCTTTTTGCGAATACAGACTAACACGGCTGCTACTATGAAACCTGGAGATCCAGTTAGAGAGTGGTTGTATTGTGGGGTCACACCCCAAACAGAAGTAGAGGAATGGGTTTGTCACTTGAAAGTGATATACTTAGGGGACTGGAACAGGGTAATGACAGCCTACCCAAGGGCCTGTGACACAGGTATCTCAAAACAAGTCAAATTTGTCAAATGATGAATTTCTGATTCATGGGTGACACAAATTTCTGATCTGCTGAAAATCAAACTAACCCTAAAAATCTAACCAGAGGCAGGCACAAAAGAGGAAAAAGCAAAGAGATCACAGAGGCTATTCTGTTAACAAAGGTATTTTAATTGTGTTTTTGTGTTGCTGGATTAGATTAAAGAAGAGAATTAAAATTTATTGTACTGAAGAGCTACTACATTCTCCTTTAAAGTGCAGAACACTTTGTATTGTTATTAGCAGTGAATCAAAGTCAGATTTCAAGCCTGAATTTATGTGACTTTATTTTTACTACTCTAGTTTATAATCATATGCTTTGCAACTTGGAGCCAGCATTTCTAATTATATTACTGTCATTTTGTACACCTCACATAAGCAATAGCATTAGTACCATCAAGCAGAATTGTTAACACATAATGAATGTATGAACTCATCCCAAGCTTGCCTTATATAGGGATCCCGTTTTATGACAATTGTACGGCACAGAGACAAATTGAATTCTTTGAGCCAAATTCATCATTGATTTCAGTGGAATTACACCAGGGATGAATTCAGTTCTCTTTCTATGAAAGACTTAGCCCTGGTCTACACTGGGGGGGATCGATTTAAGTTACGCAACCTCAGCTACGTGAATAACATAGCTGAAGTCAACGTACTTAGACCTACTCACCGTGGTGTCTTCACTACAGTGAGTCGACTGCTGCTGCTCCCATGTTGACTCCGCTTGCGCCTCTTGCGGCAGTGGAGTACAAGAGTTGAAGGGAAAGTGCTTGGGGTTTGATTTATCGCATCTAGATTAGACCCGATAAATTGACCCCCACTGGATCGATGGCTGCCTGCCGAGCCGGCAGTTAGTATAGACATACCCTAAAAGACATTGGACAAATCGTGAAGTCTTTCCTTAGTCCTTATACACGTACTATGGTAAGGTTGAGATTTTAGAACACAAAATCCAGGAAGTTTAGAATCAAGGTTCTTATGGGAATTTTATCTTTAATGCATTCAGCATTAAAGTTCCAATCCTGGAACTAGGGAATGCATCAGTAAGTTAAGCAATATCCCTTTACTGAAGCCTAAATCTGCTCTGCACTAAACTGAGGTTCAAGGACAAGGGATTGCAGAGGAGACCTACTCTTGCCATGTGCTTAGGAGCCATAGGATTGTTCAGGGTAGTGGTGGGAACAGGAGGTTCATCTAAATGTACTACCTACTGCTTTAGCAGCTTTCCATAGTTTCTATCCTTTGGCATCAGTTGGGGCGGTTGGTGCATTTAATTGCAAGCCTAAAGTAACCCTTCAGAATTCCTGCAGGAGAAAGGGAAGGCTATAACTTCTCTCCAGCTGTGTCTTTGTAGGGGGTTGATGTGAGGATAGCTCTGTGTCTTTCCTGATTGCAAATGGATCTCTGAGAATCTTTCACCAATAGGCCAATAAGGAATTCTCTCTCTCATGTCTATATGGCCCACTCAATTTTCCTAATGGCACCTGGTTAGGAAGAACTTTGCTTGTACCCTGCTGGGACATTGGGAAGGCAACACCTCCTTGGGGGAAGAGGTTTTCACAATCACAGGTTCTGCTCCTGGAAAGGGGTTGTTGTTGAACAGCTGTGAAGGCTACCACTGGAAGCATGTGTAGGCACAGGCTGGCTATTAAAAATCCTTAAAGGATAATGCCAGAACTATTAATTCAGTCTTGGCCTGGTCCCTGCTGAGCCTATGGGACTGGTTTGACAAGAAGGGCCCAAGCCTTCCAACACTGCTAACAAAGACTCCTGGCAGATTTAGAAGGACACTTTCTCAGGGATGCAAGGAGGAAACCACCTTGAAACCAGATGCAGACACAGGAAGAATCCACGGGTGTGGAGAGGGGGTGTGTGGCAGTATCTGGAGAAACTAGGCTTGCCTAGGTCACCATCATGGAATGATAACACTTTAGGTTAGAGAGACAGACACATGTGTAGTTTGTTTGCTGTTCTAGAAACTGTTTTTCCCTAAAGCTTTGTTCCATCGGCTAATAAACATATTTGTTTTAAGAAAGCTGCTCGTTACTATACAAGTCACAAGTACCTGAAAGGAAGAAATGCAGGTAGCCAATCAAACCTGCAGGGTGACAATGGTTGGAGAGGGTAGTGTCACCAGGTCCCAGTCTTAGAATGGAATAATCACCCAGAGACAGGTAAGGGTGAGAAGACTAACACTTCAGGGAGTGAACTCAGAGAGACGAGAAAGGGGACAAATGTATTGCTAACCCTATGACCAAAACAGAGTTAAACACACAGATCACAGTTTGGATGATGTGCTGTGAAGAATGATGCTAGCCATGAAATGAAGTTGAACAAATGCAATATTGATCTTGCAAAAATGTAATAATAAGCTTAAATTGTACAATGCTAATATTCTTATGAAATGCAAAGTTATTTTTAAATGATAAAGATTTTATGATGGGTTTTCAAAGTAGTAATTATTCGCCTCTCTGTATGGAGAAAAAAATTAACTGTAATAGGGTCTAAAGACTGCTGACATTTCTTAAGAATATATAAAATGGAAATATTTACCAGGATAACAAATACAGCAACTTTAATTTCCTCTTGTGAGAACCATTGGCGTTGTTTTATGTAGAGTTCTCTTAAGTGTTCCACATAAAGATGTTTCAAATAAAAATAAAATGGAGCTTAGAAAGTAATTTTAAATATTTATTAATATAATTAAGTTTTATTCACATTATTATTTGTATTAATCATTCACAAGGATTCACATCCCTTTTCATCTCTATTAGAAGTGTCATAATTTGTTATGTATTTTCATGAACTGATGAATATGAAATGCTTAAAAGCATTCTTTTCCTTTAGTTTTAATAACTTTGTGGGGCACTATTAATATTTAAATAAGCCATTACAGTTGCTGGTTGAAATCTTTTCTATCATTTTGCCTAGCATACAGTACAAAGGCCATTCTTTATATCAGGGAAATAGTTTAATCTTTAGGTTCTTTAGGATGATCTGTTAAATAATATTTTTCCAAGCAGTATGTCCAGTGTCCTGGGAACCTCTCACACAAATGCATCTGTATGTTCTGATAATATATGATATTGTAGTCAATGTTAATCCTATATTTATGCCTCCACTGGATTAATCTGTATGTATCAAACACTATTATTTATTATGGGTGGAAGCATTGTGACTCCAAAAGTTAAAGTTGAGTTGAGTTTTTCTACTGAAAGAAAGGATTTAACCTCTTTGTTATGTATGAAAAATACAGCATAATTTCCCCCCAAATTACAGCATTTTTTCTTTGACTATAGAATGAATTTTCTGAGAAATTACAACTAAATCTAGGGCTGCCAACCCTCCAGGATTGTCCTGGAGTGTCCAGGAATCAAAGATTAATTTTTTAATCAAAGATTTTGTCATATGATGATACCTCCAGGAATACATCAAATCAAAGCTGGCAACCCTAAGAAAACCTCAATAGTGATGGCTGAAGGGAGGAAGAAAGCAGGAAGTGTGCATGCATGGGGGTGTGAAAGAGAGGCATAGAAGGGGAATTCTGTGTGCAAGGTAGGCTGTATATAAATTATGATTTAAAATAAACTAAACATTGTTTTTTATTATTATATCAGATTTTATATTTTCATGTTCTAGTTGTTCACTTCCAATTTTATAGTCTTTAATTGCTAATTGTAGGTTTATTTGTAAATAATGCCACCTTCTTTATTCATTATACATTTTCATATAAAGCTGCAATAAACATAAATTTACAAAATTGTAAAAATTGACTTGGATTATACCTTGTTAAGGGTGCGGCATAACCATCACCTCTAAGTCAGGATGAATGTAAAGAAGTAACTGAAATAATGGCAGTCTCCAAACCCAGAACATAGGCATACATCTCTGTCCCAAACAAAAGCAAATGCAAAGATGCCAAGAACTTTCAATCACCTGGGTGGAGGACTTCACTGTGTATTGTTTTGATGGGGGGGAGTGGGGAGAGAGATTGTGCACATGAGGACAAGCACGCTATATGTCCCTTCGAGAAGTTGAGAGAGGGGACTTCTGGGACTTGGTGCTGGCTAGAGGCTTAGGGCTGTAATCAAAGAAATTATTTCCTGTTGCTTGTTTCCTTCTGTATGCTTGAAATAAACAAGATTGCATCAAAGAAAATAATCTATCATCAGTTTCTCTTCCAAACTGCAACACCCTGACTTTGATTAGCTGCTGGAATTAAAAGGCGTAACAATCCATAAATAATTTAGGATAAACTACATAACAGGAATATTGTAATTATCCCAAACCAAACATTAGAAACTCAGGAAATTCAGAGTTAAAGGTAACCTTAAAAGATAGGCAGATATGTTAATGTATGAATGCACAGTTAGGGCACTCATACAACCTTAACTCTGCCCTATAGCAACACCCCGAAAGAGGAAATACCTTGCGCTTTTTCAGGGAGTTTAAGCGGAAGAACAAATCCGCACAGACACACCCCTGGAACCCTGACCTGGGGTATTCTATCTGCAACCCAAGATCCATAAACCTGGAAATCCTGGACGCCCCATCATCTCAGGCATTGGCACCCTGACAGCAGGATTGTCTGGCTATGTAGACTCCCTCCTCAGGCCCTACGCTACCAGCACTCCCAGCTATCTTCAAGACACCACTGATTTCCTGAGGAAACTACAATCCATCGGTGATCTTCCTAAAAACACCATCCTAGCCACTATGGATGTAGAAGCCCTCTACACCAACATTCCACACAAAGATGGACTACAAGCCGTCAGAAACAGTATCCCCGATAATGTCACGGCTAACCTGGTGGCTGAACTTTGTGACTTTGTCCTCACCCATAACTATTTCACATTTGGGGACAATGTATACCTTCAAATCAGCGGCACTGCAATGGGTACCCGCATGGCCCCACAGTATGCCAACATTTTTATGGCTGACTTAGAACAACGCTTCCTCAGCTCTCGTCTCCTACTGCCCCTACTCTACTTGCGCTACATTGATGACATCTTCATCATCTGGACCCATGGAAAAGAAGCCCTTGAGGAATTCCTCCATGATTTCAACAATTTCCATCCCACCATCAACCTCAGCCTGGACCAGTCCACACAAGAGATCCACTTCCTGGACACTATGGTGCTAATAAGCGATGGTCACATAAACACCACCTTATACGGGAAACCTACTGACTGCTATTCCTACCTACGTGCCTCTAGCTTTCATCCAGATCACACTACACGATCCATTGTCTACAGCCAAGCTCTATGATATAACCGCATTTGCTCCAACCCCTGAGACAGAGACAAACACCTACAAGATCTCTAGCATGTATTCTTTCAACTACAATACCCACCTGCTGAAGTGAAGAAACAGATTGACAGAGCCAGAAGAGTACCCAGAAGTCACCTACTACAGGACAGGTCCAACAAAGAAAATAACAGAACACCACTAGCCATCACCTTCAGCCCCCAACTAAAACCTCTCCAACGCATCATCAAGGATCTACAACCTATCCTGAAGGATGACCCATCACTCTCACAGATCTTGGGAGACAGGACAGTTCTTGCTTACAGACACCCCCCAACCTGAAGCAAATACTCACCAGCAACCACACACCACACAATAGAACCATTAACCCAGGAACCTATCCTTGCAACAAAGCCCGTTGCCAACTCTGTCCACATATCTATTCAGGGGATACCATCATAGGGCCTAATCACATCAGCCACATTATCAGAGGCTCGTTTACCTGTGCATCTACCAATGTGATATATGCCATCATGTGCCAGTAATGCCCCTATGCCACGTACATTGGTCAAACTGGACAGTCTCTATGTAAAAGAATAAATGGACACAAATCAGATGTCAAGAATTATAACATTCAAACACCAGTCAGAGAACACTTCAATCTCTCCGGTCACTCGATTACAGACCTGAGAGTGGCTATCCTTCAACAAAAAAACTTCCAAAACAGACTCCAACGAGAGACTGCTGAATTGGAATTAATTTGCAAACTGGATACAATTAACTTAGGCTTGAATACAGACTGGGAGTGGATGGGTCATTACACAAAGTAAAACTATTTCTCCATGTTATTTCTCCCCCCAACCCCAACCTCCACTGTTCCTCAGACGTTCTTGTTAACTGCTGGAAATGGCCCACCTTGATTATCACCACAAAAGGTTTTCCTTCTCCCCTCCGCTTTCCTGCTGATAATAGCTCATCTTAAGTGCTCACTCTCCTTACATTGTGTATGATAAAACCCATTATTTCATGTTCTCTGTATGTGTATATAAATCTGCCCACTGTATTTTCCACTGAATGCATCCGATGAAGTGAGCTGTAGCTCACAAAAGCTTTTGCTCAAATAAATTTGTTAGTCTCTAAGGTGCCACAAGTACTCCTTTTCTTTTTGTGAACACAGACTAACATGAAAAATTGCAATGCCCTCCTATTTCATCTCAGCTGTATATGATCACTAATGTACTCAGAATTAGAGAATAGCTCCCTAAGTCCTTCAAGTCAGAAAAAAACAGGAACTAATTCTCTTTTTTGGTCCAGAAATTACTCCATGGTATAGTAGATATTGTTAAATATAATTCTCACATAGGAGCAAATGCAACATGCTATAGCTGTTCCTCCTGAGTCATAAAGTAAAGGTGTTGCTATGGGTATTTTTTGTTCAAATAATAAAAAAAACAATATACAGATCTGAGAAGACAGTATTTACAAACAGAAAAGCTTACGTTCAGCATCAAAATCAAAAGTATATCCAAAGCAAATAGTATCCAGTTTGTCATGGCAGCCCATCAGCAGCCTAATTGCATGACACATACATTGAGAGATGCTAAGACAAGTGTCTGACTGAGGTCTCTTAGAAGACAAGTGTTACTGCTGAAAAAATAGCCTTTATGGGTAGAAATCGGAGTCACTGCAATTGCTGTCCAAAGAGAAGGTTGCAGAAAATATTGCTGGGTATTGCACAGTAAAACCCAATTTCTTCAATACTGAAGGTAGTAGTTTAACATTATATTGATAGGTCAAATATTATGACAGTCTAAATTCCCTAAAATACTTTATGAGAAAGAACCATGAAAGAATTACAGCAAGTCACTTCATTTTTAGACTAACTATCAAGCAATTTTTGCCAATTTTCATAAAGACAACAAAGCAACTATAGACATGCTCCATGACAGGTATAGATGCACTATTATTATTACTAATAAATACTATAGTTTGTTATTTAATAAAACATTAGTACATAGTTTTAGTAATCATAGATCATTTTCTGTGCCTTTAATTAAATATGTAATAAGCTGAAGCATTTGATAAGGTTGTTAGTTGACTATCATGGCTCTTTCATGACCTCTTTTTCATCATTCACATTATCCCGACAAATGAGTCATCACCATTGTCAAGAGAGCTGATCAGTCAGTGTTCAGGAAAATAACAGAACACCACTGGCCATCACATACTGCCCGCAGCTAAAATCTCTCCAGTGCATCACCAACAATCTACAATCTATCCTGGAAAATGATCCCCCACTCTCACAGGCCTTAGGAGGCAGGCCAATCCTCGCTTACAGACAGCCCCCCAACCTGAAGCAAATACTCACCAGCAGCTACACACCACACCACAGAAACACTAACCCCCGTTGCCTTCTCTGTCCCCATATCTACTCTAGAGATACCATCATAGGACCCAATCACACCAGCCACACCATCAAGGGCTCATTTACCTGCACATCTACTAATGTGATATATGCCATCATGTGCCAGCAATGCCCCTCTGCCATGTACATTGGCCAAACCAGACAGTCTCTATGTAAAAGAATAAATGGACACAAATCAGACATCAGGAATGGTAACATACAAAAGCCAGTAGGAGAACACTTCAATCCATGGACACTCAATAACAGATTTAAAAGTAGCCATTCTTCAACAAAAAAACCTCCAAAAACAGACTTCAAAGAGAAACTGCAGAGCTATAATTCATTTGCAAACTTAACACCATCAATTTGGGCTTGAATAAGGCCTGGGAGTGGCTGGCTCACTACAAAAGCAATTTTCCCTCTCTTTGTATTGACACCTCCTCACCAATTATTAGGAGTGGACCACATCCACCCTGACTGAATTGGCCTTCAACATTGGTTCACCACTTGTAAAGTAACTCCCTTCTCTTCATGTGCCAATATATATTTATGCCTGTATCTGTAATTTTCACTGAATGCATCTGAAGAAGTGGGTTTTTTTTACCCACGAAAGCTTATGCCCAAATAAATCTGTTAGTCTTTAAGGCGTCACCGGACTCCTCGATTTTTCCTAGCTTTTCATTAAGGCATTGGACTGGGACAAGAAGGTTGTGGTTGAGAACTTCATACATTGAAATTCCAGTGTATGGAACCATATGCTGTTTTCTCAGCCCAAAATAGATATTAAGGAAAATTATACAGTTTTATGACTCCAAATTATTAATTTCTAAAGTGCATATTCTGGCATGCTCTATGGTCTTTAAAGACCTAAACAACAGTGGATCTGCTACTGTTTATTTTGGGGGCAGTCAGGACAGCAAGGCCATAGAGGGAGATCCCACAGACCCTGCATATCATGGAGAACTCCCTGAGTTTGTTATCTCTGTAAAGAAGATGGTTAGGGATGACCATGCAAACTACATGAACTCATTGACCAAAACCATCATGTGTAAGCAGAGAGACAAAGTAGGCTACTACTAAACCCTGGAGGCTGTTCTGCTGCTCTGTATCCTTGCCTCAGGTGTGGAAGGAAAGCAGTTGTTTAGACCTCCCACCCAAATCCCATTTACTCATGGGTAAAACACTTTGTATAGAGGGTAAAAATGTGGCCCTTCACTTGCAATCAGGAAGAAAATGAAAAGGAATAATCATTCACTTGAATCTGAAAGAGAAGGTTTTTTCCTGTTCTTTTAAGAAGTAGCTATGCTTGTCAGAGAGAATTTATCTGGAATCCAATTCACAAAACTTTTAAGCACTGGCATAAATTGTTTAAATTGGTTTCCGCAGAGCCCACTGTATCCCGCTACGGTATGCTTTCTGACAGCAGGCTTAATTTGCTTGGAAATGAAAAGTTCAATCCACATCCTTTCTGCAATGCAAAACATTGTGCATATTTAATGAGCTAACATTTTAAACCCTTACTGTGTAAACAGCACCCTTAAGGTTGATTGGGATATGATTTAAATGTAAATCTTCCCCCCACCAACTGTTAGTATCTTTCAAAATACCATTAAATACATTTTACGGCAATTCAGCTTACTACATTTGCTAGAAGTGGCGAGATAATTAAATATGTTTTTCTTGTAAAATTGCATAAGACTATCTAGTTTTATGAACACAGGTTGCAGTGCATATTTATGTGCATTGGAAATTATCCATTTTGTCAAAACGTAACATGAAAACATTGATATGACACCTGATAATAAAGAGATTGATCTGCATCAGCTTCCAGATGTCCTGTTTCTAATTTTGGAGTGCAAAACAAATGGAAAACAAAACAAAACAAACAAGTCAAGGTTTCAGAACGAGTTTGCTCAGTGAGAGGTATATTTCAGGGTAGTCTATTCTCAGAGCCCTCTTCATGGGAGGCATCAGACCAAGTTTATTTTTCTCTGTTGAAGTTTATGTCTCATCTTTACACTTGCCAAAAGTTACACTCATTAAACCATGGTCATTTTAAGAAAATAGACAATTTAGTTACCGAGAACAAAACTGATCCCTGTGCACCACTTAGAGCATATATTTGAGAGCACAAGTGGGACTTAAATGATGCACGAGGCTCGTGTTAGCCCTCTGCACTATGGATTTCAACCAACGTTTTCTCTGACTTTCAGGGACCTCCCTCTGTGACAGACATACCATCAGAAATAGCTTCTTAGAGCCAAATACTGGGATGCAAAAGCCTAAATTGTGCCTGAAAATATCTGGTTTGTAACCTAGTGCCTGATCTAGTAGGATGGTGCTCTGCTAGATGCAGAGCACTCTCCCCAAGAGGAAATCAAACAGGCATTTTATATGCCTAAGAGTTATGGGATTGGGGCCTGTGCCTTTAAGAGCTGAGCTTCCCGAACAGAGTCTGGGCAGGGTGCTTGCATTGCACCAGTCATACAGAGCTGATAGACATTCTACACTTTTTGCAGATGTAATGCCAAGCACCTGGTTAAAACAATGTGGCATGACCATAATGCAAGAACATGTTAAAATAAGGCTGTAAATCTCAAACTGTACATACATAAGACTATCTAAGAGCCTAGAAAACTGGAAGATACAGTTGTTGTTGTTGAACTTTTATACTGTAATAGAGCTTAAATGTCACAAGCAGGCAGGCCACGTTGTGCTAGGCACTGCACAAAGATATGCTAAATGACAGTCCTGGCCTCAAAGAACTTACAATCTAAAAGACAAAATGTGAGGTGGAAGAGATAGACATGTAGATCAGTGAGAAAATCACAAGGAAATCACAATGTGCCAATTCCCTTTGTACTGAAGTCAATAAGAGTTTTGCCACTGACTTCAGTGGGAGAACGCCTCTTGCCCCTTCTGATTCACAGTCATAGTCAGATGCAAAGAGACATTTATTCTTAGCTGCCAGGGGCTCTCTGAAATGTTGAATTTGAATCCACAACTTGCAAACGCCAAGACATCTTTTATGTGTCTTGGGATATTATTTGGACAAAACAATGATCGTTCTCCTCCTTTTTACCCCCTTCCTAAATAAACACCCTTCTTCCAGAGGCTGTATCATATGGGTATTCATGCATTTTAAAAGGAAAACTTTAGAGAAAGCTTATTCAACTACAAGTGTCTTAATCACAGGAATGTAATGAATGCTTATTCGTTCACAGATATACTATTTTATCATAACATATGCATAGTCAGTTATGGAAAAAACAGACATCTACTTGAGCTATTGACTGCAGAATTAATTCAGTCTGAGACTGAGAAACGTACCTATGAGTGCTCATGCTAACTCTGCTGCACAAATTTATTCTTGTCTGACAAGAATGAATTAAGTGATCTTGTATTATTTGGAAACCAACATATCAATTATATCTAGGGTGACTTCCTGAATAGACCACATACAATCTTAATCATCCAATATATTTGATTTTTATATTTGATATTTTAAGGGATTACTTTTCCTATTGACAAAGCAGGAATTTATACAGATAGCTAACCACTAATTGTGTTATATGCATAAATCCTCTTCATAGTACAGAATTCCATAATGTATACAGGTTTGAGATCATCTTATTTATTACATAAAGGATTTAAAAAAACCCCTTTTCTCCAGCAAATAGAAGGCAGTAGGTTTGCTTTAAATAAACCTGCCTTTGAAACAAACTCCTGTAGTTTGCTATCCTGTCCACATTATTTCATAGGCTGCTCGGGTGGAGCCATATCTTAGAAGAAGAGTTAAATAAATCATTTGCTGAATGATTTTGAACTCACTAGGCTCCATTCCATTTGGAAAGTCAGTGTTTCAGACCGGCATTGCGCAGCGGTCCACTACGGACCAGGTCTCCTGAGGCCTGATCTTTGACACAGCAGGCACCATAAATAGGATCCAGCCATACCAGATTACCAGGTTGCTAGCTAGGCAGTGTTCCTTTTCATATCACACACAAAAAATAATTCATTTCTTCCTTCTAGCTGGAGCTGTTGATTCATGCCTTGGGCAAGGAAAGAGAAGGTAGGCAGAGGGGAGGGAATTCACAGATCTGTCATTTTGCACCTGCTCCAGTTCCGTCCTTTCCTCCAAACAAAGAAAAAAAGTTTGAGGCTGCTGTCACTGCAACAATATGAGCTCCAGGCATCTATCAGCAATAAAATGAACTTTCATCCAAAGTGTACTTAAATGGCAATTATTTCAGGTCACTGGTGTTATCACTGTACTGTTCACTGTAAACAGACAAATGTAAGTGACAGCAGGTCTGCTGAAACTCTCTCTTATGCATGCAATCAGTGTAGAAATTAATTCATTTAGTACACATAATCTTACATACCTTCCTAATTAAAACAATGCATTGCTTATTACACCAAATCCTGCTGCGTTCCAATATCCCATTAAAAAAGACAACCGATTATTGCCTTTTGTAAATTAAATCCTAGCTTGGTCAAACAGCAGAAAACCCATGTTGGGTAGCACATTCTCTTTCTTTACTTGCATATTTTCCATCTTCTATGCTCTGCTCCCCCTTTTCCTACAGTCAGGTTTCTTCAAAGAAGGCCTAATACAAAGCCCATTGAGGGCAATGGCAGTCTTTCTATGTTTCATGGGTCAGCTCCAAAATGATGCATACAGGAAGTAACACATGGACAATCTGCATGTTGTGTTGTATCTTTACTGTTTTCCCAAGCAATTCATTAATAGTCTCTCCAGCCAGACATTAAACCTCTGACCATCTCCCTTGAAGTACAATGTGCCTTATTTTGTCTGTAGGATAATGTGCATCATTTCTGATACTTGAAAGATAGAGAACTGAACAAAATCTCAAAGGAATACTATTAGTTTAAATAATGTTCTAGTATAATTTCATCCCTTGCTATAAAAAGATTTTTGGAGCGAAAGTTAACATCACTTCCTCATCCACTACACCACCACTGGCTAAGGCTATCAAAACTACTGTGCCAATAAATTATGATCATTTACTGGCCACCATACATGACTAAAGGCAAAAAAACAAGAGGTTTCTCATATCAGTCAATGGTTTAGTAGCCTACAGATGAAGTGTGTACCCCATGTTACAAAGATATATTGTCAAATCCTCTGGTGGACTGTGCAAATGAAGTAGTGGAATGCCCAGTCCTTGTATTTGATTCAAACTAAATTATACAAAGAATTGGAGAAAATAAAGTAGGGAACAATCATGCACCAGCAGTAGTGTGGACAAGGTAATTTACTAAGTCTCTTCCATTTCTAAGGCTCTATATTTGGCACAACTGATGCATAACCCTTCACTGAAGCACCTTCTTGTTACAGCAATTGGAATTTGCACAAATCTTTTATTTTCAATTACCCACAATCATGGTTCTCTTTATTTTAAGGCATAACTAAATACCTCCTCTGAGAGAGAGAGTGAGAGAGAAAGAGGAGGTATTTGAAATATATCAGTATATTATATATTTTAGGCCAGACTGTGGTCCTGCTACAGCAGCTGCACAAGATAGCAAGGGAGCATAAGGCACCTCTTTATTACCTTTCGACAGCTAACCACTCAACACAGGAGCCAGGCTCCACAGTGCCATTACATTCCCTTCATGTGCAGCTGTGGGCAGAATATATGAGAAGGGGCTGTGAAGAGGCAGAGTTTTGGCTCTGCCCTGTTCACCTAACATGCCAGGCAAACATAACTGCACCAGCATGTCAGCAGGCATATGCTGTGCTGCATATAGACACAGAACAGTTTATTTCTTTCCAGGAGCAGCTGGGAGAGTAGGAGAGATATGATCACTAAGTTACACTTTCGCTCCCAGGCTGCTTCAGGGGCAGAGCAGCAATGCACTGCTCAGGTGAATCATAATCTCATGATCTAGCTCTTTATTAGCATTTTCCTGTTTGATTTGCTGGGATAGGGACACTGAAATGTATTCTTTCAGTGGCCTAATGGCCTCTGAAAATATCCAAGCAGTTACAGTATCTTATGCATTTTAAAAAGAAAAGGAGTACTTGTGGCACCTTAGAGACTAACAAATTTATTTGAGCATAAGCTTTCGTGAGCTACAGCTCACTTCATCATGAGCTGTAGCTCACGAAAGCTTATGCTCAAATAAATTTGTTAGTCTCTAAGGTGCCACAAGTACTCCTTTTCTTTTTGCGAATACAGACTAACACGGCTGCTATTCTGAAACCTGTCATTATGCATTTTAGGAAGTTGTCATGTACTAGCTTGGATTTTACAAGAATTTGCTTTCTTATCTGTCCTTTTCAAAGAACACAAGATGGAAACTCTCAGAAATGCCAAGTATTATGATACTGCAGTGCCAAAAATGTGGTAGGCACTGTACAGATAAATAAGAAGATGGTATTTGTCCCAAGCTTACATTATAAGAAGATGCACAAACACAAGTATGGAGGAAAGGAATGCAACATATACATCGTGATCTCAGAGTAATGACTATGATCATCTTGTCTTTGTTTATACACATCAGTGCTTAATTTGTAATGAAAGAGGCGCTGGGGCTCAAGTAATTAGGTGCTGGGGCCCTAGCCATTTTTTTTTTACATTCAGTAAGCCCAGAGGTGCTATGGCTATGAACTGCCATGTCTAGAGGTGCCAGAGCTCAGCTCTGGCAAACCCTGGCCCAAATTAAGAACTGATATACAGTATTCCCAACTTCTCCTCTATCTGCCTCTCAACCTAGTCATATTTACAGCAGTTGGTTAATTCCTTGTAGATGTTGTGTAGAAGTGGACATTTAGCAGGAGATTGAATAAGGAGAGGTTGGTGGCACCACCACTGATGTTATCAGGGATCATTATATCTTTTGAAAATAAATTTATCCAAAGTTGTGGGGATTTTTATAAAATAATATTTCTTTATATAAACAAAAATAACTTTTCCCTGATTTGAAGGATACAGGCTTTCTGTGTATCCTCCAAACAAGGGGAAAAGTTATTTGTCTTTGATGTAACTCTGCTGAACTTAATCAGTTACACAAGGGATGAATCTGGCCCATTATTAATTATTATTGTTACATAATCCCAATAGATTTTAAAAACTGGGAAAATGATTGAATGACATTCAGGTATATTTGACAAGCTGTTCTTTGGTAGAAAATTCTAATTAATGTGTATGATCAGAGAATCAGACTTGAGTGAAACATTTGTGTAGGACTTCAAAAGATAAAATATTTAATTTCATGATTTTCTCTTGATGTAATACATTAAAATATTTATATTATATAATAAGAAACTCTGGATGACTGATGCAAAAAAGAACACATCCCAGTGTTTTTGAAGGAGAACATAATTTAAAAAAATCTTATTTTTTTGCTCCCTTTACAGTAAAATACATAAATTGCAGCTGAATCAGACTGTGAGCCTGCGAGAGATGTTCACCTGGTGCCCACTTGTCACTCCCCCGCTCTAAGAAGTGCAACTGCGGGAGCTAAATAGATGGCACAATTCTGTGCAATAATGAAACACCCACAGCAACATACGGCATTTGGGGAAGGTCAGGAAAGGAATACCATGTCCCTGAAAGCACAGCAAGAGATACACCAGAAGGACCTATTTTAGAATAGCTATGCTAAACAGTGCTCAGAGTAAGGATGTACCTGATGCCAAAGTAGAATGGCAAGGAGAAAGTTATGTTTTCCTGGCATTTCTCAAAGGTCAGGTGTTGCTTTTTGGCTAGAAATAACATGAATGAAAGGAGTAATGATCAAAGAAAAAATAAGTCTGCTTCACAAATTGTCCTTATTACTCATAGAAGAGAATCATATTGACTATGTATCTGGCTAGCTTGTAAATACAAGGATTTATATCGATTTCACTGTTCATTCTAATCACAAATACAGATTATTTGTTATTTATTATTATATACAGTAGTTACAGGAAGGGTGTAGTTCCCTTTTAGGGCCAGATTTAGAGCTGGTATAAACTGGAGCCCCTGGATGCAATGGACTATCACCATTTACGCCAACTGGGGATTTGGCCCTTCTATATTTTTAGGGAACCTCTATATACAGTTCTCAGGAATAGCATCCTTATGGGACAAATGAGATTATGATTAATAATGTTGGCAGGGTATTTGTATGGTTTATACAGAAAAAAAACCTTTACTAACCTGTTTTGTAGCTGCTGTTCTTCGAGATGTGTTGCATGTGTCCATTCCACTCTTGGTACATGCACATCCCAAGCACAGTTGGCAGAAAGTTTTCCCTCCGTTGAACCAATCAGGGCAGCTCGAGCTCCTCTGCTGCCACATGCCACTACAAGCAGGTATAAAGGGTGAAGCTTCTCCAAACTCTGTTCTGTTCTTTCTTGCCAGAAAAACTCTGATACAGAGGATTAGGAGGGCGGGTCACGCAGTGGACATGTGCAACACATCTCAAACAACAACAATTATGGAACAGGTTAGTAACTGTTTTTTCTTCTTTGAGTGATTGCATGTGCACATTCCACTCTTGGTGACTCACAATCCATGAAAACTTGTGGTGGGATTACAGCCTATCTGAACAAGGACTGAAGAAAAGCTCAACCAAATCTGACATCATCTCAAGCTTGCTGAGTGATGGCATAATGGGAAGCAAACATGCACTGAAGACCCAGTTGCCACCTTACAAAAGTCTAGAATAGGACCGTTAGGCAGGAAGGCAGCAGAAGCCCCTGTTGAATGGACCGTCACTCTGCTCGGCAGGATAACACTAGCCAAATTGTAGCAAATGTAATACGTGAATACACAAGGCTATGCAAGATGACATTCTTGGAGAAGAAACAGGGAGCTCCTTCAACCCTGCCTGTGATCATCATGAAGAGCTTGGAAGAAGCTACCTGAACTTGTTCAGATAGAATGCCAAAACTTTCCTGACATCCAGAGTGTGAAGCCTTTCTTCATCTTTATTCAAGTGTGATTTTGGAAAGAACTAAGGTACATAAATCACTTAGTTGATGTGGAAGCTAGATGCCATTTTTGAGGCAAACTTTGGATGACGATGCAGATAAACTTTGTCTTTTAACAAAAAAGAGTGTAAGGAGGACCAGACATCAAGGACTGCAGCTCACCTACCCTCTTAGTAGAAGTGCTGACCACCAAAAATGCTACCTTCATTGAAAGATGTACTAAACAGCAGGTAGCAAAATGCTCAAAAGAAGAACCCATAAGCTTTGACGATTCCAAGTTTAGATCCAATGGGGGAACAGGATCTTGTATCTCAGGTACAATCTTTCCAAAAATCTTATTGATATTCTATCAGAAAAGATAAAGTGATTACCTACCTGAGGGTAAGCCAAGATAGCTGTCAGGTGGACCCTGATGGAACGATCAGCCAAACCTTGCAGCTTAAGTACAAAAAAATAGTCCAAAATATACTGACAGCTGCACTTGGGATGCAGAGTGGAATGCACATGTACAATCACTCGAAGAAGAAACCTAACTTCAGCCAATGCTAAGTAGGGTTTGTCTGTATTTAGTGTCTTGGACAGCTTCAGGCATCCTATTGACACTTAACATATGAAAACATCTCCCTTAGCTGTTCACTTGTATTTGGATCACCAGATCATAGTGCATAAGACGTGCTTATTGCATTTTCTCAGAAGAATGACCATCCATTTCCTACTGGGTTATATAGGCTTGAAGATAGATTGTGATTTGACTACATGCCTATGTAAGGGAATTCAAGGAATTAAGAATAACTATATAACCATACATAAGCTACCTAGAACTTGGGCCCAGGGCTAGGTAGGAAGGATTATCTAGTGGATAGGGGCACTGGCCTGAGACTGAAGAAACATTGCTTTAATTCCAGGCTTAGACAGACTTCCTGTGTGACCTTAGATAAATCCCTTATCGACTCTGTCTCAGTTCCTCATCTATAAAAGGGGACATAATGCCTCCTTACTTTGCAGCTGTGTTGTGAAGAAAATCCATTAATGATTATGAGGCATTCTGATGATGAAAGCTGTATAAGTATATAGATAAAGAAGTAAGCGGGGCTACGCACCACCTTACTCTTTCCCTCGAGAGATAGGCAGTGAGTAGAGAACCATGGATGAGGAATGGCAGGAATAGCTGAGAGGGAGGCAGGAAATAGTAATGTTATGCTGGCATAGGCTGGCAGTACATTTCTACCCTCTCGAAGGAAGCAAAATGCTCTAACAGGGAGAAGCTGTCCCCAGTAATGATTCTTCTTACAACAATATCTAACTATAAATGTTCTCACCGAGGCTAAATCCACCTCTTAATGTACACTGTCAGAGATTCCCAAGAACAAAGTCCAGTGTAGCCGGAGGGAAACACAGAAATAGAAAACGGTTATGGATTCTCCTTTACTGCGGGATCCAATAAGGGACATAATAGCTAACAACGTGGCAGGTATGGGCAGGGTGGGTTGGGAACGTGCTGATTTGGCACATCCTGTCAACCGGTGGGGAGTAGAAAAGGGATGCAACCTCTCCTTTGCCACCTTCAGTGAATTTGGTGCTTGTATTATACCCATTCTCACAGCAGATTGTTGGGCACGATCCACTGAACAATTAACTCATTAGATAGTGAACATAAGTTTTCTGGTATCAGCTTGGTGGCCTGTGGGACATGAACTAATCATACTGCAGGTCTAAAAGAATAGGTGTTCTCATCAAAAAAGCCATTATTAACAGTTATCCTGGACAGCACACATGGTCATTATGTGGCAGAAGAGGCTCTCTGGAGGTCCTTGCTAATATTCTGTTATCAAATGGAAAGGAGGGCTAAAATGACATCCTGCCTCTGATAAAGTTCAACACCTTTTCTGGATGCTGGTGAACCATTCCTGACAGAGATGATGCATCCCCATAGCTCATACAAATATTTCTGTATAGCAAAACATTTGCCTTTTTATATATGGACCAGATTACACAGAAAGGCAAGTATGTAAAATATTTCCAACAGGCAGTTATCCAGACTTCCCTAAAATATGCCTTAGCCCCTTTTTCTTTGCCCTCTTCCCTCCCCAGTACCTACCCCAGACATAACCTTTTAAACTACCACCTACTGAACACTGTGGTGGACTGCTAAAATACAGCATTCAGTATATGTTTCACAAATAGAGCAGAGCATTTTTAGCCAAGTGCCTTTAAGATGTTTGCCTATTGCTCTGCCTCCATTCTTGCTTTTATTTATAAGAATGTGGTGAGCAAATTACTATTTTCTTCAGTCCCTCATCCAGTTTTTCCAATAGTACATGCAGCCCTAATTCATGGGATATCACAGGAGGAGGAGAAGGAGTTTTGTGGGAGTCCCTTGTGGAAGTCTTTGGGAAAGGCCAAGGAGTAGATCAGCATAAAATATGAATGGCCTTCTCATCATCTGGAGGTTGTATGTTCTTATCATTAATGAGGTACATTTGGTAGGGCAGTGTATGGATACTACCTTTACCATATTTATTCTGTAGATTAGAAAACACAGTTTCTAGTGCTGATAGCCTAGACTTTTTCTGAACTCTAAACTCATTTTAAAATTATTAAACGAAAAAGCAAACCTTAATTCATAAAATGGTGCTGATTCTGCAGAAGACAACCATAAATTAAATTTTATTTCATTACTTTTGCATTGCATAGCAAGATATTACCTATTAAATGCAAAAACTAGAATTAATGCAATGTTAAGTTTCAGAGGCTAAAGACTCAAAGCTTTGACAACATATTTTACGGTATGCATTAGTACCACTCAATATGTTGAGGTCTGTTAACAAGTGGAGAGAAATAGAAAATATTTCATTTGTACAATGTACCCAAGTTAACCTTGTTCCAGACATTGCAGGAAGATATGACCACAGGAATGTGGTTTAACTAATCCACAATTGTATTAAATAATACATCCGGGGAACTATCTGCCAATATCTCATCCAATGCAGCCCATCAGCTCCCCATCTCTCTGTACTATTTGGGAGAGGGCTGCCTTCAGGCCCCTACCCATCTTTAACCTGGTCCCAGCACCACTGCTGAGACCCAATGCCCTCCCTCATATGAGGGTTAAGTGGGTGGGGAAGAGTGAATTTTCTCCTTGCTATATTAGATATTATGATCCCCAACTCTGTTCCCCTCCTTCTCTAGGAGATGCCTTCTCCTAATTAGCTTTCTATTCTGATTTATCAGGGAACCAGACACGCCACTGAATGTTTACCTGTACTGGGCACCTGCCAAGTTGTGACAAAATGAATTTTCCAACATTCCATACCCCCTAGGCCCCTTTGCTGCTGAGGAGAAGGCAAAACTCATATCCCATCCAGCCAGGTCAATCAGGCAAAACAAGAAAATTCGTTCCGAACCAACAAAAGGCAACTTGTGTGATGACCACACAAAGGTCCCAAAATCTGGTTGTATGCTAATCCCAAGTGGCGGATAGGAGTATTTGCTCCTGATCTCAGATTAGCAGTGGGGAAGGTTTAAAACCCCTCTTCTTGGGTGTGCAGGAGCCTGGGTATGCTACATCCTTCTGTGCAGCCAGCTAACCAAAAAGCTCTCCTCCTTCCCTTCTTAAAACCATGAGAAGTCTGAGTAGCCATGAGGAAGAAAAAATACAGGTAGGCAATCCTTAAAGAGCCAAGGGTACTCTGTCCCTGATGGTTCAGGCAAAGCCTTTCCAACATTGAAAAAGCCAGGAGGGCAGTACTGGGATGTAACATCATTCTAATAGTGGATCATCCTATAACTTTGGGGGTTGATTGTGCCCAGTCATAGGCTGGTTTGCAAAGGGGAAGAAGAAGGAATAAGTGGACTCCCCCTATTCCTCTCCCCTCACCCATTTATAGTCCTTATAGTCATTTATAGTCCACTCCCCTAACTATATTGAACACTTTATTCTAGGCCTGCTGCCAGAATCAGACTCCCTAAGCGTGGCAAAGAGGAAAGAGAGGGAGCCTCATGGCTTTACACAGAGGATTGGGATTTGCTTCTTCCGCACTGCAAGAGACAGGGCACCTTGACATCGTCCCCTATGTAGAGGCACAATTTAACTTAACACTGAATTAACACTAGATTTTGCATTACATTTTCTAATATTTTTATTGTTTTTGCTATTAAATAATCTGAGTGGTAATTGGCCTGCATATTTTACTAACCTTTTTGTCCTGGTATGATTCCAAAACTAGGCTGAGGCAGTCAATATGTACAGCAGTTAGTATCAATATTCAACTCTGCTTTTTGTTATTCATCTAGAACATTGATTTGTGTTGACCTGGCTTCTTAACTTTTACATTTTAGTTATTGAATTTTAAGTCATTTTGCATTAAAAATAACCCTATGACTAAAGCAGAATATGGATTGTGTTATTTTGTTTGTAAAATATGACTTCTAGCCTCATCTTTGTGAACACACATCCATCTGATCTATTATAATCCTTTTGCTGTGCTATATCATTGCTAGTGTAATTTCTTTCAGAAACCATTTAATTGATAGACAAGAAGAGACAGAAGCAGAAGAGTGAAAATGCCACTAACGAATACATCCTGTTGAACTTTCTTTCCGACCATGGAATCCTTGCAATATATATTGGTTGGATGAAAGCAGCTAGTCATTTGATTAAAGGGTGTTCATCTAATAATTTTATTCTGCCATGATGAATACACATGAATTTTACTGAAAATGAACCCTTTTCCTATAGCTACATCATATAATAAAACAACAGATTCCAGAAATCTATAAATAGATTAACACAATATCTGTCTAGGTTTTTACATCATGTCCATAAGCATTGTGTATGAATGCCTCCAAAAATGTCAACACATTGAAAATAAATTGTGATTCAGAACTATAGAACATCTCAATAACTTCTAAAGAATCGTTCTTTTTCTACTCCAACCGCCTCTTTATCCTTTCAGTTTCTTTTTGGTGAGCAGTTGTTTTATCAGCCCCTATCAATTCTTGACTAGCCCTCAAGAAAGCAAAATGTCCCTGAAAAGGATTTATTTTCCTTATATAAAATCAATAGTTACCTCAGCGTATTTTCCACTGTCCTGGGACTGAAGGCTTGAGTCTCCACCTGCTATATGGGGATGTTACTTTGTGCCAATTATTTTCTCACTCATGGAATTTATACCCCTTTTTTTCCCCTCAGTATAAAACTTCTTAACAGATTACAAGGTAGTTCAAAGCAAGAGTTTACAGAATAATACCAGTACAAACCCAGCTTTCAACATGGAGATAAGCTGTCACTTCTTTAGTTCAAAATGCACATGATGTGCAGATGCAAATATCATAACAGCCTATAGCATAAGCCACAACAAGAAGCAATATATGTTCACTATACCAGAACACAGAGATAAGTTGGAAAAAGACAAAAAAATGTTCCTTTTTAAATCAGAGAGGCCACTGAGTCAATTATGCTGAAAGAGAAGAAGAGAAAGACTTGCTAATAATTACTGTGACGGGGCAAGGCCAGATGACTATAGAAAAGTAGTCTTATTGGGATCCGGGAAGTGGGTGGGTGAAGCCCGTCCACCGCTAAAGGATCCCCCCCAGCCTAAAAGGGGATCCATAGGACCTCGACACCAAAAAATTCCGGGGGACAACTACTGAAATAACAGGGACAGGAGTGTGGTCAAACGGTCAAACGAAGGGAACTGGACAGGGACACAGAGCAGAGAACCGTGGACAGCGCCCACTGCTCCTCAAAGGCGTCAAGGGAGTCAGAGGACGCCACCCAGAGGAACTCTTCCTGGATACGTGAACGAACCGAGGATCAGAAATAGGCCCCACAGTCTACAAGTCGCCCGGGTCCTGGACCACAAGGAGGACATCATCAGCGTACGCCGACAGGACCAGCCGCAGCTCCGGCTCCCACAGCACCAACCCTGTCAAACTCCTTCGGAGGAGAAAGAGGAAGGGCTCGATCGCCAGAGCATAGAGCTGGCCCGAGAGGGGGCACCCCTGCCGTACTCCTCACCCGAAGCTGACTGGTTCGGTCAGGGTCCAGTTGAGCCTGACCAGACACTCTGCGGAGGCGTACAGCACCCGGAGAAAACTCACAAACATGGGTCCGAAGCCAAACGCTTGCAGAGTGCTCAGGAGATACCCGTGATCCACCCTGTCGAACGCCTTCTCCTGATCTAAGGACAGGAGGGCGAATGACAGACCATCCCTACACCCAAGTTCCAATAGGTCCCGGACCAGATATAGGTTGTCAAAGATGCTGCGGCCCGGGACGGTGTAGGTCTGGTCTGGGTGGACCACGTCCGCCAGCACGAACCCTAGCCGCAGCGAGATGGCTTTTGCCATGACTTTGTAGTCCGTGCTAAGGAGCGAGATGGGACGCCAATTTCGTAAATCACGGAGGTCCCCCTTCTTCAGCAATAAGGCGAGCACGGATCGCCTGCACGAAAGAGGGAGGATCCCGCTCTGCAAAGACTCAGCCCAGATGGTGACTAGGTCTGGGCCCAGGACGTCCCAGAACACGCGGTAGAACTCCACAGTCAGCCCGTCCATGCCCGGAGATTTATTGGTGGGCATGCGACGGAGGGCTTCCGAGAACTCGGCCAGAGTGAAAGGCAGCTCTAGCCGGTCTCGGTCGCCCACGCTGACCGTCGGGAGCTCCTCCCACAGCACTCTGCAAGTGTTAGGATCGGTCGGATCCAGGGAGAAAAGGCTTGCGTAGAAGGCTCTCGCTCTCCTGCACATCTCCACCGGATCCGTGAGGGGGGTGCCATCTTCTGCCAGTAGGCAGATGACATGTTTTTTAGCCCCCCTCTTTTTCTCCAGGGTGTAGAAGAAGCGGGAGCCACGATCCATCTCCCGAAGGAGACGGATGCGGGATCGAACAAAGGCACCCAGGGCCCGATGGTCCTCGAGGGTCCGGAGCTCCTCCCGCTTTTCCCAGCATGCTCCGCAGAAGGGTGGATCCTTGGGGCTGGCGGCCAGACGCCTCTCCAGCTCTAAGACCTCCCGTTCCAACTGCTCTATCGCCATATCCCTCCCTCGGCTGGCGCCCCGGGTGTAGTCGTGGCAGAAGAGCTTGGGGCTCACCTTCTCTAGGTCCCACCACTGCGCGCTGAGGGAAAGGCATGCCGCTGCCCTCGCCAGGCCAGCCAGAACTCCCGGAAGGACGCCACAAAGCCCGCATCCTCCAGCAAGCTGTTGTTAAAATGCCAATAGGCTGGCCCCGACCTCTCCGCGCAGAGGGAGGCTGTCACGGTGGCTATATGATGAAAAAGGGGCCGGCCGAATGCTGGAGGAGTGGGCTCGTGAAAGATGAAAGCATGATAAATAAATGCCGTCCAACCGGGAGTGGCGCGACCGATGGGCCTCCACCCGGACAAAGGTGAACAAGGAAGTGTCATCCGGGTGGTGGTTGTGCCAGACGTCCACCAGGGAGTGGTGTTCGACTATCTCCTGGAGGACGGCGACGGCGGCCGGCTCTGCTCGGTCCCCGAGCGGTCCCACTCCTCAAGGGTGATGTTAAAGTCCCCTCCCAGTACCAGGCACTCCTGAGGATCCAAGGTGCCGAGGAAGGCAGACGCCTGCTGATAGAACTGCAGCCGCTCCAGGCTCACTGCTGGGGCATAGATGTTGATGAGGTTGACTACGAGCCCCTCCATGCGGACCCAGAGGTGCAGCAGGCGGCCCAGCAAAGCCTCGACGACCCCCAGCACCTCGGGCCGTAGGTCGGGGAGAACAGGGTCGCCACTCCAGCCGTACGAACTATGAGGTGGCTAAAGTAGACCCTGTCCCCCCAATCCAGCCACCAGCTGTCTTCAGCGGTCGGATCCGTATGGGTCTCCTGCAGGAAAACCACGGAGTACCTCCCCTCCCGAAGGAAGGAGAGCACCTGGGACCTGCAGAGACCAATCCTACAGCCGCGGGTGTTCAATGTTGCGATGGTAAAGAGTGCCATGAGGAGGGCTGGGGGGCATCCTCGCCGGCAGGGATGCTCGCGGCTCCCGGCGGGCCGCGCAGCAGTCCGTGACTCACCCCGTAGGTGAGTAAGGACTCACGGAAGAGGCAGACCCACTGGTAGGCCGCGGCGCCCTGCCTCCCGGTCCTTTTACCCTCCCGCATGAGGGCCTTTGCGGCCCGGATGATTTGATTAAAGTCCCCCCATCGCTGGAGGGCAAGCTGGACTTTGTTGCGGGAGACACGGATGTCTTCTAGAAACTCCCGCAACTCCTCTCGCAGCGCATGGGGGGATGGGGTTACGGTCTGGTTACTCCCCGACGGGGCCCCAGGTACAACCCAGTTGCCCACCGAGACGGGCAGACAGGGTGCGGACCCCCGACGGGGCTCCTGATGGGTTGACCTGAATGCTGGGGCGATAGGGGGCGGCGGAGGGAGGATAGCAGCCCCTGGTGGGTCGGGACAGGTAAACACAAAGGCCATTCCCTGGGAGTCATCTGTTGGAAAGGGGAAGGAGACAGTCCCAGGGGTGGCAATAACATCTCGGGAGGTGGACGGGATAAGGGCAGGGGCAGGGGTAGAGGTGAGAGTCTGGGCGGGGAGAGGGCTCTCGGTGATGCCGGGTGCAAGCTCTCTGGTGGATTTGGCAGCCATTGCATCAGGAGGTGGACTCTCTTCTGTAGGGCCCTCTCCCGGGAAGGAGGTCGAATGCTCCTCACCAGCGAGGGGTGCCCCTGGTGGCTCAGGTTCCAGCCGCATGGCACTGGCCGTCGCCTCAACTGGCTCGGCGGCTCTCAGCGGGATGCCCTCTGCAACCAGGTTGATGGAGGAGTTCAGGGGCTCCTCGGAGGTGGGAGCGGAAGCAACGGTTAGGGGGAGGGAACATGGGGAAAGGGGGACTGGAGTGAGGTCGCCCAGATCGAGGCCCGCTGGCATAGGATCGTCCTCCCCCTGGGTGACCGGGGTCAGACCCAGGGCCTCGATCTCCTCATATATAGATGGGAAATTGTTTTCCGCTACCCCGGGATTCTCCCCACCGGCACCTGATGCAACGATTGCTTCGGGGCACACTGGGGTTTCGGATGGTGCCTCGGGGGTCTTGGAGGGGAGGGACTCCCATGGAGGGGAGATACTGCCTTCCAGTGCTGCCATGTCTTCCCCAGCCGGCACTGGTGGATGGAACACACCCGTGGGTAGACTGGAAGGCTCAGCATCGGTGCCCCCCTTCCTGGTCTTCGGGGGGGCCTCCACATCAGATGAAAGGAGCGGTGCTCGAGCCTTCCGCTTGCCCCGCTTCCCCTGGACTAGGGCCCAGCCCTCCAGGGCATCATCTGGGGGCTGGCTAGCAGGGGTTGTGTCACGGGGCAGAGGCGATGGCTCAGGGATTCAAGGGGGTAATGGTGGGGCAGCACAAGGGAGGGAAGATTCCCCTTGGGGCGGGCCCTCTCCCATGCCCGGCAGTGTCCTTGCCGCACCCTGCTCCACAGGCCCCGCCAGATTGCAAGCAGCGGGGGCGGGGCTCTCCCGCTCATCTGGGCATAGTGGGGGAGGTGCCCCTTGGGCCCGAGCGGGAGCAATGGTGGACTGGGAAGGAGGAGGGGTGGTTTCGGGCGCCGGGCAGCCAGGGGCGCCAGCGATGATGCCGGGGCTTGGGGGTCCCGGATGCCCCTCCTTGCCGGGCCAAGGGGCAGTCCCTCTGGACGTGCCCCATCGCCCGGCAGAGGTAGCACCGGGCCTCCACCATGGAATAATGTACCCGGTAATGGGCCCCCTGGTAGGGAACTAGGAAGGACCCCTCCAGCACCTCTCTGTCACGCGCCGCCAGCGGCAGTTGAAGCTGCACTTGCCGGCGGAACGAGAGGACGTGACGGAGGGCGGGGTCTTTGCAGCCCAACGGGAGAGGGCTGATGACAGACATGGGCTTTCCCAAGGTAGAAAGGGCGGGTAACAGGGCAGCATTGGGAAGAAAGGGAGGGACGGAGGTCAGGACCAGGCGGACGTCCAGGTCCTCTAGCGGCTCTAAGGGGACAAAGACGCCCCCTACTGCTATGCCGTTCTCCACCGCCTCCTGGATGGCGGCCTCCGATGTTAAGAAGAAGATGACCTTGCCATACATTTTGGAGGCCGCCACAATGGCCGTGGGCCCTACCACCCTCGCCAACATCCGCACATAGGTCTCCATGTGGGGCGAGGTGGGCACCAGGAGGCAACGGACGCCATGCTTCCTGGTCATGGTGGGAAAGGGGCCCCGGCCGCTATAGATGGTAGTGGAGGCGGTGGGCAGGAGAAATGACGTAGCGGCAGGCGGGGGGGCTGCTGCCACCTGGGTGTACGGCCTGGGGGCCGGGGGAGGGACACCTGCAGAGCTGGTGGAGGGAACAGCGGGGAGGGACGCCCCAGCCGGCGGTGGGGCCAGGCATTGGGGGCAGCCCCTGCCATGGAGGGCCTGGTCTTCTTAGCAGGGCCCTTCCCTTTCTTCTTCTTCTGGCCCTTCCTGCCGGCTGGGGGGGCTCCCCCTGAATCTGAGGGGGTGAGAGACGTGGCAGCAGTGGAGGTCACCCCGGTGCCCATCGCTGCTGGTGCCCCAGTGGGGGCGGTGGCAGATAGTTCGGCAGCGGAGGTAGAAGATTGGGGGGGTGACGGAGGGGTAGGCAGGGGAGGGGGAGCTCGGGCTGCTGGAGGGGTCCCACCCGTCTCATCTCCCTCCATCATGAGCAAGGAGGGAAGGGGGGACACCAGAAGGAGGAGGGGAGAGGGGAAGCAGGTCGACCACTCCTCCCCACTAGGCTGCAGGCAGTGGGGGAGGGTGCCAAAAGGGGTGGGCTGGACGGGGGGCAATCAGGAGTTAGGGGTCAGTCGCCGACACAAGGTGGAATTCCGGCTCCTTTTGGTGCGCTAGGGGAGGGGGGGATACAACATTGGAGGTGCAGTTCAGAGGGTTGCAACTAAAATGGAGAATTGCACAAGCGCATGGGAGGGGGCATGGGCACATGGAGTGAGGGGCTAAGCGGTCTGGAGGTAGAACAGGGAAACCAAGGGGCTAGCTTCAGAGGCTGGGGCGGGGCAAACAAACAAAGGCTGCAAAAGGAAATGGGCGGGACAGGCAAACAAACTGAAGCTAGTATGGGGGGCTGGGACAAAACGGGGGGCAAAGCTACAAGTGGCAAATGGGCCAGGTAATAAAGGGCAAGCTGGGGGGGGGTAGACAGTCCGGGGGGGGCACGTGCACCCACATGCGCTTGCACAAGTCTTTTTAAGTTGGCTGCTGCTTCTGGCCCAAAGGGTGGAAATAGGGCGTGGCAAGCCAAACAAGCAGCTGAGTCCAGAGGCAGGAGCTGAGGCAGATGGTATACAGCCAGTGGGGGTGGTGGAGGGGGCAGTGCTGGTGGTAGTAGTGGTGGGGGTTGGGGGGACACACAGATGGATTGGGGGGCAGCTCCATACCACACCCCCTGTGTTCCTGGAAACACAGTCAAGATCCCCACCACAAGAGCACAGTTTGAAAATTACTCAGTCTTAGGCCCCCTCCATGGTGGTCTGCAAAGTCTCTAGGTGCTCCCCCACTGGTAGATGATCCTCTTCTTCTCCTCCTCGGGCTCCAGCAGCTCCAGGCAGCGGCCTCTGCAGCAGCAGCAGCAGCTCCAGGAACTCCAGGTGGTGGTCCAGGCAGGCAGAAAAGACCCCTCTCAGGTGGTGGTGCTGTCCACAACAGCAGTGGCTGGGGTCCCTCACTCCTCCTCTCTGGGGAGTGGGCTAGCAGCCCCCCCCCATGGCTGCAGTTGCAGCAGTAGCAGCTTCCGAGAGTGGTGGGTTCAGGAACCAGGTAGCAGAGAATGGGGGGTGTCTGGCCCAGCCAGGGGAGCAGCTGGAGCAGCAGGGAGAGCTTAGGGCCTAGCAGCAGGAGTAGCAGCTTCCCACCTCCCTCCAAGCTAGAAGGCTATGGAAGAGTATTGGGATCCGGGAAGTGGGCGGGCGAAGCCCCTCCACTGCTAAAGGATCTCCCCCAGCCTAAAAGGGGGATCCACAGGACCTAGATGCCCAAAAAATTCCGGGGGACAACTAATAAAATAACAGGGACAGGAGTGCAGTCAAAGGGTCAAAAGAAGGGAACCGGACGGGGACACTGAGCAGAGAACCCCGGACAGCGCCCACTGCTCCTCAAAGGCGTCAAGGGAGTCAGAGGACGCCGCCCAGAGGAACTCTGCCCGGATACGTGAAAGGACCGAGGATTGGAAATAGGCCCTACAGTCACAGGAGACTCCATCGGCCAACCTCCTCACTCTGGTTTTGTAGATGGCCATTTTAGCTAGGGCCAGGAGGAGGTTGACCAGGAGATCCCGTGACTTTGTGGGGCCACGGATAGGGAGTGCATAAATGAGAAGGTGAGGGGAGAAGTGCAACCAAAAACGTAATAAGATATTGGTGAGGAGCCGGAATAGGGGCTGCAGCCTGGCACACTCCATATAGACATGTGCCAGGGTATCCCTCACGCCGCAAAAGGGCAGGTGTCTGGGATTATGGTGAACCGCGCCAAGTACACGCCCGTGCTCAGGGCTCCATGAAGGAGCCGCCAACTTACATCCCCGGCGGGCTTTGGGACTAAGATGGAATATAGGCTGGCCCACCGGGGCTCTTCACCCTCCAAAGGTGGCAGGAGGTCCCGCCATTTTGTATTGGGGCAGGACACGAGGGTGCGGGCGTGAAGGGTGTGGAGCACGAGTGTGTAGAGATGTTTTCTTGGCGCGGTTTGAAAACAGACCGGCTGCATCTCGTGCAGCCGGATTCTAGTGAAGGGGTGAAGGGATCGGTTGGGTCCACGGGGCAGGGGTCCAATTAAAAGGTCCGGCGGGCCTGGGGTAGTGGGTGGGCGGGGCGTGCCCTCGTGCAGGACCCGGTCGAGATAAACCCGAGCAGCGGGCGGCAAAGCGGCCTTCACCTCCTGAAGTATGCGTCGGGGAGTACAAGGTCTGGAAAGCCCCATGCGCTGAGCGAAGGTTAGGGGATCCAGCTAGTCTCCCCGGTCATAGTTCAGGAGGTCTCCGACTCTTGTGACCTCTGCCAGGACCAAACTCTGGCGCACCGAGCGGGACTCCGCCACCTGCAAACGGAGCTGGGGGTTGTGTAGTAGGGGCTCCGCGAGGAGATCTGCCCCCTCGGTGGCCGCCACGGACCTGCTCGTTGTAAAGAGTTTCCAGGTCCGGAGGAGGTCCTGGTAGAAGACCGGCAGCCCTGAGAGGTCTCACGGAAGACCTCTCGGATGGAGATAAAGGAGCTGTCGGTCGTATCGGAGCCCTCGGAAGCGGCGCAGGAAGGCGTGCGCCAGTATGCTCCACGCCGGACTACCTGCACCATAAAGGAGCCTCTGCAGGGTCTGGAGGCGGAAGACATGGACCTGAGTAAGCAGACATTTGAGGCCCTGCCCTCCCTCCTCCACAGGTAGATGGAGAACCCCTGCAGGGACCCAGTGCAGTCCTGACCAAAAGAACTCCAGAATCGATGTCCGCAGGTTGGTCAGGAAAGCCGGGGCCGGGACCAGGGTGTTGAGCCGGTACCAAAGCATGGACAGGACTAGTTGATTAAGCACTAACGCTCTCCCTCGAAGGGAGAGGCACCGGAGTACTCCTGTCCATTTCCGGAGCCGCTCTATCACCCTGCCCTCTAAATTCTGCCAGTTCTCCGGCGGATAGGGATGCGTGGCAGAAAGGTAAACGCTGAGATAGAGCAGTGGACCCGTGCTCCACCGGATGGTTTGAAGCGCGGGTGGGAGGGAGCTCGCCTGCCGCCAGTCCCCTACCACCAAGCCAGAGCTCTTGACCCAATTGACCCGCGCAGAGGAGGCTGCTGAATAGATGGCCTGGGAAGCCTCCACCCGCACCAAATCGCCCGGGTCCTGGACCACGAGGAGCACGTCATCAGCGTACGCCGACAGGACCAGCCGCAGCTCCGGCTCCCTCAGCACCAACCCTGTCAACCTTCTTCGGAGGAGACAGAGGAAGGGCTCGATCGCCAGAGCGTACAGCTGGCCTGATAGGGGGCACCCCTGCCGTACTCCTCGCCCGAAGCTGACCGGTTCGGTCAGGGTCCAGTTGAGCCTTACCAGACACTCTGCGGAAGCGTACAACACCCGGAGAAAGTTCACAAACCTGGGTCCGAAACCAAACGCCTGCAGAGTGCTCAGGAGATACCCGTGATCCATCCTGTCGAATGCCTTCTCCTGATCTAAGGACAGGAGGGCGAACAACAGACCATCCCTACACCCAAGTTCCAATAGGTCCCGGACCAGATATAGGTTGTCGAAGATGCTGCGGCCCGGGACGGTGTAGGTCTGGTCTGGGTGGACCACGTCCGCCAGCACGGACCCTAGCCTCAGGGAGATGGCTTTTGCCACGATTTTGTTGTCCGTGCTGAGGAGCGAGACGGGACGCCAATTTCGTAAATCGCGGAGGTCCCCCTTCTTCGGCAATAAGGCGAGCACGGATCGCCTGCACGAAAGAGGGAGGATCCCGCTCTGCAAAGACTCGGCCCAGATGGTGACTAGGTCTGGGCCCAGGACGTCCCAGAACACGCGGTAGAACTCCACAGTCAGCCCGTCCATGCCCGGAGATTTATTGGTGGGCATGCGACGGAGGGCTTCCGAGAACTCGGCCAGAGTGAGAGGCAGCTCTAGCCGGTCTCGGTCGCCCACGCTGACCGTCGGGAGCTCCTCCCACAGCACTCTGCAAGCGTTAGGATCGGTCGGATCCGGGGAGAATAGGCTTGCGTAGAAGGCTCTCGCCCTCTCGCACATCTCCACCGGATCCGTGAGGGGGGTGCCATCTTCTGCCAGTAGGCAGATGATATGTTTCTTAGCCCCCCTCTTTTTTTCCATGGCATAGAAGAAGCGGGAGCCGCAATCCATCTCCCGAAGGAGACGGATGCAGGATCGAACAAAGGCACCCCGGGCCCGATGGTCCTCGAGGGTCCGGAGCTCCTCCCGCTTCTCCCGGCATGCTTCGCAGAGGGGTGGATCCTCGGGGCTGGCGGCCAGACGCCTCTCCAGCTCTAAGACCTCCCGTTCCAACTGCTCTATCGCCGCATCCCTCCGTCGGCTGGCGCCCCGGGTGTAGTCACGGCAGAAGAGCCGGGCGCGCACCTTCCCTACGTCCCACCACCGCCGTGCCGAAGGAAAGGCATGCCGCTGCCCTCGCCAGGCCAGCCAGAACTCCCGGAAGGACGCCACGAAGCCCACATCCTCCAGCAAGCTGTTGTTAAAATGCCAATAGGCCGGCCCCGGCCTCTCCGCGCAGAGGGATGCTGTCACGGTGGCTATGTGATGGTCAGAAAATGGGGCCGGCCGGATGCCGGAGGAGTGGGCTCGTGAAAGATGAAAGCGTGATAAATAAATGCGGTCCAACCGGGAGTGGCACGACCCATGGGCCTCCACCCGGACAAAGGTGAACGTGGAAGGGTCATCCGGGTGGTGGTCGCGCCAGACGTCCACCTATCTCCTGGAGGACGGCGACGGCGGCCGGGCTCTGCTCGGTCCCCGAGCGGTCCCGCTCCTCAAGGGTGATGTTAAAGTCCCCTCCCAGGACCAGGCACTCCTGAGGATCCAAGGTGCCGAGGAAGGCGGATGGCTGCTGATAGAATTGCAGCCGCTCCGGGCTTGCTGCTGGGGCATAGATGTTGATGAGGTTGACTACCAGCCCCTCCATGCGGACCCGGAGTGCAGCAGGCGACCCGGCACAGCCTCGGCGACCCCCAGCACCTCGGGTCGTAGGTCGGGGGAGAACAGGGTCACCACTCCAGCCGTATGAACTGTGAGGTGACTAAAGTAGACCCTGTCCTCCCAATCCAGCCGCCAGCTGTCTTCGGCGGTCGGATCCGTATGGTCTCCTGCAGGAAAACCACAGAGTACCTCCCCTCTCGAAGGAAGGAGAGCACCTGGGACTTGCGGAGACCCATCCTACAGCCACGGGTGTTCAATGTTGCGATGGTAAAGGGTGCCATGAGGAGGGCTGGGGGGGATCCTCGCCGGCAGGGATGCTAGTGGCTCCCGGCGGGCCGCGCAGCAGTCCGTGACCCACCCCGTAGGTGAGTAAGGAGTCACGGAAGTGGCGGACCCGCTGGTAGGCCGCGGCGCCATGCCTCCCGGTCCTTTTCCCCTCCCCCATGAGGGCCCCTGCGGCCCGGATGATTTGATTAAAGTCCCCCCATCGCTGGAGGGCAAGCTGGACTTGGTTGCGGGAGCCACGGACGTCTTCTAGGAACGCCCACAACTCCTCTCGCAGCGCATGGGGGGCTGGGGTTATGGTCTGGTTGCTCCCCGATGGGGCGCTTGGTACAGCCCCCTGGCCCAGTGAGACGGGTAGACAGGGTGCGGATCCCCTACGGGGTTCTTGATGGGTTGACCTGAATGCTGGAGCGATAGGGGGCGGCGGAGGGAGGATAGCAGCCCCTGGTGGGTCAGGACGGGTAAACACAAAGGCCACTCTGTGGGAGTCATCTGTTGGAAAGGGGAAGGAGACAGTCCCAGGAGTGGCAATAATATCTCGGGAGGTGGGCGGGAGAAGGGCAGGGGCAGGGGTAGAGGTGAGAGTCTGGGTCGGGAGAGGGCTCTCACTGATGCCGGGCGCAAGCTCTCTGGTGGATTTGGCAGCCATTGCATCAGGAGGTGGACTTTCTTCTGTAGGGTCCTCTCCCGGAAAGGAGGTCGAATGCTCCTCACCAGCGAGGGATGCCCCTGGTGGCTCAGGTTCCAGCCGCGTGGCACTGGCCGTCGCCTCAACTGGTTCGGCAGCTCTCAGCGGGGTGCCCTCTGCAGCCGGGTTGATGGAGGAGTCCAGGGGCTCCTCGGAGGTGGGAGCAGAAGCAACGGTTACGGGGAGGGAATATGGGGAAAAGGGGGCTGGAATGAAGTCACCCATATCGAGGCCCGCTGGCATAGCATCGTCCTCCCCCTGGGTGACCGGGGTCAGACCCAGGGCCTCGATCTCCTCATATATAGATGGGAAATTGTTTTCCGCTACCCCGGGATTCTCCCCGCCAGCACCTGACGCGACGGTTACTTCGGGGCACACTGGGGTTTCAGATGGTGCCTCGGGGGTCTTGGAGGGGAGGGACTCCCGTGGAGGGGAGATACCGCCTTCCAGTGCTGCCACGTCTTTTCCAGCCGGCTCTTGTGGATGGAACATACCCGTGGGTAGAGCGGAAGGCTCGGCATCGGTGCCCCCCTTCCTGGTCTTCGGGGGGCCTCCGCGTCAGATGGGAGGAGCGGAGCTCGAGCCTTCTGCTTCCCTTGCTTCCCCTGGACTAGGGCCCAGCCCTCCATGGCATCATCCAGGGGCTGGCTAGTAGGGGTTGTGTCAGGGGGCAGAGGCGATGGCTCAGGGACTCGAGGGGGTTACGGTGGGGCAGCACAAGGGAGGGAAGATTCCCCTTGGGGCGGGCCCTCTCCCATGCTTGGTGGTGTCCCTGCCGCATCCTCCTCCACAGGCCCCGCCAGATTGCAAGCAGCGGGGGCGGGGTTCTCCCGCTCGTTTGGGCATAGTGGGGGAGGTACCCCTTGGGCCCGAGCGGGAGCAATGGTGGACTGGGAAGGAGGAGGGGCGGTTTCGGGCGCCGGGCAGCCAGGGGCGTTGGCGATGACGGGGCCGGTGCCCTGCCGGGGTTCGGGGGTCCTGGATGCCCCTTCTTCCCGGGCCAGGGGGCAGTCCCTCCGGACGTGCCCCATCGCCCGGCAGAGGTAGCACCGGGCCTCCCCCGTGGAATAATGCACCCGGTAACGGGCCCCCTGGTAGGGGACTAGGAAGGACCCCTCCAGCGCCTCTTCGTCACGCGCCGCCGGCGGCAGTTGAAGCTGCACTTGCCGGTGGAACGAGAGGACATGACGGAGGGCTGGGTCTTTGCAGCCCAACGGGAGAGGGCTGATGACAGACATGGGCTTCCCTAAGGTAGAAAGGGCAGTTATCAGGGCGGCATTGGGCAGAAAGGAAGGGACGGAGGTCATGACCAGGCGGACGCCCAGGTCCTCTAGCGGCTCTAAAGGGACGAACACGCCCCCCACCGCCAGGCCCTTCTCCACCGCCTCCTGGGCGGCGGCCTCCGATGCTAAGAAGAAGACGACAAAGTGAAGACAGCAAAGTGAAACGCCCTGTGCCATTAATCTATACTTTCTTGAGTACACTCTGGACTGAGCATGGGAAGGCTAATCCAATGAGAGACTGCTGAATTGGAATTAATTTGCAAACTAGATACAATTAATTTAGGCTTGAATAGAGACTGGGTATGGATGAGTCATTACACAAAGTAAAACTATTTTCCCATGTTATTTCTCCCCCCCACCCCACCCCCTACTGTTCCTCAGATGTTCTTGTTAACTGCTGGAAATGGCCTACCTTGCTGGTCACCATGAAAGGTTTTCCTCCTTTCCGCCCTGCTGCTGGTGATGGCTCACCTTAAGTGATCACTCTCCTTACAGTGTGTATGATAAAACCCATTGTTTCATGTTCTCTGTGTGTGTATATAAATCTCCCCACTGTATTTTCCACCGAATGGATCCGATGAAGTGAGCTGTAGCTCAAGAAAGCTTATGCTGAAATAAATTTGTTAGTCTCTAAGGTGCCACAAGTACTCCTTTTCTTTTTGCGAATACAGACTAACATGGCTGCTACTCTGAAAACAGCTCCAAGAGGCTGAAACTGTTGCTAGGGAAAGGCAGAGAACAGGTCTTTCAATGAGAGCTGGGCACTAAGTCCTTTAGGCTTCTTTGAAAATCCCAGCCCTTAGAGCCTGAACTAAAGCCATTCTCTCCATTCCACTTCAGTGGGTTTTGGATCAGTGGGGTTTAAATTCCAAAAACTTCTTTAGAATTGTTAGAATGAAATGTAATAAAACTGGACAAAATATTTAGGGTAAGTCTACACTTATGGCAGTGTGTAGAGTACAGCTACAGCACACCAGTTAGCAGTGGTATAAATAGCAGGATGCATGGCGAGGCATGGCTTAGGCAAGTGGAGTAGAGTGCCCTACATGCTTGAACCCTTAGGGTATATAATACCCTAGAGTGCTCTCTACATACCCAAGCAGTATCTCCCATGTCTACACTGCTACTTTTATCAATGTAGTGTCATGTTTCTGGAACCTATCCCTGCTGCAGTGAAAGACTCTAGCAGTGGGGAAAGGCTCTGGCAGAAGGGAGTCAGTGGGGAAAGGGTCTGGCAGCTCCTCTCTGTAGGAGCCTTTCCCCACTACTTCCCTCCACTGGAGCCTTTCACTGCAGCATTGAGCTACATGTGTACCCTACATGCCGACGCAAGTGTAGACAAGGTGTCTAACAGGTAGAGTGAAATCAATCCACCCAGATCAGCATTTTGAACTTTTCAAATCTTTTTCCATAGGTTAAACAGCAAACAAGTAGAAAAAGACTACACACTCTTTGTCAATGAATTAATGGCAGGAGTGTTCTTTAATTTGTAATAATGATTCTGAGTTACAGAGCAGTGTCTATTTATGACTCTAAGGAATCCTAACCTGACAGGAAAACACTCCTGGTAAGCAGGTCAGTAATAAACAGTGTTTCTATTTAAATTTATAATTTTTGTTTGTTTGTTTGTTTTAAGGCCTTGGATTATTGCGGGCTTTTTACACTCTTTGCTTTCTGTTTGTGAAAGAAAGGAAATAGAGCAAAACCACAGGTTTTCTGTCACCTAGGTAAGTGTCATTGCAAAGTAATAAAAGAACTGCAGTCCCCATCAGAAAACAAACACCAAAGTTTTACTCTGTTTAGTGAGTCATTTTACAGCCTTTTCACATTTTGGCCTTTATGCAAGTCTCTCTGTGTTGAAGGTAGCTCACTTTACAGATATTTATAGCCTTACTGCCAACTCAAGTCAACTTTGCCACCAGCAACATTTGTTTTTACACAAATAAAAATCCCTTGACATTCAAGGGTAACCTTTGAGACAGAAAGAAGTAGTCACACAACCTATATACTTTATAAGAATAGTAACATACTACATTGATATGTATGTGCTTGCATATGTAGGTGTACACAAACACATACATCTTAGTTGCAACAGAATTAAGGGATTTAAAAATTATATTCTGCATTTTCAAGGCTGCAACAACCTGTGCTTAAACTATTGTGTGCTGCTAATTGCCAGTGTGAAATAAATATGATAACCTAAAAACAAATTTAGGGCAAGGAGTGTTCTTTCAGTCTCTTCTTGTGGAAAGAACAGTATATTTTATCATAATATACAAATCTACAAGAACATCTTCAGAAGACAACACAGTTTGATATTGAAAACAAATCGTATTACATAGTCTAATTACATTATAAATCCACATTATTCTTTTTAGAGATGGCTGATGTTATGGAAGTGTTTGTTCAATATATCATGATGCCATAAATTAATTTCAAATAAGTTGTGGGGTTTTGTTTTTTTGTTTTGTTTTCTGTTTTTATCGAATTGAAAACCTGTTTTAAAACTACATTTAGGAAAGGAAGATAAATATTTGAACCACCCTGTCCCTCCTATCTCTTGGAATTTAAAAATGTTAAAACTGATAAAGTGACATTAATTACAACTGTTTTCTGTGCAAAGGAAATATATTTATATTAGTCTCACTGAATTTTTTCTTCAAGATAGAAAATAAAAAAGGCCTGACCAACAATGCAAGAATTTCACAATTAGATGGATACAATAATAAAGTACATTCTATCAATTTTATAGTTGAGATGGTACAACTTTTATGAAAACTCACTTCTGAGCACAAATTGTTTAGATAACTCCTCAGCCAGTTTTGATGTACGAACACAGCTTGTGTGCAGAAATATGTTTGCATGTGTCATTGAAAGACTGGGGGAAATGCTCAAAGAGAGGAAAGCAACTACAGCAGGATTCAATCAAACCAGAGTGTGGGGGAGACAGCATCTGGCATAGACTAGGGAAGCATGGGAGAGAGGTAGCATCCCAGAGAGAATGAATGGGTTAATACAGCATTGGAAGAGTAAGGAGGGATGTGTATCCTGTGTAGGGCTTGGTACTGGTCCTCAGAACCATGTATTATATCGAACAAAGAGGTAACTGTGAATTATGACTAACTTGGGTTTGTGGTGATTTCAGAAATCACTCTTGCTTTGCTCTTATGGTTTATGATATAACCAGATCCCCTTGATGGAAATATTGCCCCATAAGTCAGTTACCTGCTTGTATTCTATACTGTATGTATGTAGCCAAAAACATTTGTTCACATCCCATGCAACTCTTATCAAGTCACATTTGAATTCAAGGGCCTCCTGAGGTGAAAAGCTTAAGCAATAACCCACTGTACTGCCAAGCCTACCAAAATATTTTATTTATTTATTTTAATGGTCTAGGTTATGCATGTGGGAAGCAATGCAAATACATTTTCAAAAGACTTGCAGCCACAAAACTCCCATTAAAATCAGTGGGAGATGTCTGGCTAAATTCCATGCAACACTTTGGAATTTGAGGGGGAAGTCTCTAGCCATTAACTGTGATGTAATTTAGTTTGAAAGCTTAATGAGAGAGGGAAAATAACATTCGGGAGCAAGGCATTTACATAGCCCACTTCTACTGCAGGTGTCTAATTGGTAGTGATACAGGTTTCATTAGAATACGCAGCAGGTTGTGGAGCTATCTAAAATGCCACAGAAGATAAATGCATTTCGTTATCACCAAATGTAATGGCTTGAACTGGGAACCTACAGTTGTAATGTACTGTATAGTACCCACCTCATATCCTTAATTTCATACTGTTCTGTGGAAAAAATGAATATAAAAAGAATTATTAACACCATATCTTTTGGAAGGAAACTAGTTTAAAAGGGAAAAAAAGGAAATCTAAAATAAGGGCGAGGGATGAAAGCAGTCCATTGCCTTTATTTAACAGTTCTCTAGATAACATTAAGATTGTGAGGGAGGTGGGTGGCATGAAAAAAACATGCACTCTGAAGTTTATGTGGCCTCCTTACTTTCAAACACAGTGTGAGAGTGTAAAGAGGGTTTATACCAAAACCTTCATGTGAGAAGTGAATTACTAACTACTCTGTCCTTTTACTCACATGAATGTATGTGATAATTTTTTGCACTGCAGATACCTAGGATTCATGTCTGAGAGACAATTGTCCATAGTTGGCATCAGTTAAGACCTAATGGCTTGAAACCATAAGGGAGGGGAAAAACCCATAAGATAGAGTTGTGGTTGTAAGTACATACTCATGCACTTACAGTTATAAATATGTACTCATAAACAAAGCGAAATAAAACAGTAAAATATAGTTTTAAATGTCTGAAAGCCAAGAAGTTCAGAGTTAAGGCTACAATTTAAGACACAAATTGAAACATAACGAATTATGGAGATGCAGAGTTAATGTCCCCAAACAGTCCATAGCACTGCCCTCAGATTTCCACCAGCTTGTGCATCGGCAAAGAAAGCAGGTATCTATCTATGGCAAGAATTACAATATCTCACGTTGTTTCACATTGCATCCCGGATAACTTGGCTGTTTGGCCAGGGACCCAAGTGGGTCAGGACATCTTGAAAAAAACACGTACTTTGGTATTTTCCCCAAGAAGGATACACCTTAATTAACATACCCCATTGTTCATACAGCAAAGTATGTATATATAGCTTAATATCCCTACAGCCACAGGGACGCTAGGCAGAGTGGATAGGAAGGGTTAAAATGTCTGTATACTTTCTAATGACTGCCATGACACTAGCAATGTGGATGGAAGTGCTGCAAGCCCCACAACTGCCCTCTGTTTCAGGAGAGGGGAAGAGAGGAAGAAGGAGGAAAATGAAGAGGAGACCGAGAAAGAGAGAGAAAGAACCAGGAAAACCTGGTTTGACTCCCACCTGCAAGGGCTGCCATGTGGTCGATCAGCTGCACTGACTTCTTGTCTCCAAGAAGGTCAAACTGTCTGTGAGACCTATCTTTAGCAGCCTGTAGGGGTCTTTCCCTTGATGCTGTGTCACCATGCATGGGCAGAATTCAGTGACTAGCAACTGTATCCTATAGCTGAGATAGTGCTCCCTGGAAATAGACTTTAAATAGTGCTAGTCCTAAACCAAGGGAATTGCACTGAAACATCATAGCAGCTTACCTTCTAGTCAGTGGTCATTGCTATTTCAAAGACCTTGAATTTGTTCACTGAGATAAAAGGAAAAGAAAAACAAAGGACAAGAAAAATCCAGCTATTTCAGCTGGTACAAGTTCTTTCCACCTGGAGACAAGAACAGGAGCCAGGCAGCCAATCATTAAAAGGATAAAAGAACAAATACTGTGCACTTACATAGCAAATTCTATCCAATTATCTTGATGTTTTAAAAATATCAATTAATTTTGTCTCAGAAGAACCTTGTGAGAGTGAGAAGGATTATTATCCTCCTTCTACAAGTGAGTAAACTGAAGCAAAGAAATTAAGTTTCACAGGAAGTCTGTGGCAGACTGAGCCATGGATAGAATCTAAGAATCCAGACTCTCAGTCTTGTGCTTTAACCACAAGACCTTTCTTCCTCCTCACAAAGCCAAGATGGTAGTGTAGAGGGTGAACTGAGAGCTGGAAGCTGGATTCTTGTACATCATCAATGGATGTACTTCTAACTGCAGAATCTTTATGTTAACATGTACAGATGTGTACACTTGAATTACACCTTGTAAGTTAGCAATGGGCATAGGCAGCAGGTGGCTAGGGCTAGAGTTGACTCAGCTCCCCATCCTAAGTCTATCTCGGTCTGGTGTTGCTAGGACTAGGGAGGGGGTGGGGCAGGGCATCACTCGGGGAGGGCCCTGCTTGGGTGTTGGTGCTGCCAGAGAGAGAGATATTGGGGAGCTGGGAGGGTGGGAGGCTGACCAAACTAGCCCTAGCTGGTGATGGGGAAGAAAAAGAGAATCCTGAGGTGATTGTGGGTGATGGCAGAGAGTTCCAGGGGAAGGGGGGGAACCTGAGGTGGTTGTGGGGGGCAGAAAAGGAGAGTCTGGGCATAGGGGAGATCCTTATGGTGATTGTGGAGGTTGGGGGAGGAAAGTCCTGGGGGACGAGGGGCATCCTGAAGCCTCATGTCCGGTGGCACCAGGGCCAGGAAGGGAGGAATGATGGGACAGGGTGTTGCCAGAGCGGGCCCCACCTGCACACAGATGCATGCATCAAATGATGCTGTGCCAAGCTCTGAATTTGTGAGTGGTGGGAGGCAATAGGTTGGAGCGGGGAGGCTGACCAAACCATCTGGGACAAGAGATGATGCATCAGGGTGAGTGCAGGATGGGCGCAGCCCCCACAATGAATATTTTCACCAGGCAATTTTCTAGTGAAGGGGCTTGCTAAAATCATCCCCCTTTCCCACAGATGTTTAAGTAGTAAGAATAAAGGTAAGTATCCAATTACTCAAAATGAATCATTCCCCTCCCCCAGATTAACAGGAAGAAACTTATAAAAGCTTGCGACTGGTTCAGAACTCCTTTGAGATCTCTCTGTATTTTATGGGACTTCTGGCAGACATCTTCATTTGTCAGGAAGTGATTTTTCCATATCACATAACAGTTTACTTACATTTTCAATAAGCTAGTCTATTGTATTCTTTGCAGGAAATGGCCAGTCATTTATAATGAAAAGATGGGCAAGTGCCTCAATAACCACTTGAGAGAACACTAGAGCACTGAGATAGGGAAACTAACAACATAGGTGCTGAAATGAGGGGTCCTGGGGGTGCTGCCACACCCCCTGCCATAAAGTAGTAATAACTCAAATACATGGTTTTGGCCTTCAGCAAAAATTGTCCCAGCACCACTGACTAGTAGGCCTATTGTGTCCAAATTCACTTCTAATAAGAATGATTGTTCTGATCTCTTTTGGGTTTCTTAGCTGTCAAACAGAGAAAAAACACCAAAATCAATGTATCACCCACTCTTTGGATTTCCTATTCCCACCAGTCTCAAGAATAAATGAAAGATTTTTAGCCTACTGCTAACATTTCTTTTTTGCTTCTCATACTTCATATTAACCAGCTGAGTGGTACCACAGATCCTACCTGAAATCATCATTCTTTGGAATGTTATTATTTTCAATCAGGCACAACTAGTATTTGATGTAGACTGCATATGCTTTCTGCATCCCATATCTTGCATATTAATCCGCAGGGAAGCAAATACAGTTCTTGTAATATTTCAGGAACTATGTATATTGTCTTTTCTATTTATTCTCCCTTTATTTTAGGGTATGCAATTTCAATACAGTTTGACTGATTTAGTGTCTATTCTACTTTCACTTCTGCTTTAATGATCGTCTCCATCTGCCCCTTGCATTTTTCACTCATCTTTAACAGAAACGTCTTTAAAACAAAAATCACATTTGTTATTTGAAATTTTTGTACACTAGCCTGCTTCACCTCTCATTTTTTTTTTTGCCTTAGCACAATTTTTGCACCTTATTAAATTATCCCATTATTCACACACCCTATTTTCATTGTCTAGTAATAGTTTTCTAAAGCATTTTATAAATAGTAAATTAGATAGAAATGCTGCAGTGGCAATGCAGACCTACAGGGCAGGCATATTACATGTGATGATAACTCTCATGTAGTCTTAAGATCTAGTTTCAAAGAGAGAAGTCTGGCCAGATAACTTAGGTGACCTTTTCTAAAAAAGAGGGACATGACATTTTAAATTTCTACCTAAGCAGCTTCCAGAGTTAGACAGAAGAAACCAAGTTTTAAAATCTAATTTGAATGATGGCATCTCTAAGAATGCACTGCTATACTGTAGTATCAGCAGTTGGCATGAGCTCAAGTTCTGCTGTGATACCTAAAACTGTTTTGAACTCATGTGCCTCAACACTGAGCCATCAAGTTGACTATTTTATGTAGCTGGAGCTATGACTTGAGCTGAGTGAAATTTTTTAGCCCAAACCGTTTTTGGTGAAAAAATGCAGATTTGGCAAAAGGAAAACATTTTGCAAATTCATGTTGGTTTTCCTGAAATGCTGTTGTCAATAAATAAAATAAAATAAAATAAAATATAAAATAAAATAAAAAGCACAAAAACATGTGTGTACCACCAGAAAAGATAAAACATTGCACGTGGATATTTAGAAACAAAATATTTTGATGTTTTGGCTTGAATGTACTTTCTTTTGTTTCAAAATTTTATTGTTTTTTTAAATTCAGGAATGTTACAAAAATACTTTGATCCAAAACATTTTTTTTCACTTTTTGATTTTCCAAAACTTCCGATTTTTTTTTTTCATAAAGTGAAGCAGGCTCCCCGCCCCCCATCTTCCTCCCATTATTGCCAGGAAAACAAACAACCCATTATTTGCACAGCTATAATCATGGTCATTTCTACCCCACTATTCAAATGCTCTTTTTAATGAACTGTCATCATGTTGCCCAGTCTTACTGACTCTGTCTATTGATTCCCGATTATTTAAAAATATTTAATGTGTCCAAACAGTACAACACATATTTTTTTTTAAATCCAACCATTTATACTGTCTTTACAAACCATGGGACAGTTTATTCAAAAAAATTAGCTCTTTTGCAAATTATTCATAAACAGGCTGTGATTTTCCTAATTTTTTATGCTATTTGCAATCATTTGTGTGAACAATCTTTAGTTTATAGTGTTTATTCATAAACTAGTTAATATCAGTATTTGCAATTTATTATTCATATTGTATGATTAGTCACCTAAATCAATTGGTATTGTTTCTGTTCCCAGACTGGATACCTAAGCCTTATAAAAAGGAAGTGCCCTTTCTGTTCATGAATTATCCATTAATATCCACAATTATTTGATAAATCTATTGTGGGAATGATTTAAAAAGTCTTTTAAAATGACCATGAGCTCCCTTCCACTGCAAGCACTATAGTAAACATTTATTCTTTCTAGTATTCATGATAATTTTGCTTTGTATGAACATTCTTGTGAATAAAATTTTGCTCGCTCTAACGTTTGCGAATAAAAGGGGTTGTGAGTGCCAGTGAAGTGTATCACCAGATAGAGTCACAGGAATAGCTGCAAATACTTTTTTTCCCTGTATTCACTCAGCTCTAAATTAAACAGTGTGTATACAGTAAATATCACACAACCACACACTCACAGAGACATGCCTGCCCTTATCCCATCACACACATGTGAAGAGACACATGCAAGTTGTGGGATGACTTTTCCCAAGTGTACTTGTATTAAACTATAACAGACATAATTTTTTTCAAGGTATTAAGTAGGACTGCTTTTGGAAAAAAGGTTGATTACAATTCACTTAAATTGTATGTTTTATGAGACACAAACAATGCTAAGAGGGAGAGAGAGAGATATAAAATACAACAGAAATATTGTAACCATCATGCATGCAGCTGAAGAGACAGAGGACACAAATATCCATGCTTTTTAAAATGCCAAGTTGAACACCTTGCTGTGAACCAGATTGCATTCTGTATGGGCCTTTCAGCTCTAAAAAATATCAAATGCAAAAAGGACAGCATGACTAATTATTATAAGTTTATAAAGATAACATGAAAATGGTACCATTTCATTATAATTAAATCATTTACTAACATTTATGATGAAATGCACTTTTGAAGTTTTATACTGAGTCTCTTTTATCAATTAAATGCAAGTCAAAATGTCATACACCAGAGAGCACTGCTGTGCTAAAGGTCTCAGTTAAAGATTCAAAATCCGATTTCTTTATGCTCAATGTAAAAAAAAATACATTAAACAAGTCCTATTAATTTATTCTCTATTTTAACTTGTTTTTCCTTTTCCCCCCAACTTTTAAATTTCTGGAAAGAGTACTTTTTTGCTTCAAATTTTGCTCTCAGGAGATTTGTTCTTCCCATTAAAATCAAAGGGAGTGTTGTTCATGCAACTGAGGACAGAAGTTAGCCCACTGTGAGCCAAATCTAATTTGTCTTACTGAGTTGTCCCCTTGTTTTTATTGCTTCTGTTCCCTATTGCTATTTAAAGGCACAATTCTGCCTCTGTTACTCATGTTCAGTAATGTCTAACTCCACAAGTAGTACCAGTGAAATCAATGGGAACAATCTGGATCTGGCTCAAGAACCACAGATCCAAAACACCCTTGAATTTGGTGGCTTCCATCTCTAATTTTAGAGTTGTTTTGGCGGCTATGAAAGCCCATATAAGTCTGTCCTCTCATTTGTTCTAAGGATAGTTAGATAAAAGTAATCAGCTTAATACAATGACCTTGCTTCTGAGTCCTAGGTTACTGAATATGATTGGATTTGCATATCTAAATGTAATTATTTCTTCTCTGAGTAGCAGATGGTGGCAAACTAGACCTGAGAGTCCACCATGAACTTTGATTCAGGGATTTAGGTGGGACTGAGGAAACATTCACATTTCCATAAATATCATACAAAGTCACCAAAAAACATCACTATTGGTCCAGATAATCAAGGCTTCTTTCATGGAAGACAATTCTTTCATTTATTACTTTGTTCAGTAGCATATGCAGAACAAGAGGGAGCCTGCAAGATGCTGAGTGCACCTATTGAGGTCAAGGAGAATGAAGGGTGCACAGCACCTCCAAAAAAAAGCAGCCCAAGTTCACATATTGGACCTTCATAGATTTTAAAGACAGAAGGGATTATTAGGATCATCTAGCCTGACCTCCTACATAACACAGGGCAGAGAATTATTGCATCAAGCCCATTACTTCTATCTGAACTACAGTATATCTCTCTTAGAAAGATATCCAGTCTTGATTTAAAGACTGCAAGTGATGCAGAATCCACCCCATTCGTAGGTAAGTTGTCTGAATGGTTAATTACTCTCACTGTTATAAATATGCACCTTCAATTTGTCTAGCTTCAGCTTCTGACCATTGGATCTCAGTATGCCTTTTTCCACTAGATAAAAGAACCATTTACCACCATAAATCTCTTTTAACTGTGGGTACTCATAGCTCATGAACAGGTCATCTCTTAACCTTTTCCTGGATAAACTAGGTTCAGCTTCTTAAGTTTCCCATTATACGGCTAGTTCACCAGATCTTTGATTATTGTTGTAGATCTTTTCTGAATCCTTTCCTTTGTTTTTCAACAAACTTTTTAAAGTGTGGACAATGGAACTGGACATAATAGTCCAGTAATGGTCTCAGTAATTCCATATACCAAAGTGATGCCACCTCCCTACTCCTACTTGATATTTCTCTATTTATACATTGAAGGATCCTGGTTGCCCTCTTAGCTACAGTATGCCACTGGAAGTTCATAACCCATTGGTTATCTAACATCACCCCAACGTCTTTTTCACTGTCACTGCATCCGAGGACACTGTAAGTGTGAACTACATTCTTTGTTCCTTGGTTATGAGCTTTCATTTGGCTATGTTCAAACACCTGTTGTTCAATAAGTCCACTTTACCAAGCAATTTAGGTTGATGTGTAGAGCTGACCTGTCCCCATCATTATTTACAAGTGAATCCATTTTTCTGTCATCTGCAAGTTTTAGCAGCAATGCTTTTATATTTTCTTCCAGATCACTGATAAAGATACTGAAGAGCATTTGGCCAAGAACAGATCCCTGAAGTACTCCACTAGAAACAGCAGCAATGATCACAAACTATTATTTACATACTTTTAAAAATACATTAGGAGAAAGACAAAGGAAACTGTAGATTCTCTGCTTAGTGGAGAAGGAGAGCTAATAATTGATGACATCAAGAAGACAGAGGTGTTTAATGACTATTTTGCTTTGGTATTCACTAAAAAAGTTAATGGTGTCCAGATACGTAACACAATTAATATAACAGAAAAGGGGAAGAAACACAAGCGAAATAACAGGTTAAAAACTAATTAGATATGTTAGATGTATTCAAGTCAGCAGGGCCTGATGAAATTCATCCTTGGCTACTTAAGGAAGTGGGTGAAGCAATCTTGGAAACTTTAGCAATTATCTTTGACAATTAATGGAAGACAGGTGAGGTCTCAAATGATTGGTGAAGGGCAAACATAGTACCTGCCCTTAAAAAGGGGAACAAAGGGGACCCGGGGAATTATAAACCAGTCAGCCTAACTCTGATACCTGGAAAGATATTGGGACATATAATTAAGCAATTTGTAAGCATCTAAAAGATAATAGGGTTGGTTATAAGTGTTACATCTGGATCCCTCAGAGAAGGAGATATACCCAGACAAAGGGAGCTAATGGAAACAGAGCAGTCTCTTATGGAGCCATTATTGTTCTGACTGAAAAAACTGAAACCAAAGTGAGGCTCTTTCTCTGAGTGAGCAGAGTCCAAACATTTGACAAGATGGTACTTCACACAAAGGAATATCCAGCATGGATTTGCCAAGAACAAATCCTGTCAAACCAACCTAACTTACTCTTTTGACAGGATTACTGGCCTAATGAATGTGGTAAAGCAGTGGATGTGATATATCTTGATTTTAGCAAGGCTTCTGACACAGTCCCACGTGACATTCTCATAATTAAACTAGGGAAATGTGGCCTGGATAAAATTATTATAAAGTGGATGCACAACTGATTGAAAGACCATACTCAAACGCTAGTTATCAATGGTTCTCTGTCAAACTGGGAGAGCATATCTAGTGGGATCCCGCAGGAGTCAGTCCTGCATTGGGTACTATTCAATATTTTCATTAAGGCCTTGAGTAATGAAGTGGAGAATATGCTTTTCAAATTTGCAGATAATACCAAGCTGGGAGGGGTTACAATCACTTTTGAGGATAGAATTAGAATACAAAATGACCTTGACAAACTGGAGAACGGGTCTGAATTCAACAAGGAAATTCCGTAAAGACATGTGAAAAGTATTTCACTTAGGAAGGAAAAATCAAATGCATAACTACAAAATGGGGAATAAATGGCTATGGAGTAGTAGTGCTGAAAAGCATCTGGGGATTATAGTGGATCACAAATTGAATATGAGTCAACAATGTGATGCAGTTGTGATAAAGGATAATATAATTCTGAGGTGTATTAACAGGAGTGTCATATGTAAGACACAGGAGGTATTTGTTCCCCTGTACTTGGCACTGGTGAGGCCTCAGCTGGAGTGCTGTGTCTAGTTCTGGGCACCACACTTTAGGAAAAATGTGGATAAATTCTAGAGAGTCCAGCGGAAAGCAACAAAAATGATAAAAAGGTTTAGAAAACCTGACCTATTAGGAAAGATTAAGAAAACTGGGCATGTTTACTTTTGAGAGAAGAAGATTGAGGGGGGACCTGATAACAGTCTTCAAATATGTTAAGGGCTGTTATAAAGAGGAATGGGATCAATTGTTCTCAATGTTCACTGAAAGTAGGAAAAGAAGGAATGGGCTTAAGCAGCAGCAAGGAAGATTTAGGTTAGATATTAGGAAAAGCTTTCTAACTATAAGGGTAGATGAGCTCTGGAAAAGTTTTCCAGGGTGGTTGTGGAAACCCCATCATGGAGGTTATTAAGAACAAGTTAAACAAACACCTGTCAGGGATTGTCTAGGTTTACTAGGTCCTGCCTCATTACAGGGGACTGGAGTTGATATCCTCTCAAAGTCATTCCAGCCCTACTTTTCTGTGATTCTATTATTCACAACTATAAAAAAATAGGCATGCCATTTATTTATTCAAATTAAAGAAGGGCAGATGCAGTCGTGTTTGGCTTGGGAGTTGGATTTAGATGCCAAAGTCAAAAGTTCCCCGAATTGGTCTATATCAAAATATGCATCTGCTACCCAAACCCAAATGGCAGGAAACTATACATAGAAGACCTTGTAGAGTTGCTAGGGAACCACAGAAGTGCTTTTGGGATTTGTAGTCTTAGCAGGTAGCACTAGCAAGATGGAACAGAGTTACTATACTATACTCTGTTTGTGTGGGAGGGAGGTGTTAAGGCCAATTACCGCATTTCTCTACTCCACTCCCAGAAGACTGCTGCTGGATTGGATTGGAATGGAATGCTGGCCTGACCTAGACCTCTATGGGAAGAACAACTGTATTGCCAGCCTGTCACATCAAGGGCAGGCCTCAAAATCATGAGATTGGCTTTAAAATCATGAGATTTAAAACACTTGTGGTTTGATTTGCCTTCTGGTATTTGAACCTTTAAGAGTTATGATTAGCATTTTCCAGCTGTTCTCTGCAACTGAGGGTGTTGGAAACTTTCTTTCTTTTAAATGAAACTTGGATTCAAACATAATTACATGCCTCCCAGAGATGGGGCTGTAAGAAAAAATATCAAATATTGTGAGACTTGTGATAAAGTAGCAAGAGTTGGCAACACTGAAATGTGTGTTTCATTTGCATGTACAGAATACGCCTGGTTATCTGCATCACATGGGGGACATGGATTTTATTTGGCTAATCAGGAGTTCAGATAAATCTAAAGGGCAGTAGCCATTCATCAGCAGGGTGGCCTTCTTCACACCTGGGAGCTCCTCCTCCTCTCAGTCCTGGCCGAGGGAGACCCCGGTCACAACTCTGCTCTGCCCTGCCAGGACTGCACTGTTCCCTCTACCTTGCATGAGACACAAAGGGAACAAGGAAGGGATTTGGATAATGGAGAGGTTTGGATAATAGGGTTTTGGATAAATGGGAGTATACTATGTATTACACCAAACCATCCTACATATTGGACTGTAATATATATCAAAGGGTCACTTTCATAATAATTCATAGATGAGTAAATATATGAGCTGAGTCCAATGTGTAAAACAGACATTACTTACATAGAGCTCATGTGTGGGTTACATATACTCATTTTTCATATGGGTAGAAGAATAGGATATAGGAGGGAAAGCAATAAGCCACCATCTCTCTGAATAATCCAGGTGGGCTGTTCACCCTTTTGAATAGCACTTTGGTGAAAAATGTTCAGAAGTTTAAATACACTTAGATACTTTTCCTGAATAGGTTCTGTGATAGATACATTTTCATACCAATACATTGTGTGTGTTTGTACTGTGGTTTTTTTTAAGAGATGAGCTGCAAAAATTTCCATATTGCAGAGAGCTAAAAGCTAGTAGAACACTAAGGAAACATTTGGGAAAATGAGATGTCATAATTTGTAATAGTACAGCACTATATGGTTATGAAATTTAGATTACCAAAGACTTTTGTTGTAGTTCAAAAAGTAGGCACAAGTCGATATGTACATATTAAAAATCTATTATCAATTTTTAGTGTAATACTGTATGCCAACATTTGTGCACTGGCTCAGTCATATGGTGCTCATTTATATAATTTATTCTGCTTTGTAAATTAATGGATTTTAAGCAAGGTACTTAACTAGTTCCTCTCTGTGCAAAAATAATGAACATACCATAACTGGCTGGAGGAAGTACTGTATATTAATCTCTGCTTGTGCATTGCTTAGACGGCTTCATCCAAGCTACATAAAACCAGTCCCGCTTCCACTGAAGTCAAGGTCCTTATATGCAGAACAGGGAAAGAGATAGGTCTTTTTGTGGACAATGAGCTGATTGTTTTGCTGCTGCTTCCCGAGTTGACAAAAATAGAATGTTTCCAACTGTTTAGGATTAAATAAGTTAAGTACAAATACTTGTATCTGCATTCCGCACTGTGTTTGGAATGCTGTGGCATGAAATGAGGTTGTGAATTATATGGGCCACTAGAGTGCCACAGACACATTCTGTGGAGGGTTTTGTTCTGCAGTTACATGTCTTTTATTTTACCCTATCCAACAGTTGACAGAAGCTTGTTAACTTAAAAGAAGGAGATGCTGCATCTCACTGAATCCTGCTGTATAAATATTGTATCAACATCATGGGTGGGTGTTTTGCCTGAATACTGCAGCACATTGTGTATAAGTGTATAAGTATCTAAGCACAGAAGTATAATTCTTCTTTGAGCTAAGGGAGAGAGTAAATGTGTCCAATGGGGAGGGAGAGTGGGGTGCGGTTCAGTCAAACAAGTAAGTAAATGACAATTATTTAACAAGTGATCAGCTAGGTAATTCAGCTAATTTTGAATTCTCTTGTTTTATTCCCTCAAGGGTGTGCTTTGGGATTCAGTCTTAAGCACCATTAGCAGAGCCTATTATTATTACTGTCTGCAAGCATGCCTGGTTCAGAGTCATTTATGTAATCAATATCAATTTATATTGGAGAGACTTTGTGCAAGCCTAAGAATCAGTTATGGAACTTACTGAAGTGAGCTGTAGCTCGCGAAAGCTTATGCTCAAATAAATTTGTTAGTCTCTAAGGTGCCAAAGTACTCCTTTTCTTTTTGGAACTTACTTTCAAAGTAAGAAATTACCAGTAGATGCACTTCATTTCAAACAGGCTGCTCTGCTCACATTACTGGGTATGCGGAAGTGAAAGATAGCATAGGAAAAATGCTCTTTCTGACCTTAGATCCATTTATAGGAGAATTTAAAAGGATGCTTCTGAGAGCACTAGGCTACAAAATAGAACCAACTTAACAGTAGCTCCAAAATAAATTCTCCAGCAGTCCATCCTTGTACAATATTTTATTTCAAAACCAATAGTTCCAGACACTGAAAGGTAAATGCATAAACATTGCGAGCCAATAATTCCCCTCATTTGGTCAATAAAGGGTTCCCACTGACTTGAGCAGGAGCTTCACATACAGTAAAGTGGAATATTTGGCTATATGTACAAATTAATATTTGTACAAAAGTAGAAACTCCCTGATACACTTCACTGATACGCATCAAGCAAAAAACAAACAGTGGCCTTTCCTCAATTTTCAGCAGATTTAGGATCATTTTGTGGTACTGAAGTCTCATAGAATTCGGACTTCTTGACTTCTACAGTATTTACTACAGAACATTTATTAGCATACCATAAACTCTTATAATATATAATTAAACTAAAACAACACTTTAAGTAAGGGTCTGATTCCGCAAGTTGTTGAACACTTTTTGAATGATGTTAAAGCACCTATTGTGTGTATGCAAGTATTTATATGTAACTCACTGAAGAGTGTGTTATACATCCCTAGGGTTGCCAACTTTCTACTCACACAAAACCGAACATCCTTGCCCCACCCCCTGCCCTGCCCCACCTCTGAAGCCCTGCTCCCCACTCACTCCATCCCCCCTCCCTCTGTTGCTCACTCTCCTCACCCACACTCACTCGCTCATTTTCACCAGACAGGCTCAGGGGGCTACAGTGCAGGAGTGGCGAGGCTCCGGTGGGGGGTGCGAGCTCCAGAGTGGGGTCAGAAAAGAGGAGTTCAGAGTGTGGGAGGGGGCTCCAGGCTGAGGCAATGGATTGGGATGCGGGAGGGGATGAGCACTCTGGCTGGAGGTGGAAGAGAGGGCTCCAGGCTTGCGCTGAGGGGTTCAGAGTTTGGGGTGGGGGCTCTGGGCTGGGGCAGGAGGTTGGGGTGTGGGGGGGTGAGGGCTCTGGCTGGGGGTGCCAACTCTGGAGTGAGACTGGGGATGATAAGGTGTAGGAGGGTGCTCTGAGCTGGGACCATGGGGTTCAGAGGGTGGGAGGGGGTTCAGGGCTGGGGAAGGGGGTGTGGTGCGGGGGGTGAGGAGATGAGGGCTCTGGCTGGGACTATGGGGTGGGGCTGGGGGGCTTGGGGTGCAGGAGGGTGCTCTGGGCTGGGATCGAGAGGTTCGGAGGGTGGGAGGGGATGAGGGGTCCAGGCTCCGGGCAGCGCTTACCTCAAGCAGTTCCCAGAAGCAGCAGCATGCCCCCCTCTCCGGCTCCTACGTGGAGCATGGCCAGGTGGTTCCACACGCTGCCACCACCCCAAGCGCTGCCCCCGCGCTCCCATTGGCTGGGAACCACGGCTAATCGGAGCTGCAGGGGCGGCACCTGCAGACGGGGTAGCACACAGAGCTGCCTGGCCACGCCTCAGCATAGGAGCTGGAGGTGGGACATGTCGGCTGCTTCCCGGGAGCCGCGTGGCGCGGAGGTTAGCAGAGAACCTGCCAGCCCCACTGCGCGGCGCAGCCAACCAGACACTCAACGGCTTGGTCAGTGGTGCTGACCGGAGCCACGAGGATCCCTTTTTGACTGGGAGTTTCGGTTGAAAACTGGACACCTGGTCACCCTATAGGTTTCCCTCTGTGCCAGTTCACAGAGGATATAAGTTGTTATAGTGCCCAGCTATAGAGCCCTGGCTTTTTAGCTCAAGCTGTGGCAGTTCATGCTTTAAGCTCTGGCAGCTACCAATTCAATTCTGGAGTACTGGCCAACATGGTGGCCTTCACATATACAAAAACCAACCAGCCAAACATTGTTAAGTCAAGATTCCTGAATTAATTACTATAATTTTTATGCAAAACACATTAATGCAGCATTATCTGTGGAAGACTGAGGCGGTACCAGCCCTATTGACTCTTTTAGAAGGCTAGGAGGATGACTGAGGAAACCACAACTGAAGTCTGTTGTGGGGTCCTGAACTAATGCAGGAAGGCATATAGGCCAGATGCTGTCTGTCTGAGGGGAAGGCAAAGCGGTGCTATGTGAAGTGAACACTATTTGATTTCAAGCCAAAGTGTTTTGGGGTCCCAGATTTTTCCTGGTGCCCAGATGTAACCAGTACATGTATATACAAAAAAAAAAAGAGAGAGAGAGAGAGAGAGAGAGATTGAGATTGACCTAGAGGCTAGCAGCATCCACTAGGAAGGGTGGCTAAGCTACCAGCACAGAATTTCCCTCATACTAGTTTCAGAGTAGCAGCCGTGTTAGTCTGTATTCGCAAAAAAAAAAGGAGTACTTGTGGCACCTTAGAGACTAACAAATTTATTAGAGCATAAGCTTTCATGAGCTACAGCTCACTTCATCTCATACTAGTGTTAGAAGGTGAGCCTCTGGGGAAGATGCCTGTGCTGGAGTGCTTCAACAGTCAAAGGGAGCATAGCAGGAACTCTGCTTCTGTTGGGCTTTGAGCTCCACTGATCAGGTACTTTATTCCCTTCCTTGAAGAGCTTAATTTAAACTCTAGACTTTCAATGTGTCTCAATATGTCACAATTTTAGATATAAGCATCAGGAGAATCATTTTATTTTTTCCTCCATTGGCTATTTTGTCATAAATATAAATCTGTTATAACAAATGAAGGGAACAACTATTCTTTATTTGTATAACTTCTTCATTAGCCAGTGCAGATGACATCATCCATGTGCTGTATTTGGAATGCTTGAACTTTGTCAGTGTCTCTGGTTTGAAGCAACTGGGCTCTGAATAAAAAAGTAAACAGCAGCCATTCAACTGCAGAAAATGGACATTATTAACTGCTTCAAAAACTTATAATGAAGAAGAATTTTACTTCAAACTTTCAAGAAAGTTATATCAGTATCCTGAGATTAAGTGATATAATTTTGGAGATAATCAACATTTACATGCCTAATTTAAGGGATTTGGTTGTCTATTGATGTATATTTCTGTAAACATGAAAATGTGCCTATGCAAATGTTTTAGGTGTCTTTGAAATAAACTAACAATAGAAACTAATTTAAACAATGAAGTAAAAAACAGCAATTTCCTTCTTCAACTCTGTTCACACTATACACATTGCCGCTCTCACTTCCCCCCTTCTCCAAAAAGCAGGGGAAAGAAGAAAACTTGCTTTTACTGAAAAACTCAAGTTTTGGCTCACAATAAGTTACATATCCTCTTTATATTTATATTCCAAAATATGTTTGTTGAAACACAAGAAATTAAATGGCATTCTTTTGAAGACAAAGGTTTACAGTTGGGATTACTACCAAAGCTAGTCAGATTTGAACGCTAATAGTGAAATTCTAGTTCCACTGAAATCAATGGCTAAACTCCCTCTGACTTCAGTGGGGCCAGATTTCACCTTATACATTTCAACACTTCTTTAAGGTGACCTGTCATCTCTTTAATAAGCAGTTCACTATTTGTTTATTATTTAAAACAAATAGTAGAATAAACTACTGAATGAAAACTAGAGCAAACAGAAGAGTGGCCATCCCAAGCATTGGTCATCCTTTACAAACTTTTAAAAATAAACAGACTTCAGAAATTATACTCAGATAGCATGAATGTAATCAACCCCACTAACAGAATTACCATCAGATTCCACATCCAGCCATTCCCCAGCCAATCTCATTGCAGGCCAGGGAGAAGTAGTGGGCTTTGCTGCCATCCCTGGAGGTTAATAAATTCAAGCTGCTGTGGACCAAAGCCAGAAATGAGTTCCAAAGGTGAAAGGCACTGTAACCCTTAAAGCTAGCTTTAGCATTTTATTTATTTTATTATAGGGCCTATAATAGGTAATACCATGATGTAAGAGGGAGATCTGGACCATTGGACTTATCTGGGATGCCAGGGACAGAGCAGGACCTTTATTTCTTAATCCCTAAGGAAGGGTGTGCGTATATGAGCATATGTATGAGGAATAGTACAAGAGATAACTTTACACTATTTAGCACTAATAGTACAAGAGATAACTTTGCACTAGATACTATTAACTTTGCATTTTTGCTGTATCTTTATGCGGTTCAGAGGTTTTTTGTCTTTACTAATTGTGCTAACACAATTACTTTGAGTTCTGCTTTGCCCTCAGCGTGAGTGTCTTCATTGTGCACAACAGGGTTCCCAACCAGATATTAAACTGGATAACTTTTACGCTGTTGCACCTGATTCTGGGACTAGAACCCTACAATCCCCCAGCTATTTAATTAGTAATTAACTGGAAATCAGCAATCAATAATCACAAAAGAATTGGGCACTAAAGAATAGACAACACTTTACCAGAAGCCCCACTCTTTTACACCAATGGGGTTTAAGTTCAGGTGTCTCCACTGAGTGCAACTGTGGCAGACTATCATGGTGATAGAGTCAGTCTTGTAGGCCTATATCCTGCAAACACTTAGGCAAGTTCTTAAGTTTATGCATCAATGGCTAAACTCCCATTGGGAGCCTCTTCAGTGGGGCCAGATTTCACCTTATACATTTCAACACTTCTTTAAGGTGACCTGTCATCTCTTTAATAAGCCAGTGAGCGATCAAAGTTAATGGCACTATTCACATACACAAAGTTAAGCATGTACGTACAGGCTTGCAGGATTGGGGCCTTAGATGGGTAGATCACAAGGTATTTAGGGCTTTACACCAAAAGCATGTAGAAACCAATAGGCTACTACTGCAGATTATAGAGCACAAGTTAAATGCAGTCACAAAAAATGCTGTTTCACAAGCTGACCATTGAATTTGGCTCCAATTGCAGTGTCTAGACAGATTTGAAATATAGCCCTATGTAGCCACCATTCTTACACATATACAAAATGGTGTTGCAAAGAAGTGACACCACAAGCTAACTCATAATTTATCTTGCACTCAGGACCACTGTTTCCTTCACTACACCCACCTCACAAATAAAAATTCACAATCATGTGCACCTTTTGAGGTAAGCAAGAATACTAGACAGTCTGGAGGACTTCCATTCTACTTAACTGAGAAAGCCATGTAAAAATCTTTTTAGACCTTTAAATCTACAGCTCTAAATCTACTGTAAGAAAGGTTTTAAGGCTGTTCCATTGTTGTTTCCAATGACCTTTTTACATATTTAGTATAGCACAGCACATTTAACTCTCCAGCTCTTTCTTTCTCCCTCTTAGTTATTGAATTCTATAGAAAAAAAGTGCTAGACATTAATATCTCAGCTAGAAAAACCAAGACTGCATAATATTGAGTTTTCTTATTAAAAGTGGCATTTTCATTAAAATCCCTGTCTTCCTCATGAAAAATCATGATGGTACGTTAACTGTTCTGATAAAAACGTGTTGCAGCAAGTAGGAGGTAATAAGACAGTTTAAGAAAAACATTAAATACGATGTCTGGCCAAATGCAATTTACACATTTGTTGGTGTGTTATTTTTAGCAACGAGTACTGCACCTGAAGCATCAGTATAATGCTTTCACTGCAACACAAAGGAAGGAAAGGAAATCTCTATGTAATCCCACGAAGGAGGATAGGTTAGAGAGTCTGTCAAGAGCTGCTGTGGTTAGGTGCCAGTGGTAAACTCAGTGCATTACCCTACTAGTGGAAAAACACTTCAGCTATAATTAACATAGAATACAGAGAATAAATGTAATGACAAGCCATAAATTCTGGTTAGCATCAGCCTAGTGCAGAATTAAAAGAGACTAGCTACTTAAAAATCCTATTTCTGTCTGAAAATTTTGTACCTTCTGAACTGGGTATTTTAGTTTGGAAAAGAGGAGATTAAAGGGGGACATGATAAAGGTCTTCAAATACTTGAAAGACTGCCATAAAAAAGATGGAGAAAAATTGTTCTGTCTTGCCACAGAGGACAGGACAAGAGGCAATGGGTTTAAACTACAACCCAGCAGATGTAGATCAAATCTCAGGAAAAACTGCTTAACTGTAAGAACAGTAGGACAATGAAACAGACTGCACAGAGAGGCTGTGGAAACTCCTTCACTAGAGATTTTCGAAAGGAGGCTGGATAGCCATCTGTCTTGAATGATTTAGACAAACCTAATCCTGCATCTTGGCAGGGGGTTAAACTAGATGACTCTTGCGGTCCTTCTAACACTATGGTTCTATCATATACAAGTAATACCTAAGATTGCTACAACTGAAAAGAGTTATATCCCCACCCCCCCGACATACATACATACCCAGTTTGTGTACTTTGTAAATTTGATTATGATTTTTAATAGTTGCTTTCATTGTTTTTTTTTCATAATAACTTAGGGTACATATACTGTAGCAGCAAGAACTTAAAATGGATGCAAAAATGATATTAATAAACTATATATTTTTAATATTAGATCATTAAGCTTGTTTGTGTCTTTACTGAGGCTTACAAATATATTTATCATTACTTTCATGCATAAGGGACTTGGAGAGAAGTACCTCACATACATATATTTTTGTTTATATAATTATGTGAAATATTCAAGCTAACCAAAGGAATCCCAGGAGGCTTCTACATTATCCCCCATGATAAGCAAATGTCACGAAGGTAAACATGGTTTTGTAGCTAAGGAGATGTTTATTACCTCCAAGTACGTTTACACAGACACTAAAATGCAGCTTTATAAGCTCTATTTCTCTCTAATGTTCTATACTATTTTCTTTTATACTATGTTTTGAAAGATGTATATAAGCGTTCGTTACTGTGAGTGGCACTTTGTATAAAATATTTCATAAGAATCTGTAATTACAAAATGTGAGCAAATGGTAGGGTGTCACTCTAGAAACCATTTGATCAAAAAAACAAACAAACGTATCAGTGTTGAGAAAGAATTACAACATTAATGCATATGTGCAGTAACTAACCACTTATTAGACTCATAGAGACTCATAGACTTTAAGGTCAAAATGGATCATCATGATCAGCTAGTCTGACCTCCAGCACGTTGCAGGCCACAGAACCTCATCCACACACTCCTGTTATAGACCCATAACCACCGCATAAATTACTGAGGTCCTCAAATCATAATTTAAAGACTTCAAGTTACTGAGACTCCACCATTTACATTAATTTAAACCTGCAAATGGCATGTGCCCGATCTGCAGAGGAAGGCAAAAAAACCCAGGGTCTCTGCCAATATGACCCAGAGGAAAATTCCTTCCCAACCCCAAATATGGCAATCAGTTGAACCCTGAATATTTTGGCAAGACCCAACACCAAACACCTGGGAAAGAATTCTCCGTAGTAACTCAGAGCCCTCCCCATCTAGTGGTCTATCATCGGCAGTTGTCAATATTTGCTACTAGCAGTTGCAGATTGCCTACATGCTATTGTAGGCAGTTTCATCACACCATCCCTTTCATAAACTTATCAAGCTCATTTTTGAAGCCTTGGGTTTTTTGCCCCCACTGCTCCCCTTGGAAGGCTGTTCCAGAACTTCACTCCTCTGACGGTTAGAAACCTTCTTCTAATCCCAGGTCTAAACTTGTTGATGGCTAGTTTATATCCATTTGTTCTTGTGTCAATTCTAGTGCTTAATTTAAACAACTTTTCTCCCTCGGTGGTATTTATCCTTCTGATGTATTTATAAAGAGCAATCCTATCTCCCCTCAGCCTTTATTTGGTTAGGCTAAATAAGCCAAGCTTTTGAGTCTCCTCTCATAAGGTAGGTTTTCCATTCCTCTGATCATCCTAGTAGCCTTTCTCTGCAACAGTTCTAGTTTGAATTTATCTTTCTTAAACATGGGAAACACTTCCCTATCTCTGCAGAAGGTGTTACCAACCCCAAAGGCATGAAGCCAATGAAAGAGTGATAACAACCAACTTCAAATCTAAACAAGCCTGAAAGATATAATTACATCAAAATAAAAAGGAGAAGCACATTAAAAAAACCCTCTGAAATGAGTACCCTCCCCTACACACATATTGTGCTATCCTGCTTAGACAGCATGAATTCCACAACCCATCCTGTCCGTCTCTATAAGCAAGCTGCCACAGACAGACAATAAAAACAGAAGACTAAAGAAGAAACCAACCTGAGAAAAATAAAATTTCAACATGGACTGCTGAGAGAAAGTTAACTAAGACACTGCCAAGGAATTACTATAATGATAATTCATATAATGATTTTATTGGAATAGTGAACTGCTGCTGTAACTTAAAATATTAAAAATGTATCTTGTTAATCACCACATTGGTAAACAGAGAAATGGTGGAATTTAATTGGATTTAAGATTCTTAATACTTATAACTGGCCTGTCTCAAGACAGCTCCTTAAATGACTTCTTCTAACTAACTGATTTAAATATTTTCTTCAATTACATATTATTTAGTTAATATAGCTTCCTTTTCCCACCTAGAAACTTACTGGTTTTATTATTCTTAATAAATAGATAGGATCCACCTGCCCTTAACAAATTCTTTTGTCCAACATAAACTGCTTTTAAGTATCTAATAAGATACTAAGATTGGATTCACAATAATTTTGGGAAACACTATACTTTGGTCTTAATTTACCAAGAGAAAAGCATTCCACTAGAGGCCATTCATATTCAAGGGTGTAATCTGTTAAAAGTTCTCCACAGAGAGAGTCACACACACAAAAGATTGTAATGGAATAAACCAGTTTATTGTTCGAGTTCGGTCATTTGTGTTGTTTTGTTTAATGTTTTTTCCCTTTCTTTAATAATAAAATAGCCATGATTAATAATTGTGATGATTTTTCTTGGTCTTAATCAGGGTGGCCTCTAAGTTATATAAAAGAACTCTTGTTACTAAAATAAGTAGTTGCGCCATGACATAGCAGGAAGACAAACAATTACTAAGGGCTAGCCTACCATTTCTTGTTTCTCTAAATAAACTATTTTCAGTATTTTTAACATAAAATTGCCTGGTGTCCAACAATTAAAATCACCCCTTTCTACTTCCCACTTCATTTGGAGTTGGGGTGCGATTCCCAGCTTGAGGAGACATACTTGTGTTAGCTCTCATTGAGTTAGCATTCTAAAAATAGAATGTATCTGCAGCAGAGTGAGCTATGGAATGGGCTAGCTGACCTAAGTTCATGCCCAAGACCTTATGCATGTAGTCTGGGCAGCTAACCTGTTCCACTGCTTGTACCGCTGCTATTTTTAGCATACTAGCCTGATAAAGGCCAGTGTAAGTATGTCTACTCAAGCTGGGAATCACACCTCCAGCTCCAAGTGTAGACATACCCTTAGATCTCAATCCCATGAACAATTATGCACATGCTTAACTTTAAAGACATGAGTAGTGCCACTGACATAAAGTATTGGTAGGATTAGAGCCCTGTCATGTTTTCCCTCTCTTGAACATGCTTTTGAGAAAACAGAAAAATCCTTATAATTTTTAATTGACTTTAAAAAATAGCTCAGGACATGCTGTTTAAAGGCTGCTCTATCCTCTAACAGAAAATGGATTTGCAACAAGCAAGCAAGCAAGCAAACTAATTTAAAAGAAATCAAGTTTATCATGTTGTTTTTATGTTGTGAGTTAGTTAAAAGATCACTTTAGGAATATTGCAAGAAGAGAAACTTCAAAATTAAAATTATTACAACTTCAACAGAATACTGTAGTGTCCTTTTGTCCAGGGAGCACTCCTTAATAAAATATTACATCATTTCCTATTGAAGGGAGAATTCTTATTGGCCATACCATTTCCCCCCTAAAATAAATGATAGAAAATGTACTTTTAAACCACAAAGGCCCTGATTCTGCAAATAGTTCTTTATATATATATATATGTCTAATTTGATTGGGGCCTAAGAGGGTATGTCAACACGGAAGCTGGGAACAAGACTTCCAGGGCATATACACAGACTTACACTAGTGGGGCTCTAGCAGTCAAAAAATACAGGGTGGATATTGCAGCTCTGGTGGCAACTTGGGCTCTCTCTCAAGCCCAGCCAACCCCCTAAGTATGAGCTCAGATGGAGTGTCTACAGAATCGCAACATCCATACTGCTCTTTTTAGCACACTAGCTCAAGCTCTGCTGGCACAAGTCTTCCCAGGTTGGGAAGTTTGTGTCCATCACAGCTTAAGTCCAGCCCTCTTCAGTAAATCTCTTTAATGGAATTTATGTACATGGTAAATGCTTTGCTGAAAGCGATGGTTTGTAGCATTGGGGCCATACTGCACAAAATGTATTATTAGTCATGTCTGAATGACATTTCTTCCATCTCAATTAAAGTTGAAGTATTTTTCAACAAAGAATTGTGTTTTTCTTTCACATAACATTTGCTAAGTGCAGAATTGGTTTTGTAATGCCTCAAAATAATATTACATTGGAAAAGAAACCTTTTCAGTCAAATTATTCTACCTCTTATTTAGTATTACTAATACTAAGAATATAAGAAATAATGCATGTGTTCTATATATAGATTTCAACACTAACATTTTTCTACTTTGCATCTGAAGACAGTGCTAAACAAGACTAACTAAAAGAAAACATTTACATACATCTGGTTAGTAGTACTGTAAAGTTGGTAATTTGGATTTATAAACATATTTGTTCCTCAAATAGAAAAAAAGTATACAACTTAATTAAAAGCTTTCCATTCTGCAAGTAAACCTGAAGAACAAAATAATTGACTCCCCATTCTGACATGCTAGGTTAGGGCTGCCACTCTGTTTGTATCTACCCTTAGATACTGATAGACTTTTGCCAAATTGTTTGTCTTTCCAGCACCTACTCTATTATGACCAAACTAATCTAAATATGCATTTGAGTTGATGGCTGGCCAGATCTGCAGGTCTTTTCAATATTGACAAAATTCTGAATTCAATTGTCCTGTCGTCTGTGATTTTTAATTTTCCAATTTTCCATCATGTTTACAAACAAAGCAACAAAGCTTCTGTCACATGGTTGCTGGCCCCTTTAAGGGGATACCAGGCCCAGATTTTACCCATGAGTTAATTTAAAGGAAAAAGTCCATCTAGGCAGTTAATTAAATAATGAGTACGTGGGCTAGGAAAAAAAAGCCACGAGGGCTCAGTTGCAGGGAGATGCTCCCTAGACCGTGGAGCTCTCTGAGATCCTAGAAAGAGGAGGGCTGTGGTCTGTGAACTTTTCCAAGCTGACAGGTGAAAGTAGTGAGTAAAAAGGGGCTAGATGGGGAAGAGCTGACTGAGGGTTACCACTGGCCTGAAGCATAACCTTGTTTCAGGAAGATATCTAGAGGACTCCTGGTTTAAGAAGACTGAGACATTTCAAATGATAACCCAAATTGGGGAGGAGGGCTGGGCACTCCTGATCTTGGGAGGGGATGCTTGTCGGCATTGACCCAGATCCAAAGGGAGGGTTGACTTGAAAGGCTAATGAAGAGAGGTTTTCTTTGGAAAAGGAGCTAAATAATGAGACCCCACAAAGGGCGATTCTTGTTCACAGCTCCTGGGTCTAAGTAAATCATTGCAAGAACACAAGAGAGAGAGAGAGAAATGTGATTTAGGAATTATTTTGGGGAATTTGTTATACAGCAGGTCAGAGAAGATCAGTGGTCCGCAAACTATGAGGCATGCCCCCCTAGTGGGGGGGGGGTGAAGGAATGTTTGGCGCTGGGGGGGAGAGGCACATCCCCAGTTCTGCCCCCAGCTCCACCTTCAGCCCAAGCTCCTCTGCTGAGCGAACTGTGATGTAATGGGGGAGGGGCAAGGACAGATTCCATAACTGGTAAGGGAAGGGCATGACAGGAAAAGTTTTGGCACCGCTGGACTAGATGATCACAATGGTTCCTTCAGGCCTTGGTATTTATGCATCTAATAAAGTAGACAACTAGCAGCAAAGTCATACCATGCCACAAGGAGGTGTGCTCAAGGGTGTCACCCTGCAAACTTCTTTCACAAACAAATGTTGTTTAGAAATTGTATCTTAACCATCTTGGACACAATATCCTACAGCTCCCCTCCAGAACAAATTAAGGGGAACTCATACTTCCCTGTACACATGATAGCAGTCATTTTTGGATCATTACTTTAGGAATTATTGAGAACTATCTGCTCTTATTATTTTGGCCTGTACAGGAGGTCAGACTAGATAATCACAATTGTCCCTTCAGGCCTTGAAATCTACAAATACTCTTGATACTTTTACTGCTTTCTTTAATTTTCCCCATATTTCTCCATTTGCAGCATTTAGTAGCAGACCTCTGAGATTAAATCAGTCTAGACTAGTAAATACATCCATGGAGAAGGGCTTCAGTCCATTTTGTACTCTCTCGTAGGTGATGTTGTTAATATAACTTGATCAAAATGTTAAAACCTTCTTGTTAAGCTTTTACCTTTTAGTGATTTTTTATGACATAAACACAAGTTGATCTTTGTCATTTTTGGGGTGTTGAATATGAACAAAGGCTGCACCTGAAAGTAGCAGATATTGAAATGCTGCTGAAAGTTCAGGAACAGAAATTATCATTGCAACTATGTTTCAGAGATGATGATGATGGCATAAAAATGTCTCATTTGCAGGATCATCAGATGCAAATTTTTCTGTGTTTTCAATAGACACATTTCAATCAATGGCACATCTGAACTTGAAGGAGCCAAGGGATCCAATTTTCTGTATTTTGAACTGGCACAAATCCTTTCTGTCTCCCTACTTAACAACTCTTGACAATATTTACATTTAACTTTAAATATATGATCAATTTTCATTATTTCAGACCACTCAATCACTTGTTTCCTTTCACTTCCTTCAGCTTTAGGCACAATGGGTTGGATACATCCATACACTGGTGCTGTAGAGCTACAACAACAAGGACATTCCTGAATTCACTGTGAAGACTGAACAGCAACATGACTTAGCGTATATTACATAGACCCATGGTATCAAATGCCCCGCTCACCCTCCTGAAGTTATTGGATTTTAACAAACAATGTCTCCCCTAATAGTTCATAACTCCACCCAATCCCATTTCTTTGATTTCTAATGATTGTTGGTTCCACCCACCAGCCAGACCCATGGCTCTGATCACTAATGTTTGCATCCATTTCCCTAGACAACTAGCCAGCTCTGTACTTCTCTTATTGTTTCCTAATAGACAAGGCACAAAGAGGAAGTTACTCACCTTGTGCAGTAACAGTGGTTCCTCTTAGATGTGTGTCCCTATGGGTGTTCCACTGTAGATCCCTGCACTTCTGATAGGAGATATTTGGTAGCAGTGTCTGTTGGGCCTGCATATTGCTTTCCCCTCTCATGCTCTGCCTGAAAGCTAACTAGTACTTCTCTACCACAGAGCCCCTATTGAGAACTCCAAAACAGAGGGAAGGAGGGTGGGTTGTGGAACACCCATAGAGACACACATCTCAAAAAACCATTGTTACTGCACAAGGTGAGTAACTTCCTTTTCTTCTTTGAGTAGTGTCGCTATGAGTGTAGGTCACTGTAGGTGACCCCCGAGCAGTAACCCCAATGGGAGGTTGGGGCTACAAAGTCAAGTCTTTTATGTATGACAATACTGCTGATCTCAAGATGGAGTTGGAAATAGAGTCTCCAGTAATCACATAGTCTTCTATGAAGGTATGCACAGAAGCCCAAGCCCTCTGGGCTGATTCTGCTTCACCCTTTGACCTTTCTGCAATGGAGAGGAAAAACTTTCTGAAGGCCTTCATCTTGTCCAGATAAAAGGCTAGGGGTCTCCTTACATCTAACATATGACATATGGCCTTCCTGTTATCATGGTGAGGCTTAGGGTAAAATGTTGGGAGGTGAATTAGTTGGTTTATGTGAAGAGTCACCTTGGGGATGAACTTCAGGTGTTGACTAAGAGTAACCTTGTCCTTAAAAAGAAAAGGAGTACTTGTGGCACCTTAGAGACTAACAAATTTATTTGAGCATAAGCTTTCGTGAGCTACAGCTCACTTCCGATGAAGTGAGCTGTAGCTCACGAAAGCTTATGCTCAAATAAATTTGTTAGATCCTTTTCTTTTTGCGAATACAGACTAACACGGCTGCTACTCTGAAACTTGCCCTTAAAGAATACTGTGTAGGGTATGTGTGCCATTAGTACCACTATCTCCCCTATTCTCCTCACTGAGGTGATGGCCACCAGAAATGCCATCTTCATTGACAGGTATGTGAGTGAACAAGTGGACATAGGTGCAAAGGGCAGTCTAGTCAGGCTATTTAAAACTAGATTTAGATCCCAAGTTGAAGTGGGGTGTATGGAGTGGGGCTAGAGGTTTGCTATGTACTTGAGGAATCTCTTTGTAGTTGGGTGGGTGAAAATTGAGTATCCCTCTATTTGCGGATGGAAAGCCGTTATGGCTGCAAGGTGCACTTTGAGCGAACCAAGGGATAGCTCTGACCTCTTGAGATGGAGCAGGTAGTCCAACACCATGGGAAGGGTGGAAGGTCCCAGAGTAATGTATCTGGAATTATATCAAATCTGAAACCTAGTCCACTTTTGCAGGTAAATGCATTGGGCAGGCGATTTTCTACTGCGTAGTAACACTTCCTGTACTTCCTCATAGCAGCAGCTCCCTATGTGTTGGAACCAAGAAGAAGCCAAGCCTTGAGCTGGATGATCTGCAGGTTGGGATGCAGAGTGTATCCTTCATTCTGTGAGAGGAGGTAAGGGGTGGGTTGAAGGGGAATTGGTGGATGTGTTCCCAGCTGTATCAGTTATAGGTATCACATCTGTCTTGACTAGATGGGAGCAACCAGTATGACATTTGCTTTTTTTCTTTCTATATTTATCAAGACCCTCAGCAACAGAGGGAATGGGGGAAAGGTGTATAGGAGGCCTTTGTTCCATGGAAGAAGGAGAGCGCTCCCTAACAAGTGTTTGTCAAGGCTGGCTCTGGAGCAATAGAGTGGGGATTTTCTGATAGAATATGATGTGGAGCACTGTTGGGTTCATTTCCCACTTGTGGTTGTGTGAAAACTTGCGACTGAGACTGTCTGGTGCTCTGTTCTGCACTCCTGGTAGGTAGGCCGCTGATATTAAGACATTGTGGTGGATGCACTTTTAGTGCTTCCATGCACAGAGAGGATGATCTGACACCCACTTGATGATTTATGTAATACATGCACACTATGTTGTCTGTCATAATTTTTCATGTGCATATTTCTGATCAGTGGAAGAAAGCGAGCACAAGAATTTCTGACTGCTCTGAGTTCGAGGAGACTGATGTGGAGAGTCATCTGAGGGCAACCACTTCCCCTCAGTCTTGAGGTTGTTGAGTTGCACTCCCCAGACAATTAGGGATGCATCCATAGTTAAAAGTAAAGTTGTGGGGGGAAGAGGGTACTGTGTGAACAGGACGCCCATATAGATGTTTGTTGGGTCTTTCCACCAATCCAGGGAGCATTTGACCCTGGAGGACATCAAGAGAGGTTTGTCTAACCAGTGTTTGTTTGGTCTGTGAACAGATCAGAACCATGCCTATGGACACCTCATAAGTAGTCTGGCATGAGATATTACAAATGTGTACAAATGAGCATAGTCCGGCTGTGAAATCTGTGTTGCAGGAGGAATGCTCTCACTTGCAGTGAGTCAAGACTGACTCCTATGAACTCCAAGCACTATACCGGAGTTAAGGTAAATTTTTGGACATTGATTTGTAGCCCCAGATTTTTGAACATGTCCATAGTTCCATAGGTGGCCTGTAGGGTGCCTTTGAAGGAGTGGGTCCTGAGGAGACAGTCGTCCAAGTATGAGTAAATCACGATCTCCAGGGTGCATAGATGAGTTGCTACTACAGAGAGGACCTTGGAGAATACTCTGTGAGCCGATGAGAGACCAAAGTGGAGTATTCTGTACTGGTAATGGTCCTGACCTAGAGTAAATCTGAGGAATCATCTGTGGGATGGTAGAGTGGATATGTGGAAATATGCATCCTGGTTGGCTGAGGGCTGAGAACCAATCTCCCTGTTCCAGAGATGGGATAATAGCTGTTCGTGTAAGTCTAGAATTTTTGAGCCTTCATGTATTTGTTCAGGTCTCTAAGGTACAGTATGGGTCTCCAATCTCCCTTTTTCTTGGGGATCGTGACATAATTAGGAATAAAAACCTTTGCCTGTGAGATGTGCGGGAATGGGCTCTTTGGCTCCCAGGTGTAAGAGGTGATCTATCTCCTGTTTTAACAGCCTCTCGTGAGAAAGGTCCCTGAAGAGGGACAGGGAGGATGGGTAGGAGGGGACGAAGGTGAAATGGATAGAATACTCAATGGAGATAATCTTTAGGACCCATCTGTCCGTTATGTGTTCCCAATTTTGAAGGAAAGAGCAAGGCGATGGAGGTGAACAGAGCAAGGCAAAGGGATGCAAGAGGTTGGAAAGTTGCAGCTGATGTCACAATGGTCTCTTGGGGCCTCGACCAAGCCATCAATACTGGTGTTTGCAAGTGAAAGGTTGTGATGTTGAGGATTGAGGTCCTGATGGTTTATGCTTCTGAAATTTCAACTTTTTCTGCTGTGGCTCATAGTAGCACTGTGGTGGATACTGGGGCTGATGTGACTTGTGGGAAGACTGATAACTAACTTTCCTTTTCTGTCCAGGTGTATAGATCCCCAGTGACTGTAGCATGGCCCTGGAGTCCTTGAGTGTGTGGAGTGATGCATCGGTCTTATTCATAAACAATTTGGAGCCTTTGAAAGAGAGATCCTTGACTGTTGTCTGTACCTCCTTCGGCAGCCCTGAAAGATGCAACCACAACGTGTGTCGCATCACGACTGCTGTTGAAATCGAATGAATCACTATATCCAGGACATCTAGTGTGGTCTGGAGTTCTGTTCTCACCACTAACTGCCCTGTGTATATGATGGCCTGAAATTGTTCCCACTGTGATTCCAGCAGGTGGTCAATAAAGATGTTGAGCTTGGTGCAGTTCATCTGGTTGTATTTGTCCATTAGGACCTGTTAGCTTGCAATTCTGAACTGCAAGGTTGTAGAAGAGCCTTCCTTCCAAACAAGTCAAGCCTTTTCCAGTCCCTATCATAAGGGGTGGATTTTGAGTAATGTTGGCAGCCACAGGAGTTCACCCCATCCATCACAATGGAATTAGGTGGAGGATACGAAAAAAGAAATTCTATATCTTTGCGGGGTACACAGTACTTTTTTCAGGTCTTTTGCATGTGGCCGATGCTGGTGTTTGCCATATGAGCTTAGCTGGATCCAAAAGCACCTCATTGATGGGGAGGGCAATTCTCGAGGAGGAGGATATATGTAATATGTCTAGCAACTTATGGTGGCATTCATAGCAACCATTCACCTCCTCAAGAGGGATCTGCAGTGTATCTGTGACCCTGTTCATAAGGTCCTGAAAAAGCCTGAAATTGTCTGCCATTGGCAGAGGAGGGGGCAACAGTGCCTTGTCTGGAGAGGAGGAAGAGAAATTAGTTTGCAGTGTGGTCTCCTCTTCTAGTCCAATGTCCTGCTACTTAAAAATTTCTTCAGGAGGTTTTGAGGCTCTAGATATGGAAGCTGAAGGATAGAGCCTCACAGACTCTCAGTGGGTGACACTCTGCCCAGAAAGCCTAGTGTCTGTAAGCCTCCCACAGATCCCGTAAGGATAGAGTGAAAGTGTGTCTGGGAAGGCCTGTGTTGATGGTGGGAGGCAGTATTGTATAGCGAGAGCGGACAACCTCCTGGTCACTGTCTGAATCTCCGCTGGATATTGATGGAGCAGACGAGGAGACTGGAGGTGATCAGCTCGGTACCAGTGATGACTCCGGGGTTCAAGATGCGCCTGGGACTGGTTCCGGGACCAAGTAAATGGGACTCTGGGGTCTCAGATACCACAAGCTCCTGAGAAAACCAAAATTCCTGCGGTACCATTAGTATTAAAATGACAATGTGCCAGGGATCTCCTCTGGCTGGTTCACGACACACTGTGAGGACTCATAGCTCTCTTTCTGGAGCTCTGGAGTGGGGAATCCAAAGCTTTTTTCCTCAGTTCACCTTCTTTACAGGTAGAAGGCTGTGGTGATGACTTGCATCACCGAGACAACTTGGGACCTGGGTCAGTCTCAGGTTGAAGAGCTCCCTCCCATAAGGAGTATTTTCAGCTTTAGTTACCATTTTTTCAGGACCTGGCTTTCAATGTTGACAAAAAGTAGAGTTTTGTGGAATGTGGGCCTCTCCAAGTAAGAATGTCTGTCTGTTACTGAAAGAAAAGGAGGACCTGTGGCACCTTAGAGACTAACAAATTTATTTGAGCATAAGCTTTCATGAGCTACAGCTCACTGTTACTGGTATGGCCTCCCTGCAGGAGAGGCAACTCATAAATGCAGGGGGAGCCAGGCATGTTCCTGGCTGGGGCAGTCCTTAGTGGAAGGGGGAAAAAAGGAGTGAAGTATATATTTTTTGAACAGTAAAGAAAAACAAACTGAAACCCTATAATACTGAGAAGAAAAGATGAACAAAAATGTTAAGAATATCTGAAAGAAAGACTTCTAAAGAGGTAAAGAATCCATGAACAGCTTGCTAATCGCCGATCAGAAGTGCAGGGATGCAGACACACCTACACTGGAATACTTACAGGGACACTACTTGAAGAAGAACCGTAATGTTCTCATCACTTCACTTTTAACTGTTCAAGTTTTTATTTACCGATTAAAATAGTATATACATCTCCAAGCTTTTGCTGATCATGTAGATCCTTCTCCCATCCCACTATGTCTAGAAAGAATGTGCATGGAGCCACTGTTGGCCAGAACATGGGCTTGGCATTAGTGTGTACCCAGAAGAGACAGGAAGAACACAGCTGACTTTCAGATTCTATACAGAATTTGCAGGGCAACTAGAAAAATCAGTCTGACTGGTAAACTGCGTAAATTTGATTGAAGTCTAGGAGAGGAATAAAAATGGAACTCTTCAATACCATATGTACGGTCACTTTCCCACCTAAAAAGATACTTAAACTCAATCATGAAATCTGCCATCAGACTCAGAAACCCTATTTGGTATCCTGAATGTCTGTGATTTTAGATACTGGCTGTGAAGATTCTAGTAACAGACTGAAAACCATGAGACTTGCTTTCATTTTCTTCACTTTGTTATTTTAAACTTATCGCATTATTATATTTGTCAGCAAGAAATGGAAATAGATCACTCCACTGAAGAGCATCAAGCCTCCTTCTCGATTTCTTATATATGATCTGAATAATGGTAAAGTGGCCTACTGAGTGCAGTGATAGGCTTCATTTCTTGCTGTTGCCAAAGAAAATCCGCTCTCAGTGATCAATATAATAAGAAACGGAAACAATGCTAGTAAAGACAGCACAGAAGCTTTAACACACTATTATAAAGTAAGGTTTTAATTTTCAAATGAATCTACACACCCCTGGAAAAAATAGTGTTAATAATAGAAAGATAGGGTGGCCAACCCTCCAGGATTGTCCTGGAGTCTCCAGTAATGAAAAGATTAATCTTTAATTAAAGATTATGTCATGTGATGATATCTTCAGGAATACATCCAATCAAAATTGGCAACCCTATAGAAAGAACAAAATATTAGGTAATGTGGTTGTGCTACCATGATTATACTGAAGATAGAACGTTTGTGGAAAGTTTCTATCAAATGTACAATGGATAAAACAAATTAGGTTCTATTAAAATGTAGTATGTTTCTATAGAAATTATTTTAACAACCTATATAGTGAGATTACACCCTTGCTATGGCTCCTTTACAGCACATAAAGGGACCAAAGCACCACAAAGAGGCTCTAAAAACCCTAGCCATGGGAGAATTCCCCCAGTGCAGGAACCGTGGTAGACAGCCACAAGCTGTACTCAGAGGACCGTCATCCAAGTCGGCGGGGTGTCAAAGGTGGAGGTGGGGGTGAGCTCATAGCACTCAGCACCAAAAACATTCTTGCCAGCCAAGGAAGGATCCTGTCATTTAGCACTCAGGGCTGTCTAATCGCTACCAAGGGCTGCTCAGGCTCCCAGAGCAACTCATAATCAGGAGTGCACAAGAGCAGCTTTAAGCCATTTTAGCCTCCTCTCCTCATTATGCCATGTGCATCCAAGAAATGCAGCATAGAATTTAATAGACAATGATTTTTTCTATAGGTTTTAAGCCTAGGACAGGAATATTATCCTTTTTTGTTTTTTTTTAAAAATTGCAGTGGTATTGTATTTATAGGGTGAGGCGATGTCACATACTGTTTGCAAAGTTCTGTGCTAGAGAAGGACACAAGTAGTAAAATTTGGATCTGGATTTCAAACACTGCAAAACACCGAGGCTGCCTCAGTCAGTTGGTTTGGATTCTGGACCATTTGAAAAATTTGGAACTAGATTCTATTTCAGATTGTGAACCCTTCCTACCAACATTAAAGGATGGTCACATTTTGGACTTTATTTTGGGTCCATCTCTATCCTCTATCATATCAGAATACATGAAAATATTTATATGCAGAGATTATCCCAGAATATGCACTAGTCTAATTATTACAACCAAGAAATACTCTTAGTCCTAAAGAAATAAAGCTTTTGGCACACATATCATTGAGAAGCAGAAGAAATGCCTGCATTACCCTTTGTTAAACTCAAGTAAGTTCCCTAGCAACCCAAGCATTATCTTTGTGGTGGATAAAAACACATAGGCATAATTCAGAAGCTGAGAGCCTTTGACAGCAATCATGGTTTTTGACCACTGAAATTAATTACCCAAGATGCTGGCTACAGTCCAAGTATTTTCCTTCAAGGATATAAGTATCAGTAGGGTATTTTGCCTAATGCTAATGCACTTCATTTTCTGCTACACATTAAAAATCACTCTCTGTGTATCTGATGTACAAAAAAGAAAAGGAGTACTTGTGGCGCCTTAGAGACTAACAAATTTATTTAAGCATAAGCTTTCATGAGCTACAGCTCACTTCATCGGATGCATTCGGTGGAAAATACAGTGGGGAGATTTATATACACACACAGAGAACATGAAACAATGGGTTTTATCATACACACTGTAAGGAGAGTCTAACAAATTTATTAGAGCATAAGCTTTCGTGAGCTACAGCTCATTTCACCGGATGCATTTTCCACCAAATGCATCCGATGAAGTGAGCTGTAGCTCACGAAAGCTTATGCTCTAATAAATTTGTTAGTCTCTAAGGTGCCACAAGTACTCCTTTTCTTTTGCGAATACAGACTAACCCGGCTGCTACTCTGAAACCTGTAAGGAGAGTGATCACTTAAGATGAGCTATTACCAGCAGGAAGGAGGGGGGAAAAAGAGGAAAACCTTTTGTGGTGATAATCAAGGTGGGCCATTTCCAGCAGTTGACAAGAATGTCTGAGGAACAGTGGCAGATGGGGGTGGGGAAAATAAAATGGGGAAATAGTTTTACTTTGTGTAATGACTCAGCCACTCCCAGTCTTTATTCAAACCTAAGTTAATTGTATCCAGTTTGCAAATTAATTCCAATTCAGCAGTCTCTCGTTGGAGTCACTTTTGAAGTTTTTTTGTTGAAGGATATCCTCTCTCCGGTCTGTAATCGAGTGACAGGAGAGATTGAAGTGTTCTCCAACTGGTTTTTGAATGTTATAATTCTTGACGTCTGATTTGTGTCCATTTATTCTTTTACGTAAAGACTGTCCAGTTTGACCAATGTACATGGCAAAGGGGCACTGCTGGCACATGATGCATATATCACATTGCTAGATGCGCAGGTGAACAAGCCTCTGATAGTGTGGCTGATGTGATTAGGCCCTATGATGGTGTCCCCTGAATAGATACGTGGACAGAGTTGGCAACGGGCTTTGTTGCAAGGATAGGTTCCTGGGTTTGTGGTTCTGTTGTGTGGTGTGTGGTTGCTGTTGAGTATTTGCTTCAGGTTGGGGGGCTGTCTGTAAGCAAGGACTGGCCTGTCTCCCAAGATCTGTGACAGTGGTGGGTCGTCCTTCAGGATAGGTTGTAGATCCTTGAGGATGCATTGGAGAGGTTTTAGTTGGGGGCTGAAGGTGATGGCTAGTGGCGTTCTGTTATTTTCTTTGTTGGGCCTGTCCTGTAGTAGGTGACTTCTGGGTACTCTTCTGGCTCTGTCAATCTGTTTCTTCATTTCAGCAGGTGGGTATTGTAGTTGAAAGAATGCATGGTAGAGATCTTGTAGGTGTTTGTCTCTGTCTGAGGGGTTGGAGCAAATGCGGTTATATCGTAGAGCCTGGCTGTAGACAATGGATCGTGTGGTGTGATCTGGATGAAAGCTAGAGGCATGTAGGTAGGAATAGCGGTCAGTAGGTTTCCGATACAGGGTGGTGTTTATGTGACCATCGCTTATTAGCACCGTAGTGTCCAGGAAGTGGATCTCTTGTGTGGACTGGTCCAGGCTGAGGTTGATGGTGGGATGGAAATTGTTGAAATCATGGAGGAATTCCTCAAGGGCTTCTTTTCCATGGGTCCAGATGATGAAGATGTCATCAATGTAGCGCAAGTAGAGTAGGGGCATTAGGGGACGAGAGCTGAGGAAGCGTTGTTCTAAGCCAGCCATAAAAACTTTGGCATACTGTGGGGCCATGCAGGTACCCATCGCAGTGCCTCTAATTTGAAGGTATACATTGTCCCCAAATGTGAAATAGTTATGCGTGAGGACAAAGTCACAAAGTTCAGCCACCAGGTTTGCCGTGACATTGTCAGGGATACTGTTCCTGTTGGCTTGTAGTCCATCTTTGTGTGAAATGTTGGTGTAGAGGGCTTCTACATCCATAGTGGCTAGGATGGTGTTTTTAGGAAGATCACCGATGGATTGTAGTTTACTCTTGTGCCACACACTCTCAAAGAAACTGCGGAACTACCTGATCAACATCCTCTACAGCAAACAGGGAAAGATTAAGAATGAGCTCTCAAAACTGGATACTCTCATAAAGAACCAACCTTCCACACAAACTTCCTTGTGGCTGGACTTTACAAAAACTAGACAAGCCATCTACAACACATACTTTGCTTCTCTACAAAAGAAAAAGGACACTAAACTCTCGAAACTACTACATGCCACAAGGGGCCACAACATTGGTTCCCTTAACCCACCCAGCAATATTGTTAATCTATCTAACTATACTCTTAGCCCAGCAGAAGAATCTGTCCTATCTCGGGGCCTCTCCTTTTGCCCCTCCACCCCCATGAACATGATACAGTTCTGTGGTGACCTAGGATCCTATTTTCGACATCTTCGACTCAAGGAATATTTCCAACACACCTCTAACCAAAGTATTAACCCACAGGGACCTTCCTCCCAACACTCCAAAAAGAAGAATTCTCGGTGGACTCCTCCTGAAGATCGAAATAACAGACTGGACTTCTACATAGAGTGCTTCTGCCGATGTGCACGGGCTGAAATAGTGGAAAAGCAGCATCACTTGCCCCATAACCTCAGCCGTGCAGAACACAATGCCATCCACAGCCTCAGAAACAACTCTGACATCATAATCAAAAAGGCTGACAAAGGAGGTGCTGTCGTCATCATGAATAGGTTGGAATATGAACAAGAGGCTACTAGGCAGCTGTCCAACACCACTTTCTACAAGCCATTACCCTCTGATCCCACTGAGGGTTACCAAAAGAAATTACCACATTTGCTCAAGAAACTCCTTGAAAAAGCACAAGAACAAATCTGCACAGACACACACCGGAACGCCGACCTGGGTATTCTATCTGCTACCCAAGATCCATAAAACTGGATGGAAATCTGGACGCCCCATCATCTCAGGCATTGGCACCCTGACAGCAGGATTGTCTGGCTATGTAGACTCCCTCCTCAAGCCATACACTACCAGCATTCCCAGCTATCTTCGAGACACCACCTTGCTTACAGGCCAGTCCTTGCTTACAGACAGCCCCCCAACCTGAAGCAAATACTCACCAGCAACCACACACCACACAACAGAACCACTAACCCAGGAACCTATCCTTGCAACAAAGCCCGTTGCCAACTCTGTCCACATATCTATTCTTGTTAACTGCTGGAAATGGCCCACCTTGATTATCACCACAAAAGGTTTTCCTCCTTCCCCCCTCTCCTTCCTGCTGGTAATAGCTCATCTTAAGTGATCACTCTCCTTACAGTGTGTATGATAAAACCTATTGTTTCATGTTCTCTGTGTGTGTATATAAATCTCCCCACTGTATTTTCCACCGAATGCATCTGATGAAGTGAGCTGTAGCTCACGAAAGCTTATGCTCAAATAAATTTGTTAGTCTCTAAGGTGCCACAAGTACTCCTTTTCTTTTTTGCGAATACAGACTAACACGGCTGCTACTCTTAAACCTGTGTACAAAACAAAGCGCAGAGGATACCAAACAAAAATCTTCACATTAAACTTTGGTATGTCCATCAACAAGAACACAACTACATTTTTAGATTCATTTGGGGGTATAATTAATGCCTAACTAAAAATACTTTCAGAAAACCAACATCTTTAAGAAAAATGCAAGTTTTTTCTATCACTGCTACATTATCAGAAAATGGCTGTTAATATAACCTGGCTGAGGCAAAACTGAATCTAGGGACAAGTGTGGTAAAGAAGGTAGTCTGCAACTGGAATTCTAGGACAATTAATTTATATTGTCCTCTGTGTATAGTGGAGTCATTAACAGACAAATGAAATGTTAAAAACCCCCACATACATACTTGATTAAAAAAAGCTACATATTTGATTTTTAAAAAAATGAAGTATCATTGAGGAAAATTGTGTGATGGAATAGCCCTCTCTCTTCCTGCTGGGGCAAAGAACCATTGCTTAAAGACTTCTCATGCTGTCTATAATCCTTCAGTTTATGGAGGATAAAGGAATAACCCTCATTAGCCAGCCTGATTTAAGAAACCTGTTTCCTTTATCATGGATTCTCTGTGGTCTACTGAAACTTGACTGTTTTCCAGACCTGTATTTTTCTCCACATTAAATCTCAGGATTAATCACCACCAATATTTGGTGGTATTCTGTGGCCTTGCCTACAAGGCTGGGTTTACTCCAGCATATGCCTTGTTCTAAAATGGTATAATTCATGCTGAGCAGACACCATTACCATCTATAAAGAAAAAAATGTGTTCCCTCAATTTCTTGGCTCTCCCTTGCTTTAACCTTGTAAGTTGTTGTTCGTTTTTTGTTTGTTTGTTTGTTTGTTTTTTTAAGACATGATTTTTCAAATACAAAGAGGTAAAACAAATGCTGCTAGTTTAAGGTATGCACCTTTCAGGAGGTACAATAGCTAGATCTGTCGAAAGACGAAAACAAAGCAAGCCACATGTTTATTACCTTCTCTTTTATTTATGTGAGGAGAACCAATTTTCCATTCTCCATATCAGCATATCCTAAGCATTTCTACATGGATACTTGGAATTGGATTGGCCTTGTACACTGTATCTTCAATGCTATTCACCAAGTTCATTTGTTTTAATGTTGCCTATAACATACATACACAGTGTATGTTTGAGTTGTCTGACTTGTTTTCTTTCACCACTATCATTCCTGTATTCTGCAGACAATATGATTATGGAAACAAAGGTGCAAATACTTCATATTATCTAGTTAAGGTTATGGTCTAAATTTAATTATGGGAATTGATAGCCCCACTGCACATGGTTGTTAAAAAAAGAAAAAGTAAAACAAGCACGCATTGCATTGGCTTGTAGGTTGTCACAAACCGGCAGTATACTTTTTAACTAAACTACCTCATTACATTTTAGAAGTCTATTATTTCTTGTCTTATTATTATTCTAAATACAATAATATGGCTTCTGTGACTCATGCATAATAACTCAGGACAGCTTTCTTTCAGATGTGCACTGCATTAGTCATACTTTTCTCAAACACAAATGATATAAAGCCTCTGCACTTGCTATTGTATCCTAGAAAAATACTACTATATTATCTGGTGCTACAATTAACAATGGAATATAAACAAACATCACTCGAAAATAGCTTCTGAAATTCAGGAAGATGGAGGGATCATTCTCTTCTTTTACATTATTTTATTGATACTACTGCAGAGAGTTAACTGCTGAATAATAATTCTTCTGTTGTTTGCAGAAATATGAGCTAAAAGAGAAAAGTATAAAGGCCATAGAAGATGAAGTTAAGAACCACAAAGGGAAGTTGCATCTGAAGAAGTAGGGTTTTTACCCATGAAAGCTTATGCTCAAATAAATCTGTTAGTCTTTAAGGTGCCACCGGACTCCTTGTTGTTTTTGTGGATAGAGACTAACACGGCTACCCCCTGATACTTGACACAAAGGGAGGTTTTATGATAAATCTTTTGTCCTAAGAAACAAAGGACTGCAGGATGCCAGAACCATTTGAAAAGTACGGGAATTCAAAACAAACAAAAATATATGATTCCTGGTCCATTAACATGAGCCAGAGACTGCCAATCCCTAGTTCAGTGGTTCACAACTTTTCCAGACTACTGTACCCCTTTCAGGAGTCTGATTGGTTTTGCATACCCCCAAATTACACCTCACCTTAAAAACTACTTGATTACAAAATCAGACATAAAAATACAAATGATTACTATTCCTGAAAAATTGCTTACTTTCTCATTTTGTCTGTATGAAATTTTAGTTTGTACTGACTTCATTAGGGCTTTTTAGGTAGCCTGTCGTAAACCAGCCAAATATCTAGATAAGCTGATGTAACCACTGGAAGATCTCTGCGTGCCCCTGGCTGAGAACCACTGCCCTTGTTAATCTTTGGCAGGATTTGTTTAGCTTATGTTAACCACCTGATGGACTCATTCTCTTTGGCAAAGTTGAATACTTTAAGGCAAGTCTCATCCTTTAGTTGTTTATCTCTAATTTGCTGAAGTCCGCTGGTAGATGCTGGGATTGCTGCCAAGAAAAGGTCAATGTAGACTTTGACATGTATCTCTACAGACTTTTCTTTTGTTGGTGGCTGCTTAATTGGGGCTCTAGATAGACTTTCTGTAGCTATGGGTGCTTTCCCTGGTATGTGTTCAATAGACTATCACAAGAGAAAGCTAGGCCTCCAGTGGATAGAGTAAACATGTAAATGAAATGGTTGCTGACTAGAGAAGGAGTGATCGTGATGGGAGCAGTCTCTCCCTCCCTTAAGTTTGGAACCCCTTCATCCTGATCCATTAGGGGTTGCATGACCTCTTTGCTGGGCCTATTTCTCACCTCCTGATTGCAGCTTGTGCAGCTCAACCTGGGTCAGGTTTGATGAGACTAAGCAGGCTAATGGGCAAATGAGGCTCGGGATTGAAGGAGTGGGGGAAATACACTATAAGAAATCCATATCCATGTAAATGAAATCACATGGAAGAATAGCTTCAATGAGGTACCAAAGTAACTTCCCTCTCCCTTCTCTGAATTTACCCTTCTCAGATATTTGGGAGCCGGCCTTCCTGTGCCGGTTTTTTTAACGCATCACATTCCAGGTTGTCAAGCTTAATGGGGTGATATGGGCTTTAGAGTGAATGACACTGAGTGTTTGTTCAGTTGACCAGTTAGTTGTCAACCAAAAGTCCATATCCGAATAATACTGACCTGCCCAAAAGGTGTCACATGGATTAGTTATGTATTGCATGTAAAGTGCTTTGAGATCCTTACATAAAAACTTATATTAGCAGTGTTATTATTAAAATGAAGAATGGTTCCCTAGAGCAGTGGTTCTTAACCAGGGTTGGGACCCCATGGGGGACTGTGAGCAGGCTTCAGTGGGTCCACCAAACAGGGCCAGCGTTAGACTTTCTGGGGCCCAGAGCAGAAAGCTGAAGCTCCACTGCACGGGTCTGAAGCCCGGAGCTCTGAGCCTCATCATCCGGGTTGAAGTCAAAGCCTGAGCAATATAGCTTTCTGGGGGCCCCAGGCAATTGCCTTGTTTGCTCCCCCCTAATGCTAGCCCTGGCTTTTATATGCAGAAAAAACAGTTGTTGTGGCACAGGTGGGCCGTGGAGTTTTTATATCGTGTTGAGAGGGGCCTCAGAAAGCAAAAGGTTGAGAACCCCTACCCTAGAATATAATGGTGATGTGCTTTATCCTGTCAATTTTAAATGGCTCGAGTTACTGAGGTTCTATCACTTCCTTTGGGAGATTATTTCTTATTGTAATAGATTCATAGATTCATAGATACTAAGGTCAGAAGGGACCATTCTGATCATCTAGTCCGACCTCCTGCAAAGCACAGGCCACAGAATCTCACCCACCCACTCCTATGAAAAACCTCACCTATGTCTGAGCTATTGAAGTCCTTAAATCATGGTTTAAAGACTTCAAGGAGCAGAGAAGCCTCCCTCAAGTCACCCATGCCCCATGCTACAGAGGAAGGCAAAAACCTCCAGGCCTCTCCAATCTGCCTTGGAGGAAAATTCCTTCCCAACCCCAAATATGGCAATCAGCTAAACCCTGAGCATATGGGCAAGATTCACCAGCCCGGTGCTACAGAAAATTCTTTCCTGGGTAACTCAGATCCCATCCATCTAATATCCCATCTCAGGGGATTAGTCCTATTTACCCTGAATATTTAAAGATCAATTACTTACCAAAATCCCATTATCCCATCATACCATCTCCTCCATAAACTTATCGAGTAGAATCTTAAAACCAGATAGATCTTTTGCCCCCACAGTTTCCTTGGAAGGCTATTCCAAAACTTCACTCCTCTGATGGTTAAAAACCTTCGTCTGATTTCAAATCTAAACTTCCTGGTGGCCAGTTTATACCCATTTGTTCTTGTGTCCACATTGGTGCTGAGCTGAAATAATTCCTCTCCCTCTCCTGTATTTATCCCTCTGCTATATTTATAGAGAGCAACCATATCTCCCCTCAACCTTCTTTTAGTTAGGCTAAAGAAGCCAAGCTCCTTAAGTCTCCTTTCATAAGACAAGTTTTCCATTCCTCGGATCATCCTAGTAGCCCTACTCTGTACCTGCTCCAGTTAGAATTCATCCTTTTTAAACATGGGAGACCAGAACTGCACACAGTATTCTAGGTGAGGTCTCACCAGTGCCTTGTATAATGGTACTAAAACCTCCTTATCCCTACTGGAAATACCTCTCCTGATGCATCCCAAAACCCCATTAGCTTTTTTCACAGCCATATCACATTGGCAGCTCATAGTCATCCTATGATCAACCAAAAAGAAAAGGAGTACTTGTGGCACCTTAGAGACTAACAAATTTATTAGAGCATAAGCTTTCGTGAGCTACAGCTCACTTCATCCGATGAAGTGAGCTGTAGCTCACGAAAGCTTATGCTCTAATAAATTTGTTAGTCTCTAAGGTGCCACAATTACTCCTTTTCTTTTTGCGAATACAGACTAACACGGCTGCTACTCTGAAACCTATGATCAACCAATACTCCAAGGTCCTTCTCCTCTTCCGTTACTTCTAATTGATGCGTTCCCAACTTATAACTTGTTATTAATCCCTAAATGCATAACCTTACACTTCTCACTATTAAATTTCATCCTATTACTATTACTCCAGTTTACAAGGTCATCCAGATCCTCCTGTATAATCATAGAATCATAGAATCATAGAATATCAGGGTTGGAAGGGACCCCAGAAGGTCATCTAGTCCAACCCCCTGCTCAAAGCAGGACCAAGTCCCAGTTAAATCATCCTAGCCAGGGCTTTGTCAAGCCTGACCTTGAAAACCTCTAAGGAAGGAGATTCTACCACCTCCCTAGGTAACGCATTCCAGTGTTTCACCACCCTCTTAGTGAAAAAGTTTTTCCTAATATCCAATCTAAACCTCCCCCATTGCAACTTGAGACCATTACTCCTCGTTCTGTCATCTGCTACCATTGAGAACAGTCTAGAGCCATCCTCTTTGAAACCCCCTTTCAGGTAGTTGAAAGCAGCTATCAAATCCCCCCTCATTCTTCTCTTCTGCAGACTAAACAATCCCAGCTCCCTCAGCCTCTCCTCATAAGTCATGTGCTCTAGACCCCTAATCATTTTCGTTGCCCTTCGTTGTACTCTTTCCAATTTATCCACATCCTTCCTGTAGTGTGGGGCCCAAAACTGGACACAGTACTCCAGATGAGGCCTCACCAGTGTCGAATAGAGGGGAACGATCACGTCCCTCGATCTGCTCGCTATGCCCCTACTTATACAACCCAAAATGCCATTGGCCTTCTTGGCAACAAGGGCACACTGCTGACTCATATCCAGCTTCTCGTCCACTGTCACCCCTAGGTCCTTTTCCGCAGAACTGCTGCCGAGCCATTCGGTCCCTAGTCTGTAGCGGTGCATTGGATTCTTCCATCCTAAGTGCAGGACCCTGCATTTATCCTTATTGAACCTCATTAGATTTCTTTTGGCCCAATCCTCCAATTTGTCTAGGTCCTTCTGTATCCTATCCCTCCCCTCCAGCGTATCTACCACTCCTCCCAGTTTAGTATCATCCGCAAATTTGCTGAGAGTGCAATCCACACCATCCTCCAGATCATTTATGAAGATATTGAACAAAACGGGCCCCAGGACCGACCCCTGGGGCACTCCACTTGACACCGGCTGCCAACTAGACATGGAGCCATTGATCACTACCCGTTGAGCCCGACAATCTAGCCAGCTTTCTACCCACCTTATAGTGCATTCATCCAGCCCATACTTCCTTAACTTGCTGACAAGAATGCTGTGGGAGACCGTGTCAAAAGCTTTGCTAAAGTCAAGAAACAATACATCCACTGCTTTCCCTTCATCCACAGAACCAGTAATCTCATCATAAAAGGCGATTAGATTAGTCAGGCATGACCTTCCCTTGGTGAATCCATGCTGACTGTTCCTGATCACTTTCCTCTCCTCTAAGTGCTTCAGGATTGATTCTTTGAGGACCTGCTCCATGATTTTTCCAGGGACTGAGGTGAGGCTGACCGGCCTGTAGTTCCCAGGATCCTCCTTCTTCCCTTTTTTAAAGATGGGAATATATTTAATATCCCGATCCTTCTCTGAATTGGCAATACCTCCCAGCTTTGTATCATCTGCAAACTTTATTAGCACACTCCCACTTTTTGTGCCAAGGTCAGTAATAAAACGATTAAATAAGATTGGTCCCAAAACCGATCCCTGAGGAACTCCACTGGTAACCTCCCTCCAACCTGACAGTTCGCCTTTCAGTAGGACCCATTGCAGTCTCCCCTTTAACCAATTCCTTATCCACCTTTTGATGTTCATATTGATCCCCATCTTCTCCAATTTAACTAATAATTCCCCATGTGGCACGGTATCAAATGCCTTACTGAAATCTAGGTAAATGAGATCCACTGCATTTCCTTTATCTAAAAAATCTGTTACTTTTTCAAAAAAGGAGATTAGGTTGGTTTGGCACGATCTACCTTTTGTAAAACCATGTTGTATTTTGTCCCATTTACCATTGACTTCAATGTCCTTAACTAATTTCTCCTTCAAAATTTTTTCCAGGACCTTGCATACTACAGATGTCAAACTAACTGGCCTGTAGTTACCCAGATCACCTTTTTTTCCTTTCTTAAAAATAGGAACTATATTAGCAATTCTCCAATCATTCGGTACTACTCCTGGGTTTACAGATTCATTAAAAATTCTTGCTAATGGGCTTGCAATTTCAGGTGCCAATTCCTTTAATATTCTTGGATGAAGATTATCTGGGCCCCCCGATTTAGTCCCATTAAGCTGTTTCAGTTTTGCTTCTACCTCAGATATGGTAATATCTACCTCCATATCCTCATTCCAATAGAATTTAGTATTAGGAAAAGTATGACATTCAGCCTCAATCTTCCTTTGCTTGTTTACATCCAGTCACTCCTAGTTATTTTTGTTTGAACTACCCCTAAGCCATTCTGCTTTCTCCTTGGTGTTTGCACTTTTAAAATCTTATGACGTTTAGCATATCCTGCATTAGTCATAATTTAGACAAGCACCATGCATTGAGCTCTTTTAGTTTTTCCTCATAAATCAGTCCTTCAAGCCTCTTCATCATTTTTATTGCTCTTCTAACTGCTGATAGGGTTCATAACTAAGGTGTCCACAATTGCAATAAGCAAGAGAAGAAGGAAACAAAAGACCAAGACTAGAGTTAAATAAACAAAACACACCCCAACTTAGGTACCTCCTTTTGATTCTATATATCTGTCTCCAAATGTGCCTATATATCTTACCCTAATGTACAAAAGACTGTTTTGTGGAATCATTTACAGTATTTAAGTTCTGTCATGCTTCAAAAATAGTTATCACTTTCGTTCAAGATTAGTCCACAGCTTGACAGGCAAATAACACATTTTTGACAGTCAAATATTTAAAATACCCTATCCTAATGGTTTCAGGTTAGAACAAGGACACTTCTTTTCCCCCATAAGGATAATGAATACTGGAAGCCTGACATTTGAGGCTTATGGCTGAGGTGTAAGTTTTAATGAAACTATTTATAAAATGGGATCAATATTCCTAATGAGAGCAAGAACCTACTCTACTAGCTTTCTCTTACAGACAGCTTTATAACATAGACCATTTTGAAAGATTTACTATACGAGAGGAAGTAAATCCCATGGGAGTTAAGGGCAAACACCTTGTCTTGTAGTTCGCTAAGCAGAACTCATATACACAGAGCAATCAGTTAGGCTTATGGATACAGGTCCTGTATTATCAATGTGTATGTATATAAGAGAATACGCACACACACACACACCTATATACACATACAAAAAATGGAGGCAGCAATGATGAATAAATCAACTTAATTTTAGATATGTTGAAGTCATGTTGTTGTGAATTTGTTTCAATTTTAGAAATAAAGAGAATTAGAAAATTGGAATTTTTCTCTAAAGGAATACACCCATTAAAATGAAAAGGAGTACTTGTGGCACCTTAGAGACTAACAAATTTATTTGAGCATGAAGTGAGCTGTAGCTCACGAAAGCTTATGCTCAAATAAATTTGTTAGTCTCTAAGGTGCCACAAGTACTCCTTTTCATTTTGCGAATACAGACTAACACAACTGCAACTCTGAAACCCATTAAAATGTGATCTAAATAATCAGTTTTAATTTACCAAAAGTTATAATGGCTCAGCTCATACTAGCTCTACTCCTTTTATTAAGGGTCTGTCAGTGGTCTCATCACAAATCTAATTTTTTGAGGGGTTTGTAACTCAGCCACTTAAAATTTGCTTCAGTATGAAACCTGCCCAAAAGAGTTACTCGCCTGGATTAATTGTTTTAATTTAATTTTACTGTTATGTTTAATGTTTTAACTTACCTTGGTTATTCTGAGATTGGAGGTGCATAGGAAAATGCAGAATTCTCAAGCCTTCAAATGTGTAAAAAAGTAACAATTGAAAGGAATTTTTTTTCCTACTTGAAAAATTGGTCTCTGTGAGCTCCTCTATATCAAACCAGGTAAGTTGGATTTATTCATTTGTCAGCAGGAGGATATATTACAAATGAAAACTATATGCATTTTTCAAGCAGTAGAACCTCATATAATTATAAAAAATTATAAAAAACCGATGAAAACATTTGACAAAAGTTAGGTAATTAGAGAAGATGTAGCTCCTCAGATATATTTTGAAATATAGCTCTACAATTGTGGTCTCATTGAACATGCCATTGCCCCTCAGAAAAGTCTGCCTTTTTCATAAAGTATTCGTGTAATATACATACACTTTACTCTTTACATCACTTCAAAGATTTGAACAAAGGTGTAATTCTAAGCTTATCTTGGAAGTGAATAGCAGAATCTTCATCGCCATCTTGTCCTCATGAAAAGTGCATTGAGAGAACAAGACCTGGAATTTGATTCCTGATCTGACTGACTGAATGATAACTATAAGGATGTTTTGTGATGCAAAAGGAAAAAATAAGAAGCCCTCTGAGTTTCAGTGGGAAGTTGAATCAGAGGTTATGCAACCACAATGGGTTCCCATTCTATTTTTAAAAGAGCAGATCTATGCAAAGAAACCTCTGAAAAATGGGGGATCCATTTAAGGGCACATCTACACAGGGACACACAGGAAAGTTAAGGCAAATCAACTTAAGGTATGAAGTCAATGCCCCTAAGTTAAACATGTTAAATCCCAGGTGGATGGTTTCATCCAGGAGTAAAGTGATCTTGGTTTGCTGTAAATGAGCTAAGACCATTTTACTCCTAAATGAGAGCTTGCTTTAACTTATGTGCACTGACTTCACATCTTTAATTGATTCTCCTTAAATTTCTTCAGTGTCCCTATGTAGACAAACCTGGGAGTAAGGTTACTAAGGGCACATCTACACTACAAATTTGTACTAATGCAAATTACATTGGCATAAAGTCTCTGCAGTCAATACTGTATATCGCAGGTGCATGTGCATACTTGGTTCCTTGTGTAGTGCTGGGCATACTCACCAGGAGAGCTTGTTTTGATGCACACTGTGGTGCACCATGGGTAGGTATCCCAGTGTGCAACTCGCCATCATCCATCTCACTGTCGTTTGGGAAGTTTTGGCAATTCATGGTGGGGCAGAAGCAAGTTGCACAGGAATGACTAGGACTGTGGGGGCAAGTTTCCATCATACAGCTTTCTCCATCCCATAATGCTATGTGTATTCCATAATTTTTGTGCCTATCTTTAAAACCCTACAAATCTGCATGGGACTTGCTGCTGTCCTCCATCTCTGACAGAAGCATGGAATGTACACAGCTCTGCATTACTGTCATGAGCGTTGCAACCACAGGATGCACAATCCTCTGATATTTGCAGAGAAGAGCCACCAGGAACATAATTTCCTGGGGGACAGATTGCTGTCTGACATAGGAGAACCAATTCATGATTGTTGGTGGTATTCACGGAGCAGCTGCAAATGGTTACCAGAGTTATCTATGGGGAGAGGGCTCTGTCCTTCTCCCACGGTGCCTCCCCTCCCCCCCCAGCACATTTGGCCATTCTCCCTGGCAGTCGGGCCTGGGTGGGGAGTGAGAGGGAGCTGCTTCTCACACTGGCTGAAGATGGTCAGCTGCCTGAGAGAGAGCCCGGCTGGGGAGGTGGCAGCAGCAGGCTGCGCAGGCCCAGCTGCCAGGGACAGTGGCCGAGCGACCTGGAGCCCCCTCTCCCTTTCCTGGCATGTTTCCAGCTCACTCGTGAGGTTTTAAAAAGAGGAGGGAAGATTCCGGTCTCTGTGATCCCTGGGCAGTGGAGTTCACAACTGTGGCCAGAGCAATCCATGTCAGGCATTGTGGGACAGCTGCTGGAGGACTTTTAGGGTCAACAGAGGTAAGGTAGTGTCTACATTCACACTGTGTTGACGTCAGTAAATGGGGGCCTCGTCAATGCCACTTAGGGAGGTGGTCTCTTACTCACAAAAACTACTAATGTTTTAAGCCAAAATAAATGGAAGAAATGGCCCAAATACTATGATACGTAGAAATAACTGAAGTTTTGAGACCTTGGCAGCAAAAGCCACTCCTGGCTTTTTATTCATCAGTCACCCCTTTTCAGTCAGTCATTATCTCTCAAAAGTCATGAAGAAAGAACCAGTATCTGAGGATTGGGGTGAAATATGGGAACATGATGAAGATGGTACAGACTGCATAGTAGAAGAGACAGTTTTCTGAGGAAAATCTCTGAGAACCAACTGTGCTTCCAACAAGGGAGTGACTAGGATAAGGAGAGGTTACTCACCTTGTGCGGTTTCAGAGTAGCAGCCGTGTTAATCTGTATTCGCACAAAGAAAAGGAGGACTTGTGGCACCTTAGAGTCTAACAAATTTATTTGAGCATAAGCTTTTGTGAGCTACAGCTCACTTCATCGGAGGAAGTGAGCTGTAGCTCACGAAAGCTTATGCTCAAATAAATTTGTTAGTCTCTAAGGTGCCACAAGTCCTCCTTTTCTTTTCACCTTGTGCGGTAACTCAAGTTCTTCAAGATGTGCATTCCTGTGGGCTCTCCACTTCAGGTGTGCGTGCGCCCTGTGCTTTTGATTGGAGATTTTTAGTAGCATGCCTGTTCAGTCCGTGCATGTGCCCTATATACGGCTGTATGGGCAAACTGCCCTCAGTTTCTTCTTCTCTTCAAAGTCCCACAGAGGAGACTCCAAAGCAGAGGGGAGGAAGATGGGTAGTGAAGCACCCACAGGGACATACATCTTGAAGAACTCCAGTTACTGCACAAGGTGAGTAACCTCCCCTTCTTCGAGTAGTGTCCCTGTCAGTGCTCCACTTCAGGTGACTTCCTAGCAGTAACTCCTTAAGGAGTTGGGAGTTTCGGAACAGAGTCCTTCACAGAAGAAAGAACTGCGTGGCTTACTGCAGCATCTGATGTGGCAGCCTGAACCAAAGGATAATGGGTGGAAAATATATGCACCAAGGCCCATGTTGCAGCCTTGTGGATTTCAGCAACTGGAGTGTTCTAGAGTAGGGCTATGGATGTAGATTGTGATCTATTAGAATGTGAAACCTTATCAGAACCATAACAGGCAATAATGCATCCAGAGATCCATTTAGAAAGTCTCTGAGTGGAGACAGACCTATCTGCAATAGAAACAAAGAGTCTAAGGGGTCTTCATGAATGGCCTGATTCTGTCAAGTAAAGGCTAATGCTCTCTAATGCTATGTAAACTGATGCAGCTTAGGAAAGAAAACTGGAAGGTGAATAGTTTGGTTAATATGAAACTCAGAAGAAACCCTAGATAAAAATTTTGAAGAGGGTTGTAACGATACCTTCTCCTTGGAGGAGAACACATTAAATGGAGGGACTGCCATTACAGGCCCTCTCTCTCCAATCCATCGACTTCCATGGGGTCAAGATCATAACCCAGATGCTTCAGAGGAAGGTATAATATCCCCATAATGAAAAATTAGTTAGTAATATTTCCAAGGGGGAATTTTCTTCTGAAAGCCTGTAAGCCATGCCTTGAACATGAGGATTTATATGTCATATAAATGTTTATCCCAGACAGAGTTACTATGTTTTTTATTATTTGGATAGCTGTCTAATCAGAGATGCTGAGTCTATGAGCGCTGAAGGTGTTTTGCAACTTTGGACTGTAAGCTATTTCTATTTAGGCACAAAAATATGGATTTAAGAGCCTAACCTTAGGCAGCCATGTTTGAAAAATTTGGCTGAAAACTATAGAAATGAGCAATCAGAAGGATGAGAACAAAGATGGCCAAAAGTCTTGAAATGTTAAAAGATTTTTTGTTGTCTAATTTCCTAAAAATGTTCAATGTTCTTAAAATCTTCTTCTTCTTTCCCCAATTTGCAATTTTGCTTGTATTTATTTTTATAAATGCAATATTTTTAGTCCATCCTTAACATATCTATACAGCAGAGCCTACATTCTAATCTTAATTAAAACTGTACATCTAGAATAAAGCCTTGGCTTCTATGGAGTTACTCCAGATTTACAGTGGTTAAAATGAGAGCAGTATTTAGCTTGCTATTACATCTACACACTGTACTATACTGGGCAGTGAGAGGCTATTACTGAACTGGTTGAATATTTTTTTCCTCTTAAAAGTGCATACATAGTAATTTGTATTTGGCAGTTAGCCATCTGGTGACTTAAAATTTTAAATATCTGAAATGAAATGCTTCTCATTAAACTACATACCAATAGCATGAAAATACCTCACTTATACTTGATTGACATATAACAAGGTATGAACAATGTCTGTCTGTTGTAATGAAGTGAAGCAAGTGACCTCAGAAGCTAGAAGATGCTGCCAAACATTTTAATTGTATCCAAAATAAGTGTCTGTTTTCCCCTACAATCTACTTAATGCAGAATGTATTAGTATCTCAGTATTGCACAGCTGTGCTTCTCTACCGAAGGAGGATAATGCCTGCTTTCAGATTTGGAAAAAAAAAAGTCTCTCTTAACTGGATTTGGTATCTTTATCTGCATTCAAGTTGCTACTTATTTATTTTTAAATAATTGCATTCTGGCAACATTTTATATGCGCAAGTGGAACAAATACTGTAAGAGGAAGTCAAGTTCTATGTCAACCTCCAGCTGTGTTTCAAGAAAAAACATTCAAGAAACAAAATGACTATGCAAGAAAACTTGCCACTTCTTGACTTTTTTTTGCAGTTAGTTGTGACATCAAACACAATTTTATTTCATGATCTTAAAATTGATGGCTCCGTTCCCAATTGAAATGACTGCAGCCCTGTTTGCATTGGCTGAAATAGCTTTTATAACCTGATATTTTCCTCCCCCAAATTCTCATGGTGGAACCTCTGTTCTGAAGCCCCACTATTATCCCATTCACCCTCTACTCATCACATGCTGCAGCACAAGAGGCCCTGGAGAGTTGAGCTATTCACTACCTCAGCAATCGGCACCCCATGCAGAGTCTACCCGAATTCTGTCCCCCTACTGCGCAGGAGAATTGCGCTGGTTTTGCTCGCTGTGGAGCCTCCTCATCCACAGAGGATGAAACTTTTGGGAACCTCAGTCTCCACCTAAAGACATGGCTCGGGTACCTGGTAGTTAGAATTTATAAGTTCCAATTTCCTTTTCATTTATACCACTATAAAACAAGACAATGCCAATGAAGTTAGTAGAGTTATAATGGTGCAACTGAGAAAAGCACTTACACACATGATTAAGTTCATCCCTATTCAGGAATTCATTGGGACTGAAATATGTGCTTAAAGATAAGCATTTGCTTAAGTACTTTCCTAAAAAAGAATGTTGTCCTGATTTGAGGCCTATGTGAGAAGAGAATCAGGTTTACAGTTCTAAACTCCTCTTGGGCCAGATCCTCAGCTGGAGTAAATTGAGATACCTCCAGTGGTTTCAGTGGAGCTCTGTTGATTTATACATGCTGAGGATCTGGCCCATGTAGAACTAAAAGGTGGTCATATCCAGTTTATCCTTGTGTTTCTCCCTCGGATATATCTACTTACTTTTCAGAGAGCTGTACATGAGATCTCTTTACATTCGCTAACAAATTATTTATTTACAGTGCTAACACCTGCAGCTCTGTTCTCTTTAATTCAGGATTTTATGCTCCACCCTTCACCTTGGTTTTTGAGTGCTTTCCAGCAATACACATGGTTATGTGAATTAGCATCTGTCATGTGTGGCTCCTTTTCCATTCTTCTACCAAGAATGAATACTGTGTATGTTTTTTCAACTGCCTTTTATCAGTTTAGGCTCTGAGGACTTCAGTTATGTCTTTTGTGCTTTGTCTACACCAGAAAGTTGCCCTGGTTTAACTTAAGTAATTTCTTAACCTCATTTAGTTAAACCGGGGCAAACCCTTTTGTGACACTTATGCCAATTTAAGAGTGGCTTATTTCAGTTTAACTTAAACAGAGTCTTAAATGACAAACTAAACTGAAAAAACCCTGGTTTAAAGTCCTGTTCACTGCTTTATCTAAATTGGTTTAATATCACTTCTTTAGTTGAAGTGGTGTAACAATCTCATGTAGACAAGGCCTGTTATTTGATGCATCAATTTATAATACAGTAGAGGAATTACCTTAAAAATACAGCAATTAGTTTTGAAGAAGAGCTGTATTTTAACGATGTACTCTTTTGACAGAAAAGTGATTTGTAAGTAAACTTTTTTCAGAAACATTTCATAGTCTGTTTGATTAAGTTCACTTTGTGAAGGGCAACCATTTCAGCCTATCTGTCAACTATCATATCTATCAGCCAACACCTGACTACACTTCTTCTATAACTGAGTCAAGGAACCTAGTTACAACACTGTCACAAACCAGAGCATAAACAGAAACTGTGTCCCCATAGCTGAATTAAAGTTTTGTGTAAGTTCAAGGTTTAACGTGGTGAGAGCCCATGGTTGGGTCTTGTTTAAACTACATCTTTTAATCATAGTTTAAGCAGGCTAACTAATTAGGGTGCAGTTTAACTGCAAATGGCACCCCAAGTCCTGCATTTAATAATAAAAACTGCTCTTCAGGACTTGTTCAATAGATGGGCTACAGAACAATCAACTCTTTTATGTTATATTAGTTTAAAAAAATCTTGAAAATGTATCTGCTGCGACTAAAATATAATCAAGAGAAAAGATACTTTACATGTAGGACCACACACACAGGCAAGAAAAAAAAAAGGATGAGACAAAAGCAAACCGAATGTATGTATGGTGGCCTGGTGGGAGTGTAGTTGGATAGGCGAATCAGGAAGTACAGTAACACTAAGATGAGAAATCATGTGACTTTTTCTCCTTCCAGACATTATTTAAGAAATAATGGTGTACTTTGTCAACCACAACCTCATAATCATAAGGCCTGAACTGAATTAATTGCTGTGTTCTAATGTTGGTCAGTTAGGAGAACATAGTACTTCAAAGTCCTGAGAGAGTATTAACTATTCATTACCATAAATATTGCTTACATTACACAGTGCTGTTATATATAGTCTTCCAAGCTCTTTTTCTTTGTGTTCAAGCAAGTGTTCAGAAGACATGTTAGGAAGATATGTAGGACTGTTCTTAGTTTTGGTTATGTGAGATTGTGCATAGAGGCAGTGGTCCTTGAAGAGGGAGCTGCCTTGGTCTCTGATTAGAGTCCATTCTTGAGGCAATACCATGCCCTGGGAAGTGGGCATGGTATTGAGCTGAGATTCCTGGAGAAGGGATTGCCTGTATGGTCTTTGATCATCTCTGTTCCAGGACTTGTTATGTCTATAAATGTAAGAAGTGACACTAAATACCCAGACTCTTCATTACTGATTTCTGCTTCACTGGGAAGCCAACCTGAAATGCCCCAGACATCTTCTACTTCTCAGATGAGGAGTGATGCTGGTGTCAGAACAGGACACTGGTGTGAGAAAAGGGGGCAAAATATATATAATGCCTCTATAAATGTTCCTATAGTTGTATAGAGTGTAAACTGAACTAAGTACAAAACTACCACTATAGTGATTAGTAGTCCAATTAAACCTTCAACATTTAAGGAAAGTAAAAAAAAAAAACTTGGCTGATACTTTTGTCATCCACTCGTTATTTTTTGGTGGAAATGAGTTGAAGAACGTTAATTAATGACCAACCATTTAAGCCTTCTCTACTTTTTCTTTTAAATGTTCAATATCAGTGACAATGTTCCTTGATATCAAATACTCAACCCCTCCCCCCACCTTGATAATTTTTTAAAATTGGAAAAATTGCTCATGTCTCGAGTCACCTCACTGCTCCTGTCAAATCTGCAGACAGTGCTGCTGACAACTGCTTTTGACTCCACATCCAGGGCCTACTCCGTCTCCTTTTTTTCTTCCCTGATCCACCCTGCTTCTTTTTATGGACTCTATCCCACTGCCTCCTATCAGCCTTGCAGACTTGTAGCTCCTTCACCCCTGCCTACTTTTGATCCCTGTGGCCTATCCCTCTCTTCAGCTCCCTGCACAGCCTTTCCTTGTCTAATCTCATTCATCATAACTTCTCACACATTTTCCCAGGACTACATACATTTTCCTCTCCATTGGAATTACCCCTCTTCCTCTCAATATCAACTGTACTCAACCTCCCAACTGGTACTGATGCAGCTACTCCACCTGAACCCACTTCCCTTGGACTCCAGCTGATGTCCTGGATACCACTAACCCTAACAAAATCACTATATGACATTGCAACCCCTCTTTTTCTGACTCTCACTTCAAATTTCTCTCTCTCTCCTAGCTCCAGGCTACTACTACAATCCCTCCACCATTACCCTTGAACAGTAACCTCCCTCAGTCCAATCAGGACCAAAATGGAATTCCATACACGATGCCACACTGAGGTTAATTAATTCAGGAACAGAGAGATTAAAGTGGGGCTTTTAAGAGGTTCTGAGGGATTATTAACTATTTGTAAGATGGAATCAAGTTTGGGGCTGAGAGACGAGAACTCTATGTAGAGTGACCAGTAGTTTCAGGGAACAAACTGGGAATGAAATGGGGCAAGTAAATTAACTTATCTGCTTCACTTTTCCCATCTGTAAAATAGAACTACTACTTAAAACACAGCGGTAATTTGGAGATTAGTTAGTTAACATTTGCAAAATTCTTTGAAGAGAAAAAGTATTATATTTGTGGGAAGTTTTATTATAAACATTCATAAGAGTGGATTTTTTTAAAAATGGGAATAATTTACTCAGTATTCCATAATTTGCTACAGAGAACTGTTAAATATATCATTCGCAAAAAGAAAAGGAGTACCCGTGGCACCTTAGAGACTAACACATTTATTAGAGCATAAGCTTTCGTGAGCTACAGCTCACTTCATTGGATGCATTTGGTGGAAAAAGCAGAGGAGAGATTTATATACACACACACACAGAGAACATGAAACAATGGGTTTATCATACACACTGTAAGGAGAGTGATCACTTAAGATAAGCCATCACCAGCAGCAGGGGGGGGAAAGGAGGAAAACCTTTCATGGTGACAAGCAAGGTAGGCTAATTCCAGCAGTTAACAAGAATATCAGAGGAACAGTGGGGGGGGGGGAAGGGAGAAATACCATGGGGAAATAGTTTTACTTTGTGTAATGACTCATCCATTCCCAGTCTCTATTCAAGCCTAAGTTAATTGTATCCAGTTTGCAAATTAATTCCAATTCAGCAGTCTCTCGTTGGAGTCTGTTTTTGAAGCTTTTTTGTTGAAGTATAGCCACTCTTAGGTCTGTGATCGAGTGACCAGAGAGATTGAAGTGTTCTCCAACTGGTTTTTGAATGTTATAATTCTTGACGTCTGATTTGTGTCCATTCATTCTTTTACGTAGAGACTGTCCAGTTTGGCTAATGTACATGGCAGAGGGGCATTGCTGGCACATGATGGCATATATCACATTGGTAGATGCGCAGGTGAACGAGCCTCTGATAGTGTGGCTGATGTGATTAGGCCCTATGATGGTATCCCCTGAATAGATATGTGGACAGAGTTGGCAACGGGCTTTGTTGCAAGGATAGGTTCCTGGGTTAGTGGTTCTTTTGTGTGGTGTGTGGTTGCTGGTGAGTATTTGCTTCAGATTGGGGGGCTGTCTGTAAGCAAGGACTGGTCTGTCTCCCAAGATCTGTGAGAGTGATGGGTCATCCTTCAGGATAGGTTGTAGATCCTTGATGATGCGTTGGAGAGGTTTTAGTTGGGGGCTGAAGGTGATGGCTAGTGGCGTTCTGTTGTTTTCTTTGTTGGGCCTGTCCTGTAGTAGGTGACTTCTGGGTACTCTTCTGGCTCTGTCAATCTGTTTCTTCACTTCAGCAGGTGGGTATTGTAGTTGTAGGAATGCATGATAGAGATCTTGTAGGTGTTTGTCTCTGTCTGAGGGGTTGGAGCAAATGCGGTTATATCGTAGCGCTTGGCTGTAGACAATGGATGGAGTGGTATGATCTGGATGAAAGCTAGAGGCATGTAGGTAGGAATAGCGGTCATTAGGTTTCCGATACGGTGGTGTTTATGTGACCATCGCTTATTAGCACCGTAGTGTCCAGGAAGTGGATCTCTTGTGTGGACTGGTCCAGGCTGAGGTTGATGGTGGGATGGAAATTGTTGAAATCATGGTGGAATTCCTCAAGAGCTTCTTTTCCATGGGTCCAGATGATGAAGATGTCATCAATGTAGCGCAAATAGAGTAGGGGCATTAGGGGACGAGAGCTGAGGAAGCGTTGTTCTAAGTCAGCCATAAAAATGTTGGCATACTGTGGGGCCATGCGGGTACCCATCGCAGTGCCGCTGATTTGAAGGTATACATTGTCCCCAAATGTGAAATAGTTATGGGTGAGGACAAAGTCACAAAGTTCAGCCACCAGGTTAGCCGTGACAGTATCGGGGATACTGTTCCTGATGGCTTGTAGTCCATCTTTGTGTGGAATGTTGGTGTAGAGGGCTTCTACATCCATAGTGGCTAGGATGGTGTTTTTAGGAAGATCACCAATGGACTGTAGTTTCCTCAGGAAGTCAGTGGTGTCTCGAAGATAGCTGGGAGTGCTGGTAACGAAGGGCCTGAGGAGGGAGTCTACATAGCCAGACAATCCTGCTGTCAGGGTGCCAATGCCTGAGATGATGGGCGTCCAGGATTTCCAGGTTTATGGATCTTGGGTAGCAGATAGAATACCCCAGGTCGGGGCTCCAGGGGTGTGTCTGTGCGGATTTGTTCTTGTGCTTTTTCAGGGAGTTTCTTGAGCAAATGCTGTAGTTTCTTTTGGTAACTCTCAGTGGGATCAGAGGGTAATGGCTTGTAGAAAGTGGTGTTGGAGAGCTGCCTAGTAGCCTCTTGTTCATACTCCGACCTATTCATGATGACGACAGCACCTCCTTTGTCAGCCTTTTTGATTATGATGTCAGAGTTGTTTCTGAGGCTGTGGATGGCACTGTGTTCTGCATGGCTGAGGTTATGGGGTAAGCGATGCTGCTTTTCCACAATTTCAGCTCGTGCACGTCGGCGGAAGCAGTCTATGTAGAAATCCAGGCTGCTGTTTCGAGTGGCTATACTTCAACAAAAAAGCTTCAAAAACAGACTCCAACGAGAGACTGCTGAATTGGAATTAATTTGCAAACTGGATACAATTAACTTAGGCTTGAATAGAGACTGGGAATGGATGAGTCATTACACAAAGTAAAACTATTTCCCCATGATATTTCTCCCTCCCACCCCACCCCCCACTGTTCCTCTGATATTCTTGTTAACTGCTGGAATTAGCCTACCTTGCTTGTCACCATGAAAGGTTTTCCTCCTTTCCCCCCCTGCTGCTGGTGATGGCTTATCTTAAGTGATCACTCTCCTTACAGTGTGTATGAAAAACCCATTGTTTCATGTTCTCTGTGTGTGTATATAAATCTCCCCTCTGTTTTTTCCACCAAATGCATCCAATGAAGTGAGCTGTAGCTCACGAAAGCTTATGCTCTAATAAATTTGTTAGTCTCTAAGGTGCCACAAGTGCTCCTTTTCTTTTTGCGAATACAGACTAACACGGCTGCTACTCTGAAACCTGTAAATATATCATTATAATCTCTCTAATAAAAATATTTACTCAACTGTCTGTAATGACTACCAAGGAGAAGTTACAATTTATATACTAAATTCATATTTAGAAACAAACCTAAGAAAAAATCTTAAAGTTTATTGGAAAAAGTCATTATATGTGTATGTTATTTAAATTTTAAAATTCAATATCTGTATTCAAACAATGAACAGGATTAGACTATTTTTGAACCACTTTGCCAAATTCCATCGTTTTTAAACAAAATCTACATTTCTGAGTCACGGTATAGGGCAAATTAGTTGAAACAATAGAAAAGAATAAAATTGCTAGACATATAGAAGAACATAAATTGTTGGGCAAAAGTCAACCTGGTTTCTGTAAAGGGAAATCATATTTTACTAATCTATTAGAGTTCTCTGAAGGGGTCAACAAACATGTGGACCAGGGGGATCCAGTGCACATAGTGTACTTAGACTTCCAGAAAGCCTTTGACAAGGTTCCTCGCCAAAGGTTCTTCTGTAAATTAAGCTGTCATGGGATAAGAGGGAAGATCCTTTTATGGATTGAGAACTGGTTAAAAGGCAGGGAACAAAGGGTAGGGATAAATGGTACATTTTCAGAATGGAGAGGGGTAACTAGTGGTGTTCCCCAAGAATCAGTCCTAGGACCAATCATATTCAACTTATTCATAAATGATCTGGAGAAAGGGGTAAACAGTGAGGTGGCAAAGTTTGCAGATGATACTAAACTGCTCAAGATAGTTAAGACCAAAGCAGACTGTGAAGAACTTCAAAAAGATCTCACAAAACTAAGGGATTGGGCAACAAAATGGCAAATGAAATTTAATGTGGATAAATGTAAAGTAATGCACATTAGAAAAAATAACCAACTATATATACAATATGATGGGGGCTAACTTAGCTACAACTAATCAGGAAAGAGACCTTGGAGTCATCGTGGATAGTTCTCTGAAGCCGTCCACGCAGCGTGGCAGTCAAAAAAGCAAACAGGATGTAGGAATCATTAAAAAAGGGATAGAGAATAAGACGGAGAATATTTTATTGCCCTTATATAAATCCATAGTGTGCCCACATCTTGAATACTGCATACAGATGTGGTCTCCTCATCTCAAAAAAAGATATACTAGCACTAGAAAAGGTTCAGAGAAGGGCAACTAAAATGATTAGGGGTTTGAAACGGGTCCCATATGAGGAGAGATTAAAGAGGCTAGGACTTTTCAGCTTGGAAAAAAGGAGACTAAGGGGGGATATGATAGAGGTATATAAAATCATGAGTGGTATGGAGAAAGAGAATAAGGAAACATTTACTTGCTCTCATAATATAAGAACTAGGGGCCACCAAATGAAATGGATGGGTAGCAGGTTTAAAACAAATAAAAGGAAGTTCTTCTTCACTCAGTGCACAATCAAGCTGTGGAACAACTCCTTGCCTGAGGAGGTTGTGAAGGCTAGGACTATAACAGGGTTTAAAAGAGAACTGGATAAATTCATGGAGGTTAAGTCCATTAATGGCTATTAGCCACGATGGGTAAGGAATGGTGTCCCTAGCCTCTGTTTGTCAGAGGGTGGAGATGGATGGCAGGAGAGAGATCACTTGATCATTACCTTATAATTATTATCATTGTTAGGTTCACTCCCTCTGGGGCACCTGGCACTGGCCACTGTCAGCAGACAGTCTGACCCAGTATGGCCATTCTTATGTTCTTATGTTAGGACTAGCAAATTATGTCTAAAACCATTAGCTTCTATATTTTTTACACATTAATAATTTAATAAAAATAATTCCACATTTTTAAGGGAGAAAAATGAGTTTCCAAGCTAAGTGTGTGTGTCAAAATTCTTATGGCTGAGTTGAGAAGAATAGCATGGTATAATTTAACATGGAGACTGGAGAGCATGATGGAGGATAAATATATTTTTGCTTTACAAGCAGTTGGGATACTATAGACTCCAGGACTGGATTATTTCCTTGATGAGAAACAAAGAAATTCAAACATACACAGAGCACATGTATTCATACGCTAATATATTGGCAGTTATGTATACTTTTAAACAGGGATATTAGTTGACAAAAACAAAGTGCAGCTTTAATACTGAGACACAGAAAACAAACACTAGCAGAGAATACTATACTGAAACCAAATGTCCAACCAGACACTTGTTCTGTTAGTATTCCAAACACTGCTCCTTTGATATGCTCATGTCATTCAAAATCATCACTCTCAGCTACCTAATCCAGATGTCAATTGATATTATACTATGGGGGGAGTCACTATATTCATTGCTCTGATTCACATCTCTAATTTCCTGCATTCCAAAACTGCCTCTGCTTTTGGAACGATCAGTGCTGTTAAACCTCCCAACCCTGAAACAAGGTGATACCAATTGTCAAAATTCTGAATTTAGTATTCCATTAAAACCAATTCAAAATGAGGTGGATGGAGGTTCTTCTTCTTCTTCAATGCTTAGCCAGACAGTTGGCCATAGCGATCATTCACCACTCCGATGGAGCTGATAATAAATAAATAATTTGTGATGATAAAAGATGGCATAGAGAGTACACTTATAAAGTTTATGGATGATTCCAAGTTGGGAGGGGATGCAAGCACTTGGGAGGACAGGATTAGAATTCAAAATGATCTTGACAAACAGAAGAAATGGTATAAAATAAATATGATCAAATTCAGTAAGGACAAATGCAAAGTACTACACTTAGGAAGGAATAATCAATTGCACAAATACAAAATGGGAAATGACTGCCTAGGATGGAGTACTACAGAAAAGAATCTGGGAGTTATCATGGACTACATACTAAATATGAGTCAACAATGTAATACTGTTGCAAAAAAAATCATTCTGGGATGTATCAACAAGCACATTGTAAGTAAGACACAAGAAGTAATTCCTCCATTCTAGCAAGCATTGATAAGGCCTCAGCTGGAGTATTGTGCACAGTTCTGGGCATTATACTCTAGGAAAAATGTGGACAAATTGGAGAGAGTCCAGAGGAGAGCAATAAAACTAATTAAAAGTCTAGAAAACTCGACCTACAAGGAAATATTGGAAAAAAATGGTTTGTTTAGTCTGAAGAGAAAACTAAGGGGGGACACGAGAAAAGTCAAGTACATAAAAGGTAGATAGGTATAAAGAAAAGGGTGATAATTGTTCTCCTTAACCACAGAAGACAGGACAAGAAGTAATGAGTTTATATTACAGCAAGGGAGATTTAGGTTAGACATTAGGAAAAACTTCTTAACTCTAAGGGCAGTTAATCACTGGAATAAATTACCCAGGGAGATTGTGGAATCTCCATCATCGGAGGTTTTTAAGAATGGGTTAGACAAACACCTGTCAGGGATGGTCTCTAGATAATCTGCCTCAGTGCCAGATGAGCTATCAAAGACCCTTCCAGTCCTACATTTCTAGGATTCTATGGGGTGGCTGTTAACCATTTTTCTTTTTAAATTATAATTTATAGCATAAATGGTATGTTTAATAGTTTTTCCATTTTTGTTACAATACAGCTACTATAGTAAATGGGCAGATACATGATCAAGCACGCACACGCTTGCACAAATCTGCATGCACGTGTTCATATGCGTGCACACATCACTGAAAGCGAAACTCTGAAAGAAAAGGATCTGGCAAACTCAAAACTTGCTCAAGAGTAAGCTTTGAAGAAAGCCTTACAAATCTCAGAACTAGGCAGTGGGGTAGAATACTTTAAGTTCTTTGCTTCTTAAAAGAAACACTACCTTGCAGTTAGCAGTCACTGTTCATTTGCAAGGTCTAAAAGTAGCACAGGATTCTTTTTGTTCCTCATTTAGTTTGTACTCACTTTTTTGGGGGAGAAATCTGCAAATTGGAAATTCCATTTACAAACATTTTTATATCAAAATATGTATCTTCACATGAAAGTCAAAGATACCTTTTTGAAATACGTGCTTTTTAAGTTTTTCAAAAAATTATTTTCAAAAAGGCAAGCACCTCATCAGTTCTCATACGCATAAATCTTCAAATACTTTTAAATGCAGTTCTTCAAAAAAAAAGTGTGTTCAGTCACATACTACGCAAGAGAAGCTGCAAAAAATAAATCTTTGAATCTGAACTACAGCTCATCATAATCTGGTTAAAATTATCTTCAGAACCACCTGTCATTATTAATTCAGGGAGAGAGGTGGAAAAATACCTTCAGCCCTGGTACGTTATTGAAAATATGGTCCATCAGTTTCTCACTGTTCTGTCATATAGTAATAGCAGTTAGATTTTTGATGGATTTAGGATTTTGCTGCAGTAGCTGAATGTGTAACTGCTTTTATTGAAAATGTTTCTTTGGGGGTGTCCTATCATTTCTGAAGCATTTACATTTAATTTCAAATATGAAATTATTCAACCTTTAATATATACCAGTGTTAAGTTAAAAAAATCCTCAATTTTGCCATCCCATTTGACCTTTTGTGTTAAAACGTATATATTGGTTCAATCAAAGCTTTTAGTAAAATACATCAACTAATCGGTATATTAACAAAATGTTTAAGAAATGTCAGGAAATGTTAACCGTTTTTATACATAAATGGTTTAAACCAACAAGGTGCTCAGATCCTCAACTCCCAATGAATTTAGTGAGCATTGAAGGCGTTCAGTATCTCACATGATTGAGGTCACAGTTGTTTAGTGCAAGATATGGAAAATATTCTTCTACTAAGACCTTTTCTCAATCACTGTACCACTACTGTGCACATCCACCACGGTGCTATCTCCCTTGATGTGTAGGTATACTACCCTCTGCCAAGTTAAGGTTCTTTTGGTTATGACAATGGTAGGAATAGGCTTGACCACTGCCTTCAAAGCCCAATGCCAAGTGTTTTAATTCACACTAAAGACGGGATCATCTGCTAAACAGGACAGGAAACTCTCAGAATTGTCACTGTTTTGTTCAGTCAGTGTGTTGTTCCTTTCCCCTGCCGGGGGTTTCACCAGAGGGAACCAGGCTGTGCCTCTGCATTACCTCCTGCCTCCAGCTCATTGTTTTTATTATCTCTTACTGTTCTGTATTTATAAGACTTATCACCATGGCTTCTATGAGCACATTATAGGATTTACGTCTGAAACAAAGTGACATTTTTCCTAATATTGGGATCATACATTGTCCTGTGTGATCACTTGCAGCAAGTCAATCAACTTCTTGGAAGGACCTAAGGATCAGGAACAGGAAACTAGTTTAAATGCTGGGGATGAAAAAGCCTACAGTTAGTAGAAAGCCTGATTGAAATTGTGGCGTATATTATGCTCTAAAACCAGACAGACCTCACATATATTTCCGGCGGGGGTAAATTCCAGAAGTAGAAGCCTACCACTACAAATACCCTCTCCTTCTGACTTCTTTCCACGCTACCCTGGGGACAGTTAACTAAGCACAGGTGTCTGGACACAAAGTGAAAAGCCATCTCTCAGATAATTAGGACCTAGACCATTTAGGATTCTATACCAGCACCCTAAATTTCTCCTAGAAGTTAACTGGCAGCCATTCGAAAGTACAGAGCACAACTGTATTATGCATGATACTCTAACCTGGTCACAGGGCAGGCAGCCATATTTTGTGTTAGCTGAAGCTTCTGAGTGCTCTTGCTTCAAGGAAGATCCTTGGGAAGCCTGTATTTTCATAATTTAGCCTTGAGTTGATAAAGCATGATTAGCTTATGTGGCAGGTACAGGAAAAGAGTCAAATGCTCTCTACTTTTCGTGGCCATTTGCCATGTATGAGACACTGCAAAATTACAGGGCTAGAATAACTACGTTGAAGGGATAATACTGACTTCAGTATTTTGTTTTGCTTTTCAAACTAGTAGGCTAATCACTTGCATTTCATTACATTCAGGTGCACCCAATATAAACTGCAAATGTGCAACAACAGTAGTTCTGCTTTGCCAAGAAGCCCGATATCTGAATTTTCATAAGATTATTTGACACACCTTTGCTCCATGTTAAAATCTTAAAGTAAGGATTGGTAAATTCAGCTTGAATTATATGATCATTTCTAAATAATAAAGGAAAACAATTTCAAATGGTTACTGGGCTACATTGTTTAACCCTAGAGACTAACAAATTTATTTGAGCATAAGCTTTCGTGAGCTACAGCTCACTTCATCGGATGCATCTGCTACTCTGAAACCCATTGTTTAACCCTATTCTTTAAAGATTTAGCTTCATTTATCATTATGGTAACATTTACCTTCTCTTCTGCAATAAACACAGAAATTCTTGTTTTCTTTCTCCAGAACTGAAAAGAGTGAAAATTCAACCAACTAGAGATCAGAAGCCAGACAGGGCTCTCAGTCACGCCAGCACAGATCCTTTAATTCAATGCAGTTAGTCTGCATTTACACCAGAGTAACAGAGTATCAACTTATCCTCTGACTGAAGAAAGACCTCAAACACCTATCAAAATTATGTAATTATACTTCTGCTGGTTGACCACATTTGAAGCAACCATGCCTCCATTTGCAGCAACCATGCCTCCATTTGCAACACTAGACAATAAGTCACCTTTGCCATTCCTTCCACTAACTCAGAATTGCAGGCTCAAAATGGCAGGCTTTGAGGCTTTGTCAAATGTCTTCTGTGTGTCCATCTTCACTGAAATTATTTTCCCCCAAACTTCATTCTAAATTTTAACTATATATTTGAATGTGAACAGTTTGGAGGTTTATACTTAAAGAAAATCCATTGAGTCTATTTCTTGAATCTATATTTGCGGTTTCATTTTGCTGTTTCCAGCCATTTCTTATTTTGAAGGCAACATTTTAGCATCTTTATCTGGACACAGAAACCTTTAACATTAGATATCCCAGTGTATTGTGATAAGGCGCCAGATCTTTAGACCCATGTTAAAAAAAAACAAAAACAAAAACAGAACCCTGGCAGATTAAATTCTTTTTCTGGCATATCCATAAAAACACCTAGCCAGGCCGGTCAAATACCAGGATTTCACTCCATATGTTTGTATGTGATTGTACAGCACCAGCTGGACAATAGATCCAGAGACTGACGAGGGCATCCATATGTCTTCTGTGTTTTCACCTGTTGTATTAGTTGATATAATACAAGTTCAACATGTGTTGATGTCCTTTAAGAGCATACCTATTATTATCCCAATTTCATGGTAGTTTCCCCTATGTCTTAATCATGTTTTTTTTTGTTTCATGATCATGATTTTTGAGGGATGAAGAACACTATCAAGAGATCTCAGTTTCATTCCAGACAGAGATAAAGAGGATGATAAATTCATTTTCCCCAATTAATTTAAAATAAAGGCAAACTCAAGTAACCGCTGAATCAAGAGAGCACCGCTTAATTGTAACTTCAGTTGGTGGGGCACACTCTATTTTTCTACCTCCATGCAAGACAGGTGCTAGAATAGAGGTTTTCTTTTGGTATGGTTCCAGTTGCACAGCCATTAGCGAGGTGTTACTTTGTAGCGACCTGCAGAGTGCAAAAAATGCTCCTCTAAATTTCTTCTATACCTGATAGGATCTTAATTATCATCTAATTACAGATAATTATTTCAGTAAAGCTATCAGGAAAATTAACCACATACAGAATTTTCTTTGTCTAATTTTGGCTTTGTCACATATACTTACTCATGCTTTTTAATAATTACTTATTATAGTGTACAGCTGATTATGTCATCATAAGAAAATAGGAATAGTCATACTGGATCAGACCTATCTAGTCCAAAGCTTTTTCTTTAAGAACAAACAGTGCCAGATGCATCAAAGGGAGATTGAAAAAAAATCCAGCGATAGAAAATATGGAATAACTCGTCTATAGTGGAAGCTTTTTCCAAACCTCAGGCAACTAGCAATTGCCTTATGCTCAAAAGCATGACAGTTTATTATATCCCTTATATAGTTTTTATCCCATTGAATGTAACTGGATGTGCCATTATCCATTAACCATATAAATGTTTATTCCTTCACCTAAACTAATGTCAAAGTCCTAGTGAAGTTTGACCTTAGTGCCTCTTAAAACATCTTTTCAGGCCATTTGTACATTTATTTCACACCTTGTGTATACAAGTTGCAGTTTGTCATTTACAATATACTCAATGACATTAAGAGGGAACCTTTCATGGTCAGGAACTAAAACTATTATTGCTTCAACAGAGACCACAAATTGTCTTATGAATTATTATTTTCTGATACATTCAAGAAATCAGCTCATCTTTTTGTTTAAAATTGACTCCATGATTGAGAAGATAGTGTAAGTCAAATAACCAGATAAAAAGATATATTACTTCTTAAACAAAAGAGAAGACTGCCACACAAACACTAACTGCATACAATTACAGTTAAAGCAGGGAATATACCTGTTGCTCAAATTACCTTTAAGCATGGATTGCCCCAAATTCAAAGCAACTAGAGTATAAATAATTTTGTGTAACTGAATAATTGATATTTGACTGAACAGCGGATAGTAAGTTTCTGAAATCTGTCAGAGTGGTATTTGGAGTGCGACTCAAATCCAAGTGAAAGTAGGTAGGTAGACATCCTCATGCTTAATATACAGATGTGACCTGTATAGAATCACTCCACTTTGATCAAGCATGAGCACAGCATGTTGGGAACTGTAGTGTCTACAAGGCTGCAAATTCATATTAACTATGAGGACAGCTACAACACAATCAATTTTATGCAAAATAGGTGCTCTCTTCAAGTTGACAGACAACATGGTGCTATCTGGGGCAAAGTTTATGAGCCATTTGTGGTAAGGTATGAGAGAAGGTGATGTCAGACACAGTCAGTCTCAGGCAGCCATGTATTTCTAATAATTAACAACAAATCATAAGCGCCATGATAAAAGAAGGAAGAGGAGAAGATAGAAGAATAATGCCCCCACATAAAACAGGCAATGAGGAGGGAGTCTAGAATTATGACACAATGGTCATGCGCAATGCTATCTTTAATTGTTTTCTGGTGCTTAGATACCACACTAATAATTGCCTTAGAAATACCAGGAGTAGAGTAGATCATATTAGAGACACAGCAATCTTTCATTCTAAGATCTAAAAGCATTTTGAGGGTGAAACCCTGGCCCTACTAAAGTCAATGGCAAAACTCCCACTGATGTCAATGAGGCCAGGAGTTCACCCGCCAAACTGATTGTTCCTTAACTGGTTATTAGCATCTACTAAATATCGAAGTATGGATCAACTTAAAACAAACACACATCTAACGACAATTCTTCATGAGCCATTTTACATTACTAGGTTGAATCATAACAGAAGAAATTAGTCCCTTGATTCAGAATCCTCCATAGTTGCTAATAGCCAGCCATTTTTTTACTGTGCTCGTCTCTACCATGGTTTTCATCCAGCAGAATGGTAACAGTCTTTAATCAGTGCTGTGAAGATAGCAGATTCAATTTTGCCATCCGTGGCTTTATATCATTGCTCTGCTGGCTGTTTTTCTTTTCTGACAGGCTTCAGTCACTTCATTTTCTCACATTTCTGGCTCAATAGGTTCAGCATGAAGCTATGCATGATGATGCTGAAGAACTGTTCAAGGTTTTTCCATAAATTTTTCACTTATACTGAACATACTTCATCTTTCAGAGTAGCAGCCGTGTTAGTCTGTATTCGCAAAAAGAAAAGGAGTACTTGTGGCACCTTAGAGACTAACAAATTTATTAGAGCATAAGCTTTCGTGAGCTACAGCTCACTTCATCGGAATGCATCCGATGAAGTGAGCTGTAGCTCACGAAAGCTTATGCTCTAATAAATTTGTTAGTCTCTAAGGTGCCACAAGTACTCCTTTTCTTTATACTTCATCTTTATAAGTAGCAATGTTTTCTGCTTTACTGAAATCATACTATACCACAAGCACACACACCAGATTTCCCTTTTGATACTTCAAGGTAACTACAGTTAAAAGTAATTAAAAGGTTGAGGGGAGATATGATTGCTCTCTATAAATATATCAGAGGGATAAATACAGGAGAGGGAGAGGAATTATTTAAGCTCAGCACCAATGTGGACACAAGAACAAATAGGTATAAACTGGCCACCCGGAAGTATAGACTTGAAATCAAACGAAGGTTTTTAACCATCAGGGGAGTGAAGTTTTGGAATAACCTTCCAAGAGAAGCAGTGGGGGCAAAAGATCTATCTGGTTTTAAGATTCTACTTGATAAGTTTATGGAGGAGATGGTATGATGGGATAATGGGATTTTGGTAAGTAATTGATCTTTAAATATTCAGGGTAAATAGGCCAAATCCCCTGAGATGGGATATTAGATGGATGGGATCTGAGTTACTATAGAAAATTCTTTCCTGGGTATCTGGCTGGTGAAGCTTGCCCATATGCTCAGGGTTTAGCTGATTGCCATATTTGGGGTCGGGAAGGAATTTTCCTCCAGGGCAGATTGGAGAGGCCCTGGAGATTTTTCGCCTTCCTCTGTAGCATGGGGCATGGTTGACTTGAGGGAGGCTTCTCTGCTCCTTGAAGTCTTTGAACCATGATTTAAGGACGTCAATAGCTCAGACATGGGTGAGGTTTTTCATAGGAGTGGGTGGGTGAGATTCTGTGGCCTGCGCTGTGCAGGAGGTCGGATTAGATGATAAGAATGGTCCCTTTATTTTTGAGAACTGTCTTCCAAGGAAATGTTTCCTTCTTTCCCCTCTGCAAAGCTAAGAGTTCAAGAGCCAGTAAGGACAACATTGAGTCCTGGAGCAGTGAGAGGTTTATACCTTGTGTAACCCTTTTGCCAGGTGTCCTCGGCAGCAAAGAGGACCAGGTTGATTTTTCTAAGGGCTTTCTTGAAGTCTTAACTATGTCTTGAGCCCCCACCCAGAAACTATAAACACCACCCTGGCCTTCCCAGTGGGCAATTCTTCCCCACTTGCAAGCACTGAGTCCAGGGCTTGCAACAAAGATAAATTCACTGGGGATGGGATGGGGGGAGGAGGAAAACAATAGAATGAATTGGGGAAAACCAACAATTAACAAATTCTGCTGCTCTATGCCATATGTTGTCACCAAGGGGCTGCTGCTACCTCTGCTCTGCACTGTACAATGTTGACTGTTCAGCATCCTCAGCTCAGCTCGTAGGAAGGAATCAATGGTATCTAGGACTCCTGACAGAGTTCTCACCACCAGAGACATATTCTCAGCAGCAGCCACTTCCCCTCTCTCCGCCTGCTTTAGCTCTGACCAGGATCCCTTCCTACCCAATGGCACCTGACAGCAGTCGCAGTCAGTGTAGCCCCAGTCAAAAGGAATGTTTGATCCTTGTATTTCCCAACAAGGTCAGTTACATTCTATTGTCCCCATACTGAATCTTAAGCAAATGCCCCAAACCATCAAAATAATGAAATGCAAACAAGACCTGCTCAATTCAGTTAAATTCTCTTGCTTTGCAACAGAAACTGGCAGAGAGTTCCTTTGCCAGTGGAGCCCTTGCCCATCTTAGGCAGTTCTGGGCTACTCTTCACCCATTTCACCAAGAGGATGACAGTAGTGAACTCCCTTTTCTTAAGGCTTCAGGCTACAGGGTTTACACTTGTGAGCCTTCATTGTACAAAATGGAAGAGATCTCATTAGAAAGGGGAGATCTGAATGGACAGCATTTTCATCTATGCTTGAAGAGTCTCGATATATTGGATCTTAAAGTTATTGTACCATAAAATTATTATCCTTTAATATTCATATAGCAGTGGCATCTGGATGCCCCTGACAGTCTCTGGACTCTATTGTGCTGGTGCTGTACAATCACACACAAAGATATGGAGTGAAATCCTGGCTCCCCTAGGGCTACCACCAGGCTGGTATTTGACTGGCCTGGCTGGGTGTTTTTGTGGATTTGCCAGTTGCCAGAGAATGAATTTAACCTGCCAGGTTTTTTTTTAAATCTAATTTTAAAGATTTCTGTGTCCAGCTAAAGATGCTACAATGTTGCTGTTAAAAATAAGAAATAGCTGGATACAGCAAAATCAAACAGCAAATATAAATCAAAGAAATAGACTCAATGGATTTTCTTTATGTATAAAGCTCCAAAACGTTCACATTCAAGTATATAGTTAAAATACAGAATCAATGCAGTTTGGGAAAAAATAATCTCAGTGAAGATGGACACAAACAAAGAAGCTTGGAGAAACATGACCAAGGTAAGAAAACGATGTTATTAATCTTATCTATATGTGAAATCTGTCTAGATACTGTAACTGGCTGTTGAAGGGAGTGGGGGTTGTGGAGTTGCCTGTGGTTGGGGCTGTGGCAAAATTGTGTGGGTGGTGGTGGTGGGGAATATTTGCATGTCAAAGGTGGGAGAACTTTACTTCTGATTTAGGTGGAGCCAGGTTTTCACTCATTCTCCTTGCCCCAAAAAGTTTACAATTTAAGAAATCACAATCTTATTCTATAAAGGAAAATAAACGATTTTTGTTATTTTTTTAGGTTTTCAAAAGTTTATAATTTTTCTGGCTTGTAAAATTGGACTTATGGTAATTAAGACTTCAGAGGTGAAGGGATAAAAATAGTGCTAAATATCTATCTGTATATTAATAAAACCTTTCAAACATTTTACAAATATTTTCTGACCTATATGTATCCAGATGATCTCAGACAGAAATATTGCAAATAGAAAATGGCAACTGGAGGCTCAGCTAGGAGATCCTTAGATCTGTTTTCTGCTCACAAACTAGTTGACAAAATGCCTGTCTGGGTTCTGTTTTAATTTAACAAACCTGCATAATGACTTATATATTCAAGGACAGTATTAAAATTGAAAAATGATACAGTAAGTGCATCCCATTTTCTTTCTTACGGCATAGTTTGTAGGTTATGTATTCTTAAAATCAATCTTTTCAGATTCTGGTGGTGGTGATGATTATGGCATCTATTGAAACAGTGAATTTAACAGGAAGAAAATTGTACATTTATTTTACATACTGTGAAAAAACAGTACTTCTTTCTAAAGACAAACTGCATGGCTTAAAGTACTTTTCTTAGTTGTTTTGGCCCACACATTTGAGTTTTCATAGCAAGCAAAAAAATACTTTTGTGTTACTTTAGCATGGTTTAATGTAGGATAATTAGTCAGAGCCCCCTGAGGCAATTCCACTGGCATGTTTAAGGAATTTGTACAAAAAGTTTATTGCTTTTGACGCTAATGGCATTGAAAAATTAACTACATTTATTATAAGTCAGAGAATTTCAGCTAGCTTTTCCCCTTACCCCCCACTCAGTCGGAAAAAGAATAAGTTAAATTTGTCCTACTTAATTGGAATTTCAGCTTTTCAGTTACAGTTGGAAATCAGTCCATTTGGTTAAATTAATCCATCTGGCATTATTCAGCTCAGCTCCTACAAAACAAACACTTTTATCATCTATGCCACAAATTAAATTGCAGTTGTTTCATAATCATGGTTTTAAGGATCATATCAGCAGCACATAAAACTGCACTACTAATTTAAATTATTTGTGGGTTACTTCCTGTGGAGAATATTCTCTATCTATCCCTTATTGTGGAAATTTTAACTAATCTGTATTACTACAATACCTGACCTGGCAATTTGTAGCTACCAGAAGTCTATTGGAAAAGTTAATCCACAGTAACTCAAGATTCAGTAATAACTTCGTTTTAAAAGGATGGAAAATAGTTTTTTTGGAAATTTTTTTTAAAACAGCTGTATTAAAGGAATACTACTGTTTGGTGGGTTAAAATATGTATTCCTTCACAATGTCAACCTGTGGAACTCCTTGCCTGAGGAGGTTGTGAAGGCTAGGACTATAACACTTGGCATTGGCCACTGTCGGTAGACAGGATACTGGGCTGGATGGACCTTTGGTCTGACCCAGTATGTTCTTAATGTAAATAGAAATTACACATATCAAACAGCACTGTAACTTTCTTGCAAAAGCAATTCAGTAAAATGAACAGAATCAACTGTTGGGTAGTTGAGGGAGAATATATGTAAACCAGGCATTTATCCCCAAAATCTGGCATTTTAAAAATGAAAATATTTGTTTTTTATATAATTGATGTGAATATGAATACACTTTAGCCTGAGGGTTTCTTTTTAACTCATCTGAAGTAGCATAACTAGACACTGCCAGTTTTTCATGTTCATTTCATGCCCAATTTGGATCTAAGATTTGAATCAAGCACATACCTAACACTTAGTTTATTTTTGTAACAGGAAGCCTTCTGCGTATTTCATTTTGGCCTTCGCCACACTAGAAATTATCCATAACCAGTTTGTTTGTTATGCTGAAAGATCACAGATCAGCTTTGAGGAAAGATGATGTATAAATGTATACTGTTACTGCACTGAGGAGACTGCTGTTTAAATTTTCCATTGATTACAGGTCACAATGAGCACATTCAAAGTCATCGATCTTATATCTCAAGTGAATGGGTAAAATATTGATTCTTCAAAAATAAATTTCCCCCAATATTGTATTACTTTACACTCATGTGCTCTGAAACAGATGCTTTCCCTTCAGTTTATGAAGCAACAGTATATTTTGGAACAAAATCCTTTCTTTCTAGCATAGCATGTGGCTCAGATTCTTACATCTGCATCTATTTTTAGTGTTCTCAAAGGCTCAGATATGTTCTTTCAAACTGTCTTGCCTAATGTCTTATTGAACAAATGGACATATAGTAACTGAAAAAAGCAATGACGGAAATGTATGAGAAGAAAAAGTCATATGGAGTAGTAGATGCTATATTTAAAGCCTAAAACCAACTAACCACATTAATTATTTATTTCAGATTAACGATTGGTGAAGAGACTGGTTACTGCTGGTGTACATCTAACATTTTGGACACTGTAAACAGAAATTACTCTGATTTGAAATAGTACTGGGGTCTTTGCAGTTTAGATACAGTAGAACCTCAGAGTTACGAACTGATTGGTCAACCACACACCTCATTTGGAACCAGAAGTATATAATCAGGCAGAAGCAGAGACAAAACAAACAAAAAAAAAAAGGTGCAAATATAATACAGTATTGTGTTTAAATGTAAACTACTAAAAAAATAAAGGGGAAGTTTTAAAAAGATTTAAGAAGGAAAGGAAACTGTTTCTGTGCTTCTTTCATTTAATTTAAGATAGTTAAAAGCAGCATTTTTCTTTTGCATAGTAAAGTTTCAAAGCTGTAGTAAGTCAATGTTCAGTTGTAAACTGTAGAAAGAACAACCAAAAAGTTTTGTTCAGAGTTATGAACATTTCAGAGTTACAAACAATCTCCATTCCTGAGGCGTTCGTAACTCCAGGGTTCTACTATACTACTTATTATGGATAAAGAGCAGCAAGATGTTACAGTCTCTGAATTTAGATACCATTAGTACAAAACACAACTAAGGTGGCAGAGGGGGAGGTTATGCAACAGTGAAGTCACCCCATGTTAAATTTACTATATCAGCAGGAAGCAGCCAATAGCTGTCTTTTGGCAGTTCTACTGTCTCGCTACACATTGGTTATAAAATAATTGTTCTTTCCCAGGTGACTCCTATTATAATTGTGATCTGACAAGGGCATTCTAGGCTAAGCCATGTGTTCACCACATTTCCCATTCTACCGCAGGATTCCTTCTGGCTAGAACCAGAGCAGGCCTTACCATGAGGTGAACTGAGGTGGCAGCCTCAGGTGCCAGACTGTGGGGGGGGGGGCACCACTAGGATCCAGAGAGTAGAAAATTGGGTCTGCTGCTAGTGCATATGTATTCTCTCTGCTCTAGATGCACAGAGATGGTGGAGTGCTGTGCTGGAGGAAGGAGGGCCCAAGAGACATAACTGGCAGCAGGAGAAAAGGTGAGAGGCAATAACAGAAAGCAGCAGGAGCTACAGGGAGAGAGAGGAGGAGGAGCCTCTTATGCATCTCTCTAGCACCGCCCCCCCCCCCGCCCCCAGGAGCCTGAACTGATTAACACCAGCTTCTCAGGGAGCTTCCTGTTTCCTGCTGCTTCCCTGATCCCACTTTAGGAGAACAAGCAGTCAACTGAAGTAGTAGGAGCCAGTTAGGCCCTTAAGATGCTGATATCTTCCCTCACTCATGCTCTGGTACCAGACTGCTTATTTGTCCCCTTCAATTGAGTGTTGAGAGCCACTATAGCTGGCACAGAACAGCAGTCATGAGTGACAGAAGAAAATGCCCCTCTGGGGCAGCATTCAGAAAAAGAAAGAAAAGCTTCCTTTGCTTTCTATCTAAGCAGGAAGGAGCTCTCCTGAGATACATAGACACAAATGTTCACGGTGAGCCTTCCAGCCCCGGTGAGGATGAGAGTGGTGAGGAGATGCCTGATCTTCCAGTTAGTCAGAGTGCAGGTGACCTGGCAGCTACTGCAGCATCCATATCTCCATCTCAGATGGATGTAACCATGCACATTCCTGAAGAAAAGTGTAGATCAGAGAAGAGTGTGATGGAGGCACAAGGAACAGCTGCTGCTGAGTTTAGTTCCTTAAGACTAGATGATCCAGGACTGTCGACCCAGATGAGCAATAGCCTGAGGGACTTCCTTGTACTGCATGGGCCACAGCAAGTGAAAAACTTCATGTTCCCCAAAGACAATGAAAATAGAAGTTTCCATCCAATGCATTACTGGCGTAAAATCCCCAATGGTAACAAAGTGGAGAGGCCATGGGTTATGTACTCAAAAACCCAGAATGCTGCATACTGGTTTTGTTACAAAACTCCTCCAGTCTAATGTTCCAGTCACATTGGGTTCTCTAGGAACAAAGGACTGGAAAAATCTGGCTAGAAATCTGGCATGACATGAGAAGGCAGCAAATCACCAGAGGGCATTCCATAGGTGGAAAGAGCTTGAGATGAGACTAAGTTTAAAGGCCACCATAGATCAGCATCAAGAGAAGATTGCAGCAGAGTCTCTTTACTGGCAAAATGTTCTGAAAAGGCTCATTGCCATTGTGAGAATGCTTGCTACCCAAAATCTAGCACTGCGTGGCACTTCAGATCAGTTGTATGTGCCAAACAATGGAAACTTCCTTAAAATTGTGGAGCTGATGGTTGAGTTTGATGCTGTACTCCAGGAGCATCTAAGAAGAGTCACCACCCAAGAAATGTTTCAGAGTAGCAGCCGTGTTAGTCTGTATTCGCAAAAAGAAAAGGAGTACTTGTGGCACCTTAGAGACTAACAAATTTATTAGAGCATAAGCTTTCGTGAGCTACAGCTCACTTCATCGGATGCATTTGGTGGAAAAAACAGAGGAGAGATTTATATACACACACACAGAGAACATGAAACAATGGGTTTATCATACACACTGTAAGGAGAGTGATCACTTAAGATAAGCCATCACCAGCAGCAGGGGGGGGAAAGGAGGAAAACCTTTCATGGTGACAAGCAAGGTAGGCTAATTCCAGCAGTTAACAAGAATATCAGAGGAACAGTGGGGGGTGGGGTGGGAGGGAGAAATACCATGGGGAAATAGTTTTACTTTGTGTAATGACTCATCCATTCCCAGTCTCTATTCAAGCCTAAGTTAATTGTATCCAGTTTGCAAATTAATTCCAATTCAGCAGTCTCTCGTTGGAGTCTGTTTTTGAAGCTTTTTTGTTGAAGTATAGCCACTCTTAGGTCTGTGATCGAGTGACCAGAGAGATTGAAGTGTTCTCCAACTGGTTTTTGAATGTTATAATTCTTGACGTCTGATTTGTGTCCATTCATTCTTTTACGTAGAGACTTCCACACCAACCTTCCACACAAACTTCCTCGTTGCTGGACTTTACAAAAACTAGACAAGCCATTCTCTCTGCAAGAGAATCACCGAAGAAGAAGACATTTTGATTATGAGGCATGGGAGATCCCAAACAACAATTCAAAGTTGAATTCTTTAACCAAGTGCTAGATTATGCAATACAGTCAGTTGAAGAACATTTCATGCAGCTCAAGGAACACAGCAGTATATTTAGGATGTTGTAGGATATTCCAAATCTCCTCACTCTACCTAAAGAAAACCTACAACAGCAATGCAGGGTACTAGAGACAGTGTTGATACATGATGACATACGTGATATTGATGCGAGTGATTTAGGTGATGAACTGAAAGCCCTTTCAAGATACATTCAGCAGGATCAACTCCAAAGGCTGTTCTGGAATATATGTGCACAAGTAAGATGACCACCCTCTTTCCAAATGCTTTTGTTGCTCTGCGCATACTTCTAACACTTCCTGTAAAAGTTGCCAGTGGAAAATGCAGCTTCTCCAAGCTGACGTTAATAAAAACACATCTACACTCCACAATGACATAGGAGAGGCTGGTTGGCTTTGCAACCATCTCAATAGAGCATGAGCTGGCCCAGACTGTGGACCTTCAGCAGGAAGCAGTTCAAATCTTTGCAACCAAGAAGGCATGAAAAGTACCACTTTGATTATTCAAACAGATAAAAATGCCAGTGTTTACTATGCAGACAAGAAAAGTTACATTTGCTGTTCAGGCATTTGAAAGATAAGTGTTACTTAAAATTTTGGAACAAGGCATTTTAAGTTGTTAGTTCTCCTTTATTAGGGTAGGCAGCAGAGCAGTACCATGAAAGGAGTAGAACAGGAAGAAGGCAGAATTGAGACCTTTCAAAATTTTGGCCCAAGCGAGGGGGCATGGGGGTGTCATTTTAGCTCCCCGCCTCAGGTGCCAAAATGTTGTGGGCTGGCTCTGGCTACAACAGCCACATGTAGCAGCTTATGAAATGTAGAAGTTAGGATTCTACTCAGGAGAGGGATCAAATTGAAGTTTCTTCCTGTACCTGTCTTTTCTTCCCACCCTAAAGGGACAACCTCAGTTTTGACAAAGGTATTTCACATTATGTAGCCCACCTGAAATACTATAGACTAATGCAGTGTCACACTTCATAGCACAATGACATTTTTCCCAGAAAGCAAAAGCACACAGGTTGCAAGCATACAAACCATAGCCACATGCTAGATGTGCTTGTCTTCATGTTAGTACTCTGAATGCTCCCAAAGCTATCTCACATTGTTTGGCAAAGCTGAGCTTCAACTACAATAGCTACCTGTGAAAACTAAACACAGCTTTTAGGAAAGGATGCCCTCCATTACATACAACTATTTTGATGTCAATAGTATTTCATTTGCATTTGCATTACGTACAGCACTTGAGCACCTTCAGCAATGTTGCAGAACAGGATTTCAAACATTACAAAAGAAAAAAACCAAACAGAAACAAACCAACCTTGAATGGTGTTACAGCCTTTCCAAAATATATTCTTAATGGTGGAAAGACTTTCTTGCAATATTTAAGATAGGGTAGCTTTTCTTTCTCTTTTCTCACTGTGCAAGGGTTTGCCATCCTGGCATTCAACAGCATACTTCAATATCAGTTTATTTATGTATGTGAATAATGTACAGCATATTACATTTTGCGACAGGGTCGGGCCAGATGGCTATAGGAGAGTAATCCTATTGGGATGCGGGAAGTGGGCGGGCGAAGCCCGTCCACTGCTAAAGGATCCCCCCCAGCCTAAAAGGGGGATCCATAGGACCTAGATACCAAAAAAATTCCGGGGGACAACTAATGAAATAACAGGGACAGGAGTGTGGTCAAAGGGTCAAACGAAGGGAACACCGAGCAGAGAACCCCGGACAGCGCCCACTGCTTCTCAAAAGTGTCAAGGGAGTCAGAGGACGCGGCCCAGAGGAACTCTGCCCGGATATGTGAACAGACTGAGGATTGGAAATAGGCCCCACACAGTCACAGGAGACTCCATCGGCCAACCTCCTCACTCTGGTTTTATAGATGGCCATTTTAGCTAGGGCCAGGAGGAGGCTGACCAGGAGAACCCGTGACTTTGTGGAGCCATGGATAGGGAGTGCATAGATAAGAAGGTGAGGGGAAAAGTGTAACCAAAAGCATAATAAAATATTGGTGAGGAGCCGGAATAGGGGCTACAGCTTGGCACACTCCAGGTATGTATGTGCCAGGGTTTCTCTCACGCCGCAAAAGGGGCAGGTGTCTGGGATTGAAGTGAACCGCGCCAAGAACACGCCCGTGCTCACGGCTCCGTGAAGGATCCGCCAACTGACATCCCCGGCGGGCCTCGGGACTAAGGTGGAATATAGGCTGGCCCACCGGGGCTCTTCACCTTCCAAAGGTGGCAGGAGGTCCTGCCATTTTGTATCAGGGCAGGACAGGAGGGTGAAGGCGTGAAGGGTGTGGAGCACGAGCGTGTATAGTTGTTTTCTTGGCGTGGTTTGAAAGCAGACCGGCTGCATCTCGTGCAGCCAGCTTACAGTGAAGGGGTGAGGGGGTCGGTTGGGTCCACGGGGCAGGGGTCCAATTAAAAGGTCCAGTGGGCCTGGGGTAGAGGGTGGGCGGGGCGTGCCCTCGTGCAGGACCCGGTCGAGATAAACCCAAGCAGCAGGCGGCAAAGCGGCCTTCACCTCCTGAAGTATGCGCCGGGGAGAACAAGATCTGGAGAGCCCTATGCGCTGAGTCCCAGTCTCCGACTCTTGTGACTTCTGCTAGGACCAACCTCTGGCTCACCGAGCGGGACTCCACCACCTGCACATGGAGCTGGGGTTGTTGAAAATGGTTTCCAGGTCCGGAGGAGGTCCTGGTAGAAGACCAGCAGTCTGGAGAGGTCTCACGGAAGACCTCTCGGATGGAGATAAAGGAGCTGACGGTCGTATCGGAGCCCTCGGAAGCGGCGCAGGAAGGCGTGCGCCAGTATGCTCTACACTGGACTACCTGCACCATAAAGGAGCCTCTGCAAGGTCTGGAGGCGGAAGACATGGACCTGAGTAAGAGGACATTTCAGGCCCTGCCCTCCCTCCTCCAGGGGTAGATGGAGAACCCCTACAGGGACCCAGCACAGTCCTGACCAAAAGAACTCCAGAATCGATGTCCGGAGGTTGGCCAGGAAACCCGGGATTGGGACCAGGGTGTTGAGCCGGTACCAGAGCATGGACAGGACTAGTTGATTAAGCACTAGCGCTCTCCCTCGAAGGGAGAGGCACCGGAGTAGTCCTGTCCATTTCCGGAGCCGCTCTATCACCCCACCCTCTAAATTCTGCCAGTTCTCCGGCGGAGAGGGATGCGTGACAGAAAGGAAAACGCCGAGATAGGGCAGCAGACCCGTGCTCCACCGGATGGCCTGAAGCGCGGGTGGGAGGGAGCTCGCCTGCCACCAGTCCCCTACTACCAAGCCAGAGCTCTTGACCCAGTTGACCCACGTGGAAGAGGCTGCCGAATAGATGTCCTGGCAAGCCTTCACCCGTGCCAAGTCGGCCGGGTCCTGGACCACGAGGAGTACGTCATCAGCGTATGCTGACAGGACCAGCCGCAGCTCCGGCTCCCGCAGCACCAACCCTGTCAACCTCCTTTGGAGGAGACAGAGGAAGGGATCGATCACCAGAGCGTACAGCTGGCCCGAGAGGGGGCACCCCTGCCGTACTCCTCGCCCGAAGCTGAGCAATTTGGTCAGGGTCCAGTTGAGCCTGACCAGACACTCTGCGGAGGCGTACAGCGCCCGGAGAAAACCCACAAACTGGGGTCAGAAGCCAAACGCTTGCAGAGTGCTCAGGAGATACCCGTGATCCACCCTGTCGAACGCCTTCTCCTGATCTAAGGACAGGAGGGCGAATGACAGACCATCCCTACACCCAAGTTCCAATAGGTCCCGGACCAGATATAGGTTGTCAAAGATGCTGCGGCCCGGGATGGTGTAGGTCTGGTCTGGGTGGACCACGTCCGCCAGCACGGACCCTAACCGCAGCGAGATTGCTTTTGCCACGAGTTTGTAGTCCGTGCTGAGGAGCGAGATGGGATGCCAATTTCGTAAATCGTGGAAGTCCCCCTTCTTCGGCAATAAGGCGAGCATGGCTCGCCTGCATGAAAGAGGGAGGACTCCACTCTGCAAAGACTCGGCCCAGACGGTGACTAGGTCTGGGCCGAGGACGTCCCAGAACACGTGGTAGAACTCCACTGTCAGCCCATCCATGCCCGGAGATTTATTAGTGGGCATGCAGCAGAGGGCTTCAGAGAACTCGGCCAGAGTGAGAGGCAGCTCTAGCCGGTCTCGGTCGCCTGCGCTGACCATCGGGAGTCCATCCCAGAGCACTCTGCAAGTGTTAGGATCAGTCGGATCCGCGGAGAAAAGGCGTGCGTAGAAGACCCTGGCCCTCCCGCACATCTCCGCCGGATCTGTGAGGGGGGTGCCATCCTCCGCGAGGAGGCAGGTGACATGCTGCTTAGCCCCCCTCTTTTTCTCCAGGGTGTAGAAGAAGCGGGAGCTGCAATCCATCTCTGAAGGAGGTGGATGCGGGATCGAACAAAGATACCCCGGGCCTGGTGGTCTTCAAGGGCCTGGAGCTCCTCCCGCTTCTCCCGGCACGCCCCGCAGAGGGATGGATCCTTGGGGCTGGCGGCCAGATGCCTCTCCAGCTCTAAGACCTCCCATTCTAACTGCCCTATCACCGCATCCCTCCGTCGGCTGGCACCCCTGGTGTAGTCACAGTGGAAGAGCCGGGCATGCGCACCTTCTCCAGGTCCCACCACCGCCGCTGTGAGGCCAGCCAGAACTCCCGGAAGGACACCACAAAGCCCACATCCTCCAACAAGCTGTTGTTGAAGTGCCAATAGGCCAGCCCTGGCCTCTCTGCGCAGAGAGAGACCATAACGGTGGCTAGGTGGTGAGCGGAGAACAGGGCCGGCCGAATGGTGGAGGAGTGGACCCGTGAAAGGTGGAAACGTGATAAGTAGATGCGATCCAACTGGAAGTGCCTCCGGACGTGCCCCATCGCCCGGCAGAGGTAGCACTGGGCCTCCCCCATGGAATAGTGCACCCGGTAATGGGCCCCCTGGTAGGGGACCAAAAAGGACCCCTCAAGAGCCTCTCTGTCACGCACCGCCGCCAGCAGTTGAAGCTGCACTTGCCAGCAGAACGAGAGGACATGACGGAGGGCGGGGTCTTTGCAGCCCAGTGAGGGAGGGCTCAGAACGGAAAGGGGCTTCCCCAGGGTCGAGAGGGCGGGTAATAGGGTAGCATTGGGAAGGAAGGGAGGGACTGAGGTCAGGATGAGGCGGACGCCCAGGTCGTCCAGCGGCTCCAGGGGGACGAACACGCCCCCCACTGCCAAGCCCTTCTCCACCGCCTCCTGGGCGGCGGCCTCCGAGGCTAAAAAGAAGACGACCTTTCCGTACATTTTGGAGGCTGCCACAATGGCCGTGGGCCCCACTACCTTCGCCAACACCCACACATAGGTCTCCACATGGGGCAAGGCGGGCACCAGGAGGCAACGGACACTGTGCTTCCTGGTCATGGTGGGAAAGGGGCCCCGGCCGCTATAGATGGTAGCGGAGGCGGTGGGCGGGAGAGATGATGTAGCGGCAGGCGGGGGGACTGCCGCCACCTGGGCGTATGCCCTGAGGGCTGGGGGGAGGGACACCCGCAGAGCTGGTGGAGGGAGCAGCGGGTAGGGATGCCGCGGCCAGTGGCAGGGCCGCGGCAGTGGGGGCAGTCCCTGCCATGGAGGGCCTGGTCTTTTTGGCGGGGCCCTTCCTCTTTTTCTTCCCCTGGCCCTTCCCGCCAGCTGGGGGCCTCCCCCGGATTCCAAGGGGGCGAGAGGCCTGGCAGAAGCGGAGGTCACCCTGGTGCCCACCGCTGCCAGCGCCCCAGCGGGGGCAGGTGGTTTGGCAGTGGCAGGTGAGGTAGAGGCTTGGGGTTGTTACAGAGGGGCAGGTGGTGGAAGGGTGTCTGGGGCTGCTGGAGGGGCCCCACCCGTCATGTCCCCTGCCATAAGAAGCAGGGAGGGAGGGAAAACACGGGGGGGGGGAGAGGGGAGGCAGGTCGACCACTCCTCCCCACTAGGCTGCAGGCAGGGGAGGGCGCCAAAAAAGGGGGGGGGCTAGACAGGTGGGTATCAAGGGCTCGTAGCGAGAGTCACCGACTCAGGATAGAAATCCGGCTCCTCTAGCTGCACTAGGGGAGTGAGGTCACAAGAATGTTAGGGGGGTGCAGTGAATGGGGCAAACTCAAACAGGGGAAGAGCACAAGCACATGGGCGGGGGCATGGGCGCACTGGGTAAGGGGCCAATCAGGGAAGGGGTATCAGGTGGGGAGGGGAGAGAACCAGGCTGGAGGCAGGATAGGGAACCGAGGAGCTAGCTTCAGAGGCCAGGGCAGGGAAAACAAACAAAAGCTGCAGAGGGAAAAGGGTGGGGCAGGCAAAACAAAACTGAAGCCAGCGAGTGCTGGGGTAAAGGGGAGGGCAAAAAGGCTGCAAGGGGCAAAATGGGGCAGGTAACGGGGGACAAAGCTGGGGCTCACTAAGGGGGTCCAATCCAAGGGGATGGGGGGGGTGCGTACGCCCACATGCGCTGTCAAAGAGTCAGTTTGGGCTGGCTGCTGCTTCAGGCCCAAAAGGTGGTGAAAGCGCATGGCAGGCCAAGCAAGCAGCGGAGTCCCAGAGGCAGAAGCTGAGGCAGATGGTACGCAGCCGGTGGAGGGGGCAGCGGTGGTGGTACTGGTGCGGGTTGGGGGGGACACACAGATGGATCGGGGGGCAGCTCCACGCCACACCCCCTGTGTCTGTAGAAACACACTCAAGATCCCCACCACAAGAGCACAGTTTGAAAATTACTCAGTCTTAAGGCCCCCTCCACGGTGGTCTGCAAAGTCTCTAGGTGCTCCCCCACTGGCAGATGGTCCTCTTCTTCTCCTCCTCGGGGCGTCAGCAGCTCCAGGCAACATACTCCGCAGCAGCAGCAGCAGCTCCAGGAACTCCAGGTGGTGGTCCAGGCAGGCAGAAAGGACCCCTCTCAGGTGGTGGTGGTGTTCACAGCAGCAAAGGCTGGGGTCCCTCACTCCCCCCCTTCTGGGGAGTGGGCCAGCAGGCCCCCCCCCCGGGGCTGCAGTTGGAGCAGTAGCAGCACCCGGGGGTGGGAGGTCCAGCAGCCAGCCAGCAACCAGGTAGCAGAGAACGGGGGGAAGAGGGGTGGTGTCTGGCCCAGCCAGAGGAGTAGCTGGAGCAATAGGGAGAGCCCAGGGTCTAGCAGCAGCACCAGCAGTCTCCCTCCAGGCCAGAGGGATGCAGCAGAGCAACCAAAGAGAGCTATGGGTCCCACATTAAGCAGGTCTTTTTTCCCTATTCCCTTACCCAGGGAAGGTTCCAGAACAATCAGGAACCTTCTGGAGACAATTAAGACAGGCTGATTAGAACACCTGATTAGAACACCCAATCAAGATGCTGCTAGAATCAATTAAGGCAGGCTAATCAGGGCACCTGGATTTTAAAAAGGAGCTCACTTCAATTTGTGGTGTGCGTGTGAGGGGCTGGGAGCAAGAGGCACTAGGAGCTGAGAGAGAGAATGTGGACTGTTAGAGGACTGAGGTGCACAAGCATTATCAGACACTGGGAGGAAGGTCCTATGGTGAGGATAAAGAAGGTGTTGGGATGAGGCCATGGGGAAGTAGCCCAGGGAGTTGTAGCTGTTGCACAGCTGTTCCAGGAGGCACTCTAGACAGCTGCATTCCACAGGGCCCAGAGTAGAGGGGGGGCCCAGGTTCCCCCCAAATCCTCCCAACTCCTGGTCAGACACAGGAGGAGTCGACCTGGACTGTGAATTCAGAAAAAACGGCCAAGCTGAGGGCTGCCGTGAAGCTCCAAGGCAAGCAAATCCGCCAATAAGCGCAAGACCCACTAAGGTAGAGCAGGAACTTTGTCACAACTTACTGATACTCATTTGATAGTTGCTTACATTGAGACACATTCTAACAGGAGTTAGCTGACTTCGATCTGAAATTGCTTGCAATATATAGTTTGAGGAGGAATGTGATGAGGTATGTGAAAGGTATTGGTGCAGAATTCAACACTGACATCCTTTATTCATAACCTTAATAGTTTTAAGTTAAATTCTCTCAATACCTATCAATGAGCTTGGCAGTGACGTGAAGGAAATCACCTTTTCGGATGCTCGCAAGGGAGTCATGTCCATGCTGTAGTCTCATTTCTGGGCTTCTGCTGAACAGAAGATGAGAATGACCAATTAAGCCTAATTGTGATAAATTATATGCTTTTTATTAATTCTAATGGGAGGGGAGGCCTGCAGCCTAACAGGTAATAACACTAAACTAATTGTGGTGAAAACCTCAGGTTACATTTAAAGTGACCCTAGACATGAGAGGATAGTTCTTCATCTATTATGCCATTATTACAACCTTCACACTTATATACACAATTAATTTTTGTGACAGTGTATGAAGTTATTAGCCTTAATATGGTTAAAAAGGCCTGTCTTTCCACTGCATTATTAGTTTTCATTTTGAATAGTTATTTTGTCACTGTATCGTTGAAGAGACCCAATCAAGGGCTCAGTTAGCCTAAACACTACCTGCTCTCTTTTTTTATTTGTGTGTATGCATGTGTCTGTCATACCATCCCTGCCTGTCTTCCTCTCTTTTTCTGTTCTTGTGAGCAGGCAATGTGTTGCAATTTGCAAGAACTTGGAAAGCATAAAAAATCAAAATAGTCTGTCATTAATTTTGGTAGTACATGCAGACTTATTCTCGATGAATGCACACACTCACAACAGCTAACAAACCTAACCAGTGAAGCTATTGATTGCTCAGCATTAGGGTAGGATGCAAATTTTTAGGCAAATAATTTATTCACAAAAAATGCAGTTTTAAGGGGGAAAAATTCTGAAAAAGTCAAAATGTTTTTTCAATATTTTCAAATTAAACATTTCAACCTTTCCTTTCAAACTGACAAATCATTTAGAAATTGTACTTGATTTAATTATTTTTAGAAGAACAAAAAACACTCAAAAACTAACCAAATGTTTTATATTGGTTTGAACAAGTGATTTTTGTTAACCGATTTTTCAGTTCAGCCACTGAATTGAAAAATGTATTTTTTCTGCTCCAGTAGCCTTTGGAGCTGATCAAAAATTTTGTCAAAAGTTTATTTCTATGTAAATTGGGTTTTCAACTAAATGAAAATGCTCTCAGAAAGGGCTTTCTTTTCACAAAGTCTTTGTTCAAAAACCTAAACTCAAATATTTTCAGCTGGTAACAGATTGCTGAAAACCAAAACATTTTCAGTTTTTCAATGAAAAGTCAAAATTTTCCACTGAAAATGTCAGTGAAAAATAAATTGTTTTCATCAAAATGTTCCATGGGGGGAGAAAAAAATTCTGACCAGTTCCACTCAGCTCTTTTGAAAATCATGTCATTTAAGGGGCTAAAAGTGATTTTAAGAACTTATCTTTAGATATTCATTTTGAATATCATAGCATCACAGAAATATAGAGCTAAAAGGGGTCATCAAGTCCAGTCCCCTGTGCTGAGGCAGAACTTAGTCCATCCCAGACAGGTGCTTGTCTAACCTGTTGTTAAAAACCTTCAGGGATGGAGATTCTACTAACTCCCTTGGAAATCTATTCAAAGGTTTAACTACCCTTATAATTAGAAATAGTTTGTCTTAATACCTAATCTAAATCTCCATTGCTGCAGATTAAGCCCATTACTTTTTGTCCAACTCCAGTGGACATGGAGAACAACAGATCACAGACCTCTTTATAACAGCCCTTACCATATTTGAAGACTATTATCAGGTCCCCCTCAGTCCTCTTTCCTCAAAACTAAACAAGACCATTTTTTTAAACCTTTCCTTATATGTCAGGTTTTCTAAACCTTTTCTCATTTCTGTTGCTTGTCTCTGGACTCCCCAATTTGTCCACATCTTTCCTCAAGTGTGATGACCAGAACTGAACACAGTACTGCAGCTGAGGCCTACTAGTGCCAAGTAGAGCGGGAAAATTACCTCCCATGTCGTACATACAACTCTTGTGTTAATAGCCTTTTTTTACAACTGCATCACATTGTTGGCTCATATTTAATTTGTTATTCAGATCATTTTCAGCTGTACTACCATCTAGCCAAGTATTCCCTATTTTGTAGTTCTGCATTTGATTTTTCCTTAAGTGAAATACTTTGCACTTGTCTTTATTGAATTTCACTTTCTTGATTCAGATTAATTCTCTACTTTGTCAAAGTCATTTTGAATTCTAATTTTGTCCTCCAAAGTGCTTGCAATTCCCTCACAGCTTTGTGTCATCCACAAATATTAGAAGTGTACTCTCCATTGATTATCCACGTCATTAATGAAAATATTGACTAGTACCTGATCCAGGAGTGACCCCTGTGGGATCCTACTAGATAAACCCTCCAGTTAGACAGTGAACCATTGATAACTAGTCTCTGAGTACGGTCTTTCAACCAGCTGTGCACCCACATAGTAATTTCATCTAGACCACATTTCCCTACTTTGCTTATGATAATGTCATGTAGGACTGTGTCAAAAGCCTTACTAAAATCAAGATATATCACAGCTATTGTTTCGCCCCTATCCACTAGACCAGTAATCCCATCAAAGAAGAAAATTAGGTTGATTTGGCATGGTTTGTTCTTGACATATCCACACTGGCTATTCCTTATGATCCAATTATTCTCCAGAGGCTTACAAATTCATTGACAAATATTGGAACAAATTATTCAACAGGTATTGAAGTTAGGGAATTATGAATACAGGGAATTCAGTCTGGGTCCCTTTTGTTCCCCTTTTAAAAATAGTTGATATGTTTGCCTTTCTCCAGCCATCTGGGATCGCACCTGTCCTCAATGAGTTCTCAAAAATAATTGCTAATGGTTCTGAGATTGTTCAGCTAGTTCCTTAAGTACCCTATGATGAACTTCATCAGGCCCTGATGACATGAATACATTTACTTTATTTAAACATTCTTTAACTTGTTCTTTCCCTATATTGGCTTTCCCCTTGTTAATATTAATTGTGTTGAGTATCTGGTCACCATTAAGCTTTTTAGTGAAGACTAAAGTTAAATAGCCATTAAACACCTCAGCCTTTGTGATGTCATCAGTTATTAGCTCACCTTCCCCACTAAAAGAAAAGGAAAAGGAGAACTTGTGGCACCTTAGAGACTAACAAATTTATTTGAGCATAAGCTTCGATGAAGTGAGCTGTAGCTCACGAAAGCTTATGCTCAAATAAATTTGTTAGTCTCTAAAGTGCCACAAGTTCTCCTTTTCTTTTTGCAAATACAGACTAACACGGCTGCTACTCTGAAACCTTCCCCACTAAGTAGACCTTTTAGCTCCTAATGTATTTAAAGAACCTCTTCTTATTGTGTTAATAAGTCCCTTGAGAGGTGTAACTCATTTTGTGCCTTAGCCTTTCTGATTTTGTCTCTACATGCATGTGCTATTCTTTTCTATTCTTCCTTAGCAATTTGTTTATGGTTCCACTCTTTGTAGGATTTCTCTTTGAATTTCAGGTAATTAAAGCACTCCTGATGATTTTGGCTGCTTACTGTTCTTCCTATCTTTCCTTTGTATCTAGATAGTTTGAGGTTATGCCTTTAATATTGTCTCCCTGAGAAACTTACAGCTCTTCTGAACTCCTTTATTTTCTTTCCATAGGACCTTACTTACCAGTACTCTGAGTTTGTTAAAGTTTGATTTTTTGTAGCGTGGCAAAGGTCACGGATCAAATCAGTGGAAGAATTGGAAATAGATCTTAGTTTCCTAAGACCTTAGAGTTATCACAATGTGCTTCTGCTCTAATAAAAAAAAAAACTAAAATGAGAAAAAATTGAACCATTTAAGGTCCTACTTATGTGCAGATAGATCTCCTTGCAATGAATATAGATAAGTGATTTCATGTAGAGGGACCTTGTACAATTACGTTGAATTGCTACATAGGGAAGTTGAGGTTGCATTGAGAGATACCATTGATTTTTCCACTTCTGCTGTTGCTGATGCATATTTTAGCCATCTCCTATATTTCTTCACAGCTGGTTTAAGTCTATTTTTTACGCATCATTACTGACTCTTACACGGTCTTCCTAGGTGGCAGATTTACAAGCCTTAAGTAATCTGAAGTATATACTCTAAAGTTCTCATACTCCCTCAGGCAGGAGAGCAATGTAATTCAAACAGAAAGGGTCACTGGGAAAAGTATAGTGCTTCTGATTAAAGTGAAGATGAAGTGATTTAAAATATACAGCTTTAAATTATATAAAAGATTAAATACAAAATTGTAGGAACTGACTGATTTTACACTGAGAACTCTCACATTACAGGTGCAAATGTATTAGATCTGTTTAACAATCTCTTCTAAAAAATAACTTGCCAAAACCTTTAAAACAATTACATCCTTTTCCTATTTGGTTAAAAATAGTCGTCCTTGATGTTAATGAACAAACATTTACAACATAAAAAATGATGTTCTGTATCAGTAATTATATTTCCCTCATTCTTTGCTATCATGTAGATGAATAATAGTTTTTATTACCTTAAATATACATCTGAGTATTCAGCATTTCAAGTGTTGGAGTCCTTGATGCAAGAGAAATAGATACATCTATGCAGTCTCTGGAATAAAATCTCCCCTGAGTGCATGTGTGTAACTTCCAGTAAGAGCTTGTGTGTACACTGAATGGAGAATATTAGAACAGAGTGAGAGAACACTTTGTCACAGTTTTGTATATTTGTAATGAAGATTGTTTTTTGTTCACCCTGAGTTAGAAAGCTATGTCAGTCAAAATGGAATGGTCTCAGAGATTCAGCTCTTAAGACTATGGACCACAACACATTAAGTTTTAGGTCTCTTCCCTCCTTCCCTCTGCCCTTTTGTTCTAGATAGTTTGCACTTTTTACTGTAGCTTGCTCTAAGAAGAAATTCCAGTCCCTCAAACATACTTTTCTGGATGCAGTTTCAGGCATATTTTGGAGTTAAAATCTGAAAGCAAATGTAGGGTATGTGAACTAACAGCTGGTTTAGACTAAGAAAAGTGCAAGAAGGAACGATACTGCTCTGCTAACATATATCACTCCTAACTTGTAACAATTGCTGTTCCTGTAATGGTTATCACCTCCCCAAGTTTTAGAGGGGAGGACCCAGCTTTTTGCCCTCTAGGTCTGAACTATAAAGTCTCTCTCTCACTCCCTTTTTTTTTTAAAAAAAAACCTCAAAAGGTTGATGCTTTAATAATGCTGCTCATACTCTCAACCTGGATCATACACTGTTGGGTCTGCTAGTGAAGCATGTCTGATTAGCAGCTCCAGTTCTGACTAAGCATTACTGGAAGCACCAAGACTGTGTAACTGCTTAGCAGTAAGGAGAATTGAGCTTAACAAGAAGCCAAGAAGGGAGAGAGGGAAGAGAGAAATAAAAAGCCAGATGCTGAGCTCACTTGCACTTGAGTAAATGTTGGAACTTGGAATTCACAAACTTAACTGAAGTTAGTCCTGATTCACAAGAGTGCAACAGAGAAGAAAATCTGGTCTCAAATCTCTCCTTGGAGAAAGGAGGAGTCTTTATCATGATGCCATCAGGAAGAAAGGAGTGTGGACTAATAGAAGAAGTGAGGACACAAGCATTATTTGGTCTTTGTTTGAATGTAAGGTGGAAACCATAATTAAAGTCCTGGATCTCTCTTGTGCAGAGACGTGCCAGTAGTATAAGATTGTATGGTCGTTATGTCATCTGGCCAGATAGGTATTAGGATAAAATCACAAGTCTCATTTTTATTTGTGACCAGAGGTAGAATTTGAACACATGTCTTGAGAAGTGAAAGGTAAATACACTAAGCCACTATCCACTAGCTTAAACTACATTGTTATCCCTTTTGATGAAGCAGCTAACCAAAAATTCCGGCTCATGTGGATTGTTCCACTTAGGAAGGGAAATTGAAAATGGAGTTTGGGATCTTTCATGCAATCTTATTTACTTAGAAAGAATGTACAAAATCCCATATTCTTGGTTCCAGGAGGAACTGAAATATTAGGAGACAGTGTCCTAGCTCACAGGCCAAAGCTTCTCTCAGTCAGAATCCCTGATCTAAAGTCTCTTTTTCAGCTTCTCCCAGGGCCACACCATGCTTTCAGGAGGTTGCTTAGCCTTCTTTCTCTGCTTCTGTCTCTCTGTCACAGCCTCTCTCCATGTGCTTGCTCAGGTTTTGACTGCAGTTCATCTCATCTTACCCTCATACATACATACCCCCCCCTCCCAACGGGTCAAACAATACCCAGTGTAGCACCCACCCAGAGGTTGCTAGTTTCCAGGCAGACTCCATTGTGCCTTGTTTTAAATGGGGCTCCTTAAATGTCTCTCACAGCCATCTTAAATTAAAGATATATTCATACCCAGCAGTTTCAACTAGGTTTTAATCCAACCCATAATAATAATTTAATAAAAAAATCCAAGCTGCTCAGAATACAAACTCTAGGACCAATTTACCATTGTGTTACTCCTGTTTCACACCACAGTGAATCTATTGAAATCAACTAGAGTGATGCGGTGGTGAATCAGGCCTTCTAATTGTTCCTGGAAAACTAATGCAAATGTAACCAAATGAACTATATTCCAATCCTAACTATTAGAAATCAAGCATTTCAAACAGTCATACTGTATCTTCCTTATATTTTTGCACTAATAGCACATCAACTGCTAGTAATGAAGGTTTATCCTTTATCAAGAAAAGTGCCAGGAATAAAATGATGTATATATAAAATAAAGTAGTAAAGTTATTGGGTAAGAGTTAATTACCCATCAGAGAAAATATCATAAAGGAAAAGGAAATGAATAAATAATCTGTGATGAGAAATGAATACAACATTAAGAAAGTATGATAATACTGTGATAGAGAATCAAAACTAAGGCACAAAGAAAAAAGAAGTGGATAGAAGAAGATCATAGACACAGCAAAGCCAACATGAAAATCTTTATAAAAAACAAACACATGACAAAGAAACTATACAAGTTCAGAACAAGGACCCTGATCATGAGCTACAAAGTTAGGTAAATCCAGCTGGAATATACCAACAGAAAGTGTGCATAATTAGATAGTGGGTAGAAAGGAATTGTTTAAGAAATTCATTACAGATGTCTGTATTCTCTTCCCTCTCTGTAGTCTCTTCAAAGTCTTAGCTAGCAAGATGCAAACAGAATATGAAGACCTCAGAAGAACTCAGGAGACCACTGTGAAGTTCTATAACATCCTATGATAGTGTCAGATATGCACAAGGGTGAGATGGAGAGCTGGTCAAAAGTTCTCATGAAACGTTTTATCGATCAGGAAAATGCCAATTTGTCAACATGGAAATGTTCCATGGGATTTTAAATGATATTTTGTATTGAGATCATTTTAAATATTTTTTTAAAATTTCAATAAAATTTTAATTTTTGTTTATCTAAATGACTTTTCACTACAAAATAAATGAATGTTGTATTACAATATAAAATAAAGTCAATCCAAATGAAATATGTTTTTTGTTGAAATAAAACATTTCAATTGACAATCTTTTTTACTTTCATTCAACAAGAATTTTCAAAATTCTTTATTTTCATTCCAGTTCAGATGTCAAATGTCAAAATCAGAGAATTTCCCACAAAGCGGAAAATCTGGTTCCTGAACAGCTCTAGTATTGCATATTTTAAACTTAGTAAGAATGAAGCAATAAATGCCATAAAAGAATCCACAGCTTTGTAGGCAAATACCGAAATCTGTGTTCTGTATTTAAGGGCCACAAGTAGCAACGGTCATAAGTGTGCTTTAGTTGAGCTCTTTGAAGAGCCTGATGATAGGACAGTTATTATAGTATATATCAATATGAGCCAAGGTGTTTGGAAGATGGAGGAACACAAGAATGATGACGACAACAACTATTTTACACAAGAATGTCTAAAAAATAGGACCCAGAAGAATACCTCAAATTCAAGTTAGCAGATTACTCCTAGATGCAAGTAAGAAGAAGGCAAGTCATTCAAGCTACGACGTGCAAGTAATTTTGGAGAGAGAGAGAGAGAGAGGTTTCCTAAATCTTTTCTTTTTCATTGTAAATGCCTGTATGTTTATGCAGATGAAGAAAATACTGTAGAATACAGATTTTTCCAGCTTACTGAAATTGGAATGTTGCAATTTCTGTGTGACAATCAACAATTATCAGACCTTGCTGCCAATGAAGGTTTCCACTTAGAAAGGGTACTTGACAGGGATGTGGTTTCTCATCACATTTAAAAAAAAATATCTTGCCATGATGCAGAACTGGTTAAAAGTTTTCCGACAGAAAAGTTTTCTATTGGAACACACAGATTTGACAGCACATGTCAACTGTCTCTAAACTTTCAAAAGAAACCAGGAAGGTTCCCTGGCTCCCTGCCTGATGGGTTGCTGGGGAATGAGGGCTCCCCAGGTGACCAAATCCCTGGCTATCAGAATCTCTGACTCCCAGAGCTACTGGCTCCCCCCTGCTGGTAGCAACCTTGGATTCCTGGATGGCTGTCTGTTATGCTGCTAAGATACCCCAGCTCCACAGGTGGCAGTCTCCCTGGCTTGTGGGATACCTGGCTTCCTACTAGCCTAGCAGGCAGTAGCACAGTGCTCTAACTCCAGGGGTGCCCCACAATGTAAAGGGAAATCCCATGGGTTGGCTGGGGCATTCATGCACATGTCCAGTGCCTGTTCAACACTCTCTAGGCATCAACCTCTTCTCCAGGCTTACCACATATCTCTTGGATTCCTGTGTCCAGGGGCTCCTTAGTAATACTTCCCTGACCCACAAAAAGCAAGAAGTTTGATAGTGTTTACTGGGATTCCCCATAGGCTAATGCTGGCACGGTAAGCACTTTCTTATACACAGCAGTCCCCAAGGATGCACAGAGAATTGCTCTACCACCTAGCATATAACTCCAATATGTAACATTTAGACAGAGGGGCTACTGTAAGCACAGAAGGGATGCTGCTGTGTTGGCTTCAATCCCTTTGCTTTCAACAGAATTGTGGCCAAAAAGAAACATGTTTTATGATCATTTTATCTCCTCCAGAAGAAAAAGCGGAGAGAAGGATATGACCTTTGGAGAACAGTATGCTCATAAAAAATGAATAACTGGCGTAGAAAGCGGGGGCAAGCAGGCTGTGGAAGCTGTCCAGCATTGAAGTTGTACATTTATTCTGTCTTGTTATTCCAGTCCTGGTTTTTTCCTACTGTTACTCGTGCCAAACTACAGAGTGATTCTGTGACGTGAACAGATTTCAAATATGAGCTATAGACTGAAACTGCAAATTCATTTTCACTTGTAACTTAACCCATATTTGAACCCGGAGCCCTAGAGAAAAAAAAAGGTTGAGTTCATTTAAGCATCATGCTACTGAGCCCCTGCTCCTCTCATACTTCTCATACTCATGAGATGTGTCAGGTATAAAATTAGAGTTTTTTTGAAACTTCTGCACAAATTATAGGTTTCTCCCGCTTTTGATTTGTTCAACAGTCAACAATGGCTGTGAAAGATGGAAAGGGAAGACATAAGGAAAATAATCAACTAGCATAGAGACGAACTGATGGTGAACTTACATCACAGAGCAGACTGGCCTCTTTGTAGGGATGGGAGAACCAGTCTGGATAAAATAAGAAATGGACTTGGATTGAATTACAGATCCAAACAATCCCAAATATTGGGAAACAGATCTGGATCCAAAATTTGTGGCTCAGGCTCAGAACTAGAGCAAATAAAAAGCTACTTGAACTTTCATTAAAACTCAAATGGATCCCTTTTTTGTGGTTCGGAAAAGTTTAGTTAACTGTGATTCCGACCAGGATAAATAGTAGAGGTATTGAATATACTATGAGAAAGGCAGTTTGTTGCAATGTACCCAGCCCAATTTTACAGTACCCTGATGTTCAGATATATTTTTTCTCTAATCTAGTTACAGTATCTTAGATCTATTTCCAAAGTGGTTTTCACCATAGTGTCTAAGCTCCATTTTCTTATATGTAGACAGCTTTTCCTTTCAAAATTATATATACATAGTGTGACAAAGCTCGGTCCTTGCCTCCGTGGGTCCCGCGTTTCCTGGCAGATTTCGCTAGCCTCACAGGCTCACTGTGACTCTCCATGTAACCCTTCTTTCTCTAGAGACAAGGGTCACAGTCTACTGAGCCATTTTCATCATAAGCCAGAGAGGGAGGTGAGGAGAAGTTATCTTTCCTTGCACAGTCTCTTGTCTCCCAGTCTCAGTGATTAATCAGGGGGCAAAGATAGGGAGAAGCCCGGGCCCACCCTCTACTTTGGGCTCCAGCCCAGGGACCCTAATAGTATCAGCTATGGTAGCTGACCTTTTAGAAACATGGCATGTATAATTCCCTGGGCTACTTCCCCCACAGCAGCCCTCAATTCCTCAAGCTCCACTTCACCCTTACATCAGGGCCTCCTTCCTTGTGCCTGATATGGTGTGTAATATTCAGCCTCTCCAACAGCGCAACTTCCTCCCATAGCTCCTGTCATGCACACCACCTGACTGACTGGGAGGCTTTTATCTAGTTTCAGCCAGTCCCTGATTGGCTTCAGGTGTCCCAATCAACATAGCATTCTCCCCGCCTTCTGGAAAGTTCTTAATTAGCCCCAGGTGTTTTAATTGACCTGGAACAGCTTCCATTTCACTTAACCTGGTACTGGGATTTGTTTAGCCTGGAGCTAATATATCTATCTCCCACTACTTTTCTATAGCCATCTGGCCTTGCCCCGTCACTCTCCCCACTCTGCTCAACACCATAGAGTTGGGCAACTTGGGACGCCAGGCAGTATGCTCGTGACAGACCATCAGCGTTGCCATGGTGGCATCCAGCCCTGTGCCATATGCGGAACTGGAATGGTTGGAGGGATAAGAACCACCTGGTGACCCTTGCATTCTTTTCCTTATTCCGCTGCATCCACTAGAGGGGTTCATGGTCCATCACAAGAGTAAATCGCCGGCCTAAGAGGTAATAACACAGTTTCTCCATAGCCCATTTGACAGCAAGGCATTCTCTCTCGACTACTGCGTATTTCTGTTCTCTTGGGAGAAGCTTTCTGCTTAGGTAGAGGATCGGGTGTTCCTCTTCTCCCACCATTTGCGACAGAACTGCCCCCAACCCCACCTCAGAAGCGTCTGTTTGTAAAATAAATCCCCTGTTAAAGTCCAGGGCTATGAGTACGGGGTCATTACAGAGGGCCGTCCGAAGGTCTGTAAATGCCCCCTCTGCTGCATCGGTCCACTTTACCATGTCTGGACCTCGGGCCTTCACCAGGTCCATTAGGGGACTTGCCCTAGTGGTGAAGTGGGGAATAAACCGTCGGTAGTAGCCTACCATGCCTAGGAACGCAGGAACCTGCTTCTTTCGGGTCGGCCGGGGCCAGTTTTGAATTGCCTCTAGCTTATTCGTTTGGGGCTTCACTATGCCCCTTCCCACAACATATCCCAAGTACCTAGCCTCTGCTAGCCCTATGGCGCATTTAGCGGGATTAGCAGTGAGGCCAGCCCGCCTTAAGGTGTGCAGTACTGCCTCAACTTTCTCCAAGTGGGTTCCCCAGTCTGGCATATGGATGATGACATCATCTAGTTATGCAGCTGCATAACTAGTATGGGAGTGCAGCAGCTTATCCATGTGGCACTGGAATGTGGCTGGGGCCCCATGTAGCCCAAAAGGGAGGACGGTGTACTGGAATAGCCCATCCGGGGTGGAGAATGCTGTCTTTTCTTTTGCTTCTTTGGTCAGAGAAATCTGCCAGTACCCTTTTGTCAGATCCAGTGTAGTCAAGAATCGGGCACTACCCAGTCGGTCAACCAGTTCGTCGATGCGTGGTATGGGGTATGCATCAAACTGGGATATTTCATTCAGTCGGTGAAAGTCATTACAGAATCTCATGGTACCATCAGGTTTAGGCACTAGAAAAATTGGACTGGACCACTGACTGTAAGATTCTTCAATAACCCCAATTCTAACATTTTCTTTACTTCAGCCTTGATTTCTTCTCTTTTGGCTGCTGGAATTCGGTAGGGTCTCAATGTTACCTTGATTCCGGGGATCATGCGGATATGGTGATAGGTCTCAGTCGTCCACCCGGGTTTTGTTGAGAACACATTTCTGTTGCGATTAATCATGTTGGCTGCCTCGATCTTTTGGATCAGCGTCAAGTCGGATGATATCCTCACTTGCTTGTGTAAGTTATCCCCCTGGGGAAGGGTCTCCTGTATGACTAAGCATGCCTCTTGATCGTGCCAAGGTTTTAGAAGATTGATGTGGTAAATTTGCTCCGATTTACGGCAGCCTGGCTGCCGCACCTTATAGTTCACCTCTCCCACAGCTTCGATTATTTCGTAGGGTCCCTGCCACTGGGCCAACAGTTTACTTTCTGCTGTGGGCACCAGTACCATCACCCGATCCCCTGGTTGCAACCGTCGAAGCTTCGCTTGGTGTTTATAATGGGTCGTTAGTTCTCCTGTGCTCTCTCCAAGTGTTCCCGTACAATGGGCGTAACTCGGGCTATCCGATCTCTCATCTACAGTACATGCTCAACTATGTTCCTTCTGGGATTTGGCTCCTCTTCCCAGGCTTCTCTGGCTATATCCAATATGCCCCGAGGGTGGCACCCATATAGTAGTTCGAATGGAGAGAAACCCATGGAGGCTTGCGGAACCTCCCCAGATGGTGAACATGAGGTAAGGCAATAGGGTATCCCGATCTTTCCCATCCCGGTTCACCACTTTCCTGATCATGGCCTTGAGGGTCCTATTGAACCTTTCCACAAGGCCATCTGTTTGCAGGTGGTATACAGAGGTCCGCAGGGCTTGTACATGGAGCAACGAACAGAGATCTTTCATCAATTTGGACATGAAAGGTGTCCCTTGATCAATCAATATTTCCTTGGGTAGCCCAACCTGGGCAAAGATCTGTACTAGCTCCTTAGCTATTGTCTTGGAAGCTGTGTTGCGCAGGGGAACAGCTTCCGCGTACCAGGTTGCATAGTTCAGTACAACAAGCACATGTTGGTGGCCCCGAGCTGTCTTCTCTAAGGGCCCTACCAGATCCATGGCTATCCATTCGAAAGGAACCTCTATTATTGGAAGAAGTATCAAAGGAGCCCGCAAGTGCAGGCGAGGGCTATGTAACTGACACTCCGGACAAGAGGTGCAGTATCGCCGGACATCTTCATGTACTCCTGGCCAGAAGATCCACAGGATCCGTGCCTGGATTTTCTCTACCTCTAGGTGTCCTCCAAACAGGTGACTGTGGGCGAGACTCAATATGGCTTTTTGATGTTTTCATGGCACCAGAAGTTGTTGTATCTCTTGCTCCTGCATTTGCACCACGCGGTAGAGGAGATCTTCCTTCACTATAAAGTAAGGTCCGGGACCCCGGACCTTCCCATCCATGGGTATCTCATCGATCTCGGCCACCTCTTTCCTGGTGTTATCATATCTGGGGTCCTCCGCCTGGTCCCGCCCAAAAGTTTCTCTCCCAGGACTAACCTGCCCAAGCTCCCAGGGGCTGGCTTCTGCCTCTTCCAACAGCTCACTGCCATCACGGCTGGGGGCCGCTTCTGGCTCGCCTTCTGTGGTGGAACTTTCTCTGTTGTCTGCTTGCATCCATCTGCCTACTAGGGAGGTCTTCTGGCCCTGGGTCAGGATCTGGGTTCCCAAGGCTTTCGCGGCCTTCCTCTCTTTTTTTGTCTTCAGGGTCTTTTGGGGGGCTTAGAACAGATCCTGAGAAATCTCAGTGAACATCGGAGGTTGACATTCCCCCAGTGATGAGTCGCTGTCCTCAGGGTCCCCACTTCCCTCCAGCATCTCCGGGGGGGAGTAAATTATCAAACCCTCGATAGTCCCTCCCAGTGACTACAGATATGGGAGTTTAGGAACTATGCCCACAGTCACCTCAATGGGGTGTCCCTGAACCTCTATCTCCACTGGGATGGTGGGGTAATGGTTCATGGCCCCATGCACGCACGTCACTGCTACGCGTTTGGCTTGTAGCAGCTGACTATCTTTTACCATATCTTTTACCGATATGAGGGTGATAGCACTCCCAGAGTCCACAAGCGCTGTAGTCTCTGCTCCATTTATCCTCACGGGCCTGGTGTAATTATGCGGGGCTAATTCGACCCCAGTGACGTGGATAAGGGACCATGGAACCTCCCAATCCCCCAAGTTACATTGCATAGGCTCCTTGGTGCTGGGACACTGTGCTGCTATGTGTCGCCACTCCCCACATGCATAACTTCTATAATTGCTTTTAATCACTCCTCTATCCCGGGGGTTAGGGGGTTTAGTCCCAGGGTTCCCCCCACTCAGGCCAATCCCTTCCTTCTGGGGTCCCCGCTGGTTTTCGGCTGCCCCCTTCTTCCACCTAGGACTCCCCAGGGGTTTGGGTGCCCAACCTTCCAGGGTTGGGGTCGGGTGCTTGCTTCGAAAGGGGCCTTCCTTGGGTAGTTGGGTCAGTTCCCTGGCTGTCATCCGTCTTTCTACCACTGTGATCATCTCGTCATACGTGGGTGGATCGTTCTAGCCTACCCATTTGTGGAGATCTGGTGGCAGTCCCCACATGTAATGGTCTATGACCAGGGTCTCCAAAATCTCCTCCGGCCTGCACACCTCGGGCTGTAATCACTTCCGTGCGAGGTGTATGAGGTCGAATAGCTGGGACCTCGGGAGTTTGTTCTCCTGGTATTTGCACTCATGGAACCTCTGGGCCCTTACCACTGCCGTTACCTCTGATCATGCTAGGATCTCTGCCTTCGGACGGTATAGTCAGTGGCATCCATGGCAGGCAAGTCAAAGTAGGCCTTCTGGGCCTCTCCACACAAAAAAGGGGTGAGTGCTGGCCCACTGCTCCTGGGGCCACGCCTCATGCTGAGCAGTCCTTTCGAGTGAGAGGAGATATGCCTCTAGTCATCTCCTGACGTCATCTTTGCCAGACAACCAGTGGCCCTCAGGGTTCGCGTCCCGTCGGACCCCCGAGCCTGGGTGGTGAGGATCTTCAGCTGGTCCACCACCTCTCTCAAGAGGGCATGATCTTGGGTTGCTTGGCTCATCAATAATTGATTGGTTTTCTGCTGTAGCTGCATAGACTCCTGTTGTGCCATTGCCTGAACCCGGGTGACCTCCTGCTGGGCTGCCACGGCTTGCACCAGAGCTTTTACCACCTCCTCCATTGTGGTACAAAGCAAACAAACAAAAACAAAAAGAAATCCAAAACCCCAGTGCACTTTTTTTTTTTTTTTAAAGAAAAACAACCTCTTTCTTCTGCCATGCTGTGAACGAAATCCCACTTCTAAAACCAGTTGTGACAAAGCTCTGTCCTTGCCTCCGTGGGTCCCGCATATCCTGGCGGATTTCGCTAGCCTCAGAGGCTCACTGTGACCCTCCACATAATCCTTATTTCTCTAGAGACAAGGGTCACAGTCTACTGAGCCATTTTCATCATAAGCCAGAGAGGGAGGTGAGGAGAAGTTATCCTTCCTTGCACAGTCTCTGTTGTCTCCCAGTCTCAGTGATTAATCAGGGGCCAAAGGTGGGAGGGGGAAGCCCGGGCCCACCCTCTACTTTGGGCTCCAGCCCAGCCCTATGGTAGCTGACCTTTTAGAAACATGACATGTACAATTCCCTGGGCTACTTCCCCCACAGCAGCCCTCACTTCCTCAAGCTCCACTTCACCCTTACCTCAGGGCCTCCTTCCTTGTGCCTGATATGGTGTGTACTACTCAGTCTCTCCAACAGCGCAAGTTCCTCCCACAGCTCCTGACATGCACACCCACCTGACTGACTGGGAGGATTTTAACTAGTTTCAGCCAGCCCCTGGTTGGCTTCAGGTGTCCCAATCAACATAGCCTTCTCCCTGCCTTCTGGAAAGTTCTTAATTAGCCCCAGGTGTCTTAATTGACCTGGAGCAGCTTCCATTTCACTTAACCTGGTACCAGGGATTTGTTTAGCCTGGAGCTAATATATCTATCTCACACTACTTTTCTATAGCCATCTGGCCTTGCCCCATCACAATAGCTATACTTTATGACTCCTGTTTTTCTCTCATTTAAATGTGTTTGTTTTATATTCCAAGTGGAAGAAGCCACAAGACAGCCATAATCACATGACGGCTGTGCAAGTACCAGATTCTCCACTGTACCAGACTTCCCTGATTCTCAGTTGACCAGCCCTAACACAAGTTAAAACTGCAAAGGAGCAGCTGTAATTTATACCACTGATGTAAGTTCCTTCCAGGATCTTATGTTGATGTAGACTCATTCTTCCATGTACCCTCCTTTTTCTTATTCTACCTTTTCTTTCTCCCATCCTCTTACGCAGGAGCTACGAAGAGGGGAAAGGGTCCAGGAGAGAGGATGGTTTCCAGGATAGAAGGCAGAGCCACCTCCACCCAATTTACTCCAGCAAACTTCTCTAAGACAGGGATTCTCCCGTGGCAATCTCTGGATGCTTTCATTTCACTCTGTGTTGTGTACAACCATCTGACTCATCAGACGTTGTAGCGGATATGGAGAGCTGGGAGTGATGGGGGCCATGGAGACTCTATACTGGTTAATTTGTAATCTGTCTATCAAGTTCAGTTATCAGAGTACATAGCAAACTCTAATTTACGTAGGAAATTCTAATGTACCCATTAGAACCCATTTAGGTTCAGCCATCACTGCTGCTGAGCAAGTCAAAGAAACAAGGGGCTCTGCACTTGGCATCTAGATAATCTGGTAGTAGACACATTAACATTTCCTAGGTAGTTTAGATTGGATTTTGTTATGAATTCTGATAATTGAGCATGATAGATGACAAATAAAACAATATGGGGACTCCATGACTCAATTCACCTCAAGTCACCTCAAACTGATGTGTTTATGTGTTATTTGTGGTGCACAACTCTACACATTCCGCTAAATGAGAAAAAATGGAAGTCACTAAATTACAGCCATGTATTTATTATATTTGAATGAAAAATGTCCATGAAATGACAAACCTGATCATCTGATTTGACTTTGAAAGTTTTTTTCTGTTTTTAAAAGTATATTTACTGAGATTCTCAAAGCTTAAGAGAGAGAGAGAAAAAAGATTAAAGACAGAGCTAGCACACAGCTTTCCATCATTAGAGCAAATGAAAGCATTCTTTTCTTTGAAAATACTGTTACCTACTAGTAATAATGGGGAAAGGCTCAAGCATATGGGGAAAAATAAAACCTTACAAAGAATTTCTGTCTCTAGATAAAAACATTTAGCATTGACTTTAAAAGCCTGCTAATAAAACATTACTTAACATACATGCTGGCTGCAATTTTCTTTAATTGGAGTCATGCTTTGTTTCTTCTTCTTTTTTTGTGTAACAAGATGAAATAAATCATTTTCAAATAAATCAAGTTTCACACTGATAGCACTTCTAGTACAGTTTTTTTACTTTGCTTTGTAGAACCTTCAAACCTCAATAAAACAAAATTCCTTCTAGTGGTTTAACACTGAGTCTCATATGACTGAGATCCATATGTTGCTTTTGGGACATTATAATTATATTTTAATACAAGGCTGGAACCATAAACTTTGGAAAGAATGAGATGAAAACTAGAATGGAACAGCTCATTAATAGGTGGTCTGGGGTTACAAAGTATTTGGATTATGAGAAACTATCAAAGTGCTATTGCATACTAGTGGTTTTCCTTCTTCCCTGAAGCCAGCTCTGAGGAGAATTTAAAATCAACTTTTTATGATCCCTTGAATTGTATTGGGGGTGAGGAAGGTATGACTATGCAGTTTTTTCTTTTTCTTTTTAACATTTATTAGAAGCTACTGAATTTCTAAATGGTTTGCCTAATATTACAGAAAATATTCAATGTCCACAGGTAATTTTGAGCCAGATTGTGATATGCTTACTACACTGAATAGTGCTTTATACCCACACCTTCAATGGGATTACACGTGAGTGAGGCACATCAGTGTGATTCAGAGTATCTGGTCCTTAATTGTCACTTTAAATTCTCTTTGAGAAACAAATATTTCTATCTTAACAAACAACATCACTGGAAGAGATAAGGTCAGTGAGATAATATCTTTTATTAGACTAACTTTCTGTTGTTGGAAGAGAAGTTTTCAAACTTCACAGAGCTCTTCTTCAAGTCTGGAAAAGGTAACCAGAATGTCACAGCTAAATACAAGGTGTTACAGATTGTTAAGCACAAAGAGTTAACATGTTGCAGAAACCACTTAAAATGAAGCAATCAATTAACATCTTGACAGTCATAGGACAAATGAGGGTTAATAGGTTACAAATTGTGGTAATCTTCCATACAACCAGTGTTTCTGTTGAGACCATGATTTTTAGTTTCTAGCGGAGTTATGACTTTTAGTCCCCAGTCTTGTCTCTTTTGAAGGCATTTGCAGGTTTCCTTTGAGGACAAGGATAGATCAGATGTATAGTTCTCTCTTTGTGAAAGGTGTACATCCATGGATAATATGGTTTGTTTGTCTGTCTTTTATCATTTTTCAGTGCGAGCTCATTCAAGAGCGTAGTGATTGACCGTTTTCTCCACCTAGCTTTTGTTGGGGCAACTGATGCACTGGATGAGATACACTACATCTTGTGATAGGCATGTGTAGGACCCAATAATCTTGAAAGGTCTATTGTGTGGGGGTGTTGATCATCATGACAGCAGAAATATGTCTGCAGGGTTTGCATCTATTCTGGAGAAGAGCTCTGTGAAGATCAAAAGCTTGTCTCTCTTCCACCAACAGAAATTGGTCCAATAAAAGATAGTACCTCACCCACCTTGTCTCTCATATCCTGGAACGAACACAGCTACAACAACAACAACACTGCAAACAACACTAGAAGTCAAGTGATCAGATGGCCAAAGTAATAATAAAATAATCCTTTTGAAGCAAATTAGGATACAAGGATGCAGTGTAGTTTAGAAATATTGGGTTTCATTTTTGATATTCTCTTTGGTCCAGATAGTGAGTCCTCCTGCATGCCCATGCAACGGCATCAGGAATGTCTGAAGTCCCTTTATGACACAACATGGGCTATCTGCATCACCAGAGCCTGTGTATGTGGGAAGGACACAGCAGCTGACACCAGGCTGCTGCTATTCTTCCCATGCAGGTGGGTGGTGTGTGAGTTGGGGCAGGGGAAAGATGGAGTCTCCTTCTCAAATTCACCAGCCTGTGCACAGGAGCTGACATGGGATGATAGGGGAGGGGAAGCCAGAATCAGTTTATAACAACTTGGAGTCCCAAGCTGGTTTCTGCCCTACATGTGGAGTAATGCAGCTATTTATTGCTCACTACTTAGGCTGAATTTTAGGATTTCAATCTACTTCTCAATGGCCATTATTCTGCCCATCTACACATTTCCATTATCCTCAAACCTCAGTCCTCAAGAAAGAAGGGACACTAAGGAAAAGAAAGGTTCCCACAGCATTCCCTCAACCTAACAATGTATAGAAATTAAAGACATACAGTACCAAAACACAACTGACAATTTTCAACTCAAACGAAATCTCAGTGCCAACATATGGCTGCAAGAGCTAGAGAGCTATTAACATGCTAAACTGAAAGCTAGATGCTTCTGAAAGCAAGTGCCTACAAAAGATTCTGGACACTGGATGGAGAGACTCACTTGATGGAGAGATCTGAGAAATTACCAACCAGCAGCTCGTCTCCACCAAAATCAGAAGAAAACATTGCATATATTTGGGTCATGTACTCTGGATGCCAAAACTCAACTCCAACATGAAGCTGTCAAGTGGAAACCAACTAGTGTGAGGAAATAAGGGTGCCCAAGAGAAACCTTAACAAGAACCCTTAGCAAGGAGGGCAGAACAGTTGACCACAAAACCAGAGAGCAGATGGAAGCAGCAGCTAATGACAAAGATGGATGGAAGAGACTGCTTTCCACCCTGTGTGACAACATTGGTGAGAGAAGGATGTAATAAAAGTAAAGAGGAATCAACTTTAGGTTTCAAGGAAAGAATAGACACCTTCATTCATAATGCAGCCACCCAGCCTCAGAGAATTTTTAAAGCTGAAATCTACATAAGAAAACCTCACCATTAGGATTTATTTTAAAATATACTTTAACAGATGAGTATCACAGAGGCAATTTGGATTTCAGTTGCATCATGGCATGCAAGCATCCTTGAAAAATGCAGGCAGCATATTCAGTCTCGCTTTGAACAGAAGCCAAAGATTGCCAGAAAAGTTCTGCGTAACTGAAAGCTGGGATAATGTAGAAGCTAGTTATGTTGATCTGCTTTAATGAGAAGGTGCAGAGAATAAGTACTTCGGTCATGACCTAAGCCTTTTTCTGCCTGAAAGTGGTACACATTTCCAACAGTTTGTAAGCACAGCAGATCAAAGTCTATTTCCTCTGGGCACACAGGTGGCTCTGTGGTTATGTGCATATTCCTATTCTGCTAGATGGATAATGACAAATGTATTGTATATGAAATCCCAGCAGATTGAGGATTCTTTTGTTTCATTCTGAAAGGGCTATAAATAAATAGTGTGGCACAAACAGACTGCTGAATGAAACACACACACACAATCAGAGAAACCTTTGTGGTTTACAAATGGCCAATTTCAAAGGGATCCAAGCAGACAGAGTGGGAGCATTTCTCAGCAAATAAAAGAAGGACTTCACTGCATTCCACAAGCATTTCTGGGAAGAAGCTTCTATCAAATATTCATGGTAGCCTCTTGTCTATACAAGTCTGGTTGATAGAGTAATAGGGTCGACTGATTGGGCACCAAAATGCAGCCATTTTTCCCTGTCTAGTAAATCTGTGACTGTCAGTGATGGGAGCTGATGGGAAATGATAGCCTTATTGAGTTGCCTCATGAACTGTAACTCATTTGTTCTGAAGACCCAGAATGACAACCCCTGCATTTCTCCCTTCCAGCAAAATTGAGTATAAATCACTTTATCATTTTTCTCCATGACAGTCTATCAGAATTCTGGAATTTTATATGAAGTCATAGGGGCTGGTGATAGGAAATAAGACTTATACTCAATCTTGTTGTTGAAGAGCACTTTTACTAGGCTTTAGACAGGAATATTCTAGACCATGACCCCTGTGAACCTACCACTGACGTGTATTCACTCTTTGTAAACTCATCTTTCATTTGTCATTTTGAATGTTAATTTTTCTGTTCTTGCCAATTTAAGTTTCATGACGAAAAAGTATTAATGTCTGGCATAACCTTATCAGGTAAAAAAAACTGCACTAAATGTTGCTGTTCTTGTTATTAAATGGGGACATGTTGAGATACTATGGTGATGATGGCCACATAAGTTCCTATATAGATAGACCTTTTCTGCTTTCTTTAAAAATATTTTTTAAATTGTTACTTGTGACAATGAGGAATTAACACTAAGCTGAAATCATGTAAACTAGGCGATTTTACTTTTATCTCCACAAAAGGCTCTCTATACATCATCTCGTGTGAATTTCACTGACCATTTACAGGCACTATGCAAGCTTGCCACACATCTTTGCCACTATTCCTTCCATTCTAGGCCTTAGCCCCTCTGAGAAGGCTGACAACTGTACAAAAATTGAGTAGCTCCATGATATAAAGACAATATCCAAGGGAGACTATGAATTGGATACCAGAATTTTTCTTCCCACACTGAATGCTCTATTAAGTATGGTTATAAAACAAATACAAATAATAAATGGGCCTGAAATTCAAATCTGTAAAGAGAAGATTAAGATGACTGAACACATTAAGGAGCGAAGACAGAGGGGAGACATGGCAATTGCCTATACTTAGAAGTGTGTTTAGGTTCAAGGTTCATGTTACTCAAGTTCAACAAAGCTGACCCCAAACTCCTCTGTCTGTGCTCCCAGAGTTGGGTCATAGAAGGTGGGCTAGGCTGATCATATGGGGAAGTGATCAGCCTATGTTTTATCCAGTGCTCCTGGGATGAGTTTCTAGGATTCCCCCCACAAGTGGCTACATAAAAAGACAGCTGAGCAGTATCTTCTTGATCCTCTATGGATGGATGGCCTGCAGTGCAGGTGACATGCCATGGAATGGTGACATGAGGAAATCTACATAATGATGCCCCCTCATAATACTGTGATGTAATATCTACCCAATCAATTTTGCTATTGCCTGGGTTCTTTTTTCAAGACTATAAATGCAATACTATTGACATGGATCACACTTCTGCTTACATAAGTAGATGTGAAAGCTGAGTTCTCATTAGTCCAGGAGACTAGGGCATATATCTTAAACTATGGTAGGAAACTTTTTGATAAAATACTAGGAAAAATGTTAAAAGTCTAACTAGACACTGCAGCAAAGCTACAAAAGAAAGTTCAAAGGAGATAACTGTAGATCAAACTTAACTCCTGTGACCCACCTATTTAGAAATAATTAAACCCACTACAATACAGAAAGATGGACTAAATGACCTACCCACAACCACAATAATTTAGCTTATCTTCTGAAACTAGATTTAAACCCAGATCTCCAGAGGAAAGAGCCTGCCTGATTCAGTAGGCCACCATTCTAACCTTTTCTTAATATATATTATCACATGAAAGACACAGGCTAAAGTGTACTGTAAATTTTATGCTCATAACCCAACAGATGAGCTTGTGTCTTGCTTAATCATCCTCAAATGGCTGAATATTGGCACCACTGGCCTGTCTTCCTTGAAGGAATCAGGCTTTTTCCCCTGGAGTCAGGCTTTGGACCCACTGCTGCAAACACTAAACACTGACCTGAGAAGCCGAAGTCCCCCCTCCCCACCACTACACTTTTTTAAACACCATTTAAATTTTATTCCATCCACTTTTTTTTTTTTTTTTTTAACTGTATGGTCCATATCATTAGACAATTGATCCTTGCCTATCCCGTCGGCCCTGGTGATGGCATGGACCATGGGGCTAATTTTGCACAGTTTATATATCAGACATTGGGAAGAATGTGCACACACTATGAAGAAGAAATTTGCTGAGACAAACCTGGGAAATATGCAATTAAAAGAAAAACAACAATAAATTAAGAATGACTTGGAGATACCAAGAGCATGGTGTTAAATGACAACCCCATGAAATATATAGAAAAACTTGATATTAAGACTAGTGATAAACACATGAAAAGGCAATAAACACTTCAGGATAATACACAACAAAACCCTGAATCAAGGAAGGATATTGGAAAGTGGTGGATAAAACTCTTTTTGGCCTACAGGCCAGTCCTTAACAGCACAAGTGTACGGGAAACAAATCAAATCCTGTCATGAATAAAAACAGGCATCAATTATGTTAAAGGGAGTTTTTCTAAAACCATAAAAGGTACGAATTAAGGTTATAGTTAAAATGCAGTGAGCCATTCTGATCAATCAATCAGTTATAAAATAATTTATTAGAGACAAGGTGGGCGAGGTAATATCTTTTATTGGACCAACTTCTTTCTCCGGCAGACTTTGGTCCAATAAAAGATATTACCTCACCCACCTTATCTTTCTAATAACCCAGGACCAACACAGATACAATACTGAAACATAAAATTATGTTATCTTTTTATAAAAGTTGTGGAGGGTAAAGGAGTCTAGGCGGTTAGGTGGAATTTCTCCACATAGATAATAGTTAATATATGGAATAAACGACCAAGTGTACACTTAGCAGCAATGAAAGTAAACAGTTTCAGAAAAAAGGTGAGAAATAATATACTAGGGGACAAGTGTTATCCAAAAGGAGAACAGATACAAGCTGAAATGGATTTCTCCCATCCTAGCATGATCTGCATTCATAAAAGTCCAATATGTCTACAGAAAATAATATACTCATGCTAATTTTATACACAAGCATATATACAGCCCTCCAGCATTGGAAAGGTTTGATATTTAATGAGAGAATATTATTATATTTCCAAAGAGTTCTTCTGCCTTTAGCTTATTCCAAATATGCTGTTACTGTATATTACCTGTAGGTTTTTTTGTTTTTTTTTTTAAAGCAAAGAGCAAACATCCAGAAAATAATCAGCCTGGAAATGTCATAAGGTTGCTGCAGTTTTCATGTGGACAGTTTTAAGGGCTGTTAAAAGGAAAAGGGATTATATCCAAGTTACTTAAGTGGCATGATTTTTCCATAAAGGTTCAGGCTTGTTTTAGAAGTTTGCTTGCTAATAACCTGAGCTTCATGGATTCTTAAAATGGAATGTTTTATACGTAGCTCTAATTTATACAATTTCCAAACAGCAAGTTCTGAGCTGGCTATGTTTAGAGATGCTAACTGCAGTGCTTTTGTAGAGTAAAACAATATCAAAATTGCAGGATGACTGAGATGATGGCTATGACACAGCGGCAAGCAAAAATATCTGTCTTGAGAAACTTGTGACCATTTTATTTGAGGGTTTTGTTCCTTAAAATGACTAATCATCCCTCCTTGTATTTATTTATGGATTACCACACACACTGGAGGCAGAGGAAGTCTCTTTCTCTTTGACTCTTCCCAGCTCCCCTCCCTAAAATGAGTCAGAGGAATAATATTTCTAGTCATAACTTAGCCAGGCTGATTTGGCTAAGGGCAGCACAGCATGGGGAGGAGGTGACCAGCCCTCTGTGGAGAAAGAAGTGGTTCAGGAGTATTAAGAAAAGCTGGTCAAGCACAAGTCCATGGGGCTGGTTGCACTGCATTCGAGGATGCTAATGGAGTTGGCAGATGTGATTGCAGAGCCATTGGCCGTTATCTTTGAAAACTCGTGGCGATCGGGGGAGGTCCTGGATGACTGGAAAAAAGGCTAATGTAGAGCCCATCTTTAAAAAGGAAGAAGGAGGATCCTGGGAACTACAGGCCAGTCAGCCTCATCTCAGTCCCTGGAAAAATCATGGAGCAGTCCTCAAGGAATCAATTCTGAAACACTTAGAGGAGAAGAAAGTGATCAGGAAGAGTCAACATGGATTCACCAAGGGCAAGTCATGCTTGACTAACCTAATTGCCTTCTATGATGAGATAACTGGCTCTGTGGATGAGGGGAAAAACAGTGGATGTGTTATTCCTTGACTTTAGCAAAGCTTTTGATACGGTCTCCCACAATATTCTTGCCAGCAAGTTAAAGAAGTATGGTCTGGATGAATGGACTATAAGGTGGGCAGAAAGCTGGCTAGATTGTCAGGCTCAATGGGTAGTGATCAATGGCTCCATGTCTAGTTGGCAGCCGGTATCAAACGGAGTGCCCCAAAGGTCGGTCCTGGGGCCGGTTTTGTTCAATATCTTCATTAATGATCTGGAGGATGGCGTGGACTGCACCCTCAGCAAGTTTGCAGATAACACTAAACTGGGAGGAATGGTAGATATGCTGGAGGGTAGGGATAGGATACAGAGGGACTTAGACAAATTAGAGGATTGGGCCAAAAGAAATCTGATGAGGTTCAACAAGGACAAGTGCAGAGTCCTGCATTTAGGATGGAAGAATCCCATGCACTGCTACAGACTAGGTACCATATGGTGAGGCAGCATTTCTGCAGAAAAGGACGTAGGGATTACAGTGGACAACAAGCTGGATATGAGTCACCAGTGTGCCCTTGTTGCCAAGAAGGCCAATGGCATTTTGGGCTGTATAAGTAGGGGCATTACCAGCAGATTGAGGGATGTGATCGTTCCCCTCTATTCGATAGTGGTGAGGCCTCATCTGGAGTACTGTGTCCAGTTTTGGGCCCCACACTACAAGAAGGATGTGGAAAAATTGAAAATGTCCAGCGGAGGGCAACAAAAATGATTAGGGGGCTGGAGCACATGACTTATGAGGAGAGGCTGAGAGAACTTGGATTGTTTAGTCTGTGGAAGAGAAGAATGAGGGGGGATTTGATAGCTGCTTTCAACTACCTGAAAGGGGGTTCCAAAGAGAATGGATCTAGACTGTTCTCAGTGGTTCCAGATGACAGAACAAGGAGTAACGGTCTCAAATTGCAGTGGGGGAGGTTTAGGTTGGATGTTAGGAAAAACTTTTTCACTAGGAGGGTGGTGAAGCACTGGAATGGGTTAGCTAGGGAGGTGGTAGAATCTCCTTCCTTAGAGGTTTTTAAAGTCAGGCTTGACAAAGCCCTGGTTGGAATGATTTAGTTGAGGATTGGTCCTGCTTTGAGCAGGGGGTTGGACTAGATGACCTCCTGGGGTCCCTTCCAACCCTGATATTCTATGATTCTATGATTTTTATCAAGGTTCCTTCCCCACTCTGAACTCTAGGGTACAGATGTGGGGACCTGCATGAAAGACCCCCTAAGCTTATTCTTACCAGCTTAGGTTAAAAACTTCCCCAAAGTACAAACTATGCCTTGTCCTTGAACAGTATACTGCCACCACCAAGCGTTTTAAATAAAGAACAGGGAAAGAGACCACTTGGAGACGTCTTCCCCCAAAATATCCCCCCAAACCCTACACCCCCTTTCCTGGGGAAGGCTTGATAATAATCCTAACCAATTTGTACAGGTGAACACAGACCCAAACCGTTGGATCTTAAGAACAATGAAAAATCAATCAGGTTCTTCAAAGAAGTATTTTAATTAAAGAAAAGGTAAAAGAATCACCTCTGTAAAATCAGGATGGTAAATACCTTACAGTGTAATCAGATTCAAAACATAGAGAATCTCTCTGGGCAAAACCTTAAGACACAAAAACAGGAATATACATTCTTTCCAGCATATCTTATTTTACCAGTCATTAAATAAAAGGAAATCTAATGCATTTTCTAGCTAGATTACTTACTAAACAGGAGTTGGAAGGCTGCATTCCTGATCTGTTCCCGGCAAAAGCAACACACAGACAGACAGACCCTTTGTTCCTCCACCTCCAGATTTGAAAGTATCTTGTCCCCTCATTGGTCATTTTGGGTCAGGTGCCAGTGAGGTTACCTTAGCTTCTTAACTCTTTACAGGTGAAAGGGTTTTGCCTCTGGCCAGGAGGGATTTTATAGCACTGTATGCTTGATAGAAATATGAACAGTTAGCACAAGTTCATGGCAAGTGAAAAGACACCTGTAAGGGCCAACAAAGATATCAGGGTGGGGAAAAAAGGACAGGTGAATGGTATCAATGCGGAGTCACCTTTGCAGCTGTAGGTGAACTGTAGGTGCTTTGTGAGTATCACAGATTGTGATCATTGAAACTGATAATGAAATAACTGAGCCAATGTACTATAATTCAGCTGCAAACAAAAGGCAGCCTGGTGTAGGGAAAAAATTACAAAATGACTTATGCAAAGAGAAGATGAAATATGTGAAGCAAAGGAAAATCTAAGGAGATTTTGGAAAGCCTAAGATGGGGATGGTGGAACAGGTGGTACCAAAACAACTGTTAGAAAGGAAGGGAAATTTAGCGCAATAGATAGAGACAATGAAAGTGCACAGAAACAGGAATTGGAGAAGCCTGTCACCTAAAAAGGATGAGAGAGCATGTTCAAGTCCTCAAATGCTCTACTCTCCTAATGGGAGAGAAAGAGTATGTATGCTTATAAACACACACACACACACACACAGGCACTTGCGTGCACACACACAAACACATTACCTGTCACTGCACAGTAATTTTTTACCAAGACTCCAAAGTCATATAAGTAAATTAGGATATACTGGCAATACATATTTGCTGTGTGGATTCAGATTCACCTTAAATATTTCTATCTGCACCAAATACCAATTTCATACAGTTTTGTTGGGAGCAGATATGAAATGAGAATTGTGTATTTGTCTGTGGATGCCTGTATTAATGGGAATACCTTACTATCTGTACCTCTTCAGATTGTGATCTTGTCAGATCTAATATGCTAAGCAGGCTCTAGCCTGAATAACAATCAGCTGGGAGGTCTCCAAGGAAAAGCCCAGGTACTACAGAAAGTAGCACTGATGATTCAGCAATTGGCACTCTTCCTTCTAATTCAGGAGTAAATCAATGCCGCAGCATGGCATTAGGGTACTGTTATGTCGCTGGGTATGCCAGCTTCTAGAGGACACGTACAACCAATGCCCTCAACACTTGTTATTGAATTATCAATGGCACTTCTTGCAATGCTAGCAGTTGCAAAATTCCAATTTTGGCTGTAACAGTCTACCAACCCAAATTTTGCCTGCCATTTCAAAGAGAGGAAGGTAATTCTCAAAATCCCATCCTAAAAATGGCTGGTTGGAAATAGCTCACACATGCCACTCCAAAGTCAGTGCTTTCCAGTGGTGAGTGAAGAAGCATTCTCTGTTGCTCTCTCACTCACAAAATCCGTCGAGTGCTTTGGGATAGTTCTCAATGAAAAGTACTACACAATAACAGCAAGCTATTGAAATGTTATTGGGAAGATAATGCAGTGATATTAGATGTAACATAATTGGGATGATTGGTGTCTTTATAATATGTAGTTTAGACAACTGGGAAAGATCCAGAAAAATCAAATGATACCTGTGAAGTCAGAGGGCCTGATCTCCGTTGTGCTACATAAAAGTGTATATCAATGCATCAGTTTTATGTAAGGGTAATTCCATAGACTTCAACAGATTTATTCCAAGGTAAAACCGGTGTAAATGCAGTGACAAATTCAGTCCCAGATATGTTACTTGTTTTGCTATTTGAAGCTAAATTCCAAAAGCCTTAATTATAGCTCTGCTTTTTAAAAATCTTCTATAAAATATCTTCCTTTTTGAGAAGCTGACAGATAGGTTGGGAAGGATGGAAATTTATGGCATATGAATTATCACTATGAATAGGATGTTTAAACTCTCCATTTCAAACTTTTTATTCTGAACAGCAGATTTTTTATGTTCATGTTATGTTTTAAAAATAACCTTTGAAAGCAGAAAATCACTCAGCATTATGAGTTACAAGTGACTACCAACTTTAGAAATCAACAAGTTTTAATTTTTTCCACTTTGCAAAAATGACAATTTACAATACACATACCACAAATTACTCTTATTTCATAAGAGTATTGAAATATTCAGTTCTCTAAATAAAAGAGACAATTATTACAAAATGAAACAATTTGCAAGTGCCCTTAATCAACTAAACATTTGGCAGGTTTTTAACAAAATTACTATTTTTGGTACATAAAATTCTTAAATTAATTCTGGAACTTTAACAATTTTATCAGTAAATTGTCTCACTATTGCTGATATATATTTAATCAAGTCAACACTGGAGTAATTTCAACTCAAAAGTTGTTTGCGAAGCATTGAGTCCTGCCCTGCAGACAGCAGCCCTTTTAGATTTATTGTTCCTTCCCTTTGCCTCTCCTGCCCTCCCCCCCAGCAAAGCTGAAAGTTGAAGCCGATAAATACACTGTTGCTCTCTGCCCTACCCTGCAAGAGTCAGGAGAAGAAACCAACCCCCTTCCACACCCCTCATAATTAATCTACTGAAGTCAAGTTGCAGAAAAGGCCAACAATGACACAGCTCTTTTCTGACTAGGGACTCTGAGCACTATCACAATATAAATATATTGGATAAATTAGAGGGGAGAAATAATTCAACTATATACTAGGGTTGCCAGGTGTCTGGTTTTCAACCAGAACACTCAGTTGAAAAGGGACCCTTGCAGCTCCAGTCAGCACTGCGGATTGGACCTTTAAAAGTCCGGTTGGGCACAGGGCTGGCAGGCTCCCTACCCAGCTCTGCTGGGCTCCCAGGAAACAGCCAGCATGTCCTTCTGGCTCCTAGGCATACGGGCAGCCATGGGGGCTCCACGCGTTCCCCCTGCCTCAAGCATTGGCTCCGCAGCTCCCATTGGCCAGGAACCAGAGATAATGGGAGCTGCTGGGGCAGTGCTTGTGGATGGGGGCAGTGCACAGAGCCCTCTCGCTGCATGCCTCCACCTAGGAGCCAGAGTAGACATACTAGCCGCTTCCCGGGAGCTGCCTGAGATAAGAGCCTGGAGCCCACACCCTGATCATCATCCTGCATTCCAACTCCCTGCCCCAGCCTGAGCTCCCTCCCGCACCCAAACTCCATCCTGGGGACTGTACCCCACCCCCCGCTGCCCCAGCCCTAAGCCCCCTCCTGCACCCACACTCCCTCCTGGGGACTGTACTCCCTCCTGCACCCCACCCCCCTGCCCCAGCCCTGAGCTTCCTCCCACACTCTGAACCCCTTGGCTCCAGCCCAAAGCCCCCTCCTACACTCCAAAACCCTCATCTCTGGCCCCATTTCAGAGCCCGCATCCCCAGCCACAGCCCTCACCCCCCCCACGCACACAACCCCCTGCCCCAGCCTTGAGCCACCTTCTGCACCCCCAGCTGGAGCCCTCACACCTCCCACACTCCCTGACTGGTGAAAATCAGCAAGTGAGTGAGGGTGGGGTAGAGCGAGTGACGGAGGGAAGGGGGATGGAGTGAGCGGCGGTTGGGGTCTCAGAGAAGGGGTGGGGCCTTAGGGCAGGGAGTGGGGCAGGGCGTGGGGCAAGGGTGTTCAGTTTTGTGCGATTATAAAGTTGGCAACCCTACTCTGTACTGGAATACTGACTTCAGCTCTAGTGTCCACATTTCGAAAAGGACATTGAAAAATTGGAAAGGGTTCAGAAAAGAGCTGCAAGAATGATTTGAGGTCTGGAAAATATGATTTACAGAGAGAGGCTAAAGAAACTCAATCTACTTAATCCAAGAGACAGATAAGAAGTGACTTGGTCTACAACTATCTACATGGGAAAGAGACTTCTGACAGTAGAAGACTCTTAGATCTAGCAGAAAAAAGGCAAATGGAGATCCAATGGCTGGAAACAAAGCCAGACAAATTGAGACTAAAAATAAACTTTTTTCTTTAGAAAATAGTGAGGATATTAGAACACCGAAATGATTACTCAAAGGTTATGATGAATTGTGTATCACTTAAAATCAAGATTGGATGTCTTTCTAAAAGATATTCTCCATCTCAGCCAGAAGTTGGGGCCTGATGTAGGAAATTCTATGGCCTGTGTTACGTAGGGGGAGGCCAGAATAGATCGTCATAAAATATATTAATCTATAAGGATGTGCTATGTAGAAAAACCACCATATTAGGAAAGGACAAGTCATTTAAACAGTCAGTTATGGATAACCTGGTCCCCTTTCTTAAGTCCATAAACCCACATATTGGAATTATGAATTGGAGAAAGAAGAACAAATTAGACCTATTTGTGTCACATTTAGTACGGTCATAAGTGGTTAACCCTTTTCTAATTTTTTAAAATTGTTATTGCATTTTTATAAATCTGAACCTACCATTTCTCTAATTTGGATTATTTCAAACGTGAAATGTTTGTATCTGAACTATTTTTTCCCTTTAGAAAATTGATAAGGATTCATATATAATTGCACTAATGAAAAATCCAACAGGATTTGAATTTAATAGATTTGGAGTACAAAAGACCTTATCCACTAGTCTACACAGTCACATCAGGTAATTTCTCTGGAAATTTAAAGACATCACACTGGTCTCTAGAGGAAGCCCATATTCTTCCATGATTGCAGTAGAAACATATTGACAATTATGAGGAAAAGTTAATTAAAAAATTGGCTGGAACTATTATGATGTTCAAATTTAAGTCTCATGAACTGGGGAATAATATACCTAAAAAAAGCAAGCCAAACTTTATACAGATTTAAGACTATAAAATAGCATTTTCCTAGTATAAAAATACCCATGAATGAGGCAACATTCAATCTCCGCATATAATTAAAGGGATTTATTCTTATTATATGATATTGGTTTGATTCAGTCTCTAAAAGTCACACACATCTGTTCCAGCCCTTAATACTGTCAGACCACTAACGCAGATTTTTTTTTCCCAAGTTTGGGCCTATAGAAATAGTAGCTGTAATGCTCTTTATTTACCTGGATTTACTTTGAGACTCTCAACAGGAAATCTGGAAAAATACTACACAGAAGAAGCAGAACCATCACAAAAACAATCTTCTTTCCCTATTTATGTTATGGAGTACAGAATAATACTCCCCAAATAAAGTCCTTTTATTAAAATATTCATTAATAAAATGCTCCAGCTTTCAGTGGCTGAAGAAAAGTTTGAGCTTCCTAGTAAGGGCTGTTTATTAACTGTTCATTTATTAACTGTTCATTAAGGCTCAGATTCAGGAAAATATCTCTACTGAGGACAGCACTTACATACATGCTTAAAGGTAAGCCAGTACCTAAGTGCCTTCCTGAATATGGACGGAAGTAAACACGTACTTAAATGTTTTGCTGAATTGGGGCCTGAGAGAGAAACTGAGTGATTCAGAGGCTCAGGATCTTCTCTCTCCGATGTTTTACTCACAGTACATACACAGATTGTCTTCACCTTGAACAAAGATGGCAAAAAGTAACAGCAAAAAAATGTACAAAGGCAATACCCCTTTCAGGACATTAGCTAAACGTATAACATTTTTAAGAACCCTTGGTCTCAAAGATGGTTTTCTTCTACTGTATAGAACCCCAAACCTACCCTTTGGCCTGAGCCCTGCAAGGAGCACTGCAAAGTCAATGGAGCTCTGTGTAGGACTGGAACCTAAAATAGCCTTTTGTTGTTGTTGTTAAAAGTGCTTTTCAAAAACACTTCTTGCCAGAGTTAAGCTCCAAATGAAATCTCCCTGTGTGTGATCCTCCATTCAGACAAAAAAAAAAAAAAAGAACTAACAGCCTCCTGTCTTATAGGAAAATCTTATAGGAAAAGAACAACTGTCTTTAACCCAATAGTATAAAGGTGAAAAAGGGGCAGAAATGGTGTGTGTTCTTTTCTTTGTCTCATTAAGGCATAAACAAAGCTTGAAGGTTGTTGGCTTTTGTTTTGTGTGTACACATTTTGTTGTTGGTGGTTTATTGGTGTGTGTGTGTGTGTGTGTGTGTGTGTACATATTTTTATCCCAATTGCTTTATATTTTAAATATCAGGAATGCCAATTCAGGTCTTCCTTCAGAACTGCCTGTTGTGAGTTCTGTTATCCCTCAAATGAAGGACCAAAGGTGGCCATTCTTTATCTTTCATCTTTTCTTTCAATTGCAGCTAGTACGCTTGAGTTAACCAAGACAGACAAAAACACACACTCCCTCTCTCATTTAACTAGACGTCAACGCCTTAGAATGCGTGACATCATAATAAACTGCCTGTTATGCATAAGGTGTACCTGGTTATAAAACTCCTTAATTTCTAATTTTCTAAGAAAAACAAATAGGAATAAAATATAACCATGCCTAGTTCATATAACAAAAATAAGTAAAATTAGAGCATAGAAGACTTTTTTCTTTGCAGGTCCCTTTGAGAGTATAACTATGAATATATGTAAAACATAATACTGTACTGTTAAACTGGATGCAGTTGCAATTTTTAAGACATCCTGAGCACAGATCAGATTATTGACGTTCTACTGCTATGATCTCTTATGCTTAACTCCTTCCTGGAGAGTTTCTATTTATGTATGCATTTTGTTAATGCATTTCTTCATCACCTTTGCTGTAATGCTATTATTAACGACACAAAAACTATACCGGAGTTTAATGAAACTTGTCTTGCATTCAGAGGAGTGTTCTACTTCCTTTCTGTACCAACACTGAATATTTAGTCCAAGATGAATTTCCTTTTTCTTTGTACTCGCTCTGAATCCCAGCTATTTATTACAATGCCAAAGACTTTAACCGTAGGATCTAAATGTTTGTGGGTTTTTTCTATAATGGTAGAATTTGGGTTTGTTTCTCTTTTGGGGAGGAGGAATGTTTGTTACAAAATACTTTGCTATGGTCTGTATTTGACACACATGGCAGACAGTGGTGCTGGAACAATTTTTATTGTGGGGGTGCTGCAGGTGGAAACTAGGTATTTGAGTTACTACTACTTCAAGTCAGGGGATATGGCAGCATCCCCAGCACCTCGTGGCACCTATCATGGCAGATGTTCATTATCTTGTGTGCATTCAAATAGTTGCTGGGAGTAGAGCTGGTCAGAAATTTTTCACCTAAATATTCTTCTGCTAAGAGTGCTGTTTTCATCAAAATCAATACTTTCAAAATGTTTTGATTGACAAAAATTACATTTTATAAAAAAAATGAAAAATTTCTGACCAGCTTTGCTCCCAGCATTTGTGTTTGAATGCATACAATTATATTAGATGATAAATTTTGATCAATGAAATTTTGTTTTAAAAATAAAATAAAATAAACAAGATGTTTTGATACTATGTCCAGTTTTGTCATTTTTGTTTCAAAATGATTTTTCAAATTCAATATAGGATTGAAATTTGACTGATGTTAGATCAACTCATTTTATTTTTGATTTCATTTCACTGGAAATTTTTGAAATATTTTGATTTTGCTCTGTTTTGGAATTATTTTTCAAAATTGCAGTTTTATTTATTTATTGTACAATTTATTGTCTCACCACAGCCCCAGATTCCAAAAAGAGAGTATCTAGGTATTAAACAAGTGACAATAACCTTAATACTATTTTCTAGTTTCACCAGGAAATGCATTCTGGCCTGTTATGCCTGTTTCAGTCTTCACATCCTATTCCCCTCTTTTTCTGACAAGTGAGACTGGCTGACACTGCCCTAATAGAATATAGAATTGTGTTGAATATTTGTGTAGCTAATATAAATTGTATTGCTTTTGCAAGGAGCTACAATACAGAAGTGGTGCAATGACAGATTTTCAAAAGTGGTCTCTAACTTTGGGGGCCCAATTTAAGACCCACAGGGGGTGATTTTCAGATATACCATGATAATTGGAACTCTAGAAATACATAGGTAAAATTCTGGCATAAATATTATACACAAGTGAGATGTACAGTGGGTTAGAGTTACACTTGTCTTCTAAGTAATACCCTATTACACTCCACATACATGTTGAAATTTTAGTTGAAGTTTGCAATTTTGGAACGAGTACTTTGGCTTTGCATTTCAATGAACTTTGTTTATACAAGATCAGCCTTGAGGTATCTCTCCTCCCACCAAACCTAATTTGCTGTGTAGCTAACCCTACCCATTAGGACAAAAGACAAAAGAACCCAGTAAGATCAGAGAATCATGTGTAGTATGTAGTAAGCTATCTTAGATTTTCACAGTTGCAATACAAAATGGCTGTGACCAATGCCATTGGTGCAAAGATTAAAGTTGCGCCTGGCCCACTGATCACTGTATTTTATTTACAACAGAAATATGCCAACTCAAAAGGCAGATTCCAATGGAGATTTATGTGCTGAATCATCTGAAGTGGAAGTAACTAACCTCTAAGTTGGTCTGTATCATACCAATAAGCCCAGCTTGTGACAATGTATAGGTTAGTTCTGTTTGACGGACAGAAACTAAGGGACTTCCCACCTCTATAATAAGGATTTGTCTACATGGGAAAGTTATACCATTTTAAGCTAAGGTGTGAATTTAAACGGATATACCTGAATAACCCCCACGTGGATGCTTTTATTCCAGTGTAACAGGGCATTTTTAATTTTATGTCACTTGGAATGGAGGTTAAGCTAAACCAAAAAAGCCACTCTTATGCCAGAATGAGAGTGTCCACACAGTTAACAATTATTCAGGTTTAACTATGGGTAATTCTATTCTGTGATCAGAGGTGTGGCTGGAGCAAGCATAGACAAACCCGAGCTAGGTTTGAATTTAATTTACACCTATATGGCTTTATAGTTTAAATTCACAGTCTATCTTAAAGTGGTATAGCTTTCCTTTGTAAACAAACATTTAGTTTTAGACCAGTGGAGTTCTATAGCATAGTTCAATGACATAATGGCAAGTGAAGCTGAGTGGCAATATAAACCAACAACAAACATGATCATCATCATCTGATCATATGTCTCTGTTTAGAGGCTGTTTGCTGTTAAACTTTATCTTCCTAACTTTGATAGTTAAATACTACCTTAAAAATAAGGACCGAGGCATCTTTGGATCACTCGGACACACAGCACTTACAGTGAAAATGTATATTAAGTACAGAACAGGGACTTCCAGCTGAGAGGAGCTCGTACTGTTCATATTGTCTTCACCAAGAGGAGACTATCTTTGGCTCACCTAGTAAAGAAGTGGCCTGCCAGTTTGGGTCTCTGCTGCATTAATGTGCAGATCACGCACTTACCGAGGCCAGACACTAGATAGGACTCAGCTACTTCCAAGAGTCCATTCCAGTTTTTGGCAATAAGAAAACTAGCAACAGCTGGTGAAGAAGGATGGGATCAGCCTCATGATCCATTCCTGGAAGGGGAAAATATAACATAGGCAAAGAGTAACTTCCAGCTGAGACCCACCTAACAGGGGAACTTTACTAATTGATTAGCACTTATCTAATGATAGGCTGCTAGAGATCAAATACAATAAATGACATTGTTGATAATTCTTATTTTAAGAAGTTGAGAATCAGTGACTTCGGCATTTCATAATTATTTAGCCAAAACTTCTTCAGTGTTTATTGCACAGTATACTGATTACCACTAGGCTAACAAACCTTTTGCATCCAGAGGCAACTGCTGTGACATTTGGATTGATTAGCACACATTCCCAAATGTTTGAAGATAGTAACCTACCCTACCTGTACAATCTGTGCAAGGTTATGCAATACATCACAACTTTGAAAATGTATCAGTCTACATCTGATTTCAAAATACTCAAAGCGCAGGACCAGATGATTACTGGACATTTGTGAGGAGAGAAATGATTAAAAATTGCATTTATTAAATAAAAGCAGTATTCTTGGACTAAACATTCCCTTGTTTCAAGGGATATACAAACCAATTCCCATGAAATAAAAAGCATCCTCCACCTTTGCCAGAAAGTGGAACCAACCACAAATATCAGGTTTCAGAGTAGCAGCCGTGTTAGTCTGTATTCGCAAAAAGAAAAGGAGTACTTGTGGCACCTTAGAGATTAACAAATTTATTTGAGCATAAGGTTTCGTGAGCTACAGCTCACTTCATCGGATGCATTTGGTGGAAAATACAGAGGGGAGATTGATATACACACACAGAGAACATGAAACAATGGGTTTTATCATACACACTGTAAGGAGACCACAAATATTTTTCTTTGTTCAAAAGAGGCATTTTTTTTTGTATCCTGATTTCATCAAATCTGGAAGAAGAAACAGCCCAAGGGAAAACAAAACAAAACAAAATAAAACAATCCTCTTATTTTCTGAAGCAAATAAGCATTGGAAATCTCCTGAAAAGCTCTCAGGAGACTTCAAGACCAAAGAGGCTTCGTAAAATATCTTGTGGTGTAAAAAGTGCTATATGAAAATCTAAGATATTACCATATAATTTTTACACAAGTCCAAATGCCAACAAAGAAGTCTCAACTGGTTCTTTTTCAAAAGATAAAAACCAAAACTTTTTAAAATCAATATGTGCATGCACAACCAGTTACTGCAGGTGCCACATACCAGATTTCTGTTTTCTTGCAAAAACCACGCAATTTAATTTTAAAATTTTACTGAAAGATATGCATTCACCAGACCAGAATTGTAGCATGGTCATTGGTTTTCTGTTGTTCACAGAATAGCTAGTGTGCGGCACAGAGACCTACAGTGACACATAAGACCAATATAACCATTATTTAAGTGCTACTACCACATTTAATCATAGAATCATAGAATATCAGGGTTGGAAGGGACCCCAGAAGGTCATCTAGTCCAACCCCCTGCTCAAAGCAGGACCAAGTCCCAGTTAAATCATCCTAGCCAGGGCTTTGTCAAGCCTGACCTTGAAAACCTCTAAGGAAGGAGATTCTACCACCTCCCTAGGTAACGCATTCCAGTGTTTCACCACCCTCTTAGTGAAAAAGTTTTTCCTAATATCCAATCTAAACCTCCCCCATTGCAACTTGAGACCATTACTCCTCGTTCTGTCATCTGCTACCATTGAGAACAGTCTAGAGCCATCCTCTTTGAAACCCCCTTTCAGGTAGTTGAAAGCAGCTATCAAATCCCCCCTCATTCTTCTCTTCTGCAGACTAAACAATCCCAGCTCCCTCAGCCTCTCCTCGTAAGTCATGTGCTCTAGACCCCTAATCATTTTTGTTGCCCTTCGCTGTACTCTTTCCAATTTATCCACATCCTTCTTGTAGTGTGGGGCCCAAAACTGGACACAGTACTCCAGATGAGGCCTCACCAGTGTCGAATAGAGGGGAACGATCACGTCCCTCGATCTGCTCGCTATGCCCCTACTTATACATCCCAAAATGCCATTGGCCTTCTTGGCAACAAGGGCACACTGCTGACTCATATCCAGCTTCTCGTCCACTGTCACCCCTAGGTCCTTTTCCGCAGAACTGCTGCCGAGCCATTCGGTCCCTAGTCTGTAGCGGTGCATTGGATTCTTCCATCCTAAGTGCAGGACCCTGCACTTATCCTTATTGAACCTCATTAGATTTCTTTTGGCCCAATCTTCCAATTTGTCTAGGTCCTTCTGTATCCTATCCCTCCCCTCCAGCGTATCTACCACTCCTCCCAGTTTAGTATCATCCGCAAATTTGCTGAGAGTGCAATCCACACCATCCTCCAGATCATTTATGAAGATATTGAACAAAACGGGCCCCAGGACCGACCCCTGGGGCACTCCACTTGACACCGGCTGCCAACTAGACATGGAGCCATTGATCACTACCCGTTGAGCCCGACAATCTAGCCAGCTTTCTACCCACCTTATAGTGCATTCATCCAGCCCATACTTCCTTAACTTGCTGACAAGAATGCTGTGGGAGACCGTGTCAAAAGCTTTGCTAAAGTCAAGAAACAATACATCCACTGCTTTCCCTTCATCCACAGAACCAGTAATCTCATCATAAAAGGCGATTAGATTAGTCAGGCATGACCTTCCCTTGGTGAATCCATGCTGACTGTTCCTGATCACTTTCCTCTCCTCTAAGTGCTTCAGGATTGATTCTTTGAGGACCTGCTCCATGATTTTTCCAGGGACTGAGGTGAGGCTGACCGGCCTGTAGTTCCCAGGATCCTCCTTCTTCCCTTTTTTAAAGATGGGCACTACATTAGCCTTTTTCCAGTCATCCGGGACTTCCCCCGTTCGCCACGAGTTTTCAAAGATAATGGCCAAGGGCTCTGCAATCACAGCCGCCAATTCCCTCAGCACTCTCGGATGCAATTCGTCCGGCCCCATGGACTTGTGCACGTCCAGCTTTTCTAAATAGTCCCTAACCACCTCTATCTCTACAGAGGGCTGGCCATCTCTTCCCCATTTTGTGTTGCCCAGCACAGCAGTCTGGGAGCTGACCTTGTTAGTGAAAACAGAGGCAAAAAAAGCATTGAGTACATTAGCTTTTTCCACATCCTCTGTCACTACCTTGCCTCCCTCATTCAGTAAGGGGCCCACACTTTCCTTGGCTTTCTTCTTGTTGCCAACATACCTGAAGAAACCCTTCTTGTTACTCTTGACATCTCTTGCTAGCTGCAGCTCCAGGTGCGATTTGGCCCTCCTGATATCTTTCCTACATGCCCGAGCAATATTTTTATACTCTTCCCTGGTCATATGTCCAACCTTCCACTTCTTGTAAGCTTCTTTTTTATGTTTAAGATCCGCTAAGATTTCACCATTAAGCCAAGCTGGTCGCCTGCCATATTTACTATTCTTTCGACTCATCGGGATGGTTTGTCCCTGTAACCTCAACAGGGATTCCTTGAAATACAGCCAGCTCTCCTGGACTCCCTTCCCTTTCATGTTAGTCCCCCAGGGGATCCTGGCCATCTGTTCCCTGAGGGAGTCAAAGTCTGCTTTCCTGAAGTCCAGGGTCCGTATCCTGCTGCTTACCTTTCTTCCCTGCGTCAGGATCCTGAACTCAACCAACTCATGGTCACTGCCTCCCAGATTCCCATCCACTTTTGCTTCCCCCACTAATTCTACCCGGTTTGTGAGCAGCAGGTCAAGAAAAGCGCTCCCCCTAGTTGGCTCCCCTAGCATTTGCACCAGGAAATTGTCCCCTACGCTTTCCAAAAACTTCCTGGATTGTCTATGCACCGCTGTATTGCTCTCCCAGCAGATATCAGGAAAATTAAAGTCACCCATGAGAATCAGGGCATGCGATCTAGTAGCTTCCGTGAGTTGCCGGAAGAAAGCCTCATCCACCTCATCCCCCTGGTCCGGTGGTCTATAGCAGACTCCCACCATGACATCACTCTTGTTGCACACACTTCTAAACTTAATCCAGAGACACTCAGGTTTTTCCACAGTTTCGTACCGGAGCTCTGAGCAGTCATACTGCTCCCTTACATATAGTGCTACTCCCCCACCTTTTCTGCCCTGCCTGTCCTTCCTGAACAGTTTATAACCATCCATGACTGTACTCCAGTCATGTGAGTTATCCCACCAAGTCTCTGTTATTCCAATCACGTCATAATTCCTTGACATCACCAGGACCTCCAGTTCTCCCTGCTTGTTTCCAAGGCTTTGTGCATTTGTATATAAGCACTTGAGATAACCTGTTGATCGCCCCTCTTTCCCAGTATGAGGCAGGAGCCCTCCCCTCACTTTTACCCATTCATACACTTGAGGGGATATGGGAGGAACAAAACATCCTTTCAACATCTCCCTAGTGAATACAGTAGCAACTATACATTGAGTGGGGGAAAAGGAGAAAGAAGAGCAATAGAGAGGTTGCTAAGAACTAAGGAATGGCTATAATAAATACAGTGAAGTGAAAGAGAGGAAAAAGTGTGTTGAGAGAGGGAAAAATATAAGTAGTATGGGCAATATTTCAGATAGCTCCCTCTATCTTTATACTTGAATAAAAAATATTTTTGTAGGCTGGGGTGGAGGAATCTCAGATCATCTCACAAAGAATAATGGGTTATTCCTTCCTTTTGTATCTTCAGCTAGCAAACCAGAATTTACTTAAAATACAGATCACACTTAACCCACCCGAAAATCTGTTTACCCCATTCCTATACATTTATTTTGTGTTTACTTGTTATAAATGTAGATTCTGTTTCCACTTCATCCTTTCAGTACAAAAACCAGGGTTCCTGTACAATACTTTCAGTCTATGTCTGCAGAGGGCACTACCATCTTCAGTGAACTTCAACGAGACCTCACAATTAAAACATCAATTTAATATTCCTGCCACCACCTTGCAAGAACACGTTCTCCTTCAGTTTGTTGTTGAGACTGAGATGGAAACTAAGTACATCTGGAATTTTATCAGGATATTTCCATTTCATATTGGCTGGAGTAACAACACTAAGAAACATAGTCAATCCCTCTAGTTTTGCCCACCGCACTTATTACACAAGAGAAGGCTGGATTTGTAAATTGGAGAAATTAAGCTTTATTTCCTGAAGGTGTGCCACTGAGTGGGCAATAGCAGACATGACAACATTAGACATGATTTCTGAAGCACTTTTGTTCCAAGTGTACTCGCTTTTCTGTGTTTTACCATTCAGTGTGATTATACGGGGCACCTCTTGATGTATTCAAGTGTAACAAATTGGAAACACTCCAGGTAAATAGAGAACACTTACCTTTAAAGACTTCCAAAATGTTGTGGGTAATGCCATATAATTTCTAAATCTTTCGTTGTCATATTAAAAGCAAAATACCAGGTTAATGCAATTTTTAAACTGAAAGCCAGATTCTCAGCTGGTGTAAAATCTGAATTCAATAAAGCCTACTGAGTGACTCCAGCTGAGGATCTGGCCCAGAAAATGTAACTGTCCAAAAGTCAGGAGGCTGAAGCTATGTCTACTCTGGGAGCTAGGGGTGTAATTCCCAGCTCACGTAGACATAATTGGGCTAGCTCTGATAGAGCTAGCGCACTAAAAATGGTCATGTTGCTGGGAAAGCATGGGCAGCGGTGAGTGGCAGTATGAGCTAATTGCCCTGAGCATGTACTTCTGGGGCCATGTGGTTTTGTATTCAGGGCAGCTAGCCTGTGCCACTACCACCACTTGCCACTGCCCATGCTGCGATGGCTACACTTCTATTTTTAGCGCAGTAGCTCCCTAAAATATGTCTACATGAGCTGGGAATCACAACCCTAGCTCCAAGTGTAGATGTAGCTTTAGGGTTAAAGCTCCATCATCAGCCTTTAATATGCCACCTTGTACATGTGCATACCTGTTAATAAAGTTCCTCATTATATGTCCACAAACCATCTATGCACCAAAACAAATGCTACATAACATGGATTCCATTCCCCCTCCCTGACACAATGGGGCACAATTTGCACACTGTTGTCCCTTATGGGTTTGTACAGGGACATCAGCCTTGAATTGTGACTGGAGCTCCATAGGACTAAGGCTTCTGGAGTACAAGATAGAAACATGGTATTAACTGTCCATGAATAAACTTAGACTAGAAATTGTAAGTCATCTTCAGAGTGAGGTTCTGGAACAGCTTTTCAGTAGGAGTAGAGGAGGCAAATAATATAACTAGTTTTAAAATGGAGTTTCATGAATTTATGAATGGGATTATCTGCTGGGGTTGGACTGGGTGTCCCAGGAGGTCCCTTCCAGTCCTACATTCCTTAGAATTCCATTTCACAAAAATTCAGATTTCATCATTTTTCCTCACTCCAATGCAGAACAAAATCTACACCTTCAGAAAACTTTCATTAAAAAAAAAAAAGACCCACCATATAATAGCCAATAGCCCAGTTGCATAGGCACAGCCAATAGCCCAGCTAGGACACTCAGCTGAGTTGTAGGCAACCATATTCAAGTTCCTGTGCAGAATCAGACAGGTGAGTGCCCTAACCACCAGGCTAGTCTCTCTCTCAGTTCATCCTGTTGGAGCTGTTCCACTTTGTGTAAGTAATTAAATATTCATCAGGCTAAAGAGACTAATTCTATGACCTGGTGGTTAGTTAGGGCATTCAACTGGGATGGGGGATACTCAGGTTCAAGTCTCTGCTTTGAATCACGTAAAGTGGGGACTTGCATATGCGTCTCCCCACACCCCTAGTGAGCACCCTAACCAATGGGCCTATCGGCTATTCATGGGGCGGGATCTGTCTATCTGTCTATCTCTCTCTCTCTGGTTTTGACCAGAAATTCCATTCTGAACCTAAGAAACCTACTGGACAACATTTTTTAAAAACTGATATGTTTCTTTACAAGTTTTGTTTTTGACAAATCAGCATTTTGTAATGGAAAACCATTTTAGTCAAAAAAATTCCCAACCAGCTTGAACAGAGACTTCCTGAGAGACTCATACATTTAGTCCATTTTACGGTCTCCTGGTACTAACCGACTTTCAAGGTTGGGCATTTAGCTCTGTATATGTATCTAAGGTTATGGTAAAAAGTGTAGCTTAATGGAAGTCACCAGTGGTTATTCATTGTGCCAATATTTTTAAAAAAGTAAATGGATGATACAGATAACTATAGGTCAGTTAGGTTGACATCGTTCCCAGGCAAAGTAATAGAAAATGCTGATTGGATGCAAATGAGTGAAGAATTAAAGGATGATAGCAAAATTAATGCCAATTTTATGGAAAGTAGGTTCTGTCAAAGAAACCTGATATCCTTCTTTAATTAGCTTAAAAGTTTGGTTCACAAAGGTAACTGTACTGACATAATATATTTAGACTTCAGTAAGGAATTTAATTGCACATTTTTATTATAAAATTAGCAATAAACAATCAACATAGCACATATTAAATTGGATTAAAACCTGGTTAACTGATAGATCTCAAAAAGCAGTAGTAAATGTGGAATCGTGATCTCACGGAGATGTTTCTAGGGGGATTTTGCTGGGGTCTGTTCTTGGCCCAATATCTTTGTGATTTATCTGAACTAAATTATAAAATTGTTACTGGAAAAATTTGCATATGGCATAAAAATTGATGGAGTGGTAAATAATGATAAGTACCAGGCAGTTCTACAGAATAATGTGGATCATGTGGTAATCCAGGCTTACATGAACAACATACATTTTAATACAGCCTAGTTTTAAGGTCTTACACCTAAGAATCAAGAATGCAAATTCCATTTATAGGATGGAAAACAATATTTTGGAAAATAGCTACTCAAAAACTGACTTTGTGGTCCATAGCGAACAGTCAACTGGATCTTTTAGTGCAATGTGGTGGCTAAAAGAGCAAATACGACCTTTCAATATATAAGCAGGGAATACAGAGTGACAGTGGTATATCAACTGTATACAACATTAGAGAGACAATTACTGGAATTCTATATCTAGTGTTGAAAACTGGAAAAGAGTTCTGAAGAGAATTATACAAATTATGTGATATCTAGAAAACCTGCCTTATAAAAAAAAAGATGAAGAGGGAAGTTGATAATAGTCTGTAAGAATGGGAAGAAGATTTCTGGAAGTAGAAGTCTTTTCAATCTATCAGAAAAAGGCATAACAGGGGCTAGTGACTGGAATCTGAAGCTAGACAAATTCCAAAGAGAAGAAAGGTGCAAATTCAGTGAAGATACTTTACCATTGGAATAATAAATGTAGGATATGATGGAATCTCCAGCTTTTGAAATCTTTAAATCAAGAATTTCTGTCTTTCAAAAGATATGCTATGCTATGCTGTAGCTCTACCAGAAGATATAGACTTGATGCAGCAATTACTTAGTGAAAGTAAAAAACCTTGAATAAGCAGTAGAACAGACTAGATAATTACAAAAATTCTTGTAGCCTTAAAATACAGGAATCTGTATGTTAGACAACTAAATATGTAATTTTCTACATAAGAATATACCACAAGTATAAGGGAGAAATTGTTACAGCAGAAATCCCTTTGACTGTTTTATCTCCATACAATGCATAAGAGAGATCTGTCATTTTAAAGATACTTTCCAGCAGAAGCCCTACTTGAAGATGCAAAATTGGCTTGAAAGAAGTGACTTTCCCATTAGAAAACACTGGAAATCATTGAAAGTACATGCAATATTCTTTTTTAAAACTGGGTTATTTAAATTTATGGTTTAACAACTGTTACTTGCAAAGTTAAAAAAACAAAGAATTTTACAATAAAATATATAACTTATTTTGTAACATCTTTCTAATTTCCAATGCTTCCTACTTTCTTCTTTCAATCCAACTCTACATGTTAAAATTGTCAAGATGACAGCTTCCTATGATTACTCTGATTTTACTTCTTCTTTCAATACTTCCCCACAGTCACCCTAAATAAATATAAATATTTACATAAGCTTTTCATAACTATTGAAGCTATCCTCACTTTAAACTTACTCTAACATGCTGACATATAAAGTCTATAAATGAAAAAAAAATGACTAATTAGCATTTTTAAATCTCTGGTCATATAATATTTTATCCTCAGGTTCAACATTTTCTCCTGAAAACCATACTGGCTTCTGAGATGTCCAAATAAAAAGTATGTTAATATCAAATAAGTGATTGAGATATAACCTGCCTTTTTATTTCATTAACGTCTGATAATTCCGAAACTAATGTGGCCAAATCATCACCTTCCATGAAAAATAAATACATGAAAGGTGAAAAATTAAGGCCATTCCCTCAAACTCTCATATGAATAATTTTGTATCATCATTATTATTATTAAGTAGTTGTAGTAGTAATAGTAGTAGCAGTAGTAGTACAGTAACTCCTCACTTAATGTTATAGTTATGTTCCTGAAAAATGCTACTTTAAGCGAAATGAAGTTAAGTGAATCCAATATCCACATAAGAATTAATGTAAATGGGGGGGAAGGGTTAGGGTCCAGTGAAATTTATTTTGCCAGACAAAAGACTATATTTTATATATATACACACAGTATAAGTTTTAAACAAACAATTTAATACTGTACACAGCCATGATGAGTGTGAAGCTTGATTGAGGTGGTGAAGTCAGAGGGTGGAAGAGGGTGGGATATTTCCCAGGGAATGTCTTACTGCTAAATTATGAACTATCACTCGGCTGAGTCCTCAAGGGTTAATGCATTGATTTTAAGGAAGCCTCACACCCTATAAGGCAGCACAAATGGAGGGAGGGGAGACAGCATGGCAGACAGATATAGAGAGACACACCCTGTGAGAGAGAGAGAGAGGTGTGTTGTCCCTTTAAGTACTCTGACCCCACTCTAAGTACATTGCCTTTTTAAGCAGAACAGGAAGTTGAGACAGCAGCTGCTGCCTCCATCCTGAACCCTGTTGTGTCCCCCCCCCGACCCATTCTGTGGAGATAGGGTAAAGCAGCGGGGGGGGGGAAGGACACCCTGATATTAGCACCCCTCTTCCCCCCCATCCCTTGCACAGCAAGCAGGAGGCTCCAGGGAGCAGATAAAGGGCAGAGGGGCAGGAGCAGCACATGGCAGTGTGGGAAGGGACAACTGAACTGCCGGCAACTGAGAGCCTGCTGGGTGGCTGCTGCACAGGGAACTTAGGGGAGAGGGGAGCTGATAGAGGGGCTGCCAGTCTACCCTGGTTCCAAGCTCCCACCAGCTAGCTCTAACGTGCTGCTCTTTCTGCAAGCAGTGGACAAAGCAAGTGGCTGCCACACAACGTTATAAAGGAGCATTGCCCATCTTTAAACGAGCATGTTGTCTAATTGATCAGCAATGTAACAATGAAACAACATTAACTGGGATGATTTTAAGTGAGGAGTTACTGTAACTTAGCACTCTGGAGCCCTAGTCATGGGTCAGGACCCCACTGTGCTAGGCACTGAACAAACAGAACAAAATACAGTCCCTGCTCCAAGGAGTTTACAATCCAAGAATATGACAAGAGATAAGGGTGGACACAGAGAAGGAAGGGAATAAAGTAAACAACAACAACAACATAGGTCCACATGATAGATGGTGGTCTCAGCACACCAGCAGCCTAACCATTGACAATTTTTTTTTGTAAGCATCATAGCAACACGGTTTTGAGAAGGGAACATTAAGTGGTTTTGTGGATATTTGTGGAAAGGGCTTCCCAAGTACGTAGGGCTGCATGGGAGAAAGTACAAAGAGGCTGCCTTGAATATTTATTACAAAATAGGTAACGGAGGCTAACACCATGGGCTGATTAGGGAAGAACACCAACAACTCAATAGCAAATGAGAGACTATAGACAGGGTGGAGATCTGGAAAGGGCCTTTCAGATTAATACAAGCAGTTGATGTTTGATGCAGTAGAGAAGGGAAGCCAATAAAGGGATGCAAAAAGAGAGGTAACATGGTCAAAACTATGGGCTAGGAAAATGTTCTTTGAAGCAACATTCTGAATGAACATGAGTGGGACAAGATTACATTTTTCAAGGCCAGCAAGAAGGATGTGGCAGAAATCAAAATGATGAGAATCTGGAAAAAAGAGTTTTAGCTGTGTCAGTGGACAGTTGAGCTATCAGATCTTAGAAATGTTATGCAGAAAGATTCTGCAAGATTGAGAATTAACCTGGATGTAAAGACCTAGGCAGACTTATCAGTTAAAGATGACAACCAGGTTACTGGCCTGAGTGACAGGTAGGATGGTGGTGTTGTCAACAGTGATCAAGAATGGTGGTAGCAGGGAGGATTTGAGAGGAAAGATTAACATTAACCATGTTGAGCTTTAGCTCCTACTCCTAACAGCACTACCTCCTGATAGCGAGCCACAAGGAAAGGTCAGAGAGACAGGTCAAGATTTTAGTTTAGACACAAAGAGGCAGGTAGATCAGAGTTGTCGGGCATAGAGATAGTAGTGTAATTTGGATTTACATATGAGATAAGTTACAGAGAGAGACAAAAAAAGGGGACCAAGGATGGAGCCCTGTGGAACCCCACCAGAAAGCTGGAGGGCTGATGAGGAGGATCCTCCAAAGAACATGTTGAAGGAGCAATTAGAGAGGTCGGAGGAGATCCAGGAGAGGACAGAATCACTCAAGCTAAGGGAGGAAAAGATTTCAGGAAGAATAGTATGGTTGATTGAATTGAAGATGAATAATACATCAAGGAGGATGAGGATGGAGTACTGATTCTGAGCTTTAGTTAGAGAGACATTATTAGAGACTTTGGCAAGAGAAAAGGAGTACTTGTGGCACCTTAGAGACTAACAAATTTATTAGAGCATAAGCTTTCGTGAGCTACAGCTCACTTCACGAAAGCTTATGCTCTAATAAATTTGTTAGTCTCTAAGGTGCCACAAGTACTCCTTTTCTTTTTGCGAATACAGACTAACACGGCTGCTACTCTGAAATTTGGCAAGAGAGTGTTTTTTTGTGTACGAGTAGTCCCATTTAACCCAGGGGTCTACACACATGCAGCTTCAGGAGTTTCAGCTCAGAATTCTTAACACAAGAAGGATTTCAATCATAATAAATGAATCAAGCCAGGCTAGCAGAGTAGTTAGTGGCATCTGAAAAGTGGAGAAATCTACTGCAAGTACAGGTCTTGAAGTGTCTTTCTACTGTGAAAAGGGACACTAAAATAGCAAAGTAGGATTCTATTTTTATTGTCTCAATGATTTCTAGATTACAAGTTATCAGTTTACAAGTTGTTGTTGTTGTTTTTTGTTTTTGTTTTTTTGTTTTTTTTTTTAAAGAGCCTCCCATGAAAATTCAATCTAGGATCTGAAAGTCAGCCTGGGGTCTCCTTCACTATCATTGCCAGTAACAATTGCCAGGGACAAATCATGTCCACCATTGCAATGACTGACTCCCAATATCTTCAGATTATGTCTTCAATGGCATCTCTGAATTGCCTTTAAAAGGTTTGCACAAGTGGAATTTAGTAAACAAGTCTGTTGACGATATGCAAGAAAGACTAGAGAGTCATCTTCATTCATTCTCATTTATGTTGCCTTTGAAATGTAAAGGCAGTAAAAAGAAATACAAACTTATTATTGTCAGAAGAAGTCAGCAGAGATCTCTCTATTTGTACAAAGGGAGCAGATCTGTAGACTAAGTGCATTCCTTTTTTATAGAGCTTTATTCAGAGCAGAACCACTCTGAGCGGTTCCTGTTTTCTTGGAGCAGCAAGGTTTTACCTAGCCCCTAGAGAGAGAACATTACACTTTCCCTGGGAAAAGCAAGGAAGTAGCTTCCTGACTTTTCTTTTCTGTCATTTTGCCAACCCTCCAGGATGGTCCTGGATTGTCCAGGAATTAAAAGATTAATCTTGATTAAAGGTTATATCATGTGATGAAACCTAATATGCCCACACAAAATTGGCAACCCTACTGAGATGAAGGAAATACTGGTCTGTAAAATAAAATAGGTGGACCAGGCAGGAGTTTTTAAGTTAGCTTAGTCTAAGTCTCTAGGACCACCAACACCCAGCATGACTCTATAAGACTGCTTTCTAAAGTGATCTGAAAAAAACAACCAATAAAACCCACATTACTTGAGTTACTGAGAAACCTGTCTTATGCAACCAATTAAGAAATGTGCAAGAATGGTCACCTAGTAGAGACTTTTTTAAAGAAGACATTGAATAATAATGTACTGGATACTCTGGGGCTTTTTTGAAATTGGTGATTAAGACCTAGAGTTGTCTATAGGATATCCTCCTCAGTAAAAAAAAAAAATGTCATGGCACTTTTAGGAGCACTAATCTGTGAGAGAAAAGTCACATAATATTTCATCTACATGGAAATGTATTCAGGAATTGAACTGCAAAGGACTTTGCAATACTGTGCATTTTTATAACCATATGCCTTATTTTTTGACTAAAGTCCTAAATCCTAAAGTAGATTTGTTGATATTAAATATCACATCAGACATCTAACATAGTGGTCTTGTTCCACTGCTTGTGCAGGGAAAACCCCTGGCGGGCCGGGCCAGTTTGTTTACCTGCCGCATCCACAGGCTTGGCCGACCGCGGCTCCCAGTGGCAGCGGTTCACTGCTCCAGGCCAATCGGAGCTGCTGGAAGCAGCGGCCAGTACGTCCCTTGGCCCGCGCCGCTTCCCGCAGCTCTGATTGGCCTGGAGCGGCGAACCGCGGCCACTGGGAGCCGTGATCGGCCAAACCTGCGGTCGCAGCAGGTAAACAAACTTGCCCGGCCTGCCAGGGGCTTTCCTTGCACAAGCGGCGGAACAAGTTTGGGAACCACTGCTCTAACAATATTTAGGTTTTTTATTATTGCAATATTCATCTGCAAATGTTTTACTCTTCTTATTTTTGCATATGTCAAGAAGATTTCTAGCATTTCTACAGATGAACAATTATAGCTAAGATGCAGACAGTTCTTCCAAACATGGCAGCTTTTAAAATGTTATAGCCTAAATCAGCAGAGGATGAGTCGTTTTATCTTCTGCCATCATAAATACATTTTGTATTGCATAACTGCAACAAAGCCATGAGGTAATCTATTCTAAGCCAAGTGTCGTAAATGTACTTTTTAATGGCTTTTCATTTGATGGCTAAATAAAGACATGACAATACTGTACTGTTAAATTACTTCTCTAATTTTTCATTATTTGAAAAGAGAAGCCAAAATGATGACTAATGACATGTGCATCAGTAAAAGTATTATCATTTGTTAGGATTCTCCTCTTATAGCTTTATATGTATTTTAAATGTGTTACCTACCATTTTAGCTGTGCATTTGCTGTCAAAGCAAAACGTATTCTCAACTTCAGTGTTTTGTGAATTCTGCCTTTGATAGTTATGCTTTTCTGCAATACTATGGAGATGATAATAATCAGAGTTTTCTCTCACATTCAGTTATAGGAACTGTTTGGAGCTCTATATTCTGATGGCCACCAGAAATAATTTTTTTTTAAAAAAGGACTTGAGAGGAAGGCATCATTTATCAGTTTCAGCAATCATTCTAAGCTCTTCTCTCCTATGCTGCACCAGACATCAACAGGTTTCATGCAATTGGCTGCATTTCTTTGTCCATAATGATATATCACCAAAGAAAGAATGGCAGCAACTACAAAATGGGACATAATGGATAATCATATAAACCATCTCCCTCCCTCCTCTGCAAATAAATTAATAAATAAACAGATGCAGTATTGTGCCTAATTACTGAAATTTAATGAAACCAGTCTGGGTCTAGCTATCAAAATAATGACTATGAGGCCATATTCTCTGCTAGTGTAAGCAAGCACAACTCTATTCAATGACATCAGCTCATTGGCCATTCTTTTACATCAGTATTTCAAATTATGTACAATTGTGTTCAACGAAAGTCTCTCAACCATCTTAAAAATAAAGTAGTCCACTTCTGGCAGAGCAATGAATGAAGGACAGTATTTCTATACTAGGTAACTGTCTTGGTGAGAAGGGGAAAAGGAAATCCTAACAAAACTCATTAATTTAGAGTCTCAGATTTATGTAGCTGTCCACCACTCAGGAATATTTAGTCATGGATATGGGTTTTTGTTTGTATTTATTTCAATTTGGGCATTAGCCTGGGCATTAGCAATTCATTTATAAATGAAAAAAGGTGGGGAAAATAAATAAAATATAAATTGCCCATAAATTAATTTTTTCCATTAGCTTTTTGCTTAGTTTGAGTGCTACATGTCAAAAATCAGACAAGAACTGCACTTTCCTCTTTCCACATTGTTCTTTAAATCATGTATTGATCAGATACAGTATTACAGTAAGACATTTGCCTTTTTATTCCTATGTGGGCTGCAGGAGCGCTGGGCAACTACATTTCTTACATCATAAACTGGCAAGGTGGGTGTGAGGGAGAATAACTTAAGTAAATAAACCACACTAATAATCAATTTTCATTTATAATTTCAAGCATAACATTTTAATCATATTGCATTCAATAAAGTAAATAAAGAGGTAGAATGCCTAAAGTATTAGAAAAAGCGATCACCGTTTTCACTGCAATAAATGTGGATGGTAAACAGAAGATGTTGCCTTAGTTTTCTTTCTTACTCAAAGATTTAGTAAGTAAGTTTTCATGAACTGGACTAATGGCATTGAAATGATTGAGATGAACCAGTGACTGGGGTTGGTTCAAACACTGAAATTTTCTGAGCAGTGGTTTCTCCTCTACATAATATACCCTTTCCATTTACTTGAATTCATATATGTTACTGCCTTACAGTGATGGTAATGATGATTATCACAAATCTTCACCTGGAGAAGAGGAGGAAATAGTCCATTGAAACTACTTGAAACTTCCTCCCTCCCAAACACACCATATGATAAATCTTTATATAGTAAACTAAGTTTGCTCTTATCTAGATACCAAAGTTCAGACAAGGCAATGTAAGCCAGTGATAAACTGGACTAATGGTGCACACAGAAGGGTTTGCACTAGAATAATAAAATTGGTTTAAAAAGAGATATTGATTAAACCAATACAACTATTGTTCATTGAGCTCTTACAGAGACACTATGCTGAGAGTGCAGTAGATCAAATGAAGCCCTGAATTCTTTCCATGCACACATAGAACTGGTGTACAACATTTCAATACAAGAAGATTATCATATCTGTTGTCTTCTCTGCTTTAATGGAGCAGAAGAAAGGGGTTATAGGGAGTCAGAGTGATTCACCAGCTAGAAAAGCAAAAGTGAAAACAAGCAAATAAAAATCCCCCAAAATAATTTTGCAGGCCAACTGTATTTGTCCTTGAGGTTTTTTTTTATTCCTCAGGGTTTTCAGAAAACAACATTTACAATAAGTACATTTTTGTGGATTGGACTTCAAAGAGACATTATTAAGGGCACAAAAGCAAACTATTCCACTGAGTAGGAAAGATCGGAAGCATGGCAAGACACACACTGGCTTACCCAGGAGATCTTCAATGATCTGAAACTCAAAAAAGAGTCCTACAGAGAGTGGAAATTAGGTCAAATTACAAAGGATGAATATAAACAAATAACACAATAAAACTAAAAAGGCCAAGGCACAAAATGAGATCAAACTAGTTAGAGACAAAGGGAAACAAGAAAACATTCTACAAATACATTAGAAGGAAGAGGAAGATCAAGGACAGGGTAGGCCCATTACTCAATGGAGGAGGGGAGCAGGGAACAATAACAGAAAATATGGAAATGGCAGACATGCTAAATGACTTTTTTGCTTCAGTTCTCACCAAAAAGGTTAGTAGTGATTGAACTTCTAACATAGTGAATGCCAGTGAAAATGATGTAGGATCAGAGGCTAAAATAGGGAAAGAACAAGTTTAAAAACAGTCCAGTTCTGTTCAAGATCTTCATCAATGATTTAGATAATGGCATAGAGAGTACACTTATAAAGTTTGCAGATGACCACCAAGCTGGGAGAGGTTGCAAGTACGTTGGAGGATAGGATTAAAATTCAAAATGATCTGGACAAACTGGAGAAATGATCGGAAGTAAATGGGATGAAATTCTATAAGTACTCCATTTTGGAAGGAACAAGCACTTGCACACATACAAAATGGGAAATGACTGCATAGAAGGTGTACTGCAGAAAGGGATCTAGGGTCACAGTGGATCACAAGCTAAATATTAGTCAACAGTGTAACACTTGCAAAACAAAAAAAAAGAAGCAAAAATCATTCTGGAAGGTATTAGCAGCAGTGTTGTAAGCAAAACACAAGTAGTAATTCTTCTCTACTCCCCGCTGATTAGGCCTGAGCTGGAGAATTGTGTCCAGTTCTGGGCACCACATTTATGGAAAGATGTAGACAAACTGAAGAAAGTCAAAGAGTTACAAAAATGGTTAAAGGTCTAGAAAACATTACCTATGAGACAAAATTGAAAAAATTTGAGTTGTTTAGTCTGGAGAAGAGAAACCTGAGAGGGGACATGATAACAGTTTTCAAGTACAAAAAAGTTTGCAACAAGGAGGAGGGAGAAAAATTATTCTCCTTAACCTCTGAGGATAGGACAAGAAGCAATGGGTTTAAATTGCAATAAGGGAAGTTTAGGAAGTTTTTCCTAATGTTCACCCTAACTGTCGGGGTAGTTAAGCACTGGAATAAATTGTCTAGGGAGGTTATGGAATCTCCACCATTGGAGATTTTTAAGAGCAGAATAGACAATCATCTGTCAGGGATGGTCTAATTTAGTCCTGCCATGAGTACAGGGGACAGGACTAGATGACCTCTTGAGGTCCCTTCCAGTCTTACAATTCTAAATAACCAATCAAAACATGACATATTGATTGAAAACAAAACAGAGAAACCAAAGTCTTGGCTACCAGCACAGCACTGATACTCTTTGTGGCTGGACAAATGAATGGAAAGAGTCTTCCTTACTCCAAGACAGCCGGCAGCCTTTCTCACAAGCAGCCACTCAGAGTTCCCTGTTCTTTCCTGTTGGGAAATCTGATTGACATGCACTTTCCAGGTGCCCTTCATTATTTTCCCCTGGGCACTCCTAGAAGGGGAAAGGGAAGCCAATCAGGAGTTAACCCCCTGTTTGCTGGTTATCAAGTAGTGCCCATGCAGATCACAAGAGATAGGAATAAAGGACATTGGCACAATCTCATGGAGGGAAGTGGTGAAAAGAAATCCCTGTCTTCCTGTATCTGCACCAAACAGAGATGGAAGAGGTGTAGTATCAGTCTTTCTACACAGCTATTTCCCAGGAAGAAGATATATGGCTTTCCACGGCTGCTAGGTTTTGCCAGTACCCCCAAGATGAAGAGGAAGGGTTATTTTGACAGGTAGATTCCCTTCTGCTGTAGTGAAGCACCGCTTACAATTAAGTATTTTCTGTTAAAAAGCACTTTGCTATCAAAAAAATTTCACATTATAGAGTTTCTTAGAACCTGTCTTTCAGATGAGACATAAATCCAAGTCTAAGTGCTTGTGGTTGTTAAAGGTCCCATGGTACCTTCGTTAGACTAGAGGTGTTAACCCTGGTATCCTGGCGAAATTCCAAAATGAATTAATTACATTTTGCCTACCTACATTCCTCCTACTGAATAATGTATTCTTCTTCACTTCCTGTACTGTATTGCTATGCAATTTTGTGGTGCAGTTTTAACCAATTGCTAAATTTCAGTGGTAGGTAAAGTGATTTCTGTATCTATAGGTTGTACAATGCTTTGCGATCCTTCCAAATGAAAAGTGATATCTAAATATAAATCATACACTTCTTCTCAAGAACTTCAAAAGTGCCAGGCTATGCATCATTTTATGTTGTAGAAATGAACTTTCAAGTTTCCTCACTCATAAATTTAGTCAGAATGAAACTCCCAGAAGCTTAACTTTCATAAGGTGAAATCTGACTCTAATATGTGTCAAACATAAACTTTCAGTACATAAATAGTCCTTTAATCCCACTATAGTAAAGTTTGCAGTTAATCTCCATCATTTATGCCAGTACATTTGGTTTCAGGAATCCCTGCAATAATTATACCGGTTTTAAGTCAGTGATAGACAGCTCATCCATGCCCCAAAATAAATATATATATTAAGAGAGACATGAATAACATTTAAACAATAGCCACTGAAGTCCTAAATGGCATATTTTCCAAAAGAAGCAATGGTTCAGATTTAACATCATTTCATCAGGGGACATGAAGAATGAAACACTGGGATGCATTTAAAGCTGCAGCTGCAACTTGATTAACTTTGATCTTTAATTGGGTGGGTAGGGCATTAAATCACTCCTCCCAAAACCCTGCAGACATTTACTTAGATCCACTGTGGTGTTAAATGACTTCATGCCATATGATCAATATTCAGGGTTGTTCCCCTTCAGCCTAAACCTTAGTATTTGGCTCACCTCTGAATCAAGGAAGAATGAGGATGTTTATGAGGATTATCAGAGTCTGCAAAGACTTAAGGTCAACCTTTCTCCATACAGGGTAACAGGGTTCACCAACTATATTCCAGGTCTCCTGCTTATATTTTCTTTGAAGCTGGTCCCTTTCAGCCTCTTCCCTGTACTTGTCAACTGCAATAAAGTGCAATTAAATTACATACCCCAGTTAAACATACAACTTTTAAATTCCTTCCCCTACTTGTTATAAATCCTAAAAACAACCCTTGAGGAAGGTGACTCTAAGACACGGGTCTTTAAGGAAAACAACTATCACAAGACTTGCCATAACAAAACAGCTGGCAATACTGCCTATTGCTCCCTCTTGTCCAATGCATCTGCAGCTGATGAATAAATCATAAATACAACCGATAAGCAAGTTAAAGCCAGTTACAAATAAAACAATCCTTAATTAATACAAAAGGGTCCGAATTATAGCTCTCTTTTCCAAATCCCTGGCCAGGGGTCTGATACAGAGATCACTATTGACCCAATTGCATTCTTTCCAATTATGGATACACACATCCAACTAGTATTAGTCAGTGGCCATGGTGAATGGATGACAAGAGACATATATAATCTTCTAGTAAATTACACATACACAGTGATAGGAAATGAAATCTGCCCCATCCTACAATATTATGATATTGCTGATCGAAAAATTAAGCTGTTTCAGGCAAGTCTTAATTCAAGCAACACAAAGAGAAAGATTAAAATCAAATGTCCTTATTTTGTCATCCTGGCTCCTTCTAACGCCTCAAACTGTTCACATGATCTTCCTGAAAGAACCAAATGCCTATTCCTTTGGTCATCTCTCCCTTTTATTGCAGTTACACTCACCCAGAATGGAAAAAATACCATGGGACTAATATGACCAACATTCATACAGTGTACGGAAATAAAGAACTTCAGATGAACACTACTTGTGAGCCACCCATCAGCTATAATTTGTCCTTATGAAATGGATATTCCAAATTATTTCTAATTATGATCACCACAGTTAGTTTACAAACTATTTATGGCAAGAAAAAATAAATAAAAGATTTAATTTACTGAACACATTTCTTGCTACAAAAAGATTCTGTAAGCACTTTTTGTTCTGTGTTTGTATAGCACCTCACACAATGAGATCCTGATCCATGACTGGAGCTCCTAGGTGTAATTGTAATACAAATAGTAACAACAGAGTCATGCTGGGTGAACTCTCTGATTAAGGTCCTTATTTCATATTAGTTAAGCACTTTGCAAATATAAATGGATACAGCCTTAACATCCTTGTGATGCAGGGAACCAGTCGTCCTCATTTTGCAGAAATGGGAACACAGAGATTAAGTGACTTGCCCCAGGACACAGAGAAAGTCTGTGACCGAGCTGGAAACTGAACCCAGATCTCCTGAGTTCTAGTCCAGTGACACGATCATCTCTCTTTTTTGCAGATAAATAAATGACTAATTCTCTGTGAGGCCAGTTTTTAAAGTGTTAAAAAAGTCTCAGGGAGGAATTTGGTCCACTAAACATTGACACACCTGTTATATTCAAAGTCTGATATATTATGAAGGCCAGAAATAAGCAATTTATCAAACCCTGAATTCATTCTATACTATCTCTCATACGTTTATCCATGCCTTGCAGTGATAAACACCAAATAGGTATTTTTCTAAATCTAGTTTAACAACATTTTGGCAGGAAAGGAAATTAGGTGTGCATGCCTTCGGGGGATGTTGGTTTAGTCACCAACTGCTTGCATGAGGCATGCTCCATAACATGATTTCCGTATCAATGAAACTTAAGTAGTTTCTTCTATTACACAGTATCAGAGGGGTAGCTGTGTTTGCCGCTTTTACAGATCCAGACTAAGAAACTAAGATCCTGTGACACCTTATAGACTAATTTCAGAGTAGCAGCCATGTTAGTCTGTATTCGCAAAAAGAAAAGGAGTACTTGTGGCACCTTAGAGACTTACAAATTTATTAGAGCATAAGCTTTCGTGAGCTACAGCTCACTCTGTAGCTCACGAAAGCTTATGCTCTAATAAATTTGTTAGTCTCTAAGGTGCCACAAGTACTCCTTTTCTTATAGACTAACAGACATATTGGAGCATAAGTTTTCATGGTGGAGTTTATGCTCCAATATGTCTGTTAGTCTATAAGATGCCACAGGACTCTTTGCCACTTCTATTATAAAGTTGATTTTGATATGCATTGTTCTGAGGCATATTCATGCTGTGAGGGAAAAGAGATGACACTCTGAGGAGCCCTTAAAAGACTATAGTTCAAATCCTGGCCCTATTGAAGTCAAAGGCTAAACTCATTTATTTTCGGTATGCAAGGATTTTACCCTAGGTTTCCATTTACCTTCACCATGAAAGGCAGCATGGATTTAAGAAAAACAAAATAAAAAAAAAATCAGAAAGACAAATAGACTGTTTTTACTGCAAGTAGTTTAGCATCATTCTAATACAGGTGCAAAATCTGCAAGGCAATATAAGCTATTATCTATAGCTCTTATTATTTGACAATGACATTAATATGTAATTTGCTCATAAACAATTTTTAGCTCTAATTAATAACTCAAATCATCTTCCAAAAGTGCTTAAACTAAAAATAGTGCCATGTGACTTTACATGTAGAAGGCTAGAAAGCACACATTTCTACCATATGTAATTTTAAAATGTTAAATAAAATATTTGCTGAAATGCTTAAATATTTAAGTTTGCTTTTTCTTTTTTAATGTTGTACTATAACTATCACCAGAAAATGCAACAGAATAGTGATAGCTTAAAAGACACATATTATCTTGTAGATTGTGTAAATGCAGTGTTCAAGTATGAAGAATCTCCAAACCACATTTTCTCTGTTTTGAATGTTTTAATATAGTCCTTTGCATATTTCTCGTTATGAGAGCCTTACATAGCACAAAAAATTTACAGTCACAGTATTCAACACTTTGTTTCCAAGAGTGCACTTATTTTATGCAGCTTTTTAAAATCTTCATACTTCCTGAAATTCAATCACTCTATGATCAGAAAAGTGAAAATATTGGTGCTTGCTATTCATTTGCATTTTAGCGTGACTTTCTGTATAAAGTTTTTCAAACCTGAGCCCTGTTTTTTCATGGCTATGCTAGGAAGATTTTCAGGGTATTTGACATTCAGCACCACTGAACTACTCTGAAATAAAAGCCTATAAATAATAAAAGAGGGGAGGTAGTATCTTACATACTATACAACCTGTTATTGAAAACATGTAGCATTTTTTCTGCAACTTTATAAAATGCTATCACTGCCACATTTTCTTTACTCCACAGTTGAATCTATTATAAATGAAGACATCCCTTTTTCATAATTGAAGCACATTAGTTCAAGGGCCACTTCTCATCATATGTGGGCTGCAAATGCATTTTTCCAGAAATTATATGAAATTATGCCACCTGTGTTTGCATCAGTTTGCATTATGCCCTCTGCCTATATGCAGTGAAAGAACCTAAAAATCAGTATTTGATATTTACAAGCATAAAAAATTATGCTTTTTACAATGTCAGTGGACAAAAGGGAATTGTCATCTTATACAGCACACAATGATGTCTATGTTAAAATACCAATGCACTGGAAAAAACAATCAGTAGTAAGGCTTTTTATAAATTATTTTTACTGGATGAATTTTAGTGCTTGTAAAAAGGACCAAGAGCACTGACTAAGCCAGGGGTTTAGGAAATAGAGCAAATTCCCCACATAAATTCTGCCAGTGAACTTCAGCCCTGAGTGACTATTTCAATAAGGAGATAATCTCTGCTCAGCAGAGTCATGCTGTCTCTTATAGGTAAACTGGAGACCACCACATTCATTCCCACTTTGAGACCTAAATTGGGATATGAACTGCAATCTCTTGAAGGTGCCTTGCAGAAGTGTAATATTACAATTATATTTCAATAACCTGTTATGAGTGCCTGGTTCCACTCTATGGAAAGGAAATGTTTCTTTAAACAAGTCCCAGTTACTTCATTTTCATCCTTTACACTATCTCTGTGTGTGAAAACCCAAGGGTTATGCAATTCTCATTATGTTCTCATTCCTATAACAGGTTATGTGTGCTAATGAACAAAAAATATATAGTATAATATAGTCAGTTAGTGAGCACTCCCCTAACCTTTGTTGTAAACAGCTGTCTGATTATATCAAATCTCATAAAAATTTCCTTGATTAAAAATTAAAAATCAAGAAGGCAGACAGCATAATTAAAAATGTAATTTTATATACGAGCTAATGCTTTGATTCCCCTTTACCACCTTAGCCATAAAAATGTACAGTATCACCCCTGCCCCGAAAAAACTGCTAATGTCATATGAATAGATATACATCATACGTTCTTGCTTTGGATTGAAATCACTGATGTGACACTAACATTTTCTAGCATCACACTCCAAAGAAATAAAGGGACTGATTCAGCTTTTGGCTAATAAAGAATACCACTGAGCATAATAGGGACTGTTTAGTTTAGAGATAACAAATGAGGGGGGGACATGATAGAGGCACAGATTAATGAATTATAGCATAAGGACAGTAATGTACAATACAATAAGAAGGGCATACCTAATAAAATTGAAGGACAACAAATGTATAATTGATAAAATATATTTTTTTTATTCTTACAATATTTTTATTATATGGAACTCATAGTTACACGATGATGCAGAGGCTAAAAATTTAATGTTAAAGAAAAAGGATTAGCCATGTACACGGATGCAGTTATATTAGTTCAAATGAAAAACATTGAGAGGCTATAAACTCTCATACTACAAGGCATAAGCCAACTACCAAAGGAATTTAAGCACCTAATTGCCATTTTGGGTACCTAAATCCAAAATTTATATCTTGGAAACATCTGCTCAGCTGCTACCTAATACTGTAGGTGGCAAAGTTTCCTCTAATAACGTCCATTAGATGCCTAAAAATCCACCAGTGGGCAGCACTGCCCTTATATTCTATAGCCCAGTGTTCAAAAGCCCACTCAGCCTGAAAGGGGCAGGGACTGGAACCTGGTTCTTCCATGTCCACAAGCATGCCCACTACTGGGCTATTGAGTTATTCTCACTCTCTCTGTCTCTCTCTAGCCCAATGAATGGCTGGGAATCCCAAATTGTGATAGAAACCACCCTCTGACCTGGAATTAGGCCTCCTAAACCCCAGCACATCTGGCTACAATGGATAATGGAAGTTGAGATACAACATGAAAAAAAATGTACATTGTTATGTTTTCTAATATAACAAATGCAAAATATATTTTTCAATTTAAACTATTTATTTCAAAGTAAGGAAAACGGAGAAACTACAAATTTAAGGTTTCAGAGTAGCAGCCATGTTAGTCTGTATTCGCAAAAAGAAAAGGAGTACTTGTGGCACCTTAGAGACTAACAAATTTATTAGAGCATAAGCTTCCGATGAAGTGAGCTGTAGCTCACGAAAGCTTATGCTCTAATAAATTTGTTAGTCTCTAAGGTGCCACAAGTACTCCTTTTCTTTTTACAAATTTAAAGTTCCCTTGACAGAAAGAACTGAACTGACACACAAAATGGCATCCCTTGAATGAGGCAGGGAGATGCCTCTACATTTAATGATGCACTACACTGAGAACAAATGGAACACCTTCTAGCTACAAACACCACAGCAAACATTAAAGTATGGAGGTATGTGAAAAAGAGGGCACTCCTTCAGAAATGTTGGATTGGCTGAACATCTAACAACCCTCTCATATATAAATAGGTGTTTTTCTATTTTTTTCTTTAAAACAGCCTCATTGGTCATTTGAAAATATCCGTGAGACTGTCATACACAGCAGGTTACATTTTTGCTTAATTAGCCAACTATTCTGGAATAAAAGAAAAAGAGCCTGAGTTATGCTATTGTCTGCTGAAGACCAGGCTTTTAGAATGAAACCCACACTAAACCTCACTTTTGTTCAATTCATAAGGTTACTTAATCAAGCTGGTCCAACCCTTCAAATACTGAAGCCAATTTCTTTCCAAACAAGTGTTTGTGGTAGTCTGATTAAGTGGGATATAATGTCATAGTACTGCAGTCTACTCTGGAATAGATAGGATGCCCCTTAAAATTAAGGTAATTGAAATAGCAGCAGCAGGTTTTGAAGCATTAGCACTAGGCTCAGCCTGGACCGAGGAAATAAATTCACAAAGGTAATTGTGGGGTTTAGCAAATTTTTAGAAAAAGAGTTCACATATATTCCTTTCAACAGTCTTTCATCATATGTAGTGGGAACACCGGCACAAAACACTGAGTGCACCAGATTCAACTTGGCATAATATTGAAGTCAATGGAGATAGATTAGGGATGAAATTTGTCTCATTTATCAGGAACACTTAATAAAAATGCATCACCAAGTTTCTCAGGAATCCTAGACGCTAAAGTGAATTAATTCACATAGGAATATGCCATAGACAGTTGTCTTTTAATAGTAGCATTAGAAATTAATACAGTGCTCTTATTGACAAGCTACAAGAAAAGAACCTATATTAATATTTGAATTAAGCAGTCTAGTAGTAGTAGTTATGGGGTATGGATCTAAAATTCGTATGCCATGCAGCTGCTTTGCATCACACTGCCAGTGTAATTTGGCCTTACTTCCAGTATAACTGGTCCCAAGGAAGTTCATCCCAGTGTTAAGCATTGCAATACTCTTGTGGTGTGGAACAGACATAGGAGCTCTTACACTACAATGCCTCTCTACTGCCACTGTGTAGCAGGAGAGAAAAGCATGGCCAGGATGAGGCTGTATTAATCCTTTGCTGTATTTTTGGCCCCTCAAGCTGCTTGAACTATTCTGAGGGACTGACTTGCACTTGGCAACACCAAGGTAAGAACAGTGACAAAGTAAGCTTGAATACTCTCGTCATCTCCACCCAGGAGAATCCCAGTGCTAAGTAGAGTGTTCTCTTTTAAAACTGAAATGCTGTTTCTGGCAAAATACTCCACAGAATAGGTGTAATTTTGATCTCATACCAGCTTCATGCTGGTGTAAACACTGGAGTAACTCCTTGATTATGTAGTATAAGTGAGCTCAGAATCTGTTTCCTTCAGGAAATCCTCTCAGTATCAACCTTCTAAGAATGTATATTGGCTCCATGTCATTTAAAAGTCTTGCCCCATCCTCAACTCTACGTGGATTATAAAGTGATCTCTTTGGTATGTTGTAATTGGAAGAATAAATCTTCATTTACATTCAAAGAAAAGGGAAATGTGAAAAAAGTAAATTACCATAATGTCATCTATAGCTAGAAAGAACAGTAAATCACTAAGGCCAATATGAAAGCATCTTAAATGTAAGCAAAAAGACTAATTAATCAAACAAAAAGATGCCATCACGACAGGCTGATGAGTTTGAGACAAGAGAAATACAACTTTTTTGAATTTGAATGCAGTGGAAAAGTGGAAATGTATTTTCATCATTGTTGTGAGGTAACAAAATGTTCTTTAAAATTATATATATAATCAATAATAGAACTTTTCCTATCGAAACTTTGAACTGCATTTTCTGTCTTATCAGATTGAATTTCCTGCTGGTAAGCATGGGGGTAAATGGCAGTTCATTAAAAGACATCACAGGTTTGAAAATGTTTTCAGTGTCATCTTCCTGCCCCACCCCACTTCCTCTCTTGCATTTCCCGTTTGTTTCCTCCTCCTGTCCTGTCTCATCATATGCTAAGATTGTGAACTGCTTGGGGCAAGGAGTATTTTTGTTATTATGTGTTCATAGAGCACCTACCCCAATGGAGCCCCAATACCTGATTTGAACCTTTATGTGGTACTGCAATATAATAAATAAATAAGAATGTAACATCTAAAAACTGCTCTTTTGCCGCAGTGTCTAGAGCAGAGTGTTTGAAAAAACCTGCAGAAATCTCCATTATGATGCATTGCTTGTATATACACGTTATCAAATGTACATGCATACATATTATACAGTTTGCTGCTGTGAGGTATAGCTTGAATACGTAGTAATTGTTTATGTTCACAGCATACATACAGCGAAGTAGGGAAAAGACATAAAATACTCTTGCCATAAGGTTGCAATGTAATACTACTTTATTTCTTAGAATCCAGAACCCTAACACATAAGATTCTAAAAAGAGAGATGTAGTAGGCTGCTCCCTATGGCAGAGGAACACAACTCAACCCATCTTGCTCCACTTTGTGGAGACTCCAGAGAGGACCCAGCTCACATGCCTTCCCTCAGAACTTACTAGTCTGCAAGCAGGATCAGAAAACCCCTTACAATTTAGAGCAATAGCTTGTAATTGTAACAGTTTCCAATACACCACAAACTGGATCATCTTTAAACATGACCCTAGATTAATATACATATGAGATGGTAATTACCACTTTATCACAACAATTAATCACTTCAATTTTCCCTTAAGATGCTATTTACGTGTTTTCCTGCACTTAGAACCATAATTATTATAGTAAAGGGATTAATGGGGAGAGTGTACACACACACACACACACACACACACACACACACACACATACACACGCGTTTAAATTAAATCTTAGTATAAAATACAAGCTATGATTACAATAATGTGGCCACATTCTATGCCGGTCAGAGTTTGTACAATCATATTTTGTATTTTTTGCACCTTTGAATCACTTTCAATTGCCATGTACATTACTAGTCCTACGAAGAAGAAAAATGCAAGTTTTTATATATGCTTTCAACTATATGCTGAATCTACAGAAAAACAGCTGTATTTTGTAATCAGTTGCATTCTCACTGGTTGAGATCTTGAGGTTAAAAAATTGCTGCAAACTAATTTAACTGGAACCATAAGCATGCTTAATAGTATCTACCCATGAAACTACCCTCAAAATAACCTCATACTGCTGGTTGCCAGCATATTTTCAATTTTCATCTGTTAGATATATGATCAAGCATGTCAAATCTGCTCTAAGTAATAGAAGTGAAAAAGTAAAGTCATTTACTTAAAACATTCTGATAGCTATTTATCCAAAAACCCTGGTCAGATTTAGTGCTCAAAGGCATTTACCTACAAAGTTAACCAGATGCTTTAAATGGAAAACTAATTTAATTTCTCTGTTATCGTAACGGGACATCTGTTAAAACAACATCCAAGGAAGGTAATATGTTCAAAATTAAACATCCTGCAGGTTGTCTCATTAGAGTATGTGCTGCAGTGACATGATAACTGATAACCACCACTCCCTTATGAAAATGATTAGTAAATGTGAAACTAAAACAATATAGTTATTACTGTCACAGATAGGAAATATAGGGTCAGTTTCTGCCTGGTGCAAATGCAGACCTCGTGCCAAATTCATTCTTTTGCTACCACAGAATTACACTAGCGTTTAATTTAAACTCTTGGTTTTTATGTCTTTTCCTTCTCCTCTTCCCTCCTCCACATCTTTTTTTGGTGTTTTCAATTGAATTGAGTTTATTTTATTTTAAGGGTCACTATTGAATTCCAGCATATTAACTGCTTAAGATTTAGGAACACATTTTGAAAAGTGTTTAGCTACTGAGGTTTGTTGAGCTCCATGTCTGACAGTCTATATAAGTTATATATTGAGCTAACTGGCATACTTGCCAATAATTTGCGTATGCCCATAAGCTTCAGCTAGTGGCTTGATACACCCTGTCCCCCAGCAGGTTCAAGGGCAAGATATGGAGTTGTAGAAGTTTGGCAGCGTCAGGTGGAAAGGTGGAAGGCTGTTATGTTACACAAGTGGATGAATACCAGAGGGTGTCTGAGCTGTGCAGATGAGTAGGTGATGGACAGTCTTAGGGTGTTTGGGGAGTAGGTAGGTTGGCAAATGCTGGAAGGTATCTGGGGCACTGGCTAGATGTGAAGATTATGGAGGTAGTCTGGAATTTCTGACAGGTGTCTAAGGGGATTCTGGCTTAGGTGGGTGCTGGGTAGGAAGCAGGGGCTTGGATGGGGAAGTAAGAGGAAAATTGGGCATGTGTAGCTGGAGGGCTGTTGGGGGAAACTAGAGGTATAAAACTACAGGGCTGGAGAGAGCTGGTGGGAAAAATCTCATGTTGGGGAGGGATGGGTGGCCAAAGGGATGCAAAGTGAGTGGGCACCAGTACTGGACCCCTTGTCTCTTTCCCCTTTGGCTGCTGCTGCCTACACTGCCTCTCTGTTGATCCTTCCACAGGGATCCAGTAGGAGGAGCAACAAGAAGAAATTAGATGCTACTGTACTCCAGTAGCCAGAAGCCGCAATTTGTGTAGCCCAGCTGAAGAGAAACATTTCAACAGGGCAGAGAGTATGTGAGTGCCAAAGTAGATGCATGACACATGGCAGGTCTGCGTACCCACAATTGCGGCTGGATTTCCAACGAGCTCAGGAATATAAATGAAGTAGAAATATAAATGAAGTAGTTTGATTTTCACAACTGCTCAGCACACAACAGCTCTCACTGCTCTCAACTGATGAATGTTTATTCTAAACATGGGAGGGGTAACTCAGTGGTTTGAGCATTGGCCTGCTAAATCCAGGGTTGTGAGCTCAATCCTTGAGGGGGCCATTTAGGGATCTGGGGCAGAAATTGGGGCTTGGTCCTGCTTTGAGCAGGGGGTTGGACTAGATGACCTCCTGAGGTCCCTTCCAACCCTGATATTCTACGATTCTAAATTCAGAACAATATCAATACATGTGTTTTAAAGGTTTCCATTTCAGAGGTTGACTATCTATGTTTCTTTTCCATTTAACATTGATGCCGATTGCATCTGCCATTGTATTTCTTGACCAAAAAGGATGTGCAGCAGTCATAGAAACTAAAGAATTAAACAGTATAAGCTTATTTTCTCAAAAACACAGAACAAAATAATGCAAGTTGCTGACAAAATTTTACCCTCTCTGGCCATTTTTTAGATTGATTAACAAAAATGACAAAATGACTTGATCCAGGTGCAAGAAAGGCAGAAAGAAAGAAACCCTTCAGTTCTACTGGCCTTGAAACCTTCGGTGCCATCATCATTTACAGGCCCGGGGCATTTAATACCTCACAACCTGTCTGTTGCCTTGTGACTTGCAAAGGCAAACCAGGTTTGATTTTCTTTAACACACTGCTTACTTTTCCACACTTTGTTGGCAGCTAGTTAAACTGCTGTCTATTCTACCACAAATGATAGGCAACACAGGCAGAACCACATGTAGTAAAGTTGCCCAACACTCTTCATTATATGACCCTGCTTTTGGTGGCTTATTGTTTTGCCCAAATAAAGTATTTGTTGTGAAATTTTACATACTGGTTCTCTATCTCAGGCTGACTTTTTCTGGATACATTATAAAAAATTCAGCCATTTCCAAGAATGAAACCAAGGAGGGCGGGGGAAACGTTGTTTCCCCATGTTAAAAAGTTCTTACAACCATTAGTTGATAAGCTGTAGCGCCCACCTGCTTTGAAGCAGAAACTTGAAATCTGGCAGGAAGTCACTCTGGTAGCGGGGATGTCCCATTAAAAGATACCAAAATTGGGTGAATTTGAAAAAAAATCAGTTTACACATGCTCAGTAGAGACTTGTTAGAGTTTGGTAAGTACATTTTCTGAAGATTTGATCTGAATTTGGACATGTTTTCTTTGCTCCTCACTGCTATGGCACTGGGCAGCAGAACACACACACACTCCTCCTACACACAGATATTTTCTCTCCCTTTCTCTCATGCTCCCCTGAATGCACCCAGGCCACATGGAGGAGGAAGCACTCTGACCTGAATGTAGAGGGACAAGAAACTGGTGTGGGAAAAAGACAGAAAGAAGAGGCAGTAGGCTGGAATGAGGAGCCCAGGGGGAGGGAATAGTCAGAGCTTGGATGGGATAGAGAAAGACTGGGAATGATATGGAGGCAAGGCAAAGACTGGAACTGAGCTCCAAGGCAAAGACTGGGCAAGGAGATTGGGACAGGGATGAAGAGCTAGGATGGTATGTGGGGTGGGAAGGGGGAAGACTAGAACAGCAACAGCCTACAGGGGACAGGGACAAAGGGTTTATGCCATGTACAGAACAATCCCATCCAGGATATGAAATACAATTTCATGATTATGGCAGCTGAATGCTGACCTTGGAGAACTCAATTCTATCCTTGCCTCTGCTACTGAATTCCTATGTGATCCTGGGCAAGTCACTGAAACCAAACTTCACAAGTGGCCACTAGCTGTGTGTTCCTCATTTTCTGAGACCCTGGGGTTTGATTTGTAGAAGTGCTGAGCACTCACAGCTACAACTGAAGTCAGTGGGAACAGTGCTTTGAATGGATAAAGTGCTATACAGTGCTAAGTACTCTGAAAATCAGCCCCTAGGCTTCTCAAACTGGAAATCCAAAGTTAGCAGACACTTTTGATCACTTCAGTTCCCTATCTGTACAAGGGGATTTGTAATATCACCTCATCTCCCAGAGGCGTTTTCAAAATAAATTCATTAAAGTTTGTAAAAAGAAAAGGAGTACCCGTGGCACCTTAGAGACTAACAAATTTATTAGAGCATAAGCTTTCGTGAGCTACAGCTCACTTCATCGGATGCATTTGGTGGAAAAAGCAGAGGAGAGATTTATATACACACACACACACACAGAACATGAAACAATGGGTTTATCATACACACTGTAAGGAGAGTGATCACTTAAGATAAGCCATCACCAGCAGCGGGGGGGGGGGGAAAGGAGGAAAACCTTTCATGGTGACAAGCAAGGTAGGCTAATTCCAGCAGTTAACAAGAATATCAGAGGAACAGTGGGGGGTGGGGTGGGAGGGAGAAATACCATGGGGAAATAGGTTTCAGAGTAGCAGCCGTGTTAGTCTGTATTCACAAAAAGAAAAGGAGTACTTGTGGCACCAAATTTGTTAGTCTCTAAGGTGCCACAAGTACTCCTTTTCTTCATGGGGAAATAGTTTTACTTTGTGTAATGACTCATCCACTCCCAGTCTCTATTCAAGCCAAAGTTAATTGTATCCAGTTTGCAAATTAATTCCAATTCAGCAGTCTCTCGTTGGAGTCTGTTTTTGAAGCTTTTTTGCTGAAGGATAGCCACTCTTAGGTCTGTGATCGAGTGACCAGAGAGATTGAAGTGTTCTCCAACTGGTTTTTGAATGTTATAATTCTTGACGTCTGATTTGTGTCCATTCATTCTTTTACGTAGAGACTGTCCAGTTTGGCCAATGTACATGGCAGAGGGGCATTGCTGGCACATGATGGCATATATCACATTGGTAGATGCGCAGGTGAACGAACCTCTGATAGTGTAGCTGATGTGATTAGGCCCTATGATGGTATCCCCTGAATAGATATGTGGACAGAGTTGGCAACGGGCTTTGTTGCAAGGATAGGTTCCTGGGTTAGTGGTTCTGTTGTGTGGTGTGTGGTTGCTGGTGAGTATTTGCTTCAGATTGGGGGGCTGTCTGTAAGCAAGGACTGGTCTGTCTCCCAAGATCTGTGAGAGTGATGGGTCGTCCTTCAGGATAGGTTGTAGATCCTTGATGATGCGTTGGAGAGGTTTTAGTTGGGGGCTGAAGGTGATGGCTAGTGGCGTTCTGTTGTTTTCTTTGTTGGGCCTGTCCTGTAGTAGGTGACTTCTGGGTCAGGAACCTATCCTTGCAACAAAGCCCGTTGCCAACTCTGTCCACATATCTATTCAGGGGATACCATCATAGGGCCTAATCACATCAGCCACACTATCAGAGGCTCGTTCACCTGCGCATCTACCAATGTGATATATGCCATCATGTGCGAGCAATGCCCCTCTGCCATGTACATTGGCCAAACTGGACAGTCTCTACGTAAAAGAATGAATGGACACAAATCAGACGTCAAGAATTATAACATTCAAAAACCAGTTGGAGAACACTTCAATCTCTCTGGTCACTCGATCACAGACCTAAGAGTGGCTATCCTTCAGCAAAAAGGCTTCAAAAACAGACTCCAACGAGAGACTGCTGAATTGGAATTAATTTGCAAACTGGATACAATTAACTTAGGCTTGAATAGAGACTGGGAATGGATGAGTCATTACACAAAGTAAAACTATTTCCCCATGGTATTTCTCCCTCCCACCCCACCCCCCACTGTTCCTCTGATATTCTTGTTAACTGCTGGAATTAGCCTACCTTGCTTGTCACCATGAAAGGTTTTCCTCCTTTCCCCCCCCTGCTGCTGGTGATGGCTTATCTTAAGTGATCACTCTCCTTACAGTGTGTATGATAAACCCATTGTTTCATGTTCTCTGTGTGTGTGTGTGTGTGTGTGTGTGTATAAATCTCTCCTCTGCTTTTTCCACCAAATGCATCCGATGAAGTGAGCTGTAGCTCACGAAAGCTTATGCTCTAATAAATTTGTTAGTCTCTAAGGTGCCACGGGTACTCCTTTTCTTTTTGCGAATACAGACTAACACGGCTGCTACTCTGAAACCTGTCATTAAAGTTTGTGAATCACTCAGCTATTATAGGGAAGAGCATCATAGCCATGACTACAGTTCCTAGCTACTAGGGTAACAATAATCATTCAGTATTCTGAGCAGAGTGCAAATAGTGTGAAGTAAATATGGCTTGGGGCCACACAGTGAACAATTAGAAGAAAATAAGTTATTGACTGACTAGCACCATCCATTCATTTCATGCTTCATTCATTACACACCTTTCAAATTCTATAACAAATGAGGCAGGAGTCTTAGAGACAATAGGCTGCTTTACTATACATCTCTCTGATTCATCCACAGAGCAGATCCATCCTGTGCACTGAATGTGGTAAGGGTCCTCTGGAAAAGATATAGACCTAAAGACCATATCATAATTCATATGCACAAGGGGGCTAAATTCAGTTTGCACAGGCAACCTAAATTCTGGCATTTCTTAAACTTCTAAGGGCTTGGCTTTGCAAATATAACATTCTTTTAAAGTATTTTTGTGTGTAATGTTAGAAAGAGAGAGAGAAAGAGAGAGAGAGAGAAAGCAAACCTACAGTTCATTGATGTGATATTACAGCTGCTAAGTTAAAAAAAGGAAGATGTCAGGAAATGCACCATAAATGCAAATACATTAACCTACACAGTTAACAACCAACAAAGATCAAAAAGTAGAACATCGGCAGAACTCAGCCAGCTTCAAACAATTCTGGAGAACACCACTGAAGTCAGTGCAGTCATACTCCAGAATTACACTGATGTGACTAAATAGAATTTTGCCTTATTTGTGCAATATGTTTAAATTAATGCTGCTGTTGTGATTTTAAAATGCACAAGTTAAATAGCACATTAACACTTTTTTCCAGTCAATATCTTATCATTTTTAAATTAAAAAAAACATTTGGATGCCTTTGGCTTGTAAACTTCTTATTCCTCAGCTATCCAGCTTGTAGAATTTACAGCATCTGGAGATGTCTCTAGTGGGAGCTTTCATGTTCCTGGAACCAAGTATGTTATATAAGCATTTGCAGCACTTCTTTACTGAGGGGTTTTATTTAGCAGACATTATTCAGGCAACACTCCCATAGAAATCTCTGGGAGTTTTGCCCGAACGACGAATAAGCAGTACTGAATATGGCCCTACATTTAATTGCTGTTGTGCTCCATTACGAAGTTGCAGAATCACCTCACTGAGGTGACACCTGGAAATATTTCTTGACCTTTTAAAAGTGGTAAATGCAAAATTAAAATTTAATGGAAACTCATCCTACTTTTGTCTTGTAAAGGATAAATACATTTTCTTTGATTTTTGGCATGCTCATAAAAAGGGCACAACATATGCATATATTAACCCAAGGGAGTTTATACCTTCTGTATGCTGTGTGTTGTCCCCACCCTTGGGACAAAAATGAGTACATTTTAAGTAGTAATCTTGTCTGCTTCTCTTAAAGAGGCCTACAAACTCCCACTTATATTAGCTATGGTGCCCTACTAAGAGGATCTCCATGTGGCCAAGGAGAAAACATGAAGACGAGTGAAATATTACTTAAAAGGGTTACTGTGTAGCAGAATGTACTGTGAAGTGGGCATTCCAGATGGCAATCCATAAACCCATACAACAACCAAGTAGCTTTAGAAAACATCCCCCACCACCACCAAACTTGCTTCTTTTTGGAAATGAACAAAATAAATCATAATTATTCTGGACAGTTATGGAAGCTAGGTTGTCAGCAAAGGCATTTACAAAAAAAGCACAAGGATAGAAAATAGTCAAAGTGCAATATGACTCTCCACTGTATGGACATACATTCCCCATATTGGCATAGAATGTGAACAGCTCCACATGGCTGTTCACTAGTAATACTTTAGGCTCCTTCACTCTTGTAAGCAGGGGATAATCACATAGTTCTAAAAATAATGTCTTTACAGGGCCCTTTTGCTGTAATAAGGCACAGTTATAAAAATGCCATGACCTCTGCCCTTGAAAACTAATTTAGAAAGAAAGAAACTAGTAAACCATTAGTATGATATATTAACAGATTGAAATAGGTTGTCTCCTTTAAATTACTAGGTGATAACAACATGGATGCCCAAAGAGCAGAAGCAAGTTTCAAAGCTTTCAAAAAAACCCTTTGATTTTATTTGGTATAAAGCTATATATCATACATATAAAATAAACTATTCCCAGATGGACTATTATTAAGCTGTCATTTTAACTTAGCAATTCCTAAAACCATGCTGTGCAAGTTCCTCTCATTGTTTATGACCTCAGCAGAGTCCCTAGTGGAAGATATAGGCTAATACTGTGCTCCCCTAAAGGTTACTTTTTATACTCTGGTTAGAGTCAGTTCAGTGCTTTATCTTTTTAAGATTCCACATGCCTTTCCTAACAGAAGACAATACTCCCGAGTATCATTAAAGCTTCAATGTCGTATTTATTCTCAGTTAAAAAATACATGTAATGAAGAGAATTTAATGCAAGACTTACGAGGATAGCTAGATGTATGAGGCACAGTGCTAGCCATGATCCACTGTTTAACTCCACTGCTGGCCTGAAGACACACACAATGTGTTACAACAAGAATAAGTTTGCCCTAGCATGTCCTAGACTGTTTTTCTACAGATGTGGCAAAGTATATGCTTAGTTTTTGTAAATAGTGATGTTTTAGGTACCACATTTATATAGGGTTAAATAGAACCATCCTCTCCAAAGCCATACAACATTCCATCATGGGCCAGATCCATGAGCGTTTCTTTGCCTCTTTGCTCCACTAAAACCATTCCGTGTGAAGGAATTTCTCAATGTTTAGAAATTTCTGAATGCCTAGATGTGAGGTAATGCCCCCATGCCCTGCCCCAGGGTATGAAATTATTAGCTTGAAACCTAATTTAGGTGATGGGAATACATTGGGTTTTTCCCCATTCTCAGTATAGAGCATATCACTGGAACCAAAATGAACTTTTCAGATGCTTTTCCACTGTATAGGCCTGAACAAGGCAACCAGTTCTGGAAAAAAAAAAAACCTAGAGGTGAACACCCCCAAACTTTTGAAAAAAATCTCAGCTCTTGTCCATATGCAACTCTGGCCTGTCTCTACTCAGAACATCATTTTCATGTTCTTAAATGATTTTTAGCCATTAAAATGCAATGATAAAACAGATCAATTCCTTCTCAAATCAGCCTACAAGCACCCCACATTTTCATTCACAACCAGAGACTGGCCAATGTATGCAGCAGGCTACAAAGAACAGGTCTAAGAGGTGTGAGTTTAAAACAAATAAAATACTAGTTTGTATATGATGCCACAAGCGAAACTAGCTTGTTATAACATCTATTATAAATTTACTTCGCAATATACAAAGCATTTGTAATGTAACAAAAAATATTGTCCAGAAGGTCATTGTATTTATTACATCGTTGCCCAGTTCTTTAATGGAGTGGGCCTATCTAAAGTTACAAAGGCAGAAAGCATGACATATATCTTAAAAATAAATTAAGCACCTCAGAGAATGAACTTTGGCACTATTAAAGTCAAAGTGACTTCAACAGGACGAGGGGCTGGTTTAAACCGAAAACTTACAACACTGAAGTGATACAATGGTGCACAGTTGCAGTGCTACAGTTGTGCTGCTGCAGCATCTTAAGTGTAGACATAGCCTAGGATTTCATCCAGTCTTTTGCAGGAGCAGCACACATGGGAATACAAGAAAGATACTGTTGAACAGTACAGTGAACTTATATTCTGGGGAGTGCTTTGAGAGGCAGCACTTACACAGTGAAATAAGAGTGAAAACTGCCTTCTTTTCTGTGAAATTTTTCTTGGCTCATCTAGGATTCTAAGTAACAAACTGAAGTCGACTCCACAATCCAGTCTATCCTGGCATCTCAGTTTACATTTTAATTTACCAGTGAAACCTTGTTTTACCATTATTACATTGCAGTATAGGCCCCTGGAAAGAATTCAGCAAAGCAATAACCAAGTTAAATGATACAAAAAGAGCATGTTTACCCTTGAGATAGCAATCTCCCTTTGTATTTATAAAATCTGATTAGTATCTCTCCCAAAGGTGGCACTTGCACTGAATAACTACCAGAAGAAAGTGAGTTTTCCTTTAAAAGTATAGTTGATATCAAAAACACAAATACCTCAGCTGTCTGGGATGTGGAATGGCAAGATATACAGCATGTGTGAAATTTCCATCATGCAAACCTCATTTAAATGATGCCAAGAGGATAAGTAGTAGAAGACTTTGCCTCTGAATGGGAGAATGTTAATAATGTACTGATGGCTTAGACATATCTGATGGTAAATTACCTTTGAAAGATCCCCAGCCTCCAAGTAGAAGCAGATAACAAACACATTCCATGTGACCCAGAAGACTAGCCAGACAGCATACTGCAGGAGAAGAAGAGAGAAATAATACGTTATTAGTTCTGCAATCAGATGAGTTAAACTTAAATAAAGTTTAAACTGTTTGTCCAAGTCTCAGACAGAGACAAAAGAGAGAGAGAATGTAAATACAGTGGAGCTGGGTGAAAACATTTTGCAAATAAAAAGCAATAAGAAATGTCTCCTTTTCCCTAGCCACAAACTGGTGAGAGTCAATTTGGTGCTTATTCACATTAGAAATTCTGCATCTCAGGGGAGGCGATGGTCCTGAAATTTAATGTTCAAATTCATTTTGATTTTGTTGTATTCCTAGTTATGGGAGAATCTTAGTATCAAAGCAATGAGACACATTTTGGCATTACCTAAGTGTGTTTTTAGTGCTTGCATCTGCACTATATGCTTATTCAAATGGGACTCTCTAAATTCCCAAGTCCTGTCCCAGCATGTACTTGACTCTGTACCACACCTGAGATGGACTATCTGGAAGATGTTTCTTTGTTAGTTGTTTTACAATGTTGGTGAGGAATCCAGAGGGAATTCTAGGTGCCTCATTGTACATATATTGTTTGGCATTTCAAACCATTTGATTCAAAATGTTCATTTTAATACACCATTGAAAATGTTCATTTTCATCTGAGTTTGAATTATACTGGACAGTGGAGGTAGAAAAGCTTGAGCAAAACCTGTTCAATGGTTTGTGTTATCTATTTTCTAATATGCATATTTTGTGAGAGTGAAGGTGGTACACTTTCTTTCTGCCCTTCTGTCCACATTTACATATATTGTGACATTTTTGCATTAATGGAGACATCATACATTCTGGATTTGGAAATGCTGCCTCCCTACCATACTGAAGATCTTCTACGCTAATTTCTGACCTGTTGTCTAGGCATGCCTAGCGTTAGTGCCTCAAAAAATTCCCTTGATAAATTATTCCAGTGTCTAATAAACCTTAACATCTGCAAATGCTATTCTAATGACTTATTCCTATTTGCTAGTTATTCCCGATTTAATTCTCTGTGTTTGGTAATTTTAATCTATGGGCCCATGATATTGCATATGTGAGAGTTGTTTCATAAACCAATATAATATAAACTATTCTCCCCCCCGCCCCCCATTTTACCTTAAGGCCATTTCCCCTTGTTATGCCACCAATGTCCTCTGCCTCTCAAGAATTCATAAAATTATCATATTCTCCTTTGTTTTGCTTCCTTTTCCTCAAATGATATACATTATATTCCTTTAATCTGATTTTGTTTCATATGCTTAATATTGTTATGTTTTTTGTATTTCACTGGATTATATCCAATTCATTATTTTGTTCATGAGAAGTACATTGGTACACTGTACTCTACGTCTGTCTTTACTTCAGTTGTATGAAAAAAAGAACTACTTCCCTTTCTCATGATACTCAGTTTTTATATGGTCCAATAGAACATTTTCTAATTTTTGACAGTATTCCACTGTGAAACATTTAGGTTGCTGTGAATTAATGTACCACTCCCAGATCTTTCCCCAATTTACTGCTTTTTAACTTGTATTTTCACCTTTTATAGGTCTTGATATTAATTTGCTGTAAGTGCATCATCTGTCTTTCATCTAAAGTAAATCTCATTTAGTTAAATTCTGCCTTCTCCTTTAAATTCAAGATCCTTTTACAATCTCTCTCTCATTCCTGCCACAATCTGTTTTCCTAATTTGGTATTAGGAATGTATGGTCGTTTATCTATTGTTTACATCTTCCTGTATATAATTTAAATTATTAAATCTAATACTGAGTCCTGTGGTGCTTTGCTTGTACTTCTCAATGTGATATTTCATTATTTGCATATGGTCTGTCATACCAGTTTTCCACTTGAAGCATAGGCCTCCATAATCTTGTTCTAACTTTATTTGAAAATTCTTGCATGTGACCATATTAAGACATTTACATTTAGCTATTAAGTTTTACATTCCAGATAATTAAATCATTGTCAGCAAGCCAGCCTACTCGATAGGCAACCTTTGCCTAAAATGATAACAAATAAAGCTTTAGTCTAGCAGACTAAATAAATGTTTAGATTATGCTTTATGAGCAAGCTAATTTCTGATTTATAGATAATACAAGTCCATTCTCTAAGGATGGGATTTTCAAAAGCACCTTCATGACTTAGCACAATATCTATGGGAAGTCAATGGGACTAAGTCACATAGGTGTTTTTAAAAAGCCAACCTTAAGCCAATCAGAAGGCACCTGTTCAGTAATGGTATACTGAGCTATTCAGTCTACTGCAGGCTGCTTCACAATACAGCACTGTTACTATCCAATACCAAAGTTCAAATATGCCAAAGCAAGAAGAAGGCAAAATTACAGCTTCCTGGGTAACCTTAGTTCTGACATTTCCTAATTTCTCTGTGCTTGACTTCACAAACTTATCCTTCTTATTTTATTTTTTATATTATTTACACATGCACTGTGGTGGAGGTAGTATGACTGAATTGAAGATTCTGAATTCTGTTTCCATGTTGCATTCATGCAGTAGCTGATTTGAAAGATACCTTATAAAGCAAGCACACAGTGATGGATCAATACAACGCAGTAAGCCACTCTGGATTTGTTTGTGGTGGCAGAGCCTCTTACATTTAAAATAATAGCATAACTTTTTTAACTGTATAGTCACAATCATTCAAAATGCCAACATCTGAATTTTAGAATTTTTAAAAACAATCATCTGCTAAGTTTTGGACAACCACAACAAAAAGCTTTCAAATTATTTGAAAGACCCCCTACTTATGAAAATGTCATGTTAAGTGTTTGCTACCTGAACCTTTGGGGATGAGTATTGAGCATAATTATTTCGAAAAACAAGGATGCTCCCACTCTCCACTGGCAATTATTTCAGCTGCTTCAGATCTGGCACATCTCTTATTGCTGGATCACATGCAATCATAAATGTTGCTTTTTGTCTCATGAGCTTCAGCTAATCATTTTGGCAATTTGACACTGAAGGTCTGCAACAAGGAACAAATCCCTCTGGTGCTGTCTATTATATACAGCTAACTAAGAAACATTTTATAAGAAATCTTCAAGGAGCCAGAGTTGTCTGTTTTTTCCCCTTTTGGGGAGTTCTAAGGAGCTGCACTAACTGACAGCGACCACCACAAAGATACAACAGCCAGATATCAACAAGCCAAGAACCTCAATGAGAACACCCTTGACTACCATCAGACAGAAGTTGTCACCAGGGGGCAATACCTACAACCAGGAGAGAGTTGCCATCTTGCTATTGTGAAAATCTACACCGAAAAGAAATATAGCTGGAAGGCTAAAATGGAAGATTTAAATGCTAATTACAGTTATTGCTAATCTGTGAGGAACATAGGCACTGATCCATGAAGCCAATCAAAATTCTTTCCTTCAGTGAAAAAAGTTACATAAACAAGGCATAAGCTATAATGGAATCATCAATATGCCACTCTTCAATGCTCCAGAGAACTTCAGCTTTGAGAAACCTTCATAATGGACAGTCTAGAAACAATATATTTGCAAGATTTCAAATTGCAAAAAAGCTGCACAAAGAAACTGGAGAGGTACAGGTATCTTTTTTAATTTATGCTATGGGAAAGCAGGCAGAGCATATCTTTAAACCCGTTGACTTTACTGAAGACAATCACAGAGATGACTATGAAAGGGTTCTGGCTAAGTTTAATGCATGTTTTATACGCTAAAGAAATATGGCTTATGAAAGAGCATGCTTTCACTAGAGAATTCAAGAACCAGAGGAAAAATGTTGAAAGTTTTATAATGTTTTATAATGTTGAATGTTTTATAAGAATGAAAAACATGAAAACTTCAGAGATAGGCTGGGTTCACAGAAAAAAAAAATGTTTCACAGCAGGTACAACTGAAGTGAGTTTAACCCTAGCCCCAGCTATACAGAAAGCAAAGCATTCCAAAACGGTGAAACAGCAAAACCTAGAGCAACTTGATAAACTTGAAAAATCTGAAACTAGCTTTAGGAACTATAAACAGACACTTGAATATTAAAAGTCATTATCATAAAAAAGTTTTGAGTATGTTCTATCTTTACAATGCCAGAGCAGGCCAGGAACTGAATTTCTTCCACAATGGACAGTGCTTGAAACTCAAATCCCATCCAATCTAAGAGAAATCCTAGATCTCTCACATATCTTAATCACTTGAAAAAAATCTGTGGCTAAGGTGAAGATGAATAAATATCTTCTAAGCAAAGTGGCTGGCACTTCCTGGGGAGCAAATTCTCCAGTTCTCCAATCATCTGGTTTAGTCCTCTGTTACTCTGCGGCAGAATACCGGGCTGCAGTCTAGCTCCTTTCGTCTTATGTTAAGCTAGGTTGACACACAACTATGTGCATCATAACTGTATTATTTGACCCACATCAGTACTGTGGCTCCTATGTTAACATCATTCCTCCACACATCCATTTTGCGGATGTTACAGACAGAAAGGTTGAGATGATCAGGGCATACACAAGCCTATCACTATACATGTACCTCTTTGACTACCCAAGGGTGCACTTGTGGGCTCACTTGCCCTGCCCAGATTTCTCTAAAATGTCAATGTGGCATGAAGAATGGTCTGCAGCTGATGTCAGAAACCAATCTCTTATAATTGACCCAAACATGGGTATATCTGACTTAGATTTATCATGTGCTCAAGGGCCCTTCTGAATGGATTTCAAATGGGCCAGGGTCAATGTGTAGCCAGCTTTCACAACTGGGACCATTGAGAGGATCCCACATGTGGTTGTGGCCAAAGACAATGTCTCACATCACTGACAAATGCTCTCTGACCAGATTTGGTCTGTGGGCTCTGCACTTCACTGATGAGGCTGCGACATATTGGCTTGATGAGCTCTGCATCTGATAAGAAAATTACTTACATTTTACAGACAAGAGTGAAGCACAGAGAGATTAAATGACTTGTTTAGTTCAAAACTCAGTGGCAAAGTTAACAATAAAAGCCCGGTCTCCGGACTCCCTGGGTCCCATGTCTTGCCATGTTACCTCCCCATATGGAAAGAAACTCCCATATATCTTTTATGTGAAAACAACTTTGGAGACTGATCCTTTGAATATCGTTTTGAAAATGCTCAGACCAAGAGCATGTGTTCCTCAGAAATTGTTATGATACCTCTATAACTGAAAAAGCAAAATTAAATTCTTATGTTCTGTGTGTTCAAAGTATTGATTTTTTATATTTTTACATTTTTAAAGTTGCAAATTCCTCTCAGTTAAACTGAACACATATGCTATAGCAGCTACAATACTGTGCCCCATATCATGGTATTTTCGGTATCACATACACCCAGCAGTCAGATGGAGAAGGGGTGATAGATGGTGGTACTTTTCCAAGCTCCACCCACAAAATCAGCTTTTTCCATGTGACTTTCCAAAATGAAAAAGACACTCACTATAGATTATGCAGATGTTTAGAATGTGATCATGTATCTTCTCTGGGCTCGACCAGACTCCGAGTTTAGCTCCATTTTGATTGTGAAAGCAAAAAAAAAGTAATAAAGCTCATCCAAACACCGCCAACTTGTGGCGCCAAAATGAGACTTCATAGTAAACTGAGCAAGAGTGTTATCCTCCCTCTCATCTCTTATGAGGAATGAAATAATTTAAATTATATTATTGACATTAATATAATAAAGTGAAATCTGAATTGGCACCTTATTGAGATGAATGGGGCTGTTCAGACTTCTCAGAACTATTGCCCCAAGTTCTCTGCAGATTCACATGGATATCCCTGAATTGTTTACACTCACTTCACATTTTTTAGGTTTTAGTCACAATCATAACAGTAAAAGTCTCTCTCCACCCCCCACCCCCAAATGAAATCTGAGATTCTGGAGTATTAGATCTTCAGAGGAGTGCTGGTACAGCATCTGGGTGCATACCACATGTTTGACCCCTGCATATCTTTTCTAGTCCTCCATCTTCACTCTCAGCTTACCACCGCAGCTCTGCAAACACTTAAAACTATCACTCAGAAACCTATTTGCCAAACGTACCTATGGTTAGTAGAGCTTCCATGAAACCTTGAGAGACATTGAACAACACAATTCAGTCTGCCGTCATAGTTAAGAGACAATACTTATGTTCATACATGACTCTCTGGATGGACTAGGTCAGCACAATGCAGTGTTGTTATAGCCATGATGGTCCCAGGATATTAGAGAGACAAGGTGGGTGAGGTGATATCTTTTATTGGACCAATGTCAGAGTGAGAGAGAGAGGATTTCAAGTCTGCACAGAGCTCTTCAGGTCTGGGATATGTACTCAGTGCCACAGCTAAATACAAGGTGGAATAGATTGTTTAGCATAACTGGTTAACACATATTTCAAAGGACCATTCAAGGTGAAGTGGCCTGTCAATACTTCTCCAGTCATAGCTGGGAAAGGAAAGCAGGGGAGGCAGCTTTGGGGGGTGGGATGTTATTAGTGGATTACAGATTGTTGTAATAAGTCATAAATCCAGTATCTCTGTTCAGTCCATGATCTTTAGCATCTAGCAATGTTATGAATTTAAGCTCCCAGACTTCTCTTTTGAAGATGTTGTGCACATTTCCTTTGAGAATGAGGACTGGAGGTCAGACAGAGTGATCATTTTGTGAAGAAAAAATATTTGCCCACTTCTGATAAGTGATAAAAGACAAATACACCCTTTCTGTGACAGTTCATTTGAGTGTGTAGTGACTGTCTAGTTTCACCCACCTAGTTGTTATTGGGGCATTTTGTAAACTGGAGGAGGTATACCACATGTTGTGATAGGCATGTGTAGGACCTATGGATCTTGAAAGGTGTGCTGTAGGGAGTGTTGATCATCATAGCAGTGAAGATATATCTGCAGGTTCTGCATATGTGGTTCTGGCAGGGTCTGGTGTGTCCTGATCTGTGGAGAGCTTTCTTCTGATGATGAACTTGGAGAGTCTGGGTGGGGAGGGGATTGTTTGAAGGCCAGAAGAGGGGGTTCAGGAGAGCTTTCTTTCAGGATGTGGTCCCCATCAAGTATGGGTTGTAGTTGTTTAAGGATACTCCATACAGATTCCATTGTGGGGTGTCAAATAGGTGTGTGCGTTCAGAGAGTTTATATGGAAATAAAACCCCCTGCAGCTGCACACCCCTCAGCTAGCATACGCTAGCATAGTTTTGTTCAAGCCACCACTTGATGATCCGATGCAATGACTCTTAGCTGCAGGAATGCACAAATTTAGCACATAGAATCATAGGGTTAGAAAGGAACACAAATCTAGTCTAACCCCTGTCAAGATGCAGGATTTGTTCTGTCTAAACCATCCAAGACAGCTGGCTATCCAGACTCCTTTTGAAAACTTCCACTGAAGAAGCTACCACAACCTCCCAACGGAGTCTGTTCCACTGTCCTAAAGAAGTTTTTCCTGAGATTTAATCTAAATCTGCTATGCTGTAATTTGAACCCATTGCCTCTTGTCCTGCCCTCTATGGTAAAAGCGAATAACTTTTCCCCATTTTTTTTTTAATATCAGCCTTTCAATTATCTGAAGACTGCTATCATATCCTCCCTTAATCTCCTCTTTTCCAAACTAAACATACCCAGATCCTTCAGCTTTTTCTCTTAGGGCTGGCATTCCACTCCTTTGATCATCTTTGTTGCTCGCCTCTGGATCCTTCCCAGTTTCTCTACATCCTCTTTATACATTGGTGACCAAAATTGGACACAGTACTCCAGCTGAGGCTGAAACCAGTACTGCTCCACTCAGTGCTATCACCTCCCATGACTTGCATGCTATACCTCTGTTAATGCAATCTAAAATTACATTTGCTTTTTTTTGCAACAGCTTCACATTGGTGACTCAAATTGAGGTTGTGATCCACCACAACTCCCAGATCCTTCTCAGCAGTGTTGTTGCCAAGCCAGGTTTCCCTCATTTTGTATTTGTGCATCTGGTTTTTCTTCCCTAAGTGTAGCACCTTACATTGGTCTTTATTGAATTTCATTTTGTTGCCCAGTTCTCCAGTGTATTAAGATCCCACTGAATTTCAGCTCTATCCCTAGGTTTATGTCATCTGCAAATTTGATCAGTATGCTCTCCTTTCCTACATCCAGGTCAGAAATAAAAAAGTTAAACACCGGACCTAGAACAGATTCTTGTGAAACCCCATTTGAAACCTCCTTCCAATCCGATATCATTCCATTAATTACTCTTTGTTTGCAGTTGTTTAACCAATTATATACCCACTTAGTGGTAGTTCTGTTGAGCCCATATTTCTCCAGCTTACTTATGCGAATGTCATGTGAGGCTGTGTCAAAAGCCTCAGTTAAGTCCAGGTATATTATGTCCACCACACTTCCCTGATCCACCAAATCAACTACACTGTCAAAGAAGGAAATCAGGCTGGTTTGGAATGATTTGTTCTTGGTAAATCCAAGCTGGCTGCTAGTGATTTACCCCTTCATCCTCCAGGTACTTGCAAATTAAATGTTTTATACATTTCTCTAGTAGCTTTCCAGGTATTGAAGTCATGCTGACTGGACTATAGTTCCTTGGCCCTTCTCCTCACCCCCCCCCACCATTTTTAAAGATGGGCACTACATCAGCTCTTCTCCAGTCTCCCAGGACCTCTCCTGTCATCCATGAGTTTGTAAATATTATTGACAGTGGCTCTGAGATTTCTTTAGATAATTCCTTCAGGTGAATAGCATCCAGTCCTGCTGATTTGAATTCATTCATTTTAGTCAGAACATCTCTGATGAGTTCTTTACTTATCCCGATCTGTATCCCCTCCCTTTATAGTCTATGGTAACTTTGCTAGTCATCAGGGGACATGTAATTTTTTGTAAGAAAACTGAAGCAAAGTACGCATGGAGCAACTCTGTCTTCCTATCATCTTCCATTACCAGTTCACCTTATCCACTGAGTAGCGGACCCACATGGTCCTTGTTAGTTTTTTTTTTGTCTGAGGTATTTGAAGAACTGCATCCAGTTGTGTCTAACATTCCTTGCAAGCTGTAACTCATTCTTTGCCTTAGCTTTCTGGATTTTGTCCCTAGATGGTTGTGCTATTCCCACATATACTTCCTTGGTGACATGCCTCTCCTTCCATTTCCTGTATGTATCCCTTTTGGTTTCTAGATACCTAAAAGCAACTTGTGCAGCCACATTGGTCTCCTGGGGATCTTCTTATCTTTCCTCTGCATCGGAATAGCTTGATGTTGAGCCTCGAATATTAATCTTTTAAGAACGGTCAGTCTCCTTTGACTCCTTTTCTTCCTAACTGGTATTTCCATGGGACCTGGCCTACTGTTTCCGAGTCAGCTGAAGTCTGCCTTTCTGATTTCCAGTGTCCTTGTTTTGTGGTTCTCATGCCCTCCTTTCCATTGGATATTGAATTCTACCAGATCATGATAATTTCCTCCCAAGTTCCCGATCACCTTCACATTCACAACTAATTCATCCCTGTTGGTCAAAACCAGATCCAAGATGGACAACCCCTTAGTTGTTTCCTCAACTTTCTGAATCAGAAAGTTGTTCCCTACACATACTAAGAATTTGCAGGATGTATTATGGTTTTGCTGTAACAGTCTTCCCACAGCTATTAGGGAAGTTAAAATTCTCCATTAATACTTGTTCATGTGTGTTAGCTAATCTTGTTACCTCCTTTTAGAATGACCATCCATTTCCTTTGCTGATTTGGTGGTCTATAATAGAACCTACCATAACATCACTACTATTCTTTTCCCTTGTTATCGTCATCCAGAGACTCTCAGGAGGCCTGTTGCTCACTTCCCCTTGGACCAAGTGTATACATTCTTGACATATAACACAACATCTCCTCCTTCCCCCCACCCATATCTATACTTTCAGAACAGGCTATATCCCTCAATGCTGGTACTACAATCATCGGAGTTGTCACACATGAAGATGACTAGTGTAGATATCGTTTTGTATAAGGTGTACTTGTCACGGGAATATTTGAAAAAGTATTTCAGAAAATTTTGTACATCACTTTCATAAAATGTGCATTCTAGTATAAAGGGGAAAAGGGAGTTTTTATGCAAGTTGAGTAGGTGAAGTTAAGTTAACATAGTTGTGTTCTTCACTACAAGAGCTGATCACAATTTTTTTGTCAAAATGCTGATTTGATCAAAATTAAAATTGGTCACAAAAAAGGGTCAGGCTGGACAACTTTCCCAACTTGAAACAAATGTCATGTTAAAAGTTTAAGATTTCTTGACATGTTTCATTTTGACATTTTCTCCATGAAAAATTTCCTGGTTCAAAATTACTTTTGTTTCAAAATTATAAGCTAATGAGCCCGAGAAAGGTTAATGAAAAAGAAAATCAAAATTTAAATTAAACTTTTTGAAGTTATTACAACATTTTGAAAAAAAGAAAAGGAGTACTTGTGGCACCTTAGAGACTAACAAATGTATTTGAGCATAAGCTTTCGTAAGCTATAGCTCACTTCATCGGATGCATTCAGTGGAAGATACAGTAGGGAGATATATATACACAGAGAACATGAAACAATGGGTGTTACCATACACACTGTAACCAGAGTGATCACTTAAGGTGAGCTATTACCAGCAGGAGAGCGGGGGGAAGGGGAAACTTTTTGTAGTGATAATCAAGGTGGGCCATTTCCAGCAGTTGACAAGAACATCTGAGGAACAGTGGGAGGGTGAGGGGAATAAACATGGGGAAATAGTTTTACTTTGTGTAATGACACATCCACTCCCAGTCTTTATTCAAGCCTAAATTAATTGTATCCAGTTTGCAAATTAATTCCAATTCAGCAGTCTCTCATTGGAGTCTGTTTCTGAATTTTTTTTGATGAAGAATTGCCACTTTTAGGTCTGTAATTGAGTGACCAGAGAGATTGAAGTGTTCTCCAACTGGTTTTTGAATGTTATAATTCTTGACGTCTGATTTGTGTCCATTTATTCTTTACATAGAGACTGTCCAGTTTGACCAATGTACATGGCAGAGGGGCATTGCTGGCAAATGATGGCATATATCACATTGGTAGATGCGCAGGTGAACAAGCCTCTGATAGTGTGGCTGATGTGATTAGGCCCTATGATAGTGTCCCCTGAATAGATATGTGGACACAGTTGGCAATGGGTTTTGTTGCAAGGGCTTTGTTGAATGCATCCAATGAAGTGAGCTGTAGCTCACGAAAGCTTATGCTCAAATAAATTTGTTAGTCTCTAAGGTGCCACAAGTCCTCCTTTTCTTTTTGCGGATACAGATTAACACGGCTGCTACTCAAACATATTTTGACTTACCCAAAATATTTTTTTAATTATTATTCAGTTTGTTAAGTGTTTTAACATTAACTTTTTTCTCAATTCGAGTTGGGACAATTTTGAATTCTTGCAAATATCTGTGGGACAGGAAAACAATTTCCTGCCCGATCTATTAGTTACCTTAACAAGACAAGATGTGGAAATCAAGATAAGGTGAATAAGCAACGATTATTGACTGCTATTAAGCCACCATACTAAAAGAAAAAATTGTATAATGTAGTAACTAAGGCCCCAGAAATCATGAGTTCTGACTATTAAGAATAGCTCAGGCATCAAAACCTTTTAGAAAGCATAGAATTGAGAGTTGAGAGAACAAAAACCCACAGTCTAACGGCTAGGTTTGTTCAATAATCGGAGGAAACTCAGAATGCTACAACCTTTCACAAGAGGGTACTACTGGTGTAGCTAGGGAGACTTCCTCTTTTTCCTGGTCTCTGAATGAAATAAAACAACCATATTCAATAAATACCAAACTTTGATATATGACATGCCAGATATAATAATAAAATGGGGAACTTGAAGGAATCTAATATTAGAATTAAAATGTCTATAAAAGGGAAGTTAAATCCAAGAGATGCAACTTTTGGCAAGATATTACAAACTTTAGTGAAAGTATTACCTCATGAGCAGTGCTGTGGGAAAGAAAAGTTGCATTCATATTGATTTTTTTTTTAGTTTAAGTAATGGTGAGGAAGTCAGTTTAATATTTGCAATCTAGCATGTTTATCCTATCAAATTAGTAAAATACACCTGTGCCGAAAGGGGCAGTAAACCAAACAATAAGGACACTTGACCACAGAGTGGAATAATCAGAAATGTAACAGTTTGCATTGGATAATAATGGATAATAATGCATGGACTCAGCCCCATCATACATAGGGTCTACCATTGTTGTTAAAACAAGGAGAACAGAAATGGAAGATTTCTACAGCTGTTCCAGCCTGCTGGAGAACAACAGTTTCTGAAGTGACTTTTGCATTGTATAATGGATTGTTAACACAAGTTTAAAGAGCATCAGGAATATGGAGGGACTTTGTATAAATTACATGAACTTTAAAATGGACATTTCAACAGCTAGAGGAGTATTGTTGGAGAAACTGCAACTTGAGCAAGCATAATTGCAAAATTGGCCAAGTGGTACACCACAAAGTAGCCCAGGGAAAGCAACTTGTTGAGATAAATTGCTGACTGGAGTAAACCAACTAGTGTTCAACATATGTACCAAGACGGCAGTACCAACAGTTATGGCCTAACATGTCTTACGTCTTGTCATACCTGCTTTTATATTACACAGAGAGACTGGAAAACTCCAGCCCCCGTTGTAAGAATTCAAAACCTTATGTCTCATTCCCTGACTGGATAGTCAGAGAGGATGACTCTCATTTTGGTTGGACATATGATTCTTTAGAAGAAGTGTATGTCATCATCTGATTGTTCTATGCCAGCACCTCCAAGGAGAGGAATCAAGCTGGACAATCCAGCAGAAATAAGATAAAGTGACCTGTCTCCTTTAGCACATCATTTCTCAAAAGTTAACCCTGGAAGGGAGACGACTGAGGTCCTAAACCAGCCACCTGCAAGTCTTCTTGGTTACATCAAGTACCTTTTTTGGATAGGCACCTTTAATTGTCTTTCTATTTTCCAGCAATTCGGGTTGCCCACTATTGTATTGGGAAAAGCCTATAGTCATGTCCATCCTTTGCTCCTTCTTTGTTTGCAGTGTTATCTCTTACTATGAGCAGAAACTGAGCTGAAAGCTCTGGCTGAGCTGGTGTGTGATAAGTAATACAGTGACTTTCTTTTGGGTGACTAACAAGATCAGCCAGCTGATCAATTCTTGAAAGTGAGTGCCTAATTCATAAGGAAGTGTACATGCTTATGTATGTTCTCTAAAGGTTGTCTCAGAGTTACTGTGTGCCTTTGTTTTGGAACAGGTTCGAATCAAGAATACTACACGTTGTAGAATTGTACGTGTGTCTACCATAATTGTTTCATACTGTCTTTCAAGTTAATTTTATGTTTATATACAGACAAAAAAATGAGACCGAGTGTGCAAGTTTCTTGTACTGCACGCAGTCTATATAGGCTTCATAAATGTAGGAGCTTATGTTATGCAGTTAGACATATGAGTTAGATCCTAGGCTGATATTCACTGACAAATAGGTTAAAAGAGTTGACTACCACAGATCTATTGGGAAGGAGACCTTGGTGAATTGGAATGTAACTAATTTAACAAACTGTTTTGTAATCTAGTTTTGGAGTGGTTTTTCTCCATTACGTTAGCAGCAATACCAGAGCTGATAACTAATTGTCACAAGCCAGGCCCTGTTCTGAGGCACATTTAGTCAAAAAGATAAACAAAGTCACCTTCCCAAGATAGGTTTCAGAGTAGCAGCTGTGTTAGTCTGTATTCGCAAAAAGAAAAGGAGTACTTGTGGCACCTTAGACACTAACAAATTTATTAGAGCATAAGCTTTCGTGAGTGAGCTGGAGCCACAAGTACTCCTTTTCTTCTTCCCAAGATAGTAATTGAGTACGTGTATTATTTTCTATTGTGTCTGTAATTTCATTCTGAAAATTTAAAACTATACAGCCACTATTTTTTAAAATTTATGTAGCCAAATCGTAGCCCAATACCATTTTTGCCTTCTTATATCCTATACTATTAGCTGCTGTCATTAAGGCTATTTAATAAATTCTATAAAAACAGAAAGATGGTTCAGGTAATCAGTTATGCATTTCCTTAATGGTTTGTTTTATACCCATCTTTCTTACAATAACCATCCCTGTATGGAATAGTTGTCTGAATTATTGGTGTAACCCCTTGGGGTTTAGAGACCATGGCACCTTTAAATCTTTTTCCTATTGGGGAGGGGGAGTAGTGGGAGAAAGGAGGGAAACTTGGGGGTGTGACTCGGGAGCCCGGGGAGAGAAGGGCTGCAGCCGGGATGCCCGGGACAAAGCGAAGGAGAGAGAACCTGCCTGAAGCCTGGGAAGGACAGGGTGGCCGATCGGGGACACCCTAGGACAGGAGCCAGGGGGAGCACTGTGCCAGGGAGGAATTGCCCGAGAAGGACAGGCCGGAGCTGGACCCAGTATCACTGCTGCCACGAGCTGCATGGGGCTGTGAGTACTGGGGCTTGTGACTCTGCACTGAGAATAAGGAGGGAGGCTGCTAGTTAGTTAAGTGGGGAAGTTGTCACTCTGTGACTCTGCAGAGAGCGGCAGAAGAGGGCACCGGAGGGGTTTGTTGGGGAAAGTTCATTGGTGCCAAAGACGACCAGGAGCACCCAAGACTCACCACTGAACTTGTCCTTTGCTCAGGACTCCTGAGCTCTGTGTGCAGACACATTGCTCAGTGTCTGCCCTTTCAGACTGTGCTACCACTGGGACTGTGGGGCCTTGGTTTGGATGCAGCCCTGTTCTACCGCTGCCCCTACATTTCCCCTTGTTGTTTTTCTCCTCTCGTCCCTCTGTAAATAAATATCTCCCTTTGTTATACCCACTGTACTTTTCCTGTGGGTGGGTGTGTTCACTCTGCGGGGTTTGGAACAGGTGCCCGTGGGGTGGAGGGAATTTTTCCTGCTTCATTCCTGCACGTGCCTTCTCTTGGCCAGAGCTGCCTGCAGCGCAGACTCCATCTTGGCCACGAGGGCGCTAAAGTTACATTGATTTGCCAGTTTATCATATCAATATGGCAGGTAACTTGTATCTTTAGATATCATGCTACAGGTCATGGGAGTGGCTATGTTAATAAATTGTATAAGCCTCCAACACATCCAGATAGATATTTCCAGAAAGCTAAGCAGACTTCCTCTGAGTTGGGTGAGCATGATGTTAATAAGAGTGCAGTTACTATTCTTGAGTGCTTACTAAACTTTGCAAAACATACAGCAGAATAATCTTCATAGAAACAGCTGAAGGCATTGGTTTTCAATGAAATCCCAATGCTTGAAAAGGTATACAGATTTAATGGAATTGAAATCATGACACACTAAATTTTTTCAAATGTATTTTTTTCACGTAAGAGCTTTTAAATGCAGGAAGAAACATAGAAAGTGGATGATTTTCTTATTTTGTTTTGCAGCCAGATTTAGGAATATTACTGGGGAGAAAAAGAGACCACATTCCTAGTGCCTAGGGCTTGTTTCAAAGAAATTTAGAAACAAGAATCATGATTATGATTCAGTCATGGAGTTTTATATGAATAGAGCTTTTAGCAGCTGTAACAATTTAAACTTTCTGATAAAATATACAAGTAATGAGATCCAAAAATCTTCCAGTATTAATTTTTAACAGAAAGAAAAATATAAAAATCAGTAGACCCAGTAGCTAGGAAGAGAGTTCTACTGACATTTATCTAGATTCTTATATTGATGCCTATCATGACAGTCTCTAAGTGCCACTTAGGATTGTGGGATGTTTGAGTAACTATTAAGGGAATAATTCTCCTCCTCATGTATACATGAATAAATTATTATTTTTGCTAAGACCTTATGCACTCTGATTGCTGATTCAATTGTGACATTTTGGGGTTCACCCAGGCCAGTAAGAAATTTGGTTGCTGTCTGCCTTGTAATCCTGGCCATCTGTAGCTGAGCCGCTTTGGTCCAGAACTCTGGCCCCAACAGCCTGTCAGCAGCCCACAAGCTTCATCCTATCTTTGCCCAACCTGTTTTTTTCATGTAAGAGCTTTTAAATGCAGGAAGAAACATAGAAAGTGGATGATTTTCTTATTTTGTTTTGCAGCCAGATTTAGGAATATTACTGGGGAGAAAAATAGACCACATTCCTAGTGCCTTGCAGGCTGACCTTAGTATGCTTCCAGCCCTGAATTCGTCCGACTGCCGAGACCAGTCCCTCTCTCTTGACCCTCACAGAGAAAGGGTTAAGTTCACTGACTGTAGAGGGACAGTAAAACACTCCAACCTGCCAGCTTTCTAGAAGCGCAAACTTTACTGAATTTACATAGCAATGATCATTTATATGAAAGCAAAATAAGTCTATTAAGAAAAGAATCATGGATTACATGATACTAAGGGCATGGCTACACTGGAAACTTCAAAGCGCTGTTGCAGGAGCGCTCCTGCGGCAGCGCTTTGAAGTGCGAGTGTGGTCGCGCGTGAGTGCTGGAGGAGAGCTCTCCCAGCTGGTAATCCACCTCCAGAAGGGGATTAGCTCCGAGCGCTGGGAGTGCGGCTCCTAGTGCTCGGAGCCTGTTTACACTAGCGCTTTAAAGATTTTTCACCCCCCCCGAGCCAGCAAGTTAGAGCGCTATAAAATGTAAGTGTAGCCAAGCCCTATGTAATAGGGATATAGGTAGATCTGGTTACAAGCAAACCACGCAACTAAAAGACTAAAACTTAATCTAGCAAGATACAATTTTTCTTCAAGATAGTTTCTCACCAATTCATTTTCAGCTTTTGCTGGCCAGCACCCATCCTGGAAATCAAATTGCTTGGTTTCTTTGTTTCCTAAGACGAAGGATACAGTTGGAGTCTCTCTGTTCCTTATATCCCCAAAGGGATGGGTTTTTTTTTTGTCTTACAAGTCAGGAAGGTCTCTTGAGGTCAGGTGCAGGAAAATCCCTTCCAGTTTAGTTCAATGGCTTGTTTACTGCTCATATGTAAACTTAGGTAAACCCACATTCCTCTGTCTAGGGCAGATCTGTTTATCACCTTTACCTATGCTAGGCTGTCTGGTCTTATAAAACATATTCTAACTTCATATAGAAGGAACAACAGCTTCATATAGAAGGAATTCTCTTCACAATTTTTATTGTGGGGCTGTAGAAGGTGGAAACCATGTATTTGGGTTATTACTACTTCAAGCCGGGGGGAGGGCAGCAACCCCAGCACCTCTAATTCCAGCATTTGTGGGTGGGTGCGTGAAGAGGAAACAGTCTTTCCTCATTCTATACACAGTTCTCTACAATAGCGATTTTCTGATGTTATCAAGGCCACCCAGAAAGTTTGGAAAATCCAGGTTTTGTAAGTCAGTGAGAGCTACCTAAGGTACTTTGAAAAATTTACATTCCAGGGGTAGGGACAGAGCAGAAAGAGCTCCAAAGCCTGCTGGCTGGCAGTTCTGATTTGCGATAATGTTGGCTGTTTTGAAAAGGACCAGACAGCTACAAAGGCTGCACTTCATCCTCTAGAGAACAGCAAAGAGAATGATTACTGGTGACTTTGCAAACTGTCCAGCTTTAAAGGGGCTTCAGCTAGCACAACTGTTTAAAGCAGTGGTGGGCAAACTGCAGTCACTGGGAGCTGTGGGCAGCCGTGCAAATGTAAACAAACTGTCTGGCGGCCCGCCAGCTTATTTCCCTGATGGGCTCCTGGTTCCCCACAAGTGGTTTAAAGCCAGCTGGTCAGCAGAGCTGGCCAGAATTCTCTTCATTGCCCTAGAAGGCTAAGACTACAGGAGCATAGTTCTGGAGAGACAACTGAACTTCAGTAAACAAGGGATTTGACAAATCAATGTGGTTCAGTAGAGCATTAAAGTTTCTTTAAAAATTTGCAGAATCATTAGATGAACTAGTAATAGCTGTAACACCAATAAAATAAAGAGAACTCCTTCATGCAGTAGGCCTAAAAGATACAAAACAAAAAATCAATAAACGTAATTAAATTCTTGAAGCAAACAATGTAGCATTTGAAAATGTACATTTAGCACTTAAATCAGAAAACAAATATATATGCATCATTAATAAAAATGGATTGCACATTTTTAAAGGATGCAATGTACTACAAGTATTTTTCTTTAATCATCAAGATTTGACTGTGCACAAATGTAGCAAGAGTGCATACCTACAACCATACTTCTTCTGAACAAATCTGTCAAGGTTTCATTAAACCAGAAGAGTGCTTATGCACCATTTCCCAGGATTTAGCCATTGTTCTGCAGCATTCAGGATGCAGTAAAGGAGCTGGCATTAGCACATTCTGGTCCTCAGAGGAGTTAGCAGGTAGAAACTCCATTATGTTTTGTCTCTACCTTCACTTCTTGTCTAATATGCCCCGTTCAAAGGTTCTTTCCAACTTTTATTTTTACTCTTTGAAAGTTAATCCCAGGCAAGGCTGGCATCCCTTTAACTACAGATGTAAGAACTCAGGACATTCAGTTGTTAAGACATCACTGGCTGGGAAGCCTGCCATCAACATCCACACTTAATGCACATACATTCCCTTTTGGCTCTGTACATTCAAGCCCATCTGCTCAGATGGCATGGTGCCTACTCATCGGTTGGTTGGATTGTTGCACTAGGGCATAGGTGCCAAATAATGGTTTTATGTGGTCAGCCTGCAGAACCCTGCATCTCTTTTGCAGGAAGTTGGTGTTTCAGCACAGCCGCAGAGAACCAATATACCATATCTCTCGACATACTATCACACCTGCTGAAATAAACCTATGTGCCAAAACAATTTTTAAAACTCCTGTAGAGAAAAAAACATACATTGTTTATGGTCATGGATACTCAGACTTGCTGCATTGCAGAAAACCGCATAATGCTAATGAGTCAAAGGATACAAAGAGAGCAAGAGAGATGCATTGCCCACAGGTAAGACTACATGAACAATGGCACTGCAGGACAAACTATAGTATAAATCCAAGGGCAAAAAAATCCCTAAATTAAAATGGAGTTAAGGCTGAGAGTACATACCATTAACATAAGGGTAAAAACCTATTTTAGAAATGTTGCAGTTATCCCAAACCAAGCATTACAAAGCCAGGAAAGAGTTACTCTTAAAAGAAATCCAAACATGATAAGGTATGCAAATACACAAATAGGGCATTCAAACAACCTTAACTCTTCCCTGTTGTGACACCATGCAATCGCCATATGATTATGACAAACACTTTGTCATAATTGTCACTTTGTCATTAGTGGTTTTGGTCCAAAGATAGAAGAAACTTTTTAATGATAATTTTTAAAATATTTCCCTTCAAGGCATGGCTATATTTCATGGGCCAGATTCACTAGTGAGTTATTCCAGTTTTATGCAGCTCTAACTTCAATGAAATCAATAATAATTAATTAGTGTAAAACTGGAGCAAAGACACTGATTGATCAAGTCCTACATTTTAAGGTCTTTAAAAATAATTAAACTATGAGACACATTTCTGAGATAAATATTATGACATGTTTTAAGTAGGTAAATTGAGTCACAGGTAAATTAAAAGTGACTTGCTTAAGATCACAGACTGATACAGTATTAGAGTTGGGAAGAAAACTCTTCACCATCTCCTTTTCTATTGACAGAAGCTATATAAAAAAATCCTTAAAACGTCACCAACAGTTGTACTCCAATTCAGTCATGTCAACATAAAAAAAACTGTTATACATACAGGTGAACAGCTAAGAAGAGAAAAACAAAACAGAAATTATAATTATTCAGCAGGTAAACTCCCAACCACAAAACAGCATTTTGTAAATAACTGGTTTTGATTACATTGAATATGAGGCTATCATTTTCCCATTTTTAAGTGATTTATTGTAAAAATCAATTGGTTGGTGGATATGCTATTTATGGATTGGGATGAGAGATGAAGCTGGGTGGGGGTGAAGAGCAGCAAGTGATGAAATACAAGGTGAGATGGCTAGAACAGGTATGGTAATGCATTTGTCGAAGCTAAGATCATAATTTTCTACACTAAATGGGATAACTGATGACAAATGAAAAAACATGAACTACTGGGGATCAATGTTGGAAACGACACTCTATGTAGCATTCAATACTAGTTGCAAGTCCATGATTAAGAGATCTATAAGCAGCTTAGAAACTGAAATTTGGATTTAGAAGTTGTAACAGATTCAGTCAGGCTCCCCCTGCTGCTGCTCATCAGACAGCTGTGAGGAGATTCAACTGCTGGAGCCACTGGTGTTTTAAATTTCAAACAGATTCTTAACATCTAGTCACCGCCCCAGTCTTGGGCTCCCTAGGCATATTTTGGGGTTCAGGCCCTCTGTCAAGCACCCCATAATGACAACAGCAACCACATTGTCTCCTGCACAACCCATGGAACCAGTGCTGACTTCTCAGACACTCCTATAGCTTAAACGCATCCTCTCCCAGAACTCCATGGCTTACCTCTTTGAGGGGCCAAGTGGTAGGTGTAACATATAAAAGGCAATTTGCACAGAATTCCTACACATTATTTAAAAATCACATGAGAAATAAACAGATCTACACAAAAATAATAAACCCTACATGCATTTCCCTGCCTCGGTTTCCTCAACAGTCCAGAATATTCTTTGGGCTAGGGTCAATGTCCTTTGGATCCACACAGAGTCCTTCTGCTCCAGTGCATACCTTATGTTCTGAAACATGGAACCTTCTCCATCAATCAGCTTGCTCTGACGTAGGCCAGTCATAACCAAACTTCCATTGTGTCTCGCCCCAAGCTCCCCATGTGGCTCTGAGTTTGCTTATATTCTCCCCTACCAATACCTGGACTTCTCTGTTTGGAGTCTAGTAACTTTCCAGTCTCTTTCCTCCCTGCTCCCTTCAGACAGGAGGAGGAAGTTACCTTTCCTGAGGTCAAGCAATCCCCATTTAGCATATCTATTATCCATACAAAGCACCCAGTCATTAAAATTAAGTATTCCCCATTGCCCTCAGTTTGATGTGTAACCCTGTTAGTGATAGTGGATACACATCACCACAGGGTCTTTGGGCTGAGGTCAACTTCATAACACCAACCAGAATTCATAAGTTATACATATTCATAAGAAGATCCCTAAATCATCACAAACAGTATAATCTGGAAACCAATCACTGGTCAAGATAGAAGTTAATACAAGTTAAACTACTGTAGGTACTTGTAATAGGGTCAGCACCCACTTCTCACAAGTGCCCTGTTTTCTCTGGCCAAAATACCTGCAATCACCATCTTTTTTGGGGGCAGCACCCGCTTCTCAGAGACAGCCCCCTTTTGTTGGCTGAGTGTGAGCCTGCTTTTGGTTTTAATTCTTACACCGGGATGGCACCCCCTCTCGGCTGATGGGTCTCTTGGCAGATCTTCAGCAACTCAGCCCTCCGGTCGAGCCACATACACTGTCCCCACTTCCAGGGTTTACAGTCCAAGTTCTTATCACGGTCCTGGTATGGGGCCATAGTGCTAAGGCTTCTTCCAGAGGCACTGCCTTCTTCAACCAACCAGCCCGGGCCCATCTTGGGACCTGCAGCTGGTGGTGTTTCAGCAGGCTCCCTGGGCTCATCTTCAACCCCACGAGAGGGACCCATCTCGGTACCCTCACTGGCCTGGCCAGTTCTGTGCTCAGTCCCCCGGGCTTCAGCCTGCTTGCACTGACCTACTGCTTGTCCTGCTGCTCTTCCTGCCAGCTAGGCACCCAGTCTTCATTCCTCAAACTCCACACAGCAATTGAACTTCACTGCTCTGCTGCTTGTCTTATATAGGGCCCTTTTGGCCGCAGATTGGCTGCTCCTTCAGCCCCTCTGATTGGCTGCTGCTCTCAGCCACTCTAGGCTGCCTGGAGGAATTTTCTCTGCTCCATTCTGGGGCAGAGTGATGCAGGGCCTCTGGACCTAGTCTCTGCTGCCACAGTACTGTCATCAAAATAGTAGTATCTCATCAAGTTGGGCGTTCAGAGAGATCATATAATCCCTCAAAAACAGGACTCAAGAAGAAGTTGTTGAAATTCATAAGTAGGGCCTTAAACTTAAGAAATTTCTTACAAGACATCTGACATATATATATATGTATATATATATATACACACACACACATTGAAATTGGTCATGTACCCTCAATAAAATCCATTTTAGCCTAGTTTCTGATATATAGAGGATCATTAGGGACCATAACAAATACAGCTGAAATAGCTATGTATATGAATAGCAAGACCTAAACCAGGCCTGCAACAAAATATTATTATGGGCTTTAACAAGGATCTTTCTTAGTACTATGACCCTATGTACAGCATGAATGGAAAATCAGACACATTTATGTTGAAAAACACTCAATGACACAACACCCTTTCCCAGCATTTTTGAGAAAAATAGCAGATTGTAGAAAGGATGATAGCGCAACAAATTATAAGGAGGTAGGAAAGGTCAACTGAGTGAGGAAATAAACAGCTGACACTTTAAATGGAATGGGAATATATGCATATGTCAAGATAATATTTGATGATATTAATAATGAAAGGAGCAGTAGCTTTCACACATTGACAAGAGAGCTAAGTTAAGTTTTGCCTCAACAAGCCCAGATTGCCACACAAATTCAGAGTACAACTGAGCCAGACAGATTTGTCACTGCACCCAGAAGTGCCACACCAGAGAGACTGTGATGGCAGTTTTAATGCAAGCAATTGTACTGTCTGATACCTTTGATTAGAAAGGGGATGAGGTTTTTTTAGGGGCCTTTCTGAGTTATTTATATATATATAAAAATTTAGCAGGTCTCTTTTCATACTCTGCCCTATAATGCAAAAACAAGGAGGCATTCCATGAAATAAGGGGCAATGAAGTTAGAATCTCTAAAAGGAAAAGGAGTACTTGTGGCACCTTAGAGATCGGATGCATCCGATGAAGTGAGCTGTAGCTCACGAAAGCTTATGCTCAAATAAATTTGTTAGTCTCTAAGGTGCCACAAATACTCTTTTCTTTTTGCGAATACAGACTAACATGGCAGCTACTCTGAAACCTCTCTAAAAGGAGTTACTCCTCTTTGCAGTTTGGAGATCAGTTCTGCAGGAGGTCCACCAGGAAAATACTGTTGGATTTTTAAAACAGCTGGCTAATTTTGTGACCATTAAAAGCATTTGTTGCTATGTAAGACAAAATTCATGCTTACATTAAATTGAAACTCATGCTTCAGGGTGAATTGGAGGAGTCAAGGAGGACACCACTGCATCCCAGTATACTAATGTGTCACATACAAAAAACTGTATTAAAAGAAAGTTAAGGTAGCAAAGACATGGACTTAAAAGTGAGAAAATGTCAATAACTCTCCAGTTTTTAATGACACAATCACATACTATACTATATGCTGCTCAATGAATGGATAGCTATTCACTGTTTCTTTATTGTCATCGTTCAATGTGGCCCCAATAATTTATGTATTGAATGCCATCCAACTCTGTACTGAATACAGAATAATTAATTCTCTCATGGGCTTTTCTACAGTGCTCATCACTGTAGTATCTGAGAGCTCCATAAACATTAATGAATTCATCTTTACAACACCTTGGTAACGTAAGGGGATTTATCAGATCTTGTTCTAGGCCCTGCAAGACTGTTTTTCAATGGTCAGCACTTTGCAACACTTAATAGTTTGCAAACTCCTCTGCCAGCCTACAGCTCATTTGTAAAACAGAAAAAAAGAAAAAGAAATAAGACAAAAATGATTTAAGAGAAAAATATTAAAGAAAAATAAAGGGAGAAAGTAAAATTATACAAGAGGTTAAATAAATTTTTAAAAGTCCAGATACATAAACTACAAGAGGTCATTGAATGATATGGTAGTACCTTTAAGAGCTAGAAAGGTTAATTTATTGGCAGAAAAGAAAGTCAAGGATAAAATTTAGATGTCTGTGTTTCATAAAGACAAATGGGGACAGATGCCAGAAACAGAAAATCCCAAGAGGAAAGAGAAGAAAAACTATAGGACATCAGTGTCTGGCCAGAAGTGGTCAGGAAAAAATCAGAAAGTCTAAAAGTTAAGAAAACTTCAAGTCCAGATAGATTTCTATCAAAGAACACTAATGAAATGGCAAGAGAGATACAGGATGGTATTTCTGTAGAAAAGTGATGTAATGTGTATTTTGAAATGGACATATGGAAACTACAGAAAAACTATAGCTTTGTTGCACAAGGTAGGTTCTAGGAGTAGAAAAACATTAACTAGTGATAGGATGGGACAGAATTGGAAAGCTTGACTTTAGGAGTATCAGCACTCACTTTAGTACTTAAGCAAATGCTCACTTTTCTAGCCAGGTTAGGGATTCAATTGAGCCATGTATCTGGAGAGATTACTATTGGGGCCAGGAGCTTAGACCTCTCCTCTAAGTACATTCACTTGGTCCTCATCTGTCCCATACTTGTTGGGGTTCTGGGGAGATGATGCTACTTCTGTTCTGGAGTGCAACACATTGAGCAACACCAAGCATCCCCTTTTGGACAGGGATACATCTGCAGTGCCCTGCCTCTATTTTCCCCTTCGTCAGGGCTCCTTAAGCAAAACTCCACATGGTCATAGTCAGCCAGTCACAGCCCATTCAAAAAGTAACCACAAAAACAAATCTTCCACCCAGCCTTAAGCTGGACACAGCCCCTTATTCCCAAGGTACTGTCCCTTCCAGCTGCCTTAACAGCCAGAGAAGATGCAAGGCCTTGCCTTCCTTTCCAAAAAGGCAAAACTTTCAGCTGGGTCTTCTTACCCAGCCCCAACTCCTCTCCCTGCAACTTCACTCTGTCCTCACTTTATAGCCCAGATGCAGCCCAACCCCCTTAACTGGCTCAGCTAGGAGCACCTGCTCTGGCAAAGGGGTGCTGCACTTATTTCAATCACTGGGACCTAGCAGCGCCCCTGTGATGGGCAGGGCAGTGGTGTGTGCTGGTACCTTTGGCCACTTCGGACTCCCAGGGTGCCACTGACTGCCTTGGAATTATGTAGCTCCCAGACTTTAAGTTGGAGCTTATAATAGGTAACTCCTCCCTAGACCTGGGCACATTTAGTCTGGCACCAATTTTGCTGCCACAAGTATGTTGGGAAGGGAAAGGTAGAGTAGCAGATGAAAGTATGGCAGTGCTTGCTGAGGCACCCATAGCTGCAGATGCTGCAGAGTAGGATGGCCAACCTGCATCCCTGTCTACCCTGCTGCTGCTGTTCTGGATGCCCCGAGGGCTGTTAATGATATATAAATACTGCCACTAAGGAGTAAGGGATGCATTGGTTCAGCATTAGCTGCCCAACAAGGTGTGATAGGGGAACATCTAAGTTAATTACTGGCCTCCTCTATAGTGGGAATCAAGTGCAGATTGCAGATGTGGACCTCTAACTGCAGTTGGGGGGGTCTCTCTAGCACTAGTCCTAAAAACTAGTTTGGTTTAGTGAGGGCTCTAGTCTCCATGTCTTGCACAGCTTCAGGTTCCTTCATATTTACACCTTTCCCTGAGTGTGGAGTGGGGGCTAGGGACTCTGGCCATTCTGAAGAGCTTCCTATCTGGTGATTTAAAGGGATGAGATCACGCTCCTACCTTATGGTTTCTATTATATCTTTGACCATTGAAATCTGGATTAGAAATCCCCTGTTGTATGGTTGTTGGGGTGCTATCCACCCATGTTGAGTTAATAGCTACTTAATAAAGATGCAGTCTCTGCATTTAACCTGTAGGTATCCTTGTTCAGATCAACTAGGGAAGTAATCAAACAATTAACATGATAAACAAATGGAAATAATTTGCTTAGATTTTAGGAACCAGCTTCTTGCCTTTAGTATGGCACTGTAACACCCGAGAGGCATTCTACAGCCCAGGTTAGTAGCAGGAAAGATACTTGAAGGAATCTAGGGCTACATCCTTACCCCGCATGGATAAACCTGCAAGAAGTGAGTGTCTGAGTGTCATTGACTGGAACATTTGTAGTTGTGCCTAGTGGTTAGAGGCCAACTGCCAGAATCAAAGTCAGGAATTGGCGCCAAGGATCAGAACAAGGTTTTGTGGATTGAGGCACAGCAGGAGCTGGGCTGGTAAAAAGCAGGTGCAGGGGCTATCACAGGGGAAATGCTTTGAGCAGCCACTGAACTGTTGCTGCTGGGCTTAAGAGCTGGCCTGTTGACACTTCCAACCAATCCATCAATATAGCCAATTAGTCAGCCTATGACAAGCCAACTACACATGTTAAGTTGTCCAGACACTGGCTCCACTGCAGGTCATGATTCCAGACAATGAGGATCCTCCAGAGTGAATCTCCAGCTAAATTTTCCCCTTGAAGGGAAGGGACCATGGATGTCTGAGCTGTAGGTTAGATCCCATGATGCATCACTCTTGCAGTCCTATCTTGCCACTGGCTTCACCGCAGAATCCCTTCCCAATAAACTTGACCGAAGATATCCATAATTTTAGAGGAAAATGTGTCGCATGAGGTAGCTGCTCTCCAACTCCTTCCTGTCCACTTTCTGTATGCCCCTTGAAACGGCACCTATCTCCAACCATGTGGAATTAGCATGGAGGCTCAGGCTCATATGGACTCAAAGAAAGGGGGGTAATATGGCACACATTAGCACTGTTCCCCACTTTCATGAATGTACGGGCCCTTTACACTATTAGTCTGACTCTTTTACTCCCCTTCATGTTGTAGGGCAAAAAGAAAGCACAGGGACCCTAATGTGGATATATAAAATACAAAACGTTACTGTGCTAAAAGCATGGGACACAGGGATGTCATTAACAGGATGCCACAAGAGTAACAATTGTGACTTTTTTTTTTTACTTTACAGAGAATCCCAAAAATTAGAAAAAAGAAAAAAGTGATTAGTCAGTCCATTTCTCTGCTGCAGCAAGATTATCACCTAAATAACTGTTTTATCCAGTGTGACAAAGCTCTATCCTTGCCTCCGAGGGTCCCGTGTTTCCTGGCGGATTTTGCTAGCCTTAGAGGCTCACTGTGACCCTCCACGTAAACCTTCTCTCTCTAGAGACAAGGGTCACAGTCTACTGAGCCATTTTCATCATAAGCCAGCGAGGGAGGTGAGGAGAAGTTATCCTTCCTTGCACAGTCTCTGTTGTTTCCCAGTCTCAGTGATTAATCAGGGGCAAAGGTGGGGGGAAGCCCGGGCCCACCCTCTACTCCGGGCTCCAGCCCAGGGACCCTAATAGTATCAGCTATGGTAGCTGACCTTTTAGAAACATGACATGTACAATTCCCTGGGCTACTTCCCCCAGAGCAGCCCTCACTTCCTCAAGCTCCACTTCACCCTTACCTCAGAGCCTCCTTCCTTGTGCCTGATATGGTGTGTACTACTCAGCCTCTTCAACAGTGCAACTTCCTCCCACAGCTCCTGACATGCACACCCACCTGACTGACTGGGAGGCTTTTAACTAGTTTCAGCCAGCCCCTGATTGGCTTCAAGTGTCCCAATCAACCTAGCCTTCTCCCTGCCTTCTGGAAAGTTCTTAATTGGCCCCAGGTGTCTTAATTAACCTGGAGCAGCTGCCATTTCACTTATCCTTGTACCAGGGATTTGTTTAGCCTGGAGCTAATATATCTATCTCCCACTACTTTTCTATAGCCACCTGGCCTTGCCCGGTCACACTAGGCAAATTCCAATATATCCCAAGGGCGGGGGGTGTCTGCCAGTTTTCTTGGGAGACTCATGCAAACTGCCTCATTATTAAGACATACTTCTTGATCTGGTAATGACCAAGAAGGCCACCACATTAGTTAACACTACAAAACATGGAGGGTTTTCAGTAGGGAGAGCTAGTTCAATAATCTTCACATTTGAAACAATGCCAACAACAACCAGATCTTCTGCAACATTTTTAAAACACAGACGACTCTGAGACCAGCCAACTATCATCTCATGTTCTTGAAATTCACCCCTCATAAAAGCCCACCTGCCAAAGTGCTTAAGATGCAACTACCCTCTCACTGACAAAGGCCATCCTTATGGTATCACAAGCACTAAGAGAAACAACAACATTTAAAAGGACTGAACAAAGATGATTCTTTGTCATAGCCAATACAATTCCGAAAACTTCAATTCAGAGCCCTATATAAAGCAAAGAAAAATCCCATGATGCAGCTAGAGAGGTAATGAGTATAGAACAACATGGTGATTTGATCCCCATGTAGTCCATTCATGTTCCTATCCACCTCCCCAAGCCAGCAAAGACTGGGAGAGCTGCAGAGTCAGCAAATAAGGCTCCACTGGAGAAGCCTTTTGTTTAACTCAAGAAGCCCTACAAGGCCAATGTTCTGAGGTATGTTTAGCCACCCTGCCTGGAAGAGACGTCACCACAATGCAGTACTAATAAACCAAAAGTGTACACAGAGCGTAGTGAGAGAACCATGGGCGAAAAACCATGGAGGGTTTACATACAATTTACAAGACTGTGCTAGCTGCATTATGAAAAGCAGAGTACACTTTTAGTTTTAATGCTAAGTTTTACCTTAGAGTTGAGAAAAGGGGGGAAAACATCTATTTTTTCTCTGCGATTGTTATTTCATCAGTGCAAATCCTACTGCATCAATGTGTTTCCTCCTGCTCTAAGCTATTTGAAAATAAAAGTTATCCAAACCTCGTCAGACGTCAGATCCTCTCTTATTTATAGGGATATCTTGGTAAGAAATCAGTTCCTCAAAATCAGGTATTGAAAATGGTACAAATAAACATAGCACGTGTAGTCATCCCAGCCCAACATTATTGGAAGATCCAGTAAACTGGAATACAAACCTATCGCCACTTCTGTCCAAGAGCTGAGGCTTTACAACAGAAGTCGTGTCTTTGATTGTGTTTTCAGACGTACTACAGAAATAGTTTCTAGTCTGTTCAAGCCCGCTTCTGCTGTGCTCCAAGAATACCTTTACATATGTCAAAAAGAAAAGGAGTACTTGTGGCACCTTAGAGACTAACAAATTTATTAGAGCATAAGCTTTCATGAGCTACAGCTCACTTCATCGGATGCATTTGGTGGAAAAAGCAGAGGAGAGATTTATATACACGCACACACACACACAGAACATGAAACAATGGGTTTATCATACACACTGTAAGGAGAGTGATCACTTAAGATAAGCCATCACCAGCAGCAGGGGGGGGAAAAGGAGGAACACAAAGTAAAACTATTTCCCCATGGTATTTCTCCCGCCCACCCCACCCCCCACTGTTCCTCTGATATTCTTGTTAACTGCTGGAATTAGCCTACCTTGCTTGTCACCATGAAAGGTTTTCCTCCTTTCCCCCCCCTGCTGCTGGTGATGGCTTATCTTAAATGATCACTCTCCTTACAGTGTGTATGATAAACCCATTGTTTCATGTTCTCTGTGTGTGTGTGTGTGTATATAAATCTCTCCTCTGCTTTTTCCACCAAATGCATCCGATGAAGTGAGCTGTAGCTCACGAAAGCTTATGCTCTAATAAATTTGTTAGTCTCTAAGGTGCCACAAGTACTCCTTTTCTTTTTGCGAATACAGACTAACACGGCTGCTACTCTGAAACTTTACATATGTCAGTTGCTTCTGGCATAATAAGAGTTTCCCCAGTAGTATAAGATTTTTTGCCTTGTGTTGCTATCCTGAGACAAATCAGATAAGCAGCCTTCAATGCTTTCTCTGGCATTGTAACCTACTACTTTTTCCATAAATGGTATCTACTTATTTTCTTCTTGCAATTTCCTTTTGAAAAAAATATACATTTATAGCCTTATCTTTAAACTCCTGTCGCTTTGTGTCCAAATGTCTGGGAGGCTTTGATGGCTTTATTGATTCATTTGTAAGCACAGGAGTCAGAAAAGGTGGTGTATGATTTTTCTACAGATCTCACAAATTTGAATCAGCAAATTAGTATTGCTTTGTCATAGCTCCTGACAGAAAATTTAAAGCTTTCTCTGCAGAAGGGCTCAAAAGTCCTCCTAATCTGGGTTGCTTTCTGAAGAACATTACAATCTGTTCATTGTTACTTCAATTCCAGCTGGAACAACTGTTGCACACATCCAAAAGATAACTCAAGGCAAAGAATTTCAAGACACGGTGTCCTTTGTACCCCGAAAGTACAATATGCAGACCAAAACCCAGACCTCTTGTTCAGTGCATTTATTTTCTCAAAGAATCTTAGCAGTTATAGACAGACTTGAGGAGTTATTCCATCTCCGTGTGAGTGCTAGACTGTTTCCAACCAGAGTCTTCAAAATAGCTGGTCAGAAATTTTTTAATGAATTTTTTTTTATAGTCAGAAGATGAGGATTTGTCAAAACCAGAACTTCCTGAAGGAACATGTCAGTTTGACAAATTTTTCATTTTGGTAAAGTTTGAGAAAACATTTTAATAAATATTGAAATGTTCCATTTTGACAATTTCAGAATGAAATGTTTTAATTTTGCAGTTTGGAATGACTTCTCATTGGGAAATGTATGTTATTTTACATTAAAAATGAGAAAAAATATTTTGAATGTATTGAATTAAAACATTTTGATGGATCTAAAATGAATTCTTTTTTTCCCCCTTTTTCTTTTTCTTTTTCTTTTTTTTTTTTAATTCCAGTTCACCAAAAATTGAGACTTTGGCTTTTCAGCCCAATTCAGGATAGGACAACATTTTAAATTTTTTTTGAGGGATTGAAAAATCCATTTATGGACCTGTACATGTATCCATCCATTGCTTTGTCCACACACTTAGCTTCTTCCTTTGCAGTTTGAACTACTGTCTTAAAGAATTCACTTCTTGTTACAGTACTACATACAGGTGACCTTCTATGAGCATCTTAGCTAATTTTAGACCTGGCTTACTCTGTAGCTATGATGGCAGTGCCTTCTTTCACAGCAGAAACTGCTGCTTCTGCTTTTCACAACCTAGCCAGCCAGCCACTTTTCTATCTTTTATTTTTTTTTCTTTATTTTTCTCTGTGGCACACAAATGTATTAATAATTAATTCGGCCACACATTTCAACTATTATTTTTAAATAAAACCAGAGACATAACATTAGAATATTAAATGGTTGCTCTATAAAGTTCCCATTTATTAATGGTCTGTTCAAGAAGTTGCCGCTGAACAATATAATTCCTTATGAATATGATTATACTGTGTGCGAGCTTGCCACATTATTTCTGGATGTGACTATGATGGCATTTCAGAAGCTCCAGCTGAAATCAAGTGTGACATCCCACATGCTAAGTGAGAAGGCAATGGAAAAATCAACCTGGTGCTGCAGACTTTTAATAGTCTTGCCACTGAATTCCAGATTAAACTCTAAATCCTGGTCTTGAAACTATGATCTTCAAAGCATTCAGTGGACTGGACCTGAGATATTTTAAGAGCCACCATGACCAGGACATTACTGCATCAAGTGCAGTTAACAGGAATAATGGAACAGCCATCAACAATGGCTTTCTTGGCAGCAAGTGTTGGCTATGCTATGGAGTACCTTGGCCCAATGACAAAATAATCACACTTTAAGGACGGAGGCCTCAGTTCAGCAAAGCACATAAACACATGCTTATTCAGCAAAATACTTAAATACATGCTAAACTTTAAGCCTGAATTTAAAGATCATTGAAATCAATGGAATTTAAGAACACATGCCTAAATATTAGCTGCTTTGCTGAACAGAATGGACCTAGTGAAGAACAATCTCTTTGCCATGTTTACCCCAGAAAAACAATCACCTAGGGAAGGAAAAGTGAAGAGAAGATTGCTCCAGTAAATCCACTATGGACTTAACTGAAATTGCCTAGCAAATTTGAACTACCTGTGCTGTGCTTAGATGTTATAGTGATGGGGCTACAAAACCTCCCTCTAAAATATGTATAGAACAAGAAGAAGGGAAAAAATAGAAAAAAAAAGTACAACTGCTAATACAATAAATGATATTAGAAGAAAGAGGACAAAGAAAGATGTTACTATTTTCTCAGAGTACTTTCAGATTTTAATTACTTAAATATTTGTTGAGCACTACGACACCACAGTAATGAGTGCTGTAAAATACTTACTTAGATTAGATTAGATGTGGCAGATGAGCCAAAGATTGAAATACCTCGTCATGGAGAATTTACATACATAAATACTGTGCATGGAGACTAAAACTATTCTCTCACCTGTGGGCCAGAGTTGAGGCACATTGGTAGGAAGGTATGGCGGGGCCTGCAGTACTGATGATTAGGGTAAGTTGGTAGCTGATCAGTGGATAAATACATGACTTTATTTTCTAATGCCATCAAGCTGCCATCTTTCATGAGGATTAAATTTACTTGAAATAAACAGCAAACAGGGTAACCTATTAGTTCTACACCTGAAATGTCAGAATTTGAAGAAGCAGTTAATCAGGTATTGGATAAGCAAGTGCTAACTATATCTGACATCCTCTAATCCTATACATCTCATATAATTCCTATTAGTACTGCTTATTTTCAGGTTTTGATGCATTTGTTTTTTTTTGTTTTTGTTTTTTTAAACTTCTCTACAGTGGGAAAATGTATCCTGCTGTAACAGGTTAACTGACATTATGTTTGACTGGGCAGTCTCAGATTCTCAGCTGGTGTATTTCAGCATAGTTCCAGTAAAGACAATAGAGTTAATGTAGATTTACACCAGCTGAGAATTGCAGACAAGGACTGTTGTATTTAAAATCATAATGCCAGGAACTCAGGGGTAACCGTATGTGATGGCTGCATATGACATAATTTGAAAGTTTGTCTAAAAAGCAAGTTACTGCATGATAAGTCAAGGAATGAATCTACGGTCTACCAAAAAGAAAAGCAGTACTTGTGGCACCTTAGAGACTAACAAATTTATTAGAGCATAAGCTTTCGTGAGCTACAGCTCACTTCATCGGATGCATACGGTCTACCAGTTTGCTATTACTAGTAGTAAGCCAAATGGCACTTTGGGACTTTCAGTGTACTGTATCAGAACTCATATTGGATGTTAATGTGTGGCAAGCTGGTGTGCTGTTGATTCACATCCTGGTGTTGCATAGTAACTTGCTGTATAGACAAGCCTCAGGAACTCATGTGGTATCTAATTTTTCATATTGTTGGAAAGGGAAACAAATTGGTAAAGAAGAGTTTCTAGGGCCGATTTTGGATAATAAGTCAACTTTTCCTTGCTGAGGATTTCCCAATAACTTTCCAATCTATGTTATCTGGGAGATACGTCAGTTTTCAGGATTCTGCCAACGAGCCTTATACACAGCAAAAAGATATGAAAGTTTGCAATTTTCCAAATGGTGTTTGCAGGTGATAGTACTCAAAAATGTATAGGCAAAACTGCATTTGTGCAGACCCCAAATTTTGAAAACAAGATCTTAACACTTTACAGTGATGGCAGTATCCCTATTTTACACTAAATGGGGATTGAAGACTTCATAAAAAATTGAAAAGTTCATAAAATTTAATATCTCAAAATACACTCTAGTGCATAAGTTGTAGTATGGTGCACTGCATTGATTTTCTTCTTGTCTTTATAATCACTGCAAAGCTATTTCCAATGCACTGAAGGCATCAGAATATGAAGGGAGATGTTGACTTGTTCTTCATTGATATTATTTTTGTTATGTGCTTTTTTAATTCAGTTGGGAAAAATGGTTCATATAACTGGTCGCTCATAAGATCTGTGTTTGTAAAAATCAAGGTTCTACTCTAATAAACATCTTACATGGTTTAAAGACATCTGTTTGGATATATTATATAAAAAAGTTAGGATCTAAACCCACACACAATTGAGCTTTTATTTTATGTTTTCATTTGAAACAAGTTTTTAGAATGTATTAGGAAAATGAGAGAAGAGGTGAATGCAATGGAGAGTTACAATATTTTTGGGGTAGAGCTGGCCAAGACATCTATATTAAAGTAGTTTATGGGACTATTTTCCTGTCTTTTTTCTTCATAAATTATCAACAAATAGCAAATAAATTTGAGAAAATTACTATTTGAAATTACGTGCAATAGTGAATAATGAAGACTTGCAGGTTGTGAATATATGAAATTAAATATTTGCACTGTTCTGGCTAGTTCCATAAATCATATTAGATTGTTTGTGTTCCTGGTGATATTGCTTATGTAACTAACAGACACAGTGAATTGTGAATATTACAATTGCACATACAATTTGAATTTACTTTTGGGAAATATTCAAGCATGCAAGATTAGAGTTTTTCTCCCCCCACACCTTACCCCACCTCTGAGCATTCATGCTTGTAAAGTTCATTTGTGCAAATACTCTCTGGAAGTGAACACACAAGGAGCAAAGGAATTTTATTAAAATTTTGTATGACTATTTGCACATTTTTGTAAGGTTGTCCAGTTATATTTATTTGGTGGGTCTTCTTCAAAATGTTTTCCATCAATGAACACAGGGCTCTATCCAAATCTAAATTAAGATCTCCATAATTCTTTATATGAACTAAAGCTGTTACTACTTTAAAGGGTTTCATCTTAATTTAGTCATTTGATCATCTTAATTTAGGCCAGAGTCAAGATTTCCATGGACTCACTTTTAATTTGGATCAGCATCTTTGGCTACAATTCAGCAAACTTGCATGTGCTTAACTTGATTGTCATAAGTAGTCCCACTGACTTCAGTGGAAACACAGATATGCGCAAAGTTAAAGCACATATGAAAGTATATTAAGGATTGGGGCTTTACTAGCATTAATTTTTTTCCTGCTTCTGAAAACCTCTCATAACTCACCACAGCTGTCAATCTACAGGTGCACAAGGGGATTTGTAGAATAAGGACTTGAACTGGGTGAATTATGTGGAAAATTTACACCTTACCATCCCCAGCCAGAGCTTCCATTAGCACTAATGCTCACACCCCTTTTTTAAGTATTGTTGTTGTTGTTTTTGCACATCAACCATAGCCCAAACTTCTTAAGTGTGGTGAGGTCTCAATCTAAAAAAGAATATTCTTGTTCTGTAATAAATATTGCACTGAACTGAGCCTTTAAACTTTTGATTAAAAGTTGGCCAAAGTGTTCCACTATGCCTTGGTTTGTATGTGCTGAGAGTGACTAAATCTTGGTAATTTATTACTAAAATCTAACAGAATATACATAATTTAGCTGCAGAAAAAATCTCCTAATTTTTAAAAGCTGATATAAAGCTTTAGACAAATGCCTATTCTGGAAGGTAATATGGTATCAGACAAATTGGCAGGATAAAACTTACAACTGGGAGAATATTTTAAACAAAATGATAAGCCAAAATATAGCTGTTTACTCAAATATGTTTTTAAAGTATAGTTCATTCATTAGGTTACTGAAAGGAGGAAAAGCATTTCAGTTACAATTGTCAGCCTTTATGGATTTTAAAAGACTTCCACTTCCAACAGTGTTACCACAGGATATGCACAACTATTGACTGTGAGCCATTTATGGGAGATGAATTAATAGCTTTCTTTCCTCCATAAATATAAATAATGTGTCTATAACTCATCAAAATGTCAAACAGTGAAACTGTTAATGGTATCCCTCTCCATTCTCCTACCATTCCCCCCAGGAGTCTTACAGGAAGAGAAACTCATGCGTAGTGTTTATGGAGAATTCATTCTGTGATCAATGGGTTTTTCTTTTAGAGTTTCAGGTATACCAGCCAGGTCATATAAATAGAAACTCTTACATTTCCTATAGAAAATTCATATGGAAGTTCTATCTTGGAATACACTGTTCATCAGTTGGCTTGGCAGAAGCAACTCAATCCAAATGAATAGCCTACAGAGAGCACTTTTAGTACTTTTAGTCCATTTCAGATTTCAGGTTTTTATTGGAGAGTCCAGTTAGCTATGGTCAAGAAGCTGCATGCAGTGTTCTCTGAGCTGCAGGATTAAACAAGTGGTCTGTGGAATGTTAATTAAAACTGTATATAGCATATATATTCTTTCCAGAAACTCCTGCACAGTTAGGAAGCAACACTGGCAATGAGGATCAACAACAACAACAAAACAAACAAAAACCAAAAGTACGAGCTTTGTAGCTGTTGAATTTTTAGATTGTACAATGCTGCCCACAGAAAAAAAGAGTCTCTGTACCGGCAGTTGCAGAAGCCACACTCATGCCATGCTGTAACTGGCACTTTGCAGCAACTGTACCTTCTCTCTCTATCAGATTGGAAGTGTAGGGCATATCTTCTGGAGAGCATCAGAAAGCCTGAACATGTCCATCTTAAGTTAAATAACAAAAAGAATAAACAAACAAGTGTACACATAACATTTCTAACCAAGGTGTTGTGACAAATCTATCAAGGGTCTACCTCATATTCCACAGCCACACAGTATGCTTTGCAGTACTGTAGTCTAAACTTGTAAAAAAATGTTCTTGAACTTCGCTGAGCTTTCTGTCCATGAATCTTACTCCGCTCTGGGACCCAGATGGGAATATTGGCTTAAAAGGTTAAAACATCTATTTCTTGTGATGGAGGAAGATGACTCTACCTACACTTGCAAAATACTTTAAATCACAAAAATATTGACTATGATCAATATATGTTTCAGCAAGCACATCAGTGAGAGAGGGAAAACATTTCTGAGTATCATGAGTGCCTACATCACCTTGTGATTTCATGTGAGTTAACAAAAGCGGATCGCAAGATAAGAGGGCAGATAAAACAAGGATGTTTGTCAGCTAAACTGAGAAGACAAATTCTCCGAGACCTCCAAATGACTCATCAGAATACTGGATGGACACTGCTTGAGCAAACAAGATGTCAGAAACACACGCTCAACAAATAGAGCAAGACAACCTGGCAACAGATACAGAGACAGCACATGTACTCCACACTAGGAACTCAATCAGGAATTGAGTGTGTAGTTATCAAGATGCAAACCAACTTTGGAAAACTCAGGGTCCAGCCACAGAGATGACAAATGTAAAATGCTACAAATGTGGAGCTCAACTGATGACATGGTCCCTTTCACGTCAGAAAGTTGGTGGAAGAAGAATAAGCACATCTGGAAGAGGTTGAAGTCATCAAGCAAGTGGAAGGCCCCACACCACTTGTATCCCCTATAGTAGTGGCCCACAAACCAAAGCAATCAGGCAAAATCAAAATCTGCATGGATATGTGTTTACCCAACGGGACTATCAAATGTAAGCGACACATCCACCCCACTTTTTTCCACATTTTTTTTCCACATTTGACCTCAGAGCAGCATACCACCAACTTGAGCTTTACCTGAAGTCAAGGTACATAATAACCTTCATGATACGCTTGGGTTTATGCACTATAAACAACTCAGTGTTGGCATTGCTTCAGACACAGAAATATTTCAAAACACCATACATGAGCTACTAGCTGAAATCTCTGGAGTTCTTAACATGAATGATGAGATATTAGTATTTGGCACCACATCTGAAGAACACGACACTGGACTTGCAGCTGGTTTTGAATGACTGCAGGAACAGAACCTCACATTAAACACAGACAAATGTAAGATAAACCCATGTTAGAATTTTTTGGATGTACATTTTCCAGAGATGGCATCTCAGTAAGATCCTAAGAAAGTGAAGGACATTCATTATGCCACCATGCCCATGAAACCCACGGAAGTTCATAGCCTGCTATGGCTTGCAAATTACTATGGCAGATTCATTCTGAGGCTAACCACTATCACACAGCCTATGGAATCTTAATTTAAATCTATATACAGAATCTGTGTGATTCTTTCCAGAAGCTCCTACTTACTTAGGACACAACATTGTGCAGATGGAATATAATCTCTAACTAAAGCCAGGTACACCTGTAATATTTTGTACATTGTAAAATGTTTAAATGATTATTTTTCATACATCCGTTTCTTGGTGACAGTGCAGCTAAGTAGCAGTATAGCTGAAAGTTAACTTTAGTTCTGGATGGATTTAGTGTGCTTTTAATATTTAGATTTTGACTTTTACTGCTACAAAAATCTAACACTAAAGCTGTGGCTGTTTCCACATTGACCATATAATTGGTATAACTCCTTTGTCCATCTGGGGAAGCCAGCTAATATAAGAGGATGAGAGCACCTGAACTACAACTTGCAGAAAGCATCCCGGTGACACATCCAAATCAAAACGTCTCCGTTTTTTAGTAAAAATTTTATTTGGGATTGTTTTTTTGACATACGCACACACACAAATAAATTCGTTAGTCTCTAAGGTGCCACAAATACTCTTTTTCTTTTTACAAATAAATAATCCATAGAATGCAGGCACCCCCTCAAGAAAACTTTGGACATATTCATGGATATTCAGCTATGAAGCAGCCATCCAAAGTAAGATAAATTAAAAAGAAAGAACAAGAAATTACAGATCTGGATACCTTTTCCCCCTGCCCTGCCTCAGATGTTATTTCCCTTTTCTTGCCTTTCAGTGCCAGATGTTCCTGCAGTATTGTGCTGGTGTCTCATATAAATAAAGGACATGAATGTGCAGTTGGGAAAGTGAGGAAGAAGGAGAAGTGAAGGTGAGAGGGAAGGGTTGCCAGTTTCTTCAGCTCTCTCTTCCATCCCCACGATGAATTCCTACCCATTATACCGATGAAGCTCCACCCTTCTATCTTTTACATTAAAAAAGGAACATTTACTATATTGCAGCGAGTTGTAGCCCTAGCACTTGGGGTTGCAGAAGGGGAGCCATGGGCAAAAGTGTGCCACAAGCAGCCACATACTTCACTGATGTTTAGCATCAGCTCTGTCCAGAGGTGAAAGTAAGCGGTACGCCCCTGTACAGTGTACTGGCAAGAGCTGGTGCACCATACTGGGGCAGCCCGCCTTCCCCAGGTAGGGCCAGCTCTAGGCACCAGCAACACAAGCAGGTGCTTGGGGCGGTACCTTTCTAGAGGTGGCGTTCCCGCGCAGGCCATGCCGCCCCTAGAAATGTGTCCCGGCTGCCCCAGCTCGCCTCCACTCTGCCTCTGCCTGCTCCACTGAGCGCGCCGCCGCCGCTCCGCTTCTCCCCCTTCCCGCCCAGGCTTGCCGCGCGCCAAATAGCTGTTTGGTGCGGCAAGCCTGGGAGGGAGGGAGGAGAAGCCGAGCGGTGGCATGTTCAGGGGAGCAGGCGGAGCGGAGATGAGTGGCTGGAGCCCCGGTCTCTTTAAATTGCTTCCAGAGCCCCTCTACTCCATGGCTCCAGGGGCTATTTAAAGGACCAGGGCGGTAGAAGCAGGGAAGCCACAGGCCCTTTAAATAGCCCCCGGAGGCCCGGGTAGCGGGGGCTTCAGGGGCTATTTAAAAGGCTGGGGCTCCAGCTGCCTCTGCCACCCCGGTCCTTTAAATAGCCGCTGGAGCCCTGCCACTTCCCCAGGGCTCCGGCAACTAATTAAAGGACGGAAAGTTGAAGCGGGGAGCCCTGGGCCCTTTAAAGAGCCTCCAGAGCCCCAGGCTGCTGCTGCTACCCCGGTGGGGGGGGAGGAGGAGAAGGAGGGGCAGCACTTACCTTACAGGGTGGGCTGGGGCTGGCTCTGGCTCTGACCCCCTCAGTCCCGCCCCTTCCGCCCTAGGCCCCACCCCTTCCAGGGGCCAGAGCTGGCCCCAGCGTACCGGTAAGTCACTCGACTTACTTTCACCCCTGCTTCTGCCTCAGCATGAATCGCCACTTCACTACCCATCAAATGGGCAGAAGGCTGGTATCTTAGCTATTTCCAGGACAGGGCTGGGTATTCCCCCACACTCCAAAATGACCTTTTCTTTTTTAATTTCTCTACAAACTTTCTGGTTTTTCAATTAAAAAAAAATCAGGATCAAAGACTTTCTGTTTTCAAAACCCAAGCTGTAGTTTTCCTGTCAGTTAAACTAGGCAATGTCAACTAAAGGCTGGGGTATATTGTTGACCTCATCTAGCTACCTCCTGGTAAAAACTACAGTGCCTGTCTCCACAAGGATTTTACATCAGGATAGCTAACACACATTAGTTATCTCACAATAAAAATAAAATAAAATAGAATAAAAATAAAATAATAATACCCCTTTCTTCAATGAAGACAAAGCCTAAATTAGTCTTGATTAAAGTTTCATAGTTGCTGAAGTATAAAGATATGAAATATAATATTGGGCATATGATTTAGTGTTGTGCAGACATAGACATATAGTGCAGCAGTATGCATTTCAAGTAATAGGAACATCCAGATGATATGATCCAGTGATATGCAGCTCAATGAAATGTAAGGTCTGATGCAGCAAGGTGCTGTGCACTCTGAAGGCTCACTTAAATTCATGGGAGTCCTTGAGTGGATTGCTGAGGATCACTCATCATCAGGACTTTATTTTGCAGCATAAAGTCACTAGCTTGCCTGTGAAGGTTTGGGGAAACTGTTTATGAATGACTTATGAATTCTGATTGATTTTATGACCTCTCTATATAATTCCAACCTTCAACGTGTAGTGAGTCAGCTGTTTGCTGACAGAGACCATGCCATGCATCACACACCCTGTGCTACAAGTCAAATAAATAAGTGATTCAAAGAGAATGGGGTTGTCGTGGTAGAACAATGAGCATATAAAAGGGATTGGCCAAACTGAAGGAAATTGGTTATTTAAGGTTGTCTGGGGGACAGATTGGGGGGGAAGGTTGGGGGATGAGGTTAGAGAATTGGAAATTCCCCTGCAGAAAAAGGAGGAGAGACGGAGAGGCATTACCTTGCTGTTAAAGCAAAATGCTTTCTGAGTCAGAGGGAAACTTTCTGCCCACCAGAACTGAACAAGCTACAGAGAATTTGTTGCAGGGGCAGGAAGAGAGAACCTGAAGGCTGAGCAGGAGGAGAGGAGGGTCAACCCTGAAAGGACTGACCAAAACCCAAAGGATTCTAGGAGAAGTGAGGACACTTGAAGGAGGATTTTTGAAGGCAGGTTTTGTTATTTGCATGGATCTGTAAGTCTCCATGTTTTCTCTGAGTTGAGCGTGTATGTTAAGAAGTTACTTTGCCAGGCCTTGGAAACTAAACTGTAAACTGGAGTACCCACAAGGGTAGAGCTCTGGGGAGGGCATGCTTAAGATTCTAGGGAGACTGGGGGTCCAGCACTGGTCTTGATGCCTTGGGCAGCTGGAGCACAGAGGCCCACTTCCAAGAAGGGGTACCAGCCAGGAAGTCTGTATTTCCTAGGCTAGGAGTGAGCCTGAGAGGCCAAACCTGGTGTCTGGCTGATGATCAGACTCAGTAGGCTTAGAAGCACACAGAATCTAGTGTTTGGATCCAAACTCAGTAGGTCTGTGACAACGGCAAATGTTAATACTCCTAAGAAATAAAAGGATAGCAATGCTAATATTAAGTACACATTATATTTTGCTTTGTAGATGGAAAAATTCATTGCACCAACATTACAATGCTGCTTATGTATTATTCATAGATTCAGAGATTCCAAGGCCAGAAGGGACCGCTGTGATCAGCAAGTTTGACCGACAGGAAAACTTCCCCTAAATAATTCTTTGCACTTATCTTTTAGAAAAACATTCAGTTTTGATTTAAAAATTGCCAGAGATGAGAATCCACCACAATCTTCACTAAATTGTTCCAGCATCAGGGGCTGTCTCTCTTTTGAAGGGGTGACACACTGAACCTACATTACTGAGCTACTCATTTTTTTTGGCACGTTAACTGCTCTAAGATATGTATTTCACACACCATCTTGGCCTCTTGTTTTAAAAGATCACTTGAGTGCCTCCTCAGAACTGCTGAATTATTCATCTTTCTCATAATTATTTGGTGTTTATGGCCATGTCTGATGTTTGACTTTGTATTTTCTTGTTACTTTAAAAAAAAAAAGAAAGTCTGAGATAATTATATAATGACAGGTTTCAGAATAGCAGCCGTGTTAGTCTGTATTCACAAAAAGAAAAGGCATACTTGTGGTACCTTAGAGACTAACAAATTTATTTGAGCATAAGCTTTCATGAGCTACAGCTCACTTCATCAGATGCACGAAAGCTTATGCTCAAATAAATTTGTTAGTTTCTAAGGTGCCACAAGTATGCCTTTTCTTTTTGATAATTATATAGGATCACATTTTAAATATGAAATATCAGTCACTGTGTACCCATGCTAAAATTACAAGAAAACTGTAGGAAATACTCCAGACATGTTGGGCATTTTTATACATGCATCTGTCTGATCTGTGTTCAGATTGCCACTGTCTGCTCTAATGGACCAAATTAAACACTTACATGGATGCCATTTATTGTAGATGACTGATAATTCTATTTCTGCTTATACATCAAAAGGATGACATTTGAAATGGCATAATTCTTAAGGAAAGAAACAATTGGCTTCTCTTTATATGTATACCATTGTCTGGCTGATCCACTTATCTATATGAGTTTGCTTTGTACTTCAGGGAACTGACATAATATTATCCTGCCATGTGAAGTTCACAGAGGGCATGTTATTAGAGCTGTAAATCTAAAGGACAATTTGTATGGTGGCTGGTTCTCCTTGAGTAATTCTACAGCAAGTTCACATTGTGTTCAATAAGCTTCTTGCCTGAAAGCTTATGTATTGCATCATGGGATTTTTTTCCTTCTTCTAGTGAAAGTAAAGGGCCAGAGTCTGGCTATCCTTGAACCAGCATGCAAAAGGAGAAACTGGAGTGCAAGAAACCATATGCCCAGGTTGAAGAATTGGCAGCACAATCCAGGTGCTTACCATCTTGAGTGCAAAGGTTGTGTTGGGGGGGGGGGGGGGGGAAATCAGAGTCACCGGTGTAGCTTAGCTCCATTGAAGCCAATTGCAAAACTCCCAGACATCAATGGACTCAGGAGTTCACCTGCTGAAGGGTGAATGCTTGTGTAGTTTGAGGCCAAGGCTCAGTCCCCCTGATTCCATACTAGTTGATAGAAGCAGGACCAATGCTGCAGAGAATGCATGTTATTCCCTTTACAAGAATATAGTAGTTGTCACTCCTACAGGAGATGCTCCAGTGTCATCCTGCCTTCCTCAGACCACTGCAGGCAGAATATTTATATTACGTTTAGAAACTGTCACAGGTATGGTGTTTATACTATAGGCACTCCTCCATTAAGCAGCCGTGGCTTTTTAAAGGATAATAGAATTCAAACTATAGACTGTGTTCTAAGATGTCTTCTCACCATTTCAGGACACCATTAATAGGCTTTGTGACATCTATACAGGATACTTTTTCCTCAAGGTCCAAAAAGGATTTCAGTGGTGGCACTTAATTAAATAAAGTAATTGGAATATCTTAAAATAAAATATCCAGTTAGCTAATCTCAATATTTCCATTATTCAGAGTATTTACCACAGCAAGTACAAGGGAATATTGCAGATATGGAAATTTAATATAGCTATTTAAAGTTAGTAACATTGGCAGGTTTTTCTGTACCCCTACTGTAAGTATTGTAGTTTTAGTGGGAAATTTCCCACTATGTGATCTTGCCTCGAGAAAGAGCATGCTCTTGGCCAATTCAGCCCCACCGAGGCATTTTAAGGCATTGTGTGAATCAAGTAATTCCTCTGTAGCTTTAAACTTTTTAGACAAGTTAATTTTTCTTATTTGTAAGCTTCCATAAGTCTAGCATGAATCTGACTGCAATTGCACTTTGGGTTTTCATTGAAAATTTAGATTTGTATACTTAGATTTGTAGTGGCACTTATTTTTCAGCCATTCTTACATGCAAGGATTTGAAACTAGGATTTTTGAATACATCTGGCACATCTAAATTCCTACACAGAAGCTCAAAAATACAAATATGCACCTAAATATTGTAGGCCTGGGCAATATATTCAAGCTTTTGACTATTTAACCTTTATTGTCTGAGTTCCAGTTTAAATTCATAGATCTGTACACTCTAATATTGTGCCTATATTTTGAGGAGGATCTTAAACTGTATATTTTAAAAAGAGCAATTAGGAAAGGATTAGAATGCCTAACTGAATAGACAGTGTCAAAACAGATAGCATGACCATGAAAGAGTCTTCTAACACAAAAGAAAAACAGTATTAAAATGTGCATCATAAAGGACCACTTATAGATTATGTGTCAAGACATTCATGTGAACTGGGTAAATCATTAACCGCTCTGACTCATTTTCCCCATCTGTGAAATAGGGATAGTAATGCTGACTCAACAGTTATAAATGACTCATACTGAGAATGACAGATGAAAACACAATATAAGTGCTCCATATTAATTATTTTGGGATGAAGAATTGAGTCTATACATAGTTTAGCACTCTGGGATCCCACTCTGGTTTTGGACTTTTGCGCACTCTCACTATAAAAATAAAAAACAGGTTAAAATTTTCAAAATTGGGTGACTACAATTAAGCTATTGAATACATATTTCAGGCATCCAAAGAAAAGAGGCCTTATTTACAAGGATGCTGAGCAAACACAGCTCCCAATGAAGGGGGAAAAATGGGTTTGAAATCTTGGCCACAAATACCAAGAATAACATTGTATTAGTAGCTTGTGTAGAGAAAGATTTATTATGTTACATAAACTTTTTGAATTATAGGGTTCCTAACTAGGATATTCAAGAGCTGTTGTTCTAAATAACATTTGTATGTGATGTTCATGAGTACTGCAAATGGAAGAGGGTTAGGAAGCTCATACTGCCACATTTCTGAAATGCTGTACATATATCTTAGGGCCAATGAAGATCATAATAAAAACACCTTGCTTTTACAGAGCTCTTTAACGTTGGATCTCAAAGATTTTAATGACTTAATGGAGTGTTCAGACAGCTGTTATAGCATCTTTATTATAGTGTCAAGTATCAGGGGGTAGCCGTGTTAGTCTGTATCCACAAAAACAACAGGGAGTTCGGTGGCACCTTAAAGACTAACAGATTTATTTGAGCATAAGCTTTTGTGGGTAAAAACTTCACTTCTTCAGATGCATGGAGTGAAAGTTACAGATACAGACATAAATATACTGACACATGAAGAGAAGGGAGTTACCTCACAAGTGGAGAACCAGTGTTGACAGGGCCAATTCGATCAGGGTGGATGTAGTCCACTCCCAACAATAGATGAGGAGGTGTCAGTTCCAGGAGAGGCAAATCTGCTTCTGTAATGAGCCAGCCACTCCCAGTATTCAAACCCAAATTAATGATGTTAAATTTGCAAATGAATTTTAGTTCTGCTGTTTCTCTTTGAAGTCTGTTTCTGAAGTTTTTTTGTTCAAGTATAGCTACTTTCGAATCTGTTATAGAATGTCCACGAAGACTGACGTGTTCTCCCACTGGCTTTTGTGTGTTACCATTCCTGATGTCCGATTTGTGTCCATTTATTCTTTTACATAGGGACTGTCCGGTTTGGCCAACGTACATGGCAGAGGGGTATTGTTGGCACATGATGGCGTATACAACGTTAGTAGATGTGCAGGTAAATGAGCCCCTGATGGTGTGGCTGATGTGGTTGGGTTCTCTGATGGTGTCACTAGAGTAGATATGGAGACAGAAGGCAACGAGGTTTGCTACAGGGATTGGTTCCTGGGTTAGTGTTTCTGGGGTGTGGTGTGTCGTTGATGGTGAGTATTTGCTTCAGCTTGGGGGGCTGTCTGTAAGCGAGGACTGGCCTGTCTCCCAAGGTCTGTGAGAGTGAGGGATCATTGCCCAAATTATCTGACAGCAAATGGTGAATATTAGCATAAGTGAAGTTACCTTCAAACTCATGATTTTCTTTTTTTAGATTTATTTCCATAGTGAAACATTTATGGAAAGAAAACATGCTTGCTTAGTAAACAAGAATTGTCCTTGCTTATGCATGAGTTAGAGGGTGCTATGCTTTTAATGAAAGCATAATGCCTAAGTCAAGGTTGATCAGTATGCTTAGCAGCAGATGACAGGAACAGGGAAAATGTGATATGAATAAGCAACAGCTAAAGGCCAGGATGACTCAAAAGACCATGTGAGGTGCATATGCCCCAAATACTTATATTATATTCCATGTTATCTTTTCGGCCTTAGCTATTCTTGTAATTCTTCCAGTGAGTGATGATCAGTCCATTCCAAGGTTTTAGTACAAGTAACTAAATGAGCTCTGTAGCCACTTCTAACAAGCACTACATTTTTCTGGATAGATAGTCAACTCATCACAGTAGACTCCTAGTACAGCTGAACGCTAATCCCTGTTTGATCCAGTGAGGGAGGTAAAGCAAACAAAGTTTCCCTTGGTCTCAGAGCAGAAACATCCGAGAAGCCTTAAGTGGGCTTATTGGGTGAATTCAGCAGCAAAGATGCCTCAAATTGATTATCTCTGCACTCACAGGAAGGTGACTCTGCAATCAAAGAGAATTGCTGTTGAGAGTTTCATGGAACAAGAATAGAGGATTCTAGCCAAAAATAGTATTGAACATAGCAAAGAGAATGCAGCCAAAGACCAAACACAGCAGCAATGCCCTTAGTATCCGAGGCTGACATAAGGGGGACTGTAACATTTACCTGTGAAACAACAAAAAGTATTATACCCAAGTTGTTTAGAAACAAAATTTATGTTGATATCAGGGAATGTGTAAAGTGGTAGATATTTATAATTCACACTATATCTGCTGAGTTCACAGACATAAGACGTTGCTTCACTGTGATCTTTATTATTTTAAACGTAAGATTATTCCTCATTTATGGTTCAGTTTATCCCACATGAATGTGTGTGGTATTATCATCAATGCCTGAGCATAGATAATAACCCATAAAACAATCTCCAAATAAATAGCACAGTTGACAGCTAAATGATTGAAACAGTGAGCAATGGACATTTTGGAACATCTTTAGTGCTGCATTTTACTATCATACATGTTGTTTATCTTTCTTTTCAGTGTCATCTGGAAAATGTTTCTTCCTTGGTAATGGCACTCACGAAGACAGGCAAAGCTTGACAAAAAAATAGCGTCCCTTTTCCTGCTGAGCTTCAGGAGTTGAAAATCATAATGGAAATATTAAAAATGAAAAAGATTAGTAGAGGGTAAGCGAGAAAAAACTCTAAAGTTCTGAAACAGAGCTTTGTGACAAGATGATTTACAGGAAAGGTGTTCACATAAGGTTCTGGTTGGAAGGCAGCAGAGCCACATTTAGAATATGACTAAAAATCATCTCCAGCATCTCTCACTACCAAAAATAGTGACTGGTAAATGAATGGGATAGCGCCATTATATGTGATTTTCAATGCATCTTTCCTGAAGCATGACTTCAGTGATATTGAAACTCACAAAAGAAAGGTAGCAGTCATGTTACTGAGAAGAAGAATTTATACATTACTTTCACAAAAAAGATAGAAAGGGACTACTGTTCTAGCAGGTTACCCTACAGACAGATATAAAGCAATTACATGACATAGCCCATCCTTACTTGAATAACTGATCATACAATTGGAACAACTAGAGCTAGTCAAATAAGTTAAAAACCCAGTTGCCAAGGTGAAAACTGGGTTTTGGTGTATCGAGATATAGATCAGGTTGACAGTGGAATAACCAGGTCTAAAGCCACAGTAAGTATCCCATTGCCACAAAGTGCATCATTAATTTGAGATATTAACTCTGAAGCAAAGACTTCCCAAGGAACAACAACAGTGTAATACTTCTATACATAAAACCTTATCACACTTTTTGAACAGTCAGAATAACAATCTTCTTCCTGTCATCAGGTATGACATTAATATGTTAAAACATCTGTAACAGCCTACTCAGCCTTGGTACAACAATACTCTTACCTGTGTACAGGGGTTGTGTTACAAACCCCTAGTGCCTTCCCAAATTATAGCTTATGGACCATGTCATAAATATAAAGGAAAGGGTAAACACCTTTAAAATCCCTCCTGGCCAGAGGAAAAACCCTTGCACCTGTAAAGGGTTAAGAAACTAGGATAACCTCGCTGGCACCTGACCACAATGAACAATGAGGAGACAAGATACTTTCAAAGCTGGAGGCGGGGGAGAAACAAAGGGTCTGTCTGTCTGTGTGATGCTTTTGCCGGGGACAGAACAGGAATGGAGTCTTACAATTTAGTAAGTAATCTAGCTAGATATGCGTTAGATTATGATTTCTTTAAATGGCTGAGGAAATAAGCTGTGCTGAATAGAATGGATATTCCTGTCTTTGTGTCTTTTTGTAACTTAAGGTTTTGCCTAGAGGGATTCTCTATGTTTTGAATCTAATTACCCTGTAAGGTATTTACCATCCTGATTCAACAGAAGTGATTCTTGTTACCTTTTCTTATATTAAAATTCTTCTTGTAAGAAATTGAATGCTTTTTTCATTGTTCTTAAAGATCCAAGGGTTTGGGTCTTTGGTCACTTATGCAAATTGGTGAGGATTTTTATCAAGCCTTCCCCAGGCAGGCGTTGCAAGGTTTTGGTGAGGATTTTTGGGGGAAAGACGTTTCCAAGCAACTCTTTCCCAGTAACCAGTAAACGTTTGGTGGTGGCAGTGGAAATCCAAGGGCAAAGGGTGAAATAGTTTGTACCTTGGGGAAATTTTAACCTAAGCTGGTAAAAGTAAGCTTAGGAGGTTTTCATGCAGGTCCCCACATCTGTATCCTAGAGTTCAGAGTGGGGAAGGAACCTTGACAGACCGTGATCCAGATCTCTTCTTGTATGAAGGAAGGTGGACTGCAGGTGATGGACAACTGAGGGACATCTTGAAATGGTCTTCCCACCAATGCAATAAATCTTAAATATGCTGATGACATTAACTTGGCAACTCAGTTTGGTGAATTGCTGCAGCTGATGGACAATCTGGTCGGACAAGAAGTGGCACACATTGGTTTGGTTATTAATTCTGGTAAAAGAAAGTCCCTGGCCATTACCATCAAGCAGCCTCCATCTCCAGTATTACAATAAGCTCGGCATTAGTCTGTCTGGAAAGGACATCAACTGTCAAATATTTGGGCAGTGCTGGAGTCCACTCAAAAGACATGGATACTCATGTAGCAGCAACTGCCACCATGTTTCAGTCTCTTAAGGGGACTCTATGTGAACGTTGTGATATCAAGCTGCTCACAAAGCTGTGGCTCTATAGCATCACAGTTATACTAACTCTACCATATGAAAGTGAAATGTGGGTGCTGAGGAAGGCTGAAGAATATGTGATTGATGTTTTTGATTCACATCAACTTCAGCAGCTGCTCCATATTAAGTGGTAGGACAAGATCAGAAATAAGGATACTCAAAGTCAAACCGAGCAACTGCCTCAGTCATCACTGGTTCAACTATATTGGTATGGACATATTAGGATAGAAGACCAAGAAATTCCAAAGTGTGTGAATTAAGGAATACTGCTACATGGACGGCAATCATGAGGGTGCCAAAAGCTTCAGTGGCATGAGAAGATTGCCACCGATTGACATAAATTGAATATCCAGCCAGACCACGTTAAGGACCTAGCCAGATATAGATGTGCTGCTCGATCAACAAGGAGGTTACATCCCTTTGGGATTTGCTATGATGACAATGATGAAACTGTTTTGATCTGGCTTCTTTGTCTCCTTTTGTTATTTGTTGCTCATGATCAGAATTCAAATTCATTTAAATCAAGACAAAAATGATCAAACAAATTTTGTTTAATCCAGAAGTGGGTGCAATTTAGTGGTCATTTTAGACATTTGTGATGTTACTGGATAAGGGGCAGTGGCAGAAAGTAGACGAGAATGAACATAAGAACAGCCATACTTTGTCATACCAAAGGTCCATCTAGCCCAGTATCCTGTCTTCCGACAGTGGCCAATACCAGGTGCCCCTGAGGGAATGAACAGAACAGGTAATTATCAAATGATCCATTCCCTGTTGCCCATTCCCAGCTTCTGGCAAACAGAGGCTAGGGACACCATCCCTGTCCATCCTGGCTAACAGCCATTGATGGACCTATTCTCCATGAATTTATCTAGTTCTTTTTTTAACCCTGTTATAGTCTTGTCTTTCACAACATTCTCTCGCAAAGAGTTCCACAGGTTGACTGTGCATTGTGTGAAGAAATACTTTCTTTTGTTTGTTTTAAACCTGCTGTCTATTAATTTCATTTGGTGACCCCTAGTTCTTGTGTTATGAGAAGTAAATAACACTTCCTTATTTACTTTCTCCACACCAGTCATGATTTTATAGACTTCTATCATATCTCCCCCTAGTCCTCTCTTTTCCAAGTTGAAAAGTCCCAATCTTGTTAATCTGTCCCCTTATGGAAGTTGTGCCATAACCCTAATCCTTTTGTTGCCCTTTTCTGAACCTTTTCCAATTCCAATATATCTTTTTTTAGATGGGATGACCACATGGATTTATTTAGAGACAATATGATATTTTCTGTCTTATTATCTATCCCTTTCCTAATGATTCCCAACACTGTGTTAGCTTTTTTGACTGCAGCTGCACATTCAGTAGATGGTTTCAGAGAACTATCCACAATGACTCCAAGATCTCTTTCTTGAGTGGTAACAGCTAATTTAGACCCCATCATTTTATATGTATAGTTGGGATTCTGTTTTCCAATGCATTACTTTTCATTTATCGACACTAAATTTCATCTGCCATTTTGTTGCCTAGTCACCCAGTTTTGTGAGATCCCTTTGTAGTTCTTCAGTCTGCTTTGGACTTAAATATCTTGAATAGTTTTGTATCACCTGCAAATTTTGCCATCTCACTATTTACCCCTTTTTCCAGATCATTTATGAATATGTTGAATAGTACTGGTCCTAGTACAGACTTCACTATTTACCTCTCTCCATTCTAAAAACTGACCATTTATTCCTACCCTTTCCCCCTATCTTTTAACCAGTTACCGATCCATGAGAGGATCTTCTCTCTTTTCTCATGACAACTGACTTTGCTTAAGAGCCTTTGGTGAGGGACCCTGTCAAAGGCTTTCCGAAAATCTAAGTACACTGTATTCACTGGAGACCCCTTGTCCACATGCTTGTTGACCCCCTCAAAGAATTCTAGTAGATTGGTGAGGCATGATTTCCCTTTGCAAAAACCATGTTGACTGTTCCGTAATAAATTATGTTCATCTTTGTGTCTGACAAGTCTGTTCTTTACTAGTTTCATCCAGTTTGCCTGGTATTGAAGTCAGGGTTACTGGCCTGTAATTGCTGGGATCACCTCTGGAGCAAAAAAATGGGCATCAAATTAGCTATCCTCCAGTCATTTGGTGCAGAAGCTGATTTAAATGATAGGTTACAGACTACAGTTAGCAGTTCTGCAATCCCACATTTGAGATCCTTCAGAACTCTTGGGTGAATACCATCTGGTCCTGGTGACTTATTACTGTTTAGTTTATCAATTTGTTCCAAAACCTCCTCAATCTGGGATAGTTCCTCGGATTTGCCACCTAAAAAGAATGGCTCAGATTTGGAAATCTCCCTCACATCCTCAACTGTAAAGACTGATGCAAAAATTCATTTAGTTTCTCTGCAATGGTGTTATCGTTCTTGAGTGGTCCTTTAGCATCTCGATTGTCCAGTGGCCCCACTGGTTGTTTAGCAAGCTTCCTGCTTCTGATGTACTTACATTTTTTTTTGCTATTACTTTTTTGAGTCTTTGGCTAGCTGTTCTTCAAATTCTTTTTTGGCCTTCTAATTATATTTTTACACTTCATTTGCCAGAGTTTATGCTCCTTTCTATTTTCCTCAGATTAAGGACTAGGATTTAAGGCTGCCTTTTTTGCCTTTCTTTGCTTCTTTTACTTTGTTGTTTAGCCACGGTGGCACTTTTCTGATTCTCTTACAATGTTTTTTTAATTTGTGATATACATTTAAATTGAGCCTCTATTATGGTGTCATTAAAAATTTTTCATGCAGCTTGCAGGTATTTCACTTTTGGCACTGTACCTTTTAATTTCTGTTTAACTTCCTCATTTTTGTGTAGTCCCCCTTTCGAAATTTAATGCTACCGTGTTGGGCTGCTGTGGTGTTTTCCCTACCAGCTATATTCACCTACTGGACCAGCTCCTGTGTTCCACTTAGGACTAAATCAAGAATTGCCTCTCCTCTTGTGGGTTACAGGACAAGTGCTCCAAGAAGCAGTCATTTAAAGTGTCAAGAAACTTCATCTCTGCATCCGGTCCCGATGTGACATGTACTCAGTCAATATGGAGATAGTAATAATGGGGGATTTCAACTGAGTTTTTGTATTTGTATAGCCTCTCTAATCTCCCTGAGTATGAACAAAGTCAGGGAGTAGAAAAAGATAAGAAAAAGCAGTAGAAAAGACAGAACATTACGAGTACGTGTTACAGAGCAGCCTGTGAATCTGCAGCCTGCCTCCCTGCAACTTCTATGAGAGGAAATTAAGCAGGAACTGGGTTATACAGTCATGTTTGCTGGTCAGATTGCAGAAGTTCACACACATTTCTTTGCCCCTCGGTATCATAATATTTTTCAGTTCAGCCTAGGCCATTACAAGAATTTACCCATCCTAGAGAGCATGCAGCTTCTGCTGCAGGTCAGCACCAGAGTTAATTATCTGAGGAAAAATTGAAATAAATGGTCAGACAAAGTACAGTACAAGGTTTTCCTCTAGAATACTGCTTTTGGCATACACTTCTGTTTGTAGCCACAGGGCCCAGTCATCTTCCTGATTATTTACTGCATCTGAGCAGTTATCAAAGAGTGTGCTTGAGAAACTCAGCAAGCTCATCCCCTTGTGGAAGATACATAGAAGTGCATAGCCTGTGGACTTTTAAGAATTTCAATACAATGTCAAGTAGCTGTGATTCAGAGTTTCTCCCCCAGACAGTGAACAGTGTCTAGGGCAGGGGTGGGTCCACAAGCCGTTTTAAGCTTGTCCACGAGCCGCACCACGTGACTTAGCCCCACTCTGGCGCTCTGGCTAGGGTGCTGGGTCGGGGGCTGGACCATGTGGCTGGACTCGCTCCGGTTCTCTGGGCCGCTGCGTTGAGGGCCCACCACGCGGCCGGGTCAGAGTCCAGCACTCTGGGATGCCAGGTCAGGGGCCGCACCATGCTTGAGGTAAGCGCCGCTCGGACCCTGCACGCCTGAGCCTCTCCCCACGCCCCAACCATCTGCCCCAGCCCTGATCCCCTTCACCCCTCCTCAATCCCAGCCAGGAGCACCCTCCTGTACCCCAAATCTCTCATCCCCAGCCCCACCCCAGAGCCCGCACCCCCAGTCAGAACCCACACCCCTGCCCCAGCTCTGATACCCCTCCCACCCTCCAAACCCCTCGGTCCCAGCCCAGAGCAGCCTCCTACACCCCAAACTCCTCATCCCCAGCTCCACCCCAGAGCCCGCACCCCAACAGATCGAGGGACGTGATCGTTCCCCTCTATTCGACACTGGTGAGGCCTCATCTGGAGTACTGTGTCCAGTTTTGGGCCCCACACTACAAGAAGGATGTGGATAAATTGGAAAGAGTACAGCGAAGGGCAACAAAAATGATTAGGGGTCTAGAGCACATGACTTACGAGGAGAGGCTGAGGGAGCTGGGATTGTTTAGTCTGCAGAAGAGAAGAATGAGGGGGGATTTGATAGCTGCTTTCAACTACCTGAAAGGGGGTTTCAAAGAGGATGGCTCTAGACTGTTCTCAATGGTAGCAGATGACAGAACGAGGAGTAATGGTCTCAAGTTGCAATGGGGGAGGTTTAGATTGGATATTAGGAAAAACTTTTTCACTAAGAGGGTGGTGAAACACTGGAATGCGTTGCCTAGGGAGGTGGTAGAATCTCCTTCCTTGGAGGTTTTTAAGGTCAGGCTTGACAAAGCCCTGGCTAGGATGATTTAACTGGGACTTGGTCCTGCTTTGAGCAGGGGGTTGGACTAGATGACCTTCTGGGGTCCCTTCCAACCCTGATATTCTATGATTCTATGATTCTATGATTCAACCTCAATTTTGTGAGCATTCATAGCCTGCCCTACAATTTCTATTCCCTGATGTGGACCTCGGGCCAAAAAGTTTGCCCACCTCTGGTCTAGGGAATCCTATATATAACCCAAGGCTGAGTCATGACCTGGCCAGTCATTGGAACAGCTTCAGGTCGTTTTGTAAAACAACCAGCCGTAACCAATATATACTATTTTCCTTGTGGATTTTGTGGGACTTTTGGGCACTTTTACTATGACACATAAATCCATAAGCGTAGTAACAAGGATTGAAGCTATTTCTGTAGGTAAAAGGAATATCCTTTGATTACATGGGTTACAGGTGAACAACTAGTCCTGAATATTAGAGGCCATCCCAGGGCAGTAGAAACATTACTTAAATCCTTGCATGACTTTTAGTTATCCCTAGATGGCCAGAGCTATGGCCATTATGAGAAAATTTCAATACTTCCTGGAGCAGTGTAGGATGCAGAACCAAAAGCCATAGATCTTCACCCTGATCTCTTACATTAGGTGTCTGAGAATCACATAATCCGCGAAGCTGTTCATTGCTCTATGCTTCTGATAGAGTTTAAGCTACAGCGTGCACATCTGACATTAATTCAATATAAAAGATTTCTTGTTAAAAATATTTAGAGTAGAACCCTTTTGTCATTTACAGCAAGGTGTCAGCGGAGCTAATCTAACGGAAGAGAAGGAGAATGTGGAGGAACATTATATTTTGACATCTTTCCAGCTGTTAGGGAACTCTCCAGCTTGAATTAGAATAAAAATTCATATTCACTTTTTACTACTAGCAGTTCTAAACTGGAACTGTACTCAATGAAGACTCCGTGGAAAGCCATTTATCTTTTTGTGAAGAGGATGATATAGACAAACATTCTCAATGGCTTTTTTTTAAACTTGCATACTCTTCACTGAAATGAGATGAGATAAAAGCATTTAGAAAGGATGAATATAGCTGAATTTTGCACTAATTAAACCTGTTACCAATATCTCACAATTAAAGCTTTAAACTATGAAAATAACAAAGCTTCAAGTACTGAACAGGTGATGCATAAAATTTACTGGAAATCAATGCTGCACTTCATTAGATGATGCAAATTATAATTTGTCATCTTCCAATACTTTTTTTTTAAATTTATATCCATGTGAAATATCAACTAAGTGTCTTTAAAGGGATTTATTGTAATGGAAAGTTAAACTACTCTCAGAAAATGAGGCTGAAATCAATTTTTAATAAATGAAAATAAGCTCCAAAACAGAACTATTGTTGAAGAAGAGGCCTGAACATATATTTGTCTGTTTTAGGGTTTTCTAGAGTACCCATCACCATAATTGCCAAGTGCATGCCAATTAGATTAAGTTTTCAAGACCCAGTGACCCGGAGAGCCTGGAGCCTCTTTTTAACTGTCTGATTAAGAGCTTTTCCAATCTTTAAATTCTGGGTTCTCTTGGGAAGTATCCGTGCAATGAGACCCAAGGTGAGCGTAAGAAGGTAGGACCAGTCTTTAGTTTACAGAGAAAAGAGTGCTCACAATTTTCCTTAGACTGATTTTATCCCCTTGTGCTTTAGAGCAGAGCTGTACAAATAAGTGAGGTTTTGGTTTGTTGGCCATGCTGATTTTTTTTAATTGTTTCCCCAAAATGAAATTTTTTGGCAAACTGAAAAAAATTTCAAAGTTTGTTTCAGGTTGAATGAAATATTTCATTTGACCCAAACCAAAATATTTTGTTTCTTGTGAGTTAACATTTTAAAAATAAAATTGAAGTAAATTTTGAAGTAAGAAGTTGTTTCAAATCAAACAAAATTGAAACATTTCAATTTTTTCCAGAGGGTTTTTTTTTGGCCTTGGGGATGGGGGGGAAATCCATCTGAAAAATTTCAGCAAATTTGACAAAAAAGTGTGGAATGTTTTGGTCTACCTGAATCTGCATTTTCCAGTGAAAAGAAGGTTTGAGCCAAAAGGTTTCACCCAGCTCTACTTCAGAGTGATCTAGCTGTGCATGGAAGGATCTTAGGCTGCATTCATTTTTAAATAAGTCCCATCTATCATTCCTTAGCCAAACAGTTTTGCAAGTAGGAAAAATATTTTTTCCCTTAGGCTTTGTTCAAAACAGTAGTAAAATCAGGTTCTACGGCCCAGGAAAGCAGAGAGAACTGAAGATACTTTGTTCAGGTTACATCCTTTTTTCTATACTCAATACAGACACATTCTGCAATAATATACAGCAAGTAACTCCTTCAGTAAGGGTATTTTTTTGCCAGAGGCTTAGCTCAGCCCCCATGCTGGCAAAATTTGAGACTCTGCTAGGGTTTCCTGCAAGGTAAAGAGCAAAGTCACCAGAAAGAGAAGCCAAAATCAAAGGCTCCATATAATCTAAATATGGATTAGCTCTGTGGCTTTTTTGTCAGATGAAAGGAGCAGCTCATGAGTTCTGAATTGGTGTAAGAGTACACAATATAATTTTTCTACCATTAGAGGACTTGTGCACTTCTCTCATTATTCTCTTTATAATCCCAGAAGTTTTATGAGAGGGCATGCATGCATTCATTCATCAATTCTTGTACTCATAACTTGGATTAATTATATCGGTACAGCTATGACAAAAGGGTTTACTAGCTAACTTGCACACACTCTTTTTCTCTGCTTAAAAGTTTTAAAATTGAAGCTACCGTAAAAGTAAACTATTGACACTGTTTCTTTAAATGCAAACTGAAGAACATTTAAATCTGTAGTACACTAAAATGTGACATTTGTATGCAACAATAAAAGAATACTATATTACAAAGTGTACTTTTTCGGGCCAGAGTAACTGGGCTGAGAAGTACAATTTCTTTCAGCAAGAATTGTTTCAGTTCCAAAGGACATCCTCACACCTTTTTTTCACTGCTTGTATCAAAAGTGAATATTGCTCTCAAAATAAAATAGGTATAATGTCACAGCAAACTTTACAGTGGTCATTTAGCAATGTAGTGTCCAGCAGCCAAAGGACAAAAATATACAAAAAAAATAACACCTGCCCCATTTGGATGTAGTAGATTACTGATAAGAATTTAAACAAGAAACCATTCAGTTCTACAGCAGTGATAACATGCTGTGATGCCAGGGATTATGAATATGCAGGTATTTCACAAATCACTGGTGAGACCTGCCAGCATGATTAAGTCAAAGATGACCAGAACAAAGAATCTCTTTAGCAAGGAGGCAGCTGGGCAATCAACAGGCCTCTTCAACCAAAACTACTCAGTAGGAATCCTTTTACATAAGGAAGGCTGATGATCATGAAGGTTTAGAACAACTGATGCCAAGGAGAATGCGTGCCAATATTCATGACAAAGAAGGCATTACATGAAAGTGCTCCTGTGCAGTAATTAGTCTACTATAAAAGACCAGTGCTTCACTTAGGCCCTGTCTACACTGGCAAGTGTCCACGCAGTAAAGCAGCCTGCTCCGCTGTAACTCCCGAGGTGCACACACTGCCACGCCACTCAGTGCACAGAAACTGCGCAGTTGCAGAGCTTTAAAAAAAACCACCCCAACGAGAGGCGTCGAGCTTTCTGCGCCGGGGCAACAGCACCACGGTGCCAGTGTAGACACTGTGGCGATTACAGTGCTGTGATTGGCCTCCGGGAGGTGTCCCACAATGCCTGTTCTCACCTCTCTGGTCATCTGTTTGAACTCTACTGCCCTGCCCTCAGGTGACCAACTGTCATCCCCACCCCATAAATTCCTTTGCAAATTTGAAAGTCCCCTTCCTGTTTGCTCGGTGATGCATGCAGTGGTCTCAGGGCATCTTTCCAGGTGGCCATGCCTGCTCCGCGCACCAGGCAATTCCCCCTCCTGGAGCAATGCTGAGCTGCTGGACCTCAACAGCATTTGGGGAGAGGAGGCTGCCCAGTCCCAGCTGCGCTCCAGCCATAAGAATTATGATACCTGCGGACAGATTTCATGATGCATGACAGAAAGGGGCCATGATCAGGACACATTGTAATGTAGGGTAAAAGCGAAAGAGCTGAGGAACGCCTGCCACAAGATGTGGAAGGCAAACTGCCACTCCGGTGCTGTGCCCACGAGCCGCTGGTTCTACAAAGGGTTGGATGTGATACTCGGTGGTGACCCCACCTCCACTGTGAAGGACCCTGTGGATACTTTGTTAGCTCATGTGTCAGTTGAGAGTGGACCCAGCCAGGAGGAGGAAATCTTGGATGAGGATGTGGAGGGGACCCAGAGGCAGAGGATGACTTGGAGGCCAGAGATGCATGCAGCCAGGAGCTCTTTTCTACCCCGGAGGAGCCTACCCAGTCACAGCAGTCTGATCTTGGCAAAGTGCAAGCCCCTGGTAAGTGGATCTGATTTTGGGAATTACTTAAGTGAGTTTTTGGGGGCAGGAGGGTTGCAGAAAACAGGTGCGTCTCCCACCATATGCCTAGTGTGAGCGACAGAACAGGCTGTTGATTGACTCCCTCACTTCATGGGAATCTTTCTCAGAGATCTCCAGGAAACTCTTGTGGAGATACTGGGCAATCCACTATCACAGGTTCTTCAGCAGAGCGGCTTTGTTTCTTGCCACATTAATGGTAACTTTCCCATGCCACTGTGCCGTCATGGGGCAGGGGGACCCATTGCTGCCTACAGGCGAGCCAGGGTGGAAGCCGCAGGCTTGGAGAAGAGCCTCCCTTAATTCTCTGCTCACCCTCAGCATCGAGATATCTTCCATTGTGATCACATCCTGTGGAAAGTGTGAGGAAGGAATGATTATCAGGCCCCCGCTACAGTGCTGGCTCTTCCCAAGAGCCACATGCCCAGTGTACACCAGAGTCCGTGAAGAGTGATTTACCCTGCCTCTGTGGCTACTCACCATTTTTGGAGATCTTGTGGCTCATGAGTGCTTGCCTGGGGTCAGCCAGTTAGTGACAGGTGTGTGAGCACTGGCTGTGCTTTAAAGCACTGAATCAGTGTTCTCTGTGTTGCAAACAATACTGCTTCTGTAAAATGTTGCATTTAAACTTCAGAGATGACCTTAGGAGTCCAGCCTCCCCTTTCGTTATCGGCAGCAGAATGGCTGCGCAGAATTAAAAAGCAGCCAAGAATTGAGGACTTTCTGCATGAGGTTATGATGCTCTCACTCCGCCGCCGAAAAACAGGAATTGAAGGTGTGGTGGGACAGTCAGAAGATGGACCAAAAGGAGAATGCAGCTCACCAGAAAGAAGCCATGGAGCAGCTCTTAAATGTTATGGAGCATCAAGCAGACATGCTCCAGGCGATATTAGCTCTTAAAACTGAACAGCTCCATGCCTGCCCGCCCCTGCAGCTGCTGTCACAACACTCTTTTCCATGCACCCCCCACACACTGCCAAAACACTCTTATCAACTTTCTGGACTCCACTCTCTACCCGCAGCATTCCACTCCTCCCTCCTCACAGTCCAGCACTGTGGATTCCCACTACCCACTGCACTCAATACCCATCCCTCTAAAGTACAGCACTCACTGCATTGTACTCCAAAGGAGAAGGTTGGAGATGATCCCTGGACATACACAAATCTTCAGCCGTCCTGGGACCCCTCCCCCTTCTGCGACCTTACCTTCCCCCATACCCTGCTCATCCTCAGCATCGAGATATCTTCCATTATGATCACATCCTGTGGAAAGTGTGAGGACAGGAATGATTATCTGGCCCCCGCTACAGTGCTGGCTCTTACCTTCCCCCATACCCCTCCCTGCTGATGTATTTTTTCATTTGACTCTCTCCTCCAGTTGTTGTCTTTTAATAAAAGACTTGTTTGTTTGAAAGCAATTTTTATTCTATTAAGTGAAAGCAAAAAGAGCCCTGCAAAGCAAGATACAATTATGTTAAGCCTCCTTCTTGCATCATGCGCACCAATCACCTCCTAGCATTACAAGCATTGCACTCCCGAGCATAGCAACAAATATTAGTGGCTTTCAGCTTCAAATTGCTGCCTCAAGGCATCCCTGATCCTTATGGCCCTGCGCTGTGACCCTCTAATAGTCCTGGTCTCCGGCTGTTCAAACTCAGCCTCCAGGCGCTGAGCCTATGCGGTTCAGCCCTGAGTGAAGCTTTCACCCTTCCCTTCACAAATATTATGGAGCGTACAGCACATGGCTATAAGCACAGGAATATTGTCATAGGCCAGATCCAGCTTCCCATACAGGCATCACCAGCAGGCTTTTAAATGGCCAAATGCACACTCAGTCATTCTGCACTTGCTCAGCCTGTTATTGAACCGCTCCTTGCTGCTGTCAAGGTGCCCGTGTATGGCTTCTTAAGCCACAGCGTTAAGGGGTAGGCGGGGTCTCCCAGGATGACAATGGGCATTTCTACTTCCCCTACCATGATCTTCTGGTCCAGGAAGAAAGTCCCTGTTTGCAGCTTCTTGAACAGGCCAGGGTTCCAAAAGATGCATACGTCATGCACCTTTGCGGACCAGCCTGCATTAATGTCTGTGAAACGCCCACGGTGATCCACAAGCACCTGGAGAACCATTGAGAAATACCCCTCGAGATTAATGTATTCTGTGGCTAGGTGATCTGGTGCCAGAATTGGAATATGCCCGCCGTCTATTGCCCCTCTGCAGTTAGGGAAGCCCATTTGTGCAAAGCCATCCACAATGTCACGCGCATTGCCCAGAGTCACGGTCTTTCAGAGCAAGATACAATTAATGGCCCTGAACACTTCCATCAACAGGTCCAACGGTTGACTTTCCCATCCAAACTGGTTAGTGACCGATTGGTATCAGTCTGGAGTAGCCAGCTTCTACAGTGCAATTGCCACACGCATCTCCAGCGAAGGGCAGCCCTCATTCTCGTGTCCTTGTGCCGTGGGGCTGGTGCGAGCTCATCACACAGTCCCCTTCCTCATCTGAAAGTTCTGCAGCCACTGCTCGTCATCCCAGAGGTGCATGACGATGTGATCCCACCACTCAGTGCTTGTTTCCTGAGCTCAAAAGCGGCGTCCACTGTGGTCAGCACCTCCATGAATGTCACAAGCACTCTCATGTCGTAGCTAGAACGCATGGAGAGATCAATGTCACACTCCTCTTGCCTTTGTAGTTTAAAGAATAACTCCACTGCCACTCGTGATGTGTTGGTCAGAGCGAGAAACATGCTGGTCAGCAGTTCGGGATCCATTCCTGCAGCCCAAAGAGACAGAGCGCACAGTACACAAACCATAGAAAGATGACGCCAAATGCAGATGGAAGCACAGGGATTTCTGGGATGCGAAGCAATGCATCACAGGGCATTGGGACAGGACTCAGGATGCCCTGTGACCCCCTCCACCTTCCCACAAGTCTTAGCAGCAAAAGAGAAAGAGGTGCCCTGGCAGATAGCTGCCCAGAGTGCACTGCTCCAAATACCGCTGCAAGTGCCGCAAGTGTGAACATGAACACACACAGCGGTTTCCCTTCAGGGCTCTCTGAGCAGTGCGGTAATTGCCAGCGCTGTAACTTTGCCAGTGTAGCTGTGCCCTTAGTGTCAATTTATTTGGCATAATGAAAATGAAACTCTGAATTAATTCTGGATTGACGCTGATTCTCTGAGGCTTTAGTACACTTAGCTCATGTTATGATTGGGTACTGCAGCATACCGTAAATGGTAATAGAATACCTCTCATGCAGCTTCACCCATTCTGACAGTCTTGCTGTTTCTAATACGCTCAAAGTATTTGTTTGTTTTCATGCATTTGGCCTATTTGCTCTTTAAATTCCCTTTCAGCTGACACAAATTCCATTTTATATGTGAATTGTCACAGTTTATATTCCTGTTTAATAGCTTCACAAACTTTGAATTTGGCTCCAGTACCCTCTAGCACCTTGCCATGTCACCAGGGGCATCGATTGGGGTCTAAAGCAGGTATCCCAGGGTGATGTTTAAAAAATTTACCAAATGTTTCCCCAGATTGTATCAAATAGTATCAGTGGTGGATGGAGGAGATTGATGTAGACACCCAGGGGAAAGGGTGAAGGGAGGGGACAGGCCCTTCCAGATCTCATCCTGAGCCATGAAGTTGAATTGCTGGGTAGGATCGGTGCTTTTCTGTGCCATCCTCCCATTTTGTGCTCGTGCCCTCTGCAGCCAGGCTGGCCCTTCACTCCGGCCAGACATCTGGTACTGAGCCAGCCTCACATCACCCCACACCACCTCAGGTGTGACTAGGAGACGGCAACAGAGCTCGGGCTCCTGGGTGAGGCCTGCACAGTAAAAAAAGGCTTGGCAGTGGCAATACCATTTCTCAGGCTACCACCCCCCATTCCACACAGCACCAACACTCCCAGAGCCAGCTCCTCAGCATCTCCCCTCCGCCATGGGCAGGACTTGGGGAGCCCCAGAGAGGTAGTGCCACCCCGCCTGGCTGGTCCAAACGCCTCCATCGCTGACATTCTCCATGCGGAGGGGGAGGAGACCTGTGGGCTCAGCAATGTGCTGCTCTGAGGCTACAGAAGGACTACCAGTCAGGAGGCAAAATTTTACCAACTATGTTGGGGGGAGGGATGTGCTTCACCCCTCTGACTTCCCCACTCCTTGTGGCACCCCTGCATGTAATCATGTAATCCACAATTTCCCCTTTCCTCTGTCTCCTTTTCCATTTAGGGACATACATGCTTTCTGGGACTCCATTGTGCTGTGATTAAGTTGACCTAAGCTTATTCCTCACTTTTGACTTTAGGGTCATTTTAACTAGATTCCTCATTATTTTTTTAAAATCCCTACTTCTGAAGTTTAGTATCAGCGACAGTATTTGGTAAGATCCCACTCCACAGGGTGGTGAACTTACTCATACAGTAGTCGCTATTAGTTCTTGAATCAGTACAGTTACTTTTTAAACCATCTCCTGTGCACTACTTTGCGCTAAGTTGAAAGTAGCCTCTGCTCTTGTTTGATTTTGAACTAACTGTTCCAAGAAGCAATTTCTTAAAATATTGAAAATTTGCTTCTCTAAACCCTGCCCTGACGTGACATTTGATCAGCCTGCAGGTAGTTAAAGTCATCCATTATTACAGATTTGTTGCCTCTGATCTTGCTCTCTACTGCACACTCAATATCTTTCCGATGAAAAAGTTAGCAGCATAAATCTACTAGTATATTTGTATTCTTATAATCTGGGATTTGTAGCTATAAACTTTCTATTGTATGGGTCTCTCCACTCAGATAATCCCTCTCATTAGATTTTATGACATTATTAGGTACAATACTGCTCCCCAACTTTTAAACCCAAATTGGTCTTCCTTGTATAATGTACATACCAGCGACAGTATTCCACTGACTTTTGGCCTTCCACCATGTTTCAGAAATTCTTTTACGTCAATATTCTCTTCTATTGTCAAGCATCCAAGATCCCCTACTTTAGCTTTTTCAGCTTCTTGTATTGGTATATAGATATTTATAGCACTCGATTGTCATCTATTTCACTTTTTATCTGGCACCCTGTTATTTCTCTCTAATGTATGCTGTGATCATGTACTTCTTGGTTTCTTCCTTCTAAGACCATAAGTACTAGTATTAAAACAAACTAAAAGGCTAGTCTCATAATATTTCCAATCGGACTAAAGCCAATCACACTGCAAGAACTATGTGAATACTGCAAAATGTTTCTTACAACTACTTATTCAAAATTTTAAATGGGTTCACTTCAGTTGTGCTCACCTCCCTTGTGTTTTAACTTTCAACAGATCTTGTAGCAAATGAAGACATTGGCAGGATGTTCAAAGAAACAGCCAATTTGATGCAGATATTGGATAATATTTGCTGAAAGGAAATTTAGTATTTTTAAAATGTTTTTGTACCAGAAGCCTGTATCTAAGAATTATGGCTTTCTAATTAGTGTGTGCGTGTGCGTTGGGGAGGAGGGGGAGGGGAAACATAACTTATGTTTCCAATCAAGACTAACAAATCAAATAGCAAGTGTTCAGAAGACATTGCTCCTCTACAAAGCAAAGAGTCACAAAGAAGAAAGAAGAAGAAAGAAGAAAGAAGAAAGAAGAAGAAAGAAGAAGAAAGAAGAAGAAAGAAAGAAAGAAAGAAAGGTATCTATTCTTAGGCAATATGTTTATAAAATGTTCAGGTTCCACACTTCCATAACTGTGCTACCTACATAACAGGGGCTTCAAAATTGTGCATACAAAAGCCTACTATTTGTGAACACAAATTAGAATTTGTGCTTTCAAACTGGTAAACTATGTGAGCAAATGCTTCTTTATACATACAATTGTGTTTTTTTGTACTTGCAATAAATGCACCAGCTGATTCTCCGAGGCTGTATTGCCCTTAACTCATGTTATGATTTGGTGCTGCAGCATACCATAAATGGTAAAATGAACTGCTGAAAGTTTTGCCTTAAAGGATCGTAATCTAGACAAGAACTTCTCAAGGAGTCACCACTTAAGTGAATGCTTCTGGCTAGGATACTAGATTCCTGAACCTCAAGAATATCAAGCTTCACAGCCTGGTCAGAATATGTAAGGGACTTCATTCCATTTTAGCCTTCTCTTAGATACACTGATCATAAAGGAGTATCCTTCCCCAAAGGTATACAGAATGTAAAAGTGGAAATATCTTTCTTGGATAATTCCTGTACGGGGCTTGAAGACATGTACTGCCTTACTTTAAAGAAAACAAATCTCTGGAAAGCAAATTGGATGGGGTCAATAAGGCAAGACTTAACCTCACAACAAATGTTACTAGAAAATGCTGAAAATAAGAAGCTTTTCTCATACTGTGAGTAAATAGCTTTTCTTGGGAAAAGCACTAGCAGCCGACTGTGTTATCTTCTGTTATAAGATATTTGGGAGTAAAAAAAAAAAATCACTGAAATTCTTTTACCAAAACCAATACAGTTGAATCCTAACTCGCTGAAAACACAGAACCTAAATTTAAAAGTGAAAAAGGTAGCAGAGAACAGGATGATCCAGAACTCAAGATGCTACTCTGAAAACTATTATTCCAGTTTGTTATTGGCTTACGATTAAGCATTTTTGTTGTACAGCTGATTTGTAGCTGCATTACTTGACAATATCCTGATATATGGATGTTATAGATGAGCTTCTGCACATTTTTATGCATCACCATGAACATTTTTAGAAATACAGTGGGTACTAAATTGCCATGTGTAGTTCAACATATTATTGAAATACTTCCTGGAATCTGCCAAGATTCAGGAATAAATTCAATTTGTGGCATTGAGTTGGTCTACCTACAGGGCTTGAGGCAATTGGCAATTCCTTGCTATAAAGGAGGCATAGATTAGCTCAGCTATACTCTCTGGGGCCTAATGGTCTAGCAGACGGATGATGCTGCAAGAAGCTCAGACATAAGGTAATTGCCTCTCTCTCGCTCTTTTAATATATCTCAGCAATTACATGTTAAGTAATGTACCAATGATAATCTGTCCTTTTCTCCAAGATGCAGCCAAGTTTAAACTATATAAGATTCCTCCTTTAACTGGCTGCAAATTTGTGTTGTGGTAAATTGAGATCTTTGCTCTTTTTCTCCAGCATATTATGTTCATTAGTACTTTCAGAGGTCCATGAGTCTCCATTAATGTTTACTATTATTATTTTTTCTTATTGTTATCCCCAGTAGAGGGATATAATAGAATACATTAAGCTATGGCAACATTACCTTGTTTCTTATCCTCTTTGTATGTTTGTATCACATACAATCTATATCTATTCTTAATTTACAAATTCAGTAAGTGCTAATTTTTAAAATCTGCTTAGTTACATTATCGTTCCCTACTACTACAGGCTTAAAAAATCAAAATCCCTCTTCTGGTTAAAAATGTCTTCTTGTCTCATGTCTCTTACATCAGATCTTCTCTTCACTCCCAAGACCAGCTATCTTATTCAAACCTTTAATCCAGAGGTTCTCAAACTGTGGTCCATAGTCCCCTTTAAGGTGCATGCCTGGGCAGCTGCACATGAGAGAATGAAGGGCCGCCCACCTAATTAGTGGAGCCGCGCAGGCATGGCTCCACTGATTAGGTGCCTGGACCCTGAAGAAGATGCACATGTAAGGTGAGGGGGTGGCCTTGGGAGGAATAGGGGGTAGATGAGAGGGGGAAGTGGGATGAGAATTTGGGGGTGGGGAGAATTTGGGATTTGCGTGGCAGTCAGAGAAAGAGGTGACTTTCCCCTGCTACAGGACTGCAGATGCCAGGGAGAGACCCCCCGGCCTTCCCAGCCCCAACTCGGGGCTGCTGCGGCCGGGGAGAGAAGCTATGAACTTTTTTTGTCTATGGCATCATTTGGCTAGTACTGTAGTTATCAAAAACAAACCTCAGTTCACACTGGTCTCTATATCCACACTAGCAACAACTATTAAACATGTGTATTGTTATCAAGGACACACCCATCACATTAGAAAGGTCAGACTTCTGATATTAAAATATGAATTGTGTGCTTTTATTTGTAGAACAAAAAAAAACAATTATTATTAAGTTTTTTTTATATAGCACTTTTATCCAAAGCACTTTACAATACTTAGCTAATGGTACAAACAACATTTGGAAAGATCATTAAGTGGTCCCCCGAGAGCCTCTGCAATTTTCAAGTGGTCCACAAAAAAAAAAAGTTTGAGAACCACTTTTTTAATCCATTTCCCTGCCCTCTCCCTGCAAATCCTCCCCATGCCTTGTCTGAAAGGTTTCCAATTACTACCTCCAAATGCTGTCAAAATTCTCCTTTATCTTGGTCTTTTCTGGCAGGCACATATCCAGGATTTACATACTGTGGAACAAGCTCTAGTCTAGAAGAATCAGGTTCACCAACACCAACAGGACTAATGCTCCAAAGTGGCAGCTGACATCTGTTTCTAAGTAAGACTGACACCCAATGGCCTCTCTCCTCAAATTCCCCGATACGCATTTCCCATCAACTCTCCTTAATTCCTTCACATCACTCAATTTTACATTCCTTGTACCTTCTTCCCCTGGCAAAAAGAGCAACACAGAGTTCAATTTTACAACATCATCATCCCTAGCGACTGGGGGTCTCCCTAAATGTTTTCACCTTCTTTGTCACGAGCCAGGAATAGCACCTGCTGCAAATATTTACATCTCCTGCCCCTCATATTCAGAACTTGTAAGGGGAGGAAAAAAGGATGAATACAAATGCAGAACTTCTCTTTAGAGCAGGAGACAGACAGCATCAATGTGTTCAGCAGCCTTCTCCTACTTCTTGCATTTCAAAGCAGGTGTAGAGCAGGAAATGTGACTGCACATATCAGTGCATTCTGAGTCTAGTCTGCAGGAAGTTTCTTAAGTGGAGTGGAAGAGACTGAGCCACTGTGTGTGGCCCAGGATGAGGAAGAGATTGATCAACAATTTCCCAGGCCCCTTGGTTAGGTGGAGCCCCAGACATCTATACTGCCTGTCCCAACTGATGGCTCTGCTAAAAACACATTCACATCTGCATCATGTCACTTCTGAATGCTGACAGTCCTCTAATATCTGTTCTCTAAACTTCAACCATACTAATCTTTCCTGCAATATTACCTTCACCACCTTCTCTGTCTGCCTCTACCATTTTCCATTTCAATTAAAATATCTCCCAAGCTCTGACAGTATATTCACCTGTTCCCCAGTATGCCAGTTTTGGCCTCCTATTGCTCTCTCTCTGCTTCTTGTGATTCTCCAGAGTTCAAGGTCACTCATTCACTTGTGTCACATCCCTCTGAGACACTAACATATTTCTTTAAATCTCACCTTCCGTTCTCTTTAACTTGTGAGTCACTGTCTCTAGAAAATGTGTAATACCCTTTATGAAGCACATTATATAAAATTAAAATGCATTAGTGTTGTAGAAGCAAGAAATATTACAGATACTGATATGACTGAGGAGTAGGGATGATGCAGGGTACATTCACAGAAGATGGCTGTCCTTACCCTTGCATATTCTGTTGGCAGTCTGAGTTTTATCGACCCCTACCCACACCCTTGGAAATAAGCAAACTTCATTGCTATCGTCCCCAGGCCCAGAAGACTGTTGCCTTACTCCTTACTGTGCTTTCCTGGAACTTGGAACTGAGCACCCACCTTCTGATTCTTCACATGGAAATTCCCTCCATCTCCTAGCTTCAATGGAATACATGGTATGGACCCATGAAAACCATGATGGGCAGGAATCAGTCTACTCCCATCCTCAGACACACTCACTCCAAAGAGAACAGCAGCTGATGTGAAACACGCATTATACCACTACATTCAGCTGACAGGCTGACTGTAGGGTAATAGACGCTTAGTGGTCTCCTAGCAACTTTGTGATAGCTGGGGCAACTTCTAATTCCTAGTGGGATTTCTTAGTAACAGCACTAAGGTGGAAGTGGTCTCTATGCAGCTGCTGCCGTGACAGAGGGAGAGTTTCCCTTTGTTAGATGTCTTTTGGGACGATCAGGCTACTTACTGCCCACCCCTGTCCAAATGCAGGGGTACAGCAGCATCAGGCACCTGCTGTATGTGTGGGAACACATATTTCAGTTCTAGATGAGGGATGCCAGGTCACAAGGCCCTTTACAACAAAGAATAAAGTTGGGGGCAGCTCTAAGAGAGGGCATATGGGAAGATAAATAGGAAAGAGTGGTAGGAATGGAATCAGCCCAGGACTTTAAAGTGTACTTTATTTCTAAAATTTGAATTTATTATGATTTCAGGTATAGTCATGGTTCTAGCAGAAAACGGTGCCTTGTCCCATTGAAGTGGCCTTTTTAAATATAAGCCCCTATTTTCTGGCATTTTCAGAATAAATTCTTTGTGCTTAAATTTCTTAGAGTGGTTTTGAGCCCAAAGACAATATTTTTTAAAAGCAAAAATTTGATAAAATCCCATTTCCCCTTTTAATGTTTGCAGGTGTGAAAGTGGGTGTTTTCTTTTCTTCAGAGCTGACTGAAAATGTAATTCATAAGAATTTTAAAAATAAGTGTTGGGTTTTTTCTATTTCTCTTATGGTTTCTTAGCCTTTAGGGTGCACTCAGGTCCTGTTTTCAAGCTTTCTCTCCCAAAACCATAAGGACTAGAAACTGACTTTCTCAGAAGAGGAAAGCTGTGATTCTCACATAATCACAGGATTGCAGAAGGTGAGACTCGATGAAAAACTCCAAATATGAAACCTGGGTTAAAATCATGAGAGTTGGCAACACTGTTAATTATGTGCATGTGTATAATATTTACAAACACACACACACACACACTTTCCATATATATATATATATATATATATATATATATATATATATATATATATATATATATGATGTTTGCAGTGTTGCTGCAGCTGTGTAGATCTCAGGAGAGAGACACAAGGTGTGGGAGGTAACATTTTATTGGACTAACTTCTGTTGGTGAAAGAGACGAGCTTTTGACCTTACACAGAGCTCTTCTTAAGACCCAAAGCTTCTCTCGCCAACAGAAGTTGGTCCAATAAAAAAAAAGATCACCTCTCCCACCTTGTTCCTCTAATATCCTGGGACAAACATGCCTACAACACTACTGCATATATACAGAAGCACATTTTCACTCCTACACATACTAATATTCATTAACATTAATACCACAGAAAGAAAAGGAGTACTTGTGGTACCTTAGAGACTAAAATTTATTTGAGCATAAGCTTTCGTGAGCTACAGCTCACTTCATCGGATGCATTCAGTGGAAAATACAGTGGGGAGATTTATATACACACACAGAGAACATGAAACAATGGCTTTTATCATACACACTGTAAGGAGAGTGATCACTTAAGATGAGCTATTACCAGTAGGTGCGGGGAGGGGGGAGGAAGAAAACCTTTTGTAGTGATAATCAAGGTGGGCCATTTCCAGCAGTTGACAAGAATGTCTGAGGAACAGTGGCAGATGGGGGTGGGGAAAATAAAATGAGGAAATAGTTTTACTTTGTGTAATGACTCTTCCACTCCCAGTCTCTATTCAAGCCTAAATTAATTATATCCAGTTTGCAAATTAATTCCAATTCAGCAATCTCTCATTGGAGTCTGTTTTTGAAGTTTTTTTTGTTGAATAGCAGCCACTCTCAGGTCTAATCAAGTGACCAGAGAGATTGAAGTGTTCTCCGACTGGTTTCTGAATGTTATAATTCTTGACGTCTGATTTGTGTCCATTTATTCTTTTACGTAGAGACTGTCCAGTTTGACCAATGTACATGGCAGAGGGGCATTGCTGGCACATGATGGCATATATCACATTGGTAGACGCGAAGGTGAACGAGCGACTGATAGTGTGGCTGATGTGATTAGGCCCTATGATGGTGTCCCTGAATAGATATGTGGTCATAGTTGGCAACGGGCTTTGTTGCAAGGATAGGTTCCTGGGTTAGTGGTTCTGTTGTGTGGTGTGTGGTTGCTGGTGAGTATTTGCTTCAGGTTGTGGGGCTGTCTGTAAGCAAGAACTGGCCTGTCTCCCAAAATCTGAGAGAGTGATGTGTCGTCCTTCAGGATAGGTTGTAGATCCTTGATGATGTGTTGAAGAGGTTTTAGTTGGGGGCTGAAGGTGATGGCTAGTGGTGTTCTGTTATTTTCTTTGTTGGGCCAGTCCTGGGGTAGGTGACTTCTGGGTACTCTTCTGGCTCTGTCAATCTGTTTCTTCACTTCAGCATGTGGGTATTGTAGTTGTAAGAATGCTTGATAGAGATCTTGTAGGTATTTTTCTCTGTCTGAGGGGTTGGAGCAAATGCGGTTGTATCGTAGAGCTTGGCTGTAGACAATAGATCGTGTGGTGTGATCTAGGTGAAAGCTGTAGGCATGTAGCTAGGAATAGCGGTCAGTAGGTTTCCGGTATAGGGTGGTGTTTATGTGACCATCGCTTATTAGCACCGTAGTGTCCAGGAAGTGGATCTCTTGTGTGGACTGGTCAAAGCTGAAGTTGATGGTGGGATGGAAATTTTTGAAATCATGGTGGAATTCTTCAAGGGCTTCTTTTCCATGGGTCCAGATGATGATGTCATCAATGTAGTACAAGTAGAGTTGGGGCATTAGAGGACGAGAGCTGAGGAAGCGTTGTTCTAAGTTCAGTCCACACAAGAGATCCACTTCCTGGACACTACGGTGCTAATAAGCGATGGTCACATAAACACCACCCTATACCGGAAACCTACTATTCCTACCTACATGCCTACAGCTTTCACCCAGATCACGCCACACGATCTATTGTCTACAGCCAAGCTCTAAGATACAACCGCATTTGCTCCAACCCCTCAGACAGAGAAAAATACCTACAAGATCTCTAACAAGCATTCTTACAGCTACAATACCCACCTGCTGAAGTGAAGAAACAGATTGACAGAGCCAGAAGAGTACCCAGAAGTCACCTATCCTAGGACAGGCCCAACAAAGAAAATAACAGAACCCCACTAGCCATCACCTTCAGCCCCCAACTAAAACCTCTGCAACGCATCATCAAGGATCTACAACCTATCCTGAAGGACGACCCATCACTCTCTCAGATCTTGGGAGACAGGCCAGTTCTTGCTTACAGACAGCCCCACAACCTGAAGTAAAATACTCACCAGCAACTAAACACCACACAGCAGAACCACTAACCCAGGAACCTATCCTTGCAACAAAGCCAGTTGCCAACTATGTCCACATATCTATTGAGGGACACCATCATAGGGCCTAATCACATCAGCCACACTATCAGAGGCTCGTTCACCTGCACGTCTACCAATGTGATATATGCCATCATGTGCCAGCAATGCCCCTCTGCCATGTACATTGGTCAAACTGGACAGTCTCTACGTAAAAGAATAAATGGACACAAATCAGACATCAAGAATTATAACATTCAGAAACCAGTCGGAGAACACTTCAATCTCTCTGGTCACTCGATTACAGACCTGAGAGTGGCTGCTATTCAACAAAAAGACTTCAAAAACAGACTCCAACGAGAGATTGCTGAATTCGAATTAATTTGCAAACTGGATACAATTAATTTAGGCTTGAATAGAGACTGGGAGTGGATGAGTCATTACACAAAGTAAAACTATTTCCCCATTTTATTTTCCCCACCCCCAACCGCCACTGTTCCTCAGACATTCTTGTTAACTGCTGGAAATGGCCCACCCTGATTATCACTACAAAAGGTTTTCTTCCCCCCCCACCTGCTGGTAATAGCTCATCTTAAGTGATCACTCTCCTTACAGTGTGTATGATAAAAGCTATTGTTTAATGTTCTCTGTGTGTATATATAAATCTCCCCACTGTATTTTCCACATAATGCATCTGATGAAGTGAGCTGTAGCTCACGAAAGCTTATGCTCAAATAAATGTGTTAGTCTCTAAGGTACCACAAGTACTCCTTTTATTTTTGCAAATACAGACTAACATGGCTGCTACTCTGAAACCTGTCATTAATACCATAGGACTAACCTATGACTCAGGGACTACAAGGACATAAGGAGATCATCGTGATCCCATATCTCATTGGCCAGTTGCCCGCATCTTGTGTAACAGTGTAGGAGGGAATGCCAGCTCTTCAGAGCCAGGTACGGACTCAACACAACTTACTCCTTTCCCTCCCTGGAGCAGCAAGGGGAGTTACAAACTCACTCTTGGGCTGATCCAGGAGCATCTCAACAATGCACTAACTCCAGAACAGGCTTATGGTAAAGCCAGAGTTGACTCCATAGGGACCAATACAAATCAGACGAACAGGCGTATGCCTGAAGGCTGAATTACTGTTCATGATGAAACAGCAGCTTTGGGATTTCCTGATTTGCATTTGTGTCTGTGAAAAATCTACTGTACTGTTGAATTAGTATTTTTTTATTATGGATTTTTAGATAAGGTCATTCTGAGCAACGTTTTTGAGATTTAAACTTTTTATATCTATTTTTTTTAAAAACAAAATGCTAAAAATGTAAATCTAAAACCTAGTTAAAATTGTAATGGGTTAGAGAGTCCAACAGAGCCTAATTTGTTAGTGTATATGCAGAAAGATTAAAGGGAGGATGGATGAAGGGGAAAAAAACAGGTCAACTCCTGAGATTCACATACTATCTTTTTTTAGTCTTGTTTTGTCACTTCCTTACCTCTTTCTCCTCACACACCCACAATATTGTGCATCACATGCATTATATTTTGGGGTAGGGGCATGGTCATTGGGGTAGGGGCATGGACTTATTTGTAAGAAGCAGGCATATTTTTGCACTCTAAACAACATGAGTTAATAAGAAATAGTCAATAAAAATTACAGTAATTAACTGATCAACAGGTAAAATCCAGTGTGTATAATATTTTGCATTATCTATATCACCTCTTGTCATAAATATAAAGGAAAGGGTAACCACCTTTCTGTGTACAGAACTATAAAATCCCTCCTGGCCAGAGGCAAAACCCCTTCACCTGTAAAGGGTTAAGAAGCTTAGATAACCTCGCTGGCACCTGACCAAAATGACCAATGAGGAGACAAGATACTTTCAAAGCTGGAGTGTGTGTGGGGGAAATAAAGGGTCTGTCTGTGTGTGTGATGCTTTTGCTGGGAACAGAACAGGAATGGAGTATTAGAACTTGTTAGTAAGTAATCAAGCTAGAAATGCGTTAGATTTCCTTTTGTTTAAATGGCTGGTAAATAAGCTGTGCTGAATGGAATGTATATTCCTGTTTTTGTGTCTTTTTGTAACTTAACGTGTTGCCTAGAAGGATTCTCTATGTTTTGAATCTGATTACCCTATAAGGTATTTACCATCCTGATTTTACAGAGGTGATTCTTTTACTTTTTCTTTAATTAAAATTCTTCTTTTAAGATCCTGATTGCTTTTTCATTGTTCTTAAGATCCAAAGGTTTGGATCTGTGTTCACCTATGCAAATTGGTAAGGATTTTTATCAAGCCTTCCCCAGGAAAGGAGGTGTAGGGCTTGGGGAGATATTTTGGGGGGAAGACGTCTCCAAGTGGGCTCTTTTCCTGTTTTTTGTTTAACTCTTGGTGGTGGCAGCATAGGGTTCAAGGACAAGGCAAAGTTTGTATCTTGGGGAAGTTTTTAACCTAAGCTGGTAAGAATAAGTTTAGGGGGTCTTTCATGCAGGTCCCCACATCTGTATCCTAGAGTTCAGAGTGAGGAAGGAACCTTGACACCTCTTCTTTGGGGATTCCAAAGTACTGTACAAATGTGAACTAATTAAGCTTTATGCTATATTCATATTTTCATATATGTTGTGAGATTATTGATTTTCAGCTGCTGTTGCATGGTGCTATTTAATTATGATAGGTGACGCATAACAATGTTACAGTTGTTAAATAAATACATATGCAGGTTAAACAAGGGTAAGATGTATATTTAATTCCTAAGCAAAAGGGTAAAGTTTGCTCATCCACCTCTCCCATTTTTATGCTCAGAAAATAAAAACATAAATGATACTCACTCCTGTTATGTAGCGAGGTCTATATTGGATGGTTCCAAATAAGCCAAGTATGACTATAATAATGTGCACAAAATTTGCCAGGATTGGTGCCCACTGATAACCAAGGAAGTCAAATATCTGCCTCTCCAGCACACAAACCTAGGATTTAAAAGCATCAGAATGCATAGATTAGAACAGGCCAGAAAAACCAGATATGAAGACATGTTCCCTCCCCAAAAACAAGAAAATTGCCCTCAGTTTAAAACTAGTTCACTCAGCAGTATAATGAAATGAGTTTGTGATGGTTCATCCTTTGGTTTTCGTGAAAGCAGCCATTTCTCACTGACAGTCTACTGAGTTATATGCAGTTAGCTAAAATATTCATATGGGTGATTCTGCTGAGATACCAGACCCTGTTCAGAGGATGTTGTGTTTGCAGTAGAAACAGCACAAATCATTTTGTCATACACTGGCAAATGCTGTACTTCTACGGTGGTGCTGAAAGTCAGTGGTGGGTTTAACACTCGAGCTCAGTGAAATATTTTCAGCTGAAACTTTTTCAGTGAAAAAAATTCATATTGGATTTGGTTAACTGATTTCCACAGCTGTGCTGATTTTGGCAAATTGTTTTAGTCAAAACATAAATAAATGATTTTTCCCCCCTGGAAACGTTGAAGTGGTTCAGTTAGACACTATCAAAATGAAACATTTAATTTTTTCAGGATATATTCACAAGAGAGAGGCACCATTCACATAAACTAAAGAGTTTGTTTTCACCTCTGTTCCCCCACCCCCACAATATCCAATTGGGCACTCACCTTTGATGTGGGAATCCCAGGTCTGAATCCCTGCTTTGGAGTAGGGACAGAAACCCAGGTCTCCCCCTTCCCAGGTCACTGCCCTAACCACCAGACTACTAGATATTCTAGGGTGGGACTCACTCAATCTCTCCTGCTGAAGCTGTTCCCATTTGGTATAAATAATTAAATATTCATTGGCACATGGTTCAGAACCTGGGAATGTCCCTCTCATGTGAGTGCTCTAACCATCAGGCTATAGAGTCTCTCTCTTTCTGAAACACTTGAATAGTCATTGGGCCAAGTGGAACAGCTTCAACAGGGGACACTGAGGGAAACCCACCCCAGAATAACCTATAGCCCAAGGGTTAGCCTAGAGAAGGGATTTGAACCTATCTCCCCCACATTCCCCAGGTGAACATCCTAACCACTTGGCTATGGGATAAAGGGGGACACCTCTGCCTCTGTTTTATGAATCTACCTCTTCATTCCTTTTGCTTTTATTAATAGAAGTTTAAAAATACCCAAATCTAAACAAAATAATCTTTTGACTCAAAACAAAGTTCTTATTTTTTTCTATTTTCCCCTCCCCCCAGCACTACGAGAAAACTGAACAATCAGTTATTTGCACAGCTCTAGTTACAATCTCTCTCCTCAACATCTTTTCTCCCCTCAGTAAGCCTCATCCTGCATTCTCCTTCACAACAGAACTGATTCATTCGGTTTTCCCCCTCATCTATCCCTCTGTCACTGTAGTTCTCCCTACTCCCAAATACTTACTGCCTTCTGTTTAACTTGGCTATAGAGACTAGCTTACCTTCTCTCTCTCTATACCCTCTGCCCCCCACTTCTGCCATGTCATGGAAGACTGTATCTTATTGTGCATATGCCAAAAGGCATTGAACTAAGGTGAGCATGCAACCTTCATTCTGGCATTTCCTAATTTGTAAGTGCTTGACTTTCTTTTAAAGTAGTTTGTTTGATGTTTTGGGTTTTTTATTTTTATATTATGCACAGATGCAAACTTTAAAAACTTTACCTATATACAAATCAAATATCAAATGCATCATTGGCAGGGAATAGCCCCACCAAACCTTAATAATGTCACCACAGCTGTAAGTTACACAGCAAATACGAATAGCTATATAATCTTCAAGATAGCTTCTTTTTTAGAAATATTTACATCATGTTAATCTCCAGCCAAGTTAGGGCAGTTGGTGACCCTTGCCAAACAAGAACATTAGAAGTAGCTAGACCAGAGTAAGAAAAACAAAGCGTCAGTTTGGTTTAAATAGAAACACCTTTCAGAATTCTGCAGAATGTGTTAACTGGTGTAGTGACATTTCATTAACATGCAGCTCTATACACTAGTGCATGTTCAGAACTGCATATTCAAAAAATACTGATAACATTAAATGAATCTTCTAGAGAAAAAAATTCCCTGACCAAACCTATTTTACTAGACAATTCTTCTAGTGAGAATTCTGAGCAGACAGAAACTTTATTGAACCAGGATTTTTTCTTTTAAATCAGCTGCTCCTATATGAAGTTGCAACTCCACCCCACCCCAAAATCTGTTGGTGAATATTTACTCAGTTTATAAAATGCAGTGGATCAATTGAGTTAGGTATTTTTGTCATGAACACTTTTAGTTAATTTAAAAGTTATATCTGTGTCTGAAATTAAGTGCTAGCTGAATAATTGATTTTAGTTCAATGCAATTCTTTAGGTGGTACAATTTATTAGAGGTATTTTCCTGTCCACAAAGGCATTCAAGAACCAAAATACAAGACCTTGCTAAAAAGTTACTAAATATATACATCACCATTAAAAGGACAGCATTTGCCAATTACTGCCACATAGTGATAATTGAGATACCACATTTCCTCCCAATTTATAGGAGGAAGGTGTAATTATATGGTGTCTCTGGACAAATGCTGTTCTCTTAGCCTGGAATTTTTAAAGGAATCTAAGAGAGTTTGGCCTCCCAATCCCACTGAATGTCATATTCCTTTTAAAATCCCAGATTTAATCGTGACTACTATAATTCTTCCTCTCTGAAGGCAGGTTAGCACTGTACAGTATATTAGCCCATCCTGATAACGCATCCTGATTTTTGCTTAGAATTTTGCTTAAAAGAGTCATGGACCAAGCTAGACAATCACTGTTCTTAAATTACTCAGGATTCTGCAGGCCCGGTTCACAATATTATACATAAATTTTTTAGCAACACCACATGTCGAAGAATTCCCAAAGAAGCAAGACATAACATACTAATTGTAATTACAATGATGTGACTAAGAGACCAAGCTGTCTTGCAAGTTCCACAAAATCCCAATCCCCCTAAACCTCCAAATGCATCATTATAAAATTTCTTTAACTCTTAATGTATATAAATGAGATCCATCTGTGACACTGTGCAGGTCTTTGTGAAATCCAATAAGAGTATCAACAAAATACCTGCTATACCTAAAGCATTATTATTAACTGTCTAACAATGGGAAAATGTTCATTCACAACAGAGAGCTCTTATTTTCATCAGCTGAAAAAACAGTAAAATGAGAATGGCAAAGCAGTTGTAAAAGGAAAATAAACTGTGCAGACTTCTAGTAGAATAACTATGGGGGGGTCAGTCAGTTACAAAATATAGAGGGGATGAGGCAAATCATTCAAACAGTAGGAAATCACACAGATAAATGTACCAATTATAGAAGAAAATAGCAGTACTGTAGTTAATTATAAAAAAGTAGGGAACTTAATATTCCCACTGTAACTGTAAGGGTAAAAGGAAATTGCATCAATATATACCAAAGTTTTGGGATTTTTTGTGACAGATCTAATAGTTCTGTGAAAAATTGCTTACAAGGCTATATAGACTGAGTAAGAGGAGATTCTATAGTAAATCTTCACTTAACATATTTTCATTCATTTCTCTTTCCATTATTAACCTGTCATTTTTCTAAGGCTATTCTATGAGTGTTTTCTTTAAACTAGAAGCTTGTGGATGACAAAGTTCAGAGATAGACTTGTATTATTATAGTTGTGTGTGTCAGGATGCCATGAAGAAATTTTTGTTGTTGAATTCAGTTATAAAGATGGAGTCCTAAAATCATACAATCATTAAAAATGAAATCTAACAATTCAAAGAGAAGAGCTCAAAAGTCCCTCAGCCAGCCCAGCAATTAGAAATTTGTTTCAGAGTCTGATAGTGCTGCCATCTATCTAGATTTTTATACATGCATCCGTCTGAGACCCTGCAGTCAGTTTTTCATAAATGCCCAGCCATCCACTTACATGCATCTGAGCTTAGTATTTCAGATTCATCCAGCTAAGGGCTGGAGTAATGGATCTTTTGGGTCACTAACAGCTGGAACAGATGAGAGGAGTCTTTCAAGAACTCTAAGCAGCACCAGGGGATTAGAATGTCACAGATTATCATGATGGATCCTTCTGGCCTTAGAAGTCCATGAGATCTATGAGAGTCTATGAGATCAGCCCCAGGGACAGGGGAGGTCAAAAAAGAGCACTTTTGTAAACTCACCTCAGCTACACAGAGTGATACTTGCCTTCAGCTGATGGTCTTATCCAAAGTCACCGGAAAAGGGACTTTCATAATTTGCTATAATAGCTCTACCGTCTGAGTACCAAACAGCAGACTGTGTTAGTCATCCTTAGAAAGTAAGACCAAAGTGTTCCAATGTGAGTGCCTAAACTTGGGCCCCTCAATTAACATTTAGACACCTAAATAAAAGTTACGTATTTTGGAGAATTTTCAGAGTAGCAACCGTGCTAGTCTGTATCCGCAAAAAGAACAGGAATACTTGTGGCACCTTAGAGACTAACAAATTTATTTGAGCATAAGCTTTCATGGGCTACAGCCCACTTCATCAGATGCATGCAGTGGAAAATACAGGAGGACGATTTTACATACACAGGGAACATGAAACAATGGGTGTTACCTTACACACTATAACAAGAGTGATCAGTTAAGGTGAGCTATTACCAGCAGGAGAGAAAAAAAACCTTTTGTAGTGAGGAAATATGGACACAAAGGTACTCATAACAAATTCTTGGCTTGGGTCCGAAGTTTTGAAGAAGCTGGTTACAAATACAGTTGATTCTAGAAATAATTAGCAAGAAATCATTTTTTCTTTGCTGACAGACTGCTTTGTAGGAAGCATGGCATAGGGATCCCTCAAGGAGATTACAGACAACCTAGCACTAAGACTATTCCCTTTGACTTCATTGGAAGTAGGAATGGGTCCTTACTATAATTATGGTCAGAACATTTACTGTATATGGCCCCATTCCTGCATTGTGAAGCCAATGGGGCTTTCCATGGGCACAGCACGCCACTGGCCTACAACAACTTCGAGGATATGGGCCTACAAATAGAACCCTATTCAACATATCTGCTCCTTGTGTGTGTTCCGAGTGTTAGCTGCTGACTCTCCTGGAAAAAAAAATTAAAAAAATACCTTTAAAACACTAGTTTTGCCCTGCAAAAGAGACACTGCAAAGGGAGAATGAGCTGGATTCTTTTTAGGTTCACTTAGATAATGAATGGAATTCTTAGCTAAATTGCAACTGTCATCGTAATTCCTGGTGACATAAAATTAAGACTCTAGCTGGACTTTCACATCCCAGGCTGAATTTGAGAGGATGGTAGTTGGTCAAAACATCTTTTGTAAACTGAGCAAGTTTGGTATGTAATTTTTATAGTTGTTTTTCATAGCATTACTCATAATTTAGAGACATTTAAGGTTCTAATCCTGTAGAGGACTGCGTGCAGACACACTTATCCACATGTGGAACCCCATGGACCTACAAAAAAATTCCGGTCTTTTCAGTACATTATCAAAAGAATTGTTTCCCTGGATGAACTAATGGCATATGCAAAAAATAGAGAAAATTGTTGCCAATTTAGGATCAAAAAGTTTTACTCCCACCAAAAAACACCACAACACCAATATCCACAAAAATGTGAACAGTCCAGGCATTAAGAGGAAAAAAAGTGGAAAAGTCTCCAATTTTACACCTAGTAATTTCACTTTTTATTTCATATACAGCTATATTGCTTTTCAGAATTGCTCTTTTTATAATCCTGAAGAAAGCGTATTGCTACTTTTGTTTAAATGTGCAGCAGTGTTATTTAAATACATTTTTATCATCACTATAATTAGTAGGGCTGTCCAGTGATTAAAAATTAATCTCAATTAATCACACAATTAAAAAAATTAATCACGCAATTAATTTCCCTGTTAAACAATAGAATACTATTTATTTTAAATATTTTTGGATGTTTACTACATTTTCAATTACAACACAAAATACAAAGTTTCCGCATCAGAGTGTTGATCTTTTAAGACTTCTAAAACCATGCTCCACACCTCGTCCCTCTCAGATTTTGAACGGCACTTCAGATTCTTAAACCTTGGGCTGAGTGCTGTAGCTATTTTTAGAAATCTTACATCTGTACCTTCTTTGCATTTTGTCAAATCTGCTGTGAAAGTGTTCTTATAACAAACTTGTGCTGGGTCATCATCTGAGACTGCTATAACATGAAATATATGCAGAATGCAGGTAAAACAGAGTAGGAGACATAATTCTCCCCATAAGGAGTATAGTCACAAATTTAATTGACACATTATTTTTTTAATGAGCATTATCAGCATGGAAGCATGTCCTCTGGAATAGTGGCCGAAGCATGGAGGGGCATACAAATGTTTCACATATGTGGCATGTAAAAACCTTGCAATGCCAGCTACAAAAGTGCCATGCGAACACCTGTTCTCACTTTCAGGTGACATTGTAAATAAGAAGCAGGCAGCAGTATCTCCCACCAATGTAAACTAACTTGTTTGACTTAGTGATTGGCAGAATAAGAAGTAGGACTGAGTAGACGTGCAGGCGCTAAAGTTTTACACTGTTCTGTTTTTGAGTGAAGTTATGTAACCAAAAAAAATCTGCATTTGTAAGTTACACTTTCATGATAAAGAGATTGCGCTTCAGTACTTGTATGAGGTGAACTGAAAAATACTATTTCTTTTGTTTATCATTGTTACAGTGCATATATTTGTAATAAAAATATAAAGTGAGCACTGTGTACTTTGTATTCTGTGTTGTAATTGAAATAAATATTGAAAATATAGAAAAACAGAACAAAATTCTTTGTGGGATGGTTTATTTGAAGGGTTAAAGTAGCTATATTTTTCTGGCTGACACACAGTAACACAGACTCAGAGAAATACCACAAACATTCCAGTTTGGATCTCTGCAAGAAAATTTGAAGAGTCAACTCTATGGAAATCATGTTCTACCCAAGTTAACTATTGCATTGCTACAATTTGTAAGCTACAGGTTTATTATTCACAATATTAACTTAGAGGTGCTACACTATACAGTATTTGATTCCAAGCTATGCATGATTTCAGTAAGACATGCTTGTATTCTATAAGTTCTAGGAGTATAGATTAAATCAGCAAAGATACTACAAGTGGCTCAGACTCAAACTGATAAGTCATCTCAAGATAGGAAATCCATTTTATTCCTTAAAAATGAAACCATGTTATGAGGCAAAAATCCTGCTTTTTTGCCCAGAACAGGATTCAGTCACTCAACAATGATTAAGTAGGGGTTTTTGTAGGGGGCGGAGGAAGCAGACAAATGGAAAAAATATCTTGTTAAAACATATTAGACAAAAAGGACAGAATATACATCAAAAATACCTAAAATACTTGCTTAGATGCACACATTGATATTTTTCTTCATACATTTCAATACAACAAAATATTGACTGCAGAATAGCGTCTTTCCATCTGTGCTAATGATTTCGATTTTTAAGGACCATGGAATCAGATTTATAAAAGCATTTGGGCACTTAAAGAGATAGATACCTAGTGGGTTTTCAAAAGCACCTGAGTTAGGCACCTAACTCCCATCAACTTCCATGTAACTAGTAGCTGACAGGAAGGCCTCTAATACTTTTTTTAAAATCAGAAGGGGAAAAAGGTAGTGCGGAAAAGTATGAATGCAGGCAGAACTATGCATTCAGATAGGTGCAGGCACATATCAAAAATATCAAAATTGTTACCATGTTATTAAAATATTTGACAATACAGAAATTCTCTGATGCACAAAGATGTGCACGTTACACATAGAGGGCCAGATTATGTTCTCATTTACACATCATAAACCTACAGTACATCTATAACCTAGTGTTTACCCCAAGGTATATCCAAATTAACTCCTCTGAAGATAATTGAATTATCCTACATTTACCTGGGTATAGTTGAAAGCAGAATTTGGCCGATTGTCTGTACAAAATTACTTACCTACAATTAAAACAAACAAATAAAAAAATCACTCATCCCCTAAGTCTTTTTGGAAGGAAAGGTGGCTTGAAGAGGGTTAGAAACAAATGCTCTGTAAGAATCCTCAGCCAATCAGTTTTGAGATGCGTTAGAAGAGACTGCTCACAACTCATCAGGAGTGAGAGATATGAAGGTAAAAATCAATGCGGAATGGTATCAAAGGAATATATCAGGTGAAAATAGCCAGTCTTTAGACACGAAGATGGTTTTACCTGTGTTCCCATACTAAGCTTACTCAACCCTATTGCCAAAAAAATAGCTAAGCCATGCTGGAACTGAGAAGCACACAGAGCTTACTGCTTTGCTCACTTTACTCACTCCACATTAAATTTGAATATGCAGAAGCCCGACTTCATCTGACCTTATAAAATTCTTTTTACTATACTCCTGCTAGAATATTCATCATCATTACACACTGTGAAGTATTTACTAGATTTCAAGCCTTAGCATTTTCTATACACAGATCTTTCAATTTTGCTGACCACTTTGGTATTGTAGAAGAGAGAGATGTGATATCAGTTATCTCCTGAAAAGTTTGCAACTGCTAAACTTTGCCTACTACCCGGATATGAAGCCATCAGCCCTTAGGGAACTCCAAGTGGTACAGAACACTGCAGCACATCTCAGCAATGTGGCCTACAGAAAACAGACCTGTCCTTTGCTTTCTTCACTGGCTCCCCACAGAACAATCAGTCAAGCACAAGATCTCAGGATTTATCTTCAAGGCATTCAATGGGATGAGCCTAGCACATAAAAAAGATCACTTAAAGCACCAGGATGAATGCCATAGTCAACAACTCTGGCACAATGGAAATTTGGATCATTAAGATAAAACTCATCTGTGCAGGGTTCAGAGCTTTCTCAGGGGCCAGTCAGTGTGGAATCAACTCCGACAGGAATTATGGTCTAGAGCTGATCAGATGATGACAATTCTATTTTACAGCAACTTTTATGATTTCAAAATTTGTTTTCATTCTGCACTCGGTAAAACCTCAAAACCTTCTGAATGATTTTGCAAATGTCACACACTCCATAAACTGGTAATTATGGTACTGGCCTGGGATGAGGGAGACCCAGCTTTAAGTTCCTTCTCTGTCTCATTCAGATCAGATTTTTCTCATCCTAGGTCACTCCAAATCATGCAGGACAGGGACTTAAAGCTGTGTTTTTTCCCACATCCCAAACTAATACTCCAATACAGAATGAGTCTGACTCTCCTGGCCACTGTCTCTCTGAAGGTTTTGGGTCAGAGAGAAAGTTTTGAGGAAACTGATGCGTTTCAGAAACACATTTTTGCTTCAAAGCAATAGCTTATTTTGCCAAAATGAAATTTTGGTAATAATGTTCTGACCAACCAGAAGGTGATGAGGTTTATGATGGTCTGTAGTACAGCTGTAGTGCAAGGTGAACTTCTTCAATCTGCCTTCTCTAATATAAACAGATAGCAACACATACATTAAAAAAAAAGACACCCTAAACAAAAGAATAACCTGCACACACGCAATTCTCCTGCTCTCCTATCGGCATAATTATTCCACCTCCCTGAATGGCAGTAGCTATATAAGCAGGAGAGCTTCTCCCATTGACATAGCGCCATCCACACTGGCACTTAGGTCGATGTAACTTATGTCACTCAGTGGCCTGGCTTTTTTCACATCCCTGATTGACTTACATTATACTGAAGTAAGTGCTAATGTGTACAAGCCCTTATGCTCATGTTACTCCATTAGTGTCAGTGATGTTACTCTGATTTACACCAAGATAAATGAGAGGAGAATCAGGCCCAACATTCCACTAATTTAGGGCCTGATTCTGATGGTTGCGGAGCACACACAACTCCCACTAGGGCTGAGCACCCAACTCTGCATCAGCTCATCATTGTTTACATACATTCACTCACACATTGTTTACATACATTCACATACATTCACTCAAGCACAGTGACAGACTCCAGGTAACCTAGTTTGAAGATTAAAACTTTTAAAAAAGCCAGCTATGGCAAGATGTATTTATCACTTTGGTTTTGCTGCTACACTTCATATAATAAAATACCACTAAATAGTAATTTGTCATATATGAAAAAGAACGACACCTGTTTATTTAAATGTGCTATGGACAAAATAAAGGACTGTAATAGAACTGCTTAGTTTATGACACGTTGATTTATGAAGCAACAAACTTACACAAAGTATCAAGCCTATAGGATGAAGTAAACATTGTAATGTCACAATTCATAGTTTCCCTATTGCATCTGCCTTCTCATCTCCACTTTTCTTGACCTCCAATTTGGTTTATTTGCTTTGGTGCCCATCACAATTCCACTTGGAAGCAGCAAAAGCTATACTCTAGTACTGCTGCAAGCGCTCCTCCAACATAACCCTCCCCTGCCAATAGCTGCCATCATTCAAGTGGCACTTGCTAGCATGATAGCACAGAGTTGCAGCAATTTCTTTTCACTTTTTCATACCTCATATCCCCAGCTGTTCAAGGGGGGTGATTAACTTGCTGGTTTGATGAAGTCTAGAAACTCGGCAATAATTATTGTGCTGGAAGTGCTTAAGGCAGCCAGCAGTGGTATGGCAGGAATTGGAATGCAGCCTGACCAAAGCAGCGCACTCTAATTTGTTTCATGATTATTTCTTACAACAAAATTATTCAGTTCCAGACTATGAAAGGCAAATTAAACTGTCTGAGGCCAACTCTTCTAAAATGCCTCCCACAAAATGGGCTGATAATATTAGGTTAGCTGCTTAAATCTATCCATTCAGAGTGCTCTGACTTGTTTGTCAGTGACCTCTGAGAGCTATACAAAATGTGATCATTTATCCAATCATGATCTATAGAAAAAAGTTGCTTACAATTGTTTATGACCAATTTAACAAGGATTAGACTAGAAGATGGAGACTAAGGCTATGGCTCCACTAAAGAGCTTAAAGCGGGGCACACAAAGCACTATCAGCCTTCTCCATCCCTGCTTTTCTAAGACAGGATCAATCCCCATTGAACTTACAATGCTACTGACAGTGCTACACCAGGAATTGTGACTGAGTACTAGAGAAAGCCTAAGGAAAGGTAAAAACAAACACAAAAGAACAATAAAGAGCAAGCAGTGGGGTGTTACAAGTTTATTTTATTTAGGTCAGTGTGCTTAGTAAGCTGCTCGAATAATCACGTAAACCACAGCTTCATACTGCTGGCTATTAAACAAACTGCTAATGCTGGGACTAAGAGGACCAAGTTCAGGGCTTCATACTGTGAATAGCTGTCATTCTCCAACACACTATTTCAGTAATGTTAACATTAACTTCATACTGGTCACCTCAGGAATGGTAAAGATGCCTGCTGCTGCCAGGCCTCCTGCTTGGTCCCACTCTCTAAGGTGAGAGCCTCCCACACTGACAGCATTACTTCTGATCCACTGCCAACCTTCCTGCTCGGGTCCCAACCCCAAAGGCAGACATTGCTGAGCAAGAAAATTTAAACCCTCATGTGCTGAGGGAACAACTACTGCATTCCTTCCAGGAGTTATTTCATTTAAAAACACTGTTCACATCTGATGCTAGTGCCTGCTTGTGGAATTATAGATTAGTTTGTGAGGTGGCATTAACTTTCCAATCACCAGTGTATCTTCTGTCTAAGAAGTATATGCTCCTCTTACATCTGAGAAGGATGTCATTAGTAACTATATAACTGATATGGTAGAAGGTCTATGCTTTAAATACCGCACTGGATTCTGTTCCAGGCTCTACACCAGACTCGGAATTTAGGCAAATCACTATCTCTCTGGGTAAAAATTTTGAAAATTACACCAGTTTCCATCTGGAAAGTAGAGAAAAATAATAATTAGAGGACCCAACATTCAATATTATCCTGGCCTTTTCTCCCGCTTCCCTGCAAAAAGCAGTTGGAAGGGAGGGAAGTGGGCTAAGGTCATACCAGTAATCACTGTGATGGGATACAAAATTGATCAGATGCTTTTCCTGTCAACTGGTTTCAACTTGTTCCATGGGGGGAGACAGCATGCATAAATCATCATCATTTTTTGGTAAGAAAACATTCAGTGCAAGGACTAAATCAATTATTATGGAAATCAAGGAGAAAGCTTATTAACCAAAAACAAGGAAGAGACCTATAAATTCTAGTGAGTACTAGAGCACTAACAATTAGTTCCTCTGGAAGAGAGAGGGCAGAGTTTTGTACACGTTACTTTGAAATTTCTTTTCTTAACTCCACCATATGTTTTTACCTACTGAAAGTTGATTGATTTGAGGACTTCAGTAGCTCAGACATAGGTCAGGGGTTTGTTATAGGAGTGGGTGGGTGAGATTCTGTGGCCTGCGTTGTGCAGCAGGTCAGACTAGATGCTCACAAAGGTCCCTTCTGACCCTAAAGTCTATAATTCTATGATCTACAGACTCTAAATTCCTTGGGAGCTGGTTACCTGATAGACAGCCTCTTTCCCTAGACCATATTTTGAGACCAGCTGAGGCACTTGAACTGGAATCTCTGTAGTATAGAGGGCTGCCTTGCTGTTCTCCCTGTGGGTCCTCATTTTGGGAATTTGATTCCTGATCTTGTGTAAGCTGTGGGTCCAAAGTCCAGATGTCTTTAAAGTATGTTACAAATTGCAGTCTCTCTCTCTCTCTCTCAGATATTTGGAGGAAGAGGAGGTTATAGAAAAGGGAGGAGAGTGAGGGCTGGGCAGGCTTTGTTGTTGCTGTGTAAGGATTTATCTTCTGGTACACATTTCTTTTATATTGAGAATTGCAGTTTGAATACTTTACTGTAAAATTAAATTATGGCAGGACAAGATGGGTATCTACTTCTGCTTTTATAAAATTGAATATATATATACAGGGGATCCTTCTGATATTGAGTTTTAGTGCAGAGAATAGTTTCAGAATGTAAACAGTTCACATAGACTCCATCCACATAGCCCTTATGCAGACAAAATTAGCAAAGTCCATGGGAATTTTCCCTTTATGAGGCGTATAGGTTTGGTCCTCATATGTACATTCCATGTACCTATTTAAAAAAGCTTAAAGCTTTTTTCCCCATTCAAGGATCAGTGAAATGACTGCAATCTCACAATGGGTACCATATAAAGCTGTGGTTTTCAACTTGTGGTCTGCAGATCCCTGGGGTTCCCAGACTATGTCTAGGGTTTCCAAAGGGGTCTGCATCTCCATTTGAAAGTTTTTAGGGGTCCACAATTAAAAAAAGCTTAAAAACCACTGATACAAACAAAGTGTGCATACTAACAGCGCATATGTAATTAATGCAAAATATATTGTATACTTGCATCCAAGTCACAGAACATGATGCAAAATAAGTACTGTACTCTCCCCTATGTGTAGCATAGGAATTTAGTAGGTTGGGGTTCTATTTGAACATAATGTAATCTTAAATTACAGAGGCTAAACTCATTTATAAAATACCACATCAATATGATAATTTCAATAATTATGTTCCTTTAAATTCCTTTAAGGTAAAATTAAGAAACTATTCTCTTGCCGAGAGATGCTGCCAATGGCTAAAGGAAAGGATTAAGAATTAAGGGAGTTCTCCATGAAAATTAGGATTCATTCACTTACTCATTTTGTACTTCTTGAAAGTCCTTATACACCTTCTGTTTCAACTGGGTCATACTTGTATATATGGTATAAGCTCATTGTTTAATGATAAAGCTAGTTCAAAAAATATAAAAATAAAATATTTCCCAGAGTTATTGAATAGTTTATGAGATTGACTAAATGAGAGTAATACATGGATGGACAGATATCAAAGAGGTGGGTAACATGAAAGAGACAATCAATAGTTTAGAAATAAAAATAAACCTAATCAAAAACCTTGGATCAAAAGACCCCAGAACTCTGGATCTGATTTTAGTTCAAGCCGTTCTTTTGGGTCACTGTGCTGGGATGAGTGTCTTTATGTTGGAGCTAACCAACTCCCCATTCTTGATTACTCTGCTTCTCTGATTTCTCTAAGGACATGGTACAACCTAAATCTCACATTGCACAATACAAGCAAGCACCTAATGAAAATATAAAAAAATAGAAGGAGATTCCTTTTTAACTAGTGTAAGATGCCAGGACCTGGCAACACCATGACCACCACTTAGATCTTCTATAGTGCTGTTCATCCATGGATCTCACTGCCTTATAAAAGGAGCGTATCATTATCCCCACTTTACAGATGGGGAAACTGAGGAAGGGAAAGGTGAAGAAATGTCACCCAGTAGGCCAGCAGCCACTCCAGAAATAGAACTGAGATCTACTAAGGTCCAGCTGAGTGCCTTATCTGCTAAGCCATGCTGTCTCCCAAATACTCAGTGTTTCCAAAGAAGATTGTTAAATAACTTTCCCCTCATTTGCAATAACCTGAAGCAGGCAGCCATCTATTTATCACTAATTAATATGTCAGTTAACTAGATTACCAAGCTTTTATAATGTATGCCATGAAAAATGTAATTCTATGAGGTACATTAATAACAACAAAGTGATGGTGTTTCTGATGCCTTAAAAGCATCCTAAACATACTTTAATTTTTAATTAGCCTTTTTAGCAGATGAACACTAGTTGGCAGAGTACCAGAAGGTGACACATCTGTTACTGCTGCAGGGTATACACCAAGAAGCCTGCAATACAGTATAAATAAATCACTACATGTACCTTATAATGAAAAAAAAAAATCTCTAAAACCTGTCAGATTAGTGCAGCATCATGCAAGTTGAGGCACAAGAAAGAAATTCTTTTGGTAGTTCGAAGTGCTGTTAAGGAGAAAACATATCCCTGAAAGACCTTGATAGAAAGAGAAAATGGAACAACAGATGGAAAATTCCACTGAATACTTTATCAGCCACCTGTCATCCATTGAATGGTGGCCAACACAGCTACACCTTATTAAGTTACACAATGGAAGACAAAGTTGCACTGGTGAAGCAGTACAGTACTACAGGGTAATGATGTGTAGCTTATACTAAGCATAAGAAACTCAAGTTGCATTTTAAAGGAACAGGCCAGTCCAGAATCAGAAGTAATGATTAGCTATGAGTAAGTGTCAGAAGGTTTGCATGCTGAACTTTTTAAAACTCTCCCCTCATCACTACCCTCTCAGTGTCTTCCAATAGTCTCCTGGCTCCACCCAGTAGGACCTCATTGGTTCCACCAATATTAACCCACAACCCTCCAACAGACCCCTCTCCTTCTCTTTCAATTTCTCTTTACTAGGCCCAGAGGCTCCAGTAATCTCTTTATTGGCTCCAAGAATTATTGAATTTAAATTTTGCACACTGAGACAACGTGCTTTGGAGAGTTCTCTGCTTTCTTAAAAGTGTGCAGGCTCTGAATTTATCAGTAGCCAACACATAGAGAGGCTGCCAGAACCTCATGATGGGGTCATAAATAGACTGGGATGTGAAGAAAGAGCAAGCTGTGGATGGAGAATGCCTATTTGCTCTGGGCCATTTGAAGGTTAACCGGTTGAAAGGCAGCTGGGATCTACTGGGATCTAATAGTGGCAAAGGATGGAAAGGGACAAGAGTCATATGGGTGAATTGTTTAGAGAGAAGTGGTAGGGAGCACTTGGAATTTTTTTAAAAAATCCATTTTGAGGGAGGTGCACGTGTTCATATATTTGGACAATTGTAGTAACAGTGTTGCACGATTTCCTCCCATCTTCTTCTGGCCAGGACTTGCAATCATTTCTGTTAGATGCAGATAGCAATAATAATCCATTACTTTTTACTCCTTTTCAGATTAGACTACTGCAATGTGCGCTATATAGTACTACACCTTAAACTAGAAAAATCTGCCCTAGGATTGAAGCTGCTGGACCACATGGCAGCTGTTAGTGAGGGGCGTATGTATCAAGGGAGTAGACCAATGCTATGGAATCAGCACTGGATATACACTGATTTCCAGTGGAGTCTGAAGTGCTCGTTTTCAACTATTGAGTCCTAATTGGCTTGGGAACTACTCATTTGAGAGAACATGTCTCTCTCCCTGCCATATGGCTACCAGTGTGGTCAGCACAGGCATTAGAGTTGCAATCCCTTCAGTATAAAAGAAACAATGGGGGTGAGGGTCTCTGTTGGCAGGGCATTGTTCATGAAAAAGTGCATCTCTTGAAAATCTCTCCCCATTTAGTTCAAAGTAGACCAAATCTTTCAGTGTACTTTGCAAGGTATATCCCAATGCCTTTGCATAGGGTATGGTGCACGATATGGGTTCTTTTGTGACTGTGGTTTCACTGGGATGTTCATTTGATTGCTCTATCTGGCTGGCTATTTACTTATTTTGAAGAGGCTGCCTTTTTTGTGTCACTATATTTTTAAGATTGTCAGAGACTTCTAGCCCAGGATACACATTCTTTAACTTGATTTGTAACAAAAAGAATGAAATGCCTACAGAAAATAAATCTGGCAAAAATGCACAACCATTTGGTATCAGAAAAATATATAGTTAAACTATACATTATGGCAAATGTCACTGCTATGGATTGATTTAATTTCTTTGGGAAGAATGAATGACACTAACAGAAAACAAGCAAAGACTTCAGAAGACAAGGATCTTAACCAAAGAAATAATATAACAGGGATCTTAACCAAAAAAAAAAAATACGGCAAATAGTTCCTGGTTTTCATTTTATGTAAACCCAGCAAAAAGTCTAGCATTTTGAAATGGCTGGGTACTAAACACCGCAAAAAAAAAAAGTGTCACTTATTTATGTGCCTAAATTTAGACTTAGCAACCTAACTTTAGGCACTCATTTTTAAAAACCTTAGCCCTTAATCTTTGTGTGTCAGCATCAGGTCACAGAGCAGTATTTATCTCTAAATACTAGGGCTCAGAGAAAGGTGAGAATGACATAATGGTACAGCCTAAGGGATACTGGCTTTAGCCATTTTTGAAATTATATGGAATAAAACAAAGCGTATCAAAATATGTTTGCATTGATTCATTCAAACATTTACAGTGACTTTAATACACCTCTGAGTTCCAAGCATTATTATCTCCATGGTGCCTAGGAACCCCAGTCATAGCACCCATTATGCTAGCTACTGTACAAAACAGAACAAAAAGACAGTCCCTGCCCCAAAGCGTTTCTGTCTAATAGACAAGGCAGATTTGCGGGGAGGGGAGACATAAAAGCAGAGTGAACAATGTGATAACAGCAAATGCACACTTTTTTGAGGGGGGGAGGTGCATTTACTTAGGAGTGGGATCGACTAAATGGCAAAAGAAAGAAGGGGAACAGGGCAGGGGATAAGAGGTGGGGGAGGTGTGGAGTGAGAGAGGGGAAGGTTGGAGCAAAGAGCCAATCAGCATGGGCCAGTGATGTTGAAGGTTTAAAAAAAAAAAAAAAAAGTCCCTGGTTCGCTGCTCCTGTTCCTACCGGCTGTGGTCTCTAGCTAACTCCTCTAAGCAGCTTTTCCCCCCAGGCCACATGGTGGCCAGGAGGGAGGGCACTACCTTGTGCCCCCAGAGCAGGGGAGAGTCTCAATGCACAGGTCTGGGTCCCGAGGGCTGCTGGGGCAAGAGGGAACAGGCCTCTCTACTTCCCCAGTCTCATCAAAGGTCCCAATGTGCTCCTTAATTCCTTACTTCCACAACTTAACCTCTGAGCTTTTATCAGCCCCCTTGAGCCGTCTTAGGACTCCCCTCTTCTCTCTTTCATTGTCCTTGGTTTGTGCTTAAAGCACATCTTGCACATTCTTTGGAGACACTGAGCATCCACTAAATGCAAATTAAACAGCAGTGGTTCCCAATGTAGGATTATCAGAAGTCCTGGGCCCTGCTTCTCATGTCTAGCAGCACAAAAAGTAGGATAGGATAAGTTATATAAACTAATATTTTATCCACATTTCTAGATGGTTCTAGGATGGCAATCTCTATGCCTGAACCTTACCCTTTTGAGGTTCCATTCATGACTACTCATCACAATCACAATAATATAAACCCACCCAAAAACTTGTGTAGCCACAAACACAAGTCAGACAAGACAGATCACCTATAACTTCTAGACTGAATGGTTTGCTATTGAACAAATCTAAAATATGCCAAAATCTAAAATAGAATTACTACGCACATTATACCTAACCCCCACTAAAAAAAAAATAAAAATCTATTTATCAGATTGAAATTTTGTCAGTGTTCGTTATTTCGCTCTAAGGCTCTTGGGTCTAATTATAACAAGTACTGAGCACTTACTATGCCAGCTGAAGTCAATGGAAGCTGCAGCTGGGTGCTCAACAGCACCTCTGAAAAATCAGATCATTTTCTTTTAAATAACTGTTGTGTTCACAACTTACCAACGTTTAGCTTTTACCCTCAGCATGGTAGCCCCTGTGAATATAAGCTAGTTTACTCATGGCAACTTCATTAAAAATAAAACCCACTATTTTTTTTTTCAAATCTTCAGCTAGTTTGATGCATACCTATAAAAACACAAATGTAAAAAGGTTATTAAAATGCTTTGGTTTGTTAGCAACTATACCAGTTCTGGAGCCTGAGTAAATCTGCTCTCTCCTGATACCCGACTTATTCTAGGATGCCTTCAGTTATTTCAGTTGAGCTCTCCATGTTTTTCTGGCCTTTATAGTAAAAAGAAGGCACATAAGATAACTGATGTTTCCCCATTTGTTTCCTCAACAAATGCCCTCTGCTACAAAGGACTGGTGTGCAGACAGCAAAATAAGACCCACTTATCAAACCATACATTCAGTGCCACCAGAGAACCACGCTGTGTTTTGATAAGGATTTCCTGGATGATATGACCAAATTCTGCCTGCATCTCAGAGGTATCTTGTGCATTTGGAATATAATGCTTCAACCAGATAATGACAACAAATCACTTTTAATTAGTTAAGTCTTGCTTTCCACCTCCCCAAATCCAGTTTTAAAAAAAATCTCTGGCTCTTACATTTGAAAACATGATGTGTTGTTATTTTCTAATGGCCCCAAATGACAAGATTAAGTAGTGGCTAACTCTCTACCCAAAACCTGCTGACTAGTATGTAAACCTAACAACTTTCAACGTGCAATCAGAAAATCCGTACATGATACTGTGGTACAATTCTTAGTTATAAGTCTCTTTTTGCATTTTTTTTTAAAGCAACTGCAGCCATATGAAATCATAAAATGTTTCCCTATACAAAGAGGTTAACCAATCCATAGCTAACAGCATATTTGTTCCGGTGAGATTAGGAAAGATGTTTCTTACTGATAAAGTCTGATATCTAACTGTTTTCCAAAGAAAGTTGAAGCTGGACATTTTCTTCTCTTTAATGACACCTTCACAGAAGGAATTTAAATGCTATGCGCTGTTGATATTTAGGAAACCAGTGGATAACATTTCCCCTTGAACTAGGACTGCAGTTTTGATGTGCCCTTACATGGGCTGTGCAAGGTTGAAGTGGGGACTCCTTGTATGGTTTCTTCTACCTTACAAACTCATGCAGAGGTCAGTTATAATCTAGCCCAGGGATCAGCAATGTTTGGCATGCGGCCCACCACGGTAAGCCCCCTGGTGAGCTGGGCCAGTTTGTTTACCTGCCACATCCGCAGGTTTGGCCAGTCGCGGCTCCCACTGGCCACGGTTTGCCACTCTAGGCCAATGGGGGCTGCGGGAAGCGGCAGCCAGCACATCCCACGGTCCGCGCGATTTCCTGTAGCCCCCATTGGCCTGGAATGGCGAACCGTGGCCAGTGGGAGCCGTGATCGGCCAAATCTGCGGATGCGGCAGGTAAATAAACTGGCCTGGCCCACCAGGGGGCTTACCCTGGCGGGCCGTGGGCCAAAGGTTGCCGATCCCTGATCTAGCCCTAAATTATACATTTGGCTCCTCCAGAAACATTCCTCATAGCCTGGAGCCAAATCTCTGTCTTCTATTTCCAATTATGGGACTCATTGCTGACGGATAGTATTGACTCTGAGGCATATAGGTTAGAAAGATTAAAAGGGAAAAAAAAGGGACACATGAACATGAATAGCTACTGTCATGATTTCCCCCTCCCACTAGCAGCTGGATGTAATAATGCTAGGGTTACGCCTCTCAGTTTCTCCTCTCAAGTTTCTTAAAGCTCATAAGTTCTCCTGGGTCTGATAATACTCCTGCATGGAGCGAGTTCATTATTCCACTTAGTGTAAATAGTCCTTGAAAGTCCATTTATCTCAGACACAGTGCATATAGTAATAATAGTAATAAAAACCAGTCCAACAAATCACCTCATGCCCCAGCTTCAGTGTCTTCTAACCCACCTGGGCTTCCTTCACTCCAGACACTGTTATATCACAACAGAGATCCCAGCCATCTTCCTGACTTCCAAGCCTCTGCCTGGAGAAGGTCTGTAGGCTAGCCCATTCACTACCCTCCTGCCCTCAACTTTCTCCACAGAACTCCCTCCAGGGACCTCTTTCCAATCACACTGTCTTCATATCATTTATTATCCCCAGCTGCTGCCCTGCTATCAATCAGGTCAACATGAGATGTATGTATTTTGGCACAAGGGGAGCTGGACCCACTTGACTTAAAGGGGCCAGCCACCCTTTGATACAATTACAGCCACACTAGCTAAAAAAATATTTACAAGACTAAAACTTGTGTGATCAAGCACCTAATCTTCCCACCTGATTTAATATTACATCGTTTCTCAGATGCATTATGGGTGAACTTTGCCTTTTTTGGCCATATCTAGTATAGACCACTGCTGGAGACAGAATACTGGACAAGATGAATCAATGATCATACTTATGATTCAATTAGTAAAAAGTGAAGCTGAATGCAGATTAAGTTGAAAAAGTGGAACTTTAATAAACCCTGTCCATGCACTGTTCTGTTCATGTAGCTGCATTGCTTCCAGACAAATTCCTCACATTCCCCATTTTCCTGGGGACCTCTCTTTAACAGTCCCTCCAGGGATCCTGGGCCTTCCGACTCCAGTTCCACTGATCATAGTATGCCTATGTTCTAAATCAAGAAACTGCCAATGATGTCAAGCATATTTCAGTAAGAATGCCTGGGACAGCCTCAGTCAGTCTGATTGCGGGGGTGGGCTCAGTGACATCAGCCAGAGAGCAATGAATATCCTAGACTGGCACCACTATATACCTCTACATTCAAGAGAGAAAAAGAAAGGGAAAGAAAAAAAGATTTCCAGAATACACAGCTCTCCACGACAAAGGTCAAGTCTCAGATGAGTTAGTCAAGATGAGTTTTAAAGTGGTAATGTATCGGAAAAAAAAACCCAGAAAGCAGCCATCAAGGTCATGAAGATCTCAGATGAAAAGAAGTCTATGGCGTATCAATTAGGTAATTTTTTTTCTTTATAAATGAGGCTTTTGGATTTTCAATTGGTCCTTTAAAGTAACATTTTCTGAATAAGTTATACATTATATTTCTATAGGAATACAGATTGTTCACTAACTAGTAGAACTGCAAAAATGACAATAGTAGTAATTCTCTCATTTTGGACGTTCACTCTCTGTCCTCCTGCAATCCGCAACAAAATTAACCTATCATCTGAAAAGGGGCCAACAGAGACACTGTTCCTTTGAAGAGAATAGAAAGCTCTCTTCTTAGTGATCTACAAAATACTACACAGTGAAAAGAGATATTATTGATTTTCAATATCACCTGGAATCAATTCTCAGCTCTGAATTCCCACATCAATCTAGAGAGATATGATGACCAAAAACTCAGGAAAATAGAAATTGTGGTTTTTACCATGGTGTTTTCTTGCTAATGTTTCAATAGGTTACAAAATCACATTCCTTTCATTAGGATATATTTAACCAGCAGTCCATTATTGATTTGGGCTTTATCACTCAATAGTGGATCACAGTAAGAACTCATGGAACTTGTAACTAGACATCAGCCAACACATTTCAAAATGGCCACTGATTGAGTGGTACGGAGCTTGAGTCACTCTAGGTACATCAAAGCTGGGTAGCCCAAAACCGAGGCACTCAAAATCTGTGTCTGCTTTTGAAAATGTTGACCTAGGTCATTGGTTTAGCAAGCATCATAGAGGAACAAATATACAGTTGGAACCCAGTCCTACATTGTGATCTGAACAGGTAGGCTGCTGCACACATCTGGAGCCCACTGAAGCCAAAGGGGCTCCATACAGGTCCTCCTTAATGGGTATCAGGTTTAAAACAAATAAAAGGAAGTTCTTCTTCACTCAGCGCACAGTCAACCTGTGGAACTCCTTGCCTGAGGAGGTTGTGAAGGCTAGGACCATAACAGGGTTTAAAGGAGAACTGGATAAATTCATGGAGGTTAAGTCCATTAATGGCTATTAGCCACGATGGGTAAGGAATGGTGTCCCTAGCCTCTGTTTGTCAGAGGGTGGAGATGGATGGTAGGAGAGAGATCACTTGATCATTACCTGTTAGGTTCACTCCCTCTGGGGCACCTGGCATTAGCCATTGTCGGTAGACAGGATACTGGGCTGGATGGACCTTTGGTCTGACCCAGTATGGCCATTCTTATGTTTTCCCATATGAATCATAATGCAGAATTAAGCTTTGGACATTAAACCTGAAAGACAGCCGCAATATGTGAATAATATGCTAAACTGTTATAAGCTTCTATGTTTAAACACGAGGCATTTTAAATTTCTATTAAACACTACTAATGCCACAATAAAAAGCTATAATCAAAATTACGTAATCAACATTGTACTCTGCATTTTAGAGACTTATTTAAAAGTGGTACAGTCCAGGAATATAGGAAGATGCATACCAACACAAGTCATAGATGATATCCTGGCCACAATGAAGTCAGTGGCAAAACTCTCATTAACTTCAGTGAGGCCAGGATATCACCCCAACAACTCAACCTACTCTGGTATTCTATATCTCATGGTATTCTCTACTCTATTCTGGTATTCTATATCTATATCTCATGATCAATGCTGGATTTTTCATAAAGAGTTGGGTAACCCTGGCCCCTACAATGGCCTGGTTAGTGCAGAACAGCATTGTGGTCACATTTTCTTTCTTATCCCAGATTGTAATCCCATGCAAGATATGATAACAATGCATTATAGAATAATAGGGACTGTCAGCAGGCCTTTTGAGGCTGTCATGCCAGGGCAAGAATCTCTTGCCAACAGCATCTTGAACGGACAGGTATTTTGCCAGGCTGTACCTTGCTATGGCTTTTGTGACCAATCCAGTGTAAAAAAATTCTTATATCAAACATGTTCTCTGGCATCTGAGCCGGAATTTATTTTCATAGAGTTTTTGGTGTATAATACTGGTTTTTAAAAATATTATCTTTATTAAATTTTCAAGGACACATTACAAAGATGAGTTTGGTACAGAGGGATACAGCTGGCAGATCAAGACAAGGTTTGCATCTCAGGCACAATTCAAAATTTCATGTACAGTGCTAATCTGTATCCATTAAGTGTTGCTATATCATTTGTTTGAGCTAGTACTAAACCATTAGGATTATTAAATTGGTTTTGCATTGCTTGGCTTGCTGGTTCACTTTCTTACTGCCCTCCACCATAACAACATGGGAGAGCTGACTCTGTTGAAGAACATTACCAGGCTTCATTTACTTACACTTTAGGATGACATTAGAATCAGTTTTCAGAGTAGCAGCCGTGTTAGTCTGTATTCGCAAAAAGAAAAGGAGTACTTGTGGCACCTTAGAGACTAACAAATTTATTATAAGCTGTCAATTTGTTAGTCTCTAAGGTGCCACAAGTACTCCTTTTCTTTTTATTAGAATCAGTAAGGAGTTTACACCCAAGAATCCTGTTGTGAATATTAGACATTTGTACGCTGTTCTTGTTGGTAGATGTACACTTGACTATGTAAATTCATCAGTATAAGACTAAAATGTTAGTAAAGTAATAAAATACATGTATGTTTTTTTTTTTAAAATGAACACTGGGTGAAATTCCTCCTTGTGCAGATGGCTGACAATGCCGATGTCCTAATTAAATCCCACTTATGTTCAAGGACCATTCTGTTAGTCAGGGATCTGCAGTACATAGAGATGTCCTGGCTATAAGGGCCAGGGCATAAGTACCACTACAGTAAGGAGAACACTTTATTTGCCAATCAAGCTGGATTTCAAGCTGCTTGTGAGGCCAAAGAAGCTCAGCACAGTCTTAGCTGAGCTAAGGATTTTGCCTCAGGTATATTTACTCCTGGATCATTTTTCATAATACAGTTCAACCAAATTCTTTCTCTACAGAGAATGGGAGACCTCTGCATAGCAGATGAGGTGGGATGGGAAGGTAAAGAAACAGGGGGCTGTTGCTGCAGTACCTAGCAACTGGGGAAAACATTGCAGGGAACAGCAGATCCAGGAAGCAGACAGACAGTTGGTTTGGGTGCTGCCTACTTACTTCACCAAGACTACAGGGTTTGTATTGTTGAGAGTCTGCTCCAAGTATATCCACTCCAGTAAAGAAATAGGGGTGGCTATAGTATCCAACTGGCTACAATAAATAGGAGTTTCCAGTGTGATGACATTGTGAACCAAATTATTCTTGACTATGTACACATAGGGGAATCACATAAAAAAACCAGGAAAGACACAAGGTTGCTCTACATAGCTTGGGTTTGACCGTTCTTGGAGCATCATGTTTAGTTTTAGTACTTAGATTAAGGAGGATGTGGAGAAACACGGAAAAACAAAAAACAAAAAAAACCCAAAGAGCAGCAAAAAGTCTTACAAGTATGGAAAAAACAAATGAGGCAAGAATGAGGGAATTTAAATTCACAGTCTAGAAAATGGAAGAATCACGATGGTAGTCTATAAATACATTCAGGATAATATAAGAGAAAGAAAAAGGATAGTACTGAGAAAGGAAGGAGCAATGGCCTGAAGCTCAGAAAGGAAAAAAGTTAGGCTTGATATGAAAGGAAACATTCTCAACAGTAAGAATAATTGGCCAGGGAAACTGATGCCTAAGGGAAAAGGGGGAAGACAATATCAGCAGATATTCAAAAACAGGTTAGTTAGAATCTTACTGGGGATGATGTAGTGAGTGATTTTGCAAGGGGGCTGGGGGCCAGCCTGAATAATGTAAGTGCCTTTTCTGCCCCAGATATGATTAATAGATATAAGATTAAAAAGGCTAATATTAATGGGGTGCTAAGGTTAAGAAATCAACGACTCATCCATCAGAAAATAACCCAATTAAAGAATTATACCACACTAAGCTCAGTTACATTTCACAACCTACATATTTTGTGATCTGAGGGAAAATAATTTATTAAGATTTTTGTTAAAAACAAGAGAAATTTAAAATACTGGATATGCACAAGATAAAAAAATGTCAGAAATCAATATGTATCTTGTAACAATTACATTCATGCAGAGAGACAAGACTCCTAAATATTTTCTCCAAACAGATGACAGTAAAGGTTCAGTGCACCATTTAACACAGGGTACCATTATTATTTTATTTGGGTTTTGTTTTTACTTTTCCTAGATCTATATTGCCAAGGATGCTGGAGCTAGGGGTGTTGGGGGTTGTGACAGCACCCCCGGTTTGAAGTAGTTTCCATTATATACAGTAGGGGTGGGGAACCTACGGCCTGTGGACCAGATTCGGCCAGCTGCTTCATTTCTTCCGGCCCATGGCAAGTTTCCGCGCCGCTGGCTGGAAGCCCTGAGCCTTGTCCTCCCCACCCCACAGCCCCACAGGGCTGGAGCCGTGAGCACTGGCTCGCCCCGCTGAGGGGAAGCTGGGGTTGCCAGGACATTAAAAATTCAGTCAGCTCCGTGAAGCTCCCAGAAACGACCAGCCTGTCCCTGCGGCCCTTAGGCGGAGGGGCGATCAGGGAAGCTCCGTGCACTGCCCCTGCCCTCAGCGCCAGCTTCGCAGTTCCCATTGGCTGGGAACCACGGCCAATGGAAGCTGTGGGGGTGGCACTTGCAGGCACAGGCAGCACGCACTGTGCAGAGCCCTCGGCCTCTCCGTCTGGGGCCAGACACGGCATCAGTTTTGGGAGCAGTGCGGAGCCCCAACACGCAGGGAACCTGCTTTAGCCCCGCTGCATGACCTGAATGGAGTCTGCACCCTGAACCTCCTGCCACAGGTCAGAACCCCCTCCTGCACCCTAACGCCCTCTCAGACCCTGCACCTCCCCCCTAACCCCCTGCCCCAGGTCAGAACACTCTCCCAGAGCTCGCACCCCAACCCCTTGGCCCAGCCCTGAGCCCAATCCAACACCTCAAACCCCTTGGTGCCAGCCTGGAGCCCCCTGCACCCAGCCTCCTGCACCCTGAATTCATTTCTGGCCCAATGCTAGAGCCTAGGGGAAGCCCAGAGCCTCTGCACCCCCCAACAGGGATGGAGCTGCGAGCACCGGCTAGCCCTGCTACAGGGGTGGAAAGACCTGAGCCTCCGCACCCCAACGCAGGGCTGTGTGGCCCTTGACTGATTTTTTTCTGTGGGTCAGTGGCCCCTGATAGAAAAAAGAATCCCCATCTGGATATACAGGGTTTACAGTTTTGTTCAATGGGTTCCAGCACCCTCACTACAAAAGTTGTTCCAATGCACTGTATATTGCACAAGATTTTAGACTTACTCTTTGCTATCAAGAAAAGGAGTACTTGTGGCACCTTAGAGACTAACAAATTTATTAGAGCATAAGCTTTCGTGAGCTACAGCTCACTTCATCGGATGCATTTGGTGGAAAAAACAGAGGAGAGATTGATATACACACACACAGAGAACATGAAACAATGGCTTTATCATACACACTGTAAGGAGAGTGATCACTTAAGATAAGCCATCACCAGCAGCAGGGGGGAAAAGGAGGAAAACCTTTCATGGTGACAAGCAAGGTAGGCTATTTCCAGCAGTTAACAAGAATATCTGAGTAACAGTGGGGGGTGGGGGGGGGAGAAATAACATGGGGAAATAGTTTTACTTTGTGTAATGACTCATCCATTCCCAGTCTCTATTCAAGCCTAAGTTAATTGTATCCAGTTTGCAAATTAATTCCAATTCAGCAGTCTCTCATTGGAGTCTGTTTTGGAAGCTTTTTTGTTGAAGGATAGCCACTCTTAGGTCTGTAATCGAGTGACCAGAGAGATTGAAGTGTTCTCCAACTGGTTTTTGAATGTTATAATTCTTGACGTCTGATTTGTGTCCATTTATTCTTTTACGTAGAGACTGTCCAGTTTGGCCAATGTACATGGCAGAGGGGCATTGCTGGCACATGATGGCATATATCACATTGGTAGATGCACAGGTGAACAAGCCTCTGATAGTGTGGCTGATGTGATTAGGCCCTATGATGGTGTCCCCTGAATAGATATGTGGACAGAGTTGGCAACGGGCTTTGTTGCAAGGATAGGTTCCTGGGTTAGTAGTTCTGGTGTGTGGTTGCTGGTGAGTATTTGCTTCAGATTGGGGGGCTGTCTGTAAGCAAGGACTGGCCTGTCTCCCAAGATCTGTGAGAGTGATGGGTCGTCCTTCAGGATAGGTTGTAGATCCTTGAGGATGCGTTGGAGAGGTTTTAGTTGGGGGCTGAAGGTGATGGCTAGTGGCATTCTGTTATTTTCTTTGTTGGGCCTGTCCTGTAGTAGGTGACTTCTGGGTACTCTTCTGGCTCTGTCAATCTGTTTCTTCACTTCAGCAGGTGGGTATTGTAGTTGTAGGAATGCATGATAGAGATCTTGTAGGTGTTTGTCTCTGTCTGAGGGGTTGGAGCAAATGCGGTTATATCGTAGAGCTTGGCTGTAGACAATGGATCATGTGGTATGATCAACTTCATGAAAAAAACTCGTACAGATACAGAGAGACATCATCTTCCTCTCCAAATGCAAACAGATGGACATCATACCGAAAGGACCGAAGGTTAAAAATCCATTACAATGTACATACCACACAGACTATGCTGACAGCTTGTGCCACACACTCTCAAAGAAACTGCGGAACCACCTGATCAACATCCTCTACAGTAAACAGGGAAAGATTAAGAATGAGCTCTCAAAACTGGATACTCTCATAAAGAACCAGCCTTCCACACAAACTTCCTCGTGGCTGGACTTTACAAGAACTAGACAAGCCCCTTATAACACACACTTTGCTTCTCTACAAAAGAAAAAGGACACTAAGCTATCTAAACTACTACATGCCACAAGGGGCCACAACAGTGGTTCCCGTAACCCACCCAGCAATCTTGTTAATCTATCCAACTATACTCTTAGCCCAGCAGAAGAATCTGTCCTAAGAGTATAGTTGGATAGATAGACAAAGAAAATAACAGAACGCCACAATAAAGCAGATTTTAGCTTATAGTGGCAAATCTGTAGCCAGAAATGTTAATGCGATTTGTCTGAATCTCAGTCATGAATTTGTTTCCCAGATTTTAATAACTGTGCAGGTCTCAACTTGGAACTGAACTGTCACCCTGAACATCAGACCTATATTTAATTCACAAATGACTCTTATTCTATTTTTTTCATTTTGCACAATTGAATTTTGAAAGATAATAAAATATTTCAGACATACTGTATGTGAACAAATTCCATGTTCTGTACCATTTATCTTGTAAGCTCTAAAACGATAATTACATTTAAATTACTCTTCAGCTCTACTGCATTAACATAATTGTGTGTCAACTAACAAGATGTACTTATTAAATGGGGTATTTTTAGACTTACCACACATTAATAATGAATTGCTACATTTACAGTATATCTTGTCACACTTTGCCTAATAAGCTGCTCCTGCAGGAAGTGGTGCCATTAAAGCTAACAACTGTACTATTTCCTGTTGACCACTGTGAATTCGATATTGCCTTTTTTTTTTTACACTGAATTCTGGTTTTTAAAAATGGATAGAAGTGTTCCTAGTGAAAGGGCACAAAACTATCTTAAAGCAGTATGTGCACAGGCAGGATAAATAGCACCTTCAAATCAGCTACAGTGGGGTCAGGAAGATCACTATGCTACAAACACCAATTAAGGATTGTTTCTATTTTATGCAGGGCTAGCAGAGTCCCAATAAATGGACAAAAGAATCTGGAGAATGAAGCTGACCTATTATAGTGTTTCAGTTCTTGCACCCAGAGAATGAAAGTTTCTTCCTCCTATCATAATATTATCCAAGATACTTTTCCGACAAAGCTGAGACGTAAAATCATGTCTCAAAAGCAGGCCTTCAAAAAAGAGACTTCAAATCAATGCCTACCTAATATACCAGCTTTATTTGTCACCTTCATTCAAGTATATAACATTCTATCATAAAATCCTGGGGCGAAATTGGATCAAGATTTGGCACAAAGATTACAGACAAAAACCAAATCAATGAGTCATAGCTAAAATAGGTTTCAGAGTAGTAGCTGTGTTAGTCTGTATTCGCAAAAAGGAAAGGAGTACTTGTGGCACCTTAGAGACTAACAAATTTATTTGAGCATAAGCTTTCATGAGCTACAGCTCACTTCATCGGATGCATCATGAAAGCTTATGCTCTAATAAATTTGTTAGTCTCTAAGGTGCCACAAGTACTCCTTTTCTTTTTGCGAATATCATCATGGATGGATCAGCAGACTCAACACAATATACAAAAATGTCAGAGTTATTGGAACTACAGATGGAAAAGACTTATTTGATCATCCAAGCCATCTTCCTTTCACTATAGAATTGTTCCCTACAGTATATTTTCTTAATATTTTTTCTAGTCTAGTTTTAAAAGTCCCAAGAGATGAGGTTTCCACTACTTTCCTTGAAAGGCTACTGTAGAGCCTAGCCTCTCTCACTGTCAGGAAGCTTCTTTTTTTGATACTGTCTCTCAATACTCCCACCGTAATTATACCATTATGTACCCCACTAAACTTGTCCTCTCCATCTTTGTGTTTTAATATCTTTCATATCTAATGTGCCTGTAAATTATCACTTCGCTAAATAGGTATAGGTTCACTCTTTTCAATCTTCTCTTATAAACTAATTCCTCGAACTTTTGGATTATTTCTCTCCTTATAACTGGTGTTTGCATCACCTACACATTTTTGTCATCTGTGAATTTCATTAACATACTGTTTACTCCTTCTTTCAGATCAGTAATGAAAATGTTAAGTAAAGCAGCGGTCCTGCAAATATCTAGTCACATGTTTAACATTAAGCAACTGAATAGTCCCACTGTCTGACTTTACCATGAAGTCATGCATGTAAGTCTTTGTACGACTATAGTCTAAACACTAGACCCGAGAGTAGGGCCCACTTCTAGGATGAACAGATGTCCTGATTTTAGAGGACAGTCATGATATCTGGGGCTTGGTCTTATATAGGCGCCTTTTACTCCCCATCCCAATTTTTCACACTTGCTGTCTGGTCACCCTACCCACTTCAATACATTTATTATGATCATACATTTGAAAACTAAAAGATTATAATCTACATAACTGTTCCTAAGCAAGCGAATATGAATTACTTCCCTCACTCCACAAGCAGGATTTGATGAAACACAGTAATAGTTCTTTACTATTATCCAAATTTGAATCTGTGAATACGATTGATACCATGGGATTTAGCATGTGACTCTTACAGTGCAAACAGAAAACACTAGAAATGATCACAGAAAAATATCTCAAGTGACCCTGAGCGTGAAATCTATCTGCCTAAAACAGAGATGGTGCTCAGATGGGAAGTAATTTGTATTAGCTTGCTCAGATACTATGGTGGCAATATAAAATTCAAATAGATTTGTTGAATACTTTTCAATCACTAACCTTCATAAATATTCATGAACGTACAACCAAAAATGGGGCTAAAATCACTGAGTAAATTGTTCACTACGAATGGTTTGCCCAGCTCATACTGTGAAGGATGGTGGTTTCACTGACACATACTGCATATAATGAATGAACGCAATCTCACAGAAAGTAAGATTTTGCACCAGTAAAATTTGTAGATGAAAAGATTAATTAACATTGATTACAGGAATTTAAGAGCTACTGAACAAATGTCAATAGGAACGTTTAAAATATTGGGGGAGTTCTATGTATTAATTATATTAATTCAAGCAAATATGAATATAAATGTAACATTAAACATACTGTTTTAAATATGCAAACATCAAGAAATGTAAATATAAAAGTTAGTTTTCATAATAATCCTAACTCACTCCACTTTATGCATGATTTGGATTACTACAGTTATGTTCTTAATTATGTATATTAATACCAAATACATCTGTTTAACTCCCACAAAAGTCAATTGAAGTTGTCTGTGCATACAGGCAGAATTAAGCTCAGAAAGTGTACATCTAAAACCAAAATGATTAATCCAAGCATTCATGGACCAAATTCGATCAAGAGATGGCATTATACAAGCAATGAACTCTTCCACTTGTAGATTGACCCCCTTTGTCGAATCCTCCTCCCCCCACCAGTTTTTTCCCCCAGATATCCTGAAAGGTAAATTCACTGAGAATCATCTTTAAAAGGGTTACCACCACCACATGGACAGGCTTAGGAAACAAGGTATAGGATAATGTAAGGGAATGCTGCTGTAGCATTGTAGTGTAGCCATACCCTTACACAGCTGTGGAACTGCACAGGGAAATGACAATACAAAAAACATTGTGCAGCAAACTCCTAAATAATTTAACATCTTATATTATCTCGTTACCTCAATTTGTAGTCCTGTCATTAATACCAGTGGAGGGTTTTTTGCACCCCCCCTTTTTTTTTTTTTAACAGCAAACATACAAACCTGAATTTCATTTCCTCTGTGTGTGAGTGTGAGAGTGAGTGTGAGTGCGCATGCGCACACACACATAGTTAGTCAGGAGACAAGTCCTAATGGAGGACTAACAAATTGGCACTCAATTTCTGCACTTCTTCCTCTCCTATTATTTCTCCCTCACCCCCGACACACTTTGAAGAATAAGTAAATTTTCCAAGTAAGTAACTTTTATCCTCTAGGAAAAAAATAAGATCCCTGGAAATTCTAAACTTGTAAAATCATTTTCTGAGGGCACGGACTTAGAATCCTTATCCAGCTCATAAGTTATGAAAAAGGTGAGAGAAAAGTTAAGTGTGTTGGTTGCACATTGCTCAGATTCCCCATAAAATTTCACCATTGGGCTGAAAGAAAAATCACAGAAAATTTCAGCCCAAAAGATTTTTCAATAAGATACAGCATGCAAAACAGAATGGAAGTCTGATGGCAAATAGATTAAATCAACATCACTACCATGGCAACATCTATTTATTTTTAATTATACATTTATTTTTCTTTAATTTATTAAAACAAAAAAATTAAAGTAAAAATGAATAATGAACAAATGAACAGTTTACCCTTGTGGCTTTAAATCACCTTACTGACCTCCAGGATAGAACACATAGTTCTGAGCCAACTGCAATACATAGGAACAGTTATGGGACTAACTGTTGAAATGATAAACTTATACTCCAATTTCACTTGGCTTTTATTGGTTTAAGTTGTCCCTTCATATTATTTTAACATTGATTTTTGGTATTTAAACAGTGTTTTTTCCCCTCCCTCTATCCACAGAGATTGTGGCTGTTTCAAGATGGATTATATTTTGTAGTCTTGAGGTCCTAGGAGTCTTAGAGCTGTCAAAAGTTGCTCTAGAAAGGCTGGTGCTGCTTCCTGGGTATAGAATGAACAGATTTATTAAGAGGGGGGCAGAGGAGGAAGACACATAAGGACACATATTACAGGCAAGTGACAGGTGAGTGTGTGGTAGAGATTTTTGGTGAAAAGACAGGACTGTGGGAAGCACTTGGGAGCTAGGAGCAGGGGAAAGGATGCCAACTCATCTCTCCCACTTCTGCAGCAGTGTAAAAGGAATAGGAGTAGCTTTTTCAGAAGCTGTTTTACACAAAGATGTTTTGTAAACTAGACAGGAAGGATGGAACAGTTCTGAAAAACTGCCCAGTTTTCTACAGGTGTCCTTCTGCTCAGCTGGCTAGTGGCTCCTTCAGATGGCCAGTCTGCAGGGGTTGCAACAAACTGGGACAAGATGCTAAGTTCTGTCAAACCAACAGACACCTGGATAGACCTGTAAAATAGTGATATCAATGGTTGTCAAGGTAATATGGTCACCCACCTGGCTCAATGGTTGGAACACAAGCCTTCAGCAGCTACTCTGAACTTTGTTTCATAAAACTTCTACATACAGTGACCTTAAACAAATCACAATACAAAGCTTTCACAAAACTTTCACTAGAATAGAAGTCTTCATTTTTCTGGGCACGGACCTATTAAACTGAAACAAACTCAACGAGTAGCCTTGCATCCTGAAGAGATGTATTTAAGTTCTCCTTCCTGGTACCTTGCTAGCTTTACAATATGGGACTGTTTTAGTCAGTCATCAAGTGCTGGTAGTTTTTCCAGACTAGTGAACTAGAGTAAATCAGTGCTTACAGGAGCTATGGGAGAGCTGATAGAACTACTAAGCACCACTGCTGCATGCTGGCTCAGAGCCCTGCTACCACCAAATCCAACAGTTGGATCTTGTTATGTCTTTTTCTGACGAATTAAAGCAGAAATCTCTTCCCCACATATGGACTTGTAGATGATCAAGTCCATCAGATGTGAAGAATAAGTACTTTTGCACAACATTTCATTTTCATTATACTGTTTCATTTTTGGTCTCATTTTTCATCATGAGCCAGGACTAAAACAATTAACAACTATGAAGTTGAAAAATTTTTGAATTAAAATAAGTCTACTTCTAAAATTCAGATGACAAAGGTTTAAAAAATATTGAATAAAAATGACTCAACCAGTGTTGAATTTCCCTCAAACATGCATTTTGTCTTAAAGTATCACAATAAACTAGGATATATTTCAGGAAACTTAAGTAGAGATGGGGAGGAAAGGGTTTCCACATTTTGCAAAAAAAAAAAAAAAAATTCAAGATCTCAGACCATTACCCATTGGAATGAAACCAAGACCTTTCACATTTTTAACTGGGGACAGGTGAGGAGGGGAGAGAGAAAGAGACCTACCCTAGAATAGTCTGATGTTTGGGGCACTTGTATGGGATGTGCAAAACCCAGATTCAAATCCTGGCTCTGCCTGATTCAGACCAGGAATTTGAACCCATGTCTCCCACATCCAGGGGAAGTATCATAAATATCTGGCTCTTCTGGGGTGGGTCTCAAACTCTCCTATTGGTGCCATTTCACTTTCTATAAATAAATATTCACTGGGATGAAGACTGACTTTACAGCCCTGGGGTTATGGTACTTATGAGATGTAGGAGACCTTGACCAAAGTCCCTGATCTGACTCAGAGAACAGAGATATGAACCTGGGTCTTGCACATCCCAGGAAAGTGCTCTAACTACTAGGCTATTGGCTATTCTGGGGTGGGCTGGTCTGTCTCTCTCTCCAGAAATTCCATCCTGAAGCTCAGAAGCCTTCTTAATGGACATTTTGAAAACCAACCCTTTCTGGTGAAAGGTTTCAGTTTTGATGAATCAGCATTTTCCAATAAAAACTAGTTTTGTCAAAACATTCCAGACCAGCTCTACTTTTGGAGACAGTTACGAGATAGTAGAAATGCAATGGAATAATTATTTCAGCTTATGTTTTTGATTTTAATTTCTGTTCCACTGAGCAAACTATTAAAGGTGATATCTCTAAGTCTAGGGAGACAGTGGTTCAGGGACCACAAGCGGCAGTGGAAGATTCTGTTAGAATAGAATGCGAAACAGTGCTAATTACATTTTTAAAGAAGTATATGCTTTTTGCTCTGTGGGAAGGTTACAAACAAGTGGCCAGATTCTCAGCAGAAGTCAATATATGTAGCTCCATTAAAGTTAATGGATCTGACTGGCCTCAGCTTCTCCCTACCCAGTAAAGCTTTTGCAATATACCTTTAACCTCTTAAGTAATGCAAATGAATTTAACCACATGGCTAGTCTGTTTATGAGTATATATATTAAACTGCCAAATTAAAAGAGCACAAGCTATAAAAATGGTTCATAAGATAACATGCATAATCATAAAAAAAGAGGTCCATCTGCTAGGGTTCTGAACAGCTCATTTGCCAAAGTTCAGTAATGGGGGATCTGCAGATGGTTGATGAGTTCTGGCCACACCAGCAAGTGTTACAGCAGGGCATGTAAATTGCTGTAGTTGGGGGTTAGATGCATAGTTCTACTGGGCTCAGTGCATCAAAAACACTTTAAAAAGTAAATGTGTTCAAGACAATATATTTAATGGCACTTGTTTATTGTCTGGAAAGTATTCAGTTATCCAGTCATTTAAATAAATTGCTAATGGAACAGCGAGCAGTAAATAGAAAGTTCATGGGTCAAGCTAGTGTTGCCACTAAGCAACAGATAGGGTTAGAATTTTAACTGCAGATAGTGTGGTAACTTTTTTCAGAGTAGCAGCCGTGTTAGTCTGTATTAGCAAAAAGAAAAGGAGTACTTGTGGCACCTTAGAGACTAACATTTAAGCATAAGCTTTCGTGAGCTACAGCTCACTTCATCGGATGCATTTGGTGGAATGGTAACTTGTGTCTAAACTCATGCAATTGTCATTTGCATGAAATTTCCTCCTCAGTTGTGTTGCTATAAAAACAGTAAAGATTTACAATGACAAAACAGGCTTTTGTCTCCGTACTTAGTGCCAGAGATAAGATCTTTTTTTCCCCGAAAAGAATTATGTAATACAAATATCAAAAATATTAAATTGTGAAAGGAGGGAAGTTACTCCATTAACTCAAGTTTGCAAATTTCTGGGAAACACGGTATTTTGGAGGAATTTCCTGATGAATCTGGAGAGGCTTCTCCAAAATTACCACCTTAGTTGGGAAGGAGGAATGCCTAATGGCTTATTGTTTGCTTATGGTTGTCTGAACACGTGGGATAACGAATGAAGCTTTGGAGCATATATACAAGCTGCATACCCTGACTTGTGACTTGCTCAAAACTATTGCCCCTGCCTCACCCATAAGATGGCTCTGAGCTTGGCTTGTTTCACTACGGGCCTATTCAAAGCCTACTGAAGTAAACAGAAGCCTTGCCATCGACATTTTTGTATCAAGAACTAAGTGTTTAATTTCTTAAAGGCAAAATACCCTTATTTCAGGAAAAAAACAGCAACAACCAGCCCTGCCTAATCAATGCTAATCAACAGCCTGGGTGGAGGAGAGACTCAATTAAACATTCGACCACATGTAATCCATACCATAAATCCAAGAGCATCTTTCCGTCACACACAAAATAAACCAAGAGGCATGATTGTTCACACTGAAACTGCTAATGTCAGGGAAAAATAAGATAGACCCCATGAGTCAAAATCTCTCTTCTGGAGAGGACGTTGTGACTTATGCTAGGATGACAAGAGTTCCAGAGGGTTTTGGCCTGCCACAGATCCTGACAGTTTATTTGATCCCATGACAATAATATACAGACAGAGCAAGCCAGAGCCAGACAGCCATCAAGCCATCAAGGAGTGAATCGGTTCTGGAGCACAAAAATCTGCAAGGCCTGTGAGAGAGATAGTGAAGAAAAGAAGAGGAACAAAAAACTGAATGAAAGGAGAAAAAGGGGTGACTGTAGGTGAAAGTAAAGAGGGGACAGAGCAAGAGAGGGAAAGTAGCATGTGTGATGTGTCTTGCCAATTGTGACCCTTATATTCCCTGAAGAATCTAACTGTTTAACAGAACACTACACCTAACACAAGCAAAGACAAAAAGCCTCAGAGCGAGATGTCACCAAGCACTGAGTGGCTGCTGACAGGGCCGGCTCTAGGCACCTGGGGCGGCAAATCTGAAGGGGTGGCGCTCCAGCCGCTCTTGGGGTGGCAGTTGGATTCTCGGTGGCACTTCGGCAGTAGCTTCTTCATTTTCTCTCTTTGGCGGCAGCTCCTCCATTTTCTTCTTCTTTGGTGGCACTTTGATGACCCCCCCCCCTTTTTTTTTTTCTTTGCTGCTTGGGGCGGTAAAAAAAGTAGAGCCGGCCCTGGCTGCTGAAGTGAGAGGAATGAGAAGGTATAAGGAGTCTTCTACAGCTCAAGTGTACTGGATCTTTAGCCAAAACCTGCTTTCTCTGTTCCACTGCCCTATGCAGTCATGAAAATGTCAATATCATGCAGATGTGCACGTTAGTGAGAACTGCAAATACTCTATTAGCCTAGGGGAAAGTACATTGAGCTCAAAGCCAGAATAGCAAGGTCTGGTTCCATCTCTAATGACTATTTATATTTCTGCACAAGATCTGAGCCCTACCTTAGAAAGCAAGCAGATATCAGCCCCCATTTAACTAGGTTAATTGAGAAGCTGTACAAGATCATATCCTGCAGGGTAGGGAACAGAACCCTGATCTTTAATATAGGTAACTAAGTAGAGTTGCCACCTTTCTAATGGCTGGAAACTGGACCTCAGAGGCCCCACCCTACCTCTTCCTCTCAAGACCCTGCCCCTTCCCCCAAAGGCCACGCCCCTGGTCTGCCTCTTTCCCCGATTAAAAAACCCCAGACATCAGGGCTTGTCAAATGGCACCTGGATACACAAGCCGAAACTAGTACTGTCCAGGTGAAAACCAGATGGGTGGCAACCCTACCACTAAGCCACACTGTCTCTTAGAATGGATTACAAGTTTATGAATATGGCTATCCAGTCTCTTAACCACTAGATCACACTCCCCTCCCAGATCCAAGAATAGAGCTAAAGGAGTAACAGTTATCATCAAGTGGTAGAGCTCTGTGCTGGGGGATCTGAAATTCTAGGGTTTTAAATCCTCCTGGCAATTGATGCGGAGAGTCCTTACAGTCGCACATAATGGAATTTGGTTTTACAGGTTTGTTGGTTTTTAAAAACCACCACCACAACAATTCTCACACTGAGAACATCCTTAAAATATTTTATAGTTAAAACCACTATAACCTATTGGGTTTAGACCAACACAATAAAACAGGTGTTCCCTATTTCAGTTACTTAACATACCATTCAATTGCTTTGTGTCACATAGTAGTAGCAGGTTTGAAGATTAAGAGATATGCTAGGCATGTTTCTGTTATAACTATCTGTATCTTCTGAGGTGGGGATAATCTAGGGCAAGGGCAGGACCACAGTCCCACAACACTCTATGCAGTAGTCAGGATAGCTTTCTGAAGATCTCTTTTCTGGCTTAAATTTGCCATAATGGGCACAGATCAGTATGAAATTGTGTGTATGTGCTCATAAAGTCAGAACAAAATCTGTTCATATTATGAGAATTTTCAAGTAGCGGAACTCTGTTAGCTCTTACTTCATTCACCATCTGCCTGAATAAAGCCATACTCTGATCATCAGTTCCCATTCACTACTTGCTCATTCAGGAAGAGGCTGGAGGTAGAGGAATGTATAGCTTTAACTATGACCATACATACAATATACCAAATACACACAAGTGAAGATTTCAAATTCTATAAAATATTACTAATGACTAATATAGCTCACAGATTCCCATGATTTCTTTACATTACAGAAAAACAACCCACAATGACCATTTGCAATCTAATACTGGACCCCAATTACCATACCAGTACAGAACTGCTTACTAAGTATATATTCGCAAAAAGAAAAGGAGTACTTGTGGCACCTTAGAGACTAACAAATTTATTAGAGCATAAGCTTTCGTGAGCTACAGCTCACTTCTAGCTCACGAAAGCTTATGCTCTAATAAATTTGTTAGTCTCTAAGGTGCCACAAGTACTCCTTTTCTTTTGCGAATACAGACTAACACGGCTGCTACTCTGAAACCTAAGTATATATTGAAAACCATGACAACCAGTATACATGCTCAGAGTTCAGAGGTGCTGGACTAGGGTGCAGATATATGGGCTAGGAGTGGTGTGAGGTAGTGGAAAATGAAAGTAGGAATGGTTGTATGAAGTATGTATGGCTATTGAATTACTTACTTATTTACTTGTTAGTTACAAGTCCATTGGTGGACCATGCAATCTAGCAATCTTACCCCAAAGTTAATAACTTTATTGTGGGAATATATTAATATTTATTATATTAAATGTCAACCATAAGTTATACAGAATATAATGGCTGAGTTAGGTTTATGTGCAAAACTTGATATTTACATTCCAAACTGAGTGTTTAAATTAGTAAACCTTTATTTTCAAGCTAGTTTTTATAGTTTTAACAGAGTGGTGAGAGCACATAATTAGAAAGAAAAGGAGTACTTGTGGCACCTTAGAGACTAACAAATTTATTTAAGGTGCCACAAGTACTCCTTTTCTTTTTGCGAAGACAGACTAATATGGCTGCTACTCTGAAACCTGTCATAATTAGAAAGTAATTTGGTGTGATATTTTCCTTACAAGCATATCTAAAAAAGATTCAGCAAATTTATTAAGAGCAAAGAAAGTTTTTTTGCCACCTCTGTGCTTCCTTCTACTGAGACCATGTGAACATCTTTTTTGTTAGGCAAGGTGGGTGAGATAATATCTTTTATTGGACCAACTTCTGTTGGTGAGAGAGGTGACTTTTTCAAGCTTATCCAGAGCTCTTCTTCAGGTCAGGTTTTTGATTTTCAGTCCAAAGTCCTGATTAGCTTGAAATGAGTACCAAAGGTTTAATCCACTGAAGGTAACAGCATGAATTTTCTTATTTCATTCATTCTATTCAGTGCAATTAGCGAGCAGCTTATGCTGCAGCAGTGCATCTTCCAAGAACTGTAAGCCATTTTTACACTTCATTTACATAATGGAGATGTGATTTGAGGTCATGATACATTCAATACGAAAAAGCTACAATACTAAGGATTTGAACTGGGATCTGAGCTAAGGAACCTTAGTTCTAATACTAAGGATCAAAAAAAGCAAGGAAATTAAAGGACATATGATCCAGCCTCAGAAGAAGGATTCTTACTCTTGGTTTAGACTCAACCTCTGTTTCTATTACTCAGTCAGTCACTGTGTTACTTTAAAATAGCTTTGTGCATTTAATTTTACTGTTTTGTTTTGAAATTAGAATACTGTATCCTCTAGGGAATATTTCCATGAAAAGAATAGCATTCCGTATTTTTATCACATAAGATCTTGCATACACCATATTATTGTTACACAGTGGAATGCTAGCAATCTGTAATAATTTTAAATATTATTTTCCCTGAACAAGTTCCATTCATTTCCCTAGGGCTTTTCTGTCAAAATAATACAATACTAACTGTCAAAGCACCTGACACAGTGATCACTCAATTGTATCAGACAGCAACTTGTTTTGGTATATAGTATGTATCTTGGACAATACAATCAGAGGCATTGGTATCAGTTTCTGAATATGTATCAATTTATTTGAAGATTTGCAAATAACACATTTGCATACAACTTTTTTCCATTATTTCATACAACTCTATTTATTGCAATAAGCCACACTAGGGTATGTATTGGTTGGCTGACTGCAGAAAATGGCCATTTTAGAGCCAAAGGTGATTTGTTCTCACCAATTTAAAGTGATGGTTACCAGAAAAGCATGTTGGGAAAGAGTCCTATAACAGGGTGAACCTACACTAGAAAAATCCATTTAGTGATCAGAAAATCATTGATGAAGTCGTTCCTAAGGAAAGGGCAAATTCTGAGCAAAAGGGATGAATTCTGTGGGTGGAAGTTACTCCGAGAAGTCAAAACTACAGCCTAATCCTATCTATTTGTTCTCTTTTGTTTGTTAATAAAAATCTAGCTCCTTTTTAGACATGTGAGCCTCCCTGTGCTTAAGCGATGAGGATTGTATCACACTTTACAAGTGTGAAGGCACTCCCTTCACAGAACATAAGCTCTCTGGAGAGAGCTTCTTTTTTAGGGTATGTCTACACTGCAATTAGACACCCGCAGCTGGTCTGTGCCTGCTGACTCAGGCTCATGGAGCTCAGGCTACTGGCTGTTTAACTGCTGTGTAGATGTTCAGGGCTGCAGCCCAAGTTCTGTATTGGGGTAGCTGTGTTAGTCTACATCCACAAAAACAATGAAGAGTCTGGTGGCACCTTAAAGACTAACAGATTTATTTGGGCTTAAGCTTTCATGGGTAAAAAAAAACAAAACAAAACACTTCTTCAGATGCATCAGCCCGAGTTCTGGGACCCTCCCACCTCACAAGGTCCTAGACCCATGCTCCAGCCCGAGCCCCAATGACTACATAGCAATTAAACAGCTCCTTAGCCCTAGCTGGCTGGCATGGGCCAGCCATGAGTACTTAATTTCAGTGTAGACATTCCTCTAGGGCAGTGTTTCCCAAACTTGGGACACCTCTTGTTCAGGGAAAGCCCCTGGTGGGCCCAGCCGGTTTGTTTACCTGCCACGTCCGCAGGTTCAGCCAATCGTGGCTCCCACTGGCCGTGGTACACTGTGCCCGGCCAATGGGGACTGTGGGAAGCAGTGGCCAGTATGTCCCTCCGCCTACGCCACTTTCTGCAGCCCCCATTGGCCGGGCACAGCAAACTGCGGCCAGTGGGAGCCCGATCGGCCGAACCTGCGGACATGGCAGGTAAACAAACCAGCTAGGCCCGCCAGGGACTTTCCCTGGACAAGCAGCATCCCAAGTTTGGGAAACACTGCTCTAGGGCCATTACAGATATTTGAGAAGTTGACAGATTTTAACATAGCACCCGTTTCCATACTGAGATCTTGCTACCAATATTAGCTGTGATACTTAGGGCTAAAGTGAGTATTGAAGCTCCCAAAGCTACTAAGTTATTGATGTGGATGTAAGGAATGCTTTTTAAATTAGAACCGAGTCTGTTTCTTATTAAGGATTACTCTGAAACCTGTCATTTTACAGATAAGTAGCAGCCATGTTAGTCTGTATCCGCAAAAAGAAAAGGAGGACTTGGGGCACCTTAGAGACTAACAAATTTGAGCATAAGCTTTCGTGAGCTACAACTCATTTCATAAGACAGAAAATATCATATTGCCTCTCTATAAATCCATGGTACACCCACACCTTGAATAGTGCATGTAGATGGGGTGACCACATATCAAAAAAGATATATTGGAAATGGAAAAGTTTCAGAAAAGGGCAACAAAAATGATTAGGGGTATAGAATGGCTTCCATATAAGGTGAGATAAGACTGGGACTTTTCAGCTTGGAAGAGAGGCGATTAAGGGGGGATATGATAGAGGTCTATAAAATCATGACTGTGCGGAGAAAGTAAACAAGGAAGTGTTATTTACTCCTTCTCAGAATACAAGAACTAGGGGCCACCAAATGAAATTAATAGGTAGCTGGTTTAAACAAACACAAGAAAAGCATTTTTTCATGCAATGTACTTTCCAGAGGGTGTTGTGAAGGCCAATTCTATAACAGGGTTCAAAAGGGAGATGGACCTATCCTCCATGAATCTATCAATGGCTATTAGCCAGGATTGGCAGGAATGTTGTCCCTAGCCTCTGTTTGCCAGAAGCTGGGATTGGGTGAGACAGGGCATGGATCCCTTGTTCTTATGGTATACGGGAGGTCAGACCAGAGGATCTAGTGATCCTGTCTGACCTTAAATGCTGACTCTAGTATTTATATTGTGTGTGATCTGAGATTAAAATGTTAATGAGAAGTACTTGAGGCTCCATCTCTCCACCACAATCAATGGGACATCACACAAAGGATTTTTAAAAAATGGGTGGTGGCTTCTCCAACAAGGATTAACAAGAAATGATATCCCTGCCCATGGGGCATTGCCCAATTCACAAATGATCTTTATTACAGGGAGACTCAGCATAGTCCCAGGTTGTGTAGGAAATATGGAACAAAACTAGTCCTTCACTTCCCAAACCAACTCCTTGTCATCTTTGGAGAAGAAGGAAATACAAAACAAAAACCAGCCCTTGCTTCAGGGAATCCATTTTATTTCCTAGGGGTTAGCTGGCTGGGCCCTTTTGTCCCTATTTTAGTTAAACCACGGACTAGGAAGGTTGTTTCAAGGTTTACCAATCTCAAGCATAGTTAGAAGGAGGCTACTCTCCCTTCATATCTGAGGAGAGTTAGCTCAAGAGTGCTGCTTCCTTGAGTTTCCTTGCTCCCACAATGCCTCATTTGGAGGAATCACCTTCCCAATCAGCAGCTCAGATTGTGTCTGGGGCAAAAGCGCTGTGTTAAGTGCTTGCTTTTAATTTTCACCTTTTCTTAGCTCAGGTGGACATGTGCACCCCATCATGCCAACCAAGAAAAAGTCCTGCCCAAGTAATATTTATTTAGAAAATCATCAGTGGGTGGAAAATTACTGTAGTGTTGACATGCAGAGGGGAAAGAAAGTGTACATCTACAACAAAGATTACAAATTTAACTTATCATCCAGTGCCCCAAACCCACACACTTTTGGTCTTCCAACCAGTTCATAGAGTGGACCAGAGATCTTTGATCTAACTTAATTCCACAGACAACCTGACAAAACTTTAACCTCACTGTAAAGTGAAAGCAGAAGCATGTTTAAATATCCCAGATAAATCAAATAGTTTCCCCCAAAATATAATTTTTGTGCATTTGAGGCTCTGAATAGAAGCACACTGTTTAAGTATGGATTCCCCTATGAGAGGCTCCATTACTTTGTGAAGGAAAAAATAAATCAGTATTAGCTTTCTTAAATTATAAGAAATTATAGCAAGTGGGCTTTCCAGTTACCATGGTTACAAGCCCACAAAGGCCATCCTTTTATGTTTGAATTTCCTCCTTTTTTCCCCCTCAAGATGAGAAACAGTCCTTAAAAATACCATCTAGACTACATTAAAAGAAGGGGTATAATACATTTCTATTGTTACGCAAATTAACAAAAGCTTTTGTTAATGAATGCCACTTGGGCACCAGCATATACTCAGAATGACTGCCGATAGGAAATACAGAGGTCTTATTTCTAGGTAAGCCAGAAGTATTCTAAAAATGAAGTGCATAGCATTATGATTTGTCAAAATAAGGAGAACATTTACTTTGTGACTAATCTAGGAATAAGAATCCAAATCAATGACTTTCTCTGGTGCTCCCTTTTTGGAATCTGGCGCTCTTTGAGACATTTTGATTCTCTTTAGCTCTTACACCACCCTCAATACTGTAGCATACAAGTGCCTTCCAGTAGTGCATAAAGCAAGGTGACAACTTTTCACATGTGGTTCATTCTCTATGTGTGGTGTACTCATGTTCTAGAAGTCACATATGAGCACTCACAAATCTGAGATATTAAAAGAAATGCATTTAGTACAATTCCCACACAAGAAAACTGCTTTAATTTACAGTTTAGCTTACTCAAGTGTACTGCCTGTCAACATAATCACCTAAAGTTAAAATCAACAATATCCACAACCAATTTCACATGACATCTTAACTTTCACCCATCATAATTAGGCCTCAAATGTACTCAGACTCCTTAATTCCACAGATCACCCCCTTTTGATTCCAGCCACACTGCATACATCTGGAGGATGTTTTCTCCATCTTGTATATAAACCTATCATTGGCCAGATGACTGCTGCTGTATATGGGTGAAAGTCTATTGAATCAAGGAAGCTGTGAAATTACATACACACACATGCATGCATACACAAACTCCCAATTATCCAAACAACCTAGGGGACATGGATTTTATTTTGATAACGGGGAGTTTGGATAATCGAGAGTGCAGGAACTGTTTATCAGCAGGGAGGCCTTCCCTGTAGCTGACAGCACATTGTTCTCCTCCTTGCAGTCCTGTCCAGGGGTCTCTGCTCTGCCCTGCTCATTCCCATGACAGCAGTACTACAGAGGGCTCCCTTTGCTGCCAAAGGGGCAGTGACACCCAATTCCTACAGAAGCAAGGTACAGAAGGGGAGGCTGCAGTCCTGGCAGGGCAGAGCCAAGCCCCCTGGCCAGCACCCTGCTCTGCCCTGCCAGGACCGCAGCCTCCCTCCACCTGCTGGGATTGGGTATCACTGGCCCAGTGGCCATGCAGGGAACCTCTGTAGTGCTGCGGTCATGGCTCTGCTTGCTCCCTCCCCCATGACAGCAAAGGAATCGCTATGCTGCTGCGGAAGCCATTCAGCAGCACAGCTGCCTCCCCCATGGCAAGGAGCTTGTCGTCCTCCTCCTCATGGTCCTGGCTGGAGGTGTGGTGGAGATGTGAGCAGTCTTTGCTCTATTAGCCAAATCTCCACATCGGAATCCCTTCCTTGTCCACCAGCATGAGATGCTGCTGAGGAAATCTCATGCAGGGAAACAAAGAAGGGATTTATATGAGGAGGTTTGGCTAATAGGGTTTCAGAAAAATGGGAGTATACTGTATGGGTGTTTCTTCAGAAAACAGGGCCCTTATACAACTGAAAGAATTACACAGCCCAGGTTTATAACATTATTAAACCACTTGAAATTGTAAGTATCAAGGATGTTGGCTGTATAATTCCTTCAGTTGTATGAGGCTGCAGTGTTGAAGCCATACGCTCTGCTGGTATAAATTGGCATAACTCCACTGAAGTCAGAACTGTTGGAATTCAATGAAGCTACATGGATTTGCCTTTTCAATAAGAGGACCAAAATTTTCTGCCACTATAACTAGGTGCAATTACATTGAAGTCAAAGGAGTCAGGCAGGCTTAGGCAATCAGTGAGTTTGAACCAATGCCTGGAAGACGTTGTTTCATTTTACTTAACTAATGTTACTATCTAATTCACTTACCTCAATTTGACTTCCTAAACATGATATGCTTGCCACAAAAATGGGGAAATAAATTTGAAGTAGAACGCAAAAGCTTGAGGTGACTTGAAATGAATTGACATGGAGGGATAAACATGAAGCTTTCTGCTAGGTTCACAAGAAATATTGGTTTGGTGCATACATAAAGAATGTTGTGTGTACTACAGACTAAGAATATTTACAATGTCTCCTATCTCCTCCTTTTTAAAACTTCCCCGTACCCATTGCTGTCCTCTATAATCCTAACATCTACTTCCTTTGCTCTCGCCATCAGAGTCCTGCATCCAATATTGATCAATCTACAGTAACTCTGTGACATGAAGAATGCTGCGTATGATATTTTTCTAAAAACTAGGACTTACTGCTTTAACTAGTAGTCTCTTCTTCTAACCGAGTCTTTACTTACCAATAGATCATATTCAGCCTCAAGTATCAGACCTCATTGCAAACATTGAAAAGTTAAAAACCCAGCTATTTAGTTTGCTAGAATACATTCACCATTTATGAAAGGTGTCAGATCATCAGTTCTGAAGTCTCTTGTTATTTACAAAGAAGGTATAGCATGGACACAGCAATGCAAGCTTCACCTCACCACCCAGCTTCAACCCTGTTCAGGAGGAGAAATTCCTATGTGGGGGAGGGTGGTTCAGTCACTGTTCCTATTTAATTCTAAACTCCTCTGCAGAGACTATCAACCAAAGCACTAATCAGTGCCAGTTTCAGTGGTGGGTTTTGAGATTGTGGACACCTGTTCATTGCGAACTGGATTGAGACCACTGGATCAATCCACTTAGGCTCCTGAATAGTCTTCTAGACAACATAAAGTTATCACAAGCCTGTGTTTGCTTTGAATTGGTGAGAGATAGACAAAACACTCTCTCTCACTCACACATACCACACACCTACCCGAGGCAATCTAGTCAGCTCTCCTACAGATAAAGGCCAAATTCAGGGACAGTGTGAGAATGGTATGAATAAATGGATGTTGGTGTACATTCCATTCCAGAGTGGAATGGAAAAGCAGGGTTGGAGCAGAAAAATATAAAACGAAACCAATGGATGACTGTAGAAAGTGTAAGATTTAAGCCTTCTATAAATTACAACACATTTGTAGTGTAGACAAGAGCCCTCTAGTGTAGATGCAGCATAGGCCAATTGGATTTTTCTATCAGCCTAGCAACACCACCTCTCTTCATGACAGGAGAGCTATTCTGTTGGCACAGTTGCATCTGCACTGAGGGTTTTGCCAGCATAGCTCTATCAGCTAAGCATTGTATTCCATCCCCAACCCCCCCCCCCCCACACACACACACACACCCCAACAAACAAGTCAACAAAACTTAGTAGTTTAGATCTGGCCAAAATATGTTTTTTCCCCAAAAGGTATTCAACAAATGTCCAGGCTTGTCATCAGGAAAGCTATACATTTTATATAAATTACACTAATTTACACCCATTTATATGTCTATTTTAGCTCTGAAAAAATTATACCAAACAATTAACAATGAAGAAATTTTGGTTATATATCATAACAGAATGATGTAATTACAATGTGATTACCCTGGGGTTACATTTTTTATTATTACCCTTAATTGCCATAAATATACATTTTTAAAAGAATTCAGGTACTTTAGCTACATGGTAGCTGCACCTGATTAATCTAAATCATGCAGTTAACCTTCCAGTTATGTCAATTTGGTAGTAATGAGACATATCAAACATAACTATAATGTAATTGCAATGTAATTAAGGTCACTGTATTATAAAGTGTAATAGAGATTTTAAAATGTTCAACATCTGGGGAGCACTATTAGTAGTTGGATTGTGACCCTTTCATCAAGGAAACAGGAGCCCTCTAAATGTGTTTTGTTTTGAGTTTTCCCTTAATTTCCAATTCAAGAGTAGTTGTGGGCATTGTTGGATTTTTGTCTTATTTTGGGGGGTTCTTTTCCCCTCCCATAAGTTTATTGTTTGCAAAGTCTTCATGACTTGATCCATAAAGAAGCTTACTAAATCCAGACACATCAAAATAATAATAAAAACATTAATACAGCTCCTTGCAATACAAAGTTTCTCAAGAATTTAACAAAATTTGAATTTATAAACTATATAAAGGAAAACTATAGACACCACTAAAAATGTATTCTCCAGTGGAGTGAAATGCAGCAGCTATTTGGTAATAAAACACAACACTACTCCACAGTTGCAGTTTGCAACAGGAATGCAAAGAGATCATCATGTTCAATTGCTTCTGCAAAGGAAAAGTTGATCAGAAGCATCTCCTCCATTAGAATTTGTGCAAGATTAATGACTAACATCTTTAATGAACAGAAGTGATCAGGATCTTGGTTCTGTCTCTTCTGAAATACCACTACACCACAGTGATTGGAAATCTCCCCCAGTAGGTTTGCCTCACAGGCAAAATAGGGAGGCACCAGTTGCCATTTGTTCCTTTGAAAATCTCTCCCGTTAGGTATTTAAGAAGATTTATTTTAGTGACATGAAAAAGGGAAAACTGATATTAACAAGTCCTATATAATGAAAGCAATTGAATCTAGATCCTGCAAATGATTGCATGAAGGCACACCCTTATATCAGCACAGATTCATTGAAGTCAATAGGGCCTCACAGGGGCACCGAGGTGCTCTGTGGTCAATTTTGACCCTAAGTCTGCACATTCCCACGGAAGGAAGCATTAGCCAAGATAGCTCAGGTGCTTCAGTTGGCAGTCCTTGGCTCAGTCTTGTTCCTGTCTCACACTGTAAGTGCTAGTGATGTAATTCAGAGCAACAAGAGGGAAATCAATGGGAGAATCAGTTCAACTTCTTAGATGTCTATACATAAATGCAAGCAGTATGTGGAATTAACAGGAATAAATAGAAACATCAGTATATAATCTAAATTATGACTTAATTGGCATCACAGAGACTTGATAGAATAAGTCTTGTGACCTGAATGTTGGTATAGAGAGATAGAGCTTGTTCAGGAAGAACAGGCAGGGTAAAAAGAGAGGTGGTGTTGTATTATACATAAAGAATATAAACACTTGTTCTGCAGTCCACAAGGATGTGGAAGGCAGACCAGTTGAGAGTCTCTGGGTAAAGATAAAAAGGGGAAAGACATGGGTGATGTCATTGTTGGGGTCAAATCAGGAAGAGGACGTGGACGAGGCATTTATTGAATACATAATAGAAATAACCAAAGCACAAGACTTGTTATTAATAGCGGACTTTAACTACCCAGATCTCTGTTGGAAAAGTAGTATGACAAAAAAAAATGTTCCAGTAAGTTCTTCGAATGTATTGGGGACAACTTTTTGCTCCAAAGCAGAGGAAGTAACCAGAGCAATGGCCATTTTAGACTTGATTCTGACCAACAGGGAGGAATTAGTTGTAAATCTGAAGCTGGAACACAGTTTGGATTAAAGAGATCATGAAATCCAAGGAAAGAGTGAGAGCAGCAGAATAAGGACAATGGACTTCAACAAATTAGGGTTTAATACACTCAGAGCTGGTAGGTAAGATCCCATGGGGACAAAATCTAAGGGAAAAAGGAGTTCAGGAGAGCTGACAATTTCTCAAGGAGACAATATTAAAAGCACAACTGCAAACTATCCTGATACAAACGAAAGATAGGAAAAACAGTAAAGAGATCAATATGGCTCCATCAGCTGCTCTAATGACCTGAAACTCAAAAAAGGAATTTTAGAAAAAATGGAAATAGAGAAGCTGCTAAGGAGGAGTACCAAAGAATAGCAGAAGCATGTAGGAACAAAATCAGAAAGACTAAGGGTATGTCTTCACTAACCACCAGCTCGGCAGGTAGTGATCGATCGGGGATCGTTTTATTGTGTCTCGTCTAGACATGATAAATCGATCCCCAAATTGACGCCTGTACTCCACCTTGGCAGGAGGAGTAAGCAGAGTCAACGGGGGAGCTGCCGTGGTGAACTTGCCTCCATGAGGACGGCCAGGTAACTTGAACTAAAATACTTCGACTTCAGCTACATGAATAGCATGGCAGAAGTTGTGTCTTAGTTCGAATGCCTCCCGTAGTGTAGCCCAGGCCTAAAGCACAAAATGAGTTACACACAGCAAGAGTTTCTTTAAGAACATTAGGAGCAAGAAAATGAAGGAATGTGCAGGTCCTCTACTTTGCAGGGAAGGAGCGGTCAAGAAGGCTGAGGTGTTAAATTTTGCTTCAGTCTTCATTATAAATGTTAATGTTGACCAGATACTTCACAAGGGGGAAGGAATGCAACCCAAAACAGGGAAATAACAGGTTAAAGAATATTTAGATAAGTTAGGTATAGTCAAGTCAGCAAGGCCTGATGAAATTCATTCTAGGGCACTTAAACTTGCTCCTGGTTCTGACATTGCTTCAGCTATTATCTTTGAGAACCCATGGAGATGAGGTCCCAGATGACTGGAAAGGGGCAAACATATTACCTATCTTTAAAAAGGGGAACAAAGAGAACCCAGGAATTTAGACCAGTCAGCCTAACTTTGATACCTGGAAAGATACTGAACTAATTATTAAATCAATTTTTAAACACCTGGAGGATAAGAGGGTTATAAAGTATAGCAAGCATGAATTTGTCAAGGGCAAACTATTCCAGACCAACCTAATTTTCTTTTTTGACAGGGTTACTGGCCTAGTGGAAGGGAGAGGGTGTGTGTGTGGGGGGGAAGCAGTAGTTAGGAAAATCTTAATTTTAGTAATATTTTTGACATAATCCCACATGACATTCTTGTAAACAAATTAGGAAAATGTAGTCTAGATGAAATTACTATAAAGGAGGGTGCACAATTGCTTAAAAGACTATTCAAAGAGTTATTATCAATGGTTCTTTGTCAAACTAGGAGGATATATCTAGCCGGGTTTGGGGCGGGGGGGGGTCAGTCCTGAGTCCAGTACTATTCAATATTTTCATGAGTGGAGTTGGATAATGGAGTGACGAGGATGATTATCAAATTTGCAGATGATACCAAGCTGGGAGGGGTTGCAAGGACTTTGGAAAACAGGATTAGAATTTTAAAAGCCTGACAAATTGAAGAATGGATCACAATCCAACAAGCTGAAATTCATTTAAGATAAGTGCAAAGTACTACACTTAGGAAGGAAAAATATCAAATGCACAACTACAAAATGGGTAATAATTAGCTAGGTGGGAGTGCTGCTGAAAAAAATCTGAGGTTGCAATGGATCACAAGTTGAATGAGAGTCAACAATGTTATGTAGCTGCAAAAAAGGCTAGTCATTCTGGAGTATATTAACAGGAACATTCTATGTAAGACATGGGAAGTAACTGTCCCACTCTGGTTGGCACTGGTGAGGTCTCCACTGGAGTTATGTCCAAATCTGGCACTTCAGGAAAGATGTGGACAAACTGGAATCCAGACAAGAGCAACAAAAATGAGAAGAGGTTTAGAAAACCTGAACTATGAACAAAGGTTTAAAAAAACTGAGCATGATTAGTCTTGAGAAAAGACAACTGGAGGAGGATCTGAGAACAGTCTTTAAATATATGAAGGGCTTTTATAATGAGGACAGTGGTCAATTGTTCTCCATGTCCACTGAAGGTAGGAGAAGTAGTAATGGACTTCATCTGCAGCAAGGGAGATTTAGGTTAGATGTTAGAAGAAAACTAAAAGGAAAGTTAAACTCTGAAATAGGCTTCCAAGGGAGATTGTCCAATCTGTTTTTAAAATACCTCTGTTGAATGGGATTCCACAAACACCTGTTAGGGAGGTCTAAGTTTACTTGGTCCTGGCACAGCTCCGGGGGCTGTGAGGTCCCTCCAAGCCTTACATTACATAGTAGACACACTATGAAAGCCTAAAAATGAGAAATGTGGAACCAGGCTGGCTCTCATGCAAGCAGAGCAGGTGGCATCCCTAAGTTGTAAAACATTAGGGGGCAGCAAAATGCTCACTTGCTGTTCATTTGGGCAGGCAAGTGTGAACATTTGATGGTTTGCCTAAGGCAGCACAATACCTAGAGCTGGCCCTGTGTGACACCCAAAGATTACTGCTGTAATCTTTGCACCCAAAGAAGAAAAGTGAACAAAGTCAACAGTCCAGAATAATACTAAGCAAAAAACAAAAATTAAATGCAGCTACTAATACAATGACCATTAGAACAAAATTGTTTTCTTTCTTCTCTGTACAACGTGGAAATAAGCAGATATTTTGGACCAGTTTATTTGTAGGAGAAGTACACGAGTAGTAGGGACTGACAAACATTTGAGAATAATTCTGATAATTGTGAAACTATTGTATTATTTCCTTTTCAAATTATTTAAGGTGCTTCATCTAGCTGGAATGGATAGAACTGCTGTACTCCTACCACCACCAACAATAATAGATAATTCCCTTAACTGCTATTCTATTAAAGGTTATTATACTAGATGGTTTGGTTTTGAATGTCTAAACTTGTCTCACAATACACTTCCAATATCAGTTCTTAGTACCACTGTTTTGCAAAATACCAGACCAGCAGCTTTAATTGTGTGTTAAAACTGCAGTAACAAAACTGGCTAGGAGAATTACAGTGCATTTATTCAATTTTTAGCTAGAGAGTTTCAGACGAAAGACAATAGAAAAAAAACCAAGATTTATCGTAAAGTATTTATCTTTTAACAAACCCTTATCTTTTTTTCAAAAACAGCAGAAATAAAAAAATCTTGAAAGTGTTATAAGCATTAAACAAGATGTTAGCAGAAAATTGATTATATAGAATCAAACTAATGGACCTTGGCAGTATTGTCTGCTTATGCTCCTTTCTTTTTTCACTTTATCATTGTTCATTCAGGTTAGAGCTACTGGTACAGATCTTTAAATCTACTGTTGTCAGAGATCCCAGACTCCTAATGCCGTATGAAACTCCAACAGTCTTTTGTGAACACGTTGCTTTCATTTTTCTTGTAGTGGTATCTAATGCCAGACTGCTTTTTTCCTGAGTCTTTTGGTTTAAACAGCAAACTAAATTTGCACTCCTATCCTCATGAAGAGGACTATTGTCCCATGACAAGACTGTATTTGATGTTGGCTAATTTGTAAGCCCAGGGTAGCAGGGCTATCCATCTTACCCTCTACCATACACACACACCCACCCCAATCATTTATATGCAGCACATATTGCAGACAGGACTCTTAGGACAAGTCTTGCAGAAGTAATCAAGTTCTCAAATTTGAACACATTCTTTAAAAAAATTGTAATAATGTTTTGTGACATTCCTAATATCTACCCATGAAATGAGTAGCTTCAGAGCCACAGAAGAGTAATTTGTTGTGGTATTTGTGTGTAATTTAATTCTAAATTCTGGAATATAAAAAACCCTACTAAATAAAGTAAATCATTCCCATGTCCATTAGGCCTCTCTTCATTACAAGTTTTGAAATCCATACTCTGTCTTCCTCAGATATCTTTCTAGCAAAACCTATGATTTTAGAGAGTTTTTTTGGTAATGTAGGTCAATTATAGCTTTTCTGAAGTGTCAAATGAGCGATCTATTGATGTTTAGAGGAAACAATTTAAAAGATATAGAAGACAACCTCCATTTTTGCTCCTGAACATCCAAAACACCCATCAGTACACCTACTACGGACTCTTTTGTGAGAGTGCCACCTACAGGCAGAAGCCTTCCTGTATTGGGATCTTGTAATACAGGACATTTTGCAAGATCTGATGAAGCCATAAGAAAGAAATGGGCTTGAGTCAAAATTTAGTATTTTAGTCAACCAGTGGAAAAACGAATATGAAGATTGTGGTATATAAAACACATTTGGAGACATTATCTGAGTTCTACCTACTGTGCTGAAAAATTATTTCCATACATTTATTTTATAGAGTAGATGTTATATTTTAAGTATGCATATCAAACAATGAATTGTGTGTTTTTTTCTCATGCTGCATATATATTAATTTATCGGATACTGGCTATTTTCCAAATTTGAACTATGTATAGTATTGCTAGCCACAGCATATTTTATCATCTATGTTTAAGATATCTGAAAACGTGAAAATGTAGACCATTGCAAAGTGGGCCCATTTTATTATACTTAAATATACAGTAAATTTAAATCCCACACAGATTTAAAATACGCTGTCATAACTGATATAGTGGAATCCTTTCAATCAATCTGCTCTTATAGCCAGCATCTTGAACCTATTAACTGGAATTCCTGATTAACAAGATCTGGGGAGCTTCACAACCAGATTGGGTAGTTTTACTGAACAAGCCCCTAAAGCTGAGAGGTGCCATAATGGGCCTAACCTAAAGCCCAATGAAGTCAACAGAAAGACTCTCACAGGAGGGACTGGATGGGATATATTGTCCTTCCTCGGGCCTGGAGGAAATTCTGAACAAAAGACACAGTAATACAGCCTAGGCCTGTATTATCTTTATTGTAGTCCTGCCTCTTTGGTAGAGAGGTGTGTAACAGCGGGCAATCACCTCTTGAGTGCCTTCTGCTGCATGTGGTAGTGCAGGCTTGTTCCTGCTCCTAGCACTCCCTGTAGGTTGTTGACCTTACTTGGCAGGTCTTCAGTGGCTTCACCCTCGGCTGGGTCACCCAATCAAAAATGAACCCCTTCTGAGTTAGCAAAGAGTTAGTTGCCTTCCCCTACCACAGTGTTCAGCCCCAGCTCCGGGCCCTTTAAATTCATCCTTTGCTCAGCCTTCTGAAAAATCCTTGTCCCCTTCTTGAACTTTACACTACTTTACTGATGGAGTAACCCGGGCCTGCTCACTGCTCTGAGTTCAACAGCAGACATATACTGCTCACTGACCTGCTAAGGCCCTCCAGTTCCTTTTATCTGATCCTGCTGGGCTCTAATGGGCTGCTTCCATGCAGCCTGTCTAGGCAATCCTGGATGACCCAACTTCGCTACTCCTTTCCTGGGGTTAGGGTGTACCACAACTGCATTGCCAGAAAGGCCAGATCCTGTAAGACACTGATGAGGTGTGACAACTGGCTGCTGGGCAGGAGACTGGAGGACCCACTAGGGCACAGAGATACTAGGCCTCTGCCTCCCACAGATCCACAGGGTTTTGTGGCACAGCCCCATTGTCCGTTCCACAAAAAGAGCATGAACTTTGCCACCTAATGGAACACAGAAGGAACTTAATGAGGAGGCTCATAAGAGATTCCTCCCCCCATCTCCAGTCACATGGGTTTAACCACAGAGGGGAGAGGCTCCTGGTCAGGCCCAAAGTGTGAAACTAAAGAGAGAAAAAAACCAAAATAAACTGTTCTGAAAAGAAATTAAACCAAATTGTACTGTAGAGGAAAATTTTGTTTGTAAAAACTCACCTTCAAAAGAGCCCACCAGAGGATCTTCCTCAACTTCTTGCTCCCAGGACAGAACATTTGGTACTGGCTAGTACTTCAATGAATGACACAGTACTCTTTGGAGAGTAGATGTTTAGATATATTTGATCTGCTTACTTAGTGATACAACCACAGTCATGCTTTACTAGATCTTCAAAAATATACTTCCCCTTCACCTCCGCTCCCCAGAGGATTTGCTTCCTCCAGGGGTTAGTAATGTTAAGGCACCAGTAGTCAGATACTGTATCTCAGTTTGTTATAAACAATAACACTTACTTGCACTTTTAGCGCTCAACAAGAACACACATGCACACCGTGACAAAGTGTGAGCTATAGGAGTACTTCCAACTATCCAAAAGGCCATTGCTGAAGAGTACTGGGAGGAGGAAGACCATATTATTGGAATAAATTTCAGTCTGGTGATCTGTGATGCAAACTGCTTCAGCATCAATGTAAACAGCAAAATGTAACTGAGGGTTAATGGTGCCAACTGTTTTCTAGTTGCCTGAGAAATGCTATGGCATTCTTCTTTGTACTTCTTTTTTCTATCATTATAATAACGGGTCAGTGATGACTTGCAGAGCATGTTCCAGGTTTCAAGACTTCCTGTCAGAATCTGCTTTCATAGGAATTTATGTTTTTTTGCCTCCCCTTCTGGACCCAGCTCTTTAGTTCCCTAAAGATTCTGCCCCAATTCAGTTTGGACACTCCCAAGCAACTTCCATTGACTTTGGTGAGAAAAGTGCCTGCTCGCACCAGGGGAAAGCTTGGTTCTCTGTCTTCTGACAGAAGTGATATGCCAGGGGTTTCCCAGTTTTAAGCTCCCATTTATATCCCTCAATCCACAAAATCTGGGCAATGTTGTTGGGTAGGGAGCATTGGTTGAGTTCTGATTTAATTTTTCATTAATTATTGTCTGATTTAGAGGTGAGGAGTTAAATCTTTTTAAGATATGGTATTTTTCATTTATGTCAAAAGTGCCTGGAGCCCAGAATAGGCTCTATTTATGTATTATAAATCAAAGTAAGTAATAAATGATAAGTAGCAGCAGCTAATGATGCAGACACAGTGCTCCCTATCCCCACTAAATGCAGCAGTATAGATGGGTGATTTTAGAAAGTTGCATCCTTGCAGATAGCACAAAGAGGATGTCACTATACACAACAGTTTATATAGCAACCCAGAAATATGTATAGTGTAGTCAGACCTAGATGCACATTTCAATGAATAAGAGGAATAATACTGTATATGCTTGCTGGGGAGTTGGTGGGTAGATATTCCACCATGAACAGGGTTTTTTAGCATAATAATTAGTAAGTGTGTGGGCTACATGTGAGAAATGGGACTGACATAATTGTGCCAATTTCTATATCATGAACAAAACTCAGAAGATTCACATTCTTGCTAGTTCAATAAAAACAGATTTGGGCTTCTTGACAGATTTTCTTAAACATGTTTTATGTTGACGAAAGTAGTTTCTGTAATCAAAATTACAACTGTTTCCCCCCCAGATACTTTTAGCCACTTTGTCACATATGGTAGGGAATAAAAACATTAAAGTTTGTGAAGTGCTCAGAAACTATGATAACAAGTACCTAAGCCAGTGGTTCCCAAACGTGTTCTGCCGCTTGTGCGGGAAAAGCCCTTGGTGGCTGGGCCAGTTTGTTTACCTGCCGCATCTGCAGGTTTGGCCAATCGTGGCTCCCAGTGGCTGCAATTCACTGCTCCAGGCCAATGGGAGCTGCTGGAAGTGGTGCGGGCCGAGGAATGTACTGGCTGCTGCTTTCAGCGGCTCCCATTGGCCTGGAGCAGCAAATGGCGGCCACTGGGAGCCGCGATCAGCCGAACCTACGGATGCGGCAGGTAAACAAACCGGCCCGGCCCGCCAGGGGCTTTCCCTTCACAAGTGACAGAACAAGTCTGGTAACCACTGACCTAAGTGCATGTCTACACTGCAGCTGGGAGCATGCCTTGCAGTTCACATTGGCTCGGCTCAAGCTAATGTGCTGAAAATAGCAGAATGGGTGGTAGCTCAGGCTGTCAAGCCCGCCAATTCCAGGGGTCCAAGCTCAGGTGGCTAGCCCAATCCTCTGCTGGTGCCTAACAAAAACTTTTGTACTGTTATTTTAAGTGTGTTAATTCAGCTTGAACTAGTGCAGGTCTGTCTAGTCCTGTCCCATGCCATGCCATGACGAGAGTCTGGCCCATATTATGTAATAATTTAAGCTCAAAATATGACCTACCATCACATTTTTATTTGGTGAGGTAATATTTGTGTTTTCTAAATACTCATTTGATGTAAGAAAAAAAAATTACTTTTATTGGTGAGAATTAAAATAAACCACCACCACCCTCTAAAATTTCCATTTCTTATATAGAACATGCACTAAAACATTATGATGCTATTCACTCTGGACCTGCAGCAGTGGTTAAATTTAAAAAAGTGATTCTGGATATGCTGTTAACAACTTCATTGCTGTTGATGTACAAACAAGAAAGTTAGCGGGGGAAAAAAAACATACCATCTTCAAGCACCATAAGTAATAGACGTGAGTAATGAGATGGACATGGAAAGGGATCTAAATGGTAGAAGAGTTATTTAACTAGTTTTGAAAAAAGCAATGGAAGATAAAAAAAAATTGAGGACTAGATTCTGTACTACTCCTCTCACAGTACAGAGGTCCCAATTCAGCTGTCCATGCTTATTTAGCAGGCACCAAAGTATATGCTTAATTTTAAAGCACATATTTAAGTGCTTTGTTGATTAGGAATGGTCTTAAGGCAGTCTCTTAAAGCAAATGCTAACTTTAGTTAGAAGGCGCAACACAGGAGAGGTGGGGCATATCTGGCTGTAAAATACCCATGTGGGATTGGGCTTCACCATGCATTACAGCAACCTTGGTGAATGCTCTAAGTTACCAAAGCTTCCGTATGGCTGCTAACGAATTGCTCTGCAACTCAGAATACCTATAGTGCAAATTGTAATGGAGTGGGAGACATGCATATCCACCCACTTCTGTCCCCACCACCCTCCTATTCCAGCTCTGCAAGAGGAGTTGGCATAAGTTCACATATGTTGGCCCTACATTGCTCCTCTCATTGGGGGATTTCTCTGGGGAATACTGAAGGTCTGTTAGGGCTCCTGTGGGTCATAAGAGTTGTAGTGTACAGGGTCCAGAATATGTCCTCTAAAATCCAGGCAATAAACAAAGTACTGGACAGAGTCCTCTATTCATCCAGAACAATTTGAAATAATGTACCTGAGCTTAGAATCCTGTCAAAATATGAAGACTTATGAAGCAGGTTAAAAGACTGCAAATGTTTTTTGTTCCTAGGTCTGCTGTTATCACTCAGGATTACTTACTGCACATGCTGTAATTGAAAAAAATTGTTCAGTTTTGAATGAATGTTTCACTTAAGTTTTAGATAGAAAATTAAGACAAAATATTGAGGGGGGAAAAGACTGGTAAATATTTGGCAACAGAAAAGGATTTTAATATCCTGTTTATTGAGGCATAACAAAATGCAAACAAAGACACTGATCCTGCAAAGACTTATGCATGTGCTTAAAGTCAAACATGAATGGAACTGTTTGCAGGATTAGGGCCATATCTTCCAAGTCATGGATTATGCAAATCTAAATTTGTTAAAAATCCTGCTTACAGTTAGAGAAGTCAGTATGAAGATCACATATCTGTTTGAAATGGGAACCATTTTTATGGTGTCCTATTCTGAACTATTAATCTAGCTTGCACTACATATGGTACATTTTCAGAGCAACATATCAGCACTGACTTTAATCATTTGTAAAGTGTTCATCATTGTTAGACGTTTTATGGAGATGGAGAGTAGGTTATTTAGGGCAAGGCAAGTTTTCCTCTCCCATTAAGGACTTTGCATATCAGAAGTGGACATGTGAAGTCTTCATCTGTAAGAAAGTCAGAGATGGAACGGAGATCAAAGATGGATGGTCAGTCACTGCATTTCTGGCCATATTAGTTTTTTGGCTAAAGCCCCAGATTTCATTTTGAAACTCTTCCACTCATTAGCTAAGGGGTCTTTGTTTTTGGAGGAGGCCTGGATTATAGGGCAAAGAATGATATATCTCTGGAGGCTGGGGAGAGTGAGTACATCTTCTTGAAGGGCACTCGGTTGCAGAACAAAAACACCTGACAGATTAGGATGAGCCATGTCTCACTACATTTGAGGCTTCATCCTGCACCTAATGAAATAAATGGGAGTCTTAAATAACTTAAGTGAACTTTGTTCTGACCCAATGTAAGGCATAGTTTATAGTCAGGCATTCACATAATAAAGGAGGTGTCAATGTGGCAAGCAAGACTTTTCTTGCCCAAGATAGAAACTCTCAAAGCAATGACCTTCTCTGACCATGTGAGGAGAGGAGGAAGCTAATCATTTACCAGCAAAGAACTAATGTTTTAATTACTGTTAGGGTACTTAAATACCATGGTGATATGATCTATTGAGATACAGTGAAGTAGATGGCACTTATCAAGGTAGTAGCTAGAGATATATATGAAGATCTCTGAAATAAAAAACTTGCCCCTTACAATTTGGAATCCCCATTTGAAAGGATGTAGAATATTTCCCTTTCCCTACTGAGTAGCACAAATGATGTAATCTGAATATTAATGACAGATAAGGAGAGTTCTGTTGGAGGAGAAGGTAGTTGTACTTGGTTTTGTATTTTTAGTATTTGTGTGTGTGTAGGGGCTTTGTGTTGGGAGAGCAGCTGAGCCCTACTTAGGGGGTGTGGCTTCTGACTAGAGGTCCTATAAAGGTAGCCAGCCAGTCAGGCAGCGGCACAGACAGCTGCAGCAGCACGGGAACTAGCAAACAGAGCAGTTTGAAAGGAGAGTTTGTATTGTGGTGCTTGTTTGGGGTTTGCTTTTGCTGGGGGGGGGGGTGGTCTTTTTGGTGTGGCTTGTGTTTCCCAGATTAACAGGATTTAGATGGGAAGGTGATGACAGATACAGAGGCAGCTGTGGGAGTGACTTCTGTAGTGGAAGGCACATTGAGGATGACTGGATGTGGAAGCTGTGGTATGTACATGATCCTGGAGGGGGGGAACCGGTAAGAGTTTTTTCTGCATGAAATGCCGTCTGATAGAGCTGATGGAGGAAAAGATCCGAGGTTTGGAGATGCAGGTGGAAAGTCTCGTTGAGTTTAGGAAGGGGTTTGAGCAGATGATGGAGCAAAGATATGAGGCTTCTGAAGGGAAAAGCTCAGACTCACGGATGGAAGCAGGGCTGGGGAATTTTGAGGGGAGACTGGGTGAGGAAAGTGGTCAGTGGAAGCATGTGACTAAAAGAACCAGGCAGAGGAAAAGACGGGCTAGTGAAGGAGAAATAGAGCTTAGGAATAGGTTTGCAGAGTTGGAAAATGAAGAAGGGGCTCAGCAGGTACTTGTTGAAGGTGGAAGGGTAAGGAAGAAGAGAAGAGAGGCTAGTCCTATAGGAAAAGCGGAAGAGTCAAGGGAGACTACACCAAATATGAGCCCCAGGAGGATACAGGATGGGTTGAAGAGGATTATAAGGGAAAATAGGAATGGAAAGAACTTGCAGCCAGAAGGAACAGGGGAGAGACTGGAGAATAGCACCGTCACCAGGAAAAGGCAGGTCTATGTGATCGGGGACTCTTTATTGAGAAGAATAGACAGGCCTGTAACTAGAGCTGATCCAGAGAATAGAAGGGTGTGCTGTCTTCCGGGTGCTAAGATATGGAATGTAGACCTGAGGTTGAAAAGGATCCTAAAGGGAGCGGGAAAGAATCCCCTAATTATCCTTCATGTGGGAACAAATGATACGGCTAGATTCTTGCTGGAAAGTATTAAGGGAGACTATGCTAGGCTGGGGAAGACACTTAAGGAAATTGAGGCTCAGGTGATCTTTAGCGGGATCCTTCCTGTTCCTAGAGAAGGGCAACAAAGGTGTGACAAGATTATGACCGTCAACAGATGGCTTAGGCAGTGGTGCTATAAGGAGGGCTTTGGGATGTATGGCCACTGGGAGGCATTCACGGACAGAGGACAGATCTCTCGGGATGGACTTCATCTGAGTAGGGAAGGAAATAGTCTTCTAGGATGGAGGCTGGCACAACTGATAAAGAGAGCTTTAAACTAGGAATTAGGGGGAGATGGATGGGAGATGTCCAGGAAATCTCCATGCCAGATTTTAGCATTGAGAGGGAAGAAAACGAAGTAAGAAAGGATACAGCCGTGGGTAGGAGAATGTATACAAGGAACGAGGGCAGTGTGGATACTAGTCTAATAGGTTATACTGGCTGTAGAATGACTGTGCATAATAGGGTACAAAATGTGAGTGAGGCCAAACAGCAAAAATTAAGCTGTTTATACACCAATGCGAGGAGCCTAGGTAACAAAATGGAGGAACTAGAGCTACTGGTGCAGGAAGTGAAACCAGATATTATAGGGATAACAAACATGGTGGAATAGTAGTCATGACTGGACTACAGGTATTGAAGGGTATGTGCTGTTTAGGTAAGACAGAAACAAAGGTAAAGGTGGTGGAGTAGCATTGTATATCAATGATGAGGTAGAATGTAAAGAAATAAGATGTGATGCAATGGCTAAGACAGAGTCCGTCTGGGCAAAAATTACATTGGGGAAGAAAACTAGTAAAGCCTCTCCTACGATAGTGCTTGAGGTGTGCTATAGACCTCCGGGATCTAATTTGGATATGGATAGAGCCCTTTTTAATGTCTTTAATCAAGTAAATACTAATGGAAACTGCATGATCATGGGAGACTTTAACTTCCCAGATATAGACTGGAGGACCAGTGCTAGTAATAATAATAGGGCTCAGATTTTCCTAGATGCGATAGCTGATGGATTCCTTCATCAAGTAGTTGCTGAACCGACTAGAGGGAATGCCATTTTAGATTTAATTTTGGTGAGTAGCGAGGACCTCATAGAAGAAATGGTTCTAGGGGACAATCTTGGCTCAAGTGATCATGAGCAAATTCAGTTCAAACTAAATGGAAGGATTAACAAAAATAAATCTGCAACTAGGGTTTTTGATTTCAAAAGGGCTGACTTTCAAAAATTAAGGAAATTAATTAGGGAAGTGGATTGGACTGAAGAACTTATGGATCTAAAGGTAGAGGAGGCCTGGGATTACTTTAAATCAAAGCTGCAGAAGCTATCGGAAGCCTGTATCCCAAGAAAGGGGAAAAAATTCATAGGAAGGAGTTGTAGACCAAGCATCTAGAGAGGTGATTATGAAGAAGCAGAAAGCATACAGGGAGTGGAAGATGGGAGGGATCAGCAAGGAAAGCTACCTAATTGAGGTCAGAACATGTAGAGATAAAGTGAGACAGGCTAAAAGTCGAGTAGAGTTGGACCTTGCAAAGGGAATTAAAACAAATAGTAAAAGGTTCTATAGTTTTCTTCTTATTTATATGGCTAAGAAAGAAGAAGTGGGGCCGCTAAACACTGAGGATGGAGTGGAGCTTAAAGATAATCTAGGCATGGCCCAATATCTAAACAAATACTTTGCCTCAGTCTTTAATAAGGCTAAAGAGGATCTTAAGGATAATGGTAGCATGACAAATGGGAATGAGGATATGGAGGTAGATATTACCATATCTGAGGTAGAAGCGAAACTGAAACAGCTTAATGGGACTAAATCGGGGGGCCCAGATAATCTTCATCCAAGAATATTAAAGGAATTGGCACCTGAAATTGCAAGCCCATTAGCAAGAATTTTTAATGAATCTGTAAACTCAGGAGTAGTACCGAATGATTGGAGAATTGCTAACATAGTTCCTATTTTTAAGAAAGGAAAAAAGTGATCCGGGTAACTACAGGCCAGTTAGTTTGACATCTGTAGTATGCAAGGTCCTGGAAAAAATTTTGAAGGAGAAATTAGTTAAGGACATTGAAGTCAATGGTAAATGGGACAAAATACAACATGGTTTTACAAAAGGTAGATCGTGCCAAACCAACCTAATCTCCTTTTTTGAAAAAGTAACAGATTTTTTAGATAAAGGAAATGCAGTGGATCTAATTTACCTAGATTTCAGTAAGGCATCTGATACTGTGCCACATGGGGAATTATTAGTTAAATTGGAGAAGAAGGGGATCAATATGAACATCAAAAGGTGGATAAGGAATTGGTTAAAGGGGAGACTGCAACAGGTCCTACTGAAAGGCGAACTGTCAGGTTGGAGGGAGGTTACCAGTGGAGTTCCTCAGGGATCGCTTTTGGGACCAATCTTATTTAATCGTTTTATTACTGACCTCGGCACACAAAGTGGGAGTGTGCTAATAAAGTTTGCAGATGATACAAAGCTGGGAGGTATTGCCAATTCGGAGAAGGATCGGGATATTATACAGGAGGATCTGGATGACCTTGTAAACTGGAGTAATAGTAATAGGATGAAATTTAATAGTGAGAAGTGTAAGGTTATGCATTTAGGGATTAACAACAAGAATTTTAGTTATAAGTTGGGGACGAATCAATTAGAAGTAACGGAAGAGGAGAAGGACCTTGGAGTATTGGTTGATCATAGGATGACTATGAGCTGCCAATGTGATATGGCTGTGAAAGAAGCTAATGGGGTTTTGGGATGCATCAGGAGAGGTATTTCCAGTAGGGATAAGGAGGTTTTAGTACCATTATACAAGGCACTGGTGAGACCTCACCTAGAATACCGTGTGCAGTTCTGGTCTCCCATGTTTAAAAAGGATGAATTCAAATTGGAGCAGGTACAGAGAAGGGCTACTAGGATGATCCGAGGAATGGAAAACTTGTCTTATGAAAGGAGACTTAAGGAGCTGGGCTTGTTTAGCCTAACTAAAAGAAGGTTGAGGGGAGATATGGTTGCTCTCTATAAATATAGCAGAGGGATAAATACAGGAGAGGGAGAGGAATTATTTCAGCTCCGCACCAATGTGGACACAAGAACAAATGGGTATAAACTGGCCACCAGGATGTTTAGACTTGAAATCAGACAAAGGTTTTTAACCATCAGAGGAGTGAAGTTTTGGAATAGCCTTCCAAGGGAAGCAGTGGGGGCAAAAGATCTATCTGGTTTTAAGATTCTACTTGATAAGTTTATGGAGGAGATGGTATGATGGGATAATGGGATTTTGGTAAGTAATTGATCTTTAAATATTCAGGGTAAATAGGCTGAATCCCCTGAGCTGGGATATTAGATGGATGGGATCTGAGTTACCCAGGAAAGAATTTTCTGTAGTATCTGGCTGGTGAATCTTGCCCATATGCTCAGGGTTTAGCTGATTGCCATATTTGGGGTCAGGAAGGAATTTACCTCCAGGGCAGATTGGAGAGGCCCTGGAGGTTTTTCGCCTTCCTCTGTAGCATGGGGCATGGTTGACTTGAGGGAGGCTTCTCTGCTCCTTGAAGTCTTTAAACCATGATTTAAGGACTTCAATAGCTCAGACATAGGTGAGGTTTTTCATAGGAGTGGGTGGGTGAGATTCTGTGGCCTGCGCTGTGCAGGAGGTCGGACTAGATGATCAGAATGGTCCCTTCTGACCTTAGTATCTATGAATCTGAGTTTCCCACTCAGATTCATTAAAGGGAATACTTTGATGGTCACAAGCAGTAAATCCTGAACTAGAGTTTCCAGTTGTGTGTCTACAACTTTGAAGGAAACCTCTGCTTACATATCATGTTCTTCAAAACAAAGAAAAATTAAGGAACAGATTAAACAAAACTTTCAGTCATCGAAAGTCACTGGTCTTTCTACTCATTTTCCCCGTAGCACCTTGGCCAGTCAGAGAAATACTTACAGCGAGTGCTGGACACATATTGAAGATGTCGTCATGAAGAATTTGTGATAAGTTTGTTTAACTAAAAATCAAAATTCACTAGATCATTAATCGTGCATAAATCTGCTTCATTGTTGCTGACATCTTGGGTATGCGTGTTTTTATTGAATTTAAATAATTCAAATAGTTCAATAATTCTGCCTTGATCTGCCAAAATACTTAAATACACAACAAGGTGCAACTGGTTTGTTTATTTTTATGGCAGAAAAAAAAGTGATTAATAGGAAATGTAATAATTTTTAGCAGACTATGCTCAATCTCTGCAATGGTTGTAGTATAGGTTACTAGTCTGCAAAGTAAGAATAATTCAGTAATGGTCTGTGTTTGTTATACTCCTGTTATATGTAAAAAGAAAGCATACAAGAAAAGATCCCATGCAGGACAGATATTGTTCTAGCTTAAAATATATCTCTATAAATGCTTAAATAGACATTCGTAATAACAGAGCTACAAAAGAAATAAAACAGATGTTAAACTAGCCTGGGACAGATAATATTAGTGGGTTTCCACCATAAAACATTTCCTCTCTCTTAACTGGTTATTAGTCTTTATGCACATTAACGCTGAGGAGAAAAAGTTCTCTTTGCTCTTCTACCATAGATCTGGTCATACACAGTGTAAAAAGCACATAAGACTTTTGTATGATGTACATGTGGTTCAGTACAGAGTACAGCCTCTTCCTGTGTTTATTCCCGTATAAAGTATGAACGTGAAGAGAATGCTCACCAGGCAATCTCAGGTTTAGTGGTGCTAGGCCTGTAAACTGTACATTTCATTTCAAAGTTTTTTTCCTCTCTACCTTGCAGTGTCACATGGAGAATCTCACACAAGCAAATGCAACACACTGTATTCAGATACCCTTCCTTGTCAGTGTGCAACTGAGACCACCAAATGTGAATGTGGTAAACCAAAGCAAACACTAGACCATTGCCTGATGCTGCGTCCACTGTCAACATACTGTACCCCTAAAGAACTATTCACGATGAGTGACAACGCTGGGTTTGGCTGTGGTTTTGGAGCAACAAGCTATGATGATGAGAATATCGATAGACAGGCAGTTTATACAGCCTCTAAAACTGTCATTAAAGAAGGCCTAAAATTAACCTGTTTCTACTTTGTTTATGCTCAGTTTTCACAAAAGAAAGAAACGTACAATGGCCCATTGAAATCAGTTGGAGTCTTCCATTAAGCCTTTATAAATGCATCTACATGCTGGCCACATAGGATTCATTCACGGCTTCATTTTTCCAGTTTTATGCTGCCATTATTCCATTCAAAAAAAATCAATGGAGTTACACCAGTATAAAATTAGAGTAACAGTGTTATAATGAGCTCAACGTCGCTGCAGCTCTGTAATCAACAAGACGACATGATGTAGTTTAGAGTGGCCTCAGAGTTGCTCTTAACTGTGGTAGTGGCCCCTTGGATACCACCTTTTAGCATACTCCCTCCCTGTCTCTACCATGCCCATACCACAGCTATGAACAGGGCTGGAATTGGTATTCCTATACTAGCTCTGAGCCAGCTTAGGACCCCCTGTGCTAGGAATAATTCTCATCAGGGGAGCTATAAGGAGGAGCACTGCAAAGGGGCAGCACAGAGAAAGCAAAGGTGGCTCAATACTATCAGTCAATAAGTGTTTACCATTCAAATAAATATTGTTTCTTAACAAATGCTGCCTAACAAAATCCTTATCCTTAACAGTCCTTATTTCAAATACTAATTTGATTTGCACCATTAAATCATCTAAATGGCAGCAAAATTAAAAGGAAGACTTAGTTCTTTTGACAATTACAAATTGCCCTATCATATTCTGTGATATTTTTAATTTAAGGCATGGAAAGCTTACTGGTTTTTTTTTAGACTAGCTTCACACATGTGAAACTACACTATAAAGGAAAATATGCTTATTTGAATAATTAGACAAAATCCATTGTTGAGTTATAATAGTAGGGCAGGCTGCATAAGCCGAAAAACATTTTATTGTTCATTATATAAAGTGTGTCTTTCATGAAGCATATTAACAAAAACATTGACTCATCACTTGCTTTTGTGGGTTGGAAGGGCTGAATTCTGTATCATTCCCAAGGGTTTTTTTTTTTTCCTGGCAGACAGTGCTTCTGGGCCTTTTTTTACTTACACACACCACATTTCTTTCAGGTAGAACTAGGTTTTAATAAATTTTAAATCACATTAAGCTATAAGAGGTTTAAGTTTTAAAGAATTTTTTTTTAAAGGACAGAAGTTCAACATGTTTAGAATACTGTTAAAGAAGACACCAATTATTCGAGAAACTCACACAAAACCTATTAATCTGATATTGCAGTTTGCAACAGCCTTTATGACCTGCCTTTACATCCCAGTTATCTCTGGCAGACCAACTATCATTCAATACAATCCCAATTCTCTAAGCACTTAAAAACTCATGGCTAGTTTAAGTTTATGAAGAGTACCATTGAAATAAGATTACTCACATGCTTTAAGTTAGGCACATTTTAAGCACCGGAGCTGAGCAAATAATTGATTTTTCAGTTCAGTGGCCACCCCCTTTCCCCCCCCCCCAGATTGGTTTGTTTTGAACAGAAAATTTTTTTAAATGTAAAATAAGAAACTAAAAAAATATTTTGATTGAAACAAAATGTTTCAAATTGAAATGTTTTGAGAATGTAATTTCAAATTTTAAAAAAAAAAAAGTGTCCAAATGGTTTGGCGCTTTCAAAATGATTGTTTCTGGCTACTCACTTAATTTTATCAGATTTTCAGAACGAGGAGTAATGGTCTCAAGTTGCAATGGGGGAGGTTTAGATTGGATATTAGGAAAAACTTTTTCACTAAGAGGGTGGTGAAACACTGGAATGCGTTACCTAGGGAGGTGGTAGAATCTCCTTCCTTAGAGGTTTTTAAGGTCAGGCTTGACAAAGCCCTGGCTGGGATGATTTAACTGGGACTTGGTCCTGCTTTGAGCAGGGGGTTGGACTAGATGACCTTCTGGGGTCCCTTCCAACCCTGATATTCTATGATTCTATGATTCTATGAATCATTTTGGTGCCCCAAAATGCATTTCTCAGCCAATTTATTATTTAATGAAAAATTTTGCTAAGTTCTATTAAGTACATTAATAAACTGAGGCTTGATCTAATGTCCATTAAAGTCAAGAGGAAGATTCCTATGGACTTCAGTGGGAGTTACATTGTGTGCCAACGACTAAATCGTATGATTAAGTATATGTGAAGCCCCTTGTGGCATTAGGGACAATATGCCCTGCCATTTCATCCAAGTGCTATTCAATTTTAGAAACAACTTCCAGGTGCTTGTTTTACATTTTTAACCCTTTAAATTGGGATTCTCATACAACTAAAGGAGACATCATTTGTGGAAAATGCAAATATATTCAGTTAATGGCAAGAAATTCATGAATAGAAATGTTATGGAAAGTGACATCTTTAAGAAAGTGTATGTTAATCAACACTAACTGAATACAAGTTTTAGTTACATAAATTGTAAGTCATAGTGATTGTTACCTGAAGAAAAATTTGCATTACAATCCAAATAAACCCTGCTTTAACAAACAAAGTTTATAATAAACTTTATAACTGTTAAGTAAGATTATATACAAAGTTTTCATGAGGCCATATCATGTAATTAACCAAATGTCCACATTCGAAGCAATGAACAGTTCATCTTAAGAACCAATGGCACAATATGTCATTCATTCAAATTCAAAACTAACTGCAACACTTTTCTGTCCATAATTGGAAAAGCAAGACTTTAATCTTTGTGTTATGTAATACCAACAGTTAAATCTTAGCCCTACTGAAATGGCAAAACTCCCATTGACTTTAATGGGACCAGAATTTTGCCACAAATCTTATTTATTTATATTTTAGTAGCAACCAGGAGCCCCAATCAGGATCAGGGCCCAGTCGTGCTAAGAGCTTTACAATCAGATACTAAAGAGAGGCCTGATTACTACCTTCAAGACTTTAAAGCACCAGTCCTGCAATCATTTACATATGGTCTTAACTTTCTACATGAGTGAATTTGAAATGAGTTCAATGTATAAAGCTCAACATTCATATAAGCCGCTCTGTTACATTCCTTGCTGTTCGGTGGCCCCTTCTTCCTATGTTACAGGATAGGAGCAGAGAACAAAAAACAAAAAACCAGAACATGTGGTGGCAAGAGTCTTTATTCCTATACATTTCTCAAACATCATCAAGCATTAAGTGATAAAGTACTTTTAAGCTTTGGCATAGCCATAGTTATAGGGAAGTAAACACATTCCAACATCCCACAGAGTATTTGCCATTAACAAGTCATAAGAACATGAGGATTGCCATGCTAGATCAGACCAGTGGCCCATCAAGGCTAATATCCCATCAGAGACAGTGGCTGATACAAGATGCCATGTGAGAGGACCATGCACCACTACAATGAGAAATAACTCAACCTGCCCATGGGAGATGTTTCTTCATAACCCTAGGCAGTCAGCATTTGTCTTATGCCCTCAGCCAAGATAAGTTCTTTACAAAGTTTTCATCCTACCTCATATAAAGAGGATGTTGTCCACTTAAAAGTCTTTATTATAATTGCACTGAGCTCTTGGCTTCACCTGTATCTTGCGGAACTGAGTGCTATAGGTGAATTTGACTGTGTGTAAAAAAAAAAAAGAGTATTTCCCTTTATTAGTTTTAAGTTTGGTATCTTTAGTTCTCCTGCAATGACCCCTTGTTCTTGTATTATGTTGAAGGATAAACTTCTCTATAAGTTTGTCTTTTTGTATACGTCTCTTATGCCCCTCTTCATCTCCTTTCTAAAATAAGCATTCTATTTTATCAATTTTGAGAAAAGGTAGTCAGAATGGACTATAAAATTCCAGATAAGTGATTACTAATATTTTCAGTATTATTTTCTATTCCACTATAACCATTCCAACATTGTTTGCTTTTTTGACTGCGACCACAGTCACTGGGCTCTTCATAATAATGTCAGGTCTTTACTGACAATTTAGAACCCAGCAAAGTGTATGTTTAGCTTAAATTATTCCTGTCAAGAGCTACTAACTTGCTTTTCTCAACAAAAAATGTTATCCATCATTGTGCTGCACAGGCCCCTAGCTTTGTTAGGTCCCTCTGAAGGTCTTCTCAGTCTCAGTCTCCTGTGAGAACCCAGCTGTTAGAGACACACTAGAAGGAGAGGACGAAAGGAGTCATGAGAGGAGCAGTAGTACCCAGGACATATGATGTGACTACAGAAGAGGGATAAGTGATCCAAAGGAACAGAAGACACTATGAGTCAGCAGATACAACACCAGAGAGACCCTATAAAGATAATCACAGAATTGAGAGACAGAGAACCTCTGGAGGCCAACCCCACCAGGATAGAGGAGACTTCACAGAAAGATAGTTGACTAGACTCAGAGATTTCAGAGTAGCAGCCGTGTTAGTCTGTATTCGCAAAAAGAAAAGGAATACTTGTGGCACCTTAGAGACTAACAAATTTATTAGAGCATAAGTGAGCTGTAGCTCACGAAAGCTTATGCTCTAATAAATTTGTTAGTCTCTAAGGTGCCACAAGTACTCCTTTTCTTTTTTAGACTCAGAGACAAAGTGAGAGAGAGAGAGAGAGAGAGAGAGAGAGAGAGAGAGAGAGAGAGAGAGAGGTCTCCCCCACTATGGTCACCGGTTGAAGAGACCGAACTGTCTCAAAGGCTATGTAACCAGCCAAGGCTGTGGTAAACACTCCAACTCAACTGTCATTTGCTGTGCATATAAAAAGCCTGGTACAGTAGGGAACAAGCCCGGTTAATGCTCCAGATACTACTGCAAAATAAAGTTAAATAGGAATATTTTATTAAATCAAATCATCATACAATTAAAAGTTGTATCATAAGTGACAATATATAGACATGTACACACACACAGGTCTCTCTATATGTACATTATATACAAACACAAAACTATTTTAAAAAAGATTCAAGTTGTAAAAAGTCAAGGACTCAAAAATTAGGAAAGCTCAAAATTAAGGTTGCCTGTACAACCTTAATATGGCCCTCTGGTGTATACATATTATGGCAGTGCTCATGCAATTGAAGACATACTGTTTTTCCTTAACCCAGCTCCACGTGCCTCAATGTTCTCATCCCAGGGAGAGTTTTCTTGCCCAGCCAGTCCCACCTTCCCCCACAGCCCCTACTCCAGTCCCAGTCTTCTTGCCTAGCCAATCCCAGTTCCCACTCCCCTTGGGCATCTGCTCCCAGTTCTACCCTCATGGTTCTTTACCTAATGGGTCTTTTATCCCTGCTCCAAAGCATGGCAACATAAGAGCATCTCAGAAAAAGTTTGACAGAATTGAACATGGGCAAAACAATGCATTTTCCCTAGCCTTGGAAAGGGCTAAATCATTTGGGGGGGGGGGGGGGAAGGTGCAAGGGAAGAAGGACAACCAGCATGGAAAATTTCAGCCTGAACAGTTAACGTTTGGCAAAAATATAAGCAACTCAGAATAGGGTTTTATAACAGGAAGTGTTGTGCAACCTTAATAGTTGTTCCAGCACAGTCTAGAATACAGTTGAATATTGTACATATATAAGTAATGCAAAAATCACAAAACATGAGTGTGTGTACCATTTTCTTCTAAAAGATCTAAACATGTTTCATAATAAGATAAATGAATCTGTAAATGAGATGATGCATTTTATTCTACACCTTTCAAGCCAGATACCATTCAATAACCTGTCACAATATTAAAGGATTTCCTCAAGAGAGCTGAAATCTCTGGTGAAAAATAAAATGCAAATAAAATACATAAAAATAAAACTGCGCAAATGCAATCCTGTACAATTGTCAAAGCAGCCAACCCCACTTACATCTTTTATCCGCAGTTATAAAAGGTAAATGTTTAGGGAGTGGGCAGGACAGCAGCCTAATAAAGGAGATTACTATAAATTTCTTTTTACAGTTTCAGAGTAGTAGCCGTGTTAGTCTGTATTCACAAAAAGAAAAGGAGTACTTGTGGCACCTTAGAGACTAACAAATGTATTTAAAGCAAAAGCTTTCGTGAGCTACAGCTCACTTCATCGGATGCATTCAGATGAAGTGAGCTGTAGCTCACGAAAGCTTATGCTTTAAATAAATTTGTTAGTCTCTAAGGTGCCACAAGTACTCCTTTTTACAGTATACCTATCCAATTTACACTGCTGAGAGACAAAGCTAATCCCCAGTTCCAATATATCAGACTTTTATATTGATCAAATAATAAAACTCTCTACTTTAGGCATAAAGATACTGACTTTTATTATACAGAAAAAAATCCTAGTATTCCAAAAAATTCTTAAAGGGTAAGAAAGCAAGAAACAGAACATGGAGGTTACTTTAAGTAATGACTTATGATCTGGTGCAGGTTATACAATTGTGGAGTAATAACTGCCGTTCCCTAGTTAAGGTTGCAGCTGTGTGTCGATCATAAGACAAGTTTAGGACTTTTCTTTAAAATACACACACAAACCATACTGGCATCAAAACTGTGATGTTAGATCTGGGGCCAAAGTAAGATTTTTTTCTAGACAGTGTGAATTGAATTAAATAAGGGGTACCTGAATTATAATATCCTAAATATAAACCTGTTTTACTCTGTGCTATTTGCAAGCAGAAAAACAGAACAAGGGAGAAATAAAGCTGAACTTTCCTAGAAGAGATTAATGCACAGCACCAAACTTGAAGACTCATTTCAAAAAATATTAATTTTAAAATCAGGAATGTCATTGGGGTTGCCGGCTATGTGATAGCAGGTCAAATGACTGCAGAGTTCTAAACTTTCATTCGAGTTATAATTACTTTCAAAAAGCTGTGTTACAAGAACATTAAGATTGTGTTACAAAAAAATCAAGCACTTAAAAATGTTTGGCACTGACCAGCCATAAGGGTGGAGCCTACAGACCCATACTGCAGAGTATTCCCACTGGAGTAACTGAGAGTATGGAGTTCTCTTTTATGCAGGCCAGTGTCTAGACAACATGACCTCTTGAGTTGCTCCTGAGCATTTTGTTAACATTTGGAGTCCTGGAAGCTCCCTTCCCCCACATGTCCTCAGCAGAACTCCCACCATCTGTATGCCCTTATACTCCCATCACCCTTTGCATAGAGTCTCTATTTTTTCATGTCTCCACGCCCATTCCCACCAGATGATTGTGGGGGAGATCCTAAGGAGCAACTCAGGGGTACAAAAGGAGAAAGCCTTGGGGGCGGAGGGAGGCTGGAAGCACCAGAGCATCCCTTTCTTCTCCACCCAAAGAACTCCTATGGCTCGCTATACTGAGACTTGCCCTCTGATAAACCATGGGAGGTTTGTCTGGTGGACAAGGCAGGGAACCCCTAAGTCTTCTCTCCATGAATTCTCCAGCAGCACCCTCTAGTCCTCGCAGCCCCACACCCAGTCATTTGGTCACTGGTGGGGCACCATGGAATTGCTGGGGGATGGGGGTGGGGAAGATGAAGATACATGGGCCAGCTGGTATCTTTTAAGGGAACTGCCAGGAGCAGAGGGGTCCAGCTGGGGGACACTTAGGAGGAGCTCAAGGATGCAGGAGGAAGTGCTAATATTCCCTGGGTGTCTATAGTGTCTGAGACTGCCTTTGACCTCCACTCCTGCAGCATAAACTTCGTTAAGGTGAAGCTAGTGTGGGAACATGTATTACATATGATATGTATACGTGTACTTACATATGTCACACACACACACACACACACACACACAGCGCCTACCCCTTATTGGAAGTAAGTGACATAGGAAGTTATGTAAGTCAAGTACTGACAGTACTTCCCTGCCATTCATGGGAAAATATCAGAAATACAAAGAATGATTTATTAAGGTTAATTTTTCAAATTATTAATCACAAACCATTCTAGTGCACTCTAACCTCTTGCTTATCCTAGCTCCTAAGTGTCAATGTGATTTTAAACATGGATCTTCCTCCTCTACCTATCTGCCAGGTGAAGTGACCCCAGCATCTTCAGCTGTTTTATTCTGATTGAGAAGTGGATCTCATTAAAATCCCTTGAAGTTTCTCAAGGCATCCCTGCCTTGACACATCCAATGGTGCGGACAGCCATAATTCCCTATCTGCATTTCTTAAAAGCAGTTAAAGGTCATGAATAAATTATTAATCACTAGAGTATGAAAAGAAAATGGACTGGTGCTAAAATGAAACCATAAAGATTTATTAAAACCCTACTTCCAAACAAACATTTCTTTTACAACATTTTGATATCAGGGAGGCCGAGGCTGCAGTGCCATTAGCAAATGGTGACATTTGCCTCTGTTGACAATAAATAAGTAGGCAAAATGCAATAAACCATTTCCTATATTTACCAATGAATTATCCACCTCATTAGTTAGGGTTTTATTCCCATCCCCTTGATGTACCTGTGCTTCCTCACATCTGTACAGTATAAATTTACTGAAGCTTTGGAATCTAAATGAAAAGTCTAACAATCCATCACTAGGTAGCAAATAAAAGGACAAAAGTTCTGTTATTTAAAAAAACAAAAATAAACAAAAAACCTCCCCATCCCAGAGAAAGGGCCAACATGTCAATTCTCAGTAGTAAATAAAAGATGGTAGCAGAACGTTATTTTCATTATAACATTTTCACTTGTTTTCTTCCGTTTTCCTCTCTTCCACCCTGAGACCTCCTTAATGCCCTATAACTACTATTTGGTTTCCTCCTTTGGATTACATATCACTGTAGCTCTCAGTCCTAGACTAATCTAAGCAAGAATAAAATCCAGCTCTAAGACACCAGAATTTATAAGGCTTTACCACATGGCTCAATGACAAGCAACATATTCTTTACAAAATAAAAATTATATTCAGGTATTACAGTGCATTTTGAATTTGTTCTGTTTTTTTTAATTTAATTTATTTTTCTTGTAATCTATTTTAAGCCTGGCAAAAGGTGTTGGATTGAAAGATCTAGAGATTGAAATCTCAAATCAGATACTACAATGATGAGTGACATTAGAAAAACCTGGATAGATACAGGTATACAATGAGCAAATTGTGTAGCATGAAAGGAAAGAACGCATGAAGTGAGCTGTAGCTCACGAAAGCTTATGCTCTAATAAATTTGTTAGTCTCTAAGGTGCCACAAGTACTCCTTTCCTTCTCATTCGGTGTGTCTGGAGTTTTTAAAGAGTTCCAGCCCTGGTACTGGCTTGTACCCTCAGGGCTTCCTCCCTGGTGGCAATGGTTTCACATTCTCCTAGCCCTTCTGGCCCCAACTGGGCCACTAAATATTTCAGATATCTTCTGGGGATTTATCACTATCCAATTGTTAGCCACTTCCCCAATTACCTATGGGGGGGGACCCAGGCCTGTCCACTACTCTGGATCCCAGCCAAGGGATCCTAAGAATAGCAGTCATGAGCCACCTTGTCCCTTTAACAAAACTGCTTTCAGTTTCCTGGGCCATGTCCCCACAGCCCCAGCCTTCACCCTTACCTTAGGGCTCTTCTATGTTCAGGCCCAACAGCCAGCCAGAAGCTCTTTCTCACTCCCCACCAGCACTGAGTTGCCCCTGGTGTTAAAGGTCCCTTTCACCAGCCAGGAGCACTACTTGTACTCCTCTGACTCCAGTAAGGAACTGAGACTCTGGTCTGTACTGCAGCTCTTTTTATACTAGCCTGTAACCCTATGATTGGCTAACCCCTTGCAACCTCCCCTGATTGGCTGCTTTCCTGCACAGTCTCTCTAGGCCGCTTGGAGGACATAGCTCTACTGCTCCTATCCCAGGACAAGTATGGCAGGATCCTGAGGTCTCCAATAGGGGGACCTCTGGGCCTAGTCCACCTAATCACACCACACTAGAAATTGAGAATCAAAAATGGTTGCTCAATTCTGCACTCTCCTTGTGCTCAAAGACTTTAATACATACATATTTACTTGATACCTATTCCTGCTCCCCTCTGCCTCCCATCCCCTGTTCCTTGTTTGTCTGTAAGGTGCATGCCCATCCTGCAAACATTTAAGCATGTGAACAACTGTACTCACTGTAAATTCAAGTAGTTCTACTGAGAATTTAAAAACAAATCTGACATAAAGAGTTACCTAAATTTATAATTCCCACTTGAGTCTGCCCTGTATGAAAACAATTCTCGGAATTGCATTAATACATTATTATTTGAACAGAAATTAGTTAATATTCATATACTTGATTATGTAAATTGTTACATAAATGCCAGGTGTTATTTATTATTTCTGGTACTTGTCATCTAGTCAACATAACATTTATTGTTGTCACAGAATTGTAACAGTTCTGCAAACACTTAGAGTATGTCTACGCTGAAGTTAGACACCCATGGTTGGCTCGTGCCAGCCTGAGCCTGGAAGCCTACAGAGCAATGAAACAGCCCCCCAGCCCGAGCCCCGCGAACCAGAATCAGCTTGCATGGGCCGAGTTTTTGTTTGCGGTGTAGGCATACCCGAAGGCATGTGAGCAACTTAATGTGTATAAGTAGTCTCAAACTCAGGCAATTGCATATGGAAGAGGTGAGTCTTGCACTAAGAACTCAGCATAGCCTAACTACCTTTTTTTAAAATATATAATTTATACAACTGAGTTTTAACTTCAAGAGTCATACTGTATGTAGGAACCTGTAGTATAGGATATCTTGAAATTCAGCAGCCTAATTTTTGGTACATGCACGATGATAAAATTTTTAAGGTATGCATATTCTGACACCCAGAGACCCGAGATTCGGGATAAGCAATGAAACCTCAGTCCCACTGAAGTAAGTGGCAAAATTCCCATCAAATTCATCCCCAGTGACCTCTGATGGGAGGATGGGGCGGTAATCAGCCTTTCACCCCAACTCCCTAATTTTTATATTTTTTATTTTTGTGCTCCCTTTCATAAACATTGTACTGTTATCAGAAACAATGATGAAAGATGCCTTATAAATGTAAACTATTGTTCTTCAAGAGGAATTTAAAGTTACAATGAATAAAAAAGTTTTCTGGAAGAGGTCTTCACTCACAATCTAAAATATGCATATTATCTATGCCCAACTCCATGATCAGTCACAATGAGGATGCATATTAAAGGAGCACCACATGATACTTGCTATTTTACTGAAATCACAGTGCACGGGAGGTCAACAGTCTGAATACCATCCAGCGCCCACACTGCAGTAAACCAGTGTACTGCGACAATCCTAAAAACACTTTCTATTGATTGTTTCTACTGAGAAAAGGGCATGAAAATAATAAGACAGATTTGGGCAGCAGAAAGTGGAGAGAAGTAACACCACTAAAGGCTGGAACTCCAACAAAAACATCATGTGTGTTACAGATCAATGGCAATAAGCAAGAAAGTTTTGTGCCATTTTTAAAAAAAAGTGTTCAAGATGCCACAATTAATTTCTGAAAAATAAATCATAACTCCTTATGAAATAACCTAATAAACAAAAATGAAGCAGTACTCTGTGCTTACTTTAATCAACAGTGAATGTAGGGCTTGAAAGCTAAGGGAGGGTGAATTTAAAGTGGAACTATTCCTGATTAGCTTCGTGTGAGGACAGTTATTCCAGGATGCAAGTGCCTTATTCTGAATTAGCTTAATCCACTTTGCAAATAGATCCAAAAAGAGGATAATGCTAATTCGAAAGAAAACACTGATCCTGGAATAAGAGCGCCCACACATGAAGTTAGTTAATCAGGAATAGCTATTCTGGAACAATTTCCCATGTAGACAAGCCCTTAGAATCATATTCAGCTCATGCATGTAACTCCTTCAGTGGGTGCTGTACACATAAATCTATATGAAATCGGCATTTGGCCCTTATGGCTCATAAAAGGTGTCACACTGACAGCACTGTGGAATCAATTCAATTCATAGAACAGGTACAACCCATTAACATGCCTCCAAATCTGACATGAATAAAACACTTACATTGATTCAGTTTCGTCTCTGTGCCAATTCAATCCAGAACCTCTCTACTAACAAGGACGTGGACTGTTGCTAAGTGTGCTGGCGGTAGGGGTTCCTAAAGTTAATTTTGTGCCAAGGAATGGTGCTGGATTTATGGCCCTGGAGAATGAAATCTGCTATAAGTAAATAAATAATTGGCTTTTATACAGTGTCTTTCATCCTGAAGGTTTGCTGCAAAGTGATTATCAAACTGTTCACATACATCAGCACTGAAATGCAGCCAGCTGGTGTGCAGCCCATTAAACAACAATGCAGGGTGAGAAGGGAGGCATTTAACTAAGTGCACCAGACAAAACTCTTTACTTACGAAATCTGTCATGGGATATTTCGTGTCCACACAGAGCAGAGAGAATTGCAGTTTTCAGGGTCTTGTCTGTAAGAGTCACACAAAAAAACTGCACAGTCATTTCGTCTATCTCAGGATGAATGAACCCTGTGGATCCAAAGAGTCTGCATGTTCCTAGCCTGAGGTTTGGAGCACTAAGCTATTCCCTTCAGCATTTATCTATCTTCTATTTCCTTCAAAAACAGTACAGCACAAGCTATGGCAGTGCCAACTTTCCCACACTTCACCAGTGTGAAACCAATGACTTCAAGTTACCTTCTCCAATGGGTAAGGGCAGTTCATCCTCCATAGCCCACTCAGATCCCAGTTTCTCTGCTGAGTCTACCAACAAGAGTGCCAGAAATTGGTAGCGACGTTTATAGTAACGATACCAGTTTCCTTGGATTAAAAGAACCTACCAGCTATTAGATGGTAAGTTTTGGTTACTACCAGCCTGGGTTGTAGTTGAACCAGTGATCTTGAAATGAAAGGCTTGGTAATCGGCTACAAAGTTCCTGAGCTATTTAACCCCTAAAAGTCTGTTTTTGCTAATAAGAAACAAGACTCCCTATTTGACTTTTGTAACCTCTCATGCAATTCAGCACTACTGAGCAAGAACACCGTTGTGCGTCCAGATTCCCTCCGAAAGGGAAAAAAAAGGCTCAAACTACTACAATTCTGAAGATCAAATATTTGTATTTCCGTACTAAATACATTGACTTGAACTTCATTTAATTCACTGGGCTATGTCTCACCACTTTGATATTAGCAAGATTTTTTCCCCCACGTTTGTCTCTATTTTTCTCATTTTATATATCTTTAATATTTGGTTACAGACAGTGCTTTCAGGAAGCTGGGAGAACACATAAAAAGCATCACACAGATGCAGATCACACACTGCTTTGAACACAGCTTCAAACCTGCATAAACATATGATCTAAATGGGACAGGGATAGATTATCTAGTGATTTGAGTATTTGACTAGGAGCTAAGATCTAATGAATTCTGGTCCTAATAGACTTGTACCCTGAATTCCTCTGGAGCCTCAGAGCAGTCAATTAAATATTGCTCCCAATCTGGCATAGAAACGATCTTCCTGCCTCTTATTGTCAGACTAAACCACCACCATGGTCCTTTTCGGACTTTTAAATCCACAGGTTTGGCTGTGAGATGCAGTGGTTGGGGGTGCTCTTTGTGACACCCAGCCCTAGTGGTAAAACTACAACAGGGCAGCTTTAACTTGCACCACTGGAGAACAGTATAAAGTGGACCATCACCCTGCCTGCCATGCCTTCTTCCTCCTCCTTATGCTAGGCTGGGGGGTTGGGGTTCCAGAATAAGGGGTGGCAGAGCTGATGCCAGTGGAACCAACTTTGCTGGGTTTGTACCAGCAAGGATGCCCTATACACAGCAGGAAATCTCCAGGGGCAAACTGTCTGCTTAGCAGTGCAAAGTGAACTTGGCTGACCAGAGAATCTGGCCCTATGAATTTTCAGGTGCAAAACAAGGTGCCATTGCACTCTAGATTTGTACAATAAATGCCTGTTCTCTACCCGCTGAAGTTAGTGGAAGCCTTTTCATTAACTACAATAGGCTTGAATCAAGAACATTTCTGTGGACAGGAGAAGGTTTTATTTTCAGGGGCACAGACATTGTCCACCTGGAAGCCAATAGGTCAATTTATTTTTATAAAGAGAATTGCAAAGGTGGAATAACTGGCTCAGAAAAAAAACATTCTATGAAATAATTACAATGTACAATCTGAATATGCTAGCTAATGCATTAGCACTGTCTGCAATAATAATGCCAGAGACAAATTCTGAGTGCCGATATAACCATTTTAAGGCAGGCTCTTTTCCTAAACAGGACAGCGCTCAAGTGACATTAATTACTGGATTTGGGGTATACTTTTTAATGATTGTACATGCAACAAAGGGACTGGTGTGGTGGGCTGTATAAATAAAAACAAAGCAATAGTGTTTACAGCCTTCAACCTCTGCTAAATAGAAGTTGCCACTGGTTGTATCATGGGCTGGTGTCTATCTTTAAGCTATTGTTGGTAGGGGAGATGTGAAGAGGCTTTGCCATCTGCATCCTGCTAAAGGGTCACTCACTGATAGATGGAGACTTCCTCCAGGAGCTACCTCCGCGCAATCTCCCACCAACACTATTCTGGGCCAGCTGTACCATGACCCCCTCCTTGTTCTGTCCCCTTTCAGGTATTTAGCACCTGTGGTGATGCTGGAGTTTCTCAGTCCTTGCTGCATGGATCAAGATTGTGCCTGGACCCTGTGCTGGGGTGCCAGTTAGAAGAATAACTCCCTGCACTCTCTCTTCCACTCTGTGTACCCATGTGGGGCTAGGGATTATCTAGCCCCATACCAGACTATGCCAATTTAAATTAAAATGACACATGATTTGGCCAAGTAACTAAGTGAACACAGAGTAGAGATTTCCCCAACACATTAAATGGAGGTTGTAAGTCAGAGGTTCTCAAGGGGCACTGAGAAATTTCCATTCAGGGATAGCTCCCCATTGAAGAATGAAAAACTCTGCACGTGTGATTTCTTTAACATCTCCATCTTTGATGAAATAACCCAGATTTCAGAATTTAGGTTCTTAAAGTTTATTAATAGCAATTAGATTAGCCACTGAGCCTTCAGACACAGTACATTGCCTTCCTCACTCCAATAAACTTCCCAGTCATTTATTAAAATTAATTCACATAAAGGATTCCATTTAAATTACAAAGTTAAATATGAGATGTTAAGAATCAATCAAATCATGTTTAATTTACATACAAGAGCTATTAACATAGCTTTCAGGAAAGCAAGCAAGGCACTACTTTTCTCCTGCTATCAAGACAAAAACTTTCTATTTTGACAGACAGTCTTATTTAGGTGTTTCAAACTTGAGACATTTCATGAGTGTCATCACTTGGCAGTTGAGTATTTAATGTTCATATAAAATAGGTCCAATTAAAAATTCTTTGAGATACTTGCTTAGTTTAGTCCCAGTCATATTCCTCTCAAGAGATGTGTATTCCTAACACACACACACACACGGTACCTGAGCTACCTGTCACTCATGAAGTTGCTAATGAAAAGATCTGTGAATGCATCATGTACCACAATATTTCTCTCCATTAAATACAGATAAGAAACTGTACAAGTGAAAAATCACACAGGAACAGTACACCACCTGGAAACTTCAGCTCAAATATAATCTGTTCACTTACTTATAACAAATTCTCTGTGGGAAACACTTTTGACCAGGATATTCAAAAGAAGCTAAGCTCCCAAAACTGGGGACAGATTTTCCAAAGAACTCAGCATGTTGGCTGTTGACCTCTTTTGAAATTCCAGCCATAAGTGTCTCAATGGGAGCTACTAAGCACTTTTGACTCTGGACCCTGAGCTCCTTTGGAAATTTGACCCACTATTAAGTACAGCTAGTCTGCAAAACTTTTCAATTAATTTCTGGGCACCAAGTGAAGTGTTGGTTTTGACTAAGATTGAGCTAGTAGCAAGTAATCTGGTATCATTGCATGACAAAGCCTGGCAGCGTATGGTACTGGTGTTTGCTGGCATTCAAGCAACATCCGTTCTTATCTCTCTGTGTTATCCTCAGGGGAGTGATATCATTCATGGTAACCTGGTTGAAATATGGGTGTTTAATTAAGGGGACATTCAGAGGTGGCCATTCCTACTGGGCTGTTTGCCTGTGGCTGAAAAGAAATCCTTCCCACAGTTAGCCACGCGGGGGGGGGGGGGGGGGCATTGGCACTGAGCTGTTCGCGTTTGGCTAGCAGGGATCTTCCCTGATACCAGCCATGCGGTGGGGGGAGGGGTAAAGCAATCATCCCAGAGAATTGGATGGGGGGGGGGGTTAGTTTGGTTTCTGCTGCTGCACGTCAACACGAAAACCACAGCACTAAATGGCCAACTCAACGGGCTTTGTTTGGTATGGGAAAGCAGGGGGCTGTTGTTATGAAGTTTGCAGAACCCAAAAGAATATGGCTTACCATGGCCGTGTGCAAGCAGAATTCTGTTGCCCGGCCCTGCGTGTGTGATTGCTAACACCAAAGCTGCAGGCACTCAATATAAGATGCAAAATGTGATCTTGTACCAAAAATCACATGTGCTATGTAACGTGAATAGTGTTGTTCACCGTGAAAGAGTAAAGCCATTGTTCTGTAAAATGTTTTTTTTCCTCCCACAGCTGCAAATGATTCAAGCCTCCCTCCTCTGTCCCAAATGCTAACTCAGATAAGGCAGCAAAAGAACAAAACAAAACAAACGCTCGCGCGCTGAAACATTCTCTGAGCTCATGCAGTTGTCCGGCACTGACAGAGCTTAGGAGAATGTGTGGAGGGACACAGTAGCACAGTACAGGAAAGCGGCCAATAAATGTGAGGACAGGAGGGATGATCGAGATGAGAGGGGGCGGCAGAAAGATCAGAGGAGGCAGGATGCAACGCTGGGGCTACTGTGGGATCAAACGGATATGCTCCAGTGTCTTGTGGAGGTTCAGGAATGGCAGCAGGTTCACAGGCTACCGCTTCAGCCCCTGTTTAATCATCCTCCCTCCTCCCCAAGTTCCATAGCCTCCTCCCCCAGACGCCCAAGAATGTGGGGGGGGGGCCCCAGGAAGGCTCCAGGCACCCAATCACTCCACCCCAGTGGACAGCCTAAGCAACAGAAGGCTGTCATTCAACAAGTTTTCAAGTGGCCTTTTCCTTCACTCCTCCCACACCCCACCCGGGCTACCTTGTGAGTTATCTCCCTATTTTTATAATCAATTAATAAAGAATACATGATTTTTAAATAGAAAAGGAGTACTTGTGGCACCTTAGAGACTAACAAATTTATTAGAGCATAAGCTTTCGTGAGCTACAGCTCACTTCATCGGATGCATTTGGTGGAAAAAACAGAGGAGAGATTTATATACACACACACACACAGAACATGAAACAATGGGTTTATCATACACACTGTAAGGAGAGTGATCACTTAAGATAAGCCATCACCAACAGCAGGGGGGGAAGGAGGAAAACCTTTCATGGTGACAAGCAGGTAGGCTAATTCCAGCAGTTAACAAGAATATCAGAGGAACAGTGGGGGGTGGGGTGGGAGGGAGAAATACCATGGGGAAATAGTTTTACTTTGTGTAATGACTCATCCATTCCCAGTCTCTATTCAAGCCTAAGTTAATTGTATCCAGTTTGCAAATTAATTCCAATTCAGCAGTCTCTCGTTGGAGTCTGTTTTTGAAGATTTTTGTTGAAGTATAGCCACTCTTAGGTCTGTGATCGAGTGACCAGAGAGATTGAAGTGTTCTCCAACTGGTTTTTGAATGTTATAATTCTTGACGTCTGATTTGTGTCCATTCATTCTTTTACGTAGAGACTGTCCAGTTTGGCCAATGTACATGGCAGAGGGGCATTGCTGGCACATGATGGCATATATCACATTGGTAGATGCACAGGTGAACGAGCCTCTGATGGTGTGGCTGATGTGATTAGGCCCTATGATGGTATCCCCTGAATAGATATGTGGACAGAGTTGGCAACGGGCTTTGTTGCAAGGATAGGTTCCTGGGTTAGTGGTTCTTTTGTGTGGTGTGTGGTTGCTGGTGAGTATTTGCTTCAGATTGGGGGGCTGTCTGTAAGCAAGGACTGGTCTGTCTCCCAAGATCTGAGAGAGCGATGGCTCGTCCTTCAGGATAGGTTGTAGATCCTTGATGATGCGTTGGAGGGGTTTTAGTTGGGGGCTGAAGGTGATGGCTAGTGGCGTTCTGTTGTTTTCTTTGTTGGGCCTGTCCTGTAGTAGGTGACTTCTGGGTACTCTTCTGGCTCTGTCAATCTGTTTCTTCACTTCAGCAGGTGGGTACTGTAGTTGTAGGAATGCATGATAGAGATCTTGTAGGTGTTTGTCTCTGTCTGAGGGGTTGGAGCAAATGCGGTTATATCGTAGCGCTTGGCTGTAGACAATGGATCGAGTGGTATGATCTGGATGAAAGCTAGAGGCATGTAGGTAGGAATAGCGGTCAGTAGGTTTCCGATATAGGGTGGTGTTTATGTGACCATCGCTTATTAGCACCGTAGTGTCCAGGAAGTGGATCTCTTGTGTGGACTGGTCCAGGCTGAGGTTGATGGTGGGATGGAAATTGTTGAAATCATGGTGGAATTCCTCAAGAGCTTCTTTTCCATGGGTCCAGATGATGAAGATGTCATCAATGTAGCGCAAGTAGAGTAGGGGCATTAGGGAACGAGAGCTGAGGAAGCGTTGTTCTAAGTCAGCCATAAAAATGTTGGCATACTGTGGGGCCATGCGGGTACCCATCGCAGTGCCGCTGATTTGAAGGTATACATTGTCCCCAAATGTGAAATAGTTATGGGTGAGGACAAAGTCACAAAGTTCTGCCACCAGGTTAGCCGTGACAGTATCGGGGATACTGTTCCTGACGGCTTGTAGTCCATCTTTGTGTGGAATGTTGGTGTAGAGGGCTTCTACATCCATAGTGGCTAGGATGGTGTTTTTAGGAAGATCACCAATGGACTGTAGTTTCCTCAGGAAATCGGTGGTGTCTCGAAGATAGCTGGGAGTGCTGGTGACGAGGGGCCTGAGGAGGGAGTCTACATAGCCAGACAATCCTGCTGTCAGGGTGCCAATGCCTGAGATGATGGGGCGTCCAGGATTTCCAGGTTTATGGATCTTGGGTAGCAGATAGAATACCCCAGGTCCTGGCTCCAGGGGTGTGTCTGTGCGGATTTGTTCTTTGTAGCCTCAGAAACAACTCTGACATCATAATCAAAAAGGCTGACAAAGGAGGTGCTGTCGTCATCATGAATAGGTCAGAGTATGAACAAGAGGCTACTAGGCAGCTCTCCAACACCACTTTCTACAAGCCATTACCCTCTGATCCCACTGAGAGTTACCAAAAGAAACTACAGCATTTGCTCAAGAAACTCCCTGAAAAAGCACAAGAACAAATCCGCACAGACACACCCCTGGAGCCAGGACCTGGGGTATTCTATCTGCTACCCAAGATCCATAAACCTGGAAATCCTGGACGCCCCATCATCTCAGGCATTGGCACCCTGACAGCAGGATTGTCTGGCTATGTAGACTCCCTCCTCAGGCCCTTCGTTACCAGCACTCCCAGCTATCTTCGAGACACCACCGATTTCCTGAGGAAACTACAGTCCATTGGTGATCTTCCTAAAAACACCATCCTAGCCACTATGGATGTAGAAGCCCTCTACACCAACATTCCACACAAAGATGGACTACAAGCCGTCAGGAACAGTATCCCCGATACTGTCACGGCTAACCTGGTGGCAGAACTTTGTGACTTTGTCCTCACCCATAACTATTTCACATTTGGGGACAATGTATACCTTCAAATCAGCGGCACTGCGATGGGTACCCGCATGGCCCCACAGTATGCCAACATTTTTATGGCTGACTTAGAACAACGCTTCCTCAGCTCTCGTTCCCTAATGCCCCTACTCTACTTGCGCTACATTGATGACATCTTCATCATCTGGACCCATGGAAAAGAAGCTCTTGAGGAATTCCACCATGATTTCAACAATTTCCATCCCACCATCAACCTCAGCCTGGACCAGTCCACACAAGAGATCCACTTCCTGGACACTACGGTGCTAATAAGCGATGGTCACATAAACACCACCCTATATCGGAAACCTACTGACCGCTATTCCTACCTACATGCCTCTAGCTTTCATCCAGATCATACCACTCGATCCATTGTCTACAGCCAAGCGCTACGATATAACCGCATTTGCTCCAACCCCTCAGACAGAGACAAACACCTACAAGATCTCTATCATGCATTCCTACAACTACAGTACCCACCTGCTGAAGTGAAGAAACAGATTGACAGAGCCAGAAGAGTACCCAGAAGTCACCTACTACAGGACAGGCCCAACAAAGAAAACAACAGAACGCCACTAGCCATCACCTTCAGCCCCCAACTAAAACCCCTCCAACGCATCATCAAGGATCTACAACCTATCCTGAAGGACGAGCCATCGCTCTCTCAGATCTTGGGAGACAGACCAGTCCTTGCTTACAGACAGCCCCCCAATCTGAAGCAAATACTCACCAGCAACCACACACCACACAACAGAACCACTAACCCAGGAACCTATCCTTGCAACAAAGCCCGTTGCCAACTCTGTCCACATATCTATTCAGGGGATACCATCATAGGGCCTAATCACATCAGCCACACCATCAGAGGCTCATTCACCTGTGCATCTACCAATGTGATATATGCCATCATGTGCCAGCAATGCCCCTCTGCCATGTACATTGGCCAAACTGGACAGTCTCTACGTAAAAGAATGAATGGACACAAATCAGACGTCAAGAATTATAACATTCAAAAACCAGTTGGAGAACACTTCAATCTCTCTGGTCACTCGATCACAGACCTAAGAGTGGCTATACTTCAACAAAAAAGCTTCAAAAACAGACTCCAACGAGAGACTGCTGAATTGGAATTAATTTGCAAACTGGATACAATTAACTTAGGCTTGAATAGAGACTGGGAATGGATGAGTCATTACACAAAGTAAAACTATTTCCCCATGGTATTTCTCCCTCCCAACCCACCCCCCACTGTTCCTCTGATATTCTTGTTAACTGCTGGAATTAGCCTACCTGCTTGTCACCATGAAAGGTTTTCTTCCTTCCCCCCCTGCTGTTGGTGATGGCTTATCTTAAGTGATCACTCTCCTTACAGTGTGTATGATAAACCCATTGTTTCATGTTCTCTGTGTGTGTGTGTGTGTGTATATATAAATCTCTCCTCTGTTTTTTCCACCAAATGCATCCGATGAAGTGAGCTGTAGCTCACGAAAGCTTATGCTCTAATAAATTTGTTAGTCTCTAAGGTGCCACAAGTACTCCTTTTCTTTTTGCGAATACAGACTAACACGGCTGCTACTCTGAAACCTATGATTTTTAAATGATAGTGACTTTATTTCCTTTGCAAGCAAGCTGTGATTGAAGGGGGGAGGGCGGGTGGCTTACAGGGAATTAGAGTCAATCAAGGATAAACAAATAGAAGTGTCACACGGTACCCTAGCCAGTCATTAAACTGGTTTTCAAAGCTTCTCTGATGTGCAGCGCGCTCTGCTGTGCTCTTCTAATCGCCCTGGTGTCTGGCTGTGTGTATTCAGCAGCCAGGCAATTTGCCTCAACCTCCCACCCTGCCATAAACGTCTCCCCCTTACTCAGAGATTGTGGAGCACACAACAAGCAGTAATAACAATGGGAATAATGGTTTTGCTGAAGTCTAACCGAGTCAGTAAACTGTGCCAGCGACCCTTTAAACGGCCAAATGCACACTCCACCACCATTCTGCACTTGCTCAGCCTATAGTTGAACAGCTCCTTACTACTGCCCAGGGTGCCTGTGTACGCCTTCATGAGCCAGGGCATTAAGGGGTAGTCTGGGTCTCCAAGGATAACTATAGGCATTTCAACATCTCCAACAGCTATTTTCTGGTCTGGGAAGTATATCCCTTCCTGCAGCCGTTTAAACAGACCAGAGTTCCTGAAGATGCGAGCATCATGAACCTTTCCCAGCCATCCCACACTGATGTTGGTGAAACGTCCCTTGTGATTCACCAGTGCTTGCAGCATAATTGAAAAGTACCCCTTGCGGTTTATGTACTGGCTGACCTGGTGATCCGGTTCCAAGATAGGGATATGCGTTCTGACTATTGCCGCCCACAGTTAGGGAATCCCATTGCAGCAAAGCTATCCACTATGACCTGCACATTTCCCAGAGTCACTACTTTTGATAGCAACAGCTCAATGATTGCGTTGGCTACTTGCATCACAGCAACCCCCACAGTAGATTTGCCCACTCCAAATTGATTACCGACCGACTGGTAGCTGTCTAGCATTGCAAGCTTCCAGAGGGCTATTGCCACTTGCTTCTCAACTGTGAGGGCTGCTCTCATCTTGGTATTCTTGTGCTTCAGGGCAGGAGAAAGCAAGTCAAAGTTCCATGAAAGTGTCTTTACACATGCGAAAGTTTCGCAGCCACTGGGAATCATCCCAGACCTGCAACACTATGCGGTCCCACCAGTCTGTGCTTGTTTCCCGGGCCCAGAATCGGCATTCCACAGCATAAGTCTGCCCATTAACACCATGATCTCCAAATTGCCAGGGACCGTTGGTTTAGAGAAATCTGTGTCTATGTTCTCATCACTCTTGTCACCGTGCTGCCGTCGCCTCCTCGCCTGCTTTTTCAGGTTCTGCATAAACTGCACCATAATGCGTGGAGGTGTTTACAATGGTCATAACGGCTGCGGTGAGCTGAACGGGCTCCATGCTTGCCATGCTGCTCGGGCAATCCAGGGAAATGGGCGCAAAATGATTGTCTGCCTTTGGTTTCAAGGAGGGAGGGTTGACTGATGACATTTACCTATAACCACCCATGACAAATTTTTGGCCCCATCAAGCATTGGGAGCTCAGCCCAGAATTCCAATGGGCAGCAGGGACTGTGGGAACTGTGGGATAACTACCCACAATGCATCGCTCGGAATGTCAATGCTTGCCATGGTACTGTGGATGCACACTGCCAAATTAATGTGCTTAGTGTGGACGCATGCACTTGACTTTATACAATCTGTTCCCAAAAATCGACTTGTGTAAAATCGGAGTAATTTCATAGTGTAGACATACCTTGATAAATTTGTAGGCCCAATGGGACTATCAGATCATCTAGTCTGACCTGCATAACACTAGCCAAAGCCTATCTTCTAGAATGTCATCCAGTCTTGATGGAGAATCCAACACTTTCCTTGGTAGTTTGTTCTGCTCATTATTTACCCTCACTGTTAATATTTTGTGGCTTATTTCTAATTTGAATTTGTGAGGCTTTAAGTTCCAGCCTATCTTGTTATGCCTGTTTGCACTAGATTAAAGAGCTTTTTTAGTACATTGAATTTTCTTCCCATGAATGTATGGATACACAATAATAATGTCAGCACTTGATCTTCACGTAGGTAAGATCGAAAGAGGGCTCCTTAAATCTTTCACTATAAGGCTTTTATTTTCAGTCCTTGTGTCATTTTTGTGGCTCTTTTCTGCATAATTTCCAGTTATTCAAACACCCTTTAAAAAATGTGGACAGTGGACACAGTATTCCAGAATCGGTCTCTACAGTACTGTATACAGAGGTAAAAAAAACAAAAAAGCCACCACTCCTCTCCCTATTCATACATCCAAGGATTGCAATACTATTTTTTGCTACAGCATTGCACTGGGAGCTCACTTCCAGTTGTTTATTCCTATCAGAATCACAGCTTTTCCAGGATAAAGTCTCCCATTCTGCAGGTGTGGCCTGCATTCCTTCTTCCTTGAGCTATAACTTTGTATTTAGCTATATTAAAAAACACATTTTGTTTCACTGGGCCCACCTTACCAAGAGATCCAGACCATTCTGTATGGCTGCCCTGTCCTCATCATTGTTTATCACTCTGCTAATCTTTGTGTCATTTGCAAATTTTATCAGCAGTGATTTTATATTTCCTTCAGACGACTAATAAAACTAATGTCAGAGGCCTAGACCTGATCCCTGTGGAACCTCACTAGAAAATACCCCCATTCAATAATGATTCCCCACTGACTACTACATTTTGAGACCTGCCAGTTAACCAGTACTTAATCCACTGATTAATTGCAAAAATTATAGTTTTTCCATTCTTTGAGGGTATATCCAAGCACGTGGACAAGGTTGATCCAATGGATATAGTGTATTTGGACTTTCAGAAATCCTTTGACAAGGTCCCCCACTAAAGGCTCTTAAGAAAAATAAACAGTCATGGGACAAAAAGGGAAGGTCCTCTGATGGAGCACTGGTTAAAGGATAGGAAACAAAGGTTAGGAATAAACGGTTAATTTTCACAGTGAGAGAATTCCCAAATTCTGTACTGGGACCAGTGCTGTTCAACATATTCATATATGATCTGGAAAAGGGGGTCAGTGAGGTGGCAAAATTTGCTGATGAATACTAAAATTACTCAAGATAGTTAACTGCAAAGCTGACTAGAAAGAGTTACAAAGATCTCAGTAAATGGGCGACTGGGCAACAAAATCCCAACTATACGTACAAAATGATGGGTCTTAAATTAGCTTTTATCATTCAAGAAAGATCTTGGCATAATTGTGAATAGTTCTCTGAAAACATCTGGTCAATGTGCAGCAACAGTCAAAAAAACTAACATTAGGAACCATTAGGAAGGGGACAGATAGTGACAGAAAAATATCATGCTTCCATATAAATTCATAAATTCCATATAAAATGTAGAATACTGCATACAGTTCTGTTTGCCCCATCTAAAAAAAAAAAAGATATATTACAACTAGAAAAAGGTACATAGAAGGGCAACGGAACGGGTTCCATATGAGGAGAGATTACAAAGACTGGGACTGTTCATCTTAGAAAGAGATGACTAAGGGGGGCTAAATGATAGAGGTCTATAAAAATCATGGATGGTTTGGAGAAAGTGTTATTTACCCCATCACATAACACAGGAATTAAGGTCTCCAAGCATTGCTACAGGTTGGGGACTGACTGGCTAGGCGGCAGTTGTGCAGAAAACAATCTGGAGATTACAGTGGATGAGAAGCTGGATATAATCAACAGTGTGCCCTTGATGCCAAGAAGGCTAACAACGTATCGGGCTGCATTAGTAGAAGCACTGCCAGCAGACCTAGGACAGTGACTATTCCCCTCTATTCGGCACTGGTGAGGCCACCAAAATAGTGTCCACTTTTGGGCCCCCCACTACAGAAAGGATGTAGACAAATTGGAGATAGTCCACCAAAGGGCAACAAAAACAATTAGGGGGCTGGGGCACATGACTTATGAGGAGAGGCTAAGGCTTAGCAGATGACAGAACGAGGAGTAATGGTCTCAAGTTGCAATGGGGGAGGTTTAGATTGGATATTAGGAAAAACTTTTTCACTAAGAGGGTGGTGAAACACTGGAATGCGTTACCTAGGGAGGTGGTAGAATCTCCTTCCTTAGAGGTTTTTAAGGTCAGGCTTGACAAAGCCCTGGCTAGGATGATTTAACTGGGACTTGGTCCTGCTTTGAGCAGGGGGTTGGACTAGATGACCTTCTGGGGTCCCTTCCAACCCTGATATTCTATGATTCTATGATTCTATGATTCTAAGGGAACTGACGTTATTTAGTCTGCAGAAGAGGAGAAGAGTGAGGGGCGGATTTGATAACAGCCTTCAACTACCTGACGGGGGGTTCCAAAGAGGATGGAGCTAGGCTGTTTTTATTAGTGGAAGGAGATAACAGAACTAGGAGCAATGGTCTCAAGTTGCAGTGGGGAAGGTCAAGTTTTGATATTAGGAAAAACTATTTCACTAGGAGAGTGGTGAAGCACTGGAATGGGTTACCTAGGGAGGTGCTGGAATATCCATTCTTAGAGGTTCTTAAGGCCTGGATTGACAAAGCCCTAGCTGGGATGATTTAGTTAGGGCTGGTCCTGCTTTGAGCAGGGGGTTGGACTAGATCATAGAATCTCAGGGTTGGAAGGGACCTCAGGAGGTCGTCTAATCCAACCCCCTGCTCCTGAGGTCTCTTCCAACCCTCCCGAGGTCTCTTCCAACCCTAATCTTCTATGATTCTATACGATTGTTCAATGAAATTAATATGCAGCAGGTTTAAAACCACCAAAAGGAACAACTACTTCACACAACGCAAAGTCAACCTGTCAAACTCATTGCCAGGGGATGTTGTGAAGGCTAAAAGTATAACTGGGTTAAAAAAAAACTAAATACATTCAGAGGTGATAGGTCCATCAATGGCTATTAGCCAAGATGGTCAGGGCTGCAACCCCATGCTCTGGGTGGGCCTAAACCTGTGACTGCTAGAAGCTGGTACTGGATGACAAGATATGAATCACTCCACACTTGCCCTGTTCTGTTCATTCCCTCTGAAGCACTTGACACTGGCTGCTGTCAGAAGACTGTATTCTTGGCTAGATGGACCATTGGTCTGATCCAATATGCCCATTTTTATATTATGTTCTTAAGTAGCAGTTTTGCATTAAAAATCTAAAATGTATTTTGAAATTAAAATTGATGTTTGTCAGAATAAAATTTAAAAAGTGGAAGTATCAGAGTTTTATCACTTCCTGGGGAAAACAGGCTAATTTCCATTCAAGCATTGTATTAGTTTTTGAAACAAAAAGCTGTACAAACATCACAAAATTTCACTGTGCTTTGATTACTTGAACTATTTTTCTGAAATTGAAAAGAAATACATATGACAAGCTATTAGTTTTACTGTAAATATGTTACACAGCCTTCAAAGGGAAATGGAGTGGAGGAAGAAAGGCTAAGTAGGTAGAATACCAGAGAGAAAGTGGATTTGATTATTATAGATGAGAGAGTCCAGAACACAAAAGAACAAAAGCACAGAGGTGTTGTAGCAAAAATGCCAAATATGCAATCAGTTACATCTCCACAAGATGCTGGGTTATGAAATAATCAGAAAGCTTTGTGCAGGTAGAACAAACCATATAAAGGGCATGGTCCAGCCACCAGACATATGGGTGAGCATCACTGTGTTTGTAAAAATCAGCTATAGACCTGGACCTTAAAATGCCACCGGTTATGCAGATTTCCTGCCATGCAAAGTGAATAATACTGGAAGACACTGAATTCCTCTCCCTTTATTAAAAACAAAAACTAAAACAAAAAAAAAACACAACACACCCTTTCTGCAGCGCAGGTGGAGTTTTAGGGCTTCAGCATCAGAGTGGCAGGAGCTAATTTTACAAGATCCTCAGCAACTTACCTCTGCAGAGATTCTGAAAGCAGGCCTATGCCTTAAGAGAACTGTGGGTTTGACATGTTTTAGATGTTTTTAATGTTGGCAGCTTACACAGGAGAAAGGTTTTGTATCTAGAACAACAAAGATGTTGCTGGAAACTGAACAGAAGTGATGTAGATCAAGTATTTGTTCTCTTTGTACTGAGCCTTTATTTTGCTTTTTGGTTCTATATTTCAAGGAGAAAGGATGAATGGAGCATTAGGAACAGTTTCCAGAAACAACTGTTGAAGATTAGTGTATCAATGGAACTGGATTTTTTGTTTGTTTTTTTAAACAAATTTGCTTAAACCACAAACAGCACATTACCCATCAACAGGCTTCTTGCAAAAGGTACTTGTGGCTAATAATTAACAAAGCAGTGTTGCCAACTCTCACAATTTTATCACAAGTCTCACAATACTTGGTGTTTTAATTAAAGTCCCAGCTCTTGGAGACAAGTGATTACAATCTTAACTGTTATTTAAAAAAAAAAGTCAAAAGTAGTAAGCCTCTAGCTATCCTGGTTGTGGAGAAGAGCTTGATATCACCACCTGAGCATCCTTTGAAGTACCAGAAAACAGAAGACCCCCATCCCCAAATTAAAATAATTATTTTTAAGCCAGTCTCAGATTTTTCAGGGGCTGGGGGTAGATTCAAGATTTGAGTGTTTTAAGCTGGCCGTACTGGGCTACTGCCTACACAATAGTTTTGACTAGGATTTTTACCCAAATCCTTTCAGCAACTTTTAATATTCCAGCATTTATTTTTATACCTGGCTGGTCAAATCAACACCAGAGGACCTGATTTTACAGAGATAGGTAAACTTGTGGGAGTTTTAGGTTTGGGAGTAATATTGTGTCGGTCAAAAGGTATTAAATATTCAAGGTATTGAGTATTCGTTACCTTCTGTAATTGAACTACATCCCCCCTCCCCCGAGTTAAAAGTAAATTGAATTAAAACAAAACAAAAACTGATTTAAGAGTAACCTTTGATATATACTAGGGATGAAAGAAGCCAAATACCCCCAACCAAAATTTGCACTGACATAAGTAAGCAGCCAGTATATATTGTACTATAACTATTAAGGCATCATCAGGTGGTGGTGTTACCTAGTCTTCCATGTTCTTTTTTTTAAGCACACAAGCAAGTTTTTAATCACAGAAGAAATCTTGTGATGATATACAAGGTTCTGGATAGAAGGAGCTGCATGAGCAGGAGGAGAGTTTGCTTTGACTTGAGTCAATTCTTGAGGCAGAGTTACTGCCTGGGAACCTGGCACTGGTGCGGTGTTGAGATTCCTGGGGGAAAAAATAGGTTGCCCTGCATGCTGTTTGACCACCTATGTTCCAGGAGTGGAGTGTGTGGGTAAATAAAACAGGCTGTGTCACTGATGTCTCCTCCGCTGGGAAGCCAATCTGCAAGGCCCCAAACATCTTCTACCACTCAGAAGAGGTTATACTAGTGTCAAGAAAAAAGGCAAAACTGCTTTATTACATAGTATCATTCTCCCTCCTCTTTTTCACAACAGCTCTACATTTGTTTTTTTACTGTGTTTCATTGATTTTCTCCCTGTTGCCTCCTCTGCTTCTGTTTTGACCGTCTCTTCTAAATAGAATGTAAACCCAACATTTATTGCAGGAGAACTTGTCCACACATGGTATTTGAATAGGTTTGAAACTAGGCAAAACCTAGCAAAAAGAAATAGTCATACTGATTCTTGTTGAGGGACTTCATTGCCCAATGTTTTTTGTCTTTTTATGCTAGCTTGCAACCCCGGTCTTGTATCTGCCGAATGCTTTATGTATTTTTCAGAAGTGCTTAATTTCTGCAAAGATACAAAAAACATTTTCCTGCTCAAAGTGTTCCTGAGCTAGTACAGGAAGATGCAGTCTCAACAGGAGCTATAATGTGTTTACTGGCTGAACTATAGCTCTGTTCTTTGTGGTATTTCTTCTGCTCACTTAATGGTTTGCAATAGGAAAGAGCTCCAGGGAACTGTATGACCCCTATGTGTGTCAGAGTTCTGGTTGGGATGTGCTGCAGCTATTAGTGCTCAGCGTGTGGGAGGAGAAGCAGTTGTATATGCCAGTAAAATGCAGTTACTTTTAAGCTTTTCTCCCTCTCTGAAGCAAATACTAATTTCCCCTCTCTCTCCTTCAATTGCTATTCAGTGAATTCTACCTTACTTTTTTCTGAGTCTGTGCATCTATCTCACCTTTCTCTCTTTTCACAAAGAGGGTGATTATTTTTAGCCTTCAGCCCCTAATTAAAATGAAGTGAGGGTAATATCCTTTTCCAGGGTTGCACTGATGACACAAACACTATTATAAATGACTCACTACTGGCCAACTGAAAGGTAGGCTTTGTTGGCTTCCAGTTGCCAACTCCCTTGCCATTCCTAGAGCCCGCCCTTGGGTCTGTAAAGCCCAAGGCCAGGAACCCTGTTTTTGTAGAAAATAGAAATAGAAAAGAGACTTTCAGCTTTTGTTCTAAATAAAGAATAGGTTCCTAGCACTTTTCCTTGCAGAGACAGTTTTGACAGCTGACCTCCACTTCTGATGCAGAAAGGTGATGGGAGTTTGGAAAGTAGTACTGCCAACCCCAATGTTTAAAAACAAAATCTTGTGTCAGGCCCCGAGAATCATGAAATTGGCTTAAAAAAAAGGACAAGATTTAAAATAATAAATATTGTGGGTTTGTTTGGTTTTTTTTAATATATGCCTTCTGGTACTGGAGTTCTTGGGGTTTATGTTTTCAAGCTTTTCTCTACAACCATGAGGGTCAGAAACTGATTTTTTTCCCATTAATAAAAGCTGAGATTCTCAGTTAATAAACTGATTGCAGTAGGTGGGACTTTAGGGGGGAAAAACACCAAATATTGCAAAGACACGACCAAGTCATGAGAGTTGGCAAAACCAGATCAACACATCCACATATAAAATTAGGCCATTAAATTTGGGTATATATATTCTACAGAATTATTTCATTAGCCCCTCCTCAAAATCCTCAGGCCAACCCTTTGCACATGAGCAACCAAAAATGCTAAGGTCAGCTCTGGCACTTCCTCCTTTATCTACATTTTTCAGTTTAATTTCCCTCTCCCGCTAAGGCATTGCTGAGTAAGCTTCCAACAGGACTTTAGAAAACATGTCCTGATACAATGTGTGCAGATGTGTGGGATTTATGTTTTCAGGTGGTGCGCCTCAGTATTAAAGATGTCCTGCCTAAAGCTACCTTTAACTTTCTCCCATGAGCCCAACTTCTTACAGAGGCCATAATACGCAGAAATTTCAAATAGAGCATTTTTCTATTTAAAACTCTTGTTAAGAGAGATTATAATGTTTAGTTTGTTTTCTCAATGCCACCACTCTACATGTGGAGTTTAAAGTAAGTCTTCTGTATCTGCTATTCAACACAAACCATATATTCACCAAGCACCAGTAAATTAACCAACACTTTCCCCCTCCTCCTCACATAAAACAGAATTGGAAGGGTGAGGGAAGTACTGACCAGCATGAATTTCCTCTGTGTTCTCAAAAAACCAACCATGCTGCACAAAATAATTTAGAGTTTTCTTGACGTTCCCTAGAAATTGTGCTGGGTGGTTTGACTTATCTTTGCCCTTATCTTTAATTAAGTCTTTTTTTTAAACTGTGTTTCATCTCTAATTTTCATAACATGCCCAAAGATGGATTTTAACTCAAAAATAATAGAGTAAAAATAATTCCTCCAATTACAGTATTTCGGAAATGAGGTGAAATGGTTTAGATCTAAATATACACATAGGAGATGAATATGGTACTACACTGACTTTAATTATGGGATTAGCACTGCTGTGTTAACAGAGGCATAGAAGTACCATAATAACTAACAGACTTTATTAGTTCAATATATTGTAATTCAAAAGTGCTTTCTACACAGAACTCATTTAAAGGAGTTGGTCAAGAGCGCAATGTTGCTGCAGAACCAAAAGTGTATAATTTGTCTGCTGGGAAAAAAAAGCTCTTCTTTTAGGTCAAGGAGGTGTAATACCAATTAAAGCTCTAAAAGATGGCAGCATAGACATAGTCTATTAGAGAGCTACATTTGGATTTGAAAAGCAAAATCCAAAAAAACTAAAGAAGTTCTGAGTAACAAAGGAAAGGTGCTGGGGTTTATCCTTTAGTTGTTTGACCCTAAGCCCCTTTAACAGTGGGAATTACAGAGGGAAATACACAAACACAGGAGAACAGGGGACATGAATACTTCGAGATGGAAACAGGAAACAGAAAAAGGCAGGTGTGGGGGGGAAGGGGGAGAGGAAAAAATGCCTATTTTCACAAACAAGGAGGATGAATCACTAATAGCCAAATGTTATAAGGCTGATGCAGTGATGTGGCTGCAACACATGGTTCTTTACACTTGATCTCAGTTACAAGAATAATTTGGCTACACATTTGAGCAATGAAGAGGGAGCTAAATGTGAAGGTGACATATGTTGTCTCTAGATGAGATAGCAGTTCTACAGTTATTGAATCAGCCACTTCTTCTAGTCACTGGAATGTAAATGGAAATAACCCCGGCTCAGATGATGCCATTTTTCTACTTATCTCAAAGGAACCAGGTTGCTAAAACAGAGACCTATTGTGGGAGAAGAGGGATGTTGGAACAAAAAACTTTGCAGTATTAAAAGGTAACTCCCTGTCCCTTGCCCCCAACATTTCAAGGGGGAAAAACAGACCCTTAAAAAAGAAGGAAAGAGGATAGGTGACAGCCCCTAGGCCAGACTTCAAAATAGATCTGGGCCTTTGTCTAGAGGAAGATTCGCTAAAGTCAGTAGGATTCCACATAGTCTGGAAAAGAGAAGACTAAGGGGGTGGGGGGCATGATAACAATTTTCAAGTACATAAAAGGTTGTTACAAGGAGGAGGGAGAAAATTGTTTAACCTCTGAGGATAGGACAAGAAGCAGTGGGCTTAAATTGCAGCAAGGGAGGTTGAGGTTGGATATTAGGAAAAACTTCCTAACTGTCCAGGTGGTTAAACACTGGAATAAATTGCCTAGGGAGGTTGTGGAATCTCATTCATTGGAGATTTTGAAGAGCATGTTAGACAAATATCTGTCAGGAATGGTTTAGATCATACTTAGTCTTGCCATGAGTGCTGGGGACTGGACTAGATGACCTCTCGAGGTCCCTTCCAGTCCTATGATTCCGTGACTCTGTAAGCACAGAGGTCTGCCTGTGAGCATCTGCTTGCAGGACTGGGCATTAGGCCTCAACAGTTATTGAGCTTGTAAAAAGTTAGATGTTTAAAAGCACACATTTTCTATTTTGTTCTATTTGCTCAAAGCTTCCCACTGCACATTTCTTGACTTCCAAACAATAAATGTAAAATGTATTAAAATACAAAAACTTACATGAATATAAGGGCACACTTCTAAACACTCCAGAATCAGAAAATACAAAAAATTAAGATACTCAAAGTACTTGAACTCACCCATGTTACATATACTATTGACAGCCCAGTCAGTCATGTGACAGATAAGAGGAGAGTGGGGTAAGCCCTACAACAACATTATATACTTTTTTCTTCAAATATTATGAGATCTATACAGTATAAGTCAGTTACTATTGTTCATTTACACAGTTTATTATTAGCCTCAAGATTTCACCAACTGAAGATCCAAACAAGCAGTCTCATCTGCTTAGTACCTGTTTTGTATCAGGTATTCCAAAAAAGGTTCATTACGTCAACTCAATTTCAATCTCCTTATAACTTAACTCTGCAGCAGCTCTGAAGGTGAACACCATCTTATCACTTTAATCATAGGATCTCTCTCACTCTCTATTATGGACAGATTCAGAATTGTCAGTAAGTAAAAGAAGATAGCTAGCAAATTGCTAATAAGAGTTAAGTTTATTGCTTGTTCTATTGCCCCAGACTTTGTAGCTCCCAGGACTGCTTCAAAAGAAAGATGATTGCATCTGAAGGGGTTTTCCTCCCTTATTAAACAATTTATAAAACAAATAAAAATCTTTGTCAGTTGAAGGCGGAAGTAATTTACTGCTTTCCTGAAGTCGGATCCTATTATATTACTGCCTTATCTCCTGATTACTGTTTTTGACAAAAGCATTCGAATGAATGTCAGAGCAGTTATAAGAGGTCTACTTCCTTTATGTCAGTATTACAAAAAAGATTCAACCAGCATTTAGATTTGGGAGTAGCACAAGAATGCATGGGGAAGATGTAGCCTGCAATAGCGAGGCCTGCAAAGCTCTTCCTCCACAGGTTGATGTTAGCATGGTCTCAAAGTTAGTCTTATTGGTGGCTTTTTATAGAACTGTTCCCTAGGTACTTCACCACAGTAGTTGTCCATCATTGACAGGCATATCAGGCTTGGCACTTCAGGCTTTTGTGATTAGTATTCTATTCTCTCATACTCCCTATCCTAATTATGAGTAATCCATGCTGGGCCTTAGTTGCAATGTCCCTGATGTCTCTCATTCATCTGTGTGCACTTTAACCCATAGTTAAAGCTTGGGCAGCTTTAACCTATAGGTTTTTTTCCCCAGAAGGCTGTGGTTTGGAGCAGCTAAATTGTTAACATGCATAAACTTTGGGCTAGGTTGTGGCTTTAGTTCTTATGCAGGGGGCAGTGCAAAACAGCTCTGGAAAGAAAGATAGACTTTCTTCAATATAGGAGGATGTCATTGTTCCTCTTGTCATGATGGGTCCAGGGGCCAGTGCGTACAGAGATGGGGCAGTCCACAGCCCTGTCTCCCACCAGTACTCTTTCTGGCATCCTGCTCCCGGGCAAAGGGCAGGAACAAGCAATCATTCTGCTGCCCAGAACACAGGGACTACTGGACATGAGCTTGGGCAGTCATGTAAAGGGGAGTAAGTTTCTTGCCTTGCCTTCCATGTCTGCACAGAGGCTAACCATATATGAATACTGGTTGAATTGTATTATACAACTCTGTTAGTATATGAGGTAAACAAATGACTGGGATGCAGGGTACAGTGGCTGGTATAACTAAGGGCTTAGTCTGGTAAACTCCAGCCCAAAAGGTTTGGGAACTGTTGCCTTTTATTTAACTCAGTCATTTGGGGCCCAACCACTGTTAGCGCGGCATGTGCAATTGATGGGATGATCAGAGCACAGGTAGGTATCTGGGGCAGCGTATTGACTTGAGTTCCATCACTATCAGAATTTTTTTTAAAAAGGAATGTTTTAATAAGTGTTCATCTGACAGTAGCAAAGCAGAAAGCAGCGTGACTTAAGCTACCTCTAGGACTGCATGTCTCACAGCACCATTCTGAGAATACTTCCGCTAAGAGGAACAATTCAGCTGATAGGGCTTCTGCATATTTCTCACCCCCTCCCTTTAATGGTCCTGTGTGGAAAAATTGACTCACCACTGGCACACTTCCTTGTGGCTGGGTATGAAATAGCAGGTCTTTTCACTCATCACTCCCACCAACAGTTGCTCCCACTCTGTGGTGGGTCCCTTCTTGCTACTTGGCCCTCTGGTCAGATCACAGTTTAATCCTTCCTCTTCTGGGTTAATAAAAGTACATCTAGAAGTCCAACAGTGCCCCAATAAAAGAGATCCTTCTGCCCATCCTTAAGGCTCAGTAGTCCTTACATCAAGCTTGTATGCCCATTTCTCAGGGCTGGGAGAGAAATTCACTACTATTCTCTCCTCTCCATTCCAACCCAGGGCTCTTGTATTAAGCAGCTAGGTTTGCTCCTGGCTGCACTGCTATTCCCTGGGCCACTTCCTACCACCAAGTCCAATGTGCTGCTTCCCTGCAGCCTGTACTCAATGCAGCCTCTCTTTCCTCAGGTTCTCAGACCTCTGGCTTCTCCATATACCCTCCCAGCTCTTTCCCTCTCTACTGGAACACCGCTCCCACAGGACTGCCTCTCTGTGCCTTAATGCCTTTCCCAGGCTCACCACAGAAATTTATTCCATCTCTCCATGGCCTTCTTCATTCTGCCTTCTCCAGGTCCATCTCTATGAGCAGGAACTCTCTACCTCTTCTCTTCTGGGTTTCTCTGTCTTGAGTCCCTCTCAGAGACCTCCCCCGTAACTTTCACTTCCTTCTTTTATGAAGGAGACCCAGCTAGGTCTAATAATAAATGAAACCTCATAACCCAACTTGTTGCACCTGGAGGGTGTAACTCAGCTTACAGACACCTGTTAACACTTTGTTCACCTGTGGGGGGTAGACACTCAATCACAGGCCTTTCTACATTCCTGGTCTCTCTTTTCAGACAATCCCCTCACCACACACACTTAAAACAAAAAAACATGAAACAAATCAACAAAGATATCTTGGAACCAACATGACATTTGCAAACTCATCACACCGTTCACGCTGCTTGTGTGTTATACCACTTCCCCCCTTTTGTTGGTCTTGTCTATTTGGATTCTAAACTCTCCGGGGTTCTTTGGCTCTTATTCTGTGTGTGAGCACAATGCAGTCCGTAGGCATTACCATAAAACAAATAAGGGCCATGAGCAGGGCATTGTTAGTGGAGAGTCTATTTTTAGCTGTGCGATTCACTGCCAGGAAAGATCAGGCTAACAATGAGCCTCGCCATCATGATAGCACAATACAAGACTCACCTCTGTATGAGAATTTATTCAAAAAAAGAAGATTGTTGAATGGCTAACTGCATCTATTTTGTAATCAACTTCCAAAAACTGATCCTGAAGAAGGGCAAGTCTGTCTAGGCACAGCCTAGAGCAGTGGTGGGCAACTTGTGGCCCATCAGAGTAATCCATTGGCAGGCCGCAAAACCGTTTATTTACATTGACCATCTGCAGGCACGGCCGCCCGCAGCTCCCAAGGGCCGCAGTTTGCCGTTCCTGGTCAATGGGAGCTGCGGGAAGCGGTGGCCAGTACATCCCTGGGAGCTACTTGGGAGGCAGGAGACCCTGGGCCCAGTCCCTCTGCTCCACCACCTCCTCCTCCTCTGCAGGCCATCTTGGGTGGAGCAAAGACGGTGCCAAACTTCTTCTCACAAAAATTCTAAGATGCCTAACTCCAAGTGGCTGGTTCTCACTTGTGGATTGCTGTCAGAGATAGATGTCCACCTAAAGCATAGACATAGGCATCTAATTCTGAGAGAGACTTAGGACACACCCCTTTAGTTGGCATCTACCATTGGCTTGATTAGGCGCCTCCCTGCCTAGTTTGCCAGCTTTTGTGGATCATATGTTCAGGCTTTGCAAATTTGTATTGTTCCTGCAATTAGTTTCAGGTCATGACTAGTGTCAGGATGAGGGAGCAGGAACAAACAGTAGGAACCAGACAAGGTGGCAGGAATGGGGTGTGTGTGGGGGCATGTCTAGTAAGCAGCAGGCCTGGCAGCCAGTTGCTCAGAAAAAGGGTGTGTGGCAGGAACAGAAAAATTTATGCTAGGTGACTAATCATCACGCTCCATATTCTTTCTGGATATATGCTTATGATATGGATATGCCTTAACAGAAACGTACTTTATGCAAGATGACTCATGTAAGGTATCATTGGAAATGTTATGATTTACTGAATGTGTTTATCCCATTTGTATGCATGTATCATTTTTGTATCTGAAGCTGGGAATATTGACCATGTCTCTGTATTTCAAATGTGCTACATTGGATGAGGCCAAACAATGTTAGTGGCTTATTGAAGAAATGCACACAAGCATAAGGATTACCCCAGGAACTGTGTGCAATAGAAACCTCTCAGAGATAGCTCTACACAATGGGAGCTGTTTGACCCAGGTCACAGCAAAAAAGCTTTCCAGCAAGCGGCGGGGGGGAAGATATAAAAGAGGGACAATGACAACATGAGGGGTCCTCTGTCATGCTACAACGAAACACCTGAAAACAACTGAGGAACAAAGACTGAACTGTGAGAAGTGATGGCCCTAGGCTAAAACCTTTAGCCTGTGTATGAAAACCTGGGAAAGCCAAGGCAACCTTAAGAATCTGCCAGCCTATTTATCACTCAGGGTGAGAATTTGCTAATTTACATCCTACCTATCTAGTGTGTTAAACTCAGTCCGCAGCTTTTGTTTATTTACTAAGGCAATCTGCTTTGTTCTGTTTGCTATCCCTTTAACCACTTAAAATCTACTTGTTGTAGTTAAACTTATTTTGTTTATTATTAAACCAGTGTATGTAGTTTCTAATGGAGCAGGGAGACAAGAAGTCGTGCATCTCTCTCTTCACACTGAGAAAGAGGGCAGATTTTTATGAGCTTGTGCTGTGCAGATTTTTCTATACAGTGCAAGACAGTATTATTTTGGGTTTATATCCCAAAAGTGGTGTGCATGAGAATACGGGGGGTGTTCTCTCACACAGAGCTGACTTCAGTCTGTGGCTGCAGCTGGGCATGGCCCTACCTGTGTGTGTATGCTGCAAGAGGCCAGAGAGCCTAATTCAGCAAAACAGGGAGTGGAAACCCAGACTGGTGGAGCAGGAGAGGCTCAGCGAAATCCCAGTCCATCAGGTGGCATCCCAGAAGGTGGGTGCATCCCATCCCATCCGACTAGGTGGCAGGAATGGGGGCGGGGGAAGAGAAGAGTGTCTAGTCAGCAGCAGGCCTGGCAACTAGTTGCTTAGAAAAAGAGGGAGAGTGGCAGAACAGAAAGATTTATGCTAGGAGGTGACCAATCAACAGGTAGCAGCTAGTTAGCTGATCCTGCTCAGTCAACAGATGTAGCTTCTGTTTGAGGGGTATCTGCAGTTTCCCTAATTAGCCTTTGAGCACAATGGTGCAAAAAGTAAGGCTCTTATTTGGTGACCCCCACAGGCATTGGTTGGAGGCCTGACAGTACCTACATTCCTCTGGGATCCCACCTCTGGGATCTGTATTAACCTCTTTAAAGTAAGATAATAAATATTGATAGTTCATAATCATGCTTTAAAATTGGAGATTTATATAAGCGAGACCAGAGTAAAACAAAAACCGGGTATAGTAGCACAGGGATATTACATATGCACAGGTATAAACAGAGCACTGAGAGATTGACCATTATTTAGTCCTTCCTGGTATGCTGCTGAGAGCAAAGTGCAACATCCAAAGACAGAGAGATGCCTTTGGTGCATAAGAGAACTATTATAAAAGGAAACATGTTTTTAAACCAGAGATAAAATAAATTATATACCATCTCTGATTTTTAGACATACTTAAAATTGACAAAGCATTAAGCAAAACACAATTATGGTTAAAGAAAAGAATGACAAGAGTAGGTATAACTTCTACAGATTTTAACTACCTATGAGCCAAATCCTGCAATCTTTACTTCGAAAAATTCTCATTAAAAAAAGTTTTAATTGAGTATAGGCTGCAAGATCTGGCCCTTTATAAATTAAACTAAGACTTAATTTGTAATGATGGGATCAGGAGGTGTCATAAATAGAAAGGGAAGGGTAAAAATCTTTAAATCCCTCCTGGTCAGAGGAAAAACCCTTTCACCTGTAAAGAGTTAATGAGCTTAGACAACCTTGCTGGCACCTGACCAAAATGACCAGTGAGGAAGATACTTTCAAAGCTGGAGGGGGGGGGACACGACAAAGGGCTATCTGTCTATGTGTCTTTTACCAGGACCAGAGCAGGAATGCAAGTCAGAACTCCTGTAAAGGGTTAATAAGCAATCTAGTTAGATGTGTTATATTCTGTTTTGTTTAAATGGCTGATAAAATAAGCTGTGCTGAATGGAATGTATATTCCTGTTTTTGTGTCTTTTTGTAACTTAAGGTTTTGCCTAGAGGGATTCTCTATGTTTTGAATCAGATTACCCTGTAAGGTATTTACCATCCTGATTTTACAGAGGTGATTCTTTTACTTTTTCTTTAATTAAAATTCATCTTTTAAGAACCTGATTGCTTTTTCATTGTTTTTAAGATCCAAGGATTTGGGTCTGTGTTCACCTATGCAAATTGGTGAGGATTTTTTTTTTTTAATCAAGCCTTCCCCAGGAAAGGGGGTGTAGGGCTTGGGGGGGAAGAGACATTTCCAAGTGAGCTCTTTCTCTGTTATATTTGTTAGACGCTTGGAGGTGGCAGCAATAAAGTACAGGGACAAAAGGTAAAATAGTTTGTACCTTGGGGAAGTTTTAACCTAAGCTGGTAAAAATAAGCTTAGTGGATTTTTCATGCAGGTCCCCACATCTGTACCCTAGAGTTCAGAGTGGGGAAAGATCCTTGACAGGGTGATTTCTACAGGACACCATCCATTGTCTCAGTACATTTGTAGCAGGATTCAACCCCAGATGGTTCTAGGTTTGTTGGACACTTCATCAAGCCAGACATGCAGGACCCGAGGCAGATACCTCTGACTTGTATAGCCCATCAAGTGGTGCAAGTGTTTGGCAACTGGGTGTGCCTGGAATGTGTGCCAAGAGAATGCTGGAGGGCTTTACCATAAACATTGTATGTAGCCTTAACTGTAAAATAAGATTTTTTATTTATGTGGACTTGTTATAATTACACCAATCTAGTGCACTGAACTGCATGTGCAAACTTGAAAGCCAGATCGCAACAAAAAGAACCAGAGTTTCTTTATAAGGGCTTACCTTGGATAATTAACTAGGGCAATAAGACTACTCACAATGTGTAAAGTGAAACATGTGTCTGCAGATCAGGGCTTAAGGGTGTTTATTGTACAAAGTCCTATATGTATAAAATATGGACACAGGCTAAATTAAATATAAAACAAAATAAATATATACTGGTTAAATAAGTAGGTAGTAGTATTATAGTTGAATAAGTCTGTTGCATCATTGAGACATGCATTCCAGTACTTAAGTGTGCTATTTACTGTGTTATTAAACATACAAAATAATTTATTCTCAGACTTCCATAAATAAAACTGGAGCACACTGAACATTGCCCAAGCAGAAATGTCAGTTACTCCAATAAATAGCACCCCCAACATCCGTATGAACAATTTAATTCCCAGAAACTCCCTACTAAATCAATGCATCCGATGAAGTGAGCTGTAGCTCACGAAAGCTTATGCTCTAATAAATTTGTTAGTCTCTAAGGTGCCACCGGCACTCCTTTTCTTTTTGCGAATACAGACTAACACGGCTGCTACTCTGAAACCAATGATGTGATTGGCACATACTAGTAGTTTGTCTATGACAAAATCTGTCTTCAATACCTATCCATTACCTACAGAAAAGAAATTTAAGCACAACTACAACTATGAAGTTCTTTTGATATTGCACAATTACTATCTTTTTTCCTTACTTTTTTTGTAAAATGATGGCCTAGAAATGAGTTATGACAGATTAAAAACAACTCTGTAGGATGACACAATGTGTTCAGCAGCTTTTGCTTTCCTCGGCTTATTATGGGTCAGAGTGGCAGAAAGATGTTTTTCATGGGGCTTTCTTGTGGGAAAAAAAAAAATCTCATGATAGCCCAGACACGTAAAATAACTTGGCTAGCTTATTTTTCATTTGCAGTCCTATGGGGAAAACACGATCTGTAGGATATCTATTTTATCTGCCCCTCCTAAAACAGGAACGTCTGATTTTATCATAATACTCAGGAAGAATACACACTGAAAGGTATTATAAATAGAAAATCCTTGACAGTGTACACCTCAGTAGTATTTTACCTTTTCCTCATATGCTTTTAACTGTATTTTACAAAGCAACACAGAATGCATAAGGATACTAGTTCAAAACTGCACTACTTCAAATAAGTTCTTCCACTGATGAGATGAAATCTCGGAAAGTATTTCACTTATAGGATCCCACTCTCTCCAGACCAGCGATTGACACACTCCGATCCCTGAGCCCTCCGAGCATCTCCCTGCAATGTCCAGCCCGTTTCACTGGGCACTCAGAATATTCACAGATTGGCTGCTTCCAAAGAAGCAGTACACTCCAGCTTACCAGTTACACCTCAGATCATCCCTCCACTTAACACATAGCACTTAGATGTGTTTGTAGTGAAAACTAGTAAAAGTTTATTTAACAAAGTATAGAAATTGAAGTGATATCAGAAGTACTGGTAACAAATGGTTACATATAAAATAAAACCATAACTCACATTTTAGAGCCTAGACTTACTTAACAAGATACTATCATGTCTGATAGAGCAATGCTCACCTAAATTCCTTCCAGCATTTTACAGTCAGGTTTGGCTGTGATCTTCTGTTCATGAGACAAGTCATACTGGCAGTTTGCCTCCTTGGTAAAAGATCCAGATACCCTTAGATATACAATGTCAGTCCTTTGTTTATTTTTAATAATAAACTGGGTCACTCCCTTCCCCTCCTCCCCTGCTGATTGTGAAACTGACAGGAGAGGGAAGCCACGGGAAAAAAAATTCTCTTTATTAGCATCAGGCTCAGTATACAAATAGATAACCATTGTGATGTGGACAATACACAGTACACATATGACCAGATGGGAAAATAAGTGCATCTTACCAGCTACCTGAAAGGAACATTCTTGAGGCATGTCACCTTCTGATGATCTGTCCTAATCCCAACTCTTTAAAAAACATTATTTTCTGTATAGACATACAACCTCTTAAATGTTATCTGTACCTAGATATCACAACAATTATGATAACCAGCAGGCTAATAGCTCTTGGTGGAGACCTTGTATGTCACCCTTTGGGAAGCGATTATGCATATATCTGAACCTTAAGCGCCCCCATGCCCACTGCCAGTAGGAACCTAGAGGTCCCTGGGCCACAATCCTCCATTAATTTCAATTAAATCTATCGGGGATTCTATGCAAACCTCAAAACAGGTGGGCTCACACTGAACAGCAGATGGAACTACTGTGGCATATTCTGCTGGGATTCAATAGCCATGAAATTAGTTATTATTCCTACAAAAACAGGAGAGATTTTTTTGAAAAGGCATCCTAGTATCTTGTATTTGTATGTTAGGTTTAATTGTATAAAACATTTTGCATTTTAAAATACATCCATGTAGTTCTGTAAAATTACTCCCTAAAGTTACAGCCATTTCCCACCATGCTCCACTGAAAGGTCAGAACATCAAGGCAGAGAGCACTGGGAAACATGTCCGAAGGAAATAGGTTGAGGAAGTTATATTCAGATCTGGATCTGGATTACATTTAGGTTCAAGTTCAGGGTTCCTACTGAAGGAAGAATAAGGATAAGGGTTTGGTTCAGATTTGATTGTATCCAATCTCAAAAACTGTTCTCAAAAGATTATAATTATAAGAAATAGACCTGGAAAATAGCTCTGACTTTGGATCTGATCTATACTCAAAGCCAGGGAGGTAAACTCAGGTAAAGAGATGCAAGTCCTCATGCACCCACCAAATTGGAAGGGATTCTGCTTTGATGTTCCCATTTGATCCAATGCCTGGCATTTACCTTAAATGACAGTCACCTCTTGGCTCAGGGGCGGGGGGCGCGAAAGTTCAAATCCAAGCTTTGGTCAAAGTCAATATGAGTTCACTTTTCTTAGTCCCCATGTGTGCACATCAGTAAACCATAATACAGTTTGGTACAACTTTCTTCCCAAATGAGTGTATGAGGCAATAGTTTTCACATATGCTAACCTTGCAAAACAAAGCCACTTATAGTGAGTTTACTCTAACCCTTGAATAATATTCCTGTTAGACAGGCAAATTGAAAAAAAAAAGTTGGACTATTTTCAATTATTGATAGTCCTTCTTGGATATTCATTGATACCATCACAGTGGAGGTGTGAGTTAGCTGGGAAATGGCATGAGCAATGATGTGCTAGATGGGCTGCTCACTAGTTCCCTTGTTAAAACTCCACCATTAATTGAAGGGAATGGAATATCTCCAGACACTGTTAAAATCCCTGTCAGAAAGGACTTCTTCCTGAGGTTCACAAAAATATTTATGAAATGCAATTATTTTGTTGCTTTCTCAATGTTCCAATTGTCAAGTCTTTTAAAAAAAAAATCCCTGGGGACAACAACTGTAGATCAGCCTACAAGGTATTTTACTACTATTCCTCCATCCCTATTTAAAAAAATCGTACAAACTAATCCCTTTATAACTGTACTGTGCTATAACTATGGCCTGTGCTATACAATCAATTTACTCATTTTATTTTTTCCAGGAACAAAGTATATTTCCAGTAACTGCACTAAAGAGAAGTTAGTTTGCCAAAGGGGAGAAAAAACTGTACACAAAGGCTCTCTTGTAACCACAGTTTTTTCTCCTCTGGTATATGGTTTGCGTTATAGGGTGGGGGTGTGTGTGTTGGAGTGATATGTCTATACAATTAGGCCAATTACAGCTCTTCAATAAGCAAGCACTATTCCACTGACTTAAATGGAGTTCAGCCAAGGCTTCATTGAGTGTATGAGTGGGAAAGCTTGAACAAAGAATACTTGCACTATACTCAAGTCAATGCTGTTAGTCTTTCATTTTCATAAATACTAAATTCACACATAGGTTACTAGCAATGCTTTTACCTTTCTGTAATATACCAGCACCACCACACACCAAACTGAGCAGATTGGTTTAAATCACAACCTGAAGTTTTGACTTCCACTTTCTTTTGTGGATGTCAAGCAGCTAGAGCTTGGCATCCATTTATTGGTTGGATGGGGACTAACTTTAAATTAATTAATGTATATGATTACATTAAATTCCCCTTTGTATACACTCCAAAGAATGAAACTGCTAAATAAAACCATTCCCCTCTTCTGTATTAATATCAATCATACTTTTTGCATTGCCAAAGCACTGTACCCACCCCAGTTCAGCAGCTAGGTATTATCCTCATTTTACATGGAGAAAGAAAAACACAAAAGGCCAGATTCTCCGCTGCCTTGTACCTTTTGTTGTCACTTTGACCTCTTCTAAGAGGGTATGATTACACAAAATGTAGGGAAGTGGGGAAATCAGGCCAAGACAAGGTAGACTACTTCCTCAGGCAACACAGTGGCTCTGATTCTCTTTTCATTTACGCTGATTTTACATCAGTCCAACTTTTATCTTTGGCCTCACTGGGGCTAAGATTCTACCCATTGATGTCAACAGAATTCTTGCTGGTTTACACTGTTATAAATTAGTTTAGAATTCAATCCATCGAAGATCAAAGATGAGATTATAAATCAGAACTTCCAGGATCCTAGACCTGTGCGCACCATACTGCTTCCCTATATTTTATTATTATGTAAGCCTTTAAGGACAAGGGAGGAAAGTTGATTTAGAGTACAAAATCATTTCAAATGAGCACAAAACACACACTTAACTGTTTTTTCTCTTGTAAAATATGCCATCAATTTCTTGAATAAAGCAAGTTATTAAATGAAACCTCTAACATTAAAAAGGAACTTTTGTGCCTCCAAACTTTATCAAAACTTACTCTTAGAACCAGTGTTTATCACATATTGACTATTTTTGAAGACCTATAGTTACAAAGCTCTTTAGCTCACATTTATATGGCATATGTATGGTCTTACAATTGTGCTCTTGTATGTCACAATTAGTATAATTCCAAGTGGTGTGAAGGCTGTGATGATTAATATACTGTATATTATGTATTAAATTGAGTTAACAAGCATATACATCAAAATATATTGATGCATAATGTTTCAATTAAGTCCATTTATTGGACTTTTGTACTTCATTTTACATTCATTACAGACTCATGCTTAATAGAAAATGGTTTAGCTTATATAACTCTTCAAACACTAACAAGACTGCCGCCAATTTTAGGATAGATCCTCAGCAGGTATAAATCGATGTAGTTTAATGAAGTCAATAGAGCTACACTGATTTACACTATCTGAGGATGTCCTTTAATTTGTATCCATTCATGCTGTCTTACAAAACCTGTAGATTCACTGTTTTACTTACCTATGTAGTGTCAATGTTTATGGCTTATTAGATTGGTGGATACTTGACCAAGATTTGCCGATAACATGGTTTTAAAAGTATGAAATTTCAGACAGCAACTAGACTCTCCATAGAAATAGAACGTACATTTTTAGAAATGTACTTATGAACATACATTTGTCTCTGTCAAGCATTCCCCACCTCTGTTCTCCCATCAGATTACAACCTGGCATGTTAATAATGATACAGTGATGTCAGTGGGAGTTCCGAGTGGGCATGCCATATAGCAGCAGACACACAGTGAGTAAATACAATTCAATTGCACCCACAGCTATCAGATGAAATGATTACTTCGTTCATTCAGAACTCATCGTATCAATCAGCTTCATATAAATAATATCATGGTAATGGACCGTTATCATAGGATCAGTGCTGTTTTGAAATGTCTTCTGCTTCACCCTATGACCTCAGCATTTATGTGGCAGAATAAATGTCACTGGAACAGAATAGATAATGGTCTTTTGCTTTCTCCTTGTTTATATAGTTATCCATTCTTTGGAGTCTCTAATATATCATGTTTTTCATACTCCAGTACTTATGTGCTGTACTACTTTTATCCATTTGGACCTTTTGGGGGAGGGAGATATTCCTTTCTCAAAGGATTTTCACAGCTAAAACTTCTGTTGCTGTTATTACTTGATCATCCCACTCCCAACTCTCTCTGTCCTTCTTTTAGGATTTCACATCCCACAAAAGAATGCAGTACAGGTATGAAATTACTTACTACTTCTAATTTATTTCCATTTTTCCCTTTCCCTTACTCTAGGCACAGTACCAGGGTTTGGGGAGGCTTGTTTTATGTAAAGTTCTTTGAGCTCCTCAGATAATATCTGTAACTATGTAATAAGAGGAAGAAAGAAATTTTCTTTACCTAGAAGAATCACTTTACACTCCATGTTAAAGTAAACATTTGCATTTTTCATGGTCGGGATTTTTAATGTCCTTTCCTGTTTTTTTTTACCATTTCTTGTACTAAACCAAAAAGAGTGAGATACAGGAGGTCTTTGGTCAGACCAGATATAACAACATTTTTACAATGGTCCCCATTAAAACACTCTCAGTTGCCAACAGTTAACACCCAAAATACCACAGCCTTCCCCTATATATTTTTATTAGACATTACTGTTTTTAGAGTAGTATCAGAATGACTTCCCTGCACCTTTAAGTATGGGGGTATTTGGCTGGCTGAATGAAGGGAACAGTGCTTTATGGCTCAGGGGAAGAGGAAGATGAAAACTGCTGCAGAAGGGTCAGTGTGGTTACTGACTCATCCCCTAGAATTGCAGCATTTAAAAGGGGCAGCTCTGCACCTGAAATCTCCCTTTTACACAGAGCAGGCTGAAGCAGAAACCATCCTCCCGCCCCTTTAGGTGGGGAAATACCAGGTTTGGTCAAGACCTGCTATGGGCATTATGCTAGCTATCCCTTTTTAAGGGATGGTGGGAAGGAATTTTTCCCTTATCATACTGGCTTGGGTGCAGTTGGGATTCTTTCACCTTCCCCACAGCTGGTTCAGGAAGGGCTCTGCTCATGCGTGGCATGAAGGGCAGTAGACTGTAGGACACTGTAACAAGGTTGAGACTCACCACTGCAGCACCTCCTGTTGGTTGTCTTGCAAATTAGCTCTCCAGCACTCAGAGTGCCTCCTGGTGGACAATGGTTCACCTGCCTCAGGCCCCATGTCCCTCCCAGATCCTGGTGCCCCTTTCCTCAGGGTTCTGCCCACAGCAGTACCCCCTTACTCTGGGTCTCCCCTGACAGGGGAACCCCCAACCCTCTCACCCACCTTGCCTGAATAGCTACTGCCAGTTGTATTCTAGCCCCCACCCACTGGGGTAAACTGCAGTCTGTCATGGCCACTCATCATTGGCAAGGAGGTTGGATCACCTGACTCTGCCTAACCCCAGGCTGCTCCTTCCAGCCCCTGTACCTCCATAGGCCTCTATCAAGGCCTGCAGCCTGGGGAGTTGCCAGGTTGGAGCTGCTCCTCCTCCCTTTCCCCAGCACTTCTCTGTCTCAAGTACCCTTCTCTTCTAGGCAACCAGGTCCTTCTCACTAAAGAGAGACTGACTCAGCTGCTGGTTCACAGCCCTTTTATAGTGCCAGCTGTCTCCTAATTGGGCATGGTCCCAGCTTTGGCTGCCTTCCCAATCAGCCTTTTCTTATTGGCTCTCAGCCCCAGCTCTCTCCAAGGGCTGGCTTTTAATCCTTTCTGAGCTGGAGCGGGGTGACTGCCATGTTACAGTCGCAACTTATTATTTCAGTGTAGGGCCGATGTCCAGTGCAGGTACGTCACAGAGAAGGGATACAGTGCCCTGATAAATGGCTTGGAAAAGGACTTAAAAAGAGGTGTTTATTTAAGGAATGAACAGGGGGTGGTTGGGGACTCCTATGATTGGTATGGCAGGGAGCCAACCCCCCAGTCTTATAGCCCACTGTAGCCCTTCCTCGAGCGGGGGTGGATGGTAAGGTCCCAGCAATGGATTTGCTGGAGGGACCTGGATGGAAAAAGGGGAAGCTGATAAATGCCCCCAGGGCAATTACGGAATAAACATGGGATTACCTGCATTGTACACTTTTATCTGTCAGGTAGTCTCAGACATCTAATAATAAAGTTACCGCCTGATTAAACCCATGTGAAATGTCTCCTGTCCTTCTTTCGGTATAGCCAGACAATGACTATCAGTAATATTAATTTTAATTTAAGTGATTAATTGGCGTGATTGTTTTCTATTGGATATGTACACTTTTTAGATCCTACAAGTTTTTTTTCCTGAGACTGGCCAGTTGGTTCCAGTTTGACAATTTAAACTAAAAGGCTTAGCCTTTATGAAAAGTAGAGGAAAAATCTGGGGGGGGGAAGGAACAGGTTGAAATTTACCAATTTACTCTGTGGAAATCTAAAACACCAGGTGCAGAAAGCAGATCTTCCAGATTTTCAATGCATCTTTCTTGCTAAAAAAAGGCTTCAGTTAGCACAAAAACCTGCCCCTTCAAAGAAGATGACAGCATCTACATAGCTTCTGCTCCAGGAAAGGAAATTGAGCAAGGCAGGCTGTCAATGCCTGTTTTACCAGCTCCAGCTGCCAGAATACACCCCCAAGTTAATCCTTCTTGTACAGAGTGAAAATTTCCCTAAATTATACAATACTTTTATAAATTTGAATTCATTTTACAAATTAAATCAGACAGACCACTGCCTAGCAGACAAATATGAGACAGACGAAGATGCACATTATGAAAGAACTTACTGCCAAACAAAACAAAACAAAAAGAACCAAAATAAAACAGAGTTAAGCCACCCGTGGTAACATATACACTATTATTATAGGCAAAGGTGATAGTGCCACCTATGGTTAAGGTTGCCCAGCACTCGCCTGCTTTCAGTTGCTTATAACTTTGCCAAAGTTAAACTGCTGGAGCTCAAATTTTCCATATTGAGTGTCTGCCTCAAATTGATTTTTTTTAGTTTCCACTAAAACAATGTAGTCATTTCTGAGAACATGAATAATATGTTTCAACATGATGAAACATGGTGATTATTGGAGAAGCTGTAGCCTTTCTATGCTTGGAGTAGGGACTTGAAATTTGTTAGGGGGCTTTGCTTGATGTCAAGATGTGCCTTTTACTATGCTAGGAAAATATGCAGAAGTTATAAGCCTCTGAAAAATCTCAGTTTGCACACGGTCAGTCGGGACTTGGTAGAGTTTGGCGGCTAAATTCTCTGAAGATTCCACTGTACTGTGCATGAGACATTTCCTACAGATCAGACTGTGCATACAACATCCCTGCAGAATGATTGAGCATGCTGCATGCATCTCAGGGCTACAGGGTCTGAGCAGGACTTTCTCTGCAGTTGGTCTTTCTGTGTGTCAGGAGACGCTGTGGTTCCAAGCACTGGACCTGAGCGCTGGGAGTCTGTCTTCTCTGTGCTCTCAGTGGTTTCCCCTGGTGCAATGGAGGGGAAGGAGAGCACAGCCTGACTCAAGTGTACGGAGTTGAGAAGGACTGAGGGAGCAGCCACAGAAAGAAGGGGCTACAGGAGCCAGGAGAAAGCAGATGGGGAGGGGGACAGAAGTAGGCTGGGGGCACAGGGGCAGAAAGGTCTATGAGCACTTGAGAACAGTCCCCTACAGAACCTGGAATTGAACCCTGGAGTCCTGAGTCTCTACATTCCCCTGTTGTCAGCAGACAGCTGTGAAATCCCTTGGCAAAGTGTATGTCTCATCCCTCCTCTAATAACTGGTCCATGTAGAGGATAACAGTCTACTGCTGCCATCATTTACTGTTAGTTCAAGCAGTAGAAGTCTGAGGTTCCAAAGGGCTGAACCTCAAGCACTCAAAAGTTAGGAAATGCTAGAATTATGGCTTGCCATGCAGCCTTAATTTGGCCCCCTTTCTTGTACGCACTATGATACGATCTCTATTTACATGATCACATACTATTTTTGCCAGCACTGATTAATTCAGAGGACAGAAGAATGCCACAATAGGCAGATGGGGGGGGGGGGTAATCAGCCCCTCCCCCACCACATACATTAGGTCTAATCCTTATGTCTAGTTTTTAGGTATTGTCTTAAGCCCTGAAGCATGAAGCTTACATCTCTTCTGAAATTGCTGAAAAAAATGGTTACCTACCTTTCGTAACTCTTGTTCTTTGAGACGTGTTGCTCATTTCCGTTCCAATTAGGTGTGCATGCGCCGTATGCACAGTAGCCAGAAGGTTTTTCCACTAGCTGTATCCTTTGGGTTGTTTTCAGGCGCCCCATGGAGTCATGCCTCCATGGCACCTCAGGTGCCAGACTGTGGGGAGGGCGCCACTAGGACCCAGCGTGTAGAAAATTGTGTCTGCTCCTGGTGCATATGTATTCTCTCTGCTCTAGATGCACAGAGATAGTTGAGTGCTGTGCTGGAAGAAGGAGAGCACAAGAGACATAACTGGCAGGCAGGAGAAAAGGTGAGAGGCAATAACATAAAGCAGCAGGAGCTGCAGGGAGAGAGAGGAGGAGGAGCCTCTTATGTACCTCTCTAGCACCCCAAGGAGCCTGGACGGATTAACACCAGCTTCTCAGGGAGCTTCCTGTTTCCTGCTGCTTCCCTGAACCCGCTTGAGGAGAACAAGCAGTCAACTGAAGTAGTAGTAAACCCTTAAGACGCTGATATCTTCCCACACTCAAGCCCTGCTACCAGCCTGCTTATTTGTCCCTTTCAACTCAGTGTGGAGAGCCAATATAGCTGGCACAGAACAGCAGTCATGAGTGAAAGAAGAAAACACTCCTCTGGGTCAGCATTCAGGAAAAGAAAGAAAACAAAGGAAGCTTTTCTATCTAAGCAGGAAGGAGCTCTCCTGAGATACATGGACACAAATGTTCACGGTGACTCTTCCAGCCCCAATGAGGATGTGAGTGGTGAGGAGATGCCTGATCTTCCAGTTAGTCAGAGTGCAGGTGACCTGGCAGCTACTGCAGCATCCATATCTCCATCTCAAATGGATGTAACCATGCACATTCCTGAAGAAAAGTGTAGATCAGAGAAGAGTGTGGTGGAGGCACAAGAAACAGCTGCTGCCGAGTTTAATTCCTTAAGACTAGATGATCCAGGACTGTGGACCCAGATGAGCAATAGCCTGAGGGACTTCCTTGTACTGCATGGGCCACAGCAAATGAAAAACTTCATATTCCCCAAAGACAATGAAAATAGAAGTTTCCATCCAACACATTACTGGCGTGAAATCCCCAATGGTGACAAAGTGGAGAGGCCATGGCTTATGTACTCAAAAACCCAGAATGCTGCATACTGGTTTTGTTGCAAACTCTTCCAGTCTAATGTTCCAGTCACATTGGATTCTACAGGAACAAAGGTCTGGAAAAATCTGGCTGGAAATCTGGCATGCCATGAAAAGGCAGCAAATCACCAGAGAGCATTCCATAGGTGGAAAGAGCTTGAGATGAGACTAATGTTAAAGGCCACCATAGATGATCAGCATCAAGAGAAGATTGCATCAGAGTCTCTTTACTGGCAAAATTTTCTGAAAAGGCTCATTGCCATTGTGAGAATGCTTGCTACCCAAAACCTAGCACTACGTGGCACTTCAGATCAGCTGTATGTGCCAAACAATGGAAACTTCCTTAAAATTGTGGAGCTGATGCTGTTTGATGCTGTACTCCAGGAGCATCTAAGAAGAGTCACCACCCAAGAAATGTACACAAACCACTAGCTTGGAAAAACAATTCAAAATGAGATCATACAGTTACTGGAAATAAAGGTCAAACAGAAAATTGTGGCAGATCTGAAGTCAGCAAGATATTACTCTGTTATTCTGGACTGCACATCTGACATCAACCATACAGAACAAATGACTTTAATGGTGCGTTTTGTAACAAAAACAATAGAATCTAGTGAACATGTCCCTGCAATGGTGACTGTCAGAGAGCATTTTCTAGAATTTACTGACATTGATGATACTACAGGAGCTGGTATAACAAATGTGCTTCTTAAAAAGCTGGAAGATACGGGAATTGCGATGGCTGACATGAGAGGTCAGGGCTACGATAATGGTGCCAACATGAGAGGAAAGAACAGAGGAGTGCAGACACGGATCCGAGAGATAAACCCTCGAGCTTTTTTTGTCCCATGCAGTTTTCATTCATTGAACTTGGTGGTCAGTAATGCCCACATCAGCTTCTAGTGAGGCTGGTGAATTTTTTAATGTAATTCAAAACATCTATGTATTTTTCTCTGCATCAACTGATCAACGGCAAATTTTGAAGCAATATCTGGAAACATCCTCTCTGACACTGAAACCACTGAGTGCCACACGATGGGAAATTCGAGTGGAGGCCATAAAGCCTATCAAACATCAAACTGAGAAGACAAATGATGCCATAGTTGCCATTATGGAGGATAATGCTATGACAGGAACTGTTCATGGGAGAACCGTGGCAGAGGGAAATGGAATTACCAGAAACATACATAACTTCAAATTTCTGTGTGGCTTAGTGTTGTGGCAAGACATACTGTTTGAAATAAATGTTGTAAGCAAGAAACTCCAAGGTGTTGACCTTGATATATCTGGAGCAATGGAACAACTAGACAAAGCAAAGTCATACCTACAGTCTTACCGGTCAGATAAGGGATTTCAAAACATTCTGAAGAGTGCACAGAAGTTGGCACAGGAACTTCACACTGAAACTATTTTCTCACCCATTCAAGAATACAAGAGTCACCAAAGAAGAAGACATTTTGATTATGAGGCATGGAATAATCCCATAAGAGACCCCAAACAACAATTCAAAGTTGAATTCTTTAACCGGGTGCTAGATTGTGCAATACAGTCAGTTGAAGAACATTTCATGCAGCTCAAGGAACACAGCAGTATATTTGAGATGTTGTATGATATTCCAAAACTCCTCACAATACCTGAAGAAGACCTACACCAGCAATGCAGGGCACTAGAGACAGTGCTGTCACATGATGACATGCACAATATTGATGCGAGTGATTTAGGTGATGAAGTGAAAGCCCTTTCAAGATACATTTCAGCAGGATCAACTCCAAAAGCTGTTCTGGAATATATGTGCAGAAATAAGATGACCACCCTCTTTCCAAATGCTTTTGTTGCTCTGCACATACTTCTAACACTTCCTGTAACAGTTGCCAGTGGAGGACGCAACTTCTCCAAGCTGAAGTTAATAAAAACAAATCTACACTCCACAATGACACAGGAGAGGCTGGTCGGCCTTGCAACCATCTCAATAGAGCATGAGCTGGCCCAGACTGTGGACCTTCAGGAAAGAGTTCAAATCTTTGCAACCAAAAAAGCACCATTTTGATTATTCAAACAGATAAAAATGCCAGTGTTTACTATGCAGACAAGAAAAGTTACATTTGCTGCTCAGGCATTTGAAAATTAAGTTTTACTTAAAATTTTTGAACAAGGCATTTTAAGTTGTTAGTTCTCCTTTATTGGAGTCGGTAGCAGAACAGTACCATGAGAGGTGTAGAATAGGAAGAAGACAGAATTGAGACCTTTCAAAGTTTTGGCCCAAGCAAGGGGGCGTCATTTAAGCTCCCTGCCTCAGGTGCCAAAATGTTGTGGGCCGGTCCTGCACACACCTAATTGGAATCAACATGAGCAAGCACTCAAAGTAGAATTATTAATTATAATAACTCTGAATGTTATGGATAGCCAGATAAATTAAGAAGAAGCAGAAAGCATACAGGGAGTGGAAGATGGGAGGGATCAGCAAGGAAAGCTACCTAATTGAGGTCAGAACATGTAGGGATAAAGTGAGACAGGCTAAAAGTCGAGTAGAGTTGGACCTTGCAAAGGGAATTAAAACCAATAGTAAAAGGTTCTATAGCCATATAAATAAGAAGAAAACTAAGAAAGAAGAAGTGGGGCTGCCAAACACTGAGGATGGAGTAGAGGTTAAACATAATCTAGGCATGGCCCAATATCTAAACAAATACTTTGCCTCAGTCTTTAATAAGGCTAAAGAGGATCTTAGGGATAATGGTAGCATGACAAATGGGAATGAGGATATGGAGGTAGATATTACCATATCTGAGGTAGAAGCGAAACTCAAACAGCTTAATGGGACTAAATCGGGGGGCCCAGATAATCTTCATCCAAGAATATTAAAGGAATTGCCACCTGAAATTGCAAGCCCATTAGCAAGAATTTTTAATGAATCTGTAAACTCAGGAGTAGTACCGAATGATTGGAGAATTGCTAATATAGTTCCTATTTTTAAGAAAGGAAAAAAAAGTGATCCGGGTAACTACAGGCCAGTTAGTTTGACACCTGTAGTATGCAAGGTCCTGGAAAAAATTTTGAAGGAGAAATTAGTTAAGGACATTGAAGTCAATGATAAATGGGACAAAATACAACATGGTTTTACAAAAGGTAGATCGTGCCAAACCAACCTAATCTCCTTTTTTGAAAAAGTAACAGATTTTTTAGATAAAGGAAATGCCGTGGATCTCATTTACTTAGATTTCAGTAAGGCATTTGATACTGTGCCACATGGGGAATTATTAGTTAAATTGGAGAAGATGGGGATCAATATGAACATCAAAAGGTGGATAAGGAATTGGTTAAAGGGGAGACTGCAACGGGTCCTACTGAAAAGCCAACTGTCAGGTTGGAGGGAGGTTACCAGTGGAGTTCCTCAGGGATCGCTTTTGGGACCAATCTTATTTAATCTTTTTATTACTGACCTTGGCACAAAAAGTGGGAGTGTGCTAATAAAGTTTGCAGATGATACAAAGCTGGGAGGTATTGCCAATTCAGAGAAGGATCGGGATATTATACAGGAGGATCTGGATGACCTTGTAAACTGGAGTAATAGTAATAGGATGAAATTTAATAGTGAGAAGTGTAAGGTTATGCATTTAGGGATTAATAACAAGAATTTTAGTTATAAGTTGGGGACGCATCAATTAGAAGTAACGGAAGAGGAGAAGGACCTTGGAGTATTGGTTGATCATAGGATGACTATGAGCTGCCAATGTGATATGGCTGTGAAAAAAGCTAATGGGGTTTTGGGATGCATCAGGAGAGGTATTTCCAGTAGGGATAAGGAGGTTTTAGTACCATTATACAAGGCACTGGTGAGACCTCACCTAGAATACTGTGTGCAGTTCTGGTCTCCCATGTTTAAAAAGGATGAATTCAAATTGGAGCAGGTACAGAGAAGGGCTACTAGGATGATCCGAGGAATGGAAAACTTGTCTTATGAAAAAAGAAAAGGAGTACTCGTGGCACCTTAGAGACTAACAAATTTATTAGAGCATAAGCTTTCGTGAGCTACAGGATGCTGTAGCTCACGAAAGCTTATGCTCTAATAAATTTGTTAGTCTCTAAGGTGCCACAAGTACTCCTTTTCTTTTTGCGAATACAGACTAACACGGCTGCTACTCTGAAACTTGTCTTATGAAAGGAGACTTAAGGAGCTTGGCTTGTTTAGCCTAACTAAAAGAAGGTTGAGGGGAGATATGATTGCTCTCTGTAAATATATCAGAGGGATAAATACAGGAGAGGGAGAGGAATTATTTAAGCTCAGCACCAATGTGGACACAAGAACAAATGGGTATAAACTGGCCACCAGGAAGTTTAGACTTGAAATCAGACGAAGGTTTCTTACCATCAGAGGAGTGAAGTTTTGGAATAGCCTTCCAAGGGAAGCAAAAGATCTATCTGGTTTTAAGATTCTACTTGATAAGTTTATGGAGGAGATGGTATGATGGGATAATGGGATTTTGGTAAGTAATTTATCTTTAAATATTCAGGGTAAATAGGACTAATCCCCTGAGATGGGATATTAGATGGATGGGATCTGAGTTACTCAGGAAAGAATTTTCTGTAGTATCTGGCTAGTGAATCTTGCCCATATGCTCAGGGTTTAGCTGATTGCCATATTTGGTGTCGGGAAGGAATTTTCCTCCAGGGCAGATTGGAGAGGCGCTGGAGGTTTTTTGCCTTCCTCTGTAGCATGGGGCATGGGTGACTTGAGGGAGGCTTCTCTGCTCCTTGAAGTCTTTAAACTCTGATTTAAGGACTTCAATAGCTCAGACATAGGTGAGGTTTTTCGTAGGAGTGGGTGGGTGAGATTCTATGGCCTGTGCTGTGCAGGAGGTCGGACTAGATGATCAGAATGGTCCCTTCTGACCTTAGTATCTATGAATCTATGAATCTATAAATGTCCTCAGATATTTTTTAAATTCATGTCTTCAGGTAATGATAATAATAAATAATACTTTTCACTTTTATAGTGCTTTTAGCCAAAGATCCCATGGCACTCTAAAAAAGTATTATTGCTGATGGGGAAACTAAAGTAAGTAGAGATTAGAAGACTTATCCAAGGCTACTCAGAAAAGCAGTGGGAAGGTGGAAAATGGAACACATTGACTGGCTCCAAAAGCCATGCACTAATTGCTAGACTGTATTGTCTTAGGGGAATGTTGTGAGTTATGAACGAAGAGGGTATCCCACCACAAAGTGAAGCTAAGTCCTCTTAATTTCATACAATTTAAACATTTCTCTATCTCAAGCATTCTCAACAACATAGGCAGCCAAGGAAGGTACTGAAGGAGAGTTCACACTTTTTGGTACCATTATCAGGCACAAAAGATATGTGATACTCATTGCCAAGCATGAGTACAATAGCATGCATGCACACACACATGCGTGTGTGCGCGCACACACACAGAGAAAGAAAAAAGAAACATATAGGTTTGGGTACCTGGACCAAACCACACCAAATTTGTCCAGTAAAAACTTTAAAAGCACAATTCTAAAAAGAAAAGGAGTACTTGTGGCACCTTAGAGACTAACAAATTTATTTGAGCATAAGCTTTCGTGAGCTACAATTCACAATCTCTTCATTTTTTATGAATACTATGGTATGAATACTTACTCTTTAAGTATAGGCTGAATTTTCTGAGAATTTACAAGTAACTCTGTTATTTAGTTTAGGAGCTCAATTAATTTAAAAATGAGTGACGGGTTGGATCACAGAACCCCCCTTGGAAACTGCCAACTGATGTGCTAAGACTACTTTTGCCCTTGCTTTCCCTGCCCTCCCAGCTTGGGACTTCAGTGCCCTGCCTAGTTTGAGCCAGACCCGCTAGCCTGCTGCAAACCCAGACCCAAGGTCTGAACCACGTGCCCCAAAGCTGCAGACTTAACTGAAAGCAGCTTAAGAAGTGTTCCTGTCTTTAACACACAGATGCCCAACTCCCAATGGGGTCCAACCCCCAAATAAATCCGTTTTACTCTGTATAATGCTTATACAGGGTAAACTCATAAATTGTTCACCGTCGATAACACTGATAGAGAGATATGCCCAGCTGTTTGCTGCCCCAGGTATTAATACATACTCTGTATTAATAACTAAAAAGTGATTTTAATAAATACAGAAAGTAGGATTTAAGTGGATCCAAGTAGTAACAGACAGAACAAAGTGAATTACCAAGCAAAATAAAATAGAACACGCAAGTCTATGTCTAACAAAACTGAATATAGATAAAACCTCACCCTCAGAGGAATTCCAGTAAGCTTCCTTTTACAGACTACAGGTTTCAGAGTAGCAGCCGTGTTAGTCTGTATTCGCAAAAAGAAAAGGAGTACTTGTGGCACCTTAGAGACTAACAAATTTATTAGAGCATAAGCTTTCGTGAGCTACAGCTCACTTCATCGTAAGGAGAGTGATCACTTAAGATAAGCCATCACCAGCAGCGGGGGGGGGAAAGGAGGAAAACCTTTCATGGTGACAAGCAAGGTAGGCTAATTCCAGCAGTTAACAAGAATATCAGAGGAACAGTGGGGGGTGGGGTGGGAGGGAGAAATACCATGGGGAAATAGTTTTACTTTGTGTAATGACTCATCCATTCCCAGTCTCTATTCAAGCCTAAGTTAATTGTATCCAGTTTGCAAATTAATTCCAATTCAGCAGTCTCTCGTTGGAGTCTGTTTTTGAAGCTTTTTTGTTGAAGGATAGCCACTCTTAGGTCTGTAATCGAGTGACCAGAGAGATTGAAGTGTTCTCCAACTGGTTTTTGAATGTTATAATTCTTGACGTCTGATTTGTGTCCATTCATTCTTTTACGTAGAGACTGTCCAGTTTGGCCAATGTACATGGCAGAGGGGCATTGCTGGCACATGATGGCATATATCACATTGGTAGATGCGCAGGTGAACGAGCCTCTGATAGTGTGGCTGATGTGATTAGGCCCTATGATGGTATCCCCTGAATAGATATGTGGACAGAGTTGGCAACGGGCTTTGTTGCAAGGATAGGTTCCTGGGTTAGTGGTTCTGTTGTGTGGTGTGTGGTTGCTGGTTAGTATTTGCTTCAGATTGGGGGGCTGTCTGTAAGCAAGGACTGGTCTGTCTCCCAAGATCTGTGAGAGTGATGGCTCGTCCTTCAGGATAGGTTGTAGATCCTTGATGATGCGTTGGAGAGGTTTTAGTTGGGGGCTGAAGGTGATGGCTAGTGGCGTTCTGTTGTTTTCTGAAAAAGCACAAGAACAAATCCACACAGACACACCCCTGGAGCCCCGACCTGGGGTACTCTATCTGCTACCCAAGATCCATAAACCTGGAAATCCTGGACGCCCCATCATCTCAGGCATTGGCACCCTGACAGCAGGATTGTCTGGCTATGTAGACTCCCTCCTCAGGCCCCTCGTCACCAGCACTCCCAGCTATCTTCGAGACACCACTGACTTTCTGAGGAAACTACAGTCCATTGGTGATCTTCCTAAAAAACACCATCCTAGCCAGTATGGATGTAGAAGCCCTCTACACCAACATTCCACACAAAGATGGACTACAAGCCGTCAGGAACAGTATCCCCGATACTGTCACGGCTAACCTGGTGGCTGAACTTTGTGACTTTGTCCTCACCCATAACTATTTCACATTTGGTGACAATGTATACCTTCAAATCAGCGGCACTGCGATGGGTACCCGCATGGCCCCACAGTATGCCAACATTTTTATGGCTGACTTAGAACAACGCTTCCTCAGCTCTCGTCCCCTAATGCCCCTACTCTACTTGCGCTACATTGATGACATCTTCATCATCTGGACCCATGGAAAAGAAGCTCTTGAGGAATTCCACCATGATTTCAACAATTTCCATCCCACCATCAACCTCAGCCTGGACCAGTCCACACAAGAGATCCACTTCCTGGACACTACGGTGCTAATAAGCGATGGTCACATAAACACCACCCTATATCGGAAACCTACTGACCGCTATTCCTACCTACATGCCTCTAGCTTTCATCCAGATCATACCACTCGATCCATTGTCTACAGCCAAGCGCTACGATATAACCGCATTTGCTCCAACCCCTCAGACAGAGACAAACACCTACAAGATCTCTATCATGCATTCCTACAACTACAATACCCACCTGCTGAAGTGAAGAAACAGATTGACAGAGCCAGAAGAGTACCCAGAAGTCACCTACTACAGGACAGGCCCAACAAAGAAAACAACAGAACGCCACTAGCCATCACCTTCAGCCCCCAACTAAAACCTCTCCAACGCATCATCAAGGATCTACAACCTATCCTGAAGGACGACCCATCACTCTCACAGATCTTGGGAGACAGACCAGTCCTTGCTTACAGACAGCCCCCCAATCTGAAGCAAATACTCACCAGCAACCACACACCACACAACAGAACCACTAACCCAGGAACCTATCCTTGCAACAAAGCCCGTTGCCAACTCTGTCCACATATGTATTCAGGGGATACCATCATAGGGCCTAATCACATCAGCCACACTATCAGAGGCTCGTTCACCTGCGCATCTACCAATGTGATATATGCCATCATGTGCCAGCAATGCCCCTCTGCCATGTACATTGGCCAAACTGGACAGTTTCTACGCAAAAGAATGAATGGACACAAATCAGACGTCAAGAATTATAACATTCAAAAACCACTTGGAGAACACTTCAATCTCTCTGGTCACTCGATCACAGACCTAAGAGTGGCTATACTTCAACAAAAAAGCTTCAAAAACAGACTCCAACGAGAGACTGCTGAATTGGAATTAATTTGCAAACTGGATACAATTAACTTAGGCTTGAATAGAGACTGGGAATGGATGAGTCATTACACAAAGTAAAACTATTTCCCCATGATATTTCTCCCTCCCACCCCACCCCCCACTGTTCCTCTGATATTCTTGTTAACTGCTGGAATTAGCCTACCTTGCTTGTCACCATGAAAGGTTTTCCTCCTTTCCCCCCCCTGCTGCTGGTGATGGCTTATCTTAAGTGATCACTCTCCTTACGATGAAGTGAGCTGTAGCTCACGAAAGCTTATGCTCTAATAAATTTGTTAGTCTCTAAGGTGCCACAAGTACTCCTTTTCTTTCTGGTTCAGGGGCACAGTGATAAATGACAAGCCTAACATATGCTTAAAAACATAACATAGACAGAAAATGTTTGAATGTGCAATGAGTAACGTGCATGACCTCTCTTATGCTAGTTAAGTCTATCAACATCAAACAAAATTCCATGACAAGACTGCCTGTCAATTAAGGATTTCATTAAATGTGTTCCTAATCACAGACTTTTTTTAATCTAATAAAAACAGATGGGCGGAGCCCCCGGTCGTCTATCACTTTTTGTATGCAAATTTATCCATTTAAGTAATGACAACACCTCACTCAGATTTCCAGAAGACTATGTTAAAAGAAATGAAATTATCAAAGAATAGTATGCCAAACCTTCATGATCCGTTGTAAAGGGTATTACTACATGACATTGAAGGCAAAGAGAATGCTGCAGCACTAATAGATCACCTTGGTTTCCTGCTGTCAAGCTGATTAAACAAGTAGACAGAATAATAACCTATTCATGCAAATAAAGTGATTTACTTCATTAGATAAATGCTTGATTTGTTTCAGGGTTTTATTTTCTTTTGATTTTCTGCACCAACCCATACTGATTCTTTAAATAATGACCTTTCTAAGTTCATAAACTAAGTTCATGAAAGTACAGTACTCATATTAAAGAAACACCAGAGATCTGAAATACACTCATGCATACATATATGTGCACACACCATTGCATAAGCACTATAATTTCACCAACTGATTTTTCAAACACTCGACCAGCCATTATGATAATATATTTAACAGTACCCAAGAGAACTACAGAACTTGATATTTAATACAAAGTAGCTTGTTGAAAAATATGATTACTTCCTATTAATTTCCAAAGGACGAAAATAAAAATGTAGCCTTTAGAGAGCTATTTACTGTATATTGATGAACTTTTAGAAAAAGACTGAGTACTTAATAAGAGCTGTGCTATGCTTTTAAAAAAAACCCTAAACTGCATTCTCAATAAAAGTATAATCACACAATGTTCTATATAATTAGACACATATTCAAATGCGCTATATATCCAGAGGTAATATCCAAATAGTACATTGACTAAGATTTGTGAAAAATAAATTAATCATGTGCCTGTCCAATTTTAACCCATACCTATCACCAAATCAACTGCCTACAAATCTATCTCCCTGAGATTTATTCTAACATTCCAATCATTTGTTTTTGCACATATTTGGGAATTCTATTGTTTATCCCTGCAACATAGTTACTTTGACACCACGACATCACGTTTAGATGATTGTTTCAGCATACTGGTGTGCTTATTATTCTGTGCCCTAGAAGCTCACTTAACTCATTGGTTTAAAAAAATACTTCAAGGTTGCTAAGATCCCTAGAAGCCTTTTGTTTTTTTTCAAGAGAGATATACAGCCTTCTAATAAAAAGTCAAACAAACAAATTCCTTCACAATACCTATTTAGATCTATATTATCAGTAGGAGCATTAATTAGTACAATTTGCCTTTGAGCATGTCTTAAAAATGACAAGTACAGGTTTATTTCCTTTCTGCATTCTACAAATTACAGTTCTGAAACCTTAAAATAATAAAAATAAAGAAAGCTTCCTTAAAATAGCTCATGACCAGAAAATGTATGGATTTTCAATTCAGCATTAAAAATAATCCCCATAGTAACACAATTGCAAATGCTAACTGCATTTCAGTAAATCACTTTACATTCATCAAACAACATAATCAATGAAAGACATAGCTAGCTTCTTTTATTATAATGATCCTGTTTGCAACTCCATAGATATGGTCGTGTCAGGCTGTTACAATCCTCTCACTCCTTATATTTAGGGGTTTATAACTCTGTGATAAAAATTTATGCTGAAATTTACTAACCTTGCCCAAGAGTTGTTCTTTTTAATTGAAAAATAGGTTGCAATATATTCGGTGGAAAAAAAGAAGTCTAGGCCAAATTCTCCTGCTCCGGTACCTGAATAAACCATCTAAAGCAATAAATTAGCCACAATAAATTACTTCACTTTCAAAGGTGCTGAGGTCCCAGCTCCCTCAGAAATTGTAGCCTTTTATTTTGAATAAACTTCTCTCTGCACTTTTTTAATTACACTTTTATTTTTTGTCTTTGGGGCTGTGAATGTCACCAACCAATGGGAAGACATGATGGTTTAGTATATGTCTGTATCTATATCAAACTCTATTTTGTTTCTGAGCACCATTTGGGTTGTAAAACAGTACTATCTCTTCCCTGTTTACCTGTATTGATGATTGAAATTTCAAGAGATGTTGACAAAGGACTGTGTCCAGTATCTCCTAGACAGAACAATGGAAAGTCATTAACCTATATAGACTCCCAGTGGAGCACCTTAAAACAATGGGATAGCTCCATCTTAGGGCAAACCAGTTCATCCAGCTTGTATACAGAGTTGGATCAGTAGAAAATCACCAGAAGAACACAGGAACAGAAACCAGATGGTATAAAGGGGCATTTTTAAAAGAAACAGACTCCGGGAGGTTCCAGCAACTCAAAGGGATATGTTTTCTGAGCTAGGTGGAATATTTTGACAGCCAAACTTAGGCAAGCTAAACAGATAACCTTGCAGGTGCAGAAAGGGAGAACCTAAAGCAGGGGTGGCCAACCTGAGCCAGAGAAGGAGCCAGAATTTACCAATGAACATTGCCAAAGAGCCACAGTCATATGTCAGCAGCCCCCCATCCGCTACCCCCCTCCAACCCGCAGCGCCTCACGCGCACTGGTAGCCCCGCCAATCAGCACCTCCCCCTCCCTCCCGCCTGTTTTGCAGTGTGCAGGAGGCTCTGGTAGGGAGGAGCAAGGGCATGGCAGGCTCGGGGGAAAGAGCAAGGGCCTTTGGGGAAGGGGTGGAGTAGTGGCAGGACCTGGGGCAGAGCAGGGGATTGAGCAGTGAGCATCCCACAGCACACTGGAAAGTTAGCAACTGTAGCTCCAGCCTCGGAGTCAGCGCCTATGCAAGAAGCCACATATTAACCTCTGAAGAGCCGCATGTAGCTCTGGAGCCAAAGGTTCGCCACCCCTGACCTAAAGGCTGATCATGAGAATTTGAAGTTCTGGGGACCATGGAAAGGCTGATGAAAAACCATAAGGGTTCTAGGAGTGGTGAGGACTAGGGTTGCCAACTTTCTACTCTAATAAAACCGAACACCCTTGCCCCTCCCCCTATCCCATCCCTGCTCCTCCGAGGCCCCGCCCCTGCTCACTCCATCCCCTCCTCTCTCTGTCGCTTGCTCTCCCCACCCTCACTCACTCGCTCATTTTCACCAGGCTGGTTCTGGATTGGGGTGAGGGAGACAGTGATGGCTCTGGCTAGGGGTGTGGGCTCTGGGATGGGGCCAGAAATGAGGATTTCAGAGTGCAGAAGGGGACTCCAGGCTCAGGCAGTGGGTTGGGATGCAAGACGAGGTGAGGGCTCTGGCTGGGGGTGTGGGCTCTGGGGTGGGGCCATGGATGTGGGGTTTGGGGTTAGATATGGTTATTTTCCTGTGGATCTGTCAGTCTCTTATGCTTTCTCTATGAAGTATATGTGTGTTTAAAAAGTTACTTTGCCAAGTCTCTGAGTTCCTTGCTGTAACTCTCAAGTGTTCCCGAAAGGTTAAACTGTAAACCAGAATACCCACAAGGGTGGAGCTCTGTGGAGGGTGTATTTGTTACTGGGGAGTTTTGGGAGGTTCAGCACTGGTCTTGGGGTCTATGGCAGCTGGACCACAGTGTCCCACTTCTGCGAGCCAGTGAGTCTGTACCCTGGAGTGAACTGAGAAGCCACAGGCACTGTCTGGACTCGGCTCAGACTCAGTGGGCTTAGAATCATGCATAATCCAAGCACAACAGCTTGGACATTGTCCAGCAGAGGGGGCTGGACTGAGTCTGTGACAGGGAGGACATGATGATCTCACTACATTACTTCGGATTTTGAAAGGCTCTTGCACAGAAAGGCATTTTGGGACAGACAACAGGCTGTAATGCCACTGTGCTACTAGCTACTTTTTGCCGCTGTTGCTTCTTACACTCTTTTTCTTAAAGGTGGCTTTTGTTAGCTATACCAAATTTGAGGAATGGAATCTTGCAATATTTAAGCCAATTTTTAAAAAAAGCAGTTTCTAAAACTGCAGACACAATTTTCTGTATTCATGTTTTTTGCATTTGCTAAGTTTTTTTGCATGTGGTTTCTACATATGATTTTAAGGTTATGAGCCAGTATCAGTTCACTCAGTTACCCAATACACTGAGCAAAGCCCAATCTTGCAGAGAATTTAAGCATTTGCATAACTTTGTTCACAGGAGTAGACCCATCAATTCAACTGGACCCTTCAATTCAAGGTAGATTGCTGGTGTCAGAGAACAGAAAATCTTCCTGTGGGTCTAAATCACTGATTTTCAACCTTTTTTCATTTGACGATCCCTAAAATATTTCGAATGGAGGTGTGGACCTCTTTGGAAATCTTAGACATAATCTGCGGACTTCCAGCTGTCTGCAGAGCACAGGTTGAAAACCACTGATCTAGATTAACTGGTTAAAAGAAAACTGATGATCAAGAGGGTGACCTCACCATTGTCTGACAGACTTTACCCGTTATTAGCAAGTTACATACAAAGGCTTGTCATCTGAAGGAAAGAGAAAAATAGTACTGCTGTTATTACTGGTGACACCACAATATCAGCCTTAGTTTAAACTACAGAATAAGGAGCTACACAGAACAAATTCAGATTCAAGATCAAAAGCTTGTAGAAATTCAGACTGTGTGTTGAGTGTGCTGCTGCATGTATGCTACGTCTCTGCACGTGTGCAATAGAAATCCTTATTTTAGTTATGACATAAAAGTCTTAAAAGCCTTGCTTTTTCGCTCATTTATTTGCATGTTTATAAATGGTTCCCCTAGCACCTCATCACTTGTATGCCTTACATTAGAAGAATACAAAATTCACAAATGACAGGTCTTTAAAACTCCACAAGCAAACCTGCACATCCTGCCAATAAAACAGTCTGGAGCTCAGCTCAAAGTTTGATTTAACAGAGACATTTTAATAACCTTGAAACGCATCACGCACTTGATGTGGTAGATGCTGAGCGCTCTGGCCCCCCATTTAGCAAAATATTTAAGCACATGCTGTGACAGGGTCGGGCCAGATGGCTATAGGAGAGTAATAGAAGGCAGATATATTAGCCCCAAGCTAAGTTGGTCCCTTTTCCCTGGGTAAGGTAACAGGGAAGTTTCCAGAACAATCAGGAACATTCTGGAAACAATTAAGACAGGCTGATTAGAACACCTGCAGCCAATCAAAAAGCTGCTAGAATCAATTAAGGAAAGCTAATCAGGGCATCTGGGTTTTAAAAAGGAGCTCACTTCACTTTGTGGTGTGCGTGTGAGGAGCTGGAGGAAGAGACACTAGGAGCTGAGAGCGAGGACGAGGACGCGGACTGTTGGAGGACTGAGGTGTACAAGCATTATCAGACACTAGGAGGAAGGTCCTGTGGTAGGATAAAGAAGGTGTTGGGAGGAGGCCATGGGGAAGTAGCCCAGGGAGTTGTAGCTGTCGCACAGCTGTTCCAGGAGGCACTCTAGACAGCTGCATTCCACAGGGCCCTGGGCTGGAACCCGGAGTAGAGGGCAGGCCTGGGTTCCCCCCAAATCCTCCCAACTCCTGGTCAGACACAGGAGTCGTCGACCTGGACTGTGGGTTTAGAAAAACAGCCAAGCTGAGGGCTGCTGTGAAGCTCCAAGGCGAGCAAATCTGCCAATAAGTGCAAGACCCACCAAGGTAGAGCAGGAACTTTGTCACAATGCTTAACTTTAAGCATGTGAGTGGTTCCACCGAAGTTAAAGTTAAGTGCACGCTTTAAGTATTTTGCTGGATTGGGGGCCATAGTGCTAAGCACTAGGCAGAATTAAGCCCCAAATACTGGATGTGACAGACAAGATATCACAGTTGCATTGGTTCTGTGCTGCAAAAATCATGCTATAAGTCCCACATCTTTCTCCCGTCACCCCTAATATTATGGGTGCACATTTACCAGCTGTTATGCATCATTTCAGTCACAAAATTCCCATTGCCTTTGTGGGAATTGTGGGTTAAACCCCCACACATTCCACTGCATCAAGTGACTATATTTTTTTTTAATTTTCTCTCTCATTTATAGAAATAGAGGAAAAGAATTACAAAAATACAGCTATAAAAGATGCTATTGTAATGAGCTGTGGAAATTTGCTTTTGTAGTGTCAGATTCAATCAGGGCAACACCAGTAGCTTAACGTAACATTTGTTAATTAGCCCCAGTTCATATTTCTTTTCTTGGGAGTTTCAGTGTTGTAATGTTTCCAAATACGGTATCAATTCACGTGGGATAAATCTATAGGTGCTGGGAAGGCTGTGCGTTCTTGAAATCTGGACAATTATAAATTTACAAGCTGGAAAAATCCAATATTTACAAAACTATGTGTTTTGAACTAGTGAATTTGGAAAGATGAATGAAACTGGAGACAAACTTAGACTCAAATGGATCAGCTACATAATCTAATAGTGTTGCTGTGACAAAACCGGGGAATTTTCTCTAGGCAGAGATAAAGACAGATAAACAGAATGTGAGCCTAGTTATGTCAATCCAGAATCTTGCTACTGGCTACATAGCATAGCCCCAGTTCTCCCCTTTCCATCAATAAGATTGAATGAATTAAAAGATTAATTCAAAATAAAGCTGAATTTGAAGCATGCAACTGTCCCTCTTAAAACTGTGTGAATGGCCTGTGCACAACCAGTTATGGGAGGAGTTCACCAGTACTCTCCCTTTCCCCCACCCAGATAAGGACAGTGTTGCTGAAGAAGCCATCACAAAAGCAAAGACGACTGCTCAGAGTGGCAGCCTCGGCAGCTCAAGTGATTACAGTGGTAACTGGTACTGGTTCTGACAAGGCCTAAGGGTGAGAGGGAGAAAGTCAGTGATTGCTAGACTGCGAAGTGCAAGAGCTATTATAATGCGTGAGTGACCTGACCATGGTGTATGCCTGATGCATGTTCTTGTGCTGTCACAGAAATTTGAGGCTAGCTAATGAATTGCTGCCATCTATTGTTACAATAACATGATTCCAGAATATGTTAGCTGCCATCAGGGCTGATGTTTTTACAGGGATTGGCCATACCAGATTTCAGGCCTCTGTTATGGAGAATTCATTTTGTATAAAGGCACAAGCTGATGGTATCCCTTGCCCAAACCCTATCCTATCTCTTTGGATAGAAGCCTGCTGTAAGGGCCAGCACTGAGGAACACTGATTGCACACCTTCTCTGGGTGACCTGGATTTTGTGATTTAGCTTCCATTTAGCTTCCATCATTTTTCTTCTGGTGGTTATATGCTCTATGTCTATATACCTACAGATTGACCCTTGTGAGTCCCTCCTTGCTATAGAGCTCTCCTTATCTGGCCATTAAAAAACATTCTCCATGGCCACCCCTAGCAAATAGCGTCAATGGCCATCAGTAGTACTCTGAAACCTGTCACAGGTTTAACGTGTCTGGTTCAGCTACACTTACACTTTTTGTACATGCATCTTATGAAGAGACTTTGGGCACACCTTCCTTGCACCATGACATTTTACACTATGCTTTGCCTGTACACCCCTCCCTGCTATGACTATCCCTTCTCTAGACACAACAGGGGGATGAAAGCACTCAGCGTAGCTGTACGTAAGCCATGAGCTCCAACTTTTTCAATGCATTGTAGTTCATAATGGGTGGTTCATAACTAGAAAATGAGCCTAGACTATCTATTAGATTTGTTGTCTGTAGGTTGATTTGCTTTAAAGGCTTCATCCCCAGTCTTCCCTACTTATAGACACGGTACACAGGATATGGTGACTGGGTGTCAGCATTCTCAGTAGGAAGGCCAAGAACTACATGAGGCTGCAGACTGCATTTCTTTCTTGTCTTTAAGGTGGCCCTTGCAGGAAGGCTAGACGACCCAGTGATTAGATGACAGTCTAAGACTTGGGAAATATTGGTTCAAGTCTCTGCACTGCCAGACTTTCTGCGTGGCCTTGAGAAAGTCCCTTAGCTTTTCAAAAAATTGTGAGGCACTCACGTACTACATTGATGGGTGCCATATAAACACCTTAGGTAGTTAGGACAGAGCTGGGGTATGACATAATAGTTTGCACTTCTTGTAATTGTGCTATAACTGTTCAGTGGATGGCTCAAACACTCCAGAGCACTCAATATGCTACACAATACATGCATTTTAAATGTGCATACTTTTACCCACAATGTAAATAACAGCAGCTTCTGACTTTGTGTGTCTGATGTTTGTAGAGTCAGAGATGGAGTAAAGCTAAAGAGTGAGTACCATCCTGGAGGAATGCAGGCCAAGTGGATGACGATAACAGCAAAATGGAGCGAATACAACATTAGAACTGATGATTTGAAGAAGAAATGATTCAAGGCAGGGCTTCGAAAGAATAATTCTTCAGAAAGGGAAGGGCTGTCATTTGCCCACAGAGGTGGGTGCAGGGATGTGGAAAGAGAACAAATGACTTCTGTACATTCTGTTTCTGTGTCACACACTCTGCTCACCTATCTCACTGATCTCATTCCTGCCCTAAAGCGCTCATCTCTGATTCCAGACACAGAGGATCTGAGGGCAGCCTAGAAAGGAGCAGGGGCATTAACAAAGAAATAGAACAAATTGAGAAAATAGTCAGAAATCTGTCATATGGAAAGTGCCCAGTGCAAGGTGACTGACTTAGCTACATATCATCTAAAGCAGTGTTTCCCAAACTGGGGACGCCGCTTGTTCAGGTAAAGCTCCTGGAGGGCCCAGCCAGTTTGTTTACCTGCTGCATCCGCAGGTTCGGCAGATCGCGGCTCCCACTGGCCTCAGTTCGCTGAACCCGGCCAATGGGGGCTGCGGAAAGTGGTGCGGGCCAAGGGACACACTGGCCACCACTTCCCACAGCTCCCATTGGCCAGGCACAGTGAACCGCGGCTAGAGGGAGCCTCGATCGGCCGAACCTGTGGCCGTGGCAGGTAAACAAACCAGCTGGGCCCACCAGGGGCTTTCCCTGAACAAGCGGTGTCCCAAGTTTGGGAAACACTGATCTAAAGGGTCTGCATAGCCTGATATATCGAAGAAGCTGCTCTGGGAAGTTATTTGGGAAGCATTTATTTCCCATTAGGGGAAAAATCCCATTTTCCTCACCAGTAAATCATCTCATTTTCCAATTTATAATGAAACAATTTCAAATATTTCTGGTATTTAAATGTTTTAAGAAAAAATACACTTTAAACTTTATATTTAGCTATGACTATTTTTGTTCTGAAATGTGCACATGGGGTTTATATTATACGGCTAATCATTTGGGAACATAATAGCAATAGCAAATTCAAGCAGAACCTCTGCATTTTAACACAAAATGTTTGATGAATGTGATTAACCTGTACATTGTAATTTTCTATAATCAAATTTTGTGATTAACTTGTAAACATTTTATATATTTATTGTAATTTGATAAGGCCTTTGGATAAACACTTAGTACCAAACTAATCATAGAATCATAGATTTTAAGGTCAGAAGGTACCATTATGATCATCTAGTCTTACCTCCTGCAAAACGCAGGCCACAGAATCTCACCCACCAACTCCTGTAACAAACTCCTAACTTATGTCTGAGCTATTGAAGTCCTCAAATCGTGGTTTAAAGACTTCAAGGTGCAGAGAATCCTCCAGCAAGTGACCCGTGCCCCACGCTGAAGAGGAAGGCAAAAAAACCCCATGGCCTCTGCCAATCTGCCCTGGAGGAAAATTCCTTCCTGACCCCAAATATGGCAATCAGCTAAACCCTGAGCATGTGGGCAAGACTCACCAGCCAGACACCCAGGAAAGAATTCTCTGTAGTAACTCAGATCCCCCCCATCTAACATCACAGGCTATTGGGCATATCTACCGCTAATAGTCAAAGATCAATTAATTGATCATGTGCCTGCACATCCCAGATTATAATCAACACCTAATTATCTATTTTACTGACATAGCTAGAATCCTTGCAGTGCAATTCAAAGATATAATACCGCCATTTTGATGTGGTCACACTAAACTACAAACTATGAAACCCTTCAGCCTCAGTTCAGCCTAAGTTAATTAAAAAACAGTCCCAAGAGCTGCACACATTAGCAGCTGTGATACACGGGCAGAAAAAGAGAAGAATTAAAATAAGCTGGTTTTGATGGAAAGCAAAAAGGGCCCAATTCTCTGTTGGCCTGCACCATGTACCATCATTGGCACCAGTGAAAAATAAGTGTCAAAAATCTGTAAAATGGTACTCGATCAAAATCTTAGCCCTGGTTTACACTATGAGTTTAGGTCAAATTTAACAGCGTTAGATCGATTTAACCCTGCACCTGTCCACACGATGAAGCAATTTTTGTCAACTTAAAGGGTGCTTAAAATTGATTTCTGTACTCCTCCCCAATGAGACATCCAACGTGGAAGATTTAGACATCATGGTAAGGTGCCAATTTTTGGGAACTTGGTTCTCCGGGTATGCCAATATATCTAAATATACACCTATCTGTATCTATGTACAGACACACTCGGACCTTTCTCGGTATAATGGTTGCCATTAAAATCTTTATGATTTCGCCCTTTGTCTAATTAGCATACTTAACATGGGGATTCTGTGAATATTAAAATATTAATTATTGTAAATGGCAATTTAAATTTTTTAATGTAGCCAATGTGCATATAAATGCCTAATAATCAGCAAACACTTGCAGTCCTAACTCCAACTGAGATCAATGCATTTTTCTCCTTTAGGGCTTAGTATGGACTGCATTTAGCCCACAGTTTGCTGAAATTCAGAACAAATGAATTGCATAGTGCAGCCTTTATTTAGCTGTACATAATTATTGCTGCTGCTGAAAAGGATTTGAGTAGAGGCATCAGGCAGATGTGGAGTGAACAGAAGGAGAGACAGCTAGCCAGAAACCAGTATGACATAACTGGACAATGGCAAAAGACAAGGAAAGCCAAGACACCTTCTCTTATTAAAGACTTTTTAAACAATCAAGTAAAAGCTTTATAACTAACACATATACTATATTGGACCAGATCAGCAGCTGAGCATTTGCTAGAAAACAGATACGCCAGCTTACACTAGGTAAGAATCTGACCCAATGTATATTATAAAGACATCAATGATAAAATTAAAGCAACAAAATAAATCCTCCATTCATATTTAAAGGCTTGTAACTCCCATGGCTGAACCCTGGATCTATATTGAACCAATAAAACATTTGAACCTCTAGTGAAGTTTGCTCATGCCTGAGCTCCTAGGACATCTTCAATATTACCAGTAATTGTAGTATTATTGCAGACAGCAGGATCTAATTTAGTGTAGCCAACACTGAACACATCGATTGTTTAAAAAAAATAAATCTGGAAGTCATCCCAGATTACACATCTGCCCCTCTAACTCACATTTATTCAAAATGCATGGACTTCTCTCTCCGAAGCATTTGTGGCTGAGCTCCCAAAAAGTATTTGACTACACAGTGGCTTCCTAATAACTAGGAGCTAAAACACCTACTGCATATTAGATACTGTATATAGAATAGAAACTGTGCAAATTGTCAATTCATGAGCATAAAATCTCATCTACCTGTTGTTTTATTTAGGGGCAGTTGGAAACAGATCCAATAAAAAAGAGAAAATCTATAGGAAGTAATTTTCTTTTTCTTTTTGGTTGTCTTGTATCTCCTTGACCCTCTCCTACCTATCATATTTTGATGCTCTTTTCTTCATACTACAGTCTTGAAACCTTTTAATTCTTCCTGTCATCATAGGGATTTCTTGTATTCTTGGCGTAAACTACACAGAGTTGGATGAGCAGATTGAATAGCACATGGGACAAAAGAAGGGACATATATACACTCTTATGTTTTAGGACTCTGGGTGAACTAGCTGCAGGTGTGAGTCAGTCAGCCATCCAAATGCCAAAAAAAGAACGCAAAAAATACAGGTACAAATTGTGCCCACAAAAATAGAGATTACCCTATCAAAATAAAGGGTGACATTCTGTCTACACCTCTACTCACATGACCACATCAACCACACTAGGATTGTATGGTTCTTCAGATAGCATCTGGCACAGTTTTTGAAAAGTCACAAATTTAAAGGTGCCTTAGGAAAGCATCAAAAACTAAAAGGGGGTAAAGTAGAGCTGGGGCCAACACGCTAATTATAGATCAGGAATAGAACTTCCCCAAAATTTAGGGAGGGAAGGACACCATTAGAACCTGGGGTATTGGCTTAAACCATCTTTAGAAGGTGTTTATCTACCAGTATAAACACAAGAACAACCTAATGGAGCATATTCTGCCACTCATACTCATGTTGAGGAGTATCTTATTACTTCATGGGTAGTTTTTGGTAAAACAAAGGTACAAGCCCTTGCAAAGGTGGTCAAACTGGGCCTTATGTTTGGATGGTATTTTTCAGCAGGTTTCACCAAACACTATATGCTGTTAGGTTTCAGGCTCTCCAAAGGGATTGATTTTTGCAAGTCCCTCATTTAGCTGGAGGGCATTCAACTATATTTTGCTAGCAAAAGAGTTAATGGATTTAACCTTTTGAAAAATGTACTTCTTTACATGCATATGATATGATAGATAGTTAACTGCATACACAGTGGTAAACAGAGGTGAAAAACAAATTAATTGGAAGGTATAGAGTTTATTGTTTGTTCTCTGTTTGATAGATGGATCTCATTATTTTCTTTAGGCAGACAAAGCCATAACAGTTTCCAGAGAAAGGAGAAGTGGCAGCTCCAGGAAACTGCTTACAGATGGACAGCCAGCAGGCTAAAAGTATTACTTCTGTCCACCTCATCAATAAACTGACTCCATGCAGAATGGCAATTATTCTTCTCCTGCTTGTGCTGCCCTTTGTGAGGCATGAGGACTGTTATTGATAACAGGATATATAGTGCAAAATATATACAGTAACACAAAACTCATTTACTATAGTAAATCTATACTAGGTAGCAGTGCTGCTTTTTATGCCATTATTTAAAGTGGCAGTACGCACTCATCAATGTCCAAGAGGATTATGCTGATCCTGTGCTTTGCTACTACCCCATTAATGATTAATGATGAAGATTTATTATTTGCCTATATTTAGATACCATGTATTCTACACTACCAAAAAGAGCACTACTGGGTTATCTTTAATAGTTTTAAATGAAACAAGGAAAAGCCTTTATAGTCTTTGATACAGACAGGGTTTGATCCTAATAAGAGCTAAGCAACTCCTGGAGTTGCTGAGTTCCCTCAAATGAAATCAATGGGTCTACTTGTGTGCTCAAAGTTAAGCAGGTGCTTAAGGTACATTTGCTAGATCAGGGCCACAGTGCTCTGCACTAATGGAGATATGAGCGTACCCCACTTATACACACAGTAATATTGGAATATCAGCCGTGACAACCGATTGCCACGTTTGCAATACATTAGAAAAAGAAATACACAAAGAAAGATTTAAAGCTGCAACATTGAATCGGTTAATCTATAATCAGCAAAATACAGTGTAAATTTAAGGATTTTTGATGAAGGCATATGGTAGTTGTGATATGTTTATGAGGATTTGGTTGAAAGGCCTGCCTATTTAGATAATAAGCTTTTGAGGGAAAGGACCTTTCATTAACTCCTTGTACAATGCCAAGCACGAGGCCCTGATCTTCATTGGGACCTTTGGGCACTACTGCAACATAAATATAAAAATTAGTTAATAATCTTACAGCTGAGTGAGACCGGCAGGACAGGGATACCAGAGGCCTCTGGCGGGAAGCCTCAGGCCCCTGTCATGACCCCCCCAGGAAAAGAGCAATAGAGGAGTCCTCCAAGTAGTCTAGAGTGGCTGCAAGAGAAGCAACCCCCAGGAATGACCAGCCCCTTATCCACCAGACACTTACAGAAATACCAGACCTGCTGTTCCAAAGGAACCAGAGCTTACTAGTTCGCTTTAGAACACTGCTCGGCTTAATGCACTGCACTTAGATTTGTTTATAGAGAAAGCAAGTATAGGTTTATTTAGCATAGCATAGAGATTCCTATGATAGCTAACAGAAATAATGGAAACAAAAAGTTACATATAAAACAAAATCACAATACACCTTCTAGAGCCTAAAGTCAGCTAACAAAATTCCCTCGTCTGATAAGGAACTGCTTACTCCAAAGTTCTTCTCACAGCATTTTTCAACCTTGCAACTTTTCTTTCATGAGGCAAAGTCCGCTTGCAAGTTGCCTCCCCTTGATGAAGGATGCGAGGGCACCTCTCTGTATCCCCAGGTATACCAGACCAGACCTTGGATTTCCTGAAAATAGGGATCCCCTGCTGATGTTTATCTCTTCCTATTAATTTTCTTTGGATGTCCCCTTTGGAGTCCTCTTCATTAGCATTTGACTCAGTTTGCTAACAGACTTCTATTGTAAGATACACAATTCACAATGGTAGCTAGAGAGATAAGTGTTCAAGGCACACTACCTTTGAGTGAACTGCCTTCAACCTCAAGCCCTAAGAACATTATTCCAGTATATTAAAAACATCTTTTCATATTATCTGCACACTGATTATGATGGCAAATGTGACAGGCTTTCATTAGAGACCTTTACATAATATTATTTGGTGAACTTTGTATATAGACATTGGACCCAGGAGATCCCTATAACCCTTATGTACCCGTGTGCCTTCTGCCATTTGGCACAAAGCGGTCCCTGGGCCACAATCACTTAAGCCCTTTTCCAGCAAACTCATATCCAGGGGTGGATCCTGTGCATATTCCGATTCTCTTCAATGGAACTACTCCCATAATTAAAGTTAGGCTTGTGCTTAAGTACCTGCTAATCCAAGGCCTCAATCAGCAGCTGCTCTGCAGATCACTACAGACTTGTTTTATTGTCTGTATTCTTGTAAGCTGATGGCTTTATCTAAAAGAGATCCTATCCATCATTGTTTTGATATCCATAATTAAGGCTGCGAGTCTGTCATGGAGGTCACAGAAGTCACAGATTCCGTGACTTCTGCAGTGGCTGGTGCTGTCTTAGGGGCTGCCTGAACCAGGCAGCCCTTGGGCCAGCAGCAGCAATTTGGGTGTGTAGGAGGGGCTAAGGGCAGGGGGTTGCAGGGTATAGGGGGAGAGCGCTTACTTTGGGGTGAGGGACTCTCCAGCTTCCAGTGGCATGGCCCTGCAGCTCCTAGGCAGAGGAGGGACCAGGGGGCTCCGTGAGCTGCCCACACCCACAGGCTCTGCCCCTGCAGTTCCCATTGACTGTGGTTCCCAGCCAATGGGAGCTATGCAGCTGGGGCTTATGGCAGGAGCACCCGTGGCCCGCCCACCCAAGTTTTAGTTAAGGGTATATAGTAAAAGTCATGGATAGGTCACGGGCCATGAATTTTTGTTTACTGCCCGTGACCTGTCCATAACTTTTACTAAAAATACCTGTGACTAAAAAACATAGCCTTATCCATAATAATTTTCATGGTATAAAATGAAAAATTCCAAAAGACTGATACTAGCAGCTGATGCTTATACCATTAACAGCATAACACCTATTAGTGCCATTGTGAGTCTCAAAAGAATTAAAAGGGCATTTCCCCAGAAAAGGCAGGGCAGAATATTTTTGTATATTGGCTGTACTCTTACTATACTTTACATATACTTGCAAGTACTTTATGTGATGGGGCAAGGCCAGATGGCTATAGGAAAGTAGTCTTATTGGGATCCTGGAAGTGGGCGGGCGAAGCCCGTCCACCGCTAAAGGATCCCCCCCAGCCGAAGAGGGGGATCCACAGGACCTAGATACCAAAAAAATTCCGGTGGACAACTAATAAAATAACAGGGATAGGAGTGTGGTCAAAGAGTCAAACTAAGGGAACCAGACGGGGACACCGAGCAGAGAACCCCGGACAGCGCCCACTGCTCCTCAAAGGCGTCAAGGGAGTCAGAGGACGCCGCCCAGAGGAACTCTGCCCGGATATGTGAACCGACTGAGGATCGGAAATAGACCCCACAGTCACAGGAGACTCCATCGGCCAACCTCCTCACTCTGGTTTTGTAGATGGCCATTTTAGCTAGGGCCAGGAGGAGGTTGACCAGGAGATCCCGTGACTTTGTGGGGGCCACGGATAGGGAGTGCATAAATGAGAAGGTGAGGGGAGAAGTGCAACCAAGAACGTAATAAAATATTGGTGAGGAGCCGGAATAGGGGCTACAGCCTGGCACACTCCAGGTATACATGTGCCAGGGTATCCCTCACGCTGCAAAAGGGACAGGTGTCTGGGATTGAAGTGAACCGCGCCAAGTACACGCCCATGCTCACAGCTCCGTGAAGGAGCCGCCAACTGACATCCCCGGCGGGCCTTGGAACTAAGGTGGAATATAGGCTAGCCCGCCAGGGCTCCTCACCCTCCAAAGGTGGCAGGAGGTCCCGCCATTTTGTATCGGGGCGGGACACGAGGGTGCGGGTGTGAAGGGTGTGGAGCACGAGCGTGTAGAGATGTTTTCTTGGCGCGGTTTGAAAGCAGACCGGCTGCATCTCGTGCAGCCGGCTTCTAGTGAAGGGGTCGGTTGGGTCCACGGGGCAGGGGTCCAATTAAAAGGTCCGGCGGGCCTGGGGTAACGGGTGGGCGGGGCGTGCCCTCGTGCAGGACCCCGTCGAGATGAACCCGAGCAGCGGGCGGCAAAGCGGCCTTCACCTCCTGAAGTATGCGCCGGGGAGTACAAGGTCTGGAAAGCCCCATGCGCTGAGTGAGCGTCGGGGATCCAGCCAGTCTCTCCGGTCATAGTCCAGGAGGTCTCTGACTCTTGTGACCTCTGCCAGGATCAACCTTTGGCGCACCGAGCGGGACTCCGCCACCTGCACACGGAGCTGGGGGTTGTGTAGCAGGGGCTCCGTGAGGAGATCTGCCCCCTCGGTGGCTGCCACGAACCTGGTCATTGAAAAGAGTTTCCAGGTCCGGAGGAGGTCCTGGTAGAAGACCGGCAGCCCGGAGAGGTCTCGCGGAAGACCTCTCGGATGGAGATAAAGGAGCTGCCGGGTCGTATCAGAGCCCTCGGAAGCGGCGCAGGAAGGCGTGCGCCAGTATGCTCCACGCTGGACTACCTGCACCATAAAGGAGCCTCTGCAGGGTCTGGAAACGGAAGACAAACCTGAGTGAGCAGACATTTTAGGCCCTGCCCTCCCTCCTCCAGAGGTAGATGAAGAACCCCTGCAGGGACCCAGTGCAGTCCTGACCAAAAGAACTCCAGAATCGATGTCCGGAGGTTGGCCAGGAAACCCGGGGCTGGGACCAGGGTGTTGAGCCGGTACCAGAGCATGGACAGGACTAGTTGATTAAGCACTAGCGCTCTCCCTCGAAGGGAGAGGCACCGGAGTAGTCCTGTCCATTTCCGGAGCCGCTCTATCACCCCACCCTCTAAATTCTGCCAGTTCTCTGGTGGAGAGGGATGCGTGGAAGAAAGGTAAACGCCCAGATACAGCAGCGGACCCGTGCTCCACCGGATGGCCTGAAGCGCGGGTGGGAGGGAGCTCGCCTGCTGCCAGTCCCCTACCACCAAGCCAGAGCTCTTGATCCAGTTGACCCGCACGGAGGAGGCTGCCGAATAGATGGCCTGGCAAGCCTCCAGCCACACCAAGTCGCCCGGGTCCTGGACGACGAGGAGCACGTCATCAGCGTACGCCGACAGGACCAGCCGCAGCTCCGGCTCCCGCAGCACCAACCCTGTCAACCTCCTTTGGACGAGACAGAGGAAGGGCTCGATCGCCAGAGCGTACAGCTGGCCTGAGAGGGGGCACCCCTGCCGTACTCCTCGCCCGAAGTTGACCGGTTCGATCAGGGTCCAGTTGAGCCTTACCAGACACTCTGCGGAAGCGTACAGCACCCGGAGAAAGTTCACAAACCTGGGTCCGAAGCCAAACGCCTGCAGAGTGCTCAGGAGATACCCGTGATCCATCCTGTCGAACGCCTTCTCCTGATCTAAGGACAGGAGGGCGAACGACAGACCATCCCTACACCCAAGTTCCAATAGGTCCCGGACCAGATATCGGTTGTCGAAGATGCTGCGGCCCGGGAGGGTGTAGGTCTGGTCTGGGTGGACCACGTCCGCCAGCACGGACCCTAGCCTCAGGGAGATGGCTTTTGCCACGATTTTGTAGTCCGTGCTGAGGAGCGAGACGGGACGCCAATTTCGTAAATCGCGGAGGTCCCCCTTCTTTGGCAATAAGGCCAGCACGGCTCGCCTGCACGAAAGAGGGAGGACCCCGCTCTGCAAAGACTCGGCCCAGACGGTGACTAGGTCTGGGCCCAGGACGTCCCAGAACACGCGGTAGAACTCCACGGTCAGCCCGTCCATGCCCGGAGATTTATTGGTGGGCATGCGACGGAGGGCTTCCGAGAACTCAGCCAGAGTGAGGGGCAGCTCTAGCCGGTCTCGGTCGCCCACGCTGACCGTCGGGAGCTCCTCCCACAGCACTCTGCAAGCGTTAGGATCGGTCGGCTCCGGGGAGAAAAGGCTTGCGTAGAAGGCTCTCGCCCTCTCGCACATCTCCACCGGATCCGTGAGGGGGGTGCCATCCTCAGTCAGTAGGCAGATGATATGTTTCTTAGCCCCCCTCTTTTTTTCCAGGGCGTAGAAGAAGCGGGAGCCGCAATCCATCTCCCGAAGGAGACGGATGCGGGATCGAACAAAGGCACCCCGGGCCCGATGGTCCTCGAGGCTCCGGAGCTCCTCCCGCTTCTCCCGGCACGCTCCGCAGAGGGGTGGATCCTCGGGGCTGGCGGCCAGACGCCTCTCCAGCTCTAAGACCTCCCGTTCCAACTGCTCTATCGTTGCATCCCTCCGTCGGCTGGTGCCCCGGGTGTAGTCACGGCAGAAGAGCCGGGCGCGCACCTTCCCTACGTCCCACCACCGCCGTGCCGAGGGAAAGGCACGCCGCGGCCCTCGCCAGGCCAGCCAGAACTCCCGGAAGGACGCCACGAAGCCCGCATCCTCCAGCAAGCTGTTGTTAAAATGCCAATAGGCCGGCCCCGGCCTCTCCGCGCAGAGGGAGGCTGTCACGGTGGCTATGTGATGGTCAGAAAATGGGGCCGGCCGGATGCTGGAGGAGTGGGCTCGTGTAAGATGAAAGCGTGATAAATAAATGCGGTCCAACCGGGAGTGGCGCGACCGATGGGCCTCCACCCGGACAAAGGTGAACGTGGAAGTGTCATCCGGGTGGTGGTCGCGCCAGACGTCCACCAGGGAGTGGTGTTCGACTATCTCCTGGAGGACGGCGACGGCGGCCGGGCTCTGCTCGGTTCCCGAGCGGTCCCGTTCCTCAAGGGTGATGTTAAAGTCCCCTCCCAGGACCAGGCACTCCTGAGGATCCAAGGTGCCGAGGAAGGCGGATGCCTGCTGATAGAATTGCAGCCGCTCTGGGCTCGCTGCTGGGGCATAGATGTTGACGAGGTTGACTACGAGCCCCTCCATTTGGACCCGGAGGTGCAGCAGGCGACCCGGCACAGCCTCGGCGACCCCCAGCACCTCGGGCCGTAGGTCGGGGGAGAACAGGGTCGCCACTCCACCCGTATGAACTGTGAGGTGGCTAAAGTAGACCCTGTCTCCCCAATCCAGCCGCCAGCTGTCTTCGGCGGTCTGATCCGTATGGGTCTCCTGCAGGAAAACCACAGAGTACCTCCCCTCTCGAAGGAAGGAGAGCACCTGGGACCTGCGGAGACCCATCTTACAGCCACGGGTGTTCAATGTTGCGATGGTAAAGGGTGCCATGAGGAGGGCTGGGGGGGATCCTCGCCGGCAGGAATGCTCGTGGCTCCCGGCGGGCCGCGTAGCAGTCCGTGACCCACCCCGTAGGTGAGTAAGGAGTCACGGAAGTGGCGGACCCGCTGGTAGGCCGCGGCGCCCTGTCTCCCGGTCCTTTTCCCCTCCCCCATGAGGGCCCTTGCGGCCCGGAGGATTTGATTAAAGTCCCCCCATCGCTGGAGGGCAAGCTGGACTTTGTTGCGGGAGCCACGGACGTCTTCTAGGAACTCCCGCAACTCCTCTCGCAGCGCATGGGGGGCTGGGGTTATGGTCTGGTTGCTTCCCGATGGGGCCCTTGGTACAGCCCCCTGGCCCAGCGGGACGGGCAGACAGGGTGCGGACCCCCGACGGGGCTCTTGATGGGTTGACCTGAATGCTGGGGCGATAGGGGGCGGCGGAGGGAGGATAGCAGCCCCTGGTGGGTCGGGACGGGCAAACACAAAGGCCATTCCCTGGGAGTCATCTGTTGGAAAGGGGAAGGAGACTGTCCTAGGGGTGGCAATAATATCTCGGGAGGTGGGCGGGATAAGGGCAGGGGCAGGGGTGAGAGTCTGGGTCGGGAGAGGGCTCTCACTGATGCCAGGCGCAAGCTCTCTGGGGGATTTGGCAGCCACGGCATCAGGAGGTGGACTTTCTTCTGTAGGGTCCTCTCCCGGAAAGGAGGTCGAATGCTCCTCACCAGCAAGGGATGCCCCTGGTGGCTCAGGTTCCAGCTGTGTGGCACTGGCCGTCGCCTTAACTGGCTCGGCGGCTCTCAGCGGGGTGCCCTCTGCAGCCGGGTTGATGGAGGAGTCCAGGGGCTCCTCGGAGGTGGGAGCAGAAGCAACGGTTACGGGGAGGGAGTATGGGGAAAAGGGGGCCGGAAAGAAGTCGCCCAGATCGAGGCCCGCTGGCATAGGATCGTCCTCCCCTTGGGTGACCGGGGTCAGACCCAGGGCCTCGATCTCCTCATATATAGAGGGGAAATTTTTTTCTGCTACCCCGGGATTCTCCCCGCCGGCACCTGACGCGATGGTTACTTCGGGGCACACTGGGGTTTCAAATGGTGTCTCGGGGGTCTTGGAGGGGAGGGACTCCCGTGGAGGGGAGATACCGCCTTCCAGTGCTGCCACGTCTTCCCCAGCCGGCTCTGGTGGATGGAACACACCCGTGGGTAGAGCGGAAGGCTCGGCATCGGTGCCCCCCTTCCTGGTCTTCCAGGGGGCCTCCGCATCAGATGGGAGGAGCGGAGCTCGAGCCTTCCGCTTGTCCCGCTTCCCTTGGACTAGGGCCCAGCCCTCCATGGCATCATCCGGGGGCTGGCTAGCAGGGGTTGTGTCAGGGGGCAGAGGCGATGGCTCAGGGACTCGAGGGGGTAACGGTGGGGCAGCACAAGGGAGGGAAGATTCCCCTTGGGGCGGGCCCTCTCCCATGCTTGGCGGTGTCCCTGCCGCACCCTCCTCCACAGGCCCCGCCAGATTGCAAACAGCGTGGGCGGGGTTCTCCCGCTCGTTTGGGCATAGTGGGGGAGGTACCCCTTGGGCCCGAGCGGGAGCAATGGTGGACTGGGAAGGAGGAGGGGCGGTTTCGGGTGCCGGGCAGCCAGGGGCGTCGGCGATGACGGGGCCGGTGTCCTGCCGGGGCTCGGGTGTCCTGGATGCCCCTTCTTCCCGGGCCAGGGGGCAGTCCCTCCGGACGTGCCCCATCGCCCGGCAGAGGTAGCACCGGGCCTCCCCCGGGGAATAATGCACCCTGTAAGGGGTCCCCTGGTAGGGGACTAGGAAGGACCCCTCCAGTGCCTCTCCGTCGCGCGCCGCCGGCGGCAGTTGAAGCTGCACTTGCCGGCGGAAGGAGAGGACGTGACGGAGGGCGGGGTCTTTGCAGCCCAACGGGAGAGGGCTGATGACAGAGATAGGCTTTCCCAAAGTAGAAAGGGCAGGTAACAGGGCGGCATTGGGGAGAAAGGGAGGGACCGAGGTCAGAACCAGGCGGACGCCCAGGTCCTCTAGCGGCTCTAAAGGGACGAACACGCCCCCCACCGCCAGGCCCTTCTCCACCGCCTCCTGGGCGGCGGCCTCCGATGCTAAGAAGAAGACGACCTTGCCATACATTTTGGAGGCCGCCACAATGGCCGTGGGCCCCACCACCCTCGCCAACGCCCGCACATAGGTCTCCATGTGGGGCGAGGCGGGCACCAGGAGGCAACGGATGCCGTGCTTCCTGGTCATGGTGGGAAAGGGGCCCCGGCCGCTATAGATGGTAGCGGAGGCGGTGGGCTGGAGAAATGATGTAGCGGCAGGCGGGGGGGCTGCCGCCACCTGGGCGTATGCTCTGGGGGCCGGGGGAGGGACACCTGCAGAGCTGGTGGAGGGAACAGCGAGGAGGGGCGCCTCAGCTGGAGATGGGGCCGGGGCATTGGGGGCAGCCCCTGCCATGGAGGGCCTGGTCTTTTTAGCGGGGCCCTTCCCCTTCTTCTTCCCTTGGCCCTTCCCGCCGGCTGGGAGGACTCCCCCCAAATCTGAGGGGGTGATAGACGTGGCAGCAGTGGAGGTCACCCCGGTGCCCGTCGCTGCTGGTGCCCCAGCGGGGGCGATGGCAGATGGTTTGGCAGCGGACGTAGAAGCTTGGGGGGCTGACAGAGGGGCAGGCGGGGGAGGGAGAGCTCGGGCTACTGGAGAGGTCTCACCCATCTCAACCCCCGCCATCATGAGCAAGGAGGAAAGGGGGATACCAAAAGGAGGAGGGGAGAGGGGAAGCAGGTCGACCACTCCTCCCCGCTAGGCTGCAGGCAGGGGAGGAGGGTGCCAAAAGGGGTGGGCTGGACGGGGGGAATCAGGGGCTAAGGGTCAGTCACCGACACAAGGTGGAAATTCCGGCTCCTCTTGGTGCACTATGGGGGGGGGATTCAACAACCTTGAAGGTGCAGTGAAGAGGGTTGCAACTGAAATGGGGAGTTGCACAAGCGCATGGGAGGGGGCATGGGCACACGGAGCGAGGGGCTAAGCGGTCTGGGGGTAGAACAGGGAAACCAAGGGGCTAGCTTCAGAGGCTGGGGCGGGGCAAACAAACAAAGGCTGCAGAAGGAAATGGGCGGGGCAGGCAAACAAACTGAAGCTAGTAAGGGGGCTGGAGCAAAAGAGGAGGCAAAGTAAGTGGCAAATGGGGCAGGTAGTAAAGGGCAAAGCTGGGGGGTAGGCAGTCCGGGGGGGGCACATGTGCCCATGTGCACTTGCACAAGTCTTTTTTAGCTGGCTGCTGCTTCTGGCCCAAAGGGTGGAAATAGGGCGTGGCAAGCCAAGCAAGCAGCTGAGTCCAGAGGCAGGAGCTGAGGCAGATGGTATAGAGCCAGTGGGGGTGGTGGAGGGGGCAGTGGTGGTGGTAGTAGTGGTGGGGGTTGGGGGGGACACACAGATGGATCGGGGGGCAGCTCCACGCCACACCCCCCATGTCCCTACAAACACAGTCAAAACCCCCACCACAAGAGCACAGTTTGAAATTACTCAGTCTTAGGCCCCCTCCACGGTGGTCTGCAAAGTCTCTAGGTGCCGCCCCACTAGCAGATGATCCTCTTTTTCTGCTCCTCTGGCTTCAGCAGCTCCAGGCAGCAGCCTCTGCAGCAGCAGCAGCTCCAGGAACTCCAGGTGATGGTCCAGGCAGGCAGAAAGGACCCCTCTCAGGTGGTGGTGGTATCCACAACAGCAGTGGCTGGGGTCCCTTACTTCTCCTCTCTGGGGAGTGGGCTAGCAGTCCCCTCCCGGGGCTGCAGTTGCAGCAGTAGCAGCACCCAAGTGTGGGGGGTCCAGCAACCAGGTAGCAGAGAAGGGGGGGGGGTCTGGCCCAGCCAGGGGAGCAGCTGGAGCAGCAGGGAGAGCTTAGGGCCGAGTAGCAGCTTCCCACCTCCCTCCAAGCTAGAAGGCTATGGGAGAACCATGAGTGGGAGGGAGAGAGAGAGATTTGCTCCAGGCTAATCAAATCCCTGGTACCATGATAAGTTAAATGGCAGCTGCTCCAGGTCAATTAAGACACCTGGGGCCAATTAAGAACTTTCCAGAAGGCAGGGAGAAGGCTAGGTTGATTGGGACACCTGAAGCCAATCAGGGGCTGGCTTAAACTAGTTAAAAGCCTCCCAGTCAGGCTTCTCCCTTCCATCTTTGCTTCCTGATTAATCACTAAGATTGGGAGACAACAGAGGCTGTGTAAGAAAGGAAATGTCTCCTTGCTAGCTTATGATGAAAATGGCTCAGTAGACTGTGATCCTTGTTTCTAGAGAAAGAAGGGTTACGTGGAGGGTCACAATGAGCCTCTGAGGCTAGCAAAATCTGCCAGGAAGTGTGGGACCCATAGAGGCAAGGACAGAGCTTTGTCACAACTAATATATTTAATTACTGTTTTTATTTTATAAAACAGAAATAGAATTGTTGGCACTTCACAAGAGAGTGTTTAGATACAAAAATTAAAATCTTGACTTTTTTTTCTAATCCATGTGGCTAGGCCTTTGCACATGCACTGTGTTCAGCTAGAAACCAATGGGGCTCTGAATGGTTGCAGGGATCTTCCCAAAGAGATCAGCTTGCAGGTTGAGGGGCTAACAGAGTACGATGGAGATAAGCCAAGAAGAGTTGTAGATTGCTGTAAGTACTTTAATGTTGTAAAACTATATACATTATTTATGTTAATCAGTTCATCCCACCTGCTGTAGGTTTCTTCAGACAGATGAACTTTAGTCTGTAACAAGCAGTACCTCCTTTCATTTTTCTTATTTTTTTTATTCCTGTAACTGCATAAAAAGCCAGCTAAAATCTCTTACACAATTACAAGAAAAAAGATATCAGAAAAACAGCATGTTTATATCTTCAGGTTGCTATTATTTACAAAATTATAATCCTGAGACAGTTGAACTGGGGAAAAAAAAGTTTTGAAATCAGGTTGCATGTAAAAAAAATATCAAAAGCCTAATTTGAATTGTACTGAATACCCATTTTTCTAAAGAAATGCAGGGCAACATTGATAACCTGAGGTTAAGCTGGGAAAAAAAGTAAGCCAACAAATCTCTCCAAAGGATGTGGAAAAATATAATGCTAACCTTTATAAACAGCACAAAGCTTCTTACAAGCTAAAAGTACAAATGGAAAATTGATAAAATATTTTGCATCTACCAGATTTAAATACCAGATTTAAAAGAATAACAGATGCAAAATTTGCATAAAAGTACAGACAAAACACTGCTGCATAGAGACCCATTTTCATATGATATAGGACTTTCCCAAATTGAAAGAATTCTGGTGTAACATTAGAAAACTTATGCAAGATTTAGCTCAAGAACATCCCAGCCAAATTCCTCTAATGGTGATATTAGAAAAATGTCTGTATCCAATTAAATTAAACAAAGATAGATACTTGTTTAAAATCCTTGACTGCAGCCAATAAGTTTATGTCAACTGCCTCTTAAAAGAGTGAGTGATATGCTAGCCAATCTACGTCCATTAGACATAGATTAACACAATGAATGATGCTATTGGACAATACTTAGCACAAAAGTGTTGAGGAATCTCTTTGAACTGAGTACTATGTACAGTAATTTTGGCCATAAAAGACTGTTTTCAAAATCTTTAGAGCCTGATCTAATAGCCACTGAAAGCAATGGCAGTCTTTCTATTTACTCCAATAGGCACTCGATCGGGACCTTCGTTAACCCAGCTCCGATGTTGAGAGGATATATTTAATTTCAACCTAGTTACATACAAATACTTACCTTTAGATCAAATTTTTTAAAGTTACCCAGTTGATACATTTGAAAGTTACATTTAGATAGGAGGCAAAAGCTAGATAATTTACAGTTTCCTTAAATCCTAATGGCATCATCTCCTTTGAACTGCATTTGAATACCGCTGAAAAATATTCTCAGTGCTTCTGTGACGGGAATAACTTGCTCTATGGTTCTGATTTTTAACAAGGGATAATTTAAATATTTATTAAGCTCATCAGGTTAAAAAAGGGAAAAAATCCCATTCAGTCACAAGAGGCTCCTATAAAGAATCACTTTTAATTAATCTGGTTTTGGGGGACGAGGACAGACACATTCAAGCACTGCCATTACTGATGTGTTTCTAGGAAAAATTAATTTCACAAATATTTGCCTTGTGCAACAGGAACAACAAAAGCATATCTGCTATATGACACACATTTCTTTATGCGCTGCAAGATTAAATAACCCAGATAATTACTTCAGCAAAGATGCAGTCTAAGATTTAGATGAATATCTGTCTCCTGTAGCTGAAAAATACATAAAATGTTTCCAACATTGGTACATCCAAGTGAGCAGTTCCTGAAGCTGACTTCTCTAAAGGCAACAGGGAATTAGCAAACTTTTTGTAAGCAATGTTTGTTTACATAAAATGCTAACTGGCCACATGTGACATGACATTTTCTACCTTCTATAATTTAACAGTAAAAACACTGATATAAAATATAACTGCATAATAGCAAGGTACCAATTGCGACAGTCAGTTTTATGACATGTGCATGTACCAGCTACAAGGCAGAGGGAGGCCATCAACTCATTTCATGCAAACCAACCAACAGCTATCATATGCTAACCACTTTCAGTCACTGACTGTGCAATATTCAAACCAGTGACCCAGAAGTGAAATGTTTTGTATCTATTATCCATCGCCATTTGTAGCAACCACATGCTGGACCAGAGGAATCCTTCTTCCCTGCCTGGCTGAAAACATTATACAGTTTGCTGGGTTTTGAATTGAGACTATGTTATCAAATGCATTCAGCTCAGAAGTTTCATATTAAGAAATCTGGAATGAGCACTGGCATTTAAAACATTAGGATTAACTCAAACTAAGACAAAAAGTTAAGTCATTTTTTCTGCCTTCCAGACAAGAGACCATTAAGATCTAAAATTACATGGAAACATATTAGCATTGTATAACTCTTAGAAGATTAATTTATATAGTAACTCTCTTGTAAGGCAACCTTTTAATCGTAATTTCCTTCCTTCAGTGATTCGTGGTAGCACCTTTCAGCTTCAGGATGACCTTGCCAAAATATTGTTTCATCTAGTTCTCACAACCCCAGTCTTGCATGAGAAAAGGGCAAATGCATCCTTAAGAATTTGTAGTCTCCATAAATGAGAGGCCACACTGATTTAATCTGAATACTTCTTATGCCCCTAGTTGTTCTTATGCTCTGCGAGGTTTTATGACACTACTTGTCTCACAAGCAAAATCGGGTTAGTGGTCTTCCCATTTTTACTGCTCTCTACATATGGTTTATCTTTTTCTTTACAACCTAAGGTAAATTAATTACTTGTATTCACTATCTTAAATATGTTAGTGAACATCTGTATTTAATTTTATATGCTCTCTCAGCAGCTTCTATTATTCTCAGTTTAAAGTGAATTATTGAGGAATGAGCAAAGAATACTGCAAGTTTATCTACATACATGGGAAAAAGAATTAGTGTTTTGTCCCTGCTGCAAAGTTTTCTTGGAGATCTCTAATCACCCTTAGAATTATACTCTAATGAAAATCTATTAATCTTATGGCTTTTCCAACACTGAAAATGTAATACTACTTACCTAAGAAACATACTTCAGTCAAAAAAAACCCTCAACATTTCTAAATAAGATAGATACTGCAGGAGTGGCCAAAATATGTTGTATAAAATAAATTAACTTCAATTTATGAACCAACTATTCTGTTTATCTGTAAGGAACAACTCCTCATTATTTTTACTTATAGGTCTTCACTCATAAATAAAATAGGTGAAGACTCAGAAGCAAAAATGATGAGGAGTTATACTTTAACAGATTAATCCTGTTATTTATACTAATACTATTTCATTTGGATTATGTTAAATCATTTAGTTTTAATGGTACATAGAAAAGAGAAAGATTTGTCTAAAAAAAATCAGATAACCAGCAGGCAGCCAGCAAAATGAAAAAGCTATAATCTTTGTCTGAGTTTTCATTCTCATGCTCCTGGTCTAGTAACTTTCCCAAATCCCAGACATGGTACAACAAAATACGATAAGGAGTAAATTCAGTTGCTGGTGTCATGTTCCTAATCCCTTCCTGTTTCCTTGGAAACTATGACTGGTTGAGGATTAAAAAAATAATAATTTCTGTAAAAATGTATCCTTGTCCTGCTCTAGGACTTCATTTCCAGGAGCAGGAAATCTCCAGCAGGCAACACGCAGCCAGGAGTTGTGAGTGAAAATTCCATGGCAAATTTCCCCAAACTAGCTTACAGAAAAAGTATGTAGCATTTCAAGTGCCTGTTCCAAATCCCACTGAAATCAATTGAAGTTATCCTGTTGACTTCAATGGGATTTGGATACTACTCCAAACTCCGGGAAATATCTTATTAAAGTGGTTATCTCAGGGAAGATCAGTGAGTTTAATCCACGCTGTCTGGATGTACTAGATATGTATACAAACTGGAACATTCACTGGCCAGATTCTACCATCCAGACTGCTTGCAGGCAGATGAATATAGTAAATATAAAACAAACTGTACATGCACACTGTATTACAACACTTTTTAATATGTTAATTTATATTGCATATTTACTAAAAGGGCCTGGGAGGAAAGGGTATAGCAATGGTAACCCTGAATTAGGTTCTTTTAAAAACTAAATGATAACAACTTTGATTTTTTAAAAGTGAGTTAAATGTAATTTAGAAAGAATGAGATGAAATCCTATAATCACTATTACCATGAAATAACCACTTAGACTCATTTTTAAGCCTCTGAAACAGACAAAGGTTACTGGGTTACCATCACTATTCTCTATCAGTTAAGTATTAAGCTCTTATGCCTGAGGTTTGCGGTGATCATTCAGACAAGGGCAAACATGAATGTGTCAGTGTTCTAACAGACTCAGCCCACAGAATGAATTTTACTCTCTGCTGGTGCACTATGTTGGGGTTCAGGCTCCTGCTGAGCCTCTTGTGTAGGGTTATCGACTGCTGCCGGTTCAGGTTTGGTGGGACCCTCTCATGTTGGGGTTGCAAGTACTTTTTGGGCCATGGGCCAAATCTGGGTGGGGAAATTGTATGCAGGACCAGGGCAGGGGGTTGAGGTGCAGGAAGGAGTGTGAGGTGTGGGAGAGGGTGCAGTGTGCAGGAACGGGCTCAGGGCAAGAGATTGGGACAGAGGAGGGTTGCGGGGTATGAGGGGGCTCAGGGAAGGGGGTTGGGATACAGGAGGAGTATGGTGTGCAGGAGGGGGCAGGGCTGCAGAAGGTGTGGACTGTGGGAGGAGCTCAGGTCGGGCTTGAGGTGCATAGTGCAACAGGGAGCTCAAGTCAGAGAGTTGGGGTGCAGGAGGGGTGTGGACTGCGGGAGGGAGCTCAGGGCAGAGGGTTGGGTGCACAGGGGTGCAAGATGCAGCAGGGGGCTGAGGGCAGGGGGTTGGGGTGCAAGGTGCAGGCAGGGGGCTTAAAATAGGGAGTTGGTGTTCGGGCTCTGGCCTGGTGCAGTAGGGGTTCTGGCTTCAGCCTGGTGCCGCTTACCTAAAGCAGCTCTGGGGTGGCAGCAGCACGCACCGGGGCCAGGGCAGGCTCCCTGCATGCCTGTCCTGGCCCCATGCCACGCCGATCCGGGAAGTGGCTGGAACCACGTCCCTGCGCTGCCCCTGGGGGGGCACAATGGGAGCTGTGGAGGGCTGTGCCTGGAGGAAAGGGCAACGCACCAAGCCCTCTGCCATCCCGCCCCTCCCTGCCCCCCAGAGCCCCAGGGACGTAGTGCCGGACGCTTCTGAAAGTGGTGGAGCCTGCAGCACCATGGGAGGCAGTCCTGCGGGCCAGATCCAAAGCCCTGAAGGGCCGGATCCGGCCTGCGTGCCGTAGTTTGCCCATCCCTGGCTTTTTAAACCACTGATTTTTACAACAGATTGGAGCAAAGGGAAATGAAATAAAAAATATCTATAGTGACTATTTCTGGAAAATATTCCTGAATCACATTAATATTTTCACACTAACATAAACAACTGTTAAATCTTTGCAGATTATTTTAGTGGAATATCATTGATTTATGAAATCTCTGAAATAATTTGAGTTAAATAAAATTCAGTGAGACAATTTATTGATTTTAAATTCTTAAAGTCCAGGAAGTAGTTTAAGATAATAGTATTGTGCAAAGGTACTATTAAAAATAAAAGGAGAAATTTTGTTCTGTTTAATGAAATGGGTGATATCTCTGTTCAGGGAAACTGCACCTGTATTCCCCCTCTGTGGTTCCTCAAAGATACCCACTTAATGTTTATGTTAGTGTGAAAATATTAATGTGATTCAGGACTATTTTCCAGAAATATTCACTATAGATATTTTTTTATTTCATTTTCCTTTGCTGCAATCTTTCAAAGTTAGTGGTTTAAACTAATCTCAAATTACTGCAGTAGTGTTGACTTCCTAGCTAAACTGTTATTTTGCTTTACAGAGTTTTCTGATGGAGTTATTCAGATGGCAATTCAGGGAAAACTGGCGAGCACAGTCTAAGATTTGTGTGGTGGGGTACAAAATGAAAGATCAGAACTATATCCTCTCTGTTGATTCTACCTGCCTTCTGAATTCAAATTCATTCTCTCTCTCTCTCTCTCTCTCTCTCTCTCTCTCTCTCACACACACACACACACACACACACACACACACACACACACACACACACACACACACACACACACACACACACACACACACATATTCATTGAAACAGTTTTAAAATACTCAGTTTTTCTTCCAGTGTCTCTGGGATGGCATCTGGCACTCTTAATTTTATTCAGAACTCTTATCTTGTCATGGGGTCTTTGTAATCTAGCATTAAGGTCCTAAGATTGCATCTCTACTTTATAAACCCAAAGTCCTCTCTCAAATCACATCTGAATATTATTACTCCTCGGGGAATTCTGTGCCAAAAAATTAAAAATTCTGCATTCAATATTTTAAAATTCTGCATATTTTATTTGTCAAAATTAGCACAATATAATCACACTCTGGCTGTCAGCCCCAGGTAGTTGTGGCTCCTGCTGTCAGCCCTAGGTGGCTGACAGCAGCAGTCTCAGCTGCCCATACCAGATATGAGTAGAAGTGCTGGGGGGAGGGGAGGGGAGGAAATCACAAATTCTGCAGGAAAAAATAAAATTCTGCTGGGAATGTTAATTCTGTGCAAATTCTGCATTGTGCAGTGGTGCAGAATTCCAGCAGGAGTAGAATATGCACCTTGACCTGGTTCAATGTACCACCATCAAATGGTACTCCACCTCCTTTCCAGTTTCCCTTAAGTTTATGATCTACTGAATACCCAACTAGCATCCACTGTGCCAGAACTCTTCCAACAGTGACCTCCAGTCAGGTTTCAGCAAAACAGTGGGATTCATCCTTTATTAAATCATGGATGGCTGACACTGTTCACCATCAACCTGGCATTCACCAGCATGGCTGTTTGCTGAGCTGTCCCACCTTTAGCAGATGAAGTGCTACTTTCTCAGAGAATAAAGAGAGAGGCACAAATGCCAGACATGTTTAGATTACAACAAACATAAGTGTTATTATCAAGTGAAAGCTAATATCAGTATTAACACAGCTAAATGAACAGTATCCCCAATATTATTTAGGATTCCATAAGAAACTGCTACATCTTATGTCTGACACTAGCTTTGAGAAGTCAGGTTCTATAGATGTCATTAACATTCTACAGAATGTGTGTGTGTCAAAGTGAAGTGTTCACTTACCTTAGTCTGGTATCAGCACAAACACAATTTTAACCAACGTATCTAGAGTGTGTGCATTGTGTGTTTTTAAATAGCTAGTTTGCTTTCAGACAGCAGTCACATTGTCAATTTATTGGTTCAGTACAAAGTTAACTGGGTGAAATTCTATAGCCTGAATTTAACATGAAGTCAGACTAGATGATCTAATGGTTCTCTCTAACCTTAAAATCTACGAGGATGTCACCTAATGCCTAACTCAAGCGTAAGAATAGCATATCAAAATATGGAGAGCAATATGAAATTTGCAAGCCACTGCTTCAGTGCTATTGCTTACACTATGCATCCGCTCCAATTTAAGGTTTCCATAATCCGTTAAATGTGCTCACTAACAGAGCATGATCCAATAGCATACAGGATTCCTATCTGCTTTTGTATGCCTTTGGGACAATTTATTAGAGAACTCTTTGCATAAGTCCCAATAACTAACATAAATCTAAGACTGCACTTTCTTATACAGTTTAAGTGGATTCTAGCTGTTCCCCTGATTGGATGCCCAAACCTTGCCTTACCTAAAAAGGTTTGAGGTTTTTGGACAGCAGAACTTAAATAACCCCGTCATTTTAAATAATGCAGAAAGAACAGTTAATTAACAGAAGAACAGAGTCTTTAAACTAAATCAGTGATACTTAAACCACAACTTTTCTAGCCCTGCAGGTGGCTCTCTTCATGGATTTTAGTAAGGCACAGTATGCTGTCATCATGTCAATGCAGTGGCTGCCATGAGAAAACATGGCATTTAACACAAAAGCAAGAGATACAGGCAGACACTCACAAAGACACAAGTGCGTGGTGGAGATATCAGTAGAACACCACTTCTCAAAGGAGTGGTGCAGTAAAAATACACTCCTACACTTATGAGAAATCAGGTGCCAGTTTTTCCAGGAGAGTTAGGCATCTAAAGGTGCAGATAAGTGCAGAGTAGGATTTTCAAAGGTGTTTAAGCAGGTTAGGCACCTAACTCCCATTGATTTCATTTCCCATTAAATGGGATGGATGGAGACTGAATGGTGGGAAGGAAAGTTGTAAGAGCATTGGGCTCAGATGAGTTCATCTATGTTGAAGGAGTAGAATGGTAGGAAGAACATAGGAGTTGCCATACAGGACAAGAAATCCATCAGATCCAGTATCTTGTTTCCAGCTGTGGCTGTTACATGATGCCCCAGAAGAAAGTGCAAGAAACCCTGTAGTAAACATTTACAGGGCAACCTGCCCACAAGAAAAGTTTCTTCCTAGTTCCAGAAAAATGTAAGAGCACTGGAACTGAACTTAGAATGATGAGGTGGAAGATGGGTGGGGGTTGGTTTGTGGAGGGACTGAGGGAGAGGAACGCAAATGTAAATCAGATAATAACGATCCTGATTTGTTTGTATATATGTTGTATATCTTCTCTACACCCCTTACATGGCTTTGTCTTTCTGATTGTAGGCTTTTTGGAGCAGGGACTAAGTTATCCTGTGTGTCTGGAATGCACCTAGCTCATTTTGGGTGCTTCTAAAAACCAAATAAAATCACCATCTCAAACTGAGCTGTAAATACCATTGTTGATGCAGTCTTTATTAACTTCTCTGTATTGTAGCTCTGATTAAAATACAGTATTGTACTATATTTACATCAATTTTTGTATTCCTATTATATATAATTCTTTGGTAGTTCTTAGCAACTGTTTGATAATAAAGTGACACTTCAATTGTGAAGGGCCCAGTGTCACTAATCTAAACAATTACTATACAACAGAATAAATGGATGGTTTTTACTACATGATAAGAGGGAAAACAAATCACCTACAAGAAGGAATTCTGTTGAATTTAATCCACAGTATTTTCATTTTATATTCTCAAACTATCTAAAACATGCTAGCTGACCAATGTTCTCAAGTTGAATACCATGCTACAGGGTAAGAATGAAGCTTTGATAATTCAGATGCACTTTGATAGTGCATCAATAGAATTTAGTACTCAATAACAAAATGAGTAAATTTCTAAACTTTAGCTAGTGGCAAAGGAAATACCAAACAGAAAATAAATGAAAGCCTTTTCCCTCTTCAAAAGCTAATCTTTGTAATGCTTTCATTAGCAGTTTAAAAATATCTCTTTGAAATAGACAAGAAATGGATTTGATTATACTGATTGCTATGGGCTGTAGTTTTACTTCTCAGTTTTCCGCAACAGGCAAAGTCAGGAGTTTCTTTTACTGCTTTTACACTTGTAAAAGGTTTGCTTGTAAAAGAACCAAACAGTAATACAAGACAGGTTATCTGACTAATTGTTCGTTCAGTTTGTCCCCTAAAAGGGTAAGTAGCTTTCAGAATCAAACAGGAAAAGAGATTTAAAGCATTTTCTTCCCAAAGAGAAAGTCCCTATAGCTTTGGGGTGAAGGCACCATTTGCACCTTAAAACAAATACAAAGTAACAATATTTGGAGGGTATTAGCACTGAAGATGCAACTGGAACTATATCCAGGAAAGAACATATTACTCCAACATAGAAAGGAAAATTCCTGTAACACAACTCAGTAGGGGCTGATCCAAGAAAGGAGGATGGTTTTGTTTCAAACCCAATTCCAGCAGTGAAATGCATTGCAATCCAAAGTAAGTATGACTACAAAAGAAAAGGTTTGTCTTCTGATAGCTTCCCTTCACACCAAGACAGCCTGAGCTCTTACTACGTCTGTCTCAGCTCAAGTCCAGACACCTTTCAGGAAAAAATCATATCTGCCATCTACAATGAGGTTGTTCTGGTTGGAAGTCTATGGAAAGCCTAGCATAGGGACTTAAAAAAAAAACCCTAATGACTAGAGATGGTTGAAATATTCATGTACAATTTTTTGATTGAAGTGCATGAGTTTTTAAGTGTGATATGGAAGCAATTTTAGGATTTAAGTTATCAGTGACATAAACATCAGTAAAATTAAACCTATTTTGAGGAAAACTCAGAAAAAGATAAAGGCTGTTCTATATTGGCCCCAGATTGCATAGTATTTTTCTACTGTGTTAAAGGTAACTTGGGTTAATGTGGACTGTTTAAGACAGTTTTTAATCATCCAATGAAGTTAGCTGTAGCTCACGAAAGCTTATGCTCAAATAAATTTGTTAGGCTCTAAGGTGCCACAAGTACTCCTTTTCTTTTTTTGCAAATACAGACTAACACGGCTGCTACTCTGAAACCTGTTGTTATGCAAGGCACTGAATTTAGCCGTATGGAGTGGAAATCTATCAACTTCATGAAAAAACTCTTACAGATACGGACAGACATCATCTTCCACTCCAAATGCAAACAGATTGACATCATACCAAAAGGACTGAAGGTAAAAAATCCATTATAATCATACCACAGACTATGCTGACAGCTTGTGCCACACACACTCAAAGAAACTGCGGAACCATCTAATCAACATCCTCTACAGCAAACGGAAAGATTAAGAATGAGCTCTCAAAACTGGATACTCTCATAAAGAACCAACCTTCCACACAAACTTCCTAGTGGCTGGACTTTACAAAAACTAGACAAGCCATCTACAACACACACTTTGCTTCTCTACAAAAGAAAAAGGACACTAAACTCTCGAAACTACTACATGCCACAAGGGGCCACAACAGTGGTTCCCTTAAACCATGCAGCAATATTGTTAATCTGTCCAACTATACTCTTAGCCCAGCAGAAGAATCTGTCCTATCTCGGTGCCTCTCCTTTTACCCTTCCACCCCCACGAACATGATACAGTTCTGTGGTGACCTAGAATCCTATTTTAGACATCTCCGACTCAAGGAATATTTCCAACACACCTGTAACCAACGTATTAACCCACAGGGACCTTCCTAACAAGACTACAAAAAGAAGGATTCTGGGTGGACTCCTCCTGAAGGTCGAAACAACAGACTGGACTTCTACATAGAGTGCTTCGCTGACATGCACGGACTGAAATTGTGGAAAAGCGGCATCACTTGCCCCATAACCTCAGCCGTGCAGAACACAATGCCATCCACAGCCTCAGAAACAACTGCATCCGATGAAGTGAGCTGTAGCTCACGAAAGCTTATGCTCTAATAAATTTGTTAGTCTCTAAGATGCCACAAGTACTCCTTTTCTTTTTGCGAATACAGACTAACACGGCTGCTACTCAGAAACAACTCTGACATCATAATCAAAAACGCTGACATAGGAGGTGCTGTCATCATCATGAATAGGTCGGAATATGAACAAGAGGCTACTAGGCAGCTCTCCAACACCACTTTCTACAAGCCATTACCCTCTGATCCCACTGAGGGTTACCAAAAGAAACTACAGCATTTGCTCAAGAAACTCCCTGAAAAAGCACAAGAACGAATCTGCACAGACACACCCCAGGAACCCCGACCTGGGGTATTCTATCTGCTACCCAAGATCCATAAACCTGGAAATCCTGGACACCCCATCATCTCAGGCATTGGCACCCTGACAACAGGATTGTTTGGCTATGTAGACTCCCTCCTCAGGCCCTACGCTACCAGCACTCCCAGCTATCTTTGAGACACCACTGACTTCCTGAGGAAACTATAATCCATTATATCCATTATAATCCATCTGATCTTCCTAAAAACACCATCCTGGCCACTATGGATGGTAGAAGCCCTCTACACCAACATTCCACAAAGATGGACTACAAGCCATCAGGAACAATATCCCCAATAATGTCACGGCTAACCTGGTGGCTGAACTTTGTGACTTTGTCTTCACCCATAACTATTTCACATTTGGGGACAATGTATACCTTCAAATCAGCAGCACTGTGATGGGTACCCGCATGGCCCCACAGTATGCCAACATTTTTATGGCTGACTTAGAACAACGCTTCCTCAGCTCTCGTCCCCTAATGCCCCTACTCTACTTGCGCTACATTGATGACATCTTCATCATCTGGACCCATGGAAAAGAAGCCCTTGAGAAATTCCTCCATGATTTCAACAATTTCCATCCCACCATCAACCTCAGCCTCAACCAGTCCACACAAGAGATCCACTTCCTGGACACTACGGTGCTAATAAGCGATGGTCACATAAACACCACCCTATATCGGAAACCTACTGACCGCTATTCCTACCTACATGCCTCTAGCTTTCATCCAGATCACATCACACGATCCATTGTCTACAGCCAAGCTCTACGATATAACCGCATTTGCTCCAACCCCTCAGACAGAGAAAACACCTACAAGATCTCTAGCATGCATTCTTACAATTACAATACCCACCTGCTGAAGTGAAGAAACAGATTGACAGAGCCAGAAAAGTACCCAGAAGTCACCTACTACAGGACAGGCCCAACAAAGAAAATAACAGAACGCCTCAAGCCATCACCTTCAGCCCCCAACTAAAACCTCTCCAACGCATCATCAAGGATCTACAACCTATCCTGAAGGACGACCCATCATTCTCACAGATCTTGGGAGACAGGCCAGTCCTTGCTTACAGACAGCCCCCCAACCTGAAGCAAATACTCAACAGCAACCACACACCACACAACAGAACCACTAACCCAGGAACCTATCCTTGCAACAAAGCCCGTTGCCAACTCTGTCCACATATCTATTCAGGGGACACCATCATAGGGCCTAATCACATCAGCCACACTATCAGAGGCTCATTCACCTGCGCATCTACCAATGTGATATATGCCATCATGTGCCAGCAATGCCCCTCTGCCATGTACATTGATCAAACTGGACAGTCTCTACGTAAAAGAATAAATGGACACAAATCAGACATCAAGAATTATAACATTCAAAAACCAGTCGGAGAACACTTCAGTCTCTCCGGTCACACAATTACAGACCTGAGAGTGGCTATCCTTCAACAAAAAAACTTCCAAAACAGACTCCAATGAGAGACTGCTGAATTGGAATTAATTTGAAAACTGGATACAATTAATTTAGGCTTGAATAGAGACTGGGAGTGGATGGATCACTACATAAAGTAAAACTATTTCCCTATGTTATTTCTCCACCCCACCCCACCCCGTACTGTTCCTCAGATGTTCTTGTTAACTGCTGGAAATGGCCCATCTTGATTATCACCGCAAAAGGTTTTCCTCCTTCCCCACCCTCCTTCCTGCTGGTAATAGCTCATCTTAAGTGATCACTCTCCTTACAGTGTGTATGATAAAACCCATTGTTTCATGTTCTCTGTGTGTGTATATAAATCTCCACACTGTATTTTCCACCGAATGGTCCGATGAAGTGAGCTGTAGCTCACGAAAGCTTATGCTCTAATAAATTTGTTAGTCTCTAAGGCGCCACAAGTACTCCTTTTTTTTTTTTTAAATGTCCCAATACCATATCTTCAGTGTTGGAACAGTGGGTGTTACACAAAGATTCAGAATTATTTTTTTCCCAATCAGTAACACTGTAAGTCTATGCTTCCTCTAGGATAGCTGTACTTATAGGTCTTCCCATAAAATGTAGAGTAATGAGACTTGGTCGGAGTGGATGACAAGCTTGGTTTTCTCCAACATGTTGAATAATAAGGCACAAAATTGCCACCAAGAAACTCATAATACTGATTGCAGAGTGATAAAACCTTTAACACACAGGAATAGCCTCAACAGTCCTCGGTGGTCAGCAATCAGTGAAGCTGCAACATTCCATAAGTACAGACAATGGCAAACTGGGATTTGCACCTTTTGAGTTAATTAAAATTCACCTCTTCTCATTATCAGTGTAAACTCTGATTATCTCAGTGGTTGCAAACCCAACTGAACCTCACCTACATAGGTCAACATCCATGCAGCCACAGATTGATAGCCACCAATGAGTGAATTGGGGCTATTCCTGAATGTAGACACCGCTTCAGGATCAGGGATCCTCAATGTAAAGCCATCCTCCTTTTATCAAATCGCCTTCCGAATTAACAACCACTCCCTTCATAAATGCCCATGAACATAAGTGACCTTTACATCTAGGTGATGGTCAGCAAATCTCAGCTGTGAGGAACTTGGCTTGGGGAGTGCTATAGCCAAGTACCCCTTTTCATGGCCCCTTCCACATACCACAGGCTGCTTTCCTCTATGCCTTTATTGGTGTGAGAGTCTTCCCTCTGCAGCTCCTGTGATCTAGAACTGTCTTCCTAACTCTCCAGCTCACAGATTCTCAGTCCGTTTTCATCTCTCAGATGAACATATATCTTTTCTCTTGCCTATTCTCTTACATTCCCTTTTCATATGATTGTTTTATCTAGCTCCAAGGGGCCAGAGCCTCAGCTGTTGTAAGTGTATGTAATTGCCCTGAATGTATTTACAGATCGGTAAGTCTAACACCAGTACCGGGCAAATTATTTGAAAAAATAGTAAAGAATAAAATTGTCAGACACATAGAAGAACATAAATTGTTGTCCAAAAGTCAACATGGTTTCTGTAAAGGGAGATCATGTCTTACTAATCTATTAGAGTTCTTTGAGGGGGTCAACAAACATGTGGACAAGGGGGATCCAGTGGACATAGTGTACTTAGATTTCCAGAAAGCCCTTGACAAGGTCCCTCACCAAAGGCCTCTTACATAAATTAAGTTGTCATGGGATAAGAGGGAAGATCCTTTCATGGATTGAGAACTGGTTAAAAGATAGGGAACAAAGGGTAGGAATAAATGGTAACTTTTCAGAATGGAGAGGGGTAACTCGTGGTGATCCTCAAGGGTCAGTCCTAGGACCAATCCTATTCAACTTATTCATAAATGATCTGGAGAAAAGGATAAACAGTGAGGTGGCAAAGTCTGCAGACGATACTAAACTGCTCAAGACAGTTAAGACCAAAGCAGACTGTGAAGAACTTCAAAAAGATCTCACAAAACTAAGTGATTGGACAACAAAATGGTAAATGAATTTTAATGTGGATAAATGTAAAGTAATGCACATTGGAAAAAATAACCCCAACTATACATACAATATGATGGGGGCTAATTTAGCTACAACTAACCAGGAGGAAGATCTTGGAGTCAGCATGGATAGTTCTATGAAGATGTCCTTGCAGTGTGCAGCTGCAGTCAAAAAAGCAAATGGGATGTTAGGACTCATTAAAAAAGGGATAGAGAATAAGACGGAGAATATCTTATTGCCTTTATATAAATCCATGGTATGCCCACATCTTGAATACTGCATACAGAGGTGGTTCCCTCATCTCAGAGATATACTGGCATTAGAAAAGGTTCAGAAAAGGGCAACTAGAATTATTAAGGAATTTGGAACGGGTCCCATATGAGGAGAGATTAAAGAGGCTAGGACTTGGATATCATAGAGGTATCTAAAATCCTGAATGGTGTGGAGAAAGTGAATAAGAAAAAGTTATTTACTTGTTCCCATAATATAAGAACTAGGGGCCACCAAATGAAATGAATGGGTAGCAGGTTTAAAAGAAATTAAAGGAAGTTCTTCACTCAGCGCACAGTCAAGCTGTGGAACTCCTTGCCTGAGGAGGTTGTGAAGGTTAGGACCATAACAGGGTTTAAAAGAGAACTGGATAAATTCATGGAGGTTAAGTCCATTAATGGGTATTAGCCAGGATGGGTAAGGAATGGTGTCCCTAGACTCTGTCTGTCAGAGGGTGGAGATGGATGGCAGGAGATCATTACCTGTTAGGTTCACTCCCTCTGGGGTAGCTGGCATTGGCCACTGTCAGTAGACAGGATACTGGGCTGGATGGAACTTTGGTCTGACCCAGTATGGCCATTCTTATGTTCTTATGAACTCTATATAGTTTGTGTATATAATTTGTATGAGTGAAGCCATCTAAAATGAAGTGTTATGCTGAAACAGTTTCATTGGACCAATTTGAACGGTGACTGTGTTTCTACACCTGGAACGCAAGTATTGTCATCAGCACAGCACCACTTAATTGCTTGCATTACCACCAAAATATGTAGAAATCTTGACATTTGGGAACATTTGATTAGTATAATATTTAATAGTATGAAAAAAGGCAAAAATAAATTTCATGCAAACTAAAATAGAAAGCCCACATATTATGAGTACATATTTAGACAGCTGTCTGTATTAAACCAAAAGCATATTACATTTTTTCCATTGCAGCTAGTCTGCAAATCTAGCTCAGCTATTAGCAACCAAAAATATGAAAGATGAAACTGTTTTACAACAAATCTAAGCAGTTACATTATTTCTGTTTCCCTGACAACCTACCAGCATTCATGATCCAACAAAATTCTCAGCTGAGTTGCTGATCAGACGTTTAATAATTCAGAGTTCTCTCTATTTCTCTCTTTGTGTGGGATAGCATTTGTCACTAATGACAGAGCCACCAGCAAACCCCTCTTTGTCCATTTCCCTAATGTGCCAAGTGTGATGTAATGTCAGCTTTGTTAAGCTAAGCAAATCTGCTCAAATGCCTTTGCACTGAACAACAGTAAAAACAAAAGGATCAGAACACAACTCTGATCAAGAATGATAACCTCAACAGAACAACGGCTATCATTAGTTGCTATCTTTATTTTGAAACTTGTTTTTTTTCAAAGGAGGCACAAGAGTGTGCATGAAAATACTTGTTGTAGACTTATCAGCTAATTGCTACTATTGGTGGGATATTTCTAACTTGAAAAACTCATTTCATTGATATTAGAGTCATTACAAACAGTGCAGTGCCTTTCTTTATTGCTTCAGAGTAGCAGCCGTGTTAGTCTGTATTCGCAAAAAGAAAAGCAGTACTTGTGGCACCTAGTCTCTAAGGTGCCACAAGTACTGCTTTTCTTTCTTTATTGTGTAATCTCCATTGCAGAAAAGAAAAACAACCAAAACACACACAGCCAGATTGTGTGTTTATACACAGCCCTGAGCAAGGTAGATACACCCTGGGAGTAACCCCAGGAGGCATTGTGCCTCAGAGACACCCCTTTAAGGGATAATTTGTTCCTTACTTTCCCCTTGTACTGGAGAGCTAGTGGTTGGCTGCTGGACAAGGCTCTGCCCAGGCCCCACCTATCTGCTCTGGATAGAGGGAAGGAAGTTGGGACACAGTGCCATTTTATTCCTGCATGCCTGGACCCAATTCCCAGGCACCCACACAGGTATGTGGGGGGAGGGTGTGTAGTTCCCGGTCACAATCTAACCCTTAATAATGTCATATACTCAAAGTAATTCATTTAATCAGAACAGGATTTATAGAATTTAATAACATGTTTCTCTAGAATGTAGTTAAATGGCAATTTACTGGGCCCTCTTTTTGAATTCTGCAGCTATTTCAGAATCAGGTCCTTCATTAGTTTCTACTTATCACATTGTGAGCATTCATTTCCTTTTACATCATCACCTCCCCAATAAAAGAAAAAAAATCATATATTAGTTTTCTATTTGTTCCCTACATTATAACATGTTCAATTTTACTTTGGCTCAAAATTTAAATATTCTGTTTCTCAAGTTTCATGACATTTTTAAAAACCTAATTTAAAAATAAATGCTTTCATGATTTCTCTCTCCCCTTCCCTCCAATTTCAATTAATTTTTTTTATTATTATTTAAACATTAATTTATCCCCCTGCATTGTCGGGATCCTAAATAGTACAGGCCAGTATCAATATATATATGAAAAGCAGAAAATGAAATTGGCTAGGAGTTGATCAGTCTAGTTTTACTGTCAAGCTAAGTGAAATGTAAACACTAAACAAAACCACATACATGATTTAAAGTGAGTCACATATCTTAAAATTCGCTCAGATTTTTAGTAACACAACATGGATAGAAATATTTTCTTTCTGAACACTGGGCCCCAGGACTTGTGCTTAGAAATGTTTATTGATCTTGGAAGAATTTGTTGAGGCCTTCCATACTGAAGTTCACGTTATTTACTGTCTTGTTTTAATTTCTCTTCTTCAATTCTGACATGAGGTTAGTGCAGAGATCTTAAGAGCTACAAGGGTTGGATGCTGATCCCATGAAGCATTACACATAGGCTTAACGATATGCGCTGTGAGTAGCAGCAGCTGCATAACAATCGTGCACAGCAATGGAACTACTCACAGACAGTGTGTTAAGTTAAATGTGCACATAAATCTTCACAGGATTGGGGCTTTAGTAATTAATGGCATCCTCTAATTTACTGACTTCCGCAGGAGTTGGTTCCAGTCCTATGTTTTAACTGAATCTCCAGATTTCAGGTGTTATATGGCTACAACACTGAGCTCTAGTGCTGCAATCATATATCCTTAATTTTATATAAATGACAGGTTTCAGAGTAGCAGCCGTGTTCGTCTGTATCCACAAAAAGAAAAGGAGTACTTGTGGCATCTTAGAGACTAACAAATTTATTTGAGCATAAGCTTTCGTGAGCTACAGCTCACTTCATCGGATGCATGCTTGTTAGCCTCTAAGGTGCCACAAGTACTCCTTTTTTAAATAAGTGAGTAGATTATGAAACTGCTCATGTGTTTGTTTGCAAGATTGGGGTCTTGGTTTCTATCACTAACAATTCTCAAGATAGTTTTGGAAAAAAGGTAAGAATAAAAGCAAGATAGTAATCACAAAGACCTGATTGTAAGATTTGATATGGTATCTCACAGTTTGTTAGGACTGGAAACAATTGCTCAGTTGCTATTTACCATTGAAAGAGAAGTTTAGCAGCTTCCCAAAACCCATTAGCAGCTCTAATAGTTCATGATACATCTAGCTTTAAAATGTTCACAAGGCCAAGATTTCAAACTAGTGCAATTTTCATTCCTTACATAGGTCAAAACTTTTTTTTTGAAAACTCATATACTACTACTACTGTAAATCTCATGTATCAAGCTGAATAAAGTCGGACTAGCCGTGTTGTGGTAGCTGTGTTGATCCCAGGATATTAGAGAGACAAGGTGGATGAGTTAATATCTTTTATTGGACCAACTTCTGTTAGTGAAAAAGACAAGCTTTTGAGCTACACAGAGCTCTTCTTCTTATCTGGGAAAGGTATTCAAAGCATCAGCGCTAAATACAAGGTGGAAGAGATTGGTTAGCATATTCTAAGGCAGTGGTTCTCAAAACCGGTCTGACACTTGTTCAGGGAAAGCCCCTGCCGGGCCAGTTTGTTTACCTGCTGCGTCCACAGGTTTGGCCGATCACGGCTCCCATTGGCCGCTCCAGGCCAATGGGGGCTGTGGGAAGTGGCGTGGGTTGAGGAATGTGCTGGCCGCCCTTCCCACAGCCTGCATTGGCCTGGAGCAGCGAACCTGGCCAGTTTGAGCCATGATCGGCCAAACCTGCGGACGTGGCAGGTAAACAAACCGTCCCGGCATGCCAGGGGCTTTCCCTGAACAAGCAGCAGACCAGCTTTGAGAGCCACTGTTCTAAGGGATCATTCAAGGTGAAGTAGCCAGTTAAACCCCTGTAGTCAAAGGGGGGAAAAAGGGGGCGGGGGTTAGCAGGTTGATTGTTGTAGTAAGCCATAAATCTAGTGTCTTTATAAAGATTATGATTTTTAGTGTCTAGCAAAGTTATGAATTTAAGCTCTCAGGCTCGTTTTTTAAGTGTTGTGCATTTTTCCTTTGAGGACAAGGTCTGAGGGCTCAGAAATTGAGTGATCATTTTGTGAAAAGTGTCCGCCCTCGGGTAATACAGTGTTTTTAGCCTTTTATCATTTTCTGTGAGAGTTCATTTGAAGGTGTAATGATTGTCTGGTTTCACCTACTCAGTTGTTATTAGGGCATTTAGTGCACTGGATGAGGTACCGCATGTTGTGCTAGGCACGTGTAGGACCCATGAATCTTGAAAGCTGTGTCACAGAGGATACTAATCATCCCAACAATGTAAATATGTCTGCAGGTTTTGCATCTGTTGTTCTGGCAGGATCTGGTGCCACTTTGAGTTGGTGTGACCAACTGGTCTGTTGGGAGCTTGTTTTTGATGATGAGCTTGGTGAAGCTGCAGGGTTGTTTGAAGGCCAGACAGCTGGGACACTCTGAGTACCTTTCCCAGACCTGAAAAAGAGTTCTGTGTACCTCAAAAGCTTGTCTCTTTCACCAACAGAAAATGGTCCCATAAAAGATATTGCTTTACCCACTTTGTCCTCTAACATTGGACTTGTCAGACTATAAAGAAAGCTCTATTTTTTCAGCCTACAAGATATTTAGATTTTCAGTGGGATATTTATTTTAATGGATTTTTAAAACTGGAGTCCAAATGAACAGATTATTATTTAATATTTGAGAAATGGTTTACTTAGAATCATATAAATGCAGGCTGGAAGGCACCTCAAGAGTTCATAAAGTCCATCCACCCACACTGAGGGTATGTCTTCACTAGCAACTAAAGCACTATTGCAGCAGCGCTTTAATGTGGCTGTGTATTTAAAAAAAAAAAAACATCTCCACGAGGGGAGCAGCTCACAGTGTTGGAAGCACGGCTACCAGTGCTGGTGCACTGTCTACACTGCCACTTTATAGCGCTGAAACTTGCAGCACTCAGTAGGGTGTTTTTTTCACACCCCGGAGCAAGGAAGTTGCAGCACTGTAAAGTGGCAGTGTAGACCAGGCCTGAGGCATGATCAAGTGTAATCTATTCTACACCATCCCTAATGCGTGTTTGTCTAACCTGTTTGTAAAAGCCTTTTTGGAATGGGATTCTACAAATTCCCTAGGTAACCTGTTCCATTGCTTAACTATCTTTATAGTTAGAAAGTCTTTCCTAATATGTAACCTAAATCTCCCTTTCTACAAACTAAGCCTATTACTTCTTCTCTTACCCTTGGTGGACGTGGTGAACAATTGATCACCATCCTCTTTATTACAACCTTTCACATATTTGAAGATTGTTATCATGTCTCCCCTCAGTCTTCTCTTCTCTAGACTAAGGGTATGTCTACATTTAGAGTTTTTGCATTGTAAGTTTCATCGGTGATAGGGAACTCGTGAAAGTAAAGCACTGGTTTGTGTACTCACTCAGTTCCTCAGGCGTCAGAGAGTGTTTACACTACAAGCACTTCCATCGCCGATGAGAGCAGCACTGTAGGTCAGCTATCCCACAGTGAAGCTTCTTGATAGGTCTTGTGGGAAGGGGGGCATGAGCGAAAGGCATTCTGGGTCCCTGCTCAGTGCCCTGTGCTGCCCTGCTTCATGTCTCAGGAGCCCCATTACTTCCTTGTTTCTTCCCTGGCATTTTTTTAAAATCCTCCTGCTGTCTGGCTGCTTTCCCTGCCACATCTATAAACAAAGGGAAAGGGAGTTTCAAGCTTACAGCGGGAGGTGCAGATGTCCGTGCATCAGAGCAGCGGAGATGCTGGCCACAGTGGTCGCTTTTGGAACTGTGGGACATCCTTCGGAGGCCAAAAGGTGTTTATACTGGTAGAACGTGTCTTCACTTTCACAGCAGTGCAAAAAGAATAGCGGTAAGAGCTGTATGCCTCTCGTGAAGGTGGTTTTCTTTTTGCAGTGAAACTTCTGAGTTTCACCGCAAAAAAGCATTAACAAGTGTTGATGCTCCTGCAGTTTTAGAGCAAAAAAGGGACTTTTTGTGCTTGAAATGGTAAGTGTAGACATACCCTAAATATGCCCAATTCTTTCAATCCTTCCTGCTGGCATGCTCTAAAAGTTCCATAGTGTGCATCAATGTAGTCCTGTTTCAAACAGTACTACATCAATATGCACCAGGGAACTCTTAGTGTGTGCCAGCATGGTTCACACGGCTTAGTTAGTGTCCAGCACGCACTAACATTCACAGCCCTCTATGTAGACTAATGTAACTTGTAGATGAGCCCCAAGGAAAAATGTTTATATGCATCTTGACTAAATAAATATTTTTTTATACAGTGGGTGCTTTATACAGTTGCAATTACAATTTATTTTACAGCAGTAAACCCTCCAGTCTGGCATGACTGTACAAAACACTAGACAGCTAGGTCTGATGCTCTGCAAAGCTGCAATGTGATTTTCATAGTCACTGCTCAGTTTAAGAAACATGAAAAGGCAGCCAAAATTGGTTTCAGTAATTTAGTATATTAGGTAAGGAGGGGATTCATTCGGGAAGGGAGAACACAGTCTTAGTGATGAATGGGAATCAACTTAAATCGCTGAACCAGAATATGCAGCCAAAGCAGAAATGAAGTGTGAACATGCCTATTGCAGCTGATGCAGCAGCACCAGAAACAGAGTTAATAAGAAAAATTGTGATAAGGAAAAATATTAGAAAAAATTAAATTTAAAAAGATGCTAAGAAATGAATTCTGGCCATGGTCTATGAGAAGCCGACTTTGAGCCTAAGGAGATGTACTTCATCTCTTAAGCAGGTATACCTCCTTGTTAAACGACCCATGGAACTAGCTCTAGAAGAAAAACTCCTAAGCAGAGATAAGTTATTGTAAGAACAGGCATACAATAAAATGGTAGAATAACCTCAGTAACAATTTACGTAGTTTCTATGTATTGATAATGAACTGCATAATATTGTTTAATGAATCAGTGTTGTGCCATAACACCATTTTTAATGTCCTGTACTCGCTGACCCCCGCGTACAGTTACCTAGGAGCAGTACATAGCAGATGAGCTAAGATGTGGAGAATGAGCACAGAAGAGGAATTCTTGGAGTTTTCTTTAAGTTAAACAACCGTTTGTCAAAAAATTTGCAAACCCCCATTACAAAAGCAACCCAAAACTAGACAGGTTTAAATAGGAAAAAGAATTTTCAAATATAAGAATAAAAAATGTAATCTTAAAAAAAGTTATAAATTGTTGCACTTGACTGCTTCTATAAATCAGTTTTTGAGTTTATTCTCTTGAGTCCTGATCCAGCACAATCTGAAGCCAAAGGAGCTGGATCAGGTACTTGGAGTCTATGAAATCATGTCATTTGAAATCTTTATGTATTATAGCAGAATCCAAATTTCAATACTCAAGATTTAAGAGACAAGTCTGAGCTGAAAAATATGGCTCCTAATCCAGATTTTGAATCCTCCTGACAGTGGTGTTCAGCTGTTTAGGTTGGGCCCATCTATTTAATGGATTATAAATCAGAACCTGACAAAATCAAGTTAAAAGCATATTCTAACTGAACTTTTTTTGTTCCCTAAAACCATGGGGAACAAAATAATATGCCTTTATAAATCCAGAAAACAGACAATTTCCTAATATTTAAACCCACAAATCTACCTGATGGCTGTGGCTTGACTTTTTCTTGTTGAAATTTTTTTTGAATTGATTTGTGCCACCTGCTTCTATTGTTGAAATAGTGAGAGAAATTCTGAAACCACGAAAGTGTGTGAATTTTGTCATTGATTTCAATAGGGCCAAAATTGCATCCAGAAAGTTTATTTCGTATTTCAGCCATCTTTGCTATAAAGAAATATTGATTAACTTTGTTTATGCTTTAGTCCATTGTACATCTTTAGTCCTTGACTTTTTGTTTTTAGTTGACTTATTGTCCCAAACAACATACTTGCATCATAGAGACATAGGGCTGGAAGAGGTCTTGAGAGGTTATCCAGTCCAGGCCCTTGTGCTGAGGCAGGACCAAGTAAACCTATACCATCCCTGACATGTGTTTGTCCAACCTGTTCTTAAAATCCTCCAGGGATGGGGATCTCACAACCTCCCTTGAAAGCCTATTCCAGAGCTTACCTGTATAGTTAGAATATTTTTCTTAATATGTAAACTAAATTTCCCTTCCTGCATATTAAGACCATTACTTCTTGCCCTATCTTCAGTGGACATAGAGGACAACTGATCACCTCAAGACTAAACATGCCCAGTTCTTTTAACCTTGCCACATAGGTCAGGTTTTCTACGCCCTTTTTCATTTGCGTTGTTCTCTGCTGGACTCTCTCCAATTTGTCCACATCTTTTCCTAAAGAATTGGACCTGGTACTCCAGCTGAGGCCTCACCAGTGCCAAGTACAGCCTGACAATAAGCTCCTGCATCTTAGGTTACATCTACAGTGTACCAAGCTATATCTAGCAGCATAGCCGCAATAGCCCTGGTAGCAGGAGTAGAGGCACAGGCAGGTTTGTACTCAGCATGACTCAGCCATGTCTCTGCTGCTGCTAATGGCGTTACTGCAATTACACTGCTATTTATATTCACGCTAGCTTGATGAGAGCTAGGGGGAGCTGTGTACACAAGCAGGGGAACCACACCTCTAGCTCATAGTGTAGACACAATCTTACATACAATACTCCTTTTAATACACCCCAGAATATCATGCTATTGGTCTTTTTTTCCCAACGTGTTTCAAGAATCATTTCTACTTCTATGAAATCCCCATTGGTCTCCTCTTCTGTCTTGAGAACTAGAAGCCATGTCTGGTTTATTATTCTCCTTATTTTATGGCCCTATAACCCCCTAAATCAATTGTGGTTGTCTTCTGTCACACATTTTTCATCTCAGCAATATACTGTGGTCTTGGTATGCTGAGCAGTGTGTTTTTGTTTTTGGTTTTATTTTACATTGCTAGAATAATCCTACTGCTTCATTCTCCAAAACTCTGCATATTATCACACACAACTCCCCTAACATTATATATCGTCTTTGAAAATGTTAGCAATGGACATGGATTTAAGCAACTCCTAATATCATTTATATTATACTAGTATAATAATATAGTGCATAATTGAATTTCCTTTTTGCTATACTGTCTTGTGAATAATAGTTAAAAGATGTTTAAAAAATAGGGTCTACCTTAAAATCATAAAAGGAAAGAAATTCAACTCCACTCTATCCTTAACAGACTTTGCATGTCTGGGATTAGCATGATGTACTATAGTATGAAACAAGATGAGTAAATAATGAGATGCCATGTCTGTGAATACTCTGTCAAATAAAAAAATGGCTAAAGTTACTATAGTTACTATAATATAAAGGAAACTAAACTTAATATTTTTTCCTTATGACAATCTACATGTTACAGTATGCCTCTCCACCTTTATCATGTTCCTTATCAGATGCAGTCCAATTTCTGCCCAATACCAATTTTTAATCCATTTAGAATTTACTTCATTGGTGGCCACTATTTTTTTCTGACTTTACAGTGTCAAAAGTTTTCCTGAAAAGTAGATAAATTGTGACATTATATTTGCTCTTTCCTTCTAGTCTGGCACCTTTTTAAAGGGCTTAAAATTTCAAATCCGAAGATTGAGAGATAAGTCTGCATCTCTATCTTCATCTCATCCTTGTGTCCTTAGATATGTCAAAGGTTGCAGAGTAACACAGCACCGCAATTGGAGCAAAGTAAAGGGCTGAAATGTCTCTGCCTCAGAGAACTCCTTGTTGTCATTACTGAATATATATATATATATACTGCAGTATTGCTCAGAAAGCCCAAATAATAGTAATACTTATATAGCACTTTTCATCAGTAGATCTGAAAGCGCTTTACAAAGAAAGTCAGTATCATTATCCCCATTTTACTGATGGGGAAACTGAGGCACAGGGGGATATTACTTGCCCAAGATCACCAAGCAGGCTTGTAGCAAAGCCAGGAATAGAACCCCCTTTTTCTGAGTCTAAGTTCAGTGCTCTATCCACTAGGTCACAGTGCCTCTTCCACATTAAAGAGTGGGTCCCCGTTATGCATAGCAATAAACAAATGCAGATCCTGCTCTAAAGAACTCCATCTAAGATCCCTATCTTGCAAACTCTTACATCCTTGCTTAACCTTAGTTGCTTTCAGTTCATTGGAACTGTTCATGTGCATTGTTGACCAATATATGTTGTATTATGTGCACCATATATATATTAGTATGCATTAAGCACAAATAGCTCAAAGCACAAATAGTATAGCCTACATTAGCCTATACCTTTATTATAATCCTGGTCACTATGTTAAGTATCTCATAACACCTTACATTAGTTGAAGTAAACTTTGGTTTAAGAAGATAGGAAAACTATCAGGAAATATGATTATTTTACCACGGCAACAGAAAGGGATTTATTTTCACAGGCTTGTACTAGAATGGCCCAAGGAAGAGGACAAGACATATGATTGATCTACCCTAGCAGAAACCTGGAAGTACCTGGAATACATCCTTTCAGAACACAGAGATAGGAGTACACCATGGTACCAGAAAAACAAGATAGAAAGCTGATTGGTTATAGCTAGTTTCAGATGGCATATACAGTACCATAAACAGGTAAGGTATAGACTGATGTTGCCTATTTGTGTGTGTGTGTACACTCAAATTTGTCAATTTACCATCATGATAAATTCTGGAGAGCAGTACTATACCAAGGCGCTCCAGAGCTAAAGTGCCAATAAGTATTCTTTATTAAAAAGGACTTATAAGAATACGGGAAGGGAGATTTAAAACTTACCTTTCCCTTTCCCTTGTGATTGTAAAGCTAATGGTACGTCTGTCTGTTTTTATGAACAGCTTCTGGCCTGATGGCCTTGAGGAGTGCCCTCTCCATGGCCACAAAATGCCTGACCTTGATGAGTAGGAGAAAGAAGAGGAGTAGGGAGGACCTGTTCTATAACATCCTGCAAGCCAGTGCTGCATCAGACCATGAACAAAGCGCGTGGACAGCTAATATGATCATGGGAAAATAGAGAGGTAGGAAAAAGGCCCAGGAGTCCCAGCAGGACAAAGAGCAGGAAATGCACCAGGACATAATGGGTCTTCTCAGGCAGCAAACCCAAATGCTGCAGACCCTGGTTGACCTATGGGTCCAAAAATGCCGTTGCAGTCCTTGGAGGACTCCATGGTTGGTGTTCCCAACACCCAACCCCCTCCCAATGTACCATATGGTATCACAGGCTGCATTCTTACCCCTACCACTGCACACTGGGGGACAAAAGGAAAACTACAGTTTCACATACACCAACTATGGGTCTCACACGTCAGTGTATGTGTAGCCACAACACATATGTTTACATTGTGAACATAAATGTTTATTTACTTTTTTAATTTTAGATCCCCCCACCCCATTATATGTGGTTTTGGCACTTGGATTTTCTGCACTGTTTTTTTCCTCTCAGATTTCTGGAGATTCATATGATCTTTGTTAGTTAACAACAAATATTACAGAATGCATAGCAGTACTCAAGAAAGCAAACACTGCTTATAAATGCACACCAAGCACCACCGAATCCATAGGTTCAGAAAAACACCCACTCATATTTATCAATGTACAGCCAGCTCCACACAATTTATAGCAGCATGCAAAGCTCCAGCCCAACAGAATAGATACTAGTAGGCAAAGACTCACCAATACATCTTATAGATTACACAAGACAGACATAATACCATGAAAGCAGCAGAGAACACTACTGTGGATGACTTTATAAAATGCTCTTTCAAAGCCTCCCTCATCCACATGGCTCCACATTGGGGTCTTCTAATATCCCTTGTGTCTGGCTAGCCAAAGTCGGCAGAAGCCCACTCCACCACCATGCTTGGTGACAGCTTTCTCCCCCTTTGCCTCGAAGATATTATGCAGGACATAACAGGCAGCTATAATCATTGGGATGTTTTTCTCCCTGAGATCCAATTTCGTGAGTAAACAGTGCCAGCACCCCGTCAGTCTACAAAAAGCACATTCAATTGTCATTCTGCACCTGCTGAGCTGGTAGTTGAATCTTTCCTTGTTGCTGTGCAGGGGGTCAGTGTAAGGGTACATAAGCCAGGAGTTCACGAGGCTGGGTCCCACAGAATCACTACTGGCATTTCAATATTGCCAGTAGTAATCAACCAGTCAGGAAAGAATGTCCCTGCTTGCCGGGTTTGTTTGTTTGTTTGTTTGTTTTTGAAAAGTCCTGTGTTCTTAAAGATGTGAGCACCATGCACCTTTCTTGAACAGCCCACACTGATATTGGTCAAATGTCCCAGGTAATCCATGAACACCTGTATGACCATAGAAGACTACTCCTTTCTGTTGATGGACTCTGTGGCAAGGTGAGTGGGTGCCGAAATAGGGATGTGTGTGCCATTTATCACCCCATCACAGTTTAGGAACCCTATTGCTGCAAATTCATCCACTGTTTTTTGTACATTGCAAAGCAGGAGATTATTAATTGCTTTAAACTCTTTAACTCCAAAATTACACTCTTTTCTAACTCCAAAATTATTTCCCACTGACAGGTAGCAATCCAGTATTGCAAGCTTCCATTTTGTATTCACCACTTGTTTCTCTTCTGTCAATTTTCAGAGTAGCAGCCGTGTTAGTCTGTATTCGCAAAAAGAAAAGGAGTACTTGTGGCACCTTAGAGACTAACAAATTTATTAGAGCATAAGCTTTCGTGAGCTACAGCTCCGATGAAGTGAGCTGTAGCTCACGAAAGCTTATGCTCTAATAAATTTGTTAGTCTCTAAGGTGCCACAAGTACTCCTTTTCTTCTGTCAATGCAGCTCTCGTTCCGGTGTCCCTCCAGTTAATGGTTTTTGCTTCGGCCCAGAAGCAGTGTCCACCATCTGCTGCTGTTCCACGAATGCCACCAACAACCTTGAATTTTTTTTCCCTATGTCTATCAACAAACTGTCCTCAAAGATATATCCACAGATCCCTGGTTGTTGTGGTACTTCCTGGGGGGGGTCTACAAATACAGAAGAATTGTGTGTCCTATATTTGCAACATTCATGACAATGGCTCTGTGTGCTACATGCTTTCGTCAGAGATGCCAGACCCGAAAAGCACTGCACGAGTTCGTGATATTCTTAAAAAATGCACTGAAAATTATGGGATATGGACAGTATTATGAGATGGGGAAAGTTGTATGATGGGAACTTGAGCCCTGACACCGAGATTCCTGGGTGAGTCATTACTATCCCACACAACTTTGCAAAAATGTCTCATAGACTCATAGAATATCAGGGTTGGAAGGGACCTCAGGAGGTCATCTAGTCCAACCCCCTGCTCAAAGCAGGACCTAATACCAACTAAATCATCCCAGCCAGGGCTTTGTCAAGCCTGACGTTAAAAACCCCTAAGGAAGGACATGCCACCACCTCTCTAGGTAACGCATTCCAGTGCTTCACCACCCTCCGAATGAAAAAGTTTTTCCTAATATCCAACCTAAACCTCCCCCACTGCAACTTGAGACCATTACTCCTTGTTCTATCATCTGGTACCACTGAGAACAGTCTTGAGTCATCCTCTTTGGAACCCCTTTCAGGTAGTTGAAAGCAGCTATCAAATCTCCCCCCATTCTTCTCTTCTGCAGACTAAATAATCCTAGTTCCCTCAGCCTCTCCTCATAAGTCATGTGTTCCAGCCCCCTAATCATTTTTTTTGGGCCTCCACTGGACTCTTCCCAATTTTTCCACATCCTTCTTGTAGTGGTAGACCCAAAACTGGACACAGTACTCCATATGAGGCCTCACCAATGCTGAATAGAGGGGAATGATCACGTCCCTTGATCTGCTGGCAATGCTCCTACTAACATAGCCCAAAATGCCATTAGCCTTCTTGACTCATATCCAGCTTAGGGTGACCAGATAGCAAGTGTAAAAAATTGGGACGGGGATGGGGCGTAATAGGTGCCTATATAAGAAAAAGCCCCCAAAATCGGAACTGTCCCTATAAAATCAGGACATCTGTTCACCCTAATCCAGCTTCTCATCCACAGTAACCCCTAGGTCCTTTTCTGCAAAACTGCTGTCCTTAGTCTGTAGCAATACATGGGATTCTTCCTTCCTAAGTGCAGGACTCTGCACTTGTCTTTGTTGAATCTCATCAGATTTCTTTTGGCCCAATCCTCTAATTTGTCTAGGTCCCTCTATATCCTATCCCTACCCTCCAGTGTATCTACCACTCCTCTCAGTTTAGTGTACTGCAAACTTGCTGAGGGTGCAATCCATGCCATCTTCCAGATCATTAATGAAGATATTGAACAAAACCAGCCCCAGGACCGACCCGTGGGGCACTCCGCTTGATACCAGCTGCCAACTAGACATGGAGCTATTGATCACTACCCATTGAGCCTGATGATTTAGCCACCTTGTGTCCCAAAAGGCTTTGTGCCAGTTGCTGGTGGATGGCACACTGGGATACCTACCATTGATGCACTGCACTTTACATTGACTCAAGCACTCCAGATGAGTATGTACAGTGCAAACACAAGCAGCCAAATATGCATGCACGTGAGCGATACGCAAACCGCAGCAGCTGTATGCCAACATAACTTGCATTGGCCATGCTCTGTAGTGTAGACATGGTCTAACTACCAAATGAAGGATTTTTTTAGTCTCTCTAAACTTTGCATATTTTTATTGCAGATCATCTAAAATATATTAAAGAACTTTCTATAGGGAGGTAGAAAGGAATATATGTATTTGCTTGTAAGATGTTTTGATGGGTTCCAATGTGTACTAAGGGCTGCATTCTGCCATCTTTACTCAAACAGTAGTACATTTCTCTGCAAAAGGTCCTATTGAAATCAATGGGACAGCTTGCAGGGTAAAGTACTACTGAGAATGTAGAAGTACCATAATGTTCTGGTTTAGAGGCTCATGGAACTTTCAGGCTGGAATCACTGAAAGACTCCAATCATTTTAGCCCCAACCAAGCCCCCAGTTCTCTTTTTTGTGCTGAGTAGAGTACCTCAGGAATATGATCAAATAATAGGTTCTCCTTGGTCCACTTAGTTACATAAGCTGAAAATCAGGCCAGGTAAACTATGTATGTTTCACACTTCAGCTGCAAGCACTGATAAGTACTAGCCTTACCAAGGCTGTGGCAAGTGGTACTGACTTCCTGCAGGCAAAAGATTCATAGAATCATCGAACCATAGGGTTAAGAGGGACCTCAAGAGTCATCTAGTCTACCCCCCTCCCAAGATGAAGGATTTATTGTGTCTAATCTATCCAAGACAGATGGCTCTCCAGCCTCTTTTTGAAAACCTCCAGTGAAGGAGCTTCCGTGACTTCCCTAGATAGAAGGTTGTCTGTTCCATTATCCCCTTGTTCTTACAATCAGAAAGTTTTTCCTGAGATTTAATCTAAATCTGCCGTGCTGTAGTTTAAACCCATTGCCCCTTGTCCTGTTCTCTGTGACAAGAGAGCACAACTTTTCTCCATCTTTTTATGGCAGCTTTTCAACTATTTGAAGAATGCTATCATGTCCTCCCTTCATCTCCTCTTTTCCAACTAAACATACCCAGTTCCTTCATCCTTTGGTTATATGGCCTGCATTCCCCATTCCTTTGATCATCTTTGTCACTCGTCTTTCCAGTTTCTCTACATCCTTTCTATACATTAGTGACTAAAATTGGACACACTACTCTAGCTGAGACGTAAGCAGTGCTGAGTAGAGTGCTGCTATCACAGAGAGTACAGCATGACCCAACTAGTGAGTACAAAGTAAAAACAGGGAAAGGGTCTCATCAGATTCTGCAAGTAGCTTAGCTAGCTTCATGGAAGTAGTGCATAAAACAATGCTAGAAAGCAGAATTATATCTGAAAGAATACAATGAGTTCCTTAGGAGATTCACCCAGTATGTCCCTTTCTACACTAGGGACATTTTCTAAACAGCCCCTACTGCTGCTAGCAAAGCTTCAGCTCCAATGATTTTAGGAAGCTGAGAGAACGGATGTAGACAGTCTTACAAAAGGTTGTTGTTTTACACCATGTCATGTAACCCTGAGGTGGCTCTTAATAAACATAGTGTTTAAAATGGCTGCAGCAGCTAGCTAACAATCTACCCTAGGGTGCTGAAGGCTGCTAACACCTGTGCAGCTAAACTCATGTTAACAGTGTGAAACTTTTAGAATATTTCCCAAGTGCAGATATGGATATACAGAGGGAAGACTGAAGTAGTTGGGAACTCTTGTAGATTATATAAATTGGCAAGGGAAAGCTTAGTTGCTAGCCCATGGTCTGTATGAAAAAAGGGTACACAAGTTGGGTGAAAGAAAAAAAATACTGTAGGAATTGCATTGCTCAATAATTCATCCCAAATTCTGTCACTCACCAACAAGATAATCCTGGAAGACAGAATTAAAAGAAAATCTATTTTCTTATTTAGTTGACTTTTCTTTTTGTTAAATCTGCTCTATAGCCCAAAGCTTCACATATTATGAATATACATATACAGAAAGGCAGTTGAAGTCCTCTGATCTAACCAATATGTATATGCAATGAATGCGATGTTATAATTCATAATTATGCAGTCACAGTTAATGATTTTGTTGCTTACCAAAGGCATAGCCAGTTAGGTTAGAAGTACTAAGTAATATAGTTTCCTACAGCCCAGTGAAGTTTTCAGCTGTAGCCTAACTCTTTTAAAGAACTATGAAATCAACCAGTAAAATATTTTAGCTGATGAGCCAAGCTGAATAGTAGCATGGTTATATATCATCTATACAGGAAGTTGTTCACTGCATTATGACACACTGAGCTCAGGTTGCTACCTGTAGTATCAGTCAGAAGAAGATTACCAGAAGATGCATTGTGAAGCAAATGAGGAGACTGGAGGATGGATTTAAAGGTAGTTGTGCTCTGAAAAGTGACCTGGCAGAAAACATTGTTGGAGGTCTGTGTTTATTGTCTTTCAGAGACTCTATAGGAACTTTGTTTGGTTTCCAGGTAAAAAGAATGGTTTGGTTTATATATTATTTTATAACTTCCAGCCCTATCAATACAAACTTGGAATCTGAAAGCCAAGATGTTTTCTTTCTGGCATCAGCATCTCTGAACCAACTGAAATATATTTATAAATGCAGTCAAGGTGTGTTTCTAATTACAATGCATGCTAGAGTTTCTGCAGCTGGAAGTCAGAGACCAATGCACTGATGTGCAAGCTGGTGATGTGATTTCATCTCTTCTCCTAGCTGTATTGGCTGTACAATGTTAGGAAGAGTAAATAGTTGTAAAAACTCAGTATTCTCAGGGAATATTTTTTGGCAGTTTTGTCCTCTAACGATCTGCACTGAGACCTGTGCCATTCAACATCATAACTGCTCTGTAAAAAGAGTGAACAGTGAACTGGCAAAATTTGCAAATGATACAAAATTACTCAAGATAATTAAGTCCAAAACTGGCTGGGAAGAGTTACAAAGGTTCTCACAAAACGGCAGAGGAAATTCAATGTTGATCAGTAGAAAGTAATGCACATTTGAAAATATAATCTCAATTATACATACAAAATGATGAGTTCTAAATTAGCTATTATCGCTCAAAAGAGAGATTTTGGAGTAAATGTATAGTTATCTGAAAACATCCACTCAATGTACAGCAGCAGTCAAAAAAGAGTAACAGAATGTTAGGAACCATTAGAAAAGATATAGAAAAATAAGACAGGAAATATCATAATGCCATTTTATAAATCCATGGTATGCCTGCACCTTGAATACTGTGTGCAGTTCTGGTTGCCTCCTCTCAAAAAAAATTATTAGAATTTGGAAAGGTGAAGAGCAGGGCAACAAAAATGATTATGGGTATGGAATAGCTTCCATACAAGGAGAGGTTAAAAAGACTGGGATTATTCATTTTAGAAGAGAGAGACGACTAAATGGGGGAATATGATTGAGGTCTATAAAATCATGAATGGTGTGGAGAAAGTGAATAGGGAAGTGTTATCTACCCCTTCACAAAAACTAGGGGGTCACCCAATGAAATTAATAGGCAGTGGGTTTAAAACAAACATAGGGAAGTTCTTCATACAATGCACAGTCAACATGTGGAACATGTTGCCATGGGTTTTTGTGAAGGCCAGAAGCATAACTGGGATCAGAAAACGATTAGATAAATCCCTGGGTGATAGATCCATGAATGGCTATTAGCCAAGATGGTCAAAGATGGAACCCCATGTTTTGGGTGTCCCTAAACCTCCAACTGCCTGAATCTAGGATTTGACAACAGGGGATGGATCACTTGAAATTGCCCAGTTCTGTTCATTCCTTCTGAAACATCTGGTGCTGACCACTAATAGAAGACAGAAGGCTAGAATGACAATTGGTCTGACTCAATATGGCTGTTTTTATGTAATACCCATTTCTGTAATGGAGCAGATTTGAGGAATTTGATTACACAGGCCCATTTCACTCACCTCTCCCTACATATTTATATGTATTTTTTCTTGTATAAGAAACAGCCAATTCTGAAACAAATTGACAATGCCAAATATATAATGATATCATTGATAAAAAAGGAGTGGATGAGCTTCTTTCTCAGCTCTTTAGTGCATGAACAGCATCCTTCAGAGTGGCTTAGCAAAAATAAAAATGTGGCAATGACGAGATGTTATTTAATTAAATTAAATTAAATTAAATTAACATAGGTATCATGATCATAGGAACAGATGCTCCTTCACCCCTTAAGCAATAGGGAAGGATGAAAGTGCATGAAGGAGTGGGTCACAGGCCAATGGGAAAGAGCATGGTGATTACATGACATATTGTCCCATGCCTCCAAACCAGCAGTACATAAGCTCCATGCACTGGGGGTCAGCTGGACCATAGTTAGAGACACCATTCTCCCCTGGGCAGTGGGTGTAAAGTCCATGGTAAAAAGTTGTGAAGGTCAATGCTGCTCAGACCATCTCACAGATGGGATAGGAATACAGTGACTGCTAGCAGAAGAAACAAGTATGGTGTGCGGATATTTTTCTGCTCTGCCTGTCTGCTCAGAGATTTATGGATATAGGCCTGTATTTCTTCCAAACTCCATCGTGTATGACCAATCAGCTGGTATGCCATCCCCAATTCCTTGCAGTAAGCTGCCACCCCTGACATTGTATAATATGGATAATGCCACAGAAAAACAGCTGTGAAAATGATGCAGCAATTTTGAAGTAAGTTATCTCTCTTTTGTGTTTTATTTTTTTCCTCCCACAGATGAGGATGCTCTGGGCCACAGATATTGGAGCTGAGAAGGACTTGTTAGATCATATGGTTTATTTTCCAGGAGCAAATGTAGAATTAGTCCACGCTATATTTTTCAATGCTTATTAATATAAAATATTGATAAATCTTGATGATTTTTTTCTACTGATTTTTGTATATTAAATTAAAAACAGAAAGCTCCCCAATTTTTAATATTCTGATTGATAATTAGGATATTTGTTAATGATGAGTAATGATTACAACTAGTAACAGACATAGGTGAAATCGATATAATATCTTTAAATAAGAGTAAGTTGTTCCTATTCATCTTAAACGACAAACCCAACATAGCTGTACAACAAGATTTAGAGTCATGAAATGGTGCTCTGTGATTAACTCTACAGTACCCAGAAACTTAACTGCAGGCTTATGTCAGGTTCCCACTCCTTTAATGCTTTTAGCCTGTACTGTGCAAGCAAACAGCAGCTCTTAACATACTCTACTTAAGGAACATAATTAATGATTCTGCTAATAAAGACCCTGACCCTGCAAATCTTTATACATATACTTAACTTTAAGCACAAGTATTTCCACTTCCATCATTGTAATGACATACATGGTTAAAGTTAAGCATATGCGTACGTTTTCAGGACTGGAGCCTAAAACTGTATGGATGCTGCAAGAAAGGGGTGGGATTATCTAGGACATAGACCACCACCAAGGAAACTGACTGCCAACAGTGCTAATATGCTGAGTGGAATGAAAAGCATCTGGGGGCATTTTGAATGGAATACATGAGGACAAGTTTGTCCAGTGGTTATGGTACTAATCTGGGACTCAAGAGTCTGAGGTTCCATGTCCATGTCACCAAAAACTTTCTGTGTGACCTTGGATAAGTCATGTAGTTTCTCTCTGCCTCCATCTGTAAAATGGGGATAATAGTTCTTCACGGAGGTGTTGTGAGGATAAATACATTCAAGATTGTAAGAAACTCAAATTCTGCAGTAACCGGGGCCATATAAGTACCTTAGATAAGACAGAAATGTAAGTTATCTTGCAAAGTTTGCAAGATGTTCCACCACTTTGCAAATCCACCATTGTCAGCTGGTAAAGGGAGTGGCCCCCTTGTGGGCCCCTCAGAAGTAAAGGATAAATACTTTGTAAGCAAAGAAATCTTTATTTTCTTTCAGTTTTAAATGAAAAGATTTTCTAGGGTAGATTCCATAGGAATCTAAATCAAAACTCAAACGTATTATACATTAAGCAAAGACACAGTATCTTTAGTCTATCTACTTTATTCTAGCCCTCTGAAATTCTGACTCTGCTCTTTCTAAATTAGTGTCTTAAAAACACTGGTTCCCTACTTAGAAACTGATGAGTATTTGCTCTTACTTGTTTTCTTGCACTGGACTCCATCCTGAGGAAGTTTCTCTAGAAATGTGGAAGCAGGGTTTTTGTGATGGCTAGAAAGTCTCATTGCAAGATATTGGTGCCAGGTTATGCATTAACCTCTAATATAGCTGTCAGGGTTCCCTGCCACTCTGAGCTCTAGGTTACAGATGTGGGGACCCGCATGAAAGACCCCCTAAACTTATTTTTACCAGCTTAGCTTAAAAACTTGCCCAAGGCACAAATTTCGCCTTGTTGTTGAACAGTATGCTGCCACCACCAAGTGATTTCGACAAAGAACAGGGAAAGGACCACTTGGAGTTCCTATTTCCCCAAAATATCCCCCTAAGCCTTTACACCCCTTTCCTGGGGAGACTTGAGAATAAACAAAATGAGCACAGACCAGCCTTGGATTTTTAAGACCCCCCCAAAAAACAATCAGATTCTTAAAAAACAGAACTTTATTAGAAGAACAAAAAAAGATAAGAGAACAACTCTGTAAGATCAGAATGGAAGATAATCTTACAGGCAGTCAGATTCAAAACATAGAGAATCCCTCTCGGCAAAATCTTAAGTTACAAAAAGAAACAAAAACAGGAATACACATTTCCTCCAGCACAGTGAATTTCACAAGCCAAAACAAAGAAAACCTAACACATTTTCTAGCTAGATTACTTACTAACTTTACAGGAGTTAGAGGGCTTGCATCCTTGATCTGTTCCCGACAAAGGTATCACACAGACAGACAAAAGCTTTTCCCCCCACTCCAGATTTGAAAGTGTCTTGTCCCATCATTGGTCATTTTGGGTCAGGTGCCAGCCAGATTACCTGAGCTTCTTAACCCTTTACAGGTAAAAGGACTTTGCCTCTGGCCAGGAGAGATTTTATAGCACTGTATACAGAAAGGTGGTTACTCTTCCCTTTATAGTTATAACAATGGCCTTCATTTTCTAAAGACAAAAATAATGGAGGGAAAAATTGAGGAAAATAAAACAAAATAATGCCACTTATTTGACACATATTGAGAACGGAAATATTGCTCTTAAGTGAAATAATAGTTGCCTTTTTGTAACATCTGATGTTGTAGCGATTTTGTTGGGACTGTTTCAGAATGGATATAATCACCAGTCACTTTTGAAAATTTAGGCTCAGGTTTTCAACAGCTAAGAAAACTCACTAGTGAAGAGTCAAATTTTGCCCTCCTTGACATGCTACCCCATCAAAATCAAGCTGTTTGGGTGGCAGCTTACAATTTAGTTCTGTGCACTAACCATTACAATCTACACATCAGAAACTTTCTGACCCCCCACTGGAATTAGTTATTATAAAAAATGAAAAAATTAAAGCCTCACTCATTAAGTGCAGAACAGCCATTATTTCTGTTCTGTAGAGTAAGAATCTTTGCTTCCCGATTAGAAAAGTTTGCATGTGACATTATGGAAAGGCTAAAGTGTATTCTCAGCATTAGAACAAAGTGATCAAAGAGATGAAGTGTCCTACACTCTGAAATGTGACTGTAAAAATGGCATCATGGTGCTCTGTTTTTATTGTCTCTTAGCGACTTCTAGATCAAATGTGTCCACTTTACATATAAAAAGATAATTTTCCTAACTTCCAGCACTGAAAACTCAATCAGGGAGTCTATTCTATAGAAAGTCAGTAGAGATGACTCCGAATAGTCTCAGGGAGCAGAGCTATTAAGGTGTTGCTATTTTTACACAGTCAGTTTACTGACTATAAACACACTTTAAATGTTGCTATTTTTCGAATGGGTAAGGTGGACTCTCAGCTTAAAGACAAGGTAACATGATCTCATTTATGGGGTGGCAGAGCTATTGCACCTACTGTATGTTTAGGCTCTCTTTTGATTGATTTGTGATGGGAAAACTAAGAGCAATAGGATCAGACATTAGGGGTCTCAAGAATTGTAATCTGCCTCACCAAACAACTAATCAGCTATGATGACTGCCACTGTGTTATGCACTTTTACAAACTCAGGGTCTCAGAATCAGTTCTGAATATGACACAGCCAGAAACAAACACTATGAAACATATTGATAAATAACTACAATGGACAGAGAGCTTGACTTCAGAGAAAAAACAGGGTTTCATAAAACTCAGAAATGGAGGGAAAAGTGAAAGAACTAAGATGATTATTGCTGCCTTGTTTTGGTTGGACATTAGATTAGTAATGTTAAATGTTCATTTACTTATAATATCGCTAACAATACCTGGAGAACTGCAAATTATACAGTTTGTTTTGGACAAAAAGAAAAAGACAAAGTAGCTTATAAGAGTGCCAAAAACAATCTGACGTTTGAAAATTGTTTTCCAATTATATCATAATGATTTTAGTCACCTTATCTCCGTGGGACCTGCCCTTTGAGTTGACCTCTGATTTTATTTTTCTAAGAAATCTTTTTGAGGGATGCAGAACATCACATAGGAGCACTGAGCCAACTGTTTCTGTAGCTGTGTATGTGAGGCTAGTCATCGTTATCATTTATTAGTGTTTCTGGCATAGCAATTTTTCAATCTCCAAACATTCTTCCTGCCCTATTATATACCTGCACTGCATAATGACAGGTTTCAGAGTAGCAGCCGTGTTAGTCTGTATCCACAAAAAGAAAAGGAGTACTTGTGGCACCGTAGAGACTAATAAATTTATTTGAGCATAAGCTTTCATGAGCTACAGCACACTTCATCGGATGCATTCAGTGGAAAATACAGTGGGGAGATTTATATACATAGAGAACATGAAAGACCTTCAGCCCCCAACTAAAACCTCTCCATCAAGGATCTACAACGTATCCTAAAGGATGACGCATCACTCTCACAGATGTTGGGAGACAGGCCAGTCCTTGCTTACAGAGAGACTCCCAACCTGAAGCAAATACTCACCAGCAACCACACACCACACAACAGAACCACTAACCCAGGTACCTATCCTTGCAAAAAAGCCCGTTGCCAACTGTGTCCACAAATCTATTCAGGGGACACCATCATAGAGTCTAATCACATCAGCCACACTATCAGAGGCTCATTCACCTGCACATCTACCAATGTGATATATGCCATCATGTGCCAGCAATGCCCCTCTGCCATGTACATTGGTCAAACTGAACAGTCTCTACGTAAAAGAATAAATGGACACAAATCAGACATCAAGAATTATAACATTCAAAAACCAGTCAGAGAACACTTCAATCTCTTTGGTCACTTGATTACAGACCTAAAAGTGGCAATTCTTCAACAAAAACACTTCAAAAACAGACTCCAATGAGAGACTGCTGAATTGGAATTAATTTGCAAACTGGATACAATTAATTTAGGCTTGAATAAAGACTGGGAGTGGATGGGTCATTACACAAAGTAAAACTACTTCCCCATGTTTATTTCCCCCCCCCCACACTGTTCCTCAGACATTCTTGTCAACTGCTGGAAATGGCCCACCTTGATTATCACTACAAAAGGTTCCCCCCACCCCCGGTCTCCTGCTGGTAATAGCTCACCTTAAGTGATCACTCTCTTGTTACAGTGTGTATGGTAACACTCATTGTTTCATGTTCTCTGTGTATATAAATCTCCCCACTGTATTTTCCACTGAAAGCATCCGATGAAGTGAGCTGTAGCTCACTAAAGCTTATGCTCAAATAAATTTCTTAGTCTCTAAGGTGCCACAAGTACTCCTTTTCTTTTTGATTAATGACTGTACCTGATTTGTACAATATTACAATATTTGGCCAATATTATGTCACTTTTAACCTGCCTGAACTAGATGATAATTTATTTAGTTTCCATCACATTTACCATTGGTTTAAAAGTCTGACTTATTTCTTGCCTCCTAATTGGATGTCTCCATCAGATTCAAGGGAAAACTCTACAAAGTTTTAAAATCAGTCAGCTTTGATGGGGCGTATGTACCCTGCACGAAGCCCAGCAGCCAAGCCCAGCTCCATACTGTCTTAGCTGCCAAGGCAGACTGGTAATCAGCCTCCCAACAGAATAGGAAGAAGCTAGAAGTAATGAATGACCACATATTAAATACTAAAGCTAACACTGATGCAACTTTGTGTGAGAGAAGTCCAGCAATAACAAGTCAGGACACACAAAAGTTAAAGTTTTAGCCACTTGGCTACAATGCACAATCTGTTTATTTTATAGTATAGACTAGGTAACAAAGTAATTGATGAAAGTTCATATGAAGAGGAAATTAATTTTGGAACTGCTCTGTGCCTCAGTTTTCCCATCTGTAAAATGGGGATAATAGAGCATGCCCACCTTTGTGAAGCTCTTTGAGATTTATGGATAAAACATTCAATTGTTGTTACTCTATATGCAACATGGCTAAAGTTAACATTGTTGCAGAAGACATATAAGGCCAGAATTTCTCTAGCACTAAATCTCCATCCTAGGACCTGGATGCATGCCAACTGTTATCCCAGTCTGTGGATGAGAGCAGTGGTCACAACCCCTCTGTGGCAGACGAGTGAGATACTGTGGTTACTGCATCTGCATACACACAGTTCCACAGCTCTTTCCTAGGTCTATCCCCAGACCATTCTGTTGGGAAACAATTAAATACAAATAAATATCCTGCACTAAACTAAAATAAAAGCACCCCTTAAAATGCAACAGACAAAATGATTGACACGATTTTTAGTCATTTATAAACATGATGTTAGGACTTTGAGGAAAAAGTCCCATGAAAATGCAGGTTTGAAGAAGACCAAAAAAAAAAAATACTGACATTAAAGGTGTTCGCCATAACTTCCCCATTCAAATAAAAATTGAAAGCTGTGATGATACACACATGCTGAATTACGAAATTGAAATAGAAAGATGAAGAATTGTAGATTGGTAAAAAGAAAAGTTGTTAGTTGTATTTTACTGGTTTATAATGATAGATAGTGAATGAGTTTGGATGGAACTATATCTAAGTTTTTGGCTGGCATGTCTCTTGCTAATTTGTCTTTTACATAGGATTGTTTAGATAATGCTCATTGCTGACAGGACAAAGGTGAAGTTTTGTTATTGCATTGGAAAATTTAGATAAAAGGAAGTTAATTAGTATAATAAATAAACAAACTTAATGCTAAGTGCCCCTGTGTTGGGAAAAACAAGAGCCAGGTGACATGGAAACATAATGACAGAAAACAGTATAAACAGCAAAATTGTATAAACTGCAGCTTGTACATGCATATCGTACAGGTTATGTAAGGCACAATGCTTAATGTTGACTGGAGGAAAGCTAATGACTATGTAACGTGGAAAGGTATGTGGAAACTAAGTGAACAAGGCCCATATCGGAGAAATACTGAACCAAAAACTGAAGGAACGAGACTGAAGGACAAGACTAGGAGTCAGAGATTAAGATGACCATCACGAAGTGGAGGCAGACTTCCTGGTACTCAGGAATTTGGTAACTTGATCTGTTTACTGTCTGGCATAAATATATGTCCAGAAACTATAAGTAACAATAATTCTGTCTGAAAATTTACAAATAAAGGTGAAAATGGCGTAAACCTAATTTGGATTGATTTGTGGCTCAGTTTCCAACTTTACACTCCCAACCATTCCCTGCTTTCCCCCAATGTCTTCTTCCATGCTGGCCTCTTTGAGGCCTACACAAAGACTATTTCTACAAGGCACAGTACTCATATGTGGTTACTCAACCAATGGAACCCCATTATAGCTCCTATGCAGATTTTAGGCAGTGCAGAGGGCCTTGTTGCAGACCGCTTCATTCAGGGCAAATGTTAACCTATTTGTATTGCCTTTCACCCTTAGGACAACAGGAACAGTTTAGGTGCTGGTTCACCCTGAGGTTAGGAGAAATTACCATTTGTCAACCCTTTTTCTGAGGGTCTGTCAATCAGAGGCTATTTAGGGCACTTTTCTGATGAGTGCCATCTGAGTTCTGGGGACAAGGTATGTACCTAATGCAAACTAAAGACTTGTTCATACCCCTTTGCTTGTTAATTCTAAATGACTGTATTCTGGCTGCAACATGAAGTTGCCTGGAAAACCCGCAGGGCTCTGTTCTGATTTTGTTTTGTAGTGAGGATGCATATCTTTTGTCACCCATGTGTTTTCTTTCTGTCAGGTGAGGGGACTGCATTATTTCTGTTGTATTCAAATAAAAGAAGAGCAAAAGTCTGCAACCTCACAACAACACCTGCATGGAGCTCTAGCCAGCAATGTGCTTGATCTCTGTATCAGAAGAATTTGTTGTTCTGTAATTCATTAAAAAAGGGAAAAGGATGAGGAAATATGGATAGAGAGTAGCCTTCCGCTTTTCTATCTTGATGTGGGTAAGTGCCCTTAGCAGGTTCAGTTCTGTTTGTAAGTCAGTCCTGTAACAGGAGTAGATCCAGAAGGAATTGCCCCCTGCTGCGGAGAGTAGCGTGACTGTTAACTACCCCCCTTCGGGAGGTGCAGCATATTGCCACCACTATACCTGGTCAGCTCTGCTGACCACTGCATGCAGCCATGGTGGGTAAAGGAATGTTCTGGGGTGTTGTGCACCCCAAAGGCCACATGGAAAGAAAGGAAGGACTGCTATTGTACCTGCTACATCATCCAGGGACACATGGAAGGAAAGACTTTTTTAAACCTCCCTTGCTCCCCAATACACAGATATGTTTCCAAATAAGGACTTTAGTTCTGAGAACCGAAAATTTTCTATACCTCCTACACAATTAGAAGAAAACACAAAGTCAGGATTTCTTTTTCTTCCATGGCTGTCAGATGGTTCCAAACAAAACCTCTGTCATTTTCTTCATAACCAGTTTAGAGCTCTCAGTGAGCTGCATATAAGTAGAGTGGAAGCTCAAAGTAAAATGGAGACAGTTCAAAGCTAACCAAGGTATATTTATAATCCAGTTGAATGTACCTTCTCAGCTATGGTGGGCTTTTGAATTCATATTCGGCATTGCTCTGTGGGCCTGTAACTCTTTCTGACAGAGATTCTTAAGATGATTCCTTTCTGTTTCTCACTACCGGTAATTCCTTTTTGCAGTAAAATTGAAGTAAAAAAATAGCAACATTTCACCCCTAATTGGCCAGTTCAACATATCTGAAGAAGCTTTATATTATGGAGTCACTGGTCACAACTTCATAGCTAATGTTCAGCGCAACTTCTTTGTTATGTGTGAAATATATAGGGAGATATTATGTGTGTGTGTGTGTGTGTGTGTGTCAGAGCATGAATAATTATAATTATACAGATTCACATGCACATACTTTATGGTGCTCTAGAAGTAACAAGGGAAAGTAGCTTTCCACCTCTCCTACAAAACCTAGCTAGCTCATCTCACTATTTTTAGAAATCTCATGGTTTTCAAACTCATGACTTATTAATATTTCAACCAACATTTCAAGCTGGAAATTTTTACACACTTTTTGTTTACACCTAAGTAACTCTGGAGTTTGAGTAAATACACAGTTATCCACATAAATCTAGGTTTCACTGGTTCAAAGTATTTTTAAAACCAGCATGCAGTTCACTGAAAAATAAAATGAGGAGTCCAGTATAAATCAGCTGACATTTAAATGTGAATCTCTGTTCTTTCATACATAAAATTCTTTTTTATTTTATAACGGAATTCAAGAGTTGTGCATTATACAGGAGTGGGGTGTCCTACGGTAAAACTGGCAAACTCTTGTCCTGTTCCTGTGGGATTTCTGGGATTTCTGTGGGTATCAAGAGATCAGAGACATTTTGAAGGGATGTAGGGGCAAGGGTGCATCTATTGTCAATCTGCAGGGGAAAAACAGGGCTGGTATAGGCCAGAGGAGAGTGCTTGAGTAGCTGACAGGCTGGTTGTGTTAGGGAGCTTAACATCCAGCTACTATAGGCAGTACTCCCTCACTCTGGAGGCAGATGGTAACATGGTAACTCACCCCTGGATGCCATGAGAAGGGGCACAGCCAACAAAAATATTTTTCTTTGTGTCCTTGTGATGAAATATTCCACCCTGACTGTTCAACAGGGTGAAGAAAACAATAATTCTGCTACATTTTCTTTTTTTAAAAATGACTCTATAATTGCGACATATTCTCAATGTATCATATGGTCAAGAATATCCTCTGATTCATTAGTTTCCAGAATTGTTCAGCTTTCCATTCCAGTTTTCTCACCCCAGCCATGAGATAATACTTTTAGGACCCACAGTAGGGCCCAGATTTTCAAAAGAGTTCAGCTCACATTGAGACACCAAAATCGGTGGAAAGATTTTCATATTAGCTGCTTTGAGATTTTTTGAAAATCTGGCCCTAATAACACAAGTGAAATCCTCACCAATATATATTAATCTTTATAGAAGACACCACCACACACAGGCTACTCTGGGATGGTCCTCTTTCATTTATATAATGATACATGTACTTGAATTAAAGCTCTTTGGGGCAGGGAACATTCTTACCTTATGCCGATGCAGCATTGTGTAAACAAACAGTAGTAATGACTGACGATTAGGGATGAAATCCTGGCTCTAACATACTCATTGGCAAAACTTTAATTGACTTCCTTAGGGCCAGGATTTCACCATACAGCTACAGTCATATCCTGAAATTGCCAGTTTTCTTATTTCTGAAAGTGCACTGAGATGGTAATTTTCTTCACAGTTGCAAAGGATATTGAAATAACATTGTATTAGTGACAGACAACCAATACAAATAAACACAGCACACAAATTTCTTTCCTTTTGGGATTTGCAGTCAGCTGCAAAGTCAGCTGCACACTTCCTGAAGTCTCTAGTTTAGACTCCCTCCAAAACTTGCAACTACTTAAGAAATTTTAAGAATTTATTGGTTTGAAAAAGCCTCTGAACATGTGCAATGACCAGAAAGTCTTCCTTAAACAAAAGAAGTTTTCAAAAAGCTCTTTAAATTGCATGGAGTGTTGAGGAAAAAATCAATGGTGGCAACCTGCAGCCCGCGGCCTGTCAGGGTAATCCCCTGGTGGGCTGCGAGACATTGACTGTGCACAGGCACGGCCGCCCACAGCTCCCAGTGGCTGCGGTTTGTCGTTCCTGGCCAATAGGAGTTGCGGGAAGCGGCGGCCAGCACATCCCTGTGGACGGTCAATGTAAACAAATTGTCTCGCAGCCCGCCATCGGATTACCCTGATGGGCCGCAGGTTGCCCACCTGGTATAAAGGTATGAGGTAGAGGGTCCCAACTTGGGGCATTAAAAATTCATAGTTTGTCCTTTTCAGTTGATGGCACTCTAATATTTGGACACAATAAATTACCCTGTGAAAAGCTGTTGTAGCTATTGTAGCATGCAGAATCTTACATTTCCATTTCAGTTATGGAATTCTTGGCTTTTGTGGCCTGTCTCACAACTTTAATGTAATTTAGAAACAGTTTATTTCTATATTTCCTTGATTGTTGTTACATGGGGTTCTGATTGTCTTCTTGAAACACAGAATCATAGAAGTGTAGAACTGGAAGAGATCATCTAGTCCAGTCTCCTGCAGTGAGGTAGGACTAAATATTATCTAGATCATCCTAATAGGTGTTTGTCTAACACTTCCTTAAAACCTCCAATGATGGAGATTCCACAACCTCCCCAGGTAATTTGTTCCAGTGCTTACCTGCCCTTACATTTAGGAAGTTTTTGCTAATGTCTAACCTCTGGACTTTCTCCAATTTGTTCACATCTTTCCTGAAGTGTAATACCCAGAACTGGACACAATACTCCAGCTGAGGCCCTGTCAGTGCTGAATAGAGAGGAAAAATTACTTCTTGTATCTTGCTTACAAGACTCTTGCTAATACATCCCAGAATGATTTTTTTTGCAACATTATTACTTTGATGACTCCTATTTAGTCTGTGATTCACTACAACCCCCAGATCCTTTTCTGCAGTACTCCTTCCTAGGCAGTCATTTTCCATATTGTATTTGTGCAATTGATTATTTCTTCCTAAGTAGAGTACTTTGCATTTGTCCTTGTTGAATTTCATCTTATTTAAATTCAGAGCATTTCTCCAGTTTGTCAAGATCATTTTGAATTTTAATGGTGTTCTCCAAAGCACTTGCAACCTCTCCCAGCTTGATATCATCCACAAACTTTATAAGTGTGCTATCTATGCCATTATCTAAATAATTTATGAAGATATTGAATAGAATCAGACCCAGGACAGATCTTTGCAGGATCACACTTGCTATGCCCTTCCAGCTTGATTTTGAGCTGTTGATAGCTTCTCTTTGAATACAGTTTTCTAGGCAGTTGTGCACCTTTTCTACTGATTTTCATCAGATCTAGTCACTGTTAACATAACTGGATAGACAAGCAGAAACCAGCTCTAATCTCGGAAGTCAAGATTTTTTAAATTTTTTTAAGCACATTTTGAATTCTATCCAGCCATTACTAAAAGAACTATCCAGATAATTGGAAACCCTGAGGTAGTAATGTTTTGCCAGTGAATTACATGGTCATTAGAGAAAGTAATTTTTGGTTTATACCTGCTAAAATTCAGTGACCGCTCTAAATTTTTTCACAGATGTATTCTAGGCTGTCTGCAGTTTGCACAGGTTTTAGACCTGGTCACTGCTAATGCATCAGTTTAGCTGTTGCTGTGAATGTTCAGTTGTCATATGGTAACTCAGTGTTTATGTCTCACTTTTTAAAACAGCAAAATAAGCAAATTTTAACAGACCGCACTAGTCAAGATGAAGAATAAACAATGATGCACCATATAGTCAGCTTGTGTGTCTAGAAAATTCCACAATTGTTTTCTGTCTTAAAGAGCGTACAGGGTAAACGCTTTATTGACATAACCTATTGACTTCAGTGGAGTTGCAGCAGCAGATAAACTGACTTTGATTTTTCAACATCAACAAAACAAAAAATAAAAATCTTATCCCATTTGAAATCCATATGCTAAATTTCATACTAACTGCAGTTTTTATTGCTCAATCATGAATCCCTTTAGATAGCGAATTTGAAAGTACTAACATTATTCATGTCTTAGAAACTAGTTTTCTGAACTTCATTCAGAGCTCTAAAATATGTGATTTACATTGGTTTCACTGCAGAGAAACCTGGATAAGAAACCAACCTTATTATGCAACTTTCTGTCCTAAGAAATTACACCAACATATCCCCAAAAGTATTAAGTGCAATTCTTCTTATTAAAAAACCTATTACTGTTAGGCAACCGATTTTTGAAAGAGTACTACAGAGTCACTTGAGACAGGTTTCATAGTATATGAATACAGAAGTCTGTATAATGTATGTATTTATGTGGTAACATCATATAGCATGTCACATGAGCTGAATTATACATAAAAGAACCATATTTGTTACAGAACTATTTAAATTTATGTATACTAAACATATGTTACATACAGATGTTATCTTGTATAAACTGGCATGTGACTTCCTGGAAGTGATAGACTCTATGGGTTTTACCTCAAGGGCCAAGGAAAAATCCCTCAGGGCTGGCCATATGTTCTACTTAATATTTTGGGCTAGTTTAAAATACATAAGATAATACATAAAATACATAAGATAATTGGATCACCCCACTCCAACTATCATCATATACATTTAAATGCAAGGGGTAATTCACATTTAGTAATGCTAGAGCAATTAATTTCCTTATGCCTTAGAGACTAATGGATCCTATGACCTTTTGTACTCTCCTTACTGGTGCAGAGACACAGCTGACTTCCCTCTTCAAATCATGGTTTTGATACTAATTGCAATGGGCCTTTATCTTCCCTCCTGTCTGCCTTAACTAGGTTGTCTGACCCCTTAGCAAAAAAGCTACCACAACATAATAGTGATCTGCATGAGTTGAAGTAGGCTGGGTGCAGACCGGAAAGAAGATAACTGAGAAGCCACATGGAGAAGGATTTTGTACACTTACACTTTACACAGGTGTGTGTATCACCTTTTCTTACTTACAGAGAGGAATCTGTTACATCCTTCATGGATGAGATAGTCTTCAGCTTGATCTCTCTTGGCCTTTGGACTGCAATAGATTACCTTTCTCTAGCTGGATTTGATTTATTTTTCAATCAGACTATCTATAGTTTTATGGATGCCTTGAGACCCATTTTCTCAGGATTTGACCCCTTTCCATCCTCTTTGTCTGAAGCAGGTACTATGACTGTTGTACTGCAATTTACAAACATTATTAACCCCTCATCTGGCAGGGGAAGGTGATGATCTTCCTCAGATATGCACAGATTTTCCCCCTTGTCAAGAAACATTTCTTGATTCTGAAGCAATTGCTATTTGAGGTTCACTTTCAAGCCTTCCAATTTTTGGAAAAGGAGATTGAGAAGATGTCCTATACAGTCCCAGATGTATTTGTATGCCAATGACATTCCACTTCGATTCCAGGGTTTAGGCTTTCCATTGAAGTCAAGATGGTGCTTCTTAGGCTACGTGTGCACTTGAGCTGCTGCAGGTGCACGGCTGTAGCGTTTCAGTGTAGACATTCTCTACAGTGATAGGAAGGGTTCTCCCACTGCTGGGGTTAATCTACCTCCCTGGAAGGCGATAGTTAGGACAATGGAAGAGACAAGAATGATCTTCTGCTGCTTTCAGATAGGGATTCCTTACTACAAATTCATATCCACTATGTGTCTCTGCATCTTTTGATATCATTGATGAAATTTTGCTGGTGTATCTGGAATGGTTATTAAATAGTTCAAGTCATACAAAGAAGAGCAACTTGGTAATGATGAACAGTTGTTCCACCACCCATGTAGTTCACACATTCACACAGGCCCTTTCCAAAATAGTTTTATACATGATGTTACTGAAATTAATAGTTTGGAGGCTAGTGAATCAGGTAAATAATCCTGATACCGCTTTTACCCACGCCCTTTCTAAGAAAAAAACATATGTTGGCTGTAGCACAAAGATGTGTTTTTCCTCAGTAGCACTATTTATCATATTTTTATTATTACTATTAATTATTTATATTACAGTAGCTCCCAGAGGTCACAATAAGGATCAGGACTCCATTGTGCAAAGAGCTGCACAAACATACGAGACAACTGCTGTCCTGAAGACCTTACTGTCTAAGATTACAAGCAATATCTGAGTGGTGAGGGAGAAGAATACAATCAAATTATGTATAATTTTTATAGTCTTATATACATTTTAAAAGTTAAATAAATTCGCTTTAACTGCACCCAGCTTCCCCTCAGCCTATTCTATTCTAAATACACAGAAATGAGGCATGACTCATTACAAGAGGATTACAAGACTAATTATTGTAGTTCCTCTTTGCATGACTTCCAACAGTGCTTCTCTATTGCTTGTAACTTATTTAGAATGCAGTAGCATTTTTGCTCACTGGCTTCAGCAACCAGGATGTCACACACATCTTCTGTTGCTGTGCGTAAATGAGAAGACTGACGTTAAGGTGGCAGAGTTGATTTTTCAATCTCTTAGCAATGTGCACCTAGGCTAAATTAGGGAGTTCTCTGTGAGCTCCAACCTGATGGGGGATGAGATGCCATGTATCTTTTACATATTCCACTGTTGCACCTTAAGTCAGCAGGAGATCACACCATTGTTCTGGTAGACATTAGAGGACTCCTTTAATATCCATCTCAGTTGTTCTCTTCCCATTGAAAAAACATCTTTTCCAAGGGTGTTTTTAGCACAACTACTGATGGCCACACATTTATTTGTTTTCACTCCTCCATGCAATTGATTTAGAATGGCCATGTCATCTAACCCTGATCTACAAGTGGCTTTTTTAAGTAACCAAATTAAAGCTCCCCTCCAATTTCTTAGGATTTAGCGAGATCACTTATTTTTGTCCATTCATAAACTGCTATAAATTTAAACAGGAGCTGCCTTCCTTTCAATAGTCAGGCTCCATCCATTCCCATTGGCTTGAATTACCTTCTCTTTCAGCTTGGATAGAGAAAAATTTTACCTACAGGAGGCATGCTATATGCCTCACACTTGCACTTGGTGCAATCTTACGTGGAATCTCTCCATGAGAGAGACACAGCAGAAGAGGTTGTAAATCAATTAGCATACTGTGGTTTAAGGAATATTATATCATATTATATCATAGCTACTGATATATTTGATTTCTCTTGCTCGTCTAATTTATGGCACCCTACTAAGGCGTGAAAGGAACCTTCATGTAACCAATAGTTGGCTCATACCCCTCATTTTATATCACAGAAATAAAATAATTAAGCATTCATCCTGCCTGGGTCTTTGGTTTCCAGATCACCATTTTTAGTAATGTTGGGGTAATATTACATGCATCCACATAATGAAGGGCAGGCATGCTGAAAATCCAAATATATGAAAGGATACATTACAGAAGCAAAATGTTTTCCAGAAATTAAGGCTGCAATTCAGGAAAGCACTCTAGCACATGTTTAAGTCCCATTAAAGTTAAGCATGACTTTCCGATATAGTGACTGATTTACTCACATGTTTCAATAGTCCCTGAATCAGGACACAACATGCACTGATGTAACACATTTTTCTACAGTTATCTATTTGTACATTTATAGATTTTTGTAATCTAGCAATATAGCATGTATATTAACTATTACTTATGACTCAGGCAGACAGTAATCTTGGAAATGAAAAATGTTCAAATTTATCAAGATTGCATATTAATTTGATGAAATACACTAACAGGATCATTTGTGGGTGCTGTTGATTTCAGAAGTAAACATAACATAAACATTTCTTTTGGAAATAAGAGAATTGATGGAAGTATGCCCAAATAAAAAGGAAGACAAAATCTAAGCAGTCCATATTTACTCATTTATCTGATAGGCACGTTTAATGGCTGCAAAGCAACAACACAAAATAAACCCCAGGAGAGAATTCTGAGACTGTTTCTGATCCCAATCCTATGAGATGCTGAATGTCCTCAACTCCCACGTAAAGTAAGGGAAGTTGAGTGCTCAGCATATTGCAAGCCCAGGTCCTCTCCAAACTCATAAAAGAATAACCAGTTCAAGAGATACATTATTGAACAATGCCTATTATTTTATTAAGGGAGATATAAGTGCATGCTAACTTTAAGGTTATATGATGTATCTTTTCATTAAAACGTGATAAAAGGGGTCACATGCTACTTGTGAGGAAGATGGCTGCCTAGTCCTGGACCTCCTCATTCCACTCATATCAATTCATCTCTAATAATTACTTTCTGAGCAAATTGGCAATAAGTTTCTCTCAGAACCGTTTATATTAATTCCAAGGTAAACATCAAACTGTTGAATATGGATTCCAATGAAAAAATGAGAGGCAACAAAAGACCTAAGCCTGACTCACCGAAGCAGCTGAAGGAGAAGACTGCAAGGCCACAGCAGAACCTAGCCCAAGATATTGTGCCACTGAAAGAGCTCCTCACAGACCAATTGGATTCACTCTCAAAAGATATTCGTGGCCTCTCTGAAGATGTACGTGATGTAAAATCCCAAACAGCTCACTTGGAAAATGAGCTACAAAACACTGCCATTGAAACCAGTGAAATTAAAGAAGAAATCTCCTTAAAGCTTAGACTAGACAAAAAGAAAAGGAGTACTTGTGGCACTTTAGAGACTAACAAATTTATCTGAGCATAAACTTTTGTGAGCTACAGCTCACTTCATCGGATGCATTCAGTGGAAAATACAGTGGGGAGATTTATATACATACACTGAGTACATGAAACAATGGGTTTTATCATACACACTGTAAGGAGAGTGATCACTTAAGATGAGCTATTAGCAGCAGGTGGGGGAGAAGGAAGAAAATCTTTTGTGGTGATAATCAAGGTGGGCCATTTCCAGCAGTTGACAAGAACCTCTGAGGAACAGTGGGGGCTTTTTGAATGTTATAATTCTTGACGTCTGATTTGTGTCCATTTATTCTTTTATGTAGAGACTGTCCAGTTTGACCAATGTACATGGCAGAGGGGCATTGCTGGCACATGATGGCATATATTACATTGGTAGATGCACAGGTGAATGAGCCTCTGATAGTGTGGCTGATGTGATTAGGCCCTATGATGGTGTCCCCTGAATAGATATGTGGACAGAGTTGGCAATGGGCTTTGTTGCAAGGATAGGTTCCTGGGTTAGTGGTTCTGTTGTGTGGGCCAAATACAGGACTGCCAGCCATGCTCTCCCATCCTCTTCCACTACAGGATAAAGTCAAGAATGACTATGTGTAGGTTGCTAATGAACTCAAAAGACCAAATGCAATTAATCTGCTATGGAAGAGATGAACACAAGCAAATATTGATGTTGTGAAGGCCAAGACATTAACAGGGTTCAAAAAAGAACTAGACAAGTTCATGGAGGATAGGTCTATCAATGGCTATTAGCCAGGATGGGCAGGAATGGTGTCCCCAGCCTCTGTTTGCCAGAAGCTGGGAATGGGCGATAGAGGATGGACAACTTGATGATTACCTGTCTTGTTCATTCCCTCTGGGGCACCTGGCATTGGCCACGGTCAGAAGACAGGATACTGGGCTAGATAGACCTTTGGTCTGACCCAGTAAGGCCATTCTTATTAATTGTGTGCATCCATCGTTTATTGAGGAAAAACTCTTTTCATACTTATATGCAAGTTTGGTCCAGCCCTGAGGCTCCTTACCGAGTGCTAAGTGACCAGCAATAAAAACCTGCATTTGTCAGCTTTCTCCTTATCGTTTGGCTCAAAGCACGGTGCTGACCAGAGGGCACAGTCTCAGGTTGAATATGACCTTTTGGTCTTTTGTCACACCAGTAAACCCCTCAATGCAGCACAGAGGATGGCCTCCTTGCCTTTTTGTTTGCATTGTTCATGATTTGTGAATTTTCTTCTACACACTCAATCCTTCACTAGTGCTTTCATCAAAGTTATCCGTTGAAGCCAAATTAACAGATTTACTTCAGAGTTCAAATACTTTAAAGTTGGTTTTGCAGCTTTAATGTTTTGTACATAATTAACATGTACTGAAGCAGCTACTTGTTTTTATGTTATGTAAATATTGATATATTTTATCTATCAGATATTTAATAGCACCAGTATAAATTAAATTGTTAAAATATTCTGAAAATTACATGATATCTAAGCATGTTGTCCCTACTGTTGTTACAAGTAATACCTAAGATTGCTGTGCCTGTAGATAGTAAAAGAAAATATTATTTGACGTATGATAGCGCAATGGTCCCAATTCAGCACTTAAGCATATATTTAACTTTAAGTACACACAAGAAGTTCCACTGAAGTCAACGGGATATAAACATCTGGTTAAAATTAAGCATGTAATTAAGTATTTCTCTAAACTAGAGCCATAAGGAATGAATCTTACTAGAGAAACTTAGCTGCTTTTTAAAATAGAATTACAAAATTGGGGAAGGAAACAGAGTACCATAGGTGATTTTACAAAGGAATGTGACGTAGTGTCTCACAAAATTTAAATGGGCCAGGAATGTGAATTTTGAAATTGAATAAAAGAGTAAATGGAGGATAACAATAAACAGCAATATTCTGAGCGAGGGGGAGGTGTCTAGTGGCACATGGCAATGAATGGTGGCCCTGATCCTGCAATTGACTTCAGTAGGGCTGTGCATAAGAGCAGGAAAGGAGATTCCATATCAGTCATTATAGCACCAGGGCCTGAATTAACAGCTTAATTGTTGTTGTAAAGTAACCAGCACACTGTTGACAGAACAAGGTGCTCATCTGCATATATTATTGTATTGAGTGGCAATAAAAGAAGTATATCAAAAGTATATCAAAAGTACAAAAATACAATTTAGCGTATTAAAGACTACTGTACATTAAAGCACACTAACAAGTATTTGTTTCTTTTATGACTTAGCTGAGGGAATTTACAAAGATGTGGGTTCATTAGCATTTAGTTATGCCTTTAAATTAAAAACAGCTAATGCATTGTAATTAATGTTATTCTACAGAAAGCACTAAAGTGAAAACGTCAATAAAAGAAATTCATCAGTTCTGTGAAAATAAAGAGAAGACTTCAAGTAGCTAATAAATGAACACAATGTCCAGATCACTTGCAATTCTCTATCTCTGCATGGTGTGTACAGTGCTCTTTAAACAAAACATCACATCTTTTTATTTGGAAGAGAAAGAGCCTCTCTCCCTATATAGATCACATTTTGGTGGACATGTGAAAACAGGAAGCCTTTGTATTGGTAGTATATCCTTCACATGTGGCTCTCCATTTTTAAATGTAACAGAGGCCATAAGAGGTCTTGGTTATCAACACACCTAACTTCCCATTAAGGACTCTAGGTTGTTTTGTCGAATACATATCTCCTAGCACCAGAAATGTCACTAGAGGACATTCAAATGAGAGAACATTACACTCATCTCCCTTACATTAGAATCCTGGGCCTGATTCTCATTTACATTTAGGTCACTTTATACTGGTCTGGCAGGGTAAAAGGGATCTTAGAGTGGTTTTAGACTACCAGAGTGCTATAAGTGGCCTTAGGGTTTGTCTTTATGCAAACCTTGTGCCACTTTAACTATACTGGCATAGTTAACGTAATACAAATCCCCTGGTATGGATGCAGATATATCACATAGGTACTTTATATCAGAATAGCTATTTCCAGAGGTGACAGGGAATAAGCTATACTTGAATAAGGCACCTTTATATCAGTATAATTGCATCCACTCTAGGGGTTGTACTGATGTAATTCGATGGGGTAAAAAAAAGGAAAATAGTTATACTGGTACAACTACTGGTACAACTACTGGATGTAGGTTAGGCCTTAGTTATAAATGAGCATCAAGCTCCTGATCTGTTCTTTGTGAGAAGTTCCAAAGGGAAGTACTGGACTATTACTGCTCTTCTGTCCCAAGGCCTCTCCTGATGCAGGGTTCTACAAAATTCTATCTTGTTAACCCTCTATTTCAACATTGATATAATGTTGCTCAAGGAGTTCAGGAGATAGCTTTGACACCTCCAGTATGGGAATCAGCCTCATTTTGAAAGTGCTGTACAGCAGTGTACCAAGTGTCTGACTAAGACTGTGTCTTAGAAGCACATTAGCTGCCTGACACTCATTCTAGGAACAGCAACAAGCAGAAGAGTCTGTGTGATACTTCCCTCCAGAGCTCAGAATGTAACCCAAGATTCCAGAGTCTCACCATTCTTCTGCTGACAGAAAATATCTGTGAAAACTACTAATGGTGATCCACACAGAGGATGACAACCTACTATCAGTTACAGAACAGTGCTCCTTAACGAGCAGCTATTCAATATTTTGTTTTATTCTCATTATTCAATGTGTGGTCCTGGCCTTATATACTGCACACTATTCAAATGCTGTTCTGAATACAGAATTATTAATTTCCTCATGGACTTTTCTATGGTGCCTATCACGGTAGTATCTGAATGCTTCACAAATATTCATTTATTTTCACAACGTCAGTGTGAGTTGAGCGATTGTTATCATCCCCATTCTACAGATGGGGATTGAAGCACAGAGAGATTAAGGTCAAAAGTATTCACTAATTCTGAGTGCTAAACTTGAGGTACCTAGGACCTGATTTTTCAGAATATTTAGCATTATATAACACTTTATAAGATCAAAGAATACCTCCCATTGACTTCAGTTGCACTTGAGAGTGCTCAGACTTTCTGCAAATCAGACCTCCGGGTCTCTGATCAGGCACCCAGAAAATGAAGAACACACAATTAGTGGCCATCTGTGAAAAAATTGGTTTAAGTGAGTTGCCTAGTATCACACTGAAACTCTGACAGAGGTAGAATCCAATTCTCCAGAGACAACATTCAAGTCCCTTACCTATGAGACTCTCCTTTCTCTTCTTGCAAACCCATCTCATTCACAACCCACCTTCTGCAACAAATGAAGCAAAAGTCCTACAGACAACAGCCTCATTTGCTACATAGCTCTTATTCATCCCCAATATATGATCCATCCCATGCACTGATGGGGCAGGGGTCCTGTGGAAAAAACTGTAAATTATCATGTAATTAGATTATATTATAATGCACATAGGACCTGAATGAAGGTTTCACAGGCAACCACAATTCTGGCATTTCCTAACTTTTGCATGCTTGATTTTACAATCTTAATAATGTTCCTTTAACATAGATTTTGTGTGTAATATAGTATTATAATTAGTTGAGTTACTGGAATCTACAGCCCTCTGCTTTAAACTGTATTGGGATGATGGCACTTTCATGGAAAAGAAGGGAACTATTTTGCCTCTTTGGGCCATCAAAGAATGGATTGTTTTGTATCCTCTGTGTATATGTAATATATTCTATATTATAAAAATATGGGGCCAGAGCCTCAGCTAGGGTGAATCAGCATAGCTGCCTTGACTTCAGTGGAGCTATGCCAATTTACACGGGCTGAGGGGATGTGTGACAATATCATTTGCTATTTACTTGGTTTGAAGAAGAATCCTGGTTCTATCAGCTTCTTAGTCTGCTGTGGTTAATAAAACTTGCATTCAATTCTCTTTTTAAAGGCCCTTTTTTATTGGGAAGCCACTGGTTCTCAGTTGAGTCTCTACGAACACTTCCACATTGCTGTAGTTTAAAAAAATGACTGGTGCCTCTTCGAAACAATATTTAAAATAGAGATATTTCCATTTATTTGCAATTAGTGCTTATGTCTCTATTTCTAATCACTCCATTTTAAATAGCACTTGAGAGTGTTTATCCCCTTTGTCCCTATCATAGAACTATATTGCCACATTTAGCACTTCAGAGCAGAAATTGTAATGTCATGGCAATGCAATACTATGGAGAGCTTCCAGGATCAAAGAATAGAATGATGGCTAACATTCTAAAATATTCATTTTAAACATGTTGCTTATGCTGTAAACTAGCATATTCTACGCAATATTAATTCCATGGATAGAAAAGTTGCTATGATATACATATATATGTGTATACATACACCCCCATACACACACACACAATACAAGACTACCATTGGAGAGTATCTGCTGCATATGACAACATTGTAGCGTTTTAAGTAAAATAGGATTTAAACCTTCAAAGGCTTCTATTTCTTCAGACTTTATATCCAGCTGTGGTTCTTTTGGCAGCAATAAAAATTACAAGGTTAAATCCATGACCAGACACTTCTGATTAGCCCTGGCTGTGTGTCCGTTCTTAGATATGTGACTGACCACAATGAAGCAATACTTTTCCTATCTTTCAAGGATTCATTTCTAGGTTTGTGCTTTGCATTCAAAAATCTTTATGTCATATTGTATGGTTATACACTGGGCCAAGGTCTCTCGCTACCTTTGGGCTCCTTGAGGACACATTAGCAGTGTAAAAGGGCTGTAATCTAGTTACAGATGTCCAGCAGCATTCCCCTACTGGGCAGTAACTGGAGGCAACTGGGGTCAAAGGGTTTTTTGTTATTTTTGTTGTTGTGTGGGGCTTTTTTGAGATGGGAGAAACTAAATCATGTTTGTATTGTGATGGGAAAGAACCAGAAGAGAGTGAGAGGTTGAGGAAAAGGGCAAGAAAAGGAAATGAGAATGGGCACAGGGGAGACCAGTAGATAGGATGGTGTCACTGGGGTAAGTAGAGAGAGGTGGGTGGGGAGACAGTTTTAAGAAATAAGTGAAAAGGCAGCTGGGATTGTGGTTACGGGAGTTAATTAGGGCAGGGGTTCTCCAACTTCATTAAACCATGACCCCCTTCTGACAACAAAAATTACTACAGGATCCCAGGAGTGGGGACCTAATCCTGAGCCCACCCAGGTCCAACCACAGGGGCGGGGTGGGGAGCAAAGCCAAAGTCCCACTGCCCTAGGCCAGGGGGCTGAAGCCGAAACACAAGAGCTTCAGCCCCAGGCAGTGGGCCTGTAACCTTAGCCCTGCCGCCCACCTGGGAGTGCGGATTTCCTCTTCTTGAAACAGGCTGTTGCGCTGGCTGCTAAAACATACAGATCTCAGGAGGCCTGTGCGTTAACATTGGCTGTGTTCCTCAGCAACTCCCCTCAAGATCTCAGTGCAGCACCAGTGAAACTGTGCTGCCATGTCTTCCCCAGTCAGCAAATGCCCAGAGAGACCCTCTTTAAAAGGAATCCCCACCTTGGAGAGAGGGGCCCATGCTATGGAAAGTTAATATAGGCTGGGATGGACTGTATTAAGTTGCCGGGGGGGTCTCTGTAGGTCTAATGGGGAGAGATGCACAATTCTCTCCTGGTTAGATGCACCCCTAGCCTTCCCATTCCCCTGTTCCCAAATGTATCCCTAGGACAGCAGAATGTCTTCTACAGAGTTTGGGCAAGCAGGAGGCACTGTTATGGAGGCTACTGACTACCTCACCCCCTTTCCATTTTGGAGTGAGATGTTCGGGTACAGCAGTTCCTCTCTGTGGAGGAACATGTGCACAGCTCATGGAGGCACAATCAGTCTCACTGTTATTTTGTATGTGATAAATGCATATAAGAACTAATACATATTAATGTTATTAACCATCAAAGGCAATATTCATACATGCCCCTACATTGTTATTCACAAATGCACTGGCACTGTCCTATCACTGATTGTTTCGGCTACACAGTTGTTCATCTCTGGTTTCACTACACCTTCAGACAGTATTTTGTAAACTGGATTACAAGGAGTCAAGAATACCTAGATTCTATTGTACTTCAAGAAAGAGCTTAGATAGGGAGAAAAGGAGTAAAATCAGAAGAAACCTGCTGAAGAAGAAATCGGGGGGGTGAGGGTAAAAGGGGATATCAGCAAGGTTAGAATAAAAAATGAAAGAAAGTACACAATCTTTCCTCAGCAATGAAAAGAATGAATGCAGCAAGCTTGCCAAACGATTTGTAAAAGCAACTGTTTCCCATGTTACTCTTTATCAACATTTCCTGCCATCAGAAAGCATGATCATGACTTCAATCCAGCTATTACAGCAATAAACCATTTACAAATAATGAGCCAAATATATTTTCCTCTCATTTTCCTCTTCCCTCCACTCCCAAGGAATTTTAAAAAAACACTGTATTTTCCCCTCTGTTCTCATGCTATGACACAGGACTTTCTCTGTACAGACTAAAGCATACACAGACCAATATTGCCATTAGAGCAACAGAGCTATGACCAGTAGTAAGGGAAATTCCTGTGAAACTTAAGGTCCTTGCTTATTTTTCTGTATTGACATGCTTCCATATAAAACTGGATAGCCAAAATAGCACATCAGTGTGTGGGAAGAATCTGGAAAATTTGGGGAGAGCCACACTCATCCCAACATTAGTTCCTTTAAGTGCCCCAAAATGTGAGGCTGGATATTTATTAGGGAAATGGGTTGTTTGTTCCTTTACCTTTTTTTAGGTGATGTAGTATTAGCTTTCACATTTGGTGAAAACAATTTTGCCAGATGCTCCAAGATATATATACTGCTATATAGACTGACATATATATGAGACCAGCCACAAATCGTAAAACTTTCAATGGAAAGAAAGAAACAAACAAACGAGCAAGCAAAAGGCAACTCTAGCAATCCAAGGAATGTAATGAGATTCTGTTTATACTGTACATATATATCTGCTGCTTGAAAGCTTCCATTGCTCACATGTAAACTTCTGTAAGTTTGAGGAGCGGGGAATTATCATTTATGTGGCTAGAGCCTCTGGTGAAGCTGCACTGTGTTCAGTGGCATAGCGTAGTCATGTGCGAGGAACAAAAAGAGCTTCACACCAACTTCCACAGCTCCCCAATCCCAGGGCCAGCTGCAGGGCTGCTTTAAGTTACCCTCAGCTGCAAGAGACTGTTGTGGCAGCTTTGGATCACTGGAACTTAGAGGCAGTTTAATCCTCTTTTCTCCCAGGAAGACGCCCCACTATGCTGGGTAGTGGGAGGATGAACAGTAGGATGGGTGCATGGTATGCTGCTTAAATGTCAATCATCCAATCAGAAAGCTTTAACAATACTGTGACACTGGCAGACCAGGTGCCACCTCCTGCCAAGGCCCCTAAGCCTCACTGAACACTAACAAATGCACAACTGGAAACCAGGCTGGCTTACCTGTGTGGTAGCATTATTAAAACAGACATTAAGTTTATAAGAATGTGTTTAGTGTTCAGACTTGATTGTATAATGCTGCATGTATAGATCTCACTTATAATATCTGTATCCCACAGTATAAAGCTATATTGCATGTTTGCATTATAAACCTCTGTGTAGTGTGTTAGTGGCTGTTCCCCCTCCCCAGCTCAGATGGAAGCCACTCCTCCTCACTACAGCACAGCAGTAAAAAGTCAATTAGCAGGGAAATTAGCAAATCACCCATCTATGGCCCACTGGGCAGGGCCTAACAACAATCTTTCTTTAGCCTAGCCTCATGGCTAGGACAGACAACATATACAGTCGGCTGCTCTGGCCTCATGGGCAGGGCAGAGCAAGGAGCAGTCTTGAGCCCCACCATCTGGCTAGGGCAGATAGCAAACGCAGTCTGGCTCAGCTCTCTGGGTGGGGCAGAGAGCAAACACAGTCAGGCTCAGCCCTTTGGACAGGGCAGAGCAGCAACAGTCTATAGCCTGGCTGGGCAGACAGCAGACAAACACATGTCATTCAACCTAAGGTGGGTAGGCTGCCACCCCAGGAGTGGGGTTGGCAGCAGACGGTAGGGGGACCCAGGCTCACCCTACTCTATGGATCCCAGCTCAGGGCCCTAACAGTGGCGGAGGGGTCTACCACTGAGTCAGCAGGGATCCCACCGAAACACGCTGACTCATGATCTTACAGCAAAATCAGACTAAAGTCTGGTTTCCCTGTGCTACTTCCTACCACATTCCTGGGACAGGCTGCCATAGTCCTAGCATCCTCCATCTCCTCAGGACACTCCACAGCCAGCAGTCCCAGCAGCAACTTGGGGTCCTCCTGCAGGCCAGCAGTTGACGCAATTCAGTACAGGGGCCAGTAGCAAGGCAGAAGCATCTGACTCATTCCCTGGCTCTGGCCCAACTGAGCCGGAGGCCCCTCCTCTTAGACTTGCTGTTCGACCTCTCTGCTTCTGGCTCGGGGGGTGAGCCTGGTCTGGCTCCATCCACTAGCAGGCAGAAAGTGGTCCCTCCCCATCAGGCTTGGAGGGAGGCCACCCAGCCTCACTACACTCTGTATCTGGGTAACTCACCAAACAGGCAAGAAGCATTAATTAATGTAAAGTGCTGGTCCTGTACACAAGGAGATCCATTGAAATCAAATGAATCATTGTGAAACATCAAAGGACCAAGACTTTGTTGATTCCCCCTCCCACCACCCCACCCCCATCCATGAAGAGAAGACAGAAGAAAACACTTGCTCCATCAGTTTGAACTCTGGGGAAAGGAGATAAAATCCCTGGCCAGGAGGAATTGTATCACTATGCTGCTTGGAATTTGGAAAGGGCAATATTTCTAAGCATAAGCAAGGGATCTCCAAGCTGTTTGGCTTGGATTAGCTCTAGAGGACATAGAAAACTTGCATATCAGAGCAGTTTCTATTACCTTTTAGAACCTAAGACTGTAACTCATTTGTATGTGTATATTTATCTGCTTTAACCGTGTTATGAACTCTCTCATTTATTTTTGTTAGTTAATAAATCTTTAGTTAGTTTATTATAGGATTGGCTATAAGCACTGTCTTTCATGTGAGGTCTAAGGTGCAATTGACCTCGGCTAAGTGACTAATCCTTTGGGAGTAACCTGAATGATATTGTGATTTTTGGTGTAAGGGATCGCCCATCATAATGGCAAGTTTGCCTGAGTAGCAAGATAGACTGGAGTACTCAAGGGTGTGACTCATGGTTAGGCTGCTATAGTGCTTGAGGAGTTAACACTTGTTACTTGGTTGGTGAAATCCAAGTATAGAACTCACGATCAGTTTGGAATTTTTGCCCTGCTTCTAGGCAGTCTGTACTGAGGCTGATACACACTCTCATGAGCTACTCCAGGGAGCTTGACAGATACTATGTGACTTTAGGTGATGAAATCAGACAGCCTGAAAGGAATAACTGAACAGCTTGCAAACACCATATAGGCTGAAATTTGTTCACACAAATTATTTAGTGAATATGTGTAGATAATAAATATATTTGTAGAAAACAGGAATGGTTTGTGAGTGATAAGAGAACACTTACCTTGTCTTTTAGATTGTAAACTTGTTTGGGGCAGAGATTGTGTCTTCCGACTTGTCTGTACAGTGCCTAGCACATTTCGAGCACTTCTGTAATATAAATAAAGCAGCTCAAGCTGCTCCATATGGAGGATGTGCATCCATACATTTGTGTTGAGAGTTTTCTGTGGTGCACCTGATAACTATTAACCACAGAATACTACATTGCTTGAACCTTTTGGAGATGAAGAGGGTGTTCTTAGCATTCATATGTGAGTTAGAATCTAGCTGTGCTCCTCTGATCCCCGAGCTATTTTTTGTATTGTAAATTTAACACTTGCATGATTCTAGGGTTTCAGTGACATATATTGGCTGCTTGTATTTAAATAGTATTTAACAGTGATGGCAATAAATCAAAAACAGAGTTTCAGCAGAGCTGAATACAGATACCTCCACGTCCCCAGACGTGTCTTAACTATGAGTAATGTACATTGAAATCTTAATTCCCACAGACAGAGATAGAGTCAAGCTAACACAGAAAACAATAACGCTATCTGACATGCATGACCTTTTTGATTAAAACAACTTGTCTCTCTTACAAAAGGCAGTTACTACAACTCATTAACAGCTTTGGACTCTATTCTTTAAAATACTGCACCAGCCAATTCATTTTCTTTATTTTTAATCTGGAACAGTCTTCATTTCCCTTTGAAATTAATGAACTACAAATATTCTATTGTAAATAATCAGTGGTGTGTTTTTCCTTGTTAATGACATAGACCTCCATCTGATGTGCAACATTTTGGGACAATTTTCTAGACTTCAGAAGAAGTTTGTACTCAGTCCTTATTGAGGCAATCAAGAAAGGACCTAAGAATCTGATCCTTCACTTGTAAAAGAGCCAGCCTAGAAATGACATCCATTCATATGAAATGTGCAAAAATAGTCATATTAAAAAAAGAACTGTACAGTTATGGGCACTACAGAAAACCCCAGGATAGAGAGAAGTTAAAAAAAACCACACTATTAGGACAACTGGGCAGTCTTTCTCCAATTCTGTGCTTGTGCCTCTGACCCACCGAAGGAAACAGGATGTTAGACTGGAGCATATGATTTACTGCAGAAAAAGGAATCATACATTGGCTTAAGTGTGTCCTGTTTAAGTTGATAATTTTGAAGGGCTAACCCTTTTCTTAACATGGATGCGTACACTAATGTACTATAATTGTTCTTACTTGGTTTTTATGCCATGTTATGTTTACCTTTAGAGCACTTTTTTTTTCTACACTAGGAATATGCTAAGAATTAAACTGTAATTTCATTGATGGAAAAGAGTGAAAGCACCATTCTATTAGGACTTGAATTCATAACATTTCAAATATGATACAGTCATTCTCTCTATCAATTAACACTCGTGGGGATTTAGAAGTATTGTATAGGCCACTGAAAGGCTTCCATATTTTTGAAAATTGAATATGAAGACTATAAAGTTTAAACAAAAAGTGTGCTTTGTAGTTCATATAAAGGTCTATATAAATACAAGGTTCCGTGAAAATCAGACCTAATAATGTATCAAATATTATCTTTTCCTGTGGCACAGAATGGTTAAATTGATTTAATTGAGCCTGCACATTGAAAATGTAGTGATCTCTTTGACACTGCTAAAATACATATGAAGACATTCTAAGAGAATTATTGCTCAGAATTTTCAGGTTTTTTTACATAAAATAAACAATTTTTTCACTGTGAAGTCCTTGGTTAATATCCATGGTTATTTATTTTTTATTTTTCAATATCATTATGTTAAAATTATTATGACATATAAATAGTAAATAAAAACTAAGTATATGATTTCCTGAGTGCATAGCATGTCTGTTCCTTAGTACATATAATACACTCCATGTGTATTGTGACAGACCCAGACCAGGGTCTAGGAATCTGATAGAAGGCACATAGCTTTCTGTTCCCTGAGTGACCAGAGCAAGGGCTGCCCTAGAGCAATCAGGAACCAGCTAGAACCAATTAAGACAGGCAAGCTAATCAAGACACCTGGAGCCAATTAAGAACTTTCTAGAATCAATTATGGCAGGCAGGCTAATCAGGACACCTGATTTAGTAGGGGGGCATGCAAGGAGCAGGGAGGGAGAAGGCGTGCTGTGGGAGGACTGAAGAGTTCAAGTATGATCAGGCTTCAGGAGGAAGATCCTGCAGTGAGGATAAAGAAGGTGCTGGGGGAAGGCCATGGGGAAGCAGCCCAGAGAGTTGTAGCTGTCACGCATCTCATACAGGGAACATTGTAGACAGCTGCTATCCACAGGGCCCTGGGCTGGAACCTGGTGTAGAGGGTGGGCCCGGGTTCCCCCCAACTCCTGATTGGACGCAGGAGGAGTTGACCTGGTCTGTGAGAAACACCAGAAGGAAGGTCTAAATTGGAAAGGGATCTGTCCTGTTCCCAACCCACTAGGTGGGACACAGAGACTGCGGGGATTGTTCTCCGTTTCCCCCATACTGGCCAGTGATGCGGTTAGCTGAATAGATGGCAGGTTTGAACCACTAGCAAAACTGAGGGCTTCCGGGAATCTCTGAGGCGAGCAAATCCGCCAATAAGAGCAGGACCCACCAAGGCAGAGGAGGAACTTTGTCACAGTATGCAAAACTCCATATATTAAACCTTAGGCTAGATTCACTAAAGCTGTTACAGAGAGAGCATGCAATTTTGAAAAGCTTAAAATTTGGTCAAGTCAAAGTCACCAGAACATTACAGGGCACTTCTCAATAGGGTCAATTTTCATAGTCAATTTCAACTTTCCACCTCCTAACATTTTGGATACAGAGCTGTTCAAATACAGATCAAAAGAATTTGGGGAAGAGAATGTATTTTTTCACTTTTTTAAGTGCTCAAAAATGGCAGAATCTCAGACTTTCAGCAACAGCAGAAAAATTCACCGTCAGGCAGAAAACATGCCTGGAAAACACAGCATGAAAGGTTAAAAACTTTGAGTGACAGAAATCAGGAGTTTGGAATGGATATACAGAATGGAATGGAAATATAGTTGAGACAACTTTGACTATAGCTATTGCACGCAATCCTGCTTATAATTTATTATTTGTATAGCATAGTGCCTAGGAGCCCAGTCATGGAGCAGGACCCCATGCTGTACAAACACAGAACAAAAAGACAGTCCCTTCCCCAAAAAGCTTACAATCTAAGTATAAGACAAGAGACACCTGATGGATACAGTCAGATGGGGAAGTACAAGGAAACAAGGAGACGTTATTGGTCAGCATGATAGGCAGTGGTCTCAGATTATCAATAATCTAACTGTTGTGAAATTTTTTGTAGGCATCATGGCAAAGGAGAGTTTTAAGGAGGGTTTTGAAGGAGGATAATGAGTTAGTTTTTCAGATGTTACCAGGGAGTTTCTACCAAGCATGAGAGACAGCATGAGAGAAAGCATGAAGGTGCTTGTTTGAAAATCGAACACGTGAGTGATGCAGGAGGACATCATGGGCTGATCGGAGTTGAACTTTTGATTCTGAATGAGAAATTATAGGTAAGGTGTGGATAGGTCATGAAAGGCCTTGAAAGTGAAGACATACAAATCATGTATTTATATTAGAGAGCATATTAGAATTAGTTCTTAAAGTCACTCTTCCTAGGAAAATACAGTGTAAAAAGGAATTCATTGACCAATAACTGATTACATTTTAGCAAACAAAAATGTTTGTGCAGGCAAAAGACATGCTTTACCTGCAGAATTCCATACATATCTGTGAAGAAAGTATCAGTAGATTGGACAACTAATTATGATTTGCACAATTTCAGTGCCCTAAATTTAGGATTTAAAGAATTTTCCTCCATGGAACATTGCAGGATGAATCTTAAGATATTACAGTACAGACCACTGCTTAAAATGAATTCATCATTCAAACTGAATGTAGTCATTGTGACAAACCAATAAAGATGCTTTGTAATAATTTATGAATACTATATATTGATGTTGTTATTGGGATGTTTATCCTATGACTGTTTTAGGTTAAATACTGGGATGTTTACTGTATGACTATACTGGTTAAATGAACAGGCTTGTTTGTAAATGAGCAGGCAGGCAAAACAATGTCTCTGAGGGGAAGACACCCCTTAGCAAACACATGCTTATAATACTTGTAAAGCAGTCTGAAGCACTGGGATAAAAATGTCATTATTTGTTTCTTGTAGTTCCCATAATGTACTGAGTTCTCTGTAAACATGAAAATGGACAGGGTCCTTGTCCCAGTGAGTTTATAATGTAAGTGCCAAGTTGTTGTTATTGTTATCTGACAAATATTATACTAAGTTCTGTACGACAGCAATAATGTTATCTGCTGAAGCACAATTTCAGTTTCTTTGTGTTAGTGTTGACTCATTTCCCACTGCATTAGCACACTTGTACATGTTATTGTACAAAAGAAACATGATTTGATAAACAACTGCAAATTGTATATTTCCACGCACAAACATCTGTTGGACAAAAACACAGTTGTAATACTAAAAGACTGGCAGCAACATTGTTATTATGTGAATCCCAGAATAAAACAAGTTCCTCAAACGGATCAGTACATATTATGGATGGAAGAGTACCATTGTGTAAGTAAAATAGTATGAAGATTCACCCAGATAGAACCAGAAAAGCAAGCTGGTAAAAGGAGCTTTGCTAAACAGAGCAAGCAAAATGTACACAAATCCAGGTGGCTGGGCCAATTAAGATGAAAGATGGCCTTGTTAAGGCACTGGCTTGGGACTAAAGAGATTTGGGTTCAATTCCCAGTTCTACTACAGGCTTGTTGTATGACTGTGGGCATGTCACTTAATCTCTGTGTCTCAGCTCTGCTTTTGTAAAATCAGGATAAGAGTGCTCACTTGGTCTTAACTGCTCAGGTTCTGTACCTGCAAACACTGATGTCTGCACATACTTAACTTCAAACATGTGAGTAGTCCAAAATGTGTAAGTGTTAGTAGGACCGAGGCCTTACATTGCAAGCTCTTAGAGGCAGGAACTTTCTAATAATATGCAGATACACATCACCTAGCAGACGGGGCTCTGATTCTGGGCACCAGTGCAGGGGTTCTCAAACTGGGGGTAGGGACCCCTCAGCGGGTCGCAAGGTTATTACATGGGGGGTTGGGAGTTGTCAGCCTCCACCCTAAACCCCGCTTTGCCTCCTGCATTTGTAATGATGTTAAATATATTAAAAAGTGTTTTTAATTTATAAGGGGGGAGGATTGTACTCAGAGGTTTGCTATGTGAAAGGGGACACCAGTACAAAAGCTTGAGAACTACCACACTAGTGCAATAAAAATAATGAAGAATAGGAAGAAGGGTGCGCAGTGTAACAATCAGAGCATGAGCCACTAAACTCTTACCACATTGCCAGAGAGTTGCATGAGGTTTTTACTGCACAACTCCCATTAAAGTCAGTGGGAGTCTGTGGCTAAAAATCCATGGAATGTACTGAAAGTATAATACAAATGATAAAGATCATTTAATATCAGTGATGGGCAACCTGCGGAACCGTGGGCCACACGCGGCCCACCACTGTTTCATAGAGTCAAAGCACTGTACAAAAAGTCACTAAGTAATCCCCCATGTGAGAGGCAGGCTGGTAAGTATTAGCCCCATGTTCCAGGAGGAGAAACAGACAGACAGAAAGTACCTGTGTGAGGCCACTAAGCAAGGGAGTGATAAAGCCCAGATTAGATAAGAACTCAAGAATTGCTCAAATCCAAAACTCAGGTCCTGGATCCCATTAGCTCTCTTTCCTGTATGAGGCTTGCAATAAAATGAAAAGATATATTGTATTTATCAACCTGTATGAGACAACATCTACAGATTCAAATTGTTTTATTCACATTAGTTCACAATGTACAATATACATTAAATGCTGCAGGTCTCTCAGGCTTGACGTTTTTATCAAAGGGAATCCAGGGAGAGCAATTCCTGAAGTTGAAGAGAAATTAAATTTGCATAGGGCAGACAAGAGTATGAATGAAATGGCAAAAAATTAAAATACAGAAATCCTATCATTTTATCTTTAATGTTTCTCTGCAATGAAGGTTTTCACCAGAGAATCATGGGGAATTTTGTGTAATTTAAGCAGATCCAGAGGGAAATTATAGGATATATAACACCCAGAGCTGTCAAGAAAAATGAGAATGTGGGTTCATTTACTATTTCAAAGCCCTGTAAATTATTACATATGTTTGGTGTGAATGCTCACGCTGTCCAAAATGTGGAAGCTTCTTTACTAGAACTTCTATATTAGAAGTTTAGCCACCAGCAATGCATATATACATTTTATTAACTATATTTTCTAGTTTGTCGTATTTGATTAAAACTCATCATTATTTAACTTTTGTATAATCATATTATTATTTATAATACAATTAGAGATCTAAATTAAGATCAGGGCCCCATTATGCGAGGCAGTGTACAAACCTACTCAGAGACAATCCTTGCTCCAAAGAGTGGAGGGTCTAAATAAAAAAAAAGCACATGGTAGCTAGGGAGATGAGGAATTAACATTATCTCAATTTTACAAGTGAAGAAATTAAGGCACAAAGGTCTAGATTCAGAAAAGTACTTAGGTGCCTAAATCTGACATTAGGTGCCTAAATCCCAGTTTTAGGCTCCACTGCAATTCCCCAAACTCCCATTCAACTGGTAGGCACTGAACCTTGGTGCCTAAATTTATGCAGTAAAAAAGTTCCCTAGGCACTTATATTTCAGCCTCTGGGTATGAGTGCTGCAGCCTGCCTCCAGATGCCTATCTCCTACCTAAGGCCCAGAGCAATTCACAAACCAGGGAAAGACAGGCGTTCAGTCATGTAACTCATGTGAGGGTCTCAGATGGGTTTGCATAAACAAAGGCCGTCCATCATAACCTTTAACCCAATGGTTAGGGTACTCATATGGGATGTGGGAGACCCCTGGTTCAAGTCTGCCATCCCCTGATGAGGAGATGGGATCTGAACAGCAATCTGCCACCTCCCGGGAAAAGCTTTAACCACTGGGCTATGGACTATTGGGGGGAGGAGGGGTGGGATTTCCCTCAGTCTCCTGAGCAGGGGGCCAAGATCCTGTGTCTCCCACCTCGTGGGTGAGTGATCTAACCATCAAGCTACAGAGTCATACCTGTGCTTGTGCTCTCCCTCTCTAGCCCAAATAACTCTAATTATTTATCCACAGTGGAACAGCTTCAACAAGAGACACTGAGGGTGACCCACATCAGAATATTCCATATTCTTATCTGAGAAGTAGTAGAGCCCTGTTCAAACCCCTTCTTTCCTTCTGGTGGAAGGGGGACTTGAACTGGTAGTCTCACACATCTCCACTGAGTACCCTCATCACTGGGCTAAAAGTCATGAGGGAGATCTTCCCCAGTTTCTTGCAAAAAATGCCTTAGGCGCTTCACTCCAAAGACGGTTCACAGCTGAGAATCAATTGCAGAGCTAGGTGCCTACCCGCAGCCTGGACTTTGGTGCCTATTTCCATAGGAGGGCCAGGGCTTAGCACACACGCTCCTGTCGTCAGCATCTCCCATTGACTAGGTTAGGTAGCTCCCCACCTAATGTGCTGCCTTTTGTGAATCACAGTCTAACGTGCCTCTCTCTTTCCCCAGTCATTGTATAGGGAGCCTAGGCACCTAACTCAGGCTTTGTGAATCTCAGTGTAGTTCTTGTGATTTTCTAGGTTCCTAAAATTTAGGAGTTGCAATGCTGAGCATCACAACGCCTTTGTGAATCTACCCCAAAGAGATTAATTCACCTGTCCAAGGTCACACAGAAAATATGTAACTAAGCTAGGAATTGAACCCAGATCTTCTGAATTGCAGTCTAGTGGATTAACCAGATGCCAATGCTTTCACTTTTAGCCTACAGCAATAAATATCATGCCTTATGTACAAAACATTCTAAAATGCTTCATTTTCTGACCCATTTTCATTGATTCTGCAGACCACAGGGAGAATGTGCAATCTCTAGAGCCATGGGGAATTAGAATTAATTAGTTCTCATCATGGTTTTCTACAAGATAGGTGCATATTGGCCAATATCTTCTGTCCACATTCAACTTTGTTGTCCACTCAACAATGACCTCCATGACAAGGACTTCAAGAATATCCACCATCTGGGTACCAATAATTCTGGACATCCCCCAAACCATGCACCATACATTTTATAATTTTCTTCTTCTTACCCTGCCTATTATCTGTTTCCTCTCCAGCCTCTTCTTTACTTTGTTAAAGTGGCAGGAAGAGGAAATCTACCTTACCACTCTTCTTTTCCTACTCATCCTGTTATTTCTTTCAGAAATACGTCTGTCAGGTGTTTTTTCCATGGCTGCTACATTCAAAAGATGCAAAAAGAAAAGGAGTACTTGTGGCACCTTAGAGACTAACAAATTTATTAAAGCATAATAAATAATAAATTTATTACAGCTCACTGTAGCTCACGAAAGCTTATGCTCTAATAAATTTGTTAGTCTCTAAGGTGCCACAAGTACTCCTTTTCTTTTTGCGAATTTCAGACTAACACGGCTGCTACTCTGAAACCATTCAAAAGATGGTGTTTTATGTGATGTAGGTAACTGTGATCACTTTATTGGTACAGAGCCTTTGAGTTGCAGAGCTTTAAGTGGCAAAGGTCAAAACTGGTCAGTAAATAGACTTTTGGAACTGGGACTGAACCCAGAGCAGCAGCTGTAACAAGGAGGCTCCTTTGTTTTACTATTTCTTCTTATTCAGTTAATGTTACTTAGTTTACTGAAGGTGCATGGTGCCTCTTACGTTATCTCGGGACACAGGGTGAAATCCTGGCCCCGCTGAGTTATGCCTTTGACTTCAGTGAGACCAGGATTTCATCCACAATATATATGTCCTTGTCCATGTTACTTTGCTTGCAAGCCCACTGAAAGGTAGGGGAATTCAAGAATTCCTGCCTGAAACGTAAGAACATAAGAACGGCCAGAGAGGGTCAGACCAAAGATCCATCTAGCCCAGTATCCTGTCTTCTGACAGTGGCCAATGCCAGGTGCCCCAGAGGGAATGAGCAGAACAGGTAATCATCAAGTGATTCATTCCCTGTCTCCCATTCCCAGCTTCTGTCAAACAGAGGTGAGGGACACCATCCCTGCCCAACCTGGCTAATAGCCATTGATGGACCTATCCTCCATGAATTTATCTAGTTCTTTTTTGATCCCTGTTATAGTCTTGGCCTTCACAATATCTACTGACAAAGAGTTCCACAGGCTGACTGTGCGTTGTGTGAAGAAATACTTCCTTTCGTATGTTTTAAACCTGCAGCCTATTAATTTCATTTGGTGATCCCTAATTCTTGAGTTATGAGAAGGAGTAAACAACACTTCCTTATTTACTTTCTCCACACAAGTGATGATTTTATGGACCTCTATCATATCCCCCCTTAGTCATCTCTTTTCCAAGCTGAAAAGTCCCAGTGTTATTAATCTCTCCTAATACGGAAGCCGTTCCATACTCTTAATCATTTTTGTTGCCCTTTTCTGAACCTTTTCCAATTCCAATCTATCTTTTTTTCAGATGGGGCAACCACATCCGCACTCAGTATGTAAGATGTGGACATACCATGGATTTATATAGAGGCAATATGATATTTTCTGTCTTATCTATCACTTTCTTAATGATTCCCAACATTCTGTTCACTTTGTTGACTGTCGCTGCACATTGAGTGGATGTTTTCAGAGAACTATCCGCAATGATGCCAAATTTAGACCCCATCATTATATATATATATATATATATATATATATATATATATATATATATATAGTTGGGATTATGTTTTCCAATGTGCATTACTTTGCATTTATCAACATTGAATTTTATCTGCCATTTTGTTGCCCACTCACCCATTTTTGAGACATTCTTTTGTAGCGCTTCGCAGTCTGACTGGGACTTAACTATCTTGAGTAGTTTTGTATCATCTGCAAATGTTGCCACCTCACTGTTTATCCCTTTTTCCAGATCATTTATGAATATGTTGAATAGGACTGGTTCCAGTTACAGATTGCTGGGGGACACCACGATTTACCTCTCTCCATTCTGAAAACTGACCATTTATTCCTACCCTTTGTTTCCTATTTTTTAACCAGTTACCAGTCCATGAGAAGACCTTCCCTCTTATCCCATGACAGCTTACTTTGCTTAAGAGCCTTTGGTGAGGGACTTTGTCAAAGGCTTTCTGAAAATCTAATTACACTATATCCACTGGTTCCCCCTTGTCCACATGCTTGTCGACCCCCTCAGAGAATTCTAGTAGATTGGTGAGGCATGATTTCCCTTTACAAAAAACATGTTGACTCTTCCCCAACAAATTATGTTCATCTATGTGTCTGACAATTTTGTTCTTTACTATAGTTTCAACCAGTTTTCCTGGTACTGAAGTCAGGTTTACAGGCCTGTAATAGCCTGGTTCACCTCTGGAGACATTTTTAAAAATTGGCGTCATATTAGCTATCCTCCAGTCATTTGGTACAGAAGCTTATTTAAATGATAGGTTACAGACTACAGTTAGAAGTTCTACAATTTCATGTTTGAGTTCCTGCAGAACTCTTGGGTGAATACCATATGGTCCTGGTGACTTATTACTGTTTAGTTTATCAATTTGTTCCAAAACCTCCTGAATGACACTTCAATCTGGGACAGTTCCTCAGATTTGTCTAAAAAGAATGGCTCAGGTTTGGGAATCCCCCTCACATCCTCAGCCATGAAGACTGATGCAAAGAATTCATTTAGTTTCTCCGCAATGGCTTATCATCCTTGAGTGCTCCTTTAGCATCTTGATCGTCCAGTGGCCCCAAAGGTTGTTTAGGAGGCTTCCTGCTTCTGATTTACTTAAAAAAAATGCTATTACTTTTTGAGTCTTTGGCTAGCTGTTCTTCAAATTATTTTTTGGCCTTCTAATTATATTTTTACACTTCATTTGCCAGAGTTTATGCTCCTTTCTTTTTTCCTCACTACGATTTAACTTACACTTTTTAAAGGATGCCTTTTTGCCTCTCACTGCTTCTTTTACGTTGGTTGTTTAGCCACGGTGACACTTTTTTGGTTCTCTTACTATGTTTTTTAATTTGGGGTATACATTTTAAGTTGAGCCTCTATTATGGTGTCATTAAAAAGTTTCCATGCAGCTTGCAGGGATTTCACTTTTGCCACTGTACCTTTTAATTTCTGTTTAACTAACCTCATTTTCATGTAAGTTCCCCTTTCTGAAATTAAATGCTACAGTGTTGGGCTGCTGTGGTGTTTTTCCTGCCATAGGGATGTTAAATGTAATTATATTATGGTCACTATTACCAAATGGTCCAGCTATAGTCATCTCTTGGACCAGATCCTGTGTTCCACTTAGGACTAAATCAAGAATTGCCTCTCCTCTTGTGGGTTCCAGGACTAGCTACTCCAAGAAGCAGTCATTTAAGATGTCAAGAAACTCTTTCTACATCCCATCCTGAGGTGACATGTACCCAGTCAATATGGGTATAGTTGAAACCCCCCATTATTATTGAGTTTTTTTATTTTAATAGTTTCTCTAATCTCTCTGAGCATTTCACAGTCATTATCACCATCCTGGTCAGATGATCAGTAATATATCCCTACTGCTATATTATTATTATAGCATGGAATTACTATTCATAGAGATTCTATGGTAAAGTTTGGTTCATTTATGTTTTTTCTTCATTTGATTCTATGGTTTCTTTCACATATTGTGCCACTCCCCAACCAGCACGACCTGTTCTGTCCTTCTGATATATTTTGTACCCTGGTATTATTGTGTCCCATTGATTATCCTCATTCCACCAAGTTTCAGTGATGCCTATTGTATCAATATCCTCATTTAATATGAGGCACTCTAGTTCCCCCATTTTATTATTTAGACTTCTAGCATTGATATATACACACTTTAAAAACTTCACTTTTCAGCTGTCTTCCATTATATGATGTAATTGAATGGGACTTCTTTTCATTTGACCATTTCTCATCAGATCCTACCTTTATTTTATCATCTTCCATCCTCTCCTCCTTACTAGGACATTCAGAATCTCCATTAATAGATCCTCCCCTGCAGGATGCCTCTATCTGAACCATGTGCTCCTCCACACCTGTTGGCTTTCATCCAGCCCTTAGTTTAACCTTTCCTAGAGCACAGAAGTCTCATATAACTGCAACCACACAATTGTCTGTAATTGTCATTGTCCATATTGACTTCAAGAAAGGCAGTCTTTCAACTGTTGGAAAGTCTCTCTCAATTAAAGAGTACATGTGCAGACCATATAATAGCCTATTCACAGAGGAAATGATTATCTGGATTTCTCTTGCTGTTTTGCTCCCTCGGGCTAATATTTGCCTGGCATGTAGCTGATGTAGTTGTAATCTTCCCGTGAGTTATTGGACTGATAGGGAAAAATGAAGATCACTTTCTAAACCCCCTCATATTTGCCCTAGTTTGTTTTCTATATGTTCGGAAGCAGCTTTATCTGTCCATGGGTGTTAGCTTTCCACAAAGGCAGTCACTGCTGCCTCCTGAAAGTGACATTTGATACCATAGCCCTAGATGAGATCTTAATTCTGACTAGAGAAGAATATGAAATGCGGAGTTGCTGCTAGGAAAATCTAGCACAGAACTGATAAACTGCTTATCTTTTGATTTATCCTTTAATGGGTTCCGCCATAAGAGCAATGCTTGAAAGAAAGCAATGAATGGGCCTATACTGCCACTGCTGATGTTTTAAAGTTTCTTCTCAAGGCCCTCTGAATTCATCTACAAGTCTTGTCCTCAGGGGAAAGTATCAGACTCCTTTTTTACTATCTGTATTTCCCCTTTGGCTTTTTCCTTTTGTCCTATTTCAGCTGAAGCTCTAAAGTTTTTATGACTCTTTTGACCACAGTATCAAAGAAATCATTGGGAACAATCTGTCCTGAGTTTCTTCCTATAAGTGCCCTAGGTCAGACTCCAATACCTCTTCTGTAAAGACAGAGCTCTTTGAGGAAGAAGGTGAATACCTAAGCCTTGGTTTGTTTCTTAGTAACCTTTTTTATTTCTTAGATATATTTTCTATTTCTAGTTCTGGAGAGGAGGAGGGGAAGGAAAGGCTACCCTTTGCATCAATCACTTCTTTAACTGCATTTATAAAGACTTGATTAGATTCTTTATTGTTGGTTAGGCACATTCTGCCCAGAAGCTTGAGAATCCATTAGTTATCTCCTTGTTCCAAGAAGGAACCCTGTATTTTTCCTCAGGTCACAAAGATCTACCTTAATATCTTAGGTGGAAATCATTTAAAAGCCTCTAAGTATTTGTTAACTGTGAAGCATGTGCTGAGTAAATGAGGATTCTTTGGCATTTTTTATACCTTTCTCCTGGGCTATATCGTCTATATCAGGGTCTAAGGAATAGGGAGGGGATTATAAATTTCATTCCACGCTGTATGTTGCCATTCACCATAGGAGATCTTCCTTCACTCCCAGTCCAGCTCCTTCTCTTTATATCAGAGTCCTGTATGCAGAGCTCACTGTCTAGACAGACATCAAATTGCATCCTACTAAGTGAGGGTTTGCTTTAAGTCATTCTGGCCATGAGTGTTTTGTCCATCTGCTCATCTGCAATTTTACAACAGCCTGGGGGAACTGAGGACGGGTCTTCATGTTGAAGCAAAAGGCTGGGAAATAATTTTGCTATACATGAGAGACATTATCTTGCTTTCATCTGCCAACAAGGTCTTTATTTCAGTGAAAGACAACAATTAAAAGTTGATGCCAGAGCTGTGCAGAATATGTCCAGATTAGTTGCTGAAATGTTTTGCATTGTTTTGCTAACTCCATTTGATGCACTCACTCTCAGCCTCATCCAAAACAAGGTGATAAGAACTCCTGAATATCAGATAGCAGACAGCTTACATTGTTTAGGATAATACCAGCAAAAGGAACAAAGAGAACTTCAAAAACAACGAGGAGTCTGGTTGCACCTTAAAGATTAACAGATTTATTATTTATCATTACAGATGATCTGTAATTTTCACTCCATACATCTGAAGAAGTGGGGTTTTTACACAAAAGCTTATGCCAAAATAAATCTGTTAGTCTTTAAGATGCCACTGGACTCCTTGTTGTTTTTGTGGATACAGACTAACCCAGCTACCCCTCTGATACTTGACATGAAAGGGAACTTCACATTTTTAACTTGTGGTTGGGAATAAGAACAAAAACTTCTAATGATCCAACAGAGCACTCAAGCATATGTATGAGGTCAACAGAGGTGAATGGCACTCCTCATGTGCTCAAAGACACACACATACTTTGCTGAATCAGGACAAGACATAGAAAATGTTTTATCTTCTTTAAAATATTGTACATTCTAAGCATGCAACTGTCTCCTCTCCCTCCCTCACTGGTAATACTATGCTTTACCAATTCCTATGACAAAGCTAGCAGATCCTACTCTGTTTCACGCTTCTACCTGCATTAATATAGGGGAACACTACAGGTTATGTACACAGCAGAGACATCACTGATTTCACTGATGGAAAAATGACTTGTAAAATTTTGGGGGAGGAAAAACTTAACCTTTTCCCCCATCCCAAGCTTAGGATGCCCGTGACTGCACTCCAAGCAACTAAGAAGAATATTGCTGGAAAGTTTTCTGGCCCTTAACATGTTTCTTAAATGAACAATGACAGTTTCCTATCCATCCTCTTGCCCTACCCACCCTCCCCCAAGTAAATTACATCACAATTCAAAAAAATTTTGGAAATTCAGGGTGATTGTGGTGCTTTTGGATGCTCTGTTTTCCTGTGCTCTTTCACTAAATCCAGTTAATCATTCTGCACTTTTATTGTGTTCTAATCTTGTATTATTTTTTCTCCATAGTGTCATGGTGGGAATCTGCTATAGACCACCAGACCAGGGGGTTGAGGTGGACGAGGCTTGCTTCCGGTAACTAACGGAAGTTACTTAATCGCAGGCCCTGCTTCTCATGGGAGACTTCAATCACCCTGATATCTGCTGGGAGAGCAATACAGCGGTACACAGACAATCCAAGAAGTTTTTGGAAAGTGCAGGGGACAATTTTCTGATGCAAGTGCTGGAGGAACCAGCTAGGGGCAGAGCTCTTCTTGACCTGCTGTTCACAAACCGGGAAGAATTAGTAGGGGAAGCAAAAGTGGATGGGAACCTGGGAGGCAGTGACTATGAAACGGTCAAGTTCAGAATCCTGACACAAGGAAGAAAGGAGAGCAGCAGAATACGGACCCTGGACTTCAGAAAAGCAGACTTTGACAACCTCAGGGAACTGATAGGCAGGATCCCCTGGGAGAATAACATGAGGGGAAGTCCAGGAGACCTGGCTGTATTTTAAAGAATCCATACTGAAGTTACAGGAACAAACCATCCCTATTTGTAGAAAGAATAGTAAATATGGCAGGCGACCAGCTTGGCTTAACAGTGAAATCCTTGCTGATCTTAAACACAAAAAAGAAGCTTACAAGAAGTGGAAGATCGGACAAATGACCAGGGAGGAGTATAAAAATATGGCTCAGGGATGCAGGAGTGAAATCAGGAAGGCCAAATCACACTTGGAGTTGCAGCTAGCAAGAGATGTTAAGAGTAACAAGAAGGGTTTCTTCAGGAATGTTAGCAACAAGAAGAAAGTCAAGGAAAGTGTGGGCCCCTTACTGAATGAGGGAGGCAACCTAGTGACAGAGGATGTGGTAAAAGCTAATGTACTCAATGCTTTTTTTGCCTCTGTCTTCACGAACAAAGTCAACTCCCAGACTGCTGCACTGGGCAGCACAGCATGGGGAGGAGGTGACGAGCCCTCTGTGGAGAAAGAAGTGGTTCGGGACTATTTAGAAAAGCTGGACAAGCACAAGTCCATGGGACCAGATGCGCTGCATCCAAGAGTGCTAAAGGAGTTGGTGGATGTGATTGCGAGCCATTCGCCATTATCTTTGAAAACTCATGGTGATCTGGGGAGGTCCCGGATGACTGGAAAAAGGCTAATGTAGTGCCCATCTTTAAAAAAGGGAAGGAGGAGGATCCTGGAAACTACAGGCCAGTCAGCCTCACTTCAGTCCCTGGAAAAATCATGGAGTAGGTCCTCTAGGAATCAATTCTGAAGCACTTAAAGGAGAGGAAAGTGATCAGGAACAGTCAGCATGGATTCACCAAGGGCAAGTCATGCCTAACTAATCTAATTGCATTCTATGATGAAATAACTGGCTCTGTGGATGAGGTGAAAGCAGTGCACATGTTATTTCTTGACTTTAGTAAAGATTTTGATACGGGTCTCCCACAGTATTCTTGCCAGCAAGTTAAAGAAGTATGGGCTGGATGAATGGAGTATAAGATGGATAGAAAGCTGGCTAGATTATCGGGCTCAACGGGTAGTGATCAATTGTTCCATGTCTAGTTGGCAGCTGGTATCAAGCAGCATGCCCCAAGAGTCAGTCCTGGGGCCGGTTTTGATCAATATCTTCATTAATGATCTGGAGGATGGGGTGGACTGCACCCTCAGAAGTTTGCAGATGACACTAAACTGGGAGGACTGGTAAATACGCTGGAGGGTAGGAATAGGATACACAGGGACCTAGACAAATTAGAGGATTGGGCCAAAAGAAATCTGTTGAGGTTCAACAAGGACAAGTGCAGAATCCCGCACTTAGGACGGAAGAATCCCACACACCGCTACAGACTAGGGACCGAATGGCTAGGCAGCAGTTCTGCAGAAAAGGACCTAGGGATTACAGTGGACGAGAAGCTGGATAGGAGTCACCAGTGTGCCCTTGTTGCCAAGAAGGCCAATGGCATTTTGGGCTGTATAAGTAGGGGCATTGCCAGCAGATTGAGGGATGTGATCATTCCCCTCTATTCGATAGTGGTGAGGCCTCATCTGAAGTACTGTGTCCAGTTTGGGGCCCAACACTACAAGAAGGATGTGGAAAAATTGGAAAGTGTCCAGCAGAGGGCAACAAAAATGATTAGGGGACTGGAACACATGACTTATGAGGAGAGGCTGAGGAAACTGAGATTGTTTAGTCTGTGGAAGAGAAGAATGACGGGGGATTTGATAGCTGCTTTCAACTACCTGAAAGGGGGTTCCAAAGAGAATGGATCTAGACTGTTCTCAGTGGCAGCAGATGATAGAACAAGAAGCAATGGTCTCAAGTTGCAGTGGGGTAGGTTTAAGTTGGATATTAAGAAAAACTTTTTCACTAGGAGGCTGGTGAAGCACTGGAATGCGTTACCTAGGGAGGTGATGGAATCTCCTTCTTTTGGGGTTTTTAAGGTCAGGCTTGACCAAGCCCTGGCTGGGATGATTTATTTGGGGATTGGTCCTGCTTTGAGCAGGGGGGTGGACTCGATGACCTCCTGAGGTTCCTTCCAACCCTGATATTCTAGGATAGTGATTAACTGTAGCAAGCATTTAGAGCCAAAAGGCATGCAGAATTCAGGCAGGTGTAATTAATGTCAAGCTTTGCAGCAAGTGGCATTGCTTTCCTTCTTCCTCCACCTGCTGACCGCCTGCTGTCACCTTCTAATGCTGTGTCCATCTGTTGAAAAATGATTTCTGAAATTTGCCATTTTTTTTCTTGGAGACTCCTGGACCCTCTTCTGCTGCTTAAATATGGGACCACTCAAATTACCACCACACACACACAGTCCTGATAGTATTTCGCTCAGGGATCTGAATTCAGAAACATATTCTATTAATGTCAGGATATAAGTATCATTTGTTTAGATCAAGGGCAACCCTGACATAAGACTGAATTATGAACTCTCCTTTCCATCATGAGGAAGATACACTTTTCTGGGCCCTTCTGTGCTCCTCACACACACAATGGAATGTAAGATAAGGAACAGGTCTTCTAAACCAGTGCCTAGCACAATGCAGCCTTGGTCTATCACTAGGGATCCTAGGTGTTACAGTAATATAAATAATACATAATAAATTCCGTAGTTGCTTTTGAAAATCCCACTTGGTCTTAAGTAATTAATCAACTAAGAATTTTCACGTTTTAGCCACCAGAGGGAGCGCATATAGTCCCATTATATAACAGAAATATATAGATAGGCAAAAATGTTAACCATGTGAGATAAGGAATAGAGCATTCAAATAAACTACTTCTTGCACAAGAACTACAAAATTTCAAGAAAACAACAACACTTGATTTACTATTTTCATTCTGAAACAGCAGGGTGAAAACCAAAAAGTAAGTAGATCTCCTCTCCATGTACTGTACTATTCCATAATGGGAAAAATAAAGCATACTGTTTTGTTAATCATACAGCCAGTTTATCAACATGATCAAGTGAATAGGGGGATAAAAAGAGTCATGAAGTTTTAATGTTTGGCAGTTTCACATCAAGTGTGATCAAATATAAACAGCCATACTAATATCCTTCTTTTAATTTGCCTGGAGTCAATACTCTCTTCAGCTATAGTTAACCTGTTATTATTTTCAGTTAATAAATATTAGAGAAAGAGGATTTGTAGGTTTGACACCACAGGAAGATGTATATATCCTTGGTCTATTTAAATATATATCTATATTTATATTTCTGGTTATTCCATAGAGTTGTGTTCACTATCTAACTGGGAGGTTGAATCTAATGGGGTTTTGAAGGGGTCTGCTCTGGATCCAGGACTATTCAACATTTTCATTAATGACTTGGATAATGGAGTGGAGAGTATGTTTATAAAATTTGTGGATGATGCCAAGAGAGGAGGGATTGCTAGAACTTTGGAAGACATGATTAGAATTCAAAATGACCCTGATAAATTGGAAAATTGATCTGAAATCAACATGATGAAATTTAATACAGACAAATGCAAAGTACTGCACTTAGGAAAGAAAAATCAAATGCACAATTACAAAATGGGGACTAATTGGCAAAGTGGTAGTACTGCTGAAAAGGATGTGGCGGTAATAGTGGATCACAAACTGAATATGAACCAATAATGTAATGTAGTTGTGGAAAAGGCTAATATCATTATGGGGTATGTTAACAGGAGTGTTGTATGTAAGATATGGCAGGTAACTGCCTTGCTCTGCTCAGCACTAGTGAGGTTTCAGATGGAATATTGTGTCCAGTTCTGGGGCCACACTTTAAGAAAGATGTGGACAAACTTGAGAAAGTCCAGAGGAAAGGTACAAAAATTATAAAAGGTTTAGGAAACCTGACCTATGAGGCTAGTTTGAAAAGAACTGGGCATGGTTAGTGTTGAGAAAAGAAGACCAAGGAGGACCTGATGACAGTCTTCGAATATGTTAAGCATGGTTCTAAAGAGGTTGGTGGTAAATTGTTCTCATGACCACTGATGGTAGAACAAGAAGTAATGGCCTTAATCTGCAGCAAGGGAGATTTAGGTTAAATATTAGGAAAAACTTTCTGTCTATAAAGATAGTTAAGCACAGGAATAGGCTTCCAGTGAAGGAATCCCCCATTACTGAATGTTTTTAAGAAGGGTGTGGTGGGACAGTTGCCCCACCCCCTGAGAAAAGGGCTGGAACAGGCCTTTTGAGGCTGTGCAGACCGGCAGCCAAACAATAAAGGCCTGTGGAGGGCCAATCAGGGGAAGGAAGAGGTAGCCAATCAGGGCCTGGTGAGGCCCTATATAAAGGCGGCCTAGAAGAAAAGAAGGGAGTCTCTATCCTTGATTAGTGAGGGAGTAGGACAGGCTCCTGAAGCAAGGACCCAGTACCTTGGACAGAGCAGTGCTGGGCAGGCTCAGGGGAGCAGTAGAGGGCTCCAGCCCCATTACCTGCCAGGCTGCAGACCCTGCTAGAAAGGGCCGAGAAGGTGCACAGGGCCATAGGGGAAGTGGCTCAGGGAAGAATAGATGGACAAGAGGGGAATGAAAGAGGGCAGAAAGAGGCTACCGCTAGAGGGTCCCTGGGTCGGGACCCAGAGTAGTGGACAGGCCTGGGTCTCCTCCTTCCTCCCCTTACACTGCACCTGGCTACGGAAGACGGTGGCCAATATGGACTGCAACTTGCCCCTGAGCTAAGGGGCTAGACTTTGGGTTGTGGTTGGCCACTGATGCAGGTGCGAGTCCCAAAAATTGCTGTTAACCCCCACCCCCCTCAGAAGGGGGTGAGTCTGGAGTAGTGGGCACTGCCGGAGGGCAGTGTCCTGAAGCGGACGCCGCTGAGTGGGGAGCAACATGGGTCCCAGGGCAGCAGAACAGACAACGGGCAAGACACCACGTGCAGAAGGTGCTCCATGCCTGGACAGAGCTAATTCCCGGAGCAACTAGTGGGAGGCACCAGTGGTGGTGAGTCTTGACCCCATCACAAAGGGGTTGGACAAACACCTGTCAGGGATGATCTATGTATACTTGTCCTGCCACAGCACAGGATGCTGAACTAGATGATTTCTCAAGGTCCCTTCCAGCCCTACACGTCTTTGATTCTATAGACATACACACACATACATATAAACAAACATGAATTTAGTTAATCACCCTAATTTTCCAAAGCATTCTTTTCCTGCCTCATATATTTATTCTTTAGTTGAAATATTAATTTGGAGAGAGTTCTCTCTCTCCTGCTAGGAATTTAGCTGTAAAAGTAAAATTTTTATCTCAGATCACGCCTCATTACGACACCATTCAAATCTTTGCTCTCCAATATTTTAAAATAAAGGTTTTTATTTTATATTGTAAACGCAGTTGCAGTTTTAAACCACACAATAGCAATTTACTTCTTCAAAATAACCTTTTTTTAAAAAATGCCTCTTGGGTGCAATATATCTTTTAAATTGAACATGTTCGTTCCAAAGCCATGCAAAGGGGTATAAAGCTGCAGACGTAGCGTTCTAAACAAATAATGAGACATTTCAATGACATAGAAACAGAAAATGCAGTCATCTAATCTTACAAGTAAACATATAGGGCCTGAGTCATCACTGCATTACTCCAATTGTATGTCTGTGCAGCTCAACTGAAACCAACAAAGTCACATTACTGTGAAACTAGAATAACTGAGTTGAGAATCAGGCCCCATATATTGTATATTTGCTGCATGTGACTTTTGTTTTTCCTTTTTCAGAGATAAACATGTATGATCCTACCCAAAATTCCCCTTTTATTCTCCAGCTTTATAAATGGGATTCAAGTGACAAAGCTCTGTGGCAGGACTATATTTACAAATAGCTCAACAAGAACCCTTGCCCAAATGTCCTCCCAGTTTGGCCTATTCCAGTTTGGCTTCTTCCTGGCTCACTTGCTGCCCCTTTCTCTTTCTAATGCTCTCTTACCTCAGGTCACCAATCCTACTATTTATCTAGCTGACTTGGTTGTAATAAAACCCTCCTGGTCTGGTAAATGGGGAAAATCAGCAAAATAATTCTGCATTCTCCATTAGAACTGGTTGAAATTCTTTGGTTGACTTATTCTTTCAAATTAAAATTGCCTTTTTATTTAAATCCATGGAAAAATGTTAATTTCTTTTTTTAAAAAAAATCTGTTTTTTAATCAAAAAACTAGAAAATTCCCCACAAAAATCTTGAAACAGTTGAAAATCTTTTTTTCTTTTGAACATTTTCCAATCAGCTCTGCCCTCCACATGCGTTCCTAAAGGCGGACGCTCTGTTATATCACGATAATTCCATGGTGGCCACTATTGGAGAATACATACTGGGCACTGACGTCCTGCAGGGTCGCTCTGTGGATACCCAGTATGGCCTCTTTGCGTTCGGACATCCCTGGTATGTAAGTGCGCCTTGGGTACGGGAGGTACAAGCATTGACAATCCTATGGGGCTCCCCCCGTTGGGAGCCCATGGTGTTGCCTCTCCCAACTGCTGTAGTATCTAAATGACAATATCGCCTCCCTGGAGGGGAGAAGGAGATTACCCAGACTATCAGTGCGCTGTCAGAGGCCAAGATTATTCGGCCCACCTTAAGCCCGTACAATAGCCCCCTTTGGCCAGTGCGGAAACTGGATGGAACCTGGCGTATGATGGTAGACTATCACGAGTTGAATAGGGTCACCTTTGCTGACAGCTGTCGTGCTGGATATGGTGACCCTGATAAAGCAAATTGCGGCAGCTGCCTTACCCTGGCATGTCGTAATTGACCTCGCGAATGCCTTCTTCTCCATCGCCATCGCCCCTAGAGTCAGGAGCAGTTTGCATTTTCGAGGCAGGCCCGCCAATATACCTTCTGTGTTCTGCCGCAGGGCTGGAAGCACTCCCCAACTATTTGCCACCAGTTGGTGAGTGCCGACCTTGCCCGAATATGGCTGCCTGACGCGACCCATTGTGATCATTACATTGACAACGTGATGGTATCCGGCCCCTCCCATGAACTGGTGGCGGATGCGTTACACGCAGTCATTACTGGCTTGGAGGTGCGCGGATGGACTCTGAACCTGCAGAAAATGCAGGGCCCCGCTCCAATGGTAGTCTACCTAGGTATTATGTGGGCGGGACCAGATCAGCAAATTCCTCGGAAGGTGCAACAAATGGTGCAGGGTTATCCCCCACTCCAGACGAAGAAAGAGTTGCAAGCCTTCCTTGGTCTACTTGGGTTCTGGCGTGCCTTCATCCCCCATTTAGCCTTCCTCATGTGGCCTTTTCAGGCCTTGGTATGAAAGGCGGCACCTTGGCAATGGCAGCAGGGCCATCAAACTGCCTTTGACCTGTGTAAAGAGGCCCTGCTCACTCATGCTCGGCTCCACGCTCCGCAGCCTGGGGTCCCCTTCGAGCTCGAAGTTACCACGGTGGTGGACGTGGCCTCTTGGGGGCTATGGCAGCAGGTAGGGGCCAAGCTAAAGGAACCAATCGGGTTCCGGTCCCATAGGTTGAAGGGGGTTGAACCTGGATACACCCCCCTGGAAAAGCAGATCCTGGCAGTGGTCTGGGCGTTGCAGGACACCGAGTACATAACAGGTCTCACCCCGGTCATCGTGCGCATACCCATTCCCCTGGGGCACTGGCTACGGGCAGAATCGGCCCAAACGCAGATAGGGGTTGCACAGATTGCAACCCACTTTAAGTGGAAGCATTACTTGCAACAGTGCATGCTGCTAGGCTGGCCTTCCCTTTCTACCCCACATGCCCTGTTACTGGGGGCCGTCACGTTCGAGCATGTGCCCTCTCTCACGGAGGAGCTGCCCCCAGTGGAAGACCCCGTGCCCACCTCTCTGATAGAGGAGGCCCCCTCGGTCGACCGTCCACCGAGAAGCAGGAATATGCATGGTTCACGGATCGGTAGCCTCCTATATGGCACAGGGAGCCCGGCAATGGCGGGCCATAGCCTATGCCCGCTATGCAGATGTCGTGGCAATGGCTTGGGGAACGGCCGGCTCCAGCCAGTGGGCCGAATCGCAAGCCGCCGTAGTCCTCACCACCAGGGAAGGATGGGCATACATACTCCCAGAAGGGAAAGACTATCTCCGCATGGTCTCACTCTCCCATTTGTCACGGCGCTCCTTATGAGAATCACCGCTGAAGGAGCTGCCACCTCCTCTGTGAATGCCTGGTTGGTGTTAGCCCACAGTGCTGTTAATGCAACGTCGTTTTGTTTACCGCATACATATGCTGTGGGTGCCGTGATGGAAACCTGTTTCATCCTCATCTGCACAGCACTGACCATTGTCCAGCACTATTCCTTACTAAAGACAATTGACAAAACTATTGCATATACGGATCTGTATGCCTTGGGTCCCGCCCAATACAATCTAGACATGCCTATGTATTCATTTAGTCTTGCCAATGTAACTGTTGCCTTCTCATTTGTGTTCTTTGTAAATGCCAGGCACGTTGGGGCAAAACATACCAATGTGGACTTAATCTGTGATGAAAGTACTGACATTTCATTTGCATACGGGCATATGAAATTGCCCACAGGATGGTTTCTCTTATGTGGCAGGACCGCTTACACCTACATCCCAACCAATAGTTCAGGGGGCCTCTGTGCCCTTGGCCTTATTGGCTCCCCTTATTTTTCCACATCCTTCACACTTCCCTGCCCGCCACCGGAGGGACACCATCCCTCTTGACTGCACCTCTAGAGCTGATGTAACCTTATTTTCCGAGGCCGAGGCTGCGGCCCTTGCTTTTTCATTGATCGGCATTCCTGGGTTGGTGATGCATAATTATCATGCAGTGGAACACCTTGCGTGTACTGTCGTGAAAGCCATCAACCTGACCTCTACAGTCCTCACACTCCTTTCACACGAGCTGCGTGAGGTACGCCAGGGAATGCTGCAAAATAGGCTAGCTATTGATTATTTGTTACTCCAACACGGCCACCCATGCCAGGAGTTTGCTGGCTTGTGTTTAATGTAACGGACACCGGGCCCTCCATTGAAGCCGATTTACAATGACTCTGTTAGTTGGCGGAAGGGATCCGTCAACAGCAGGGGGATGCCTGGCTTTGGTCCTGGCTCTCCACATTATGGGGTTGGGCCGCCCATCTTGTTCAACACCTACTTATTGGCCTTATTTGCCTTCTTGGCTTGTATTTTTGCTGCCTTTGTGGCCATGGCCTAGTCTCCCAGTGCTGTGTGAGGTCTCCCCTCCACAATGTATCCTCATGGTCTTTGACGTCACTCAAGAAAGCGAGGGGAGGAGTGTAGGGGACTGCGGAAGACTTTGTTACGGCCTAGCTAGGGAACTTCCACTTTCTCGTGCTGATAGGTTATTGTAGGACATAGAAACCCAGCTGGAACCAGCCGTTGGCCAGTTACAACTGCTTCGCATGGGCCCTTTGCCAGGTAATGAAAAACCCCTTTTGTGAAGTACCTAATTCTATATTCATGAGCTGTTTTTATCTAGTGCTTATTAATGCAGGCCGTTTGCCCCTCCATCAGACTCCGTCCCAGGCAGAGCTCCAGTGTGCTGGGTTCCCCGCCTCTGTGACTGCAACGCTTGGAGTCCCCATTGTGGGTGTGTCACTAACCTTCAGTAAAGCCAATAACTCACAGCTGTGTGTAAGCCTCGTTTTTTCAGAGTACTCCTGCCAGGCCTGTGGTGCTTCGAACACCTTGGCCCAGAACATATGCCCTTTAGTAACCCCATATTTCACCAGAGTTCCTACCAGAGTGGTATGACCAGGAAATGTGTGACAACAAGCTCTGGTGACCCCCAGGACAGCCAGATACTACATAAACATCTCTCACTCCTCTCAGGGCAGGGGAGGGGGGTCCATACAGCACATGCAACATCACCAGGTCCATACAGCACAGGCAACATGACCATGTTCTCTGCAACTCTGACACTATCTGGACTCATGGCTACAGTGTGCACATTCCCACCCTGTGGAGTGTAAAGTGAATTTGCAGCATAATCTTACAGCTGGAGATCATTAAACATATGTCCATTCTTCAATTCCAGCCTGCCCTACCTCTGAGGTCATTCATCTGTAACCTTGCGATTTTGATTTTTCAGGGGCTAGAGACCCTACAAGGTGTGTAGAAGTGGAAGAAAATTCCATGCATTCTATTTGGCTTTCCCTCCCCATAGCCCCCATCCTGTATTACGTGGGGATTTCCATAATTTGACTCCCTGACATGACATACAGTGGAGGAAAGCAGATGGCCTGTGGTCATTTAAGATATGTTCTATTCTGAATAAGTCACAAAGACAAATCATGTTTTATATTATGATAAATACAATATGACTGTGTCCAAGTGCTTGAGCAGCAAACAGCAGAGAGGCTAACAGAGGGAGTTTGCCTGGGATCTGTCTGAGAGGAGGTACGCTAAGGGCTACATTAGGGAGGCTGTGTTGGTGAGTGTCTGTTGTGGGGACAGTTTGACAGTTTGACCGTGTGCTTGACTGGTTGTTTAAAAAGTGTGAATTGAGAGTGCTTTGTTCCAGGTGAACCTTGAGTGGGCCTGACTGTTATAAAAAGCCAGTCAGCTGCGAACCAGCTGAGCAACGAACAGCAGAGAGGCTAACAGAGGGAGTTTGCCTGGGAGTTTGCCCGGGGAGAGCCCAATGAGGCTTACATCTTGCTGGCTTCTCTGAGTAGTTACTACAACTACTGAGGAAGCTCATAGAAGGAAGGTAATATGGATGGGGAGCATTCAGCTGTCGTGACCTGCACTGGATGTGCCATGTTTGTCTTTCTTCCACAGGACAGAAGCAATTTTGTCTGTACAAAGTGCAAGCTAGTCTCCATATTGGAAGAGAAAGTTCAAGGTCTGGAGAAACAAATATCGACCCTGCGTTGCATAAGAGAAACTGACAGTCCTGGACAGTCGTCAGGATATGCGTCTATGGGCACAATGTTCTGAAGAGTCAGAGCAAGCTGCGCAGCGGGGACAGGAGGACAGTGAAGAAATTTGGCAGCATGTGACCTCCAGAAAAAGAAAGGAGAGCGTCCATGTACCAGCAATGCAGATACAGGTAAGCAACCATTTTCATGTTCTCTCCACAGGTACTAATGTGGAGAGTGGACTAGATGATATATCTGAGGGAAGGGAACAGAAGGAGACTCCGCCGATTGGAAGGCATGAGATGTACTATCCTAGGGATGGGGGTTCCACGACCACCACTCCCAAGAGAAGGAGGCAGGTGGTGCTGGTCAGGGACTCTCTCCTCAGGGGGACTGAGTCATCTATCTGCCGCCCCAACCGGGAAAACCGAGAAGTGTGCTGCTTCCCGGGAGCTAGGATTCACGATGTGACGGAGAGACTGCCGAGACTCATCAAGCCCTCGGATCGCTACCCCTTCCTGCTTCTCCACGTGGGCACCAATGATATTGCCAAGAATGACCTTGAGCAGATCACTGTGGACTACGTGGCTCTGGGAAGAAGGATAAAGGAGTTTGAGATGCAAGTGGTGTTTTCGTCCATCCTCCCCGTGGAAGGAAAAGGCCTGGGTAGAGACCCTCGAATCGACGAAGTCAACGAATGGCTATGCAGGTGGTTTTAGAGAGAAGGCTTTGGATTCTTTGACCATGGGATGGTGTTCCAAGAAGGAGGAGTGCTAGGTAGAGACGGGCTCCACCTAACGGAGAGAGGGAAGAGCATCTTCGCAACCAGGCTGGCTAACCTAGTGAGGAGGGCTTTAAACTAGGTTCACCGGGGGAAGGAGACCAAAGCCCTGAGGTAAGTGGGGAAAGTGGCATACTGGGAGGAAGCACGAGCAGGAGCACGCAAGAGGGCTGGGTTCCTGCCTCATACTGAGAAAGAGGGACGATCAGTGAGTTATCTCAAGTCCCTATACGCAAATGTAAGAAGCCAGGGAAACAAGAAGGGAGAATTGGAAGTCCTGGCACAGTCCAGGAATTATGATATGATTGGAATAACAGAGACTTGGTGGGATAACTCACATGACTGGAGTACTTTCATGGATGGATATAAACTGTTCAGGAAAGGTGGGGGAGTTGTATTGTATGTAAGAGAGCAGTATGACTGCTCAGAGCTCCGGTATGAAACTCCAGAAAAACCTGAGTGTCTCTGGATTAAGTTTAGAAGCGTGAGCAACAAGGGTGATGTCATGGTGGGAGTGTACTATAGACCACCAGACCAGGAGGTTGAGGTGAACGAGGCTTTCTTCCGGCAACTAATGGAAGTTACTAGATCGCAGGCCCTGCTTCTCATTGGAGACTTCAATCACCCTGATGTCTGCTGGGAGAGCAGTAAAGTGGTGCACAGAAAATCCAGGAAGTTTTTGGAAAGTATAGGGGACAATTTCCTGGTGCAAGTGCTGGAGGAACCAACCGGGGCAGAGCTCTTCTTGACCTGCTGTTCGCAAACTGGGAAGAATTAGTAGGGGAAGCAAAAGTGGATGGCAACCTGGGAGGCAGTGACTATAAGATGGTCAAGTTCAGGATCCTGACACAGGGAAGAAAGGAAAGCAGCAGAATACGGACCCTGGACTTCAGAAAAGCAGACTTTGACAACCTCAGGGAATTGATGGGCAGGATCCCCTGGGAGAATAACATGAGGGGGAAAGGAGTCCAGGAGAGCTGGCTGTATTTTAAAGAATCCTTATTGAGGTTACAGGGACAAACCATCCCGATGTGTAGAAAGAATAGTAAATATGGCAGGCGAGCAGCTTGGCTTAACAATGAAATCCTTGCTGATCTTAAACACAAAAAAGAAGTTTACAAGAAGTGGAAGACTGGACAAATGACCAGGGAGGAGTATAAAAATATGGCTCAGGGATGCAGGAGTGAAATCAGGAAGGCCAAATCACACCTGAAGTTGCAGCTAGCAAGAGATGTTAAGAGTAACAAGAAGGGTTTCTTCAGGTATGTTTCAGAGTAGCAGCCGTGTTAGTCTGTATTCGCAAAAAAGTAAAGGAGTACTTGTGGCACCTTAGAGACTAATAAATTTATTTGAGCATAAGCTTTCGTGAGCTACAGCTCACTTCATCGGATGCATTCAGTGGAAAATACAGTGGGGAGATTTATATACACACACAGAGAACATGAAACAATGGGTTTTATCATACACACTGTAAGGAGAGTGATCACTTAAGATGAGCTATTACCAGCAGGTGGGGGAGAAGGAAGAAAACCTTTTGTGGTGATAATCAAGGTGGGCCATTTCCAACAGTTGACAAGAACATCTGAGGAACAGTGGTGGGTGGGGTGGGGGGAAAAATAACATGGGGAAATAGTTTTACTTTATGTAATGACTCATCCACTCCCAGTTTCTATTCAAGCCTAAGTTAATTGTATCCAATTTGGAAATGAATTCCAATTCAGCAGTCTCTCGTTGGAGTCTGTTTTTGAAGTTTTTTTGTTGAAGGATAGCCACACTCAGGTCTGTAATTGTGTGACCGGAGAGATTGAAGTGTTCTCTGACTGGTTTTTGAATGTTAGAAATCTTGATGTCTGATTTGTGTCCATTTATTCTTTTACGTAGAGACTGTCCAGTTTGACCAATGAACATGGCAGAGGGGTATTACTGGCACATGATGGCATATATCACATTGGTAGATGCGCAGGTGAACAAGCCTCTGATAGTGTGGCTGCTGTGAGTAGGCCCCATGATGGCGTCCCCTGAATAGATATGTGGACAGATTTGTCAACGGGCTTTGTTACAAGGACAGGTTCCTGGGTCAATGGTTCTGTTGTGTGGTGTGTAGTTGCTGGTGAGTATTTGCTTCAGGTTGGGGGGCTGTCTGTAAGCAAGGACTGGTCTGTCTCCCAAGATCTGTGAGAGCAATGCGTCGTCCTTCAGGATAGGTTGTAGATCCTTGATGATGCGTTGGAGAGGTTTTAGTTGGGGGCTGAAGGCGATGGCTAGTGGCATTCTGTTATTTTCTTTGTTGGGCCTGTCCTGTAGTAGGTGACTTCTGGGTACTCTTCTGGCTCTGTCAATCTGTTTCTTCACTTCACCAGGTGGGTATTGTAGTTGTAAGAATACATGCACCCGGAAGACAGCACACCCTTCTATTCTCTGGATCAGCTCTAGTTACAGGCCTGTCTATTCTTCTCAATAAAGAGTCCCCGATCACATAGACCTGCCTTTTCCTGGTGACGGTGCTATTCTCCAGTCTCTCTCCTGTTCCTTCTGGCTGCAAGTTCTTTCCATTCCTATTTTCCCTTATAATCCTCTTCAACCCATCCTGTATCCTCCTGGGGCTCATATTTGGTGTAGTCTCCCTTGACTCTTCCGCTTTTCCTATAGGACTAGCCTCTCTTCTCTTCTTCCTTACCCTTCCACCTTCAACAAGTACCTGCTGAGCCCCTTCTTCATTTTCCAACTCTGCAAACCTATTCCTAAGCTCTATTTCTCCTTCACTAGCCCGTCTTTTCCTCTGCCTGGTTCTTTTAGTCACATGCTTCCACTGACCACTTTCCTCACCCAGTCTCCCCTCAAAATTCCCCAGCCCTGCTTCCATCCGTGAGTCTGAGCTTTTCCCTTCAGAAGCCTCATATCTTTGCTCCATCATCTGCTCAAACCCCTTCCTAAACTCAACGAGACTTTCCACCTGCATCTCCAAACCTCGGATCTTTTCCTCCATCAGCTCTATCAGATGGCATTTCATGCAGAAAAAACTCTTACCGGTTCCCCCCTCCAGGATCATGTACATACCACAGCTTCCACATCCAGTCATCCTCAATGTGTCTTCCACTACAGGAATCACTCCCACAGCTGCCTCTGTATTTGTCATCGCCTTCCCATCTAAATCCTTTTAATCTGGGAAACACAAGCCACACCAAAAAGACCACCCACCCAGCAAAAGCAAACCCCAAACAAGCACCACAATCCAAACTCCCCTTTCAAACTCCTCTGTTTGCTAGCTCCTGTGCTGCTGCAGCTGTCTGTGCCGCTGCCTGACTGGCTGGCTACCTTTGTAGGACCTCTAGTCAGAAGCCCCACCCCCTAAGCAGGGCTCAGCTGCTCTCCCAGCACAAAGCCCCACCCCCTAATCAGGGCTCAGCTGCTCTCCCAGCACAAAGCCCCTACACACACACAAATACTAAAAATACAATACCAAGTACAACTACCTTCTCCTCCAACAGAACTCCCACTCAAACTCTCCTGTTTAGAGCTCTGTTTGCTAGCTCCTGTGCCGCTGCAGCTGTCTGTGCCGCTGCCTGACTGGCTGGCTACCTTTATAGGACCCCTAATCAGAAGCCCCACCCCCTAAGCAGGTAGGTATACATTGTCCCCAAAATGTGAAATAGTTATGGGTGAGGACAAAGTCACAAAGTTCAGCCACCAGGTTAGCCGTGACAGTATCGGGGATACTGTTCCTGACGGCTCGTAGTCCATCTTTGTGTGGAATGTTGGTGTAGAGGGCTTCTACATCCATAGTGGCTAGGATGGTGTTTTCAGGAAGATCACTGATGGATTGTAGTTTCCTCAGGAAGTCAGTGGTGTCTCGAAGATAACTGGGAGTGCTGGTAGTGTAGGGCCTGAGGAGGGAGTCTACGTAGCCAGACAATCCTGCTGTCAGGGTGCCAATGCCTGAGATGATGGGGCATCCAGGATTTCCAGGTTTATGGATCTTGGGTAGCAGATAGAATACCCCAGGTCGGGGTTCCTGGGGTGTGTCTGTGCGGATTTGTTCTTGTGCTTTTTCAGGGAGTTTCTTGAGCAAATGCTGTAGTTTCTTTTGGTAACCCTCAGTGGGATCAGAGGGTAATGGCTTGTAGAAAGTGGTGTTGGAGAGCTGCCTAGTAGCCTCTTGTTCATATTCCGACCTATTCATGATGACGACAGCACCTCTTTTGTCAGCCTTTTTGATTATGATGTCAGAGTTGTTTCTGAGGCTGTGGATAGCATTGTGTTCTGCGCGGCTGAGGTTATGGGGCAAGTGATGCTGCTTTTCACAATTTCAGCCAGTGCACGTCGGCGGAAGCACTCTATGTAGAAGTCCAGTCTGTTATTTCGACCTTCAGGAGGAGTCCACCCAGAATCCTTCTTTTTGTAGTGTTGGTAGGAAGGTCCCTGTGGGTTAATACGTTGTATGTTAGCAACAAGAAGAAAGACAAGGGAAGTGTGAGCCCCTTACATGAGGGAGGAATGAGGGAAGCAATCTAGTGACAGATGATGTGGAAAAAGCTAATGTACTCAATGCTTTTTTTGCCTCCATCTTCATGAACAAGATCAGCTCCCAGACTGCTGCACTGGGCAGCACAGCATGGGGAGGAGGTGACCTGCCTTCTGTGAAGAAAAAAGTGGTTTGGGACTATTTAGAAAAGCTGGATGAGCACAAGTCCAAGGGACCGGATGCGCTGCATCTGAGAGTGCTAAAGGAGTTGGCAGATGTGATTGCAGAGCCATTCGCCATTATCTTTGAAAACTCATGGCAATCGGCGGAGGTCCCGGAGACTGGAAAAAGGCTAATGTAGTGCCCATCTTTAAAAAAGGGAAGGAGGAGGATCCTGGAAACTACAGGCCAGTCAGCCTCACCTCAGTCTCTGGAAAAATCATGGAGTAGGTCCTTAAGTAATCAATTCTGAAGCACTTAGAGGACAGGAAAGTGATCAGGAACAGTCAGCATGGATTCACCAAGGGCAAGTCATGCCTGACTAATCTAATTGCCTTCTATGACGAGATAACTGGCTCTGTGGATGAGGGGAAAGTAGTGGACGTGATGTTCCTTGACTTTAGCAAAGCTTTTGACATGGTCTCCCACAGTATTCTTGCAGTAAGTTAAAGAACTATGGACTGGATGAATGGACTATAAGGTGGATAGAAAGCTGGCGAGGTTGTCGGGTTCAAAGGGTAGTGATCAATGGCTCCATGTCTAGTTGGCAGCCGGTATCAAGTGGAGTGCCCCAAAGGTCGGTCCTGGGGCTGGTTTTGTTTAATATCTTCATTAATGATCTGGAGGATCGTGTGGACTGCACCCTCAGCAAGTTTGCAGATGATACTAAACTGGGAGGAGTGGTAGATACGCTGGAGGGTAGGAATAGGATACACAGGGACCTAGACAAATTAGAGGATTGGGCCAAAAGAAATCTGATGAGGTTCAACAAGGACAAGTGCAGAGTCCTGCACTTACGACGGAAGAATCCCATGCACCGCTACATACTAGGGACCGAATGGCTAGGCAGGAGTTCTGCAGAAAAGGACCTAGGGGTTACAGTGGACGAGAAGCTGGATAGGAGTCACCAGTGTGCCCTTGTTGCCAAGAAGGCCAATGGCATTTTGGGATGTATAAGTAGGGGTATTGCTAGCAGATTGAGGGATGTGATCGTTCCCCTCTATTCGACATTGCCTCATCTGGAGTACTGTGTCCAGTTTTGGGCCCCACGCTACAAGAAGGATGTGGAAAAATTGGAAAGCGTCCAGCGGAGGGCAACAAAAATGATTAGGGGACTGGAACACATGACTTATGAGGAGAGGCTGAGGGAACTGGGATTGTTTAGTCTGCGGAGGAGAAGAATGACGGGGGATTTGATAGCTCTTTTCAACTACCTGAAAGGGGGTTCCAAAGAGGGTGGATCTAGACTGTTCTCAGTGATAGCAAATGACAGAACAAGGACTAATGGTCTCAAGTTGCAGTGGGGTAGGTTTAGGTTGGATATTAGGAAACACTTTTTCACTAGGAGGGTGTTGAAACACTGGAATGTGTTACCTAGGGAGATGGTGGAATATCCTTCCTTAGAAGTTTTTAAGGTTAGGCTTGACATATCCCTGGCTGGGATGATTTAGTTGGGGATTGGTCCTGCCTTGAGCAGGGGGTTGGACTAGATGACCTCCTGAGGTCCCTTCCAACCCTGATATTCTACAATTCTATGCCCTCTGAACACTCAAACAGAACCTTAGCAGCCTGAATGCGAGAGAGAGAACTTGATTTTATAGATTTAAGATATCATTATGATCATCCAGTATGGGGTGGGCAAACTTTTTGCTCAAGAGCCACATTGGGGAATAGAAATTGTACGGCGGGCCACGAATGCTCACAAAATTTGGTTTGGGGTTTGGGATGGGGTGTGGACTCTGGGGCGGAGGGGGCTGGGGATAAGGAGTTTCTGGTGTAGGAGGTTGCTCTGAGCTGGGACCGAGGGGTTCGGAGGGTGAGAGGGGGATCAGAGCTCGGGCAAGAGTGCAGGAAGGGGTACAGGTTCCAGCTGTGGACAGGCTCTGGGGTGGGGCTGAGGATGAGAAGTTTGGGGTGCAGGAGGGTGCTCTGGGCTAGGATCGAGGAGTTTGGAGAGTGGGAGGGGGATCAGAGCTGGGGTAGCGGTTTGGGGCATGGGGAGAGGCTCGGGGGTACAGGCTCTGAGTTGCGCTTACCTCAAGTGGCTCCCGGAAGCAGTGGCATCTCTCTTCTCTGGCTCCTAGGCAGAGGCGCAGCCAGGCAGCTCTGCACGGAGCCCCATCCTCAGGCACCGCCCCTGCAGCTCCCATTGGAGTGCATAGGGGCCTCCTGAATAACATAGGCCAAAAAATTTCACCCAGTAATAAAAACTTTTCTCTTAACTATGGCATTATACCATGTCTTCAATTGTGGTTCTTAAGATAAAAAAAATTACACCATCATCTTCAAATAATTGCCACTGGGGCCATGTCTTCCAAAGACTAGAACTCCTTAGCTGAAATTCCTCTCCCTAACTTGAATTCTTCATTGATTCTGCTCAAGTCTGATTGTTTCTAAGTGAAATCCCTTTGGTCCAGTTATACATTTCCCCCTCCCCTGCCACCTAAAACTGCTCCGTGGTTCAGTCAGACACGAAGACACAGTATAAAATTACCTCAAAGGCATCTGAAATCTGATCCCCTCCCATTGGATCACTGACAACGAAGAGAGCATGAGGGGGAATTTTATAAGTTTATATTAAAAAAGCGGAGGGAGATTTATAGTAAACTGTCTACAAATGCAAATATTTTTAAAAGCACATCAAAAGCTGGTGAGGTTAAAACAGTTGGAATATTTGTTAAATATTTTATATTTACACTTTTTAAAGCTTTTTATTGGCAGAAATTGCTTGGGCCAGCAAAACACATCTGGTTTATTTTTTATGAGAGATCCACCGCACATTATGACATGACTCATGATAGAAACAATCTTGCCATGAGAGTCACGCGTTGCTTGTAAGAATAAATCATATCGTTGTGGCTTGAAGCATTATGCCATCCAAACTATACACCTAACCGTTTGGAAACAAACCTTCTCTTGAGATCATGTTTTCACATCTACACTGAAATCCCATACAAAAATTTCTGTATGGAGAATGTGAAGGTTGCCCATTTAAGCACTCAAAAGTCTGGAAATACTGGGTGAAATCCTAACTCCATTGAAGTCAATAAAAACAACGAGGAGTCCAGTGGCACCTTAAAGACTACCAGATTTATTTGGGCATATGCTTTCGTGGGTAAAAAACCCACTTCTTCAGATGCATCAGTGCAGTGGGTATTTTACCCATGAAAGCTTATGCCCAAATAATTCTGGTAGTCTTTAAGGTGCCACCAGACTCTTATGGTTTTTGCGGATACAGACTAACACGGCTACCCCTCTGATAACTGAAGTAAATGAGAGTTTTGTCACTGACTACAATGGGGCCAGGATTGCACCCCACTGTACTAAGGTTTTGCATGTGATCATAACACTTTCCCTGGTGTGCCTGCCCTATGACACAATATTTAATCACATCCCCATATTCTGTTCACAATAAAAAATCTACAATTGTGGATACACAAGTAACATTGTTGGTTTTTACATCTTTTCATACTAACTATATACCGATCAAGTCTCAAACACCTCAATTCAGATTCACTCCTTGCATGATATTTCTCCCTGCCTTATTTCCCCCTATTTCCTGCCTACTACCACGGGGATTGAAGGCTCAACCTTTGTAACGCAAACTGCTAATATCATGCTCTATCATATGTCAGGCAGTAGTATCCAGCGAAGAATCAGGGCCCCATTGTTCTAGGCACTATACAGACACACTGTCTCCAGGGTCCCCAAACTCCCAGTACATAGCAATATTGTTCCATCTATAAAGCACCCTAGAGTTGCCATCAAAGAGATGCAGCTCCCACCGTTTACACTCAAACAGGGATCTTCAGGGCAGGCTGCAAGATCTGTTTTAATAACATAATCTCCACCAACCAACCAACCAAAATCTTTCTTATTGATCCACACCCCACCCTCTTCAGCCAGTTACAATACACTTTGCACAACTCCCCTTGTCAAATTAGCCCAATATACCTAGGGGAAAGGGAGTAGGAAAATATCAACAACAGAAATTCTTAACCCTGTACTCCTCTCCTTAGGCTTCACTACCCCATCCCTTTCTGACACACTTCAAAACCCACTCCCTCCAAAATAACAAACACCATGCCCTTATGTCAGCCCCCCACACACACTCATACAGGAAAATTATCTATGGTGATCTTAATCCAGCTACCCTCTTACACAGGCTTAGAAACAAGGGCCCTGAAGGGATAAGAGAGGGTTGAGGGAAGGAAGAATAACTCAGAATAGAAGCTGATCTAGTTTAATGTAAGCCACCCACCTAGGCAAATGTTTACTAGACGTGATGAATACTCACAATCTTTTCTTAAACCCTCTGCCACTCAGACCTGCCTCAACACATTGGGTATGTCTGCACTGCACTGCAGAGTTAACCAGGGTTTTTATCCAAGTGTTGCCCCTGATCCACATACAAAACCCTTACACCTGAGATTGGCAGTGCTTTCAATCCAAGCTAGCTAGCACAGATAGGGGAGTGGGTTAGAGCACAGGTTCCACTTTCACTTAGATTGCTAACTCTTCCACTTTGCAGTGAGGACACAGACTAACCTACACAAGTGCAGACAGTCCTTCGATACATTCCTGCAATCCCTCCTTCTTTGCCCACTCCCGTACCCAGAAGAGCAGACACTGCAGCACAAAGAACCATGGGATATGCCCAAAGAAGTCTAGCAACAAACATGGGAGAGTGCAGCATCAGTGAGGATGTCCGGAGTTTCTCAAATAGATGTTATAGAGCTAGGTTCACACTGTTTCTATTTAGTAACAATCTGGAATATTTCTTTGTTGCTGTTTTTGTTATTAATATAAAATTATAGAATAAGAGAAATGCCACTTTAGGAATAAGATGTAGGTACTGTGAATGTATGCCTGCATTGGCAGCTGGGGTCAGGTGTTCAGAGTTAGTGCACTACTTCTGCCACAGGAGGCTGGCTAGTAGCTGGGCACTGAGGGGATGTCTGTCTGCAAGAAGCTCCTAAAGTAAAAGAATTGAATTCCCAAAAGAAGTTCTCTTGAAGGGCTGAGTCTTGTGATTAAGGCTGTAACCGATGCAGTATCTCAGGTAAGGGCTGATCACCCAGGCTAATTATCCAACGAGTCTGGAGAAGAGAAGACTGAGAGGGGACGTGATAACAGTTTTCAAGTACATAAAAGGTTGTTACAAGAAAGGGGGAGAAAAAATGTTCTGAGGATAGGACAAGAAACAATGGTCTTAAACTCCAGCAAGAGAGGTTTAGGTTGGACATTAGGAAAAACTTCCTAGCAGGGTAGTTAAATTTTCAAATAAATTGCCCAGGGATGTTGTGGAATCTGTGTCATTGGAGATTTTAAAGAGCATGTTAGAAAAACACCTGCCAGATAATACTTAGTCTTGCCTTGAGTGCAGGGGACTGGATTAGATGACCTCTCGACATCCCTTCCAGTCCTACGATTCTATTAGGACCTCCCAAACCAATCAAGGAACTCAAATCAAGTCAACATATCACCCTCTCAAGCTTCTCACTCTCTTCAACTTTGCCCGCCACATGGTCTCACTGCCACAAAGACGGTACAAAAGGAGCACAAGGTTATAACCCACCCCACAGAGCAATATTTGTCAATTATAAAAAAACCCAAACAATCCCCTGGCATCCTATCAAACCATTATCCAGATCACCCAAACATCTCTGGTATGCTTCACAGCCCCCAAGGTCTCACTTTCTGAGCTGGGTCGGAACGGTGTTCCCTTTACGTGATTAACTCCCACTTCTGCTATTGCCCCTGAGGTTTAGGGCTGGTGCTCCAGAGACCTGGTGGCTTCTTAATCTTGGCTGGGCTGGGGAGAGGATGTAGTTTCCCTAAAGAGATTCCCTGCTCCTGTACTGGTGCTGCCACTACTGGGGCATGAGCTACAGTTGCCTAGTGACTATTGGCCCCTGAAAAATCTCTTACTACCAGAGAGGCTCGGGGCTGTGACTGTGGTGGCCTGTTGACTCTTGAACCTTGGAGGAATCTCTTGCTGCCAAGCCACCAAAGACCTCTCTCTTTGCCCCACCACAGTACCACCATTCTGTAATTGCCCATGAGGGTACACCTAGTTTCCCTTATTGCATATTCTGCCTGCAATCCTTCAAGCAGAACAGTGAGTGCTTATGAACGTGTAAAATGTACTGCAGACACACTGCACTACTGTAGAAATCCCATGATGCCAATTAATAGCAATAATAATGCACAAGCAATTGTGCTTTGATTTTGCACATTTGTTCTATGGCTAGTTTCCCACAAGTTTGATTATAGGAGTGAAAGTGTTTAATGGATCAGGAATAATAGCAATATAATACAAGAAAAGCTTTATGTACAGTTTTAAGAAATATTTCCCTTGTTGAAGAAAATGGGACACTGGAGGGAAGTCAGTACGTTTATGGCGCTATGTTTGTACTGCGTTGTCTTTCCTTGCTAGAATGTCTCTTACAGATTTACAACTGCCAATGTGAATTTTCAATTGCTGATAGTGACAGCTGCAGCCTGGACTATAGAACTGTGAAGAGGAGACATTCATATACATCTAGCTTCACACTTCTTAACATATCAGTCCCTGTGCATTTAATACAATTGTATTGCTTTGAAAAGATGCTCCAGCAAGGTTACAGCCTTCCACATAGCCTCTTTTATTTTTGAAATATGAACCTCACTTGAAAGCTGATTCATTTCTTACTCCATTCCAAATGATCTTGACTTTACATCCCTGTGGAAGCAGGTATTTTATCTCAATTGTCTTGGATGGTCAGTTCCTGATCTACAGCTGCTGGATGAGAGTCTCCGCTGTACAGTCATCTCTCGTGAGGAAGCCTGGGAACAAGTTGTCCTGTTCTCAGAGACTGCACTTTTCATCAGCTGTATTCCCACTTAGAGCTTTTAAGCTAGAAAGAACTCTCTGTTTTGGCCTTCTTAGAATGACAACATTAACCACTGAATAGTGCAGCAGGGTGAGATATGAAACAATGCAATGAACCAGTAACTTGAAAATTTATGGATGTATCACTTTTTGTTCATGTATTTTAAGGTGTCTGATTTTTTTCCAAAGTAATATTCAATTTGCATAAAATACAAAGTATATACCGGTTTTATTTAAACCACCAGGCAATACAAATTCCATTCTGAAGGTGACTAACAGTTATTATCCTGTTTTCACCTGGTATTTTATATTGGAGTTTAATAGAAACATACAATTTAAAAAATCTCAGCTAGTTTACTCAAGCATAAATTCATGTCAAGAACCTTTTTGACAATGACTGGTTTACTGCCAAACTGGATTGTTAAATTATTGTACATTATGTAAAATAACATATTAAAAATTGTCAGCTCTTTGAAACATCCTTTAATCAAGAAATAACTTTAAAAGGATGGTTGGCAGGCCTAAAAATTGACCTACCGTTTTCACATTATGTGTCAAATACTTTGGGGCATTCTGGACCTTTTTTGTCACTTTTGCGGTGCACAGACTGGAAGGCAGCCGAATCTAGCTAGCTGAGAATCCACCCAGTATGGGGGGTAAGCTCTCAGCTGGCACATATCTAGCATACCCAGTTCCTGCACTATCCACCAATCACCCACAGTGTAGTTAGCACTTTAGAGGAACAGCTGGAACCTGCTACATTCCAGCTATGCCCAATTGGTGTACATGCCCAGTTGCTGTTCTAGCCTGTGCTGGGATAGGGGCTAGTGCAGGGATAGGCAACCTATGGCACGCATCCCGAACATGGCATGCAAGCTGATTTTTAGTGGCCCTCACACTGCCCGGGTCGTGGCCACTGGTCCAGGGGGCTCTGCATTTTAATTTAATTTTAAATGAAGTTTCTTAAACATTCACTCTTCACTTAAAAAAACCTTATTTACTTTACATACAACAATAGTTTAGTTATATATTATAGACTTATAGAAAGAGACCTTCTAAAAATGTTTAAATGTATTACTGGCACACAAAACCTTAAATTAGAGTGAATAAATGAAGACTCGGCACACCACTTCTGAAAGCTTGCTGACTCCTTGGCTAGTGCATACCATCACAGGTTCCCTGATGGCCTCCACTCTCCGCCACATTGAGCAGAAATTTGGCACAGGTGAATATGTGGGGTTCTTTCTGTTCAAACATGTTGTAATTACTGACATTTCTGTGAAACTGTTACTAATAATGAGAAATGCAGTTTTAAAAATGAGTAAAACCTTGGTCATTTTAACAACAAGCATGAGCTACTGCCAGCCAGCTTGTACAGGTGTTTTATATGGAGCCACATTGCATTGGAGCATTTTAAAAGAATAGCTGCAGAAGTTTTCCAGAAACGCCCCATGGCCTGGGTTTAGATTTCTCCTCTAGCTACCGAGTATTTGATTCACCTGCTCAGCCAGTGTGGTGTATTACACTCAACAATCTAAAATTCTCAGGATGTGCATATATAAACCAATCAAAACTCCCTTTTCTTTCCAATGTCTTTGCTAGCTGCAGAATGATAAGCCATAAAATGTTAATTCTTCGCCCAGAGCTTCCAACAGGCACTGAAGATTATACAATTTAACTTCCCCCACTCGTGCACCACAGCACTAGGCAGTACATTCACTCTTCACTTATAATTCATCTTCGTCTAGAGCCTGTTTCTTTGGTACAAGACAAACAATTAATTTGCATATTACTGGCTCTGCCTGCTCCTCTGTGTGTAAAACAACAAACAGTTCCCAGGGATGAGAAAACAATATTTGTACTCATCGTACTGTCAAGCAAGGTATAAACACATTCAAAACAATGACAGAAATAATAGAGCCAGAAAGCACCTCAAAAACACCCAGGATTGAGATCAGAATGGAAAATCAAAGTTTTAACACAATCTCCATAATACCCATTTTTCCTCTACATGAGGTTTTTCTGCCTCATAAACACTGGGCTATTTTTAGAGGCTCCGTACTCTCAGCTCTGATGAGGTGAATTCTTACACTTATATTATTTATTCAATCAGTGTTTGTGAAAGCAGAATTCCAGACTAGACACACTTCTCAGTGGTACAATTGGATAATATCTGAGGCATGTAAAATATGCAGTTGCTCTAACAAGTCATATACACAGCATTGTATAAATATAATCTGCCTCCATTCTTAATTTCTATAAAACATCCTACATACTGAAAAAAAATGTTAAATGTAAACACTTGACAGTTGAAGCATTAGGCAGGTTCTTAGGCTGAATTCATTTTTGTTTGGTCCACAGGTTGACCCTCTGCTAATAGTCACTTGCACTTTTGAGTGCAACACCAATAAGTGTCACAGCAGATCTGAAACATATCTGCTTATCTCTGCTGTTTAGGCTTCTAACTTTAAAGGGACTATTAGTCTTTCAGTTACTACAAAATATTGAGAAGGAGAAAATGGCAGAAGGAATGGTTCACAGGTGATCTGAACTTTGGAAACCAGTACAAGGTTTGGTTCTGATTTGAAAGTGGGTGAAGGACAGGGGCTTTTCTTAATTTACCTGAACAATGTCACTCATCCTTTATTATTATGGACATAGTCGGGCACTACTTACTCCCATAAAACTCCCATTAGTTTGAGTGGAGGCCTTGCTGTGTTAGGAATGCAGGATTGGACTTTAACCAAACCTGTAACATATTTTATTACATTTATATACAATAACAGCTGAGTTGGTCTTTTCACACTTTGGAATGCATTTGAATTAATATTGGACCAAATGATTTCAGTATGAAACTTCACAACAGCACAAAAATTCCAGGATAATGGAAATGTCTTTGAACCAGCATATTTGGTGAGCAACCTTCTGGAAGACATCTTTGAAAATCAAAAACTACCAAAGTAACTAAGAAAAAAAAACTGATGAGGGAGGGTGAATAAGGATGTATAAACCATAAAAGACAGTGAGCTGTAGCTCATGAAAGCTTATGCTCAAATAAATTTGTTAGTCTCTAAGGTGCCACAAGTACTCCTTTTCTTTTTAAAAGACAACTAGACTCTGCAAAGCTAGCTGCAATAGTGTCTTCATTCATATTCATATCCAGCTACTCTTGTGGAATATCTGTTATAATTACAACTACTAAAGTCTGAATTAAAGGAAACCTACTATAAACTCTATGGATATAACTTATACAACACACATAAAAGAGACCAATATGCAATAAATAGTATGTCTTAAAAGAAAATAGTATCCAGAAGAGCTGCTGAAATTTAATAATGATTTAGTAACAGAAACTGACTCATTTATTACACAAATCTGTACGGTTAGAGCACAGAGCTCAGCTACGGTTACCATGTACTCTTGAACAAAAAACAAATGTTTTGAGGTCCTGATTAAAAATCCACTAAAGTCAAAGGAAAGATTCTCATTGACTTTAATGGGGTTTAATCTGTAAGAGTAAGTTCTGATTGCTTTGAAAATATTGAGAAGACTTTATTCTTGTAATTGTACTAGATAGCACAAGTATTTATCAGACCAGTCTTCCTCCTAAATGACAAATCACACCTCAAAATTGCTTTCACAGTAGTGACACCCTAGAGCTATGCAAGACCCTGAACTGTCCTTCAGTTTTTATCACCAGAAACGTTGCCAATAAGTAGTGTTCTGTTTCCACCTGCAGCATAGTCTAAATGAAGGTAAATAAGGCATTCATGCAAGAAATTAACACATGGCACAAAATAATACTGAGCTTCAGGGTGAAAGCTAGCCTTGTAGTCCAAGTGAAAATCAAAAATCTAACTTAGTGTGTGCAATCCCAAAACTGCATCTCATTAATACTGCTAAAAGCCCTAATAAATGGATTGGCTGGACAGGCACACAATCCCAAGCTAATAGTTGTTAGTCATATCATGGTCTTAAAATTGCATAGCAGATATTTTCCCAATGTTATCCTCCTCAGTTATTTTTTTATATTACTACGTCTTCCAAATGATGCATTTTTGAGTTGTTTACATCCTGTGTAAAACTGCCAGCTAAATATAATCTTCATCATCCATTAATAGTGTTATAATGCGGATCCTAGTTTTTGCAAAATGGATAGTTATATATAACTTTTCTTCTTCACAGAGAATGACACCAATGCTATTCATAGGAGCCTAAGGGAGTGCCCAGCTATGAAATTTCAGAAGTGATGCAGAAGACACTATTTAAAAGGTTAAACTCCGAGTAAAATGCTGTGCTTTACCTCTTGTTGGCACAGCAAAGAACTCAAAGCCCAGGGGAAAGAGGGGCAAAGGTCACTTTATGCCATCTTTGAACCCTGCAGGCTGTTCCCAGGACTGAAACAGTCCACAGTTTAGGTATCTCAGCTGGTTGTGTAAAATTACTGCATCCTGTTTCAGGCTATGTGTGGCATTGCCACACAGAATACTTATAGAATAGAAAACAATGAAATGCAAGAGCCAGAAACCTTGAAACTAAAAGAGAGAATTTGAAAGATATTTTGAAATAAGCACAAAGCCAGTACATGGGGCAAGTGGGGACTACTCAAGCAGTCCAATTCATTATGTCATTTCCACTTTAGAAAGGGATTGTTTTATTTCTCTGAAGAGCAAGGTTCGAGCGGCAGCGAACCAGCGGAGCAGCGGGGACAGCAGAGCAGCTCACAGCAGGAGTTTGCCTGGGACTGGTAAGTATCCGAGTGTGTGGGTTTGCTTGCTGAGGAAGTATCCGAGCGTGTGTTTGCTGGGAGGGAGCCTGAGTGAGTGTCTGATTGGCTACTAGCCTGCAGGGGGCGGGCATTAGGGTGTCTGTGTGTTTGCGTCAGGGAAGCCTGGCTGTTTAAAAATAGCCAGAGCCTCGCGAACCAGCGGAGCGGCAGCGAACCAGCGGAGCAGCGGGGACAGCAGAGCAGCTCACAGCAGGAGTTTGCCTGGGAGTTCGCCTGGAGTGAGCCCAGTGAGGCTTACATCTTGCCAACGTCTCTGAGGAAGCTCCGTAGTAGGTAGGTGATATGGAAGGGGGGGATTCAGCTGTTGTGACCTGCACTGGATGTGCCATGTTTGTCTTTCTTCCACAGGACAGAAGCGACTTTGTCTGTACAAAGTGCAAGCTGGTCTCCATATTGGAAGAGAAGATTGAAGGTCTGGAGCAACAGGTAACGACCCTGCGTTGTATACGAGAGACTGAGGATTTTCTGGACCAAACTCAGGATAGCCTTCTAGGGGCACAAAGCTCTAAAGATGTAGAGCAGGTTGCACAGAGGAGCCAAGAGGCCAGTGAAGAAGCTTGGCAACATGTGACCTCCAGAAGAGGTAAGCGGAATGTCCGGGTTCCAGTAACACAGACACAGGTAACTAACCGCTTTCATGTTCTCTCCACAGGTACCAATGCGGAGAGTGGACCAGATGATACGTCTGGGGGGAGAAAGCGGAAGGAGACTCCGCTGGTTGGGAGGCATGAGATGCGATGTCCTGAGGTTGGGGGTTCCACGACCACCACTCCCAAGAGGAGAAGGCGGGTGGTGGTGGTCGGGGACTCTCTCCTCCGGGGGACTGAGTCATCTATCTGCCGCCCTGACCGGGAAAACCGAGAAGTCTGCTGCTTGCCAGGGGCTAAGATTCGTGATGTGACGGAGAGACTGCCGAGACTCATCAAGCCCTCGGATCGCTACCCCTTCCTGCTTCTCCACGTGGGCACCAATGATACTGCCAAGAATGACCTTGAGCGGATCACTGCGGACTACGTGGCTCTGGGAAGAAGGATAAAGGAGTTGGAGGCGCAAGTGGTGTTCTCGTCCATCCTCCCCGTGGAAGGAAAAGGCCTGGGTAGGGACCGTCGAATCGTGGAGGTCAACGAATGGCTACGCAGGTGGTGTCGGAGAGAAGGCTTTGGATTCTTTGACCATGGGATGGTGTTCCATGAAGGAGGAGTGCTGGGCAGAGACGGGCTCCATCTTACGAAGAGAGGGAAGAACATCTTTGCCAGCAGGCTGGCTAACCTAGTGAGGAGGGCTTTAAACTAGGTTCACCGGGGGAAGGAGACCAAAGCCCTGAGGTAAGTGGGAAAGCGGGATACCGGGAGGAAGCACAGGCAGGAATGTCTGTGAGGGGAGGGCTCCTGCCTCATACTGGGAATGAGGGGCGATCAACAGGTTATCTCAAGTGCTTATATACAAATGCACAAAGCCTTGGAAACAAGCAGGGAGAACTGGAGGTCCTGGTGATGTCAAGGAATTATGACGTGATTGGAATAACAGAGACTTGGTGGGATAACTCACATGACTGGAGTACAGTCATGGATGGTTATAAACTGTTCAGGAAGGACAGGCAGGGCAGAAAAGGTGGGGGAGTAGCACTGTATGTAAGGGAGCAGTATGACTGCTCAGAGCTCCGGTACGAAACTGTGGAAAAACCTGAGTGTCTCTGGATTAAGTTTAGAAGTGTGTGCAACAAGAGTGATGTCATGGTGGGAGTCTGCTATAGACCACCGGACCAGGGGGATGAGGTGGATGAGGCTTTCTTCCGGCAACTCACGGAAGCTACTAGATCGCATGCCCTGATTCTCATGGGTGACTTTAATTTTCCTGATATCTGCTGGGAGAGCAATACAGCGGTGCATAGACAATCCAGGAAGTTTTTGGAAAGCGTAGGGGACAATTTCCTGGTGCAAGTGCTAGGGGAGCCAACTAGGGGGAGCGCTTTTCTTGACCTGCTGCTCACAAACCGGGTAGAATTAGTGGGGGAAGCAAAAGTGGATGGGAATCTGGGAGGCAGTGACCATGAGTTGGTTGAGTTCATGATCCTGACGCAGGGAAGAAAGGTAAGCAGCAGGATACGGACCCTGGACTTCAGGAAAGCAGACTTTGACTCCCTCAGGGAACAGATGGCCAGGATCCCCTGGGGGACTAACATGAAAGGGAAGGGAGTCCAGGAGAGCTGGCTGTATTTCAAGGAATCCCTGTTGAGGTTACAGGGACAAACCATCCCGATGAGTCGAAAGAATAGTAAATATGGCAGGCGACCAGCTTGGCTTAATGGTGAAATCCTAGCGGATCTTAAACATAAAAAAGAAGCTTACAAGAAGTGGAAGGTTGGACATATGACCAGGGAAGAGTATAAAAATATTGCTCGGGCATGTAGGAAAGATATCAGGAGGGCCAAATCGCACCTGGAGCTGCAGCTAGCAAGAGATGTCAAGAGTAACAAGAAGGGTTTCTTCAGGTATGTTGGCAACAAGAAGAAAGCCAAGGAAAATGTGGGCCCCTTACTGAATGAGGGAGGCAAGCTAGTGACAGAGGATGTGGAAAAAGCTAATGTACTCAATGCTTTTTTTGCCTCTGTTTTCACTAACAAGGTCAGCTCCCAGACTGCTGTGCTGGGCAACACAAAATGGGGAAGAGATGGCCAGCCCTCTGTAGAGATAGAGGTGGTTAGGGACTATTTAGAAAAGCTGGACGTGCACAAGTCCATGGGGCCGGACGAATTGCATCCGAGAGTGCTGAGGGAATTGGCGGCTGTGATTGCAGAGCCCTTGGCCATTATCTTTGAAAACTCGTGGCGAACGGGGGAAGTCCCGGATGACTGGAAAAAGGCTAATGTAGTGCCCATCTTTAAAAAAGGGAAGAAGGAGGATCCTGGGAACTACAGGCCGGTCAGCCTCACCTCAGTCCCTGGAAAAATCATGGAGCAGGTCCTCAAAGAATCAATCCTGAAGCACTTAGAGGAGAGGAAAGTGATCAGGAACAGTCAGCATGGATTCACCAAGGGAAGGTCATGCCTGACTAATCTAATCGCCTTTTATGATGAGATTACTGGTTCTGTGGATGAAGGGAAAGCAGTGGATGTATTGTTTCTTGACTTTAGCAAAGCTTTTGACACGGTCTCCCACAGCATTCTTGTCAGCAAGTTAAGGAAGTATGGGCTGGATGAATGCACTATAAGGTGGGTAGAAAGCTGGCTAGATTGTCGGGCTCAACGGGTAGTGATCAATGGCTCCATGTCTAGTTGGCAGCCGGTGTCAAGTGGAGTGCCCCAGGGGTCGGTCCTGGGGCCCGTTTTGTTCAATATCTTCATAAATGATCTGGAGGATGGTGTGGATTGCACTCTCAGCAAATTTGCGGATGATACTAAACTGGGAGGAGTGGTAGATACGCTGGAGGGGAGGGATAGGATACAGAAGGACCTAGACAAATTGGAGGATTGGGCCAAAAGAAATCTAATGAGGTTCAATAAGGATAAATGCAGGGTCCTGCACTTAGGATGGAAGAATCCAATGCACCGCTACAGACTAGGGACCGAATGGCTCGGCAGCAGTTCTGCGGAAAAGGACCTAGGGGTGACAGTGGACGAGAAGCTGGATATGAGTCAGCAGTGTGCCCTTGTTGCCAAGAAGGCCAATGGCATTTTGGGTTGTATAAGTAGGGGCATAGCGAGCAGATCGAGGGACGTGATCGTTCCCCTCTATTCGACACTGGTGAGGCCTCATCTGGAGTACTGTGTCCAGTTTTGGGCCCCACACTACAGGAAGGATGTGGATAAATTGGAAAGAGTACAACGAAGGGCAACAAAAATGATTAGGGGTCTAGAGCACATGACTTATGAGGAGAGGCTGAGGGAGCTGGGATTGTTTAGTCTGCAGAAGAGAAGAATGAGGGGGGATTTGATAGCTGCTTTCAACTACCTGAAAGGGGGTTTCAAAGAGGATGGCTCTAGACTGTTCTCAATGGTAGCAGATGACAGAACGAGGAGTAATGGTCTCAAGTTGCAATGGGGGAGGTTTAGATTGGATATTAGGAAAAACTTTTTCACTAAGAGGGTGGTGAAACACTGGAATGCGTTACCTAGGGAGGTGGTAGAATCTCCTTCCTTAGAGGTTTTTAAGGTCAGGCTTGACAAAGCCCTGGCTGGGATGATTTAACTGGGACTTGGTCCTGCTTTGAGCAGGGGGTTGGACTAGATGACCTTCTGGGGTCCCTTCCAACCCTGATATTCTATGATTCTATGATTCTATGATTTGTTTTAATATACTGACCCATGTCCTGTGTTGGGAAGTTACATCAGAGCTCTCAGAAGTCTCAGGCTGAAATGATCACTAAGGAGCCCTAATACACTATCAAAAAATTTGGCAGACCATTGACCATGTTGACTATGATATATAAATGAAAGGGAGTCCAGCTGAAGGTAGAATTTAAAAAGCACAGAGCTACAAGAAGCTATTATTATCTCTTGGTCACAGAAAACCAGAGAACACCCATCAGAATATAACACATAAACAATTCCTCAGACCCACAGCCCTGCATTCTTTCAGACAGTCTTTCTTCTTCTTCTTCTTCTGGGAGCAACTGCTTTTACGGTCGCTCCCTGGAGCACCTATGTGAGCCTGAGTTGTTATTAATTCTTCATTTGCCTGGGATAGGGTAGGACTTCTGCACCATATCATTGTACCCATCTAGTCTTTGCTTTCTGTGGATATTCTAGTAAATGGAAAAACAACGAGGAGTACTTGTGGCACCTTAGAGACTAACAAATGTATTTGGGCACAAGATTTTATGGACCATAACCCACTTCAACAGATGCATGGAGTGAAAAATTCAGTAGGCAGGTATAAATATACAGCACATGAAAAGATGGGAGTTGCCTTACCAAGTGGAGGATCAGTGCTAATGAGGCCAATTCAGTCATGGTGGATGTGGCCCATTCCCAACAGTTGACAAAAAAAGGTGTGAGTATCAATAGAGGGAAAATTATATTTTGTACTGACTCAGCCACTCCCAGTCTTTATTCAGGCCTAATTTGATGGTGTCAAGTTTGCAAATTAATTCCTGTCCTCGCTTACAGACAGCCCCCCAATCTGAAGCAAATACTCACCAGCAACAACACACCACACAACAGAAACACTAACCCAGGAACCAATCCCTGCAACAAACCCCGTTGCCAACTTGTCTGCATATCTATTCAAGGGACACCATAATAGGACCTAACCACATCAGCCACACCATAAGGGGCTCATTCACCTGCACATGTACCAATGTGATATATGCCATCACGTGCCAGCAATGCCTCTCTGCCATGTACATTGACCAAATCGGACAGTCTCTATGCAAAAGAATAAATGGACACAAATCAGACATCAAGAACTGTAACATTCAAAAACAAGTAGGAGAGCACTTCAGTCTCCCTGGACACTCAATAACAGACTTAATAGTGGCCATTCTTCAACAAAAATCTTCAGAAACAGACTTCAATGAGAAACTCCAAAACTGGCATCAACTTGCAAACTGGACACCATCAAATTAGGCCTGAATAAAGACTGGGAGTGGCTGAATCACTACAAAAATAATTTTCCTTCTGTTGATACTCACATCTTCTTGTCAACTGTTGGGAAAGGGCCACATCCACCCTAATTGTATTGGCCTCATTAACACTGACCCTCCACTTGGTAAGGCAACTCCCATCTTTTCATGTGCTGTATATTTATACCTGCCTACTGAATTTTTCACTCCATGCATCTGATGAAGTGGGTTATAACCCACGAAAGCTTATGCCCAAATAAATTTGTTAGTCTCTAAGGTGCCACAAGGACTCCTCGTTGTTTTTGCTGATACAGACTAACAGGCTACCCCTCTGAAATCTAGTAAATGGGTTTATTAGCAGGTATTTTCACAACAATTTTTTAAGTGAAAATCAAAAGCAAGAATTTTGGAACAGATATAAAGCCTCATGCTTCATAAAGAAAGAAAAACCTTAAATAAGAAAGAAAAGAATAAGAAAACCTTAAATTAAAGGATGCTAGGGAGAAACTTTTTTTTGTGGGCAGGTTATTGCACAAATGCCTGTTCCAAGGGGTCTTGCACCTTCCTCTGAAGTATCTGATACTGGCCACTGCTGGGAGATAGGACAGTGGAGTCGCTGGATCACAGGGCCAGTTTGGTACAGCTATTCCTGTGTTATTATGGAAGGAAATGCTGAATGAATAAATGTGAGTTTTTCCACTGGAAAGCTGTTTCAAAGAGTTATGTTCATCCAATGGAGAACTGTTGTTTCCTTTTTGCTATACATTATACCCTTTTTCTCTACACTTCTTAAAGGTACTTCTAGAATTAGTAAGGTCACCATTTGTGATGAAGATGTGTGTAACAAACACTCAAAGATTCAAGTACTGTATCTCTAACCACATCCATCGGTTCCTGAAATTAGTACTGTCTGCCCAAATTAATTGTAAACAAAAATAATTATATTTAAATATATTTTCCCAGTACTGAGCATCTGACAAGAGAGGCTCTCAAAGTGCTTTACAAAAATGGATATCAAATGTTCCACATGAATATTTTTAAGATAGTGGGGTATTTCTCTTCAAGTAATTTCTAATTGAAACTACTTTTAAAAACCACAGTGTGTTTTGAAAGGCTTGCTCCTTTGATAGGTTCTATGATCTCACCCAGTCACTCGTTCACTCATGTTGTGTAAAATTTCTCACTGGGTTTCAGTCATAACAGAAGGGCCATTCCTTGCGAACTGCACCTACAGGAGAAAGCTAGGAAGAGTAAAGAAATAATGTAGCTGGAAATGAAACCAACATAAAATCATGTTTAGTATGTGTTTATTCTACACACCATTAGGTAACGGCAAATCTCTATTTAAGAACATTGCAAATTTCCCCCAGACGCATCAGACCTTTACAGAGGTTCCCATATTCAGAGCCTGACTCCAGCATAAACTCTCATATCAGGCACAGAGCTCTCTCTCTCTCTTTGCTTTGGTCCCTCACTATAATGTTTATAAATGGCAGCATAAGAAGATATTTTTAATGATGTTTCCCAAAACTCTGGGTATATTTTGAATTAATTTACATTAGTGTATTAAATATTCATATTGATGGAGCAACTCAATTCATTTTTTTTAAAGTGCCTTCTTTTCGGCCACTGCAGCTTTTCATCGCCTGCAACAGTAATTTTAGATTTTAAATGCAAATGTTTTTTCCCCTCCCCGCTTCCTTGGCTCTATTCCCAAGATGTTTTTCTTCTTTCATCTTATCCCACATCTCAACATATAAAAGCAATAATAGGACTAATTAATGTTTAGCTGTTTAACTTCCATTTTATGCAGATTAGACATCTGATTATCAAATCCACCAAATGTCTGCAATTTGACCACATTCTGCAGCTGCGCTTCCTCTCGCTTGCTATAGTGCTCTTCTCTTTTTTCTCTAAACGGCTTGCTTTGTGATACACGTGATATACAATCCTCTGTGTACAGCTTCGAAGTAAATGTGGGATATTATTCTATCTTCAAAGCCAAAACAGAGATGGGCTGTACCAAGCTTTTTGGGGGCGGGAGAGTGGGGGGGGGGGGGAAGAGAGGCAATGATTGCAGATGTCCAGGCTGTATGCAGTAAAACTAGTCAGCATCACTGTCAGCTTGGCTGTCACTGTCACACTAAACTTCCCAGATGTTCTATCTGGAAATGTCACAAAATGTCATGGCATAAGTTGTTATATTTTGTTTTCTGCAGAAAGGGTGCACAATAATAAAACAGCCTCAGGAGCATATGGGCTAGCCACCAGCAGCTTGTAAAGGTCTCAGTAAAAAAGTGTAAGCGTATGTGTGTGTGTGTGTTTTCTGGAAAAGAAGCAAACATCAGCAGTTTATTTTTGTAATTAATAGCAGTGCTCGTGCTGATAGTCGTTTAACATTTGAATAAGAACAGAAAGAAAGGGCCTTTTGTCATCTCGTCTGATTATCAAAGCTCCTTTTGCTACTACAGCTCTAGAGTCAGATTAGTTATTGACAGATCCAGTACAAATTTGTTCCTTGTTAATTTATCTTCTGGAATTTGATGTAGTGCCCTAGAATTAACAGCCAGCCTTCTGTGAAATAAGCTCTTCATTGGTGACATCCACCTGGAACAAGGCTTTACATTTTAAAACAAGTCCTTTAAAAGCAGGGATTTTGACTTCTCCATAAAGTTATGAAGTTTCTTGTTCTTGAGCTGAAGTACAGCTTGGGCTATCTGGCTGGGTGCCTCATTCTCTCTCACATTATTTTTGTTTGGTTTTTAGAAAGCAATGTAGCAGCACAAACAACAATCATAGAGGCATATGCTCAACAAGATGCCCATCACTTAGCCATTATTAGAAAGTGCTTTATGTTAAACACTGCCATCTACACATCTAAAGTAAGCTTCAGACAATTTGTTTATAAAGAAGTGAAATCAGAATATAGGAAAAGGAAGTCAATCATCTTTCATTCCATCTTTTTCTCATTACTGTAAGGCTCAATGCACGTATAGAGGGCACAGTTAAAATCATCAAAATTTTGCCTTTGCAATAATTAACTTTACTGTGAAATGTTAATGTTTCAATAATATTATCTAATTGCAATGCCCAAACTGTCAAGTGTTTTAAAAAAAGCCAGTGGACTCAAATATTGGTTCTGATTATTACTTGTTATTTAGTGGAAACCCATCTCTGGTTTGGTCTGTAAAATTATTGTGGTATACATGATTTTTTCCCCACAATATGTTATTCAGCTGGTATTGTAGCTATATACAGAGCTGAAGACAAGGTACTAAGCAAAAATAAATGCTCAGGCAAAGACACAACCATTTGTTTTCAAAGAAAGAGATATTGACCCAGTGACAATGATTTATTCCAATGACTATTTTATTCATGTCAAATGATTCAGATGCTATAATTTAGTATTGTGGATTTTGCTACATTTAAATACAGTACCATTTTTGAACAGTTGTATTATTGTTCAGAGGACAAACTGCACCTATGCTTCAGCCAACTGGAAACCAGTTCACTCAGAATTCCTTTCCATTTGCCCTCACAAAGACACATTTTTCCTTGTGTAAACTTATAAAAAAATCAGCAGCAGCAGATTCCAGGGGAAGAACAGTTCTTACATAAACTATATCTTATATTAATTTACCTTTCTCATCATATTCTTAGTCAACTGAAGTCACGCAAAGAAAGTCAATGAGTGGACATTATGGCACCTTTTTCCTACAGGGGCTTGCCATCATTATTCATGATTATCATATGCTAGTTTATTTCTCAACTTTCATATTGCGGTAGAAAAATTACGAATACCCAAATGAATGAATGCAAAAAAAAAAAGTTTAAAAACCTGCATCAGAGCTGTGTAATCTACTGATTTTTTAAATGTAACCTTTGCTTACACAGTACATCTCTCTGGGCCACAAATGCAGATTGATGAGTGTGCTACTTGGAGCTAACAAGACAGGATCTTTTAGCTAAGGCAGTAGAGGCTGATGCTTTTAGAACCAGAGGTCCTTGTTGTGCTCCTCAGTACTGACGATGACCCACCTAGAAGCATTGCATAGCATAAAGATGTAATGGGGCTCATCGTTGTTTGGACCATCTGTTCAAAAACCACAAGTCAAATTCTGCTGGCAGTTATACCTGTCTATTCCCACTGAAGTCAATGGGTGTTGTGCAGCCATATAGTGACCATACTCAACATTTCTTGCCCTTTGAAAGAGCCTACCAGTTTGAAAAACACACCCCATACTTCAAATGTGGAACACTAGTAGAACCAGTAATATCTCTCAGTGTGGTACAACCTTTTAAAGTGAATGCACTGAATCTTTGTTAAAATTTTAAAATCTCTTATTCCATTAAGTAAAGACTTACAATAAAAATTTTGAATTATATATCAATGCAGTACAGAGTTCCAGAGGATGTCCAATGAATCAATACATGCAAGAAATATAAAGGTAATAAAACCACTATAGGCAAAAATCATTAATAAGAAGAGAAGCTAGCAAGCTAGCTTATATAAATTATGGGTATTTTCCTTGAACATAATAAAGAGTTATCCTGCAGGCAGAAATGGTCTCATGTTATTCCACAGAGAGTACTTAAAATAAAAGTGGGGATCATTAGATGACAACTAAGAAAATAATTCTCTCTTAAATTGATATTTGATTATGCTTAAAGTCATAATATATTGTGCCTATAGGTATATTTTCAAAGAAACTTCTTGCAGAGGAAAAATGTGCAATATGATAGCAGTACAAAAAGTAATTCACTCCTCTTTCTCATAAAGATAATTTAGGAGTCTAATCTGCCCTTGCTATGCACGTGTAACTTCTGTTGGGATCAATGGGAATTACACAGCAGTGTTTAGGGGAGAATGTAGTTAGTTTACTCTAGATGGAAAAATTAGGTGATATAGGTCATGAGCACAAGGAATCTTAAAAAGAGGATGTGCTAACCGAAAGGAAAATGAAATAGGGTCATTCCACAGGCTACTAGACTGAATATACTGAGCTGACAGTTTGGAGCCACAGTATGAGACTTTTAGGGTGAGAATTTTAAAGCCACTAAGGGGACTTAGGTGACTAATTCTCATTAATTTCTAATGTCTTCATGGTGCTGTTCACTTCTCCCTCATTAGGATCTAACTTTTTAGACAACCATTATCAAAGGAAGATCCATAGAAAGTTAACTGCTGTGTCCTTCAAGTACGAGGCTATGTATTATACAAGGACAATACTAGTTACAGGCACAAGGTGACCTAGATGGAAAAGAGGAGTGGAACATTGGCCATGGTATCCCTCTGGTTTCATTTGAGATCCCAGATTCACCAGCCTGAGAGCAGAAGTCCTTAGCAATACCACTAGCTAGAAGGGGGGAATGACAACACTAATTCTAAATGCAAATGACAGTTTAAAAAGAGTTAAGGGAAAGTGATCGCTTGTCATATAGGGAGAGTTTAGGAGCAGGTCACCAATGATTAAAGCTAATGCTTAAGATAAGAGTATTCCCTGTAGAACCAGTTTGATCTTAGGGCTTGTTTACATGGTACGGTGATGCACACTATGGGGGTGTGATTTCTAAAGCGCAATGATATGCTGTACATTAATTTGCCCATGTAGACATGCTGGTATGTGCTAAATATCTGAAACAGCACTACATTAAAGCACACTAGGGAACATTAGGGTCTACAAGGACCACCTACTGTGCAACACATTAATGCACTTTAGAAATTGCACCCCTATAGTGCGCACTACCTCACTATGTAGACAAGCCCTTACTCTGAATATCAGAAGCCAAGAAATTGAGTTAAGGCTTGAACTCTAAATAGTTTGTCCAGTTGCACTTAAGTACTACAGATCATACAAAGACACTACATCAGAGCTGAGAGAGGGTCACCTTAATTCGAGTTTCCTTGTTTATATCAATGTATTTTAATTTTTAACAAATACATTGGTTCCTTTTAATAGCAGCACACAAAAATATAAACACAAGTAACATTTTATATTTAAATTGTGCCAAATGTGTCTTTAGCACTGATGTGAATAGAATCATTATTGTTCTTCAGTGCATTTTTTATGAATTCTTTGACAAAGCACATTTGCCAGGATTTGTGGACGTTAAGGGCACAGTATTATAACTGCATTGTATTGTATTTCTGTTTGTATTACACTGGTACTGAAGAGATTAGCCTATTACAGTTCTGTCATTGCTCTTTCTCTGGAGGCTTATATGACGTGAACTAATGATGTTGACCAGAAAGCTGATAAGCCTTGCTCCTGCTCCGTCTCTTTCCTTGAGGCCCCACCCCTTCTCCGCCCCTTCCCCAAGGCCTCATCCCCCAAGGCCCTTCCCTGTTGCTCTCTCCTCTCCCCTCCTCCCCCTTTCACTTGCTGAATCATGTCAAGGAGCCTGCCTACAGGTATGATATACACCTGTATGTGTGTATATATATATATGCACCATATATACCTATAGGTGTATATATATTATTTATTTACCCCTGTTTGAAAATTGCATCCTTTGCCTCAGCACCTGGGTTCCTAATGATAATTAAAACTAAATATGAAATTCACAAATATAGGTCTAAAGTGACTTAAAATCTGTGCATTCTGGATTTAATGGTCTGGAGGTCATTCAAAAGCTTGAACATAGAGGTATGTCTTGTAACATACCTTGAAGCTTGCCAAGCATATGGTCTAACAGACTGCCAGAGAGAGTGGGTGCCTGATGTTTTGGCTCCAGGGTATGGCTACACTGCAATCAGAGATGTGATGGCAGCACAAGCTAGCAATCCGAGTATGTACCCAGGGGGATCAGGTGGGCTAGCACATCTCACACTGAAACCGGTGCCACTACTTCTTCACTATTATTTTAGTTGGGCTAGCTAAATTAAAGCTAGCATGATTATGCCTTCCCAAGCTGCATTCACACTTCTAATTGCAGTGTAGACATACCCAAGAACACCTTGTTAGTTCTGCAGAATTAAACCCACTCCAAGGAAGAGTTACTCAGGACACTCGGTTAGTCTATAAGGTGCACAGGACTCTTTGCTGCTTTTACAGATCCAGACTAACATGGCTACCCCTCTGATTCAGGACATACAGTTCAGAGAGAGAGCAAACTTCTCTCAATTAGATGGATCCTTCACCATATTAGCCTTTGCAGATTAACTAGGCATTAACACAAAAAAAATAACAAAAGACTAGAGGGGAAACCTCTACTGACTGCAAAGTGAGCAACAGAGGGCTGTCCTGGATTAAAATCAGTTAAGAGACAGGAAGCAAAGGTTGGCAATCAGTGGCCACCCATGTAAGAGGTGAACATGCTGTACTAGGCAGATATCAAAGGCTACACAGAGTAATAGGCTGGTTTTGAACTTGGACTCGTGACATCCTAGGAATCATAGGTAACGGCATTAAATAGATAGCTAGTACAATTCTTCCACGATAATACTGTATCAAATGCCTGGTTTAAGGGGGTATTGTGATTCTAGAGGTGCTATCTTCCATAGGAAATGTAAAACTGAAGTATTGTGCTGACCATTTTGTGGTCATTTAGAAGCCAGTTGCATTTTTTGCAAGAATAGCAGTGTTGACCTCAGGTTTCAGAATGGTAGCCGTATTAGTCTGTATCATCAAAAACAATGAGGAGTCCTTGTGGCACCTTAGAGACTAACACATTTATTTTATGTATGCCCAAATAAATGTGTTAGTCTCTAAGGTGCCACAAGGACTCCTCATTGTTTTTGGTGTTGACTTCAGTGTCTTGGTCAAATTCAGTTTGGATAATTACATTCTGGCTACCTATATCCACTCCCTCCACCCCCAAAAAATACTTGTTCCCTAGTGTTGCTGAACACTGTTTAACCAGGTTCTGCATTTGTTCCCAACTCAGCCATGGATATACTACATGATCTTGGACACTGACTTTAACCTATTTGGCCTTCAGTTTACTAATCTATAAAGTGGAACCTACTCCCAACAGGATGTGGTGAGAACAAATTAATAGATATAAAATGATTTGAGATCTAAGGCACTGTATTAATCAATATTATTTTAATTTCAATGGATAGATTTAAACAATGTTAAGGAACAGATTTCTATATGTATAGCAAATTAATACATACACATCGACTAAAATTATTTATAATTCTAAAATGCAGTAATTGCCAATATAACTATTAAAGTGCAAGAGCTATGCGCAGAACACAATGCCATCCACAGCCTCAGAAACAACTCTGACATCATAATAAGAATGGCTGACAAAGGAGGTGTTGTCATCATCATGAATAGGTTGGAATATGAACAAAAGGCTGTTAGGCAGCTCTCCAACACCACATTCTACAAGCCATTACCCTCTGATCCCACTGAGGGTTACCAAATGAAACTAGGTTTCAGAGTAGCAGCCGTGTTAGTCTGTATCCGCAAAAAGAAAAGGAGTACTTGTGGCACCCTAGAGACTAACAAATTTATCTGAGCATAAGCTTTCGTGAGCTACAGCTCACTACACCATCTGCTCAGGAAACTCCTTGAAAAAGCACAAGAACAAATCTGCACAGACACACCCCTAGAACCCCGAGAAGAGGTATTCTATCTGCTACCCAAGATCCATAAACTTGGAAATCCTGGACGCCTCATCTTCTCAGGTATTGGCACCCTGACAGCAGGATTGTCTGGCTATGTAGACTCCCTCCTCAGGCCCTATGCTACCAGCGCTCCTAGCTATCTTCGAGACACCACTGGCTTCCTGAGGAAACTACAATCCATCGTGATCTTCCTGAAAACACCATCCTAGCCACTATGGATGTAGAAGCCCTGTACACCAACATTCCAGACAAAGATGGATTACAAGCCGTCAGGAACAGTATCCCCGATAATGTCACAGCAAATCCGGTGGCTGAAGTTTGTGACTTTGCCCTCACTCATTAATATTTCACATTTGAGGACAATGTATACCTTCAAATCAGCGGCACTGCTACAGGTATCCGCATGGCCCCACAGTATGCCAACATTTTTATGGCTGACTTAGAACAACGCTTCCTCAGCTCTCATCCCCTAATGCCCCTACTCTACTTGTGCTACACTGATGACATCTTCATCATTTGGACCCATGGAAAAGAAGCCCTTGAGGAATTCCACCATGATTTAAACAATTTCCATCCCACCATCAACCTCAGCCTGGATCAGTCCACACAAGAGATCCACTTCCTGGACACTACAATGCTAATAAGTGATGGTCACATAAACACCACCCTATACCTGAAACCTACTGACAGCTATACTTACCTACATGCCTCCAGCTTTCATCCAGACCACACCATACGATCCACTGTTTACAGCCTAGCTCTATGAAACAAGCGCATTTGCTCCAACCCCTCAGATAGAGACAAACACGTACAAGATCTCTACCAAGCGTTCTTACAACTACAATACCCACCTCCTGAAGTGAAGAAACAGATTGACAGAGCCAGAAGAGTACCCAAAAGTTACCTACTGCAGGACAGGCCCAACAAAGAAAATAACGGAACGCCACTAGCCATCACCTTCAGCCCCCCCCCAACTAAAACCTCTCCAGCACATCATCAAGGATCTACAACCTATCCTGAAGGATGACGCATCGCTCTCACAGATCTTGGGAGACAGGCCAGTCCTTGCTTACAGACAGCCCCCCAACCTGTAGCAAATACTCACCAGCAGCCACACACCACACAACAAAAACACTAACCCAGGAACCTATCCTTGCAACAAAGCCCGTTGCCAACTCTGTCCACATATCTATTCAGGGAACACCATCGTAGGACCTAATCACATCAGCCACACTATGAGAGGCTTGTTCACCTGCACATCTACCAGTGTGATATATGTCATTATGTGCCAGCAATGCCCCTCTGCCATGTACATTGACCAAACCGGACAGTCTCTACATAAAAGAATAAATGGACACAAATCAGACATCAAGAATTATAACATTCAAAAACCGGTAGGAGAACACTTCAATCTCTCTGGTCACTCGATTACAGACCGAAAAGTCACAATTCTTCAACAAATATCTTCAAAAACAGACTCCAACGAGAGACTGCTGAATTGGAATTAATTTGCAAACTGGACACCATTACATTAGGCTTGAATAAAGACTGGGAGTGGATGTGTCATTACACAAAGTAAAACTATTTCCCCTGTTTACTTCCCCCCGCCTACTGTTCCTCACATGTTCTTGTCAACTGCTGGAAATGACCCACCTTGATTATCACTACAAAAGGTTGTTGTTTTTTCCCCAGCTCTCCTGCTGGTAATAGCTCACCTTACCTGATCACTCTCCTTACAGTGTGTATGGTAACACCCATTATTTCATGTTCTCTGTGCATATAAAATCTCCCTACTGTATTTTCCACTGCATGCATCCAATGAAGTGAGTTGTAGCTCACGAAAATTTATGCTCACATAAATTTGTTAGTCTCTAAGGTGCCACAAGTACTCCTTTTCTTTTTGCTGATACAGACTAACACAGCTGCTACTCTGAAACTACATATAGTGTTTATCATCATTTCATTTTAAAAAAAATAAGTATCTCTTTTTTACCCTATCCTTTAAACGACTGTATATGAAGCAAATGAGCAAATTATAGAATTGAACTGCAAGTGAGAATGTGTGGTATCCTGCTAATTTTATGTTCAGATGAGCTGGTGGGTTTCATTTGAGAAGCACAAAATGTTATTCTCTTTGGGCCACTGTCATGAAAATCAATTCAACTCTACTGAACTCAATGAAGCTACAGTAAGAGGACAAAAAATAAAAATATACCACTGTGGGTAAACAACAGCATAAGAGAGGCAGTTAGAGACAAAAATGCAATCTTTAAAATTGAAAGTCAAACAGAAAGGAGCATAAACTCTGACAACTCAAGTGTAAAAGTGTAATTAAGCATGTCAAAAAAGAATTTGAAGAGCAACTAGCGACTAACATAAACTAACAGCAACAAATTTCTTAAGTACATCAGAAGAAGGAAGCCGGCCAAAATATCAATGGAGCCACTGGCCAACTGAAGTGCTACAACAGCATTCAGGGAAGACAAGGCAATTCCATTAAAGCTAAATTAATTCTTTACATTGGTCTTCACTGCAGAGGATGTGAGGGAGATTCCCAAACCAGAGCCATTCTTTTTAGGCAACAAATTTGAGGAACTGTCTCAGATTGAGGTGTCAGTAGAAAAGGTTTTGAAACAAACTGAAAAATGAAACAATAAGAAGTGACTAGGGTCAAATGATATTCACCCAAGAGTTCTGAAGGAACTTAAATATGAAATTACAGAACTATTAACTCTGGTATGTAACTATTGCTTAAGTCAGCCTCTGTACCACATGAATAGTAGATAGCTAATCTGACGTGGATTTTTAAAAAGGCTCGAGAGGTGATCCTGGCAATTACAGGCCAGTAAGCCTAACATCAGTACCAGGCAAATTGATTGAAACTACAGAAAAAAACGAAATTATCAGACACATACATAAACATGACATGTTAGGAAAGAGTCAGCATGGCTTTTGTAAAGGGAAATCATGCCTCACCAAACTATTAGAATTAATTGAGAACTTCAACAAATATGTGGAAAAGGCCGATCCCAGTGAATTAGTTTACTTGGACTTTAAGAAAGTCTTTGACAAGGTCCTTCGCCAAACGCTTTTAAGTAAACTAAGCAGTCATGGGGTAAGAGGGAAGATTCTTTCATGGAACAGTAATGGGTTAAAGGACGGGGGGAAAGGGTGGGAATAAATGGACAGTTTTCACAGTGGAGAGAGGTAAATATCAGGGTTGTCTGAGGGTCTTCCCTGGGACCACTGTTGTTCAACATATTCATAAATCATCTGGAATAAAAGGTAAACAGTGAGGTGGCAAAATTTGGAGACAATAAAAGATACACAAGATAGTTAAAACTAAAGCTGACTACAAAGATTTGCTAAGGGGTCACAAAACTGGGTGACTGGGAAAAAAAATCACAGATGAAATTCAATGTTAATAAATGCAAAGTAATGCATATTGGAAAATATAATCCCAACTATACATACAAAATGATGGGCGTTTAAATTAGCTGTTACAACTCAAGAAAAATATCTTGGTGTCATCATATGTAGGTCTCTGAAAACATCTGCTCAATCTGCAGCAGCAGTCAAAGAAGCTACCAGAATGTTATAAACCGTTAGAAAAGGAATGGATAAGAAGACATAAAATATCATGTCACTATGTGAATCCATGGTATGCTCATATCTTGAATACTGTGTGAAGTTCTGGTCACCCCATCTCAAAAAAAGAAATATTAGATTTGAAAAAGTTACAGAGAAGGGGAACAAACTTCCATATGAGGAGAGATTGAAAAGGCTGAGACTGTTCAGCTTGGAAAGGAGATGACTAATGGTGGATGTGATCAAGGTCTATGAAATCATGAATAGCGTGGAGAAAGTGAATAACCCCTTCACATAACACACAAACCAGGGGACACCCAATGACATGAATAGGCAGCAGGTTTAAAACAAACAAAATGAAGCACTCCTTCACACAACGCACAATCAACCTATGGAATTTGTTGCCAGGGGATGTTGTGAATGCCAAAAGTATAACTGGGTTCAAAAAAGAATTAGATAAGTTCATGGAGGATAGGTCCATCAATGACTATGAGCCAAGATGGTCAGGAACACAACCCTGTTCTCTGGACATCCCTAAACGTCTGGCTGCTAGAAGCTGAGACTGAATGACAGTGGATGGATCACTTAATAAATTGCCCTGTTCAGTTCACTCCCTCTGAAGCATCTGCGATTGGCCACTATCAGAAGACAGGATACTGGGATAGATGGACCATTGGTCTGACCCAGTATGGCTGTTCTTATGTTCTTACTAGCTGAGGATCTATCCCTTTGTATTTTGTCTATTTAATGTAAGATATTTGTATTACTATAGCTTTGTGTCAATTAAAATAAAATTGCAATGTAAAAGAAAAAATATTGGTGTTCCCTTGACCTGGGCTGCATTTATTAATTCCATTGGCAATCAGTAGGGCTAAAGACCAGTTGATTTGATATAGCTCATAACAACAACTTGCTGGTTAAAATACCAGAAAGTTTTTTGCAAGAGATTTTGAAAATGTTTTCTGCAGGCACACTGAATTGCTAACTAATTGCATTCACATTATTTGCCATACCATCAATGGGGAGCTTTTTAAGTCTGGATGCAGCTAGATTAAAATCAATTAACAAAATGAGTTGGTTTTATCATGTATTTTTATTTTGTCTGACAGCTGTTTTCTGAATGCCACAGAAGAGTGCATAGGAAGCAGATATTTCCCCTCTGAATAAACCGATTGTTGTACACTAACTCTTTTATAGTAGAAGCATTACATAAAAATGAGGCAGTTTAAAGTGACATCTGAAATTCCCTCTATCCTCCTGCCTCAAGTCATCTCCAACTACTGCACAATCTGCGGTCTCTGCTACAATACTAAGATAGACCAGGGCACAGCAAGAATAGAGTTTGGGGGCTAAATTAAGGGGTGATGTAAATGGCAGCGTAAGTTACACATCACCACACACACATCACAATGGTAAAATATGAGCTATCAAACAAGAGGCAGTCCCACTCTGTCTGAAAATTTCAATTCAACGTGTATCAGTTTTCATGCAGACCTCCTTTGCACGTCTCTATCTGTTTACTCTGCTACCCAGGAATTTTTTTTGTCTCCAGTTACTTTAGTGTAAATTCAACCATGATCCGAATTGGACACCGAAATTCAGGGCAAGGGAGGACAAACACATGGGAGGACAAAACCAGATTGCAAAGCATCTGAAGAAAATAAAGCAGCATGGCTATGGACAATGCGGGTAGACTTGGAACTGATTAGGTCTGGTCAAAAATTTTCCATGGAAACTAGTTTATGACAGGAATTAGATTTTCAGCTCAATGTGTTTTTATTTTTATATTTTTGTGAAAAGTGTTTGCTTTCTTGGAAATGTTCAACTTATCCCACATTGAAAACTTTGGTTTCTTGCCAAAAACTTTTGATTTTATTGACAAAAAGACACATTGTTTTCACAGCAAATTTCCACAGAGGAGGAAAAACTCACACATTGTCTGACCATCTCTAGGACTAATAAACATTAATTCCTATGTCACAGAAGAGAAGTAAGCAGCACAGATGCACAATAAGTGTGTTGATGTATGTGTGGTGAGGGGCAGAAATGTAATCACTTCATCTCATCCTTCACATTAAAGCATATGTATTTTCATCTTGTCTCATTTATGGAGTTAATTTCTCTTTAACAAGGTCTATAGTTGCCACAGGGAAGGTGTGCAATTAGGATTGGAACTTTGGGAGGGCAAGTGGTTCATGAGAAGACCTAGTTAACCTTAGAAATTGTGTATTATGTAACAGTTTGAGAATCATTCCTTGGTTACAGAATCGTAGAACTATAGAGTTAAGGGATTGCAAGGGTAATTTAGTCTAACCCCCTGCCAAGAGGCAGGATTTGTTGTGTCTAAATCCAAGATAGATGGCTATCCAGCTTCCTTTTGAAAACCTCTAGCGAAGGAGCTTCCACAACCTCCCTAGTCAGTCTGTTCCATTGTCCTTCTGTTCTTACAGTTAGGTATTTTTTCCTGAGTTTTTTCCATCTTTTTTTATGGCAACCTTTCAAGTATTTGAAGACAGCTATCATGTTCCCCCCTAATCTCCTCTTTTCCAAGCTGAACATACCCAATTCCTTCAAAAAGAAAAGGAGTACTTTTGGCACTTTAGAGACTAACAAATTCCTTTTCTTTTTGTGGATACAGACTAACATGGCTGCTACTCTGAAACCAGTTCCTTCAGCCTTTGCTTATATGGCTTGCATTCCCAATTCCTTTGATCATGTTTCTTGCTTTCTTCTGGATCCTTTCCAGTTTCTTTACATCCTTTCTATAGATTGGTGACCAAAAGTGGACACAATACTGCAGTTAAGGCCTAACCAGCACCGAGTAGAGCGGTACTATCACCTCCCATGACTTGCATGCTAGACCTCTGTTAATGCAACCTAAAAATGCATTTGCTTATTTTGTAGCAGTATCATGCTATTGGCTCATGTTGAGGCTGTGATCCACAACTCCCACATCCTTCTCAGCAATGCTGCTGCCAAGCCAGTTATTCCCCATTCTATATTTGTGCATTTGTTTTTTCCTCCTTAAGTGTAGCACCTTACATTTGTCTGTGTTGAATTTCATTTTGTTGTCTAAGGCTCAGTTCTCCAATTTATCAAGATCCCTTTGAATTTTAGCTCTATCCTCCAATGTGTTTGCATAGCCTCCCCTTCTCCCCCCGGCTTTGTGTCATCTGCAAATCTGACCAGTATGCTCTTTATTCCTACATCCTGGTCATTAATAAAGATGTTAAACAACACCAGACCCAGAACAGATCCCTGTGGAACCCCACTTGAAACCTCCCTCCAATCTGACACTATTCCATTAATAATTACTCTTTGTTTGCGGTTGTTTAACGCCAATTATGTATCCATTTAATGGTAGTTCTGCCGTGCCCACTTTTCTCCAGCGTACTTTTCAGAATTCCACATGGGACTATGTCAAAAGCCTTGCTGAAGTCCAGGTATATTATATCCATTGCATTCCCCCTACCCACCAAACCAGTTTCCCTGTCAAGGAAGGAAATCAAGCTGCTTTGGCATGATTTGTTCTTAGAAAATCCATGCTGGCTTCTAGTGATTACCGTAATCCTCCAGGTAATCATAAATTGAATGTTTTATAAATTGCTCTAGTGGCTTTGCACGTATCACGGTCAGGCTGACTGGTCTATAGTTCCCCAGCTCCTGCTTTTTCCCCTTTTTAAAAATTGGCACTATGTTAGCCCTTCTCCAGTCTTCTGGGATATCTCCTGTCATTCATGAGTTTGCAAATATTAGTGCCAGTGGCTCTGAGATTTCTTCAGCTAATTCCTTCAGCGCCCTGGGATTTATAGCATCAGGCCCCAATGACTTCAATTCATTCAAATTGGTCAGAACATCTCTGACATGTTTTTTACTTATCCTGAGTTGCATCCTTCTCCTTTATTGTCCATGGTAACTTTACTAGTCATCTGGTTGCATGTTATTTTTTGTGAGAAGACTGAAGCAAAGTAGGCACTGAGCAGCTCTGCCCTCATATCATCTTCCAATACCAGCTCACCTTCTCCACTGAGCAGTGGACCCCCACAATCTCTGATTGTTCTTTTTTGTCTGACATATTTGTAGAACCCCTTCTTGTTGTCTCTAACATTCCTTGCCAGCTGCAATTCATTCTTTGCCTTGGCTTTCCTGATTTTGTCCCTACACACTCATGCTATTCCCATGTATATTTCCTTGGTGACATTCCCCTCCTTCCATTTCCTGTATGTATCCCTTTGTGTTTTTTTAGATAGCTAAAATGCTCCTTGTGCAGCCACATTGGCCTCCAGTGGCTCTTATCTTTCCTCTGAACTGGAATAGCCTGATGTTGAGCCTCGAGTATTATATCTTTTAGGAACTTCCAGTCCCCTTCGACTCCTTTTCTTCCTAATTGGTCTTTCCATGAGACCTGGCCTACTATTTCTGAGTCAGTTGAAGTCTGCCTTTCTGATGTACAGTGTCCTTGTTTTGCGGTTCTCGTGCCCTCCTTTCCATAGAATATTGAATTCTACCAGATCATGATCACTTCCTCCCAAGTTCCTGACCACCTTCACATTCACAACTAATTCATCCCTGTTGGTCAAAACCAGATCCAAAATGGACAAGCCCCTAGTTACTTCCTTAACTTTCTGGATCAGAAAGTTGCCACCTACACATGGTAGGAACTTGCAGGACATACTATGCTTTGTTGAAAAATTCTTCCAGCAGATATCAGGGAAGTTAAAACCCCCAATTAATATTAGCTTGTGTGTTAGTTAATCTTGTTCCCTGCTTGTAGAATATCTCATCCACTTCTTTTCCCTAATTGATGGTCTATAATGGACCCCAACCATAACATTGCTACTATTCTTTTCCCTTTTATCCTCACCTAGAGACTCTCAGTAGATCTACTGCTCACTTCCTCTTGAACATTTGAGCAAGTGTATACATTCTTGATGTACAGTGCAACGCCTCCTCCTTTTTCCCCATATCTATCCTTCCAGAACAAGCTATAGCCCTCAGTGCTGGTACTCCAATCATGGGCATTATCCCACCAAGTCTCAGTAATGCCAATTAAGTCATAATTTTCTTCATATACCATCACTTCCAGTTCATCCTGCTTGTGCCCTGTTGCTTTTCTTCTTGCCTCTTTAATGCACTCGTAGTTTCTAGTCCCTTCTTCAGTATTTAGCCCCTTTTCCTTGTCTTCATTCCTTGAGCATAGATGCGGTCAGTTACACTTCTAGCCTTTTATGGCTATATGTGTAATGCTGAGCTAGATTGTAACCCTTCAAAAAAGTCTGAATAATGGACAATGCACTGACTGTTTATTAAAAAGTTTATTTTACCTGTATGAAAACTGAACAAATGTGATATGAAAGTCAATAGAAAAAAATAGATATGGAAAGTCATTTTTACTGTCAGCTTTCCAACTCTAACCAAATTTCTAATGCTGAGTTTTTTTTCTATAGAGTACATGCCAGAATCTGCTATGCAAGCTTCATTATCTAACAATATGCAGACTTATTTTATGAGTCTTAAGTAGCAGGGTATCTCAAGCCTGAGTAGAGAAAAAATAAGTACGCTGGCATTCTCTGGATCTAGTAATTTTAACTGTCAAAATCCATTAGTAAAGGTATTCAAGGTCTCTGGAGTTCTCCTGTCTTATCTTTTCCCAAATATATACAAGTGTAGTGGAGATACTAAGCTGCTTAATTCCTTCTTAATACAGATTTCCTCTTTATAAGGCAGCTTCAGCACCTGTCTTATCAGCTGACAAATTGTGTCCTTCACTCTGGTAATTACAAACATCCCTTTCAGAACTGAAGGCCATCACTGGAGCTGAACTTCTGTTGAGAACAAAACGATTTTGTAAAGGTCCTTATCTCCACAGGCTTTGCCGCTTAACACTCTAAACAAAAAGAACAATGAATTCTAAACAAACTCTCTACCAGAATTTTTTATTGGAGTGTCATTAATAAGTTAGATAAACCACGGCTCCTGTGACCACACTAACTTACTGTTATTGTAGGGTCTTCCAAATTGTGCAGGCTCGCTATACACCTCCCAACACACACACTCCACCCCTTTGCCCCCACTCTTTCAGATTTAGTACTGGGCCAAAAGCATTCTGGGGCCATCCTTTTATTAATATTTTCTTCCTGCAGCAAAATGGTGCAGCTGGCACAAGGAAAGTGTGGCTACATGAGCTTACCACTTCTCAGTCTCCTGGAACATAAATCACACATTACCCCAAATGAAGGACACACTCAAATACCTAGAGAGGAAGAGCTCTGATGCCAGGTTCATTGATTTTTAAACTTTTTATATATATAATAGAGAAGTTTTAACAGGTTTAGAAATCCTTGGCCTGTAAAGATTAGAGACATCACAATATTCAGTAAAACAGTTCCATGATTCAGCACCTCAGAAAGAAAGAAATGTCAGTGATTAGCTGTGAGATAACCAGCAGCCAGAGAATGCCTAAGGAGAAAGCCAACATGACCTCAATAGGTAGGGATGAGATATAGTACATTTGGTTCTAAAATGAGGACCCATCCCTCACAATGGTCTAGCACTTTCAAGACTAGATTTTGCAATAAATATTTTGGTTGTGGAATTGACTTTATATCTTATCCTGTGCAACTCAAACTTGCTTTTTTTTATGCAACAGAGACTTATTGAACACAAGTCCCTAATGCAGTTTGTTCTATTGGCACTCACAATCATGATGTACACAAACTTCATATTGAATAATCCCTAGTATCCTGTAATTCAGATTGATTACTTCATTGACTTCTCTTGCCAATTAGCTCTCTTTCTTGTTCTTTGCCTGAATTTAACCATAATCCAAGCCACCACTGGGTAATTAAAAATGTATTCGTAATTAGCCAAACAGGCCAATGATAAATAAAGTTATGGCTCATTCAGTCTCCAAACACTGAAAAGAACAGTGTTTATTTTTGGAGTGATGTAGTTTGCTTAATATCTAACATCTGGTGCGGCTACTGATCTACTTCTTCTAGCCAAGATCTAGAAAATCCTGCAGCAGAGGATTTTGAGTAATGTCAGGAAAGAAAATGATTGTGAAATAAAAAGGAAGCAGTTTCAACTCCTGTCATAGCATTACAAAGAGAAGTCAAAATTATGGATGCCCATTGCAAAAAGTTTCAGTTTCTGACATCCTAACATTTCCAGGAACTGGAATATTCTCATTGGATAAAATCCTCAGCGGATATAAACTGGCATAACTCCATTGAGGTCAATAAATCTACACCTGTGTACAACATCTGAGATTCTGGCCTGCTATTTTTAGATCTTCAATTTGTGTTTGTCTCCTGTAGCCCTGAACCATATTTTTCAAACTTCCTTACAGCCAATGTTCAATAATGTTCAATGTTCAATAACCTGTTGAAACCAGCAATTTATCAATATCAAACGGCTGACAGGCCTATCTCCTGCCCTGAGAAAAATTAGGAAATCAGCAAGTTGGATCAGATCCCCAGATTGGTATAAATCTACAGAGCTCTAGTTGAGGATCTGGCCCAATATATAGATCCAGCTAGGTCATTTTTGTGGTATTTTACAGTACAGTATGCCTACCTTTCCAGTAATTAATATAACGAAAACTCCCAAGCCAGCAATAACTACCAGTAATTCTAAAATTACAAAAGAAGAACTAAAAGTAATTTGCCACTAAAAGCTGAGGGCTGTCTGGACCTGCCTGTAGAAAGTTTCACACTTGTCTTGCTGTTGTTGCAAAAAACATGTGTGGCAGCCTGCATGACATAAGATAGTAGACTCAGCCCAGCTCCCAATGGACAAGTTGCCATAGCAGAAAAGAGATAATGCCACCTCCCCAACTGGCACCCTTGATGTCTCAGCAGAGATGCCAAGATGGAATGTACCAATGGGATTGATGATTACAGTGGTACACTTCAGATCCAGTTTGAGAGAATTAATGGAGTGGTGTGAGGGGAAATTATTAATGCCAATGCCCATGTTACACAGAGGAGCTCAGTCTCCAGGGATGTTAGGCGGACACCTTTCACCAGAGCTAAACTTCCCCCAGGGATAAATTCAGCAACAAGTAGTAGTATGTACATACAATACATTAACTATGGAAAAATGCTCCAAAATGGTAAACTAAGCTGAAAAATACATCACTGTGCACTCCTCCACTTCAGCTGGAAAGCCGTTCAGGGAAAGAAATGGTAAAATAATATTTTAAAGCTAGTTCTACAAAGCTAGTGAAACAAAACTTGACAGATCTGATCTGATACACTCAGGGAACACAAACAGAGTGAGTGTTCTTCCTTTGAAAAATGAAGAAAATCTACAGTAGTTCTCAGCCTCTGAGTTGTGAACCTCAAAGGTACCACCCAGTCAGGCAGCGGCACAGAGAGCAGTAGCGGCACAGGAGCCAGCAAACAGAGCTGTAAACAGGGGAGTTTGAAAGGGGAGTTTGGGGGGAAGACTAAGAGCCAGACAAAGGAACAGACAGGCTAGTGAAGGGAGCGTGTGGTATTCTGGCAGTGTTTTCGGGCTCATTGGGGGTTTGTTTTGGTTTGGTTTGTGTTTCCCAGACTAACAGGATTTAGGTGGGAAGGCTATGACAGACACAGAGGCAGCAGTGGGAGTGACCCAAGTAGTGGAAGACACAATGAAGATGACTGGATGTAGAAGGTGTGGCATGTACATGATCCTGGAAGGAGTACCTGAAAAGAATTTCATCTGCATGAAGTGCCGCCTGATAGAGCTGATGGAAGAGAAGATCCTAGGATTGGAAATGAAGGTGGAGATTCTGGTTGAGTTTAGAAGGGAGTTCAAATGGAAGATGGAGCAAAGACATGAGGAGGCTAAAGGGAAAAACTCAGACTTGCAGACGGAAGTAGGACTGAAGACTCTGAGAGGATACTGTTGGGTGAGGAAAGTGGAAGTATGTGACTAGGAGAACCAGGCAGAGGAAAAGATGGAGCAGTGAAGGAGATACAGAGCTCAGGAATAGGTTTGCAGAGTTGAAAAATGAAGAAGGGGCACAGCAGATGGCCACTGAAGGTGAGAAAGCAAGGAAAAAGAGAAGAGCAGATAGTCCTATTGGAAGAGGGCAAGAGTCAGTGGAGATATCAACACCAAATATGAGCCCCAAGAGGATACGGGATGGGTTGCAGAAGCTTGCAAGGGACAATAGGAATCGAGAGGACTTGCGGCCAGATGGAACAGGGGATAGACTGGAGAATCGCACCATCGCCAGGAAAAGGCAGGTCTACGTGATTGGGGACTCATTACTGAGAAGAATAGACAGGCCTGTAACAAGAGCTGATCCAGAAAACAGAAGGGTGTGCTGTCTGTCGGGTGCTAAGATATGGGATGTGGACCTGAGGCTGAAGAGGATCCTAACTGGAGCAGGAAAGGAATCCACTGATTGACCTTCATGTGGGAACAAATGATACGGCTAGATTCTCGCTGGAACGTATCAAGGGAGACTACACCAGGCTGGAGAAGACGCTAAAGGAAATTGAGGCTCAGGTGATCTTCAGTGGGATTCTGCCTGTTCCTAGAGAAGGGCAACAAAGGTGAGATAAGATTATGATGCTCAACAGATGGCTTAGGCAGTGGTGCTATAAGGAGGGCTTTGGGATGTATGGCCACTGGGAAGGATTCATGGACAAAGGACTGTTCTCTTGGGATTGACTTCATCTGAGTAAGGAGGGAAAAAGACTTCTAGGATGGCACAACTGATCAAGAGAGCTTTAAACTAGGAATTTGGGGGAGATGTCCAGGTAATCTCCACGCCAGTTATTCTCTTTGAGAGGGAAGAAAATGAAGTAAGAAAGGATACAGCCGTGGGTAGGAGTATGGACATAAGGCAGAAGGGCAGTGTACATACCAATCTAATAGGTAATATTGGAGGTTGAATGTCTGTGCCCAATTGGGTAAAGAATGTGAGCAAAGCCAAATGGCAAAAATTAAGATGTTTGTACACTAATGCAAGGAGCCTAGGTAATAAAATGGAGGAACTAGAGCTACTGGTTCAGGAAGTGAAACCAGATATTATAGGGATAACAGAAACATAGTGGAATAGTAGTCATGACTGGAGTATGGATATTGAAGGGTATGTGCTGCTTAGGAAAGACAGAAATAAAGGCAGAGGTGGTGGAGTAGCATTGTATATCAATGATGAGGTAGACTGTAAAGAAATAAGAAGTAATGGAATGGATAAGACAGAGTCTGTCTGGGCAAAAATCACACTGGGGAAGAAAGCCACTAGAGCCTGCCCTGAGATAGTGCTTGGGGTGTGCTATAGACTGCCGGGATCCGATGTGGATATGGATAGAGACCTCTTTAATGTTTTTAAAGAAGTAAATACTAATGGGAATTGTGTGATCATGGGAGATTTTAACTTCCCAGATATAGATTGGAGGACAAGTGCTAGTAATAATAATAGGGCTCAGATTCTCCTGGATACGATAGCTGATAGATGCCTTCACGAAGTAGTTGCTGAACCAACAAGAGGGGATGCCATATTAGATTTGGTTTTGGTGAGCAGTGAGGGCCTCATAGAAGAAATGATTGTAGGGGACAACCTTTGTTGAGCAATCATGAGCTAATTCAGTTCAAACTAAATGGAAGGATAAAAAAAATAGATCTGTGACTAGGGTTTCAAAAAGGTTAACTTTAAAAAATTATGGAAATTAGTTAGGGAAGAGGATTGGATTGAAAAACTTGTGGATCTAAATGCGGAGGAGGTCTGGAATTACTTCAAGTCAAAGTTACAGAAACTATCAGAAGCCTGAATCCCAAGAAAGGGGAAAAAATTCATAGGCAGGAGTTGTAGACCAAGCTGAATGAGCAAGCATCTCAGAGAAGAGATTCAGAAAAAACAGAAAGCCTACAAGGAGTGGAAGATGGGAGGGATTAGCAAGGAAAGCTACCTTACTGAGGTCAGAACATGTAGGGACAAAGTGAGAAAGGCCAAAAGCCATGTAGAGTTGGACCTTGCAAAGGGAATTAAAAGCAATAGTAAAAGGTTCTATAGCCATATAAATAAGAAGAAAACTATGAAGGAAGAAGTGGGGCTGCTTAATACTGAGGATGGAGTGGAGGTTAAGAATAATCTAGGCATGGCCCAATATCTAAACAAATACTTTGCCTCAGTCTTTAATGAGGAGCTTAGGAATAATGGTAGGACGACAAATGGAAATGAGGATATGGTTACCACATCCGAGGTAGAAGCCAAACTCGAACAGTTTAATGGGACTAAATCGGGGGGCCTGGATAATCTTCATCCAAGAATAATAAAGGAACTGGCACATGAAATTGCAAGCCCATTAGCAAGAATTTTTAGTGAATCTGTAAACTCAGGGGTTGTACTGTATGACTGGAGAATTGCTAACATAGTTCCTATTTTTAAGAAAGGTAAAAAAAGCAATCCAGGTAACAACAGGCCTGTTAGTTTGACATCTGTAGTATGCAAGGTCTTGGAAAAAATTTTGAAGGAGAAAGTAGTTAAGGACATTGAGGTCAATGGTAATTAGGACAAATACAACATGGCTTTACAAAGGTAGATCATGTCAAACCAACCTGATCTCCTTCTTTGAGGAAGGTAACAGATTTTTTAGACAAAGGGAATGCAGTAGATCTAATTTACCTCCATTTCAGTAAGACATTTGATACAATTCCACATGGAGAATTATTAGCTAAATTGGAAAAGATGGGGGTCAATATGAAAATTGAAAGGTGGGTAAGGAACTGGTTAAAGGGGAGACTACAGCAGGTCATACTGAAAGGTGAACTGTCAGACTGGAAGGAGGTTACTAGTGGAGTTCCTCAGGGATCAGTTTTGGACCAATCTTATTTAATCTGTTATTACTGACCTTGGAACAAAAAGCGGGAATGTGCTAATAAAGTTTGCGGATGACACAAAGCTGGGAGGTATTGCCAATACAGAGAAGGACCAGGATATCATACAGGGAGATCTGGATGACCTTGTAAACTGGAGTAATAGTAATAGGATGAAATTTAATAGTGCATTTAGAGATTAATAACAAGAATTTCTGTTATAAACTGGGAACGCATTACTTGGAAGTAACAGAGGAAGAGAAGGAGTACCGGTCGATCACAGGATAACTATGAGTCGCCAATGTGATATGGCTGTCAAAAAAGCTAATGCGGTCTTGGGATGCATCAGGCCAGGTATTTCCAGTAGAGATAAGGAGGTGTTAGTACCGTTACACAAGGCACTGGTGAGACCTCACCTGGAATACTGTGTGCAGTTCTGGTCTCCCATGTTTAAGAAGGATGAATTCAAATTGGAAAAGGTACAGAGAAGGGCTACTAGGATGATCCGAGGAATGGAAAATCTGTCTTATGAAAGGAGACTCAATGAGCTTGGCTTGTTTAGCCTAACAAAAAAAAAGGCTGAGAAGAGATATATCTATAAATATATCAGAGGGATAAATACCATGGAGGGAGAAGAATTATTTAAGCTCATTACCAATGTGGACACAAGAACAAATGGATGTAAGCTGGCCATCAGGAAGTTTGCTTTGCACTGCTAGTATTCTGGGCTAGCCAGTGGCGTGCCTGGCCTGCAGTGCAAATCAGAGCAGCCTAAGGCTGCTGTCCTTCTCCTGACTCACCACATCCCTCTACTCACTCATTCCCACACCCCACTGCCATTGTCACATCTTCTACTCCAAGGGCTGCAAGCAGGGTTGGTGTAGAACCCTAATGCTAGGTCTCACTGGCTGGGACAGCTCCTTGTCCAGCAGGTATTTGCAATGGGCTGATTCCAAATCCATAAAGGTCCCAGAGCAGCATAAAGAGACCTAGGGTAACTGAAACAGGCCCATTGTCTTTGGCCTTCTACAGAGGTAGATTTACTCAGTCATTTGTCCTCAGACACCAAGAGTAACTCATTAACCATTGTGCAAGTTCCCACAGTATCTCCTTAGAATCAAGATGGGAACAGGGAGCCACTACCCTGCGATTCCACTGAGGTCCAGCTGTGAGTGGTTCACTGTGAGGACATGGTACTAAAATGGTAGTAAACCTCTATTCTGCATGACTTCGGCAGCTCAACTGAACTCATGGAACTTTACTATCACATTTGATGGGGGGAGGGATAGCTCAGTGGTTTGCGCATTGGCCTGCTAAACCCAGGGTTGTGAGTTCAATCCTTGAGGTGGCCATTTAGGGATCTGGGGCAAAAAATGGGGGATAGCTCCTGCTTTGAGCAGGGGGTTGGATTAGATGACCTCCTGAGGTCCTTTCCAATCCTGATATTCTATGATGGTTTGAAATGTCACAGGCAATCATTTGAGAGGATAAGTCTAGCATCCTCTTCTATAGCCCTGATATGGCTGTTTGTTTCCTATTTTCTGTGCAGTTGTCTCCATTGAGGGCAGGGCTAAGTGTCTGTGAAAGATAAACTGATAAAGTTATAGCATTTAAAAAGGCAACGGTAAGGAATTTTCTCAAAATCTTGGTACTGCAAGGAACCATGACATGTAAGATTTGAATTTAGATCTTGGTAAAGTGTAACTTACTTCCACCAGAGATAATGTCTCTTAATCTTGAAAAGAACAAGAATAATATCCTTCTTACAACCAATATAAAGGCATGGCACAGCACAGCACTGCATGGTTTTTCTTTTTCCTTTCTTCCTAAACTGTCCACTGATGGTACAGCAAACAGTATGAATGCAATTAGTTAATAATTTATTAAGCCTTCAGAAAGTCTGGAGACATCCTGCTAATAACCTTCTGATCTCAAGTTTTGGTAAGAGAAGCATCCCACCAGTTACCCTGCTTCTCACCACTGTAACTCAAAGAGATTTAGTATCTGTGCTCACTTGGAGGAAACTCCAATTTCACTCAGAAATTGGCAGCAAATCAATATAATCTGCATTACAATCCATGGTTTTATGGAACTGACAGGATACTTTTCTAATGATCTCCCTCTGTGTATGACTTTTTATGTTTCATTGCCGAAATGTTATTTCAGGGCCAGTAATTTCTCCCAGAGAAAGTTGCTTTTGTTTCTGCCAGCTTAAGCTCTTCTACCTTAGCACTGGCTGACTTACTTGGCATTTTCACCCAGCTCTGCCTTCTCCACACAGGCAAAGATGTGTGAGGAGACAGGCAGTGGAACTTGTTTTAAGGGATGCCATTTAAGGTAAACAAGCCTCCCAGGAAAAAATGGAAATCTTCAGAAATAGGCTGAGGACCACAAAGAGCAAGACCAAGACCAATAGAGACTTTGCACTGATAAATACAAGTTTAATTTGTAGCATTTCTGAGGCTTCCACAGAACACTTGAGTGTAAGGGTGCCACTAAAATGAGATACAATCTGCTACATGTTAAAAATAATACATTAAAAGAAAGTTGCTTAGCTTTCTTAGCTTAGTCCAAACAACCCAAAACCTCTTTCCTGGTGGAAATCAAATACTTTTTCCAGTAGCTTTTTCCAGGGCTATCCGGAAATAAATGCACAGCATATTGACCAGAATTAAAAGGAATATCCGCTTTCATTTCTTACAAAAATGTATCCATAATTTTCCACTAGAATATTAATAATAGCAGATCATGTTTGCGGCTCCTTTGTAGCTTTCTTATTTGAATGTAGTAAATACATCATCTTTGATAACACACAATCCTTAACTACTGTATAGTACTTATGTTGATGACATAAGCACCAGCAGAGGCAGACAAATGAACAGCTTAACAGAACGAGACAAAAACAGTACAACTGCATAACAAGCATCTTGGACCCTCTGGCTTATTTTTATAATTATTTCTAAACTCAAGGATTAGGGAAATAGTTATTTTAGAGAGGATTTTAGAAAAAGAAAATATTTAGGTACTTGGAAATCAGTCATAACTATAATGCCAAGTTCTTAGCCAGCACTTCTAATCCATAGAGCTCAAAGCACTTTAAAAATAAGGACAAGTATCAATACCCACATGTTAAAGATGCAGAAACTGAGCTCCAGAGAGGTAAAATGACTTCTCTGAGATCATCAAGCAGGCCAGTGGCAGAGCTGGGACTAGAACCCAAGTCTCTTGAGTCTCAGTTCTTTACCCTATTTACACTGCTTCTAAGAGAGAACTAGAGGCAATAGTGGAAATCAAATTAGATATGAGTTAGTAACACTATACAGAGAGGAAGAAGGGGAGATAGGAGGAACCAGTATGATTTTGGGCTACCTAACTAAAATATTACATGATCCATGATCCAAAGATTTCTTTCTCTACAGAAGTTGATAAATCCTGAATACTGTGTTCAGTTCTGACATATATTCTGAGTAGAGAATATTACAATATATTAATAAAAATAAAGAGGAAAAAAACAGGCAGTACATAAAACATTGAAAAGAAGATTAAAAGAACTAAATATCTATACTTCAAGGTAACATGAAAACCACACACAAGTATTTGAAGTGTGTAAACACTTTCTGCAACACTTCAGTGGTATTTTGTGAGCTTGTCTGAGGACAAATTTGTTCCCCAAATTTGTACCCTACTATAGGGTAGTACAAGAGTGTTTAAATAGGAATAATGTGATGAAATTACACAAAGAAAAAGATTAGATATAAAATATCTTAGTAATAAGAACGATTGCACTATGGAATAGCCTAAGGCAGAAGTTTTCTATCTGTGGTCTGTGGGCCACTTTCTGGTGGTCCATGAAGAGCGGGATGGTCACACGGTGCTGATTTTCCTTCTTACTTCTTGATACCAAATGACATTAATAGACAGCAACAATGCATAAATTGCCTAATATTACTGTTCCATGTAAGCAATTGTTCCTGTTGCCCAATGCTGCTGTGTGACTATGAACGGGATGGAAGATGATCCATTTGCAAAGTAATAAAGAGAAGGGAAGGGGGCCCCCATCTATTTCTTTAGGTTATTATATTGATTATTATATTGATGCCTACAACCATCATATCTGAAAAATGAGACAGTCTGTCCATTACAATAGAAAAGGTTCAAAACCCACACTGAAAAGTTGGAGAATCCGTGGCCTACAGGATATGACTGAAGACCCATTGCTTGGATCCTCTAAAACTTCACAAATCACCTGAAAATGTATTGTAGGGAACAATCCTACATTGACAGAGGGTTGGAATAGACGGATAGACTTGGTGACTGAATAGTATCTTTTCCCGTCTCAAATTTCCATGATTGTATGAGAACTCATTTTGGAATTAAATGGAGAAACCTGTGTATAGCCCTGTGGGAAAACAGCATGAGTAGTTTTTCCAGTCCTGATATTTTAATGGCCATGCTTATTTTAGTACTATTTTTCAGTTGGCTGACCACAAAGATACACAGATCAGGAAAGCACTCATTTCTCTGAATTTCTGCTTCCCTCCCTTTCACAACCAAATCATTTACCCATTCTTGATTCTACAAAGGGTACTAAGGAAAGCAATTTTTGGTGAAACAAATGATTAAGGCTAATGGATTCCTATGTGTGTGATAAGCAAAATCATATCAGAGTCAACCCATAATTTCACATGACATGGTTAAAACAGGTGAAAGCCGAAATGGAGAGAAAAATTAACATTGGAGATTGATTTCTGTGCATATATCGGTGTGAAGTGATTGCCTTTCCATATGATCACCAAAAGGTAGAGCAATTCACACCCACAAAACAAAGTCAATCAGTCACAGTAAACACTGCAAAAAAGCTGCTTCTGCTATATCTTTTATATATTATTACATAAAGGTTCCCATTTAAAAGAGTGTATTTACCAACAGTACCATGCAAACACTATCCAAAACACTACTTATATCCTGGGCTAAGTGTCAGGAAACTTTGAGACAGGTTCTAGGAATTTGCATTAAGATACAGGGCTATTCAGCTGACTCAGTTTGGTAGGCAGAACAGGTGAGTCCTATTAGCACCAATTCAGTAGGATGGAAGCTGGAGAATCTCTTGGGTGTAAGCAAAATATCTCACAGAGGAAAACACCAAGAGACAGCCAGCTCAGTAAGAGTCTCAGACTAAGGATTTACGTGATTTTTTTTTTTTAAAGATTAGACTAAATGAAACCAAAAGCAAGGAGGTGAATTTAGGAAATTTACACAGTGTGTATGTTCTGTGTTCAGACTGGTGTGTGGACTCTGCACATTCAGAAATGTCTATGGTAATTATAGGTAAAAGGTTGACTTTTTAAATGGTGACTAAAATGTTTCTGATTAGAAGATGATAACTCTATTGACGGGCTCTAGAGAGAGTGACTATCACACTCTTTTTAAAAAATATCTACCTTTCTGTCACTAAAAAATATAGCTACTATAAAATAGTCTTTCTGTAAGAAGCACAGAAATGTTTTATGCTCTTGAGTTTCATTTGCCCATTTACAGCAGCAATTAACCAATATACCTAATCCACGTGCTGCATTAATATCACTAATATTGTGACTGCACAAAAGCAAACCAAACAAAAAGTCTCAGTATGTACAGGCTTCACAGAGAAAATGTAATGCTAAATATGCAGTAAGTGTCTTACAAAAGATTTTTAGTAGGAACATTTTGCAAATATAGTGAAGATGCTAAAGCTGAGATTTTCTAAGGGTATGTCTACACTGCAATTATAAACCCGTGTCTGGCCCATACCATCTGACTTGAACTCCTGGGGCTCAGGCTAAGGGACTGTTTAATCGTGGTGTAGACGTCTGGGCTTGTACTGTCACCCAAGCTCTGGGACCCTCCCACCTTGCAGGGTCCTAGAGTCTAGGCTCCAGCCCAAGCCCGAGCAGCAACACCACAATTAAACAGTCCCTTAGCCCGAGTCCATGAGTCGAAGTCAGCTGGTATGGGCCAGCCATGGGATTTTAATTGCAGTGTTGACATACTCTAAGAAGCCTACAGAGTTGGATGCACAACTCCTAATGAAATTCCATGGGAATCCCATGGGAATTGGCTATCCCTTAACTCCCTTTGAAATCTCATTTTAATTGCCTGCAAGCCAGAAAAAAAGTTGATGGATGTTTTCTGGCTATCCAATGGCATGCCTTCAAAATTTATACATTACATACTGTAAGTAATATGAAATCCAATGAAAGTATTCTTGGAAGGAGTTTGAGATTAACATACATCTCTACCTTACCTCCCAGCCCTGTGCATGTTTAGTCAGTTGGATGAGAGCTATTTTTCACTGTAGATTCCCATTTTTTATTGTTTTGTATCACAGATTTCATGTTACTTAGGTGTAGTTTTTTGTATTTAATTTTATTGCGCTCTCAAAAAAAATCCATTACAGGCAATTACTTCAAATCCGTGAAGAGGAAAGGAAATGTAGCCTTAATCAATAGAATTGCTTTTTTGTTTTCTTTATATGGATCATGGATTTCAATTCTATCTTAGTCCCTTGCGTAGCACAAAAATAGCCCTGTGGGTGAAGGAGGAATTGCCTCTTAAAAAAAGGAGAACTCTTTGGCATGTGAACATCTTGATGTCTATACAGTAAAGCTTTACACAGCATTTCTTTAATCCATTTTACTTGGATGGGGATAGTTAACTGTATGCATAATTTTATCAAATGTCATCTTTCTGATTGTCCTGATCTAGGTAAGATTTGGGTTTTTTTTTAAACATCCTTATTCTGGCTGCAGAATCTCACAGTAATTATAGTTAGCACTTACACTTTCAGCACTTTCCAACTTAAATGCAATGCCCAGTGTTAGCTAATGTTTATCCCCACTCCAAGATGGAGGACCAACCATTTGTCAAGTGGCAGTTAGAGAGATAACCCTGAGCCCTTACCTCTTTTAGGGTGCAATGCAAGACTAGCCACTTAGTTGCATATTCCTCTAAATTGCATTGCAGAGTTTTTGATCACCACTAGGTTTGGTCCAGTAAATGTATTTTGATAAAGGTAAAGGATAGTCTTTCCTTCCATTTGTGGAGAATTGTGTTGTAAACTGTATTGAGATAGTTGGGTAATGGGCAGCTTATTATATGTGTAATAAGAGTTAACCAGCTATACTAAATGGATTTTATGAAACTTTATTCAAATATTACATATATTATCCTTTAGCTTTGAGTTGACATGGCAGTTTTAAAGTACCTTCTGCTATTGCTCACATAACAGTCCAATATTTTCTAATAATGTGTTTAAGTCTAAGTAAAATAAAATCTTTTAAATGACTTAACAGCAATTCAGCTATGTGTTGGCCTTAGAATAACACCATCCTGAAGTAGGCTGTTGGAAGACATGATCCTCGTGAATCAGATGCAGATATGTACAGGATAACTGCAACTTTTGATTGAATAAGAAAAGGAGTACTTGTGGCACCTTAGAGACTAACAAATTTATTAGAGCATAAGCTTCGTGAGCTACAGCTCACTTCAAAATGCATCCGATGAAGTGAGCTGTAGCTCACGAAAGCTTATGCTCTAATAAATTTGTTAGTCTCTAAGGTGCCACAAGTACTCCTTTCTTTTTGCGAATACAGACTAACACGGCTGCTACTCTGAAACTTTTGATTGAAATGTTAATTTTTATACAAAACCATGCTAGAGATTTCTGTTCTAGAGTAAGGTAGCCATAAATGAAAATAAATCTCTTCTAAAATGAGTACCAGCCATTTGTTCATGAAACATTACCCTTTCCTCAGAAAGTGCATTCATGTTACCAGGGAGGACAATTTCTATTAAGGACTGTGCTATCTACAGCCACTAGGGTCCCAGTTTAGGAAGGAACAATCAGTTGCACTCATACAAAATGGGAAATGACTGCCTAGGAAGGAGTACTTCAGAAAGGGATCTGGAGGTCATAATGGATCACAGAGGTTGAACACTGTAACACTGTTGCAAAAAAAGGCAAACATCATTCTCACATGTATTATCAAGAGTGTTGTAAGCAAGACACAAGAAGTAATTCTTCCGCTCTACTCAGTGCTGATTGAGCCTCAACTGGAGTACTGTTTTCAGTTCTGAGTGCCACATGTCAGGAAAGATGTGGACAAACTGGAGAAAGTCCAGAGCAACAAAAAGATTAAAGCTCTAGAAAATATGACCTATGAGGAAAGATTGAAAAAATTAGGTTTGTTTAGTCTGGATAAGAGAAGACTGAGAGGGGACATGATAACTGTTTACAAGTACATAAAAAGTTGTTACAAGGAAGAAGGAAGTAAATTGTTCTCATTAACACCTGAGGATAGGACAAGAAGCAATAGGCTTAAATTGCAGCAAGGGCTAAATCTAGGTTGGACATTATGAAAAACTTCCTGTCAAAGTAGTTAAGCACTGGAATAATTTGCCTAGGGAGGTTGTGTACTCTCCATCACTAAAATCTTTAAGAGCAGGTAAGACAAACACATGTCAGGGATGGTCTAGATAATACTTTGTCCTGCCATTAGTGCAGGGGACTGGACCAGATGTCCTCTTCAGGTCCCTTCCAGTCCTACAATTCCATGGCAGTAGAGACTTGAACCATACTATGGATTGTGGATTGTTCTGGCAGGTTGCTGCCTTAATTCCCATCCCAGCAGAAAGCTCAGAAATCACAAAGCCATTTTATATTGCTCAAGAACTTCACTGAAATCTCATTCAAAGTGACTTAACCAGTGCTTCTGTTGGCTGTGAACTCTGATATTAGTAGAGATGAGACTTAATGCAAGTGTAGGATTATTTACTTTTATTCCTTCTGTTTTAACTGAACCCCAGATTTAATGTGAGTGCCACAGACAATAATTTAGCTTTCAACCCAGTCCTAATCACACAGATGTAAAGTTGTAAAAGAGGGCAAAATGCCTCTCTGATTACTGATAGTTTGTTTAGACTGAAGATTAAAAACTGTGACCCTTTCTTCAATAGAAAATACTTAATGACTGGTGCAATAACCTCACTAAAAGCAGAATACTGTATTTCTGGACATGGCACGCTAATGTCTTTCAGATAGGATTGGTCAACTGAAGTCAATTAAAGAATGAGCTCAGGTCAGTTTAATGGCACCTTCCGGTTAAATTTTATGGCACAGAAAGCAGTTTAAGTGTATTCTCTCCTACCCCTAGGTAAATGTTTCCATGGTCAAACTCCAAAAGATGTGAAAGGGCCAAAGATCTTTCAACTGAAAGGAACAAAAACTTGTAAATTCCAGAGAATTACAATCTACCACTGGAATTGGGAGCTGTCTGGAGGTTTAGTGTTTTACTTTTTTAATTGGCGTGGCCTTCAGAGTTTTATGTTTGATGTTAGAATGACCAGAGAAAACAGGGGATGGACTTCCTCACACATTTTATTTTTGTGTGTACTTTAGAGTGAAGAGAGAGCAAATGCTCATCCCATCTTGGTTAGCCATCTGTTTTGTTTTTTTTTATAGGGACTACACAAGCAAACCCTCCTCAACAGAACTAGCAATATTCAGTCTGCAATGATCCTCATCTGCGCCAGCCTGAGCAGCAGGAATACAAGAGGCAGGACTCTGAGTGGCACTACCATGTGCTACTAGCTGTGTCATCAGACTACTAACTTACCCCTTTTTTCCTACACTTATGGTGAAATTCACCCCAGGTATTGGGCCAGGTCAAGGTCTATGCACAACATAAATCCCACTTGAGCCCTTTGAAAAAGGGAAAATAACCCACCCCACTTTATTGCCATAGAAAGCAGCTAAGCCCAGTATGAAGTAATAACTGTTAGTAAATGCTCATGTTTTATAGTGACCATTACATTTTAGATGACTATCACATGGCTGCTTTGCCACTGTTTGCCCAAGTAGTACACAAAGGCAAGAGCCTCAGCTGTTATAAATCAATGTCGCTCCATTGACATCAAGGGAGCTACACCCATTTACACAGCTCAGAATCTGGCTCACAGCATTCAGTCCTTTAACTCTGGCCTCAGACATCAATTCCTCCAGCCCCTTTTCTTAAAATTTGCTCTTCTCTGAATTCTTTCCAGTATGTTGACAAATTTCCCCTTCTTAGGTGCCAAAAACTGAACCTAGAATTCTGTATCTGGCCTCAGTGTTCTCTGTTTACGTAAATCAAATTTCACTATGCCGCCAAAAAAAAAAAAGCCCCCCTCCCCCTTCCCCCCCCCCGAGGTTCTGGGAACCCTGGGCAATCTTATAAAAACAGACTGTTAAAACAGTCTCCATCAATTCCTTCCCTATCACAACACTCCACATAGGGATGAGCTGTCATATTCCTGATCCATGGCATGACAACACTTCTATGTACACAGCTCAAAAACACATTGCATTTTTCCTACCAAACTGAATTGCAACCCCATAGCTTATTTGCAGTCCACCATTACCCTTAGGTATATTTTGGTCTTGCTGCTTTCTTTGGAGTGCCCTCCCACTGGATAGCTATTTCAGTTTATTATTCCTCTTATTACCATTATTGCTTAGCTTTTCCCAGATTGAGTCCCATTTCTTTTGCATATTGCTAACCTCATTGTTTGTATTATTTTTCCCTCCTCACTGGTGTTCACAACACCTCCCAGGCTCATATAGTTTGAAAATGTAATTAACAAGCTGCTTACCCATTCTAGGTCATTAATAAAGATGCTGGCTCACACAATCTTACTGCCTAAGTTTCTGATTGTTGGAGCAGAGAGGGAGGGCTGTCAGTGAGCCTGTAAGGGTATGTCTACGCAGCATTTTGCAGCCCGGGTCTACATACTCAGGTTAGTGGGGCTCGCACTAGTACTCTAAAACTAGCTGCAGAGAGAATGCTTTGAAGTTGCAGCTCAGCTGAAGCTCAGGGTCTGAAGCCCACCCCATTCCTCCTCCAGCAGTGTTTCTAAGTGACAGTCTACCAACTGTGCTCTTGTCACACCCTCAAAATAATCCCTACTCTGGGCGTGTGTTGGGAGTAGCACTGAAGGGTGGTACATTGTGGGAATTCATAGCTGTCCCGATTCTGCTGCTTTCCAGCCCCTTCGTGCCACCGCAGAATGCATTAGAGAATCTGGCCCATTAAATTAAAACTTGGGTTGACATGAAACCCTGTGGCAACCCACTGGCAACCCGCCTCCAGCGATCTTTATGTAATCTGAGGCACGCATTTTCCAGTCTTGATAATGCTCATGTAGGTGGCCTATGTTAAAAATAGCCATATTTGCAAATCTGACACTTTTTATTCCAGCTTCTGTACTCCGACAATTTCATTTCACAACAGCGATAACACATCATACAACACCTTACTCATCATTTTTTTTTTCAATGCAGCAAAAACTTTGTTGCTAGTTCTGCAGCTGATGAAGAAACCCATCAATGCAAAACTGCCAGTTGAGCAGAATGTGATTGTGAGGCCAATATTTTAAAAATGTGTTTAAAAAATTATTCCATACTCTTAATCTCTGAAGATTCATATTATTAACTACAAAGAGAAATGGTTAGGAAGGTTGGCCACAATTTGCTATTATCCACTTGGCTGTGGAGTTAATTCCCCTATCCTACATACAAGCCCAGCTTCTTTGCTTTGTGATTAATAGGTGCAAGGAAACTAGCAAACAGGTAGACCTCCCCTGCTGAGAATTCCCCAACTTTAGGAAAGCTATCAGGTGCTATAGAGCTGACACTGCCAGCCCCTGTACCATCCCCCAACCCAATACCTGCATAAGGGATGGTCAGGAGCAACAGAGAATGTATTTGAGGGTGACTGGAGCATACTGTGCTCCTGGAATTTTCAGAATTGCCAGGGCCAGTGATGGTGCAAATGTATCATGAGAATCATAGAGCCATAACTCGCTCTCTGTACTGAGGTGCTCTCAACTCCAGAGAATAGTCTGACTAAAGAGGCTTTGTGCAGAGAAGTCTGAAAGTTTGGGTGTGAGGAAGGAAAGAAGACAGACTCCTCACCTGAACTTTTAGGCAGACTGCATGAAAGCTCAATCTCTTCTCCACAGCTATTACTCCAGCCCTTTAGTTGGAATACTGCCTGCCCCCAGGTTTTAGACCACTCAGTCTACGTAATGGTGACTGACTGGCCATATGCTCACATCCTTCCCTAGTCCATGCTCTATGTATACTGCAGTGTTGTGATTAGAATTGGAGAAACAGGGCTGGGTTTCAGGAGGGAACTAGTTTGGAATGGCCTAAGGGGCATGGGAATGTAAGAGGAGTCCAAAGTGTGAACTGTCAAGACTCTGGAGCCCATCATGTAGCACTGACCACTAAGCATATTTAATAATCATAGAAATGTAGGGCTGGAATGGATCTTGAGAAGTCACCAAGTCCAGCCTCCTGTGCTGTCACAGGACAAAGTCAACCTAGACCATTCCTGAGAGGTGTTTGTCCAACCTGTTCTTAAAACCTTCCAATGATGGGGATTCCACAGCCTCCTTGGAAGCCTATTCCAGAGCTTAACTATCCTTATTATGAAAAAGTTTTTGCTAATATTCAATCTAAATCTCCCTTGCTGCAGATTAAGCCCATTACTTCTTGTTCTACCTTCAGTGCATAGAGAGAACAATTGATCATTATCCTCTCTATAAAAGCCCTTATCATATTTGAAGACTATTACCAGGTCCCCGCTAAGTCTTCTTTTCTCAAGACTAAACATGCCCAGTTTTTTTAACCTTTCCTTATAGGTCAGGTTTTCTAAATCTTTTATCATTTCTATTGCTCTCCTCAAGACTCTCTCCAATTTGTCAATATCTTTTCTAAAGTGTAGTGCTCAGAACTGGACACAGTATTCCAGCTGAGGCCTCACCAATGCTGAGTAAAGCACAACAATTACCTCCCATGTTTAATACATACCAGAATGATATCACAACTGCATCACATTATTGACTCATATTCAATTTGTAATGCACTTTAAACCCTAGATCCTTTTCAGCAGTACTACTACCTAACCAGTTATTCCCCATTTTGTAGGTGGGCATTTCATGTTTCCTTCCTAAGTGAAGTACTTTGCATTTGTCTTTATTGAATTTTATCTTGTTGAATTCAGACCAATTCTCCAATTTGTCAAGGTCATTTTGAATTCTGTATCTATTCTCCAAAGCATTTGCAACCCCTCCCAGCTTGGTGTCATCTGCAAATTTTGTAAGTATACTCTCCACTCCATCCATTATCTAAGTCATTAATGAAAATATTGAATAGAACTGGATTCAGAATTGACCCCTGTGGGACGCCACTAGATACACCATCCCAGTTTGACAGCGAACCATTGATAACAACCTTTTGAGTACAATCTTTCAACTAGTTGTGCATCCACCCTATAGTCATTTCATTTAGACCACATTTCCCTAGTTTGCTTATGAGAATGTCATGCGGGACTGTATCAAAAGCCTTACTAAAATCAAGATATAGCATGCTCCCTCCAATCCACGAGGCCAGTAACTCTGTCAAAGAAGGAAATTAGGTTGGTTTGGCATGATTTGTTCTTGACAAGTCCATGATGGCTATTCCTTATAGTTCTATTATCCTCCAAAGGCTTACAAATTGGTTGTTCAATCTTTTCTTCCAGCATATTTCCAAGTATCGAAGTTAGGCTGACTTGTCTATAATTCCCTGGGTTCTCTTTACTTCTCTTTTTTAAAGACAGGTACTATGTTTGACCTTTTTCCCTATTTTGGCTTGCATTCCTGCCCCCTGGTTGTTAATATTCCTTGTGTTGATATCTGGTCACCATTAGCCTTTTTAGCAAAGAGTGAAGCAAAACAGGGATTAAACACTTCAGCTTTCTTGATGTCATCAGTTATTAGCTCTCCTTCCCCACTAAACAGAGGGCCTACACTTTCCTTCGTCTTTCTCCTAATGTATTTAAAGAACTTCTTGCTATTGCTTCTTATGTCCCTTCTAGGTGTAACACATTTTGTGCTTTAGCCTTTCTGATCATACTTAATCATCTAATTTTATATAGTTTAATAAATAATATAACAAAGATCTCTTTCCAACAACTCTGTCTGCCTTTGCATCACTTATAGTTAATGAAACACCTTCTACAACTCATTGGTGGCTTTCTGTGGCTCATTACTATAATGTGTGAATTTCACTCTTGGTGAGAATTTTATCATCATCTTGCTACTGTAAAAAGTAGTTAATCTTTCTGTGCCAGAGGAATTTGCATGTTGTGCTAAGCTTTTCTTTGTAAACTAGAGCTTTCTCATAATTTCTGTACTTTTTCATTCCATCAAACATTTTATTACAATGTTTGTTTCAAAAGCTTTTTTACCTATCATTATGTGCAGGCTGATACTGAGAAACTGCAAATTGTATGCCTAAAGGAATTCTATCCATTAATGGCAACATACTACAAAAGGAATATTTTAAAACCAACAACTGCTTGAGAACTTTTAATGCAATCTTACTGAAGATGATTTCATTGAGTCCCTAAACAGCAGTGTTCAGCACAGATTGACACAAATGACATCTGAAATGGAACTCTCTCATTTATTAGCTCTGTTTCCAAAGAAAGGGGGTGGGGATTAAATGAGTTGGTAGAGAGGAAGGGGTCTGATTTTATCCATAAAGTTCAGTGAAGACTCGGGAACTGGAAATAAACAGCAGATTAGCTGCTATGCAAATGTTAGTTGCTAGGATAAAAGGTTTTCTATAATTTCTATCATTTCTATTGTAGTGTATTTTGGAAAGGCATTTTGAATCATGGTATTAAATATAGCTTTATGTTGAACATACAATGGTTTTCTTTCTTCGCCTATAAACCGTTACATTGTTCATTTTTAAAAAGAGCTGAACATGAGAATACCAAGATTTCTGAGGCTTGTTTTTAATAAATGATGCATTGGGAGAAATCTCCTTCCATTGACTACAGGGGGCCCAAGTTTGCAGACCCTATGCTGGCAAAATTCTTATTATCTTCAATGGCACTGTCCACAGGCAATTTCCCTGCCACGCTCCAAACACAGTGCACGTTATAGTGAGTAAAAAAAAAATAAGCTCTTCCTCGGATTTGGTTTTATGTAAGGAACTCAATTTGAAACAACAAAAAATACAGCCCAATGGCTGTTACGTAGATTCAAGATTGCATATAATGCATATAGGGACACAAATTGCATATAGGGACACACACGGGTACTCATAGAGGCAGTGGATTAGCTACACGTCCACTGTACACCAAGCTGTTAGGCTGTGGGAAAGGGCACATCCAGTGTCTTCTCAGACCCTCTCAGCAAAGTTTGTTTACTATGGCTCTGAAAAGAGACATTTAGTCTCAAGAGATATAAAATCCCCCATTCATCTCAATGAGATACAGACCTTGAGGCTGAATTATGACAATTTAAATATCAACATTATTAACTACTTCACTGCTGATCCCTTTTACAGAAACAAGCATCCAGCTCCTCTGGATGCAGGCAAGGACTGAGTTAAGTGCCTGCCCTTTTATTCCCTCCCTATCTACCCCATGCATATTATTATGAGCTGGGTGAAACCTTGTTATGTGTCAAGTTACCTCACTAATATTGATGGGTGTGCACTTATTAACATAAATGTAGGGATGCATTAGTCATTAGCCCTGTGGAACGCAAAAGGGAGTTGTGAGTTTGGAGTGAATGAGCAAAGCGCTTTTGATGAGTGGTGTTTTTGGGGTCGGGGATGTCGGTATGAGAAACTGGGAACACACGAATCACGGGGAAGAGGGTGCAGGGGAGAGGAGAGAAGCAGAGGTGAAAAATCAAGCAATAGCCAGTGAGCAGAGAGTGACCCTGGAAAAAGCTAGAGAGTGCTTTTGGATCTTTTGGCAACAGGCTTTAGGATGCATGCTAAGAAAGTGCTCCTTTTGTTCTTGGTACCTCCTGTATTTGGAGAAGCAGGACTTTGTACACACCTGTAAATAAACAAGATTGCCTTAAAGAAAATACCAGATTCTATCTATTTCTGCTTCAAACTGGAACATCCCCAGGGTCCCGAATGCTGACTAGCCACTCAGGTCAGGAAGGGGCAACACTACAGTAAGGATCCAGTTTCCAAGGAGAGATATTATGAGCTGGTATACCTGTTACCTGTTGAATATGGAACAAATAATGGAAGTGCTTGCAGAATTCAAGACTGGCTAGCGGATCTAAAACAAGACCTAAAACAGGAGCTAGAGACTTGGCAAAAAGAATTAAGACAAAACCCTAAACAAGAACTGGAGCTTTCCCAGAAAGGGCTCAGAGATGATCTGAGGGCTGGGATGAGATCCCTGTTGGAGCAGCAACTACAAAGTGCCCATACAGATTGGGGAACCCAGTTGCAATACACGCACACTGGAATGGTAAATCAGACTGATGAGGTGGCCAGCAATCTGGCTGTTTGTAAACCACAGAGACCCAGAGGAGAGAGGTTGGGCTGTCCCAGCTCAAATGATGCAAAAGCCCACTGGGAGGCTTATTTGGCTCAATTCAGCATTATAGCTCAAATTAATGGCTGTCAGGATGGACAGAAAGCGAGTGTTACTGCAGTGAATTTAGGTGGCCCAGGTCTGATGGTGCTGAAGAATTTACCCCCGGAAAAGAGACTGCATTATCCAGACCTGGTACAAGTCCTTGAAAAGTGTTTTGAATCTACCCATCAATTTGAACTGATCAAGGCACAGCTAAGAGCTAGAAGGAGACAGAATGAAGAAATGCCATCTGAAGTGGCAGACAACCTGTGGAGCCGTGTTCCTGCCATCCCCAGATATCACCAAGGCCTTCCAGGATAGACTGGCAATGGACCAATTTATAGGTGTTGATCTGCGAGTTCAAGTCAGCTAAAAATCAGCAAAAGGAGGCCAAAGACAGAGGCTGTGAAACCTGCATCTTTCTTTGCAGCAATGCACCAGAAGAGGAAGCAGCTATCAGTAAGGAAGACGGAAATTCATCACCATGAGTTCTGTAAGTACAGGTGTGTGTCTACTATGTATCAGGGAAAAGAGGATTCTAATCTGGTTCATGAGCTTACTGATTAGAAAAACTGATAAAATTGGAAGGGAAATTGGCAAAAATGCTAAAATTAAAGCAAAGGAAATAGTTCAGTTAAATGCCGGTACTGTGACAAAATTGTCCACAGAAAGGAGAGTTAGTTTAATGCAGGCCAAGACAGCATCTCAGAAATGTCTAGTAAAAGCCCCTCACCCAGTTGATGAAACAGGAGAACATCAGGCTGAGGCAGCTAAGCTTGTTGGAGGTACAAGGATCAGCCCCACCATTTTTCTTTACATCTCGGCAATTTCACAACAATAATGGGAGTTTGGCTATTGATATGGTAATAGGATCTGTAAAAAGCACAGCAGCGATTAACACAACTCCAAAACAATAGGCTCCAACACAATAGTTATTAGACCAGACACAATAAAAAGGCTAGGGAATAGGGAATCCAAAACTAAACCACCTAACTGGTCTTAAATGGAGACAATGATTAGGGCAAGGGCACCCATAAAAAAACTAGGAAAATTGGGCTAGAGGACTGGATCTCTGGAATTATAGCAAGTAGCCTGGATGGCTAAAATAGTGAAAGCGCTACTGATTGGCTTGGATTTCATTATGGCTAATAATCGTGTAATCAATGTCAGGAAAGTAAATGTCTTTATAAATTCAGTCTGTGGAAATTCCCTTTAAAGAAAAGGCCAAAGTGAAACAAATGGTTTGTAGACAACTGGTTTGCAATGAACAAGTTGTCAGAAACCATTATAACTGCTACATGCTTTGAGATCCAGGGTCTCCGGGGGGCGGATGGGGGGGGATCTTAGCTGCTAAAGCCCTTGTGATCTGATACAAGAACTGATCCCTGTTCATTTGCTGAATGTTTCTGACAAGCAGCAAATAGTCAAGAAAGGAAACCATTTCAGTGGTCAGGAGGGTATGATTTAGCATTTTCACAGTTGGAAAGGGCTCTTGGGACTGCTCCTGTCGTATCCATTTTTCAAAACCCTTTTCATATTGGACACAGATGCTAGTGCTTACAGTCTGAGGGACAGAACTTCAGCTTGGCTGCCCCCTTCCCCCTCCAATCTGAGAATGTAGCTGTGGAATTTGAAGCTAGAAAAGTTGAGGTGAATTCCCATTCGAACAGAATGGGCAGGGTCTGCCTCAGCCAGGAAATTCCACAGAAACACTAGGCATTCCTGAGACGCTGACTAAAAGGGCCACTCACTGCTGGTTGAAAGAAAATCCATCAGGGAGCGAAAATCCCACAGGGGTTTGGGTGGCAATAAAAATCAATTTGGGTTGGTGATGTGGAAACATTTTGACAGGAAGACATTGTACAAAATAGTTAACCTTGTATCATTTGTAAATTTTTGAACTGTTTAGTCTCTTATTGTTTGGGATGGGCTATTGCAGAGGTGGGAAAACTATGGCCCACGGGCCACATCCGGCACGCGGGACCATCCTGCCTGGCCCTTGAGCTCCCGGCCCGGGAGGCTAGCCCCTGGCCCCTCCCCAACTGCCCCATTGCCCCGCAGCCTCAGCTCACCGCGCCGCCAGTGCTCTGGCCTGCCGGGCAGCGCAGCGGCGTGGCTGGCTCCAGCTGGGCAGTGTGGCTGTAAGCTCCTGCTGCTCTGAGCGGCATGGTAAGGGGGCAGGGGGTGGGGAGCGGGGTTGGATAAGGGGCAGGGGGTGCCGGGGGGAAGTCAGGGTACAGAGAGTAGGGGGTGGAGGTTCGGGTGGGGGGGCGGTCAGGGGACGGGAAACGGGGGTTGGATAGGCGTGGGGGCCCTAGGGGGCCTGTCAGGGGCCGGGGGTGTGCATAGGGGTCGGGGCAGTCGGGACAGGGAGCAGGGGTGGTTAGATAGGGGGTGGGGCTCCAGGGAGCAGTTAGGGGCAGGGGTCCTGGCAGGGGGAGGTCAGGGGACAAGGACCAGGGGGCGTTGGATGGGTCAGGGGTTCTGAGGGGGGGCAGTCAGGGGGCAGGAAGTGGGAGGGGGCGGATTGGGGCCAGGGACCAGACTGTTTGAGGAGGCACAGCGTTCTCTACCCGGCCCTCCATACAGTTTCGCAACCCCGATGTGGCCCTCGGGCCAAAAAGTTTGCCCACCCCGGGCTATTAGGTGTCACCATTTTAGGCCTCATTGGGACAATGGCCAAAACTGAGTTGCGGGTTATTGCTATGAACTAGGTGTAACTTTCTTATGAGTCACATTAAAATCTCACTGAGATTGATGGATGTGAACTCATCCTTCAATTAACATAATTGTAAGAATAAATTAATAACAAGCCCATACCTAAGACAAAATGGTTATATGGACCCACCCAGGAGTTTTGGACTGAGTGGGAGGAGGGCTTTTGCTCAGGTGTATGTGTATGTCTGTGTGTATGAGAGAGAGTGAGGGTGTAGGCAGAACACATAAAAACTGAGAACAAGACTGGAACAGAGAAGGAGGCAGAGGTGGAAAGCAAGAAAGCCAAGCAGTAGCTGGTGAGCATAGTAAAAAGAAAAGGAGGCCTTGTGGCACCTTAGAGACTAACAAATTTATTTGAGCATAAGCTTTCATGAGCTACAGCTCAAACCCTGGAAAAAGCTCTAGAGACTGCTTTTGGGTCTGCTGGCCAAAGAGGCTAGCCGCTGTAAACTGCTGGCTAAACAGTTCGGTCTCCATGTCCATTCAGTGGAGAGGACATTATATCTCTACTGAGACTGCCAACTAGTGCCTTTGGTAATGGTATTTTTCATTACCTACTAGTAACTGGTTCAAAACCCAATCCATTTCACAATTTACTTTTCGTAAGTGCTTGCTTCTGTGAATAACAGACCGGAAATGTTTTATGTTGGGTGTTTCTAATGGCCCCTTTGTACACAGTATCACACCAACAAATTAGTCAGATAATGACACATCATTACACTACATCATAAAATCAAAACTGAAGACATACTATTCCTAATTTATGGTGTTGTATCCAACTTCAACATACATGTTGATGTTACAGTCAACTCCTCATTCCGATTAGACCCTTGTCTCAAATATGATAACAGATTGCTGCAGTTTAAATTATCTTAATTAAACTCTCCAACTTGAATGCTAATATTTATTCTTAATCACAACTATTTTTCAAATTCATTCTTGACTAGTTTAAGGTGACTTCTTTTCTTCCTGTTTATCAACATAATTAGAGTATTTGGTTGCATTACACTTGTTGAAGGGATCTACGTCCTTCCCCCGCATAAAATGACTAGTTATTGCGCGATGGAGAGGGAGATCATTTGTTTTTGTTTTGAGCAACTGAATAGACTCTGGCTCACATGAAAAAAAAAATAGAAATATACCCTCTTCTCAGTCATCAGTTAAATATGACGTATCTGCTGTTACCTAGTTAGCTTTTCATGCTCACAGTCTCTGTCACTTTCACTCTTCATATACAATTGCTCCGACATATGGGTACAGCTGACTACATTTTAGAGCGGTTCCATGACATTATGAAAATGAACGCTTTGATCTCCTGGCCCTAAAATACTGCACAGGAATACCACATATGTTTTCACAAGTCTGTATTCTTCCTTCTCCCTTTCACTATGGAAATGGTTTGTTTAAAAAATTGGTATTTACCCTCAGCTCAGAGCAAGGAAAAATATCAAGGGAGTTCCTCTGAGAACTGATTAATTTCTTCTCCAATCCCCACACCACCCAACATGACTAGAACCCTTATGCCTTAGCCGTTCCTTGTTTCTTACATACAGCTGCAGTCCTGAGACTAACTTAGATAAAATCAGAGTATTAGCATTTTTCTAGTCCAGTACAGCTCCTTTGAGAGCACAGGCAAGTTTCTGGAGAACTTAGGCAACACCAGGATCTTTTTCATCCTCCAGTGACTCTAAAAATGTATACAACTCCAAATGACTCATCACGTATTGAAACCAGGAGGGTTTTATGTTTTTTTTTAAACTTGTGATTTTTATTTCTTCTCTGGACTATCTATTTCTTTAAAGTAATGGACCATCATGTGTAGCCTGAATGGCTGGAAAATCTTGTTTGAATGCATCTTTTGATATGTGTTGTTCAGTTGTTTATTTTTACTGGTAGTAAAGTACAATATACTGGACAAAGATACCGTATCTCATGCTGAAGACTTAACAGAAATTATTGTTTGTATAACCTTAATCTTGGCTGTCTTTTGTGTAGAACTACTACAAGATTTTCATGTAGCGTAAACTGAACACAAGCTGTAAAATCAGCTTTTAAGCTTTTTTTAAAAAAAAAAAGCAATCAGACCACCACCCAGTAGCTGATTTTTCATTTACTTCTCCCTCAACAGACTCAAACCTCTCCCAAAATTCAAGATTCCTTCCATCCTCCTATTCTGGAAAGTATTCCAAAATGATCTGTCTTCATGAAGATGATTTCCTGTCACTCCAGCTCATTCTATCACCATATCAGTTTCCTCCCTTACCTGCCTCTGCCTGCTGGCTTCTGGCCTAGGGCACAAACCAAAGTGCATTGAAGTCCATAGGTGTCTTTCCATTGACTTCTGTGGGCTATGGATCAGGCACATAATGATTAGGTCTAAGACAGAACTTGCTAAATTGGTCATGGGGGGGAATACATCGCTGAAGATTTCCAGCAGTGGGAAGGTGGGGTGGAAAGGAATATACTTCAGGCAAAACTCTTGCTCTGCTCCTGAGAATCTCCCTGATCCCTAGCATGGTAGGCCCTGCTTAGCCCTTGAAAAGCTCTTAACAGCAGGTTGCTTAAATTATGATTGTTACTAGTGTTATTAGCCTAATCTTAAAATGTTAGTATTTCCATAAGGTTCTATAGGCAGATCTCTATATCTAGAGATTTCCAACTGAGATGCAACAAAAAATAAATCTGGATCAAATCTTGGCATGCACAATCTCAGCCCTGAAATAAACAACAGTTATTTACTTAACAAAACAATAATAAAATTAAAATAAAAAACATGCTAAATCTCTAACATTCCCAAAGAACTTTTGTTTAACATTTTGACGCTTCCCATAATAAGGAACAACTGCTTTGCTGTTACAAACAAAAGTTAATTCTACCATTCTCTTTTTAAAATGGAATTCTAGGCATGTAGACTTCTGCACAGCACCCACGTTAAATAGCACACATTGGCTTCAAAGGAGCTATTATACAGTCTATAGGTTCAATGATCTGCAAAGTAATAAAGACCTCCTTCTGGAGCTCTCACAGCCTATTGAGTAAATAGTAACTGTTTAGAAAAACTCCATAATTACATGTTTACACATTGCAGCCATTATGGGCTATCTAAAAAAATTACATGTATTTTTTTTAAAATTCTATAATTAAGTTTTTTACAAGATTACAGCTCCTTTGGAGCCATTACAGACTATTAACTAAAGAACACACAGGCAGAAAAGCCCATAGTTACGGAATGCATTTATTTGCAGTGAAAACAAAATGAGACTTACACCCAAAATATGTTACATTAATAGTAAGGGTCAGACTGAAATCCTGTAGCAGAGAGGAAACAGAGATAAGCTACACCAGGGCTCAGGCTCATACCAAAGAATGAAACTTCACGTTAGGCCCCAATTAAGCAACATATTAGGTATATACTAAAACACTTTGCTGAACTGAAGCCTTAGTGCTTACTTGGTGGGGGGAATCCAATCTACACATTCTAAGACGTACAAAGTTTAAGATAGAAAAGAAAAAGGCTTAACCCTGATGTCCTGGCCATCATTCTCTCTTAGGATTCCCGGGTATGACTGTAGCTATTCCGGGAGATTTCCCCTCCTCCCACAACATGACGTAATGTCTTTTTATTAAAATAGCCTATTAAAATCTCCCAGATTGCTTTCAATAGTCACCGGGGGTTCAATTCCGATTCCAGGAGACTCCAGGCCAATCCTCGAGGGTTGGCAAACCTATTCTCTCTTAGCAAAATATACACCAATACCCAAAACTGTGGGTGAGCAATCCTGAGCACATAACAGATGCCGCCTTTTGCTTTATAAAGCTCTTTAGAATACCTCAGGTATGGATGGCAATATAGTAAGACAAATTAAAACATTGGCTATCTTGAATACTGCTTTGACATAACTGTGTCTGTTTATATGTGTAGTAAGTAATACAACAGCTATCATGGTGAATGAGGAAAATTGTGTATTTTTCACTCACAAAAGCCTGATGGGGCAGATCCTAAGCTGGTGTAAATCATCATAGCTCCATCAAAGGCAATGTGTACTAAACACAACAAATCCCTTACAAGTAGAAGAATATTCTGAGCTAGGAATCATCCTAAGCAAGAGGAAAAATATGATTGATATCAGTTCTCTTCACCATCAGTTATATTCAATTTAGACCATGTTAGGGTTATGATTTGTTCATGTTCTTAAAATAACAAGCAACAACAACAACTTGCTTCACAAACCTACTTAAAGTTTTATTTACTATTAAGTTTTCTAGGAACATGCCCAAAAATCTCAAGAAGAAATCAGGGGAATATTTTTGGGTGGTACAGGAAAGGCAGTTGTGGCTTAGTGATCAAAAAAGTTTTCTTGTACACCATGGGAATAACATGCAGTCCTTACACTTTTTGGTCTTGCTGTCACATTCTGAATGTGGAGGGGAAATTACTTCAGGATCGGCTCTATACTTATATAACAGAAATTTGACAACTCATTAAAAAAATCTATCAAACTAACTAGGTTAAAGAAATTGAAGACTCATTCTGAATGTCTCAACGTGAAGTTGTAATGGTTATATCTTTTCTGACTTGGTGAGTTTAAGTTACAGGTCACTTGGCACTTTTATATTATAGTAAAATCTCAAAATATATGAGGCTGCACAATATACTTATATCTAAACTTCCAGAACTAAATATCTTTTGTAATTTCTTACACATACATTTACTCTCTTCAGGGTACAAGTAATAAATTAATCTTACTGCTTCTCTAAAACATCACAGTAATTGTAGTAGTTTTGTCATAACTTTATGCAGAGCAATTAATTCTATGGCATTTATATGAACATCTACTTAGGGTAGGTTCACATGAATTTAGATAGTGCTATATAACATTTACATGTTACATACACAAATAGCCAAGTTGTCAGGCTGTAACAGTGTTTAATGCAGAAACACAAATGTATATGTCTAAATTCAGTCAGATCAGACATGTCATATATCTTATAGCACGCCACTCAGTGACAGAAACACTATCGGAACCCTGGATAATCTATAATAGACTGACAACAAAGATGGATGGTAAAGTTGAATTCTAACCAATATGTCGATGCTGAACAATAGAATTATCCAACTTTGAATAGTACTGTTAGTCATACATCACTGCTGGGGGAAAATATAGAGTAGGAGGAAACAAATTACATCAGTATCAAAATGCAATTCAACTAGATTTACTGTTTAAATCAGTGTCTAGCATGGGTGTAACAGGTCTTGTTACCTTGGCAACATTATTTTTTATATATAAAACCCATTTTCCAAATGTCACTTTTATAATGAATGAGAATATTTTCCTTTACTATGTCTTTATTTGCACAATTAAATGCCTGTGCATATAGTACCAGTACACAAGAAGAAAGCTGAAGTGCAGTTTTCATTATTTTCCACGTTAGCAGAGTCGCTGTCCTCTTGAAAAGAAAATTATTCCACTCACGTAAAGATTTTACTTTTCCTTTTCCTTTCTGGAACACCAAGCTAGAGGAAATGAGAATATGGATTTTTATATATGTTGTTGATATATACATATGGAGAAAGTGACAGAACAAAATTGAAGAATAAGTAACTCCCAAGATAGCAAGTAATTATGCCTTACACCTTCTGGATGTGTCATTATACAATATAAAACTATTTCCCCATGTTTATTTTCCCCCTCTACTGTTCCTCACACGTTCTTGTCAACTGCTGGAAATGGCCCATCTTGATTATCACTACAAAAGATTTTTTTTCTCTCCTGCTGGTAATAGCTCACCTTAACTGATCACTCTTGTTATAGTGTGTATGGTAACACCCATTGTTTCATGTTCTCTGTGTATATAAAATCGTCCTACTGTATTTTCCACTGCATGCATCCGATGAAGTGGGCCGTAGCCCACGAAAACTTATGCTCAAATAAATTTGTTAGTCTCTAGGGTGCCACAAGTACTCCTGTTTTTTACCTTGTCCTAAGTTTCTTATTTTGTAAGATATAGGACTATCTCCTGTTCAGAATTAGCCTTAAAAAACAAGGCTTCATTAAAATATCCTGGAGTGAAATTCTCCTTATAGATGTTTTGAACAGCTAATAACATTACTGAAATTAGGTTTGGATAGGTGGTTTTGGGTAAACTGATTTGCTTTCTTTACATACTATGCCAGGAGCATATTATTGGACAAGAAAGCGCTATACATACATTTATTTAAGTAAGAGAGAAAACAACTTATGGATGGCCAAGATTAATGTTAAGTAAAAAAAGTTCCTAAACTTAAAACTGTAAAATTTAATATATGATTCTTATGACTTTCATTTCCATTTACCTTGTAAAGTGCAGTGGGATAACTTGAGTAGGGAAAACACTCTATGAAAACAAATTTAGTTCAAAAACACTATCAGAAGAAGAATAACCTTTGAAGTTACTAGAAGCTTTCCCACTGACATCAACTGCAGTTAGGTCAACACCGAGTGCTTTTGAAAATTTTACCTTTAATATGTGGCACTGATCTCATAAATGTGTAACCAAGAACCAAAATTCAAAGCAATAATTTTCAAATGTATCAGAAATATAAAAAATGCACATGAAACAGAACATGTCAATATTCAAAACAAACTATGTTCTGATAACTCCTAAAAAGTGCCCCGTCTCCCCAGAGATTGATCTAGCTCCTATTGAAAGTCAATGGCAAAACTTTTACTGGCTTGAATAGTGCAGGACTGAGCTCTTATTCAGCCCTAACCAACAAAACACTTCAATTTTCATCTGCCACACCTCTTCTCTCTCCTCCCTACCCTTCTTATTTTATCCTCCGTTTACAATCTCTCCTTGATGATCCCATGACTTTCATTCTTAGCTTCTTTCTATATTCTCTCTAATGAACTTCTCCAGTTCATTCATTCTACCATCAGCTCTGTGTCATTCAGTTTCCTTTAATAAGTGTGACTCATGTAATTACCCCACCTTTCAATAAGGAGGAGATAAGGGAATGTCAGTTTGGAGCTAGCATTTGGCTATAATGCACATTAAAAAAGAGATGCAGAACTAACCAAGACAAAAGTGAAACACAGTTTTGTAGAATAATTTCCTACATCAAAGCTTTACATTTGAAGAAAATACATCGCCTTTAGTAATCAAACTTCATGTGGATTCTATCCAAAAATTGAATAGCTTGATAAATTGAATAGCTTGAAAACCAATACAAATAACTGGAATATGCTGCTTCGCTGTTCAATTCCCTCTCTCCCCATTGTTTTCCATCCCACTAACAATGTATCTGATACAGTCATTAGCTTGAGTATTTAGGCTGACCTATCCCTTCCTTTTCCCTAATCTTGTTACCAAACAACCAGGAAATTGATATTCTTCCCAATTTAATCCTTTGTTTCAGTGTCTCTTTTGAATGCAATTACTACAAAGATCTAATGATAGTATCAGCTCTAAATCATTATAGGCAGTGCTCATAGAAAAGGTTGCCTAACATTTCCCATTATAAGACCTTGTTTTCAGTTGCTTATAATTTTGCAAATTTTAACTATTTAAGTGAAAATTTTCCATGCTGTGCGTCTGCTTCAGACTGGGGCAGGGGGAGAGGGGTTGTTATTTGTTTTTAAGTTTCAGCAAAAATGGCTCAGCAATTTCTGAGAAAGAGATTAGGAAAAAATAAGTTTTGCTCATGTTAAAAAAAAATCATACAACTGTTTTGTTGAGAAGCTCTGGTGCCTCCATACTTTGGAGCAAGGACTTGAAATATGGCAAAGGCTTTGCCTTGGTATCAGGGATGTGCCGTTTGCTGTCCTTGTGAAAATCCATCCAACTTTGGTCAAGTTATAAGACTATGAAAAATCTCAGTTTGTGCATGCTCAGTAGAGACATGTTAGAGTTTAGCAGCTAAATTATCAGAAGGTTCCATCTATACTGAGCATACTTCAGCACTGAACTGCAGTGGCTGAGCTGGATTTTTCCTTGAACTGCTGCTCCCAATTGCTGCAGGCCACTGTGACACACTGGGTCTCCAACAAAGAATGAGTAAACTGTCTCTTCTGTGCTGTCAATGCTTCCCCTGCTGGCACCAAGGCAGGGGGAGGAAAAGAATTCATGGATTTTAAGGCCATAAGGGACTGTTGTGATCATCTAATCTGACCTGGTGCATACCACAGGCCTTCCTTGAAATAATACCTGCTTCAAATCCAAGAGCTTCATGACAAGCTGGAGGGGCCAGGGGCAGAAGGATCTGTAACCACTAGACCCACTTCCCTCAGAACCTGAAAGAGCACCTAGAAATCCTGAAACCTTATGTTCTGCATTCTAATAACTGTAAAACCTGCTAGCAAAGTGTGAGCCTCTAATGGCTGGCCCACATACAGGATGAAAAGCTATTACAGCTATCAGTTACTCCATTAGCTCAAGTGGCAGAGGTTTGTGCTATGCAGATAAAATTTTCAAACCTACTCATGACCCACCGGGGTGTCAATATGCTTTCACATTATAGAATTTCTTTTTTAAAAGCCTAGGAAATTACACACAAAAAACTCTGTTAAAAGAACATCAAGTCCAGAACTCAAAAGTTAAGAAATGCCTTTGAAAGCTTAATTTGTCCCTCTTGTATATATGCATTATGATACAGTCTTTAATTACATGACCACATGCTATTTTGTTCATAGGAGCCCTGCCTCATTCAGTGGACAGTATAAAAGGTGTCCATTCATGCTTTTAGTATTTAGCAATCTTTATAAGGTGCGATTTGAGATCTGTAATCCAGGCAGTGGTGAGCTGGAGCCGGTTCGCACCGGTTCGCTAGAACCAGTTGTTAAATTTAGAAGCCCTTTTAGAACCGGTTGTTCCGCGAGGGAGAACTGGTTCTAAAAGGGCTTCTAAATTTAACCAGCCAAAAGTGGCGCCTTAGGTGCTGACTCCATGGGTGCTCCAGCCCTGGAGCACCCAAGGGGAAAATTTGGTGGGTGCAGAGCACCCACCGGCAGCTCCCCGCCCCACCCCCAGCCACAGCTCACCTCCGCTCCGCCTCCGCCTCCTCCCCTAAATGCGCCGCCCCACTCTGCTTCTCCGCCCACCCCCCCCAGGCTTCCCACGAATCAGCTGTTCGCGCAGGAAGCCAGGGCGGGCTGAGAAGCAAGCGGCAGCTTCCCAGTCAGGCCCAGGAAGGTGGAGGTGAGCTGGGGCGGGGGAGCGCGAGGAGGGCCGCCCGCGCCACAGCAGGTAACCCGGCTGGGGGAGGCGTGCAGGGGAGGAGGGTGGATGGGAGGGGGGGTCCTGTGGGGGGTGCGAAGGAATGCAGAGGGGTTGGATGGGGCAGGAGTCCCGGGGGGCAGGGGTGGGCAACGAACCCCTTATGGGGTGAGGAGGGAACCCGTTGTTAAGATTTTGACAGCTCATCACTGAATCCAGGTAGATCACTTGTACACTGAAAATGTTTCTGTACTCGCACTGTTGATTTATAAATTAAGTAGAAAACAGAGATAAAACTTTATTGAACCTTAAACAAATATGCATATGAATAAGATCAAAAAGTTATGAGTCAATTAAATCATTAACGGTGAAATGATTACCTTAATTGCGCATTTTAGCTATAACTATTCAGTTTGTTTATACAGTGGGGCAGAGTAGCCCAGTGAGCTATCAAAGGTCAGCAATATGTGGCCGACCACTGTGATAGTATAGCTCTCAGCAAGTAAACTGACTTTCAGATAAAACAGATTCCTTTCTGGGTCATTTGGTTGAAAATTGGCTGTGCTGTATATTTCAGGATCTATGATAAGTTAAGAACAGTGTAAAGCTGACAGTCTAATAACAGTATGTCTCCAGCTACTTGTCTACTTTTTTTTTTGTTCTGGCAGTATGATTTTACGTTATTTATTCTGCATGTGAAATGAATACATATAGTATAATAAAGTGAGCAGACTATTTAAAAATACTTAACTGAATCCATAATTGCTAAATATATAATAATACAAAGATGTGAAAGGGATGCCACTAAGAAGAGGAAGTATGTTTTAGCTAAGGGCCCAACTGTTCCTTCCACTTCCCTCCATCTCTGCTTCTGGATCCTATCCAATGAGGCACAGAGGAGAAGGGTTCTGAAGCTACCACATTGCCACCCTTAAATCCTGTGAAAACCCTTCTTCTAGAGCTCTATGAAGACAGGACTCCATAGATTTTGAGGGTCAGAGAGGGAGGGAGGGGAAAGGGAATAAGCTGCTGTGTAGCATTCTCCTTTTTAGTAGAGTGGATAACTTCACGCTGAGTAGATGCACTAATGGTAGAAGAGAGGTACTTCTGCACAACTGAGAGATAACTGGCCAATGGCAGAACTCCATGAGCCATCACAAAGATACAGAAAAGGTACTGAACCACAGAATTATTACCAAATCTTTGCCAGATTCATGGGTGCTTCCATTTGTGTCCAGTGTAAGCTGGTCTTCTGAAAGCATCAGCAAAACCTACTCCCCAAAAATAAAGAAAAAAACATAGACCAGATCCTCAGCCAGTGTAAATCCAATGTAGCTCCAGGTCCCTTATTTGATCTATTTGTCTGTCAAATACATAACAGGCGGAAAGACAATACCCAACAACAGCCTTTCTTTCAATTGCTATTTAAATGTTTTCCAGTTCATATATTAAGGCACAGTTCTACACTGACTTTTTTGTATTTTTAACTCCTCTGTTCAACACATCCTGTGCCACCCATTGTTTTGATTTTATTCCCATTGTAAGAGAAAAGGTTGAGTTAGCCATAGGCTTTCAGTTTAGAGTGAATTTTTAGCCTGTTTATAATAAGTCACCAATGATTCTTGTTGAAAACTGCAGAGCTGTAATTCTTTTCCCACTTCCTAGACCAGAGGTTCTCAAACTGTGGTCCGTGGGCCATCAGTGGTCCGCAATCCCCATTCAGGCGGTCCATGGATAGTTCCTTGTAAGGTGCGTGCCTGGGCAGCTGCACACAAGAGAATGAAGGGCCACTCACCTAATTAGTGGAGCTGTGCAGGCGTGGCACCACTGATTAGGTGCCTGGACCCGGAGAAGATGCACATGTAAGGTGAGGTGGTGCACTTGGGGGGAATAGGGTGTAGGTGGGAGGGGGCAGTGGGGTGAGAAGAAGGGTTGAGGGAATTTGGGACATGCAGGGCTGCAGTTGCCAGAGAAAGAGTCAACTTTCCCCAGCTCCAGGGCTGTGGCTGCCAGGGAGAGGCACCTCTCTCCTTCACAGCCCCAGCCTGGGAGCTGCCATGGCAGGGGAGAAAGGGAGACACCCCCCCTCCTTCCTAGCCTAGCTCGATGGTTGCTGCAGTGGAGAAAAACCTCCCGCCTCCAGCCCCAGCTTGGGGGCTGCTGCGGCAGGGGAGAGAGGGTACATCCATCTCATTAGAAAGGTAAGATTACTGATATTAAAATATGAGTTGTGTGCTTTTATTTGTAGAACAAAAATGTTAATTATTTTTAAGGTTTTTTTTTTAATATAGCGCTTTTATCTGAAACGGTTTACAATAGTTAGCTAATGGTACAAACAATCTTTGGAAAGATCATTAAGTGGTTCACCAAGACCCTCAGCAATTTTCAGGTGGTCCACTTTCCTAGACTATATGAAGTATATGTGTTTACACACATACAGCACAGACTCAGAGTCTTGCTACAAACTGCTGATGTGGTAAACTACTATGCTACCAATACTGCTACTATATTTTTTTATTTAATACATGGTAAGTTCTGGATGGCTTGTGGTGAAAGCACAGGGACTGAAGTCTAGAGATGTAGCTTCCCCCCGCCCCAATCTGTGCCACAATGGCATTATGCAAGTCTCTTAGTAGTGGCCACTGATTCTGAGGGTCCAATTTGAAATAAACTTGCACCTGATTTTCACCCAAAATTCCAAGTGCAGCCCATGGAAACTGCGCATGCTTTGCCAAAGTTCTCCCCCATTCCAACACACACGTACACCATTCTATTTCTTTTCTTTCTTTCAGATGCAAGGTGCTCCATGTATCCTCCCTTTCTCCCTTCTAAGTTTAATCATCAAAATCAACAGGGTTCTGCCCATTGAGGTACAGAACACTCCTTGAAATTTTGGAATTGATTGGAAGCAGCATTCAAAACAATACACCACTTATGTTACAGATACACAGACAAACAGAAATGCCACTGAGTTCAGAAAAAGAAAAGGAGTACTTGTGGCACCTTAGAGACTAACAAATTTATTTGAGCATAAGCTTTTGTGAGCTACAGCTCACTTCATCGGATGTGATGAAGTGAGCTGTAGCTCACGAAAGCTTATGCTCAAATAAATTTGTTAGTCTCTAAGGTGCCACAAGTACTCCTTTTCTTTTTGCGAATACAGACTAACACGGCTGCTACTCTGAAAACTGAGTTCAGAGTAAGACTTTGCTTCACTCAGTCAAATCAGCTTTGCAGTTGTTCAACACACTAGCAAATGAAGACTCTTTTCAGAATTGAACTTTGGTTCAGTATAAACGTCTGATTGACAAAGAAGCACGCTTATGTCAGGTATGATCTAACAAAACAAAGTTGTGTTTTCTTCTGTGATGGGCAAGAAATAGTGCTTTTGTCCAATACATTAGTGATTCATTTGCCAATAAATTATAGTCAGTTCTGATATATTGTGGCCACAGGTTTTTCGGTTGTTAATTGAATTTGAACTCAGGATCTTTCTTTCCCAAAGCACAGGGCCTGATGACTCAGCAGGTAGACTCAATATCAATGAAACCCTCTACTACCTACAGTAGTATTAAGTATCCTGTAAGACTGATACTGCAGGGCAAAAACTACAAATATTCAGTAGGTCTGACATTCCAGTCCACTAAAAGGCAGTGGCACATGGTCATAACGACAACAGATGCTACTGTGACCACTAATAGCCAGGAAAAATTGCACAAGCTTTAAAGAAATGTAATAAAGTAAATTATAAAGCCTTATTTTCCATTTGAATAAGAATAGAGCATTTACAAAAAACTATGTTACCCAAGTTAAAGTGGTACTATGTATAATATACAGTGAATTCACTAACACTGCCAGCATAATGGACACAGAAACTACCAAAAAAGAATGGTATCAGATTTTTCCAATTTTATATTTAATTTATTTGGAAAATGACAGAACAGCCTTAATTTCAAAATGTGAGATTTAAAGATTTCTTAACACCATATAAAGTCATATAAAAATATAGGCCAGCATTTTTATTTTGTCCACATGCTAGGCATGCAGCACAGAATGTTCACAGCCGAAATTTATATGCACGTTTCCTGTTATAAAGCAGCATAGTTGCACTTGTCAGAGAAAGAAATAGTGTTACTGAAGAGCACTGTGCCACAATAGAAACTATTTCTCTCTTCTCAGCCAGTGCCTCACCAACATGAGAAGACTAGGTTTCTTAAACATAACAGGGCTTGTCTCCCCCTTTAGTGACTGGTCCATACAATGGAGAATAACAGCCTACTACTGCTACCAGTTACTAACTTAGGACTCATAGTAGAGGTCTGTGCTGTGGATCTAAAGGTCCAAATGCCGATGATGAACCAAGATGGGGGTTAACTTGGGTCCATGAAGAACATATAGGTTGGTTGGTTTGTTTTCATTTTTTCATTAAGAAATCACATCCAGAAAAACTACATTAAAACAACATTAAGGCTACAAAATCAAGCTTTCAAAATTTAGAAAATAACAGAAATCATATTACCTGTGCAGCCTTAATTCATCCCCTTGTGCGCATGTATTAGGACAGTCTTTAATTATAGGATCAAACAGTATTTTACTATATATTTCAAAAGGCATAAACAATACAAAGACATAAAAATTGTGTGCCCACAAAATTAAAAGCAGAAATAATTGCCTTACTTTTGGACACTTGTGTTTTCTTTACACCATTCTAAACAAATTACAAAAGTTCATATCATCTAGCATTGAGTACTTTACTTATGTATTCTGTATCTAAGACAGCGTGTATACCTCGTGATGGAGCGAGGATTCTGGGCCACTGCTTCAAGATGCCATGGAACCCATTATTACTTGCATTCTGGAATGCCAAAGGCTCTGGCTACTTTAAATCAAAATCTCATTAGGAAAAATATGTCTTTACATGACAAATATAACTTAGAGGAACTCACTGGATTTAAGTCATAAATAAGTCAAGGATTGGGGCCTTTATGCTAATAGTAAAACTAAAAGATAAGGAATCTTTTCTCTGAATTGTCTCTTTGTTTTATCTTTCACTTCTGCGGATGTGGTCACTAACATAGAGCAGAGAATAACACCTAATAATAGGACCGGATTGATTTCACACCAAACAAATGAATAAAGGGATCCGAACATATCGAAAGCCATTTTCAACGTAGTGTTCATAAAATTCTAAGGGACCCTCACCTTCTGGGCTCATTTTTTCCAACAGCATGAGGAACAAACATATATTTTGAATCTGAAATGTGAAACATTTCTGCCGATGTGGAACACTTGAGAGGTATGCTTGCAATAGCAATTTTGTAAGCTTCCAAAGCTGGTTCTGATTGCATTGCAAATCTATGGATTTGGGTTTGGGGTGTTTTTTGCTGTGTGTTCTGCAATTTTTTGAAGGAAGAGATGTAATTTATATGTAAATTTTTACTAAATACAACTCCTACAGTTCAAAAAGTAAATATTTTAAGAACAGTATATAATCATATGGAAAGAATACCAACACTTGCCTAAATAGAATTTAAAGAATACTGTAATTAAAAAAGAACACAACATTAGTCAATTACAATTCTTGCAGTATGTTATTAAATCTTCGAAGACAATTTGAAGAAAGAATGAAAATATTAAGGAAAAACATTCAAAAATAAACACATACATTAGATTGAACAAGATAAAATATCTAATAAAATTCACTCTACCTACTATAAACTTTCAATTTTAATTAAAACCCAGGAAAAAAACCAATATTCTACATACTGGCAATTTCATATTTATATTCTTTTAGATAGCAAGGACTCTTAAAAAAGATAGATTGTGTTCTAAATAAAGTTGTTATTCAAAACTTCTATTCCAGCTCCTGAGTTTGATTCCTGTGAGTGATAGTCAAATGTGTGTGCTGCTGGTATAAAATTCTGTTTGCAAAAATGTAACATATTGGGCCAAAGTCATAGTGATTTCATCAGAGTTTCCAGATTTTTAAAATGGTGTGCATATAGTTCTTCACTTTGCCTCTGTTAACGGTATCAATATTTGAAGACTGCATATGAAATCAAATTAAACATGCATCAACAAGTAAACTGTTTTTGCAATGGAAACCTGTTGGATGCTGAAATTAATGAACTTGCATATACGTAACTGGCAGAATTCAGGCAGAATTCAGCACATTTATTACTATTTTATCAATGGCGGAATAGCAATCTCAGTTTTTTGATTGCAAAGATCAGAGATGATATCTACCTCACAAGGTTGCAGTGAAATTCAGTTAATGTTTGTAAAGCAGTTCGAAGATGCACCACATTATGTTCTATTAGGACACTGAAAAAGGAAAACGGATATAATGCTTCCTTAACCAATATAGGAAGAGCCAGGTGAGCAGTTGAAATCTTTAATTTTCCTAATCAGCCATAGGAGGTCACAGTTAAACACCACAAGTCAGCAGAAATATTACTTATGCGGTAATAAATCAAAAGCATTTAAAATTAACTCTAAGATTAGAAATAATAAACTGGAACCCTTCTGCACATTTTTAGAGAAAAATATCCATGTAGTAGGACTGGTAGGATGATTGGTTGTGCACTGGAGCTTTACTTCAAAGGATCACAATTTTAAATACTAGTCACCTTCTCAACTTTAATTTCAATATGTTTATTACTAGGATCTGAACTTCCATCTCTGCAGGAATTATCATTGGCACCAATTCTCTTTAGAAACCTCTCTGCAGAGTGAAAAAACAGATCCTCAGTATTTATAGTTTGGGCCCAGTCCTGTTTATTTCTCACCCGAGGCTCCAAAATGAGACAACACTAGTGCAGATAAAGTAAGAGTGTGTGTGTTCTCCAACTAATTCTTTACATCTGGAAGCTCTTTTGACATTTTGGACCAGATTCTCAGCTGCTGTAAATCAACATAGCTCTAATGAATTTAATGGAAACTAGCTGTTTCCTTATGCTCACAAGATCAATCATATCTGTTCTATATCTCCTTAAGTGGCTGAGGACTTTGAAAAATTATATGACCCTTGATATCTTATCCAAGGACATATGCCATCATAACCAGCATTGGACTGTAAGCTCTTTTGAGCAGGAAACTGTGTTATCTGATGTGTTTAAACAGTGCTTTGCACAACTAAGCTCAAATTCTGATTGTGTGATACAGACATAAAAAGACAATAATGACATATTTCAGTGATGGAAGATCTGTCATGTTCTAATTATTTTATCATTAGAATAATTTCTCCCCCCAAAATACACTATAACTTAATTTTTGCATTTTTCCCCCTGCATCAATGTGAAGCGTAGGTATGCGCCAAGCCAGCTCTGGTGTGAACATCAACATGTTTTGTATTTGTACAGACAGAAGGGAAAGAAAACATGGATTAAATATAAACAAACTCTTCAGGTTTACAGATTTTTATTCTTAGTTGCCTTCAAATGGAAGTTGTTATAGCAACTATTCTTGGTCATCAGTGGTTCTTAAATGTGGAATAACTGCAGGGACTAATAGACATTTATATTATGTGAGCATTTAATAGCTATAGAGGCACCATAGGAAGTTATCTGATGTTCAGAAGTTATTTGTTCACTTTGACTTTGGCCCAATACGTTGTTTGTCTGTCTGATTCCATAGAGTACGCTTTACATACAATTATTTCATCACTTTTTACAGAAAAATGTGTATACTTTAAATTCACATGCTTTAAATGCTCTTGGGGTGGGGGAACCTGACAATTAGTACTTTTAATTACCCAAACTAGTTAGTTCCCAGTATTGTATTCCATGTTGAAATGCCATTTATATTTGTGTATAGGCCAAGAAAATATGTCAATATATTAGAGCAACATTGGGTGGGGAAGAAATTGACTTATACTCAGATAGTCAAATAGGTGAAATACAGTGTAATAGTAGGTAAGTAATAAGGGTTCTGAGGGAGGAAGGGGAGCAGTATGTAAAAAAAGCAATTCAGAACTGAAAAAGTTCCCTGCCTTATGTTACCTTTACATTGCAGGTTAAATATTGAGCATTATCTGATGAATTTTGTATGCGTAAAAAAATAATTAAGCCCATCCCCCAAAAATGGAAGAGCTGCAAGAAGCCTAGTAAGCAAAGTCATCCTCCCTCTTTACTGTTAGAAAAGCATATCTATATAGTTTGGATTTAAAGCACAGCAAAATTAGCAGATAGGTATGAGACTTAAAACGAAAAACACAAAGTGGCAGCTACCGAATAATATCCTGACTGATGTACAGATTTCATGGACGGTTAAGTTATTAGGGCAAAGATTACAAAAAAAGCTTCCAAAAGATTAAGGCTGAAATTTTAAAAACTGTCAAGAAGATTTAGTTACCTTCTAACTAACTGGGTGTCTAAATCCCATTGGCACCTTTGAAAATCTCAGCCTTAAAGCAGACAATTTTCACAAGTTCAAAATCAGGCTATACTAAGAACATGTGTATGTATTGCAGCAGACTTCTAACAGGGATGTGACACCAATGAACTTTGAAAATCAGACCATCCTTCTAGCAGTATAAAAACTGTACAATATTTGTGAAAATGACAAAAGGTCACATTTTGCTGCGCTTTTGTCAATCCTGGCACATGACAGGAAGCTTACAGCAATAATAATCAAAACATTATCAAAACCCATAAACTTCTCTTCTGGATTCATTGTGCAGTACACAGCCGAAAGGCTGGATGGATAAGGATTGGATAAAAATGGCATAAAAGACCTGGAACAGTGCTGTACAAAAGCTCTATACTTGTATAAGATATGCCTCAGGCACATTTAACTGATGGTGTAAAAAGGACAGTGAAAGAGCCAAACTTGGATTTCAGAGTAACTTCAGCAAGTCTGACAACTATCTAACAAGCCGTTCACAGGCCAAGTAAGAAATATTGGGCGGCATAGGAGTATTTTGGATTGTCCTCAAAGACTAAAGGCAGCAAATTTAATGAAGCCACAGTGCTTCTATGCACTGCCCCTGAGTTACCAATGCCTGGGATTCAGTTAAATTTGTTAGGCTCTAAGGTGCCACAAGTACTCCTTTTCTTTTTGCAGATACAGACTAACACGGCTGCTACTCTGAAACCAGTTCCTGGAGTTGATTCTAAGGTCTTCAAGGTGGTATCAGCAATAAACCACAAACTGTTGCACTCAAAAGAATGAAGATAATGAAAAGATGAAGAAGAAAAAAACAAATACAAAAAGGATGATCTTTTATGACAACAGCCACAAAGCAGGATTCAGACTTATTTGATATTTCTAGCAGATACTGAACATTTTAAATTTTTTTTCAAACCTGGGCTCGTTTTAAAAATCTCACTGGATGCAAATCAAGCCATGAACATTGACTTAGTATGAGAAATGAATTTAAAGAAATTCCATTTTGAGTTATTCATTTTATTTATGATGATATAAAAGATTTAAGACACAAGCAAAAGGGATCAGAATTACACTTGAACTTTGAATCCTAACGCTGCATTTTCCCTTTGTATGAAATTTTCTTAGATTTTTATTTATTTATTTATTTAAAAATGCAATTGCCAATGGCACTTTTAAGTTATTTGATATGCAGGTATTTGTCCTGTGGCTTCCTGAATCCGGTTTGCTGTCGACTGAGATAATCTGGAACCCAAATTACCCTTGGTCAAGAAACAAGATGCTTTAAACAATGGGCCAAAAGCTTACTAAAGATCAAAGTTCAATCACTCCAGAAACTGAGAGCCAGTGTGATCTTTTGGTTAAGGTGCTGGATTCAGGAATTATGGTTTCAGTTTCCATTTCTGCCAGACTTCCAGTGTGACTTTAAGCAAGTCATTTAATTTCTACGGCTCTGAATTGTGGCCTTCATGTCTCTGTGCCCCATCTGTAAAATGGGAAAATAATACTTCCTTTCTTCTCCTTGTCAGTATTGTCTCTTTAGATTATAAAATCTTGGAGACAGGGATTGTCTCTTACTCTTTGTACATACAGCACCCAAACACAATGGGGGCCTAGTCTCAGTTGTGGCCTCTGTGGGCTATTGTTATATAAATAATAATAAACTCCCTGTCATAGTTATCTGCTCTCATTAGCTGGAAACATATAAAAAAAAGAATATGGATAACAAAATTCTAGTGGCTACATACAAATATTTCTAAAAATTGTATTTCTCATGGCTTTAGAATTACTGGGCAAAGCTTATCCAAACTAGGATTATTCATTAATTATGAATAATACCTACAAAATAAGTCACGTTGGACGTGCACACACACAGCTATGTTTGGGTTATGCATGTGTTTGTGATTGGAAAATAAGAACATGGAGTACTTTTTCATATCCTCATGACTTAAATGATTCAACTGATTTTGCTCAGACATTCCTAAAACATTCTGAAACAGTCCAAAAGAAGACATCAGTTTGAGAAAGCTATGAAGGTGGGAAAGAACCTGCTATACTGTGATACTCTACCTCAAAGCAGCACCCTGGAACTCCCATATTCACCACTGTTGTATAATTATGACATGTTTTGTACAAAGTATTCTTTGCAAGGTATCATTTTAAAAGTCTTGATCTGTTGAACATTATTATCCTGCTAGATTGTATGTGCTATCATTGTGTGTGAAGTTATGAAGTTTTGTTATGTTACTGAAATATGTTGGGAGGTTAGGAACACTCACAACCAGCCTTTCAGGTACAATGGAGTAGCCAGACAGCGGTTAATACAGGGGCGGGCAAACTTTTTGGCCTGAGGGCCACATCGGGTTTCTAAACTTGTATGGAGGGCCGGTTAGGGGTGTCTCCCCAAACAGCCAGGCATGCCGCCCCCCTGCTTCTCATCCCCAATGGCTCCCCTGGGAGTCCTGCCCCATCCAATGCCCCCCTGTTCCCTGATGCCCCCCCCGGGACTCCTACCCCATCCACCACTCCCTGTCCCTGACCACCCCCCGCCGCCCCATCCAACTCCCCTCCCCCTTTTTGACTCCCCCCTGGGACTCCTTCCCCATCCAAACCCCCTGTTCCCCACCCTCTGACCACCCCACCCCTTATTCATACCCTCGCCCCCTGATCACCACCCCCAACTCCTCTGCCTTCTTATTCTTACCCCCTCTTCTTATTCATACCCCTCCCTGCTCCCTGCCCTCTGCCCCCTTACCACGCTGCCTGGAGCACCAGTGGCTGGCGGTGGCTCTGCAACTGCGCTGCCCGGCCGCCCAGAGCATGGCATGGCGCTCTGTGGCTGCAGGGGAGGGGGAACAGCGCAGGAAGGGCCGGGGGTGAGCCTCCCGGGCCAGGAGCTCAGGGGCCAGGCAGGAGGGTCCCATGGGCCGGATGTGGCCCGCAGGCAGTAGTTTGCCCACCTCTGGGTTAGTGGCTCATCAACACCCATCAAGGAAAGAATCCACTATCCCAGAAACTGTATATAATGGAGACTTCTCAGAGAGAACACGTAGATAATGGAGACTTTTTGACCAATGGGGACTGCCTGATCCCCAGGTCACTGCAAAAGATCTTTCCAGAAAGCTGGAAGAAACTATAAAAGAGAGGAAGTGACATCATCACTTGGCCTTTCTGCCCCCACCCCCAACTCAACACCTGGAGGAACATCTGGAGGACAAAGATTTTGAGCTGGAGAAAGGTGGTCCTGGGCTGGAAAGCAGTTCCAGCCTGTGTATTGAGGATTTGTGACCTGTTTGGGTAAGACGCTCCTTGATTCAAATCCCCTTTACATTTGTAGAACTCAGACGGATCACTCAGAAGCCCTTTCTGAGTGATCTTAATGACATGTTGAATGCAATTACAGTATTTCAAGACAACTTTTTGGGGGTACATCTTAAAGATATTTAATCCCAATGGGAAAAGATTCTACCTTCAAAATTCACCATGCTATTTCCTCCTTATGATGTTTGTCAAACAAACAGCATGCAGAATATTTTCCTTCTAACATTGTGGGAACTCAAATTAAGTAGGTTAGAAAATTATCTATGGAAAAAAGCAAGAGACTTTCAATGTTCCTGGAACACTAATTCAAAGCCAAAATGCAGAAAATGTGTCTTACACACATCATTACTTTGAAAGGAACTAGTATTGAAAAATATTTATGTAGACTTGGACAATATTCACAAATAGCTTGGGTTGACACAATTGTTGATCTAAACACATAAATAGCTATCAAGTTTTAATTCCTTTTCCCTTCACCCTAACCCCAGACCTGGTGAATTTCAACTGAAATAAGTAAATTGTCTTCACTTCTTGACCTTTTAAAAATACAATTCATGAACTATGCTTTATCTTGATCAACGCTGACATTCCTGAGGATTCAGGTGGCTGCATGTTAATATACTGACCTTATACTTATATCCATTTGGGTTTTAGCATAGCTTTGGTGACAGATAGAACAGTTTTACTAGAAATGAACCTAATATTCACCCTCATCACTGAAGACTAGATTGATCCTTTAAATAAGGGGTCACATGTATGAAAGACCACTCCAGGAAAGAAGTCACAATTCCTTCCCTCTTCTCCTTCTTGCCCTGGGGCAAAGAGGAAATAGATTACTTCACCTTTTCAGCTACAGCTAATTCCCCTGGATTGGGTCAGGCCATTGCAAGAAGTAAGCGTGGCGCAGTCCTGGCTCAACCCTCGTTCCCTCCCACCATCCACATACTCAAAGGAAGAATATTGGGCGTGTAGCCCCTGGTCTACCCCAAGCCCCAGCCAAAATCTGAGTTGTCCTACTGTGAGCACAGATGGGGATGGGGCTTTACTCTCTTGTCCTGCCATCATATGACTAGTCAAAATTGAGTCCTAAATTGTAGGGATGGGCCTGGATGCAAAGTTTGGCATCAAACTTTCCCAAAGTTTGGAAATACTAAGATCCAGGATGTGGGGTTGGGGCCATGTCACCTAATCTAAAGTAATGCTTGTCTGTTCAAAGGCAGATGCAGTAATGTGATAACAGTGTTCTACACTCAAGCTTTAAGTACATTGGTATAACTCTTTGAAGCAGGTTGCATGGCCTCTGCCTAATTCTTGCCAGCATTATCAATTTTTACTTTTGTCAGGCACTGATTTCTTTTAAAAGTGACTTTTCTTTGGAGTTTTCCACCGGCTGTATTTTTATCTCCCAATTCCCACCTGATTACCTTACTGAGAGAGCAATTGCTATTGAACCTGTTAATAATAGTGCTGACTGATCAATGCTTCTGGGGCCTTCCATTCTTCCATCCATTCTTCCTCCAGAGGCCAAAAAAATATGATAATAGGATCCCTATCGTAAACCCAGGCTCTCTAGTTCAAATAAAAACATGCTACCGGGGTGTCAAAAGCCAACAAAACATTCCTTTTTCAATGGCAAAATTCTCATATAATGAAATACAAAAGAGTATCCATTCAATCAGTCCATTCAATCCATTCAGTACAGAAGTTTTAGATCACTTTAGACCACTTAAATCCTCAACAAAATTGTCTGGAATAGTGGTCACCGTTTTAGTAATAATTGTTCCTGCTCTCATTAAAGAGTGGTCTATTCTGTTCAGTGTTTAAAAACATGCACCTCATTCCAAATATGGTATACAATCTTTTAGACGGTTTGAGGGTTTTGTATTAAAAAAAATAGGAAACATTTAGAGAAACATGGGATTACATCTGGCTAAATGCTCTAGTCTGATTGAGCTTCACTCTGCACAGAATTAGGGAAGCACATTTTTAAAGGAGAGCTCTGTATCTGCATGTGTAAACAGTTAGTTATTAATAGATACGGTGTCAGTAGATGGCTCTCTCAAGAATATATTCCTGGGCACCTCCTCCTGGCTGGTCTGGGGATTAGCTTCATCCAGGTCTGATGCCCCTGGCAGCTTTGGATTTCTGGGTCATAGGAATGCTCCAGCCACACCTTCTTTATTCCAGGAATGCCCCTTATGATGAGTAGAATTGCTATGCTGGCTCTATACAACTCAGATTTCCCTTACACAAGGAGAATCCTCAGGGAGCCAGTTGAACCAGCTTCCCACCTGCTTTGCGCTGTTGGAGTACCTAAGAATCTGACCCTTCTTTTCTAGTGAAGGCAATTAATATGATTTTGATGTCCAAATATACTCTATTTTCCAGCACATGCCTTTTATAAGGGTCTCCTGTATTAAAGCCAAGATCAAAGAGTCTTATCCAGCATATAAGAAAAGGAGTACTTGTGGCACCTTAGAGACTAACAAATTTATTAGAGCATAAGCTTTCATGAGCTACAGCTCACTTCATCGGATGCATTTCACGAAAGCTTATGCTCTAATAAATTTGTTAGTCTCTAAGGTGCCACAAGTACTCCTTTTCTTTTTGCGAATACAGACTAACACGGCTGCTACTCTGAAACTTATCCAGCATATGTTACCACTGGCCTTTTATTCTCTAACATCAGCACTGCAAACACACTCTAACTATACAAATATAAGGGTCTAGTCTCCATTGAATAATTTGCATTGATTTGATTTAGAATTGTACTATTCCTTTTTTATATCAATGTTTAATTGAAACCAATAGAGTTATATAAGCATAAATTAGAGTAATGCTGTGGTGAATTATACTCAGAACTTTATCTGTGGGAGTTATATGCATGTTTTATATGGAGAGGAATAGTTAACCCCAACAGAGAGTTAGTCATGACAGATATAATACTGACATGGGACCCACATGATGATATTTTTATGTATACTACAAAATAAAAATGATTGCAAATACCAGCAACCACAAAAAAGCATTTTTATTCAAATTCATGAGGCCAGTACATTGTGCAGCAAATAGGGCTCACTAAACTAGCTGCTTTTTAGTACTGTTCATATCTGATTTTGTACAACAAATACCACTTTATCAGCATGCATAAATAACTTTCTTACTCTGAATCTGGAAAGGAACAATTGAGCATTATACAGCACAACGTCTCTTTCAGAACTTCTTCTTCTTTACCTACTATAATAGCCCCAGCTATGGGTTATAGTATTCATTACAAGTAAATGCATTGCAATATAGGGCTGAGCCCCTAACTATTCTTAGAGGCTGCCAAAAATTGAAACAAAACATTATTGGTGTGTCCCTGGATGCTACATCCAGCTGCAGTTTGTTGTGGTTTCTTTTTGCAAGTCCCAGTTACTGTCCAGTTTTACTGACAGTTATCATGAGGGCTTTGCTTACCATGGAAAACACAAAACAATGAACTCTCTTTTCAGTATACAGTAAATTTGAGCCAGAGTCTTACAATCAACGCTACTACTGCCATCACTTGGCTTATCACGAGTGGCTGTTGTGACTAGTAACTGATAATGTCAAAGAAACTAAAAATATGATTGGCCTAAAATACATGGGATGGGAGTGGTTGTGCACCTTGTTTTTAAAAGCTTTACAACATCATTAACAAGAAATACAGCATCTGTATTTAAAATTATTTTCCAGATCAGTCTCCTCCTCTTTAGTAGTCCCTTAACTCCTAACGTTTTCTTGTCTTTTGCACTGCCAACTTGAATAATGATGCAATGACATGACTGGCCAGTAACTAGTGTTATTCATAAAAACCCATGTCACTGGTGGTTCCAATGAACATTGAACAGGGTCTTGTTAGGCATGACATATTTGTGGTTTTATTTGTGAAAGCAGCAATGATATACAACTGGCTTTTTCTCTCCTTTGTTTCAATGCTTTATAATAGTTTCTGTGATAGTCTGTTCAATCTGTGACCAGAGAATAAAGGAAAACTCAGGACCATTGTTAGTCATGGCCAACATCTGTAAGCTTCGCATTTTGTTATGAATGATTGGATAACTACTTTTCATACCCCCATGCATTGTTCTAAAGAGACATCATAGTATCTATCTTCCTTTTTGCACTAAAGCTTTTTATATTAAAGTTAAAAGGAAAATAATTGTTGAGAGCCAATTAGTAGGCCCTTCTGTGGAGAATGCTAAAAGAATTTTTAATTAGTAAAGTGAACCGTAGTATGAGTCACCTGAGAAAGAATTACTTTAGTTCACAAAACAGTTAAGATTTCAGATACAAATATTAGCCAACATTTGTCTCTAAGCCAGATTCACTATCATTCCTCTTAGTGAATAGCATCTTATTCCATAAACTGTTTTCTGTGTGAGAATTTGGGAAGGTGTAATATACTACTCCAGAATCTGGCCCTTTTGTTAGGTCTGCAACATTATTTAAATATAGGACAGATGAAATTTTACGTACCATTTATGCTTATGTCAGCTAAATTCCAATTAACAGTTCTATATTCTGCTCTGTCTCAATTTCCATTGTAGTTTAATAAGATAAATTATTGTTCACTTCTGTCCTACTCTGCTGTGTCTTGCTGTGCTGTTAAGAAGCAGCTGTGACAATGCTACCACCAGAAGTGGCTGGATTTAAGAATAAAGTAATGTGATCCTTATAGATGCAGAGTGTGCAAAGGATTTTGCAGTAATGTCTTCTGAAAGAAGAAGATGAAACCTACCTTTTTTATGAAAAAAGAACAAGAGTGGCACCTTAGACACTAACAAATTTATTAGAGCATAAGCTTTCGTGGACTACAACCTATTTCATTGGACGTAAGAAGGTGTATATATACACATACAGAGAAGGTGGAAGTTGCCATACAAACTGTAAGAGGCTAATTAATTAAGATGAAATATTATCAGCAGGAGAAAAAAAACTTTTGTAGTGATAATCAAGATGGCCCATTTAGACAGTTGACAAGAAGGTGGGAGGATACTTAACATGGGGAAATAGATTCAATATGGGTAATGACCCAGCCATTCCCAGTCTCTATTCAAACCCAAGTTAATGGTATCTCATTTGCATATTAATTCAAGCTCAGCAAGTTCTCGTTGGAGTCTGTTTTTCAAGCTTTTCTGTTGCAAAATTGCCACCCTTAAGTTTTTTACTGAGTGGCCAGAGAGGTTGAAGTGTTCTCCTACCAGTTTTTCATGTTATGATTCCTGATGTCAGATTTGTGTCCATTTATTCTTTTGCATAGAGACTATCCGGTTTGACCAATGTTTTATACCTGTTTTATAGCATTTTCATCAATACATCTGAAAGTGATTTTCCAAGGAAGTATGTATCATCAAATTCCAATTTTACAGGTATGGAAACTGAAGCATAGAGAGGTGAAATGACTTGCCCAAGGTCATTGCAGAAGGCCATGGACAGAGCTATGGATAGAATCCTGCTCTTCTGAGTTCCAGTTCAGGGATTTGTTTACTACGCCGCAGTCACACACACACACCCTTCCCACTAGAGCATTGTAACTCTATAAAGGGGATACAAAATATAAATGTGGTTACATTGGAAGAAACACTTAGCTTCCCTTAGAAGTGATATCATTAAAACTTCACCTTGGTGTCTTCATCAAGACCTTGTGATGTGCAGGGGAAAAAAAAAGAAAAAACAAAACAAAACCCTGAACCTTAACCTATTCAGGTGCAAATAAGTGATGATGACGACTCCAGTCCTTCTCCCACTGATGTCATTGGTCATTTATTCAGTTCCTTCAATAAAAGCAGAATTAAACCATATGTAGGTAAAATGGTCTAAAAAGAGGAGCACTAGAAAGCTATCAGTGTAAGAAACATAAAACAATGTAAGAGTAAATTTTTTTCAACATCAGTAACATTTTTCTGACTTTAGTTTCCCACTCCAGTATTTCTCATTTAAATAAAGTACAATTATTTATATAGAAGAGCAGCAGGTTTGTGCATGAAAGGTAAATATGAGTTTAAAATGAAGGACACTTGTGAGGTATAGTATATGATGTGCACATTTTAGTAGGAAATCAACAGATAGTCTCAAACTGATAAACATTTCTCATAAGTTATTTATGAATTCAAAGCAATATTTTAAATTAAAAATGCATAAATGTGATGTCTGTTGAATAGAACTATTAGATATGCATGTTTACTTTTTAGTGAACACAGAGATCAGTAGTTTCCCCCTCTAGATGTCATTTCTAGAGAGTTATAGAATGTGAAATATTTTCAAAAACCATCAAGACAATGGTATATTGCATATTTTTTTTAAATAAATTGGGTAGTAGCTTGGGACCTACTTGTTGGCTCTAGCAAGGAGGTGTCCATTCAAGCTACTATATCTCTTTATCACTTTTAAGTTAGAAGGAACTAGATCTTCAATCTTCTGACTCACCAGATATCTAAAGCAGTATTATTTCCCTCTAGAAGAGCGATGTTAGTCTATCCATATTTAAAACCAACAACAACAAAACTTCATTAGAACAAGAATAAAACATCTTTGATGGTTAAAAACTTTTGTACCTTCACTGAATTTCTCTACATATTCACTACTACATGGAAGTCAACCCATTACAATCCAGTTACATAACAGCTCTTACTTCTAGTAATACTGAAGTTCTGTACCTGTTACCATGCATAACCTGAAAATTATTAAAAAATAAAGATCTTAGTTGTCAGTTTGGAGTATTTCATCTGAATAACAGCACAGAAATATACAGTGTATCCCCCACCCCCTCAAGTTTTTACTCACCTAAAAGATTTGATACACATTTCCTTCATTGCAACAAAAGATGTTAGTTCTTTGAATTCTAGCTCAAGTCCTCGACTTATATAATCCTGACAACTCCTCAAATGCACTCTGCAGCATTACACAGCAGCTTTCAAAAATATACATCTGTTGAATGTCTGCTGCAGGTAAATCTGTGTTTACTTCCTTTGTATAGTTAGTGCCATCAGAACGTTTTGGGACAGAAAGAAGCTAGAATGCTCATCTACATCCATTCAATTTTTTGTCACAAAATTAAAACAAAATTACAAAGAATTTTTAAGAAGAAACAACCTATTTTTAACCCAAACACAATTTTGAAGGCATCCAGAGACTCAGTTCCAGAAGCAAAAAAAGAATCTTTGTACTTTTAAAAAGCCTATGGATTTGTGAACTAAGGACCACACAAACCTAACACCTTCTGTTCTAAGTACAAGGCACATTTCTCTGACATGGCCTTCTCTAATATAAAAATACAGCAACATATGAGTCATTGCCAAAAGAATTTAAAAAAAAAAATCACTACCCTGTACACACTTCCCAGCTGGGGAGAGGATGAAAGAACAAACACAAACATGATGTCAGTTACATCCCTTAATGCACTGCTGGAAGGCAGTCAGATATTATGGTGAAGGGCATGGTGTAAGAACACATCTAGAATGGAACGTTAATTATTCTGTAAAACTACCTGGTAAATATTGCTTAGGCACAACCCTGTGAGTTTTCTGATACTGCTCTGTAAGTGACCTCAGCTCTAACCTGGATAGCCATAGCTCCCTGGAGGACTGCTGATAATTCAATCTGCAAGCTATTCAGACAAGGATTTCTCTTAAAATAAGGATACTAATGATACAACACTGTGCAAAATCAAGTGGGGTAGAATTGTGACATAAACTGCTACAGACCTGAAATCACCATTCCCATTTCAGACATTAAGCTGGTGTTCAACCTCAGTTTCTGACATGAAAAGCCTACACCACAATGCATGACAGAATCTACAAGTTTTCCAGTAATGATGATTTAAAATATTCTGTTCATGACAGATAAAAATGAGCATAAAGATTGCTTGTTGTTCAAGCCGAAGTTTGATATGTTATATTTCTTACTTTTTACAAAAAAATATCATTAAGGCACACACTTGTTCTCCAAAGAATAAAGCTCTGTTCTGCATGGTTAAATGTATCATTGTTTAGTTTGTACAGTTTAGGCAATAATTGGAAAAGAAAATTCTATAAGTATGAAGGCTAGCACTGTAGATTAGTTGTACCTCTGACCATGAAAGGCATACTGCACATATTACTTTCTGATTCTATGCAATTCATTTCCATCATTTGAAAGTTTACAGGGCTTTATTTCCAGCAGAACAAATATGTGCATAAAGGTGCAACAGTATAACTAAGTATGGGTTCACATACAGTACATCAATATCACAGATAAGCATAGAAATTACCCCAATTGGTGTTGTTTCTGAAATAAATTGTTTTATATTTCTCTACACTCATGTTAATAATTTGTGCAAGGGCATGAAACTCAAGGGAGTTTTTGAAGCAAGTTGTCAGAATCCATTAAGTATCTGATCACTACTTTAACCAGCATAAAGCACAGATAAGAATTAAAGCCTACAATAGGGATGGGGAACCTATGGTCCGCAGGCCAGATCTGGCCCCTTGTTCATTTTCATCCAGCCCATGGGCCACACACATTAAACTCACCTGCCTGGGGGGGAGGGGCGCAGAGACTCTTCCTCCCACTGTGGGACAAGCCAGCACTCACGGCTCCAGCCCTGCGGGGGCCAAGCCAGCACTTGTGGTTCCAGCCTTGTGGGGGGTGCTGAGGCTTGGGGCTTCCGAGGCTTGGGGCTTCCCACCCACGGCAAGGCAAGCCAGTGCTTGTGGTACCCCCCACCGAGGGGCTGGAGCCACAAGCACCGAGCCTCCGCGCCCTCCTGGGCACGTGAGTTGAACGTGTGCAGCCCGCCATTGATTTTTTTTGGTAGGTCAATGGCCCCTGATACAAAAAAAAGGTTCCCTATGCCTGGCCTACATTTTCAGAAATGACTAGTGATTTTGGCTGTATCAATTTTTTTGGGTGTCTTGACTTTCAGAAAGTCCTGAGTAAATACCCTTTGAAAATCGGGCCCCTTTAAAGCAACTGAAGTTGAGCATCCAAAAATTGAGGTGCCCACAATGACTAGTAACATTTCAAAAACTTGATGCCTATTTGTTAGGTGTATCTGTAAAATTTCTGCCTAACATTCATGAACACAATTTATTATAACCAATCAGGTATATGTGATGAGGTGTCAACCCCACACAAGAGAGAGCAGGTTAAATTAGGTTAATTAACCTGAGATGCTGCACCTAGGGGAGAGTCAGGGATTGAAAAGCTGATGGAGTCCAGCTGGGAAGAAACAGGCAGGGTTGGTATAAAGTCAGGAATTTGGCAGCAGAAAAGGGTTACACGGGAAGTAGTTTGCAGTCACACCTTGGGAGAAGGAAGATGTGTTTAAGACTACAGATTAAGGTAGTCTGCAGAGAGTTTGGGTTGATAAATCCAGAGTGGGGGAGAGTGTGTGTGTGCAGAAGATAAGAGCAGAGAAGTAGGAAGAAGTCCAGTGGAAACAGCAATAGGCTCTGGATGCAAGCAGATCACAGTTGCTAGACACGGGTCCTAGACTGGAACTTGGAGTAGAGGGTGGGGATGGGTTCCTCTACCAACTGCTGAAGTGGCACAGACTGGGACATGGAGCAGAAGACTCCCTAGGATTGCATCCGAGGACTTTGCTACCCAAGAAGGAGAGGACCTAGTGACCTGCCTGGAGGGCTGAGTCTCTAAGAAGGGGTAGCTGACTCCCAGATTTAGAGGGGCACCATGATGCGAAGAAAGGGACATCGGACTTGGAATGAGCTAATCCCCAGACCAGTCAGGACAAGGTGCCCTAGCAGTAATGGACCTCATGACAGTATAGAACACAAAGAAAAATGTTAATAGTGACAGATAAAAATAGTATAAAATATTGCATGAGATGGAGAATACCATTCATCTACTTGCCTCTGGGAAGTGAGACCCTTTCCCCGGTGAACAGAAGTGGAGTGATAAGCTATTAATTTCTGAAGAATTTTAAATTCCACTTTAAAATTTCTAACCTTTGCTTATGACGATAACTTCCAAGTTTGACAAAATGAAGTACCGTCTTCCTGAATTTCCTGCTGACCGGCTCAGTGTTTCTGTCATTGTTCATAGTTTTCCCTCACAGCAATAGAGGGAAACTGAAAAGGCTCTGGCCAGTTTCATTACTGCTCTTTGGAACTTCATGGACAGCACTGAAACTGACAATAAGGCTGTCAGTTTCATTTTTCTGCTGGTTGAGAAGACTGTAAGCACCAGCATAGGCAGCCACTAAAGCTATTAATGGGAAAGGAGACCCAAAAGAAAAAAGGCCGAGAGGTTGGGGAAGAGGTAGAATAGTGGAGACTCCCTCTCAAAGCACCATGGAATCTGGTTCAGAATTGAAAGAAACAGAGACCACAACTCACACACATCCATGCTTGCTGGCCTCTTGAGGAGGAGGAGATAAATTTACAAAGAATCAGTTTAATATCTTTGAAGAATTAAGAGGTATACTGGGATTATTTTCATATACTAAATGAATTAACAGTTTGGACCTGACATCAGCAAAATTAACTCTTACCTGCTAGAGGTTCACAGATTCTAAGGCCAGCAGGAAACATTGTGATCATCTAGTCTGACCTCCTGTATAATACAGGCCATAGAACTTCCCCAAAGTAAATTCCTGGAGCAGATCCTTTGAAAAAACATCCAATGTTGATTTAAAAATTGTCAGTGATGGAGAATCCATTATAACTCTTTGTACATTGTTCCAGTGATTAATGACTCTCACTGTTAAAACTTAGCCTTTTTTCCAAATCTGAATTTGTCTAGCTTCAGTTCCAGCCATTGGATAACCTTATATCTTTCTCTGCTGGATTGAAGAGCCCATTATTTATAAGTATTTGTTCCTCATGCAGGTATGTATAGACTGCAATCAAGTCACCCCTTAATTTTCTCTTTGTTAAACTAAATGGACTGAAGGAGCTCAATCTATAACTATTTGGCATGTTTTCTAATCCTTTAATCATTCTCTTAGTTCTTCTCTGAAACCTCTCCAATTTATCAACATCCTTCTTGAATACTGGGTACCAGAACTGGACACAGCATTCCAGCCTCAGTCACAACAGCATTAATTTTCTTATTGGTTAACAAATGCAGAAGAAAATGAACTGTCAGAAGCTGCTTTGCATAATACAAGTGAGAGCACAAATAGGAGGGACTATGTATGTTAAGCAAGGGAGCACTAATCAGTGTGCAGTTGGAATTCTGTGTTTGAGCAGGTGCTCTAAAGTGTATCTAACAGCATTCCTGATGAATTCTTTGAAAATTTAGCCTTTATGGTCCATTTCTGAGATTGGCCATACACTGTACAGATAAGCCTGCAACAACTTTTGTAATGCTCAACAATGTACCATTGTATTACATATTTTGCCAATCCTGCCAGACTAACTAAATCACCACATCTATACTAAGCAAATATGCAAAAATTCTTCTAACAGAAATATAAGTGCAAAACCCCTTTCCTTTCTTAAAATCTGAAACTTTTTTCCTTAAAAGTGTATTTTCTATGTTTTATAATTGTTTTTAAAATTAAACCATTGTTTTTTCAATAAAAATATTCTCTGTTAAAAATGTGGACAAAAAATTATCAACAGTCAAGTAATGCTGCTTCACAATATCATGCCAGTTGACTTTTCTTTTTTTTTTTTATCATCTTCATCTGCATCAACATGGCTGCTAATTATGGGCTGAATCCTGAAAATTTAGGCCATTCTACGCTACAGAGATTACAGTGGCATAGCTCTGGTGCCATAGCTATGCCAGCATAGACATGTATATAGACACAGCCTATAGCAATGGAAGAAGTTTTTCCATCACTGTAGGAACACCATCTCCCCGAGCGATGGTAACTAGGGACTTGTCTACACTTGAAATGCTACAGTGGCACTGCTACTCCCCTGCATCTGCACTACTGTAGCTCTTCAGTGCAGTTTTCTCATTGGCGTAGGTAATCCACCTCCCTGAGAAGCAGTAGGTAGGTCAACAGAAGCAGTCTTCCATTGACCTAACACTGTCTACACAAATGTTAGGTTGGCTTAACTACGCAGCTCAGGGGTGTGGATTTTTTACATCCCTAAGCAATGCAGTTAAGCCAACTTAATGTTCTAGTGTAGATCAGGGCTGATGCCTAAGCAGTCCTTACACACTCACACCAATCAATCATTGGAAGCACTCATATGAGAAACGGTTTGAAGGTTCATGACCTATATCAATGCGACGGCACATAAAGTGGGTGGGGGACACGATCTTTGTAAAGTAAGAGAGTATTCTTGTATGGCCAACTATATTTTTCACCTACTGAAATGTCACTATGCGGATACAGTATAATTTAGGTTTTTGGGGGGGTTTTAGTAGTAATGTGCCCCTTCTTGTGCAGTAAAGAAATTAAAGCTTTCAGGTTTGTCAGGACACTATGTAATGGTATGAGTTCGCTCAAATCTTGTTATAGTCAAGTAAAAACCCCATGGAGATTGACAGGTCTGAATACACCTTTCAATTAGCATAACTGTAAATATAAGCCCCCACTTAAGACAAGGAGTATGTGAACTCATCCAGAAGTTTTTGTTGAAATTGTTTTAGATAGGGCTGGGGAGAAGGCAGAACAAAAGAAAAAACTGGGATAAGGACGGGAGACAGAGAGAGAGCCTGAAGAAACAGCTGACAGAGATTGACCCTGGAAGATATATGGGGAGATGTTTTGGGATTGGGGTATAGGCTAAAAGTACTCTTGGTGCTGTGAGCAAAAGAACCTGTTTTCTGCTATTTGATTCCTTCTGCATTCAGAGACACAGGACTTTGTACAATCCTTGAAAATAAACTAAACTGCACCAGAGAAGTACCTGACTATTACCCTTTCTCCTCCTAACTGGACCAACCAACTAAATGCTGATTTTTTGGGTTCTCAGGTCAAAAAGGGGAACAATAGTGCCTTGCAGTCTATTTGCTTATAAAACCTTTTAGAATCAATATATTTCAATGGTGGAATACAGTATTTAGATTATATTTTACTTATTCTAGGGCCCTACCAAGTTAAAATAAAAAAGTAAAAGTAATATGAAACAAGATCCTACATTATTTCACTTACTCACTCATTCATATATCCCCGAGGTGTGTTTTTATTTGTTTGTTTTTACACACACACACACACACACACACGAGTTAGCAAATGTGCAGACCCTAAGAACAAGGAAGTTTTTACATCTCTGCACCTTCAGAAGCGAATTCACTCCAGCTAATATTTCTTCAAAGGGATCTTTTGTCCATATAAAGTACATTTTAAACTTTTTGTTGCCTTTTCACAGAAAATTAAAAGCATGGGTCTGAAACTTAAATAGATCTGAAAAACTTAAATGATGTATTTTACGTTTCCAAATTACTGGGAAAAGATTACATTCCTCATGTACTACAGACTTCTATTCAAGTTTTTCTTTTTAGACTGAATATGAATAAATTAAATCTACTAAAATATACCAAATACAAAGCCTTGCATGACGACAGGTTTCAGAGTAGCAGCTGTGCTAGTCTGTATCTGCAAAAAGAAAAGGAGTACTTGTGGCACCTTAGAGACTAACAAATTTATTTGAGCATAAGCTTTCACGAGCTACAGCTCTCTCACAAAAGCTTATGCTCAAATAAATTTGTTAGTCTCTAAGGTGCCACAAGTAATCCTTTTCTTTTTACCAAATACAAAGGATCAGATAACTTCTGAGAACACCATTTGTACAAATAGAAGGCTTCCCACAACACAGAAGGATGAAGGATTAATCACAACATATATAAAGACCACGGACATTTGTGCTTCAGTTCTACTGATAGTACATAAAAAGTAGATTTGATTTAGGACTCTGAAATCCACTGTTTTCTTCTGCAGTCTTCTTAGTACCTATCTCCATTGGAGATAATGCTGGTTGCCATTGATACCAGCTCAGGCTTTTCCAGCAAGACTATACAATAAGAGATACAGGAGAGTAGGTAATGTGAATTATTTCATTCCTGATCAAGGTTAACTGCTTAAAGAAATCCTCTACCACACGTTCCACACTTGGACAACTGAAATTCAGAGAGGTGGCTTTTTTGTGGCTGCGTTCTTAGTGATGTGTACTTGCATCACATTCAATCTGAATTCTACAAATTCCACCATCCTCTCAAATCAGACAATAATCCAGATGGAAATTCTCATATATAATACAGAAAAGGAAATAGATTTTCTTTGGCTTGCTAGCAGTTCATTAAAAGTGTGCAGTCACTTTGGAGTGCCACTGTATGTGTACCTATTCTATATTTTTGATAAGGAGGTCTATCTTTAAGCCTTGTCTAAGTTATTGTACCTCTCTTGCATACTTTCTAAACTCAATACTATTTCTATGTCTGATGGCTATGAATACAATATCTGCAGTACATTCTTGCATTTTTTTCACTTCTGTAATAATGCAATGCAGTTAAACATCAGTTACTAATAGTGAAAGAAGAAACATAACTGCAGAAAAAGTCAGTTGTAAATTCACTCCCAGCTGTGTGTCAAGCTGTTCATGACTAACGACAATGGCATCCCTGAGTGCTAACTAAATATCAGTTTGTTGAAAGAAACCAGACACCAAGTTTAACCAATACCTGTCAAAACTGTCCTGAGGTTTGGTTTTGTTTATTAACTTTACTGTATGTACAAAACTCTAGAGCTGTCTAAGCAACACCTGTAACGGCCCCTTTTTTCCCCCCAATGCATATCAAAGGTACCACCAGATCTCTCCCATTTCAGGGAGTTCCCTCGTTTGGGGGGTTTATTTTAAGACAGCTGGGGCAGTAGCTCCATGTGATCAACGATACCTTGTGTTAATGATCCACTGAAAAGTCTTTTCTTTTTTTTTACCTTCCACCTCCCCCTTGCAGCCCATGTGCCAGCCTCTGCCCTGCACTTCTTTGCCACTATTGCCGAGAAGCACCGCGCCGTGTCACTTACCAGTTGCATGCCACAGACAAAGATCAGCGTGCACCTGCCGCTGCAGTAACCCATGGTTCCCAAGAGCCCTGGCCACGCGGAAGCCCAGCTTGATCCAATCAGATTGCGGGAGAGGCCAGGCACACCTGAGCCGGGCTCCGGGGGCTTTCGCCTGCTGCCGCCGCCAGCGCGTCCCGGGAAGGGACAGGCATTAGGACCCGCTGCGCCGGGTTAGCAGCCGCTGCCGCCGCCGCCGCCGCCTTCGCTCTCCCTGTGCGCCACGGAGCGAGCCTCCGGCGAGCGCGTCGGCGGCAGCGCGGGGGGCGATGCCGCGCCCGGTGCCAGCACGAGCAGCCGCGCCGCGCCGCGAAGCCCCAGAGGCATCTGGGCTTCAAAGCCTGCCCCCCAGCTCGGCTCGCAAAGCCTCCCGGGCGGCTGTGCGGGGAGGCGGCGGGGCCGAGCTCAGTTCATGCTGGGCAGCAGCAGCAGCGCGCCCCCTTCCTCCTCCTCCTCCTCCCCCCCCCCAGCCCGGGCTCGGGCAGCGCCAGCCGCGGCCGCCCCTCTGCTGGGCGGCTTAGCCGGGTCTCCCGAGTCCCCTGGGCGAAGGCTTCAGCTGCTCCATGCGGCGCCGGCCGGGCTCCCCGCGCAGCAGCAGCGGGAGGAGAGCGTGGCACGGAGCTGGCGGCGGCCGCTCAGCGGCATGGCACGGGGCTGGCTCGCAACGCGGGGGCTGCTGCTGCTCCGGCGCAGCCCGGCTGAGGCGAGGCGGGGGGGGAGGGGCTCCCCCTCCCCTCAGGGCTCGGGCTCGGGCTCGGCAACACACTTTGCGGCCCCCCCCCCCCCCCCCCAGCGGTGAAATCTTCACTTCCCCGAGCTCCCCCCGCCCGCGCAGCCGGGCGGCCCTGGCGATGGGCGGCTGCGGTGGCTGCCCCACGCTCCGGCGGCAGATGCTCGGGGGGACGCTGGGGAGGAGGGGGCTGCTCTTTGGGGCAGGTAGCGGGGCGGGCGCAGGTGCCGGCTGCGGTGGGGACGCGGCTCCGCCCCGGGAGCCGCGGGGGGGGGGGGGGCATGTGAGGCTGCGAGGTCCCCGCTCGGCCAGACCCCCGCCCCCGCCCCCATTTTTGGAAGGGGCGGCGGCGGCTGCCGCTCAGAGAGCGAGCGGGGGCCTGGGCGCGGGAGGAGCTCTCTGCTGCCGCCTGCCGGGGCACCGCGGGAGGAACGGCGCCAAAGGCGGGCAGGGCCACGGGGGGCACCGGGCTGGGGCTGTGCCCCCAGCGCCTCCGCCCCACGCCAGCGGGAGGGGCGCCGCCCGGGAGCGCGTCCCAGCTCCCTGCAGGTGGCTGTTAAGGAAGAGAAGCCGCTTCCCTTGGGGGCCCCCCAGCTCTCCTTGCTGAAAAGCGATGGAAGGGATGAGCGGAGGGAAGCCCAGGGGCAGGTTGGCTGGAAGGGCTCAGGGACTTGTGGGGGGCGGCTGTTGGAAAGAGGAGAGGGGCTTGGGAAATTGGGAGTGGGTTGAGTGGTGGGGCAGATCTGGTGGAGGGAGCAAAAGAATGGGAAATCTTTCCTGAACCTCCTCTTCCCCCCCCCCCCATACACACACACCAAGCTCCTCATCAGAAGCAAGCTCCCCACAGACCAGGGCACATCAACTGAAAGCAGCACCAGATCCTGCCAGAACAGATGCAGAATCTGCAAATATATCTCCACCGCTGCAATGATGGACATCTCCCTGCACAACACGCGTTTCAAGCTCCATGGATTCGTACACATGCCTATCACAACATGTGGTGTAGCCCCAGTAGCAACTATGTGGGTGAAACCAGACAATCACTATGATCTCAAATGAACTCACAGGAAAATGATAAAAGACAATAACACCCTGGCCCCTATGGGTGAACACTTTTCACAAAGCGATCATTCCATATCTGACCTGTCCGTTCTCATCCTGAAAGGAAATCTGCACAACACTTTCAAAAGATGAGTCTGGGAGTTTAAATTCATAACTTTGCTAGACACTAAGATATCTTAATAAAGATACTGGATTTATGGTTTATTGTAACAATCTGTAACCCACTAACTCCCTTTTTTTATTCTATTACAGGAGGGGTGTTAACAGGCTACTTTACCTTGAATGGTCCCTTAGAATGTGTGTTTATGGTAAAGAATCTGTTCAATCTTGTATTTAGCTATGACACTCTGGGTACCTTTCTCAGACCTGTAGAAGACCTCTGTGTAGCTCAAAGGTTTGTCTTTTTCACCAACAGAAGGTGGTCTAATAAGAGATATTACCTCACCCACCTTGTTTCTCCAATATCTTGGAACTGATATAGCTATAAGCGCATTGCATATAACTTCTGAGGTTACTCAAAATTGCTTCAAGAATGTTGGAAGAGATAAAGTCAGTGTCTTGTAAAGCACTATGGAAAATATTTGCATTGGCTGGTGTGTTCCAGTCTTTTTGATTTCCAAGGTGTCCAAAATATGTGGGTAAAGTTTGTGGGGGAAATGACAGCATTATGTCATTTAAACCATCCAGTATCTGTAAGAGTGCAAAGCCATTTACCTGCTGTGTCATTAGAAACACTTGACACAGTGTTCCAGGGAGGTCACTCTTTTGGCTGAGTTACTGATTAATGATGTTGTTTTAGCAATTATACCAACAATTATGAATGGCAGGAATCTCACTAGATTTACTAATCAAATTTAGACAGTGACTTGCACAATGGATATGCAGTGCCACTGGATGCTCACTGTGAATGAATGCCTCACTCCAGAAAAAAGAAAAAGAGTACTTGTGGCACCTTAGCGACTAACAAATTTATTTGAGCATAAGCTCTTGTGAGATACAGCTCACTTCATCAGATGCATGCAGTGGAAAATACAGTGGGGAGAACATGAAACACGTATATACACAGAGAATATGAAACAATATACACTGTAAGGAGAGTGATCAGGTAAGGTGAGCTATTACCAGCAGGAGAGAAAAAAAACCCTTTTGTAGTGATAATCAAGGTGGGCCATTTCCAGCAGTTGACAAGAACGTGTAAGGAACAGTGGGGGAGTGGAGGGGAATAAACATGGGGAAATAGTTCTACTTTGTGTAATGACCCATCCACTCCCAGTCTTTATTCAAGCCTAAATTAATGGTGTCCAGTTTGCAAATTAATTCCAATTCAGCAGTTTCTCATTGGAGTCTGTTTTTGAAGGGCTTTTTTTTAAGAATTGCCACTTTTAGGTCTGTAATCGAGTGACCAGAGAGATTGAAGTGTTCTCCGATTGGTTTTTGAATATTAGAATTCTTGGCGTCTGATTTGTGTCCATTTATTCTTTTACGTAGAGACTGTCCAGTTTGGGCAACGTACATGGCAGAGGGGCATTGCTGGCACATGATGGCATATATCACATTGGTAGATGTGCAGGTGAACGAGCCTCTGATAGTGTGGCTGATGTGATTAGGCCCTATGACTGTGTCCCCTGAATAGATATGTGGACACAGTTGGCAACGGGTTTTGTTGCAAGAATAGGTTCCTGGGTTAGTGTTTTTGTTGTGTGGTGTGTGGTTGCTGGTGAATATTTGCTTCAGGTTGGGGGGCTGTCTGTAGGCAAGGACTGGCCTGTCTCCCAAGATCTGTGAGAGTGATGGGTCATCCTTCAGAATAGATTGTAGATCCTTGATGATGCGCTGGAGAGGTTTTAGTTGGGGGCTGAAGGTGATGGCTAGCGGCGTTCTGTTATTTTCTTTGTTGGGCCTGTCCTGTAGTAGGTGACTTCTGGGTACTCTTCTGGCTCTGTCAATCTGTTTCTTCACTTCAGCATGTGGGTATTGTAGTTGTAAGAATGCTTGATAGAGATCTTGTAGGTGTTTGTCTCTGTCTGAGGGGTTGGAGCAAATGCGGTTGTATCGTAGAGCTTGGCTGTAGACAATGGATCGTGCGGTGTGGTCTGGATGAAAACTGGAGGCATGTAGGTAAGAAAAGCCGTCAGTAGGTTTCTGGTACAGGGTGATGTTTATGTGACCATCGCTTACTAGCACTGTAGTGTCCAGGAAGTGGTTCTCTTGTGTGAGCACTATCAAAGCCTAAATCCACAAGCCTGCTGAGATCATATGTGTCTGTAATAGTAACCCTGAGTGAGTCCTGACACCTCATTCAGTCATAGAGCTTAAGGCCAGAGGGGACCACTAGATCATCTAGTTTGATCTCCTGTATATCATAGGCCACCAACCAGCAGCTGCACACTAAACCTAACAACAGAAATGAAACCAAAGTAAATGAGACCCACGAGAGTCTCTAGACTATTATGTGCCATAGACAGAGAATAGGAAGGACTGAGGTGTGCCAGTGCTCAAGGTCCTTGCAATGGCAGGGAAATTATTAAGTGAGATATATCCAGATAATCCTGGCAAGTCACCCTGTCACAGGGTTCACTCCACTCACCGCTGTGACACCTTCTTGTGGCTCATCTGGGGATTATCTCACCACTGTTTTTATGTCTCTTCTTGCAGTTCCCCAGACCCCAATTGTCCCAATCTCTCACGCGGTGGCTTCTCTTACTCTCTGTGAGCTGCAGCACTTCCTCTTCATGGCTTCGCCTTCCAGCCAGGTCACTATAGTCTCCCCACTTCTGGGGTATCCAAGTATCTCCAGACAAACTGCCTCAGGAAGTCTTCAAAGTCCTCTGCCTTGTCCATGCTACTCCCAGTGGCTGGTAGGGGAACCCAGGCCCACTCTCTATGACGGGTTTCAGTCTAGGGACCCTACAATCAGCAGCTAAGGGCCCTGTGGTCTCACCCTTGCTACAGTTCTCGCTAGACTTTTTCCTGCTTCTTTCTCTCAATCCCAAGAGTGACTGCTAACTCACTCCCACTGCAGCCTCTTTCTGCTCTCCTCTCCCTGGCTTTATACAAGCCTAGCCTTTTCCTGCCAGGCTGGGGTTCAGGTTCAGTTAGCGCTGTATGTCCAGCCTACACTTCACCCATGTGCAGCTCATCCTGTCAAGTAGCCCCCTTCTGAGCCATTTTAACTTTTTCAGGAGTGCTGTCATGTGAACTCCTCATCACAGACCTGTACCCACACGCTACAGATGATGGCTCTCCCCGCCCCCAAGGTCATTGCCAATCTGATGTGGGGGGAAAATTCCTTCACAACCCCACTTTTGGCAATCAGTTGGACTCTGAGCATATGAGCAAGAACCAACCAGCCAAGCACCTGAGAGAGGGAATGCTCAGAGCTCTGGCCAGCCGTACCCAGTGTCCCATGTCCAGTCACTTGTCATGAACTGGGTTCATAACCTAGTCAACCTCAAACCAAGTCAACAGAAGCACATAGGGCAAGAAACTAAAACAGAAGAAACATTTCAACAAGAAGCTCAGACTTTTACTTCCATTGCAAGTGATAGACCCAGTCCAGTTAGGAACGCAAAATTGCTGGCAGCCTGCCAAAGTAACAGCTATACCATCCACAATGTCATATGGTATAACTGCCACTGAGGATCAGCCATGCGGGGGAACAGAAGACATCTAAACAAAACCAAATGCATCCGATGAAGTGAGCTGTAGCTCACGAAAGCTTATGCTCTAATAAATTTGTTAGTCTCTAAGGTGCCACAGGTACTCCTTTTCTTTTTGCAAATACAGACTAACACGGCTGCTACTCTGAAACCAGAAAGTCAGATTGATTCTTGAGGACACCCAGCATGCTATTGGTTGTGCTGATAGAAGTAACACATACTTGCCAGTCACCGATAAAAGACACCAAGAACAGCAAACAGATTCCAGGTTGAAAATCCACCTCCGCAGCTGAGGAAGTCACTGCAGAAAGAGCTATTTGGAGAACAAGAAGAGCCATGTGATCAGAACGCCATGGAGATTCAGAGACAGTTATTACAAATGCCCAGCAAGAAGCAGAACAGTTCTCATCTACCAGAGAACTCTGGTTGTCTACCTTAAGCACCATCCTTGACATCTCCATATGTGTGTTTTATTAACTGATGTCATTGATTTATACTTGTTATTTTGGTTCATAGTATGTTTGATTTTAATTTGGTTTTCTTTTTAATAGAGACAATGCAACAGAAGCTCCTGAAATTGCTGGAGACTGACCATTGTCATGTGATGGGGTAGTAACCTTTGTGACCCTCGCCCAAGACAGATGACTGGGAGACAGTTACCTCTTACTAGAACTCTTGTGTATTACACATTTATTACATGGTAAACTTTTTACAATGAAAATGATAACAGAGCCCAGACTATACCAGAGTATAGTCCTTCATGGAGCTCTGTACCTTCCACTTCCTACCCCTCCTTTATTACAGTTCCCTCCTTCCCCTGATTCTTCTGTTTCCATCTGTCTCCCTTGCTCTGTTTTCCCACTTCCCCTTTTCTCCCACCTCTCCTCCTTCACCCCCTTTGCCCTTACCTTGTTCTATCCATTCCATGTTAATCCTCTGTGCTTCTTTCCATGCTATTTAACTCCCTTGGATCATTCTGCTTCCTGCCTTCTCCACATTCCCCTGGAGCCTGCTTCTTCCCCAGGAGCTCTGTAGCCTGTTGCTCCCTGCACCACCACACTAGATCCTACTCTCTGCCTCTGCAGCCATTCCCTTCCATTTCTGTTCCAGCTGCTCTCCACCAGCAGTTGCACTGAGGAGGAAAGAAAATCAGCTAGCAGAGCAGAAAAAAGGAATATAAACATGCCAGTTCAACTGTATGTCTTAGCTTTGGATGACTTGCTTGAAATCCTTATATCTGTCTCCTCTTGTGAGTATTCTTGAATCCTTGGGGCACTGCTATGCAGTCAGATGAGTAGTTAAGGTCAAGTGAAGATCACGTGACCTATGTATTTATTACAGAATCTCTCTAGTTTTCTGCAAACAGCAAGGGGATTCCTGTTCTCATGCAAGCTGGGATTTGAAGAGCTAGGCACATGTCCCTCCTTCCTAACCAATGCCAGTCAAATATTGTTAATGATGTTGACCTTTAAATTGTCCTCCAGAAGGAGTCTGTTAACCCTCACTGAGATGGTTGTGAAGAGTTCACACCTCTCGTTTAGCTATGTAGTCTATAACAGACTCGGCACAGCATAGGTTTGCTGTTGTTTCATCTTTGGAAGGTTTTCCTTATAATCATAAAATATTATTTCAAAAAACAAAAAAGCTTATGCTCTGATGAACCTCATGGAGTGAGGGCGGACTATATCCTTGGCCCCCATCCCCATATCTACCATTGTGAGGCTCACTTCTGTGCACTTTACATTAGCCAGGGTGGAGCTAGTCTGAAAGAGCTGTAGAGCAGACACTTCGGTCTTTCCCCAGGCCAGTTTGGATCCATTCTATGGCCCATGTAGTTTGGTGTGCAGAAAAGCCAGCTGTGCACATATGTTCAGTGCATTTGTTTCTTTGGTTCAAACATTATTAACTTAGGATCTGTTGTGCGTATTCAGCAAGGAGTTTTCAAATGCTTAGATCAAAACTGATTTCCTTGGAAACTAGGCTGGAGACTGCTTCTCTCTGAAGATTGTACTACACAAAATGTTAACTTTCAGACATCAGTGATTCCACCAAAAGGTTAGTAACATAAAAATGATCACAAGGAGGAGGGAGGAGTGTGTTCTTTCCCCACTCTCCTTGCTCTAAGAAAAAGCTTACCTGATTATACTCATATTCCCAAAAATCATCTATTGTCATGGGCAAAGCCTAGGGCTGTCAATTAATGGCAGTTAACTTCTGCGATTAACTCAAATAAATTAATTGCTATTAAATTGCACTTACAACAATAGAATACCAATTAAAATTATTAAATATTTTGAATGTTTTTCTATATTTCCAATATTGCTTTTAATTACAACACAGAATATAAAGTGCACAGTTCTCACTTTAGATTATTATTTTGATTACAAATATATGCACTGTAAAAATGATAAACAAAAGAAATTGTATTTTTCAGTTCACCTCATACAAGTACAGAAGTGCTTTATTGTGAAAGTGTAACTTACAAATGCAGATTTTTTCTGGTTACATAACTGCACTCAAAAACAAAACAGTGTAAAACGTTAGAGCCTATAACTGCACTCAGTCCTACTTCTTATTCTGCCAATAGCTCAGACAAACAAGTTTGTTTACATTGATGGGAGATAATGCTGCCTGCTTCTTATTTACAATGTCACCTGAAAGTGAGGACAGGCGTTCACATAGCACTTTTGTAGCTGGCATTGCAAGGTATTTGCATGACAGATATGCTAAACATTCGTATGCCCTTTCATGCTTCGGCCACCATTCCAGAGGACATGCTTCCATGCTGATGATGCTCGTTAAAAAAAATAAAGTGTCAATTAAATTTGTGACTGTACTCTTTGTGGCAAGAATTGTATGTCTCCTACTCTGTTTTACCCACATTCTGCCATAATATTTCATGTTATAGCAGTCTTGGATGATGACCCAGCACAGGTTCGTTTTAAGAACACTTTCACAGCAGATTTGACAAAATGCAAAGAAGGTACCAATGTGAGATTTCTAAGGATAGCTACAGCACTCGACCCAAGGTTTAAGAATCGGAAGTGCTGTCCAAAATCTGAGAGGGACGAGGTGTGTAGCATGCTTTTAGAAGTCTTAAAAGAGCAACACTCTGCTGCGGAAACTATAGAACCCAAACCACCAAAAAAGGAAATTAACCTTCTGCTGGTGGCATCTGACTCAGATGATGAAAATGAACATGCGTCAGTCTGCATTGCTTTGGATCATTATCAAATAGATCCCATCATCAGCATGGAAGCATGTCCTCTGGAATGTCCTCTGGTTGAAGCATGAAGGGACATATGAATCTTTAGTGCATTTGGCACATAAATATCTTGCAATGCCAGTTACAACAGTGCCAGGTGCATGCCTTTTCTGACTTTCAGATGACATTGTAAACAAGAAGCAGGCAGCGTTATCTCCTGCAAATTGTAACAACCTTGTTTGTCTGAGTGATTGGCTGACCAAGAAGTAGGACTGAATGGACTTGTAGGCTCTGTCATGGAAAAATTAGCCACTCATTGTGTTTGGATCAGAACGAAGCCTGAGGCTCCTTTATTCAAGCATGCGCATATAGGGAGAGTCAGCCAGAACTGCTCTGGCGTAAACAGAAAATAAAGGAGTTTATATAGCTGAAAACCACAATTGGTCAAGCACACTTCCACCAAGGGAGATTTCCCTTATTTGGCATATAATTTGAGCCTTAACAGTAGTTTTGCCTTATTTGGAATATAGCAAAACAAGCTTTTCCTGTTATTGACAGGTTGTTCTTTGCGGTTAATGGGTCTTTCCTAATTTCTAGCTGTTAGGGTTACATTTCTTAAGTTATGCTGTTGCAATTGCCCCACAATGGAATATTCCTCACTCTTTTCTTATGCTGTATATGAACAGTTAGCTTGACCAAAGTTTTAGGCCTACTTGGGTCCACTGAATTTTTCCTCCACAGCTCTAAAGTTTTATATTGTTTTATTTTTGAATGCAGTTTTTTGGACATAATTCTACATTTGTAAGTTCAACTTTCATGACAAAGAGATTGCACCAGAGATTACTGGTATGAGGTGAATTGAAAAATATAACGTTTTGTTTTTTACTATCAAAAATAAATATAAAGTGAGCACTGTACACTTTTGTATTCTGCGTAGTAATTGAAATTAATATATTTTAAAATGTAGTAAACAAACAATAGAATACCATTTATTTTAAATATTTTTGGATAACAGCATGACTAATCGCACAATTAATCGTGATTAATTTTTTTATTCGTGCGATTAATCGCTTGACAGCCCTAGCAAAGACCAAGCTGGGGTGGTGAAGCTTCCAGGTGAATGAACAGAAACAGAATTTTGCTACTTTACATTAGTTACTATTTTCCTTAGTAATATGCCCGGACATGTATATCACAAACAATTTTGCATATGAACACAATATTCCATCCATATCTAAGCATGCCCATCCATTAACATCATGTCTATACAGTCTGACACAAGTCTAGGCAAATCAATATAGATACCTGTCCACTATATCTGTCCTAGTTTCAAACTAGTTTTGGCAATATATAAAATGCAGCGGTGGTGGTGGGAGAAGGAAATGTCACTTCAGTTTCACTAACACACTTGTTAAAATCATAGACCTTTTATGTATTACCAGGGAGGGGGGGAATCAATGAGGAGAAAAAACAAATGTTATACATAACAGAAAATTATTGTAAGCTTAAATACCTTTCACCAAGAACTCTACTGAAACCTGAAAGACTGTAGTAATTTTAAACTATTTTTTGAACCTCATCCCTATCATGAAGATTGAATGTCAAGCACTCTTTTTCCCTCCTGCAGGATTTCAAGACTTGATTGCCCAAATGACAGTTTACTTATTTTACTGTCACATACTTTTTTGAAATGCCATAACAAGTTGATTACAGGTTTCACATTTTGCATAGTGACAAAATCATCTATCATATAACAGTCTGATGCCTGAAATCCATTTCACGAAGAAGCAGTTTCTATTGAAATTAATGCTATTCAGAGCATTGCAATGGATTTAAATATGTAAGTTTCTTAAGCAAGGCTCTGTTTTAGCTAAATGGTAAGAGCTATATTACTCCACTATGCATGGAATCAAGGCTTGTAAAATTCATCACACTAACTTGCCAGAGGCTGATCCAAAGGAAAAGTGGGATCATTCCATCAGTGAAACAAAGAGGCAGTGCTCTGGTGTGAAGCCAAGTGACACTTCCAGCTGTTGCAGAGAGTAAGGTGTTTGCTGCCTGTCACTAGACCTTGTTTGGGAAATCCCATCAGCATATGACAGAGAATTTAAAGTCTCCTCATACCACACTCTGGCTGCTGGGAGGAAAAAAATGAGCTTTTTCTTTCCTCTGCCACCTAGAATCATTTGGCTGTTGGGAGTAGGGTTCCACTACTCTGGCCTTACACCTATCTTCTGGCTAATGTAATGGGGATTTTCTATTAAACCACCTCTTGCCCAACCTGCAGTTTTTGATGAATATATAAAGTTCTTTATAGTAATAAGAATAGTGTGTTTAACATGTGACATCCTTACCTATTCATTTTCTTGATTTTGAGCATTCAGGCTTTTGTAAGTGATGTGATAGGTAAACTACATTGTTGTTACTTAGCAATCTTAACTGGTTTCTGAAATAACTTTTTTGTTGTGGGAATTTCCCAAGTGTAGGTTTTGTTTTGTTTTTAAACACACATTTTTCTTCTGTGTGGTAACTGATAATACAAGTTTCAAAAGGAAATGGAATGAAATAGAGCACCAGATTATTAGATTATATTGAAGGAGTGAATGGTGCTTCCCAAGAAGTTAATGGCTCCTATGGAGACCTCGATGCACACCTGGCAATCGACATATGTTTACTAGGTAGGTAACTTGACCATGTATGCCTGCACCACACAGCAAACCAACATTCAGAATGCTGGCAAAGAGTCATAGTAAATTAACTGATAGACCCACATCTAGAGCCTAATCTGTTTGGTATTACAGCTAGGGCCTGATCCAAAGTCCATTGGAGTCAATGGAAAAACTCCAGCTAAATTCAGTGGGCTTTGGAGCAGGCCCCTTAATGCATACATTATTAGACTGCTGTGTCTCAAAGTGAGTCCCTAAACCTGTCTGTGCCTTAGTTAGCACATTTGAAAGATATAGCAAATAATAATGCTTTCCATTAAACTAGGTCTTTTCCATTTGTAGCTCTTAAAGCATTATACAAAAATGGGTGAGCATTATTGGTCCCGTTTCACCTTGTCTAAGTGCAGATATTTGAAGCAATTTGTATGAGAGATACTTTGGTCTAGTGAGTAAAATATGAGTCATTTAAAGGATTCAAGATGAGGTTTGTTACTAGGTCTGTTATAATCATCCTCTATAGCCTTTGGCAAGTCATTTAAACATTCTGGTTCTCAGTTATCTCATTGAAAAGATAGCAGTTTAGTATGACATGATCTGTTTTCCATAAAAACATGTGGCAAGAATAGATTGATACCTTTTCTGATCAGATTACAAGTTTGGTTGATAAAGTTAACAGTGTTGCTGTAATATACTTAAACTTCTGTAAGGTATTTTACATGGTACCATGCAACATTTTGACTGAGAAACTGGAATGATACAAAATTAATATTGCACACATTAAATGCATTAAAAAACTGCTAACTGATAGGTCTGAAAATGTAATTGTGAACAGGGAATTATTATGGAGCAGGTGTGCATCTAGCGGAATTCCACAGGGACTGGTTTTTGGCTCTACACTATTTTATTTTATTTTTTTGTGAATTAATGATAAAATTTGTAGATAACGAAAAGATTGGGATAAATAAGGAAGAGGATAAGTCATTGACACAGAGCAATCTAGATCACTTCATCATGTAGACACAAGCAAACAATATGTGTTTCAGTATGGCCAAATGTAAAGTCATACATCTAGGAACAAAGAATGCAGGCCATAATTACTGGATGAGGAACTGTAGTCTGGGAAGCACTGACTCTGAAAAGGACTTGGGGGTTGTGGTGGCTAATCAGCTGAAGATGAGCTCCCAGTGCAACACTGTGGCTAAAAGGGCTAATGCAATCCTTGGTTCTATAAACAGGGGAATCTCAAGAAGGAGTAGGGAGATTATCTTACTCCTGTATTTGATAATATTTACTTTGTATCTAACAAGAGCGCTACTGGCTTACTGTAATCTGCTGCCCACAATTCAAGAATACTGATAAATCAGAGAAAGTTCAGAGAAAAGCCAGAAAAATAATTAAAAGATTGGAAAAAAATGCCTTATGAGAGGAGCTCAATCTGTTTATCTTAACAAAGAGAAGGTTAAAGGGTAACTTGATTACAGTCTATAAATACCTGTATGTGGAACAACCCCCCCTCCCCACCACCCGAGTAATAAAGGACTCTTCAATCTGGCAGGCAAAGATCTCACAAGATCCAAAGGCCGGAATTTGAAGCTAAGCAAGTTCAGACTGGAAATAAGCCATACTTTTTAAACAGGTTTCAGAGTAGCAGCCGTGTTAGTCTGTATTCGCAAAAAGTAAAGGAGTACTTGTGGCACCTTAGAGACTAACAAATTTATTAGAGCATAAGCTTTCGTGAGCTACAGCTCACTTCATCGGATGCACCGATGAAGTGAGCTGTAGCTCACGAAAGCTTATGCTCTAATAAATTTGTTAGTCTCTAAGGTGCCACAAGTACTCCTTTACTTTTTAAACAGTTGGTTAACCATTGGAATACCTGACCTAGGGTTGTGGTGGATTCTCCATCACTGGAAAATTTTAAATCAATATTGGATGTTTTTCTAAAATATACTAAAATATATATAACCATCATAATGGAAAAATCCCAAAGGGATGTGACCTCCTTGCAGATCGAGTGCCACCTGGATCTCTGGGTGGTCTGGCTGGATGTTCAGTTTATGGCCATCACTAGCAATCTCATGCCACCAAAGCATTTGGCACTCATGTGATTGTCAGCCATATACTGATTCGGTTTTAGCAGCTTTCTTGGTAAGGGTCATTATCAGAATGGAAGACCAATGAATTCTAAAATATGTAAGATCTAGTTCAAACACCAGCTAGTTCAGGGAAGTCCTATCATCTGTCCCTTCCACAGAAAGCCAGACTAGATGGTCGCAATGGTGCCTTCTGGATTTATAATCTATTAATTATATTATACTGTTTTAATTCTATATCAATTAAGTCTTGTACCATCTGTTCCATTATTTAGCTCAGGATTGATGTCAGGCTGCCAGGTCTATAATTACCTGGATTATTCCATTTAAATGTTGGCACAACATTCACTTTCTTCCAGTCTCTTGGAACTTCCCCAGAGTTCAAAGACTTATTGAAAAAAATCAACATTAATGGTCCAGATAGCTTTTTGGCCAGTTCTTTTAAAACTCTTGGATGCAAGTTATCTGGGCATGCTGATTTGAAAATGTCTGACTTTGGTAGATGCGGTTCAACATCCTCCTGAGTTACTATTGGAATGGAAAGAATTTCTTCATCATCAGATGATTGACTATACCATCTGGCTTTTTCCCAAATGTAAAACAGAAATATATATTAATCACTTCTGCCTTTTCTGCATTATTATTGTAAATTCTACCATTTCTGTGGACAAATGCCATTGCTAAGATTCCTTTTGTTCCTAGTATATTTAATAAACTCTATTGTTCTTCATTCTACTGGCTATAGATTGCTCCTTGTGTCCTTTTGCTTCCTTTATCAATTTTCTATAATTCCTAGCCTCTACTTTATATTAATTGGTATCAACATCCCTCCCCACACCATTTGTTATATATCTTTAAAAAGTTTTTATAGCTACTTCCATTTCCCCTCTAAGCCAAACATTTTTAAACCAGTGTAGCCTTTTTAACTGTGGTTATTTGGGCATCTAGTACAATGTTCCTAAACAGTTCTCAGTTTCCATTCACATTTTTGTTTAAATTCTATCTCTGACCTGATTTAGTTCATAATTGTTTTTGGCTTTGCAAAGATGACCATTTTAAAGCACCATGTCTATATATTACTGATTTGGACCTTATTCAATTTGCACATAACAGATGTGTCATATTCACTTGCACCTAAATAACCACTAAGTTTTAGTTCTGTGATCAATTCCTTTTTGTCTGCCAAGATCCGGTCTATTATAGAACTGGATGCGACACTTTTTGAGTTAGAAATTTGTCATTTAAAATTGTTAGGAATTCTGAGGATATTTTAGTACTGACAGCTTGAGACCTCCAGTATATGTCACTCAGATTAAAGTCCACCATGATAACACATCATAGATAGGTGCTTAAGGAGATGGCCATCCTGTTCTCTAGTATGATTTGGTGGTCTGCAGCTGACACACGTATGTGTTTTATATGTTAGGATATTGATCCATAAGCATTCAAAAATCAATTGCTAAGTCCGAGTTTTCAGTGGCTTGGAAATAGGTAATGTCACTGTTGACTTAGTGTGCCATTCCCTCTTCCCTTTTGACCAATCAAACTTTCTTCCTAGATAGGTTGAGACTGCTGATTTTAACATTCCATTCATGCAATACTTTCCACCAAGTTTCAGTATCACCAAATAAGTTGAATTTATGCTCATAAGTGAGCAATTCCAACTACTCTTTCATTACCTAGGCTCCTAGCAGTGCTGTACAGACAATTAAAGAATTTCATCCTTTGGAGCTTTTATTAATTTTGTTCTGAGCTTCTTGTTTTTTGTGCTAACCAAGTGCTCATTAGTTCCCCCTTTTCACCCTCCCCATTTGTTGTTAGTTTAACATAAGGTTGCCACTGAGACACAGAAAGAGCGAGACACTGCCCCCTCCCCCCACTGCTTGACCCTCTTCTTCCCCTCTCAGGTGCCCCCACACTGCAGTCTGCTGCAGACTGACACCCCCTCTGCACCCCTCATGAAGGCAGCAGTGCAGGTGAAGGCTGGGCACAAATGGTGGTTCAAGTCTTCTTTGCCTCTTACCTTCCTATTACCCTCCTATACCCATCCCCTCCCAGGAGCCTCAGCCCCTGAGGGAGCCCCAAATACCATCCCTTCTAGAAGCTCTTGACTCCCCCATCTTGGTCCTCACTACTTACCTCTCCCTTGGGTCCATCCCACTCCCCAGTGATGACAGGTGCTGCCACAGCTTCAGCAGATTGAGGGCCCGGCATATGAAATGGGACCGGGGTGCTGCACCGGCCATGCTCCCCTCTCAACCATGTGACATGAGCGTGCTGGTAGTTACAAGATCGCTGTGCGGCCACTGCCATGCGTGCACATAGCTCATGATGGAATGTTGGTGCTGTGGGAAAAAGACAGGCACATTTTCACCAGCAACTTGCAACCAGCAAAGCACTATAAAAACTGGTCAGACCAGTTAAAATCCAGCCAGCTGGCAAGCCTAGTTTAAACACTCTGACTAGTTTAGCCAGCCTGTCCCCTAGAAGACTGGTTTCTCCTCTACTGAGATGGAGATCATCCAAACTACACAGCCCTGTTTTATAATCCAACGCTTTATACCAAGTTGTCATAGGGTCCCTCCCCAGAGTGAAGGGACTTTGAAGAGGCCAGCTGCAAGAAGCCAGCTTGGGTCCTGACTGATTACAACTGGACCTGAATACCCCAGCCAAGGATTGAACTTTCAAGTAGCATGGCTGGAGGGCCAGGCCACAGAAGACCCAGGCAGAGGTAACCAACAGGAGGAGGTGACTGGGGGAAGACCCTGCAACCCTGTACCAAGCCACAGAGGGGTGTGAATCAGTGAGTTGCTTCTGTGCATGTCCTGTGAAGCAGCATAATTAGGGCCATTATGCACTATCACCAGTGGATTCTTGTCCACTGACTTCAGAAGCCATTTTAGTCACATCTTGTGTGTTAGCTTTGGCAAGACAGCACACCATACTGTTGTCCACTTATTCCTTGCAGCATGTCCTTTCTATTCTGCTTAGTATAGAATTCCCAAAAAAGGATTATCTGTCTTCCCTGGATTTTGATTTTCTTCACAGGTATCTGGCATAGAGGATTTGAAAGGGGATTTAAATATAGATATAGTAGTAGGAAGCCATTTGTGAGCTAGAGACAGACAAAAATGTTAGAGAAAGAAATTTCAGATCAGTAATTTTTAGTGACCTATAACTCAAAAAACAGTGTGATGAATTTTCTTCAGTCTTTACAGAACCATTCTCCTTTTCTTTAAGAGTAAAATACAGGAATGTTCAAGTCAAACAATTTACCAGGTCAACATTTCAGGGGAGAGGCACAAATAAGTTTTTATAATAGAAGCTGGTTGCAATCATAACTTTGGAGAGGCTACTACCTTCTCAAAATACTTGTGAAGTAAACTTCTCAATTGGTAACACTAACTAGTAACACAATGAGCCATGGAATCACAGCAAGCTTTGATCCCTCATCATGATTCTTTTGTCTTTAGAATAATAGACTCCTCTAATGTCAAAATGATCAGATCTGCTGAGACCAGCTATCCTGACTTTAATTTCTTTTAGAGATTCATGGAATATTTGAACCATTTCATGAATCTTCTCATATCCCCATTCCCATCTGCATCCATGGGATACCTACTTTAACCTCTTAATTTTAGTCTCTCCCTCATTCAAATCACTCCTCAAACTAATTTTTGACATTCTCTTTACAGGATGCAAGTATAACTCCCTCTTCTTGAACCTTTAAGCTGTACACAAGCCTACACTGAATAAACACTTGATACTGCCTTTGCCTTTTTTCAGTCCTTCATTAACATTTATTGCAGGTTTTTTGGTTACTTTTAATATTCACAGATTCTTTCAAAGTGACTTTATGTACATTTTTCTTCAGCAGTGGCAGGTATCAGTACTGTCTAATCTGCTGCAATTAATACTCTTTCCAATTTTTCATGTCCTGCCTTAAGGTTAGATTTGAACTAGAAAGGTTTGTCGATTCCTGCAGCCACCAGAGCTGAGCCTTTATTAGAGTAGTTTCTAACTAGTTATCAATAATTCCATGGGATTTTGACATAATTTCTTTAAGATTCTTTAGCACTTCCTTTATGGCTCCTTCCCTTCTCTTGATACAAATTTTACTGAAGTTCCAGTGTATGCATCCCCAGTTGCTATCCTCTCAAGAAGCAGCCATCCTCAGGTGAGGATGTCTCATTTTTAGTAGCCTTAGAATCACAGACACACCCCTGGAGCCCCGACCTGGGGTATTCTATCTGCTACCCAAGATCCATAAACCTGGAAATCCTGGACGCCCCATCATCTCAGGCATTGGCACCCTGACAGCAGGATTGTCTGGCTATGTAGACTCCCTCCTCAGGCCCTTCGTTACCAGCACTCCCAGCTATCTTCGAGACACCACCGATTTCCTGAGGAAACTACAGTCCATTGGTGATCTTCCTAAAAACACCATCCTAGCCACTATGGATGTAGAAGCCCTCTACACCAACATTCCACACAAAGATGGACTACGAGCCGTCAGGAACAGTATCCCCGATACTGTCACGGCTAACCTGGTGGCTGAACTTTGTGACTTTGTCCTGACCCATAACTATTTCACATTTGGTGACAATGTATACCTTCAAATCAGCGGCACTGCGATGGGTACCCGCATGGCCCCACAGTATGCCAACATTTTTATGGCTGACTTAGAACAACGCTTCCTCAGCTCTCGTCCCCTAATGCCCCTACTCTACTTGCGCTACATTGATGACATCTTCATCATCTGGACCCATGGAAAAGAAGCTCTTGAGGAATTCCACCATGATTTCAACAATTTCCATCCCACCATCAACCTCAGCCTGGACCAGTCCACACAAGAGATCCACTTCCTGGACACTACGGTGCTAATAAGCGATGGTCACATAACCACCACCCTATATCGGAAACCTACTGACCGCTATTCCTACCTACATGCCTCTAGCTTTCATCCAGATCATACCACTCGATCCATTGTCTACAGCCAAGCGCTATGATATAACCGCATTTGCTCCAACCCCTCAGACAGAGACAAACACCTACAAGATCTCTATCATGCATTCCTACAACTACAATACCCACCTGCTGAAGTGAAGAAACAGATTGACAGAGCCAGAAGAGTACCCAGAAGTCACCTACTACAGGACAGGCCCAACAAAGAAAACAACAGAACGCCACTAGCCATCACCTTCAGCCCCCAACTAAAACCTCTCCAACGCATCATCAAGGATCTACAACCTATCCTGAAGGACGAGCCATCACTCTCACAGATCTTGGGAGACAGACCAGTCCTTGCTTACAGACAGCCCCCCAATCTGAAGCAAATACTCACCAGCAACCACACACCACACAACGGAACCACTAACCCAGGAACCTATCCTTGCAACAAAGCCCGTTGCCAACTCTGTCCACATATCTATTCAGGGGATACCATCATAGGGCCTAATCACATCAGCCACACTATCAGAGGCTCATTCACCTGCGCATCTACCAATGTGATATATGCCATCATGTGCCAGCAATGCCCCTCTGCCATGTATATTGGCCAAACTGGACAGTCTCTACGTAAAAGAATGAATGGACATAAATCAGACGTCAAGAATTATAACATTCAAAAACCAGTTGGAGAACACTTCAATCTCTCTGGTCACTCGATCACAGATCTTAGAGTGGCTATACTTCAACAAAAAAGCTTCAAAAACAGACTCCAACGAGAGACTGCTGAATTGGAATTAATTTGCAAACTGGATACAATTAACTTAGGCTTGAATAGAGACTGGGAATGGATGAGTCATTACACAAAGTAAAACTATTTCCCCATGGTATTTCTCCCTCCCACCCCACCCCCCACTGTTCCTCTGATATTCTTGTTAACTGCTGGAATTAGCCTACCTTGCTTGTCACCATGAAAGGTTTTCCTCCTTTCCCCCCCCTGCTGCTGGTGATGGCTTATCTTAAGTGATCACTCTCCTTACAGTGTGTATGATAAACCCATTGTTTTATGTTCTCTGTGTGTGTGTATATAAATCTCTCCTCTGTTTTTTCCACCAAATGCATCCGATGAAGTGAGCTGTAGCTCACGAAAGCTTATGCTCTAATAAATTTGTTAGTCTCTAAGGTGCCACCGGTACTCCTTTTCTTTTTGCGAATACAGACTAACACGGCTGCTACTCTGAAACCTTAGAATCACCTAGTTGTCTCCATTTTCCATAACTATATCAAGATGCATTTGTGAATAACAGAGTAGCCCCTATCAGCAGAGGAGAGACTTTAAAGACTCTAGCCAGATTTCCCATCCCAGGATTCAGAGAACTAGCTATATTATAATATTCTTCACACATGTACTGTATGGAATATTATTATATCAGTGCCTCAGTATGCTAGGTGCTCTACAAAGGCAGACAATCACTGCCTTGAAGAGACTTCAGATGAATTTAGCCAGGAAGGGATTATAGCAGTAATTTTAATTTCACCAGTATTTCCCATTATAATACCCCTGAAATATTTAAGGTAGTCTCAGCCTTTAAATGAACTTTAAAGGCCTGTTGAGGTAACTGAATATTAATGGCAAAGGCTAGAGAACAGATTATTGATTGTTAAGGATGAAAGGTGCAATACTATTTCTAATATCTTCTTGTGTTGTACACCACAGAATTTTCATTCAGTCTGGACCCTGGAATTATTTTGTCAAAGCCTGATGTGTTCTTTCACTAATGAAGAAGATTCCATTTCATCAGTAATCCTTAGTATCACCACTCTTCTTCTTCTTCTCCTCCTCTTCCTCCCCCTCACCCCCGGATTGGCAACCTTTGGCACATGGCCCATCAGGGAAATCCACTGGCGGGCCAGGACAGTTTGTTTACCTGCAGCATCCACAGGTTTGCCCAATCACAGCTCCCACTGGCCATGGTTCGCCGTTCCAGGCCAAAGGGGGCTGTGGGAAGCGGTGTGGGCCGAGGGATGCACTGGCCGCTGCTTTTTGCAGCCCCCATTGGCCTGGAATGGCGAATCGCGGCCAATGGGAGCTGCAATCAGCCGAACCTGTGGACGCTGCAGGTAAACAAAGAGGATTTCCCTGATGGGCTGCGTGCCAATGGTTGCCGATCCCTGGCTTAGCTGAATGGTCGGCCAGAGTGATCGTTCACCATTTGGTCTGTTTCTATGCAGCTGCAGAGGCCTGACGACAAGAGTCCAGTGTTGGAACAGATTTGATCCACCCATGTAATAAGGTGTCTGCCTCTGGGCATCCTCCACCCCTCAATTGGTGGAACTTTCTCTTTTCTCATTCTATTCATTTCATTTGGTTTATTCTTTTGCTTTTTTGCTTTTTCTTTCTTCAGATTTTTCCCTTTCCTGACACACATGTTAACCTGTTTCCTTTAATGCTCACTATCTGTAGAGCCTGCTGCTGTTGTTGGACTTCCTTCACTTTGCTTCTCCCCACTTGCTAAAATCCATTCTATTTCCCAGACTTTTTAGGAATTCTCCAGCTCACTCTCAGCTAACTCCTGCAGTCCTTATTCTCTTAATTTCAATTACAGTTATTTATTTTCCTAGCCCACAGACATAATTCAAAAGTTTCTAGTTGCTGTTCAAACACAATTTGAGAAAAGATTCATTCCAGTATATCTCGCTCATCTTTAGGGGATAAAGCATAGGGTTAAGAGTCAGGAACCCAGGGTTATAGTCTCATTTTGACTATTTGCCCACTGTGTGACTTTGGGTAACTACTAAGGATCTGATCAAATTTCCATTTAAGACTATTGAGGATTTGGCTCCATAAAAGCTGACTATTATTAAAATCTTTACTTACAATGTCATAATATTAAGACCATAATTATAACCAACAAGAAATATCTTACGTTATTTTCCTTTCAACCCTCTGGACTAAATGTTGCCCAGTTTCCCTGATCTAAGCACTTTGAAGCTTTTAAGGGTTTTCTTTTTCCATGATTTTGCTGTCATTTTAAAATTGTGATGATCTATCTTGACCCTTCAGGGGAAGTCAGATGTCTTAAGAGGATGCCAATAGATATATTATAAGCACTCTTCTGAATTTAAAAGGTTGGTTATCTATTCCTGCCATTTATCTATAAAACATATGATACAGGAAAGTACAGTCATGAAATGAAGACGTTCTGACCATGCAGTTTTTGACATTGCCAAAATCTCCAACCTTAAGTGCTTCTTAGATCATATTAGTTGATTTTATTTGTATATATTAAAAAAGGAATTTAAAAATCTTATGGGACATGAAATTTAAATTCAATAAATTAAATATAAGAAGTTTGTAAAATCTTCATTTTCCCTACTTATAGCGAGGAAGATTTCTTATAAATATTCCATGAGTAATAAGGTTATAATTTAAGAACAAACACATTTGTTCTCTATGCTCTCCATAAACTGTAACATTAAATCTACTTTATTACATCAAGCAAGAGTCTAGGAATGGGCACATCTGATGAGTATAATGCAAATCATACTAGATAAAGGAATAGGATAACACCTACTTGAATGGAAGTAATTGTATGCATTCCTCTTTATCTTTATCTCCATCCACAATTCAGGTCCTTCATAATGTCTTTCTCTCCCCCAATCCCCAGCAAATGCACAAGGCGGTTCTTAGAGCCAACAATCAAAAGTCCTCTCCCGTCTTTCTTCCCTTATGGGAGTGGGGAGCCCATAGGAAAATAAAGAGAAGGAAGGGGTGACCTGGATCTCAGACAGTCTTGCTGGGTCAACCCTTTAGGCTTAGTCTAAAATGGGCATACTGCTCCGAGGCTGCATTTTACAGTTTGGGGAGCAGTGAGACTTATTGCTGTCTCCCTCTCAGCAAGCTTGTCTCAGCTGTTTGAGGCAGGGCAGCCTTCTTCCTAGCAGGTTTTCTCTTTAAGCTCCCCTTACCCCAGCCAGAACAAGTCTTACAGGTGTCCTCATTGGTGTTGGACTGGCCCAGAGGAGCTCATTAGTGTCCTCTCTGCCTGTGTGAGGCCTGTCCCAAATAATTTTATTTTTTTAAAATACTAAAAATAGTTAGTTTAGAGAAATAAGAAATGATAGGTTAGCTCTAACTGATTGTTTCTCTAACTGCGAACTCAGGATTGTGACTCCCACTATTTTAGTAACAGGGATTGTTTAACAAACCTGAGGGGACACCATAATTAAAAGCAAGCAAAATAATCACAATTATTAACCAGAGTTATTTTATTAAAGAAAAGAAAAGAAAACATTAAACATAACAATACAACTGATAAACTGATTATTTCCATTACAATCTTGTCTGTATGTCTCTCTGTGGAGAGCTTTCACCAGAGATTACACCTGAGAGTGGACTGCCTTTGGGGGTATTCTTTCATTTGGTAAATCAAGACCAGAGTATAGTATTTCCCAAATTTATTGAGAGTCATTTTAGTATATCATTGATTCTTAAACTGTTTATAATTGAGCAAAAGAATTCATTGAAGAGCAGGTAGGTCCTGTTTGGTATATCACTGATAACCTAAAGAGTTCATAATTGGGCAAAGTAAGCAATCTTAATTAAATCCTATGAAATTGAAGAAAACATTAAAATCATTTACTTAAAAGAAGCCATTTAAGGAGCTGCCTTGAGACAGGCCAATTGTAAATATTAAGAAACTTAAATTCAATTAAAGCTCGCTATTTCTGTTTGCCAGTGTATAGCCCCTGTCTCCTCTCTAGGAATACATAGTCTAATCATTTGGTGATTAAAAGGAGAAACTGTTAGTATCTTAGGTTACAACAGTATTTCCATATGCCAATAAAATCATTACAAGAGTTTTAAAACTAATCCCTTGGCAGTGTCTTAGTTAATTGCCTTTTACCAATCCATGTTGAAGTATTGGGAAAGTTTTCCTTGGGTTGGTTTCTCCTTGACTCTTCTGTCTTTTTCTTAACTGTCTGTGGTAGCTTGCTTACAAAAATGGACAGGATGAGTTTTGAAGTGCTTGCTGTTTAAGCAAGATAGCAGAGAGAGAGTGAGAGGGCTGCTCACTTCAGAGTTTTATATTCTTCTCCTTCCTATTTTCATGAAATCAGGAATCTCTTTCAAGCTTATTTAGATTCAGAGATGTTTGCTGTCATCCTTCATTGGCTCCAAGCTGTTGTGGTTGGTTTAGGGTGACACCTTCAGCTTCTGAATATGCAGTCTGTTTCATGAATATGCAACATTTCTAATTGGCTTTGTTCTTGTGTCAGGAAAATCCCAGAAAACCTTCTAAAGTTAGTGAATAATGTCTTCTTTTTATTGAATTCCTTCTATTTTATTAGGGTTCAATGGGAAATTAAATTCTATTTTCATAGAATCATAGAATTGTAGGACTGGAAGGAACCTCAAGACATCATCTAGTCCAGTCCTTTGCGCTCCTAGCAGGATTAAATATTAATGAGACCATCCCTGATAGGTGTTCATCTAACCCGCTCTTAAAAATCTCCAATGATGGAGATTCTACAACATCCCTAGACAATTTATTCCAGTGATTAACCACCCTGACAGCTAGGAACCTTTTCGTAATGTGCAACCTAAACCGCCCTGTTTGAAATTTAAGCCCATTGCTTCTTGTCCTACCCTCAGAGGTTAAGAAGAACAATTTGTCTCCCTTCTTCTTGTAACTCAAAAGGTAATAACAAAATGTTTTTAAGTACATCAGAAACAGGAAGCCTTCTAAACAACCAGTGGGGCCCCTGGACGATCGAGATACAAAAGGAGCACTTGAAGACGATAAAGTCATCGCAGAAAAATGAAATGAATTCTTTACTTCAGTCTTCATGGCTGAGGATGTTAGGAAGATTCCCAAACCTGAGCCATCTTTTGTAGGTGACAAATCTGAGGAATTGTCACAGATTGAAGTGTCATTAGAGGAGGTTTTGGAATTAATTGAGAAACTTAACGGTAACAAGTCACCAGGACCAGATGGCATTCACCCAAGAGTTCTGAAAGAACTCAAATGTGAAATTGTGGAAATATTAACTATGGTTTGTAACCTGTCCTTTAAATCAGCTACTGTACCCAATGACTGGAAGATAGCTAATGTAACACAAATATTTAAGAAGGGCTCTAGAGGTGATCCTGGCAATTACAGACCGGTAAGTCTAACACCAGTACCGGGCAAATTATTTGAAAAAATAGTAAAGAATAAAATTGTCAGACACATAGAAGAACATAAATTGTTGTCCAAAAGTCAACATGGTTTCTGTAAAGGGAGATCATGTCTTACTAATCTATTAGAGTTCTTTGAGGGGGTCAACAAACATGTGGACAAGGGGGATCCAGTGGACATAGTGTACTTAGATTTCCAGAAAGCCTTTCACAAGATTCCTCATCAAAGGCTCGTATGTAAATTAAGTTGTCATGGGATAAGAGGGAAGATCCTTTCATGGATTGAGAAATGGTAAAAAGACAGGGAACAAAGGGTAGGAATAAATGGTAACTTTTCAGAATGGAGAAGGGTAACTAGTGGTGTTCCTAGGACCAATCCTATTCAACTTATTCGTAAATGATCTGGAGAAAGGGGTAAACAGTGAGGTGGCAAAGTTTTCAGATTATACTAAACTGCTCAAGACAGTTAAGACTAAAGCAGACTGTGAAGAACTTCGAAAAGATCTCACAAAACTAAGTGATTGGGCAACAAAATGGCAAATGAAATTTAATGTGGATAAATGTAAAGTAATGCACATTGAAAAAAATAACCCTAACTATACATACAATATGATCGGGGCTAATTTAGCTACCACTAATCAGGAGAAAGATCTTGGAGTCATCGTGGATAGTTCTCTGAAGATGTCCATGCAGTGTGCAGCGGCAGTCAAAAAAGCAAATGGGATGTTAGGAATCATTAACAAAGGGATAGAGAATAAGACAGAGAATATCTTATTGCCCTTATATAAATCCATGGTACACCCACATCTTGAATACTGCGTACAGATGTGATCTCCTCATCTCAAAAAAGATATACTGGCATTAGAAAAAGGTTCAGAAAAGGGCAACTAAAATGATTAGGAGTTTGGAATGAGTCCCATATGAGGAGAGATTAAAGAGGCTAGGATTTTTCAGCTTGGAAAACAGGAGACTAAGGGGGGATATGATAGAGATCTAAAATCATGAGTGGTGTGGAGAAAGTGAATAAGGAAAAGTTATTTACTTGTTCCCATAATATAAGAACTAGGGACCACCAAATGAAAGTAATGGGTAGCAGGTTTAAAACAAATAAAAGGAAGTTCTTCTTCACTCAGCGCACAGTCAAGCTGTGGAACTCCTTGCCTGAGGAGGTTGTGAAGTCTAGGAATATAACAGGGTTTAAAAGAGAACTGGATAAATTCATGGAGGTTAAGTCCATTAATGGCTATTAGCCAGGATGGGTAAGGAATGGTGTCCCTAGCCCCTGTCTGTCAAAGGGCAGAGATGGATGGCAGGAGAGAGATCACTAGATCATTACCTGTTAAGTTCACTCCCTCTGGGACAGCTGGCATTGGCCACTGTCTGTAGGCAAGATACTGGGCTGGATGGACCTTTGGTCTGACCCAGTATGGCCATTCTTATGTTCTTACGTTAACAACCTTTTATGTACTTGAAAACTGTTATCATGTCCCCTCTCAGTCTTCTCTTCTCCTGCATAAACAAACCCAATTTTTTTTCAATTTTCCCTTAAAGATCCTGTTTTCTAAACCTTTAATCATTTTTGTTGCTCTTCTCTGGACTTTCTCCAATTTGTTCACATCTTTCCTGAAATGTGTCCCCAGAACTGGACACAATACTCCAATTGAGTCTTAATCAGTGCAGCGTAGAGAGGAATAATTATTTCTTGTGTCTTGTTTACAATACTCCTGTTAATACAGCAGAATTTTTGCTTTTTTTGAAACACTGTTATACTATTGTCTCATATTTAGCTTGTGATCCACTATGACCCCCAGATCCCTTTCTGCAGTACTCCTTCCTAGGCAGTCATTTCCCATTTTGTATGTGTGCAACTGATTGTTCCTTCCTAAGTGGAGTACTTTGCCTCCATCGGCCCTTGCTGCTTCCTGCAGCTCCCATTGCCCTGTCATGGCGAACCCTGGCTCGTGGGAGCTGCGATAGTTCCGAACCTGAGAATACTGCAGGTAGACAAACCATCCTGGCCCACCAGAGGATTTTCCTGGTGGGCCCTGGGCCAAAGGTTGCCAATCCCTGCACTAGACAGACTGAGGTGGAAACATTGTGTTGCCTCATGTGTCACAAGGTACAAGAGCATCAAATCTTATCTAATTTGCATTTAAACAATACTTGCAACTATGACAGTAGAAATAATTTGTTATTTTAAGAAATAAACAAAAGTTTAAAACGTTTCCAACTACATATGTTTTTTCCGAGAGGCTTTGCTGAAGGAAATTTTTAGAGTAATTAGAAAATTAATTTCAACAAGGACATTTCTAGAATTGTTTGTGTAGGTTTACTTAAAAGTTTTTCTCAGGAGGGTGAAAAGCCCACTTAACACATAGATTTATTGCTCTGATAAATACAACTGTATATTCTTTTTCACAGTTGGATCTTTTTCTAAAATATAAATGTTTTACATACTTTGTTTTCTTGAGATAAGGATTACATTTGTACCAAACTGGTATTTTATACATAAGGACATGTCCTGGTCTAGATAAGACACTCTTAGGGGTGATAAACATGGTTTCATGGCTAAGAAGGGTCTTCCTGACATTTGGCTTGTGTTTGCATGATGCAAAACAGAAGCCTCCTGCAACTTCCATAACCATCCTGAACCTTTTATATCATAACTAACTTTTACATACATAGATATTGTTATATTTCAAGCATTCTGGCTATAACATACATGTAGCTGTATCTTAATATTTAGTAAAGGTGCAAACAAGTTTGTAATGACATAATATTAAAATAGTATATTTTAATTAATATAATTTTGCATTAATGTTGTGGTCTGTACACCACACCTGTTTGGTGAACTTTCTGTAATGTATGTTTGACCATCTTGGCCAACATACTAGGAATTGAACTGAGACCCTTCACTCTCAGAGCTAAAAGCATAAATCTGTACAGCTTGAGCTTTGTAGGTGGAATTTATGATGGACTTATATCTTCTATGGATCAAACACAGAGAGGAACACATAACACACACTGACCAGGGAGTGACTTATCTGAACAGTTTAAGACTAAATTTTGACCTGAACTATGGACCTTCACAAGGGAGTAAAAATTCCCCCACTTTCACAAGCTATCCTTGGCTTCCCCATTTTTTGAATAACTTACTTTATCAAGGAATGGGGAAAGATTGTGTAGCAATTTACTGGACAGCAGTACATTTCTAACCCATTTCTCCTGGAGGAAAGAGGAAGCAGGGAGGGAATTTTGACTCAGAGGGGTGTCTCTGAGGTACAATATTTCCTGAGGCTGCTGCTGGTTTACTGTGTTTTTTTCTTGGTCAGATCTGTGCCTATAGTCATAATCTCACTTCAACATGCTAGTTTTCAGCCTAGTATTGAGTATGTTCTTCCCTTTTTTGTTAACATCAATACAGTATGCAGATACAAGCTGGAATAGAGAAACAAACAGGCTTCTATGAATAAAGAAAAGGAGTACTTGTGGCACCTTAGAGACTAACAAATTTATTTGAGCATAAGCTTTCGTGAGCTACAGCTCACTTCATCGGATGCATTTCTATGAATGTAGCTTTTACTAATGTCTTGAGTTAATTTAGGTTGCAGCATTTAGAGTCATATACATTCCATATACCTGATTTTTAAATCATCAGACATCCAACTGACATTGTTTTAAAATGTAAATGGTCAATAATACATAAAGATGTTGGGCCTGCGCTTTCAAGCAGGCAGTACACATATCAGAAACAAAAGCATCAGTAAATTTGAATAGAACAATTTTTACAATTTATTTTTTGATGTAAGAGCTTGTCCTCTACCTGCAAAATGATAGTGTTAAAAATACTATACATATTCACTTGACATGTTTACATTTGCAATATGTTCTTTTATGTGGAAGAAGAGAGACAGAATAAAAGGAGAATCCTTCTTTAGTAATGACTATTTCACTGTGTCTGTCCAAAGCTCTGTAAATATGCAGTGCTATAAAATTCAGTTATAAGAACTAATCATTATTTTTAAAAAAAACAGAATATTTTTTCCTTTTCACATGCCATTTAAATGTCTGTAGCCATTAAATTTGTCTTGAAGACCAGTTTTTCTATTTGTATCCTAATAACAGTAATGCAACGATTCAGAACATCTCAGAAAATTATGCTTTTATGTCTCTTTTCCATGATTGGTTTCACGGCCTTTCTTCTATGGAACAGGCTTTTTCACCCTTCCAATCTATTCAACCAAAAGTCAGAAAACACATGGGTAGAAGAAGCTTGTTTTGGTTACTTCTGTGTAGCTGCGGAGGGAAATTTCAGTAAAATACCCTATGTAGTATTGTACCTACGCAGATAGGCCAAAAGCCTTTTTACAAGATTCAAGGTTTGGGTTTTTGTTTGTTTGTTTATTTGTTTTATATTTTAATTCAGCCCTGTTGGGTAAAAGACATATTTAATAGAATCTTTGAGAGGACTTCTGTGTAAGGAGTTCTTTACATGAGGAATGTGAGGAATGTGAAAACAAACATGCAGCTGATTATAAAATGAATGTTATATTATGCAAACCTGAGAGTGATAGGACGTCGTTAATGACTTATGTATTGTTGAGGTACTTTATCTTGTGGTTAATATGCTGTGTATTTTCCCAGGCAGTTATATGGCCACTGGAATATGAAGATGCTACTTACCCTATGCGTCTTCCTCAAAGTGTGATGCTCATTGAAATGGAGATGTGACCACTGGCTTCTTAGACCTGGGAGGCTAATATGAAATTTACCTTTAAACTATGTATGCCTTTTGGGAAATGTAGATTAGTAATTTGGTAGCCAGCATTGTTGGTTGTGTTTAGTTACATTAAATAAATACGATGGGATTTCTTGAATTAATGAGGGCAAAGATTTACCTGATCTATTTTCGTCATGTGAAGTTAACTGGTTTTTTGGAGGGGAAGGAAAGAAAGTACTCTGGGAGTGAAAAGAGGAAGTTGATTGGGATTTAATTGTTTTTGGTGGTATAAAGACCAAGAAGGCTACAAAGGCAACATGGGATCAGATAGATATCTGAATCTGGTTGTAATCTCTAGGGCAGAAGAATTTAGTCTTTTTAGTGTTTAAAATTAGTACATAAGGCCAGATTTTTAAAGATATTTAGGTGTTGCTGCACTCTGTGTTACAATGCCTACCTCTTTTATGAGCCTAAATATCAACCGTCAATGGAATTTTGACTCTTAAGGGTCTAAATCACTTTTGAAAATGAGATCTACCTTATATTTGTGTTTGGCCATTGTTTTTCTTTTTAATTTTTAAAATACAATCTTTTATATAAACATTCCCGGTTTTTCAAAGAGTTTATACTTTCACTACTGGTTGCTTCCACCAGCTGGAAAACAGTTTGTCTCTTCCACCAATTCCAAGAAGGGGGTGACAAGTTGGGAAATCAGAATTGTAACTCATTGAGTGTCCTGTGTGCTCTTTTTGCTTCTCTGATAGATTTTTTTTCAAAGGGGGCCATGTTCTCACAATGAGGAACAAGTAAAATGGGTTTATAAAGAGCAGATAATTCCAGACAAAAAAGTTGATTGCTTTTGTGATAGAATTATAACGTTACTGGATGAAGGGAATGCAGTAGATGTGAGACAGGAAGAAGAGTAAGGTAGTTAGAATGGTAGCCTGAGACTTGGAAGACCAGGGTTTGATTTCCGGTTCTACCACAGACTTCCTGTGTGGCCTTGGGTGAATCACTTAGTCTCTCTGTGCTTCAGAAAATAATATTCCTCTAACTCACAGGATAAATACATTAGAGACTGTGGAGATGGTTAGATACTATTGTGATGAGGACCACACAAATCACCATATAAACTTAGATAGATAGATTGGGTATTAGTGAAGTGTTTGAGTCAGTGTTCACAAAATCCTACACAAATTAATTCAAACTGTTGTAGATAGGATTATCACATGGATTGAATACCAGCTGAATTACTGCAGAAAAAGGGTGATGGCAAATTGAAATGTACCATGTGGGAAAGAAGTGAGATTGGAGTTAGTGACAGGTTGTTCTGCTTTAATTTTCTCATTCAAGATCTGGAGGTGTGAGTAAATGGCATGTTAATGAAATGCACAGGACTTGCAAACACTAGTGAGGACACATAAAAGAGAGACAAAAAGAGCTATGAAATATGGGCTGAATTGAAATTCATCTTTGAAAAATACAAGCTAATCAATACAAAACACAGGCACTCTGGACAATAGTACTCTTGCAGTGATTTAGCAATGATAGTGGGCAGCAAATCAGACAAGTATTTGCATTAGTGATATAGCAGTTAAATGGGACAATACAATATTAAGCTGCGTATATGGAGTCAGCCTATAAATGAGCAAGGAGATAACAGTTCCTGTCTATGAAGCTCTGGGATGATCACACTTGGAACATTGTGGTCATCTCTGGGCATCTCAATACTAAAAATATACTGTGAAATTGGAGACAGTTCATAGAAAAGCAATGAAAATATCTAGAGGACTTTGAAGGACTGGTCCATGAGAAAAAAAAATTAAAGGAGCCTGAATACTATGCTTATGGGAACAGGGCATCCACATTCCTCAGGCAGGTTTGAAAATCCTATCCTGAATACCGTTAGCATGGATAACTGAAGACCTAGAGAGGGAACCTAACCTGGTCCTGATCCAAAGCCTATTGAAATCAGTGTGGGTCTTTCCACTGACTTCAGTGAGCTTTGGATCAGGATGGAGAGGAATAATGTAGAAACAGAAAAATGAAAAGTTTAGGTTGAATATTAGAAAAGAAATCCCAATAGTAAAAGTTTGAAACATTTAAAATAGCACAGGTCAAGGAAGCTTGAAACATTTAAAATAGCACAGGTCAAAGCACTCACAAATATATTGGCCAGATTGTCAGTCGTGTGAATTAGCATAGCTTCATGTCTTCAATGAAGCTACTTGGATTTAGACCATCTAAGGATCTAGCTCATTTAAAGGAACAATGCTTTAGAGGCAGGAGGGATAGACAAAATGTTCAAAGTACTTTCCATATTTAATTCCTACAATGATTCTGTGACAGTCCTACAGGTTGAACTTAATAAGAAATGAGTGATTATGAGATAGGCTAAGAGACCAGTTGTGTAATTGCCCTAGAGAGTTGGCAGCCAAATTAAGAGGCTGAACCTGAGAGGATAGCAGCAGTATGTGTTAGGGATGGGGAAAGAAAAGCAGACTTTATTCATATTCTCTGCTTGAGAGTCAGGCAAAAGGAAAAATCAAGGAAAACAATCATGAATGAGCATATTTAAATGCCTGTCAGTCAGTAGAGCAATAGAAACAATATATAGAACCTTGGATGTTTTTCTTCAGGTCAATTGGCTGCAATCTGGCTTCACTCAACCTCTCACTGTTGAGAAAAGTTATTCTTTCTAAATATTCTCAGGTCAGGCTTGTTTCAACATTGTATGTGAGGGGATGTTAGGACATGTGATTCTTTGCACTGTACTATTTAGGACTAATGAACAGAGTACAAATGCCTAGACAGAATTACATTATTTTAGATAGATGCATTGCCAAACACTGAAGTGTAAACTCCCCTGGAATAATCCAGAAAAACATCTGGTTCTTGAATCAGGATTCGGCTCAACAGCAGCCAAATTGTAAAAGCCCTGTGGGGAGTCTGTGTCCAAAACTGCAGAAATTGAATTTAAGCTTGAGCAGATAGCTACAGAAGTAAGTAAGTTATGCCATAATGGTCCATTAGAATATAACAATATGTTGCCTTTTAGATAACTTTCAGTTTGCTAATTTGAAAATTGCTACCCTATGAAAGCTTTCAGAATGACAGCACATACATTTGTTTATATTCTGTTATTTGAATATGCCTAATATTGGCTCTGTTAAGCCATTATGAAGCTGCAGCAACTACATGATGCACATTTTCTTTCTGTAAGAATACAAAAGCATAATGTGCCAAGATTTGCTGAAAAGTGCATGATTAAGTACATTTGTTTTCTACTTACAACAAAAAGCTGTGCTCTTGAAAACCTATTTAAGAATATTGAAACTTTCACTCAGGGATGTTTCTCCCTGTCTAATGACCAAAGACAGACAGCTGTATAATTCTTGGATAAAAAGAGCAGTATATGTCAGTAATCAAGTGTCTCTAGAGACCCCAATTTTTACAGCCTCATTAGCAGTGTCTAAATTAGATGTCAACCAGGTTAGCATTGACTTGTGAAGCTGATACAAAATGTAGTGAAGGGCAACCGATGTGCTCTCGAAATGTCACGTAGAGCGTCCATCTCATAATATATGATACATTTGTTAGAAGAGGTTGAAGTGTGTGTGTGTATGTATGTATGTGTGTGTGTATGGGGGGCTTTTTGTTTCAAGTACCTTCAACTCTCTCAGTAAACCTAATTGGCTTTCTTTTTATAGATGGGGAATGGCGAATACCATGGTTTTGAAAAAGAATATCCTAAGACTATCTAATTTGATAAAAACAGTTTCTTTGTGCCTAAATGGGTTTTATCACTATTGATTATATATCCCAACAAAATATATAAGAAGATATTGGGGGAAGCATTTATGTTTGAATGAGAACTGAAAGGCCAGTTTGCAGAATTTACTTAATAGTAAACTATCAGATTATTTAGATGCCATAATTTACGTCCATTCAGATTTTTATATTTGACTGTAACTTGTTCTAATGATAATTTAAATGAATCAAGAGAATGTTTCTTGCTCAGGAGTGAAAATGTATATGTGTCTTCATAATCCAGAGAATTGTCCTTATTGCATACCCAACAATCCATATTCATTTATTGAAATGCACAACTTAAAGACCAACATTATTAATGAATCATTATTTTATTATTATTAAATTATGTGATATCTATGCCTAAAGACCTCTAAATGCCTTAAAATAAGGACTCAACACCCATTCAAATCAGTGTGTATCTTTCTGCCGAGTTCAATGGGTGTTTGAATCTGGCCATAAAAGGAAAATTGCCATCACATAGGGTGAAAGTTCTGTAAAGAATACAAGAGCCAGCAAACAAAAACCCCACATGCCAGCCTATATTCCATTAACATAATCCAAGTAATCAGAAATGGAAACTAAAAAGTTCTGAGCCTTGCCCTGAATGAAACCACAGATGTAATGGATCCAAGGCAAGAGCAATCCAGAATTTTGGCCCCATGAAAAAGAAGGATCTTGCTTTTGTCCTATCTGGATAACAGTGAGAATTTCCAACCCCACCGATTTTAACCTCCCTGATGGCACATGGGTCCCTCAAATAGACTAGTCCTGAAAATTTTAAAGGTTTAACTACTACTGATAAAATTTACTCTGAGATCGAAGCACTGTGATTAGATCAGATAGCAGTATAGATCTGGTCATCATACAGGTGATACAAAAGATCATGTTGACATATCAGTTCTCCAAGTGGTTTCACATACACATTGAACAACACTGACAGACACCTGTGGGATTCCATGAAGAAAGGTAAGAAGTAATTAGACATTGCCACTGATTTAACATTACCTGATGAAATTAATAGAACTCCCCTCCAGCAATTTCAACCACATCTAGCTGGTTGATACACTTGGGTAGCAATGCCCAGTGACCATAAGCATCAAAAGCATTTTATTGGGTTGTTGATCTCATAGAATAGTAAAAAGAAAAGGAGTACTTGTGGCACCTTAGAGACTAACAAATTTATTTGAGCATTAGTCTCTAAGTCTCTAAGAGACCTTAGTCTCTAAGGTGCCACAAGTACTCCTTTTCTTTTTGCAAATACAGACTAACACGGCTGCTACTCTGAAACCTGACATAGAATAGTAGTGGCTGGTTCCAATAAGACACATTTTCTCAGTAAAGAGGATGGAAACCTCTTCCAGGGCTGCAGTAATGTGCTGCTAAGATAAGGGGAGTCAAAAAAACCCCTCTTTCTTGCCCTGCAATAAACTTTTTGCACCAGAGGTGCTTGTTCTTTCAACAAAGAAACGTAAGAGACTGGGGAAAATGCAGTTTGTTTTCTCCCTTAGACAGAAATATTTTCTTACAAGAATAACCAAAGAAAGAGGCAACACTACTTCATAAACAAACAGATTAAGCGGTAGTAAACTGAAAATGTTTGCCATAAGGTTTGAGCCAGAAAAATATATCTAATATATTGATTTAATATCATTGTGTACATCTTGTATAATTTGAAAGGGCAGGGTGTGCAGTGAAAACACTGTGGAGAAGTCTGGAGTTATCCTTCATGGAGACTTTTTATTTTTAAAATACCAGTCATTGGGTGCAATCTGGTCCATGCCAAAGATAAAATAATTTGCTTTTCATAAGTATTTTTATGAGCTCTCTGGCAGGGATGACTTAGTATCCAGAGAGGGAATGACTCAGTATGAGGCAGGGCAATCATCCAAATCTTCCCTTCAAATTGGTGGAGACATTTTAACAGGGATTTTCTGGAATTGCCCTCCAGCACAGGACTGCCATGCGTCAATATAGTATTCAAAGGAAACAAGTCTGGTCAGGGGTCAGGAAGGATCAGCCACACCCTTCAATCACCCATAGAGCTCTTCCACACAGGTTTTTTTTTGTCTTGAAGTATGACAAAATGCTGTTGTTAAAGCACAGTACTGAAAGCAGTAGATTTGAGGTTTTTTGCTGTACATTTTTTGTGGAACCTTGAGCAAGCCACATAATCTCTCTGTGCATCAGTATCTTCCATTGTAACAACTGGAGAAAATAATAAGTATGTACCTCAGAAGGGTGTTGAGAGGATCAAGGCCCTGATCCAGCAAAGCACTCAAACCTTAAATTCATGAGTGGTCCCCTTGAAGTCCCTTTCCCTGGGAGTAAACCTATGTTTAAGGCCCAGATTTTCAAAGGTATACAGGTGTTGCTACCCTCAGCGTTGCAATGCTCAGCTAATTTAGGAGCTTAAATCTCATTTTCAAATGGGATTTAAGCACCGAGGAGCCAAAATCTTTACACCATGGGATGTAGGCTCTTAAGTGCCTAAATCCCTTTGGAAAATGAAACTTAGGCATTGAGTGCAGCAACACCTACATATTTTCAAAAATCTGGGTCCATGTGTTTTGTTTTAAGATGGCTTAATTCATTAACATCTCTAAAGAGCTGTAATATACTCACATGGAAAGAGCATGTTAGATAATTTAAGTCTGCAATGCTTTGGTTTTTTTCCACTAAGAGCAAAAAATAAACTTTCTGTCTCAGTCCCAATCCTGCAAGCAGTTAAAGATGGTCATAATTTTCCTCATGTGAGTATTCCTATCAAGTCTATGGGACTGTGACGTTGCACCCCATAATGCTTCATGTGAATATGCTTATGAATGTATATATGACATAACTGGAATGTGTTTTATGCTACATATGCCATGTAACCTATCTCTGTAAAGGTTATGATCTACTGAATATATTCATCCTATTTGTATGCATGTATTTCTGTATTCAAAGTTATGAATATTGGCTGTATACTTGCTTGATTTTAAGCAACCTTAGTAAAGCATTTGGTCAGCTTCTTGAGAAAGGAATGTGCTAATTAAGTGCCCAATCAAGAAACGCTTAACAGACAATGTATCTTTGAATGATCCAATCCCCATAAGAAGTCTACTTGAGGATGTTCAAGGTAGCATATGAACCATGGCTGCTACCTGTAAGTTCTGAGTCATGCATGGACATGTGACTTGCCCATGTGACTCCAAAACTCCATCTTCTAGCTGGAATTCTACACAGCGGGAGGGAGGGGTATCCACCCACAAGAGAAAGTCTATCTAAACCCCTGGGAGACCCCTCCATTTTGTCTTCAGCTGGCTCAAGAGATAGCCTCTCCACACCCAAGCATACCTGAGAGAAACTGGAACAAAGGACAGTAACTACAGGAGGTGTGAGTGATTGTTGGACGCAGACTAGAAGGAGACTAGTCTGTAAAAGGAAGCCTACTAGAACACCTTTGAAGGTGAGGTTTTATCTGTATTCAGTTTTCTTACTGTATTAAGCATAGACTTGCATGTTCTATTTAATTTTGCTTGGTAATTCACTTTGTTCTGTCTGTTAGTACTTGGAACCACTTAAAACCTACTTTCTGAATTTAATAAAATCACTTTTTACTTATTATTTAACCCAGAGCATATATTAATACCAGGGTCAGGGGGAGGCAAACAGCGGTGCATATCTCTCTATCAGATTATAGAACAATTTATGAGTTTACCCTGCATAAGCTTTATATAGGGTAAAACGGATTTATTTGGAGTTTGGATCCCATTGGGAGTTGGGCATCTGAGTGTTAGAGACAGGAACACTTCTTAAACCGTTTTCAGTTAAGCTTGCAGTTTGTGGGATGTGGTTCAGACCTGGGTCTGTGTTTGTGGCCGGCAAGCGTGTCTAACACAACCAGGCAAGGTTCTGGAGTTCCAAGCTGGCACGGAAAGCAGGGGCAGAAGTAGTCTTGGCACATCAGTTGATGCCCTAAGGGGGTTTCTGTGATCTAATCTGTCACAGGGAAAATTCACATGTAAAGTTACACAGGTGCTTAAGTATTTTCAGGCTCACGGGCATATATTTTCAATTTAGATGTCTTATTTTAAGAAAGGAAGAAAGAAAGAAACCGAACCTCAGTGAGAGAGTAAAGTGTTTCTCCTTCAAGATTCATCATCTTGACTTTCCTCACAGTCACAAACTAAACTAAAGTAAATTGAAAAATATGGCATGTTCTTTACACTGCCATTCAAACATTAGTGTGGCCTACTTGTATTAGTATAGTTAATTGTATTACATAATAATGTTTATAGTAACAGAACACTGAGGCACAGCGAGAAAGTAAGATATACTATAGAATTATAGCTCATGGTTATGTAATTATGGAAATAGTTCATTTTTTGCAATTCTTCTAAGCCAATATACTATAGATGGAAATTGACAATGCTGTCCCTTGTTAACCTACTATTTACCAATTTTACTATACCGCATCTGTGCTATGTTATTTAAGTTTTATTATTGTATTGTGTATATTTTGTATCAGTGATGTATGTGTTTTATTTCTGTTTACCTTCCGACATTAGTGCACAGTCCTCCGCTGTCCTACATATTAGTCTAAGCTTGATGAAATAACTGTCATCTGAAAAATATTGTATTATGTTATATTCTAAATAAAGAATGTATTTCAATGCTTATATCTGGAATAGAGTTAAGGATACAAACATGACTTTTATTTTAGCATTTCCTTACTTTTGAATGCTTGACTTTGCTATTTTAATTATTTTTCATTTTTTTGTATATTATGTAGTTTGTTTATAATCCTGTAAAACACTTTGAGGTTTATATAAATAAATAAATTATTTTATGAAATATGCTGTAAAATTCATTCATTTTGTATACACTTAGTGGTTATTTTAGGAATGGTGCAAATCATTGTGTTTAAATGTGCATTGATGAACACAACTACTTAAGCAATTTTTCTTGAAATAATGTAATAATGAATTTGATTCCATGTTAGAAATGAAGATTTTAATCATATAAATATATACTTAATCATAATCATATACATTCTAGAAATTCAGAGTTGAGATTCTAAATTGCAAAATTAATTCTGTTCTCTTGACTGTATCATTACAATAAGGTCATTCATTACATTATCATACAAAAATGGACTCCAATTAATACACTATAATGGAAAGTAAATACACCTTTTCTGTAATGTCAGGTGCATTCATAATACTCTTTGTATTACTGCATATATACTGCCTGGTATTTTAATGAAAGATCTTAGTCTAATGCACATAAATAAAAGGAAAAATTCTTGACTTTTGTGCAATTCACTTATCAATATTACATGAAGGCAGCTTTTTGTGTAAGAGGGGAGCCAATCACATAAATTATATCAGTCTAATAGAGAACAGGTAGAATTTTTTTCAAGGAGTCTAAGGAAAAGAATCCAATAAGTAGATTTACAGTCAGGCTGCTTTCACATCACAGTCATCAAATCAGTGCATAGGATGCACTAGTACATAATCTCCTCTAATGCCTGTGATAATCTCCTCTAATGCCAGACACTCTTACCATGTACGCAGAATTTGGGGGGAGGTAGAGAAGAAATGCGGCACTCTGGAAAGTCACACCTCTCCAGACATGGTACTTTAAATATAAAACCAAAAATCTGTCTTATGAAAAACACAAGGTAATCACAGAGAATATAAGGCTACAATTCATTCTCAGGGCTCTGCTGGTATTCATGTGCCAACACAGCTCATCAATTAAAATATAACTCAGAAATACAAGGTAATAGCCCCAAAGTGACTGTAACAATACAGGTTTCAGAGTAGCAGCTGTGTTAGTCTGTATTCACAAAAAGAAAAGGAGTACTTGTGGCACCTTAGAGACTAACAAATTTAATCTACAGCTGTAGCTTACGAAAGCTTATGCTCAAATAAATTTGTTAGTCTCTAAGGTGCCACAAGTACTCCTTTTCTTTTTGTAACAATACAATATGTTTCATTATGTCATTAGTTGGTTTTTGGCCAATATAAAAAAACTTTTCAGATCATTTTTAAAACCTTAACTAAAGAATGTATTTACAATTGATAATATTCTTATATTTCAGAGTTAATGTTTGTATTTAAAATAAATATCACCAGTGGCTGTTAATTCTTGAGTTATACTTTTTATCAGTGTATGGTGCATAGCACTTTGCTTTTTCTCAGTCTCACATCTTGGCAACAGTCAACTCAAACCATCAAGGTTTAAATTTATAATTCATGTATGAACAACAGTGACCTCGTGTGGCTATTGCTTCAGGGATGCACATTTATCAAAGAACAAAAGAATGAAGCATTTCTTCATGACAGGATTATAGAAGAGTTCAGAGGAAGCCCATTGTGACGTATTATAGCTTTTCTCTTCAGAGAACATTTGGTACAGTATTGCTTATAAAGAACTCAATTCAATAAGAGATGCCTTGAACTGGCCAACAAGCACTCCTGGACTGTAAAACTTATCTGTCTATCATCTAATTTTAATAACACTTCCCATAATTTCTGAGAGCTCCCCAGACAAATTAGGTTTGTATAACATGGTATTTCATAGACTCATAGGTTCCAAAGCCAGAAGGGATGGCTATGATCATCTAGTCTGACAAGGGTGACCAAACTTCCCGTTTTGGCCAGGACCATCCCCTTTTTAAGCCCTGTGCCAGTTGTCCCGACTGTTTTTGTAAAAATGAGTATTTGTCATTGATTATCAGTTGGCAAGAGCAAATGGAACAAATGCCCAGTTTTGCAAAAAAAGTGGGGTGCACCCCTTTAGGGGGTGCGTGGAGGAACATTTGGGGAGGCAGTGCTGATGCAAGGTGCCGGGCAGTGGGGCTCTGGCGAGGGGTGACACCAGGTGGCTTGGGCCAGCCCCACACAGTGTCTCATTTTTACTTTGGGAAATGTTTACTTTGGGTCACTCTAAGTCTGACCTCCTGTACAACACAGGCCATAGAACTTCCCCCAAACAATTCCTAGAGCAGATCTTTTAGAAAAACATTCAATTTTGACAAAAATTGTCAGTGATGGAGACTCCACTGCAAATTTTAATAAAATGTTCCAATGGTCAATTAGGCTGTATTTTGGCAGGCAGTTCTGGGCTACTGAATTCCTAATGCAGGGAAAACTTTTAAGTTGCTGTATCTATTTGCCTTTCTGTGTAGCCAAACACACAGTAAATTTTCCCAACACAACACCTTGTGTTTGTTTGCCTATTTCTGCTTCTGGGGCTAGAACTTTTAAACAGGAGATCACACTAGATGATCACAGTGGTCCCTGCTGGCCTTATAATCTATGAATCTTTGTAGAAAAGATATAATGTGACTTATCACAACAAGAAGAAAGACTCATACATTCCTCATTCTGTCACATTTACACAACCCATCAGTTAAATCCTTCAAACCTCATTTAATCCCTCTACTGAATAATGGGAGTTTTGCCCAAGTAAGGACCCAAGTTAGGACTGCAGGATTTGATCTCATTTAGGCCCCAGTCTAGCTTAACTTTAAGCATGTGAGTAGTTCCATGTGTCTAAGTTCTTTGCTGGGCTGGGATGTTACATAGGTGAGTTTTCAGCATGTTTTATTCCCAAATTCAAATGCACTCTTATATTTTGCCTAACCTGTATCAACAAGGGAAATGTTAAAACTCCAAGGAAGTCAATATCATTATGTCCCTGTTCTTCAATATATCCCTGATCTTGTAAGTGGTGAAGCCTTCTTATTTCCCAGCCTTCCCTTCCATAATTAGCAGCCAGGTTGTCTCATCCTAAGGGTTTTTAACTGATGATTAAGGTAAATAAAAGCCTTACCCACCTGTCTTGCAAAACTCCCTTCTCAGAGCTTTTACATTCAGGTACAAGCTGCTTACATTACACCTTAAAGGATAAGAAATAAGTCTCAGCAATACATGTATATAGATATATTTCTCTGCAAGGATGTTAGTGCTATTCCCATAATCATCCATTCTCTACAAAGGATCCAGTTCTTTACCAGACTTTGTGCCACTCTTTTGTTTTAATACACAAACATACAATATATGCAATAATATTGGCAGAACAGAACTTTTTTGTTTATTCCTAAAAAGCTAGGACCTGAGTCTGCTCACATTGAAGTCAATGGCAAAACTCCCATTGACTTTAATGGGAGTAGGACATAGCCCTTAGTTATAAAGATACATTTCTGAACATCAGCGGAATGTAAATTTAGGTAATGATTTGGAACTTTTCCAATTGCAGCTTAAGCCTTGGAAACAACTGATTCCCTCTGAAAGTCATTGTAGCTGAACATTAAAATTCTTGTTATGCTATAGCAAACTGACATGACACAAGCATCAGTAATGACTGGTGCACCAAAGAATCAAATACCTGTACTTACATTCTAAGAACAAGGAAAAATAAAAATAAAAGGCTTGGAGTAACTGAATTATGAATTAGAAGTTTGTAAGTTTGTTTTATTTTATTTTTTCATTTTTATTTGCAGCTAATTCAATGACACATAAAATTACCAAGAGAAAAATTGGCTGTGCTGTTTTACAATGGTATACAAAAGGAATCATAAATGATATCCTGATGATAGCCAATTCTATATTTGTGTGAAAATCATAGCTACATAAAGCTTGAGTACAGATGTATCCTTCTCTCTCCATTTTCCTTTCCAATTTCATGGTGAGAAGGAAAAGAAATAATTAAGCTGTGTAGACATGAATTAATTATCCCACCCATCCTCACAAGTGAAGATAAATATCATAGCATCAGCATGCATTTATCAGATGTGGGAGCACAGAATTTAGCACACTGAATCAGCTCACTTGTCCATCAAATCAAAAATCCCATGTCTGCTGTGACCAATACCTGAAATCTTACAGGGATAGACACAAAAGACTCAGTACATCATGTTGTTCATAATGCTGCTTATGCAGATTTTATTTTATATCATTTTTACTTTCTCATACATGTGGCTTGCTACCTAATATATTATAATAATCAGACGCTCAAGAAGTTAGCTGCTTTTACAACCAGCAACCTTGGCAACCAATCTCTTGCAGGGTTGGCAGCCTACTCCTCAATTTACACTCAAATCTATTCTTTTCTGCTATATTTTTCAAAGATGGTTTGGCATTCTGCAAAATCTTTAAGCTTCCTGGAAACACATCAGGGTAAATTATATCAGTTTACAGAAAGATAGATAATCACCTATCTTCATTATTCTGAAAGTGCCTTAACTCCTTGGTATTTAGCTACTGAAATACCCTTCCCCAATATGAGTATAAAAGTTTATAGTGAATAATCCTTTTTATAGAGTATAGGTGGATATGAAGCTCAAAATTTGATTCCAGATCCAAACTTGCCCAAAATTTGAGGGTGGGTGTTGGGACAACCTTTATAATAAGGCTACCTGTGAAGTTCATGTCTAGGATGTTCTGGTATAAGGTTTTGGTTCAGGCCCATCTTTAATTTAGAGGAAAAGATTAAGGTACAGATCCTCAAAGGTATGTAGGTACCTAACTCCCACTTAAGTCAATGGGAGTTAGGTGCATAAATCTGGGCCTAAATTCACTGACGGAATTTTGATGCACTTGCCAGGGAAATTAGAAATGGCACAGTCTACTCATGAATCCATATGACTCCCATTCACTTCAGTGGGAGCAGAATGTGTTCATTCAAAGGGAGAATTTGGCTCATAATTAATATACATTGTAGATTCTTGAGATAATTCACAAGGCAAAAAAACACTGATCTCTTAAGTAAAATATAATTTGGCAGGGTTTTACAGTTAAAAACCTTTCATCAGTTATGAGACTTATTACAGTTAATATAAAGTAATACATGAAAACTGTTGGGGGAAAATACCCCTAATATGTGAAGAAACAAGTTTATTTCTCTAAATTTCTTACTAGTTAAACATAAACTCTACAAACCATAAAATGTCCAGCTGTATATTGGGACAATTGAAAGAATAAAGGGGCCATTTTCCAAAACAAAAAGGGCAGATAGGTGCCCAACTTCCTGTCCTTCGCGCCTTCAGAAAACTTCCCCTCGAGAGTAACTTGCCAAATGAAGTAACACCAGTGTAAGCACCACTTTACACCAGATTAGCATGTCTACATTAGGTGGTGGCATTGCTGTAACTCCATTAATATAGTTACGCAGATGCAAATTTTCTTAATGTTAGACAAACTCTTAAATTCTGGGCTTGATTCTCCAATCTGTTATGCCATTTTACACTGGTGAAATTCCATTGAAGTGCATGGAACTAACCTGGTATAAAGGTGGTGTAATGGCATGAAGAGTTAAGCCCAATACAGTCTAAAATTATAATAGTCTATTATACTATTAATATTATAATATCAATATGTATTAATTATAATATTATAACAGAATTTAAACCAAATCCAGATTTTTACTCTAGCAAGCAATGGTCTCTGATTTATAAGAAAACAGTGATTGGAATGTTTATATTTATTATATCCCTGCTTTATGCAAGTGATTAGTTTAATAAGTGTCTGCAATACAGCATACATTAATTTAATTAAGAGATAATATGAATTGAAGAGAACATTGTCACGGGATAATGGTCTCTTGATTCTACATGAATGCTAAGACATTTATGGAAAAAAATACTGAAGGCACACACATTTATTTTCAAGGAAGATACCTTACATAGTTTTATGTAAGTGCATTTATTTCTATTATGCCTAATGATTTATGTAAAATCTAGAGCTTGATTCCCTGCTGACTTACATCTAATGTAGTCATTTATATCTGTGCAAAGTGGCTTACTAGATGGTTTTTACACAAATCTGCGCTATTGTAAGTAACTTCATGAGCTGAAAGGGAATAACATTATTTTCAGCAACTTCACTTCCACCCTTCCAAAAGATTACTCCACCTTCTTTTTCTCCCTACTTAGAGAGTATTTGCTCCAACAGACTTGCTTCTAGCCTGGCCATATTTCTCCTACACTTACACAACCCCACCAGATGTGAATAAAAGTTATGGTTGGAAGAGAGTGCCATGTTTTAGTCTTTCCCCTAAAAATACTTTTCCCCCAATCCTAATCTTATTTATTATTCTTTGGACTCAGTAGCTGTATTTGGATCTATGACTTACTGGGCTATGTACTGTATACACACATATAATCAAGACAGTCACTGTTCCAAAGACATGAAAGTCTAAGTATATGATCAGATAAAACACGACAAGGTAACAGTGAGATGATTATGATTAGTGGAATAAACAGCACAGTGGCTGACGATGCTTCATAAGCATCATGAAAGAAGAGAACTTTAAGGAGGGATTTGAAGGAAAATAATGTGGTGACTATGGATTTTTACAAGGAGCAATGCCTATGCTTATGGAGTAGCACAGGGGAAAGCACAAAAGTGTAGGAGGGAAAACTTGACTAACAAGCAATAAAGGTTTCCATGATTGGCATAATATAAACTGGGGACTATGCATGTGCTTAAAGTTAAGCACATATATAAGGACTTTGCAGGATCAAGGTCAATATGCAGGCCACGTTATTCTGCAACTACTTCAGCTTCCAAGTGTTTCCAGATGGATCACTATGTAGAATGCATTACAGTCTATTTTCTTTGGGTGGATTTTCAAAGGCACAAATAGATGTGCCAATTCCTTTGAGTTTTAATGAGAGTGTGACAGCTATGGCAAGTTCTTGCAATATCCAGGACAAACCTTATTGAATTAAGTTAAATTATATTGATTTAAGATTGATCATTCAAGCATCTTACGAGCTCATTATATTAACAATGCAAATGTTTATGTGTTGTTGTGGGATTGTATGTAACTTGGGTGGGAGATGTGACCAATGTAAACCTTGGGAAGTGTTATGAGCTTCAACTTTTTCAAACAATGGGACAAGAATGAATTGTTAGTTTCCTATGAAATATGTGGGAGGAGGGGATGCAAATGCCCACCTCTAGATCTGATCTTTAGAAGCTTCACTCTGGGAAGGGGACCTTTGTCTATGAATTACCTATTCCCAGGATCAAAAGGCCCAAATGGCACAAAGGAGTATCTCATAGATTCCTAGGGTTTCTTGTTCTGAGCCAAAGAAGTTATGAATTTGTAACCACAGGAAACCCCCAGAGTGTGATATGAAGGACTGTTCAACAGCCAGAGCCCCTGTTGGAGTTGGGGTGATCTCTGGTAAGCTTATTAGCGTGTGTGTTGCTTCTTTCAATGGTTTCAATCGGTTTCCCCTGTAATGCTTTACCTTAAGAATAAATGGGTTTGCTTAGAACTAGGTGCATGGTAATTTAAAGTGTGGGGAATTGCCCTGTTAATCATTGCTGAGGAGAAAAGTAAAGAAGGACTGCTGAGGCAGTCTGATTTTGCCAGGGATATTCATAGCAAAGCCAGAGAGCTCTGCAGCCTGGAAATAACCTCGTCAGGAGGGAGAGAGACAAGGCTGGGGAGCCAGAAGTCTAAGAGTGGGTGTCCTTGTTGGACCATAGAGGGGGGATACAGGGGCAGCTGCCCTGAACTCTGACAGGAGGTTAGGCACTTAACTCTCTTAAGTTCTGAAAAACCCATGCAAGCTGATAAAAACATGGTCCACACTTGAAGGAATCTTTCTTCAGAGCCAAGGTCTTTAAGAACAGAATTTCTGTCACCATTCCTTAGTCTATTTGTGATTATTCTTCCATATCCTAGTAGATTTGTGCTAATATTTGATTTAATTATGTGAAATCCATAGCTTACATTTATTTTTTTTAAAGTTTTCTTTGTTCTTTCTGAGAAAAGCATCTTATTCAGTGTTGCCATTATGTTGCCTTAAAATACGGAATCCTCTAGAAGTCGCTTAATGGAGCTACAATAGTTTCTGAATCCAAGCTGCCAGCCAAATGGCAGATCAGTGTGATTTTGAATAGCTGAGATCTGAAACCTAAAAACTGGAATTTAGAATGAAGATACCAACTCAAGAATAATTTTAGCAGGATTATTGGCCTTATACAATAAGGTATATAATAAGTCTCAAAAGCTACATTTTATAAATTAAAAAGAGAAGAACAAAACAGTCTGCTTTTCCACTGTTATAATCCTGGAGGACACAGGGTAATTAAAGTACTACTATCCTTTTTTAACTATATAAGATCATCTCCTTACATTATACCAATTCTCCTTTGCATGGCTTATCAGCCACTGCTGAATTGATTCTCTTTGGTCTAACTGTTCTCTGTCCAGTGAATAGAGAACCATGCTGTAGTATAGTGAGGAGGGGGTGAGGCCATGACCCAACCTGCTTCTTGTCCTTCCTCAATCCTTTAGTAGCTTCATGCTCCCCAGGAGCTCAGAGGGGTCGGGGAGGGAATGAGCAGCCTCTGATCTCAAATACAATGGTGTGAAACTAGAGTAACTCCACTCTAATCTACAGAGTTACACTGGATTTACACCACCATGACTGAGATCAGAATCCAACTCCATGTTACTAGTTTACCCTTGCCACAGAATTCTCTGTTACTTTCCTTGTAGCAGAAATCAGTCCTGAAATGCTGCCAGAATCTCATAGGTTTTTCTTATAACTTAAGCTCCTCAGTGTGTCAAGAATTCAGAAGTAAATAACATAGGTTAGATGAGGTAAGGAATAAAATAAGAAAATCTACCCTCCTCCTTTTTCTCCACATGTGCTTTCCCTTGACTAGATTATAAAACAAAGATTTTGGAATAATGTCAGCTCCTTCAAGCGTTTGTGTTATGCAATTAAAATGCACTGAGCAATAAAAAACGCAGGGCCTATCCAACAAAAATAGCTAAAAAGGCTAATTGGAAACCTGGCTGCTACAATGACAAATTGCTCCATCTCTTGCTTTTGAGTCATATATCATTATATATCAATAAGGACTAATCTGTAAAATGCCTCACAAGCTTTGATTGACATCTACTAACCAGCTAGCTGTTGTTTCACTAATGATAAGACAATCACCACAGTCTCAAGAGTAGAAGAGTCAACATTATGCAACCTTTGATACTTTTCCCTTTGGATCTGTGAAGAATAATGATTTTGAACCATAGAATTTAAATTGAATTACCAGCCCTGCTGCCCATCTCACATGCCCATTAGAACTATTTACTTTTACAAAAAAAAAATCTCACTAGAAATAAAGACATTCAATTAGTTATTATCCTTAAACACAAGTTCCCGTATTAGTGGTTTCGGTTGCCACTGTAACAATCCCAATTAGCTTACTATGCAAACACTGTGACAGTATGAATATTCATTAAACAGATATTGTTACACCACTACTATATAGACAATTGTCAAGACAATTTTATCAAGTGGTTTGGAGGGGCTTTTTTTTAATCTTAGCACCAGGGTTTCTATCAATCTGTCCCCTTACATTGGCACCCACCACTGTAGCATCTGAGCTCCTAAAAGTTCTTTGTAAGAAAAAAGTGACATTGAATAACTTTAATAATGTGCTGTATATGAATTAACCCTATAAAATGTGCATTTAAAGGTTTTCAAACTGCAGTACCTCACTGTCTTAATAATCCTACTAATATGTGTTTTCTCTTATCTGTTCCTTGCAAAGTTTTTACTTACATTTGCTTTTCTAAGTATATCAGAATTATAACACCTCTTTCTACAGGCCTCTGTCTACCAGAGATGGAAAAGGTTTTAGTATATCTAGATGCAGCATATCTATTCCACATGCCATAATTTTAATCTATAAAATTGTAAAAGGCTGATTTTCAGTAAAGTTTCAGGATTTGGAGGATGCACTGCTTAGTCTAAGTCAAATAATTACCAAACTCAGGTAAGCACAATGATTATGGTATTAATTATACATTATATACATCTATCAGGCAAGCAATAAGATTTCCAACAAGACATGCTTTGTAATATCACTTAAGTCTTTCTGGAGTTTCATGCATGTGAGTGGATGTCAAAGAATTAGAATCTAAAACATCTACTGACTGGGTTCATAGACATAAAGTTTGGCTATATTTTGCTTCTGTAAAGCAACCAGAAAAAGCCACTACATTAATTTCTGAAGTAAGTACTTTAATGGAAATAAAGTGATTATCCTTAGGGAGACAAAGAAGCTGGGGAATAGTGATAACACTTAGGGTCTACTGTTATCAACTCTTATCAAGCACAATTAAATGTAAGACTAAGCCAAAACATTTAAGGTCTACCAAATATTTACATGAAAGAAGTAGAATTGGGCTATTGAGTCATTCTCCTTATTTTTCTTGTCCAATTAACATTTAATTCAAATATTTAATTAAGGGGAACAACTTCAACAGGAGAGATTAAAGAGGCCCACCTCAGAATATCCCTTAGCTCAGTGGTTAGAACACTCACGTGAGAGGTGGCAGATCCCTCTTCAAATCACTCCTCCTCCTCAGGCAAATGAGGAACTTGAACCAGAGCTGCAGACTTAACTGAAAATGGCTTAGCAAGTGCTCCTGTCTCCAGCACCCAGACAACCAGCTCCCAATGGGATCCAAACCCCAAATAAATCAGTTTTACTCTGTATAAAGCTTATACAGGGTAAACTCAGAAATTGTCTGCCCTTTGTAACACTGATAGAGAGATATGCACAGCTGTTTGCTCCCTCAGATATTAATTACTTATTCTGGGTTAATTAATAAGCAAAAGTGATTTTATTAAATATAAAAGGTAGGATTTAAGTGATTCCAAGTAATAAAAGACAGAACAAAGTAAGTTATCAAGCAAAATAAAACAAATCATGCAAGTCTAAGTCTAATACATTAAGAAACAGATTACAGATAAAAGCTCACCCTCAGAGATAATGGCCCACACTGAGCATTGCAACACCTAAGTCCCTATTTGGATCCGGGCCTAAAAGTGTACTCAGAGGAACATACCAGTCAGCTAGATTGATATTCTGGGTGGAGATGTTTTGCAAGTTTGGTTCCTAACATCTGTAAATTCGATTAAAGTTAATGCAAAATATAGTTTATAAAAGGCCTATATTCCTTTAACGTTTATACTAGCTGACTGGAATGTCGGTAGCATACAACTGCATTGCTACAAGGTCAGATAGGAAAGAAGTGTTTCTTCTGCCTTTTACCAGCATATAAATTAAACCCCTGAAACGAATAGGAACAAGTGAAGTAGCTTAGCCACTTGAGATAACATCCAGTGTAAAACTAGAGACTAAAATCCGTGCCACAAATAACTAGGCAACAATGAGATTCTCTGAGACCAGCAGTTAACAAAGTAAACACAAGAATATACTCAGCAAGATATAAGTGAAAAATATAGAAGGCAGAGGTGGAAAGACAAGTGATCTACAAAACAGAGGAAAGGCTTAAAATCCAGAGCCCTGCAGCATCATCCTTCCTGCTGATGGGAATGGTTATTTATTTGGTGTATGCAATCTGGTCAAGCTAAGCCACAGCATTCTTATCAACAATGTTCAAGCCATGAAGACCTCCAGGAAGTTGAGTTATTTTGCAGTCTTCATTAATGTGTGTCATGGTGTGTGGCTGCCCACATTGACGTAGTGGACTGTCTCTAAACCACCACTGAAATTCTGCTGCAGCACAAATTCCATGTCCAGTACGAAACCGGTTCAGAAGGATCCATTGCCTTTGTGGTAAATCAAACCTGGGTTGATTCTGCTTGGGGTCCAAGACAAGATAATTATTTGTCACTTTCTCTGCAGACCATGATGCTCGCCCTAAATCCCTCACCCAGTAAACTTATTCACAATGGGCACCATGACAGCAGATGACCAGGTGATGGATTAATCAAGTCTTTAACAGCAGATGTGGTATATCACACAGTTTTGTCACAAGCTTTGCTACACTTTCCTCTCTGTGAACACTGGGTGAAACAATATTGCAGAGAATTGGTAACCAAGAGGAGTAGATTTCAGTGACCAAACGACCTGACACAGCACAGTTGTGGGCAGTAGTCCCTATTTGAATGTGCTGAATGGAAGGTACCACACTGCTTAGTCATGGACCAGTACGAGATCATTATTTGTTGCTCGCTCCAACGGTTGTTCACTGGTTGGGTCTGCAGTCACATAACTCCACTCGCTATGATGACTAATTAAAGTTACCAACATACACTGCCGGACACTTAATCCTTGGGAGAACTTGTGGACCCAGTGTTTCACTTGGTGGCTTATATACATTTGTTATTTGAAGCCCACCAACTTCAATCATGTTGCAACAGGGTGAAGATTCAATATGACGTCTGAAATATCACTTGTACGTGGCTCAGCCATGTTTCACATAAAGATCGTGACTTAATAGAGCAAAACCAATTATCTTAAACTGATGAGCTTCATTCAGTGTGATGTGAGTTTCTTGGAGACAAATAATGCAAGCTAGAACTTCCTTTGCAAGAACACTAATAAATTCTCGCTTGACGGCAGACAACACTTCAACATACAGCTAGAGGACATCTGACTAGAAAATCATCATCTGGAACCTGTTTGACTGATTGACCGAGATTCGTGGTATGTAAGGCCTTGTCTACATTACTGTTTTGTTGACAAAAGTCAGCTTTCTTCAACAAAACAGTGACGGTGTACACACTATACTGCTCCTCCTGCCAATTTAACTCTCCTGCTCCACCGACAAAATAAAACCACCTTGATGAGAGATGTAGAGCTTTTTGTAAAAAAGTTAGATTGATGAGTGTCAGTGTAGATACTGCACCTGCTTATGTCACTCAAATTGGCCTCCAGGAGGTGTACCACAATTTCCATCATGACTGCTCTGGTCAGCAGTTTGAACTCCATGGCCCTGAAGGTACACAGGCATATGCCTCTCCTGCATTTAAAGGCCCGGAAATTTTTGAAATTCCTCTTCCTGTTTTCTCGGCATGGACAGTTCACACAGCATCTTCCCAGCTGACCATGACGGCTTTCTGCAGTAGATGTGCTCCTGCATGGAGTACACTGGAGCTGTTGAGATACTGCAGGACCAGCTGCATTGTGTTCATAATGCTCATCACCAGACTGGTCAGTAGTTCAGGATCCATGTGTTCAGGAGGAGATGGTGGGCGCACAGTTAACAAGGGCTGTTGAAAAACAGCATGAAACAAAGTCGGAATCCCACGGAATGATGGGACAGAAAGAACTGCTTAATGGGATGGTGGGTGTGACCCCTTGATGTACCATGATCCATACCAAGATCTCCCAGCGACAGAGGGTGGCAGAGGGTGGCGAGTTGCACAGAGGGATAGCTACCCACAATGCAAAGTTCGCTCTGTTGATGCAAGAGCACCAACTGTGGACATGCTCTGCTGACACAAAAAATGTTTTGTGGATGTGCACAACTTAAGTAATTAAAGGGCTTATGATTGTCAACATAACTTAAGTCAACTTAAATCTGTAGTCTAAACATGGCCTAAGATATCACATTGCTTCTCTACAGTTACAACTGTGTGATAACTAAATGGCAAATGTTGGCAGATGTCGACTTTTTATGGCTATTACCATATTATATGTTTACATACACTAGGAAGGGACTGTGCTCATGTTAATATTGCAGTGTGCTTTTGTAATCATGAGTTTGGTGGATGCTATGAAGCATTTCTTGCCAAGTATTTATTGTTAATAGAGAGGCTATGCATAGTGTGCCTTCACATTAACACTACTTTCCTGCTTTTGTGTTCCCTTCCTGCTTTTGCTTAATAAATGTTGATTTGTCCAACCCACAATGTTCTCCAGAAGAATTTTTTCATCCCCTGAAGACTGGATTCATTGAAATAAATGTATGTTGATGTAGTGCTTCCCACAGTATGAATGTACAAGAGTTAGTTGTGTATGAGTTCTTGTCTTAACAAAAGGGAAACAAACTGCATGATAACAAGTGAGTGTTCTTTGTGGTTTTGCCTAATACGTATATTGGGCCCAAATCTACTTTCAAGTACCAGTGTATAACTTTCATTACACACAATGAATTGAGAACAGAATGTAGTCCATTATGTGGTCTATAGGAGCAGCTGAGAGGTAAACCTGGTGAACAACCAGGTCTGGAAAATCAATCAGAGTTAGAGCTGGTTGGGAGTTTTCCGATGCAACAGGTTTTTGTCAGGAAATGTGCATTCGTCAAAAGTGTTTGTAAAAATGTAACAGCCTGGGATTCCAGGGTCCACAGCTCCAGGGCAACCCCACCATGTAGACTTCCCCATGGCCAGGGATCCCAGGCTTCTAAGGTCCAAGGCTGCAGGGCAGATATCCATGTGAACTTCCCAGGGCCCAGGACTTCCAGGCTCCCTGCCATGGCGGCGGTACCCTGGAAGCCCTGGGAGCCCTGGGAGCCCTAGCATCTGGTAACCCTGACCACCCTAGTGTAAGTTGGGGCTCTTAGGGCTTTCAGGCTCCCTGATCTGCAGCAAGAAGTCTGGAAGCCCTGAGCTTGAGCCTGAGCTGGGAGCCTGGAAGCCCTGGGACCCCAAATCTAATCAGAGTTTTTTTCAGTAAGAACAATTCTTAGCTGCAACTATAAACTATAATTTTAAAAAAGTGTAGAGAATTACTCACCACAGTCTTCATGAAATCCAGGAAACTTAAATGAAGAGCCTAGAAAAGAGAAAGCAGTCATCAAAGAATCTTTAGTTAAAAGTCTACCACTGAAAGACTCTATTGCTAGATACAGTCTTGTCATTATAGCTAAAAAAACCTCCTATGTGTTTGATTAACCGAGGCATTGGGATCATTCTGTGTTTGTGGGTTTTGAGTCCCGGGGTCATATATATGATGTACAGAGAATGCTGGTGAGATCTTCCTCTGCTCAACATTTTTGAAATCGGACCCATTAGTTAGGAAAGTAGAAGTGAAGTGGACAATAGAAAATAAGGCATAAAGAGAAATCGGGCGAACAAAATGACTTGATTTTCAGAGAAACTGAGCACACACAGCTCCCAGGAATGTCAGTGGAAGCTACAGGTGTTTAGCTCCTCTGAATATAAGGCTACTTGTTTAGGTGCCTATATATGGCTTAAGTGGTGTGATTTTCCTTCTGCCTGATTTCGGAGCACAAGTCCCAGTGAAAGGCAATGGGACTTGCATTCTTAAATCACTTTAGATACTTTTTAAAATTCCACCATAGATGTTTAAGTCTGAAAATTTGGGGCTAATTCATGAAAAGAGTTGGATAAATGTATAACAGTGCGGGCTCTTGAAGGCATCAGGTGTGTGTATAATATCCAGAGTTACAGATATAAACACACACAGGAGTAAATAACATTATCTGGTGCTTTGTACTTACAGAATCTTGTTCTGTACTACTTTTATACATACTCATTATATATACACACAGGGTTAAATGTAGGGATAGATATATAGATTGATTGATTTTAAAGCTAGGAGAGCCCACTGTGCTCTGTTAATCTAATCTGACCTTCTGCATAACACAGACCACTGCATTTTGCTCAGTAACTCCATGGAGGGAATTATTCTTGCCTACTATGTAATGAACACTATGCAGCCCGATAGTTTGTGGTTGAAATACATCATATCTCATAAATATATAAACTTTTGTCAGTCCATGATACTGAATAATGATACTGAACACTGTACAGAAGGTGGAGGAACTTCCTCCTGCTTTCAGGAGGAGAATATACTATGTGCATAATGTTTTGTGTCGGAAGGCAATTTAATATCGTATTTTTTTTAAAAGAAGGAAATATCCAGACAATCAATGGTTAACTTTAAGTCAAACCTGCTATATAACAATCAATACTGCCTCCTCTCATGGTGTGTGTGTGTGTGTGTGTGTGTGTTAGCATGCCAATGGTCGGATCCAGCAATCCTTACTCTGGCAAAAATCCCACTGAAGTGTGAATAAAGACTGCAAGATGAGGTCCTGAGTGTAATTAGAGGAGTATTTTTGCAAAGATTATAGTCAAAAAATCCTCACCATGCTGTATGGCCACATCCTGAAAATAATAGTATGATTGCTCAAATAAGAAATTATTCAGTCCTAAACCTAAAATGTTTTCAAAGTCTGCAATGTTTCCAATTAGAATCCAATGAATGCAGGTTTCCATGGTGATTTGCTAAAACGTGGAATGAACTTCATTTCATGATAATTGCTACATATTTGCAGCTGAAGTGCATCTTTCAGTTTCAGCCCAAGACTTTGAGACCCTAATCACAGCTCTGGATCTGATTCTACTGATGAAACCTATAATAAAATGCTGACTACCTCCATATTTTTTGGGGAGGGAGGAGGAGTTGTACAACCAAAGTAATTTTTTTGATGTGTCTCATTATTTTGGCTTTTGTGCAGTTATTTGTATAATCTGTAAGGCAGCAGAACATACTTATTCCAGTTCATTAAAAAAGAAGCTTTAATAAAAATCCCCTTTTATGACATTGGTGAAAGCAGCACAAGTTTTGATTACCTGTAAATTACACAGTGCCACATGTTTCAGAGTAGCAGCCGTGTTAGTCTGTATCCGCAAAAAGAAAAGGAGGACTTGTGGCACCTTAGAGACTAACAAATTGATCTGAGCATAAGCTTTCGTGAGCTACCGCTCACTTCATCAGATGCTCACGAAAGCTTCTGCTCAAATAAATTTGTTAGTCTCTAAGGTTCCACAAGTCCTCCTTTTCTTTTTACAGTGCCACATGTTCCTATTAAAAAAAGAAAAGCAGTACTTGTGGCACCTTAGAGACTAACACATTTATTAGAACATAAGCTTTCGTGAGCTACAGCTCTCTTCATTGGATGCATTTGGTGGAAAAAAAAAAGTTTTTTTCCACCAAATGCATCCGATGAAGTGAGCTGTAGCTCACGAAAGCTTATGCTCTAATACATTTGTTAGTCTCTAAGGTGCCACAAGTACTGCTTTTCTTTTTGCGAATACAGACTAACACGGCTGCTACTCTGAAACATGTTCCTATTATTTTTGAAAAGCTAGGATGTATGCTATGTAATTTAATTTTACTATAGTTATTTCATACCCTATATTTCTGTACATCTTACATCACAATGAACTTGCCAGCAGAACTTAATGGCATGCGCTTTAGGTCACTGAGAATGTTTGTAACAATTAGACTAATAATAAGATGTCAAATGCTACTTGAAAGCAATTATTTTTTTAAAAAAATCTTTTTTTCTTAGCAGACTGACTATCTTATAAATTCTGGGATCAGTCCAACAGAAATGTTGGCCTGAGACAGAAACTCCTCCCACCAGAAAAAAATAAGAAGGCCACACCCTCCAGGGAAGGGAGTTGCAGAATTCCTCAAAATAGGTTATATGGAGTATGGGGAAATCTCAGTTGACATACTTTCTCATTGTAGCAAGCTGAGCTCTGAAACAGCCATAAAGAGCCCTCTCTGAGCTCCTAAAACTCTTCTTTGGACAACTGGGTGAGAATCTATTCACTCCAACATCAGGATGTCAGAGAATTCATGTTTATTTACTCAGTATCATTCTTATGACCCTGGTTGCCATAGATGAAAATGAAGTTGAACACAGGCATGGAATCTGACCCTAGGACATGAGAGACCAAATCTGGCAAGGCCTCTAGAAAAGGTTACTTCCCTCTTGGAACAGAAAGTGACCTCTGTCACTGCTGAGTACCAGAGCCAGGCTCAATATATCCAAAAAACCTTCATGAGCATAATAACTACATGTGGACATGAGAATAACTTTTCCACCAGGTGTAGATTATATTGATATTTTCTGAAACTAAAAAGTGTCCTAGGAAAATAAATAATATTTTATAGTATTCTATCTATGATACCTTGGTACATCTTGGTATCTGCTGGTGGATATGGTCATATATGATATGTCTTTGTACTTCTCATTGGAAGCTTTACATTTCTCCCATCATTTTATAAAAAAGGAGGATAGCGATCCATGGTTAATATACACATTCTGTCCCCAAATATGTTAAGAAAATGAATGGCTGTCAACAATAGGTTCCCATAGATTGTGACTTAACATTGGCGGAGTTAAACTGTTTTCAGCACTCAATACAGAAAATATACTACACAACATCAGCAGAGAGTCTAGCACATGTGCTATAAAACAGTGGTTCTCAACCAGGGGTACACATACCCCTGAAACAGGTATGCAGAGATCTTCCAGGGGGTACATCAACTCCCTAATTTTACAACAGGCTACATAAAAAATCACTAGCAAAGTCAGTACAAACTAAAATTTAATACAGACAGTGACTTGTTTATACTGCTCTATACACTGAAATGTAAGTACAGTATTTATATTCCAATTGATTTGTTTTATAATTATATGGTAAAAATTAGAAAGGAAGCAATTTTTCAGGAGTAGAGTGCTGTGATGCTTTTGTATTTTTATGTCTGATTTTGTAAGAAAGTAGTTATTAAGTGAGGTGAAACTTGGGGGTACACAAGACAAATCAGACTCCCAAAAAGGGTACAGTAGTCTGGAAAGGTTGAGAGCCACTGCTACAGAAGGCACTGAAAATGGAGCAGTGCTTCCTTGCAGTCAAATCAGTTCATCAATACCACTTATAGAGGAGCCAGCCAGGACAAGTTATTAACAACAGGTCATTTTCTTAGTGTCAACAAGCCTCTAAAAGGAAAATATCTCGCTGCCAGGAGACCATCTCTTCTGACTTTTTTTAAACATATTTTTGGGAATAGGCGGAAGCTAAAAGGAAATGTGTTGTTCTACATTGAAAATGATGAATGACCCTTTCTGTGGAAGTGGAAAAGAACTGCTAAGCTATTTTATTAAGTTTACTGGCATTCTTGCAGGTTGAAGGGCAGCAAGTGTGTTGCCTGAGCTCAATTTTTATAGAAAACCACTGGTGCCCATATCACAAACTACCAATTTGTGTAGCTACAGCTTAGTAAAATGGCCCACAAATGAGATAATGGCTCTCTTAATCATTTAACTCAAGCAGCAATGGCACTGCCTAGTGGGTTTTCAACAAATGCATTTTTGGGGTGGTGCAAAACAATGAAAGACTGATTGAAGTTAAGTGGGTGTGTTTGTGACAGGAAATTATATTCAACCGCTAACATCCTGCGATTACTTAAATTTATTTTTCAGATTATTGTTGAATTGTTTTCCTTTGCAAATTAGAAGAACAACTGAATATGTGCATTAAAGAAAGTACAAATGGAAATCACCTGATTGTGGATTTGGCCCTGTGAGGTGCTAAACAACCTCAATTCCCATTGGCATCAGTGAGAACTGGGCAGGTGAAGAAGCTTAACACCATAGAGGAGAAAACCCTGAATGAGTTTCTTCAAAATATTTAATAAAAATTGAGAAGACAGTTGAGAGAAGAAGTGTGGCTTACTGGAGAGAGCTCTGGATTAGGACACAGGGGTCTGGTTTTTATTCCCTTCTCTGCCACAGGTTGTCCTTTGGCAAACCACTTAACCTGTCTGTGCCTCAGTTTCCCCATATGTAAAATGCAGATGGTGATGCTGACCTCCGTTGTAAAATGTTTTGAGATCTACTGATCTATATAAGAGCTAGGCATTATCCTTGTTATGTTTATTTTCTGTTATTTGAAATAAAATAAGAGGCTGCTCACACATTTTTTGCAGCTGATCACTTTTTGTTAACCAAGTATCCAAAGTATCCCAGGTTTCCTCATAATAATAACAATGTGAATTCTGTGGCCTGAAGCCTCAGAGAGAAGGACACACATTCTCACTGTTGATGAAATGGGAGAATGTGACCCAAGAACCTGTTAATGCCAACTGAAAAGGGGATGCAGAGGTACTACAGGAATCTCTTGATTCTGGTATGTACATTCTGGTTCATGAAAGAATGCCATGTGAGGTCTCGGATAAAAGCTGGTGTCACACTAGTCATCAATATCATTGTGGAATGTATGTACAGATAGTATGTAAGGAGTTGTATATACATCTCTCTCTCTCACTACCTACCTAACTCTCTCTCTCCATGTCTACCTGCCTATCTATCTCTCTCGCTCTCTCTCCACCCATCTCTCTCTCTCTGTATCTAGATATATACTGAAAATAATTTCAAAATGAAACAAAAAAAACCTATCTGAAGGTAAACATGAAAAGTTTGCTCCACTATATTTTGAAGGCAAAGAAAACCCCATGGCATCCTTCTATGAGGAAGAAAAAGGACATCGTTTTTGCTTCATGAAAATGTGGTCTCAGCTATGCATGGCTGAAAGTGCTGAAAGAACTTTGGGTGAGATGAACTTCCTTAAGGAGGAGGTTAACCTGTTAGTTAAGTTTAGTCTCTAGAAAGGGTGTTATGACTTTGTTTTACATGTAACCATTGTTTCCAATAGTCTTATTCACTATCACTTGAACCTCTATTCTTTGATAATAAAGTCATTCCTGTTTTCACTACAAATATATGTAAGTGCTGTGATGTTAAGCAAAGTGCTGGTCCTGGGGTGAATCTTACAAGCTGGTGTGTACTGTTGCTTTGGGAATAACAGGCCTGATAATTCTGTGAGTGTTCAATGGATAAGAGGCTGGAAGCTCCAGGAAACACTCTGAGGACTTGGGGGTTGGTGTGTGCCTGTCGCTATCTGTACAGAGAGAGCGAGGTCTGGAAGATAGTAGCAGTAATGATAGCAGCTCCAAGGTGATGGACAGTGCAGAATGGTGGCAGTAGCAGCAGCAGCAGCTTCTTTCAGGTAATGGACAGTGTAGAGTGGCAGCAGCATTTTCAAGGAAATGGTTGGTGCAGAGCAATGGCAGAACTAGGCAGCTTGGGCTGAAACCTCATAGAGAGGAGCAGCCTACCCAAGGGACTTAGCAATTAAAGCTAAAATCACTCCAGCTGGGTTAGGTAGTAGAGCATCCAGAGGTGTCCAGGTAGCACTGACCTGCTAGAATCATTGGACTGCTCCAATGCATGACAGCTAACTGTGAGTGGGTAGTTGGTGAGGAAGGAAGTGGCCAGAACACATCAGCCACTCAGTGACCGAAGAAGTACTGAAGTTGGGACTACTGATAAGACACCGTGTGGGGGTGGGAGTCATACATCATAAAAATTTGTTAATTTCTGGTTTTCCAAATTCATTATGCTGTCTTCCCTCTCCCCCGCAACAAACTTATCGTTGTTGTAATCCCCGATTCAGTGCTTGCAAGAGGCACCCAGGGTGGTGTATCTAGTTTTCCAGGTATCTGGTTGGGGGCTGGAGCTAGTGCTAGTTAAGTCTTTAAAGAATCTCCTAAAAATGGAACCTGGCACTTTTTGGTGCTGACAAAACCTGGCAGAAGGGTAACAGTTAAATTGCAGCTAGACTTGAAACAATATGTGAAAGATAGTTTTGGGATGGCCTTCTCTTCTGCAACCAAAGTGGAACATTAGAATAGGGAGAAGTAGCCTTCATTAATCTGACACAACTCTCTCATGAATGAGCTCCCTGTTTGAGGGGGAACTTTCCAGAAGGTAAGTGGGACTACCTATTTCATGTCACTGCATGCATTAAATCTAAGTAGGGAGATAACTCCAGGATTACTGAACCCTGTCATAGTAGTATGGTGTCTTGAGGAAATAAAGACTATCCCTGATAATAAGCACTTAGACATATGTAAAGCAGGACCATATGTAAACCACATGCTTTATATTGCAACATTTGACTTTGTTTGGCCCAAAGAAAGGGAGACAAGCAGAGGAAAGAAGGAGGAGACTGGGATTTTAGTAGATATTGGATCCAATTTAAATACGTCAGGGAGCAGCTTATGAACAAAGCTGATAATATCGTTTCCTCTAGACCCTCAATAATGCCCAGGAGGCGAAGATTGCTCCTCTGAGATCTGTTTTTCTTTCAGTTTGTCTAGTCTAAGATTTAAGAAGGCAGTTTCTTCTTTAATTTCACTGATTTCAAGGGCAGTCTTTTGTAGCTTATTTTCCAAGTGAGCCATTTGGAATTTGACATCATGTACATCTTTAGAGAGGCCAGGAATATCTTTTGAGATGGAATCCAAATAGTCTGTGAGAAGTTCTTTCTGTGCCGCAATATCCTGGGCTACGTTCTGCTGTGGCCTTGCAGTTTCCCCCTTCAGCTGTTTGAGTGATTCAGGCTTAGGTCTTTTGTTGCCTCTCATTTTTTCATTGCAATCCATATTCAAGAGTTTGAAGTTTATCCAGGGGATTAATTTAAACTTTGATGACAGAAACTTATTGCCATTTTGCTAGGAAAGTAACTATAGAGACAAATTAATATGTATGGAGTAAGTAGGTTTGGGACTAAGCAGCCATCTGCCCCACAGGGACCATGTGACTGATACTGCCTTTCTTAAGCTCTGAAGAATCCAGGTAGCATACACAACAGACTATGGCCACGCTAATAAAAACAGGGAAATTATCTCTGAGAGAAGATCAGAGGGGAATGAGTTATTTAGATGTTCACATACAGTTAATATAGCCAATAAACTTCACAAGCATAATGAGCCTGGCTCTGGTACTCAGCAGTGACAGAGGTCGCTTCCTGTTCCAAGGGGGAACTATCCTTTTCTAGAGGCCTTACCAGATTGGGTCTCTCATGTCCTAGGGTGTCTGTGCCTGTGTGCTTGCTAAAGTATCGAAGTATAGAATGTCATGTTGAAACCTTATATTTGAATGTATGTTACAGTTACAAAGTGAGGGAATTTGTATGAAGAACAGTAATAGATTACAGACTAACACGGCTGCTACTCTGAAAGTAGTAGATTACAATCTAAGAATTTTTGTTTAAGAGTCATCCATAATATTCCAAATACCGTTTAAAGAGATTTTTTTTACTGTTGATAATGTGTTCTGGGAGCATTATATGTTTGTTTTATTAAGAAACTATATGGCACTCTGTCTTTGAAATTGACTGGTAACTATTAACACTTATTTATTAGGGTCTTATGTACAATAGGCCTGAAGTTGAGTCCTGAAAAGACATAAGTCTGGTCTGTGCTTCAGCAAAGAGTTAAGCTAAGCTAGAGGAAGAGGAAAATGCAATGAAGTTGTAGATAATATTGCCTCAGCATGCCCATACCCCCCTTACACAGAGCACCATACTGTTGAGTTGTCTCATTTTGTCATCCCCTCCTCCCAACATGTATGTATGATCTCCTTCCCCTAAAAGTTGTGTTTGGCAGGCCAAACGTACATCGGAAACAAGCACCAGGGACCTGCTTGCTTGCAACAAACTCCCCTACATCTCTCTAATGACAAGCACCTCCAACATATCCAGTTGCCAAACCCCTTTTCCTACTCCACCATATTGTCTAAATCAGTTGAAATCCCACACATCTTACATAACAGCCCTATGCATTGTTCCGATAATAATAACCCGTTTCATATCTAACACTTTTTAGCAGTAGATCCCACTTGTTTTACAAAACTGGTAAGCCTCATTATCTCTATTTTGCAGACAGATAGATATTGTGAGGCACAGAGCACTGAAGTGACTTGCCGGAGGTAATTCAGCAGCCCTGTGGTAGAGCTAGGGAAAGAACTGAGGTCTCCTGAGTCCCAGGCTAGTGTGCTCTCCACTAGCTGTTCTGATAAACCTAACTAAGAGAGAAGATATTTCTTCCACTTTGCGAATGAAGACACTGATGTGATTTTCTGCAACACCAATTCTAAAAACCTATTTCAAGATTGGTTAAAAAAATGGATTTTCTCAATCAGTCTCTGTAAAATCTATTGTTCAATCCTTGTGTCTGTAATCCTGCTCATTTTTGAGAAAGGCATCATGGACATTATCAGGATTGCATCCCTTAAGAACTGCACAGTGATAACACTGAAAATGAACGTGAAATCAGTCTTTAGCACTGACTATTATGCTATTTATAGCCTGGATTAAAGACCATTTGGAAAGGCCTAAGGGAATTATTATCATGTGATAATTGCACTCCCTGTTGTGTTTTATTGCTTAATTATTTTTCCCTTTCTGATATTTAAAGTGAATGTATCTCTCCAAGGGTTTTTTGCATTCTCATTTTCTTTTTTCTTTTTTTTTTTAACATCCAAACTTCAGATATTTCCCCTAGTCTTCCAGATTTCCCTACATTTGAATGTGTATTTTTTCTTAATTAAGAGTTAATATTAATGGTGCCTGAGAATGTGTGGGTCAATACACGAATGTATAAGTGATATCATGCCACAGCAAAGCTACGCTACTTAATTACTATGAAAGCCAGGTTTGAGGTGTATATTTCAGTGCTATGAACAGTACTCCTTTCATGCAACAAAAGAAAAGAAAAATCAGCCAAGCAAAACAGACAGAAAAATAATCGATCTTTAGATTTTGGGGTGCATGTCACACATCCACTCTTCCTTTATGCAGGGCATTAGGGCTGCAGTGGTATAAAGGGGCTCTAAAAGCCTCAGATCCTACAGGGGAAGAATTCCTGTGGTGCAGGAATTGTGGTGCAGGTACTGACGAAGACGGACATATTTCAAGGACTCCCATGCAAGTGGAGTTGGGAAGGGCATGAGGCGTGTATTGGTAATGTTGGGGCAATGGCACTACATGCTTTGGGGATTGATGGCGATGGGCTGCCATAATTTAGGCCACGTTCCAAGGCTGCTTAAGTTATACCAGTGACTATTTCAGGTCCCATCACAACCCAGAATTTGGCGGGTGCAAAAGTAGCCTCCCCAGAATCTGGACAACAGCAGCAACAAGCATTTCAATAGCTTTTGTAATATTAACAGGTGTCTGAATAAGACATAGAACTGTATTTCAGAACATTTACTGCTAGCACTGTTTTTTTAAAAAAATGTTTTGGTATAATAAGAGCTCTATGCAGCTCAAATTACTCTCTGCTAAACAGCTTGCAGCATCTTCATGAACATGGATGCTGTGAGAGTCAGCCAGGCACTGACTCAGTACCTGTCACTCAAATCCCCACCAATATAGGTTAATTTGAACCTAAATAGAGAATCAACTAACAAGTAGGGCCTCAGCTGAATGTCTAATTAGTGAGGGGAAGCAACCCCAGCTGCTGGGAACTGATAAATGCAGAGGAAGAGGAGGAGCGGGAGAATAAAGAGCCCAAAGGAAGGCAGACCTGACTGCTGCTAATACCACTCCCTTTCTTCCCAGAAGTAAGAGGAGGAACTGACTGGGACTTGTAAATATATTAATAGTACTACAGACAATGGTCTGATAGAATGCTATAATAAAGCATGGTGGTGGAGTGGCCTGGAATGGATGTGGGCTATACTTGTGGCAAGAAAATATGTGCAGGGGACCACCCTGACAGACGTGGATACCTATTCCAAATGGGAGGGACTACTTATCTCTCCAAAGGGATTGTATATGTAAGCAGGGGAATAGTCCGTTCTTGTGGGGAACTTTCCTGGCTTCTGCACTACCCTGGTGAAGTGGGCTAGCGAAAGGATCTGAGTCCTGGCTCCCACTTCCTTTATCCAGTGGCCTCCCTGCCCTTGAGGACTCCCTTTCCACTCTCCTGTCTGGCAGAGTCCTGGGCACAGGATTCCTGGGGAGCTTGACCTCAAACCCTGCTGTGGTCACCTAGGACAGGGGCTAGGGTGCTCCCATTCCGGGATATTCTCTCTGCACTGGGCACTTCTCTGACCATTACCTACAAGTTATTTAATCAACAATTAATTTTAAAAAGGATAAGGAATAATGGGAAAGGTTAAAGGAAACACATCAACCCGCACTGTGGCAGGGAACATCACAAACAGTGTCTCTGGAATGTCCGGGCAGTTCACAGTCTGTTCCTTGCAAGTCCCAGACCTTCTTCTCCGGCCCTGGCTGTGCTGCAGGGGATGCTGTGGGTTGGACACTTGCTCTGGTGGTGGCCATACGCTCTCAGGCTCTAAGTGGTAGGACCCTTCTTCCCAGTGTCGCCTCCGCCCTGTCGGAGTTACGATCCAAGCCTGGCCTGCAGAGCCTCTTGGCTGAGGTGTCTCCCTGTGCTGGGCCCGCTGCCCAGGGTTCCCCTTACTTTCCCTATCTGCTCACCGCACCCAGCTCCAGACTGCTCCAGCCCTAGCTGCACCACTCTGTCTCTGCACTGCTGCCGCTGCTCTGCCTCCAGCTCCCTGGGCATTTCTTTGGCCCCTCTGGCTCTGGTTGCTGCAGCTCTGCTCCCAGTACAGGTCTGTTCTGCAGGCTGCTTCTGTGACTCTGCTCCCAGCACTGACCTGCTTCGTGGGCTGCTTTTCTGGCCCCTTTGGCTCTGGTTGCTACAGCTCTGCTCTCAGGGCAAGTCTGCTCTCTCTGAGCTGTGCCTCTGACTGTGGGGCTGCAGCTCTGCTCCCAGGACAGGGTCTGCTCTGGTCCTTCTGGATCTGGCACAGCTCCGCTCCCCAGCTTAGCTTGGGCCCCTGCTTTCTCCTTAGCTCGGCCCCACTGTGTCTGGCCCAGGCAAATCCAGCTCACACGGAGGATAGGACCTCCCTGGCCTTCTGACTCCCTGATTCGCCTGCTCGCCCTATCATTCAGGCTGACCTGGAACATTGGCCTCTCCCCATTATTCCTGGGGGCTGTCAGTCTCAGGGTCCTGATTCCCCATCGACCCTTCCCCCTTTTTAGTACTGGGAGCTAGCAACTAAATCACCCCCACTGAATGTTAGTAAGGGGGCAACAGTCCCTTTACATATAATTCTTTTATTACATAGATCCAATTCCCCCAGTCATGGGGTTGACCAAGTGCTGTTCTAAATTATGTCAACAGGAGTGGTTCCCTAGGGATCACTCTGCTGGTTGGGAACCACCAGAGCCCAGTACATTCTAGCTACACCCTCAGCTAGGAGTAGGGAGAGCAGGTGGCATAGAGCTACCTATGCTGGATTTACACCACCCAGGGATTCCTATACAACAGAAGAATCTGCATATGAACATCAAGGGTTATTTAATTAGTGGTTTATCTGCATTGCTAGACGGTGTGCAGGACGGGACAGCTGCTGAGACCTAATAGTCTCCATCCCATACTCCCCTTTCTACTAGATTGTGATGATCAGTCACTGCTTCTTCTCTGTGCCAGCTCAGCAGCATTGGTTGGCATGTTGAAGGGATTTAGCCAAGGCCTTGCCCGCTCCTTGCCTACCTTTGCAGTTGAACTGGCACAGCAGGAAAACAGTGACTGAGGGTCAAGTAATAATAATATTAATAATAATATCAATAATCAATAATAATAATAATAATAATAAAAGTAATAATTTGGTCCTTGGTCTGGTCCTGGGGCAGCGCAACTATATACTGATCCTTACTCAGCTTTTGGGAACTCATGTTCTAGCTCTGAATGAAACCTTCAGAAGATATATGTACTAACTTAAATCTAATGCGAAAGAAACATTTAATACTGAAATATTTTTAGAATTTAGAACTCTGAAATCATCAGCAAGCAAGAGGTCATATATATATATATATATATATATATATATAGAATATCGTTTTATATTCTTCACTTTTTACCTTTTCTTTTAGTCACCTGATTTCTTAGAACTAGACTTTGTATCTGAGGGCAGAATCATGCCTTTAATTACATGATTCTTGCATACAGGATTTTAATGGCCAAGCATTTTGTAACTAGAATTATCAAAGGAAGATAGTGCTGAGAGATTGTTTAATATAATGGAAAAAAGGATAATAGGAATTGTGTGTTTTGCAATAGCAAATGGGATTCATAAAATGAATTCTAGGACATTTCCAGTTTCAGTATCCAGCTATAGTTCTATTGCATCCTTATATATGCTTTATAAAATGTTTTCTATTTTTGCTGTATAAGAAATACAACTGAGAAATGTATGTCAAAGAAATATTGATTTTCATGCAAAACAACAAAATCAAGGGTGTAAGGATTTGTGTAAGTTTCTTCACTCATGTCATTGTATCTACTTGTTTCTTCAGCTACATCTGAACATCTGGTAGCCACTAGCAAATGAGAAATTAATTTCTCATTACACAAACTGTAAACATTTTTTTTACTGGAAAATCGAATGCCTGGTGGAAGACCATAATTTGTAATCTAATTCATGATGTAAAAGAATTCACTTTGGAAACACCTGAAATCTCAAACCATATGTGAGGAGCAGTAAAATCTTCCCCTTAGATCCATCCTAACAAATGTCTGACCCTCCTGCTCCAGTATATATTTTCAAAATTTGCAGGCATGAGTTATTCTTGGTAAACAATCTTAAAATGGGCTTTCTCTAATGGAAGTACAGATGGAGGATACAGCACCTTTCTTCCAAATTGAACTCTCATTGCTCTCCGGTTATTGCATTTCCCATTGGTACTGCCCATTGTTTTCTAAAAGTACACTTTCTGTGTGTGATGTCTGCTGTGTAATTACTGATACACTGAAATAATTTATGTTGCCCCACTTTACCCCAGTACTGCTTTTAAACACACAACTTCCTCTTTTAAAATACTTGAGAATCATATAACTGTTACTTTAAAATATTAATTAGGGCTCAGAGGAAGTGTCTTTTCCTTTTGATGTGTACCTAATTCCTGTTAGGGCTAATCTGAGATAAGTCTGAGCAGTTAGTAGTGAATTGATTTAACAACTAGTGGCCAGATTACCCCTGCCATGGTAACACCCATGGAAGAACATCTCCATTACAGTCTCACAGAGTTCCCTGCAGTGATTCTACTGGGGATATGAGGAGTGTTGTGGTTTTCCCTCACTAGGTCCCAAATGTAGGAGCAGAAAGACACCTTGACCTTCTGTGAGGAGGTATGATATCCTAGCACCAGTTCTGTACCCCCAATGGCAACTCCACACCAGCCTGGCTCCAGTGTAGCCCAACTTCCTGGGAGTGCCCCTGCCCAGGGACCTCACCCTCAAATGGGATTTTCACCATGGACGGTGCTCCTGAGGAAAGGAAATACAGCCCCCAGGATGTATATTTTCTGGGTAATCTTAGTACGAACACATGGAGGATGATGTATATTTCTCTAGCCTCTTTTCCACCAACTGTGAGACCTCCCATTCTTTCCTTCATCCCAGTTAGCTTCTGTTCCCTCCCTCTACACGATTCTCAGACCCTCTGTGGGGTCTTAAGTGGGGGTGTGGGAATAGTGTTACAAAGGTAACTGCACCCCAATTCCTGCACAGGAGGAGTGACAGCTGTGCACAGCAGTCCCTCTGTGCATGGGTCAGGAGGATCCTATGATCTGGTCCTATGAATTGTACCAGTGAGAATTAAGAAAATATTTGTAATTAGATTCTGAAATATCTCAAGTTATTTTGGTCAAATTATCTTCGTGAGAGTTTAAGAGGGATAATAGAGAGGAGTTGTAAATTTTTGTTTTAGAAAGATGCTGTCAAAGTCAATTTGGCTTACAAAAGCATTCCAAATCAGTGGAAATGAATGCTTGTCAGGTCAAAAACACCTATTCATTCAGTAATGATAGGGGAAAAGCTACCATAATATCTAATAAAATACTATAAGCATTCAAATAGGCACCTTGTCAAGACTAGATTTTTCAGTATTTTCCATTAATTGTCATAATTCGAGTTATTGGTAAACAGTGATGAAGCAGACAACTCAGAGAAGAAGATTTTACATGAAGAGGGACAAACTCATGAATATGTTTTGAAGGGAATCTTTCCATCAACAAAATTCCTCATGAAAGCTTGTTGTATTCCTTCTAACCAAGTGACTGACTGCACCATAAGAGTGGCAAAGGTAAACTATTGACATTACTCATCCACATTAAAGGGAAGAGTTATTTTTAGCACTCCATATCAAGAACAGCAGAAGGTTAATAGGTCCCTTTGGTGAAGTGCAGTTAAATGGGCATGCAAAGTGTTGTACATTGCAAAGAATAAAATGCAGTCAGATAATGAAATGGAGGAATTAGTATACCTTTGCACAGTTGGCTATCGTTATTAGGAGGAATGCAGAGCTCACCTTCCTCTGTAGTAATACATGTTGGCCTCTACCCCAGGCAGCATGGCAGATCTTTAATCTTAAAGTCATTTTTGTTTATGCTGAAAGGTGGGGTTTTTTTGGTTTCTTTATTTTTCCATTTTAGACTCAATTTTGAAACCTAAGGCGGTACCAATCTTTCAGTTGTGTGTTTAGATCAGCAATGAGGTGAATACAATGTGCTTTCTCTACAGATATTTTTTGACCAGAAGGGACTGAGGTGTGCTAAAGCAGCACAGTAAAAAGTACAGGAGTACCAAGGCCACTGCCTCCTAAATTAGGCAACCTACTAAACTGACTGGAAATGGGTTAATGTGAGAAGATAATAAAAAATGAGTAGTGCTGGAGGAGTTTGTCATCAATGGTATAGTGGTAAAGAAAGAAGTGATAAACTAACCTAAACTAAACTTTATATTCTCCAAATGAGAAGAGGGTAAGAGTTTACCCATGACTACATGACTGATTGTGACACGACAAGCTCCTTTTTCAACAGCCAAGAAGGCTGTGGGAATAATATTTATCTGCAGCTTTGCTCATGTTCTATGCCACTACTGTACTCTCAGGGCCAAAATTCATTAGAGCTGAAAAGGAAAGGTTGAAAGGAAAAGAAAGTGCTGTATTGCCTATGGTCCGAGGGAGCTGAAGGCTGCAAGGCATATGAGCAGCAAAGTTAGGTTGGAGGCAGCAATGGAGGAGCTGCCTGTGGAGAGAAGGCCAGAGGTTAGCGGTAGCTATGGCGGGTAAATAGCTAGGAGTATCTTGCAGTCACAGGAGCTGTGTAGGTAGGTTTGATTGAGACTGCAGGTGCTGAGCAAAGAGACTGGTGTATCTGCAGGGCAGTGCGTGATTGCCCCTGGGAGATGACGAGCTTAGAGTGTGTATCCCTGGCAGTAGGTCTGAGGAGCCCAACATACTCCCCAAGTGAGCTATCTTTGGTGGTTGGATTGGGACCCATTGTGTGCTGTTTGTCATCTTTTGTTTAAGCAATCATGCCTAGGGTAATTGCACTGTTTATTTCTGGCAGCCCTAGGAAAGCAACCCTTTGCTGTTCATTAGCATCTGTGAGTGTGTGTGGGCACCCACTAAGGGGCAGAGCCTGAAGGGCCTAGTACTAGGAACACCCACAGTGCTTGACTCTGAGAGTGTGGTGCATAATACCAGATTTCAAGGGTGTGCCACAGCACTCCCAGCAACCTCTGGGGTCAGTTACAGTACCTCCAGAGAAGCAGAGGTACAGGTAAGTAATTTTCCCTTTCCAGCAAACTTAAATGTTGAATTGAGTTCTCAGATATCCTAATTAGACACTCATGTTGGAAAACTGGGCTTCCCATCTGTACCTTGAAGAAGCTCCTTGGTTACTGCTAATCAAAATAGATGAATTAGCAGTGAGTAATATTTATAGTTAGACTAGGCAGAGTTTGATTTTATTTTTGTAAAATTTCAGTGATAAAATCAATATTTATTTTTAAACACCTTTTTTAATTTTATCAAATTTATTTTTCACAGTTGTGGGAAATTATGGGGGGGTCAGGCAATGAAGGGCTCAGACCATAAATATTTAGTAACAGTAAACATTAAGATTTAAAAGTTATCACTGTATAACTGTTAAAATACAGGTTTCAGAGTAGCAGCCGTGTTAGTCTGTATTCACAAAAAGAAAAGGAGTACTTGTGGCACCTTAGAGACTAACAAATTTATTTGAGCATAAGATTTCGTGAGCTACAGCTTACTTCATCAGATGCATTCGAAAAGTACTTTTCTTTTTGTTAAAACACAAATTGTCAGCATCAAAGGTCAAAATATACAAAGTAAATAACCTTAAATCAAACACTAATAAGCTCTTAAGCAGCATTTTTCTTGCTTTGACTATTTGTAAATTTCGATGATCATCTGTGGAAATATTTTTTTTGTCAGTTTGGGTGTGTTTGATGCCATTGACTTTTACTAACATTTACTGATAAAAATCTAATCCTTCAAAATCTAATCCTATAGTGCTTTCTCTGGCTCCTGGGTCCAAGATAGCTTTTCAGCTCTGACTAGGACCAGAAGCTTGGTATATCGGATTTCTAAGAGAGAATTTCTTAGGGGGGATCAACATGGGAGCATTGAGGTGACAAAGTATTGCTCAAACTCAAATGAAGAGAAATTAATGTGATAGTGTAACGATTCAGGAGAAGTTTGAAGATCTGGGAGACTAAGCAAGACTAAATTTGAGAATGGTAAGTCTTCCTAAGGAGCAGTATAGGTCAGGTCATCACAGCCCCTGCTGGAAGCATCACCACTCTGCCCGCCCCTGCTTGAGGAAAACCAGCGTAGGCTGGACTACCAGTAAGATTTAGTCCTGGAAGGGCCAGGAGGTGACATAGACCAATAGGAGGCCAATTAAGAAGGCTTTTAAGGTAGGATGGTCTGGCAGTGTTAGAATGACAAGGGTGGGAGTGATAATATCTTTTATTGAACCTACTTCTGTTGGCAAAAGAGTTCTTCTGCCGTGTAGCTGGAAACTTGTCTCTTTCACCAACAGAAGTTGGCCTAATAAAAGATATTATCTCACCCACCTTGTCACTCTAATATCCAGAGAACAACACAGCTACAACAACACTGGCAGCTTTTAGGCAGGCAGGCACCGTGTGGTTGTTGGTCAGTGACCAAGTGGCAGAGGTGGCTGTCTGAACACTGTGCTGTTTGGAGATGGAGACTCCATCACTGAAATAACAGGGCTGGCAGCCTCTCTGCATCCCTTCCCCATACATCAGGTGGGTGAGGGGCCTATCTTCGTGCTGGGGCAGAGTGAGGGAGCTGCCTGGGCCGGCCTGGGCATGTTGTGCTGAGGGCCACTGACTAGTTGCAGCCCCAAGGAACACAGTTTCATACGTCACCCTTTCCCTACACCCACTGTCCCTGTCCCATATATGCTCCTCTGCCCTCAGTTTCCCATATACGGCCTCATACACCCAATTTCCCCACATCCCATATATGCCCTCCTGCTATCAGACGTGTCAAAGCTTGTGTTTTAAACATAATTATCTTGTGCTTCTCTGCTGCTTGTTTTGGGCTTGCTTCAAGAACCAGTAGGTCTTATCATTCTTGAGAAACCTGTCAACACTGTCAGCTTGCCTTCTGATGGGAGTGGTGGATGAGTCTGGGACAGAGGAGGTAGTCCCAGTGTTAACCCAGAATTCTAAGGCCAGGTTGGGTCCTGGGTTTAAAGCACTGCTTTACATTTGATTGTTCGTCTAACGGCGCAGAATTCTGGATTCTGAGTTGGTTATTACTTAACTATTTAATAACTATGCCAAAGCTTGAGAATGCCCATACTGGGCCAAACCAATGGTCCATCCAGCCCAATATATTGTCTTCTGACAGCAGCTGGTGCCAGAAGCTTCAGAAGAAATAAACAGAACAGTGCAATTTATTGAGTGATCGATCCTCTGTCATCCTGTCCCAGCTTCTGGCAGTCAGAGGCTTTAAGACACCAAAAGCATGGGGTTGCGTCACTGATGATCTTGGCTAATAGCCACTGATGGACCTGTCCTCCATGAAATTATCTAATTCGTTCTGAACCCAGATTTACTTTTGGCCTTTACAGCATCCTCTGGCAATGAGTTCCACAGATTGACTGTGCTCTGTGTGAAGAAGTACTTCCTTTTATTTGTTTTAAACCTGTTGCCTATTCACTTCATTGGGTGACCACTTGTTCTTGTGTTTTGTGAAGGGGTAAATAACTGTTGCTTATTCACTTTCTCCACACCAGTCATGATTTTATAGCCCTCCTTCATATCTTCCCACTTAGTCATCCCTTCTCCAAGATGAGCAGTCCCAATCTTTTTAATCTCTCCTCATATGGAAGCTATTCCATACTGCTAATAATTTTTGTTGCTCGTCTCTGTGCCTTTTCCAGTTCTAATATATCTTTTTTGACATGAAGCAACCAGAACTGAATGGGGTATTCAAAGTGTGAGTGTACCAGGGATTTAGATAATGACATGATGATATTTTGTCTTATCTATCTCTTTCCTAACAGTTCCTAACATTCTGTTATCTTTTTGGACTGCTGCTGCACGAGCAGATGTTTTCAGGGAACTATCCATGATGACTCCAAGAACTCTTTCTTGAGTGGTAACAGCTACTTTAGAGCCCATCATTTTATACGTATACATCAGCATGTCCGTTCACAGACTCAGAGAATTGTAATAGATTGGCGAGGCATGATTTCTGTTTACAAAAGCCATACTGTTCATCTAGGTTTCTGAGAGGTTGTATAATTAAAACCAATTTTCCTGGTACTGAAGTTAGGTTTACTGGCCTGTAATTTCCAGGATTGCCGCTGGAGCCTTTTTAAAAAATCAGCATTACATTCACTATCCTCCACTCATTTGGTACAGAGGCTGATTTAAGAGACAGGTTACATACCACAGTTTTGAATTTCATAGCTGAGTTCCTTCAGAACTCTTGGTTCGATACCATTTGGTCCTGGTGATTTATTATTGTTTCATTTATCCATTTGTTCTAAAACCTCCTCTATTGACACCTCCGTCGGTGACAGTTCCTCAGATTTGACACCTAAAAAAAAGGCTAAGGTGTGGGAATCTCCCTCACATCCTCTGAAGACTGATGCAAAGAATTCATTTAGTTTCTCTGCAACTCCCTTGTCCTCCTTAAGTGCACCTTTAGCACCTTGATCAACCAGTGGGCCTGCTGTTTTGCCTTTGTCCTGCTTCTGTTGTACTTAAAAAATATTCTGTTAGTTTTTGTGACTTCTGCTAGTTGCTCTTCACATTCTTTTTTTGGACTGCCTAATTATACTTTTACACTTTCCAGAGTTTATGTTCCTTTCTATTTTCCTTAGTAAGATTTGACTTTCAATTTTTGTCTCTAATCACCTCTTTAACTCTGTTTTTTAGCTAAGGGGACATTTTTTTGGACCTTTTATTGATTTTTTAAAAAAAATTCAGTGTACATTTAGTTTGAGCAAGTGTTATGAAGTTTTTAAGAAGTTTCCATGCATCTTTCAGGCATGTCACTCTTGTGACTGTTCCTTTTCATTTCTATTTAACTAGTTTCCTCATTGCGTAGTTCCCCATTTTGAAGTTAAATGCTGCTGTGGTGGGTTTCTTTGATACTTTCCCTCCCACACGAATGTTAAATTTAATTACATTATGGTCACCAATTATTGAGCGGTTCAGCTATATTCACCTCTTGGAACAGATCCTGTGTTCCACTTAGGACTAAATTAAAAATGTCCTCTGTCCTTCTGGGTTTGAGGATTAGCTGCTCCAAAAAGGAGTCATAAATGGTGTCTAGAAATTTAATCTCTGCATCCCATCCTGAGGTGACATGAAACCAGTCAATATGGGGATAGTTGAAATCCCCCATTATTTTGAGTTTCCCGTTTTTGTGGCCTCTTTAATCTTTCTGAGCATTTCACAATCACTGTCATGATCCTGATCAGGTGGTTGCTAATGTATTCCTACTGCTATACTCTTATTATCCGAGCATGCAATTTCTATCCATAGAAATTCTATAGTGCAGTTTGATTCATTTAAGATTTTTACTATATTTGACCGTATGCTTTCTTTCACATATAGTGCCACTCCTCAACCACTGCAATCTACTCAGTCATTGCTGTATATTTTGTACACTGGTATTATCATGTCCCATTGATGATCATCATTCCACCAAGTTTCTGTGATGCCTATTATATCAATATCCTCATTTTAACCAGGCACTCAAATTCATCCATCTTAGTATTTAGACTTGTAGAATTTGTATACAAGCACATATAAAATTTGTCAATATTTAATTGTTTGCCTTCATGTGATGTGATTGAACTGGACTCTTTTTCTTTTGACTGTCTCTCTTCATTTCCTTGCTGTACTTTATCAACTTCTATTCTCTCCTCTTTACTGGAATATTGAGAATCCTCTTTTAATAAATCCTCATCACCTAAGTGATGTCTCTGTCTGAACTCTGTCCAGACCTATCAGCTTTCCCCCAGCCCTTAGTTTAAAAACTCCTTTGTGATCTTTCAGAGTAGCAGCCATGTTAGTCTGTATCCGCAAAAAGAAAAGGAGTACTTGTGGCACCTTAGAGACTAACGAATTTATTTGAGCATAAGCTTTCGTGAGCTACAGCTTACTTCATCGGATGCATTCAGTGGAAAATACAGTGGGGAGATTTTATATACACAGAGAACATGAAACAATGGGTGTTACCATGCACACTATAATGAGAGTGATCAGGTAAGGTGAGTTATTATCAGCAGGAGAGAAAAAAAACCTTTTATAGTGATAATCAAGGTGGGCCATTTCCAGCAGTTGACAAGAACATGTGAGGAACAGTGTGCGGGGGGGGGGGGGGAATAAACATGGGCAAATAGTTTTACTTTGTGTAATGACACAACCACTCCCAGTCTTTATTCAAGCCTAAGTTAATGGTGTCCAGTTTGCAAATTAATTCCAATTCAGCAGTCTCTCGTTGGAGTCTGTTTTTGAAGTTTTTTTGTTGAAGAATTGCCACTTTTAGGTCTGTAATCGAGTGACCAGAGAGATTGAAGTGTTCTCCGACTGGTTTTTGAATGTTAGAATTCTTGACGTCTGATTTTTGTCCATTTATTCTTTTACGTAGAGACTGTCCAGTTTGGCCAATGTACATGGGAGAGGGGCATTGCTGGCACATGATGGCATATATCACATTGGTAGATGTGCAGGTGAATGAGCCTCTTTATTTAGCCCCCCCTCCCACTGTTCCTCACACCTTCTTGTCAACTGCTGGAAATGGCCCACCTTGATGAGGAGCCCATGATCATGGTATATATAGGTACTGGGGACATAGTGAAAGTTAAGAGAGAGGTCCTGGAGGCCAAATTTAGACAGTTAGGTAAGAGATTAAAGTTCATGACCTCTGTGGTAACATTCCAATTCCACACACAGGGCCAGTTAGACAAGCAGAACTGCAGGGTCTCAATGCCTGGATGAGATGATGGTGTTGGGAGGAGGGATTTAGGTTTATTAGGAAATAGGGAACCTTTGGGGAAAGAGGAGCCGATACAGGAAGGATGGGCTCCACCTAAACCAAAACAGAATTAGACAGGTGGCATGTAAAATTAGAAAGATCATAGAAAGAAAAGGAGTACTTGTGGCACCTTGAGACTAACAAATTTATTTGAGCATAAGCTTTCGTGAGCTACATTGAATGCATCCAATGAAGTGAGCTGTAGCTCACTGAAGCTTATGCTCAAATAAATTTGTTAGTCTCTAAGGTGCCACAGGTACTCCTTTTCTTTTAGGAAGAAAGGAGAAGATGTGCTGTCATTTATAAGTAACTTAGCAATAAAGGACCTCTGAGCCTGTCTTTGAATTAAAAAGAGCCTGTCACCAATATTTCCTGCTGACAAATTTAGAGAAAAGAAGGTTTTAAATTTAGCCAAATTTAAATCTATTGGACAGATTTTAAAGTGCCACGCCGTCACTTTGTACTGGTAGAATCTGACTATAGAACTGGTGTATCTATCCCTGGAAAGATCATCTCAATCAGAGGAAATTGTGTTGTAGAGCCTTTTTTTGCTATCCTCCTTCCTCTGCTGACATGGCCAGAGGAAACAGGGCATAGCCAGCACTCCCCTATGTTGTGCTGATCCAATGTTGCAGCTTTGCCTCTTGGGCCTATTAGCATTTTAAATAAATCCTTAAGGCTGTTCTCACTTATGCTGAGGCACCAGCTCTGCATGCAGCAGCGCTACAATTGAAGGAGTACAAAGGTAGGCTTTACATTGTCATATATGTACACACACCTTGCACTTTATGCTTCTCAGCTGGGGCCAAAGTACAATCTCTACAATTTATAAAGGGAAAAATCTAATGTTCTTCCTCAGGTTCTGTACCATTACTGAGAGAGACAGACTCAGTATTGAGAAGGAAGAAATAACAGAGCTCCCTATGCAGACTGTCATTTTCTGTTTTTTTAATCCAATTTTATTTTAAAGCCTTTGCACTTTCTAAATAGCTGGATACAATGCACAAACAATATGTCCTAAACTAAGTTGATGATAAACATAGTTCTAGTCCTGTGAAGGTTCTGCCTCCCATGGTCTCATGAGTCTTCCTCTGGGATTTCAGAGTATCAGCAGTGTTAATCTGTATTTCTAAAAAAGAAAAGGAGAACTTGTGGCACCTTAGAGACTAACAAATTTATTTGAGCTTATGCTTATGCTCAAATAAATTTGTTAGTCTCTAAGGTGCCACAAGTACTCCTTTCCTCTGTGGGTTGATGGTTATATTTTTCCAGTGGAACACAGCTGTTGTGACAGGTCATGGTCACAGGAAAGCCACCTCAAACAACATTCTGAGTTCAAAGTGGGGAGCCAGTCCAGAGAGCAGAATGTTGGGGTGCTTTGATTTTCATTGGTGAGCTCCTGGGCGGCTGCAATCTGAATAAGTGCTAGAATTTGCTGAGGGCTTTCTTCCTAGCTATAGAGAACTGCAGTTTTCCAGCCTACACATACGTGGCTTAATATGGCCATATCTTTGTTCATTAGGATCAGGCCAGCCACAGAGGTTTTTGGCAACTGTAGCTACTTGAGTATATTGCAGAGTATAAGGGATTGTGTATATGGGGAAATTAACCAGAATAGTTATTGCATAATAGCTCTCTGTGTGGAAACTTATTCTGGAATAAGAGTGTCCACATGGAGACCTGTTCTGGAGTAGCTCTTGTGCTTTAAATTCACACCATACCTAATCAAAATTAACTTTCAAATATAGATGAACCTGAAAGGCTGTGAACCAATTTGACAATCTGAAGGTAAATGTCTATAATGAATGGAATAAATATGAAAGAGAATTCCCCAAGGCTGTTTTCCCCTTCTTCCAACTAGCATTACCTAAGTCTTGTCCAGTTTCAGTCATCTGCTCTTCATTCAAGTGCTGATCTCAAAAAGACAGTCAGAAAGCTTGGAGAAGGTGTTGTTTTCAGTTGACATAAAGGAGATGTAGAATTGGTTGTTGTCTGTGGTACTGATGAGGCTTCAGCCCATGCTGTCTCATTAGCTCTCTCAGTGGATTTACGCAGATGTTGAAAAAAGGAAGGGGAGAGAACAGAGAGCCTTGCATATAAGGAGTCTGGAGGAAAGGGAGCAGTTTCACATGGGTTTTGGGTTTGGTCTGAAAGGAAAGACCTGGGTCGCTGTGGGGCATTTCTGTTAACTGCTGCCTCCTCTTGAAATTGGTACAGGAGAGCTAGGAGATCCATTTTATCTCTTGAAAAGTGCAGGAGGATTAGTCTGAATATATTTTCCCTGTCAGTGGACAGAGGGAAGTCATGCACCAGGGTGATCAATGCTATCCCAGTCTTTGCCTGAAGCCAGCTCCAGGATGGTGGCTGCAGTGATGTGGTTTTGAAAATTATATTTAGTTAATTTTGTGATTAGCTTGCTTAGAAATTGAAGGTTGAAAAAGTGGGGGGTGGTTTTCAAGGTTGCTGGCATGAAGTGATGGCTTCTTTGGAAATGGATAAAATCGTTAATTTTATCGCTGGAGGTTAGGCAACCTTCTTAAAAGGAGTTGTTGATGATATCTATTAGCATTGGTCCTGAGTGTTTGCTACTCTCTTTCCTGCAGCCAGAGAGGGCAAGGATGACAGAAACACTGACAAAATCCAGAATGATCACATCTTGTGTGAATGGACAGGAAAGGCAGCACGGTGTCCCCAGTCCTGGGCTTTATTTGCTTGTGGAGATCTGTGAGGTGGTCTTGAATGCAGGTAAGAAAACAGGAGGGTAATTCCTCATGAAAAATGCTATATTCTGGGACTGAGTGAAGGCCTTCTGAGTTTACAAAGCGGTTTACCATTCAGAAGAGCTCTGAAAGGCAAGAAATTTCTCCCTCTATAGCTGATGAGAAATAAGCTGTTTTAGCTTCTAGTAGAACAGGAACATAAATTTGGAGGGAGAAATCTTTGTGTCAGTGTCAGACTGCAGTTTTTTTCCCAGTTCTCTTCCTTCCTGCTTATTTTGTCACAGGTGGTCAGACAGCCAAGGAGATCTGTGTGGGCATGTGGTAGAAGGGGGTGCTTTGATGCCAAAGTATCTATTGCATGTGATTGTATTGCTTCTTTAATTCTCCCTGGGGGGGGGTGAGAAGAGCATTCTGCTAGTCAGTTGTGAAATTTGGCAGGTTCCAGGAGCCTTTTGGGTGAATCATGATGATAGCTTCCCCTTCTCTAGTGATTGAGGTGTGTCACTGACTGGCTGGCCCTTTAAGGCAATCTGGGCTTCACCTTGCCTGTAACCTAGAAGTTGCCCCTCAGCTTTGCCCATGATCCAGCCATTTAGGGGCAATTAGTGGACCCAGCTGGGTGAGATTGTGTTAGTTGGCCCAAGCTGTGAGAATGACTTAAACTCAGTCAGAGGGAGATAACTCAGAAGATAGAAACAAGGAGGTGTCTCTCTCTGGGAAATGTTTGAGAAAGTCAGTCTGGAAGAGACTAGGTTAGCTGGGGAGGTGGGATCCTGAGATAGGGCTTGTAAAGGGCAGGGAGATCTCCGCGGTAAATTTCCTTGGGGAAGGAAGGTGGTATGGGGAATCCTGCTGTGGAAGAAGCAACCGAGGAGGAACTCTGTATGGCCCAGGAGTAGAGGACTTCAGCGTGGTCTGAGAAGGCAGAAAAAAAAATTATTTGAGAATTATTTTGGATTTACAAGGGGATCATTTGTTACCGCGGAAGGGGATTGAATTTTTAAGTGATCATGGAAGACCAAGACACAGACAGGCCATTGCAGGGCCAAGGAAGCGTGCACCAGGGGTTGCCATTGATGATGACCCCCCTGCAATACTGCCTATAGGCCCCAGAGGGTGCCCACAAGGTGAAGACCCACCATAAAATGGTGGCAGAGTGGATTACTGACATCAAAGGAAACTGCATAGGTGCAATAAAAATTTCTTAGAGGGACTCTTCATACACTCTCCTACGCCTGCCATCCTTCCCAACAAACTGGCTTATTATGTTAGTTCGCAGTCAGCTTACAAGAGGTTTAGCTAAACTAACAACTAGGAACAGCTAAATACTAGGTTTACTCCTGAATCATTTATGTGCTAATGGTCAGCAGCAGTCCTAACAGCCAGTAACATTGCAGTTGCCTGGAGAGTTCATCCGTCTCCAATTGCATTACAGTATATAGTTGTCTAATATCTAGAAAAGTAGTCTCATCAGTGGCTACTGTTAACAGGGGTCTGTAAATGCACTCTTACTCTCTGCATATAATAAATAAGGACAGTACAAAAGAACCATCTATATATACACCTGTTTAATCTTGTTCTGTGGGGCATAGATTAAAAATAATAGCTTGATCTGAAAGGAAAACCTTTTTAAAAAAACACTTTTGGAACCAAAGTGTTCATACAAATCACTGGGTTATTTATACATTCCAAAAATTATGCAAATAATCACTTTAATGGTGAATTAATCAACGTTAATCACTTGAAAAATAGCTTTTAAGTGTTTTTATAACAATGTATGAAAGTATTTAAAATTATCAGAGTGAGCTTCCTTTTTAATAATCTTGTTTTTTTTAAAATACTGGCAGATGAATACTCCCTATGTTATTTTAGTGTTGAGCAACAAACACAATGGGTGATCACAGGTGTAAAATTCTCAAATTCAGTCCCAGACTCTTCCCAAGGTTTACAAGATGATAGTGTGAATTTCAGTTCTTGAGGAATTGAATTTCAGCCATAGATTTCAGGTGCCTCTTGTTCCAGTGGGAGATTCCTATTTCAATGAAGTAATATTTAGAGAGGTACATTAAATGAAAGATGCATTTAAAAACCGAACGGCTTGAAGGCTTTGGACACACATTGCTGTCTAGCTTGAAGAGATGGCTATTGCTGTTGGATACACAAGCAACACAGCTATGTCTAAAAGATAAATGGTGAGGTACACCCACATACATCTGACTATTGAAGAAATCATGGCCAAGATTTCTAAAAATCTATATATATGCCTATAGTTAGATTCTTAAGACCACATTCAGTCACCTAAATAAGTGGCCTGATTTTTCAAAAGTGCTGAATACTGAGCAGCTCCCAACTGAGGTGGTGGGTTTTCAGCCTCTGACAATTTGGCCCTAACTGGTTGTGCTTTATGATCAAGACTTAACCAATTAAAATGCCAAATCCTGTCCTCTGGCGCATGGGGCCACTAAGTAGGTAATGGATAATAAGGAGCCTCTTCCATCCATGTGGTGGAAGTGCAGGGATCATATCCTCTGTAAGATCATGGGGCCTCACTACACTTCGAGCTGGGTGGACGGGGGTTGGGAGGTGACCTGCAGCTTGGAGACATACTTGTGCTAGCTCTCATCAAGCTAGCCTGCTAAAAATAGTGTGCGGCCATGGCAACATGAATGGTGGTACGGGGTAGCTGCCCTGAATATGTGCCTAGGGTCTCTGGTGGCTATGAACTCTGGACTGCTAGCCTGTCCTGCTGCTCACATTGCCATGGCTACACTCTATTTTTAGCACACTAGCTGGATGGCAGCTAGCACTACTGTGTCTTCTCCAGCTTGGAATTACATTCCCCAGCTCCAAGTGTAGACATACCCCATGCTATTTCATGTACTTTCACGCATTTTGTTTAATTGGGTGCAAAGGCTGTTAGAATTTGAAAGGAATGCTGTGTTGGTAGTGTGGTGTTAGAGGCTATGACATCTCCTTTGTGAATTGTTTCCTGAAGACCAAGGAATGATTGCCATGGATACAACACTGATTATTTCCATTGATGGGTACTCAATGGAGCAAAAATATGATCAGGTTGTAGCTATTGTTCCCTGTAGAAACCAGGTAGATGTTGCCAGAACTAAAAGAAATAGGAATTAGATTTTCATAAATTGTTTATAGTGTCCTTTTCTCAGACATCATGGCTACTGATTTACTGTTTGTGTGCTAATAACACATAATGTCCATTAGTACCTGGCAACATTCAGAGTTAAATTACAACTGCCATCAATTGAAGTTCTCCAGTATAACCTATGAAAGGTCTTTTCTGTAGCTGGTGCCTTCCAGGAATGGATTCACCTCAGTTCTCTGAGATATTGCATTGACTATTACTTCTCTTGGGCCCTCAGTTGAACATTTTGTAGGATCAATTTCTGCCTTCTTAAGAGGAGATTTAAACCATGACTTTATGATCTCTAACTCAAGTGGGCCGTATTCTTTGGGAGTGGAAATGAATATTTAATAAACATTTCTCTGAAATATTTTTGAACTTACGAGTTTTCAAACAGGAAAGAACCTTTGTCTGAGTCATCGCAGATCAAAAAGAATAAAGTAAAAGTATCTACAAGTTGGGTTTTATATCTGGAGATGAAGAACTCATAACCTGAGGAATCCTTTTCATCCGGGGTTCAGAAATACTGATAAATGGTAGCTCTGCCAAGCAAAGACACAGATGTTATTTTTGCAGATAACAGTCTTATGGTACATGAAACATTAGTCATATCTCTTAAATAATTCACGAGACTATTAATATCCCATAAGTTCCTTGTACTTAGGAGTGACAGTTGTATTTAAATTAATCTTCCTGAAACAGACTATTCCAGTCATAATTTGACTTCAGGAAAAACAATTTTAAAGTACCTGATCCTTCAAGCTGCTGAGCATCCCTAGTTCTCTTTGACTCAAACTGAAGTTGATGGCTGCTCAGCACCTTACAAGATTGAGTCCTGCATTGTAAAAGGTAAAAGCTTTAATTTCCCCCTATGCTGCAGTGGCACAAAACAACCAGAAATCCATCTTAACTGGCGCAGTTTCAAATGGAAATATACTTGATTATTAATTATAGGTGTCTGGGTCAATATACTCTTTCTCTCACCATGTGCAGTACACCATGAGGACAAAGAAGCAGCTGTCCCTCTGCTCTACATTTTTACCCAAAAAAGGAAACAATAGACTATTATATATCTGATCCTCAATTTTAATTTGCATTTGGTGATGTTTGAAAAGTGCACGTATGACTGTGTGTGCTTCTAGTCTTGGGTTTGTGTAGTCTTGATGATGCATTGCTGCTGCTATTAATGCAGCTGAACCAAGGGTAGAGCTTTAATTGGCATGTGCTGTTTCTTATTTGCACCGTAGAGAGCTAAGTTTTGTTCTCTTTGTTTCTATTTTGACACTTACAGTGTTGGGTTTATGACTGTGTATCACACCTACATTCCATAGATCCCAGTTCAAAACTTTCATATCCCCCTCATTCCATTTATAAAAGCTTCCCATCTCAACCACCTGTCCATTCAGAAAATGAATAAACATGGTTTTTAATGTGCTCAGAAAGTCACCAAAAAGTGACTCGGTTGGACCTTGTGGAAAACAAATACCAGAAGTTAAGGGCTTTCACTGAGAATGCTCTGCCCTCAGACATATGTCAGTTTGAGTTGCCCAGCTCATCTAAGCTGTAACCCTAAACACTAAGATAGGGACAGTGTCTAAGGTACCTGGGATCCAAAAAGAGATTTACAGATCAAAATCCACACTTTGAATATGTTCCAGGAATTTAAAATCAGTGTAGTTTATGGAGCGCAGATGCAATACATGGAGAGACCCCCATATGTGAGCTAAAGATGATCCCAAACTAGAACACCCAGATCTGTACACCTGCAAACATAGTGAAAGTTCATATCCAGATCTGGATTTTGTGGCTCTGGCCTGTCATATATTTGAGTACATTCTTGGCCAGAGCTTTCTGTGCAGTGTGGATGCCTTGCACCACACAACTGGCTGGTTCTGGTTGTGTCTGTCATACCTAGCTCCAGAAGGATCACACCCCTAGGGCAAGGGGGATGGTGTTGGTGTGCCTCCACCACTATCTTTCCAACTGCTGGTGTAGTTGGGTATGGTTGTGACACCCTAACATTGTGTTGATCCCTCTACCATTTTCATCCCATTATTATTTATATTGCAGTAGTACTTACAGGTCCCAACCAAGGTCAGGTCCCCATTTTACTAAGTAGTTTGCAAGCACATAGTAAGAAACACTACCTGTACTTTCAGAGCTTAAAATCTAAATAGAGAAAAGGTGAGAGGGAAGGGGAGATAGAGACTTGCCCAAGGTGACACAGAAGTCAGTGGAAGTGGCGAAAGTAGAACTGAGGTCTTCTGATCACCAGTCCAGTGACCTGTTCACTAGACCTCATGGCATTAGGGCCATTAGTAGTCAGCATCTTTTGCAGCTGTCGTTTGTACCAGAATCACAGAGTATTCTCAGAACCTGGGGAGTGCAAAGATGAACTTTGCACCACTTTTGCATTCTCCCTCCATCTCCCTGCTTTGCACTCTGTGTGATCCTTGAGCATAGTTGAGGACTTGGCTCTGTGTTCTCCTGGCTGCTCATTTTGTTGGTTTATTTAAATTGTTAAATAAAAAGTGAAAATCTTGAGATTTGCCCTTTAGGGTCATTGCATTCCATGTCACCCATTTTTAGGGGGGTGGGGAGGAGAGTGTGGAAAGGGCAGGGAATCTGGGTAACTGCTGCACATACAGCAAAATACTTTTTTGGTCTGCATTAGAAAGTTGACTTTGTCTGGACACATGTTGGAGTATGGATAGGAATTTAATGTGATTGACACAAACAAGTGGTGACATACTGTTCAGGGAAAACTAATGTAACAAATGTGCTGAGTGGCAAAGCCATTAATGCTCCAACCTTTTTTCCTTTAAAAAAATCCTTTATTTTTTATTCTTTCTTTTTCAGAGCAGTTGCAGCTGTCATCTCTGGCTCTCAATCTACTAATTCATATCTTCCAGTCATATTCTATGAAGAAACTAGATTGCATAATGAAAAAGCTATGCATTTAGATTTTTCAGAAAGGAAACTGAAAATAGAGAAGTACTGTTGGTTCTGACAGCTACAATTCTGACCTTGATTGGTTCAGAAATGTTGCTTGCATTCAGACCAGGAAAAATAATAATTATAATGGGGGAAAATAATATTGTCTTGTTTTTAAAATGTACCTTTTCAGAAATTTTGTTGCTATCAAAACTGTTTAAAAAGTGACTTTCTTTCCTAATTAATAACCACTGAAATTATTTTCATGCTTTATATCTTTTTCCTTTTCTGTTTAATTTTTCTCTGTGTATGTTATTGAAGTTTGACGAGCTACGGTTCATTTACTTCAATACCATGGACCAGAAACTTTCCTTACTGAATTGAATGCATGTAGCAGAGGTACATAAGCAATGGCAAAACTTTAGCATCCGCTTTTATAGAAAATGATAGATACTGTATTTTTTATCTCTAACAATACATGTGTTTCTTCGATATGTGTAAATGGCATGATTATATGAAAGTTATTACTCATCTGAGAAATGTGCAAATATGAAATATAACATATACTGTATGGGCCTGATTGTAACTTCCTCTCAAATTGGTGAGCAGTTCCACTTAAGTGAATAGGACTATTCGTGTGTGCATTTACTCGCAAAATGTAATGTGGGAATCACAACCTGGCCCTGTGTGGATATGCAGCGAGTCTGAATCCAGAAGGATAAACTACACATTACATATAAAATATTTCAAGTCAAGAGAATGAGTCAGAGAGTGGAAAAAGGCTAGGCTTGTCCTGGGTTATGAAGGTCAGACTCATCAGATAGTTTCCATGGTCTCATAAAGAAGGTTTTCATTAGCGATGGCATTATGAGTGTTAGTTTGACCCTATATTTTTTCAAAAGCGTTTGGCATGAGAATATATTTGTCTGTGTGCTATTTGATACTTTCAGCTTTGGTAAGACAGATACAGACAGATTTCTGTAAGTATTTAAGGTTGGTGTTGAAACACTCCTTTTGCGGGGGGTTGGGGGGGGGAGGGTTGAGCATCATATTCTGTTATGGAGTATGGGCCAGAGTTTTAAAGGTATTTAGGTACCTAATGGGATTTTTTTAAAACTCATATTGAAATCAATGGGACTTAGGTGGTTAGGGATTTTCACAAGTACTTATTGGCATCTTTAGGCACCTAAATAACTTTAAACATCTGGTCCTATACTCCTAGATTCTTCCATGGGCAGAGATTTTCTACTACTATTTCTTTTTAACAAGATAAGCCCAAAGTTGAATTTTGAATCCATTTGTTGGAACCAGATCTGAACTTTGCAGCACAGAGACCAACTCTTAATCATTTTGCTACCAAATGTTAAGGTGAAATATTTCAGAAACATGCTTTGACCATAGAATTTGATTTTAAACAGTATTTTTTTTATTCAAGCTCACGCAAAACACTTCAAAAAGCAATGAGCTTTTTGGCAGTGCTATTCCCATGTAGGCAAATGTAGTAGAAAAGGTCTGTCCAGGAAAACATCTTGTCAGGAATGAGGCTCTGCAGCTGCACCTGCCCATTCTCCTGACAGCCTAATGAGCACAGCTGGGTCACATCAGCCAGGCCACCTGACTGTATGAGGAAGCTAGCAGGCCTGTTCTTAAACCCAGCAGCAGAAAGAGCTAGCTGCCTTTTTAATGTACATGCCTACAGATTCTTTGCCTTCCTGTGTTTGCCTTGCTCCAGGTCCTGCTTTGGTCTTGCTGTTTGTTCCAGCCTAGATACTGCTTTGAACTAAGCCTTCTTACAGTCCTGTCTCAGCCTTGCTCCTGCGTTCCCTGATGCTAGGTTCTGGCTATCGGCCTTGTTTCTGACTCAGTCTTGGCTCTGGCATTTGGACTCTGACTACAGGTGCTGACTCTTGATCTGACCAGGAGGCCAGACTGCCCTCAGCCTGGTTCCCTGACATATCTACATAGTCTTGGATATTAGGACTTGTTCTATTGAGAGAGAAAATGTTGGCTAACATACCAATATTATCACCAAATCTTTACTGATATATTTCTGATCTTTGGCAGAGACAGTTCAGGCCAGATTGTCACCTCAGACCCTTAAAACTCAATTCTCTTCCTTCGTCATTTGGCATTTCCTGTACATCAGTAGGACTGCAGCCTTGCAGACAAGTGATTTTAGGGGAGAGGACTCTTCAGTTTGCACTTTTGTTTCAGAATCCCAAAACAGGTAGGTTCCAGATAGTCAGCTTCTAAAAGATAGAAGAGAGGTATCTTCAGGATAGTCTGTGTCAAATAGTCTAAACCCACAGGAGCTGTAATAAAACCATTTATTTTAAATAGAGTAATCAGATTAAAGCAGTGGCTCTCAGTCTCTCCAGACTACTGTACCCCTTTCAGGATCTGATTTCTCTTGTGTACCCCTAAGTTTCATCTCACTTAAAAACTACTACCTTACAAAATCAGACCTAAAAATACACAAGTGTCACTGTGCACTATTACTGAAAAATTGCTTCCTTTCTCATTTTATCATATAATTATAAAATAAATGAATTAGAATATAAATATTGTACTTACATTTCAGTGTATAGTATATAGAGCAGTATAAACAAGTCATTGTATGAAATTTTAGTTTGTACTGACTTCTCTAGTGCTTTTTTACAAAGCTTGTTATGTCAGCAACTATTTAGATGAGTTGATTTACCCCCTGGAAGACCTCTGCATACCCCCAGGTTAAGAACCACTAGATTAAAGGATAGGAAATGTATCCAATACAGATTAAGTTTTAAACTCTGCAAAAGTCATCCATATATAGGGTCAGATTCTCAGCTAGTATAAATTAATGAAGTTTGACTGACCACAATGGAGCTACTCTGCTCTAGGTGTAAGGGGACGGTTGCTCCCTTACTAACATTCAGTGGGGGTGTTTTGGTTGGCTAGCTCCCAGTACTAAAAAGGGGGAAGGGTCGATGGGGAATCAGGACCCTGAGACTGACAGCCCCCAGGAACAATGGAGAGAGGCCAATGCTCCAGGTCAGCCTGAATGACAGGGTGAGCAGCCTAATCAGGGAGTCAGGAGGCCAGGGAGGTCCTGTCCTCCGTGTGAGCTGGATTTGTCTGGGTCAGACACAGTGGGGCTGAGCTAAGGAGACAGCAGGGGCCCAAACTAAGCTGGGGAGTGGAGCTGTGTCAGATCCAGAAGGACCAGAGCAGACTCTGTCCTGGGAGCAGAGCTGCAGCCCCACAGTCAGAGGCACAGCCCAGAAAGATCAGACTTGCTCTGGGAGCAGAGCTGCAGCAACCAGAGCCAAAGGAACCAGAAAAGCAGCCCAGGAAGCAGGTCAGTGCTGGGAGTAGAGTCACAGAAGCAGCTGGCAGAGCAGACCTGTCCTGGGAGCAGAGCTGCAGCAACCAGAGCCAGAGGGGCCAAAGAAGCAGCCCAGGAAGCAGGTCAGTGCTGGGAGCAGAGTCACAGAAGCAGCCTGCAGAGCAGACCTGTACTGGGAGCAGAGCTGCAGCAACCAGAGCCAGAGGGGCCAGAGAAGAAGCCCAGGGAGCTGGAGGCAGAGCAGCAGCAGCAGTGCAGAGACAGAGTGGTGCAGCCGGGGCTGGAGCAGTCTGGAGCTGGGTGCGGTGAGCAGCTGGGGAGAGCGAGGGGGACCCTGGGCAGCGGGCCCAGCACAAGGAGACGCCTCAGCCAAGAGGCTCTGCAGGCCAGGCTTGGATCGTAACTCCGACAGGACGGGGGCGACACTGGAAAGAAGGGTCCTACCATTTAGGGCCTGAGAGCGTGTGGGCACCACCAGAGCAAGTGTCCAACCCACAGCATCCCTGCAGCACAGCCAGGACCGGAGAAGAAGGTCTGGGACTTACAAGGAACAGCCTGTGAACTGCCCTGACATTCCAGAGACACTGTTTGATGTTCCCTGCCACAGAGCGGATTGATGTTTCCTTTAACCTTTCCCATTATTCCTTATCCTTTTTAAAATTAATTGTTGATTAAATAACTTGCATTTGCTTTAACTTGTACGTAATGGTCAGTGGGTCAGAGAAGTGCCCAGTGCAGAGAGAGTACCCTGGAGTGAGGACACCTTAGCCCCTGTTCTAGGTAACTACAGCAGGGTTGGGGGTCGAGCCCCCCAGGAATCCTGGACCCAGCCTTGGTGGGATTACGAAGTCTCTGCCAGACAGGAGAGTGGAAGGGGAGTCCTCAAGGGCAAGGAGGCCAATGGGTAAAGGAAGTGGGAGCGAGGACTCAGATCCTTTCGCTAGCCCACTTCACCGGGGTAGTGCAGAAGCCAGGAAAGTTCCCCACAAGAGCAGGACTATTCCCCCGCTTACATAGGCCCTCTGAGAAAAGGCTCTTAGGAACTGTTTGGGTTAGTTACATGAAAATAAACAAATATATACATAACAAGAGAATGCATCCACTCTGCTTCAGCTCGTTTCTTTCATTATTTTGATCTTTTATGCAGTTAGTCCATCAGGAATATGGATTCAGATGTCGCATAACATCATCCTTCCTCCTTTTCCCGGGGATTGCAGTCCTTGATAATCTGTGACCCTTTTTGATGTAAAAAATGCAACAGGATTCCTTGTTGTATTAGGCATGCAGATTTAGGTCACATAAGCAGTTCTGCAATGTACAGTCTAATCAGCTGTACCATCTAGGGGGAAGTGGAATAGTCTACTGTCTGTACAGTACATATTTTCCTCTATATCTACTAACATTCCACCATCAAGCTGTGGAGTAATTTCCTCTCTTAAAACCTAGCAGATCAAATGTCCCTTAATTATTTTAAAGTGTCAAGGGGACAGGACCAAGGTGTACATGTCAGCTGTCTTTGGCTGGAAGGGTTGACATGAATCCAGCTCAGTCTGCCTCTAGAGAGACAGGGTTTATATTTTCTTATAGTTCTGTCTTAATTTTATTCTATATCCAAAATGAATTGTTGACAGAGTAATGCTGATCTTTCATACAGTGTGACTGGTTCTATCCTTTAAAGAACAAATAATGGGCTTATGAGAGAGACTGAGATTGAAGCATCAAAGATAAGCGTATGAAAATGTCTCTAGGAGTCCTAAGTGATGCCCATATACATCCGAGACATGTTTGGATATAGTTTTAGGCTTCGGTTCACATCCAAAGCAGGTTAATGTTTGAATATGAGATTCCAAAATCTCAGAAGCTATATTCACAATATTTCAGCCCAGAATGAAGGATAAATTTTTGAGTACCATATAAAGGATCTGTGACACCAAGGACTACAAAAGGATCACAAAACTAATTGTAATCAATCATGGGTATAAGCAGGGACGGAATTCCAATCCTATGGTTGAAAAACCGAGGACCTGGAGCTAAAGGAAAATCTTGTCTATTTGTAGCAGTACTTCTAGCAAGACAAAACAAAACAAAATCTCACACACATGCACACTAGATTTTTAAATTTGAAAGCCTATATCACTGAAATCCAGCTAATTCTCCAAATCAGTATTTTTTTTCTTTACATTTTTTTTCTAAACCTCTAGAAAAATCTCATGTTAGAAAGTCAGTAAATGAGGAGTTAAGGCATCTAATCAGTTTCTTTCTGCTGTATATGCATTTACCACTTACTAGTGTCCCTCCCAATGTACACCACCCACCTAACCCTCACTTTACTCCCCTTTTGTGCTCAGAATGAACATATACATTTTTTGTATACATCCTTGACTAAGTGTGCAGTAAGACTTTGATAATATAATCCCAGGGTCCATCAAGTTACACCAGTTCTGCAAGTTTTCCTATAGTGCAAATTTGGAAGCATGAGCTGGGGCTAAGGCTGTTGTCTCTGACCCTGCTGCGTTTCTGTGCATTTACTGCAACACAAGACACTTTGCTTGACCTTAGCTTCATTTTGTAGGATTGGGTTTTCAGAATTCATCTGCTCCTGTTCCTTGTTTACAGGAAGGCCTAATCCTGTGTGACATCACTATAAAATACTATGGAAATTGTGATATCATAAATACAGGATTTTAATTTGAGGAAGAGAAGGAAGGGGGAAAAAACTAGGGAAAATCTCCAAATGTGTAATTTGTTAGCTGACAATCTAAAACCCTATTCTGTATTTCCTTGTTAACAAAAACTGACTTGATTGGCTCTCCAGATGTTTCCTTTAATTAGTGTGAAAGTTTTTTCTCCCTTCTCCCAATCCCTACCAATATAATCTGAATTATTTTCTGCCTCTAACCCCCCGCCCCCAGCATTATTGTCATGACAACCTGGAAATCCGCTCCTGAAAGATGTGTAGTATATGACTATATGAGCAATAAAATTTGTCATCTGAAATAGGAATTAATACTAAAGCTTGTCAAATAGGAAAAGCCCTTGGTTTTGCAAATGAAGTACCTACCTTGATTTGTTACAACTTGCTGCTCAGAATCTCACTTCCAGCGAAATTGTGATCTGCAGTATGTGGTCATGCAGGGGCCAATGGGGCCATAGAAAGCTTCCTTTCTCCCCTGTGCAAATGTATCCCTTACACGCTTCTCTTGGACTGCTACTTCCCCTCCAATGCAAGGGGTGGACACTGGGCAGAGTCTTGACTTTGCTACCCTGTCTCATGCTGGCCAGTGCAGTTCTAGGAGAAGTAAGCAGATATGAGGCTGGGACAGCTTGTCTCCTCTTTGGAGTCCTCACTTACTCATTCTAAATCATTTGCCTTCCCTTCTGCATCTCACCCACCATGCCAGACTTTTTTCCTTGCACCTTGCAACATAAATAGTTGCTTACTTCAGGTGCAGGGTAGATGAGAAGTGCAATTGCCAGCCCTTGCAATAGAAATGACTGTAGATTCACCAGTCACAAGGCTGATAGAGTCAGTTTCTGATTTCATGTGACTCTGTCTCTACATGCTGAGGAATGCTGGTTCAAGGACAATTTTTTGTCAATTTCATGTTATCGCCCACTAGTATAATCCTCCAGTTTTGGCATTTCAAGCACCACAGTGGATAGTGTATTTTGTTTTTTTAAATAAATCCACTAGAACTTTTTAAAAAATCTAATGATATTGAGTTTTTTGTAAAAGTTTGTTTCTAAACACATTTTATACTAAATTTGACTTGCTAGAGATCCTGGAATTAGGCCTGGGAAATAAAATCGGATCTGCTTAATAACTGTGGAGGTAAATGGATATAACCTATATCTTTTAATCCAAGTATTTTATTTACAAACATTCTGTAATGCTTCAAATAACTTTGGAGGTGAGAGAAGTAACTGAAGAAAAGACCAAGGTAAAGTTTTTAAGGGGTGATGTGCTATGGGGAGGGATAGTTCAGTGATTTGAGTATTGGCCTGCTAAACCCAGGGTTGTGAGTTGAATCTTTGAGGAGGCCATTTAGGGATCTGGGGCTTGGCCCTGCTTTGAGCAGGGGGTTGGACTATATGACCTCCTAAGGGTCTAACCCTGGTATTCTTCTATTCTATTCTATTCTATTCTATTCTATAAAATGCCTTTACTGGTTGTAAAAAGAAAAGGAGTACCCGTGGCACCTTAGAGACTAACAAATTTATTAGAGCATAAGCTTTCGTGAGCTACAGCTCACTTCATCGGATGCATTCACGAAAGCTTATGCTCTAATAAATTTGTTAGTCTCTAAGGTGCCACGGGTACTCCTTTTCTTTTTGCGAATACAGACTAACACGGCTGCTACTCTGAAACCTTTACTGGTTGTGTCTCAGTCACTAGGATTGGGAATCAAAGTGGAGAAAATTACCTACATTTACCCCCTCTGTTGTTGACTGGTAGACGTCATAGGACCCTCCCCAGTCCTTATAAGGCCAGGAAGAATGTGCCAAGCATTAAGTGTGCTAAGAATAAATTTGAGCTAGGATAGGGATAAGGTTACTTTGAACTCTATATTTCATGTTTTCTGATCTACCCCCGCCCGCCTGCAAAGAACTGTAATTATATTAGAGAAGCTGCAGGGGTTTTAAACAGTTCTTTCCAGTTCCTTTGCTTTTTGCTGCCTTTCCCTGCTCTGCTGTCCCCTTTGGATCTGGGAATTTTTATTTATAGGGTGTGTGGGTCTCCTGCTGAAGTTCCACTGTGAGGCACGGCTATTTTTGTTAGAAGCTGATACTTTAGTCTGAGCTGCAGGCATTGCCTTGAGAAAAGCTTAGGTTGTTCTGGGGGGCCAGGACTCTACAGAGAAGACAAGTTCAGAGAGGCACCAAAAAAAGAAACAGAATAGGAAAAGAGGAGGATCTTCTATCTTTTATTTCTGCATCTCCTGATAGAATCAGTGACCCAGAAGTATCTAAGCTGCCAGTATAACTTGATCTGTTTAGAATATCTCTTACCATCACCGCTATGGCTGAGATTACAACAGAAGGTACTGTAACTATTTTCAAATATAATTAATTGAAAACAATTTGTACTTTGACACTGTAATTGAGTCAGCATGTCAGTGTGATTTATTGCTTTTTTGGGAATAGCAGTTTTCCTGAAGGGTGGGTTTTTGTGTGAGAAGTGTTTGTCTGGCAGCTGGAGACTCTACTGCTAGTTAGTGAAGCTAGATCACCATATGCCTCTAAAAATAGCATTGGTCATGTAACCTGAGCAACCGAAGCTTAGACAGTGATCCTAAAGTGATACAAGAAGGGGAATGCATGCTGAACTGGAGCTATTGAGTTTAATATCAATAGGTCCAGTCCTGAACTCCTTACGCAGACAAATCTCCCATCAGCAAAATTGACAGTGAACTCTGTCAGAGTTTCACCCATGTCAGAACATCAGATCTCAGCTCTGTGGTGCTGATCCTGCATCTGGTTCAGTGGAGGCACGGGTACACTTGCAGAACCAGGGTCTAAATTTGATAGCTATGTTTTAATGTTAATTGAAGGTAAACAGTACTGATCCTGCAAGCCTTATCCAGGTAAAGCTCCTATGGAAGCCCATGAGAGTGTTGTTTGGACAACTACTCCAGGGTTAGGCCCAAAGAATGAGACGTAATCATATAAACCACAAAACATTTATCCTAACACATGAATATTTCATATACTTTAATATTTCCTGGCCATTTGTATTTAAATAACTTTTAGATGCATAACAATATTTTATCAACAATAACGCAAGAAGGAAGCTGTTTTAAATTCCACCTTTTTTACTCAAATATTGAATATTTTTAGTGGAATTTCATGCCAGAGTTTTTCCATTGTGCATCACTCTACTGATCATCTTCAAGTTTAATAATGACTTTTTTTAAAAAAAATAGGCTTATTGACAGTCTTCCGAAAGTTTATTTGTATTTTGCTTGTGATAGTGTTTCAGTATATTAAACTTGTACTTTTCATCCTTCAATTTTAACCATTCTGTTTGAGAGGATTGGCATTATTCATTATTGATGAATGAATCTATTTCCCATAGGCTGCAAAATTAGCAGTGTCAGAACTTGCAGTGTTCTTGCTTGATGTTAGCAATAGCAAACATAAGGCTGATGTGGGTGAGGAGCATGTGGCTTTTTTTTATTTTATCATCAGTGGTTGGATGAGTGTATATATATTGCTCCTGGCAGCAAATAGTACTAAAACAGGTGACATAGCCAGACAACTCTATCCCAAATGCTGGGGCTAGTTCAAGTAGAAATTCTTATCCAAATTTGGTGAAAACACTGCTCATTTTGTATTTGCTATCTGGAGGATTATATTTGTCCTCAGACATGTGCTGGGTAGTACTGCAGGTGTTAAAGGGACTTGTATACATGAATCGGAGGGAAGAATATGCTTAGGTCTGGTTGAGTGCTTTTGATTTGTTTTTTGTTCTTGTGGGAAGTTCCTTGCATATGGTAGATATTCCTAACTGACAAGCTCTAATGAAGACTGGCTCAAAATTAATATGAAATACACAAGGCTTTTCAATAGCATAAGTCATTTTGCGGGTATTACACATCTATATAACTTTTCTGTGTTGCTGAATCTGGCATCTGGTAATTGAAAAGAAAAGTTCTTTTAAAAAAAATCATACCTAGTACTGTTAAGAAGACTCTAAACATCCCTGTAACAAACTTAAAGTCTCTATTCAGCTGTAATGATGTGTATCTTTTGGCACTGTGTAAGGCAGTGGCAGCTTCAGGTGGTAATAGACGTCAATTCCATAGCAAACTGACCTTGAGTAGATAGGTTGATAGGGCTGTGGAAGCCATCTTCTCCCTTGTGTGTGGAGGAGGGTTATACTGATCATCTGATTTTTTTACAGCTGTTTCATTAGGTGGTGTAAAGTTTTAAGCCATGGCAACATACTATATTTTGAATTTGAGGGTATAATTAAGTTTCATGGTGGAGTATATCTGTCCTGAGTTGTTACTGTTGCAAATGAGTCTATATCATGGGAGACTTTAACTTCCCAGATATAGACTGGAGGACCTGTGCTAGTAATAATAATAGGGCTCAGATTTTCCTAGGTGCGATAGCTGATAGATTCCTTCATCAAGTAGTTGCTGAACCGACTAGAGGGGATGCCATTTTAGATTTAATTTTGGTGAGTAGCGAGGACCTCATAGAAGAAATGGTTGTAGGGGACAATCTTGGCTCAAGTGATCATGAGCTAATTCAGTTCAAACTAAATGGAAGGATTAACAAAAATAAATCTGCAACTAGGGTTTTTGATTTCAAAAGGGCTGACTTTCAAAAATTAAGGAAATTAGTTAGGGAAGTGGATTGGACTGAAGAACTTATGGATCTAAAGGTAGAGGAGGCCTGGGATTACTTTAAATCAAAACTGCAGAAGCTATCGGAAGCCTGTATCCCAAGAAAGGGGAAAAATTCATAGGAAGGAGTTGTAGACCAAGCTGGATGAGCAAGCATCTTAGAGAGGTGATTATGAAGAAGCAGAAAGCATACAGGGAGTGGAAGATGGGAGGGATCAGCAAGGAAAGCTACCTAATTGAGGTCAGAAGATGTAGGGATAAAGTGAGAGAGGCTAAAAGTTGAGTAGAGTTGGACCTTGCAAAGGGAATTAAAACCAATAGTAAAAGGTTCTATAGCCATATAAATAAGAAGAAAACTATGAAGGAAGAAGTGGGGCCGCTTAACACTGAGGATGGAGCGGAGGTTAAAGATAATCTAGGCATGGCCCAATATCTAAACAAATACTTTGCCTCAGTCTTTAATAAGGCTAAAGAGGATCTTGGGGATAATGGTAGCATGACAAATGGGAAGGAGGATATAGAGGTAGATATTACCATATCAGAGGTAGAAGCGAAACTGAAACAGCTTAATGGGACTAAATCGGGGGGCCCAGATAATCTTCATCCAAGAATATTAAAGGAATTGGCACCTGAAATTGCAAGCCCATTAGCAAGAATTTTTAATGAATCTGTAAACTCAGGAATAGTACCGAATGATTGGAGAATTGCTAATATAGTTCCTATTTTTAAGAAAGGAAAAAAAAGTGATCCGGGTAACTACAGGCCAGTTAGTTTGACATCTGTAGTATGCAAGGTCCTGGAAAAAATTTTGAAGGAGATATTAGTTAAGGACATTGAAGTCAATGGTAAATGGGACAAAATACAACATGGTTTTACAAAAGGTAGATCGTGCCAAACCAATCTAATCTCCTTTTTTGAAAAAGTAACAGATTTTTTAGATAAAGGAAATGCAGTGGATCTAATTTACCTAGATTTCAGTAAGGCATTTGATACCGTGCCACATGGGGAATTATTAGTTAAATTGGAGAAGATGGAGATCAATATGAACATCAGAAGGTGGATAAGGAATTGGTTAAAGGGGAGACTGCAACGGGTCCTACTGAAAGGCGAACTGTCAGGTTGGAGGGAGGTTACCAGTGGAGTTCCTCAGGGATCGGTTTTGGGACCAATCTTATTTAATCTTTTTGTTACTGACCTTGGCACAAAAAGTGGGAGTGTGCTAATAAAGTTTGCAGATGATACAAAGCTGGGATTTATTGCCAATTCAGAGAAGGATCGGGATATTATACAGGAGGATCTGGATGACCTTGTAAACTGGAGTAATAGTAATAGGATGAAATTTAATAGTGAGAAGTGTAAGGTTATGCATTTAGGGATTAATAACAAGAATTTTAGTTATAAGTTGGGGACGCATCAATTAGAAGTAACGGAAGAGGAGAAGGACCTTGGAGTATTGGTTGATCATAGGATGACTATGAGCTGCCAAGGTGATATGGCTGTGAAAAAAGCTAATGCGGTTTTGGGATGCATCAGGAGAGGCATTTCCAGTAGGGATAAGGAGGTTTTAGTACCGTTATACAAGGCACTGGTGAGACCTCACCTAGAATACTGTGTGCAGTTCTGGTCTCCCATGTTTAAAAAGGATGAATTCAAACTGGAGCAGATACAGAGAAGGGCTACTAGGATGATCCGAGGAATGGAAAACTTGTCTTATGAAAGGAGACTTAAGGAGCTGGGCTTATTTAGCCTAACTAAAAGAAGGTTGAGGGGAGATATGATTGCTCTCTATAAATATATCAGAGGGATAAATATAGGAGAGGGAGAGGAATTAATTAAGCTCAGCACCAATGTGGACACAAGAACAAATGGGTATAAACTGGCCACCAGGAAGTTTAGACTTGAAATCAGACGAAGGTTTTTAACCATCAGAGGAGTGAAGTTTTGGAATAACTTTCCAAGGGAAGCAGTGGGGGCAAAAGATCTATCTGGTTTTAAGATTCTACTCGATAAGTTTATGGAGGAGATGGTATGATGGGATAATGGGATTTTGGTAAGTAATTGATCTTTAAATATTCAGGGTAAATAGGCCAAATCCCCTGAGATGGGATATTAGATGGATGGGATCTGATTTACTATAGAAAATTCTTTCCTGGGTATCTGGCTGGTGAATCTTGCCCATGTGCTCAGGGTTTGGCTGATTGCCATGTTTGGGGTCGGGAGGGAGTTTTCCTCCAGGGCAGATTGGAGAGGCCCTGGAGGCTTTTTTGCCTTCCTCTGTAGCATGGGGCATGGTTGACTGGAGGGAGGCTTCTCTGCTCCTTGAAGTTTTGAACCATGATTTGAGGACTTCAATAGCTCAGACATGGGTGAGGTTTTTCATAGGAGTGGGTGGGTGACATTCTGTGGCCTGCGCTGTGCAGGAGGTCGGACTAGATGATCAGAGTAGTCCCTTCTGACCTTAGTATCTATGAATCTATGAATCTATGAGGGAGCTTGCAAGTTCAAATCCACAGTGCAACAAAATCTTACAACTTTTGAGTGCATGAACTGCTAGTGACTTCCTGTCCTTAATAGTATTAAACTTACTGCTCCTTTTATCTTTGTTATACTGACAATCCCACATCATCCAGGCTGTCAGTCAGAACTTGCCTCATGGAATATCATACATAAATGTTAGCACTGCATGGCAACCAGAGAGCATGGAACCATATGTTCTATGACTGAAGAGAAGGCCTTAATGCTACCTTTGCAGTTTTGCCCACTGAACTAAGGAAAGGTTCTCTAGCTCTGGTGGGCTGGGGTCATGTCATTTTGATGCAAATATCTAGACATCTTTTCTGTGACACTCCATTTCAAGATAATGCCCTTCTTAGTGTTAATTATGCAGGATGTTTAGGGCATGATTCATCACTACATGATTCATGCATATAGATTCATGCATACATAACTTCAGTTTTACCCCAGAAATGTAATGCTGTTGAAATTAATAACATTTATCTGCAATATTAGAAACAGAAATGCACTTTATAAAATCTATTATTTAGCAATACGTAGCATTCCTAGGTCTGATTCAAAGCTCAGTACGAATATTGACTATTTCATCCTCACAACACACCTGTGTGCACGGTAAACCTTACATTTCCAAATGGGAAAATATACTGAGAGGTTAGGGGCTTAGTTGTGAGCCAGACTATGAGCATGCTCAGGGGAATAATAAAGGGGATCATACTCCGGTGTGCTGGCTACTGTGACATTAAAAGTCATAACATGAGAGGGAGAGAAGCTGCCACCAGCTTGGTCCCTACCTCCCCAGATGGTTAAAGAATGAAGAGAGCTTTTGTTCTGGTCTCCCAATGCTCTAGCTAGCACAGCTGATCCAACACAGAGGGGAAGTAGTCTATGCTGGGGGTAGGCATGCCACGGAGCTACTAAGAAACCGGATCTGAACTGTCTCTCTGATGGTATGTCTGTACTTGGAGTTGGAGTTGGAGGTGTAATTCCCAGCTTGAGGAGACATACCCACACTAGCTCTGATCTAGATAACGCACTAAAAATAGAGTGTAACTGCAGCGGCTGAGGCACTAGCTGCCCTGGGTATGTACCTGTCTGAGATGCTAGAGGCACAAATGCTCAGTCATAGTTCAGTCTCTAGTGTGCTCCTGGTAGCTATGCATCTGTACATTGCCCGTTAGTCAGGGCAGATTGCAACGAGCCAGTTTAGCCTTAAGTGAGTTACTAGAGGCTCCACAGTTTATCAGTGACAAAATCAGGATTAGTTCCTGGATTTTTGTTCTGTGCTCAGTTCAGTAAACAAGTAAGAAAAGTTTATATAGTCATAAAGCATTTGAAAAGGCAGGTTTAACAAGGTTTGCATACTTTAAAAATAATGTAGGTCATCACAGTGATACTGAGAAATAACACGAGGGGCTGGAGTACAGAGCCATAAAGATGTGCAACACATGCTTTGGGTGTGCTTACGCCAGAAGCTACACGTAACCTTCAATAGCCCAGAAGTTCACACACAGGATACTCAAACAACTGCTCACTCGGAAGTGTTAAATGCATAAAAGACATTTCTAAATGTTCTCAGTTCAAAACAAACAAGTTTAACAATATTTTATACCATGAAAGAATGGCTTCCTTATTCATTTGACTAAGATCACAAGAAGCACAATTGGGAAAGTAACTCAAATACTTTCCTGATGGACTGTTTTTTCTCTAAATTATCCTAAATTCTCAATTACTGAGGGGCAATCTTCACTCAGTGATATATTTTGCTTTCCACCACCAACTCTCTGTATAACTTTCTTCATGAGTAATGTACCCGAATGCATGGATGCTAAATATCTAAACTGTATTCTTAAATTCATTCACCTAAATTTGGGTTATTGCTGATTATGCACTATCTGTATTTTATGACTTTAAAAACAAACTTTGTATCTGTGGTAATCTAAGCACTATACCCAGATGTACAGTCACTCTTTTCATAACCTATGTATGATATAATTTTTTAACATTAGGTTTAATAAAATTTTCAATTTACCTGATGTATCCTTGATCAGGAGGCAAATGGCATATCCTGCTCTTGCAAAGGGATGAAGCAGATATTTCTATCTGACTAATCAGATTGTAACATGTATATTACTGAATAATATATTTTGGAATATTGGGCCTGATTCTGATACCCACCTGAATCTGCCTCCCTTTTTGCGAGGGAACAATTAACTTCCTTCCAAGCACCTAATAATGCTTACAAACTAATTGTAGCTGCAAACTTGAATCTGCATTTTGTGGACAGACAGACACACATATGACAGTGTTTCTACATCTGGCCTAGTGTTTTTAAATTTTATATTTTAGTTTAAAATTAATTGAAAATCCCTAGAATTCTTAGAGCTCTTTAATCCTGAAGCTTTCCATGTTCTGTCTATATACCAGCAATGTATTTATGCACTGTAAAATTGTCTGTATTATTAAATTCAGAGTAGTAATCAAAAATAACTAGCAATAAAGTTTTAAAAAATTCCTTTCCCCAAATGAAAGTCAGACTCATTGAAAGTCAGTGGAACATAGTGCATAGGCTCTTTTGAAAACCCCACTAGGTGCCTAACAGAATCTCTTGGTGCTTAAATACCTTTAAACATTTGTCCATTAGGCATTTTTAAAAAACGATTACCCATTGCCCCTAGCATAAACGGGTTTGAGACTGAAGCTGATCCATGCTGCTTTAGTGACAATGTTGAGAGCTAAAACCTGAACTTCACTCTGGGAAAATAAAAAAATCAGTTCTGTTTTAAAGCAGGTTTCATAACACAGGGTTGGCTTCAGTCCAGGTTGCATCAAAGTCAGAGAAACCAGAGTTGCCCTAGATGAGGCAGGTCAGCTGCTTACAGAGGGAAAGAAGCTTTCTCTTTCTTTTTGAGGCTAATGTTGCCTAGTTTCTGCTCTATTTAAGCAGATTGAACAAGTGGACAATGTCCACTTTATCAGCTAAATGCTTTTTAAACACTCCAGGTTAAGTCCTGGCCCCAATGAAAGTAAAGGAAAACTTCCTTTGACCTCAGTAGGTCCAGAATTTCATTCCTACTTTATATTTTTTTTATTCATTGTTGTTTTATGATTAAAACTCATGTTCTAAATATAGAAAGTTAATTCCTAGGAAATAGCATAATAGTAATAAATTTTATTTAGAAACCCTTCACCCTGCTGACATCCCTGTTGAGTTGTTCTGAGGGTTTGGCAGTTTGATAAGTTTAAATAGCATAAAATATACAACCAAATGGTAAAACCCAAAAGTAGCATCTTTAGAGAAGTGCATGAAGGAGGGTCAAATCTGTGATTCAGAGGTATCTCCAGCAGTCTTTTAAAACTGAGGAGGATGCAGAGATGGATGAGCGACAGCAGCAATGGTTCCATGCCCTAAAGACTTTAGAATGATGAGCTCTTTGGTGTTTTACTAATTTGAAATCAATTTAAAAGTATGGCCAACAAAAGCTAACAGAGGAGAACAAACCTAATGTTCTTTATCCTTTTTTAGTTGTTGTTGTTGTTGGCTTTACATTGACCTGTCAAACTGGTAGCAGAGAACATGACGTGAGTAAGCAGATATGAACTGTGCATCTAAAGACTTAGCTGGAAACTATCAGCAGTCAGTTATATTCTTCCTTTGTTTTATCCCACATTCATGGTCCTTGACCTGCTCTAAATATTTTTATTAGGGATCATGATTATTTCAAGATTATGTATTAGTCCATTAGACAAGAGGATGAATCAGGAAATGTTTGCATCCAGTAACTTGTCTCAGTGCATTCGTTCACATTTGTGTGGGTTTAACACCACCCCTTGACTTTATGCACATGTGCATCTTAGGGTATGTCTTCACTACCTGCCGGATTGGCGGGCAGCGATCAATCCAGTGGGGGTCGATTTATCACGTCTAGTCTAGACACAATAAATTGACCCCTTAGCACTCTCCCGTCAACTCCTGTACTCCACCGCCACGAGAGGCACAGGTGGAGTCGACGGGGGAGTGGCAGCAGTCGACTCACCGTGGTGGAGACATGGCGGTGAATAGGTCTAAGTACGTCAACTTCAGCTACGTTATTCACGTAGCCAAAATTGCGTAAGTTAGATCGATCTCCACCCCCTCCGCCCCCCGTGTAGACCAGGGCTAAGGGTAGAATTTGATCTAAAAGGACATAACAAAAGTTGCATGCAAGCATCTGCAGAACTAGAATATAATGTTTGATTATGTCTTAAATTTCTTCTGGACACTGAGACTAATCCTCAGCCAATCAGTATAGCTTCATGGTAGGCAGTGGAGGTAGAAAGAGTTACACCAGTGGAGGGTCTGGCCCTATTTTTTTCCTTTTCCTCTGATCTCTTTTATAGAAGATTCTCCCATTTTTTTGCTCTGTAATCTAGACTCGCCATCCAGGATTTGACAGGGAGTAGTGCAACTCCCTAAACAGAGGAAAGACCACAGCTGCATGTTGTAAATACAGGAATTATCAGGGAAATATGGTTGGGCAAGTGGTAGTCAATTGAATAATTCTTCAAACTCACTAGAAACTCCGATGAAGTGAGCTGAAGCTCATGAAAGCTTATGCTCAAATAAATGTGTTAGTCTCTAAGGTGCCACAAGTACTCCTTTTCTTTTTGCGAATACAGACTAATAGGGCTGCTACTCTGAAATCTGAGGAATAGAGGTGATCTTACACAAGGAGTGAGACCCTTCTTTGTGGGGCAAGGGAAGGCTAATATACTCATTCATTGAGTCTATCTACACAGCAGTTGGGAGATGTAATTCCCAGCTAGGTAAACATACCTGTGCTAGCTCCTCTTGAGCTAGCATATTAAAAGTAGCAGTTTGACGGTGGCAGCTTGGATAGGGTTGTACCTGGATGGCTAGTTTGAGCCACCGCCATGGCCACACTGCTATTTTTAGTGTGCTGGCTTAAGTGGAGCTGGCACATGTACATCTACTCATACTGGGAATTACATAGCCTTTGTCTACATCAAACTGTCTAATCTGGTAAAACCCATTTAGGGCCAAATTCAGCTGCGGCACAACTCCATTCAAGTGGAGTTGCTTGTGTTTACAACTAGTGCTGGATTTGGCTCTTAGAAACCAGGTTTCAGGAAGTCTCTTGTCCTCTTGGTTTAAACCCCCAATTGGGCCAGGCAATGAAAGAATTAGCCCTAGTTCAGTTCTGTAGTTTGCCTTCTTGAAGTCCGCTCTAGAACTCAGTATGAGTTTGTCTCTAGACTTAAAGTTCCAATTAGTGCTACTCGAACCCATTTTCCAAAAAAAAGAAAATATAAAGTAATGGAAATGTAGACAAACTTTCTATCTGGAGAAGCCTCTGCTTTCTATCTTCAAAGATAGTTTAAAGAAATCCTTTGCATATATATAATGAATAAAGACTGGCTACTCCCTGTACATGCGTGTGTTCTCTCAACATCAAAAGTATCCCCATACCTTTGCCTGGAGTCAAATTGTCAAAGGCACAATGAATCTATGCCTTTGTTGAATCCTTTGGTATGTAAATGAAATATCTTTCCTATATTCTACTACCTAGACTTAAGCTGTGGTTTTCTGTGCACTTCAGAACAGCTGAATCTCATTTCAGTCCTTGCAAATAGTTACGTTGATTGTGAGAAACCAATCATAATGTTTTCTCATAAATATTCCATTCTTGTTTTCTAGAACTAATTTTATATCTATATATGAAGTTATGGCGCTCATATGGCCTGTAACTTGCACATGTTTTACATATAGGACCCAGTTTCGTCTTTAAACTCACCTAGGGTGACCAGATAGCAAGTGTGAGAAATCGGGACGGGGTGGGGGGTAATAGGTGCCGGTATAAGACAAAGCCCCAAATATCGGGACTGTCCCTATAAAATCGGGACATCTGGTCACCTGCCAATTCCTGCTACAACTGCTGTGCAAGCATATCTGAAGGCAGAATGGGACTTGGGAAATAAATCCCCACCTCTTTAGTTATTTTATACTGTACCTATTGTACAGATCACTAGTCACTCAGTACTTTTGCTTCACATGTGTTGTATATTCCATGCAGCCACTGTAAGACTCATGTATCTGATGTGTTTGTTAGTTCCCAATTGTTTTCCTTTTTAGGAGCAGTGATGAAGAATTGTATTAGTGAGAGAAATTCTCAGTGATGTAACTGTATGGTTATAGTCAATGCAAGAAAAGCAGGAATAACAACTGTAGTGTAAATATTCAGCTTCAATAAAGTCGGAAGTATGCATGTTTTATTTGTTATTAGCACTTATCTAATTACCATTGGAACTGCACTTGATTTATATAATAGTAAAAGAAAAGGAAATTAATACAGAAAGGTCGGATGATGAATAGTCCCTTGACCAGAATATAACAGGCTGTGAAATCTTTTAGAGATGTACATTGAATAACTTAGTATCTCTCTGAAGCTTCAAAATTCAGAAAGGACTATCAACTTCTAAATCTGCAAAGGATATATCTATCTGTTTTCATTACACTGGCAAAGATATGAGCCTGAGACTGCTATATGAATATTAAAGAAACTTCAGAGAACTGCTTCAAGCTTTGTTGAAACAATGAAGAATACATGCCAGTATCTTTGATATTTTAAAATCCTAAAGATAGAAAGTTTAAGGATTGCTTCTATGCATATTAGTAAAAAAAATGGGGGAGGTACAAATGGTTTGAGATGTGGGGGGGATAATGACAGCCTTCCTTTGTGACCTTGGACAAGTCACTTAGGGCAGTGGTTCTCAACCAGGGGTACTTACAGGGGGTACATCAACTCATCTAGATATTTGCCTAGTTTTACAACAGGCTGCACAAAAAGCACTAGCAAAGTCAATACAAACTAAAATTTCATACAGTCAATGACCTGCTTATACTGCTCTATATACTATACACTGAAATATAAGTACAATATAAGTTGACTGATTTTATAATGGTAAAAATGAGAAAGTGAGCAATTTTTCAGTAATAATGTGCTGTCACACGTGTGTATTTTTATGTGTGATTTTGTCAGCAAGTATTTTTTAAGTGAGGTGAAACTTGGGGTATGCAAGACAAATCAGACTCCTGAAATGGGTACAGTAGTCTGCAAAGGTTGAGAGCCACTGATTTAGGGCTTGTCCACATGGGGACACTCTGGTAAATTAATTATCTAAAGATGTGAATTAAAAGCAGATTAGTTAAACTGCATTACACTCCTGTGTGGACTGTGTGGACTCTTATTTAGAAAGAAAGTGGCCTGTGTGGACTGTGTGGACTCTTATTTAGAAAGAAAGTGGCCTTCATTCAGTTTAGCTTAATTTTAAAATAGCCTTAATTCAGTTCATTTTAATTCTGAATGAATGTGTGCACACAAAGTTTTAATGCAGTTTAATCCACTTTTAGTTCACGCCTGTAGTTAGTTTGGATAAACTTTCCAGAGTGTCCCTGTGTAGACAGGGTCTTAGCCTTTTTGTGCCTTGGTTCCCCATCTATAATGTCGGGGTGGTAATAGTTCCATACCTCACAGAGGAGTTGCGAGGATAAATATATTAAAAATTATAGGGCACGCCAATACTATGATAATGGGAGCCATATAAGAACCTAAAATAGAAACAGAATTTAAGTTTGAATATGAATTTGAGATTATATGGGAGGTCATTAAATAGAACACATTGTCTGTATATGGTATGCTTGAGGATCACCAGAAGATTTGCATAATGCAGCAAGTAGGACTCTGAGATTAGTGTATAGACTAAAAAATGCTTCCTTTCATTTGATGTCATTTGTATTTCACCTATGTGGCGCAAAGTGAATCAAGGAATGAGGGAAATTTTGAGGGGACGAGGGTTGATGGAAGTAAGACAATTGTGCAAAAGATCTTTTAAAAAAACAGCAGGTTTGAAAAAAGGAAGGAATAGTAGCCTTATAGTACAAATATACATACTCAAATCCTGTTCTTCTCTTTCCTTTCCCCATTGGGAACCAATGGCCTTGAACACAGCAGAATTGGCGTTGTCACGCAAAACAGGGGTGCTGCACGCCAGAGGGGTCATAGTGGGTTCTCCCTGTGAGTCACTGACAAGAGCTCTCAAGCCTGGAAAGCACTTAGAAGGGCTTCTTGATGTGGATCTGAGACTAGTCAATCTGCCAGTGCGCAGATCCATCATTACAGTACACACAGGATACTGCATCCTTGAGGCTACATTAGAAGGAACAGACTGGCTCTGCAGCAGATAACTTTTGGCCTGAAGGAGTGGATTTATTTTCGATCCCCCATGGCATTTTCATTTTCACAACTTTGAGGCAAAGATTGGTCTTGTAGTCAGATATGAGGAAGATGGGGGAACAGGCCTTTTTGTCAAGGTAAACCATCTTCAAACGATCTACTCTTTCAAGACTTTAAGTTCTGGCCTTCACTAGGAAAATAGGTTGGTATAACTACATTGCTCAGGGGTGTGAAAAATCCACATCCAGGAACGATGCAGTTAAACTAACATGAGCCTGGTGTAGACAGCGCTAGGTTGACAGGAAAATTCTCCCATCAATCTAGCTATTGCCTCTTAGGGGAGTGGACAGGAGAAGCCCTCCTGTCAACATAGGTAGCATTTTTGCAGCTGCACTGCTGTAGCATTTCAGTGGAGGTGTAGATGTGACATATCAAGGGTACAATTTAGACTAGTGAGTAGCTGTACCACCCCCACCGTCTAATCTGGGGTGCCCTTTATACTATTTTGCTGCTGTTGCCTCCAGTCAGGTCTGCTCTCAAAACAGCCTCCAGCATGCAAGTCACACTCAGTCCCAGATCAGAGGGCAGGGATGGTAGAGTTATTCATTAGTAAGGCTGCATGTCTGTCACGGAGGTCATGGATTCCATGACTTTCTGTGACATCCGTGACTTCTGCAGTGGCTGGTGCCAGCTCAGGAGCAGCCCCTGGGCCACCAGCAGCAGTTTGGGTTTGGGAGGAAGCTCAGAGCTGAGGCAAGGGGTTGAGGTGCAGGTGGTGCTGGGGGGGGGGGCTCTCTGGCTCCCATGGGCAAGTTCTGCAGCTCCTAGGCAGAGGGGCCACGGAGCTCCATGCGCTGCTGACACCCGCAGGCGCTGCCCCCGAAGCTCCCATTGGCTATGGTTCCTGGCCAATGGGAACTGCAGAGCTGACGCTTGTGGAGGGAGCACCACTAGGAGCTGCAAGGACATGTGGAGCTGGATAGGGAGCCTGGGAGCCCTGCCATCCCTCTCCCACCATACTAGGGGGGTCCCAGGCCTCACGCTGCTGCCCCCCCCCCGCCAGCACCAGTAGAGGTCCTGGGCTGCACACCACCACCCCCGCAGCACCAGTTAGGCCATCCCCCCCAACAAGTTTTAGTTAGAGATATATAGTAAGTCATGGACAGGTCACGGGCTGTGAATTTTTGTTTACTGCCCATGACCTGTCCATGATTTCTACTAACAATACCTGTGACTAAAACATAGCGTTACTCATTAGTCTAGACTGTACCCTGGGTATATCACAGTAGACAAGCCCTAACATTGCAACTGCTGTTCAGACTGACTGAGTCCCTTAAATTTGGAAGGCAGTCAAGCATTATTTGATTATCCAAGTTAGGTTTGCAAACCACTTTGCTGAAGTCCACTCAGTAGCTATTCAGTCTTTTGGACTCATGTAGAATGCCAATCTATTTTGTCCAGGGTCTTATTTTTTTATTCAGGTAATGGAATCTAGGGAGGCTGATGGATTTCAGAAAAATACATATAACTAAAGTGTAAGTAAGTGGATGCCCCCATTTGTGAATAGGGTAATTACAGCCAGGTGTTGTTGTTTAAGCATGGAGATAAAACATGGAGTTAAGCATGGAATTGTTTTAAACATGGTCTGTGGCCTCATATGCATGCTAGTGCAGTTTAGATACACACCTGATGAAATGAAATAATTAAATAATAATTATTTGGTAAGCTCTCAACTCTGCATAATTATGTAAGGTTTGGATGTTTTCAAATTTTTAAGTAAATCAGCTTTCAGAGTAGCAGCCATGTTAGTCTGTATTCGCAAAAAAGAAAAGGAGTACTTGTGGCACCTTAGAGACTAACAAATTTATTTGAGCATAAGCTTTCGTGAGCTACAGCTCACTTCATCGGATGCATCGGATGCAGTAGCTCACGAAAGCTTATGCTCAAATAAATTTGTTAGTCTCAAAGGTGCCACAAGTACTCATTTTCTTTTTTAAGTAAATAAGTTACTCTTACCATATGAACACTATTACATGAGGATGCCGTATATTTGGCATTATTTACTATACCATGTATGTTGAGAACTTTCTTGGATTGGGTTATACATTTTAGAATCTTAATTCAAGTACTGTATAGAAAGGGATGTTTTAGATATGATATAATCATTAAGATATTCAAAATAAACCATCTTCTATTTTAGACATATTTGAATTCAAAGGATTTTTATCTTACCTTTCACTGAATGTGTTTAAAGCTTTATTATCCTACCAATAAATCTTCCAGATTAATCTCTTTCAAGATTAAAATGTCACTCTTCTGAGTCACACCAACAATTAAACTGGATCATAATCTTCCTTTCCTTTCAAAGGACTGAGTACTGTAATGAAAACTTCTTCCTAAGGTAACACGCCTTTTAAATAGATAAATATTTTACTGTATTATGGAGAAAAAACACACATTGTTTACTTTCTATGATTCAATGAGTCATGACTTTTTGAGAAAGTGAAGATGTTGGTGAAAAAAATTATATTTCTTAGTAGTTCATTGGTAGTTCAGAAGTGTTGCTTTATAACTTTGGCATTCTATTACTTGTAGAATATGTGCATATAATGTGTTGTGACAGAAACTTGTAAAGAAAAATACATTATTTTTAGATTTGAATGTACTCTGACAGAGCTATGAAAGAGCAAGCGGCGTTATAAATTGGGCCAAATTCATGCCTGGTGTAACTCCACTGAGTTACACCAAGCATGAATATGGCTCTGTGTCCAGGACCTTAGTCATGTTCTCTATAGATCCAAAGGACTTGATGTAGTGTAGCTCAAAAAGTGTTCTACATTAAAATTACAACATGAAAGAGTGAGATGAAACATCTCTGTGCCTTTTTATGCTTTTTATGTATATATTATGGACCAAATTCTACTGTGAATCTCAGGCAAGAAGCTGATTTCTAATGATTCCTCATAAAATGGCATCTCCTACACATATTTTCACAGGTTATATTTCACATGTTCTCAATCAAGTTGGTGTCACTATAAAACTCCATTTGTGTAACCTTTCTAAATCAGTAGTTTCAGAACTTTAAACAGGAAAAATATTGCACTTCTCCAAATGTCATCTATCAAATTATGGCCCATCATGCCCCCCCCCTTATTTTGAATGCACATGATGCAGCTGAACCATCCGATGAAGTGAGCTGTAGCTCACGAAAGCTTATGCTCTAATAAATTTGTTAGTCTCTAAGGTGCCACAAGTACTCCTTTTCTTTTTGCGAATACAGACTAACACGGCTGCTACTCTGAAACATGGCTTTTACAGTTACTTCTGATGGGTAGTCCATGAAGTAGATGTGCAGAGTTACATGTTTGCATATATACATCTGCTAATCCAAAGTTCTTACTGCTTTCAGAGGCAATGCTGGTGCCATGATTTACATTTGTGGATGTGGGAGGGGTTGCAAGCACTTTTGGAGTACAGAATTAGAATTCAAAACAACCTTGGCAAATTGGAGAATTGGTCTAAATTCAACAAAGACAAATGCAATGTACTTTACTTAGAAAGGAAAAATCAAATGGAAAACTACAAAATGGGAAATAACTGGCTTGGTGGCAGTATTGCTCAAAAGGATCTGGGGGTTATAGTGAATCACAAACTGAATGAGTCAATGATGTGATGCAGTTGAGAAAAAGGGTAATACCACCCTGGGGTTTATTAACAGGACTGTTATATGTAAGACACAGGAGGTAATTGTCCCACTCCGATCAGCACTGGTGAGGCCTCAACTGGAGTCGTATGTCCAGTTCTGAGCACAAACATTTTAGGAAATTGGGCAAATTAGAGAGAATTCAAAGGAGACTAACAGAAATGATAAAAGTTTTAGGAAACCTGACTTATGAGGAAAGGTTAAAAAAACGGGCATGTTTAGTCTTGAGAAAAGTAGGACCTGATAAGTCTTTGCATATGTTAATTGCTGTTATAAAAAGGACAATGATCAAGTGTTCTCCATATACACTGAAGGTAGGACAAGAAGTAATGGGCTTAATCTGCAACAAGGGAGATTTAGGTTGAATATTAGGAAAAACTTTGATTTTCAGGATAGTTAAGCTCTGGAAAGGGTTCCAAGGGAGGTTGTGGAATCTCCATCATTGGAGGTTTTAAGAACAGGTTGGACAAACCTGAGGGATGGTCTAGGGTGACTTAATCCAGCCTCGGCTCAGGGAGCAGGACTTGATGACTTCTCAAGATCCCTTCCGCATTGTTATGATTCTATGATTTTTGAGACTGGCCAAGTGTGAAAGGGAATATTTAAAATCCTGTTTTGGATCTGACATGGAAGTGAAGACTATTTTCTCTTCTCCATAATGACATCCAGAAATCTCCTCTATCTGAACTGTTCCAGTTCTGGATAGAAAAGCAGTACTTGTGGCACCTTAGAGACTAACAAATTTATTAGAGCATAAGCTTTCGTGAGCTACAGCTCACATCAATGCATCCGATGAAGTGAGCTGTAGCTCACGAAAGCTTATGCTCTAATAAATTTGTTAGTCTCTAAGGTGCCACAAGTACTCCTTTTCTTTTTGCGAATACAGACTAACACGGCTGCTACTCTGAGTTCTGGATAGCTTAGTGAAACCAGGTCATCATTTTCCAGTAGCATAGATGAGTATCTCATTGATATGGATTTCCTAAATCATTCAGAATTAGACTGGGTTAATATCAGTTAGGGCAATGTGTATGGAAGGAACAAACACAAGAGCAGAGGTATTCACACCTCTGTGGTTCAGGAGCCAAATTAGTGATCAGCATTACCCAGAAGAGCCACAGTAGTGTGAATTCATTGTTTCATTTATTATAGTACTATATATTCATATTTAAATGATATGATGGGAAATATTTAGTTTTTATTCATATATTATTCTCACAGCAAAATGATTTAGTTGGGGATTGGTCCTGATTTGAGCAGGGGGTTGGACTAGATGATCTCCTGAGGTCCCTTCCAACCCTGGTATTCTATTCTATGATTCTATGATAGACCACATATTATTGTTATTTTATCAACTACAATTGGTTAATAACATAGTAAGAGCATCCTTATTGGTTAACAACTTAGATTGGTTAATAATTAAATCACAGTGTTTTAATATCATGTGCTGCAAAGAGCCGCTGGAGATGCATTAAAGAGCCACTTGTGGCTCATAAGCTGCAATCTGAGTATCACCACACTAGGGCATCTTTTTGTTTTCTCCAATTGAATTTACTGGGTTATTAAATGTTCTGGAGGAACTTCAGATTGCTAACGGAGCGGGACCTATGCCCCAGTAAAATCAAGTGAGGAAATATTTGGGTGTGGGACAAAGGTAACAGCAACCCTGAAATGAGTGTTCTTGAGGCCATTGATTTTTGGTAACTCTTGCACCAACAGATCCTTTTGCATAAGTTTATTGAAAAAGTGATGCAACTCTCGCAATATCTGAATTTCTTAGGTTTCAGGTTTAAATAGGAAACATATGGCCTTGTAGTCTCATTTGCTGATGATCTCTTAGCAATGGACAAAGGTCAGATGTCCACTGTGTTTCCTTAAATCTGTTCACAGCCCTCTATTGCTGATTTTGTTGATTTGGACTGTTACCGGGGTGGACATTATTTTTTTTTGAGTGATTCTGCTTTATTTCCCGCATCAGAGGGATCCCATAGGGTCCTGCTGGCAATTGCTCATCTCTCTTAAAGGTGTTCTTGTTTAGCATTCTGAAGCAAGTGGGGAAGAAAGTGAGATGTTTTGGGCTGTGTGGCACTGTACCTGCATGGTATGCAACAGTCTTTTTTCCCCATCAAACCTGGATTGAACAGTGTTTCTCTTTTTCCAGCATGTGGCCAAGATAAAATCTTGAGTGAGATGGGCTGAGGGTCAGCGTACGCAAGACTGAATTGATGCTGATTGATTCAGGGATGGTTCTAGAAAGAATAGTGGGGATAGTGGCTGTGCCCCTACTGCTGAGAGGTTTTGACAAGCTTGGTTTGTAATATAGTTAGTATATTATCCTTGATTATTGCTGCAGTCTCGTGTAGTTTTGTTGCCCAAGAGTTCTGTTACACTTCCCAGGGATATCTAGGGTTGTGAGGCACTTCACCACCACCACCTGCTCTTAGCGTTAGGTAGCCTTGGTCTATTCCTGCTATGGGTCAGATCCCCAACTCCTCCAGCTACAGCAACTTGAGCACTTTTTGTTAGGCCTCTCAAGCCCCACTGTCACTTACAGGTTAGCAATTGGCACAACCCAACCTTTGAGCCTTCTGAGGGTCTCCCTAGAATGTCCACCTTCTGATCCAATGGACACACTCAGTATTCACAGGTTTCAGAGTAGCAGCCGTGTTAGTCTGTATTCGCAAAAAGAAAAGGAGTGCATCCAATGAAGTGAGCTGTAGCTCACGAAAGCTTATGCTCTAATAAATTTGTTAGTCTCTAAGGTGCCACAAGTACTCCTTTTCTTTTTTCAGTATTCACAGAATCAGAGCTTCCAAAGAAGTAGTACACACAAGCGTACCAGTTCCACTTCAGATCACCACTCTGCTTAAACACAGAGCATTTAGATCCTTATAGTGAAATCAAGTCTATGTGTAGTTAACAAAGCTTAGAGATTCAAGTAGTACCAAGCAGCAGTACTGGGAATAAATGGTTACATATAAAATAAAATCATAACAGCCATTCTAGAGCCTAGACTTAACAAGATACTCATATCTTGTAGAATATTGCTCACTCCAAATCCTTGCAGTGCTTTACAGCAGGGCTGGCTGCAACCCTCCTTTCATGAGGCAAGCACTCTGTCAGTTTGCCTCCTAGGTGAAGAATTCAGTGTCTCATTGCACTCCAGGATATACCAGCCCAATCTTTGTCTTTATTCATAAACAAGACAGCCCCTGGTGTTTATTTCTTCCTGCAGATTTCCACTCTTTAAGATTTCACAGCCATTCCATTCACACCTGGGTCAGTATGCTACAAGGCATACAATACACAAATGTCCAGACAGGCAGATGGGAGTCAGTAACCTCCTGCCTGAAGGGAACATCTTTGAGGTATGTCACTTCCCGGTAATTTGCCTTAACTCCAAGACCTTACAACCATAATTTTATCTCTCTATCTCTCTATATCTCTATCTATTAACTATACATACCTTTTGCAGTGATTGATGACCAGTGGTTCTACTGACTCAGTAAAGACCACCCTTTTAACTATTATGCAGATATCTGACCCAGGGGATCCCAGTAAAACTCTGTGCACCCCCGGGGTACTCTGTCTCTTGTCACCAATGGCCCCCTGAGTGTCACTGTGCCTCAGTGGGTCAGAGCTGAAAATGCCAAATTCAGGACAAACTGCTGAGACATAGGGCAGACTTACCCCAGACTGGTGGTTATTCTATCATTAGATTATACCAAGCCAGTAACAAAAGTGAACTTGTTCTCACCACACTGGTTAACAAGAGGCCCAAACTGCAGTCTCCTTAGGCATCCCAGCCCTTGGCTCACCACCCAGAAACTGGACTACATGATGAATAGTTACTGAAAACCAATTTAATCAGATATAGGGTCCTTCCAATCCCAAAAGATCAGCTACTTAAGCCAGGTCAATATATAATTCAGATCTTACCCAATAATCATGCTGATGCCAATCCTTTAGTAACTAAAAGCTAAAGATTTAATAATAAAAGAAAAGAGTTATTAATGATACATATACATACAAGTGACTTTTTAGTGTTCATAGATCAGGATCATAGCAGTGATGTAATCAACTGCTATCTTGCAAATGTCCCTCTGGAATTACCCAAACATATGGGGGGACAGAGGGGCATCAGTCCTTGTTCAAAGCTTCCTTGTTAAAAATCCAGTCCAGAGAAATGAAGCAGGAAATAAACACAACATAGAGATGTCTTGTGTCTTTTTACATCCTCTGCCATGAGCATGGAATTTTACTGTCCCAAACAAAGTCCACAGCCTCTGTTTGTGGAAAGATACTGGCCCCAGATGGACTCTAGGGTCACATGAACATATCACATGTCCTTACATGTTTTGATGACTCACAGGGGCAACCATTGCCCATATTCCTGCTGAGACATCCACAGGAAGGCTTACTAGGTGGGATGAGTTTCCTCTATGGCCATTGTTAGAGTGAAGTGTCCTTAATGGGCCATTAACACATAACTGTCTTGCCTTGATGAAAATCTAATCTGGTGGGTGTTACCCAGGAATACAACACATGTATAAAATACAGGTCCAGGACCAATATTCATAACATTAGACACAAAGATGATACATGCATATAAACACACTTAGGCCTGGTCTACACTGGGGGTGGAGGGAATCGATCTAAGTTATGCAACTTCAGCTACATGAATAACGTAGCTGAAGTTGACGTACTTAGATCGACTTACCATAGTGTCTTCACCACAGTGAGTCAACTGCTGCCACTAACCCATCGATTCCACCTGCGCCTCTCTCGGCGTTGGAGTACAGGAGCCAAAGGGAGAGCGCTTGGGGGTCAATTTATCGTGTCTAGACTAGATGCAATAAATCGATCCCCGCTGGATTGATCACTGCCCGCCAATCCAGCGGGTAGTGAAGACATACCCTTAGGAAATCATAACTTTTCCAGTGACACCTTACATGACAATTTGTACAAGATTTGTTGCAATCATAGAGCATCACACTGGGTCACAAGGGCTTTTTTCATCTGTACCTAATGTAATAATTTATGACCATTTCTCTCAAATATGGAGTTTCCACAGTTATCCATACATTTGTGACCTCCAGATTTAAGTGCTGTAACACATTTTACATGGGGCTCCTCATGAAAACTGCACATGGAAGCCTCAGCAGGTACATAGTATGTTAGACCAACTGCTTAGTGGTATCTGATGTGGAGAGTCTATTATATCAGCAGACCTTACACTGTACTCAGTTACTTTTGAATATAATTCAAGGTGTCAATATTGATCTTTAAAGACATACAGTTTGGATCCTAGTTTCTTGGAAGGCTGCATCTCTCCCCATTTCTTCTCTAATAGTGGAAATCAAGTGACTTGACCCTGTTGTCAGTCCCTACATCTGTATGTCTGGGGACTGGTGGCAGAATAGTTTCAGCAGAGGATCCTTGTCTCTGAAAATCTCTTCTCAATGTTTGTTTACACTTTGGTTTGTATTATGCCCTATCTACTTGTCCAGGCTGTTGCTGAAATGTGGAGAGTGATATTTTTAGACTACTACTTATTCTGACTCATTTAAAGTAAATATTTGCACTCCGAAACATTATATAGACTTTAGGAATTATATAGAGTTTAGTTTCCAAACACACATTAGTAACATAAGGAATATATACGGTACCCTGTTCCAAAAGATTTCATGTTATTTACAGATGAATGAAATCCACTTTCCTCCAACTTTCAGTTTGACATTTCAAAAGATACAAAGTGAGATACATTTTGTCATCTCACAAATACATCTGAATATCCCTTTGGCTTCCTCAGAAATGTCAGATATCTAAGATCTGCATTAAGAGAGAGTATTCCTGTTACTATTTCAGAACTTGAAAGAAGGTAAAGTATGGGTATAGAAAATATAAAGAATGCAGGTGCACAAAAATTAAATAAAGTACAGTAATAAAAGGTCACATACATATTTCCTGCCCCAAAGTGCTCATCTATTTGTATCTAACAGGTACATAGCACTTCTCATTCTGATCAGCTCAAACTGCTTTACAGAACATATGCGGGGTCACTTCATCCATCGCTGAAGTGCAGCCATGTCTGGCCTGGAATGAAAAGCTGTTTAATATAGTTTAGCTATAGAGGGAATTTAGACAGACAATGTGATAATGCACATTGGAGTTTGTCCAGGATGTTGAAGCTATAAACTCCATTCCTCAGATCTTAAATGGAAAAAAAAAATTGGTCAAGGCAGGAGTTCGCTGACTTAACAGGAAGAACATCTCCAGCAGCACAGTGCTACCTAGCACTATACTTGGGCAGTTCAATATTTGCAGTAAGTGGCACCCTTCTTACTCAGTATAATCAAGCTCACTTACTGCAACACCTTGCCTTTTCTTAGAAAGTCTCTTCTTATGTATTGACCACTTATTTTGTTTTGATTGGAGCAGTGTGAATAACTGATTTTTTTTGTTCACTAACTGATCCAAACAAATGCAAAAATGTGGTTTGGGTCAAACTAAATGTTTTGGTTTTTGAGTTTTAACTTAAAATAAAATTGAAGCAAATTTCAAAAAGAAAAGTCATTTTTCAATCAGGGTTTCACTTAGAAAATGTAAAAATGAAACTTTGAATTTTCTGGAATTTTTTCCTACCAAAATATTGGTGGTGCATTCAACATAAATTTGCAAAATGTTTTGGCAACCTGAATCTGCACTTTTTTGTTGGGAGAGTTTTGGCTTAAAAACTTCACGCAGTTGTAGTATTGATATTCTTGGAGGTCTCATATTCTATATTGGTCAACCAAGAGTTCTGAGGGAACTAAAATATGAAATTGTAGAACTACTCGCTGGTGTATGTAACATATTGCTTAAATAAGCTTGGAGGAGATGCTGGCAATTACAGGCTGGTAAGTCTAATGTCAGTACCAGGTAAATTGGTTGAAACTATAGTAAAGAACAAAATTATCAGACGCACAGATGAACATGGTATGTTGGGGAAGAGTCAACACAGCTTTTGTAAACTGAAATCATGCCTCCCTAATCTATTAGGATTATCTGAGGAGGCCAAACAAACAAGTGGGCAAGGGTGATCTAGTGGATATAGAGTACTTGCACTTTCAGAAAGCATTTGACAAGGTCCTTCACCAAAGGCTCTTAAGGAAAGTAAGCAGTCATCGGAGGCAAGGTCATCTCATGAATCAATAACTGGTTAGAGGGTAGGAATATATGGTTATTTTTTACAGTGGAGAGAGGTAAATAGCAGGGTTCCCCAAAGATCTGTACTGGGGCCAGTGTTGTTCAACATATTCATAAATGATCTTGGAAAAAAATGGTTAATGGTGAGGTGGCAAGTTTGCAGACAATACAAAATTATGCAAGATAGTTAAGTGCAAAGTGGACTGTGAAGATTTGCAAAGGGATCTCACAAAACTGGGGGTCATTGGGCAAGAAAATGGCAGATAAAATTCAGTGTTGATAAATGCAAAGTAATGCACATTTTAAAAACATAATCCCAACTAGACTATGTGGTCTAAATTAGCTTTATCACTCAAGAAAGAGATCTTGAAGTCATTGTGGATAGTTCTCTGAAGACATCTGCTCAATATGCAGCAACAGTCAAAAGAATTAACAATCTTAGAACCATTAAGAAAGGGAAAGATGAGACAGAAAATATCATAATGTTCCTCTCTAATCCATGATATGCCTACACCTTGAATACTGCATACAGTTCTGGTCACCTCATCTCAAAAGATATAGATTTGGAAAAAGCACAGTGAAGGGGAACAAAAATGAATAGGGGCATGGTACAACTTCCATCTGAGGGAAGATTAAAAAGATTGGGACTGTTCAGCTTGGAAAAGAGGTGACTAAGGAGATATGATAGAGATCTATAAAATCATGAACAGTGTGGAGAAAGTGTTATTTATCCCTCACATAACACAAGAACCAGGGGTCACCCAATGAAAAGTATAGGCAATACTTTAAAATTTATTTAAGAATAATTTAAAATGTTTAAAATAAACATCCGAAAATACTACTTCACACAATGCATAGTCAACTGTGGAACTCATTGCCAGGATATTGTGAAGGCCAAAAGTATAATTGAGTTAAAACAATAATTTGATAAATTCAGGGAAGATAGGTCCATCAGTGGCTATTAGCCAAGATGGTCAGGGATGCAATCCCATGCTCTGAGTGTCCCTAAACCTATGACTGCCAGAAGTTGGGATTGGATGACAAGGGATGGATTACACTATAAATTGTGCTCTTCTGTTCATTCCCACTGAACCATCTGGCATCAGCCACTATTGGAAGACTGAATACTGTGCTAAATGGACCATTGGTCTGTCCCAGTATGACCATTCTTATATTCTCATAATTAATATTGCTGGTCTTTTGAATTCTCAGAAAATTACTGCATAAAGGGATATGGCTGTAGATCTAAGATGCTATATAAAATATCCCATTAAAATCCACTACCTTTTCTGTAAGAATTTGAAATCTGACCTTTACAACTTTCCCTACTTTCCTTCTTTCTGCAGTGACTTAAGGTATAAATTACTGAATAGGATATTACAATGCAATCTCAATCACACACGACTTATTTTGACAGGATCAACAATATCGTCTGAAGACTTTTCAGTGCTAATGCTTTCCTTAGTTATAATGCTTGAATAAGCTGAATTACATAAACGCTTTCTTTAAAATTATGCATAATAGAAACAACCACACAAGGAGAAGGCTAAATGTCTTGAAGGCGTAATGGTCTTTACAAACAAATTCAGAATAAAGGGAGAGTAGGGTTTTTTTAATTATTATTTTTAAAAAATTTTTTTACCATCACTTGCAAGACACACAAGGTTTCTTTTCCCATAGTTTAAATTGAGACATCCTTGTAAATCATCTCTCTGAGTTAATATGTATGCCCTATTTTCCAACAAGAAAACATATCAGGGTTTTAAGTGTTTATGAATATATGCTGGATTGGTGATCTATTGAGAATATAGGATGTTACTAGGCAAGAAAGAGTGGTGAATTAGGGCAGAATTTTCAAAATGCTAGAAACCTGTCCAATTTTCAAGAATTGAGTTTCAGAGGGATTTCCTAAATCACACACACATTTGAAACTTTAATCTGTACTTCATCAGCTGTGAAGCCACAGTGTAGATGTAGGGTGGGATTTTCAAAACTACTCAGCATTGACTTAACTCTGCCTTCATTTAAATAAATTCTAAAACTGTTAATTCAGTGGGACCTGAGTTAGTTCATGCTGAATACTCTTGAAAAATCTCTCTGTAGAGACTCTTCCCATGGGAAACTGGTGCCAATTTGGGTTTCTCAGACTACCCCAAGACTCTTCTTTGTGTCTGGTTTGGTTTTAAACCAAAACTAGTCTTTCCCCAGCTTCACAGTTTCTTCAACTCCTGGCTGGTAACCAGGGTGGTGGAACAATTTTTATACTGGGGATGCTGAGAGCCATTGAACCAACCTGTAAACCCTGTATATGAAGGAAACCACTTCAAGCCAGGGGTGTGGCAGCACCCCCGGAATGCTAGTTCCAGCACCTATTCTGGTAACAGATTTTTTCCAAAAATACAAGGTCTGCTGCTGGCATTTCCTCAAGCATCTTCAGGTTTCTATTCCTCTTACACCTCCTTCCCTCCAGGTAGTTCCAGGCAGGCCTTATTATTTGCTTGCTGTGGAGAGCAACTTTCCTGGTGTTCTGTTTCCTGGGTCCACTGCAGCTCTCTCTCTTCAGTTATCCTTGTATCTGGGCTTCAGACTCCAGCTCCCTCTCAATTCCCCAGATCCTTCTAAGCAGGGGATCTCAGCCAGATCCAGTTTGGACTTATCTGGAGAAGCCTTCCCCCTAACTACATTCTAGCTCTTTGTCTTCCCCCTTTGAGATGGAGCTGGCTTGAAGTGTCCTATCTGGGCTACCATCATATGCTTCCAGATCACTTGACCTCAGCCATTGGTGCAAACCAATGGTGTGGGACAACATGACAAAGCACAGGTGGGGCTGAAGCCAAATCCCTTAAAGGGCTAGCCCACACTGTGACACTCACCCATTTTGTATATCCCCTATGACAGATATGACATTTTATGCAATATTCTGGGCAAATCTTATTGAAATAAAACTTATGTATCATTGTGGGCCAGGGACTTTATGTAATTCCATGGGGAAGAGGGACCACAGTGCTCCAGGAACATCAGAACAGTGGGCAGTGGTTAGGCAATTAACTCAGGCTGTAACCTGTGCACCTGGAGAGAAACTTGCATACACTTATTCAAACTGGATTCTCCAGGGACCAAAAGACAAAAAAAAAAAAGGTCTTTTGGTTAAATAGCTTCAGTTAAAACTAGCTCCAGGCCTTTTCTGCTGCAACCAGTGGACAGGACCTTCTGTTCAAGCAGGACCACCCAATTCTTCCTGGGAATGGTTGGAAACCATAGAAAAACCACTTGGTAGGAGCTGAAGGACTGTCATAGGCCAAAGCCCTTGCTGGAGTTGAGGTAATCTCTGGTAAACTTATTAGCAAGCGTGACGTTTCTTTGATTGTTTTTTGTTTTCTTTGTAATCATTTACCTTAATAAATGGGGCTTACTAAGAAAGAGCTGGGTGACAACTTAACTATGGCAATTTGCTCCATTTACTATCTCTGAGGAGAAAAGTAAAGAAGCCCTGCTTAGGCAGTCTGACTTTGCTGCGGGATTCATGGGGTAAGCAGGCAACTTTGCAGCCTGGAAATACCCCAGTTAGGAGGGAGACTCGCATGTCTATGACCAAGAGAGGCAACATTTGGGGAGCTGGAAGCCTGGGCAAGAGTGCCCTTGCTGGACCATGAGGGGGAAATACAGGTGCAGTTGCCCTAAACAATGATTCTCTTCCCACCCCCAAAACCCCCCCCCCCCAAAAAACCAACCAAAACTCATATGGAGATGCAGACAGATGGAATATTCAAGTTTGAGTTGTATTTTATTTGTCTTGACAGTCTGTGAATGGAGGCCAATAACAACTGTTCTTCTTATGTTTAAATAGTTCAGAAAGTTAATTTCAATGTTAAAATTAGTTTACATAAGAACTCACTGACTAGAATGTGAGTCTAACTAAAAAAATAAAAAGTTGTGAGCCTTCTGCTTGAATTTTATTGCTTTTATTTTAAACAGACCTGACATTTCAATGAAGGCTTTGAAAATATTCTTTTTTAGAAAAATGCCACCCATATATTTATTTTTCTTTTTATTATGAAGGCCATTTGCATGAAATAGTATATTGTTTCTTAAGAGTTCATCTTCTCTTGCTGCTTCCTCCTCATTTGAAGTCATCATAATCTTCACAATAGATTGATGTGGAAATCATTGTGATATCACAAAAGAAGGATTATGACTCCAGTGGGGTATAAGCAGCAGGAGCTGATGAACTCTTAAAGAAGAAAGACACTGTTTCCATGCAAATATGTTTAAAAATAAAGTACAAGGGAGAAGCAATACTGAATATAAAGTATGTAAAAAAAACTTTCAGAATTTTTGCTATGGGCCAAATTGTGATATGATATTACTCACACTGAACAGTATCTTAAACCATGAGCAGTCCTGTTGAAGTCAATGGGGCTACTTGTATAATAAGGTACTTACTCAGTGTAAGGAAAGGTGTCACAATTTGACCATAAACTATTAGGAAGTGCTTTGCGGGTCAGTGAAATAGTCTTTTTTACCTACGTTTTTGTATGGGTTTTTAATTAATACTAGTATAAACAATTATTTTGGAGAGAATTTTTTTTCTTCCCTTCTGCTCCACATTAAGTGATTGATTGTGTAATGACTCTGCAGGAGTAGTCATTACTACTTTGTGGGAAGCATCACCATTGTTGGGATCCTTAAATGTACATGTTTAAAGGATCTGGAATTAATAACTGTGCCAATTCATAACATACAGTACGTGTAGCTCTGTTATTAACATTGTACTTGGTTCCCCATTTCCTTTGAACTGCATGTCTTAATGGAATGCTTAGGAAAGATGTCACTTTTATTCCACAAACACCCATTGAAATCAGTGTGATGTTTTTAAAAATTTATGTACATTATCTGAGTATGAATGGACAAGATAAACAATACAATTTTTATGCCATTACATATTTTATATTGATCAAAAATAAAACCAGTGCAGGAATAATAAAAAAAATAGGAAACTGAGTATACAATACGGTACACAGTTGTCACTGATTTTTTGGTATTCAGTTCATTTAATTTTCATGCACCATCTTCTTCCATGTTCTATAATCTTGATTCTATTTCTTTTGTTATTTAGAAATGGTCTCTTCATCCCCCCCCCTTATTTTATAATGAATTTACATGTTTATAACTGTCAGTCACTGATAAGTCTGTAATTCATTCCCTCACAAGCAATCCCACTACCTCTTTCTATTATTTTAATATTTATGCAGCTTTTTTTATGCCACTTTCTCTGCTAATAAACATTTCAGGTGTTGGGGGATTTTTCTCTTGAAGCTTTTGTTAAACTATGGTGAGTAGAACATCCCAGTATTTCTATTTTTTGACAGTTCCAGAACAGGCCTGAAATTTCCATTATAATTTGAGCCTTTCCATTCTAGATTGTTCCCTTTCCTTCATTTTCAGCCTATGTGCTATGTACAGCATAGGTAGTGAGATCCAAATGTGATGTATGCACCTCTGACACTACAGCTGTAGAGGTGGGTATGGCAGAAATCAGGGAGAAGCACAAGTCTTCTGTGGAGAGGCTGTGTTGTGGGTGGCGATGTGCACAGATTGTCAAAGAAATTGCAATCACAAGGTTGCATTGGTAACTTGTAAAGCAAAGAGCATTCCCTTTGAATGGTAATGTATATGCTTTTTAGTGCAAGAAAGAGGTTCAAGTATATACACCATATTCTAATAACTTTATCTTTAAATTATGGATAGATTAATTATTTCATGATGTGTTAAGATAATATAGAAATTTCAGCAATCAATACATCTTGCCCAATGTGCATTTAGGGCCCACCCAATATAGATAATATAGTATTTGACTCAGTATTTTAGATAGCGTTACCAATCATCTTGCTATTAGATATTTTTAGTGGGAGTCCAAGTCTTATCCAGAGGGGCTCAAGCTTCTTTAATTGTCCTCCATTGTCTCCTCCAGCTGTCAGCCAACCCCACTTCCTTCCATGAGATTTTTACCACTTTCAGCCACCTTCCTATATATATTAGGAAAATTGATTTATTGCCACTATTCCCAGCTGCACTGTTCTCACATTCCTAGGATGAATTCTAGGTGAACCCCCATGGGGGAAAAAACACGCAGGCAGTTTCCTGACTCAGAAATTCCAAGCGACCCCTCCCAGCCGGCCATGTACCCAAGAAGAAGCTTCTAACAACTAGTGCCTGTGTCAGCAATCTTCTGGGAAACCCTAAAGCTGCATGTACCTTAGCTTGCAGTGCTGTGATGGCCGTGATGTAAACCCAGATCAATAGTTACACAATACCCCTTTAATAGCTCTCTGGCTGCAGGGTTGTATGACATCTCTGCTTTCTATGGGGTTCTTACAGTGGGTAACAACAATGACCAATGAGACTTAATGTAACCATTAGGCCCTTTCATAATAACAACTGTAACTGTACTAGCTCTGGAAGGCTCACTAGACTGATAAGTTTTGATAACCTATTTTGTCATTAAAGTAAACAGATATGATTCAAATACAAAAGGTGTAGATTTATTGAATTAAAAAGGTGCTATTTTTACATGGTCACTTTCCCCAGTAAAACAGCACTTTAAATAGTAATTATATACTATAAATATATAATAATATTATGGGTTATTCTGGGGATTAGCTCTTTTCCAGGTCAGAAACCTACCCTTGCATATTTTAACCCATTGTCCTCTCTCTCACCCCAGGACTCCTCTCACTCCAGGAGCTGCAGCTTCCTCTCTGTGACTCAGGCCTCTGGCCAGATCACTATGTGGTTTCCCCTTCCAGGGTATAGTGTCTCACGGGACCTGTTGTCAGTAGCTGGTAGAGGAACCCAGGTGCACCCACTCTTCCAGGGTCCAGCCCAGGGATCCTACAACACACAGCCAAAGTCTGTGCAGTCCCAAATCTGAGTGCTTTCTCCCTGGGCTACTTCCTACTCCATCTCCCATGGGCTTTCTTATCCACTCTTCCCTCAGGGCCAGGGTCCTAGGGTTCTGCTCTTTCTCTGGATTCTCTCATTCCCTCTCCAGTGCACAGAGGATGACTGCAGACTTCCTCATTGCCACACTTTCTGTTGCCAGCGTCCTGGCTTTATACTAGTCCAGCCCACACCTGCTCAGCAGAGCTTCATCTTCAGCTTCATCTTGCTTCTCCAGACTAGCCCCCTCATGTGTTGCCTAACTCATTCTTTCTCATTCTTTCCTTAACCTTTTCAGGACTAATATGGGGTGACCACCCCATTACAATGTAGTTTTAATTGCCTTTGCTTTTACTGTGCAAATGTCTTTCATTAGTATGTCATTTGAGTTATATGTTATGATGCCAATCAGACTTGTCAAGATAAGATAGTACCTTTCCATTCTCTCCCTTACATCATAAACTCCTACTGGTCTCCCCAGAGGAAAGAAAATGCATAATGTGTCATTTATGTCCTCTTACATGCACATGTTCGTTTATTTTGTATGAATGAATTTGAATGTTACATAACATAATGCTATTGATTTGGAATTTGATTTTAGGAAGCTGATCTTTGTCACTTGATTTTTCTCTCCTGCAGTGTGATGTTTGATCCAATATTTATGTTCAGGGAAATGGAAGCAGTGATATTTTTAAAATAGAAAAGTATATAACTTGCATCTTAACAGATGACACTGTTCATTAACTGAATACGTTATCCATAAATTAAACCAAATTTCATGTAAGTTACAAAAATCATGTAACATTCCAATTTTGTGCTGCTTATACAACATTACTATTTAACAATGCAGATTTTTAGGGCTTGAAATGAGACACTTGATCAGTATAGGGATGTTTGGAGTGAGTGCAATCTAAAAAGGGGACAAAAATAAGGAAAATTATATATAATCACAATGAATAAAAAGTGTAGAACAGTCAAGGGTGCAAATTATTTTAGTTTCTGTTCTAATGTATGGTGTTTGAGTGTAAATCATATCTCTGCTGAAGCTGACACTGACCTTGCTCACATTACAAATTATTGCAAGACATGTAATGATGATTTCATTATCACATCACTCTTGGACTGATTTTCCATTATACAGGGAACAAAAGTGTTTTCTTCAGTCTCAGGCTCGTGAGAGTTTGTGCTTCACCTCATATTTCTAATTTTAAAAATATGTAAATTGATGGACAAAACAAAAAATCTCATTCACCACAGCCTATGTATTTATCCTTTCTGTAGGTATCTCAAGATAGATTCTGAAATAAAAGCTACACACAGTGTGCACAACATTTGGGGTTCTTGAACTCTCTCCAAGATTCTTGTAACCTGTCTCTAATGGTAGAGATTCCAGATCAGTATTTGTCAGAAACAGACTGAGTTTGCTTATCTTTGTTTAGTTAAAGCTTCATCACATGCCCCTTTCTCTCTTACCTGAATGTTCAGTGACCAACCAGAAAGGCAGCAATTTTGTAGCATTAGAAGTGGTTATTAGGAGCATCAGCATGAGAAGACCCAGACAGAGGCAGCATTACTGTACTCTGATATAAAATTCACCTTGTTCTTGCTTTGGTGATAAATAGGGACTGAGTACAAGTTCATATTCATATTAGCATTGTTCTTTAATTCTTTTAGCAATAAAAGGGATACTTTGGAAATTCAGAATTATACAGGGCCTGATCCAATGCCCCCCGAAATCAATGAGGAACCTTTAATAAGAATTGGATCAGGATGAATTTAAACTATGCAAATATGTAACATCTGTTTGGATTTCTTTTTTTGGTGACCACTATAAATAATGCATCAGTTTAGCTGCTAGAGAAGTTATGCCAAAGATGATGTCACAGGTACAGATTAGTAATGTCTGTGTATGTCTATATCAATCTGAAACACTGTTCTGAACTGTCTTGTGCCCTTCACTTTTTCACTGTAGCCTCCATCTTGAGCTGGACATCTGAGAGGTATTAAATGAAATCCTGACACCTAGCAGAGGAGCTAACAATGGCAAAACCATCAACATGCCTCAGCCTTGATGGTCCATCGTTCAAATGAGTACACCCTAGAATAACAGACTGGCTGTAGTCCAGAAAAACTAGTTGGGAACATGGCTGGGTGGGAAAGCAGGAGTCGAGCAACCGATCTGACGTGTGTGGCAGAGGTGAAGCTGCTCTGGCAGGGGGCACCTGACAGAGGAGGCCAGAACTCTACTTAAGTCCCGGATCTTCTTGAGCCAGGACTCTCTCACCAGCCATCCATCAGCTTACAATAGGAAGAGTGGGGTGCAGGTGGGGTCCTGGAACCCTGAAAGGTCACTAACCAAAACCCAAAAGGATCTTGGAGAATTGAAGACACTGAAGGGAGGGGTTTTCCATGCAGCTGTTTATTATTTTTGCCTAGATCTGTAACTCTCGTGCATGGTCTGAGTAAAGTGTCTGGTGTAGAGGTTCCTTGGCAAAGTCTGTGAGTTCCCCTGATTTAACTGTCATGAGTTTCTTGAGTGGTTAAATAATAAACCAAAGTCCTCACAAGGGTGGAGCTCTGGTGGACTTCAGTATAGGAGAGACCATAGGGTCCCACTTCCCAAGAAAGCAGTGCTAGACAGGAGAACGGTACCTCATGAGTGTGTCAGAAAGGCTGGACTTCGAAACAGTGTCTGCATACAAACGCTGACCCCGTAGGCTTAAAAGCATGTGGGATGCAAGGTTAGTTCCCATACTGCAGCCTGGTGTCTCCCAAAAGAGGGAGCTCAGCATGTAACAGTGCCATTTGACTCTTGATGACTAGGGAGGAGTGAATGATTTGATTTTTTGAAGCTTCATATCTGGATATCAAACAAAAGCAATGATTATTTCATTTATTATTTGTTTGAGTTCAAGAATTTCTCAGATATTTTCAGGTTTTAAATTTCAGCAATTTGAAACATAATATAATGAAACCTTAAGCTTCTAAAAGCTGTTTTGAGCTGTATGCAGTGTAAGATGTTCTTAATAGCCATAGAGAAGTAAGTTAAGTAGTTTGTATTTAAAAATGCAGCTATTCACCAGTAAACAGGTGATATCTGCTGAATGAGAATTGACATAGGTGTTCATCTTGCTCTCCGTTTCCTACTAAAGTGCCTTTAGCTTTCAGTGTTAAGCCCATTTGACACTGCAACTCTTGGGAGAAAAGATGGGCTTTTAGAAGGTCATCTCATGAAAGTGAAAATGCTCAAAACAAATTTATTTACAAAAACATGATTCTTCACAAATTGTGATGACACTGTCTAGAAAAGACATGGCACAGCTATAGAACATTTCTTCTGCTATTGACTGGTGAGATGGAATATAGTATAAACACACTCATTGTCATGTGTCCTTGACAGCAGAATTCAAAGCTGATACTCAGCTGGTGTAAACTGACATAGCTCCATGAATGTAGGCTGTTTTACTGTGGATCTGGCACAGTATCCATGTAACAGGGTGGGGACTCACCACCGTGGTGCCTCCTGCTTGGGAATTATTTCAGTCTTTTCACAGGGCGCCCTCCTCCAGTGGTGTCTCACCACTGTCACTTCTGTTCCAGACCCACATTGCCTCAAAGATCATGGCGTCCTCTTCAGGACACAGCGCTCCAGCCATTTCATTCTGTTCTCCCCCATTTCCGGGGGAACAGCAGTCTTCTGTCCAGCCATTCCCCTCAGTGGCAAACTGCAGCCCTTCACAGGCCACTTCCCACAGTGGCAAGTGGGAGTGAGGCACAGTGGAAATCCAGGCCCACCCACTACTCCAGGTCCTGACACAGAGACCCTGTAGGCGGTAGCCACGTGCTGCGTCTCCTTCAACCCCAGCTGTCTGTTTCCCCGTATCCCTAGCACCTTCTCTGCCCCTTTATCAGGGCTTCAGTCTTTCAGCCAGTCAAGCTGGAGCTCTCTCTCACTCCCCGGGCCAGGCCCAGCACTGCTCTATCCAGAGTGCTGGTGGTTCCCTCAGCCCTTCGGGCACCCAATCCTTTCTCCCTAGGCTCCGAAGCAGGAACTACCTCCTCTGCCCTACAGCTCTCTTTATATATGGGTCTGCTCTGACCTGAATGGCTTCTCATTGTAGCCCCTCTCTGATTGGCTGTCAGCTGTGCAGCCTCCCCAGGGCTGCTTTTCTCCACCAGTGTGGGGCAGACGTCTCATCACAGTCCATAACAAGTCAGTCTTTTAGAGGGCTATTATAACATTTTATGCTTCCATCAGCCACTGTTTTAGGTGTGTAGCTAGTCACAGCAAAGTGGCTTGTGGTGAGCAATGAAGCTATATATTGTTTGTTTTTTTTTCCTGTGGTGGTTATATGTTTTCTTCTAACTTATTTTGATTGCGGCCTCAGTTCATGAAGGCATTTTTATTCAGTTAAAAGCAAGTGCTTAAATGTAAGAACAGACTTAAGTCCCATGGAAGTCAGTGTTAACCACTTGCTTAAGTGTTGCACTGAATAAGTATGGATTTAAGAATATGTTTAAATGATTAATTATGGGCCTAGTTCAGGAAAGCAATATAAGGCTTTTCTAAACAATCAGTCTGAAGCATGCTTGGGTGTGATGTGTGTAATGTGCATTAACAGTTAATGTGCTTTGATGTTTTCCTGTTTCAAAGAGGATTTGCTCACCAGGATGCACGCACAGTCTGGAAGGCTAGTGCAGGTTGGGCTCACCCCCTCCCCCATCTTGTTATGAACTAAATGTTTGTGTAAACAAGCCCTATTTTAGGATTAATGTATTTAACTCTGTCCCTGTTCGGGTTAGCATGTAAGCAAAGTAAAGTACATGTTTAACTACTGTTCTGAATAGAGGTACATTCCTGAATCAAGGCCTAAGTTGTTAGAAAACTTGACAGCTATAACAACTGTAACAGACCAGAAGCTACACACTGTTCTTTAGCTTAGACTGATAGGTACCTAGCTTAATATATTTATTTGCTCTCTTTTTTTTTAATGTTTGACTAGGACATATGTCAACCACCACCACAGTGATGGACAACAAGAATGGGTCAGTTCTCACGCCACCAGTGAAAATGGGAAAGAAGTCAGTTACAGAGGACCTAATGACAACATTCAGCTCGCCAGCAGCATGGCTTCTTGTTGTTGCTCTGATTGTTACCTGGTCAGCAGTAGCTATTATCATGTTTGACCTGGTGGATTACAAAACCTTTGCAGGTAAAGCCACTCAGATTCTGTTTAACATCTCATATATTTATGACCAAAATGTGCTGTTTATATTTTATGTACATTGTATATTATATACACTTGGATGCACCTCAGCTTCTTTGAACCAGTCAGGTGAAAAGAGAAAGCCCTGATCTTGCAAGAAATGCTAGAATATATCAGTTTATATTCCATACAGCTTTGCATTTTTAAATTGCAAGGAGATTAAATTTTAAAAAGTAATTGTAGTCTTTAAAAGTCTTGTTTGTCATTCTCTTAGCCATCTAATTTATGCTAAGTACTCATCCTATGGGCATTTGTAAACGTTGTTTTTATGGAGGCTTTGCTAGAGATGATAGTGTTAAAGCTGCATTGAGATTTGCATTTAAAGCAGGACCCAGACCCCTCTGGTTCTTCAGGATGAGCCTGGGTATATCTGAGCTATGAAACAGTGTGTAGCCTTAACTCTGAGCATAAATGCAACACATTCATATTTCAGTTTCACAAATGTCTACATAAAAATTACTACTAATCATAGAAAATCACTAACGGATCATTCATTCACATACATTTTCCTTAATATTACAGAAAACATAATATAGCAATCACATGCAATCTGACACTTAGAGAAACCAATAAAAACACACATATAATATAATTTATACAAGCCATGTACATTTTAATACTTTACCATATAGAACCAGATCCTTGGTTGGCATAAATAGGAGTAGCTACATGGTCTTCTATGTAGCAACTCTGATTTACACCAGTTTAGGATCTGGCCAATAACCAGTAAATATGGTCCAAGCTCAAGAGTATTGGTCCAAGTATGGTCCAGGCTCAAGCTGGTTGTACAAGATGAGGGTGGGGTTACATGACCTCTGAGGGTGGTGGAAGAATGGTAATTAAGGTTGAGAAGAGAAAGTAAAGTCTAGAATAGGTATTGAATTACTGAACTCATTACTTCCTGCTATTTATGGTTCGTGCTTAGCAATTTAATACATTAAATTTATACAGACAACTCTTGTACTATGTTGTTAACAAAGTAAAAGTTTTTTGTGTTCTAAAGAGTCCCAGTGATAAGCAAGCTACTTCAAAAGTAAGACTTTTAGGGGTAAATACAGTGGTGTGGTTGGGAAACATAAGAATAAAAGAGAGAATTATTTTTCTTAAGTGAGAACTCCAGTTCTAATGTTAAGGAGTACCTGTGGCACCTTAGAGACTAATAAATTTATTTTAGCATAAGCTTCGTGAGGTACAGCTCACTTCATCAGATGCATTTGGTGGAAAATACAGTGGGGAGATTTATATACACACACAGAGAACATGAAACAATGGGTTTTATCATACACACTGTAAGGAGAGTGATCACTTAAGATGAGCCATCACCAGCAGCGGGGGGCGAGGGGGGGGAAAGGAGGAAAACCTTTCATGGTGACAAGCAAGGTAGACCATTTCCAGCAGTTAACAAGAACATCTGAGGAACCTGGCAATCCTGTACGCCCCATTATCTCAACCATTGGCACCCTGACAGCAGGATTGTCTGGCTATGTAGACTCCCTCCTCAGGCCCTACGTTACCAGCACTCCCAGATATCTTCGAGACACCACTGACTTCCTGAGGAAACTACAATTCATTGGTGATGTTCCTAAAAACACCATCCTGGCCCCTATGGATGTAGAAGCCCTCTACACCAACATTCCACACAAAGATGGACTACAAGCTGTCAGGAACAGTATCCCCGATAATGTCACGGCTAACCTGGTGGCTGAACTTTGTGACTTTGTCCTCACCCATAACTATTTCGCATTTGGGGACAATGTATACCTTCAAATCAGCGGCACTGCGATGGGTACCCGCATGGCCCCACAGTATGCCAACATTTTTATGGCTGACTTAGAACAACGCTTCCTCAGCTCTCGTCCCCTAATGCCCCTACTCTACTTGCACTACATTGATGACATCTTCATCATCTGGACCCCTGGAAAAGAAGCCCTTGAGGAATTCCACCATGATTTCAACAATTTCCATCCCACCATCAACCTCAGCCTGGACCAGTCCACACAAGAGATTCACTTCCTGGACACTACGGTGCTAATACGCGATGGTCACATAAACACCACCCTCTATCGGAAACCTACTGACTGCTATTCCTACCTACATGCCTCTAGCTTTCATCCAGATCATACCACACAATTCATTGTCTACAGCCAAGCTCTACGATATAACCACATTTGCTCCAACCCCTCAGACAGAGACAAACACCTACAAGATCTCTATCATGCATTCCTACAACTACAATACCCACCTGCTGAAGTGAACAAACAGATTGACAGAGCCAGAAGAGTACCCAGAAGTCACCTACTACAGGACAGGCCCAACAAAGAAAATAACAGAACGCCACTAGCCATCACCTTCAGCCCCCAACTAAAACCTCTCCAACGCATCATCAAGGATCTACAACCTATCCTGAAGGACGACCCATCACTCTCACAGATCTTGGGAGACAGGCCAGTCCTTGCTTACAGACAGCCCCCCAACCTGAAGCAAATACGCCCAGCAACCACACACCACACAACAGAACCACTAACCCAGGAACCTATCCTTGCAACAAAGCCCGTTGCCAACTGTGTCCACATATCTATTCAGGGGACACCATCATAGGGCCTAATCACATCAGCCACACTATCAGTGGCTCGTTCATCTGCGCATCTATCAATGTGATATACGCCATCATGTGCCAGCACTGCCCCTCTGCCATGTTCATTGGTCAAACTGGTCAGTCTCTACGTAAAAGAATAAATGGACACAAATCAGATATCAAGAATTCTAACATTCAAAAACCATTCGGAGAACACTTCAATCTCTCCGATCACACAATTACAAACCTGAGAGTGGCTATCCTTCAACAAAAAAGCTTCCAAAACAGACTCCAACGAGAGACTGCTGAATTGGAATTAATTTGCAAACTGGATACAATTAACTTAGGCTTGAATAGAGACTGGGAATGGATGAGTCATTACACAAAGTAAAACTATTTCCCCATGTTATTTCTCCCCCCAACCCCACCCCCCAATGTTCCTCAGATGTTCTTGTTAACTGCTGGAAATGGCCTACCTTGCTTGTCACCATGAAAGGTTTTCCTCCTTCCCCCCCCCACCGCTGCTGGTGATGGCTCATCTTAAGTGATCGCTCTCCTTACAGTGTGTATGATAAAACCCATTGTTTCATGTTCTCTGTGTGTGTATATAAATCTCCCCACTGTATTTTCCACCAATTGCATCCGATGAAGTGAGCTGTAGCTCACGAAAGCTTATGCTCAAATAAATTTGTTAGTCTCTAAGGTGCCACAAGTACTCCTTTTTTTTTTGCGAATACAGATTAACACGGCTGCTACTCTGAAAACAGTTCTAATGTTACAACATCTGTCTTTAACTAGGAGTTCAAATTCAAACTTGAGCCTTTTTATTCAGAACAAATTGAGTTAAGATTCAAAGTTAATTTCCCAGAGTTTATTGGTTTACAGACAGATATGTTGATGTTGCCCTGCTAAATATCAAGATTGATTTACTGACCTGAAGGTTTTGTGCCATAGACCTAGCCTGACACAAACCTTCCAATATTGGATTAATGGATGGCAAATAAGCTTAAACTGTAGAGAAACTGTATTTTGCTCTTTGGAATCCCTTGAGTGTCATCTGGCCTCCTTGGTTTCCAGATGGAAACAATGGCAACCTCAGTCCCAACAAGTATCTTTATTGAGTGATTTCTCTAAAGGATACATAACAATTTGATTGTCTCTATATTTAATTTCATCTAAACCTACAAACCAGTATTATCCATAAAGCAGTATTTTAAAATGTTTTTTTCTTTTGCATAAATCATCAATTAAATATACATAGTTGATAGCACTTAGCAGTCCTTGAGCATGTCTCAGTCCAGGCTCTCGAATAAGGTTGAAGGACTGAACTGAAGGATTTAACTGCCAGTTTGTGCCTACTGTGGGACGGGGGCAGATTGGTTGAAGAAACATTAAGACATGGATAACTGTGTTCATGCTGGAAGCTGAATCAGTGAAATGGAAATCTGACACTTCTGCTTCACTGATTAAGTGAGTGGTTCCCAATGAATTAATGGAAAATGACATCTTGAGGCAGTTGGAATAAAATAATGTAAAATTTTTTTTGAAAGATGACTGCATATATTTTGTGCAGTTCTTTGAAAAACGGTACCTTAGTGTTTCCAGTTGATGAGTCTTTCTCTTTCCTTCAGAAGAGACTTGGCGTTCTGACTCATTAGCAACACAAGTTTTAAACTGGATGTCAGATGGTGCACTATTAGGAAGAGGAATCCTCTCCTTCCTTTTCTTCTTCTCATGGATTTATTAACCAGGTTTCTTTATTTACAGAAATGTAACAATGGGTACATATTCCTCCTCAGCAGGAACTGGGGCTTTCAACTACTAGACTCCTATTTAGCCTGGTTCTCTAAGTGAATCATGCCGCTTAATCTGTGTGTAATAGTAAAAAGGGTGTCACATAGTCCAACCTGCTTGCCTTCACAGAGCAGAAATGACTTACTCCGCTGAGGATCTGGCCCCTTGACTTCAGTGGGATTATTGTACTGTGATTTGGCTCATAATTTGGCATCACTGACAGATTTCTTAAGGAACATTCTCTATATTTTCCCTTTGGTTTGAGGCTGTGCCTGAAGCATCCGGGCATGGGTATAAAATGGGAATTGTTATTTTCAGTATTGTTGCTTTAGCTTTACAAAGATGATCTACATTAATTTGCTACCACTTACATATGAAATATAGAGTAGAAAATGGAGTTAATTCTACAATTGCCTGTCTTTTTTTCCTTAGTACCTTTTTGTGTTTTATAGATTTTTCCCTCCAATTTATTTCCTTATCCACTCGAAGATTGCCTTTGGGAGTTGTGCACAGCTTACAAATATACAGCATGTATCCCAAAAGATGGTTTAAACTATCTCTTTGCAGCAAAAGCCCTATTAAAGCCCTTATAATGTCTTTATGTGTCTTTTGTCCAGAGGTCTTAGTAGAAGCGAGATTCTCCCACCATTAAACATCATTGAGTGAAAAAACTGGCCCCATTTAAGTCAAAGGGAGTTTTATCATTGATTTTAATGAGACCAGGATTTCACCTATTGTGTAGTACATTATGAGCAGTTCTGTTAGTTTCAGTGGGATGATATATTTGTTTTAATGGGACTAACAGAATCATAAGAGAATCTAGCCTCAAAGGAGTAGCAGGCAGTTTAAATTTGAACTAATATGACTTCTTATTTGAAAGATTAACTTGAATTTTGCTTTCATGATATTTTTTAGTACCTTAAAGAAAAATAACAGTGAGATTCTGAAAATGTCAGGGCATTCAGTTTGATAACACTGTTTTCATTCACTTTTCTAACAAAATCTTTGTTGCAACTCTCCAAAAAGAATGCCCATAGATCTCTGTTCTTGGTTACCATGGTCTCAAATCCTTGATTAGAGGAACAAAGTAGCAAGTTTTTGCTTTTTTGGAATTTATTACTTAAGTCCAACACATATCACATGGATCAGTTGTGTGTGTATATGTGTATATTGCAATTGTATATATCCAGAAAGACTAATTTTGTTGTAAATTCTACAAAGTCAGAAGCCAGTGGTTTGGATGGAAATTATTTTAGGACACATCTACATTACGAGGTAAAGGTGTGATTTCCCGGCTTGTGTACACATACGTGCGCTAGCATGAGTATAAATAGATATCTTGGGGAGCTGCAACAGAGGAACCGCTTAGCTGTGCCGCATATAAACCCACCTGAAACCAGTGGGTATGTACTCTGCATGGCTAAGCTTAGCCTCTGCTGTGGCTACCCATGCTCCTGAGGCTCAACCGCTCTTTATATTTGCGTTAGCTGAATGAGAGCTCGTAAAAAATGTACACAAACAGAGGAATCCCACCTTTCGTTCATAGCATAGACATAGCCTTAATGGGGGCCTATACTGCAGTATGTATGAATGGAATTGCTTACCCTTTGAGTGTATGTGTACCACTGGGCTTGTGCAAGGGCTGGAAAATAAGAGCCACCTTCTAGTCAACTGTGTCTGGCTATGTGATTTGAAAATCCTGTGATGACCCAAGAATTTAGATCGATGGTAAATTCTTTCTTCCAAATCCTTCTTTCCAAAGATATGGAATTCAATTTTTTCAGTCTTTCATATTCATTTCTTACACTCATTCATGTGAAAGGGAAAAAATGAAAGCTTATAGTCCTACTACATTTTATAGTACAGTTATAAACATGACTGAAAAATTTCTAATGCAATATGAAGCTGATGTGCTACAAGAGTCTGAGATAAGACACTACAAATTTCATGCATTATGTAGTGTGTGAATATGATATGAATAAATGACTAGCATACTATATTAGGAATTGCCTTTCATACTTGTATCTGCAAAAATGTAAAAAAGATTATTCATTTTTGGTTTGATCTGAGCCTTGCAGCACTGTCCTGCTTGATTTTTGCAGTCTTTTAAAGTGCAGTTTGCTGACTTGGTTTACAAGTCATTAATGTGTATTACACATTACAAAACAAAATAATTGATTATGGTTTTAATTGGTCCAGTTGACCACATGATTTAAGTTTGTTTTAACCCTCACAGAGATGAATTGGCCAAGGATCCAAATTTATAAATGGACTACTTACAACAAGTTTGAATATTTTCAGCATTCCTAATAATAACAATAACAATGTATGTGATCAATCACAGCTAATCAGCACAGCTCTGATTTCAACTCCTGAGTGTCATATTCACAGTGAATTGGTAGTGATTCAGGCATCCATAAAGAAAACAAATAACCAAAAAGAACCTCACAAAATAATCTGAGTAATTACAAGAAGCAAAACATGTGAAGAGGTTTCAATCTTCTTTTGGTTGTTTCATGACCACAAAAATAGCCTATTGTTGTTGAATAAATTATTCACAGTGAATTATTCATTCATTTCTGGTACAAATGCATGAGGAGGCTCTTAAGAAAACTACAGCACAGATTCATTCTCTCCAGTTCTCCTGTGTCTGTGTGACTGGCATGGGTGAAGAGTGGGCTGTGGATGGAGCCAGGAAAAAGCATCAGAATGCTGGGGAACCATGGGAAATACCCAGGATCCCAGCCAATCACAGAGGGGACTCTTCTGTGCTTCCCGCAGTACAATGGCAAAAGCAGCTGAATCCTGGCTGTGCTGCTGTAGGATAGCAGCTGTCAGCTGCTGACTCAAAAACACTTTGCAGTTAACATCTTCCTAAATTAGTTCACAATCGCCGCTGGTGCTGCTGTTTAGTCATAGACAGTTTTCTGAAGGCCTGGGTTAATCAAGACAGTGGATAAGGCAATGAGGGGAGAAAAAAAAATAAATCTAGCTTTTTCTAACCAAAGCATATATTCTGCAAAAAAAACAACAAAAATTGCAGAAAGACTAAGAATTGTGGAATCCTGCATTTACATATGCTCATAACAGGACAACGTGTAGAAGCTGCTTTCCATAAAGTGTCCTTTAATATAGGATATTTTGAATTCAGCGGTAAATAAAATGAGTATTTTTCTTTGGTAAGTATGATTGGCAAATTGTGCATTTTCATGCACATAGAATGGGCTTCCTTTGGGGGCAAAGCCTGCAATCATTGCATTGGGCTTGTCTACATGGGAAGGTTCTACTTGTATAAACTAAGATGTGAATTTATAGTTATACTGGTATAATACTACTTGTACACACTCTTATTCTGGTAGAAATTACTTTTCTTTTTTTTTTTTTGGTTTAGCTTAAACTTCTTCCCAAGTAGCATGAGAAATTGGAAAAAGTCACATTTATACTGCAATAAGAGGGTCCACACAGGGAGTTACACTGTTATAACTGCACTGGAAAACTGGTTAAAAAAAGCACACACAAAAAACCTTTGCCATGAAGAGAAGGCCTTGGACAATTTTTCTGAAGTAAGGATTGAGTTAGAACAGTAGGGTTTGGCATTATTTGTGTGCAGTAACTTTAGATCACAGTATCACAGCCTATTGAAAGACCTTTTTTACTGTACCCAATGTCACCAGTCCACATCATGAATGAACAGCCTACAAATATCCAAGTTCTCAACTGAAACAGTTTTGAGTTATATGGGAACTCCACAAATGTCCCCTAAATCCACAAAAATTACCCCCTTCCCCCATAAATCTAAAACCAGTCAAACTGATTTAAATCAAATTCAGGTTTAAAAAAGGGCTGCCCAACTGACATGTTATTTGCCACGTTTCACCCTGCAGCAAATTTTACAGCTGAGTTATAAGCCCCTCTAAAATGGAGTTTATATTGGAAACAATGACAAAACCATGAAGTAGTGTGGTGCTAGCTAGTATTGCTATTATCCCAGTGGGTCTGGTGTACAATATGATAAATTGTGACAGACCTCATGAAGTTGAAAACATGAAATTTCAGAAACTGACTTTGATAATAGGGAAGGCTCTAAGAAGAGAAACGAGTCTTTCATGCTTAAATGTTTCAGATTACTACAAAATGCCAACCAAATTTCAGGTCCTTGATCATGCTTATTAACTTTCTAATTTTAAACAAATAATGGTAAGTAACACTGGTAACAACTGCACAAGGTATCATCAGTGATATAATTTTTTTGGTCTTTTGATGGTGAGGGAACCAAGAATAATTCAGTAGAATTAATCAAAAGTAATTGTTTCTTTTGAGCAAAAGAATGTTTGCATTTTGTAATCTTTGAATAATTTTGTACAGTAGTATTTAATTGTACCTTTACACTGGTTGGCTCTTGCTCTATTACCTTACAGTGTATTTTTTTCTGTTTACTGAAATCCAATTTCTACTTCATAATGCAGGGATGAAATAAATCCTCACTTCACACCATAACTGCTTTATTTAGTCAAGTGCCATCCTATAATGTTCATTATTGCTAATAATGTTTCTTCACTTTTTTTTATTGGCCATTCCTTGGTACATCTTGTTGTCATCCTTTATAGCCACCTATTCACAACATTGTGATAATCCCCATTTACCCACCTGGTAAAGACATTTGCCTGCAGTATTCTAAATAAGTGTATGTGTGTCTGTGTGTGGCCTACTTAACTAAGATAACAATGCATGGGCAATCGCTGACTGCCAGCAAGCGGTAACGCCACTTTGCTAACAACTAAATCTAGCTGACTATAATGAATAAAGTTAATTACAGTAGTATCCGGTCAAAGCAGATTTGTCAGTTTAAGATATTGTCCCAATCAACAGATTCTCAGAAGGCTCTGATATGCTGGGAGATCTTCACTTTTGCTTCATGAATGGCTTCAAAAAAGAAGCTTTGTACAAATCATTAGCTGATAACTTTAAAATATTATGCAAAAACGTGGCTTCTCCATTGTCTGACTCGCTGTGTCAGGCAATAAATAGAAGTTAATTAGTGGTTTCTGGCACAAGCCTCTTGGCTAGGGCAGACAGTAATCACAGTGTGGGCTCTGACCTTCTGGGAGGGCACAGTAATAAGCAATCTTTGGGCTCAAGCCTCTTGGCTAAGGCAGGTAGTAAACACAATCAGTGGCTCTAACCCTGTGGGCAGGGCAGAGCAATAAGCAATTAAGCAGTCTGTAGCCTAGCCTCCTGGCTAAGGCAGACAGCACACACCATCTATGGGCTTGCGGCCTGCTGGCAGGGGACAAGGCACAGGCCTTTCACCCTAGAGTAAATAGGCTGCCATCTGAGGGTTGGGGTTGGCAGTAGGGGGACCTGGACCCACCCTATTTCACTGGGTCCCAGCCCAGGGCCCTAACAGTGCCAGGGGATCCTGCCTGTGGGTCAATGAGGATCCTGCCAAAACACACTGACTTGTAAGGTGATAGCACAACCTGACTAATGTCTGGTTCCCCTGGGCTATTTGATACTCCAGTCCATTGGTGTCCATTCCTCTCCCTCTCAGTCTCAGTCTGTCTCCTCCGGGGCAGGGCATGCACAGCTCAGGGTCTGATCCAGAGTTCTGCAGTGGGCTAGATATATTTAGCTCCTTTGCTAGCTTCGGCCCAATTGAGCTGAAGGGCCTGCCTCTTAAACTTCCTGTCCCTCCCCTCTACTTTTGGTGCAGGGGAGGAGGTCAGCTTGGCTCCATCCACCAAGAAGAGTGTAATGGTCCCTCTGTCTCAGGCTCGGAGGGAGGCCACTCTGCTTCACTACAGTGTGACTAATACATGACATGACGTTTAAGCAAATTTTGTATAATTAGAACCTGACCCACTCCAAGTGAAGTCAATAGAAGTCTAAGTCCCCTAGAGTCATTTAACTATTTTTGTAGAGTCAAGGCTAAACATATATGTATAGTTGTCCCAGTGTGAGCCAAGTCTGTGATAGTTGAAGTTGCATAGCACTTTGTAGGATTATTTTAATCTATTTTCAATTTCTGGCAAGTATCCCAATTAAGCAGACGTACTATTTAGTAGGGAAATTAAGTGTATTTTACAGTAATAGAACTGTTTTTTTGCTTGCAATTCATTTTGGATGAAAATGCCTCTTTCTACATTCAACTGAGGTTTTTGCTATATCCTTGAACTGAACCTCTTTATAATTACTGGGCAATGGTGGTAGGAAAGGCAAATAATTTAACTAGAGAAGGTTTTATACTATAGACTGTTAATTTCATATTTACATTTTCAATATCTATAAATTGGCATGTAAGGGAAATGGAGGGTCTGAGTTTTTTCTCCCAGCAGCTTTATATCAGTGTAAATCATTGATACATACCAGAGTTTATCCTGACTCGCACTTGAGTAGGTGAGAAGAAAATCAGGGCTCTAGAATACCAAGTGATCCATAAGGAATCCTGAGTTGAATGGATTCTGGTGTTAGTGTTGGGAAACAAGGTGTATGTCTAATCTGCTATATTAAGAGTTTATTTGATATAGTTTCTTTTGGTCTTCAGAAGCAATAGAAGTATGCAGTAGCAGCTGAAGTTAAAGTTCCCTTCAAAGACAACTAGAAGTCTGGAGACCCTAAGGCAATATGCAAACTCTGAAGTCAAATTACAGTACTTTCTGACATGTACATATGTTTTACTCAAACTATGATATGTTTTATGAGCATTTAAACTAGTGTGAGGCTTTTATATATTATCAAACATGACAGAAATTCTAAGTTTTCACATCCTGTACCTTGTCATTATCAATGAATTAGATATCTCATAAATAAATCAATCTTTACACCAGATAATTACCTTTATTTGTACAGTGATTTCAAATTACATTCAGTATGTTGTTGTCATCACATGTAATTGAATAAAAAAATCAATTGGTAAACAAATCCATTAAATAGGTTAAAATATGATTGGGACAACTACTTGATAGCAAAAGGACTGATGACAGACCTTGTTATTAGCATTGTTATTAAAACTAGACAAACAATTGAAGTAGGAAGTAGTTTAGCAACCTGCACAGACAAGTCAATTAGTACCTTTTGTGTGCTTTACAGCAATAAATAGTAACACCAACCATAAAATCTAAACAAATATGCTCAAATCATTACTTCAAATCATATCATACATTTCATTCATCTACTGAAAAATCACTATTACAGAACTTAGTATCAGTTCAGATAAGAAATAAGGTTTTATCTATTCTCAAAAGCTTGTCTAAAATTTTTGACACAGTTGAAATTATTTCAACACTTTCAGGTACAGCATTTTATGACCAAAGGATATATAGAAAAGATATTGAGGGGCATGTAAAAATACAGTGTCGGGTTGATATCAGAAAGCAAAAGATTTTTCATCAACTTCAAAGTATTATCATGGAAGTTTCGTCATATAGTTCAGGCATGAGCTACTAATTACCTTAAAAGACACAAGCACAATTTTCAAATCAATGGGAGCAGAAATTGTAAGCCAAAGAGAATTCAGAGTTAGGTAAATCTGTTGATTCCTATGAGTAAAAGCGATAATTCTTGTTCTTGCATTTTGGACCAAACTGAAATTCCAGCAGCACTGATGCTTGAAGGCTATAAACAAAGAATGATAGTAATCCAATTTGGATGCAATAAGCATGAAAACCAGTTTCCAAATCTATGGGGGACTCAGCAGGATTTAATCCTTCAACACTTCTTAGAGGATAAAACAAGCTAGTTTAACCACATTTTAAATGTGTTTATCAACGAAAATTCAAGCAAATTCCCAAATTTCTTGTATATGTATAAAACAGGTATCAACGCCCTCCTAGAGAATTCAGTTGGGTTTTGGTTAGATAAGGTTTTACTGCTAAGTAATGTATAAAATCTTCCCGTTTGACTGGGATTTAGCTTCAGCCACCTGGAAGTCATCCAGCTTTAAACATCTGCAAAACAATTTTGCAAGCGATAAACTGCTTCATTAGGGTCATTTTGAGAGACGATAGGTGAAATGGGCTATTATTCTCATAGCAATGGAGATGTAGGTACCAGTAGAACTAAGCTTTCAATGAATTGAAAGACAGCCTTTATTCAGTAGCAATACAAGAACAAACACTGTGGTTTGCTTCTATTTGAGGTCCCAATCTTACAGCCACTAAAGTTTGAGAGTAATTTACTCATGTGAATAGTCATATTGAGCTCTGATTACTCATATGTGTAAAGTTACTCAAAGGTGTAAGTGTTGCAGGATCAGGACCTAACAGGACAAGGACTAAAAGAGAATTTAATGTAAAACAAAAGTCACTAAGATATGTGTGTGTGTGTTTTTCTTATTAAAAACAGCAGCAGATATCAATAAAAACAAGCCTCTACACATTTAATTGTATGTGCTTTTCAGACAAAGTTCAGCTACAGTACACGGTTTGTTTTCCCCTCAACAAAAAAGTTGGAAAACAGTTGTTCCAGTATTAAATTGTCTTAATAAAAATGTTAGATTTTTTTGGCTTAGTTTGTAAAGTGTTCATCAGCTCAACAAAATGCCAAATTTCAAAGCATGCCTCTCCCTGAGCAACCTTCCAATCCTGTAAAGACACCATGCAGATTAAATTCAAGGCACTCACATTGGCTATTCTCAGTACTCAAGTCATGGTAAGTCTAGCAACTGACCTGAATCTAGAGGATGACACCTTCAAATTCATTCTGCCACCCACTCAGCTATTAAATTGGCTTCCTTTAGGGGATAAGAGAGACCATGATTTGGTCCCTATCTGAGATAACCAAGAGTGTGACCATGTGAAATGGAATGGAGAAATGTTCAAGCTGCCTAATGATACTGGCCAGGTTTTTTAAAAAAACTGGATGCTTGAAGTTAAGCTTCTAAAGTCATAGTTAGCCATTTAAATAAGTGGCTCAATTTTTCAAAAGTGCTGAGCACCTAGAAGCTCCCACTGAGGACACTGGACATTCTGTATTATGTAGTGTGCTATGTAGCACAGGTTTAAAGCATGAGTATATTCTGTGTGTGGCCAAAGAGAGAAAAGTTCCCAAGTGATATGCAGGGGGTAGTTATTCCAGTTTGAGTGTATTTGGTTCCAGATGTATTCTAATAAACTATCAACATATTCTCTCTCGCTAGACCAAAAAAAACCAGAATGGTCTAAATAATATCAAAATAACAAGCTTAAGCTGTTTTGCGAGCTTGCATTTTGTCAGTCATGCTCAGGAATGCAAGGAACACACTAATCCACTGAAAACAGACATAATTCTTTGCATGTTCTTGAGGCAAACAGCATCTCCCTCTCTGTTTAATTCACCCTGGATTGCTCTTCCTTTCCTTATTTCATCTGTATTTTATTCTAATAGGAAAACACCAGCCTGATATTGGCAAAGTTCTGGGGAAAGCTGAGAGCAAGGATTAGATCAGTAATTTCTTTATACTTCATGAATATCTGGCATGGGATTTTAAGCACATTAAGATGCATAATTACTGCTAAAACTGTTTTTTTAAATGACAGAGAGCATAACAAAAGGTGTATAGGAGGCTAGTTGGCACAATTGTGTCAAGAGCATCACACTACAAGGGATATTAGCGAAACTTGCAGTGGTTCCCCCTGCCTCCCAATTTCAGATTTTTACAAATGTCAGCAAAGGAACATCTTTGCAAACCCAAATGGATTTATTTTTTTGCACACCTTAGTGTAAGGAGGATTTGCAACATGTGCCTCATAGTGGAGATGAGAATGGGGAATTTTGCCTTTGGTCTCTTAAAATTTTTAGTCCATTTTCACAGCATTATACAAATGTTTTCTATGAAAATGTGCTTAATTAAAGACCAGGACCTGATTCTCTGGTATGCAGTAACTTCTTTACACCACTCTGGCTGTGTAAATTGTTTACTCACTTGAAGTCTCTTGTATACTGCCAGATTGGTACAAAGTCGTCTCAGTGTAAATGACAATAAGCCCCCAGATGTTTAATTACATTTCAGAGGCTACTTTATTTGGAGGCTGTGTGGTGTTTATTTTTGATTGTCTAGTAAAAGTGTTAAACTATTGAGAGGGATGTTTGTGATGATTCATTTGAAAAATCTCTGGACTTGGTGGATGGGGCAGATGGAAGAAATTTTTGTAAGCAAAGTAAATACTTTGTGGTTCTTTATACCGCTAAAATTCGCTCTTAAATCTTTTATATTGGCCCAGGGTATAAAACAGTACTGGGCAAAAAGTGAAAAAAACGTTGCACATTTCTGTGCAATGATACCATGCTAATGTGACATGTTGAATTTATAGTATGATATGAGTGATATAATGTAACTTAAATATATCTCCAAATATACTTCATCTAACTACTGCTCAAACCCAAAAGCCTTTTTTACACATTGTTCACAGGCAAACTTAAAAATTATAGAAAGCTGTCCTGGTCTTCTATGTGGTATAGAGTGTTTTTAGATTAATTCATTGGTAAAAAGATAAATATAATAAGGGAGGAAAGCTGTCTTATTTATGCATCAAATAATTATTTTCCTCGTACATTTTATTCGTAGCACTTATAGATCATTGTTCAGATTGTTGCCAGCAATGAGATTGCTTAAAGCCTGCATTGTGCCTACCTTTGTAACTGAAATTTTCATGTAAGTCTGCTTCTGACTGTGTTTTGCAAGCACAAACCTTACTAGCAAAATGACAGGTTTCCAAGTAGCAGCCGTGTTAGTCTGTATTTGCAAAAAGAAAAGGAGTACTTGTGGCACCTTAGAGACTAACAAATTTATTAGAGCATAAGCTTTCGTGAGCTACAGCTCACTTCATCAGATGCATTTGGTGGAAAAAACAGAGGGGAGATTGATATACACACACAGAGAACATGAAACAATGGGTTTATCATACATACTGTAAGGAGAGTGATCACTTAAGATAAGCCATCACCAGCAGCGGGGGGGGGGGGGGGGGAAGGAGGAAAACCTTTCATGGTGACAAGCAAGGTAGGCTATTTCCAGCAGTTAACAAGAATATCTGAGGAACAGTGGGGGGTGGGGTAGAAGGGAGAAATACTGTGGGGAAATAGTTTTACTTTGTGTAATGACTCATCCATTCCCAGTCTCTATTCAAGCCTAAGTTAATTGTATCCAGTTTGCAAATTAATTCCAATTCAGCAGTCTCTCGTTGGAGTCTGTTTTTGAAGCTTTTTTGTTGAAGGATAGCCACTCTTAGGTCTGTAATCGAGTGACCAGAGAGATTGAAGTGTTCTCCAACTGGTTTTTGAATGTTATAATTCTTGACGTCTGATTTGTGTCCATTCATTCTTTTACGTAGAGACTGTCCAGTTTGGCCAATGTACATGGCAGAGGGGCATTGCTGGCACATGATGGCATATATCACATTGGTAGATGCGCACATATGTCCACATATCTATTCAGGGGATACCATCATAGGGCCTAATCACATCAGCCACACTATCAGAGGCTCGTTCACCTGCGCATCTACCAATGTGATATATGCCATCATGTGCCAGCAATGCCCCTCTGCCATGTACATTGGCCAAACTGGACAGTCTCTACGTAAAAGAATGAATGGACACAAATCAGACGTCAAGAATTATAACATTCAAAAACCAGTTGGAGAACACTTCAATCTCTCTGGTCACTCGATCACAGACCTAAGAGTGGCTATACTTCAACAAAAAAGCTTCAAAAACAGACTCCAATGAGAGACTGCTGAATTGGAATTAATTTGCAAACTGGATACAATTAACTTAGGCTTGAATAGAGACTGGGAATGGATGAGTCATTACACAAAGTAAAACTATTTCCCCATGGTATTTCTCCCCCCCACCCCACCCCCCACTGTTCCTCTGATATTCTTGTTAACTGCTGGAATTAGCCTACCTGCTTGTCACCATGGAAGGTTTTCCTCCTTTCCCCCCCCTGCTGTGGGTGATGGCTTATCTTAAGTGATCACTCTCCTTACAGTGTGTATGATAAACCCATTGTTTCATGTTCTCTGTGTGTGTGTATATAAATCTCTCCTCTGTTTTTTCCACCAAATGCATCCGATGAAGTGAGCTGTAGCTCACGAAAGCTTATGCTCTAATAAATTTGTTAGTCTCTAAGGTGCCACAAGTACTCCTTTTCTTTTTGCGAATACAGACTAACACGGCTGCTACTCTGAAACCTGTCGTAGATGCGCAGGTGAACGAGCCTCTGATAGTGTGGCTGATGTGATTAGGCCCTATGATGTGTCCCCTGAATAGATATGTGGACAGAGTTGGCAATGGGCTTTGTTGCAAGGATAGGTTCCTGGGTTGGTGGTACTGTGGTGTGGTGTGTGGTTGCTGGTGAGTATTTGCTTCAGATTGGGGGGCTGTCTGTAAGCAAGGACTGGCCTGTCTCCCAAGAAACAGATTGACAGAGCCGGAAGAGTACCCAGAAGTCACCTACTACAGGACAGGCCCAACAAAGAAAATAACAGAACGCCACTAGCCATCACCTTCAGCCCCCAACTAAAACCTCTCCAACGCATCATCAAGGATCTACAACCTATCCTGAAGGACGACCCATCACTCTCACAGATCTTCTGTTGAACTCAATAGGAACCGGATCTTATTATACAAATCCATTTAAATGGGATAACAATCCTTTTCATGATTTAACTTTGACTGTCTTAGGTAAAATATATTAAATAGTCTCCACTAGTGCCAGGCAGGTAGGGGGAACCTTTCAGTCTATCAGCCAATTTGAAGTAAAGAGGACAATAGCTTGGACTGGATTTCTGTCCATCTTAATTGGACTGTGGCTACACTCCTAATGGAAAAGTATGTTTTAGCATAAAACACTTCTTTCTTTCTCTTTCTTAAACAATACTTTGATATAGATCTTAGGATAATGCAGGTTTTCTGGAGAGACTAAGAAGGTGGAATGATTTATAAGAGGCTGAAAAGTTCTCCTGAAATAGATCAAAAGGACAATTGTGGGTAAAGAAAAAGAAAGCCAGTAAAAGCTTAATTGGATGAACATTTAAAAAATAGTCTTATTATCCATTTGTGATTCCCTGCATACTAGTGCATATGGAAAGGGGAAGTACTTTACATCTTCATAAAGTGACATTAAGCGTGTGTGTGCGTGTATGTATGTATGTGTCAGAGGCATTTGGGGCTTTCACTCTCCTCTTCATTGTGATCTCCATTTTTTCATCCCAGTTATGTACACATCCTTTCTTCTTTGGGTCCTCTCTGCATACTCCACAAGAACAATGCAACAAGCCTGCACTGCCACCAAGCTGCAGCAATTTCCTGGGCCAGTAGTGCAGGATCCTTGTGGTGCTGTATGGAGGAAGAATTGGAGACAGATGGAGCATTGAGTCAGGCAGAGTAGCAGGTAGAAGCACAGCACACAACTGATTGCTGTTGATCGGCAGATTGCTAATTAGTGCTGAATTTCCACACTGTTGAGGCAGGTTATGGGCTTGGGAATGAGAAGGAGACAAAGATCTGGTATGGTATGGAGGGGATGTCTATGTCGGGGTGAGGCATTGGAAGAGACAGTCTGAGGGGAAAATATTTGGTAGATCCAGATCTAAATTTAATCTCATCCACACAAGCACCAGAAAGGGGTGTGAAATTTGAGTTATCCTCCTGGCCCTGAGCCACTCTGATAATTGAAAGTATTGGTCTGAAAGTGTTCAGAACATAATTCTTCAGAGGAAAGAGAGCTATGCTTTAAGCTCTTGAGCAATACAAAATTAACATTCACAAGCTTTGTTTATGGTGAAGAAATTGGCATAATTAGCACTGTATTTGAAGAAATAAAGCAGAATAACTTTAACCCCCAGAAAAATATCTTTTCAAATGTTTTCTGTTTTAACTTATGCACTCAGGAAGCTCTGTTAACAAGCTCAGCAAGGAGCCACTGAGAATCATACATCAGACCGTAGAAGAATCCACTGATTGGCTTTATGGTTTTATTTCTTTACTGTCTGACATCGTATCAACTGATGATGATGACAGTGATGAAGGTATTTGTGATATACAGACTTGTGTAACTGCGCTAACTCATGTTTTACATGCATTATGTTGACCTACTTAATTTTTAACCTCACAGTCAAAGAAGTCAGGGAAAGCAAATAGAAGTGAACACCTTTGCTAACAAGGAATCAGCAGGCTACTAGGGTTAGAAAACTGATGTCTTTTGTTAGCTTTCATCTCTCATTTCATAGACAATTACAGAAAATATGTCAGAATTAAATGTTACTAGTGGTGTTTCCAAGTAAAGAGGACTAATTTAGGCTGAGATGATATTTCAGTGAATGGGAGCAGCTATTCTACATTGTTTCTCTCTACTCTAAAAGAATGGAAGGATCTAGAAAATGAAAGAATTAAATGTACAGTCAAAACTTGAGAAATCTAAGACAACACTTTTTTATTTGATATTTGAACAGTAGGGGATAGTATTGGTGGAAAAAACACTGTAACTGGACTGAAGGGAAGTTTGGATAACAAACATCAATATTTTAACAGTGTGGTCTTGGAAATGCTATTAATATGCATCATCTCATGGAGCAATCAGATACCTTAAACCAAACACCCAACAGTTAGTCTACTTTTATAGTTTTTGAAAGAACCATCTTTTTGTTAACAGATAATCAGTTCAGTAGCATGTGGTGTGGTAACAGATGCACAAGTACTTCATATTATGTTTATCATCCTGTACGCATATATGCAGTTAAGCATGATGATCATAACAGTGTCATACCATATTCCTATTGCTTTGTGTAGCATTCCATCATAACAAAAATGATTAAAACCCAACAGGAACTTAAACTGAATCATTCACCTACTGAATTCATAAACTAGAAGTATCACCTAATTTCTGCCACTGCAAGATGTCTGCATGGGCTTTCATATTAGTATTGTGTACAAATACTAACAGATATGCTATTATATGTAGCTTTATGACTTGGGAACCCTATTCTGAGATGTGATTTACAACCACCATAAGGTCAGTTCTCCGTGTTGTTGAGCAATAGAAAGGGTGCAATGTTGTTTCTTTGTCAATTTTTTTGAAATTGTGCTGGTGGTCAAAAACCATGCAATAAGAAACACTTTTGAGTATGAGAGTGGATTGAATCAGAGTGGACAAACCTACATGAGGATTTGAAAGGATTATAAAATGAGCTAGCCTATACCAATTCCTATATAAAAGGTTAAATCATTTAAATTGCAAGGTTCTGAATGCCTCCTGGGAGGACCTTGGCAACCCTAACTCCATTGACTGTACTCAGAGTGGAAAACAGTCAGCACCTCCCAAGAATCATAGGAGGGACTCAGCATAGGAGGGAATCATAGGAGGGACTCACAGTATTAGGCCCTAAGAGTCTAGTGTATGGGTCTTCTTCTTTGCAATGCTTAAAGCCATGTCACAAGTGGAGGCACAGCATTAGACTTTGGCAGCAGACTGTTCCTAATCCCACTGAAGTCAATGGGACTTTTGCCATTGACATCATTGAAAGCATTATTAGGTTTCTTTTGTTCTGAACCTTGCAAGAAGTGTCATTTGGAATGTTTTCTTTGTGGTCAATGAAAATGGAATCCCTTTGCCCATTTTTAAAATATGGATTCAGATTTATAACTAAACAAATTCCAGTCACATGTCAATATCTGGCCACATGTTTAACTATAAGTTCTAGAACTTTTTTTGGTGTCTACAATACATTTAACATATCTGTCCTTCTTCTTAGAAAGCCCACATAGAAGCAGAAGTGTGGGTGTAAATCTAAAATCTCAGAATGGAGTTCTTGTTACTCCACACGTTCAGTATAAAGTTTGAATGCATTTAAAAATGAAAATAAATTAGCATGGAAAAAATTAGTGGCATTGCTACCAGTTACCTGATTGTTGTGTTTTTTCCATCTAGGTGAAGTGGAACCTCCATTGAAAAAAAAAGGTTGTTTTTCATTGTTATAAATAACACATGCTTTGATGTATTAAATGTTATTAGGTACTTTTATTATTAAATTAGTACAAACTGTCTCTATACCACTGGTTCTGTCACTAATTGCTTGTTATTCTACTAACTGTATATGCTGTATGTAAATTGAAATTGTTAGGAATGTCAAATTACAATACGGTTTGAAGTATTGTTTGTTGCTGTGCAGTGTGTTTAGGAGAAGTCTTAATTGTTTCATTATGCTGTGCATCTAAAAACGCTCATAAAAACCCAACAGCACTACTACAATGTTATTTTAAATGTATTCTCTGCCTATTGACTTATATTAATGTCCATTTGTGTTACATACGTGCCTGGAAAGAATAGACACCTGTTAGGAAGCAGTTGTGGAATATAAAAGTATTCACCTCTTGGCCGGGTTTATAGTAAAAGCTGAAATAAGTGCTGTCTGTATACTTCTGAAAATAACTTTTATATAATTACCATTGGAGTTTGAAAGAAAACAAAGAGGAAGCAAGTAGAATTGTGATACAAATCTTTCTAACTATTGCCATGTAGAAACACAAAACTTAAGTTCAGCTTCTGTTAACTCAAAAGGAAAATCTATTGGAAGACCCAGGATATTGTTAATAGGATATAGAGCCCCGTATTTCTAGTTTACTATTCAGACTGAGCACAGTTTGGTAATAATAACAAAAGTCGTTACCACCTGTTGACGTTTCAATGATCTACATGATAAGAGTTTAATATCTATCAAATTTCCAATAGATAAATGTCCATATCACAGAAACTATCACTGCCACACTAAGGGTGCAATCCAGCTTTCTCTGAATTACGGGGAGTTGTAGTAAGCCCTTAGCACCTTTTTGGGCAGTCTCAGCAGAGAGGTCAAGAACTGAATGGGCATGGAGAACAGGACCATCTACTCATCCTTATGAGCGATCCCTTCCCGTCAGAATTGTGGCAAACTGGTAGGCAGTGTGGGAAAACTTGCTCTCCTGTTACCTATGATTTATGGGTGGGATTTTTTCAGCATTGGACTAATTCAGTTCCCAATGAAACCATTGGGAAGTATTCCATTGACTTCAGTTGAAGCAGTTAGGCCACTAATGCACAGCATTACTTATCCTTCAACTGATATGACTATAGTGCTACCACCATTGCCTTTGATGAAGAACAGCTGATTGAAGCTGAACCTCAGAGGTAATGCTCGTGGGTGCAGAAAAGCATTGTGAAGCATTTGCCCCTTATCATGCAGTCCTCTTTGGCTGAAGGGGACATATTCACAATTAGTTAATTCAGTCCATAGTTTAGGAGTGATCCTGGATTGCTTACTAACACTAAGCTTTCAGCTAGCAGCATCCACAAACAATATTTCCTACCATCTCCAGCTTGTTAGGAGACTTTGTCCCAGGTGAATGTTGACCTGGACTTTGTTATGTACCCCTTTGTCACTTCCTGTGTGGACTACAGCAATATAATATACCTGGGCCCAAAGCCACAAGCCTTAAACTCCAACCAGTGCAGAATGCTGCAGCATGTCTCCTCAGCAACATAGTCTACCAACAGTACCTGTCTCTGCTGTCTACACTGGCTTCTCATGGAATATGGAGTCACGTTAAAGGTTTCAATCCTTTCTTCAACGTGCTCAATGACCTGGGCCTAGCATTTCTGAAAGATTTGCCAGAAGCTCTGGGATGAAGACAATGGCAGACAATTCGGCTCCTTGGGCATTATGGAACTTTGTATCATAGCTATAAAGCTCATCTGAACAGGAGACAAAACATTCTTGGGGGCTGGTCTGAGACTATGGAATGAACTCCCCCAGGAACTAAAGACCATCAGAAACCTACTCGCCATCTGCTGCAAGTGCAGGATGCGCTTCTTTGACCTGCTTTCTCTAACATAAACACATAATAGCATGTACTTTTAGAAAAAAAATCCCCAAACTCTACCAAAATAAAACATCAGCACACACATCCCCCCCCCCCCGAGTCTTCTCTTCTCCAGACTAAACAAACACATTTTTTTCAATCTTTCCTCATAGGTCCTGTTTTCTAAACCTTTAATTATTTTTGTTGCTCTCCCCTGGACTTTCTCCAATTTGTCCACATCTTTTCTGAAATGTGGTGCCCAGAACTGGACACAGTACTCCAGTTGAGGCCTTATCAGCACAGAGTAGAGTGGAAGAATTGCTTCTCGTGACTTGCTTACACCACTCCTGCTGATGCATCCCAGAATGATGTTTGCTTTTTTTGCAACAGTGTTACACTTACAAATTTGTGATCCACTATAACCCCAGATCTCTTTCCGGAGTATTCCTTCCTAGTTACATCCCATTTTGTGTGTGTGCAATTGATTACTCCTAAGTGGAGTACTTTTCATTTGTCGTTATTGAATTTCATCTTGTTTAGTTCAGACCATTTTTCCAGTTTTTCCAGATCCTTTTTAATTTTAAATCTATTCTATAAAGCACTTGCAGCTCCTCTCAGCTTGGAATCATCCACAAACTTTATAAGTGTACTCTCTATGCCATTATCTAAATCATTTATGAAGATATTAAACAGAACCAGATCCAGAACCGAACCCAGTGGGAACCCACTCGATATGCCCTTCCAGCTTGACCGTGAACCACTGAAAACTACTCTCTGGGAATGGTTTTCCAACCAGTTATGCTCCCATCTTATAGTAGCTCCATCTAGGTTATATTTCCCTAGTTTGTTTATGGGAAGGTCATGCGAGACTTTATGAAAAGCCTTCCTAAAGTCAAGACATAACACAGATACCACTTCCCCCACATCCACAAAGCTTGTTATCCTGTCAAAAAGAAAAGGAGTACTTGTGGCACCTTAGAGACTAACAAATTTATTAGAGCATAAGCTTTCGTGAGCTACAGCTCACTTCATCGGATGCATCCGATGAAGTGAGCCGTAGCTCACGAAAACTTATGCTCTAATAAATTTGTTAGTCTCTAAGGTGCCACAAGTACTCCTTTTCTTTTTGCGAATACAGACTAACACGGCTGCTACTCTGAAACCTATCCTGTCAAAGAAAGCTCTTAGGGTCATTTGACATGATTTGTTCTTGACAAATCCATGTTCACTGTTACTTATCACATTATCTTCTAGGTGTTTGCAAATTCATTGCTTGATTATTTGCTCCATTATCTTTCTGGGTACTGAAGTTAAGCTGAATGGTCTGTAATTCCAGGAGTTGTCCTTATTATCCTTTTTAATAGATTGGAACTATGTTTGCCCTCTTCCACTCCTCTGGAATCTCTCCCATCTTCCATGAGTTTTCAAAGATACTCGGAAATACAAATATTTCCTCAGTGAGCTCCTTGAATATTCTTCAGTTCTCAGGTCTATCAGCCAGCGTATTTTGTGTGCACTAACAGTCTGCACAAAATTCTCAATATCTTGGAAGTACCATAATTGCAAACACACTAAAAGTTAGTTGATACCACAGTCAAGTTATTTACTGAGAAAATGTTCAAGGGAATAGTAACGACACCACAGTAATGATAAGGAAAGAAGAAGAAAGGAAGAATAATAATGATAATTATAAGCCTGAAGAAAGCAAAGATAACCTTGACACGGATGCAAATTGCAGGCAAAGATAATAGGGATACAGATAATGACAATGAAGGTGGTACATGTAACAGGGCTAATATTGGTGTCAGTATCCACTAGAAAGGCTTGTCATAGTACATTCTTTGCCAAAATTAATTTCTTCATCCCCAGCATTATCATCGATATTTATATTTAGTCACTGGAGAAGACTGAACATTTTATATCGTGCAGAAAAAAAAATTGTAACCATTAGGGGACATGGTGAAAAAGTATATTGTAAAGAGGTTTGCCGTGTTTAACAATGTGTACTCAGTGCATGCTAAAATTGTTCAGCATTTCCATGAAAACTATTCAGAAGTCTAATAACGGTTTCTACAAGACTTAATATGTTTTAGCTTTCATTTTTCTAAATCAATGGTTATAGTTGATAATGTTGATTTATGTTTCAGGGTTAGTAAAACATTTATGGATAAATCAATTTATTTGACAACTGTATGTTTAGTTTTTTTATGCTTCTTTTATTAAAATTTCTTGTTATAACAGGAGAGCTTTATTCATCACATCTTATATGCTTATGCCTCTGCAGTCCAAGCCGGTATCATAGTCTGTTTCTATGAAGATATTTATTGATGAAAGCAAAATGAGACTCATAATCTTTTGAATCTTTGGGATGAGGGAGAAAGCAATGTTGTTACTCTTCAACATTCTAGAACTGTGGAATAGAATAATAGTTTACATAAGGCTAATTTAAGTTAATTTTAGAATATATAGATTAGTGATACTATGTACAATTTAATATTTTTACATATGGAAATTATTCTCAATCTTTGGAATTTAGGATATGACCAAAGGCCATTGAAATCAATAGGTCTTAGATCCAGGGTTTATTTTATATTTCACAGTTTTAACTTAACATTCTTCCTTTGTTTTAGTTGAAATTCACTGTGCAAGCAAAAAAAAAGGTGAGTAAATTTTAAAGCAATCTTAGTTTAATAAAAAAGAATGAGCTTAATAATAAATTAAGTTAGAAATATCTATGCAAGTAAAGCATTGACATGGCAGTAGATGCTGGACACTGGCTGAATATTATTTAATAGACTTTTATTGGTGTAACTGATGTTGATATACATAAAAACAGAGGAAACTTGGGATTTCTGAAACACAAAGAAGCACTCACATATGCAGTAGAATGGAGGCTACATATATACCTAGACAGATATATGAATGCAAGGGCCTGATCCTATTGTTTGTATGCAGACACAAACTCACATTAGCCCTGTCTTTCTAAAAATTAAATCACATTCCACCTAGTACATTACAAAATAGAAATTTTAGATATCAAATAGAGGAATATGGCAGTACCTTTCTGTTTCATATTAATCTTCAGGGTGTGATAATCATGCGATTTCCTAGTTTGCAGAACCTCAAATTCTAGGCAGTGATTTATCTGGAGAAGAAGAAAAGATATTATATAGGGATTTCCACCCTCCCTGTTCCCTAGATGTGTTGATTTTTCACAGTAGTGAAGCAAGAAACATCAGAACTTTCTAATGCAAATTGGGAGAAACTAGCCTAATTATGCAGATAAATAAAGCTCCTTGACAACCAGCTTAGTCGGAATTCTCCAAATTCAAATGAGTTAATGAAATAATATGCTTTTTTGGGGGGTGGGACAGAAGGATACTAGGAGACTAAATGCATACTAGAGAACTTCCTAGTAATTATGTGCTATATGGATACAGTCTGCCTGCCCACACACTATGAACTGCAAGATCAGGGCCAAAAGTTCAATGTATAAATACTAGTAGGTGAGTGAAACTACTGTCTCATTAGATTGTTGTGACCAGTTAGTTTTCATATCAAGATTTGAAAGCAGACATTTTGCATATTTCAATTTTTTTTCCAAAAATTTCACATAGCTATCACTGATTAGTTAACCATGCTCTTTTGTCTTTCCCTCTTCTAAGAGCTTATCAACATTAAAAAAAAATTGTAGACTCATTTATATGCAATAAAAGCGCTATATCAATATAGCTTATTCCAGTTCAGGAAGCAAAACAATCTAGACCAATATAAGGTACTTTATGCCAATATAAGTTCATCCACATCAGAGTTTATACTGGTAAAAATTCACACTGCTAACCAACTTACTTATCATGGTATAACTTTTCTAGTATAGACTTTTGAGATTAGGACCACAGGCTCTTAAGTCATATAGTGACTTTTAAAAATGTTATCCAATAGCTCATCTGGAAAAATATTGATGATGGGCAAGAATCCTTTGGATGATATTCATGCTTCATAAATATTTAGACTAGAAAATAAAAATATTTCTAAACCCAAATTTCTTCCTTCAAGCTGCAAATAGACTAGGAAAGCAAATATTTGAATAGCATGAATGCAACCTGAAAAGTATGGCCCCTTATTGAATTTGCCTATATGGCTGATGTTTGTGATTTGGGAAATTAATTATTTCATGCACTCATCCCGAGAGTATATACTTATTTGCATCTTTAGTGTTTTCTTTTATATCTCCATATGGCAATATTCTTTTTTCTGCATAAGAGTTCTTCTTTCCCAGCTCTGTAAAGTGTTCTCTATTTCTCTTTAAGCTTCTTCTCACTATAAAGTGTGTTGTGAATTTTTCTGTAAGGAGCAATGTCTTTAAAAAATATCTTCAGAACTGAATGAATGCCAAAACCACAGAAAAAAACTACTTCCCCAGATAGTTTTTTATTTGATTTTTGTTATCATCAATTTCTGTTGTTAATGTTCTCTTGACAATCCCATCTTGCTATTTATACTGATCAAAACAGCAATAGCATATACGCTATAAGGGGAACACTTTAGAATATGAAGAAAATATTTTTCAGATTATCTAAAGAAAACACAACTACCTATCCTTAGGCAAGAGTGAATTTTCAATTCCAAGCTTTGTTTTCTTTCTTTCTTTCTTTCTTTCTTTCTTTCTTTCTTTCTTTCTTTCTTTCTTTCTTTCTTTCTTTCTTTTCATTTCACTGTGGGAAGAAAGATTTTTAACTTGGGTTGATGTCACAGGGCATTCCAATCCAAAATTTACTGCTTTCTTGTGAAAGATGCAAAAAAAAAAAAAAAGAGTTCCTGACTCCATGTGGTCATTAAAGATCCTTTGGACAGAAGTGTAGTAGCACTTGGGGTTTCAGAGAGTTTAGCTTCCCTCCAGCATATCACAGTCCAAATGACGCTACTGAACTCTTTTAATTTGTGCTCCTTCCACAGCAGAGAGTAGCTGAGTTTGTTGCTGTTAAAGAGAGAAGAGGAGGATGTGAGTCTGATCTCTTTTCTGGTTGGGGGTCCATTGTGCCACAGTTGGAATGAAGAGAGCCTGAAAATCAGACTTAGTAGGTGGGAGTTAGGGAAAGACATGAAGAAATGTCTTACTTTCCATAAGAATAACAGGTGCTTCCTTCTGATCAAAATCCTCTCTAAGGAGATTCTGGGGTCCTGTAATTTTTCTTCAGAGCAAACCCAATGGCTCTTCACTTCCTCCTATTGATTTCAGGGGTAGGAGAGGTGGCAAGCAGTCTCTTCTCTTACTCTCCAGAGTTTTGTACCCCAGAATGCACAGCATATATAGAAACTTTATTTTGCACATCAGGCCCCAAGAATGAGGTGAGTGAATCCAATAACAGTGGTGTGTTTACATTGACTTTCCAGTTGAGTAGCTGCTGCAAAACAAGGACCCTGCCAGTTGTCTGTACTCTTATTAATAATCTAAGACAGATGAGGCCAGGCTCCCTAGTTGGCCTACATATCCCATGATGCACCATGGTCTCACTTTGTGATGTGGGGGAGGGGGCAGTGCATCATGATGAACCACAATTTCCAGGAGACACCAAGGCGGTATAGCTGAATCTAGTATTTTCCATGGAAAGTAAACACTTTGAAAAATTGTATTTACTCAAAATCCCAGTGTTTCATGGAAATCATTTAGAGTGGAACATTTTTGACTGACCTACTATATATATTAAAATGCCCAGGCACATCATTACCATGGTAAAAGATCAGTGCCAATGTTCCATGACTTAATAATAAAATTCTCCTTTAATGACTAAAAATAGTAATGTATTGCTTTATCACCCCATCTCTCCTTGAGACCCCAGAACAAAAACATTTTATTTTGTAGCAGAAAGAATATGATTTGAGTCATACCAGATGGAAAAAAGGCATATATTTCATTGATCCCAAAGTAGTAGCATATAAACAGAGAGGGTCATATCAAATTTAGCTTTAGTTTCTTTGTAGGTATGCAGGAGATTGTGGGGGAATGGGGATAATTCTCTCCCCACAAGCTGGAAAATTTGGCGATTATCAAAATATCACCTCATGATCAAAACTCTTATGGGATTGATGATAGATATGCTGCTGGTCAGTCTCTGCTAATGTTTTTACCATGGATAGCTGGGGTGGAGCTCCACCAATGCTAAGAGATAACTTAAAATGTGTAGGGTCAGATCCTAATCGATACTAAATTTGTTTTGCACTGTTTCTGCCGCACAAAGCAGGCCTAATTCTGGTTTCAGTGGCCATCTGAAGATTTGCTTAAGGTGTAGAGTAGCACAAAGCCTCTCGGTCTGGCCCTACACCACTCAGTGGAGGGGACTATCTCAAGGAAAGGAGGCATAGCTCGATCACTGCTGCATTCTGGCTATCTCCAGCTGCCATAAAAGCCCTCCAGGAGTTATTGTCTTTCGCTATAAATTAGAGCATGTGTGAGGCAACTTCAACTTAATCTTGGCAGCTCCAATGATCAGGGGAGCATAAAAGATATAGCTTATTTTAAAGTCTACACCATCAACTCTTTGGCCAGTCCCAAAAGCATGGCCATAGGGTAGATGTAATCTCAGAGTTAATTCTCACAGTCAGAAATATTTGCCATTTATTTTTTTGTATTGCGGCTACTATAAAGATTTGGTGTTTTGCATAGACTGTGGCTCCATGGAATGTTAACATTTTGTTGGGAATGAGTCTTTTGTACAAAATATTTTCCCCCTACACCCCGATTAAAATAGCTTTCATCCTAACCAGCCTCTTCCACCTACAGTAGAGCTAGATCACAGTTGTACAGTTTTGAATGTCTGCTAAGGAGACTAACAAGGGGAGAATTGACTACAATTCTCTATAAAGACAATGTCTAAGAGCAAGTTGAAAATGACCCCTCTGAAGCTCCTAACCCAGCTCATTCCAGCTCTCGCTTTGTGGTTCGTTTACACCCCCAGCAACTTGCCAGGATAATCATGCACCTGTTGCTAGGTAGGCTAGATAAACCAGCAGGGATATAGTTCAGCTTAGTCGTGGGCAGCAGCTTTAGGGCTTCTGGCTGCAGGAGGCAGAGTAATTAACCCTAATCTTAGCAGGCCCTTTGGGTAGGGTCCATTCCCCTTTTCACATATGTACATTTTTGAGAAACTGAAGGTTTTAAACACTCAAAGGTCCAGATCCATAAAGATGTTTAGGCTCCTAACTTCCATTGATTTTAGTGGAAGTTAGGAGCCTAAACACCTTTGTAGATCTGGGTCAAAATGTTTAGCCTCACTGCCTATAAAAGTCATTTTTGTTTTGTATAGCAAAAGGCATGTGTGTGGGGTGGGGGGGAGGAGAACAAACACAGCCTGAAACCAAGATCAGTTGGTATAGTTTACTCAGCAAAAGACATATAGAAATATAACCCCTTAAAATCAATCAAATCTCAACTGATGAAATTTAAAACAATTGTTGATATTAAAACCACAATTCACTCTCAGAGTGACTGGCTAATATTAAAGCAGAGAGATGGTGGTTAAGGGACCAGACTAGGCTTCAGAGGATCAGAGTTCAGTCACCAGCTCTGATATTGGTTTCCTGTGTGACCATCGGTAAGTCATTTAATCATAAAGCTCCCTATTTAGGAAATGGGAACAATAATATTTCCTTTCTACTATATTCTTCTTCTTTGTTTTTGTTTGTTTGGTTTATATTGTAAGCTCTTTGGAGAAGGGACAGTCTCTCATTGTGTGCAGGTGCAGTGCCTAACACAATGGGCCCTGTCCTCAGTTTGGTCCTTTAGGTGCTACCATAATGCATGTTATTACAACTGAATACTTATTAACAGTGAGCAGTCAAACAACACAGTAAAATAAGCAGACAGGAAATGAATCACTGTATTTGTTGATGGAAGTATAAAAACCTCCTCCTGCCTCATCATAAAGGGTCTTTATTCATACTAATGTGAGGCTGAACTGTGCTGAGAGTGCACCTCTAGTATAAAATGCTTCAGGAAACTATAATTTACTTCTCTTTCCCCCTCCCTTCTCTTACTAATGCTTGGTCTTTGTAGTGCACAGGGAGAGCAGGGCTGTTAGTAGACACTGTAAACTCTTGATAAAGAAAATTAACATGGTAAAGGCTGGGTGGGGAGGAAGCAAGGAGGGATGAGAAGAAGAGCTTCCAAAACTGCTTGTTCAGCAGGGATTTTCAATCAAGCTGCAGATTTAGCCCATGTAAATCTGACTGTCATCAGGCTATCAGCTTCTTTTGGATCAACAACATACAGCTGTGTAGACCTTCTAACAATATAGTCAGTGAATGTAGCTCCTGTCAGAGTTTGAAAATGGTTGGCGAGCAGGCTGCTAGCTTTTCTTCTTGGAGGCATTTAAAACAATTATATTGCATGTTCTGTATAGCCTCAGAATGCTAGATAAGTCAAGCAGTGCCCACATTTTAGGAAATAAACTCTTTGTCCCTTCTAAAAGCCAGCAACATTGGGAAAATGATAATTTTTAAAGCCTGCTTGATAACTAGAAAATCTAACAATGAAATAAATCTTTTAAAATACATATTCCTTTGCAATAATGTAATAAACTGTGCTGCCATCTCATCAAGAATCAGGATGGTTGCCTTGGTGACAAAGATTATCCTTGCTGCTGCTTGATTCTGTCATTTTTCTAAACATGAATTCATAATATTTAGGATTTATTAACAGTATGTCACATTGATAGAGATAAATTGTGTGCTTTAAACTGGCCATGTAAGTCTTCTATGATATTACAGCTGCTTTGTCAACTCAGAAATAAGATATGATGTGATTACTAGAAAATTAAAACTATTTGTCATAAAGGGAAGACACAGAGTATCAAAACTGCAGAGAAAAAATCCTCAATAGAAAAATCTGATGTTTTGCTATTATAAATATTTGGAGTTAGTTAGCTGTTACCATTTTATGGCTTGTAAATTAATCAAATTCAATCAACATAGAAACATATACTTGTTTCTGCTGGTAACATTTAACTTGTAATGTGCAGAAATAATGTGTTCTAGAGTGTCATATTTTCTGCTGGCTCCAACTGCCTACAGAGATTAAGGAAAAAATCCTAGTGAAGGCAAATTTTGCAAGTTCAAAGTGTATTTTATATATTCAATTTTTTTTTAGGACTTTTCATGATATGTTGTGTTGTAAGTGTTGCTGTAGGTTAGATAATCCATTCAGAAATCTTGAATGTTTCTGGTGGGGAGTTATCTCAGTTATATAGTTTGTTCAGAAATATTCATGGCAGATTGGATCTGCCTCTGATGTGTCATGGGGTCAATTTAGGTTATCTGCTGTATTTACCATATTGGGTATATGAACACTTTTGAAATAAATTACTATGTGATCCACTTAAACCATTACAAGGGGAAAACCAAACAAACAAAGACTATATCTGAAATACAAGGATTTCCTTGGATTTTGACAGGGATGGGTTGAGGAGGCAAGCAATGTATTTGAATAATTTGAAGTCAGTAGAGCTATGCTAGTTTACACCAGTTGAGGATCTCCTAACAGTCCGCAAATGTTTGAACCTGTGTGCATGATTCGACTAATAGCATAAAATTTATCAGTCTATGGGCCAGATTCAGAAATGATATGTGAAGCTACGTAAGATATGCTCTCCTTACACTGCTCTAGAGCTACGTACACACGCTGGCTCAGATCTACAAAGGGATTTAGGCTTGTATGGTCCAGTTTTAGGCATCACTGTAATCCACAACTGCCCCATTCAGCTGCTGCCTAACCCTGTAGGTGTCTAAACTCACTTGTCCAGCTATATCGAAAAAAGGACATTTGATGTGGTTTTAACAGATTGCGACTTTATCATTAGATGGGACTATCTGGCAGATAAAAATGCACAGTGCAGATAACCCCAGGTTCATTCAATAACCACTTAGGGGGCTTCTGCCACTGCCCACTTTTTCCAACCAAGTACCCCAGCCAACCCATTCCTTGGACCTTACCATCCACCCACCTTGTAGGAGGGTTAAGGTGGGCTATAAGAAAGGGGAGTTAGTTCGCTGCTGTACTATTCATAGGAGCCCCAACCCCACTGCCCCTCAGTTCCATTCCTTTAACTAACACCTTTTTAAGTCCTTAACCAAGCCATATATCTGGTCACTGTATCCCTTCTCTATGGAGTACCTGCACTGGACATCCGCCCCACACTTACATCAGGAGTTGTGACATACAGTCTACCGCTCTTCATGCCACACGTCAACAAAGCCCTCCCTAACCCACTATGGCGAAGGTCAATCTGGTGGTAAGGGAAAAATTCCTTCCCAGCCACCCTTGAAAAAAGGGGTGGCTAATGCAATGCCCATAGCAGGTCTTACCAAACCTGGTATTTCAACACCTAAAGGGGAGGGAGGGTGGGTGCTGCCTCTGCCTGCTCTGTGTAAAATGGGGCTTCACACACAGGGCTGCCCTTTTAAACACTTCTGCCCATCCGGTTTCCAGGGGATGTGTCAGTGTGGCTACACTGGCCTCTTTTCCCCTTTTGCATGAGTTTGACCTCTCTCCCACTGCCTGGCCATAAAGCACTGTTCCCTTCATTTGGTCAGCCAGAAAAATCCCACCGCCCCCTGCTTAAAGGTGCAATGTGGTCAACTGGTATCTTAATTTGTGCTGTAAATGTTCCCTGGGCATATAACTTCCTGCCTCTGGGCGTGCGCACTGGTGCCTTACTGTAGGGATCCAAATTCCTATCTCAGGCCTAAGCCTCAGAGCAACCACAAACTGGGGGGAGCTAGGTGGAGGAATGCCTATCTTCCCTTTAGGACCCTGTCAGGTAATCATGCTCAGAGGTTGTCTAACTCCACACAAAATGACCAGGGAGAGGAGGGGACCTCCCTTAATTTCTAGCCTAGTGCTTAGGGCAGTGGTTCAGAAAGTTTTACTAAGATGACCCACCAGCTGTGTTTCATCTCTTTTTGTGAACCACCATTACATACATGCCTCCTTTACAACTCTAATCCTACCCTGGTGTGGAGGGGAGGCCCTGAATGGAGGGATGAGAGGGAGGAGTTGGAGAGTGAGCCTGACTAGCAGTCAACCCACAGTGGTGCTTCCTGTCCTGCACGACTGGGCCTGCCTTCCCATTCCAGGCATTGAGACCTGGCATACAGGTCACAGTGACCCTCAGATTTGGTTTGGCCACCTCTTCCTCATGATAGAGGGAGTGGCTGGGCTAAACCTGAGTAATACTATGGCCCTGTGCACCAGGTCACAATACTTAGTGTGTGGAGCTGGACCCAGCCCCATAGTTCAGAAGCTGCTGCTTAGGGTTGCCAACTGTCTAATCAAACAAACACCCCTGCCCTGTCCCCTGCCCTTCCCATTCTCTGAGGCCCCACCCGGCTCATTCCATCCCCCTTCCCTCCATTGTTCGCTCTCCCTCACCCTCACTCACTTTCACCGGGCAGAGATAGGGGGTTGGGGTGTGGGAGGGGGTGCGGCTCTGCTTCACTGCCAGAATTTTGGTGCCTAAAATCTCCCAGTTTGGCTTCAGTAGCTTCTGGGAGTTAGAGCCTGATTCCCGGAGACTCACAGTGAAACCGGGAGGGTTGACAACCCTACTGCCACTGCAGGCTGGGTTTGCTCTCCAACTGGCTCCCCTTGCCCTGGGGCCTCCCCTCTGCACCAGGCTGGGAGACGTGTATGTTTGAACAATGATGGGTTAATGCAGCAATGCTTCTAGAATTTCCCATGAATCACTGGTAGGTCCGGGCCTGCTGTTTGGGAAACACTGGGTTACTCACCTGGGATGTGGAGACCAGGTTCAATTCCTCTTTTTTCTTGATGAGCGGAAAGGATTTGGCTAGGGTCTACTGCCTCTCAGGTGAGTGCCTTAACCACTGGGCTACAAAGTGTTCTCACACTTTCTGTGGCCCATATAATATTTAATTAAAGTGGAGAAGCTTCAAGAAGAGAGACAGAGATCCACATCAGAGTATCCCATAGTGTAGTGCAGCGTTTCTCAACTTTTTTGTGCTGGCGATCCCCTTTGAACTTAAAAAAAAAAAAAATTGGGACCCCCCCGACTAAGACTTGAAAAAATTGTGACCCCATACCTTAAATAGCATTAAGTAAATTATGAATAATACTGTCCCACTAGTGTTAATAAACTAATATTTAAAACCTATGCAAATAATTGAAGGTTAGAAAACAAATGCGTGTGCCAGACAAAGTTTATTTTTACATAGAAAGAAACTATAAGTTCACTTTTTACAAATTACAAGTCTTACAGAGTCCGTCAATGAAACACTTGTGCTTCTTTTTTACCAGCTAAATTTTTACGGTGGGTTGAATTAAAGACACTCAGCAGCAGGTCGTTCTCCACGATTATTTATTTAGTTGCTTTTCTTTATCGCAACTGTCGATGGGAATCACAATTTACATAAATGTGATGTTGTGAACAGGATTAAAACTTTCAAAGCTTCAGTTACAAATTTGAAAAACTTATGCTTCTGTGCCTTCCAAAGTATGCACATGTCTTTTGAAGGAAATGAACACTGAAGCATTTTATCAGATGAAAGCTCGACCAGTTATCTTGCAGGCTCCCTGTGAGTTCGACAGACTCAACTACTCTTTTGTTGAACAAATTAATTATTCACCTCCTGCCAAGTTCTTCATCGTCAGGTAGGAAGTAATCTCGGAGCTGCTTATTAAGTTTAAATATATGTTCAATCATAATGGTTTTAATTGTTTAATGTCCACACTCTTGTCATCAGCAATCAGTTTCATGTACTCGCAACTCAGAGAAAATTACTTGAAGTTTTCACTCTGAAGCTGAGCAGACCAGGCTTCAAACTTCTTTCCAAAGAAGCTTCTTTCCTTGTCTCCCAACACAATTACGTTTTTGTGTGGTCCTTGAAAACTCGTATTCAACTCATTCACATGACTGCTAAGTAAGTTGACTGAAGAAGCCATGGTGGGTCACTGAACGATTTAGCAAAAGGAGACCCGAGATCCTGTAGGAACAAGTACTTCAGCTCACAATTCAAAAAGTCTGCTTAACACTTTCCCCCATTAAATCCCTCTCACTTCAGTGTGCAAGAAAAGAATTTTATGAAGTGCACCTATTTCACACATACAGGCAAGCTGATAGAGGCCGAATTTTTATGAAATTCACAACTTTTACAGACTCATCAAGCACCTGACACAACTTAGAAGGCATTCTTTTTGCAGTGAGTGCTTGCCGATGTAAAAAAGCAATGGGTCCAAACGGCATGAGACATAAGACAAGGTCGCCTCTGGATGACCTTGTAAACTGGAGTAATAGTAATAGGATGAAATTTAATAGTGAGAAGTGTAAGGTTATGCATTTAGGGATTAATAACAAGAATTTTAGTTATAAGTTGGGGACGCATCAATTAGAAGTAACGGAAGAGGAGAAGGACCTTGGAGTATTAGTTGATCATAGGATGACTATGAGCTGCCAATGTGATATGGCTGTGAAAAAAGCTAATGGGGTATTGGGATGCATCAGGAGAGGCATTTCCAGTAGGGATAAGGAGGTTTTAGTACCGTTATACAAGGCACTGGTGAGACCTCACCTAGAATACTGTGTGCAGTTCTGGTCTCCCATGTTTAAAAAGGATGAATTCAAGCTGGAGCAGGTACAGAGAAGGGCTACTAGGATGATCCGAGGAATGGAAAACTTGTCTTATGAAAGGAGTCTTAAGGAGCTTGGCTTATTTAGCCTAACTAAAAGAAGGTTGAGGGGAGATATGATTGCTCTCTATAAATATATCAGAGGGATAAATACAGGAGAGGGAGAGGAATTATTTCAGCTCCGCACCAATGTGGACACAAGAACAAATGGGTATAAACTGGCCACCAGGAAGTTTAGACTTGAAATCAGACCAAGGTTTTTAACCATCAGAGGAGTGAAGTTTTGGAATAGCCTTCCAAGGGAAGCAGTGGGGGCAAAAGATCTATCTGGTTTTAAGATTCTACTTGATAAGTTTATGGAGGAGATGGTATGATGGGATAAGGGATTTTGGTAAGTAATTGATCTTTAAATATTCAGGGTAAATAGGCCAAATCCTCTGAGATGGGATATTAGATGGATGGGATCTGAGTTACTACAGAAAATTCTTTCCTGGGTATGTGGCTGGTGAATCTTGCCCATATGCTCAGGGTTTAGCTGATTGTCATATTTGAGGTCGGGAAGGAATTTTCCTCCAGGGCAGATTGGAGAGGCCCTGGAGGTTTTTCGCCTTCCTCTGTAGCATGGGGCATGGTTGACTTGAGGGAGGCTTCTCTGCTCCTTGAAGTCTTTGAACCATGATTTGAGGACTTCAATAGCTCAGACATGGGTGAGGCTTTTCATAGGAGTGGGTGGGTGAGATTCTGTGGCCTGCACTGTGCAGGAGGTCAGACTAGATGATCAGAATGGTCCCTTCTGACCTTAGTATCTATTAATCTATGAATCTATCATGGTTTCTCATCTTGAAACAAGCCCGCTGTTCTTTCCAGTCATTGATTTGGCACCATTACTGCATAGAGAATATGTTTTCCCCAATCTATTTCAATATATTTGGTAGCTTCAATAAACGGTTAAATAGACATTCACCAGTTGTGTGGCTAGGCAGCGGTTTACAGAAGAGCACGTTTTCCTCAACGGTAGCATCTGAATTATATTGAACGAAAGCTAAGAACTGTGCTAAGCCTGAAACATCTGCTGATTCATCAAACTAAACATCATTTTAACTTTTCTTTCAACTGCTCATGAATGTCATCAGCCATTTCCTTAATACACCTCGAAACAGTATCTTTGATAAAGGAATAGCTTTAAGCTTATCTGCCTCTTTATGGCCGAGCAGGCTGGTAAGCATGGCAAATGCCAACAGGAAGTATGAGATTCTCAGCTATTGTATGTTTCTTACATGTTTGGGTAATATGAGAAGGGATCCGAGATATGACGCTTCAAGAGCATTCTTACTGACATTACTTGTATTCCAAATCAGTGTTTGCTGTCTTTTCAAGCTGTTCAGTTTTCTCTTAAAGAACTCAAAAGGCTTGTTCTTTAATTATGGATGTTTACTTTCCAAATGCCGAATTAATTTAGAAGGTTTCATGCTTTCAGCACTTAGCACTTCACCACCCACAACTCAATAAGGTTTATTTTCAATTGCTGTAAAACCGTACATTGAATAGCTGGAATCGTATTTTCTGCACTTCATCTTCTTTACTCTTTCATTCTGTGAAGTACTTGGTTGAGCTCTCTTTAAAAATTTATCCATTGCACAAGAAGGCCTCGCTGAAAAATGTGCATACAGTACTACTTGCTAGCCACGAAGAACAACAACGCTGTCTGGACAGGAAGCAGCATGTGGTTCTGTGAAGTTATATGTTTGCTTGAAGCAGGGCCAGCCTTCAACTCGCTGGGGCCTCACAGAAGGCACATGTGAAGATCTTTGGAGACGGAGCCAGTATTGGGCACCGAGGTGTATTAACCCACAGGCTGGGTGGCCTCCTGAAGTGAGTCAGGGGGTGGAGGTGGTGCTTCCTCCCCAAGCCCCTGCTGCTTGAAGCCAAAATCCTCTGCCAGGACTGAAGCCCGAGCCCGACTACCTGGGACTGAAGCCTGAGCCCCACCATGGTGGGGGGTTGAGCTGCAGCTCAAGCTTCACCTCGCCTTGCCTCACCTCATGGGGGCTGACAGTCTGAACCCCACTGCAGGGCTGACAGGTCAAGCCCAAGCACTGCTGCCTGGAGCCCGGCCACTGAGTGGATCACAGCCTGGCTATCTGGGACTGACAGCCCCAAGCCCCACTGTGGGGGGCTCAAGCATGTAAATTAGCTTCATGGGGCCCCATGTGGCATGCTGGCCATGCACTTGCAAGGCCCCTGGGGTTTGTGATCCCCTAGGCTGAAAAATACTGGTTTTGTGGTTAAAACACTCTAACATAGGTGCCTCCCTGCAGCCTGGACCTATGTGTCTCCATGAGAGAGGTGGGGTTTAGGATACATCCCTCTCATCAGCATCTCCCATTGTCCCCGCCTAGTGTCCTACTTTTGTGGATTCCATTCTTAGGCTACATCTACACTAGGATCTAGGGAAGTGATTCCCAGTTTGCTATCCTTGTGATAGCTTTCATCGAGCTAAAAATAGTAGTACCACAGGCACAGCAAGCAGCAGTATAGGCTAGCCACCCCAAGTGCAACTCACCTGAGCTCTGTGGGTATGTACTGAAGGTGGCTAGCCCATGCTACCGCTGCCCATGTTACCATAACTACACTACTATTTTTAGCATGCTAGCCTAGATGAGAGCTAGCATGAGTATGTCTACATGAGCTGGGAACCAGATCCCTAGCTTGTAGTGTAGACGTAACCTTAGAAGCCTATTTCTGCCTGTGCATTTTATAGGGAGACTAGGCACCTAAGTCAGGTTTGTGATGTTCCAGCAATTTTCTAAGCACTGCAATGCCTAAGTCTCTTTGTGGATCCCCATTGCTCTCTCTGTGTATATCTACTCCAGACTTAACTTAGGGGAAAGCATAAATTTATCTTGGAAACAACTTTTGGGGAATTGTCTGCACTCGACTTTATCAGTGTGTTACCTACTTTTTGTTAATTTGATGAAAAAATGTCCAGTGTAGACAATCCTGTACACGTAAGGAAGTCTCACTTGGTCTAACATGCTGAGGAGCAATCACAAAAGCAAGAAGATGTAAGTTAAATTAGGGTGGGTGTAACTTTAACTTATAATTTTTTTTTCTGTAAACGTGATGGGGTAGTTCATCCTTTGTATCCTCTCATGACTAGAGATATGCCCTCCATGTGAGGACTGAGGGACAGTGATGAGACTGTGTGGAGCAATTTAAATACCTTCTGTCCCTGTTGTCCTTACTTTGTGGATATATTCAAAGATTTCATGTCTCTAATGGTGTCCATTAACATCTTTCATGTACATTAAATTATCAAAAGAACTGTAAAAACAGAGCCAAAAAAGCACATGTTAGAATGCACTAGAAGCCATGAGTAAAACTTGTGGACACTAGCAGTGACTGGGAGAAAAATACTGATATAATTGCAGGAAGAAAACAAACCAAACTCAGTTGTAACAGGAGTCTATAAATTGGGTGATTTCTTTGTAGTCTGAATTCGGAGGCCTATGGAACAACCAAAATGCTATACATGTGAAGATGGGGTCATTGGGATCTCATGGCCAGTTTATCTTCTTACTCTGCATTGATGACTGGTAATGATGCATATCTAGGCCTCTGCTACTCTTTAATAGGTATTTTTACCTCTTTGCAGAAAGAATGAGTGCTGATTTGAAGGCAGTAGAGACTGGTGATATAGCACTATTATGCTTTTTTGTAAACCTGACACAAATTTTATTTTAGATAGCAAATACTTCTTGAAATTGACTGATAGGTATTGATTCTCAGCAGTCAGTGGACAAATCTGTGCAGCTGATCAATCTGTTAATGGAATATAGAAATTTATCTTTCCCATTTACCCTATTAAGCAATGCACATGATTTTATGTCCTGAACCAGTGTCTATGGAAGACAACGGGAAGACTCCCACTGACTTCAGAGAGCAGTAGATTGGGCCCTTACTGTCCAGTAGATGCAGTATGTTTTTCCTCTGTCTCTGTTAGATTAATTTTGTGATGAGTGATCTTGTAATTGGAAACAGGAAAGCCAAACCTAGCCCTTAAGTAAGGGGATGCACCTCCCATTGACTTTAGTAGGAGTTGCACCTGCTCACATCAGGGATTAATTTGGTCTAGTGTCTGATATCAGTTTCACATTCCAGGAGGTGTGCTCATATGACACTAATGCAGATAGTCTACATAGTCTTAATGGGTTTACCAAATGTCCACTTTGATATCACTTGTTATTTTTTCCCAAATGTTAGCAACCGGAACCTTGATTTTTGGCGGGAGGTGGAGATATCTGTTTTTAAAGTCTGTATAATATAAATGGTCTTTGTTTGTCATGATTATATTTTTGATACATGAGATGAAATCAAGGATAAGGCCTAAGGCACTAGTATAGTACCAAAGTCACAGATGAGATTTTCTACAGAAGAAATGGCACAGTATTTTGTGGGCTGACAGGAGAGCAGACAATTGCTAAAACATTAAGACAAGCAAGTGTAATCCACACACCTCCTGGGTGTGGTGTTCTGTCCCATCTAGTGGCACCGAGAGAAAGAGAGAGAGTGATTAATGAGTCTGCTTTACAGCCTTAGCTAAGAGCCATATGGCTTTTAGCTCATGCAGTAGAGGCTCATGCACTGAGGTCCCAGGTTCAATCCTGTATGCCGACAACCAGGGTATGTCAGTTTTACACAAGCATTCTCCAGTCCAGGGCTTAAATAAGTTAACTTCTAAATTATGTAGACCATAGGTGCTGACTCTTATTTTTCCTGATGGGTGCTCTATTCTGGTTCTGCCCCCAGGCCCCGCCCCACTCCACCCCTTCCCGGAGGCTCCGCCCTCTCTCAGACTCTTCTCACCCTGCTCTGCCCCCTCCCACAATGGCCCCCCACCCGCCACTGGTTCCTCTCCACCCTCCCCCAAGTGCCTCCTGTCAGCCACTGAACAGCTGATCAGCGGCCAGCCCCAGGGCCCTGCTGAATACCTGTGGCTGGTGGTTGCAGAGCAGTGCCTATTTTTTCGTGTGGGTGTTTGAGCCCAGGAGAACCCACAGACTCAGCACCTATGATGTAAACTGTGGAACAGGGCTGTGCTTTGTTGTTTGGGTTATATAAGCCCTCCAAAAAAATGGAAGATGTCGATTTTGGGGAAGGAGATATTCCAGTGTAAATACTGGAAAGCACACAAAAGGTAATGTTGTGAGATATATCTGAATTTGTGTTTGTTTTCATGTGGGCAAGACAAGTACAATAACAAGCTGCCCATGATTTTTAAGATTTGATAGTGTTGGAATAATTCTAGGATCTGTACATTGAGTTATTGTAGAAAAGTGAGGTAAAAATGTAATATAGCCTGTCCTGATTGGGATGTATAAATTAGAATACCATAATCAACCATTCAACATTAATTGCAGTTTTTAAAAGTTACTTAAAGACAGACCAGTTAAACATTTTGATACAGCTGCATTCTTTGAATTTCCTATCACTGCATTTCATTCTTTCGATCAAAACAAGTCCCAGGCAATCAGTTAATTTAAATTAATCAGTAAAGTTTGCCCATTATGGTATAATATTGTATGATTTGTCATTGCTATGGGCTCTGACCCTCAGTTCTGGAAACTTATCTCTATTATATGTTATAAAATCTAAGCATTATTACCTGTTATTCCAATGTTAATGGGTCCCGGGCCTATGCAAAATACAGAAAAAATACATTCTCTCCCCAAAGGAACTTAAATTTTAAATATACACCTAAGTGAATGAAATTTATATTTAACATGAAATGTCTGTCTTGATAAATCGAAGATGTGCATTTAGTTTCAGTAATTATTCAATGTTTATTAAATATAATCACAAATGCTGAGTAAGAACATTTTTATTGAAATTCAATAACTCTTTATATATTTTATATAGTTTTACATGTAAACAAAACAATTGATACATAACTGTATTACTTTATTTAAAACTGAATCTTTATTGTAGGCACTTAATATTAAGTGTGACCTTTTGCAAGGTATTTACAGTGTAGAATCCATAATAGTTAATGGCAGGAAGGTCTTTTTTAAAACAAGGATATACTTTTTTCCTACTCTTAGGAATGAATAAAAAGTTATGAATTATAGAAACAATAATACACATTGAGAATAATGCTTTGTATATGGCCAGAATTTTGTCACATATGATTCCAAATATACAGCTTAGAGATCCATGAATCTTTAATATATCTTTATAATTTATTTGTTATTTTTATTATAATTTATTTCCTTTATTGCTATTTGAGAGTTTTCCCCCCTCCCAATAAATAAACTATTAATTGTGTTCTTTCCAGAAATTCGTAAAGACAAGCCTGACAGACAAGAAAAACTTGAAAAACCAGCACCAAAAGGTAATTACTATTTATATACGTGTTTGTAATAGATAACATATTTATTAAAATTATATTATATTGCAGGAGCATTCAGGAAGTTCCTAATCAGGATCAGGGCCTTATTGAACTATGCATTGTATGGCCACATATAAAGACATAGCCCTTGACCCCAATAGGCCCCAGTCTACCTATTCATCTGTCTCGAAATATAATTACATAAAAACCTACATTAAAAGAACATTAGGGTTGCATAGTCAAGCACTCAGAAGTTTAAAAATTGTCAAAATAAAAATTGCCCAGGCAGCCTTGATTTGGTCTCTGTTTATATAGGTATTAAAATTCAGTTTTTATTGACAAGATACTATACTATGTTACAGGAAAGACAGTTGTCCTACTCTCAGTTCTTATGGCCACAGTGCTCCCTGGCAACCAGAAAAATCCTATTCAGACTCTGCAGCCCCAGGCTGGAGCATGCTCAGTGCAAAGAAATCTTTGGAAAATGTTGCTGTCGGCCTCTAACAAACCTGTCCAGAGCATGTGCAAGTGGCAATTTTCAGAGGTTTATAACTTGGCCAAATTTCTGTGAATTTTCATGGAGAGAGTAAAAAACACCTTTCTGATACTAGGGAAATTTCTCTGCCTAATTTCAAGTCTCTCTTCTGAAGCATGTGGAGGCATTACAACTTCTCAATAAAAATGGTTGTAAGAATTGTTTATTATGGGCAAAAAAATAATTTTTTCCATAATCTCATTCTTGAAACAACTGAACCAATTTTTCTGTAATTTTCAAAAACAAATTCAGCCTGAAACAGACACTTGGCATGGAAAATTTCAACCCAATATTTAAAATCTGGGCAAGCCAAAAGCAACTGAAAACAGGGTCTTATAATGAAAAGTATTAGGCAACTTTACACTGTTAGCTTTGCCTATAATTAAACATTTTATTCAAATCTTGTCTGAAACTACTAATTGCAAAGTAAAATACAGTTACTGTACTTAGAAAAATGTATTTTAAGGAAAGGGAATAATCTGAGAACAGATCCAACAAAGCACTTATTCTAACAGTAGTGCCTTAAAAACACAGTGATTTAAGGAATGATGTCACAGTATTTATTAATTATCAATAGCTTGTGTTGTCCTTCTATGGAATATACCTATGTTGTGGGGCAAACTCCCTAGGAATGGTATAACTCAAAATATCAGAGAGAGGCTGTATAGTCAGAATGCTCAGAGCATCCATATAGAGTTTTCCTTTAAAAGACCATTCTGATTTATGAAAATAATTCAATCCAACTCTGATTTGGAGTTGTGATGAAATAATGGATGTACAAAAACTGAAGATCTTATTATATGACATGGACAGGAAACTCACTAAATTTCAAATGCATCAAACTCAGAAGCTGGGTAAGTGCCCTGGTAACACCTGGCTCATAGAGAGGAATTCTTTTGCAGAACACAGAGTAGTAGTATACCACCATAGAAAATGCAGCTAAACCAGATAACATCATAGGCTAAACCTATCCTTATTTTAGGAAACAAATGTTCTTATGTTCTTACGCGCTGATTAGGCCTCAATTGGAGAACTGTGTCCAGTTCTGGGTGCCACATTTCAGGAAAGATGTGGACAAATTGGAGAGAGTCCAGAGAAGAGCAACAGAAATTAAAGGTCTAGAAAACATGACCTATGAGGGAAGATTGAAAAAACTGGGTTCTGTTTAGTCTGGAAAAGAAATAACTGAGAGGGGACATCATAACAGTTTCAGTTTTCAAGTACATAAAAGATTGTTACAAGGAGGAGGGAGAAAAATTGTTCTTAACCTCTGAGGATAGGACAAGAAACAATGGGCTTAGATTGCAGCAAGGGTGGTTTAGGTTGGACATTAGGAAAAACTTCCTAACTCTCAGGGTGGTTAAGCACTGGAATAAATTGCCTAGGAAGGTTGTGGAATCTCCATCATTGGAGATTTTTAAGAGCAGGTTAAATAAACACCTGTCAGGAATGGTCTAACTAATACTTAGTCCTGCCTTGAGTGCAGGGGACTGGACTAGATAACCTCTTGAAGTCCCTTCCAGTCCTATGATTCTATGTTCTTACTTTTCACCCTCCCGTACCTTCTTCCTGGGACTTGATGTCCCACTCCCATCCCCTAAGGATTTTAAGGGAACCAGGGCTTTTCTCTCCCTCATCAGCTTTTTTGAGGATCCACCAGAATAGGCTGTTGCCATTTTCCCTCTGGCTCCCAAAGCAGGAGCACAGTGACCATCCTGCTCTCACTGCCAGCAGGCTCTGCTTGGGTAGGATTGAAAGAACATCAATAATCCTTAACATGAAAGCTCATAACCACAATATTAGGCATTGGGTATGTTTGCTTTTTACCTAGAAATTATGCTAAGGATTATGAGGCTACCTCAAGTAAAGCCAAGTGCGATAAGGGGCTCTTTCTTTATTCTCACTTCCTATGTGACAATGGAATTTTTACCCTCTTCATAAAATGATATGTTAGGACTGAGGAGGAGACATCAGCCATAACTTGGCAACCCTCTGAATACTAACATGCTAGGAGTTGGCAACCAGCTCCACTCGAACATCTGTTGGAGGTATCCCAAGGGAAAGGAGCAAGAGGGCTCTCACTTTAATTTAAAAAGGGAGGAGAGAGAGGGTTTCTGAAGTTGTATGCACAGCTACAAATCCAAGACTGTAAATTCATAAACTTTTGTTAAGAATACACTGCGGTTCACAAATGAATCAGTCCTCAAGCTCACGTCTCAGTTCAAGTAGGTTTTACATTCAATGTGACCTTTGCACAAATCTAATTTTAAGCTTCATTATAGGGCTTGTCAACACGGACACACTCAGGAATGTTAAGATGAATTAACTAAAGGTGTTGAAGTTAAAGCATGTAAATTAAAGCACATTAAACCCTTGTGTGTACCTTCTCATTCAGATGTATAGTGGCCTTAGTTCACTACATTGTAATCTTACTTGAAGAAGGAAGCTATAATGAACTAAGGCTGTATTACTTCTGAATGGGAGTGTCCACACAGAGGTTTAATGTGCTTTAACTTCACAGCTTTAGTTAATTCAGCATTTCCTGGATGTCCCTGTGTAGACAAGCCCTAATTCGGTTAATTGGAGCAAACATTCTCTTCTTCTTCTGTACTACACTCATCACCCTAAGTCTTACTAAGCTGAGAACTATTTTTACTTTGCTAAGATATGGAATTAATGCCTCCTTAATCTCTTTTTTCCCTTGCTCATTTTGGGCACAGAAATGTTACTCAACACGCTCTCCAACTTTTTAACTGAGCAGACTAAATTTGACTCCCCTGTACTTTTTTTTTCATTTGGTGCAGATTAAATATACTATCAGATGATTAGTGTTTTGGAAAATATCAGAAATGTACCGCTCACATCTGTTTTTTATTGTAGGTGAAGTGGGTAGCAATGCCTAGAATAGTATATAGTTAAGAAGTCTTAACACTTTCCATTATATGCTTCTGTGCTCAATTTCTTACAAGTTTGCCACACTTTAACCATTCAGGATGAAATTTTCCATGCTTGCTCTCTGCCCCTCTCTACATTTTTTTTAAAGTTTCATCAAAAATGGTTAAGCAATTTCAAAAAATGAGACTAGGGACAGAGAAAATGTTGTCAGTATTATTAAAAACACATTCCAGCTGTTTTTCTCAACAACTCCAACATCTCCATGGTTTGGGATTTGAAATTTGGCGGGAGGAAAATAAAAGAAGTGCTTTTTTTCTATTCACATGGAAATCAGCCAGATTTGCCCAAACTATGGGAAATCACAATTTGTGCCAGTGCAGCAGAACTAGTTTTGCTTTTGCTTCTTAATTTTCAGAATGTACTGTGCACTGGATGAGTTAGGGATCTTGTCCTCACCTCCTCCCCCCAAAAAAGGATGTGATCATACAATTGAAGACCATATGATAATGGCACATGCACAAAGGAGTTGAATTAAGGTTGTACAGTAAGGCTTAATGCTGGCTTTTCTGAACTTCTGAGGGTTTGACTTTGCAACCCTAATGTTAGAGCTGATCGAAAATCTTTTGAAAAACATTTGATGGAAACCAGACAGGCTGGCTGGCCAGACAGCCTGGTTTCCTCACAGCTCATCAACCTGCCTCCCTGAGCTCTGCAGCTTCTTGGCAGCCAGGCTGGTGGGGAGCTTGAGAAACAGGGCTCTCTAGGTTTCCAGGTTCCACGGCTCTGTAGCAGCCAACCTACCTCCCCAGCTAGGGAGCACATTTCTTGGCAGAAGTGTTTAGATTTGGGGGTACTAATGTAAGTTTATTATAGAGATGATCCTGAATGCTGAATCAGGATTGCTGAAACATATCTGGAGCAGTCATCTTCCCAAAGTTTTGTGGGACCTGCTCAGTGTTTCTGTTTTGGGCCTATATCTACTGTGCATAAGCTATTACCAAACACTACATTAAAGGAATGTTAAAGTTGCAAAGTCAAGAATTCAGTACACAGGACAGATGGTGCTCAGGGAATGAATCAGGGATGTGTAATGAAGGAGACTGTCTGTGGGACCTCCTTTGTGGCAGAAATTGGAAGGTGAGCAAGTCAGGGAACAGCAAAAAGAAAAACAATGGTGTTGAATCTCACAGAGTTTAGTAAAGTCTCTCTCTCTCTCTCTCTCTCTCAATCCCCAGTTGAAGTTGCTCCAGTCTGGATAAATATTTAAATAGTCATTGGAATAGAGGAATTGGATCTTGGCTCTCCCATGTGGGTGCCCAAACCCCCACGCTACAGAGTCAGTCTCTTTTGTTGGCCCAATGACAGTTTTAATTATTTATCAAAAGTGCACCAGATTCAACAAGAGAGATTAGAGACACTTATACAAGACTATCCTATAGCCCAGTGGTTAGGACATGTGCCTGAGAAGTGGGAGACCCCTGTTTGAATCTTTCCTCCCTGTCAGATGTAATGAGAATTGAACCTGGATCTTACACATCTCATCTGAGTGATCTAACCACTGGATTAAAAGCTATGAGGGAAGCTGTAGCACAATCACCACTTCTTCCTCTGGTTTTTCTTGCAAAAAATGGCTTAGCTGTGAAAATCCAGGAGAGGGTTCCTAGTTGTGGATCCCAAGCATAGTTAGACACCTCCCTGCAGTTTGGATTTAGGTGCCTTACTCTCAGAGAGGGCAGAGTTTAGGATACAACCCTCTCATCGGCATCTGCTATTGGATAGCATAGGCAGGAAGCTGCCTAGCGCACTAGTCTCTGTGGATCCCATTCTTAAATGACTAGTTTCAGAGTAGCAGCCGTGTTAGTCTGTATTCGCAAAAAGAAAAGGAGTACTTGTGGCACCTTAGAGACTAACAAATTTATTAGAGCATAAGCTTTCGTGAGCTACAGCTCACTTAAATGCATCCGATGAAGTGAGCTGTAGCTCACGAAAGCTTATGCTCTAATAAATTTGTTAGTCTCTAAGGTGCCACAAGTACTCCTTTTCTTTTTAAATGACTAGCTCTCCCCATGCATTCTATATGGAGCCTGGGCATCTAACTCAAGCTTTGTGAAGTCCAGTCATTTTTCTAGGTGCTACATGTCACACAATACCTAAGTCCCTTTTTAGATCCAGGGCTATATCATAATCCTTAGGCACAAGCGGGCCAAATTAAGGTTGCACAGGCAACCTTAAACCTGGCATTTCCCAATTTTGTATACAGAAGTGCTGTATATAAATCCAGATATGTCTGCCAGTAGCATAACTTCATTGCTATGCAAAGACTCAATCTTGATTTTAGGACCTGCCCAGCCCTGGTCAGACTGAGACTGAGAGCTTTGTTAAGTGGATGATTTAAGCACACTAGAAGAGAAGGATACTCACATTATTCTAGCCTGACTCCTGCTAGTGGTGAAAAAATGTGGCACCTACCCATCCAGGCCTCCACGTCTGTAGAAATTGAGGTATTGTATGTAATATGGCTTTGAGGCCTCCCTTCTAAAGTTGAATATGAGAGATTCCATAAAAAGCAGTGAGTTTATTTTAATTAGTTTAATTTATGAAAATGTGACATTTAAATGTATTAGATCAAAAGGCCTCAGTGGAGTCAGGTGGCCTGACTGCTGCAGACTTTCATTGTGATTGAGGAGTCAAAAATGCCTCATCACCACAGCACTTTAATTTTGGCAACACCTGCCCTTCCCAGATAAATTTGTTGCCTGAAGTCATAGCTCTGACCGTCTCCATATGAGGTAGTGCTAAACTCTACAAGCTGAGATTACCATATTCTGAGGCTACTGTGATACCAACATGGAGGATAAGACTCTCAGACTAATTAGAACACTCTTTCAGCTTACTGTAAAAAAAAAAATGCTTATGCCAGCCTTCTACAATGCTTATCCACATTCCAGGCTACATGCCCAGCTTCATCAAACTTTTAATCCCTCACAAAAGAGCCAATTTGTCTGCACTCCCTGCATTTACCTTGCGGCCTACAGAAGCATACATATTTTCATTTATGCTAAGGTCACTTTATACCACTCTGGTAATGCAAAAGGACCTTAAAATGGGCATAAATTACATTCATAACTACTTTAAGGACCCTTTATGCAGCCTACCATGAGGGTATACATGGGTCTTAGTGTAAATGAGAAACAGGCCCTCTCTGCATAATTTGTGTCTTTGTACTCAGCATGTCTCTTTCAAGGTTCATTTTGGTCTCTGATGCCAAAACATGAAATAGGGAAATGCCATAGGGAAGTGGAGTGACTAACACATCTCTAAGGTGCCACAAGTACTCCTTTTCTTTTTGTTCTGCATAGTTCAGCTATTCTTTCTAGCATTTACAAGGAGTGTCATCAAAAGTAAAAAAGCTTATGCACCATAGAGGATGAACAACTAGTAGGAAATCTGTCAGCTGCAGAATTGTGCTGACTTTCTCTAAAAAGCTGGCAGCACAGCTCTATGAAAAGTTGTGCACCTTAATTGAATTTGCTGCTTTTTTTACATGCAGCCATCGTGCAAGAGCATGTAGTCCTGTTTACTGCTTCAACATACTTACCCCTGCCAAAAGGGGTAATGACAGGGGGCACCACCTTACTTTTTCTTGTTATACGATTGAGCATCCTAAAATACACACTGAATCCCCAAAGTCTGTGAGAGTACATTACTTATGTGGTTTTCAAAGCCATGTAAGGGATTTGGACACTCCGGCACAGATCCATCAAGACACTTTAGCACTTAAACCCCAGACATAGGCATCTAAATCCCAGTTTTGGATCTACTGCGTTCCACAAAACTCTTGCCAAACCCACTAGGCACCTAAACTCACTTGGCATTAAGTTTTTAGGATAAATGTTCTCTAGACACCTATGTTTCTGCCTCTAGGCATGTGCCCTGCTGCCTCCCTCTAGGTGTCTGGATGTATATCTCCTCACTAGGCCTCAGAGTGATTCCCCCCTGAAGAAAGATGGACATTAGTCTGCCTAAGTCACATATGGGGCCCAGTTTGGTAGCTGTACTCAGAGGTTGCCTACTGGATTGGGTCCCATTCAAAATCTGGCTGGAGGAGGAGGTGCTAGTGCCCACCTTTAAAAACTTTTAACATAATGAGTAGATGCTTGCTTGGAATGTGATAGATGTTGGTTCAATTCCCGCATCTCAGAAGAGTGCTCTAACTAGTGAACTATTGGATAGTGGGGAATCCATCCATGTCCCTTGTGAAAGCTTTTTCCCTATCCACTGGACTACAGAGTCATTCTTTTGCTTGTTCTCTCTCTCTCTCTTTCTCTCTCACTCTCTGGCCCAAATGACTGTTTCACTATGGATAAATACTTAAATAGTTATTGGGCCAGAGAGAGAGTGAGAATGACTCAGGGGTTAGGCATCCACCTGGGAGGTGGAAGACCCAGGGTCCAGTCTCCCTGCTCCAATCACTTTTATTATTTATCCACATCCACAGTGGAACAGCTTCAGCATAAGAGATTGGGACAGTCTGCTGTGGGGCCTCCTTGTAGCTCAGTGTTTAGAGAACTCTCCTTAGGATTTAAAGAGGGGTCTCCCACCTCTGGCAGACAGAGGAATTGAACTTCGAGCTTCCACTTCCCAAGCAAGTGCTCTAGTCATTGGGTTAAAAGTTATAAGGTGGATGGCAGCAGCTGCATCACCACCACCTCTCCTCATTCCTGCAAGAGGCTCCTAACATGCCTGAGTCCAGGAGGTTCCTGTTCACTAAGCAGAAATAGACACTTCCCTTCAGCCCAAATTTAGGGGCTGTCTCCCAAAGAGGAACAGGATTTAGGACACACCCCTTTTGACAGCTGCTCCCATTGGTTAGCTTAGGTGGCTCCCCATCTAGTGTGTGGGCTTTTGTGGATTCATTCTAAGGCACTTATCTTTCCCCATTCATTGTGTAGGGAGCCTAGGTGCCTAACTTCTCTTTGTGGATCATGATATTGTTCCTAAAAGTTGGATTGGATCCCATCCTCAATTCCGGTTCATTATAGTGTAAATTGGGTATCCAAATCATTTAGGTGGCTTTGAAAAGTCCTCTACTTCTTCCCATTACACTAGTGAGTAGTAATAAAAATTGTTCGCTTGTTATTGTTATTGTTATTGTCAATTGTTATTGATATTTTATTTGCTAACATTTTCCCATGTGAGGAAATGATGAAATTAGGGAACATTTGCAACAAACATTTGGTTTAATGAAATACGCACTGAGTCATGATTTTAGGAAGAAATATTTAAACAAGAAAATCATGTCATTTGTGTTTTTTCTTAGCACCTCTGATAAAGTAAAATTTGCTAAAAAATAATTGTGAGTAGAGCAGGGCAGGAATGTTGCTGTATATGCATGCAAAAGTGACAAGTCATCCACTTGGCATAACTCTATTTTAGTTTTTGCCAGAAAATTGAGGTGAGGAGAGAAAATGTCTCTTCCTTTTTCCATGAAATGCCACCAACTTAGTCCTTCATGGGGGTTTTGTGGTGGTGGTTATTTGTACATGCAGTTCTTTATGAGCTGGGATACTGTGATATCCAAACTCTTGTGCAATAATGTGGGTGAGCAGCTGGCTATCTACAGGCATCAAGTCTCTCTGCTAAAGGCAGGATGTGCAGCTAACTGTGTTTTAAACAGCTATTCTTCTGATGTTATGTTCTTATTACAGACATGTACCCTTGCTAATCCGTCTTTTTGGTTGAAGTAACATCCAAAAATAAAAAACAGCTTGGAAGGCAATGTGTGAGCCATTTTCTGTTAAGAATAGAAAGTGCTGCTGTCAAAATAGTTTCCCACATTGGGATCCGAAAGCAGCATGCTTATGCAATGGACCAAAACCAAATCCTGCAAATGAGATTAAGCTGAATAGTCAGTTACGGTGCAAATACACGATCCAACAATTTTCACAAGCATAAACAAGCTCATTTGTTAGAAAAAAAAATCCATATTTCTGTTGTACATGTAAGCAAATAGGAAAATTTAAGAAAAAATGCTGTTATTTATGAGAAACTAGCATCTGTGATTCAGAGCTGAAATCCATTAGTGTATCTTGCAAATACTTTCCCTTTATCATTTTGAAGGAATAGTTAGATTTGTGGCGTATGTAACAGAGATAACTGTCACTATTTTGTATTTCTAGTAATTCACAAAGAGAAACCTGAAAAACAAGAAAAGATTGAACGGAAAGAACAGCCAAAAGGTAGGTGTCCAGAGCTTGAAATTGGCATTCCTTCTGGCTCCCCTTTGGTCCAAAATAGCCTCATCAGTTGATGTTCAGGGCAAAGGCCATTTGTTTTCATGGAGGGAGGAAGTATAATGAAGGATGACTGTATGGAGAGTGGAGATTTTAAAGGACTTTTGGATATATCAACTATATGGTTTTATTGAACATAAAGGCTAAAATCTTCTTCTTATCATATGTGCAACATTTCTCAGGTGGCATGTGACCAGGACTCATCACTGAATTTGATCCACTGGTTGGATCATTAGCTTCCCCAGCCCAGGCCGGGTGCTGATGGGGAGTACAACATGAATGCTGATGGATTGATGGATGCGTTATGTTGTTTTTTAAACTTATAAAATATAGCAGTAGGGATATACTACCAACCACCTGACCAGTATGGTGATAGTGACTGTGAAATGCTTTGGGAGATTAGAGAGGCTATGAAAATAAAAAAACTCAATAATAATGGGGGATTTCAACTATCCCCATATTGGTTGGGTACTTGTGAACTCAGGATGGGATGGAGAGAGAAAGTTTCTTGACACCTTTAAATGACTGCTTCTTAGAGCAGCTTGTCCTGGAACCCACAAAAGGAGAGGCAATTCTTAATTTAGTCCTAAGTGGAGCACAGGATCTGGTTCAACAGGTGAATGTAGCTGAACCACTTGATAATAGTGACCATAATATAAATAAATTTAACATCCCTGTGGTGCTGAAAACACCACCACAGCCCACCACAGTAGCATTTAATTTCAGAAAGGGGAACTATGTGGAAATGAGGAAGTTAGTGAAACAGAAATTAAAAGGTACAGTGCCAAAAGTGAAATCCCTGCAAGCTGCATGGAAACTTCTTAAAGACACCATAATAGAGGCTCAACTTAATTGTATACCCCAAATTAAAAAACATAGTAAGAGAACCAAAAAAGTGCCACTGTGGCTAAACAACAAAGTAAAAGAAGCAGTGAGAGGCAAAAAGGCATCCTTTAAAAAGTGGAAGTTAAATTCTATTGAGGAAAATAGAAAGGAGTATAAACTCTGAGAAATGAAGTGTAAAAAATATAATTAGGAAGGCCAAAAAATAATTTGAAGAACAGCTAGCCAAAGACTCAAAAAAGTAATAGCAAAAATATGTTTAAGTACAGCAGAAGCAGGAAGCTGGCTAAACAGCCAATGGGCCACTGGACGATCCAAGTGCTGAAAGAGCACTCAAAGACAATAAAGCCATTGTGGAAAAATTAAACCAATTATTTGCATCAGTCTTCACAGCTGAGGATGTGAGGGAGATTCCCAAACCTGAGCCATTCTTTTTAGGTGACAAATCTGAGGAACTGTCCTAGACTGAGGTGTCATTAGAGGAGGTTTTGAAATAAATTAATAAACTAAACCGTAATAGGTCTCCAGGATCAGATGGTATTCACCCAAGAGCATAGGCGGCAAGTTCTATGGGCCCGTGGAGCCTGGCCACAAGGAATATTCCTGGTCCGGGCTTGGCTCCAGCAATATATGAGGCTGTGCCTCTCCCTTGGCCCCACCTTCCACCCCAGGGGACTCCACCCCGCGCATCCCCGAGCGATTTAAAATGGCCCGGGCCCCACCCCCCACTGGCAGCTGAGTGGCTTCCTGCCTGTTAGCTTCACGTGGCTGTCGGCCCATCGCTGCGGCCCCTGGGTGAAGTGGGTCTGAGTCTATGTGTGCTGCTCCCACCCCAAGCGTCTCTGCAGCCAAAGGGAAGCTGCGAGGGCAGTGTCTGGGGGTAGCAGCGCGCAGAGGCTGCACCCCTCACCCCCTCCTGCACCTCCACTCCCTGCCCCAGCCCAAAGCCTGCACCCAGCAGTCAAACTTCAACGCAGACCCCCTTCCCCACCCAAACTCCCTCCTGGAGCCCAACCTCTCACACCTTCTGCATTCAAACTCCCTCCCAGAGTCTGCACACCTCCTGCACCCCAATATCCTGCTCCCACTCAAGGCTTGCACCCCCCAACCCAAACTCCCTCCCAGAGCCTTAGGCAGGTGGGGGGGCAGAGTTTAGGGGTGCAGGCTCTGCGTATTCTGGGCACCACCAAAATTTCTATAAACCTGCAGCTCCTGCACAAGAGTTCTGAAGGAATTCAAATGTGAAATTGTAGAACTACTAAATGTGGTATGTAACCTATCATTTAAATCAGCTTCTGTACCAGATGACTGGGGGATAGCCAATGTGATGCCATTTTTTTTAAAAATGGCTCCAGAGATGATCCTGGCAATTACAGGCCAGTAAACCTAACTTCAGTATCTGTTTAAGAACAGAATTATCAGACACATAGATGAACATGGTTTGTTGGGGAAGAGTCAACATGGTTTTTGTAAAGGGAAATCATGCCTCACCAATCTATTAGAATTCTTTGAGGGGGTCAACAAGTATGTGGACAAAGGGGATCCAATGGATATAGTGTACTTAGATTTTCAGAAAGCCTTTGACAAAGTCCCTCACCAAAGGCTCTTAAGCAAAGTAAGCTGTCATGGGATAAGAGGGAAGGTCCTCTCATGGATCAGTAACTCGTTAAAAGATAGGCAACAAAGGGTAGGAATTCAGAATGGAGAGAGGTATATAGTGGTGTACCCCAGGGGTCTGTACTGGGACCAGCACTATTCAACATATTCATAAATGATCTGGAAAAAGGGGTAAACAATGTGGTAGCAAAATTTACAGATGATACAAAACTACTCAAGATAGTGAAGTCCAAAGCAGACTGTGAAGTGTTACAAAGGGATCTCTCAAAACTGAGTGACTGGGCAACAAAATGGACAAAAAAAGATGAAATTTAGTGTAGATACACGCAAAGTAATTCACACTAGAAAACATAATCCCAAGTATACATCTAAAATTATGGGGTCTAAATTAGCTGTTACCACTCAAGAAAGAGATCTTGGAGTCATTGTGGATAGTTCTCTGAAAACATCCACTCAATGTGCAGCAGTGATCAAAAAAGCAAACAGAATGCTGGGCATCATTAAGAAAGTGATAGATAATAAGACAGAAAATACCATATTGCCTCTATATAAACCCATGGTATGCCCACATCTTGAATAATGCATGCAGATGCAGTCATCCCATCTCAAAAAAGATATATTGGAATTGGAAAAGGTTCAGAAAAGGGCAACAAAAAATGATTGGGGGCATAGATCAACTTCCATATGAGAAGAGATTAATAAGATTGGGTCTTTTCACCTTGGAAAAGAGACAACTAAGGGGGGATATGATAGAAGTATATAAAATCATGGTTGGTGTGGAGAAAATAAATAAGGAAGTGTTATTTACTCCTTCTCATAATGCAAGAACTAAGGGTCGCCCAACGAATTAATAGGCAGCAGGTTTAGAACAAACAAAAGGAAGTATTTCTTGACACAATGCACAGTCAACCTGTGGAACTCTTTGCCAGAAGATGTTGTGAAAGCCAAGACTATAACAGGATTCAAAAAAGAACTAGATACATTCATGGAGAATAGGTCCATCAGTGCCTATTAGCCAGGATGGGCAGGGATGATGTCCCTAGCTTCTGTTTGCCAGAATCTGGGAATGGGCTGTTCTGCTCATTCACTCTGGGGCACCTGGCATTGGCCACTGTCAGAAGACAGGATACTAGGCTAGATGGATCTTTGGTCTGACCCAGTGTGGCTGCTCTTATGTTCTTATATAAATGGTACATAGAGCAATATATAGGTTTCTCTTTCATTTGTACTCTATACAGTAACTCCTTGTTTAACGTTGTAGTTATGTTCCTGAAAAATGCAACTGTAAGTGAAACAATGTTAAGCGAATCCAATTTCCCCATAAGAATTAATGTAAATGTGGGGGGTTAGGTTCTAGGGAAAAATTTTTCACCAGACCAAAGACTATACACACACACACACACACACACACACACACACACACACACACACACACACACACACACACACAGTATAAGTTTTAAACAAACAATTTAATACTGGTACACAGCGATGACGATTGTGAAGCTTGGTTGAGGTGATGAAGTCAGAGGATGGGATATTTCCCAGGGGATGCCTTACTGCTAAATGATGATCTAGCAATTGGCTGAGCCCTCAAGGGTTAACTCATTGTTGTTAATGTAGCCTCATACTCTACAAGGCAGCACGAATGGAGGGAGAGGAGACAGCATGGCAGACAGAGACAGAGACACACACCCTGTGTATGAGAGAGAGATGTGCATTGCTCCTTTAAGTATGCTGACCCCACTCTTAAGTACATTGCCTTTTAAAGTTAATCAGCAAGCTGAGATGGTAGCTGCTGCCAGGAAGCTCCATCTGTCCTGAGCCCTGTTGTGTGTCCCCCCTGGTCTATGGAAGATGGGGAAAGCAGGGTGCAGGAGCAGGGCGGTGGGGGATACTCTGACTTTAGCTCCCTTCTCCCTCCCCCCACATAGCAAGCAGGAGGCTCTGGAGAGCAGCTCCAAGGCAGAGGGCAGGAACAGCACATGGCAGTGTGGGGAGGGACAGCTGAACTGCCGGCAATTGATAGCCTGCTGGACGTCTGGCTGCCGCATGGGGAATGGGAAGCGAATGGGGGGCTGCCGGTCCACCCCGGTTCCAAGCCCCCACTGGCTAGCTGCAATGGGCTGCTCTTCCTGCAAGCAGTGGACAAAGTAGGCGGCTGCCAAACGACGTTATAAGGGAGCATTGCGCAACTTTAAACAAGCATGTTCCCTAACTGATCAGCAGCATAACAATGAAACAACGTTAACTGGGACGACTGTAGTGAGGAGTTCCTGTAAATCTAAGTGCTAGATTGTTCCTTTTTGCTCAGTCCTGAGCAAGGGATGATGAGTAGATTATAGCAGTAGCCCCTGGAGACACTGTGCCTCAACAACATCCCTCTGTGGAAGAATTTCTTCCTTTCTTCATTCTTGCACTGGGAGATAGTAATTTGTTATTGGCCTATCAGGGGTGCTGGAACAATTTGTATAGTGGGGGTGCGCTGAGAGCCATCGAACCAAACTGTAAACCCTGTATATGATGGAAACCACTTCAAGCCAGGGGGTGTGGCAGCACCCCAATGCCCCTAGTTCCAGCACTTATGTGGCCTATGCCAACAACAAATTACAGAACTCCCTGTGCACTCTAGTATGTTGGGAATCAGAACCAAAGCTCCATCCACTGCTGGGTGGGACGTAAGTGGGTGCTGTGCAGCCAAAGCCAAGGGCTAGGTAGCCCACATAGCAGTACAAGGGGGATTCTTACTTCTTTCTTACTTCCCTGCACCTGTAGTCCAAATTACAGTTTAGCTCCAAATAAATAGTCTAGCTAACGAGCTATAGCAGTAGCTATTCCACATATTTACTGTGAAGTCATTCTGTTGTTTGTTTTTTAATGAACAACTTCTCTGTAAATGGAGGTTCACTGTTTTTAAAATAGCCGTTTTCACATTGGAATATATTCAAACAATTCTGGACTGCTAGTATAGTTCACTCTATACACAGTTTCATTGTGGCATATCTGAGATCCCTGTGATTTCCACTGTGTCCATGGTTATATATTTAAATACATTTCATCTGTGAGATATGAATCTGTGGCAAATACACAATATTCTATTCTAATTTCTAATTATTTTCCATTATGAAGATTAAGAAAATGTTTAATGAGCAGGCGTGGGAAAGATAGAATAGACGTGGGAAATAATTAGCCACCCACATAAATGTTTTGTCATTTAGTTACAGCAGGAGTTTGTGTTCTCCCGTATTCTGCAGCACCCTATTGTTGAAGGAAGCAAGAGGCTCAATACTCCCTGCTTTCTTATTTTTGTTTCCAGTTAGATATGGAATTAACATTCCCTAACAGATCGCGTCTGTTTCCTCTTGTTTGACAAAGGAGCTTTATCATAGTCTGGCGGTAGCTCCACTGGAGTTAAGCTCGAGACTAGGGTTACTGTTTAACAACTGACTTTTCTAAGTGCTCCAAAATCCATATGCTTACTAAGGTTGTCTTGAAAATTACTTTGCTGCGTAGAGGTCCAAGATAGGGTCAGTGGTCCTAGTCTGAGGTCATCTGAGCAAGGGGTTTCCGAGATACAGGCATCTTAAAAAATCATGGAACGCCAAATTGTTAGTGCTTATTTTTGCGCACATTGTTTGTGTGTGTTTGTGTATAACTATTGCTCTGATCTTCATGTGTGTGTGTATGTATGTGTGTGTAACTATTTCTCTGATCTTCCTCAAACTGATATCATCTGCTCAGAATTGGTCTCAACTAGTTTCCAGAACCCATTGCCTCTTTGAGGGAGGAATATTTTAAAAAGTACTCCAAGAAAAAGTTGGATCTACCATGTGGCTCAAGTTGAGCTGGTAAATCATAGAAAGTCATCTGCACATGTGCAGGCAGCCTGCCCTCAGAATAAGTAGGGAGCTGAAGGTGATAAGTTGTGGTTACTGGAGCCACACAGCACCCCTTTACTGTGAGTTTGAGTCCTGCACTTGGCAGTTTTCTGAGAATATATTATGGTGAGTATATGAACAGGTATAGTACAAATTAGCAGCTGAGAGCCACTGTTTGGTTTTGTGTTTTACTGTAGAATTATTTTAATTTCTGAGTTTGTAAAAATATAAATGTTGATTTCTTCATAGTGAAAGACAAATCTGAAAGAACAGAAAAACCTGAAAAGAAAGAAAAACTCATAGGTAATTATTTCTCTTCATGATCTCTCAATACTTTTCAGGGTACACCAGGCCTGATTCTCCATTCCCTTGCACATCATATAGTCCTTTAAACCTGTGAAAAGTCAGCATAAACACTGTGGGCCAGATCCTCAGCTGGTGTGAAGCAGTGTATTTCCATTGAAATCAGTGGAGATATGCCAGTTTACACTAGCTGAATGTCTGGCCCAGATATTCTGATTTGGTTGCATTTTACACACATGTTGCACAAGTGATGATGCCTGCATCAGATGCAAGGGAGTGGAGAATCAGGCCCAGTATGTTCTAATTATACGATAACCTGCAAGTATAAAGTATATTAAATATGGGTATTTAGATAAAACATGGCATATTCTCTGATTATTTTCAAAAATAAAATTTAAATAAAGTTAGTGAGGTGGGAAACATGAAAAAATGTTTAAAATTAGATAAGGAGTAAGCAGATCTGCAACATAAGTATTAGAGAATAGGACTAATGAATTAGTTTGAAAAACACTTGGAAGATGGATCAATGCTAAATAAATGTAAATCATTACATTCTTTTGAAACATCAGTAAAAAATAACGGGTTTTGAAAATACAAGAGTGTGTGTGCTGTCTTGTAGGCACACAAGTGCATGCATACATTTCTGTATGCCTGAATAATGATATGCCCCCATATACCGGATGTGTACAGGTGTTTTCACATGCACATACCCAGTTTGGTATGCAATTAGTCATGATGTCAGATTTGCATAGGTATGTTGGGTATTTGTGTATGTCAATTAAGCATGCACAAATGCATGGGTGCAATTGTGCATGCCTAACTTCAAAACATGGGATCCCACACTATAAAATATTCCAGTGGGTGCATTGTGGAGGAATTATTGCCTGACCTGAATGTGTAGAGAAGTGAGAGACAGAAACCCATTCACAAGAATGTGCTTTATTTTTATTTGTGAAATGGAAGCTTAAAATAAAACAAAGCATGGTAGTTATTATGCCCTCACAATTGCATGTGTAATTAAACAGAGGGTGATTTTATCATTAGTAGCCAATAAAAAATGTTGTTGTTTTTTTTATCCATGCTTCAGAAGCAACCGCATAATTAAAAAAAACAAACAACAAAATTATCCGACTGCAGCATTCCTAGGGCAGTTGTTCAACTTGTCAACTCTGTTAGCTTCACTCTTCTTGATTAGCTACTCTCATGGTACCACTGTTGTGCCATCAAGGCAGGTTGTATTTCGATAGGGTGGGGAATGAAAACAGACACGGGAGACCTTAGAGATGATGCGTACATCTGTTTACAGACTCTACTCTCATGCTGCATACATTTTGACATCTTGAGTGGTCTCAGTGATCTCTCCAGATGCCCACTGTCATATGAACTACTTCATTGGTACCTTTTAACTCCAGTAGATGACTGTTCTATGAAAAGCCATTAAAATAAATCCAAAGCACAAAATCTACTCACATGCCCTTTATGTTGATGAGTTATAATAATAAACTCCCTATCATTATTATACTTGACAGTTCCAAAAAAAAAGTACTTGCCTGAGGTGAGTGGGAAGGTAATATTTGTACATCTGGATTATTCTATTTTTTCCATATAAAAATGTATAGGTATCTTCCAGTATAATTAGATTTCAGTGATTTCATAGACCTTCAGTTCTTAAGGATCTTAACCTGGAGGTTAACCAGCTATGGATGTGCTATTGACAAAACTGCTTTTGGCTGAAATAATTTGAACACATAAACAAAGCTTAGCAAGAGTCAACAAGTCTCACCAGCAGTGAAACTGGCATTTAGTAGAATCACATCTTTGGTTTTGGCATGACTTGTGAAAACTAAACACTCTTTTATTTCACATCCATTTTTTGATTTTTACCTTCTAAAAATGAGTCAGCCTGAGACAGAGCTTTGCTATTATCTTCATTTAACATGGGTTTATGCATTGAAAATAGCACAATGCTGTCCTGAGGTGAATGTGTTCATTTCCCCAATATTTTTATTGCGAAAGTGTCTATGCGGTGGTAAGAACGGCAAAATTGCAATCTGGACACAATTTGTGAATTTGTCAAACTTTGCATGAACCTCAGTGTTTGCATTCTTACTGTTACTACTATTGGAGCAGATCTAAGATTGTAATAGATTTTAAGGCCAGAAGGAACCATTATGATCATCTAGTCTGGACTTCTGCATAAGTTAGGGCATAGAATTTCACTCAGAATTTCCTGCATCAGGCCCATAACTTCTAGTTGAGGTAGAACTACTCATTTATTTTATGCTCCAAACTATGCATGGTGCTTTTAGAGCAGGGTCCTGTATTGTGTGTCTGTAAAGAGCTTACAGTGTAATGGTTCTGACCTACAAACATCTACTGTCCAATTTGATGTTACTTGACTTACAATATCAATAAATCCTTTTCCTTAGTAAATCATTTTACTTTTTATTTTTTTGTTAAGCCAGTTGTGTGATCAGTGCTGTTCAATACTGGGGGAATACTCAGTCCTTATAAGAATCTTATAATGTAAATGGATAGTGAAGTAAAAGTCTCTAAAACTGCCACAAGGGGTTTTTTGGCTGCTGGTAGAGAGAGGAACCACATTGGAATTTCCAACTCTACAACCACCTTTGGGCTACAGAATGTAACTCGGGCTACTGGCTAAAAAAAAAAAGAGAAGTTCCATGTAGTGCCTGGTCTCTTTATGGCTAGTTCTCTGTCCATCTCCATATATTAATGATGTACAATATGACTGTTGTTACTTTGCACTACTTCCAACCAAAATGAGGGCTTGTCTTAATTATCGGGGAGATCGATGCTGCTGCAATCAATGCAGCGAGTATCAATTTAGTGGGTCTAGTGAAGACCCACTAAATCAATGCCAGAGTGTGCTCCGGTCGACCCCGGTACTCCAGCTCCCCAAAAAGTGTAGGGTAAATCGACCAGAGAGCATCTCCCGTCGACGCAATGCAGTGAAGACATTGGGGTAAGTCGACCTAAGCTATGTTGACTCCAGCTACGTTATTCACGTAGCTGAAGTAGCATAACTTAGGTCGACTTACACTCAAGGCTTGTCTTCACTATCGGGGTAAATCTCAGCTGTGAGGTGTCTCAAACTGTGGAACTCTATTCCAAGGCTGCCTTCAGTGTGCCATCTTGCAAAGGATCATGCAATGTCAAAGAAACATAACTTTCCTCCTGAGTAGATCTTTAAATGAGAACTCCGATGAACTACATCCATAAATGTCACAAAATGTGAGCTCTCTAATTTGGGGACAACCTTGTGAGTTGAAGTGAATGGTAGCTGAATGTGCCCAGTTCCTTCTTCACACAATCAAGTCCCAGCATCCAAGTGTCAATTGAAATAGTTTTTTGCTTACTCATTTCATCTGAACTCTTTGTCTTTTTAAATAAGTACAATATTGTGTCTGTTTACTTGTAGTTGCTCACAAAACCAAACCTGCAAAACAGGAGACAGCTGAAAAAGCACCTCCAAAAGGTAATTATTGATTAGTTTTAGATTTAGTATTATTTTAAGGTTTTTATTTTTTTCCTTTTTGGGGTGTGAGGGTCTGTTTAGAATGTGTAGTTGTTTCAGAATGACTTCTTTGATGATAAACTAATCTTTCCTCGGGCCTATTTAGCTAGGGTTGCCAGGTGTCTGGTTTTTGACCGGAACGCTGGGTCGAAAAGGGACCCTGCTGGCTCTGGTCAGCATCACCAACCAGGCCGTTAAAAGTCCAGTTGGCAGTGCTGCGGGTCTAAGGCAGACTAGTCCCTACCTGTCCTGGCACCACGCTGCACCCACGAAGCACCCAGCAGGTCCGGCTCCTAGGCACAGGGGCCACAGGGCTCTGCACTCTGATTGGCTGGGAACTGCGGCAAATGGGAGATGGGGAGGCAGTACATGTGGGTGAGGGCAGCGCGCATAGCCTCCTGCTCCTCCTGCCCCCCTGTCACCACCCCCACCTAGGAGCTGGACCTGCTGGATGCTTCCAGGGTGCAGCGCGGAGCCAGGACAGGCAGGGAGCCTGCCTTAGATTCACAGCACCACTGACCAGGAGCCTTCTGAGGTAACCCCATGCCCCAGCCCCAGCCCTAAGCCTCCCCCAAACCTGGAGCCCCCCCTGCACTCCTAACCCATCATCCTCGGCCCCACCCCAGATGCCCACACCCCCAGCCATAGCTCTCACCCTCCCCACTCCGCAACCCCCTGTCCCAGCCCAGAGACCCCTCCTACACCCTGAACCCCTTATCCCCAGCCCCACCCCAGAGCCTGCACCCCTAGCCCAGAGCCTGTACTGCCTCCTGCACCCCACCCCCTGTCTCAACCCGAATCCCTCAGCCCTATCCCTCACCATGAGCCCCCTCTTGGACCCCAAACCTCTCATCCTCAGCCCCACCCCAGAGCCTGCACCCCCAGTTGGAGCTCTCACCCCCTTCCACACCCCAACCCCCTGCCCCAGCCCATTGAAAGTGAGTGAGGGTGGGAGAGAGCGAACCACTGAGGGAGAGGGAATGTAGTGAGCAGGGGAAGGGGCAGGGCCTCAGAGAAGGGGCAGGGTTAGGGTGTTCGGTTTTGTGCGATTAGAAATTTGGCAACCCTATATTTGGCTAAAGGTCTTGAGCAGTTCCTATCTTAAGTTTTGTACTACATATTTCTTGCTTAGTTCTCCTGTTTTGTAATACAAGGAGTCCATGAACCATTCTTGCGTAACTAGAGTAATGAGCAACTGAGTATTGTGTTTTTGTTTCCTGTTGTCCTCTTCTCCAAAACTGGATTCAGGGATTTGACTGTAACAAAGGCTTGCTCACTTATGTCAGTTTTCAATTTAGTGGAGACTCTTCTGAGATGGTGTTTACCATCTCTTGCTTTGTGTCTTCTCTTATATCCAAAAATAGCTGTTAATTTTCTTGCTTTTATTTATTGCAACAACCTTTTTGTTCCAGCACACGATCTGTGCAGTTTTTCCACTGATAGAAATTGCACTTTTTCTCTCTAGCAAGGCAAATATGCCTTGGATAAAATGTACGTATCTTCCAGTTACCACACATATTCTGGGGCAACAGGGCATGTGCGGGTGGGTTTCTGGTATTTTTTCAATTGAAAATCCTATCTTTAAATACACTTCAGATAGGAGACTTTCCAAATCCATTTAGCCTCCTCCACCAATTCATTTTGTTGACCGTAGCATTTATAATTCTTTGATGATTGACTGTTGGTTCCTGCATATTTTGTTTTAAAGATTTTGCTTTTTGGGGACCAGATGCTGCTGTACTGGGTTGGGTTAGGGTACATCTTCACTGCATAGACAAGCTGGGCTCATAATTGGGTTTTAGCCGCATCTCCTCTCCCTTTCCACCCACACAGAAAAACAGCTGACTTGGGGTTAGATGTGCATTAATCCAGGGCTATCTGATTTGGCTGGGATTATCAGTTAGACTGAGCCTGGGCTCTGATTTAACTCTGTGTGGTACCCACTTATTTCGCTGTGATGACTCAAGCAAAATCAGTCAAGTACTGATTGTCCTCCAATGTCCTTCCCAAAATTCCCTCCAAAGGACAGACAGCATTTTCTGTAGTTGGCACAACTGAGTGAAAATGAATACTAGAGTGTATCCAAAGAATCAGGGGATATGCCCCAGACACACACAAGTGAGTGCAGAAGGAGTGAGGACATGATAACCTGGGTAGGGTTTTGTAGTGCAGACACTCGCACCCATGCTAAGTTAACCTAGGTGCTCAGACTTGGGTGCTGATCACCCAAGTTGACTTTGTAATGAAGACGTAGTCTCTAATCTTTGTCTCTTCCTTATTTTTTAGTCAGACTAGGATTAGATCTGGAACCATTAATATGTTAGTGGAGTGAAAATGGCCTCTCGGAAATTAATTTTGCTTGATTTTGAAGCTGTTCAAACATAGTGACAAAGTGGATTGGAATGTTTGAATCAGACTTTATTAGGTTCACGTTCCGCTAAGGAAAGGTGTGGAAAAAGGAAATGGAAATGCAGAGAAAAATGTGAATGAAAACGTGATATAATGTAACGTGATATAATAATAATAGGCAGCCACTATCTGGTATCTCTTTGGGGGAAGGGATACAGCTGGGATATACTATCTTAAATGTGTAGCACAAACTTTTCCTTAGCTAGAAAAGTAAGATTTTTAAAATTAAATTGCCCTGAAGTAAATCAGGGGTGATCTTCATAGAAAATAAAAATTCACAAACTCAGTTTAGTCTTGAGAATGCAAAAAACCCAGCTGTCTCCATCCCAAACTCCATGAGGTTCAGACATCCGTAATGTATGCTCTGCCTGTCTCTCCTTCTATTTTTTGATGTATTAAATGTGCCCGTGACTGGTCAATATATTCTGTGAAGAGTTCTGTTTGGTTAACTGTTGGTGCTTTGGCTGTATTAGTAGCTAGGTAGACATTTCATTCCATTTCTCTCTAAGAGCTTGTCTACACTTAAAACGCTGCAGTGGCACAGCTGCAGCAATGTAGACATGATCTACATTGATGGGAGGGATTCTCCCGTCAGCATAGGTAATTCACCTTCCCATAGGGTGGTAGCTAGGTTAATGAAAGGATTCTTCCGTCCACCTATCGCTGTCTACATGGGAACTTAGGTTGGTTTAACTACACCACTTGAGTGTGGATTTTTCACACACTTACTGATTTAATTAAATCAACCTAATTTTCTAGTGTAGACCAGCCCCAAATCCTGAGGAGGATTCTGTGCATCAACAGTTCCTGTGGATCTGCTTAGGGCACATCTCATTAATTTTAGCTGCCCCTCCCTCAAACACATTTCCTGCATCAGTGTGTGTCAGGCCACTTCTCATCTTATCTGAGGTTTGTTCTATGTCATGTCAGCTGCAAGTAGTGCTAAGGGTCATTCCAGCAGCTGGGGATCACTGGGGCATGAGGATGCCCAGGCAATGAATGTAATTCTAGCTGCAGGGAGAGATTGTGGTGTAGGAGCCATTATGATGGTTCTAAACCATTTAAAATTCCCCCTACTCATAGGAGATCCTCTGAAGGTTCATGCATCCAATAAAGTGAGCTGTATCTCACAAAAGCGTATGCTCAGATAAATTTGTTAGTCTCTAAGGTGCCACAAGTCCTCCTTCTCTTTTTGCGGATACAGACTAACACAGCTGTTACTCTGAAATCTGAAGTCTGAGTAAGCAGACTTCAAGGTAGCGTTTTTTTCCCTGATAAAGGGGCCCAAGAATGTATATTGGCAAAAACACCATCTAAACACATCAGCTAAAAAGCATACACCCAAGAGACCATAGCATTGAATGTCCATTTCAGAGTGGAATGTGTTAAAAGAGAATGTTGCTGTTATTTAGCTGCCACTTGAATGAAGTGAAGATAACTTTCAGGGCTGTTTTGTTCCTGTAAAATATGGCTTAATGGTAATCAGGGAGAGGAAGGAGAGAAGTATCAGAGTAGAATATTGATATGCTTCTGTGTTGCAGAATGAAACCTCATGGAAAAGTGATTTAAATCTGCATGCCACCTCGGAGTTCTGTTTGATAGCTGCTAAAACATCACCAATTTATATGTGTGTAATTGACTCATACAACCCAGAACCTTTTTTTTAAAAGAGGGAAATGTGAAGTAATCTGTAAATACATGAAATAGACATAGGTTCGCAAGATGTCATGATCTTGTGATGTTGTGTTTTGGCAACTCTTTTTGTCAGTTTTCACAGCAATTTTTGTAAAGAAAAATTAATTTTTATTCATTTTAGTAATTCAAAAAGACAAACCTGAAAGAGAGGAAAAAGTTGAAAAGAAAGCTCCTCCTAAAGGTAACTGTTCCTTTTCATTACATTTTAATTTTACAACAGTTTATGCTGAAAAATTTAACCTTAGTTTGAGTAAGCAGAGAGTGAATGTGTATGAAAATAAGCAATATACTGGGAATTTTTATTAAATAAAATATACTTGTTGATCTTCATTAAGATAGTACAAAAAATAGATTGTTTAAGATAATCAGAATAAAACCATATGATACTGTATCACAGAGAAAGTTGAGAGCAGGCTTACTAAGTGTTACTTACAAGATCAGCCAGGAATTTGAGCAGGGGTGTTGGAACAATTTTTATAGTGGAAGTGCTGAGAGCTATTGAACCAAACTGTAAGCCTTTTATATACTGGAAACCACTTCAAGCCGAGTAGGGTGACCAGATATCCCAATTTTATAGGGACAGTCCCAATTTTGGGGGCTTTTTCTTATATAGGCACCTAATACTCCCCACCCCCTGTCCTGATTTTTTACGCTTGCTATCTGGTCACTCTAAGCCAGGGGGTGCAGCAGCAGCTCCAGTATACCTGGTTCCAGCACCTATGAATTTTAGGAAGTGTTGTGACTTTGTTTGGAGTTAGGAATTGGCTGCTATATGAACAGTAGTTTCTGGTGTCATCAGTAATTTCAGTTTCCATATTGTTAAAATAAGTTTAATAGGCCCAGTGGTTTAGCGCAGAGGTGGGCAAACTAAGGCCCGCGACCGTCCTGCCTGGCCCTTGAGCTCCCCACCGGAGAGGCTAGCCTCCGGGCCCTCCCCTGATGCCCCCCTCCCCTGCAGCCATGCGGGCAGTGCTCTGGGTGGCGGGGCTTCACCCTCCTGCAGGGTAGCATGGCAGTGGCACAGCTGCCAGAGATGCTGCTCTGAGCAGCATGGTAAGGGGCCTGGGGGGGTTCCTGGGGACAGCCAGGGGACAGGGAGAGGGGGTGGTTGGAAAGGCATGGGAGTCCAAGGGGGCCTGTCAGGGCGTAGAGGTATGGATAGGGGTTGGGATAGTCAGGGGACAGGAAGTAGGGGGGGTTGGATAGGGGCGGGGCAGGGGTGAAAGGATTTACCGGTATGCCGGAGTACTGAGCGGGGGTGTGGCCTCAACCGGAAGAGGTGGGGCCTTTAAATCAAGATTTAAAGGCCCCCGGGCTCCAGCTGGGCTGGGAGTCCCAGGGCCTTTAAATCACCCTGGAGCTACCAGCTGCAGAGATGGCTGGGAGCTCAGTGCCCTTTAAATCACTGCAGGAGCCCTGCTGCCACTACCCAGGGCTCTGTCAGCTGGGCTCAGGCAGCGCTTTAAAGGGCCTGGGGCTCCCTGCAGCGGCCGAAAGGGCCAGGGGCTCCAGCCACTGCTTGGGGTAGTGGTTGCAGGGCTCTGGAGATGATTTAAAGGGCCCGGGGCTCTCCACAGCGGCTGGAGCCCCGGCCCTTTAAATCACTGCCGGGGAAGCCTGTCCGGCACAGCATACCAGCTTTTGCCGGTATGCTGTACTGAACCGTACTGGCTCACTTTCACCTCTGGGTGGGGCGTCCCAGGAGGGGGCCAGGGAACAAGGAGCAGGGGGGTTGGATGGGTCAGGGGTTCTGATGGGGGCAGTCAGGGGGTGGGATGTGGGAGAGGTCAGATGGGGGCGGGGCCAGGCACAGCCTTCCCTACCCGGTCCTCCATACAGTTTTGCAACCCCAATGTGGCCCTCGGGCCAAAAAGTTTGCCCACCCCTGGTTTAGCTGGAATTGCTGTACCACCGCATTATGGGAGACATGAATTTTGCAGCAACTTCTAGAGTTCTGCCTCAAGGTCAAATAACCTTGAGAGTTTCAGAAGCAGCACACTTGGAGAGGGCTAAATTCTACCCTCAGGCACATGCTCTCAGCTCCCATCAACTTCATTTACAGGCACATAAACAGAATTTGGAGCTTGGGCTCTGAAAAACCAAGTTAATTAGTGGTTTCAGAGTAGCAGCCGTGTTAGTCTGTATTCGCAAAAAGAAAAGAAGTACTTGTGGCACCATAGAGACTAACAAATTTATTTGAGCATAAGCTTTCGTGAGCTACAGCTCATTTTATCGGATGCACTGAATGCATCCGATGAAGTGAGCTGTAGCTCATGAAAGCTTATGCTCAAATAAGTTAATTAGTGCACACTACTTATTATGCTCCTGATGCAGCTTGAAGTGTCTGCTTATGGCTTGATTAGTTTTCCAGATCTGAAGAAGAGCTCTTTGAAAGCTTTTCTCTCTCACCAACAGAAGTTGCTCTAATAAAAGATATCTCACCTACCTTGTCTCTCTAATATCCTAGGACTGACCTGGCTACAACTGCATGTGCCTTGATTAGACCTGTTCTCTATTTGGTGCCCCATCCTGTAAAGTGCCTGACATTCCCACTGCAGACTGTGTATCAGATTGGCCCCTGGATGACTGCATCTGAAAACTGTTCTTAGTAGCTTCCACAATCTTTAATGTGTAATTGCCTACAGGCCAATCTGATACAGTCTGCAGTGAGAATATCACCTGATGAAGATAGTGAGCCATCACCTATGATGATGTCACAACATTACCACACAAAATCATGGATGATTCATTATTACCAAACATGGGCTCACTCTCCAGATTCAAGGTATCATAATGTTGGCAAGGTTACTTATGCACCGGCAAGGTTACTTATGCAAGGGTGCTCTTAATTAGAGGGAGCCATTTAAGAATAAAAAAGGACTCTGAAAATCAGTTCTTCACCAGATAAGGCTAGATATTATTAATAATCACAATGATTTTATTAAGATAAGATGTTGTAGAAAACTGCAGCTTATGTATTGTAGGTGTGACCCAGTCTGACCTAACTAAACTAAAAACTGTACCGTTTTGCAGTTCTTAGAGATGCTCTCCTATTAATGACTGGCTACATATCTACTTGGATTGCAAAACTTGGATCCAGTAGACCTGATTGTTTCTGATTGTGTCACTGATTGGCTACTCTGACCGTGGGCAAGTCATGTAGGTCCTGATCCGGCTCCACTGAAATTAATGGGAATCTCTCCATTGACTTTAATGGGTGATTGATAGGGCTTTAATTATTGTGTGTTCCCCCTTTTACACATATTTGAAAGAAGTATAATAATTTTCTAATTCCCAACCAGGCAGGTGTTAGGAAGCTTAATTCATTACTTGGTCAGAAAATTTTCCATGAAATTTTTTTTTCATCAGAAAACACTGATTCATCAAAAATGAAACTTTCTGTGGGAAAGGGCTTTGAAATATTGGCTTTTCATGTTGAAATGTAAAGCTAACTGATAATAAAAATGAATTTCAAAATTATCAAAATGAAATGTGTCGATTAATCTATCTGAAATTTTGTTCAGCTTTTCAGTTTGCAATTTTTTTTGAGATTTTTGTCTTTTTGTCCCAACTCAGAATGTAACAAATTTTCAATATCTCAAATTCTGATGAGATGGGAAAATCATTTCCTGCTCAGCTCTCAGTGCTCCCAGATAGAATGAAAACATTTCACTTGGGTAGCGTCTTGCATCTGATGATCTCAAAGAACTTAAAAAACCTTAATGAACAAAGCCATGTAATATACCAGCAAGGCAGAGCACTGTCCTTATATCCAATGTTACATATAGGGCATCTGAGGCAGAAACTGGTTGCGAGTTGCCCACTGTAACAGAACAAGATCATGGCATCACCAGAATGAGTCACTTGACTCCCAGCCCTATACTATGGCAGGAAGAACATTATTCCCCTCCTCATAATGAAAGGCACTGTATATCATTAATACACTTTATAAAAGGAATAGAATTTCTGAGTATTTTATCCACTAGTTTGTTTAGAGTGATTTATATGCCTTTGTTCCTTTGGGCTTCCCATTCTGTCTTGTTCTCTGTGTCCATCTTGATTAGACTGTAAGCTGTTCAGGGCAGGGACTACCTGTATTTTGTTGTTGTTGTGTAAATTGTTAGCACTAAAGAAATAATACATTATGATTATTTGAATTTAAAAGTGCTTGATGTTATTTATTCAGGAATGAATTTTTTTGACACATTTTTTTATTACGTGCAGAAGAGAAGAAAGCAAAGAGCACCAAAGTTGAAGAAAAAGTTAAAAAGGAAGTGAAAGATGGAAAAGCTGAATCAAAGACAGCTGAAAAAGGCAAGCAGACAGAAGCAAAAGTAGAGGACACTGGGTTAATAAAGGCCAAATCGAAAGTGAAGGAGGAGAAAGCAGTGAAGGCTGAAACAAAATCAGAAAAGAAAGGTAAACAAAACCAGGAGGAATCAGCTGAAGATCCTAAAAGAGTAGTGGGAAAGAAACAGAGACAGTGAAGTTAAAGCTGGCAGAGATCAAAGTGAAACTCCAGACATGGAAAAAAAATAATAGTATCTGCCAATCCCCATTGGGTCTCAGATCACTAAATGGAAACGAAACAAACAAAGATGCTTAAGCTAAGCCGCCAGCATGACAACTGTTAGTGACACAGCTAAAGATTCATTTTGCATGTGAATGTTTCATTGAGAAAACAAGGACCCAGTGTTCACAATTACTGAATAGTTTACCTAAAATATACATTTTTAGACTTCTGAAAATAATTGTTAAAGATTTGGAGGCGTAGGAAAAACATGGCTCCTTTCCTGACACTCATTATCTGTTGAGTTAGCATTTTTTACATTTGTTTACATTCCAGCTAAATTTAGTTTTCACATGAAACACTGGAACCTTTTAGGCATAATGGAACATGAGGAGATTAAAGCAGCTTCCTGCACCAGTGGGCTGATCCACCAAGGTGCTGTGCTTTTCCTGCAAGACGTCAGTCACCTCAGTTCCTATTCATTGTGTTAGGAGCTTGGCACGTTGCAGGATGCACTCAACACTTTTTTCAGGCTCAGACTCTGAGAAATTGGTTCAGATTCAAAGTGACGGCAGCATATCTGGTGAATATCACATGTTTCCAAATCAATTCACCTACAGTGTGATGGCGTTACAAGGTGGAAACCCTGAAGTAAATCCTTCTTTCAATAGGAAACCTTCACTTAAAATGAATCTTTGGCCCTGAAGTATCAAGGATCAACTGGATAATTGCATCTTTATTTGAAATCCTGAGGGCATGTTTCTTGCATTGATATCGTTGAAAGAAATTTCCCATTGACATAAATGGGAACATGATCATCTTACTGTTTCATATAAAACAGTAGTGGTGTTTGTGTTATGGCAATTCAACATTATGACTGTATTTCCATTACAAAGCATTATTTTCAGAGGCAAAGTAACTAAAAAAAAAAAAATTCTGAGGACTGAAATTTAACATAAAATATCTCTGCCCAGGAATAATTAAACATTTTTGACTGTTTTAAAATTACAGTAACATAAAGGAGAAAGAAACTAGTTCAGATCTGTTTTTGCCTTCCTCAGGTTAAAAAATGGTCTTTCATATAGGTGAAATTTTGCAGGCTTCTAGTCAATAATGGACAAATGCCTTTAGGCCCTGATCTCAAACCCACTGAAGTCAATGGGAGTCCATCTATTGCCTTCAGTAGGCTTTGGATGGGCCCTTTGGGAGGATTCATTTTTCTTTCATGTGTCCTTTTCTTGTTTCAGAGAATATTTTTATTTTAGTGCATAGACTTAATGCACTTGTGCCAGCCAAATACCTTTAAGTCCCTAAGTGTTTGTTGACTGATAGACTGTACCCAATCCGAATGGATTATTAGGTTTTCAATCAAAATTATATCTTTATAAATTCATATGTAGAATTTTTTTAAGAAAATAGTTTTGCCAGCCACTTTTGGATTTATCAGATAAACATTTATTTTTGAGGTCCTTTACAGAATGATACAATAGACTTTAAAGGCTTCACAAGAACTGTTTATAGTCAAGGATCTTTGTACTCCATGGGAAACTTGACCTGAATTCTACAGCAAGGGACTGGAATTCTGCAACACTCCAGGGCAGTGGTAGGAAATCTTGCAGCAGCTTGAGATAAATTAAATATTGAGATTTGGTGGAATTAAGTATGAACATAATACCATCAGAACTCTATAATTTCTGTTATGTAAGTTTCTAATTGAATTTATGTTGGTTCTACATTTTTAATTTTCAATAGCTTGCATAATCTTTATTTTTTTTTTGGAAAACACATAATTACATAACAGAAGTTGTCAAAGCTGCTTGGTTTGATAAGTGAGTAGGGGATAAATGGGATTTTTTGTTTTGTTTTGTCTCCTAGGCTAGGAAGACTTAAGCAGACATCCCTGCAATCAGTTTGCACTCAGTCCAAAACTGAATGATTTTTTTCACCCCTGCAAATGTTAAAAACTTTGACCAAGGTTTTTGACAATGGGTGCCTAAAGTTGAAATCAATTGGTGCTTCATTTCTTGGTCACTTTTTAGACTTAAAGTACATCTACACCACAAATGAAGGTGTGATAGCTTTAATCTAGTAAACACAGGTAACAAGACAGTATCCATGAAGAAACAGTGGCATGGAACCTGGCACAGTCCAGCAAACACAATATGTACCCATAGCCCCTGATGGGCTCATACTAGGATCGCTAACCAAAACCTATGCCACCACGGCCTTACTACCGCTATTCCCCACACCAGCTAATTTAAGGCTAATGTGGGTATGCCAATCTGCACTGCAATCACTCCTTAATGTGTGATGTAGATATACCCTGAGAAACCTAATGCCAGGTATCCTGAACTTCTTAGCTGTCATTTTAAAAAAAATTAAAGCTTAGCGTCTGGAACATGTCTCTGTGGCAACTTCCACAGCTGCTGAATTGCAATGTACACAGGGCCTTGTTTGTATTCCTGTTGAGTAAACTCTCTCTCTCTCTCTTTTTCTCTTTTATTGGACTTTGAAAAGTTCCTAAAATCATATTAACAAAATACTCTGTTATAAAATGTTATTGAATAAGAAAATTTAACATGGAATATTATGGGGTCTAAGGAAGCCATTGGGTCTATCGGCAAAATCAGCTCCTCAGTTTACAGGTGGACTGAACTTTCATACACGCCTGTGAGAGTGAACTTTGGATTCTTCTGTTTAAAAGTAACTAGTGAATAAAAAATTTAAATTACTCACTAAGCCATAAGAAATTGAAGTTGACATGATATAAAGGTTCTCTCTTAAATCCACTGAAGTGAGGAAATTCAGAACTAAGAGTGTGCTCCTGCCATTACCTTTCCACTGTAAGTAGTCTCATTGACTTTAATGGAACAACTCTGCCTCATAAGCAAAACTCTGGCTCACAAGCATAACACTTGATAGTGTTTGCCAGAATGGGCCCTAAAGTTGAAACCAGCACTGAAGGATTATGACCGTTGTTCTAGTTCAAAGGCAGGAATAGCAGCATGGGGAGCTGTGCAACTGGTGCTGGGTTAGTGGTGAATTCCATTTCCCTAACCTCCCCCACTTAGAACCTTAATACTCAAACTTTATGCAGGTGGATATCACCCCTAACTGTACTTCAATATCTGAACACAGAATGAGGAGTTAAAGACAGAGTTCCAGCTCTAACTCTGAAGTCTTTGACCTGGTGGCCTGAAATAAGACCCTGAGCAATCAAATGTGTGTGTGTGTGTGTGTGTGAGAGAGAGAATTACTTTAAGGCTGGAAAAAAATACCCAGAGAAAACATCACAAAAATAGCCAAAAATGTGTTTTGTCACTGCTAAGCTTTATCTTCATTGTTGCATGGGAAAAAAAGGCCTTTAAACTTAGTTTCCTCATTGCTCTTTTTCCTTTCTGCTCTGTTAGATCAATATGCGTTCTGTCGCTATGTGATTGACATGTTTGCGCAAGGGGATTTTTATACAGGTATTTTCATACATTGTTGAACTCTGTTCTACAAGTCTTTGTTTTTCTGAGAAGTTCTGCTTTTTTATGCACTAAAGTTTGTTTTTTATTTTTTAAAGGCTGCAAAATGGCAACAGTGTGCAAACAGAATTTTTAAATAAAGCATAAGAACTAATGGCTGTACTATTAGAGCTTTTAACTTTTCATTCTGCAATTGCATGAATTAAAATTAAGGGCAATCAAAAAGTGTAGTCATGGGAAACTATAGCAAATGCTAAAATCTATCATAATCCCTTTGTGCCAAGAAAGGTGCAGAAGAATGGAGTAATATCTTAATATGTTTTTTCCACAAACAATAACTCCAGGATACTTAATTTTCACAAGAACTGAAACTGCATTGAAAACCTTCATTGCTTTTAATGTATGAAATCTCTCATCTGATCTATCACTTTTTTTGCTTTATCTCCCCTCTCACACACACACACACACACTCATTTCTTCAAATATGCATTCATTTCATAGCAAAATGAAGTGAGAACCATTGTTGATGACTGAGAACTGAGTTGGTCCCAGGGCATTAAGTCAGTTCAACTGTCCTAATCTTACTTAACTGATATTTTTTTCTAGAATCATGGTGCCAAGTGTACAATAGAAGTGGCACTATTTCAGAGAGGACATAATGTCAGAGAGAGGACACATACCCTTTAAATGAAACAAAATTTGCTGAAGTTTTTATGGGAACAGTCAAAGTTTGAATATCCAGGGATATGAATTCAGTCAAGCTTTGTGTAACTACTTATTTATTCAAGAGGTTACACATACATTTTAGACCTAGATTTATCAATTAGTGCTTTATGCATTGTCCCTGTTGTTTTGTTATTTGCCCCGAGGAATCTTCCTGACACAGGTGCTCTCCTTGTGGGGCTGAGTTGCCCCAGAAGGAGGCAACTGGCAGTGAAGGGACAGCAGCAGAACTGGAGGAATATGTGCAGGTTATCCTGCCTCATACTAGGGAAAGGGAAGTGTAGGTTGTTCAGTTCCCTGCAAAGTTCATAGGATTTTGGAGAAATGGGGAGAGGGTCTGTTTTGTTACTCCCCATCCCTCCTTTCCTTGTTGCCCCCCCCACTCCAAAAAAAAATTAAGATGGGGAGAAGGCTAGCTGGAAAGAGAGCCTGTTCTCATTAAAAGACAAGAAAATATTACATTGGCCCAGGTCCTGTCAGGGAAAGCAGCTCCACGTGGAGGGCATTGGTCTGGAACTGCAATCACATTGACAAAAAGCTTAGCAAAACTTGATTATCGTTTCAGAGACCCTGATAAGTTTTAATATTAAGATAGCTTCATGGGGTTCTTCAAAATCTCACTTATGGCTCTCCTGGCATTTGCAAGGATGATTGCAGCTCCTTTTGCTTTGTCTGCTCCTCTTCAAGCCGAGCATCCTTCACAGAAGCTCTCCCCACATTGTTTGACACCCCGCTGAGGCAGAGCAGGGTTTCCCTGTAAAGGAATTAGGGTTGTTGAGGTAAATTTGTTTTGACGTTCCCAACATCCAGGAAGTTGGAAGGGTTAGGGGTGAGGGGAAAGGAGAGGGAGGCTGCATCAAGTAGAATTTTTGAAAATCCCCAAAATGTGGCATGATACTACTCTGCCATGTTTGCCTCATGGCATTGTCTCAAAATATCATGATAGTCATATTGATGCAGCATCACAGTGTAAACATGTTTTTTGAGGGGGAGTCAGGTAGCTATACGCTTTGAGCTTCTCTATGACTCTTATCATTCATGAAGTTACTCTACAGCTCTTTAAGGTTGACTATTGCCTTATTAAAGGGTGTCTAAGAGGGGATTCGTTCTGTACTCTAACCCTCACAACTGGTTGTGTGGCCATTACTTTTAGTCCTGCTGAATCTATTTACCACCTCAAGTACAACCCAGTGAATTGTAGCTATTAAGCAATTTTAATTATATCTGTGAATAGTAAAATAAAGCATTTCCCATAAAACAAGCCATTCCATTCACAGTCAGTGAAGAAAAACACTAAAATATCCAGCACATACCTCACTTCTTTCTGCTGAGGTGATTCAAGGTAAAGGTCAGATATGCTGAGTTCTGTACTCTCCATAAAAAGCATCTAGAATGGCACTACCAGCTGCAGCTCAAATAATCTTTTCCTAAGCCAACATGTTCATTTCATAGTGGTCATTAGTTAGCTGTACCAGTCTTTCAAATTCCTTTTCTGTATAGAAATATAGAATAATAACAACAGTGTCACATTATCAATAACTTTAATGTCCATATTATCTAATTAACCTTAAAACCTATTTTAATTAATCTCCACATGAGCTCATGTTTTAGAACATTGAATAGCCGATATGTTATCCTGATCAGGAGATCTCAGCACAGTTAAACTAAGGAGTTTAACTGCAACTCCACCCAGCATAGCAGCACTCTCAGCCCAAAACTAATTTCTGTCAAATCCAGTATTTATGTTTATGGAAGAGAAAAAATTGTGTTGAGTATTTATATGATGCAAGTTCCATGTCTGCTAAATTTGAACTTCCATCTACTTAGGTTTAGTGTGAGCAGAGTACTATCCTTCGATATTATGTGGACTACATGGATTCATAATAATAGTAAACATTATTATTGTTTAATAATATTTGTTGCTGCTTTAGAGGACTTCATTCATACCAACAGTGTTCCCAAATTGTCTATTTTTATTATAATGGGACATTTTTATGTACAGAAAAATATATAGTTTATTTAATATACCTGATTAGGTGGCAAATATGTTAAGTACTGGCAATATAGAATGATTTCTGTTTTCTTAAAATTTTATACTAGAATGAAGAGCGAAAAATGTATCCTTCAATATAGTTTGACAGTGTGACAAATAAATAAAAATTAAATAATACTAAGTCTTGAATTTAACCTCCTGATTGGCTATCTAAAGATATACTGGAAAAACATATGCCCTTTTTTACATCTGTGCAATCTCCCTGAAGTTTGTAAGGTGGCATTTTTGTAATGAGAGAGAAATATGGTCCCTTTTGTCAATTTCCTGTAGACTTTGCAGTTGGAGGCTTAGAAAGTGAGTGAAACTGATACTTCTGTTCTTGGTGAAACTACAATGTTTTGCCAGGATACATTCTCCCTCTCCCCCCCACCCACCTCCTGGTGGCTGCTCCCACTGTGCCTTAGCTGACTTCCCCGTGTTTCTATTGTAGTATGGCTATACCCCAAAACTGGTCAGTTGTTGCCCTGGTCAGTCACTGTCTTAGGTCCTAATCCTGATTCTACTTCAAGAATTGCACTGCTGTCAGTTAGTAACTGAAGTTTCATGTATAGTTGCTCTAACTAGTTTCTAGTTTATGCAGAATTTTTTAAAAAATGCCATAGATAGGAACAAGAAAAGGAGTACTTGTGGCACCTTAGAGACTAACAAATTTATTAGAGCATAAGCTTTCGTGAGCTACAGCTCACTTCATTATGCTCTAATAAATTTGTTAGTCTCTAAGGTGCCACAAGTACTCCTTTTCTTTTTGCGAATACAGACTAACACGGCTGCTACTCTGAAACCTGTCATAGATAGGAACATAACACTCAGTCCAACACAGCTGAAATCTATGGGAGTTTAGCCATTAATTTAAATGGGAGCTGGATCAGATATATATATATAGTAGCTATGTTGGACGAGACCAATGGTCCATCTTATGCAGTACCTTGTATCCAAAAATGATCTAGACTAAATATTTTTGAGAAAATTTGAGATCTACACATCTATCCCATTGTGTGCTACTGTATCACAGGGGGAAATTCCTTCCTGATCTTAGTTGATGAGCTTGCCCCATGAAACATGAGAGTCTTTGTAATTATCAAAAAGAAAAGGAGTACTTGTGGCACCTTAGAGACTAACAAATTTATTAGAGCATAAGCTTTCGTGAGCTACAGCTCACTTCATCGGATGCATTTGGTGGAAAAAACAGAGGAGAGATTTATATACACACACACAGAGAACATGAAACAATGGGTTTATCATACACACTGTAAGGAGAGTGATCACTTAAGATAAGCCATCACCCACAGCAGGGGGGGGGAAAGGAGGAAAACCTTCCATGGTGACAAGCAGGTAGGCTAATTCCAGCAGTTAACAAGAATATCAGAGGAACAGTGGGGGGTGGGGTGGGGGGGAGAAATACCATGGGGAAATAGTTTTACTTTGTGTAATGACTCATCCATTCCCAGTCTCTATTCAAGCTTAAGTTAATTGTATCCAGTTTGCAAATTAATTCCAATTCAGCAGTCTCTCGTTGGAGTCTGTTTTTGAAGCTTTTTTGTTGAAGTATAGCCACTCTTAGGTCTGTGATCGAGTGACCAGAGAGATTGAAGTGTTCTCCAACTGGTTTTTGAATGTTATAATTCTTGACGTCTGATTTGTGTCCATTCATTCTTTTACGTAGAGACTGTCCAGTTTGGCCAATGTACATGGCAGAGGGGCATTGCTGGCACATGATGGCATATATCACATTGGTAGATGCGCAGGTGAACGAGCCTCTGATAGTGTGGCTGATTTGATTAGGCCCTATGATAGTATCCCCTGAATAGATATGTGGACAGAGTTGGCAACGGGCTTTGTTGCAAGGATAGGTTCCTGGGTTAGTGGTTCTGTTGTGTGGTGTGTGGTTGCTGGTGAGTATTTGCTTCAGATTGGGGGGCTGTCTGTAAGCAAGGACTGGTCTATCTCCCAAGATCTGAGAGAGCGATGGCTCGTCCTTCAGGATAGGTTGTAGATCCTTGATGATGCGTTGGAGAGGTTTTAGTTGGGGGCTGAAGGTGATGGCTAGTGGCGTTCTGTTGTTTTCTTTGTTGGGCCTGTCCTGTAGTAGGTGACTTCTGGGTACTCTTCTGGCTCTGTCAATCTGTTTCTTCACTTCAGCAGGTGGGTATTGTAGTTGTAGGAATGCATGATAGAGATCTTGTAGGTGTTTGTCTCTGTCTGAGGGGTTGGAGCAAATGCGGTTATATCGTAGCGCTTGGCTGTAGACAATGGATCGAGTGGTATGATCTGGATGAAAGCTAGAGGCATGTAGGTAGGAATAGCGGTCATTAGGTTTCCGATATAGGGTGGTGTTTATGTGACCATCGCTTATTAGCACCGTAGTGTCCAGGAAGTGGATCTCTTGTGTGGACTGGTCCAGGCTGAGGTTGATGGTGGGATGGAAATTGTTGAAATCATGGTGGAATTCCTCAAGAGCTTCTTTTCCATGGGTCCAGATGATGAAGATGTCATCAATGTAGCGCAAGTAGAGTAGGGGCATTAGGGGACGAGAGCTGAGGAAGCGTTGTTCTAAGTTAGCCATAAAAATGTTGGCATACTGTGGGGCCATGCGGGTACCCATCGCAGTGCCGCTGATTTGAAGGTATACATTGTCACCAAATGTGAAATAGTTATGGGTCAGGACAAAGTCACAAAGTTCTGCCACCAGGTTAGCCGTGACAGTATCGGGGATACTGTTCCTGACGGCTTGTAGTCCATCTTTGTGTGGAATGTTGGTGTAGAGGGCTTCTACATCCATAGTGGCTAGGATGGTGTTTTTAGGAAGATCACCAATGGACTGTAGTTTCCTCAGGAAATCGGTGGTGTCTCGAAGATAGCTGGGAGTGCTGGTAATGAAGGGCCTGAGGAGGGAGTCTACATAGCCAGACAATCCTGCTGTCAGGGTGCCAATGCCTGAGATGATGGGGCGTCCAGGATTTCCAGGTTTATGGATCTTGGGTAGCAGATAGAATACCCCAGGTCGGGGCTCCAGGGGTGTGTCTGTGCGGATTTGTTCTTGTGCTTTTTCAGGGAGTTTCTTGAGCAAATGCTGTAGTTTCTTTTGGTAACTCTCAGTGGGATCAGAGGGTAATGGCTTGTAGAAAGTGGTGTTGGAGAGCTGCCTAGTAGCCTCTTGTTCATACTCCGACCTATTCATGATGACGACAGCACCTCCTTTGTCAGCCTTTTTGATTATGATGTCAGAGTTGTTTCTGAGGCTGTGGATGGCACTGTGTTCTGCATGGCTGAGGTTATGGGGTAAGCGATGCTGCTTTTCCACAATTTCAGCTCGTGCACGTCGGCGGAAGCAGTCTATGTAGAAATCCAGGCTGCTGTTTCGACCTTCAGGAGGAGTCCACCCAGAATCCTTCTTTTTGTAGTGTTGGCAGGAAGGTCTCTGTGGGTTAATATGTTGGTCAGAGGTGTGTTGGAAATATTCCTTGAGTCTGCGTCACTTATCTTAAGTGATCACTCTCCTTACAGTGTGTATGATAAACCCATTGTTTCATGTTCTCTGTGTGTGTGTATATAAATCTCTCCTCTGTTTTTTCCACCAAATGCATCCGATGAAGTGAGCTGTAGCTCACGAAAGCTTATGCTCTAATAAATTTGTTAGTCTCTAAGGTGCCACAAGTACTCCTTTTCTTTTTGCGAATACAGACTAACACGGCTGCTACTCTGAAATTTGTAATTATCAGTGTCATATGTATGTAGCGGATCACTGTTTACTAGTGGATTTTACTGAATTTATTCATGCTGAGTAGCCTTTTCCTCCAATAATATCCCATTGATCCTTGCTGGACTATCGTAGAATAAGGTGCTATTTAGTATAAATACAGGTCCGTCATCTGGTCTTCTATAAATTGCTAGTGTAGAGTGGGTAACTATTTACTTATAGTAGACGTCTAAAAGTGAGTAGCATGTGACAATTAAGGCCAAAAGTTTCAAACTCAGGTGCGTCTGAAGCTAGGTAGCTAAATATGTGGCTGTATTATCAGAGATGCTGAGCAACATTAGTTCTCATTGGTTCTCTCTGTACCAGATTCCATTCAGGCCAGTGACTATCAGGCACAACGTAGTCCTCATGGTATTGGAGTCCCACTGACTATCAAAGGGTGGGTTACCTACAGGACATCTGATGCACTTGAAATTATTTTTATATTAATGGAGCTTTGTTCTGAATAACACCTTTGCTATTATTTACTCAGCGTTTTATATCACATCTTCTAGAGTTCATGTTCAGGTTAGTAGCTTCACTTGGCTTTGATTTCCCTTTTATTTTTATGTCCTTACGGAGGGTGAAATCCTCACTCATGTGGATGGGCACTTGCACACACATGTAGTCTAATGGATTACTCTCTTAAAATGGAGCGGATTACTCCCCTTCATGCACTGGCACTGCTCTGCTCTGTCTGGTGAAATGTCCTCACTTCATCCTCACCTCCTTTTTTGCCTGCTTGTTCCCCATGGGGATGCGCCAATGGACATGTCATGTGCTCTGCAGAGTGCAGGGAGAACAAGGGTTGCTATAATGAAATGCCTTTGTGCAGTCACCCAAGGGAATGGGCTTATTGTACTCCCCTCTGGCTCTGCATGCTCATGGCAATGCATGTCATAGATTCTAGGGCCACAAGGGACCACTGTGGTTATCTATTCTGACCTCCTGTATAGAAGAGGCCATAGAACTTCCCTGATTCAATTCCTGTTTGAAATAGAGCTGTCTAATTTGTGCACTGCTGAGGCGAAAGTGGTACTTCTCAATTCTGAGCTGCACCTCTCAGTAGGCAGAGCTGGCAGGGGAGCTAGGGGGAGACAGAAAATGTGCCTTTTTGCCACCTTTTGCAGCTTCAGGCTGCAAGGGCCTTTTTGGCTCTTGGGTAAAATGGCTCAATCCCAGGAGTTGCAATGATCTCCAAGGATCGCTGAAGGGCAGTAGATTCTGGCCAGATCCTCTTCCTCCAGTGACACCCCCTCCTTTTCTTTTGGATGTCTTGGTCAGTGAAATCGAGCATGATGAAACTACCTCCAGCTTTACATGGCTTTTGTTTGTTTGAAACAAGTGTTTCATTGAGAACGCCAGAGACTATATTTTTCTTCTATTCAAATGTACACTATTTGTTTCCTATCCACTTCCCCCACCCATCATATTTGAGCAGGGGTGGGCAAACTTTTTGGCCTAAGGGCCACATCGGGTTTCAGAAATTGTATGGAGGGCTGGGTAGGGGAGGCTGTGCCTCCCCAAACAGCCAGGCATGGCCCACCCCTTCCCCCATCTGTCCCCGCCGCTACTTCTCACCCCCTGATGTCCCCCCCGGGACTCCTGCTCCATCCAACCCCCCCGTTCCCTGATGGTCCCCCCGGGACCCCTCCCCCATCCATCCCCTTGCTCCCTGTCCCCTGACCGCTCCCGGAACCCCTGCCCCGATTGCCCTCCGCCACCCCATCCAACCCCGCCTCCTTCCTGACCGCCCCCCCAGGATGCCTGCCCCCATTCAACCCCCCTGTTCCCCACCCTCTGACTACCCTGAATCTTATCCATACCCCTGACCACCATTCCAAACTCCCTTGCCCTCTATCCAACCCCCCTTCTCCCTCCTCCCTGCCCCCCTTATCGTGCTGCCTGGAGCACCGGTGGCTGGTGGTGCTACAGCCGCACCACCTGGCTGGAGTCAGCCACACACCGCACTGCACAGAGCACCAGGTCAGGCCGGGCTCTGCAGCTGCACTGCCCCATTGCGCCGGCGGTGCACTGAGTTGAGGCTGTGGGGAAGGAGGAATAGCGGGGGAGGGGCTGGGGACTAGCCTCCTGGGCCAGGAGTTCAGGAGCCAGGCAGGAGGGTCCTGTGGGCCAGATGTAGCCTGTGGGCAGCAGTTTGACCACCTTTGTATTAGAGAGTGACTAAAGCAGATGTGGGGCTTGGCAGATGGCTGACTGGGAGCCGGGGTTAACGGGGGAGGCTATGACCTATACAATGAACGGCAAACTTCCTCCCTGCATTTTTCTTTTGAAAATGTGAATGATCATTAAGAACTTCCAAATCTTCTCTTGCAGGAAGCAGTAGTGTTCCCCTAATTTGCAAAGGCCTCACTAGACTCATCTCCTTGAATAAGTAGGTAGCTGTAAATCAATTTCCAAAGAATGCTGGATTGATGGAGCACCTGTTGATGTATTTGCTCCTGCTGATGACATAATTGGGGATGATTTGATGACACAGAGCTGTCTTTTACTCCTCTAGGAACCTGCTGGGATAATTCTGAACACATTCTAAAATAGTCTGAAAGGGAAGAAATAATAAAGAGTAATTTAAATACCTACATGAGAAGCATGGAAAATTAAGGTTTAATCATTGAATAATTTCTGTCTAATTAGGTGTTATTTATTAATGAGCCATTCTTGCAATAATTTCAGCTGTCAGAACCAAATATTCTCTCTTTAAATTTCTGATTTAATTATGCAAAAACCTAGAGAAGCTATTTAAACTGGGTTCTTCTCTCTGACGCCCTGCAAAGGCTGTATCTGCTTGGGAGGGCTCTCATATGACATAGATCTCTTAATGGAACATTATCAGTGCGTGATCCCCACACCATCCCACAGAGACAAAACAGACACCCATTATTCCCTGCTTATGTCATTCCATCTTGAATCCAAGCCAGATGCTAGCACACTAGGCCATAACTATCAGCACTCCCATGGCACTGCTGTGTAACAATGCCAAAATTCCCTAAATTACTTTCACTGTTTCAGAAGCAACTACCCAGGGAATCTTTCACATCCTGCTTCCATAGAGGAGAACTGATCTCTTGCTTTAATAGTTCACTCTAAGAAGTTCAGAGCTTTCCGTTTATGAGTTAGCAGTCAGAGAGAGAAATTGTTTGTTGGTATAAATTGTTGCAGCTCTATTGAAGTCAATGGACCTACAACAATTTACGTAAGCATGGGACACATGCCAAAATAAGCATAACTTATTAAATAAATCATATATATAGATATAGAGATATGATATGATAAATCACCTAATAAGGACTATTGAAATTCAGGGTCACATTTCAGTTAAGATTAACTAACGATGGCATAGACAACAAAACATTGTGAACAAAATATGAAAGGCCTCAAAAATCTTGGTCGCTAAAGTAGATGGTTTAGGAACATAAGAATGGCCATACTGGATCAGACCAATGGCCCATCTAGCCCAGTATCCTGTCTTCTGACAGGGTCAGTGCCTGAGGCTTCAGAGGAAATGAACAGAACAGGGCACTTGTCAAGTGATGATCCATCCCATCACCCAGTCCCAGCTTCTTTAGAAAGAAGGGGAGGAGGAGGAGGGTAAAAGGAGAACTATATATATATATATATATACTTGTTCTCCTTATAAACCAAAACCAAACAAACCATAAAGCCCTAGAAATAAACAATTTCTGTGTTTACATTAAAGAGATTAAATAATCCTTGACAATAAAGTCACCATTAAATTTAAATAGTTATTCATTCTTAGTACTGCTTTCTGGCAAGAAATATAAATACAAATAATAATAGCATTTCAAATGGATTAAAAAAATCAATCAAATGGAGGCACCAATGAGCTAAATTGCTTGTCTTCAATACCTGACTCAGTATTATCTTGACAGGTTAATTGACTACAGAAAATAGCTGTAGCTTCATCAGATTTTTTAAAAGTTATTTTTCTCCATATTCACTCAGGCAGAGTTTTCAAGGAAACAAAATTGAGGCAATAAAACCTTAAGACAGAAATTTCGCTTAAGATCATACATTTCTTTTCACAAACCTGAGTGGTCTTCATTATATTAGGAAACATATGACCCTTCAAAAGAAATATTACCTCTTTTTCTATCCCAAATCTGGTAATATTTCAGGATTAGTAGATTGCCAAAAAAACCCAACATCAATAGTTGTGCTGTGGTGCACTTTGCTGCCAGTATCCTTATTTGGAACACAAATGTTTTAATATTTGTAGGAATGGAGCATGGTCACCAATAGAATTTAAATTGGGCATTATTGGCTGGGCTGGTAGCACCATCAATTATTAAAGTTGCCAGATACTTTCCATTATAAGGCCCTATTTTCAGTTACTTATAACTGTGTGAAACTTTAGCAATTTGGGCTGAAATTTTCCATGTCAAGTATTTGCTTCAGTCAAAATGGTCCAGCTAGTTTTGAAAATGAGGATAATGAAACAATGTTACTTTTTCCTGTGTTACAAAAATTCTTGAGGCCTTTTCTTTGAAATGTTATACTGCTCTCAAGCATGGTGGTAGGACTTACAATTTGGCAGGTCTTTGTGTCGGGGATGTATCCTTTGCCATTCATGTGAAAACCCACACAAATCTGGCCAAGTTATAAGCCTTTAAAAAAATCACAGTTGCACATGCTCAGTCGAGACTTGAGAAGCAGCTAAAATTTCTGAAGAGTCCGTCCTCCTTGAGCATGATCCATCTACTCACAGCTCCTAGTGCTGACCATACTGTGCAAGTACCAATCCCACCAAGCTACTGAGTACAATTCCAACCCAGGGCTATGAGGGCTCAAAAGGGCGTCTCCCAGCTGTTCCAGGTCAGGGTGAAGCCAAGCCAAGATTCACAGCAGGGATCCTGTCTCTCCTCTGCTCTCAATGACTCCCTACCCAGCTGTCCAGGCAATATACAGGAGAAAGCCATCTGATTTGAATGTAATGGGACAAGAGATGGACTGGGAGGAGGGAAAGGTGTTGGTGGGATAAGGAGTCAAGTGAAACTGGATGGCAGAGGAGAAACTGATGAAGTTGGAGGGGGAGACTAAGACTGGTTGAACAAGACTAAGACTGGGGGCAAAGAGGGCAAACTCAGGTTGGTTGAGTAAGGAGGGATGGGGTGGGGGCAGGAGAGAGAGATTTGACAAGGCGAGGGGGAACTGAGACTATCTGGGCAAGGAGACTGGGACAGAGGGCCAGAGAACAGGTGGGGGGAGATTGAGATTGGGTGAGGAAACTGGGAAAGGAGTTTGTGACTGGGAGGCAGAGTGGGGTGGCGGGAGAGGCAGATTGAACGAGGAGCTGGGACGTGGGAACTGGGCCTGGGTGGGCAGGAAGACTGGGCACAAGGAGTTCAGTAGGGAATAGAAAGAATTGCATTGGCTGGCCAAGGAGATTGGGACCAGGTGTAGGGAGGGTGAGACTAGGAGTTGTTTGGGACTCAGACATCAAGCCCAAGAGGGGAAACTGGCTGGGCAAGAAGATGGGGACTTGCATGAGTAGCCTAAGGCATGGAGACTAGGAATGGGTAGAGAAGGCGAATGGGACTGGAACAAGGAGCCAGAGATGGGAAAGAGACAGAACTGGGACAAGTTGGATGGGATGGAGCAAAGAGATCCAGATTAGGGAAAACTGGTAAAAGAACCTGCATCTACTAATGCACACTCCCTTCTAGAGCCTGGAATGGAACCCACGATTCCTGAGTCTCGCCATGCCTCTTCTGTCAACAAATGCCTGTGAAAGTGTGTGTATTGTCCTCCTCTAGTACTGGACTACTTAGACGATGAAACCTACTACTGTTATCAGTTACTTTGTTAGCTCAACTGGCAGTGGTCCATGTGATGGATCTAAAGGTTCCAAACCTGCCAATGAACCTTATGGATGTCAATACAAAGCTGCATGATGGAATTTCGGGACGGGGGGAGGGAGGTGGATTTTTTTTAAAACCTCGGAAATTACATACAAACAAATTAGAAGAGCATTAAGTTTATTAAGTCAAACAATTGAATGTTAGAAAATGCCAGAATTATGATTGTCTGTACAACTTTAATTTGACCCCCTTATGTGTATGCATTATGATAGTCTGTAATTACATGCTCACATACTAATTTTTCCATGGAGCCCTGCTTCATTCTGTGCACTGGATTCATCTGCTCTGAGGATGTGGTAATGTGGTAAAGGAGGCTGTTGTCTGTAGATCCCTGCTTCATTTGTTGGAAATTGGAAGGTGTGTACTATTAGTACTATAAGGACAGGTGGGTCTAGGCTTGCCCATAACTAAGGGGTTGGAAGGTGTATGATGAATGAGGCAGAGAACTGCAGGAAGAGAATGGATGATTAAGACAGCTGAATACTACCCTGGAAAACTCAATTCTATCTCTGCCTCTACCACAGAGTTTCTATGAAATGCTAAGCAAGTCACTTAAGCCATTCTTTTCACAGATGATCACTAATGGCGTGCTCCGCATTTTATGGGTGGCACTCACAATTGCAACTAAAGTCAATTGGAGCTCTGCTTCAGTATATATAGTGCTATATAATACTAAGTACTTTGAAAAATCGAGTCTTAGGTGTCCCAAATTGTCCCTCCCCAGCCCCTGAAAGTAGTGGGTACTTTTGACCTTATTCTCTGTGCTTCAGCTCCTTATCTGTAAATTGAGGATAATCCCATCCTCTTATCTCACTGGGGTATTGTGAAAATAAATAAAGTTATGTTTGTAAAGCATTCAGATACTAAAGTGATAAACGCCATGGAAAAGCCCATGAGGAAATTAATAATTCTGTCTTCATAGCAGGGTTTGAATAGTGTTCAGTAAGGGTTGGGGCCACACACTGAACTATGAGGATAAAACAAAATATTGAATAGCTGCTCAGGAAGTGAACACTGTATGTCCTTGCACTGAACGAGGCAGGGGTTTTGTGGAAAAAATTATTTGTAAACATGAAAGACTGTATCATAATGTATACCCTCATGGGGGCTGAAGTAAAGTTGCACAGGCAACCTTTATTCTGACATTTACTAACTTTTGAATTATTGACATTTCAACCATAGTCATATTATTTTAACACAGTTCTTTGAATATAATATATTTATACTTATATACTTTGAATATAATATATATATACTTCCCCCTCAGAAATCCTCAGGAAAACACAGCATCTGCATGTTATTTATCTGAGAAAAAATTCTTAATAATTCAACTTTTCTATGAAGAAATATATTCTCTTTAATTGAAATGCCAATGTACACCTCTGAGTAGTCCACCTTTGTTTCTACACCTTTTAATTTTTCAGCTATTTTGGATTCTCTCTAACCATCTCTCTCTGATGGCTTTATAGTGAGTGATCTAGATAGTGGCTGTGCTCATGTAAGCAATCCTGAAAAGACTGTATACCAGGCTGGTCACTTTGTGTGAATGAGAGTTGCGTGAGGGTTGCTCTAATTTACACTAACTGCGATTGGTCTCAGAGGCTCATAGTGGCACCTGGGATTGCTGAGAGAAGTGATCTTCCTGGATCTGACTCTGTGAACTTTAGATCACAGCCATGCTTTCTGAATGGTTTTCTGAGATCAATAATTACATTAAGAGCAGCTAGCTGAAATTGAGGTGATACTGGTAAAAAGTAGGAAGTGTTTTGGAGAAATTGTCCATAATAATCCCATTCATTGGCAGCATCTGCCCTCAGATTGTTAAATAAAGTTTGATAGTTATAAGCTATGTGCTTGTGGCCAGAGGACATATGTACGCTCAGGAAGCTTAACCTTTTATGTCCTTGTTTTGTGGTAGGTATGTTAGTGTGTAACCTACACCATTTCACAACTACTGTTTGTGATTGCCGCAATGCACCAGGAATTGAACTGGGGACTTCCATGAGCTGCTAAAGCTTGCTTTAAAACTCCATAGGTGGTGGCTGTGACAACTCATATCCTCTGTGGATCAATATAGAGGGGCACATAAGACACACTCACTAGTGGGCTACATACAGGTATATCCATACAGTATTCTCTGAAGAATATTGGGTCATTAGGAATTGTGAAAAAAAGTGTATGGAAAATTTCAGAATGTAGACTGTTTTTTAGAAGAATAATGTAGAGAGAAGAAATGTATCCAGAAACTGAGAAGAAAAGGCAGGCAAATCTTGCCTTAAAAAGGTAGGTGAGTCATGACAAATCCAATCCATTAACTTTGCAACTTCATGCTGAAATTGACTTAAGGAGGTTCAGCTTCCTGATGACACAAGGTCTCCCTCAAGTTGAATAGGGAAGAAGATTGCTAGGATCTAGGCAAATTTACCTTTAAAGCATGTCTTCCAAAGCCAGAATATTGTGGGACAGCATGAAAAATGTAGACTGCACTGCTACCTGCTTATAATTTCATAGCCTCATCTTACACAGGCACATCCTATATTTTCATTACTGCATTAAGAACCTGATTCTTCATCCATTTAAGTCAATGGCAAGGCTTGCTTTTTCCTTGGTGGTGTAGGATCAGGCCCAGAAGGAACAGGACACAATATGGTCTCTGTTCACAGGGCCAGAGAGCTGTCAATTAAAAAGGGAGAGGTATAATACATGGGTTTAAGTTTGAAGGGGGGAAATCCTGAAAAAAGAATCTGACATATGGTTTTGCCAAACCAAATACCATCTTTTGTGCTTCTTAAAACACTTTCCCTTTGTACAGAAATTCCTCCCCTCTTATCCTGTGGGGGCGTGCCATCCAAAGAAAATGAGTTAGGAAAAATTACCCTGCCGAAGTAACACATTCTTTCACTGCCTTGTCTTCTGTTGCTTTCGTCTTTGTTTTAAAGGTCTCTTCCTCCTACATCCGTCCTGCAGGCTTTATTATTGTTTGCTATCTGTCACCCACTCCCTCTTCCATTCACTTTTTAAGAGATGTTCAGCTACTCTCTAGGGAACATATTTACATCAGCCTCTTGAAATGAAAGTCACTACAGCTTGATACATATCCAAAAAATGTCAAGTTTGATTTCTTCTTCACCAAATGCTGTCCTTCTCCTCCTCAGTACTTCAATGTCCTTCCTCTTCCTGTAAAACACTCCATATTATTACACACTGTTAGCATCATGCACAGTTCAAAAGTTCCTTACACCCACACATAAACAATGCTTGTCTGTTTGACTTATGCTTAACAGCAGAACCTGTCCTTCCAAATGCTATTCATTCATGTAGTTGCTAGGGGGGGTTGTATGCACTGTGGTACTAGGCAGCAGTTATACTGTGCAAAAATGATCCACTTCCCTCAGAGTTTACTCCTGTAATATTTTGACACTACATAATGGTTTTGGGTAGGGCCAAAGAGTGAGGCCATATATCCAGTACTGGTATTCATTTATTTAGATGAAGTGTAGTAATGGTCACACCCAAGAAGTAAGTTTAAAATCATGTTCAACCAAAGGAAAATGTTAAAATGGTGAGAAGATGCAGCAGGTGTGTGGTGAGATAAGGTCCTTTAATACATCTATGGGACTTTCCCACTTTACTGGGTAATCATGCCCAAATTAAAGAGGTTCAAAGCAAATCAAGATTCAGAATGGGTTCTTCCATCTTGGGAACTTAGATAGTCCCCATGTCCATATTATTTGAGCTCATCACAATCTTTAATGTATTATCCTTGCAACAAGGCTGTGAGTTAGGAAAGTGCTGCTATCCTCATTTAATCAATGGGAAACTGAGGCACAGAGAGGCTAACTGAGTTTAAGGTCACATCATCAGTGTTTGGCTGAGCAAGGAACTGAATTCTAGTCTCCTGAATCCCATGCTGTGCCTTAACCACTGAACCATCCTCCCTAGTGATGGGCCTTTGTAGAAAGGAGAGCTCTGCAAGGGGAAGTTTAGCAGTACATGGAGAAATTATTATAAACTCTGTTGCAATCAAGTACCATTTATATCCTCAAAGAGCTATTTCTGTGCCTTTATATTTCTCCTTACCCTCCCTACCATTCAGAGTACAACTTTTTCTTTTTTATGGGTGGGTATATATCCTGTAGGCAGCAGCAATGCATGTATGAAAATATTCCTGTCTGAAAGATTCAGGGAGAACACATTCTACTTCTGCAATCAATTCTAAAAAGAATTGTGTCACAACTAGCACCACGGCATTTTTTCCATAATCTAACTCCTACACAGCACTTAAACAGAGCTTGTAGGATTGTCTGTAACACTGCCATCTTATGATTTCCAATAATACTACAACCCTAGGTCTTTCAGAAGCAAAAGAATGCTTACTGAATCAGATTATTGCTATTTAACTCAAAATTGACATTTTTGAAATACTAATTTCAGAAAATTATTCAGATGATAGATTCAGTCTCTCAGGTAGTTTTAAAATATGGACAGAATAGGTGACATAATTACCATTGTTTTTGATTCCTCTCTTGCTTCTGGCAACTAAGCTTGGTCAGAGATGTTGTACAAACCATGTGAACAGTTTTAAAAATAGAAATTCTTGACATAATCAGAATCGTATGGATTTAAATTAACTTATTTTGATTTGAGCAAATGTTGCTTATTACCACTAAATATTCCTCCATTGTTCGGCAGTACCAGTCAGGATTTGGTGTGCATCACTTGGCTTTGATAGTGCCAGGCTGACATTGCCCATCAGGAATTTGTAGACAAACTCTTTCTTCAGGGTGAGGTAAGGCTTTAGAGTTCCTGGGGTAATGCTGGATTTGGTGCATCTGTTTAGCATTAAGCTGTTTCTGAGTTGTGACTGGACTAATGAATTGATTGGAAGGGAAACTCAAATGCAAACAAACCATTAATTGTTAGGGATGTGATTTTGTAGGACATCAGTTGATATATATTATACCTCATCGTAGCAAGGCATGGGTCTCCTCCATTCTGCTTATTTTTTACTAGTAAGTATTTCAAGACTGTCTATTATTTCTGCTTTACTTATTTGACTGCTGATAGTGAGTACTAGATGTCATATAATGAAAAGTATGCATATGTGCAAAGTGCTGAATTTCTTGTGTTTTATATGATGGCTCATTGTATGATGCCAAATCCTCAAACATCCTGCACTGGGCAAAGGTAATTTTTCACTTACCAATCACTGTGTGAGGTTTTTGTGTGTTCCTCCCCTCTGACCAACATATCATAATGACTTTAACTGTACAAGCACAGAGTTTTCAGTTTCCATGTTTTTCATTTCTCCAAGATCTAACTGAAAATGCATTGCTAAACATAATTTGTAAGGTTTCATAGTAACAGCCGTGTTAGTCTGTATTCGCAAAAAGAAAAGGAGTACTTGCCACAAGTACTCCTTTTCTTTTTGCATAATTTGTAAGACTCTCTTCTAAGACCTTCTAAATTGTGCAATGGTTTTGTGATATGGTAACTGAAATAAGACAACCAAATTAATTTTAACTTGTGTGCTATGAAGATTGGAATATAATGTCTCAACAAGTGAGATGCTAACCCAGTGCAACGCCTGTCACAGAAACATGTGTACTTTTCCTTTAAAAGTGATACCTTGACCTTGTTAGTCAATTTCCAAGAACCCTTTCCTGGATGTCTGTTTCAAAGTCCTCATATAGGACCAGTTCTGCCACCCTGACTCATGCTGAGTAATACCTTACTCGGTAAGTAGCTAGATTGAAATCAGTACAAAATAGTTACTTGTGGAGCAGTCATATTCAGCTTGAGTAATGGAGACAGAACTGGGCCCACAGGATGCTAGAAATGTGTACATCTCTCAGCAGTTTAGCCATATTTTCTTTTAAGGTCAAGGAAGGATGTATGATTTGATACTCAGATATCTTGACAAAAGCCCTCCTCAGAATTCTGCACTCTTTTGAACAGCAAAACCTCCTACAGCTTTCACAATATTTGACTTGAGCCAAGGAAGCACTTTAGAAGCTCGTGTTAAAAACCTCAGGAAAAAAATAGCTCTAAGAATATACTGATCTAAGGAGATTTAGCTGAGCAACGCTGTACTGATTAGATATTTTTATGGTCATGACTGATGGCGCTAGCTAAAGGCAGGCCTGGTGAAAGGTTCATCTGAAGGTCTGCCAATACATCTTAAGCCTGTCTTGCTTAAATACCCTGAACCTTGCCTTTGCAGAGTCTGCCAAACTGTATGGGATAAATGTCCATTGGAGATTAGGATGAAACCACCAAACTAATTCCCATTAATCAGTATTTGTGGCTAGGTGAAAGGGTAGTGCATTGACCTCCTGGACCATCTAATGTGCATATATAAGCCAAGTGAGATCTGTGGGAGGGTAGAAACTTATGCCCATTCAGATTCCAGGTGACTAATTACAGCATGGTGGCAAGGGGGAGGGTTCCAATAAAGTATTTCTGTTTAACAGAATTCAGTATGTTTGCATTAAAAACATATTTGAAAACAAAAATTGTACAATATCAAAACTAGAAGCTGGTCTTGTTGCTACTCCTTTCTACTCTCAGCATATTGTGAAATGACCATAAAGGAGATGATCACTGAGGTTTTCCCCTTCCTCCTCCCTTAAAAAGCATTCAGCATATCACATTTCCAAAACTGCACACGTCTTTCCCATACCATCTGCCCCTTGTTTTTAGCTTAATAGATGGATGAACTCCCAAGGCTGTTATGTTATTTATATTAGATTTTTTTAAAAAAATTTGGTAGCATCCTGTAAGTAAAAGATATCTGCTGGACTCTATCCAGCGTCCCAAAGCTGAGTGTGGTGTTTTAAATTAATTTTAAACTAAAGTGGAATATATTGAACATTTAGATTTGATATTGAATGTATAATCACTCTTTTGACAAATCATAATAGTTCTGTTTGGTAGATAGCCAATGAAACATTATGAAATTTAAAGTATTAATTATATTACTACTGATAATTGCTGAGCATACTAGTCCTATGACAGTGTTTATCGTCCAGAAACATTGACCTCATACTACATTAGAGGCTCACTGGCTGTTGGGCAGTTATGTATTTAATTAAGAGCCTGATCCTGAGTGGTATTGAAAAATTGGACTCCTAATGGCTGCAACAGGGGGTCATATGTGCTCAGCAGCTCTGAGGAGCCAATCATAAATACAGGACTTCATTCTCTAACCCATCACTCCAGTTTTACAGTGCTGTCATTCCATGCAACACTGTGCAGAATCAAGGTCATGGTATATTATAGTCACTCATTAAAAATGTGATGTAAACTGTTGCATTTTCTTTTTAGTGTAATGTTAATACCAGTTAAAACCTTGCCTGTTAACAGAAGTATGGCTATTCAGTGGACCTCTTATTTCGTTGGCTCCCCTCCCTCCTGTCCTCTCCTCACCCCAAATCTATAAATATATATGTTTTTCTAAGTAATTACATACTTTTAGTGACTTCTACTTGCCTGTACTTTCCTAAGGCTGATCCAAATTGCCCCAGTCACTTTTCCCAATGCACACATGTGCTGAATGGAGAAACCATTCCTCAGAACAGTGACAATTCTAACGTTCAAGGAGAAAATATTAGCCTTATGAAGAGAGTTTAAGAAACTTGCAGGTCAAAACTAGAAATCCAGTGAGAACAGCAGGAGTCCATCAAGATTTCATTGCTCTCAAAGAACGGGTATTCTAGCATGTGTAATTCCAAGCATCGGCAAACATTTGGTTTGAGTTTTGCTCTAACAATGCGTGACGGTACAAGGTGAATGCTTACGTTAGTTAAACTGGATCACTGTTTCCACAGTGTTAAATGTAAAATGTCCCCAGTGGGCAAAGCACAGATATATTTTAAAACTTTTTACCAGGCTTTTAAAGAGATTTTGTGCCAAAGCCCTGATTTGGTGACCTGTAGGGCACACTGCAAGGTTACATCTGTTGGGCCAAGCATTTGTCTGAGTATGAGAGAGAGAGAGATGGCAGGGTAAGAGTAGGAGAGGTGTTTTTTAACGCTGCTTTACTTGTGACATTATTGGTGCCAGTGTCAGCATTTGGGAGTGATGGATTCAATAGCAATGCTATCTGCTGTTGCCTTTTCTTAGGAGAAAGGATTCTTTGGTTAATTATATTTTGAATTAGGTAGTACTTCTGAAGGCTGCACTCTGTGCCAGCTAAGGCCCATGTGATGGAAAAGGGATTGGCTTCACACATGAATAGGGTAGGCAAAAAACAAATTTCACTACTGTCATAGAAGGTAAAGTTTAGCATCATTGCTTTGGACATGGACATTTCCTAGACACATCTAGGAAGCTGTTCCCTAGATTCAGGAAATTAGTATAATTAAATTATGTCTTGTATTTATTATTTAAAATTAGAAATAGTAATAAATCTAATCACAGACATCTTTTTATCCTTTTTTTTAACCTTAAAAGTCTTTATAAACTTTGATAAAGTAGGTGCTTGAGCTGTAGAGTACAGGACTCAGCTTAATCGGATTGATCCACCCATGTTAGCATCTTGACATCTCTAATTACATTTGCAGTAGTATTTCTTCCTTTCAGTTAGTGGAGAAGGATATTCTAATGTCTTGATGTTATTGCTAAATAACAATATTTTTGATAGGTGAGTTTTATGTGAGTTTACAAGAACTCCACTGCATGCAGGAAGTTAGAACCCTTCACCATACTCTGATTTCCACCAACTATAACTGGTCCTTGAAAAATTATTTTAAAAAAAAGTTAAATGCAGAAATGCAAGTTCAATAGCTGCAATTTTATGTCCAAGTCAGATATTTGTGCACAAATGGCTAGCTCCCCATCGAACTAGCCAATTGTGGATATGATCATGATAAGCTCATTTGCAAATTGGGCATGCAAATGTGCACACATTTTTGCGCATGTAATTGCATGTCTGACTCTTAGGAAAAGCAGGCCCTGAATACAAAGAATAAAATAACCAGACCTTCCATTTTGCCCTCACCCCTAGTAGAATAAAAAGGGCTCCTTTGAAATGAATAGTTAACATATTTAAAACAAAATAAAATGTTCTTACACATCTAATCAGCCTTTAAAATTCACTGCCATACAAGTTCAAATTCAGGGCCGTGGCTGCTTTTGAAAAAGGGGTTAGATAATTGTATAACCAATAGTAATGGGTGTTAAGCTATGATTTGATAACTTCTGTTACTTCATGAGGCAATCTGATCACCTCCAGTGGTCAGTTAAAAAAAACCACACCTGCCTGCCCCTCATTTACAGCATGAATTGTAGTCCAGTTCTAGCCACTGCTGAAATCGGGAGGCTGGATGGTCTGATCAGATATGACCAATTCTGCATTACTGTTTCTGAGTTCTCTGTGCAGTAGCAAAGTTTCTATTTTCTTTTCTCGCTCTCTGTGGCAAGACATAAGAAATTTGACTTAGATTTTTCTTTAGCATATTTCATCAAAAGAATGGATGAAGTATTTATTTGGCTACTGTCCTTTGCCTTCCCATCAAAGTGAATAGATAGACATTTAATAACGCATGGAAACATTAAAGTAGCTTTTTATCATGATATATGGAAACCTGCTCGGAACAAACATTCTGGCCTCAGGGAGACTTTTTGATTTGTGGAGTTGAAGCTTTGGTGTTTAAAACACCCTCTTACATAGGTCAGGTGGTCAATTTTAATAACTGATTTGCTTAAAACTTGTAAAAAAAGAACGACAAGTCATTAGTGGTATGGTATAACATTGGGATTATACTAACTAGCATTGGTGCAGTCATTAGAACTTTTGGTAAAACAAGGAACAGTGAAGTAATAGGACTGTCCTGCAGAGGCAGATTTACCATGAAACAGTGCGGTGGCATGGGGCCCCCAATGGCAGGCCCCCCCCAAAAATGCAGGAAAAATCTCATTTGACAACCTGCCTGCAAGTCCCGGCCGGCGGCGCAGCTGGTGGCTCCAAGCCTCTCCTGGCTGGTGGCCCCAAGCCTCTCCCGGAAGCAGCGGGCTGCTGGCATGTCTGTGCTTGCCCCTGGCAGGGGGAGGAGGCTCCGCGTGCTGCCCTGGCCGCAGGCAGCGCATGGAGACAGTTTCCCCTCTCCCCAGAAAGGATGCGCAGAGACATGCCAGCAGCAGCACAGCAGAGCTAAGGAGGCTCCCTGCCCATGCTGCCTCCCTTGCTCCACACTGCGCCGCTCCCGGAAGCGGCCGGCATGGCCCTGCAGATCTTGTGTGTGGGGGTCTCCTCACATTGCCCCCCCCAAGTGCCAACTCCGCAGCTCCCATTGGCCAGTAACTGATCACCCCTGTGGGCCTAGGGGTATTAGAGAAGAGGATTATAGTAAGTAGCTATTGTAAGGGTATAGGCCAATTTAGGCTATATAACTATTTGGTGCTATTGCACAAAACATTCTTAATAACCACTACTTGTTATTAGAAACAGAGTCATAATTTCCTTGTTTAGCATGGTAAGGCTGCAATACAGTCACTTTGTTATATATCCAGTGGTACCCATTCTGCTGAGAGTAAGTTAACTTTTTCTTTTTAGAAGTAACAGCCGCAAAACACCTTGTAAGGTTGACTGGTACCTCTGCACAGTCTACTGTATCTGCACGACTGAAAGGTGCTGATAGGCTTTGCGAATTTTGACTGGATGTATTCTTCTGATACATGTCCAAGTGCACCCTGCTAGTACATACTAAAAGTTCCCTGGTGAACGTTGATGTAGTACTCTTTGAAACAGTACTACATCAACATTCGTTAGGGAACTTTAGTGTGTACCATCAGGGTCATCATGGACAGTTAGTGCGCAACACTCTGCTGCACACTAGAATTTATACCTCAGCTGGCATGCACTAATGCACTGTGCAAATAAGCCCAAAGTCTCCATGTCCCATGCAGTTCTTGGCTTCTCTTCTGAATCTATCAATTAGTGCAACGAATGGCTGTGAGTTGTCATGTGGAAGCTGGAATGGAGACCCACCCAACTCATCATACCTAAGGGGCCACCAAGTATCCAATAGAAGGAACAACTTTTAATCCCTACTGAGCTGAACTAGATTAATTCTTTATAGTTCATTAGCATTGCCCTGAGACACCCTGTCCAAAAGGAAGTGCTAAGGTTACAGCTCCGTAAGGCTGGGCATCTTAGCAATGAATAGCTGCTGGTGTGCTAATTGAAGGGGGATGTGCCCATATAAGTATTATAATATATTTATTTATTTTACACAATACAAAATCAAAGGAGTTTTCACAATTATTATGAACTAGTACAATAAAAACAGTTATAGAAATATGTACCTGGAAAAAGCAACCATGGGGTAAAAAGCAAATAGAAAACAAACATTGCAAAACACAAGATAAAATATAAGTAATAACAAGGGGAGGAAAATCATGTTTGGTTGTTAATGCTTGTTGAAAATAAGTTAGGTTTGAGAAAAACTTTGAAAGAACACTATCTGCACACAATAAAGTAGACTTACTCTTAGTCCTATGCCTACCAGCTAGTGAAGGTTTTTCAGTAGGCAGTAAGGATCAAAAGCTAGATAATGTTTACACCGCATGACCCACCTGATGTTGGTTAATTGAGGATAAAATACACAATATTTTTGAACAGTGTTTCAAACAGTTTTCATAACAAGTGGACATGAGGAAACAACTGAGGATCATTTGTTTTGTAGAAGAAAATATGCTTTTACTATAGACAAGGGTTATGAATATGTGACCATTTCATTAAAGTATTAATCTTTTATGTTATTTTTAGTCTAATGAAGAAGAATTGAACTGTAAATATTGAAAAATATAGGATTGCATTCAGCTAGAATGACATCACCCTCAGAGATTTAAAATGTCTCTTTCAATAGATTGTTGTATTTGTTAAGATATGCTTTCTCCTTCAAAGATGTATGTTGGGTATGCACAATTTTTATACAAAATGCAATATTTTAGCTAGGAACAATTCTGAAGAGAAATTAGTCTGCTAGTTTCAGAGTAGCAGCCGTGTTAGTCTGTATTCGCAAAAAGAAAAGGAGTATTTTGGCACCTTAGAGACTAACAAATTTATTTGAGCATAAGCTTTCGTGAACTACAGCTCACTTCGCTACAGCTTATTTCCAACCAATGCATCCGATGAAGTGAGCTGTAGCTTGCGAAAGCTTAAGCTCAGATAAATTTGTTAGTCTCTAAGGTGCCACAAGTACTCCTTTTCTAGTCTGCTAGTGGCTCTGTTAAAATGTCAAGTTACGAATAATACACGCTGTAAGGGGAAACATGGTGATTAAAGACCCAGATGCTAAATAATATAAAATAATGTTTTGATTCATTTTCTGCACTGTTTAACTCAGCCCCTTCATGTGCAGGACAAAAGGAAATGGTGCCTCCTCATCTACTTGTAGAACAAAATCCAAGAAAGAAGCCTGCAGCACCAGCTGTTGAAGGCAAGTTTGATTTTTTTCTTCATCAATTCACTCACTGGTCTTGAGTCTACTTTCCCATTGACTTTGATGGAGCAGGTTCAAACCTATAGACCAAAATCACTCAAGGGATTAAGTGTTTGCAGGATTGGGACCTAAGACTCTGACTGTGTGTAATCAGATCTGCATGGATTGGCCCAGGGCCCTGTGTGGAGGATCATTTACTTCAGTGAGTCTACATGAGGGCACCAGGGTCTTCCTGCCTGAATCAGATTGCAGGAGTGGGGCTAAATTTCGAAAGTGCATTGGGGTGTTCCAGGAGGTAAGGTGCTGTATAAATGTAAACAAGCATCATTATTATTAAATGACAATGGTGGATTACTATTTCAGCAATTGTTATTTAGGAATGTTACTATATAATCCACTGTAGTTGAGAACAATATATCTTGCTCTATGTTTATTAAATTTACAGACTTACACATCAACTACCTCCCCATAATGCTAACCCCACTAAGTAAAAGTAAACAGTGAGCCTCCCTAAAAAAAGATAATCTTTAATTGTTCGTCATGGCATTTTGTAATTTACTCACCTAATAATAATGTTAGTAAAATTGGTTTCAGAGTAGCAGCCGTGTTAGTCTGTATTCGCAAAAAGAAAAGGAGTACTTGTGGCACCTTAGAGACTAACAAATTTATTAGAGCATAAGCTTTCGTGAGCTACAGCTCACTTCATCGGATGCATTTGGTGGAAAAAACAGAGGAGAGATTTATATACACACACACATAGAACATGAAACAATGGGTTTATCATACACACTGTAAGGAGAGTGATCACTTAAGATAAGCCATCACCAGCAGCAGGGGGGGAAAGGAGGAAAACCTTTCATGGTGACAAGCAAGGTAGGCTAATTCCAGCAGTTAACAAGAATATCAGCGGAACAGTGGGGGGTGGGGTGGGAGGGAGAAATACCATGGGGAAATAGTTATACTTTGTGTAATGACTCATCCATTCCCAGTCTCTATTCAAGTCTAAGTTAATTGTATCCAGTTTGCAAATGAATTCCAATTCAGCAGTCTCTCGTTGGAGTCTGTTTTTGAAGCTTTTTTGTTGAAGTATAGCCACTCTTAGGTCTGTGATCGAGTGACCAGAGAGATTGAAGTGTTCTCCAACTGGTTTTTGAATGTTATAATTCTTGACGTCTGATTTGTGTCCATTCATTCTTTTACGTAGAGACTGTCCAGTTTGGCCAATGTACATGGCAGAGGGGCATTGCTGGCACATGATGGCATATATCACATTGGTAGATGCGCAGGTGAACGAGCCTCTGATAGTGTGGCTGATGTGATTAGGCCCTATAAAAATGGTGTAAAATTGGTGTAATACTAATTCTATTATTAAAATGGGACTATATTCAATCACTTTGAAAATATTACCATAGCTTGCATTTCTGGTTCTAGACCACTGCTCTGTCTCCCCTTCTAATTATTGTCTAAAGCCTCTGAAACCAGTAAACTCCCATGTCATTCTCTTCTGTTGCTTGATATAGCATGCTAAAACTGACAAGGCAGCAGACCGTAACAGCATTCATAAAATACTGTGCAGTCATTCAGTCACACCATGGCACTTCCTGATAATCTCTCAAAGGGGATTTACTTTTATACTATCTAGAAGTTTCACAGTGTAAGAGAAAAACAGATGGGACTGAAGCCTCATGATTTACAACAACTACAACATCATATTAAAATTTACCTAAATTTAGTAAATAGAAAGCTAAGGAATGGTTTCTGTGGAATTTATGGCTAGAACAAAGAGTTAAACTTGATTAGACAGATACTTGTAATCTTATGATTAGTCTTAGTCAAAATAATTGGCCAAAAATAGTCAAGTGACTTGTTATCTCATTGCCCCAAATGAAGCTGGATGAATATTTCTCTATAAATACACTGTTCCCTTGTTTGACAAGAGTATAAATCTGTGGTTATTCTGAGACACATTATAGTATATAAATGGATTGCAGTCCTGCCTACTTGAGTAAAACATTTGAACCCTGCTTATCAACAAAAAGAGGTTCCTATTGTGTTAGGCACTAAATGCTGTTATCCACCAATTAACCATAATGGAAAAAAGATATAATGGAAAAAGACTGCTCCATTTGTTGTGTGATAAGAGAAATCTTTAAATATAACTGTTGAACAACATGAACTAGGATCAAATTAATATTAACTTCCTGATTTTCAAAATTATGAGCAATTACTGAGATTGCACATGGAAATGATCATTTATGTGTCTCACTAGTCATTTGTGTGTGTCATTAGATCATTTACACATGCAATTACAGTAACTGTGAGTGCAAATTAGGCACCCATTTGGCAAACACAAATTGGGGGCATATTGTATGCACAGAATTGCACAACTAATTTCTTTTTAAGGCTCAGGGTCTGGTCACCTGGACTGAATGGCATTCATTCAAGAATTTTTAAGGAAATGAAGAAGGAAGAGCTACTAACAAAAGTCTGATATAAATAGCTGATATTTTGCCACCAGTATGGTATCTGTTTGAGAAAGGAAGCATTGGTGCTCAGGGTGACTGTAGTCCATGAAGTCTTATTCCAGAACTGGGGGGAAATCGTTGAGTAATAAACCACTGACCTAGGTGACAGTAAGATTAACTAGCACAAATTTAGGACTTTAAATTTGCAAAGCACTTAAATAAGCACTAACCAATTAATGAGTGTTATATGATAAGGAAAAACCAGAGAGGCCTTTGCAAATGATAATTAATTCTTTGAAATCAAGTGTTACCAAAGTTGTTGGCATAAACAAGAATTAGTGCATCATTTATTTAATGTAGGTCTTCTGATAAACTGGCACACAGGAAGCAGATTAGGAAATTTGTTAGCCAGTTAGCAGGAATATACCTAAAAATTGGTTGACAACAAAGAAAAAGAGTAGAAGTAGAGGAATACATCTGTCAAGGCTCATTCCCCACTCTGGTACTGTGAGTGCAGAAGGTGGGGGCCCGCAAGGATTTTAAAAATTAATACTGGCCACTCCAGGCTTGTATTAAACTCCCAAGGTTACAGCTTCTCTCTGACCTTGGATGGGTAGATTCTGCCACCATCCAAGGACAAAAAACCTCTTGGGACCCAGGAGGGAGCACTTGGGAATTCCTCCTTGTGGGGTACCCTCAAGACCTTTCACACCCTCCTCCCCGAAGAGCTGAGAAAAAAACCAAAGGAAATCGGCTGTTGCCACCAGCTAATTAAACAACATCCACAAACCTCTTAAGATGCCAAAAATCCAATCCTGTTCTTAAAAAAGGTAAATTTTATTAAAACAAAAAAGAAAGAAAATACATCTGGAACTTAGGCTTTTGCTAGATTAAAAATACCCCACTTACAAAATTTAAACATGAAGAATACCCTTCTTGAGGTCTGGTTTAAAGGTTACAAGCAAAGCAAAATCATTTGGGATTAGCACAGAGGAGTCCACAAGCCAATAAGAAATAAACAGAAATAAACCTAATCACATCTTTCTAAACATTCCTAATCTATTTACATATCTGGGTTGTTAAATAAGTACTTCTAGATATGATCTGATGATTTTCATATCTGGCCTTCAGTTTCTCACAGTATAACTGCTCCCGGTTCCCCTCTTTCCAGGAGACCCGCAACACACAGACAAAGGGAACTGTATAGCTAACTGGCTGATTGGGTGTCCATAAAAGGAAGCTACCCCCCGCCCCTTCATTTATCACAATTTCTCAGGATGTAAAGAGAGCACACTGTAGGGCTGAGCACACTGGTTCAGAGAGACTGAGAATCCACTCATCCAAACTATTGTTTATGCCTGGAAGTAGATTAGCCATTGTTCATTGGTCTTGAAATGTCAATGTTAGGATAAAGACAGCACCGGAAGAGGGGCATGGGGCAATCCAACAGTTGATGGGAAGGAATATGGTTTATGAATTCCCTAGATTGGGGTGGTCGGTATGTATCTATGTTCTGTCCCCAGTTTTGCCACTGACATACTATGTGATCTTGCCCTAGTCTCAACCTCTTTGTACTTCAGGTACCTCATCAGAAAAAATTGAGGTAGCTACCCCTCTTTGTCAAGCATTTTGATTTTTTCAGATGAAAATCTCTGTCTCAGCCAGATCCAGTGTCCACTGGAAAAGAATGACCACTTTCTTCAGTGGACCTTGGATAATTACTAAGTGTTATTATATATTAAATTCCATCCATCCCTGCCTGTCACTGCCACCTCTCCTGTCCCCCCATCCCCAGACAAAAATCTAACCTGTTGTTGCAAATCTCAGATGTGGGGGAAATAAGGCTAGGCATTGCAAACCCCTCTATGTTCTTCAAGGGTGGGCCTTGCTAATCCCCTCTGATATTAACTTCTGGGTGCAACTGACCAGGCTGCTAATCCAGTCTGGAAGGGAAAGACCAAATAATTACTCTGCTGATTTGGCTGGCTCTTTTTAAAAAGTTAATGTTATTATGGATAATACTCCCCAAAGTGCAATGGGGGATTTTGAAATTGACAGTTTCAGGCCAGTTTTACAAAGGCAGTGGAGCAATCAGGACTGAGGAGCAAAAAACAACAACACTGAGTTTTAAAAAAATCAGTAAATAAGAAGATCTTGGTAGGTACATAGTTCAACTAGTGTTATGTACTTCAAGAGCTTCCTCAGCCACGGCATGAAGTGACAAAGCCCCTTTTAAATCCTATATTTTATCTGCCTTTGGAATTTTCATATGGTTTTGAAGCATTGCTCTCAACTCCATATATTGCCATCTAGGGAAAGTAGGGGCACTGGTTGTGCTTTGAACAAGCCCATTATCCATAGCCCTGTTTGCTCTGACCTGAATATGCTTCTGTCTTTGTGTTCTCGCCCACTTCTGTTTGTTCAATTCCCTGCTGTTCTGTGTGTGGTTTTCTTGTTTCTGCTCACCAGTTTGCTTTGCTTTCTTCCCACAAATTGCATTTCATAGAATCATAGAATCATAGAAGATTAGGGTTGGAAGAGACATTAGGAGGTCATCTAGTCCAACCCCCTGCTCAAAGCAGGACCAACACCAACTAAATCATCCCAGCCACGGCTTTGTCAAACCTGGCCCTAAAAACCACTAAGGATGGAGATTCCACCACCTCCCTAGGTAACCCATTGCAGTACTTCACCACCCTCCTAGTGAAATAGTTTTTTCCTAATATCCAACCTAGACCTCCCCCACTGCAACTTGAGACCATTGCTCCTTGTACTGTCATCTACCACTACTGAGAACAGCCGAGCTCCATCTTCTTTGGAACCCGCCCCAGGTAGTTGAAGGCTGCTATCAAATCCCCTCTCACTCTTCTCTTCTGCAGACTAAATAAGCCCAGTTCCCTCAGCGTCTCCTCATAAGTCATAAATCATGTGCCCGAGCCCCAGCCCCCTAATCATTTCTGTTGCCCTCTGCTGGACTCTCTCCAATTTCAGAGTAGCAGCCGTGTTAGTCTGTATTTGCAAAAAGTACTCCTTTTCTCTCCAATTTGTCCACTTCATTTCTGTAGTGGGGAGCCCAAAACTAGATGCGGTGCTCTGGATGTGGCCTCACCAGTACTGAATAGAGGGGAATAATCACTTCCATTGATCTGCTAGCAACCCTCCTACTAATGCAGCCCAATATGCCGTTAGCCTTCTTGGCAATCAGGGCACACTGCTGACTCATATCCAGTTTCTCGTCCACTGTAATTCCCAGTCATTTTTGGAAGAACTGCTGCTTAGCCAGTCGGTCCCAGCCTGTAACAGTGCATGGGATTCTTCCATCCTAAGTGCAGGACTCTTCACTTATGCTTGTTGAACCTCATCAGATTCTCATGCTGAAACTCATGCTTGAGTTTCAGCATGAGAGTTTGGTTTTTGTTAGCAATGTACATCTAACATACTGTATATGACATATGGCATCTAACTGGCTCAATCAGAAATTCCAGTTTACAGCCTCAGTTCATGAATATAACACTGGCAGAAATAACTAAGGATATCTAAATTACTAAAGCTAATACAAACTTTGATAAATCTTCCTTGATATATAGAAGTGTGGTTCTCTTGTATAAATCACTGTGCTGGTGTCTGGGCACCATCTATCAGTTTTTTTCCTTCAGACACATGGTACTTCATAATACAGTACATCATTTTTTTTCCTTTTATACAATGAAATCATTTGCGTTTAAAACAAGTGGATTCTAATGGAAGTGAACCAACAGTTTAAATACAACAGAAAGAATTCCAAATCAGTATACTGTATGTAATGTGTGCTCATATCAGCTAGTATTTGTTGTGGTTCGTATTTTCCTCTCTATTATGTGGCACAGAAGACAGCAAATGAGTCTAAGCTCTATCTTAAACGTTCCAGGCCAAAAGATAGTGTGAAAGGAAAATAGACCAATGTCTCTGTTGGAAATACCATAATGCAGTGTGTTATGCTTTAGCCCACCTTTCACAAGGAATCTGTTGGAAATAATCTAGAAATCTTTAACTAGATATTCTGTAGAAATATCTTTTACTAAATAAATGTGATTTTTAAAAAGTACATTTGGGGGTTTTAGAGTATGTAAAACAAATTATTTTAATAACTCCCTGAATCCACTGTAAAGATAGCAAAAACTTTGAGAAGATATGAACAAGGTTTCAAAGCAATATGCTCATTGGTTTAGATTACAAGTTTTAGCTATAAACACTAATGATTTAGCTATGATGAGGAAAAGTCTAACTCTTCACTGTTTCAGAAAGCCCTTGACATTTTATCTAATGAAATGAGGCACTTCCGCAATTCTTTTATTTTAATGATGAGAAGAAAAAATTAACCAGTCATTGGAAAGAACCTACTAAATTTTAGAACACTGGATTTAAATACATATATATTTGCATAGGGTTTCATTATGCAGATTTCAATCATTTAACTTTATTTTTGTTCAAATTCGCATGGCAGACAAACTACATTAAAAATAAGCATTCACCAAAATTTACCTAGCAAAACCAAACCAAGTATTTTAAATAAGTGGGATTTAAAAAAAAAAAAAAAAAAAGTTTTCCAAATTGCCACACGTAATTAGCAGCTCCTTCCATGTAAAAACACCATGACTGGGAAAAACTTACTTGGATAAAGATGTGTTGCTCTTTGAGATACAATTATGCCATATTCCCTTAGAGAGGCAAGGATAGCACCATTTCAGACAGAACAGGAGTCAAGGCCTACAATTCCTCTAGTGGCTAGGCATCTCCTTTTCCCAAACCACAGAGATTCCTGATCAGCTGCATACACCCTCCAAGGGGTCATTCCATACCCTTCCCAGGCTGTCCCCTGTGCTGCCCAAATGCAGAAAGCACCGCCAGTGTTGATATTGCCTCACCTACTTGGCTGTGAGCTCTTACCTCTCCTGAGTAGGAGTTGTAGCCACAAACAAGGTGAATGCAAACCCAATCAGCATTAGCCACTGCAGCAATTTTCTGTGTACTTAATGATCATGGTGATCATGCTACACACAGTGGCTCCTCTCTGGCTCTTTCCCCCACCAGCCACACACCCTGATTTCCCATTGTGCAAGCAAAGAGGCTGTTCTTGGCTACATAGTTGAGGCTAGCATGCCACCTATCTTTTTCCCCTGTGTGTACTGTCTAGCTTCATTAAACTGGTATTTGTGTTCTTTTGCTCCCCTCTGTGTTGTTTAGTGAGGAGAGCATATGGCCCCATGTTATTAAGAAACAGTTTTTGTGCTTAATTCAACACAGCCATGAAATGGAAAGTCTGTAATCACCCCATGGGGAAATCATGAACTCTTGTGTGGGTCACATGCAAGCACCAGGAATTTCAGATGTGATAGTGCTACTTGCATACTTTCCACAGCTCTAGCAAATGTCTACATGTAGCAATCTTCAAAGCTTCCAAATAATATTTGAGATTTGGGTTTGAACATAGTAAAATAGCTTCAAAGACAAAATCAGGCAGTACAAATTCACCAGGAGCTCAAGTTTTACTGTGTCATCAGTAACCTCTGTGACTCATTATTCCTTCACTTGCTTAGTCTAAGAAAACATTATATTGTACTGATTGACTGAAATGAAAAGGTACAGTGTAAAAAAGATTTGCAGTGGTTATTGTACTTAATTCAGGCCCAGAGGTGCCCAGGTAAGCCAAACAAAAAGGCTTACATGTTAAAAATAGCAGTTCTGCAAACATCAGATCAATTTGATTTGGATTTTCGTGACCTTTATGGACTTTTCAGTAACTTGATCAACACAGACAGTGTTACTTCCCTCAGAGAAAATAATTGGATCAAAAAGGACAAACATTTAAGAAATGGCTTTTTAAAGGGACTTTTCAAGTCAAATTTGACCCCAAATTTAGATTTCATTTAAAAAACCTCTAAGTGTCCATGAAACTTAATATCAATAGAAATGTTACCATGAAGTTTCTTTTAATTCCCCTTCAGTGTTTCAATCCAACACTGCAGCATTTTGCTAATGCATGTGAAAACGACTAGAACCCAAAGTTCAACTGACCAGTCTAATTTTATTCTCCATGTTAAGAGAAATGCAAAAAAGGAATGGAACAGCATAAAGAGCAAAAATATAATTAGTCTTTTAACCTTTAGAGTGAAATCTTTGCCCCTCACTAAAGTCAATTGCAAAATTCTGATTGACTTTACAAGGGTCAGGATTTCACTCTGGTTTCAAGAAGAAAAGTATTCTTAACAGATAAGGAAATTAGCTTTATTTTTAAAATATATTTTTGTTTATCATATCTCTTTAAAAACATAAATTATGTGAGTTTAAGGTGTACAAGTTGGTTTGCATAAAATTAAGTACAGACTTTTACCCAAAACTTATGTTGAAACTGAATGAAATTTTCTCTGAGGTTCTGATAAACTAAATTAACTTTTGTTTTAGTCAGTTTGGTTTTATTTTTTCTTTTTTCTGTACATCTCTGTGTACTTTCTCATTTCTTCCAAGACCAGAATCATTAGGCAAGAAAGGCTGTTGTAGTATTTCACAAAACCAGACAATATCAAGTCTCCCATGAAAGCTTTTTTCCTGGGATTTCCAGACAGCAGGGATTTTGATAAGTGCAGATAAGCTTTGTATAAGCATCTGAACTTTAGGCATGTTATCTGAACCAAACCATTTCCAAACCTTTTGACATTCACCCCCACTAGTTATTTTTACTTCTACATTCCTCTCCACAACACACAATATGGATGGCAGTATTTTGGCACTTTCCTTACCTCCTCTTCTTAGAGGTGATGGATGAGCAGACAAGTTCTTTCAGAGTCAGCACTAATGTGACTGTTTGGAGCATCTGGGAAGGTATGTGTGGATAAGAGACTCTCACAATATCTTCCTCCTCCACACAGACTGCATTGCTTGTGTAACACCATGCCTTGTAACTCAAGTGCATTCCTAAATTTAGATCTCCCAGGCATTGGCACAGCAACAGGATGTTGTTACTCCCAAACCTAGTTTGAATTGGTACACTTTTTGCATGTTAATAATACTGTAACCTCTCCTCCCCCTGCCTTTCAAGAAGTACTTGACATCACAGGTAGAGAACAAGAGAAGCTGTACAAACAGATGAAGGCAATTCAACCCACTATATCTTTTTTTGTTTGTATTAAATCCACCTTCTTACTTTTTCAGCAAATCTTTCAATTCCCCTCCTCCTTCAGAAATAAATCTAAACTAATACTGAATTTTTCTTTGCGTCAATCAATTTTCATTAATCAATTTTTCAGTAACCTGTTCCATATGTTGTTTATCCTTCATGTGTAATAGTTTTGCCTGGGTTTCCCATTTAGTAGTATGGTGGCTAGTGCTGCAGATGACATTCCAGATGGGTTCTAAAAAGTACTTTATAAAATAAATTCTGAACTTCATCTCTCTGAGAAAATCTATTGTCTGTCTTCGGTAGAGTAATGCTGAACTACTGTTTAGTAAATGATAATACATAAGTCATTTTTCTTGATCAGTCTCCTAGAGGATTGTTTCTTATAGCATAAATTCCCTAGATTGACTCCTGATTTTCCAACTAATTATTTATATTTGTCTATATTTGAGGACAGCTAGAGTAAGCTTCTGAATGATCAAAATCTTTCTGAGTTTGATTGTGTAACTCGCTGTTCAGTGTCTATTACATATCCCCCTATAAGTAGTTGGTCCACAGAGGTTTATGAGTCGGCTATAGCTTCTAGTTATAGGAATTAATCCTTTAGATTATCAGAAGGGGTTCATTATTTTAGTGCTAAAGGCCATGAGTTCAAACCCTGCATGCAGCCTGAACAGGGTTGGCTAGTTTCCTTTATTTCCTCTGCCTGCTATGTTAGGGTACGGCTACATGGCAGATTTTCCACGTCTTACCATATGTTTTTGCCCAACATCCATTATTATTCACACTCAAAGCCCACAGGGAACCCAAGTTGGCATGCTGGAGGAATGGGTCAGAGCGCGCACTGAGCTGTGACCCATCCTTACCCACCCACTTCACAGTGTGGAGGTAGTAAAGATGCAAGTACCTGGGCTCAAGTTTAGATATCCTCCATTGCCATTCTTACAATTCCCTATATCTCTATTTTCTGGCCCATGTACCAAAAGCTACCTGTTGATTCATATACCCTCGCTCAGCATTTAGCCCTTCATGTTCCATTTAGTTATCATAGAATCATAGAATCATAGAATATCAGGGTTGGAAGGGACCCCAGAAGGTCATCTAGTCCAACCCCCTGCTCAAAGCAGGACCAAGTCCCAGTTAAATCATCCCAGCTAGGGCTTTGTCAAGCCTGACCTTAAAAACCTCTAAGGAAGGAGATTCTACCACCTCCCTAGGTAACGCATTCCAGTGTTTCACCACTCTCTTAGTGAAAAAGTTTTTCCTAATATCCAATCTAAACCTCCCCCATTGCAACTTGAGACCATTACTCCTCGTTCTGTCATCTGCTACCATTGAGAACAGTCTAGAGCCATCCTCTTTGAAACCCCCTTTCAGGTAGTTGAAAGCAGCTATCAAATCCCCCCTCATTCTTCTCTTCTGCAGACTAAACAATCCCAGCTCCCTCAGCCTCTCCTCATAAGTCATGTGCTCTAGACCCCTAATCATTTTCGTTGCCCTTCGTTGTACTCTTTCCAATTTATCCACATCCTTCCTGTAGTGTGGGGCCCAAAACTGGACACAGTACTCCAGATGAGGCCTCACCAGTGTCGAATAGAGGGGAACGATCACGTCCCTCGATCTGCTCGCTATGCCCCTACTTATACAACCCAAAATGCCATTGGCCTTCTTGGCAACAAGGGCACACTGCTGACTCATATCCAGCTTCTCGTCCACTGTCACCCCTAGGTCCTTTTCCGCAGAACTGCTGCCGAGCCATTCGGTCCCTAGTCTGTAGCGGTGCATTGGATTCTTCCATCCTAAGTGCAGGACCCTGCATTTATCCTTATTGAACCTCATTAGATTTCTTTTGGCCCAATCCTCCAATTTGTCTAGGTCCTTCTGTATCCTATCCCTCCCCTCCAGCATATCTACCACTCCTCCCAGTTTAGTATCATCCGCAAATTTGCTGAGAGTGCAATCCACACCATCCTCCAGATCATTTATGAAGATATTGAACAAAACGGGCCCCAGGACCGACCCCTGGGGCACTCCACTTGACACCGGCTGCCAACTAGACATGGAGCCATTGATCACTACCCGTTGAGCCCGACAATCTAGCCAGCTTTCTACCCACCTTATAGTGCATTCATCCAGCCCATACTTCCTTAACTTGCTGACAAGAATGCTGTGGGAGACCGTGTCAAAAGCTTTGCTAAAGTCAAGAAACAATACATCCACTGCTTTCCCTTCATCCACAGAACCAGTAATCTCATCATAAAAGGCGATTAGATTAGTCAGGCATGACCTTCCCTTGGTGAATCCATGCTGACTGTTCCTGATCACTTTCCTCTCCTCTAAGTGCTTCAGGATTGATTCTTTGAGGACCTGCTCCATGATTTTTCCAGGGACTGAGGTGAGGCTGACCGGCCTGTAGTTCCCAGGATCCTCCTTCTTCCCTTTTTTAAAGATGGGCACTACATTAGCCTTTTTCCAGTCATCCGGGACTTCCCCCGTTCGCCACGAGTTTTCAAAGATAATGGCCAAGGGCTCTGCAATCACAGCCGCCAATTCCTTCAGCACTCTCGGATGCAATTCGTCCGGCCCCATGGACTTGTGCACGTCCAGCTTTTCTAAATAGTCCCTAACCACCTCTATCTCTACAGAGGGCTGGCCATCTCTTCCCCATTTTGTGTTGCCCAGCACAGCAGTCTGGGAGCTGACCTTGTTAGTGAAAACAGAGGCAAAAAAAGCATTGAGTACATTAGCTTTTTCCACATCCTCTGTCACTACCTTGCCTCCCTCATTCAGTAAGGGGCCCACACTTTCCTTGGCTTTCTTCTTGTTGCCAACATACCTGAAGAAACCCTTCTTGTTACTCTTGACATCTCTTGCTAGCTGCAGCTCCAGGTGCGATTTGGCCCTCCTGATATCTTTCCTACATGCCCGAGCAATATTTTTATACTCTTCCCTGGTCATATGTCCAAGCTTCCACTTCTTGTAAGCTTCTTTTTTATGTTTAAGATCCGCTAGGATTTCACCATTAAGCCAAGCTGGTCGCCTGCCATATTTACTATTCTTTCGACTCATCGGGATGGTTTGTCCCTGTAACCTCAACAGGGATTCCTTGAAATACAGCCAGCTCTCCTGGACTCCCTTCCCTTTCATGTTAGTCCCCCAGGGGATCCTGGCCATCTGTTCCCTGAGGGAGTCAAAGTCTGCTTTCCTGAAGTCCAGGGTCCGTATCCTGCTGCTTACCTTTCTTCCCTGCGTCAGGATCCTGAACTCAACCAACTCATGGTCACTGCCTCCCAGATTCCCATCCACTTTTGCTTCCCCCACTAATTCTACCCGGTTTGTGAGCAGCAGGTCAAGAAAAGCGCTCCCCCTAGTTGGCTCCCCTAGCACTTGCACCAGGAAATTGTCCCCTACGCTTTCCAAAAACTTCCTGGATTGTCTATGCACCGCTGTATTGCTCTCCCAGCAGATATCAGGAAAATTATGTTTATGAAAGGAAGAAAGTTATGTTTATGCTTGGAAGAAGCTCACCCCATTCTATGCTTCAGATGTGGCAAGTTTTCTGTTGGCATTAGACATACCTCTTAACTTGTCATGGTCCAAATGTGGAATGTGATACACAAAAAAGACCCAGTATGTAGGATACAGAAAATGTATTCATGCAGGACACTTAAAATTAGGTGGGATTCCTTCTTTTACTGTAAATAACTCTTTCTATAACCTCAGTTTAATGATTCCTTATAATTTGCAACAATAATAGTAAGGGACATCAAATCTGTGTGAAACTTAGATAATTTTGAGGCTACAATGAATGACATCCCTCAGAATGTGGTACACTGGAGAAGGGTGGCAGTGACAATTTATTATAGTAGAATACATTGGTGGAATGACTTTGCAAAGAAAACAGTTGTGTTTAGTATGGGATTTCTCCCAGTCCTCCAGGCCCCCATTGTGAAACTGGACTTCCCAAAGGCGTTTCCCTCCCTTTTTAATGCAGATATTCTAAGGGCCCTTCCTCTGAGCACCTGTGCAAGGGGAAAGGAAAGCTGAGCTGGAGTTAACTCCTTTTTCATTGTGCAGCAGTTACCCTGTACCCTGTCACAGGAGCACATTTGCATATAGGTTTGATTTGATAAGAATTCTAGAACTGGGATCTGCAGTTAGGGCTAAATTATTGTTTCCTGCCTGTCAAGGCACAGGTTGCCTTTTCAGAGCACTGCAGGAATCTCTGAACATGGCAGATCTGATTGGTGCTCCGCTTACTCTTCCTGCCCTCAGAAACAGTGAACAGAGCACCAATGACAGGGGATTTTGTGCTGTCTGATGCATTGATATATGGTGAAACTGAGTTGCAGCCACACTGTCATATCTCACAAAGAAAACATTAACACAATGGCTGAACATGATTTTTTTTTTAGTATTTTCTCACTTCATGTAGTGCTAAAGTCACTTTCCAGTGCTTCCAAATTGAGCATCAGTGGTTTCGATAATAGGCCAGATCCTGAGATGCAGCCTGATCTCCTTTGGATAATTCTGGTGGCTGAAATGAGACAGAAAGTTTCCCTCACGAGAGTTCCCACTTGCCCCTGTTTTAGAGCAGAGGGAATGGGACTAGTAGAGATCAGTGGAAGCTGGGCACAGATGAGAATGTGGCCCAACATAAAAAGTCATATGCTCACAGTTTTGATGTTGTTATGCATATTTTCTTTACCTCTAATAATGCCCATATTGCTTATTGCACACAATTTTTGAACTTTGCATTGCTTGATCAATACCCTGGTTAACCCTATGCGTACGTATAAGCAAATCATTACTTCATTTGTAACCAATGGTCAGCCAAAACTTAATCATGATTAACTGGAGACTAAATGGGGGGATATGAGGCACATAAAAGCAGCTGGGTGAAACAGTTTGAAGAAAATTACTAGGGTCTCCTCTTTGGTTTTCCCAAGCCAATAAAAAGGGTGAAGATGACCAAATATATTTAAAATTGACTAAATCTTGAGATACTGCTCTACATTTAACCAGGGATTTATTATGTCTGCTAGAAAGTCAGAGCCAATTTGGTTCAGTAAGATTCCTTCATGTTGATAAACTAGTCCCCCTATTTTATGCAATGTACTCTTATTTGTGAAACCAGTTCACAAAGACCAACAGGTTTATAACTTCTAAGAAAGTGTCTATTTTTGTATCAGTCACACACATATTTTTGTTTGCTTCTTTAATTTCTGAAAGCATGCTGTGCAGTATTGTTATTAACTTTTTTGCATTCCCTGTTTTAAGAAAGTTCTTTTTATATATGTTTTCATGCAGAAGAAAAGCCTCTTGTGATAGCTAAGGAAGTGAAAAGTAAGTAACTTAATTTTTTCTTTCTGTTGATGTGAATTTATGCAAGGGCTAATAGCATATTTGTTGCTTGGATCTGCTAGCTTCAGAAAAGCTTCTTCTACCCCGGAACAATTTTCAAGGAAAGAAAGAGTCTCACTGTATGGACTCATGATGTTTTGCATGTGCTATTCTGTATAACAATATAGGCTAGCTTCTTGTACATATTCATAATAGCAAAACATCACAAAATAAAAAGCTATAACTCTGCTAACTCAGCTGATACCCATAACTACACAACTTGAAGGACCAAACCTGGAGGCTACGGGGTGGGCAGTACAAAGGGCAAATATGTTTGCTGTTATTTTACTAGCATTTAATGGGAATTCATTCCCTAACAAAGAGAGAGAAAAACAACAGGAAATGAGTTTCCTGATGTCTCATACCTAATTCTATTCTACCAATTAATAACTCTTATGCAATAAGTAATTTAAATTGTTGTGGCCTTCATAGAGAAAAAGCTAATTTCCACCGTTGCCCAGTGAATCCATAAAATAGAGACAACTGAATTTAAAAGATTATGTTCTTTAGTAGACAATGGTTTAACTGCAATTCATCATGAATAGCAGATATCTTGTAATGACACGTTTAAAGATCCAATTCATAAAAATGTTATGAGGGTATATTATTTATATAAGCTTTTGATGGGATTCTGCACTTATTGCTGAGTATCTCTTGCAAGTTTTTCAACTGTCAGCCAGGTTTTATAAGGGAAGCACTAAGTCAGAACAAATGTAGAGTTACTGTATCACTTCAAAAATTGTATTTATAATAGGTTAATTGGTATAATTGATTGAATAAGTGCCTATTTCTTAATAATTACCTGGTGCACACATTGGCTCCAATTCTATCATCAGCTTTGTGTGGACTTGCTGGAATATAGAACATGTTTATATATTTGAGGGGATGACAGTAGTGTTTTTAATAAGCGACTAATTGGTCCAGATTTGCATGTCTTCTCCATTGCATGGACTGATCTCCAGATATACGTTTTCTGCATTGTGATGGCAAATCTTCCAAAGCATACTTCAGTTGGCCAAAACCGGGCAGATTTAATAAAACACAGCACAGAGGGAATGTGTACCATCTGAAACAGGGTGATCTACCCAATGGCACAGTTTGGCCCAATATAAGTATAAACATCTGTCAGAAGTAGTCATGGTTTACCAATGTGGGTGCCATAGAGATAAGACACATCTGGGTAGACAAGTCCTTCCACAACTATGCTGTCTTTTTGTCGTACTCTCCGTTTAAGTATCGGGCCTTGTTCAAGTCTCTTACCTTATTGTTTTATAAAATGTGGGTCATTGTTCTTTAGTAAGATACAAAAAATCAACTGACCTTCTTTTAAATCTTTTCTTAGGAACAGAAGAGGAAAAGAGGATAACTCAAGAGAAGAAAGCTATTCCTGAAACTAAAAAGAAAGGCATGGAATTGGAAAGTTTGTTGAGAGGCTGATCCAGCTCCCATTGAAATCAACGGCTAAATTCCCATTAACTTCAATGGTGGCAGATCAAGCCCTAAACTTGCAGTACTACAATGCTTTCCTATTGGATGATCTTCCCATACCTTAGTAACATCACCATCCCATGTTTTACCACTTTTTCAGTTTGTGTCAATATTTTAAGGCTTTTCCTGGTTGACAAGCCAGAGAACCACTGGCAAACCTGGTGGTTTAGCCCCCTGGTTGTGAAGCTGTCCATGGCAATTGCAATGGTTGTCCCTGATATAACAAGACATGGCTATATTACCATATGTGAAAATGGTGGGACACATAGCTTTGTACTCTGCATGCCAGTTTCAATGACATCAGTACCATGTTGTTTTGATAGTAATGAATAAGATTTGCAGCTACCACTGGTAACGTAAATTAAAAGGTACCACATTCCTGCACTGATGAGTCTTGCCTGGCCTTTCATGAATTATTAAGTGTCCAGATTATCCAAAATTGATGCTTACTGATTAATTTTCATTTTTTATCTGATTGCTTTGTGACTAGGTGTGTGCAATGGCTAGAATCATCTGATCTAAATTCAAAAATAAGTCACATTTTTTCAGCATGTGCCCACCAGGGCTTGGCTGACTGCATATTTGAATGTGTGATTCATAGTTCTATCATATCAAATGACTTTCTTTAATTAAATTTTAGAAAAAGAAGAAAAAAAAAAGAAATCCCCTGAGAAGACTGTCCCTGAAATAAAAAAAGCAGGTAAGAAATTGAAATACATCGGGTTTTTCAATAGATGTTTGATAATTTAATATATGTATTTTCAGTGTTTAAACATTTAAAATAGGTTAATATTTAAATTCCCATTACTTAAGACTGCAGGGTTCTCCCTTATTCTGTGGATTTGGGATTTGGACAGAAATAAGTCATTCTCTCCCCACTGCTGACACCAAATTAAGCTATGGCATAAGTAACCCCACTCAATGTATTCCATGTTTGGTATAACTGCTGGATGCTTGATTTTTTTAAAAAAGCAGTATATGTAAAGTGGGGTTCAGCTCTGGCCATAAATTTTTCAGGGATAGTTATTTCACATTCAAATAATTTTAGGTGCAAATGGTAACAAGTAGCAGGGGAAATAGGTAGTTAGTTGTCTAAGGCTTTATCTATGTTGGGAGAAATGAGTTGTGTTAGAAATAATATTAACAAACATGCTTTAACATGTGTCAGCACTACTGAGTATAGACAAAAGCAGGGCTGTTTTTTTAAAGTGATAACTAGGAACAAATGTTAATGTCCTGTCTATACTAGAATTTGCAATCATTGTAGTAATGATTTAGTGTTGACACATGTTCAAGCATGTTTAAAATTCAAATGAAGCTTCTTCCCATGTCATTTTAATATTTTTCATTTCTGCTTTTATTGTGCATTTCCAAGTTTTCCTTGGTCTATCTCATCCCCTCTTGCCCTGGGAATTTCTGTCCAGTGCCTGTCTTATGTTGTTTGATTCTTTCCTTCATGTGTGTTCTAGCCATCTTTATTTCAGTTCCATAGTTTTCTGTCCTATCAATTTCTGTTTCTTCCTCCTCCAAAGCTCTTCATTTGTCTTTTTTTTTTTTTTGGCCATCTAATATTGAGCATTTGTCTAAGGCAACTGTTTAGAGAAACTTGAAGTTTAGATAATAAGGTCTTGATATGTCTCCAGATTTCAGCACCATTCAGTAAGATAGACTTTTCAATGGTGTTAAATAGTCAAAGCTGAGTTAGGAAGGAAAAGATTCTGTTTCCCTAGATTGCCTTTGGGGTTACAGAGGAAGATCTGGTTTTTGCTATTCCATCTGTTCCATCGTTTTTGCTCATGGTGCTGTCAAGAATTGCGAAGTGTTGGACCTCTTCTATGCCAACCTCATAAAGTGTTATTGGTATTTCTTGTTGGGTGTTGATTCTCATGATTTTCGTTTTCTGTGTTGATTTTCAGCCCTACAAATTGTGCATAGGTCTGGAGATAATTTGTGTTAGCTTGCTTTTCTCCATGAGTATGGGTCAGCAGGTTGATGATCTGTTACTGCCTCTGCTCCATTCCTGTTACGTACAACCTCTAAAGTTCTTATCCATTTGCGCACTGCAATGTGATCAATTTTGTTCCGTTTTGTGGTCTGGCTGTCAGTTATCTTGTGAATAGTACGGTGAGGGGAAATAGTTCCTTCAGTGACCAGATCATTCATTCCACAAAAATCAGCAAATATTTCCCCATCTTTGTTCATTTAACAAAGGCCTTATTTTCCCATAATTACTTCCCTGCCTGTATTGTTGCTTCCCCCACCCCCACTTTCATGTTCATGTCTCCAATTATGAGGAGGACATCCCTTTTCAGGACCTTGGCTACTTCTGTTCATAGAAGTTTTCTTGTTCCCGTTGGCTAGCTTGATTTGTTAGAGAGTACCACTGAATAATGGGCACTTTCTGAAACTTTGATGTAAGTTGTGCTGTTATAATCCTGTCAGGCTTTTAGCTGCCCTCCTTGACAGTATCAGATTATGCCATCTCTATGTACACTACCCGCTGCCAGGAATGAGGACTTGCCGCTGTACCTGCCCAGTCTCCTGGGAGCCTATGAACACAGCTGAACCACAGCAGGGCTGTCTGATTGACTACTCCACCTCATTGGCTGAGAAAGTCAGCAACCCTGCTCTTAAGCCGAATAGCAGCAACTGATCTGTGGCTGCTCTATACATACCCCCACAACTGCAATCTCTCCTTGCCTCACTGCTCCTAGCCTTACTCCAGCCCTGATCCTGGCTTGTTCCCAACCTTGCTACTGTCCTTCCAGTCTGCTCCAGCCTTGCTTGGTCCCTGGTTCCTGACTTTGGCTCTTTTCCTGGCTTGTAACTCCAGCTCTGGCCACGTCTGTGCTGGGCCTGACCATTTCTGCTCTGACTGCTAAGCCTGACCACCCACATCCCGGTTCATGACATTGGCATTCAGTAGCCCTGAATATAGTAGGATGTGTCCAGGTGACAGTTATTTGTCATGATGTTACCCATCTCACTTCACTTTGGCCTAGTATATCTAGTTTATATTTGTCCATTTCTTTTGTTACTTGGGCTGTTTTACCAGACTTATATAGCATCTACATGTTCCAGATAGTGATTTTAATTACGGACTTAGGATGGAGAAGATTCGTCAGAGGAGTAGCTTCCTTTCAGGTTTGGCCACTTTGCATCATCATCTCTCTTCTAGGTCTAGCTAAGTTGAGTTGAATTAGGTTCAGTTTGTTGAGCTGAGCAGTAGTGTAGGTTTCCATAACAGCCTTATTTTTTTATGGGAGCAGTTGTTAGCCCACTCCCAACCAGGCCCTACCAGCAGGATTGGTGGACTGCCTTTGGTATGGTTTCTAGTCTTCAACCGGGCATGGGTGACCTTACTAGTTATATTCCCATTAGCATAGTTCTCAGGGTAATGGGACCATGCAAGCTGTCCCACTACATCAAGGCATAGTCCTTGGGGAAGGAAACTACATTACATGCCATGTAATTCAGAAATGAAACATCTGGTTTTGATGCTCTCTCCTTTTGAACCCTTAAAAGCAGGAAATCATAATGAAGGAGACATACCACAGTTTACAGTGTAGCCAACTCTCATTATTTTTATCACATGTAATACATTATTTGGTGTTTTGCTTTAAGCCCCATCTGCTAGAGTCATGTGATTAAGGGAGTATCTCAGCTTTTTATTTTAAAAAAAAAAGTACTTTTCTACTCTCATGATTAGGGAGAAAGGCTTGAAAACAAGAAACCTAAAGGCTCAAACACCAGAAGGCAAATAAAAAGAACCCACATTTTATTGTTTTAATATTATTGTAATTTCCAAGCTAATCTCATGACTTTTTGGGGTCTAATTTATGATTTTTGAACACTTGGGGCAACTAACTCTAGCAGTATTGTTCTAGTGTACACATAAGGATCTTTAATGCTTTGCAGTTTGTGGATGTAAGCTAATGTGATATAATAGGAAGGAGGTTATTGATAAGGCTTCTGTACTCCAAAATGCAAAGGATTAAAGTAACAAAGACAGGAACTTTTATACTAATTCCTAAAGAAGATATATCCACTCAAAAGACAATAGTAGAACTTACAATAACATCTCTATTAGTCATGTATACAAATAGGGCTGATCTATTCATGCAAAACCTTATGAGAAGTAGCGTTTATGAATGCTCATCTTGTGATACCGAGGGTTGATTTTTTTTTGAGAGGTGTTGAGTACTCACAATTGTAATAACAGTTAATGGGTATTTAAATGCAATGGTGATGATCACAGTATAGGAATAGAATGGAACAGAGCCTAACACCACACTGAAAGGGTTAAAACCAGAATCACAGGAAGCATTATCAGAGCCAGGCCTACAACTCAGGTATTCCTGGCACGATCTATGCTTTCTAATTATTCAGATCTCATGTTAAATTACATCATAAACTGGGAGGATATATATTCCATAAAGTTTACTGAAGTATAAAGTTAAATTGCATCTTTAAATGTATAAATATAGATTTAAAAATAAAATATCATAACTTAAGATGGTGATTCAAAATGACCCTTATAACTTTATCCTGACTCTAAACTTGCTTTTATATAGAGTTTTAAAAGATTACATTTTATGGTCAAACTGCAGTATAAAGTTATTAACATGTTCATCTTCAGAAGCCATTACTAAACCTTGTGAGTCATCTTAACGATGCTGGAAAGAGAGAAATTAAACAGCAAGACAGTCCCATATTTTTGTCTGTTTTTTTTCGCTCCCTAGTTTGATGCATTTTTGAAGACTTTACTAGACTTTGTGTTAGAAGACGGTAATCCATAATATATTCTAGTTACACATGTCACTGTTATTTATCATTGGACTTGCTCTTTGAATTCATGTTCTCTTTTTTAGCATTGAGTGCTAGCATCTATTGTTATCCCTAGAAGGTTTTAAACCTGCAATAATTGCCACATTTGATTAACAGGATAGTACTGTATAGCCCAAAGTTTAAAAATGAGCAATCTCAGTTTGTGGTTGTATTTACATGCTATGGGCAGAAACAGCAGAGTTTGCAGAGTTGTGAACCTTGGAAGGCTTGAACTTTCAGTCTGAATAAGCAACCAAAAGCAGGATTATGGGGATGGTTTCCTATTTAATTATTTTTACCTTTTCTAATTAAAAGAACAGGCAATGTCTATTGCATTAAATATAAGCACCTTGCCCAGGCCTTCAAAGCCCTGCTTTACCTCTCTTACTGCCTACTTCTCTGATTTTGTCTCTCTCTGTTTCCCATCAACTCTTTCATTTCCCTTTGTGTCCTCCATGCTTGTTTCTGCACTGTCTGCTCTACATGACCCCTTTATACCTGGAACTTACTTCCTGAAACTCTATCCCGCAAGCTGGGCTTCATCCTGTCATTCAAATCCCTCCATAAAACTCACAGCTTCCACAAGGCCTGTTAACTCAGTCTCTTCCTATAGTGAAATGATGGTCTGCGTGTGTGGTTGACTGAGAGGCAGAGAGAGCCTCATAATGCTTTGAGGGCAACTCTGCCCTCCCTCCCACCTTTTCCCCCATCTAAAGGGCAACATTTTATACCTCACAGCATATCCTTTATATTTTCTGATTAATGTTTTAGATTAATGCAAATTAGCAAATGAAAGGGGTTGTGGGTTTTTTGGTCCGTGTTGCAATTTTCCCCCTTGCATTACATGAATGTACTTTTGCACAGCTCTATACTAACTGCCAGTGGTGTTGGAGCAGTTTTTTAGAAGGGGTGCTGAAAGGCCAGTGAACAAAACCTTAAACTCTGCTGCATCCCCAGCACCCCTAATTACTGCACCCCTGCTAACTGTCTCTCTAAGGTGTATTTGTTTGTTTGCAGGAAAATTCTCTCTCTTTCTTTACCCCCTCTTGTCATCTCTCTCTCTCTCTGCTGCAGAGTAGACTAATATAGAATGTTCTCAGTACAAAATGAACTGGAGGATTCATAATTAGCTTTTAAAAGTGTATTGTAGATGAAACACATTAATCCTCTGACCTTCAGTTAGTACAAAAACATTGTGCTAATTGTTCTGAAAAAAGATAATTCTGTTGTTATAAACTCAGAGGTCTCTCTTAAACAAACATAATTGGCAGAAATAAGGACCTGGCAAAATCCTGTTTAAAAACCCCTACTCCACGAGGCTGGACAAATATAGAGCCATATCTGTGCACATTCAGGAAGTAGTCTTGCTGAGAAGCAGTCTGGATGGGGTAACAAAGCAATGGCCATGATTTTCAAAAGTGAGCGGAAATTTTTAGGGCCTCCGTTTTGGGGTATCCAACTTGAAACATGATTGAAAAAGGGGCCTGCTTGTTTATTTTTATCCTTTGGAAGGTAGGCGTTCAGTACTTTCTGAAAATCCGTTCTCTTGGAAGAAAGCCTATTACACAGAACGTACAAATGGCGTTTAGTGGAAACAGCTACTGCTTACAAATATAGGGACTGATCTGCCTCAGGAAGAGGCTTAGAACCTCTCAGGATATGGTCTGTGCAGACAAATCCTTTGTGCATGGCATGCACAGGTACCCACCAAAAAACAACAACAACCCAGGATGGAACAAGGGAGGTCCTCAGTGCAACAAGCTGTTTATCAAAGATCACTGTGTGTGATGTGCCTGTTTGTACTTGGACTTCCCTGACAAGGCAGCAGTCCCTCTAAACTCCTGTGAAGGACAGGGATAATCCGGTGTGCTGCCTGCTCTCAGAATACCAATGTCTTTTAGTCCTGTCTTTGTTGCATTCAAGTAAACCTGCTATGGGGACATTTAAACGATGAGGCTGCATTTGCCCTCACATGTAAAGATTAAAATTATTACCGTGACACTGTCATGTATCTGAAATATTCACCTATGCGGGTTCAGTGAGGCATCTACCAGGGCCTGGAGGTGACATGCCTGATACTCAGTGGGAGGAATGGCTGTGTCCTCTGTGTTTGGAGGAGGGATGTTATAATAGCCGTGCAGGGAGCAGAACTGAGATACTCAGGGATCAGGGGACAGGGCCTCTCTGCTGCCTTTTTTGCATGATCTGATGGCAGGCGTATTGTCCTTCACTCTGTGCTGTTTAATGCCAGTCTTTGCAACTTGCAAAAGGGCACAGATACATGGGAAATGAGGAGAAATGGCCATTCTATTCTCCCACAGTTTGGCCTTTGCTACTCTGCTTTATAGAGGCAGACAAAGAAATCCCTATGACCAGTTTTTAAATTCCTGATCTGCACAAAACCTCTTCATTTGTATGGCTTCCCTGCCCACATTTACCTGGTGCATTCCTCATATTACATATTTCAGAGTAGCAGCCGTGTTAGTCTGTATTTGCAAAAAGAAAAGGAGTACTTTTGGCACCTTAGAGATCAACACATTTATTTGAGCATAAGCTTTCGTGAGCTACAGCTCACTTCATCGGATGCATCTGATGAAGTGAGCTGTAGCTCACGAAAGCTTATGCTCAAATAAATGTGTTAGTCTCTAAGGTGCCACAAGTACTCATATTACATAGTTGTTTTCTACGGATAAGAGAAATAGTGGTGACATCTGGTGGCCAATTATCTATTATTTTCTTTTGTCTGCCTGCTTTTTCTCCTCCTGAACATTACCATATGTAAGTGTTCCTTCTTAAAGGAATGAATTTGAGATCTGTAGCTATTATTTATGTCTGTTCCCCTCCCAGCCAACCATGCTGCAATGGTCACTCCTGGAAGGTGGTACGCTCTGGAACAATGTTAAGATGCCAGCCAAATATGAAACTTTTCTCAGAAGTATCACCTTCCTGGGAAGTACTTCCAGAAGAGCCAGCAAATAACAGCGAACTAACCATGGTTGAATGGCATAATATTGTACTTGAGAGAAACACTCTTTGTACCACTGATGGAGCCAAGACACAGCATACTGCTATAAGAGGCTTGAATGGGGGGCAGGGGCTTTTGGTCTCAGATCAACTGAAAAGAAAATAAGGAGAGAAAACCTTATGTACAGTTGAAAGGAGAGATGCCACTAAACACCAACGTCATACTGTCCAACCAGAAAATAACACCTCATACCATTCTCTGGTCCATGGATGCTTAACAGGCTTGTATATTGATAGTATTGAGGCCAGAGTTAGGCTGGTTTTTTGTTATAGTGTGACTGTGAAGAATGTGGGGTGTACATGTGTTACTGTACATTTTGGAGGTACATGGGACCTATTTGTAGAGCAGCAAATTCTGTCTGTGAAATTGATGAAATATGATTGTGGAGGTTAAGGTGTGTTAAAGAATGATAGCTTAATTGGGCATTTCCTCAAATTGGCCTTTACAGGATCCAAGTGTGGATTCTTCCCCAAGAGGTGGGTGGTAGCTGTATCTGGAGGAAACTAATAATGCTGGAGGAGTGGGGCTGACTGGGGATAGCTTAGGAGAGAGAGAAATGGGGGAAACAAATATATAAATAAAATAACAGAAAGATAATCAGCAGTGAGTTGCCTAGGGTTGCCTTACTCAGAGATGTATATGTGTAGGGCAAAAGTTAAGGGAGGACAGAAGATTATGAATTGATGGGGAATTTTTAAAATTATAATTTTAAAGCCAAAAAAATGTGAGTCAGAAACCTGGAGTTGTACACGTTGTAAGAGTATGCACTTGCAGTTGCTTATTGCTTTTACCCTGATACTCCCTCAACAGCTTCCCTCTGATTGATTGTTTGTTACACTCACTTGTGTCTTGTCTCTATACCCTATGCATATTGGAGCAGAGCCAGGACGTCCTGTGTGTTTGTACAGCCCTCAGCAAAAAAGGGCTCTGCTTCAGCTTGTGGTATTATATCATCATCATCATCATTATTATTTTATTATCCATGGAGCAAAACCCACAATTCTCATTTTGAACATCTGGGTTCCCTGTCTGGTTTACTGGAGCTCTAGGCTTCATCTCCTGTGTTGCAGACTGATTCATTCCTAGCTAATAACTTGCTCCTGGCATTATTAGCATCTCAGACCCAACCTTACTTCTTTTTCTATCCTCCCCTGGGTTCTGTTTATGACTCACCTGCTGTTTCCTGGCATTCTCCACTAATAGCTGCTTTTCCCTTCAGACACAAGCTATGCAGGCTACTGTGAGGACTGGGCTATGTTTATTAACCCATAGAAAGTCTGAGTTAAGATTTTCATTGTTGCCAGCTGGTGGTGTTATGTGCTGGTTTTCCTCTATCTTTCAACGTTGTTTACAATTTCCTGTTTGTGGGGCTTTGTATAATAAAATCATAGAAAGTGGAGATGGAGATGACCTATTAGGTCACCTAAATCATCCTTCTCACAATGCAAAATGATTCCATACAATATCTCTTCAAGTTCTTTATCTAGCTTAGTTTTAAATGTCTGAACCGCTTTAGAAGATTATTCTCAGTCTTAATAGATTTCAAAGTTAAGAATTTTATTAAATTCTACCTAAATTTTCCTTTACTTAATTTTTCCTGTTACTCATAGTTATAGCCCCATGTGACATTCTAATTTACCCCCTAAAGCCTTAGATCCCAGTTCCCTATTGCCTTGCTCCTTGTATTGCCATTTACACTTACTTGTGCAAAGTAGATGTAAAACTGGTGTAGGTGAATGGAGAATTTGATTTGGTAGTATTTCATACTTACTTAGCACAGGTATCTATATGACAACGTATAGCAGAAGGCAATGAAGAATCAGGCTCTTGGTGCTAGGTGTCTTGGACTGTAATAAATAGTGGATTTATGGGATATAAGAATATTTCCTTTTGGTTTTACTTTGCACATACCTTTGTAAACTAAATACTGGAGGCCCCTATGTAGATACTTGCTCCCTATACTGTAAGAAAATGAAAAACAAGCCTACTTACCTTATTGATGCTTCCCAGCTCAGCAAGAGACAAACATAGTCAAATTTGGTCTTATGGTAAAAATGAGGTTATATGTATCTGAGCAGACGCAAACAGCATTTGGCACTGGTGTAACTATTGCAGCTGGAATACAGTGTCCAATTCTGGTGTCTACAATGCAAAAAGGATGTTGATAAATTGGAGAGGATCAGAGACCGGAACAATTAAAGGGTTAGAAAACATGCATTATAGTGATAGACTCAAGGAGCTCAATCTATTTAGCTTAACAAACAGAAGATTGAATGATTTGATTACAGTCCATAAGTACATATGTGGGGAAAAATATTTGATAATTGGCTCTTCAATCTAGCAGAGAAAGGTATAACTTGTTCCAGTTGATGGAAGTTAAAGATAGACAAAGTCAGACCAGAAATAAGGTGTAAATTTTTAACATTGATAGTAAGTAGCCAATGGAGCAATTTACCAAAGGTTGTGGTAGATTCCCCATCACTGGTAATTTGTATATCAAGATTCAATGTTTTTCCTACAAGATTTGCTTTAGGAATTATTCTGGGGAAGTTCTATGGCCTGTGTTACCACAAATACTCCCTTCTGGTGTTTCAAAAGTATCTTAGGCCCAAATTTCAAAGGTATTTAGGCATTTACAGATGCAGATTGGGATTTACAAAAGCAACTAAGATGGGTAGACACATAACTCCAATTGATTTTCAATTAGACCTTTCTCCAAAGTGACTACATAACTTTTGACACGAGCATGTAGGCTCCTAAGTCACTGTGACACTGTTGAACATTTTATCCCTACTGTCTAATGAATAGGTTCTTAAGGTGGAAATGGTGATATCATTTATGTAAGAAGCTGCTCAATTCGAGGGCCTCTTTCTCTTCCCCTCCATCCCACAGCTCACTTACTCACCTTGCAGTGACAACTGGTTCAGCATATGGCTGCTTCTCCATTGCAGTTGGTATTGTGGAAATAAAGCTCCTCTAAGAAAACAAGCCTACTTGTTGAGAGGTGGTTGCTCTCTGGAAGAGTGAGCAGCCTCACAGTGACTGATTGATTGGCTGGTTTTAGTTAGTTCACCAGAGGAAGAACTTTTAATCTGCTCTCCTAGTGGAGAACCTGTTGTTGAATCTTGCAAGAGCAACTGAATATTTCATCAAGATGACAGTATTGTTCTGTCACCCTTAAAGCATTGATTATTTCAGATATGTATAGTTAATTTCTTTAAGCCTTTCTTGTAAATTAATCCCTGAACATGCAGAGGTGGGAGGGATGGGAGAGGACAAACAGGGTGATGCACATACCACTTTTGTTTCTGCAGCTGAATCTCTTGTGGGATGATTTGGATCCCCATCAAGTCAGGTTCAAAACAAAACAAGTGCTCTTGGGCTCAGTGTTCATCATTTCAGACAAGAACCAGGAATGCAAAGATTTTAAAAATAAATGGAAGATTGAGATGAGCTGGATTTGAAATACCCAGGCACTATTTAATGTGATATCTGGGGAATCTGCCCAAACAAAGCATATTAGCATATTTTAGAATGACATGACTGTGTCTGATAGTCAGTCTGTTTTGAAGCTACATTATCATTCTTTTAAAACCCCCTTGGGGGAATGGCAAACTGGGAACGAACAACCCTGGAGTTAGTACAAACTGAATGTAGCGACTATGAAGTTAACTATATACTCACTTTGCCTCTTGCCCTTCAAAAGTGTTGAGTGAGTTATTTACACTTTCTTACCAGCTGGTTGGCCTATCTTTAATTAATTATTCTAATCTGATTGCTTCTACATTATTTGTGTTGGTCTGTGGAATAATGCAATGCTTATTTGTCTAGTCACATTCAGAAATAACAGGATTAGTTGTATATGCCTATGACTCAAGCAATGCAAAGTTAATCTTTTTATGAAGGGAAACAATACTGTTCCCTCAAAATAAGATGCACGTCTGAATCACCAGGCCTGATATTTAAAATAATTACTCTATGCTAAACATCAATGAATATCAGACAAGCTAAAATGGTAAACTAGTCAGTGTTATATATTTTCTGCTGCCATTCTATGGACAAACTGCAGACCTGACCCAATTGAAGTCAGCGGGATATTTCCATTGACTTCAGAGGGCTTTGGATCAGACTCCATATGAAATTTTTTACTTTTTCCATTAAAAAAGCATCTTTCTCATTCCTAAAATTTGTCCTTGACTATGTCATTTTCCCTGAAAGTTCCCATGACAATACAAAGATGATCATTCAGCAGCTCCTGAGTAATGTACCATAAGTGACACATTGAATGACTTCTGGGTTCTAGATATGTTTTATTGAATTTCAAATTTAATACATTGTACAATAAAAGCTTTGTTATCTGGCATGTTGGGAGAATGGGGGGTGCTGGTCAGTCAAAAATTCTGGTTAACTAAGAGTTAGTTAACCAATGGAGGGAGGGAGTTTGGGTGCAGGAGTGGACTGGCTCAGGCAGGGGGTTGGGGTGCAGGAGGGGTTGTGGGGTGCCAGATCCCAGTGGCGCTCACCTCGGATGAAACCGGGTGGCTCCCAGCAAATGGCTCCTAGGCAGAGGGACAGCTAGGTGGCTCTGCATGGTGCCTCTGCCCCCAGGCGCTGCCCCTGCAGCTCCCATTGGCTGCAGACCTCAGCCAATGGGAGTTGTGGAGCCAGTGTTTGGGGTGGGGTGGGAGCAGCACATGGAGCCCCCGTGGCCATTCCTCCACCTAGGAGCAGCGGGGGCATGTTAGTGCTTGTGAGGAGCCGCCCGGCTCCAGCACCCCAAAATGCCAGTTTCTCAAGCTTTCCAGTTGGTAAAGTGCTGGATAACATAGCTTTTACAGTACTACAAATGACATCAACAATATTCCATTACACAATACAACAATTAAGAATGTTTGTGTGTGTGTATATATATATGTGTGTGTGTGTGTTTCTATAGGTGTATATATGTGTTTGTATGTATAGGTGTGTATATATGTATATTAAAAACACTCTTAAGGCAGACTAAAAATCTCCATAGATTTCAGGACCTGCTAAAATTGCCATTCTTAACTCAACTACATTTAAATCAATATTAAAAAAAAATTCAGGTAAGAATACATAAAAGAAATGGGCATTATGAAAATCCATGCAATGCCAGAAGTAATTACATTGTGTTTTTATTAAAGGTTTAATATTTTAAAGTGTAATTACTAGCATAAGCACATACAGTACAATCACTTCACGTATCTCTTGGTCTATACCCTTTCAGTACCTGTAGTAATTTTTCAAGCCACTGATAGATACACAATATATGAAACATCCATACTCAACATAGCTCTTTTTACCTTCTTCATTCAGGCAAAAAGCTAAGGTGAGCCTAGTATTGGTAAATCCCATAGGTCTGAGTTGGTAGGATGCTGTGTTACTTCTTGAGACCTTGCACAAAATGCTGGTAAGAGTCCACTTCTTGAATAGAGTAGGCTCTTGAGTAGAGTAGGCTCATTTTCTAGGCCCTTGACTTCAGAAAACTGCCTTAAATTTTTTATTAGACGATAACAAGCACTTCCTCAGTCTAGTCCTGTTTATCATGCATCCAGCTACACTGCAGAATTTCCTGGCTGTCTTTCTCCTAGAGAGGTTCATAGAGGTCACAGTTGCTGTTGAAAACAAATGGGACATAATCTAGACCTCTTAGTTATGATTGTTTAACTTTTTAATAAACTATACCTAATGGGCATTCTTGCTCTGGTTTTTAACACGCAGAGTCAGCTTTGTGGCTTTGTTATACTTAAGTCAGAGAGAAAAATGGTTAAATGATTAGGATAATAGAATGGGCAGATGTTCTTGAGAGGAAGAGCCATACCCAGTCATGGTTACAAATGCACTGATTTTTATCTTGATTGCAGTAGGTCCTGTGTGAAGTTGCTTCCTCATAGATTTTTGCTGCATGTTTTAGGGTGTAATTAGAGTACTGTATGTCACCTGTAAAGATGAATGAATGGACATTGCATTATTCAGATTTCCCTTTTCACACACAGTGAGAATGCTGACTATGTACATGTTCAGAAATACTACTGAAATGTACATCCTAGCATACTTCAGCTAACAGTCTTTATATATCAGAACCTACAGCAAAAGGAAGGGAAATGTAATAAGGCATATTTAAAGGGATATCATGCACAACTTGCAGCACAGAGTAAACAAAACCTAGTCTGATTTTTCATGCTTAAAGCATTTGTCAGTTTCATGAGGCAGCTTGGAATATAATCTTTATTTCAGGCTTCTTTTCTGTAATGGCTTCAGACATTTTTAAAAAGAAAAGGAGTACTTGTGGCACCTTAGAGACTAACACATTTATTTGAGCATAAGCTTTCGTGAGCTACAGCTCACTTCATCGGATGTATCCGATGAAGTGAGCTGTAGCTCACGAAAGCTTATGCTCAAATAAATTTTAGTCTCTAAGGTGCCACAAGTACTCCTTTTCTTTTTGCGAATACAGACTAACACGGCTGCTACTCTGAAACCAGACATTTTTAAGTTTGCACCAGACTTTATTCATTCCCCATAAGTTTTTACAGCCAAAGTTTCACCACAAAACTGCTGAACCCATTGCAAATATACAATTTGGAATGTATTTGTGCTCAACCTGTTCAAAAGAAATGTGGATTGCCCCCTTCTTAGGAGAATTCACAAATTCTCCAATGTTTGAAAATATAGGGTCTGTTGTAAATATCTCTAATGAAGTCAATGGAACCATGACAATGTATAGCATAGATGATCTGGCCTGTGGTGGTTTATTTTAAGGAGTACTGTTGTTATCTACACCAGTAGCTCCCAAATTTCATTGATTCATATACCACCTTAAAAAATTGTTGCAAAATGAATGGCTAGACCATATAGCTCATGTACCACCAGTAGTACATATAGCACTGTTTAGGAACCCCTGATCACACATCTTACAAAATACCTTTTCTTCCTTCCCCCAGTTGACTGTAGCCTGTAAATATATGTAGTTCTGATGCCTGTATGATTATAATCTCATAATGAAACTCTTAATCTATTGTTAACATCCCTAATGGCCACAGATGGCTGTGGACCGTGCTGTTAGTGGGAGAAGCTGATTTCATTTTAATAATTCCTAAGTGGAAAAGAATTAAGCATTAAAGAAAATGAAAACATGAGTCACTGGTATATTTTCAGCTGGACATTCCCAAAGTTCACCTATACATGTAGGTGAATCACCTGCCTGCTCATTTCTCTCTCTTACTTGGTTTATACCTAACTCGTATGGTGGAACTTTTTTGAATTCTCATGGGGGCATCTGCTTTCTTTGAAGTAGCATTTACTGTAGATGGGATGCATTCATAAACATTTCACTCTGCTTCCATTTGAAGTGTTCTACAGGTTTGAGGCTATTACCCTCCTCTGGCATGGTGCTGATCAGGACAGACAGGCTTCATGCTTGTTCACTAAAATGTAGAGCTCATTTAGAAGTGGTAACTGAAAATATGGTGCAAGATGGCTTAGAATTTCAGCCACTCAAATCCTCTGATTCATTGAAGTCTTTATTTATTGTATTTAAAACTCCTGTTGAATGCTGTTCAGCTGATAATTATTGTAGTAGCTAAAGAAAGAAAAAATATACAGTTATCTAGCCCATCCCCATTAGGTTATCAAGTTCATTCACCTTTGTTCCTAGTGGATTGACCCCATAGTGGGCACTGATATAGACCTGAAATTCAGGCCCTAAGAGAATATGTTACCATTCTTAATCAACAAGAACAGCCAGCAAGATTGGAGAGCTACTTGCAAGCAATTGTTTTGAGTCAGGGAATTATTATTGTTGGTGATGTATTGAGACATCTCAGACAACACACAGACAGATATGCTCCCTGCCCCAACAACTTGCAATTGAAATGTTTAGATCAGTGATGTGCTGTCAAAATGTTATCAAGGCTCCATCAAAAAAATTCCACCTTCATCAGTGATGCATGTGATATTCCCTGGTTAACATACTACCACACAATCCTAAACCCCCCCCCCCGGGGCATTAATTCTATTCTCTGTCTTTCCCAGAAATCCTATCAGCTCCATACATCCCCTCGCTAGCAAGTCTTTCCCCGCCACTCAGTCTAATACTTCCTGACCAGTCATGGTTTCACCTCACTGAAGCCCCTCTAGAGCCTTCCTCTCAGTTTCATCACAGCAATAGCATTGGTCCAAGTAAGTTATCCAGGAGTTCTAGGCTGTGGGGTGGTTGGTCACTTAGATCCCTTTGGTTTATGCGGTAATCAGGTCTCCCTGAGTGCTGGAGGTTCCCCTCATTGATTGACTGGAAGGAGGGAGCAGTAATGGTGGTCTGAGAAGGAGTGGATTTTCCTGGATTGGTAGGTGAAGAAGAAGAAGTCCAGACTTACTCCAAATTGAAGCTCTTTAAACTCTGGGCTAGGGCTATATAAGCAGTCACTGAGAGGGAGAAAGGCAGGTTCCAGTGTCTTTGGGACTTAACTCAGTGAAGCAGCAGCTTGGCCCTTGCCTTCTCCTTGTGGGTTGTTAGAGTGGCTGATGGGGTGGGAGGGGACTGCTAGGACTATCTGGAACATTCCTTATGCACACCTAGAGGCACTTGTAAGGATGCAGTTTCCCTTGCTAGTAGCCACTGAGGATGTGGCAGTAGTGGGCTCCATGAGAAAGATGTGAACAGGCAGCTCCGGCCTTAGCAAAACAATATTTTGCTGCTTCCTCCCCAAATCTCTGCTCATGATTAACACATGATTATAAAGAGGATTTGGGGGAAGGTTAGCAAGATTAATCTGTGAAATATACCAGAAACTTAATTGTTTTACTTAAAAATGGTGTGTGCTGGAAGAAGACTGGGAATGTTTGTTTAATCACAATGAAATATACACTCATTCATAACTTCATATTGCTCAACTGTCTGAAGTGTCTTATTCTTCTACTATAGTTCATATTAACTAGTAAATCTCCCTACTCAACTAATTGTTTTTAAATTCTGGTACATCTGCTAGCATGACAGCAGACTACACGGAGATTGGTCTCTCAGTGACTTTGTGTTTTTTGTTCTGATGATGGAAATTCTCACACATCAGATGCCACCTGCTACCTCCTCTATTTCCTCTCTTTTGAACCTTTGCTACGGGCAGCAAATGGGACTTTAATTGTCATCCATACAAGACACATTGGCTTAAAAGTCCTGTGGTTGTGTCAAATATGCAAGACCCATGTCAAGCAGCCAAATGCTGTTCTCAATTACATTTTGGCCAATAATAGCATGGTCAGTAGTTCCTCTTCTGCTGATCAAGAACCATTCTGAATATAAAATACTGAAAAAAGTCTAATGGCCACTTTCAGTATGCAGCTTTCTGATATCTGACATTTCTGTTCATCTCTTCTCTCACTCTTGCTCTTTATTAAAAAGCTAAATGGAAGCTAAAATAAGAAGAAATTATAAGATATGCAAACAGCAACTTCCATCCGAGGCAAGGTTTGCAAATCTCTATGTGTCTTCAACAGAAGGAAGGGTTCTTTTTTCAGATAGAGCTTCTGCATGTTGTATGAGACCTTTGGTTCTGCTGTGTTTCTGTACAAGACCCATACACAGCATAGTACAGCCATGGGACCTGGTTAAGTCCATGCTAGCATCTGGCCACCAGCTAAGGGAGAGTAAGGTATATGATTAGTGTTCATCTGGGTTTACAATGGGAAGCATCTACTTTGGTATCTTTTTATCTTAAATTTGTGAATCAAGGGTCCTGTTGAAGCATCTAAAGATTATAGTGGGTCCTGCTGGTTTAAGTCCAGCCTAGATAGCGGATCACAATATATGTCCTATACTTTGGCATTCTTAAATTCTGTCATTGGATTGACGTGATATGTGGTCAGCATATCATCTATCATATGGAGGCAGAATTCAGACAGTATGGTTACCCACAGATGCTGAGACTATAGTCCATGTTTGTAACCTCTAGGTTAGATTGTAGTAATGTTTTGTTTTATGGCCTTCCCAAGAAAAGGGTGCATTAGCTTCAGTTTATAAAATGATGCCTCCCGAAATCGAATTGACTCCAGGTGAACTTGACATGTCAGTGCAGCATTAGCATTAGAACCACAGTATATTACATTTCCACTGAGCTGAGCTGAAATCTGCTTTGCTTTGGGGATCTTTTTACTCTTTGATATACATGCCTAGCTCCCACTGAAATTAACAGGAGACTTAATGATACAAACTGCATAGAGCATCCTCCTAAGAGAACATAATCAACAATTTGAAACCTATGTATTTACCTGAATTGCTGCCTGTGTATAAATTTAGATTGTTCAGCATATCTGAAGTTGACCTATAAGCTATTCTAAAATGTACATTATGCTAAAAATCTATGGAGAAGCTGTGTAAAGTTATCACGAACCCTGAATATAGAATTCATTCCAGACCAAGGTTTGAAATATTTAGTCAATTAACTTAAACTCAAACTTAGCATGCTCTGAAAGAGAATATTGGGACATTCTTGTATAATGGTTTATTATAAACCTTCTAGGGATACAGTTGCATGAAAGGCATTATATAAGCTTAAGGGTTTTTTTTATCACCCTGTGTGTAGTTTAGCTGTTATTTGCAGCTACTGTCTACTTCTAGTTTACTTCAAAAGAATGTTGATCGAGGCCTGAGGAAAAGCTCGAGCTACCCGTACTAGAAAAGGGTAAAAGAATAAAGCACTGCTTAGCTGTTTCACTGAGCTACACATATGCTAGCTGCAAGATGCTTATTTCTAGTTTGAATTCAAAATTGATCTTTTTAGCCAGTACAGATAAGAATAAAGCCAGATCATGTTTGTTAAAATATTTGTTTTTTTTAATAAAAATGTGTTTAACTGTACTTTAATTCTTTTCAAGAGCCAGTAAAAGAAAAGCCTTCATTTCCACCTTTAAAGAAAGAAGGTAAGTTGTCTCCTTACTCTACAATATGCTGGTATATTGATAACCCATACTGGAATATGTCTGCCTTTAAATATTCACTAATAACGACTGTAAACAGTGGAGATGTTTCACAAGCCTCCAAAACTGACAAGTGATTCTGTTAGCAGTGGTTTATTGATTGTAAAAGTTTTAAGGGGTCTTTAAAGGAAAGGCTATGGCCAAGGTTGTTAGAAGTAACTAGGGATTTTGGCAGGTATTCGGCAGGTTCCAGTGTCACAACAGAAGGGGCCGGATTACTAAAGGTGTCCTCAGCACTTTCTGATAAAAGGCCCTTTTAAGGTATCTCAAGTTGGGCACCAAAAAAAAGAAAAAGCATCAATCACTTTTGAAAATCTTGCTCTATATTTTAACTGCTGCACAAAATTCTATCAAGATTTTCACTTTATTGCTTAATGTAAAGTATCAGTGGACCATCTTTTTTGAAAATAATCATTTTTAAAAGAAACAAAAACTATTTTCATTATTGCTGGAGATCAATAAGTCTCTACAGCTAATATCAAAGACAGTTTGCTTATTGCTAAATCTATCTGCTGGTCACGGAATGTCCAATAGGTATCTTGAACAGTATTCCCACTCTGTGCCAGCCTGATGACCATGGTTCCTGATGCTATTATATAGCTTCCAGGAAGCATACTCAACCATCTTCTGATGTAAGGAACACACATTCATAAGGAAAGATTTAAGGGACCAAATGTGAAAGTTCTCTAGATACTTCCTGGGCTGATAGTCAAAGAGATCCAATAAAGGAGAGGAATATAGATGAACATCTATATATCACCTAATACTGATGGGGAGAAGTATAAGCTAATTTTTTTTCTATGAACATCTGAAAGAGAGAATCAGTCAGCCAGGGAAGATCAGTAAAAAAAAGCCTATTAGGAAAAAATGACAATTATGTTTGTGAGGGCCAGAAATAATGAAAGGCTATTTTCCCCCTGCAACAAAATACTGTCATGATCAAGGCTGACAACATCTCTATCAATAGGTTGTTCTGTATCTTTATTTTAGTGTTACATTGTTCTCCTGTTTTGATATTATGGGTTGTCAGGATACAGGGATGGAAGGGTTAGGAGGAAGTTAAGTCCTGCTCCTGTGTGCTGGAGTTATTACTTGCTGTGTCCCAATAAATGTTTTGATTTCTATAAGCGAATATTACAATACTCTAAAAGCTAACTCCTGGACACATTAAAGAGAGTGACAAAACTCTCACTTACTTCAATTGCACCAGGATTTGACCTGATTTATTGGTCTCCTTTCCATTCTCCTGTTTTCCATTCTCCTTAAGAGTTTCAGAATTCATTCCTCCTGACATTTGCAGTCAGATAGGAGAATTATACTTGCTTAAGAAAGAGTTGGGACAAGCTTTCCAAAAAATGGATTCCTAAAGCGAGGCCACAAAATGCATATTTAGGCACCTGAATAAGTGACCTGATTTTCAAAAGTGCTGAGCACTTTCAGAAACGTCTGTGGGAACTATAGGATGTTTAGCACTTTGTAAAATTAGGCCACTTAGTTAGGACTGAGATTTTCAGTGTGGCCTATAGGAATTAGGTGCCTAGGGTAAAATTTTCAAAAGCAGCTATGTGACTTAGGAGCCTAAATCCCTTTTAAGAATTTTGCCTCCAACTCACGTTAACTTTCAAAATTCCAACCCAAGTGCCTGAATATGGATTTAGGAGTGTAACTTCAAGCTACCTGGTTTGAAAATCTTGGCTTCAGTATTGCTTCTGTATTGCTATATGTTGTTAAAATCAGCCATCATGAATTTTTCTGCTCTGAAACTTAAGAACAAATTGTAACAATTTCTGAACGGAAAAACAATTTAGATATTTGCTTAAATTTTACTATTTCTTAAGATGAGTGGGAAAACACATTGATGCCTTTAACTGTAACTTGCTGCTCTAAAATATATTAAGGAATATGATGACTAGTAAATGATGACTTATATGGAAAAAATGAAAGAGAGAGCTTGGGGGCTTTATTTAGATCATGTCTGTTGTAAATGATGCTTCCAGTTTGTTTATTTTTTTATAACCTATAGCAATGGCAGATTATGATGATAAATGATTCATATCGCTGCAATATACGCCTTTTAAAATTTCCATATCTGGCAATGACTAGGCACTTCTTAAAGGCTTCAGTAGACCCCTTAGCTAGATAACATGGCTGTAATCTGCTTCATGATTAATTTCATCGAAATGTGGTAATTATCATGCTTTGAAGTAATGCCTGCAAAACACGCTTTCATAGAAAGTTAGTGGAAGCAGAGGATTAACCCAGAAACATTTTGGTTCAGAGCAGCATATCACCCAAATATAAATGTGTTTCTCTTGGAATTTTTCAGACTTTTTATTAGAATGCTTGCCAGTCACTGATGTTAGCTTATCTCATATCAACCTTCTGATGAAAATTGAGACATCAATTTAAACTCAAGCAACTCTGTATTGTTGTTAGTAATGGTCTAGTCCTGTTTTGCAACTTGAAGTCTACTCTATTTTGATGGCTTTCATGCTGGAATAATATTTCTAGTGTAAGTGTTTAAGGAAGGATTAATATATAATTTATTTATGTTAAGAATCTAAACACTAGCTCTTTCTATTTTCCTACTGTTACTCTAGCAGTTTCTTCATGTTTCATAAGTCACAGGTTAATTAAAATAGCAGAGAGGGTATTTAAGTGTTACCAGTAAGGTGGTCAATGGGATGTAACTGCCATAGCTGGGTGCCCAAATAAAAATCCTCAAAGCAGGTAGTTCAGTTCATTATAACCAACAGGCCACCTTTCACCAAATACCTCTCTGTCCAGCTCTCTCACACACCATAAAGACATCCCCTTTACTCACTCATCATGAATAAAATCTTATCTGTGTGCAGAATTGCACCAGTTTAACTAAAGGTATGACAAGCTTAACGTTTAGTTAAACTAGTGCAACAAACTGTGTGATCAGGCTTATTTTGATTTTGTTTAAGTCAATCAGTAACAGGTTTTACCTACTCTTAAATAGATTTGTTCTCTTAAATTAAACCAAAAATAATTGTGTTCACACCACTTTTTGCACTGGTTTAGTTTAAATTTACATCTGATGTTAAATCAGTGCAACTTTCTTGTGAAAAGGGCCCTAAGTAACTCATCCCAATGCACATCCAAACAATTCAACTCCACGGTAGCCACTTCTATTGTAATTATCTGTCTGTCTGTGTTTGTGTTCGTATACTATAATTTAAAAAAATACTTTACAGGTGAGAAAGAACCTGTCATGTCCAAAGAACCTAAAAGTAAGACTCTCTTACATGATTTGATATTTTTTCCATATCAACTGTTTTAAACATGTTTCAGTGTTCCCAAATAATGGTTATTAAAATTGTTGAAGATGCAAAGAAGAAAGTAGCTTCACCATTTATAATTGAAAAATGACGTTTAGACTTCAGCTGCCTCCTCCTTTCTAAACCCATGCACACACAGTTTCTAATTCCATGCTCTTCCTTGCAACTGACAGTTTTGCCTCCCTCATTTTCTTAATCACATGTCTACAATAGCAGAGGTTTTCACAGGGAAGGAAATGTCAAAAATAATCTCAGTTGTAATGTGTTCTCAGTGGCTGTGAGTTTGGTAGAAGGCTTATGTGCTGATAGGTTTCCAGAGAAATGCCCAAGTACTCTCAAATTGCCAAGTAAATGGTGCCTGTTCACAACCCTATAGATCATAACCTTGCATTCCTTGTGTACCTAAAAGTCCCACGGAAGGAGTTCTGAGCGTGCAATGATCTCAAAACAATGTTTCAAGAAAACAACATAGTCAACAGGGTAGCCCAGGAACCTTTATTTCTACAGGCTTGTAAAAAGTAGTGCTCCCCCATAATTAACATACTTATGATACATCATTATAGAGGTCAGACTTCAAGTGATCAGATTCTTTGTGTTGAATGTGTGGTATATTTTTAAAGATTATGGAATATGTTAATCTCTGAAGGATCATCCTTGTCTCAGTTGCTACCTATGAGTAAAAATTTCATGGATACTCATGGTTTTGGGAATGCCCAACCAGTCTTTCAGATCCATGCCTGATCTTTTCTGGGCTGTGTTAAAGAGATTTCAACCATTTTGCAGCAAGTGTCTCCCATCTTCCCCGCACCTTATGGAGGTATCTTCCTTGGGATTCAAGATCCATACTTTGAGGAGGGCCCGTTCATCATGATCCCGCCCAAGCCTGGCATGAAAACTAATCAGATAATACAAACCAAGAGTCCAGTCCTACAAATAGCAAGGCACGTGGGTAACATTATTCATACGACTTATCCTATTGAATCAATGAGATGACTCACAGGAGTAAAACTACTCATGTGCCTATTTGCTGTATTACTTTTTTCACTATAACAAAGTCAGGCTGGACAGCCATAAGACAATGGTGGAAGGGAGGTATATTAGCTCTAGAACAATAAAGGTCCTTTTCCCTATAAGCTGAAAAGAGATTATCTCAGGTCAACTAGGGACACCTGAGTCCAATTAAGGGTTGCCTGACACCTTTAAAAACCCGACCTCCAGTGAGAGAGGAGGAGAGACAAGTTGCTGCAGGGTTAGTGACTGCAGGGAGAAAGGCTTCTCCAGGGTGGAAGGCCACTCTCCTCCCTACAGGGGAAGCTACGTAATTGACTGCCTGTTTAGGGAGAGGACTGGCATAATAACCAGGCCACCTGCCTAGTGACATTGGAAAAATTTGTATAGTGGGGGTGCTGAGAGCCACCGAACAAAACTGTAAACCCTGTATATGATGGAAACCATTTCAAGCCATGGATGCTGCCGTGTCCCCAGCACCACTGCACATGCCCCCATGGAGGGGGTAGGAAAAAGTATCTCCCTTTGTTTTATGTTGTGAATTTGTTTCTTTTTGTTTGGTGGAGGAGTGCTCCTGGGCTGGCCCCAAGCCCTTCCTGGAAAATATTGGGAAATAAACCTAGGATGACCAGATGTCCTGATTTTTAAAGGGGATGTCCCAATTTTTGGGTCTTTTTCTTATATAGGCTTCTATTACCCCCTACCCCCGTCCCGATTTTCACACTTGCTGTCTGGTCACCCTAAATAAACCTCAAGTGGGAAAACAAACACCATCTGGCATGGGGGGGCTCCCACTGCCGGGAGGGGAAGTGCTGTTCTTGGTGAGATGGAGGAGGTGCCTTGCCACAGCACATAGTCCCTCTGACTTGTGAATCCCCTTAAAGAGTAGTTCCAGAGGCAGCTGCCTTTATGGGATATCTTGGCAGCCTGGCTGCAATGGAGCTGCATTGCCTGAGAATTGGAGGGAGAGCAAAGACATCATCAGAGCCCATGGGGAGGACCTATAATTCTAGTGAATCCCTGAGATCTGTAGGGTTTGTGGATTGAGCCTCCTCTTCTTTTGCAGGAGTGGGGACCTGGATAGAAATGCTAAGAAAACCCTTTAACAAGGTCTCCTCCTATGGATCTTAATAAAGGAGGGATGAGCCCCAGGGAGTAATTATAGTGCTCTAGAACTAATTTACTGCATAGTTTTAAATGGATACAAACAAACCAATCCCACACGCATTAAACTTTATATTTTGTTTTCATTATGTTTTACAACGCATTCTGATGCATCTTTCATGAACTTCTCAATATACTAGAGGGGAAGAACTGGAAATTGAATTTCTGATTTAGCCATAGTTTTTTTTTCTTTTTAATAACATTGTGACAGATGTGAGGGATTAACTAACATTTTTGTTGGCATTCTGTAATTCAGATTATGATTAAAATGGTTAATTATTTCCTTTTGAAAATGTGAATTGTAAATCAGAGAATATAGATATTGTTTTCGTTGACAAACCAAATTCCATTAGGAAAACCAGTATGCTTTGGCTTATGACTATTTGTTAGATTATCTTGGTTTAAGCACAATCTGTTCTAGCCGTTGCTAAGGATGCAAAGGATTAACTAAACTCTAGTACACAGTGGATGAACCCAGTGGACTCACTCTGGTTCTTTTGTGCAGTGTTTGGACAAGATTATTGGAGCTCCTCTAGAGGTACCCTTTCCTTTCACAACTTTGAAGTATGCTCCATGAGGGGTTCCTTTGCCCCAACCCAGAGAGAGTTTGTCCGTATGCTATGAGAAGAACAAGACCAGTGGAACTACAGTTACATGGATTGACTGGCCTTGCTCCTCTGTGTAGAGAGACTCAGCAGCTGCAGGCTCTAATGCAGTAGCAACCAAGCAGTGGCTCCAGGATCACTCTTCAGTGTGGGGAGAAGGAAGCCACTGGTTTATGATAATATTTGACAGATTACTCGAAAAAACATTTTTGCTGATTGTTTTCATGCCTGTGAATTAGTGGGCACTTCTGTTGTTCTGATGATCTCTTTTCTTCATTCTTCACTAAGAAATATGCCAAGGGCTATATTTTTCATTTGCAGACTTCCTTTATACTTCTGTATTTTCATGCTATAACACTTTACAGTAATGTATTTAATTTGTTCTCTTTAAGAGCCAGCAAAAGCTCCCGCAGCCAAGCCAGCCACTATAAAAGTAGCAGCACCAGGTAAAGAATAACAAATAACCTTCTCTCTCTATTTTCAGTGTATTTCACATATTTGTAAAGCTTGTTTATTGCATTATAGCACCATCTACTGGATTATACAAAAGGCCACTGATGTAGTTGCTGTGATACTATATGTGTTTCAGAGTAGCAGCCCTGTTAGTCCGTATCCGCAAAAAGAACAGGAGTACTTGTGGCACCTTAGAGAATAACAAATTTATTTGAGCATAAGTTTTCATGAGCTACAGCAATTCTCTAAAGAGAACAGGGTATTTCGCATAGGTCAGATCCCTAAGACACTAAGATCTAATGGCCTCTGATACCTACTTCAGCAGTGCTCTGAAAGTTGCAAGAATATGCAAGGTCTCTCATGGCACCTACAAAATTGCAAGGATGTATTTTTAGCAGTATTGGCGAAATGGGCGGAAGCCTAGAAAGTAGATTTGGATCAAAATATAGGATGTGGAAAGCCAAAGACCAGAGATATGTGAATTCAGGGTTTTGGAGCACTTCATCATAAAATAAAAGCTACCTGAAAACCTACTTTGAACAATAGTCTCTAAAAGTTGGGCTCCAAAATCCATGTTTAAGCACCTAAAAGAGTAGTCTAATTTTTAAAAACTGCTCATCACCAACAGTTGCCAAAGACAGCAACAGGAGCTGCTGGGTGCTCAGAACTTTTTGAAAACCAATCCATTTGTTTAGGTGCCTAAATATGACTTTAGGAACCCAAAGTTAGACACCCAGCTTTTTTGGACAAAATTCATATCTGAATACAGGCTGAATGTTAAAAACCCACACATTTTGATTGAGTAGGTTTTATTTCATGCCCATTTCTAAATACTGCACCTAGAGTTTTGGGTTTCAGTTTAAATTATTAAAACCTAAAAAACTACCACCCAAGCAGATACTTTTTCCAGTGTTCACTCTTTTGAGTTATGTTACAACAACAACAAAATGGGGATTTTCAAGTGAAAACTGTATGTAAACCAAAGTATGAAAGTATGAAAACCAAAATATTCATCTGAATTTTAACTACCTCACTTTAATTATCTCACCCAATTTGTGTTCACTTTTCAAAAAATTTCTAATGGAACGAGCTTAGTAACAGGAATGTTTGTGAAATTAGAACATTTAGATAAATATTTGATAAGAGGGAAACTGATATGGCTTATTATTGAGAAATAAAACCATCTGGTCAGTTCTGGTATATTCCTAGATTTCTCTATTGCTCTTTTTGGTTTGTGTTGTTTCTCCTATATTTTGCCTTATCCCTACCCCACACAGAAAATCCACACTCTGAATATTAAATCACTTGAAGATTAAAAGTTGATTATTTTTATGGCTTGAATCTTGTATTTTTAAACAGAAAAAGCAAAAAATGTTGAGGTAATTTTGAAGCCTAATAGAGTTCCTCAACAGGAAATTGATGGCACTTCTAGGTGACCAAGTTCAGTAAATATACAGTATTTGATTTTCAAAGCTAATATTCCAAATTTTTCCTGGTGTTCCTTGGACAAACTCTCGTTTGCTCTCAGAATTTTGTCTGGCATTTGGCTTCAAACAGGAAATGAGAACTAGTTTGATGGGTACATGCAAGTGTTGTTGCTGTGAAAGGAGAAGCAGCTGTACTTAAGGAAACTGGTTCTAAAGCAGCAATAAAATCTCAGTTCCTGCAATCTGTCTCTTGTGTATTACATAGGCCTGGAGCATTAATATTTCTTCTGCACTGCAGAAAGGAATCTTACTAGAATTCATTTTTTTCAATGGAAATTCACCCTGAAGGACAGGAAACCATCTGCAAAACAGAACTTTAAGGCTCCTGGAGTGTATGTTCTGAATAAAAGAAAAGGAGGACTTGTGGCACCTTAGAGACTAACAAATTTATTTGAGCATAAGCTTTCGTGAGCTACAGCTCACTTCATCAGATGCATTCAGTGGAAAATACTGTGGGGAGATTTATATACATGTAAGTGTTGTTGCTGCATTTAAGTTTTCAAACATAAAGAGAGATTCAGTTGGAACAGACAGATTTGCAAAAATGGAGTTTTTACTATAGCTTGACAGTCTTCTCAATTCAGAATGACTACCAGAATTCAATACACATAGTAAACCTACAATTACCATTAACCAAACCAGCCTCTATGTGGCATTTTAAATGAAATGCCCTCACAAATGATGCATATTCTGATGCCTGCTTTAAAAACTAGTAATAGTCCTAAACCAAAATCTTAGCTCCAATTAAATTCCCCTGAAATTGGGGAAATGGGTCCAAATTATTCTGCTTAGTCCATCTCTTCAAAGACCTGGCTGTTAAAATAGCCTCTGAAGAAACTTGTTTCATATTACTCAGTAGCTTTTATACTGTCATTTACCTGCTTGATGACTTTACTTTGTAAACCTTGATCTTTCCCATCTTCCACTTTAACCCATGTAAATGGTGTCACTTATTAAAGAGAAAATGCTGAGCTCCGATTCCCTCTTGAGTGCTGTTTTGGGGACTCCTCTCAAGCCCCAAAGTTCCCTGATTACTTATTACATCAGTTCAGGTCTTTCAAAGAATAAAATAAATAAAACTCAGAGCTGGGCCCTACTTCAGATGCTCAAATATATAAATGCAGTTGGTTGCTTTTAATCTTGCCATGGTTTCTCTTGGGTAATTGTTCTAAAATGGTTTTTCATTTTTTCATGCACCCCGAATTCTTCCAGATTTTGGCCCAAAACAGAAGGAAAAAGTGATGAAATATGACAAGAAAGATTGTTTTTGAGGTAGTTACAGCCTGATGGGAGGCAGGGAATACTGGAAATCTGGTAAGAGGGCCAGTTGTGACCAGATTTCCAGTTTAGTTCTGTAGATTCAGATCATTCTGATAAATCTCCAGAGTTATGAGCATTTATCAGAACTGAACGTTCACTCTCTTTAAAAATGGAAAAAAGAAAAGGAATACTTGTGGCACCTTAGAGACTAACAAATTTATTTGAACATAAGCTTACGTGAGCTACAGCTCACTTATAGATTCATAGATACTAAGGTCAGAAGGGACCATTCTGATCATCTAGTCCGACCTCCTGCACAGCTCAGGCCACAGAATCTCACCCACCCACTCCTACAAAAAACCTCACCTATGTCTGAGCTATTGAAGTCCTTAAATAATGGTTTAAAGACCTCAAGGAGCAGAGAAGCCTCCCTCAAGTCACCCATGCCCATGCTACAGAGGAAGGCGAAAAACCTCCAGGGCCTCTCCAATCTGCCCTGGAGGAAAATTCCTTCCCGACCCCAAATACGGCGATCAGCTAAACCCTGAGCATATGGGCAAGATTCACCAGCCAGATACCCAGGAAAGAATTTTCTGTAGTAACTCAGATCCCATCCATCTAATATCCTATCTCAGGGGATTAGTCCTATTTACCCTGAATATTTAAAGATCAATTACTTACCAAAATCCCATTATCCCATCATACCATCTCCTCCATAAACTTATCGAGTAGAATCTTAAAACCAGATAGACCTTTTGCCCCCACTGCTTCCCTTGGGAGGCTATTCCAAAACTTCACTCCTCTGATGGTTAGAAACCTTCGTCTAATTTCAAGTCTAAACTTCCTGGTGGCCAGTTTATACCCATTTGTTCTTGTGTCCACACTTCATCGGATGCATCGGATGTAGCTCACGAAAGCTTATGCTCAAATAAATTTGTTAGTTTCTAAGGTGCTACAAGTACTCATTTTCTTTTTTGCGAATACAGACTAACATGGCTGCTACTCTGAAACCTGTTATTTAAAAATGGAATATGCTACCTCTTTGTGCATTTAGCATTTCCCAAGCTAGAGTGGAAATTAGAAACTTTCTTATAAACCTGTTTCAAGTCTTTTAATAGCACTACATGTCAACAGAGTCAATACAGCACTAATCCTTCTTACAAAAAACTCCCCTCCCCCATTGCAAATTCTGAAATAACAACAACAAAAAGATTTACCCATATGGAACGTTATCTTCCCTTAGGAAATATAAAATCAACACTTACATGTTCAAGAAAATGTAATTAGATTTTGCAAGAATTATTGAGATGTTCAATAGCTAGAACATGTCTAGATTGTAAAAGTGATTGCTGTCTAAACTGCAAAAGCTCCACTGTTGACTGATTATAGCTGCATAATTATTTTATTTTTAGTTTCCAAGACAGCAGCAGCAGCTAAAACAGCAGAAGGTAAGAAAAGAAATCTTTGCAGGTCATTTTCACCTGTAAAATTTTGCTTTCTTTGGGAAGAAATGTAGCAAATAAACAAAGTTTATGGGTCTACAAAATATGCTTTGAAGGGGAAAAATGTCCTTTAAATATCTGAGTGCTAGCAAATATTTTTCTGCTGGTCATCTGTAGGAAACTATTAAGAGGAATGGGAAATGCTTAAAAGCATCGATAAAACATACAACTACCATTAAATGTTAAGATCTATTTCTTGTTTAAATCACAGGAATAATGTAAATGTATGTATAACAGGTGCAAATATTTCAAGTCAATCATCAGCAGGCGGCTCTATAGATTCTCCTGTTAAGACTTTGATCTTACCATTTCTTACCATAACACTTCCAAGATCTGTCTTTTTTTTTTTAATCAGTCAACATCGCTACATCTCTTGTGCAGACCTTACCTCCTTCTTGTATAGCTACAGCACCCTTAAAGCAGCATATGGAAGAAACTGTGCTGATTGACATATGAGAGGTGGAGTCAAGGCTCTGCACAGTTCCTACCTAACTGCTCTTGGGAGAAGGAGTAGGCCTGGGAGGCCATGCAGAGGTTCAGTTCTCAGTCCCCTCATGTCTCTATGTGCAGGTGTAGGGTAAGCCATGATCTGACTCTGAATAGGAAAGGAAAAATTAATATGTGATCTGTATCATAATGTATACACACAAGGGGGCAGAATTCAGGTTTCAAAGGCATTTTGCTTTTCATCTTTCAACTTTTGAATGCTTCAGTTTAGAACCTTAAAATCTTTAAACATAGGATTTTTTTAATGTCATGTAAACTGATTTTTCTCAGGGCAATTTAGTTTGCTAATCTGATGTCCAGTTCTTATTCTTCTAACTTATGACAGACTTCTTTACAAAAATAGAATTCATCACTTTTGTGAGGATTCTGAAACACTCATCCAGTTAGCATGTTATGGCTTATTCTGAAGCAAGCTACCATCATATTCACCCATACTTTAAAATATATTTCAACAAAATTCATTTTTAAAATGAATTTTCAATCATTCCTATTGTGCTATTCCTGGTTGTGAAGGTGTCTCTGCTAAAATAGAATCTTACCCCTTTATTAATACCACTGATTCTTGCATGCCTGTCCTAGTCAAGCATTTGACATAACTATTCAGTACATTGGAAGTATTGTTGTGTTACTAATATTGGATTATGACAGTCCCTCAAGAACAAGGCAGGGGGAGCAAGCTAACTGTTAAACAGAGAAGTTGCTATTCAGGCTTTTATCTTTGCTAGCCACAGTGATGAAAGGAGAACTATATCTAAATTAATTGATAGTTAAATGGGAATTTGATTTAAATGACTTAAAAATATTAATCTTTAAATATTCATGGTAAATAGGCCTAATGGCCTGTGATGGGATGTTAGATGGGGGGGATCTGAGTTACTACAGAGAATTCTTTCCTGGGTATCTGGCTGGTGAATCTTGCCCATATGCTCAGGGTTCAGCTGATCGTCATATTTGGGGTCGGGAAGGAATTTTCCTCCAGGTCAGATTGGCAGAGGCCCTGGGGCTTTTTCACCTTCCTCTGTAGCATGGGGCACGGGTCCCCTGCTGGGGGAGTCTCTGCTCCTTGAAGTCTTTAAACCATGATTTGAGGACTTCAATAGCTCAGACATAGAAGAGGTTTTTCGCAGGAGTGGGTGGGTGAGATTCTGTGGCCTGCATTGTGCAGGAGGTCAGACTAGATGATCATAATGGTCCCTTCTGACCTTAATATCTATGAATCTATGAATCTGCTCTTTCTGTGAGAGGCTTTTTAATGGGCTTGCCTAGTAGCTGACAAACTATAAAAGCACTGCAAATATTCACAATGAACTGTTGGTTTGTAAGGTTTTGGGGGCCAGTTCAGCAAAACACTTAGGCACATGTTTAAGTGCTTCCCTCTGCAGCAAAGTATTTAAGCATGTGTTAAGTATTTTGCTGAATCGGGGCCATAAGGAATACCTAATGTGTGACTGGCTTCTCAGGCAGTGCATCTGCTGTTAATGCTACCTCTGCTGAGCTTGTATTAAATTGAATAAGCAGTTTGCAGAGGAATAAATGGGTCCAATCCTGCCCTGTTAAGATCACTAGCAAAATTTCATTTGACATAAGTGGGAGCAGGAGCAGAAGTGGGGTCAAAAGTGGCAGGGATGCAGGAGATTTTTCTATAAGCAATTACAGAATGCACATGGTAAATTTATTATAATCTCTAGTAATTGATAGACTTTTTTGACTCAGTTTGTAGCAAATCTCATTTTGTGTGTGTGTGTGGGGGGGAAGTGTATATCACTTGCTTTGTGGCATTATTTAAACTTACTTTCATCGGTTCATCATACTTCAGCTTTTTTAATATCAAATCCCTTACTTTTATATATTGAGAGTTTAACTTTTGATTTTAAAGTTGAGCCCAATAACATATGTACCAAACAGGTTCTTTGCAATATACTGTGTAAAATCTATCATTTTCTCTTTCAAGGTGCCCACAAATAATGCACAGCATTTTGGTCTTACATAACAGTTCCTGCATAATCTTTGAATGCCCAAGTTGAGAGCTTTAAATATTCAGAAATAGCTGCTGCTGACATGCTGTATTTTGTTGCACACACTAGAATGCTTCCAGCATTTTTTTGACTGTCAGAGGTGCACACTTCTCCTGATGCTTTTTGTTGGTTTGATAGTGTCCTTCATGTCTTTGCCCTTGCTGAGAAATTCTGTAGGAGATGTGTGCCTTGCTATGCAGCTACATAACCCTGTCTGCATATTTAACCATTAGGGGATCATGTACATGCCCTTTGAATCTAGTGTTCTGGAGCCAAGGAACCAAAGTATTACAAAACTAAACTGATCAGGAATTTTCCAACAAAACCTTTTTTCATCAGAAAATGCAGATTCATTGAAACCAAACCTGTTCATGAGAGAGGGTGAGTTTTGATGACCATTAAACACTGGAACAGGTTATCTAGGGGGGTTGTGGAATCATCATCATTTTTAAGAACAGATTGGACAAACATCTATCAAGAATGGTCCTGCCTCTGTACAGAGGGATGTACTAGATGACCTCTTAAGATCTCTTCCACCCCCACTTTTCTGTGATTCAATAACTCTCCGAGTTCTGTTTTATTTTTTATTAAAGGTTGAAATTGAAATATAATGTTCTGAAATCATTAAAATCTGAAAATAAAAATTGGATGATTGGTTCTCAATTTTTTGAGATTTTTGACTTTTCATCTTGATTCAGGTTGGAGAAAAAAATTGATATCTTGAAAATTCTCATGGGACAGGAAAATGATTTCCCATCCAGCTCTAATAACAGTTTCTCCAGGGATCGGCAACCTTTGGCAAGTGGCCCATCAGGCAAATCTGCTGACGGGTCGGGACAGTTTCTTTACCTGCAGCGTCCGTAGGGTCAGCCAATCGCAGCTCCTTCTGGCCACGGTTCGCCGTTCCAGGCCAATGAGGGCCACAGGAAGCAGCAGTCAGCACATCCCTCGACCTGTGCTGCTTCCCACAGCCCCCATTGGCCTGGAACAGTGAACCGTGGCCAGTGGGAGCTGCGATCGGCTGAACCTTTGGACGCTGCAGGTAAACAAACCAGAGGATTTCCCTGATGGGCCAAATGCCAAAGGTTGCCGATCCCTACTCAAATCCTTCCTGTTCCTCATTCCTTCTCTTTCTGCTGGCCTGAGTGGTAAGCCCTCCCCTGTGAGGGTTTAATGCTAGGTTTCTTGTTACATTTGTTAATTTTCAAGTGTATTTATTTCTGAAGCAGCTTTGATCATTAGTTTTTACGATTAATTGTTTTTCCTGTAGAATTGATAGTTAATCTGCTCATTGGGTCTTAACATAGCAGATGATGTGCAGAAACCAGGATTTAAGAGGGACTTCCTTGTCCCACAGAAATCTCTATTTCAGATCAGTGTTTAAAGTGCCTGCGGACACTACTCAAGTGTAAAAGAGGTATGCTGCTTGTGCAGTGTTTACACCATCACCTGAAAGATTGTGTAGAATCTAAGCCTTCCTTGTAATAATTCCTGTATGAAAGGTTTTATAAGCCACATGGACTTAAGCAAAGCTGTCTTCCAGAAGACATTGTGGGTTCAAAACAGGTGGATACAGTGCTGGGAGATTTTTCTAAATCCAATAAATTGTCCCCAAGCCCATCAAGGCAGCAATGGAAATGATTGCATCTGAAGAGTTCTAAGTCAGATCCTCAAAGGGCTGGAAATACACCACAGATCCCTCTGCAGCTCCTCCTAAAAAGAAAATGAAGGGGAAGCATAAACACCAGGAGAGATCTACTGCTGGTCAATGATCCCCTGGCTCTATGAAGGAGTTATAGCAGATTTTTATCCCCAGTTGTGCCTCAGCATAGATGGTTTGTTTAAATTGTAAGGTCTTGAGGGTGATGAGATTTGCTTATGTCTGAGATGGCTGACTGCTTTGTTGTGCATTAAGAACTGACATCTTCTTCAACACTAAGTTTATGACCCTGACTGGCTTTAGGGAAGGATCTGTCAATGGGTAGTTCCTTAGCTGTGACCCCATGTTGTTCCCCTCAAGGATTAACAGAGTTTTCTCTAGAGCCATTTCTCCTTGTTTTCCAAACCTCTGCATAGGCCTATAGAAATTGGTGGGAAATTAGGAAGCAGAAGGTTCCTTTTGGGGAGTAGTCTGGTGTTGCTATTTCTGGTCTGGATGCTTTAGGCCTATGCCGGATGAGTGGGGGAGTATCGTTCTTCTAAGAGTAAGAGGGGATAAGTATAACACACACATCTTCTGGGTGTAGTGTTCTGTCCCATCTAGTGGCAATATATATATATATATATACACATATACTGGCTGCAGGGCAGAATGTATATATATTAGGGCTGTCAAGCAATTAAAAAAATTAATCACAATTAATCGCACTGTTAAACAGTAATAGAGTACCATTTATTTAAATATTTTTGATGTTTTCTACATTTTCAAATGTATTGATTTCAATAACAACACAATACAAAGTGTACAGTGCTCACTTTATATTTATTTTTATTACAAATATTTGCACGTAAAAAACAAAAGAAATCATATTTTTCAATTCACCTAATACAAGTACTGTAGTGCAATCTCTTTATCCTGAATATTGAACTTACAAATGTAGAATTATGTACAAAAAATAACTGCATTCAAAAATAAAACAACCCCCGGTTTGAGAACCCCTCATCTAGAGCTTGCAAAATGCTCCTCAAGTGCCTGTTAGGACATGGATTTTGCAGAATCCCAGTCTTTGGCAAATGGACACTTTTCCTTATGAAATTCTGTCTTAGAGTTAACTTAGAGCGATATGGGAAGAATCAGAAGGCATAGGTACTTGGCCTGCCATTTGAGGTAACTGACCTTGTCCACTCAAGAACAGATGAGACCTCAGAGAAGCTGAAGGTGCCCAGATCACCAGATCTTCTCTAGATTTAAGATGGCCTTTTTTCTTTTTTTTTTTTTTGAGCAGAAGCATTCATGCTTTTGATATCAGACAGGTCTGTATTAGCTTTTTTCTTGGGGCAGTGTGGGTTGTGGGGAGGGTTTCCATTTCATTGAGAGATTCAAATCCAGTCATCCTGGTAAACCTTACAGAGATGAGCAGGGCAGCAGCTCTGAGCAGAGGATTGGACTAGATGACCTCACAAGGTCTCTTCCAACCCTAATATTCTTTGATTCTATGATGTAGACCAGACCAGATGTGTGGCCATCATTTCCTGAAGGCCAGGCAAAGAGGAGTTGTGTAAGCTTGCCAAAGGACCTTGAAACAAATCTGTATTCCTCTGAAGAATCTGTGCAATTATTTCAGGCCTGGCAGGAAATCTCTTCAGATTAATGAATTCTGGAGATTGCCAATCATAGGCATGTGTTTCCAGTCTGAGGATATGCAAAAACCCATTCTTCCTTCTCCATCTCTTTTCAGCGATCATTCTGAAGAGAAATTGCTATGAATGAATGTCAGCTTTCATTTACAAACAGGGAGCTATAAAGCTGGTGCCAAAACCTTAGTAGGGGAGGCGGTTCCCACTCCCCCCCCCCCCCGAGTTTCTTATTTCAGAGAACAAAGGAATCAGCATCCTATATTCATGATCTTTAGAAATTGAAGAAATATGGGGTAACAAATACATGTAATGAACCTCTCTATAACTTGAACAAGCCAATAGGAAAATTGCAGGCAGACAAACAAAAAGATTCAACACTATTAGCTTCCCCAACCTAAGGATTTGCAGTGTTCGACTGCACAGGATTGACAGTTCTGTGTTTTAGTGAATTTAAAATAGGATTTATTAAAATCCTTGTATCAGAAATTGAGTATTCTAGTACAGAAAACTGTTTCCCCTTAACTGTAATGAATATAGCCTAATGACATTGATTATCATATAATTTATATTATAGAACAGTGAACACAGGGGAGATGATAGGCAATTTCATAGAAATTCAAGGAGTACTTGTGGCACCTTAGAGACTAACAAATTTATTTGAGCTTAAGCTTTCGTGAGCTACAGCTCACTTCATCGGATGCATCCAATGAAGTGAGCTGTAGCTCATGAAAGCTTATGCTCAAATAAATTTGTTAGTCTCTAAGGTGCAACAAGTACACCTTTTCTTTTTGCGAATACAGACTAACACGGCTGCTACTTTTAAACCTATCATAGAAATTCAGCTTTCTCACTGGTTTGACATGAATTTAACTTATTCACACTACTGCTTTAAGATTAGAACACTTTATCTGAATTAATTGAAAGGCATACATGTCATGAGAGAACAACAAAGAATAAAAATGGAAACGTGACTGTTCCAATGCTAGCAGGTGAGAAAGTCAGGGTTTGAGAATTACCTTGCTGCTGGTGAAGATCTAAGGTACGTTGCAAGAATATGCCAGCTTCAATGTTTTGCAGCATCACTAGCAAATTAGGGAATGGAGCAGCATAAAAAATAACCTCAGAGATTCTCTTCTGTCCCACATCTCCCCAGTGAGCGCATCACTATCAGCAAAACAAAAAAATGCATTTAGGATTTTCATGAACAAGTAATAAATATTTTACTGGCTTTCACAAAGGCAAAAAATGTTTTAGTGAAAACTTCAGTGTGTGTAGAATATGGTGAAATTTCAGAATTGAGCGAATCTTGAAAAAAATTTCAATTACACATATGATAGAATATTTATTTGTTCTCAGCCACAGGCTGTGTCCTGGATAAAGGTATTGGCCTGGTTGATAAATTAATAAATTCTTTTGAATACATGCACAACTTTTACTGTTAAAAATCTTACAAATGCTATTGCAAATGTCTAACATGTATATTGTACAATAGGACAAAATCCTCTGTTCTGGCAGATTGACCATTAATTAATAGAAGAAAATTCTTCTAAATTAATAAAAGTGGCATGAGCCATAAAGGCAAGATCCAGATCTGAAATTTCTCAAAGCTTGTGGTTGTTGGGATCTAGGGTTTTGGTGTACCACATTATAACAGCACAGTAGAAGTGAGTCAGCCATAAATTCAGATTCTGATCCAAACTTCCTAACTAATTTTGTTAATTATTGAATAAAAGCTTCCCTGTGGAAAGTTGCAGATATTTGTAAATTGGATTTCATGTTTCTGGAAGAACCTTGTTGAATTTGCTTAATGAAAATGAAATTTTAGGTCTCACAAAAATGCTTAAAGTGAAAGTTGGTAATGTCACACAACTTCTGTCCCTGTTTTCCTTGTCTAAGGGTTGGGAGACTGTGAGAAAACAGGAAACAGTTAGATGCCCCTGGAGTCAAAGAAATCATAATTAGATATCCTTCAGTTTCAGAGAAGCAAGCATAAGTTTGAAAAAATGTTTTACAAAATGTGTTTATATATAATATATATAAATGAACTCTGGAGGAGCACTTATGCTACATAAAACATGAGTGTGCTGCAATGTTGCAGACGTTACTGAGATGACTGGTTAAATCAGCCAAAGTAACTGTCTTCCAGTCTCCATTCTTCCTTTTTTCCTTCCTCCCCTCCAGCCCCACATACAAGAAAGAAAGAAAGAAAGAAAGAAAGAAGAGAGTTTCGTTTGCTTATGTCTTGTGATATACTTACTTTATTTTCAAGCAGCATTAACTCATCCCTTTTCTTATTTATTATGAATTTTAGTCAATGATAATATGGAATTTACCATTTCAAATAGACATTTCCATCTCTTTCCCCTCTCCCTGGTTGGTTATGCCCCACGGCCTTGTATCTTTGCGAAGTGGCTATAAGTGGTCCTGAAGAGGAGGTTGTGGGAGTGGTGTTCTGGGAGATTCTCAGGGTGGAAAAGGTTGGGAACCACAATCTTAGATTGTCAAATGATGCAGAGTAAGTCTAACCATGTTTGCTCTTTAATTGCTGTTAACATTTCCTTTCATCACCTAACAATATGACTGTGGAATTATCTTTTAGCTATCCGGTATTAGCATTTGACTCCATTAGTCACTGCACGGAAAATACTTTTTAGAAGGAGTAAATGTAACAACAGTACCAAAAGTAGAGCCAAAATATTTTTCTTTTTTAATTTTCAGAATCACCCAAGAAGGAAAAGCTGGTGGAAACTGGTAAATGGGTCCCATTTTTTAGTCTTATTTTTCATCTGAGCTACTGAATGTTTTAGTGGCAACTCCCACATTGTAATAACTAACCTTTTCTTATTTGTTCCAGCCAAACCATCAAAGAAGGAAATACCTGTAGTACCTCTAAAAGTACCTGGTAAAACCTGTAAAAGTCTATTTTAGTCTCATTTCCTTAATTTAAACTTAAACCTAAATTAACTCAAGTCACCATTAGGGGAAGGGATGGGAACTGCACTGTGCTAGAAGAGAACAGATTTGCCAATTTACTCAAATGTATTAGAACGGCTATGGAGCATGATAACCTAGCCATTCTGTTGTACTTGAGAGCCAATTACATGCAGCTAAGCAGGACACCATTATTCTTTTGAATGTTAGATTTTGATGTCAAAATCTTCCTCACTTTTTTTTCTCCAAGGGAGGAAGGAAGTCTGGCTCTGGGATTCAAATAAATTGAGTCTGGAAGAAGAAGAAACAGTGTGTCAGGGCTTTTCCCCTCCTCTTCCTTCAAAAACCAAATCAAATTATATTTTGATCAATGATGCTTTAGAAAGAAATATTATCCAATAATTAAATATCAAACCCTGGCACATAAATTAGATTGAAATATGTGATATTTTCAATACTACTTTTGTATCTAGACTTCATTGTGTGTGTCAGTATTAGAATGCCAGACTTACTCAGATGCCAAACTTATTGAGATGTCTGTGAAGTGTCTGAATTGTTTCTTCCCTTTCCTTTGTGTATGCTATATGCACATTCTAAAGCCAGTTTTCCATGCATACTGTACATGATTGCTGAAATAAGTGGAATTTTTCAAGCTCCATATATACCTGTGGCTAGCCTTGCTTTCTGTAGATTTTAACCAGGTACAACGAGAATATCTTAACAAGGACAAATGTTGTTTGTACACATTGTAAAGTTTGTTTCTTAGAATATATTCCTTTATTTTACAGTATCTGGAGAAAGTCATAAGGTAAAAGGTAAGTCACTGCATGTGTTTTTAAAATAAAAATAGAAGAATGTATATTTATATTGTTATTAATACAAAAGTACTGCATCACTGTCATTAGAGATATATAAAGATTTGACTTCATTAGAGCCATATGGATTTTTTAAAAAAAAATAGCAATGTCTCGACTTTCTCCACCTAACAAGCTGCTCCGAGAGCCAGTTGTCTTTTCCCTGAAGATTCCATAAAGTTCCAGGTGGCAGATTCCTCAGTCTTTCAGATTCAGGAGCTATTGCCTACCCAGCCTGAATCCATAAAGGGCTAGATCCACAAAGGGACTTAAGTGCCTAAAGCTAAATGTCTAAGTCCTTTTGTGAATCTGGACCAAGGATCTTAAGGAGTGCAGGAAGTGGCTCCACCCAACTCCTTACATAGACACAGGATATTGTGAGAAGGGAAACACTTCTCTAATTTTCCTGCCCACTTTTTGCATGACCTATTGACTATATGGTTGTTTTCTTTACAGAGTGGGACAAGGTTGTGTACAGAGCGAGAAAGGGGGCATCTTATTTAGCAGCTTTGTCTTCCAATTATTATTGTTATTAACTCTGCATAAATACTGTTGGTAGGTGGGTAAAAAAGGCTTAAATCCACTCGAGCTTTTCTGTGGGTTTGCTCCTCTTAGCAAAACACAACTGACAGGGAAGTATGAGGGGCCATAAAAACTTTAAGCCCTATGTAAGTATGCTACAGAATTTCCATAAGCATGAAAAAAATCACATCTGTACAGATTAAAAATAAAGCACAGATTTAAAGGTCCACTTTGAAGGATCTGAATCCAAAATTAAATAGTGTTTTGAGCTTCTTTTTCTCTCTACTGTCTATTTATAAGAATGCCACTTTGCATGTTTTTATCACCTTTATGCACTTTACAATTGGCAATTAATTAAAGAGCATAATACTCCTGAGAACTAAGTAGGTACTAGTAATCCTGTTTAGCAGATGGGAAAACTAATGCCCTGTGGATCAGATTCTGCTACACTTATTCATTTTGAATAGTATCATGCTTTACAGGGATAGTCCCACTGAAATGAACGGGGCTATTTGTGAGAATAACTGCTCATTTATGCAAGTATGAGAGAGGGTGTCACATACTGGTGCTGCTGAGGTCACATAGCAAATCAATGACAGAGAGGGGACTAGAACCCACAACACCTGATTCCCAGTCCCTTGCTTTAGCCACTAGAGAACATTCCCTCAGTTAGAGCCCCAGCTGAAACCCTTATTCACAGTAAGTGGTAAATACTTACATAGATAAAAAGAAAAGGAGTACTTGTGGCACCTTAGAGACTAACAAATTTATTTGAGCGTAAGCTTTCGTGAGCTACAGCTCACTTCATCGGATGCATTCGGTGGAAGATACATTGGGGAGATTTATATACACACACAGAGAACATGAAACAATGGGTTTTATCATACACACTGTAAGGAGAATGATCACTTAAGATGAGCTATTACCAGCAGGAAGGAGGGGGGGAAGGAGGAAAACCTTTTGTGGTGATAATCAAGGTGGGCCATTTCAGCAGTTAACAAGAATGTCTGAGGAACAGTGGGGGGTGGGGTGAGGGGAGAAATAACATGGGGAAATAGTTTTACTTTATGTAATGACTCATCCACTCCCAGTCTCTATTCAAGCCTAAGTTAATTGTATCCAGTTTGCAGATGAATTCCAATTCAGCAGTCTCTCGTTGGAGTCTGTTTTGGAAGTTTTTTTGTTGAAGGATCGCCACTCTCAGGTCTGTAATCGTGTGACCAGAGAGATTGAAGTGTTCTCTGACTGGTTTTTGAATGTTATAATTCTTGACGTCTGATTTGTGTCCATTTATTCTTTTACATAGAGACTGTCCAGTTTGGCCAATGTACATGGCAGAGGGCCATTGCTGGCACATGATGGCATATATCACATTGGTAGATGCTCAGGTGAACGAGCCTCTGATAGTGTGGCTGATGTGATTAGGCCCTATGATGGTGTCCCCTGAATAGATATGTGGACAGAGTTGGCAACGGGTTTTGTTGTAAGGATAGGTTCCTGGGTTAGTGGTTCTGTTGTGTGGTGTGTGGTTGCTGGTGAGTATCTGCTTCAGGCTGGGGGGCTGTCTGTAAGCAAGGACTGGCCTGTCTCCCAAGATCTGTGAGAGTGATGGGTCGTTCTTCAGGATAGGTTGTAGATCCTTGAGGATGCGTTGGAGAGGTTTTAGTTGGGGGCTGAAGGTGATGGCTAGTGGCGTTCTGTTATTTTCTTTGTTGGGCCTGTCCTGTAGTAAGTGACTTCTGGGTACTCTTCTGGCTCTGTCAATCTGTTTCTTTTTCTCCCTCCTAAGTGCAAAGTACTGCAATTAGGAGGGAGAAAAATCAAATGTGCAACTAAAAATAGGGAATATTGGTGGTAGTACTGCTGAAAACAGTCTGGGGTTAGAATGGATCACAAATTGAATATAAGCCAACAATATGATTCGGTTGCAAAAAAGGCTAATATCATTTTGAGGTATATTAACAGGAGCGTCCTATGTAAGACATGGGAGGTAATTGTCCCACTCTACTCAGCACTGGTGAGGCCTCAGCTAGAGTACTGCATTCAGTTCTGGGCACCATACTTTAGGAAAGATATGGACAAATTGGACAGTCCAGAGGAGAGCAACACATATTATAAAATTTAAAAAACTTCACCTATGAGAAACTGGGCATATTTTGTTTTGAGATCATAAGACTGGTGGGGGGAATGATAACAGTCTTCAAATACTGTTATAAAGAGGATGGTGATCAGTTGTTCTCCATATCTAGTGAAGGTAGGACAGGAAGAAATGGGTTTAATCTGTAGCAAGGGAATTTAGGTTAGATATTAAGAAAAGCTTTCTAACTATTAGGGCAGTTCAGCTGCTTCCAAGAGAGCTGGGATTCCTGTCAATGGAGGTTTTCAAGAACAGGTTGGACAAACACCTTTCAGGGATGGTCTAGATTTACTTGGTCCTGCCTCAGACCAGGGCATCCCTTCCAGCCCTAAATTTCTCTTATTCTAGACGTGTCTGATCTTGGTCTGAATATAACACATTTTTATAAAAATTCTGTTATAACCAAACCAAAATGAATGCAGCAAACCCAGGGAATTTTATGCAACACTACTCTCTGAACATCAGTAATGTCAGTATCTGTCAAGTCATATACCTATCTTAGAGTTTTATACAGCTGCCCATCATCGTAGTATCTGGGCATCTTCCAAATAAAATCTATAGGAATGGCAATATCTGTAGTAGGTTTCATGGAGTCTTTGTCACCCTCCCTTTTTGTGGTCAGAACTCTGCTTGGAGTACAGGGGTGTTTTGACATTTTACATTTTTAGTTTACTTTTTAAAAATTGATTTTGTTTTGATTTTTATTTGGGGTGAGATGGCGGGGGATTTAGGAGACAGGAGGTGACTGAGAATACTTTGTTCCCAGATGTCACATGCGTTGACGTGGGCTTTGTGATCTGCACTGTTCCTGAGGAATGCAGCCATGTTGGTGTTTCATATATCAAAATATCTCCATACCTTTAGTGGAATGTTTACATGGATTTCTTACATTCAGTGGAACACTTTTAATTTCAGCATGAACTTTGTCTATGTTCTGGAATAAAAAATGTGCTTTATACCCATTTAGTATAGAAATGACAATGCAGCGGCTTTGAAAATTAATTAGCTCTGAGTGATACTTGGTAATCTTGAAGAGATTTCCTAGTGGGCAAAGAATCTTAAAGTGAAAATTATGACAGAGTAGGGAAGTTTATTACTGTTTTTGCTTTTAAGCTTTGTTGTTCAGTGATGGAGAAAAGCTAGTCTCCTAACCCAAGAAAGGTCCAAACCAAACTGCTTGAGTCTAGATACCACCAAATCTTTTTTGCAGGGTGAGGATAGAATGTGGGGAAGTGGGGAAGTAAGGTTTGGCATCTGGATCAAATTTCATGATTGGCCTCTATTATTTTAATGGACTTAGCCAAAACCTTGAATCCAAACACCCTCAAATGTTGGGAGCCTGGAAATCTGGATCTGAGTTTTGCACGTCAGGCTCATCTTTTTCTTAACACTTGAAAAGTTCTGGCACTTGCTATCCAGCTCCTTTAGGATTTATCTGACAAGGTATCAAAAGGTCAAAAGTTTCTTCTTCATAGATTTATAATGTTTTTGAGGAAACTTAAACTTGTGTCTAGCCTGTTATATGCCTGCTGAGTGAATTGAGTTAGTCAAGTCCGTTTATTTTCAGTAGATTTATTTTACTATCAACTTCTTGGTTCTCAGGTCTTCATGTGCAGATTATATAGATTAGAATGACTTCATCTATATTTTTTTTCTTTTGTATGCTTTCTCATAATTTTCTTCTCTTTGCCATGTATTTCCCGATTCGATAAATGAAAGATCATCAGAATGATTGTTTTCATTAACAGACAAGCACTTTATATTGCAGTATATTCTACAGCTAGTTTTACTGTCCTTTGCTATTTTAGTCTTGCTCATAGCAAATGCTGTTTTGGGTTGCTGTCTGGTATCTTTGAAGTATTTCTTCAGACTGTTTTTCATTCCATTATTCTGAATTTTCAGAAACTGGACAAGACAAAGAGGATGTTGTTGCGGTTTCAGCTAAGAAAGGTAAATGTAGTTTGGAGAAAACAAGCATTCTTAAAAATTCATTTGGTCCTTATCATAGTAGTTTTGTGACTATATGTTCATTTTGAAATTCATTTAGTACCAGATTCCACTGTTCTTGTTCACAGTGAGTGGTACCTTACAATCCTGCTAAACAAGTAAAGCACATAAGCACAGGGCTGGCCTTACGATGAGGCAAACTGAGGCAGCCACCTCAGGTGCCAGACTGGGGGGGACACCATAGGACCCAGAGTGTAGAAAATTGTGTGGGCTGCAGGTGCATATGTATTCTCTCTGCTCTAGATGCACAGAGATGGTTGAGTGCTGTGCTGGAGGAAGGAGGGCACAAGAAATATAACGGGCAGGCAGGAGAAAAGGTGAGAGGGAATAACAGAAAGCAGCAGAAGCTGCAGGGAGAGAGAGGAGGAGAAGCCTCGTATGTACCTCTCTACCACCCCCAGGAGCCTGGACTGATTAACACCAGCTTCTCAGGGAGCTTCCTGTTTCCTGCTGCCTCCCTGAACCCACTCAAGGAGAACAGGCAGTCAATTGAAGTAAGTAGTAGGAGCCAGTTAGACCCTTAAGATGCTGATATATTCCGTCACTCAGGCCCTGCTACCAGCCTGCTTATTTATCCCCCTCAATTGAGTGCTGAGAGCCACTATAGCTGGCACAGAACAGCAGTCATGAGTGAAAGAAGAAAACTCCCCTCTGGGGCAGCATTCAGAAAAAGAAAGAAAGCAAAGGAAGCTTTTCTATCTAAGCAGGAAGGAGCTCTCCTGAGACACATAGACACAAATGTTCATGATGACCCTTCTGGCCTAGTGAGGATGTGAGTGGTGAGGAGATGCCTGATCTTCCAGTTAGTCAGAGTGCAGGTGACCTGTCAGCTACTGCAGCATCCATATCTCCTTCTCAAATGGATGTAACCATGCACATTCCTGAAGAAAAGTGTAGATCAGAGAAGCGTGTGGTGGAGGTGCAAGAAACAGCTACTGCTGAGTTTAGTTCCTTAAGTCTAGATGACCCTAGACTGTGGACCCACTTGACCAGTAGCCTGAGGGACTTCCTTGTACTGCATGGGCCACAGCAAGTGAAAAACTTCATGTTCCCCAAAGACAATGAAAATAGAAGTTTCCATCCAACACATTACTGGTGTGAAATCCCCAATGGTGACAAAGTAGAGAGGCTATGGCTTATGTACTCAAAAACCCAGAATGCTGCATACCGTTTTTGTTGCAAACTCTTCCAGTCTAATGTTCCAGCCACATTGGGTTCTATAGGAACAAAGGACTGGAAAAATCTGGCATGCCATGAGAAGGCAGCAAATCACCAGAGAGCATTCCATAGGTGGAAAGAGCTTGAGATGAGACTAATGTTAAAGGCCACCATAGATGATCAACATCAAGAGAAGATTGCATCAGAGTCTCTTTACTGGCAAAATTTTCTGAAAAGGCTCATTGCCATTGTGAGAATGCTTGCTACCCAAAACCTAACACTGCGTGGCACTTCAGATCAGTTGTATGTGCCAAACAATGGAAACTTGTGGTATTGTGATAGCTGACATGAGAGGTCAGGGCTACGATAATGGTGCCAACAGGAGAGGAAAGAACAGAGGAGTGCAGATGCAGATCCAAGAGTTAAATCCTTGAGCTTTTTTTGTGCCATGCAGTTCTCATTCATTGAACTTGGTGGTCAGTGATGCAGCATCAGCTTCTAGTAAGGCTGCTGAATATTTTAATGTAATTCAAAGCATCTATGTATTTTTCTCTGCATCAACTCACTGATGGCAAATTTTGAAGCGACATCTGGGAACATCTTCTCTGACACTGAAACCACTGAGTGCCACACGATGGGAAAGTTGAGTAGAGGTGATAAAGCCTATCAAACACCAAACTGGGAAGATAGATGATGCCATAGTTGCCATTATGGAGGATAATGCTATGACAGGAACTGTTCATGGGAGAACAGTGGCAGAGTAAAATGGAATCACCAGAAACATACATAACTTCAAATTTCTGTGTGGCTTACTGTTGTGGCATGACATACTGTTTGAAATAAATGTTATAAGCAAGAGACTCCAAGGAGCTGACCTTGATATATCTGGAGCAATGGAAAAACTGGACAAAGCAAAGTCATACCTACAGTCTTACCGGTCAGATGAGGGATTTCAAAATATTCTGAAGAGTGAACAGAAGTTGGCAGAGGAACTTCACACTGAAGCTATTTTCCCATCCATTCAAGAATACAAGAGTCACCGAAGACGAAGACATTTTGATCATGGGGCATGGGATAATCCCATAAGAGACCCCAAACAATAATTCAAAGTTGAATTCTTTAACCAGGTGCTAGATTGTGCAATGCAGTCAGTTGAAGAACATTTCATGCAGCTCAAGGAACACAGCAGTATATTTGAGATGTTGTATGATATTCCAGAACTCCTTAGTATACCTGAAGAAGACTTACACCAGCCATGCAGGGCACTAGAGACAGTGTTGACACATATTGACATGTGCGATATTGATGCGAGTGATTTAGGTGATGAACTGAAAGCCCTTTCAAGATACATTTCAGCAGGATCAACTCCAAAGGCTGTTCAGGAATATATGTGCACAAGTAAGATGACCACCCTCTTTCCAAATGCTTTTGTTGCTCTGTGCCAGTGGAGAACGCAGCTTCTCCAGGCTGAAGTTAATAAAAACACATCTATGCTCCACAATGACACAGGAGAGCCTGGTCGGCCTTGCAACCATCTCAATAGAGCATGGGCTGGCCCAGACTATGGACCTTCAGGAAGCAGTTCAAATCTTTGCAACCAAGAAGGCACGGATAGCACCACTTTGATTATTCAAACAGATAAAAATGCCAGTGTTTACTATGCAGACAAGAAAAGTTACATTTGCTCTTCAGGAATTTGAAAATTAAGTGTTACTTAAAATTTTTGAACAAGGCATTTTAAGTTGTTAGTTCTCCTTTACTGGGGTAGTAGCAGAGCAGTACATGAGAGGAGTAGAACAGGAAGAAGGCAGAATTGAGACCTTTCAAAGTTTTGGCTCAAGCGAGGGAGCATGGGGGCGTCATTTAAGCTCCCCGCCTCAGGTGCCAAAATGTTGTGGGATGGCCCTGCATAAGCATGTGCTTCATGTTTGCTAAGTGCTTAAATTCCATAGAAGTCAATGTTACTCCTCACATTCTTAGGCCTGGCCTACACTTGGAATTTAAATCAACATAGCTATGGTGCTCACAGGTGTGAAAAATCTACAACCTGCACTGTAGCTTTGCTGATCTAACTTCCAGTGTAGATGCAGCTAGGATGTTGGAAGAATGCTTCTGTTGCCATAGCGACCATCACTCAAGGGAAGTGGTTTTCTTACATTAACAGGAAAAAAACCTTTCTGATACTGTAGGATGAATCTACACTACACCTGTGCCAGCATAGCTATAATGCCGTAGTTATGAATTATAGTCTCTGTAGTGTATACAAGGCCTTAAAGTTGAGCATTTGCTGGCATGTTTTGGTGAAGCAGGGTCAGAGTCCTCAGCATGTTGCTGGATCAAGACCCTTGTAAATAGCCCCATTGATTTCAACAGGGACTACTCAATGTGAGTAAATATGGCAGACTGTAGCCATTAGTATTTACATTAATTTTAAAAGCAAAATCCTTGAATGTATTTTTTTTTGCAATGGGCTGTAGCATAAAGTTTTATAATGAATGTTTTCTTGTGCCAGGTTGAAAAAAAAACAAATGAAAAGGATGATGCTAAAAACGAAAACACTATCAATAAAAAGAAATAAATTTCTTTCCCTATGTTTAGGGCCCTACCAAATTCATAGCCATGAAAAACGTGCCACGGACCGTGAAATCTGGCCTCCCACCATGAAATCTGGTCTTTTGTGTGCTTTAGCCTATATTAAACAGATTTCAGGGAGGAGACCAGTGTTTCTCAAATTGGGGGTCCTCATCCAAAGGGGAGTTGCAGGGGGATCACGGCATTGCCATTCTTACTTCTTTGCTGACTTCAGAGCGGGGCAGCCAGAGAGTGGTGGGTGTTGGACAGGCGCCCAGATCTGCAGGCAGCATCCTGCCAACAGCAGTGCCAAAGTAAGGGTGGCAATACCATAACATACCATGCCGGGCGCCCAGCTCTGAAGGCAGCACTGCAACCAACAGCAGCACAGAAGTAATGATAGCCATACCACAACCCACCACTACAATAGCCTTGTGACCCCCCCCAACTCCTTTTTGGGTCAGGACCTCTACAATTACACCACTGTGAAATTTCAGATTTAAATAGCTGAAATCATTAAATTTATGATTTTTAAAATTCTATGACCATGAAATTGACCAAAATGGATTGTGAATTTGGTAGGACCATACCTATGTTAGCAAAAATGCCTTAGATTGTTGAAAGTAAAATAATTTTCTGAACACAGTTTATCTCTTGCAATTTATCCTTTGTTTACTTTTTGCATTTCTCTCAACTTGTTCAATGAAATTCAGTTAAGACATTTTCCCTTTCAGTTTCCTAGTGCCACAGATTTTGTGTTTCAAACACTGCAGGAGATTTCATTTGGCCTAAGGATTTGTAAGAACTGCATTTTACAGATGTTAAATGTTGGACCAGATTTAAACTGTCACTACACTCTATCACTAAACAAATTTTTCATCCCTAAATAACAAGAATTTATACATTCTATTAAATACACTTATTCCCAAATATGTCATGTTAAATTTCAGAAAATATGAAGGCCTCTATTTGGGCGTGTGCCAGGAGGGACTGTAACCTTCTTGTGTGGGTGTGGTTCCACTTCCTGGCCATCCTCCTGTTAGCTGATTTGCTAAATAATCACAGGGACCAAATAATCTCTATCTATCACACCATTCCTGCAAGGGAATTAAATAAGTATTTCAGTGATATAATCCCACTGATGTCCGTAGGACTATTCACATACTTAAAGTGAAGCATGTGCTTAGGCCCTGATTCAGCAAGCCACTTATCTTAGGGTTTTGTAAGGGCACTCATAATTAGTATGGAGTATAGGGACTGCTTCTGGGGGAGGCCCTTGCATGACTGTGCAAAGCAGTGCCTCTGCTGTGGCTCTCTGTGCAGTCGCACCAGGCTCATCACAACCTGGCCTGAGGTTTCTTTCAAGACAAAGAAGGAAATGTTGTATTATTCGTTTTTGAAAGAAATGAAGTATTCCCTTTCACTTTACTCCTTTTCTTTATAAGTTAGGTCAAAAATGTGTTACCAGTTTATTGTGAGGAAGAGAGGTTATCTTGTGGTCACAAGACTTAGAAATCATTTCCTTCAAAGAAATCTGTAGACATTTAATTACTTGAGAAAGACTTTGTGTGTGGGGCAGCACTTTTGACTGGAAGTCTTCCTTAAACCTTATCTTTGTTTTGCAGCAGTACCTGTAAAGAAGGAAGAAAAAACAGTGAAGGTAATGGGGCAAGGTAAAGAGAAACTTGAAATATTTTGACATTATCTGCTTTAGAAAGACAATGGCACAGGGGGAAAACCAGACAGCTTCATGGCAATAGCCTCTAAATTAATTACTCTACAGGCTCTGCCATTGATCTGCTCAGTTTGCCAGAGAAGAGAGAATTTCAGATAGGAGATTCTGGCTCAGTCTCTCGCTTATGTAATACAAAACACACGCAGACGCTTCAAGTGACCAAACCATTCTGCGGTCTTAATATTTCACCTGTCCCATAGGAGATTTCCTGTCCTGCAGGGTGACTTTCATTCAGCCACATGGGGTCCCCATTTAAAAATAAGCGAGACAATCATGTGGTAGGGCAAGTGGAGCATCAAGCATCTGTGGACCAGATCCTCAGTTGAGATCAATGAACGTAGCTCCATTGAAATAAACAGCGCTGTGCCAGCTTACACCACTGAGGATCTAGCGCTATGTCTCGACGAAGATCTGGAGATTGCAATGCATCCTAAGAAAAACTGGAAGGCTGATGAACAGAAGAGGCCTGTCTTACGCTACGTCTACAAGTGGAGCTGGGGGTGTGATTCCCAGCTCACATAGACATACTTGTAGTAGCTCTCATTGAGCTAGTGTGCTAAAATTAGTGCTGTAGCCAAGGTAGCATGGGCAATGCAAGCAGCAGCATGGGTTAGCCATCCTGAGTATGTACCCGCATGGGGTCTAGGCGGTTTGTACTGGGGGTGGCTAGCCTATGTTGCCACTTGCCTCTGCCCATGCTACCCTGGCTACACTACTATTTTTAGTGTGTTAGCTTGATGAGAACTATTGTGAGTACATCTGTGCAAGCTGGGAATCACACCCCCTGCTCCAACAGTAGATGTAGCCTTACACTTGTGTAAAAACCCATTCAGTACAATTCTGGCATCCGATGAAGTGAGCTGTAGCTCACGAAAGCTTATGCTCTAATAAATTTGTTAGTCTCTAAGGTGCCACAAGTACTCCTTTTCTTTTTGGTCTTTTTTTGAAAAGCTTCAGTAAAAGGGCTTTGCATTGGGTGCTAGGAGATATTGCTTTACCTCTCACCCTAGAGGTGGGCCAAAGACCACTTGAGTAATCTGGTTGAGGCCTGCTGCAGGCCTCCTACGGTGGACCATGATGTAGTAGATCTAGCAGCTCACTCACTGCACCATCCCACACATGCACATGCATCTAAAACTGAGCTGTGATATCACTTGTGATATTAGTTGTCAGATTCCAGTGTTCAGTAAGAAAAGGAAGGGAAGAATACCCATCCTACTGTAATGCTAGTTCAGTATTGCCAAACCCAAACATTCAGGAATTGAGGAGCCAAAATCATGAGATGGGTTAAAAACATGAGATTTTTTGTTAAAAAAATCATCATTTGAGGTTCTATTTTTTTGCCTTTGGTTTTTGAGCCTTAAGGGTTTACTTAGGTCATATATTCAAGCTTTTCTCTACAAACACGAGGGCTAAAAATACAGTTTTAATTTTAAGATTCTCACCTACTTGTGTGATTCTAGGGGCTGGGGCTTTAAGAGTAACACAAAATACTGGGAGACGTAATAAAATCACGAGTTAGCAGCATTGCTAATTTAACAACCCTAGCAAGAATTCTAGTGTTTCAAAATAAAATGTTCAGGTATTAAAACTGTTTTGCCTTTGATGTTAAATCACTAGTATATAGAACTGGGCAAAACAGTGGCAGGAAAAATATTATTGATAATATTTACTTGTTTTCATGTTAGTGGAAATGTAGAGATTGGTTTAACCTTTGCAAAACGTTTAAAGGAGAGTAGGAAGGGCAGGGTGGTTGGAGAGCATCAGGGAACAGGCAGAGCTTTAACTCCATCCCCGTATTCAGTGGCCAAAAGTAGCTGAGCAAGTGAGGAGCAGGGGAGAGGGGCAGGATATTAAGTTATTACTAGAGGCTAGCAGTGAATTACTACTTACCTTACTTCCTCTTTGCTCTTGGTCTGTCTTCACTTTGAGCTGGAGGGATAATTTCCACCTTAAGTACATATGTGCATTTTCGTTTTGATTGAGCTAGCATACTGAAAATAGAAGTGTAGCGAGCATGGCAGGACAGGCTAGCCATCCCAAATAAAATCCTGCTCAGGACCCTAGGTATGTTCTTGGGCAGCTAGCTCATCTGCCAGGGCTGTTTTTTTTATTTTTAGCAGGCTAGCTAGATTAGAGCTAGTGTGTGTACATCTACTCAAGCTGGAAATTACCCCTTCAGAGTGATGTGTAGAAGTATCCCAAGTCACAATACTCCCCGGGTTACTGGACACTGCTACAAAGGTGGCTAATTAGTAGAAAATTGTACAGGTTGTTTTGATATTTTTTGTGTGTGCAGGGTGGTTACATGTCTGCTACAAATTAGACTGAGTCCATGAACTCATTTCACATATGCTGTCAAGCAACCATAAAATGGTAATGACTTTCAATCTAATCCTTAGCTGTTACGGTTAATTTCTCTTGTTTGTTGACTAAAGACGTTTTTATGGGTTTCTTCTATTATAACCCATTTTTATTGAATTAAATTTTTGCTTCTACAAGAAACAAAGGTAATTCTAAAGAGGTTTTTTTGTTTTTGTTTTTGTTTAGATAAACCAAAGCTGAAAGAAACAAGTAAGCTTTATCATACATTTTCCCTATAACTGACTTAGAACCACCTTAAGCTCTACAGATGAAAAGTAGTAAATGAGAGTCAAGTATTATTAATTATTATTATGGGAGGGGTGGATGGATGAATGGTAGATTAGATAGAATAGAATCAAGTAAACAGAAGTATTCATATGGAAATGCTAAGAAATTCTTTTCTATTTTAGAGCAGAGGATTTGGGTCTCTTTACTGTTTACTCTCTACTTCTCTTGGCCATGAGGAGATTTCTCACCCCTTTGTAACACTGCTGTGACAAACCTAGATTACAAAAACTTATTATTTTGTGGACCAAATTCTTCTCTCTGATTGTCACTGAGACTCCGTTAGCTTCAGTATATCAGCTGCGTATTCTGATGTCAGTAGATGTTTAATTCTGAGAACCAGTGCAGAATAAATAACAGAGGGCCTTGGTGTTAATTAGTGGTGCTATCCTGCATACAGACTATAATTTTGCCATAATTATAATATAGTATTTCAATGGCAACTATATGATAGATCTCAGATTGCTCATCTAGTCACAATATGTCCTATATTTATAATTTAAGCTAATATTTCCTAGCTTTCTTTTAATTCTTGAGTGACTTTTGTATCAGATCCAGCACCATCCCAAAAGCTAAGTTTTTCCTGGAGATGGCATTAATCTCAGCTGCATTTTCTGAATGGCTTTCTGGTTTATTGGATCACTTGGAATGTACGGCCTAGTCAGTAACGATTCAGGCTTTGAGTTCACAAGTGTTTGATCTCTTGAAATCAAATCATTGGTGTGACATCTTTTGGAATAATGCAATAATGGTGCTGTTAGTAATGGAGATACACATTGCCTGAGTTCATATAAGCAGACTTCTGACCTTAATGGGTTTAGCAGTGTGTGATGCTGGCTGGCTTATTTTGCTAATATAATTAAATGTATTGTCATTGCTGGAATTGACTACAAAAGCTGCATTCAAATCACATAAGGGATCTTGACATAAGCATTCACCAGTAAGGACACTGTTTTGGAAGAGAGAAACTCCATCTTTTGCCCACCCATTTGTTGCTTTGGGGTGTTGCAGGATGTAGCATGGTATATAGGACTGCCGTTGGGTGACTCCTACAATATAGAGGCACAAAGATGTAGTTAATAATTTTCAGTCTTAGCTCTACATTTCATTGATGGTAACATTTATATTAGACTCAGTATTAAATATTCATATATTTAGTATTTGACTTTTTGATAGTAATATTAGATAGGTAACACTATGTTTCACAACATTGGCATTGAATTATTTCTTTTCTATGCTTGGAGCATCAGATGGCTGAAACAGCGATTGCAGAGTTTGGCATTTGAAAACAGAAGAGAGACAGACAATTTGTATATTTTAAGGATGAAATAAAAACCTATCCCAATAAAATGATTTTTTCCCAACCTCGTTCAACAAACTTTCTCCTGACCTTTTCTTTTGTAAATGTAACTATTTGAAAAAAGAGGCTCTTTCTCTGTATGTTCATGAATACAATGCTACACACTTCCATTGAAGTAATTTATTCTACAGATTATAGTTTCACTATAACTATAACTCTGGGGCTCATGACTTACAAGGAGAGGCTGAGGGAACTGGGGTTATTTAGTCTGCAGAAGAGAAGAGTGAGGGGGGATTTGATAGAAGTATTCAACTACCTGAATGGGGGTTCCAAAGAGGATGGAGCTAGGCTGTTCTCAGTGGTGGCAGATGACAGAACAAGAAGCAATGGTCTCAAGTTGCAGTGCAGGAGGTCTAGGTTGGATATTAGGAAACACTGTTTCACTAGGAGGGTGGTGAAGCACTGGAATGGGTTACCTGGGGGTGGGGGTGGAATTTCCATCCTTAGAGGTTTTTAAGGCACAGCTTGACAAAGCTCTGGCTAAGATGATTTAGTTGGTATTGGTCCTGCTTTTAGCAGGGGATTGGACTAGATGACCTCCTGAGGTCTTTTCCAACCCTAATATTCTCTGATTCTATAACCAGAAATGAGGTTTTATCAGCTTTTGGTCAACTTTGCAATAAGCAAAGTCTCATTATAACTGAATTCCCTATATGCAGATTTCCAGCTACTAGACTTGTCCTACAAAGAGCACGGTACTAAAAGAGAAACAAAAAGCTTCATCGTTGCATTGATAAATCACTAAACGTTGGAAGTATGCCACATTTTAGAAAACTATAATGAGAACAAGTGAAGTGTGATTTCAGTCTGCCAGTAAAAGTCACTGAGGTTATTCATGCCTTTCAGCAAACTTTAGGAAGTTTCAGACCTGCACTTCTATTCCCAGCTCAACTTTTCTCCCTCAGTAGGCCCAGCCCTGTTATTTTTTGTAGGGAAAGCTAGGCTGTCTTCTGCCACAGTGCTCTCCAGCATCTTCAAGCACTGGAACTCTTGGCCCACTCGTAGCTCCTTAGAAGAAAGCCAAATGACCTGATCTTTCTCACACTTTCCTAGGAGGGCTGGGAAGGGTGGCAGAGAGCAATGTAGGCCTGCTTTTCCTAAATATTTTGTCGTCTGTCGGTGGTCTACCTCCCTTCACCACTTTTTGTCTGCAAATTATTATTTAATTATTATAGTAACAAGGAGCCGCAGTCATGGATCAGGACCCCATTAGTCTAGGTGTTGTACAAAACACATAACAAAAAACTCATAGAATCATAGACGTGTAGGGTTGTCCGGGTCCTCAGGAAGTCATAAATTCCAACTCCCTGCACTGAGGTAGGACCAAATAAACATAGACCAGGTGTTTGTCCCACCTGTTTTTAAAAGCCTCCAATAATGGGGACTCCACAACTTCCCTTGGAAGCTTATTCCAGAGTTTAGCTACCATTATAGTTAGAAAGTTTTTCCTAATATCTAACCTAAATCTCCCTTGCTGCAGGTTAAGCCCTGTCATGGGGCACCTTTGTTACTACCCGGTGAACCCCACTCCCTGGCCGGTTTGAATGGTTTCACAATCACAGACACACACTGGGCTGGTTATTTTTCACCAAGGTGTGTGTTTATTCCCCTCTTATGTAGTAATACCATGCAATATAGGCTTACAGCAAGGGTAGGCTTTCCTGCAGCCCTCACTCCCCAGCCAAGACTCATCTCCAGAGCCATTTCCTGAACTTCCTTTGCTTCCTGTTTCTCCCCTTTTATTCTCTCCTGTTACCTTGTTAATTCAATGATTGTCACCCCGCTGCTCACAATCCTCCACCAGAAAATGTATAATTGTTCTGAGCTGGGCCTGCAGCCTTCCTCAGGCTGCAGCATTGTCAGTGATCAGGGTGCTGCTGATAGCACCCTTTCATGGGTATATTACTTCATGGCCTACTTTCAGTAGACATGGAGAACAAGTGATCACCATCCTCTAATCACAGTCCTCAACATATTTGAACGCTGTTATCAGATCCCCACTTAGTCTTCTTTTTTCAAGACTAAACATGCCCAGTTTTTAAACCTTTCCTTATAAATCAGGTTTTCTAAACCTGTTATCATTTTTGGACTTTCTCCAGTTTGTCTGCATCCTGCCTAAAGTTTGGCATCCAGAATTGGGCACAGTACTCCATCTGAGGCCTGACCAGTGCCAAGCAGAGTGGGACAATTACCTCCCATGTCTTATATATGACACTTCAATTAATGCATGCCAGGATGTTGTTAGCCTATTTCACAGCTGCATCACATGGTTGACTCCAGTTCAATTTGTGATCCATTCAAACCCCCATATCCTTTTCAGCAGTACTACCACCTAGCAAGTTACTCTCTATTTTGTAGTTGTACATTTGATTTTTCCTTGCTAAGTTAAGTACTTTGTGCTTTTCTTTATTTATTTCTTCTGGTTGATTTGAGACCAATTATCTGATTTGTCAAGTTTTTTTTATTTCTAATCCTATCTTCCAAAGTGCTTGCAGCCCCTCCCAGCTTGGTGTCATCTTCAAATTTCATAAGCATGCTCTCTACTCCATTATCCAAGTCACAAATGAAAATATTGAATAATACAGGGCCCAAGACTGAACCCACTAGAATGCCATTGCAGTGTGACGGAGAACCATTGATAACTATTATTTGAGTACCATCTTTCAACAAGCTGTGCATCTGCCTTACATCCATCTAGAACTTGTTTCCTTAATTTGCTTATGAGAATGTCATGAGGGCCTCAGTGAAAAGCCTTATATAACCAAGATATATCATATCCACTTCTTCCTCTCTATCCAGTAGGCCAATAAACCTGACATAGAAGGAAATTAGGTTGTTTGGCATGATTTATTCTTGACAAATCCATGCTGGCTATTCCTTATGACCCTATTATCCTCCAGAAGCTTACAAATTGATTAATAATTCTTTCCAGTATCTTTCCAGGTATCAAAGTTAGGCTGACTGGTCTTTAATTCCATGGATCCTCTTTGTTCCCCTTTTTAAAGAAAGGTACTATGTTTGCCCTTCTCCAGTCTTCTGGAACTTCACTGATACTTCAGGTGTTCTCTTTACTAATGGTTCTGAGTTTGCTTCAGCTAGTTCCTTAAGTACCCTAGGATGAATTTTATCACCCCCTACCCACTTAAATACAACTAACGTTTAAATATTCTCCAACCTGTTCTTTCCCTATTTTGGCTTCATTCCTTCCCCACTGTTGTTAATATTACTTGCATTGAGTATCTGATCACCATTAACCTTTTTCGTGAAGACTGAAGCAAAATAGGCATTAAACATCTCTGCTTTCTTGTTGTCATCAGTTATTACCTCTTCTTCCCCACTAAATAGAGGGCCTACATTCCTCCATCTTTCTCTAGCATACAATGTTTTTAAAGAACCTCTTTTTATGGACTTTTATGTTCATTGCTAGGGTAACTCATTTTATCCCTTAACCTTTCTGATTTTGTTCCTCATGGTTGTGCTATTCTTTTTCGTTCTCCTCCTTATCAGTTTGTCCATGTTTCCACCTTCAGTAGGATTCTTTTTTGATTGTTAGTCCTTCTCTTGTTTCTGCTGGCCATGTAATGCACTTTCACTAAGGGGTTGAGGCACCTCAAAGCATTAAATTTCTACTAGGAGCAGCAGTATCTTTCCTGACATGTTAAAAAAAAAATGGAGGAGGGTGGACAGACTATCTGTTCCCGAGAAGATACTGGGAGGATTCAAAAGTATTCAGCTTATTTTGCTGACCCTTTGAAAAATGAAGATGTTTGAAAGTGGTCACTAAAACATTATCTGAAGAGATGAGAGTTGGAAATGGGTCAGTTTGCTCCCTTCAGATGGCAACTAAGATTAAAAGAATATCCTGGACCTGTGGGAGGTTGCTTATTTAAACTTTAGTTTCAGAGTAGCAGCCGTATTAGTCTGTATTCACAAAAAGAAAAGGAGTACTTGTGGCACCTTAGAGACTAACAAATTTATTAGAGCATAAGCTTTCGTGAGCTACAGCTCACTTCATCAGATGCATTTGGTGGAAAAAACAGAGGAGAGATTTATATATACACACACACAGAGAACATGAAACAATGGGTTTATCATACACACTGTAAGGAAAGTGATCACTTAAGATAAGCCATCACCAGCAGCAGGGGGGGGGAAAGGAGGAAAACCTTTCATGGTGACAAGCAAGGTAGGCTAATTCCAGCAGTTAACAAGAATATCAGAGGAACAGTGGGGGGTGGGGTGGGAGGGAGAAATACCATGGGGAAATAGTTTTACTTTGTGTAATGACTCATCCATTCCCAGTCTCTATTCAAGCCTAAGTTAATTGTATCCAGTTTGCAAATGAATTCCAATTCAGCAGTCTCTCCTTGGAATCTGTTTTTGAACCTTTTTTGTTGAAGTTTAGCCACTCTTAGGTCTGTGATCGAGTGACCAGAAATATTGAAGTGTTCTCCAACTGGTTTTTGAATGTTATAATTCTTGACGTCTGATTTGTGTCCATTCATTCTTTTACGTAGAGACTGTCCAGTTTGGCCAATGTACATGGCAGAGGGGCATTGCTGGCACATGATGGCATATATTACATTGGTAGATGTGCAGGTGAACGAGCCTCTGATAGTGTGGCTGATGTGATTAGGCCCTATGATGGTATCCCCTGAATAGATATGTGGACAGAGTTGGCAACGGGCTTTGTTGCAAGGATAGGTTCCTGGGTTAGTGGTTCTGTTGTGTGGTGTGTGGTTGCTGGTGAGTATTTGCTTCAGATTGGGGGGCTGTCTGTAAGCAAGGACTGGTCTGTCTCCCAAGATCTGTGAGAGTGATGGCTCGTCCTTCAGGATAGGTTGTAGATCCTAATCACATCAGCCACACTATCAGAGGCTCGTTCACCTGTGCATCTACCAATGTGATATATGCCATCATGTGCCAGCAATGCCCCTCTGCCATGTACATTGGCCAAACTGGACAGTCTCTACGTAAAAGAATGAATGGACACAAATCAGACGTCAAGAATTATAACATTCAAAAACCAGTTGGAGAACACTTCAATCTCTCTGGTCACTCGATCACAGACCTAAGAGTGGCTATACTTCAACAAAAAAGCTTCAAAAACAGACTCCAACGAGAGACTGCTGAATTGGAATTAATTTGCAAACTGAACTGGATACAATTAACTTAGGCTTGAATAGAGACTGGGAATGGATGAGTCATTACACAAAGTAACAGGTTTCAGAGTAGCAGCCGTGTTAGTCTGTATTCGCAAAAAGAAAAGGAGTACCCGTGGCACCTTAGAGACTAACAAATTTATTAGAGCATAAGCTTTCATGAGCTACAGCTCACTTCATCAGATGCATCCGATGAAGTGAGCTGTAGCTCACGAAAGCTTATGCTCTAATAAATTTGTTAGTCTCTAAGGTGCCACGGGTACTCCTTTTCTTTACACAAAGTAAAACTGTTTCCCCATGGTATTTCTCCCTTCCACCCCACCCCCCACTGTTCCTCTGATATTCTTGTTAACTGCTGGAATTAGCCTACCTTGCTTGTCACCATGAAAGGTTTTCCTCCTTTCCCCCCCCTGCTGCTGGTGATGGCTTATCTTAAGTGATCACTCTCATCATAGAATCTTAGATTATCAGAGTTGGAAGGGACCTCAGGAGGTCATCTAGTCCAACCCCCTGCTCAAAGCAGGACCAATCCCCAATATTTGCTCCAGATCCCAAACGGCTCCCTGAAGGATTGAACTCACAACCCTGGGTTTAGTAGGCCAATGCTCAAACCACTGAGCTACTCTCCTTACAGTGTGTATGATAAATCCATTGTTTCATGTTCTCTCTGTGTGTGTATATAAATCTCTCCTCTGTTTTTTCCACCAAATGCATCGGATGAAGTGAGCTGTAGCTCACGAAAGCTTATGCTCTAATAAATTTGTTAGTCTCTAAGGTGCCACAAGTACTCCTTTTCTTTAAACTTTAGTAAATCTTGCAAGTTTCATAACAAAATCAAAACATATGCTGTGAACTGAAACAGGCAGGTTTCACACAACTCTTCTAATCAGTTCATCTCTTGCCATTTGTGCCATTGTATAGCTAGAGTCTCATATGAAGTGAGCTGTAGCTCACGAAAGCTTATGCTCTAATAAATTTGTTGGTCTCTAAGGTGCCACAAGTACTCCTTTTCTTTTTGCGAATACAGACTAACACGGCTGCTACTCTGAAAACTGTCTAACTGGTTCATTATCTGATAAGATTCAGTGTCTGCATTTTACAAACCAGGCTTTTGCTTGTGACTGTCATTGTATCTGTGCTAAATATTTATTTACAGAACCTGTAAAAGAGAAAGAAGTGAAATCTCCAGCTGCAACAAAGGATAAAGGTAATATAGCAGCATAAAATACTATAATTGCCAGAGGTTTCAATTTTTTAAAAAATCCCCATTATATATGGGTGTCTTTATTTGTAACACAACATAGTTTTGGATTGGTGAGGAAAATAAATTTTCAGAATTTAAGAAATATTCAGACGAAGTATTACTGCCTGAATTGTAAGGGAAGAACAAAGTGGAGGCAATGCAAAATGTTTGCAGTGAAACTCAGAATTTACAGCCTCAGAATCAAGAAGCATTTGATAAGTTTTGCAAAAGATTTCAGAAAAAATGTGACAAGTTTTAAGTGATCTTTGTTCTCACATTGTAATTACATAAAATTTTATTTTGTAAGCATATTAAATCTGGTTAAAATCAGTGTTTTTGACTGAATTTTGAAATGGTTTTGGGGACTGTTTCAAACAATCAGTTGTCTTATCAAGCATTGTCACTGAGTTATCAGATTTTAGTCTTTAACCCTTTGGTTTGATAATTAAACTACTACATATTTTTACAGAGCATATCAAAGAAAAGGAAGTAAAGCATCTTGCAGCTTTAAAAGGTAAAGGTAATTATATACAATATAATAAATGTTTGTTGGTTTAAAATTATCATAACTAACTTTATTATAATTATAACTAAATCTAAGAGGGGCTTTTCTCTATCTTTAAAAATAATCTGAATATTAAAATTGTCAAAATCTTGTTTACCATATATGCCATGAAAGGAGAGTCAAACAGTGTTATTTAACTAGTGTGTAGAAGCCACAGAATTATTAATATACAAATGATTGATCTGTAACCTCATCAAGATAAAGAATTGTTAGTGTCTTCTAGAGGCATTTGGAAAGTTCTGAATTGAACTGCTTGTATAAACCTGTGGATCTAACATGAATAAAGTAAAATATTAGCATATGAAATGGTATGAAAGTGTGATAGATAGTGACATGCCTTCAGGGCTTTGTAAAGGCTGAGGTTAAAGGCTCAGTGCTTCAACCATTCAACCACCTGAGTCTTTAGAAGTGCAAGTCTGTCTGACTATTTCTTTCTCATGTTAGTTTAAAATTTCTTATGACATTTTTTGCAAGTATAGGTGGTTGACTCAACTAAAATTTCCCTTAAGTCACTGTTTTTCAGCATGGTCTGCCCCCTTCATCCACCTTATTGCTAATCTCCACTCCAGAGTTACTTGCATTTCAAGGGTGAAACAATATGTGTAGGTACATAGTTTAAAAAATGCTTTATGTTCTTCAGGATAAGTAGTACCACCACGAATGCAAATGTAATAATATCTTATATTAGATTACAGTAACTATTTTTTATTATTTCAAATAGAAGTAACTGAGGAATTTAGTTTATGTTCTCTATGTAGAATAACACCACGTGTAAATTAGTGAACTGTAGAGAAAGAGACAACAATTGAATTGCTAGATATATACTCAAGCCCTGGTAATCTTGCTGATTTACCATTTCTTTATCATAAGGGCCCCTATCCCACAAACACATTCACACATGAATAGTCCTTCTCTTCAAGTGATTGTCCCTGTGAATTCCACTTTTAGTGTGCATGCACGGTTCATCTCATTGGACGAGATTGGATTCTTTCAGCAAGCAGTGTCCATTGGGGCCACACTTGCTCCCTGGATCCCTCATTCCCTCCCATCCAAGGGCATAAAGGGCACAGCAGATCCAATTGTCCTTCAGTTTTTTCTCCTCATCCCTAACAGCAAGACAGAAATCTGCTTCACTGTGCATTTTTCTCTTAGACTTGTAAATATATTAGATCATATGATTAATGTAGGGGTTTTTTCATGTCCATTGACATTAGATGTGTGTGCGTGTGTGTGTGTATGTATGTTTAGGGACTTGTCAGCTACTGGGATTTAGCTGCTGTGCCTGAAACAAACTCCCCAGCATTTAAAACTTGCCCCTAGTGATGCAGCTATTTTGTCTAATGATGGGGGGTGCCTTTTTTACCTTGGAGATAGGCATGTCCCTGACAGAGCATCTATCTGTTGCTCCTTTCTTCAAAAGGCCATGTTATACTCACAGACTAGGGATGGTTTTATAACTGGGGTTTTATTAAACTTAATATCCAAAAAAACAAATGCATGCAGTGTGCACAAGTCCCATACCCACTCAGTCTCACTGGAGCACAGCAACCCTTCAGGGACAACGTTTTGCTTCCCCACTGTATTCTCTTTTGCCTGTTCAGTGCTGTCAGTTGTTGGTTGCATGTGTGTTCTTGCTATGTGTGTTGCACCAACTCTGAATCAGAGCTTATGTGCTTGGGATGCAGTCAGTAGGTGCATTCAATAGGATAAGTAACTGTTCTTCCAGTCAGTCAGGCCACACACCTTTTTGAAGTTTAAGTATGTGTGTAAATGTTTGTGGGATCAGCGCCTAAGTGTTTTACTTTTTTATTACATAAATGAACAAGTAAAAGAAATACAAGGTAAAATTGTGAAAAACCCTCTCAATTAAGAGGTAAACATCCATTTTATATAAGTACTAGCTCGTATATAAGTTTAAACATTATGAACCAAAAATATCCCTGTACTTTCCATCCAACCAGTCTTTGATGGGATAGTGAAAAGTTTGTTGAATCTCTTTTGGAAAGAAAAAGGCAGACACTATGTAGGTATTTGGCATGCTAATGAAAATCAACTTAAGAGAAAGCAAAGGAGAGAACTGATATAGCTCTTATCAATTCAGCATTTGAAGGCCATGATTTCAAAAAAGGAAACTACTGCACAAACTCAGGTTTCAATCATATGTACCAAAATGACAGGCTTTAGGGACTTCAGGCCACGTACAAATCTCTGTTATGGAGCTTGTGAGCTCAATGTTGGTGTTCTTGGAAAATGGAATAAAGGCATTGATTTTAGTTTTGGATGAGATATTTAAACATTTTTTGTGATCAATACATTCCTGCAAGAAAAGAGGGATCCTGGTATCTAATTCAGACTCTTTGGGGCAACAGGGTGAGTTTTGGGCTAACCAGAGAACGACAAAGATTCTCTGAATAAAAACTCTTGCTATGAAACTGAGTCAGTATGTGTGAACATTTTCCTTATTACTGCCACCAATAGAAAGGCAGGAAAGAATGAGGAGGTGCATTGACTGAGGCCAGCTATAGCATTAAGCATTTTTTTGTTTAAGGTGAAGGAATTTCAGGTGTGGATAGTCTGCCATTATGAACGTAACAATGGCTCCCTGTTGACTTAAAAGGCTGAATCAAATGTCCCTGATCCTTATGGTCAGGTCCACTTTTAGTTTAATAAATTCCAATTAAGGACAATACTAAAGGAACTTACTTTCTTCTACAGAAGAAATATGTTCCTATTATGGACAGAATCTGAGACTTATTTAAAAGTGTAACACTAAATCTTCAACTGTTTGCTGAAATAAGAAAGCCCCTTCAACAATTTCAGGTTGGTTTAATTTTGATTTGTTGGATTAGTCTGAGGCCAAAGAAACTTAGGAGGTATACTTTCCTGTGCATATATTTTATTGTTATCTAGTTATGCGATCTATTTACTTTTATGTTTCTACACAAGGAAAAAAGTCAGTAGTTTGTATCCCTTTCACAGTACTTACACTACATGTTATTTAAAGAAACAAATGTGTATTGTTTGCTGCTCTTTGGTCCTTTATCTCACTTGCTATGCATTGTGTGTAGTTCATGTGAAGTTAAAAAAATCCTGTTTGTAGCATTCAGTGGAGTGTTTTCTCTGATAGCCCGTATTTTCCTTTAAAAATGGAAACTTAGGGTATGTAAATGTCCTCTGATGCCTAATAAAAAGAATCAGAAAGAGATGACTTTTTCAGACTATATGTCCTATTTCTTTTCTTCTCCTGTTTTAATGCTAGAGTATGATTATTTGTGTAACAACAAGATCTTTGTTCTGATGAATTTATCTACTCCTACTGTTTGTTCCTATCCTAAAATCATAGGGTCACAGCTTCTCATCTGGAATTAATCTCTCCTTGATAGAGGACCAGTGTGGGGCAGAGAGGGGAAAGGTGGCTTTAAGCTAGTTTTATGTTCCCCTGATCCGGGGCCATCATGGACCAGGTCAGTCCCTGACACAAGTTAGAGCAGCCTGAAGGTTGACATCATTTAGACCATTTGATGATATAAAATCACTGCTCCCTGTGGCTGATGGAGAGAGAGGGGAGCTCTTGGGACCATGTGTCTCTAAAGCCTTGGCTCACGAAGAGGGGGACAGGTACACCTTGGATAGCCCCCTGGTGCTGCTGTTAGTTGTTGCTTCTGCTACTTAGTCCCTAATTGCTAGAGAATGCTGGGACTTTCTTCAAGGGCCATTCCACCTAGGAAATTTCATGGAGCTTTCCTGCGGCAGGGAGGGATGGACTGTTGGGCTGTGTGTCCCCACTTCACATTGGGAGAAGGATTATCTAGCACCCTCCCTCTAACCTCTGGTGCTGCTGATAGTGTCTGCTAGTCTCCCGGATCAGATGCATGGAGGTAATTTAAGGCTCTGTCCCCACTGGAAATGAATTTGTATTAGCAAAGTCCATGTCTAAGTCAGGTTGAGTATAGTGGTGGATTAAGACAGATCTTTGGGATCTACTCCTGGAAGTCTGGAGGGTCTGCAGCTGTTGAGTATTGGAAACTAGTTTTAAATCTAGTTTAGAGAGAATCTTCTGTTGGGTTAACACAGTGGATTTAGCTAACATTGGTTTATTCAGAGCCTACAGTAATCCTTGCAAGGAGATGTAGTTCTGCTAGGCATTTAAGTGCCATATCAGCTCAGAAGGATTATAACTGACTCTAATTCGCATTCCTACAAATGGTAACATTCTTTCACTCCAACCAAGCGACATTCAAAAAGGTCCAAAATTGTTTCCTCCCTTTGAAAACATCATTTCCTATTTAATCTCTGCAAATGCTCACTGACCTGTATGCTTCAGAGGCCAACAGATTAGCACCAGTAGGAAATGGTTATTAATAAGATGTGTGCCATATAATATTATTTACATAAGTGTAATAAGTGTGCTCAGTACTCTTACTGAGACAAAATACATATTCCCCACCTAAAGTATTGAATTGAAGGGCCTGACTGAAAGCCAACTTAGAGTCAATGGAAAGATTCCTGTTAACCTCCAATAGGCTTTGGCTGAGGCTCTAAGAATCTGATCTTGCATTCAGATCCACTTACATGGCTCTCTGCATCCATGCAAAGTTCCATTTACTTCAGTAGGGCTCTGCGTGGGGACAGCAGTCTGTGCTAATGAATCGTATTAAAGAACCAGGGACTTAATTTGACATAACGTGAGAGGTGATTGCAGACAAAATGCCATAAGGTGTAAAGAGAGAACAAGGGTTATATTGGTTTAGTTTTTACCATACGTTACTTGCTAGTTCTTAATTTTTTTAAAATGCATCTATTATTTTTAGTCACTAAAACTGAAATCCACTGTACTTTCCTATAGAGCATGTAAAAGAAAAAACTGTGAAGACACCAGAATTTCCAAAGGACAAAGGTAAAGGCACAAATTAAATATAAATTCATAGATTTAATAACTAAATATCTTAATAGCTATGCAATATTGGAAAAGAGTCTCAAATGGAGTTACGTGGGTATTATTTGTAATCTCTCCTGAGATCTAAATTCACTACCTTCTAACACTCAGATTATCTTAAATGCACACATACAAGATATACTGTAGGTTCAGTATCAAATAACAAAATTAAATGCCCAAACACATTACTCCTACCAACAGGGTCATCAAAACTGAAATTAAAAGGCATAGCTGGTCAAAAATTGGAATCTGCATGCTGTGTGAAATTCTGATGTTTCAAAATTTGTTTAATTTTAAATTGGGATGGAAAAGTTGAAATATCAAAATTTCTCACAGCATGTAAAGTTCTGAAAAAATTTGAATCAAAATGTTTTGACATTTCATCTTGGTTCACAGTTGAATTGCATCCACCTGAGCTGCCGGCTCAGGAGAGTAGTAGTTCATTCCTCAGTATTTTTCAGGACCAGGCTCCTTGGCCAGGCTACAATTTCTGTCACCTTTCCCTCTGGTTGAAATTGAAAAACTATGAATTGTTACTGTGAGTGATAATGAATAGTTATTGGGCCATGGAAAAAGAGTGAGAATGACTGTAAAGCCTGCTAGTTAGGGCCCTCACTTAGGATGTGGGAGATCCAAGTCCAAGTCCTTATTCCAATGACTATCTATTTATACAAACATAAAATGGCTTTAATGGGAGAGATTGAGGGAGCGTGGCACCAGAATATTCCATTGACCTATGATTAGGACACTCTGCTGCAATGTGGGAGATCCAGGGTCTAATTCCTTCTCTATATCAGGCAGAGGGAAGAACTGAACGTGGGTCTCCTCATCTGAGGTGAGTGGCCTAACCACTGGGCTGAAAGTGACAAGGAGGGTGGCACTATCACTTCCTCCTCTGATCATGTTGTCAAACTAGCCCAACAAATCTACATGTTTCAGTAATGTCAAAACAAGCAGTTTAGTTTCAACATTCCCAAAACACTTCAATTTTTTGGTTTTGGTCAAAACTATTTGGTCAACTCAGTATGAAGTTGAGAATAGTTTTGGGTTGATAGAAATGGCTTTTTTGGATGAATAAACTATTTGTTGAAAAAAATTGCCCAGCTCTAGCTCCATATCTTTTGTCAGTCGCAGATAAAAAGAACCCTTCCTTAGCCTTCTTTGGCATCTTCTGGCTTTTAATTCTAACACTGGAACTGTAGCAGTGTGTGCTCATTTTGTATTTCAGTTCAGTGGAAAAATCCATTGCTGATGCCAACCGATGTATAAAATTACTTTCTTCTTCATAAATCATTATTATTCATTTTCTATTTGAGAGACAACCTAACAATTTCTCTGAATATAAAAGAACTAATGGCATATTATAGGTTTTTTACCTTACTTATCAAATTAAGTCTAAAAGGTTCCATTAATTACGTCTTTGTATTGTCCTACTTACTTCCATGCTATTAAAGCCACTTGATTATCACATCTGTCTTCTTTTCTCTTTCCATATCAAAATATGTGACTCACTTCCTTCTCATGTGCCATCTTTTTTCTCTAACCTGACTTCTGATAATTGTTAAATGTTTCTTTCCAGAGCCTGTAAAAGAAAGGCTTCAGAGTAGCAGCCGTGTTAGTCTGTATTCGCAAAAAAGAAAAGGAGTACTTATGGCACCTTAGAGACTAGCAAATTTATTTGAGCATAAGCTTTCGTGAGCTACAGCTCACTTCATCGGATGCATTTGGTGGAAAATGCAGTGGGGAGATTTATATACACATACAGAGAACATGAAAAAATGGGTTTTATCATACACACTGTAAGGATGTGATCACTTAAGTGATCACTTAAGATGAGCTATTATCAGCAGGAAGGAGGGGGGGGGAGGAGGAAAACCTTTTGTGGTGATTATCAAGGTGGGCCATTTCCAGCAGTTAACAAGAATGTCTGAGGAACAGTGGGGGGTGGGGTGGGGGGAGAAATAACATGGGGAAATAGTTTTAATTTATGTAATGACTCATTCACTCCCAGTCTCTATTCAAGCCTAAGTTAATTGTATCCAGTTTGCAAATGAATTCCAATTCAGTAGTCTCTTGTTGGAGTCTGTTTTTGAAGCTTTTTGTTGAAGGATAGCCACTCTCAGGTCTGTAATCGTGTGACCAGAGAGATTGACGTGTTCTCCGACTGGTTTTTGAATGTTATAATTCTTGACGTCTGATTTGTGTCCATTTATTCTTTTACGTAAAGACTGTCCAGTTTGACCAATGTACATGGCAGAGGGGCATTGCTGGCACATGATGGCATATATCACATTGTGTGGCTATCCTTCAACAAAAAAACTTCAAAAACAGACTCCAACGAGAGACTGCTGAATTGGAATTCATTTGCAAACTGGATACAATTAACTTAGGCTTAAATAGAGACTGGGAGTGGATGAGTCATTATATAAAGTAAAACTATTTCCCTATGTTATTTCTCCCCCCACCCCACCCCCCACTGTTCCTCAGATGTTCTTGTTAACTGCTGGAAATGGTCCACCTTGGTTATCACCACAAAAGGTTTTCCTCCTTCCCCCCCCCCCCCCCTTCCTGCTGATAATAGCTCATCTTAAGTGATCACTCTCCTTACAGTGTGTATGATAAAGCCCATTGTTACATGTTCTCTGTGTGTGTATATAAATCTCCCCACTGTATTTTCCACCGAATGCATCCGATGAAGTGAGCTGTAGCTCATGAAAGCTTATGCTCAAATAAATTTGTTAGTCTCTAAGGTGCCACAAGTACTCCTTTTCTTTTTTGTTAAAAGAAAAGAAGTGAAGCCTCCAGCAGCCTTAAAAGAAAAGGGTAATGGCTCCTAGTCACATGTAAAAATGACCTATTTCTTTATTAAACATACAGTTGTTCACACTAACAAGTGCATTGTTGCCTCAGTGCACACAATTCCTGTTAACCTTAAATTACAGATCTTCTGTGAAAAGTTACAAAAACCGGCACCTTCTTATTTGTTAGATCTGAGCCCTTTGTGTTTCTGAAGTCACATGTGATTAAGAAATAAAAATAAGGTTTTACTATTTTTGACTCTTGTCTGATCTGCAGAGCCAGTGCACCTACTGGAGAGAGAGCTGGTATCTGCTGCTTCTTATGTATCACTCACTAGCAGAATTGTTAACTAAATTCCAGTTACTGGTTAAATTCATTGACACCTGTGCAAGCCCATGGAAGACAATGGGGGAGCTCAGGTGTACTAAGGGCATAGTTTGGCCTATAGAATCTTTTCATGGTTAAAATGGTCTGGTAGGAAAGAGCATAGTTTGCCTTTCAGATCCCAGACTGAAACCCTTGCTGAACTAAACTGAGTTTTGGATTCTTAACAAAACCCAGTGCTAATCAACCCTTGTCTAGTTTGGTATTTTTTTTGTGAAACTGTTGCACAGCTCTAGATACTGTATAAAGGCATGATAATATAATTACCCACTGCTTCAATTTTTGCTGATAATTTTTTCAGAGCCTACAAAAGAAAAAGAAGTGAAGACTTCAGTTTTTGTCAAAGAAAGAGGTAAAAATAGAATAATATGTAATAGAAAAATAGAAGTTCTAAATGACTAAGAGTCCACATTTAGAGATGGGATTTTGTAAAGCACCTGGAGAATTTGGTGCCCAACTCATTCTGGGCTTTTCAAAATCTCACCCTAGATTATTAATTAATCACGTGCTTCTGGAAATAATACTTAGTTGGTCCTAAAGTGATTGCCATATAACCTGCAGTCTACTTTAAAGGGCAGAAATAATAATCATGGAGTACTAGATGGTAGCGATAGAAAAGATCCACAAAATCATCTTACTTTGAGTTTTGTTCTGTTTAAATGTCTCGGGCAATGAAGCTTCCACTGCTTACCCTCTGAGATTATTCCACAGTAAAAGATCTTGTTTACAACAGACTTTTTCCTTTAAAATTCTTACTGGCAAACGTGTGGGGGGGGGGGTGAGAAAAATCTTAAAGAAGGCCTAATAGTCTACTCTTGTTTTTTTTTCTCTTCCCGCCTGTTCCCTTTACTACATCATGTAATGTACATGTTTAGATACTCCCTTTATTTCCTTTTCCCACTATTTTCTGTGCCTCCTTATCTGTGATTGGAGATCCTACAGTACTCTATGCCTTGATCCCCTTTTAATCATATTTCCACCAGTGTAGCTTCTCCTTCAAATCCCTCTGAAAAAATCCTCCTTCCACAAACCTTATCAACCCTAGTGTTTCCCTTTAAAGAACAGTGTCACATAGAATAAAAGATTTTTAAAAGCCTATGAGCTTTTGATACATGAAACATCAACCAAAGCTACTGCATGAAATTATTGCTGTACCTGGTCCTCCATTCCTTCTCTTCCCATGAATGTATACAAAATTGTCAATTTTTCAGGGGCCTCAAGAAAACAAGCAATGAAGACTCCAGTTGTTGTCAAAGAAAAAGGTAAAAATTATTTGTCAAGTTATGCCATAACTGAGGCCCTGATCCTGAAATCAGATCTCACTCCCTCTGTGCAGACACAAGAGCCCCAACCCTCAAAGGTATTTAGGTTCCTATCTCCAATTGAAATCAATGGAAGTTAAGCATCTCAATATGGATGCTTTATGGATTTGGACCATGAACCCTTTAAATTGTGTGCTCTTTGATACAAGGATGCTGTTTCTTATCTGTCTATTAAGTGACATGCATTTTCATGGGGTACCTACTAATAATGTATAGATCTCACAACCAGAAAGTTATTATTGCTCATCATTTCCTCTTTCTTAATTTTACCCCATGTTCCTAGTTGCATTTGCCATTTCATATCACTTACCCAATATAAGCACCATACCATTGTCATGTACTGTGCCTTACATATAATGATCAGGATTTACCTTCAAATAAAGAGTACACATCCTCTAAATAAAAAGATAAATAAAAGGGATTTTGTAGGCAGTGATAATAGTAATTGAGTGCTCTCAAATTTACGTATTCATATTAAATTAGTTCAGGCAAGAATTAGATTTATATTTAGACACTATTATTATATTAAAAAAGCAGTATCTCATATTCAATGGGTAAATACTTTAAGAGCAGATAATAAGTAATAGCTTAGCAATGCAATAACAGTCAATTGAAACAAAGGTACAGAGGTCATTCTTTGAAACTGGCAATTGCCTTAATGCTGCTTCAGAAAACTAAATACCATTTCCTCCTAATCGCTAGGTACTCTCTAGGGGATACTGCAAATTATGAGGTAATGTTTTCTCTGGCAAAGTTTATGAAAGGCAAGATATGTACATTTTTAAGGGCAACCGTTCTACATAATATATGTAGGTAATACTTAGAATAATAGGAGGGCAAGCTATTACTCCACACACTGATTCTGATGTCATTCAAAAACAACATGAAAGTTAGATGATGTGTAGGGCCCTATCAAATTCACAGTCTATTTTGGTCAATTTCACGATCATAGGATTTTAAAAATTGTAAATTTCATGATTTCAGCTATTTAAATATGAAATTTAACTGTGTTGTACTTGTAGTTGTCCTGACCGAATAAGGGGTTTGCGGGGGGTGGGGGGACTTTGCAAGGTTATTATAGGAGGGTTTCAGTACTGCTACCATTACTTCTGCACTGCTGCTGGCAGCGGTGCTCCCTTCAGAGCTGGGCAGCTGGAGAGCAGCAGCTGCTGGTCGGACGCCCAGCTCTGAAGGCAGAGACACCACCAGCAGCAGCGCAGAAATAAGGGTGGCATGATATGGTATTGTCACCCTTACTTCTGTGCTGCTGTTGGTAGGGCACCACCTTCAGAGCTGGGCGCCCAGCCAACAGGTGCTGCTCTGCGGCCGCCAAACTCTGAAGGCAGCGCAGAAGTAAGGGTGGCCATACTGTACCCTCCTAAAATAACCTTCCAACCCCCTTGCAACTCCCTTTGGCTCAGGATTTCCAGTTTGAGAAACACAGGTCTCCCCCATGAAATCTGTAGAGTACAGTGTAAAAGCACACAAAAGACCAGATTTCACAGGGGAAGGCCCGATTTCATGGTCTGTGATGCATTTTTCATGACTGTGAATTTAGTAAGGCCCTAGTGATGTGTAATGACAAAAGGCACCAGGGCTTAAATAGTCTCAAACTATTTTACACAGAATTAAAACCTAGCAAAGAGAGATGGTCTTGAATTATCATCCCCCAGATACATGACAAGAAAAGAACAAAGGGGGATGTTCTTCATTGCATCAGTCCATTGGTCTACTCTTGGCAGAAGTGAGTTAGAATTAAAAATGTATTGTTTTTTAAAAAAGGCAAGTCTGGTGTAGCATATTGTGCCTAAGATATTTGAACTGTTACTTTCTGCTTCTGCTCTTGTAAGGCTGTGAATGCTGTGGGAATCCATTATATGGATCTAGCAGCATTTGACATGTCCCAAATGTTTGCCTTCAAGTGATCAGCTCTCCATTAATACTTCGGGTCTGATCTTTGGATATTTGTTAGCTTTTTTCTATTTAAGTAATAATAAAGAAAATGCCTATACAAGAGCTGTAGGTATCCTGGCAATTAATCTAACATCATAAAACATCCCAAAGATTCAAGTAGAAATAAACTAACTCCATTTCATCAGCTAGCAGTGAATCACTTACAAAACAAAGCTCCTTCAAACCACCCATGGCCTAATTTGACCTATTTCAAAGTTAGACTAAGGGACATTTGAATACTCCAGGTCCCACTGACTTTCCCTGGAGTTGCTTATGTTCATCACCTTTGAAAATCAGATCCATGGCATGCTACACAGTTCACAGAAGCCAGAGTATTTGGTCACACTATTATACACACAGGATAAAATCTTGGCCCCATTGAAGTCAATGGAATTTTTGCTAGAATTTCACCCATAATATATATCATTGGAAAGTATCAGTTATGTCTTCAATGAACCCTCACAGAACATAGTTCTAGTTACTACCTGGGTCAGTGTTATACAGGAGTTCAGACTAGATGATCATAGTCATCCCTTCTGGCCTTGGAATCTCTGTTTTTTTCCTCCCTGCAGTAGATAGATGAAAGAGGAAATATTTTTGTTAAATCATAGCCAAATTTTTCAATCAGTCAAGAGTCATGAATGTGAGACTTATAGTATGGTGGATGCAAAATCCGAAAATAAAGGAAGGACCTTATTCAAAATACCTGATCAGTGTGCAATGGCAAGCAACATTGAAAACAAAATGTTACCAGAATAGAACAGAAAATATTGCTGAAAATGTTACATATTATTAAAATATCATAGTATAAGTATCCCCTTGATTAATATGTTTAGTTCTGATCACCATATATCCTAAAAGAAGATATAGCAGATGTAAAAGGGCACAGATGTGGTCAACTAATGATCAGAGGCATGTAAAGACTGCCATGTGAAAGTGTAAGATTGTTTAAAGAGAAGACAAGGAAGGGGAGAAATGAGAAACATGAAATCAGTGGTAAAGCAGAAATAAATTGGGTGCTGTTACTAACCCTTTCCTTCAATACAAGAACAAGAGAACACTTATAATTAAATTGAAAGGCAGCTTATGAAACTGATTATTTATGTATTACATCAAAAGTATTATTTTTAATCTCTGAAACTCCTCTTCCACAAGAGATAAGTGTTAAGATCTTAGTAGGATTAAAAAAAAAAGCATTAAATATATTTATGTCAATGAGCACATTTATAGTTATATTAGAAAAAATGAAAAAATGGAAGATACAAATCCTCATATTTCAGAGCACAACGCAACCACTAACTGCCTTAGGCAAGGCCTAAGCTAGAAAAGATTTGTCAAGATAGCTGTACTGGTATTGCTGAGCTGCCAAACCATCCTAGTACAGATGCAGTTTATACTGGTAAGAGTACACTTTTGATGGTATAGCTTATACCAATTCCCTGAGTGAAATAAACTATGCTGGCAAGAATATGTATGCTGGTATAACTGCTTCTACATTAGGGCTTTTGCCCATGTGAAAAATAGTCATCAAAATAATCACATACTCTACCAGATATTAGTGTACCAACAAATGTTTCTTAGTGTAGACCTGGCCTAAGAATAGGGAGAAACTTCCTCTATGGGAAGATTAATCTGTGATTGCCAATTATGGGCTTTCTTGCACCATCCTTGGAAGTGTCTACTACTGGTCACTGTTAGACATGTATGACTAGATGCACCGCTGGTCTGATCTGGTATTCTAGTGATCATTTGCTTATGCTAATATAATAAATACAACATTTTCCCTACTTATGCTAATATAATAAATACAACATTTCCCCTACAGTTATGTGGAAATATTATAATTATCACAAGTAATAATAAGAGCTAGTTGGAAAAGGGAATTATTTCTCACAGAAATTCCTGCTGGAAAAAATCCTCTTGAAATGTGTTGAAAGAAAAATTAGAATTTTTTAAGTTAAATAAAAATTTTCCTTTTAATTTTGACTTCAAATGCCATTTTTAATCACAAAGTTTGGGATTTAATGTATTTATGGCTCCTCCCCTTTTTTAAAACTGTCCCTCTTTTTTCTTTTGGAAAAGCAGTAATTAAGCAACAGTAGACTCAATTTTACAAAAAGTAACACTTTCAGTCTTGTTTTAGTTCTCTTTACTATAGGGTAATATGTTACTTGTGTTTTACTGATTTGCTGGGAGTTATTAGCTGCTTTTGTTATTTTAACAGAAATTTGCTTTGTCTTACCCCAACTTACGTCTTGTTAGTGAATGGTGAATAGTGAATTTGACACAATGTACCAAAAAAGGAATGGCCACATTTCAAGTTTGCCAAACTTGCAACCTAAACATCATCTTTAACAAAAACAAATGACGTGCAATAATATTCTATACACTTGGGCCAGAAAGATTCCCATTTACCATTCCAGAAGCATGCATGTTTTGGATCATTACTATAGAATGCTGCATTTTAAAAAAAAATAAAAGCAACTTTAAAAAAAAGTAGGGCAGACCTGCATATATATATAAACCCTCTCCTTAGGGGCTAGTCCTTCTGCTGTTGAAGGCAATTGCAAACCTCTCATTTGACTTCATTGGGAATAGACTCAGGTTGTATATGTTATGCAGTGAAGCAACCCAAACAGATGAGATGAAAAACAGTCATGTTCCACAAAAAGAAAAGGAGTACTTGTGGCACCTTAGAGACTAACAAAGCTTATGCTCAAATAAATTTGTTAGTCTCTAAGGTGCCACAAGTACTCGTTTTCTTTTTGCAGATACAGACTAACACGGCTGCTACTCTGAAACCAGTCATGTTCCAGCCACCCAAATTTATGAGAAGGTAAATCTTATTCATGATGTCTTTAAAGATTGGGATTCAGTTCAATTGCTTCAAGTTCCTAAAAGTTGCTTCTGTTTTTGCTGTTCTGTGTGACAGAGCTTCATAAATCATTTTTATCCTCTGGAATTCATATATAAGCAATGCTTTCAAAAGCAAATGGAACTAACCCAGTGATGGTGAATGTGTATGGCAGGATATTGACATTTTGTCAGAAAAGTGTAACCTCAATGTGTAAAGTGGCTTTAAGCATCCATGTGCAATGCTGTGCATCATTAGCTCTTTCTTTCTTAACAATGAAAAGTGACATGTAACACAGAACATACAAACAGGGTTTGAGAAAAGTCTTCGTAAGAGAAAATTGTTCCAGTGAGTTTGTGGGCCCACTGCCCTGTGGGAAACCAGGAAGAGAAGTTTCCATTTACTCCTACTTATGTTCTTTCAAAGTGACAGTATACAATAAACACGGAACTCTTTTAATAGATAATGTCATTACAACCAAAGAAACATCATGGTTTATGTAGCATTATGTCACATTAGATAGAAGATATCTAGTTCAGTGTGTTAAACACATTAGATGTAAGTGACTTCAAGATGCATACCTTTGCTAAATTAAACTAATGTTTGCAATATGGCAGTTGAATTCATATTGTGTATTAAACTGCATTATGTAATCCAGAATAATAAAACGCTACCAGATATTGCAGTCAGACAGATGTGTTTTGTACATAGATATTGCCACACCAGATCAGACCATTGGTCCATCAAATCCAGCAGCCTATCTGACAGCTGCCCATACCAGATGCTTTGCGGAAAGAGCAGCTACTTCAGTGCTCAGATATGAAAGTGATGGGGTCCATATAAGTACCTAGATAGAGATAAATATATTAGAAGGTGTAAAATTCCCATTATTGCAGTCAACATCCATCTGCGAGAAACTTTGATTATATCTTTAAAGATGGAAAGAAAAAGAACAAGATTAGAAAACATCCCTTTATATAGCTGGAGACTATAATAACCTCGAAAAAGAAAAAAAGGAGAATATTGAATTTTAAGTTCCAAAAAAGTGTTGGCTCACACAAGTTAAAAAAGAAAGGCAAAGAATATGTGAACTACAAATTGTATGTTAGTACTTTGATCTTCTCTTACTCTCCTCTGCAAAAAAAAAAAAAAAGGATTCAAAACAAACAAAAACTCTTGTGTTTGTGTGCATGTAGTATATGTATACACACACTTAACTCTTGTTACATAATATGTGTTCCCACATTATCATTAGGATGACATAGAACTTACAGTGGTGACACAGTGTAGTAATACTAGAATAGGGAAAAAAGCACTCAGAATGATAAAATGGTGATAGATTCGCATTATGTGAGACCTGTGAAGTTTTGGCTTATCAGATAGGAACTTGAGAGAGAGCATTAAAATTCTCTATAGAACAGGGTAGATACTGTAAAAACTTTGCCTAAATATTTGTTTGAGTTGCACAGCTGGAGACTTCATATCTGCACAGAGTAGATGCAAGCATCATGCCTCCAGGAGCTCTGGAGCAAAGGTGCTCATTAGTAGCCCTTGCTAAACCTTTTGAAAAATTGTGGCATGTGGTCCTCCAGCACAGCATTCCAGATGGTGTCCAGTGTGAAGATTGGGTGTTGGCGCCTTGGCCAGGCCTCCACTTTACAGATATGCCCCCTTTGAGGTACTGAATGCAGCAAGCGGTGTTAGTGTCACTTGCCAGTGTTTAAGGATTGCTGACCATGGTGGCTGTCTGCTCTGCAGAAGCAATGAAAAGAAAAGTTCCCAGTGACCTTTCCTTCTTCTAAGGCTTGATCTAGAGCTCACTGAAGTCAGTCAGATTCTTTCAATTGACTTTAATGCCCCTAATATAACCATCAATTTGGGAGCAAAATGTGTTTCCTAAATTGAAGAATTATTGGCACACTTCCATTATTATCTAGATGCTTACAGCTCCAGGATCACATACTTACCTTAGCTTTGTTATTTGGATTTGCAATGCATTTGTATCAGGTTTTACTGATTATCAATCTAATGCCCATGCAATTATCATTTTTATCATTAGTTTTTTGCAGGTGCACCGGCTCATTTCTTTCCATGTTCTACTCCAGGGTACAAAATTTAGCTCTGCATATCTTGTAGTGGCAGCTGGATCTTTTAAATGATCATAATAGGACAGCCAGGTTATGTAATGCACCACAATGACTTCCTTAGCCATAAAATGCATTGTCATGAATCAAAAACAGGTTCAGAAACAGAAAGCAAAGAGTAGGAGTAAATGGTCAGTTTTTACCATAGCCAAAGGTTAACTGCAGGATGCTCCTTGGTTCTGTATTAAATCCCATGTTGATAAATATTAATGATCTGAAATGGGCATCAGTAATGATGTAGCAAAATTTGCTGATGAAAGTTATTAGTCAGCACCAGAAAGGACTTTGGGGAACTTCAGAAAGATGTAAACAAGCTACATGAATGGGCAACACAATGGCAAATGAAATTCATCCTAATGCACATTGGAGGGAAAACAATAGTAATTCCTGGCTCTTACATAGCACTTTTCAGCAGTAGATTTCAAAGTGCTTTCCAAAAGGAGGTCTCATCATCCTTATTTTACAGATAGGGAAGCTGAAGCACCCAGTGGGAAAAGTGACTTGCCCAAGATTGCTCAGCAGGCTCGTGACAGAACTGGGAATAGAACCCAGATCCTTAGTTCTTGGCAGTATCTTCTAGGCCATATTACAGCATGCTGTATTAAACTATTCATATACAGGGTTCTAGATTAACTCTATCAATTGAAGAAAGGGACCCATGCATCATTTGTAGACAGCTTGGTGAAGACTTCTGCTCAATGTGTAACTGCAGTCAAAAGTTTCAGAGTAGCAGCCGTGTTAGTCTGTATTCGCAAAAAGAAAAGGAGTACTTGTGGCACCTTAGAGACTAACAAATTTATTAGAGCATAAGCTTTCGTGAGCTACAGCTCACTTCATCGGATGCATCCGATGAAGTGAGCTGTAGCTCACGAAAGCTTATGCTCTAATAAATTTGTTAGTCTCTAAGGTGCCACAAGTACTCCTTTTCTTTTTGCAGTCAAAAGGATAACAAAATGCTAGGATGCATAGGGATGGAATGGTAAATACTGTAAAGTGTATAACAATGTCTTTGAATAAATCCAATGGTGCAGCCTCATCTGGAATACTGTATGCAGTACTCATCACTGCATCTCATAAAGGGCAGTGCTGACCTAAATGGGGTTCAGAGAGAGTGAAAGGAAGGGTGGAAAAACCTTTCTGTGAAGACAGAAAGGAAATGAATAAGAGGGGGCATGGTAAAAGTATATAAAATAATGAATGATATAGAGAATTGAGACCAGGAACTTCTGTTCTTCATGTCTCATAACATGAGAACAAGGGGATATTCAATGAAAGTAAAAGTTGGGAAATTCAAAACTGATACTTTTTTATGAAACATGTAAGTAAACCTTAGAACTCATTTCTACAGGAAACCAATAACTTAAAAATATTCACAAAGGGATTGGATACTTATGCAGATATCAAGAATATCCAGAATTTTCATAATTAATTAAAACAAATTTTTGGAAGATTATTAAACTTTATGCTTCACGGCTTAAGCCAATCTCTAAATATTAGAGATCAAGATGGGATTTATTTTAGAGGTAGAGGTAAATTATCCCACATCTACCTACTGTGGATTTCTTATACTTTCCTCTGAAGTCTCTGGTACTGACAGGATACAGGACTAGATAGACCTTGAATCTGATCCAGTATGAACATTCTCATGTTCCTAAGAAATACAGGAGGGGATTCCTATGTTTTTGCTCCTGAGTGGTACCTACTAGACATGCAAGTTTAGATTAGGGAGCCTTGAGAATGGAATGTGTGCTCTTATATAAAGTTTATCTTCTTTTGTATCCAGTCTAAATTAACTAGTACTGTTTGTATTTCCATCAATGGAGGAATGATAATCAAGTTGTATGGTTTTGGAAGAGGACTGAATGATTGGTGATCTGCTGGAGATGCTAGGATTGAAAGATTCCTTACCCCATCTCTGCTTACTCCTGTGTGATATATATGGGGCTTGCTAGATACAGTTAAACTCAGGATTTTCTTCCTCAAAATAGTCTTATCAAGGAAGAATAAAAACAGGCAACAGCATTTCTGGTAAAGGTTTTGTATTGCCCCATTCATTATTCTGCTTTATTTAATTCCCTCCCCTGCCCTAATTTCATGTCCAGAAAAGATGTATTATCCCACATTTGCTCTCAGAAATTAAGCTTGCTTTTATCCGGTGTAGACCAAATTCCCTAGATAATCCATCCATTTTTTAAAAGATACATTGCTCAGCTTCTGGAATTATGGTCTTTGTGCACTCTGTCATTATTCCTTGTCATTATAAGTTTAAGTAAGAGCATTTGATCAGAGCAATGCTATTGGCAATGGTAGTCAGCATGAGGTCTCTTCTGCCTCATGAGATTTGTAGAGCATTTACAGTACATATCATCAGAAAAAAAAAAGCTGATTCCCTTATATACTGGTCACTGTTAAAATATAGCATTTGCAAACAGATACCACATAATGGTAGTACAACAGTTTTTCACTCTATATTTAGAATAGGAAATATCTGTGGTAATTGTGATAACAAACAAGGTTTTTACTATATGATACCTCATATCATGTGGGGTGGGGGGAGGGGTGGAGGAGGGAATAAAATCAACAGTAATGACTATTTTCTGAAAGGCAAGAGCCTGATTTCCAAAGCTTCCAAATTTGTGCAGTCAGTTACATTCAAGCAAAGTGAATAGAAACTGGACCACATCCTGCCACCCTCCATAAGGCTACTTTACACTATACCAGCAGCACTAAGCAGCCCTATACCAGCTTTCCCTGCTACACAAAGATTCTTCTGGTACAGAGGAATATTCAGGTAGCTTATATCTTCTACGTCTGGGATATGTCTGGCTCTAATAATGGTCCATTGGGACAGAGGGACATTACCTGGTGACGTAGCTTAGAGACATAGCTAAGGCTGCACTAAATTGGGCCAAAGGCTGATTGAGCTTTGAATCATCTCCCAACCACAGATATTGGGAATGGAGTGCAAAAGTGGCATACAGCCAATTTTGTCCCTTCCCCTCTAGCCCTGTCCTGAGTGCTGCTCAGCCAGACTCATGGACCTGGAAGAGGACTGTAAGTGGGTGTAAAAGATTGTACCCCAATTTTGCATTAGTTTTGCACTGGTATAAATGCATGCAATGCATTAAATGCATAGCCAGCCAGACCCCAACTCTGAAAATTCAGAGATTCAATTCAGAAAAATCCTCCAAACTTCAGATGCTTATCTGAAACTAATTTGAATTTATGCAAACATTTCTCTTCCACCTCAACACATCCATCCCTCCTTCTTCCATTCTTCTCTCTTCCACTTAAATTCAACCATGTTCTCCATTAATTCATTAGCACTTATTTGTATTACAATAGTGCCTAGAGGCCCAAATCAGAATCAGGACCAGAGTCTGCTAGGCTGGTTTTACCCCTAAAGGAATTCTAATCTTAAAACAAAGTAGGTGAGTATAATACACAATAGGAGTGGATATAAGATCACATATGTAAAGGTCATTGTGCTCACAGATTGAACCAAAGCTCTGAATCGTCTGACTCTCAAAAGCCTTGAACCTGGTGGATACATTTATTCTGACTTGGTAGTGACCTCAGCTTCCAGAACCCTCGCCGCCATTCCACCCCCAAACACAGTGATCACTAGCTAATCCTCCAGCCTGGCCTAGTAACTCCTGTACATTATTAATAATGATGCTGTTTCTCAATTCTTGCCCAGCTTCCCACCCAGTAGCCAATAGATTAACAGGATATTTTTTCAGATATACACACAGTCTGCTCCAGGGTCTTGGCTATCTAATCGTCTAGGGCTGGCTGCTGTCGTCATATATCATACATTATGGGGTTTCAGCTGATCAGTGGCATTACAAGATACATCATGCTTCTCTAGCCACCTAAGTCCAGCCCAAAGCGATTTGAAAGAAAATGCCAGCCTAGCAGAGACATTAATGCCTGCTTGAAAACCTAAAGTAGACTTCAGGATATTAGCACAGGTTGTTGGATGTTGAAGATTCGTTAGAGGGTATTTATCTGCACCGATGTTGAGCTTAACATAGTATATTATTTAGTTCACTTGAGTTTTTGAACAGTGGTGTTTGCTTTTTCTCTTCCCCCTTTCCTTCTGTGATCTGGTTCACCCATCTGCACTATGGGACAGATTCCCAGGTGTGGTAAATTACCATTGCTCCATTGCCTTTTGTGTAGCTGTGTTGAGGATCTGGTTTATAGGTTCATGCCTCAAGAGAATAAACAGTTTCTGGTTAAAAACCATGGGTAAAATGGATTATAGGTAATGCCAAATATAATGCTCTAAATATATGAACTAATGTCTGTGGAAGAATAACTTCCCCTGAAGATTAAGCTAGTTAGTTTGATGAGATGATCCTACCAGTTTCTTGAGAGAACTTTAATTTAGAGCTACGTAGAAAATGGTTTTCCATCCTGTAAATCGTTTTGAGATTTTGAAATGTTTTTTCCGTCTTGAATCAGGATGAAAAGTCAAAAATCACAAAAATATTTGCAAACCAAAAAATAAAAAGGGGGGCGGGGGAGTGGTTATTCTGTGGGAAGAGCTCTCCTAAAGCCTAAGTTAGGCTCCTAAATCCATATTTAAGCATCGAGGGTGAATATTCAAAACTGCCTTTGGGATTGAGGAGCACAGGACCCACTTTCAATGGGGCTTATGTTTTTAAGTTACTTAGGAGCTTTTGAAATTTTTACCCAAAATGACTTTGGGACTTAGGCCAAACCTTGCCATTGGTTATGGTTTTGTAACCCCACTCAAAAAGGAAAACTGAGGGCATACTTTTAAATTAAAGAAAATATACATATTTATTTAGTAATGCCACTTTAAAGTATTTACTTTATTTTACTTGTACATCATTTTAGTTACTATTATTGTTATTATTATTATTACAATATGTTAAGCACTTTTTGCTAGTGTTAAAATATAACAGTACAGACCACATAATTTCCTAATACAGGGAACACAGACTATGCTTCAAAGACCTCCCCATCTTCTTTCTCCATTTTATCTTCCTTCTGAAGACTTCATCCTGTGTGTCTATCTCAGCATATAATGAGGGAGGAAAGATTGTCTTGTGGTTAAACCTCTACAGTCAGAGTCTGTAGGCCTGAGTTTTATTCCTGTCACTGATCTGCTGTATGCCTTTGCACAAGTCATTTAATCTGAACCTCAGTTTCCCCATCTGTAAATATTAATATTTATATAATATTAGACATACCTCGCCTGAGGGTAAATCTTTGTAAAGTGTTTTGAGATCCCTCCATGGAAAGCATTCTATATAACTTAGGTGCAAAATGCTGTTGGTATTATTTATCATTAATTTTAGACATGAAGAATGGCTTTTCCCCCCTTATTTTAGCTCCAGTGAAAAGTGAAGGTGAGAAGAAAGGTAAATCAATTATTTTCTCTTTACTGAAGCTCATTTCAGCTTTTGACTGCTGTAAGAAATGTTTCTTTCATACAATAACACATTTGAGATGATGCACAACACCTCATGCTACCATAAAACAGCTTTATTCAATCCTACTGTGATAACACAATTGTCATTTCCAGTTCTGTTGGTTCATTTTTACTACAGGCCAAGACAGCCCACAACCCAATATCAGACTCTTCAATTGTTCTGACTAGGAAGAAAATGAAAGGCTCTTGTTATCATGTTACAATACATGAGAGAGAAAAAAACTTTCTATGCACTGTGTACACTGGTTTGAGTGTTTCCTCTTCACAGAATGTGCTCTCCTACATTTGTTTCATTTTCCCCTTTTGGATCTATATGTAACATGAATGTGTGCCACTCTTGGCATTATATTTTATATTTGAGCTGTAAGGGTCTGATCCAAAGCACATTGAAATCCCATTGGATCAGACCTTAAAACATCATGCGACTCTAAGTGCTCTCTTTAATGTCATTTCTCAAATGAACCTGTAACAACATAAAGTGTACTAGACTGCACCCAGACTACCTTATTTCAGTTACAAACAGAGTCATTGGAGGAAAAAGTAGTTTGGACATTTAAATTAGTATTTTGTTTAAAATATTTGGCTATATAAAAATTTCAGTTATAATCTTATTGGGGAGATATATATGTTAAAAATAAAATAACCCTTTTGGATGCACTTTTCTTTGTTACCCCAGGGTAAACCTGGAATAATTCTGTTGACTTCAACTGAGTAATTTGGGATTTAAACGTGACAGTAACTGACAGCAGAATTTGGCTCTGCATTATTATTATTTCTGAAACACTTAGGCAAATTTTTAAATTATGCTTTCAAAAGAAGGGGCTTGGCACTTCTCTTAGTCATATTGCTGAAAAATAGAGTCAGTTTCTACTATTCAGCAAGTGATTTTTAATCTTGCTATTTATTTTTATGTTATATTTATATACGGTTATAAGTTAAATGAAAAAAATGTAGTTCTCATCAGCTTTAATGGCTCCTGGGTGAAATCTTGGCTCCATTGAAGTTGATGGCAAAACTCCCATTGACTTCAGTGGGGCCAGGATTTCACTCCATGAGTTTAACTGAATGCTGTTGTTCCTTCTGGTTATGCAAACTAATAGTGCTAAATAAGTATCTGGTGCCGTGATTTGTCCATGGACTAATTTGCAACAATCGAGGCATTGAAAGTAGCTCAAGGGAGGGAGAGTCAGAACAGCTGCAGAAGTACTTACAGCACTTGGTTTTAAGTCATCAGAACATTGCTGTGATCACACTCTTGAACTTATCACATTCATTGCTAGATCTTGAACTGAAAGACAGGAATAAGGTAATTGCCTTGTGAGGTAGGATGCTAATGCTGCACAGGGAGAAACATCAGTAGGGAGAGCAGACAGGCTGTTGCTACAACTGCCAGTACTAAACAAAATTTGCAACTGAAGGAAAGGGGAGATGTTACCTCCAACAGGATCTACTGTTGCTTGAAAGAGACCACTTGGCTCTTGTCATACTTTAATTTCAACTGCTCTGTGATGTATACATAGAGAACATTGTCTTTTCTCTATGTGGCAACGTTCCACCTATTACTACCTTTTTGCTTATTCTATCATTCTCCAATATTTGCCCGAGGCCAAAAATGTGTTTCTCTGACTAGCAATAACATTCAGGGGTGTTTGGTAGTTTTGCTTAAGGATAATTTTTTTCCATAGCTGTTAAAATAATAGATGTGTCTAGCATCTGATCTAAGATCTACGGGCTCGTTACCTAAAATGTATCTGGCTACCTACACACTTGAGTTCAATTAGGGCTATATCATCTTGCATGTATGTCACGTTGCAAACATAAACCATATGTATATGCAGCCTTCTCCAATTATTCCTTATTTCAATACACTCCCTTCATCTAGGAAAGCAAGAATAATGAGACCTACAGAGAGACAAGTAGTCATAAAAAATGAAGGGGGTGAAGATGGAGTGACACTTTCTAATGATGATACATAGTGTGTATAGCATATATCAGATATGAAGGAATATGAAAGACAGAAAAGAGCAGAATTAGGCAAGTGAAAGCTAAAGTAATTCATCTGTGCTTCCAAGTGTGAATAATACTGACATGGAATTCTGAGGCACAGTTTTTGCACGTGAATGATGTTCTGACCATTTCAGTTCAAAAAGAAGGGATCTATCTTAGACCTGTGTGACCTGAGCCCTGGAAAATAGACTCCACTTCAGCGGTGCAGTTCACAGTTGCACTTTGACTTATTTCAGTGAAAGAGTTCCTGGATCAGTGAGCTGAGCATTTAAATATGCCAGTTTCTAAAGGGAATGAGGCAACACATCATTCCGATCCTTCATATGAAAAAACTTCTTAATTCTCCATTTTGTCCATGTTGCAGCTTAAGTCAATGTAATTTACTTTCCTCTGAGGTGTGAACTCCCCACTCCCACCATGAGCAATATATGATGGGATAACATGATTTTGGCAATTAATTGATCTTGGACTATTAATGGTAAATAGGCGCAATGACCTGTGATGGGATATTAGATGGGGTGAGATCTGAGTTACAGAGAATTCCTTCCTGGGTATCTGGCTGGTGAGTCTTCATCACATGCTCAGAGTTCAGCTGATCGCCATATTTGGGGTCGTGAAGGAATTTTCCTCCAGTGCAGATTGGCAGAGGCCCTGGGGGTTTTTCGCCTTCCCCTGCAGCGTGGGGTATGGGTCACTTGCTGGAGGATTCTCTGCACCTTGAAGTCTCTAAACCGTATTTGGGGACTTCAATAGCTCAGACATAGGTGAAAGAGTCGGTGGGTAAGATTCTGTGGCCTGAGCTGTGCAGGAGGTAAGACGAGATGATCATAATGGTCCCTTCTGACCTTGAAGTCTACGAGTCTATGAGTAACTTACATCAACTTAAAGTGCTGTCTACACCACGCTATGTTGGTGGGAGATGCTCTCCCGTTGATATAGCTTCTGCCTCTCATTAAGGTGGAGTAATTATGTCGACGGGAGAGTGCTCTCCCGTCAGCATAGCGCGTCTTCACCAGACTCACTAAATCAACACCGCTGCATCGATGCAATAGTGAAGACACGCCCAAATTTCAAATCTCAGTGCATTGGAAGTTGCAGTTCAGGGGAACTGGGACAGTCCAGTAGATTGGTGATGGGATATAGAGCACTTCATCTTTTGGGCACCTTTCCAAATCCAGCTCAAATACAGCAAGTCTTTATCAACTCACTTCACACAAAAAGAAAAGGAGTACTTATAGCACCTTAGAGACTAACAAATTTATTTGAGCATAAGCTTTCATGAGCTACAGCTCACTTCATCGGATGAGCTTATGCTCAAATAAATTTGTTAGTCTCTAAGATGCCACAAGTACTCCTTTTCTTTTTGCGGATACAGACTAACACGGCTGCTACTCTGAAACCTCACTTCACACAAACCACCAATCTCTGTTAGATTAGATTGGAGAAACTTTGACAGAACTATATTTTGTTGGAATATGCAGTTCCATCAGAACTGAAATGAAATTGGGTCAGTCTGGCCAGCAGTTTGTTTTGGAAGAAAACCAAAAAGAAACTATTCCAACAATGTCAAAACATTCAGAATGCAATGTTTTGATTTTTCTTTTTGAAGAGACTTTCGTGTTTTAAATTTTGTATTAAATTATATGTATTGTACAAAAATGTGAAGTCCTTTCAAAACAAAAAATAAAAATGTTTCATTCTGAACATATTGAATTATTACTATTACATATTATAATATACAATTTCTTTAAAGAAAATTGATATCCAAACATTGTTTCAAATTATTTGAATTTCAGACAATTTCAAAAATTTTCCTTCATGGAGAATTTCCAAATTTTCAGTTTTCATTCTCATTTGGAACTAAGCCAAATTTTCAATCCTTCACACAACAGGACTTCCAACCTTCACACAGCTCCAATCTCAGTCCATTATATAGCACCTCCATCACTCATACATTTGTTGACAGTATTCAGGATGGAATAGGAATGGCAGCTGAATCACTGTGACACATTCACAATGTTGTCTTTCCAGGTCTTTGTTAGGGCACGATAGCAGGGCATTTTAGGAAGTATTGCATTGACCATCTGCGCTGCACTGGGGCTAGATTGAGTAACCCATATTCACATTGTTGGTGAGTACTTACTCTCATGAGTAGTCCCATTAAAGTCAATAAGACTACTTGTAGCTGAAATGTATCCCTGTGTACAAGGGATTGTGCAAGCCCTGTGATCCCTAGTGGAGCCATATTGGAACACCTAAATAGGACATAACTGGTGCACAGGCCTTGTAAGGAGGAATTTAACAGTGTAAATGCCCAACAACATGAGTAATGGTTGCAGATTCTAGCCCTTTGTGAACAAAAAGAGGACTTCACTCTTCAGTGCTATTGGTCTAGCATCTTTCACCAACATTAAAGTCATTTAAAAATAGTTAAGAAAATTAATAATTAGGCCCAGCTATATGTAACACAGAAGAGGAGGCAATAGGAAAATATGTGGGATGTAATTTTGATCCTGTTATAATGAATATGTGATGGCATAGTAAATCTGCAGAAAACATAGTTGTTGTTGTTAGCTAATACCACACAAGTGAAGTATGAGGAATAGAACACAGACACTCCAGCTCCAAAATACAAGCCTCTGCCACATGAGCTAAAAGTCAATCTCTACCAATTACTACTAGTGGCTTTTATCCTTTATAGGGCAACTAATCAAGATTAGTGGTGCACACTGATAAATATACATTGGTTAGACACTGACAAGTACACTACACTATCCCCTCTTATTATGTGGAAAAATCAAGATATTCCACAAACTAAAGAAGACCCAGACTGTAATGGATTTAGGAATGCTTAGCTCCCATGCTGACCAGATAAACTGAAAGGCAGTCTTCCTGTTATTGAAGCACCTGGCATGACAATATGGGATACAGTATAGTTGAACATGCAGTTTAGTAATATGACAACATTCTATATAGTTTACTATATCTGTATTTACCTAACATGCCACACTGCTCTAAAAAGTGATAGATACAAAGTTGTAGCCCGATCTATAGATTATGTATATATTGATTACTTAAGAATCCTTAGTTATCACTTTGAGAGTTGACAGGTTCTTATCCCAAAATCATGCACGGTATTATTCAAATTATTGTGTAGTTGGGAGCCCCGATGTGCACAGTTGCAACATTCATACTATCGGAACTCCTCTGTATTTACAAATAGTTTATGAATATATATATTTAGCACAGTCACAAACACTCCAACTCAGTAAGATAAATAGAGATACTACAGAATGTACATCTGCACATCCATATACCCACACCTTTCCTTGCAGAACAACCTGAAATGCTAGCCATCATCTTTCTCATCACTATCATCTTCTCCCTCAGCTTCTGTACCCGATGACTGGAGGATAGCTAATGTGACACCAATTTTTAAAAAGGGCTCCAGAGGTGATCCTGGCAATTAAAGGCTGGTAAGCCTGACTTCAGTACCAGGCAAACTGGTTGAAACTATAGTAAAGAACAGAATTGTCAGACACATAGATGAACATAAGTTGTTGGGGGAAGAGTCAACCTGATTTTTGTAAAGGGAAATCATGCCTCACCAATCTACTAGAATTCTTTGAGCGGGGGGGTCAACAAGCATGTGGACAAGGGGGATCCAGTGGATATAGAGTAGTTAGATTTTCAGGAAGCATTTTCAGGTCCCTCATCAAAGGCTTTTAAGCAAAGTAAGCAGTCATGGGATAAGAGGGAAGGTCCTCTTGTGGATTGTTAACTGGTTAAAAGATAGGAAACAAAGGGTAGGAATAAATGGTCAGTTTTTGGAATGGAGAGAGGTAAATAGTGGTGTCCCCCAGGAGTCTGTACTGGGTGCAGTCCTATTCAATATATTCATAAATGATCTGAAAAAAAGGTAAACAGAGGGGTGGCAAAAGTTGCAGATGATACAAAATTCCTCTACATAGTTAAGTCCCAGGCAGACTTCAAAGAGCTACAGAAGGATCTCTCAATACTGGGTGATTGGGCAACAAAATGGCAGATGAAATTCAATGTTGATAAATGCCAAGTAATGCACACTGAAAAACATAATCCCAACTATAAATATAAAATGATGGGGTCTAAATTAGCTGTTACCCCTCAAAAAATAGATCTTGGAGTCATTGTGGATAGTTCTCTGAAAATATCCACTCAATGTGCAGTGGCAGTCAAAAAAGTGAACAGAATGTTGGGAATTATTAAGAAAAGGACAGATAATAAGACAGAAAATATCATATTGTCTCTATATAAATCCATGGTATGCCCACATCTTGAATACTGTGTGCAGATGTGGTTCCCCATCTCAAAAAAGATATATTGACCTTGGAAAAGGTTCAGAAACGGGCAACAAAAATGATTAGGGGTAAGGAATGGCTGCCATATGAGGAGAAATTAATACAATTGGGATTTTTCATCTTGGAAAAGAGACGACTAAGGAGGGATATGATTGAGGTCTATAAAATCATGACTGGTGTGGAGAAAGTAAATAAGGAAGTCCTTACTCCTTCTCATAACACAAGAATTAGGGGTCACCAAATGAAATTAATAGGCAGAAGGTTTAAAACAAACAAAGGGAAATATTTTTTCACACAACACACAGTCAACCTCTGGAATTCCTTGCCAGAGGATTTTGTGAAGGCCAAGACTATAACAGTATTCAAAAAAGATCTAAATAAATTCATGGAGGATAGGTTCATCAATGGCTATTAGTCAGGATGAACAGGGATGGTGTCCCTAGCCTCTTTTTACCAGAAGCAGGGAATGGGCAACAGGGAATGGATCACTTGATGATTTCCTGTTCTGTTCATTCCCTCTGTCATTAGCCACTGTTGGAAGATAGGATACTGGGCTAGATGGATCTTTGATCTGACCTAGTATGGCTGTTCTTAAGTTTTTATGTTCTCATCACCAGTGGCCGTCATTCTGGCACCTCCCAAGGACTCCATCTCCTACTGCTCCTAGGCTGGGATGCCATTTTTATAATACGTTACACTGATGCCACCATGTTTGATGCCTATTCAGTAGGGGACTTGCCCCTTTTCTTTATTTGTATTCCTCACCTTATTAATGTTGAAGTGTCTTTCTTCTATAGGTTAGTATCTCAATGATCTCAACTTACTATCATATGCATTGATTCGTTACCATGGCCCTCTTGTGGTTAGGTAGCTGATGTACCTGTTATATACGTCAACTCATTGCCATGACATTCTTGTGGTTGGATCACATACCTGTCATCAGAACTTCCTCTTAAACACTCTATTTTTGGCTCCCCAATACTTGTTTCCATTTGCCGTTTATCTGTCAAAGTTTGTCTGTTCAAAAGTCATAGGCCTCAAGCCTTACTCTAACTTGCTGAAATAATGTCTTACAGGATACAGGTTTGTAGGTTCCTTGCATTATTGCTGAATATAATGCAAAGTAGAAAATGTAATAAAGGCCAGTTAGACCACTGGGCTACAAAATGGAATACCTAAATCGACTACTGAGACATGTATTACACATACTTGTGAGAGAAAACATGTATTCTTTTAATCATCAAATTAAACTTTCTGGGATTCCTCTCTTAAAATATAGGCAGCATATTACTTCTTTAAATACAAAAAATAAACAACAGGCATTAAATTAGCCACCAGATGAAACTCATATGGTTACTTGAACTGAAGGTTAAGGTAGTCATTCTAGCTAAGTCAGAGAAAAAGCATAGTAATTCTGTCTGTACTATAAGAGGACATTTTCTGGGAAATCTAGGCCATTGGCAAGGAAATTCCAGTTACCGGAACAGGATTGTTTTTGCTTTTGTACAAATCTACTCATGCCAAAATAGTTATTTCATTTAATAGGTGGCTTTTCTTATGTACTCAGAAAGTGCAAAAATCAATGCTTTTCCATGCTGAAAGATCAAAACATAGCTGTTTTCAAGAGATATTGTTCTTGGGAAGCAGTCTAGGCCCTCACACCACACTGACTCAGGCAGTTACCTAGGAATTCACAGAGCTGGGTGAGCCAGCTACCTGGGTTCTGCACCCTGTAGCCTGGTTGGCCACATGATCTTGACCCTCATTGACTGGTGACCATATATAAACTTCCTGCTTCCTTTCTAGTCTTGTTTGAGTAATAAGCCATTGCCTTCTAGTTGCTACTCAGACCCAGTCTCCCTGATCCTGCCAGCTACCTCACTGTATGTTTCCCTTGGATTGGATCTTCTGGTTATTGGACTGCTTGCACGAACTCTGACCACTGATTTGGACTGTCCTTTGACCTGCCTAATCCCTGGGCATTACAGTCTAAAAGTTTCTGAGAAAAGCTTTTCACCAGGAAGTGCCAGTTCATTGAAACTGAAACTTTTCTTGCAAAAGGGTTAGTTTCTACCAAATTTTCAGAGTGACCTGAGAAACACAGATTCAAGCTGTCAGAATCCCAGATGGTCAGCTGACTCAGGAAGAGATGCAGGCTGGACCAGCGGCTGGTCAGCATGGAAACAGGCATGGGCTCGAGCAGCAGCAAGAGCAGTCTGTTGGAACTACTGGCAATAGGGGAGAGTTCCCAGCCAGGTAGTGACTGTGAGTAGAGTGGAGAAACTGCTTCCCTTAGAAGCCTAGATACCTGCTGTGGATCACCTGGGTGGGGCCTTGCCTGCAGATTGGCTGACCCCTGGCAGAATGGTGTGTGGCTTATCACAAGACTTGCAGGTAATTGCCTGTGATGACTCCTCACACTCTGGTTTAGGAATGACTGATCAGGCTTAAGCAGGCGAAAGCTCAAAGGTAACTCCGGTTTAGGCAGGTTCTAAGGTAACTCATCTCGTTCTGCTCTGTGTGATTCTCCCAGGAGAGTGGCTATTCTGTGGGAAGGTTTCTCCCTGGATTTTTTTGTTGACAGGTTTCAATTTCATCCCAGTGCGGAACTGGAAAACTTTCATAATAGCAAAAACAATTTTGCAGGACAGAAAAACCATTTCCTGCCTAGTTCTAGTTGTATATATGTAGAATTTGCAATGAATATGGGAAAATTACTGAATACTCTATAGCCCTCAGTAGCAAGTTCTAATTAATTTTTGTGTACTTTACTCTATCTGTAATATGGGTACAAATAAATACCCATTTTACCGAATTGTGAGAGACTTAATGAATTAATAACTGTCAAGCACCTTTGATATCCTCAGATAAGTCAATTGTTATGTACATAAAATTATTACAATAGAGTATGTATTACTATTAATTATCTTACTCAAAGAACTGCAGGACTGTCAGTTATAACAGACTTTTTTAGCTGAGAGATGTATAAAAACTGAGTAACAAGGATAGGACACAAATTGAAATGAAGGAATTTTTTTTTGTAATTTTAACTTCTAAAAATCTTTTTTTTCTTAATATTTTTCTCAGAACCTGAAGTCAAAAAAGAAGAAAAGCCAGCAAAACCAGGTAATAGTTTATAGACTTCAATGGGTGATACATACAGAATATCTGCTCTCACCAGATCCTAAATTAGGGACCAAAGCCAAAATTTTCATCCTCTGTGGCTAAAGTTAGGTTCCTAAATCCATATTTAAGCATCTAGGGTGAATGTTCAAACCTGCCTTTGGGATTGAGGAGTACAGGACCCACTTTCAATGGGCCTTATGTTTTTAAGTTACTTAGGAGCTTTTGAAATTTTCACCCAAAATGACTTAGCCCAAACCTTGCCACTGGTTACGTTTTTGTAACCCCACTCAAATGAAAATTGAGGGCATATTTTTAAATTAAAGAAAACATATATTTATTTAGTAACACCAGTTTAAAATAGTTTACATCTATTTTACATGTATATCATTTTAGTTACTATATTATTATAATATGTTAAGCACTTTTTGCTCTTATTAAAATACAACAATAATTTAGTCAGTCCTAGTTACAGACACAGTTAAGCTTGTGTTTTAAGGATGATGCAATAGCTGTGATTGCTAAAATAAGAGGCCACCAATTATATAGAACTATATGTTTTACTGTTTGCTAGGTGTAATATATGTGCACTGGCACAATGTCAGCATTTTCATCATTATTCTGCTTAACTGTCAATCAGCACAACATATTGAAAGATTTTGATGTGCTTACAACACGTAGTTAATTAGCCAAACAAATTCCCCCACTGGGGAAACTATTACCATATTCCAACATGCAGAAAATACTGCAAGTAAATGGTTTGAGGAGGACTGAATATTGAAATACCATTCCAAAATTAATAAGTCTTGGATTTGACACTTTAAAAAATTCCCTACTTTAACTGTGTGATCATAATTTTCTGAAATGTGCTTTTTGAAAGCTTGTAACTAATGCTGAAAAAATTAGTCAGTGGAGTTACTGACCAGTCATTATCCCTGTATCTTACCTCACAATTAATTTGGCTAGCACTATGGAAAAAAATCCCAGGAGCATTGTCAAAAGTTAATTAAATGTCAGTGTTTCAAATAATATCATATGCACATATTTTTCCCCTGAAGTCCATCAGTATGTTCTTACTTTCCATAAATGTATGCATTCTCCACATTTTAAAAGCCTCTGTTCCACATTAATTATATTGCCTATTGAAGCATATGCACAAACGTGGGGTTTTTTATACTTAATTGAAATTAGTCAGTAATAGAGAAGGGTCAGAACAGTGAAGTTCAGAACCAGATCTAAACTTTTTCCACGGGGCTTGGGTGTCAGATTTTGATTTGGTGCATTATATAGATAACTGTCAGCTGTGAAATATGCCTTGAAATATATATTTCATTTTGGGGGTTTGGTCTGAGCTCATCTCTAAACAATAACAAAGCTTTCACAGATGCATGGGCACCCTGTAGAAGAATGATGCCTTTGACCCCAATGATTTACCATGATTTCCCTAAAAACTGTTTTTAATATACTTTAGGCATGTTCTATATGGGTTGTATGTTTCCTGTTATATAACATCAGGAAAATTGCATCTAAAGGTCAGACTTTAATAATTGTATTGAAAGAGTGTTCTTCAGGCATTTCAACACATGTGCCTAAGTACCGAATACAATGCACAAAAAAATCAGCCTTTAGCTGTAATTTCATTCTCTCCAGTTCCCTCTATGGAAGATTTGTCCTCCTGGGAGTTTGAGACTTACAGTACTTTAAAGCCATTAACTTTTAATACCTTTGTATGAAATTACTCTGTTTCAACAAGATCTGCATTTCCCAGTGCACTTCTGTTGTTCATCTGACAAACTTGAGTGTAGGAAATGAGGGAAGATTTGGACCATTATTTCTGTTCTCCACAGGCATGCAGCTCAGATTCAAGCTGAAGCATAAAACATCTCTAAGAAGCCTATACCTCTTCTCTACCCCTATTGTTACACTCATACCAAGAAGTAGCAGAAAGTTTTTGTTTTCCTTCCTTCCTGTGTTACATAGTGCTCCTGAGCTAAAACTTGAGAATACAGCTTAACCCTCACCAAAAAACTAAGGTTTGCAGTGTATATATAAGGCAATCCAAATGGAGATGGCACAGAAACAGAAATTATATGTAGTCAGATATATCAGAATTGGCTTTGCTGCTCCCCTACTCTATCTGTAGGATAGAAAAAACTATGGCTTTCATTTGAGCACTCTGTTTTTTGTTGGAGAGCTACAGTATAAGGATTGGTTTACTGTAGTTTAATGCCCTGTAGAACCTAATAGCATTGGCCAGTGATTAATTATAATGGTAAAGCAGAGCTTCTTTAAGGAGATTTGCTTTCATCACGTCACCACGTCATCGTGGTTAATCAGAAGAACAGTGGTGAAATTCTCCTCCATGAAGCTTTCTAGCTGTGCACAGGCCTACCAGAATAAACAGGAAGTAAGAGGAGGGATGGCCTCATGGTTACAAGGCTAGCCAGGGACTTGGGTGACCTATGCTAATTTCCTGCTTCACCACTGACTCTGCGTGACTTTAGGCATGTTCCTGCATTCCCCATTTTAATACAAGATAAATATTTTCTTCACTCACAGGGATGCTGTGAAGATAATTACCTTGAAAACTGTGAAGTGTTGAGATACTGTATTGATGGGAACCATATTAGTACCTAAGATAGATAGGAGTTGTAAGGAAGGTTGAAAGGCTATTTTATGTTAAGGAGAGCCGATTTAGTAGGTAATCTTGCTTTTTTAAATTCCGTCCACAGGTTTTCTTTTGTCTAGAATACCAACCACCAATCTCTTTCCCTCTTACCTGTATCCCTTCAGTTGAGTTACTATTGTCCAAGGGCTATTGGAGCAATCTTAACTTGTACAGTGAAGAGCAGGGCAAGGAAGGCACAACTTCTTCTCTTTCTAATCAACCCGCTGCTTTTGATCTACTTTGTGGGTTATAATTTCTGCAGAATCAGTGTTCCTGCTGCTTAACTGGCATCTACTTTCCTAAGGCCTGCCAGGGCTCAGAAGAGAACAATTTATTTTGATAGATCAGGTCCATTAATGTTGAAAACAGAGGGAAAATGGCACATTGTGCTGCCCCCCTTGAATCAGGAGGCAATAACTTTACAAAAGTGGGTAAACTGGTCTAGGATAAGGTGATAAATCCTGATGAGTTCCATTCTAAAGCTTTTTTTCAAATCTGTTTAGTCTGAGATATATTGAAACTGTCCAAATATAATTAATCTAATTTTCCTGCCAGTTTGTTGATAACACATGTATTTCACAATCTGAAGCACCTTGTACCAACAAGGATAAACTGTTTCATTGAACCTTGAATTAAAACTGTACTGAAGATTAAGTAGAATCATATGATACATGTACTCATACCGCTCCCTGAAGTATGTTCCTTGGAAATTTTAAAAGGAACAAATCACATTCATATGGGAGAGAAGCTTTAATACCCTAATTCAAGAAAGCACTTAAGTAGGTTCTTAAATTCCTTTCAAGGCACTTAGACTTGATCACATGATTAACTTTAGGCATGTGCTCATGTGCTTTTGTGGAGAGGGATGGATTTGAGCAAATGCTTAAATGTTTTTCTAATAGGGAAATCAGAGAGAGAAAGGCATTAAAAACTCTACATCTTTTTACTTTTCTCACTTTGTTTTGGGATTCTGCATAGTCTCAAACATCACATTTTATTTGGAGAGGGATTTTTTTTGTGTTGCATCTTGAAATTTTTTATTCATTTACAGTGATTTTAGAAGTCAAAAAGGTGAAAGATGCTAAAGTAGTCCTTCATCCTGATGCTGAAAGTATGTCTTCATTTCTTGTTTTAAAGTTTCGGTCACATTTTAAAGAGAAAAGGAGTACTTGTGGTACCTTAGAGACTAACAAATTTATTAGAGCATAAGCTTTCGTGAGCTACAGCTCACTTCATCAGATGCATCCGATGAAGTGAGCTTTAGCTCACGAAAGCTTATGCTCTAATAAATTTGTTAGTCTCTAAGGTGCCACAAGTACTCCTTTTCTTTTTGCGAATACAGACTAACACGGCTGCTACTCTGAAACCTGTCATTTTAAAGAGAAAATCTATTTAAACACTTGAGGATGCTTCTGACATTCTTACTCATGCTGTATAGTACTTTACTCTCTAAGTAGCCTCACTGAAGTCAACAGGACTTCTTGTGTAGTAAGTGCTATATAACATGTGTAAGGGGCTCAGAATTTAGTCCTTTTTTGCATTGAGGTATGAAGTGCAAATTCTAGGGAACAAGTTCTGCCTTTGGATGTCACAAAGAGACTTCCGTTGATCTTAGTTTCCCTTTTGGCCCTTTACTTGTAATGTAGTTACAGATAAATGTCAGGGTAGTGTGAGTTTAGGGTCCAATCCAAATCCCAGTAAAGTCAGCAGGAGTCTTTGTTCGGTAACTTCTTTGTTTATAACGTGCATTTAACTGTGCAGTCAAAGAATAAATTTCTCTAGCTATAAAACATCAGTATTATTTTGTTATCACTTAGTACAATAAATGGTTTTAGAATTACATCCATTTCACTTACCTAATGAATTCTTTTTTATAGTGCATGTTCACATTCTCACTCGGTCACACACAAACACAAAAATATGTTCGCTATCTGAATAGTAAACATGTCAAGTTTTCCATCTAGATGACAATAATCAGTAAGCATGTTCTGCTTTCAGCCTTACCAATTTATGGTTCAATAAACTGAAGGATTTTTCTTCTCAATCCTTATCTGAAGCTAATTTACAGGAATATGCCGTATATAATTAATACCCTCCTGGCATGCAGAAGAGCAGGCAAGATTCAAACATAATTTGAATTCAATGTAAAAATAGTAACAGGTGAAACTACAAGTCTGGTACCAAGATTAATTTTGTGGTCTGCAGAAGCATACTGACTTTTTGTTTGGACTGATTTAACTTCATTCTGCAAAGGTCAGATGGCCTGAACAACACAGTTGGAGGGTTGTGGCCTAGACTCTGAGACTCAGAGCCCTGCCTTTCCCTAAGGGGTGACTAGAGAGATATAATCTGCCGCAATCCAAAATCAGGAGGAAAAGTCAAAATATAAATGTTTTTATGGAATGGAAAATTCTGAAAATTTTCAATTCAGAGATGTCAAAATGCTTCATTTCAGTTTGGTTTGACATTAATCAGTGACCACCTGAGCTGCTGAAGTGCATCATGAGCATAGTACAGTTGCTTCATTGCCCCCAGGCCTCGCTGTAGGTCAGGTTGCACAGTTGGACTACATCTCCCATGATGCACCTTGGCCATTAGACTCCTATGATGCACAATGTCAGTTTAGCCGGAGGAAAAACTACAGTGCATCATGGGAGGTATAGTCTGGCCAAAGAGAATGGCCTATAAAGGAGAATATTGGTGTGAGGCATCTGAATTACAACTTCCTTGAGACACCATGGCAGCTTTGGCAGAGACAGGCTAATGTCCAGCTGACCCATGTCATTTTGATTAGGTTTGACAAACCAAATTGTTTTGAGTCAGGTAAACTTGACCCAAAACTGAATATTTTGTTTTGATTTTTCCCAACAGAAAATTGAAAAATCAGCAAAATCAGAATTTTCTTGTGTAAAATATCAATTTTGCAGAAACTGCATTTTCTGTCAAATAACATTCAGATGGAAAATTCCTGACCAATCTAATTATTATTTGGTGTATTTGATTAGAGAAAGGCATGATCCAAAGGTTAAAGCATAAGTCTGGGAATCAGGAATTTAAAAATTCAACTTCCATTCTGACACTGGCTCCCTCTGGTTTTGCATAAGTGTCATTGCCTTTTTCCATCAGTCAAATGTGGAAAAGGACACAGTTACCTACCTCACTCAGGAGACACAAGTTCTATTCGTGATCATGACATGCAAGTCCTATATGAATTAAGGCAAGTCACTTAACCTCTCTGTGTCTCAGTTTTTCCACATAGAATCATAGAAGATTAGGGTTGGAAGAGACCTCAGGAGGTCATCTAGTCCAACCCGCTGCTCAAAGCAGGACCAACACCAACTAAATCATCCCAGCCAGGGCTTTGTCAAGCCAGGCCTTAAAAACCTCTAATGATGGAGATTCCACAACCTCCCTAGGTAACCAATTCTAGGGCTTCACCACCCTCCTAAGAAATAGTTTTTCCTAATATCCAACCAAGACCTCCCTCACTGCAATTGAAACCATTGCTGCTTGTTCTGTCATCTTTCACCACTGAGCACAGCCTAGCTCCATCATGTAAAATGGAATAATATTTTCTTCACAGGACTGTTAAGGCTGAATTCTTAATGTCTGAAGATAATTTGAGAAACTTGGATAGACTATGGGGAGTGCTATAATAAACCATTATTATTGAGATTATAGACATGGTCAAATAATGTCCATCAAATTATTTGATGAATTTCAAGAGTTCTTAAATCAGTATTTGTGTTTTATTTGCCTAGCTGTAACAATTTATTATTATTTGTTAATTATAGTACTTCGTGTTATAAATGCTATCTTGTTATGGTTGCACCAGTCATTATTTCAGCTCCATAAATTAATATTCTAAACTGACACTTGCTCTGAATTTAATTTGCTCAGTTAAAATTCATAGCTGAAAAGGAATTTTGTTTTTTGTTAGTTTAGGGTTTTTTGCATCATACAGTCTGAATTCCACCTTCAGAGTTCAAATGTGTCATCTATAATCTTGTAATACAGCAAAATTTATTGAAAGGTTATTTTGTACTGAAAATGGATTTTTTTGTATTTTTAGGCAAAAAAGTCGAGGCCAAACTACCAAGTATGTTGCTAATGTACATAACAGAATAAGACAGGGGTTCTCAAACAGGGGGTTGGGACCCCTGAAGGGGTTGCAAGGTTATTACATGGCTGGGTCATGAGCTGTCAGGCTCCACCTCAAACCCAGCTTTGCCTCCAGCATTTATCATGGTGTTAAATATATTAAAAAGTGTTTTTAATGTATGGGGGGCGTCACACTCAGAGTCTTGCTGTGTGAAAGGGGTCACCAGTACAAAAGTCTGAGAACCACTGGAATAATAGATGTGCAGCAAGCATCTTCAAAGATTGTTGTAAAAAGACTGTAGCTTAACACTGCGGGGGCCAAATGTTTTGGTATGTGAATTCCACAGCCATGACAAATGAGGCCGTAGGAGTACTGATATCTTCTGTCACCATGTTAAGTTCCTTCACATTGCTGATTCCGTGCTTGCCACCACTTAGAGTGCTTATCCTACGTTCCCTCTTAGCACAAAATGCTCCATTATTTCTGTTGTGATCTAAGTATTGGCTCCTGTTGCTGTCTCTTTTAATCCAGGGTAACAACAGCAGGCACAAGTGGGGAATGGGTAATTGTAGCATAGCTGCTCTGTGAAGGAAGACACATTTTTGCTTCACTGTGAAATAAGCCCAGCAATCTTGGATTTCTTTTAGTATTTCACTCTGAGAGTGAAAAAGAACTGCAGAGAATTATTCACACTGAAAAAAAGTATTTCTTCCCCCATGTGGAAAAACTATGCTGAATGTTGCCTGGTATCCTGCCAATCATAAGGGGCCAAGTCCTCAGTTGATGTAAATTGAAGTCGCTCCATTTACACCAGCTAAGATCACATGTTACATTTGACTCCTGGTTAGGACTTGCTCTGCAGCTTGCTTTGCTGGCCTACTTAAGAGGAGCACTGTTTTCCCCCTGCCTACTTGTTGCTGGGCATTGCAGCATATAGCCTAACTAGCGGGGAAGCTAAAACCTTACATCGTAGACTATGTCCCCATTAGGATGTGATGTGTGGACCAATGTATTCACCAGCAACCTTTCCAAGTGCTCTCTTGAACCATATGCAGAAATCTGATAACCTTATGACTTTGTTCTCCAATGAACTGGAGCAATACAGCACTTAGGGAAACATTTTGGCAGTTTAGTGATGTGGAGTGAACCCAAGGAGGCAGAATGAAGCCACTGCTACACCCCTTTGTGGAATGAAATTTACTCCCCCACCCCACCCCTCAATAGCTAGTCAGCAGTGTAATTGGCATAGAGCTGGGTGAATAATGGATTTTTGGATTCTTTGGCAATTCCGGAAAAAAAAGAAGTTTTTGAGTTGAATCAAAAACAAGTGATTTTGAAATGTATGGCAAATCAAAGAGTTGAAATTTTTTTGTTTAGATTTTGACCACTTTAAAATGTTTTTGGCTGGTTTTTTTTTTAACCAAATGAAAGGACATTTCAAAATGAAAAGTCATTTCAAAATTTTAAAAACTCTGAAATTATCCATTTTGAAAATCCTGAGTCAAAATATTTTGATTTTTTTCAGAATTTTGTTTTTGTTTTTGTTCAACTGAAACAATCAGGCAAAATTGATGTGAATTCATGAAATGTTTTGGTTTTGACAAATCTGCATTTCCTCTTCCCTTTCCCCCAAAGAAAGGTTTGTGCGAAAATTTTTGCCCAGTTCTAAATTGCCACCAATTTAGAATTGTTCATGAGCTGCTAGAGTGGATATAATTAGTTCTAAGGGAATTTTACAGGAGCCTAATTTAGACTGTCTGACACATCACTTCATATTTGGCCTAAAATGAGTTGTCAGGAGCTATTCGGTTATGACAGTGCTCTCCTTTTCTGATTTTGCAAATGTACATGGTATTTGTACGCAGTATGCTGGCTATTTTATACATTATCAAAGCTCTGTGTTATTGATCCAAATAAAACAAACTCACTAAAACTTACGCTGTAGTGACATACATATTAAAAATATACTTTTCTTTTTCTTTTTTCTAGTGACAGTAGTGAAACCTCATGAACACAGTAAGTATTATATTGATGGAGAAAGTTACATTTGAATGAGGAAGGCATCTTCACATGATCCTTGTCAGAGAAGGGTTATAAGTGTAGGAAATGAGTGAGATGGAAGCCTAAGGAGTTCTTCTAGATTTATACTGGTGTAACTGAGGTCAGAATCTAGCATGGCAATTATGGCACCAATAGTTACACATTTTCATCTGATTTTGGACTGGTATGTTCATGGAAGGAGCATTTCAGTTTTAAATTGAAATACCATAATCTAAGGTAACATGTAATCTCTATCCTATGGTTCTTCTTATTTGCAGAGGATGAATCTATTAAACAAGAAAAAGCTGTTTCCCATGCCAAACCAGGTAGTCTTTTGTGTTCAGTTTCAAGGTTCATGTAAGGGCCCTGTTCTAATAGGTTTTATGTGCTATACAGAATTGGGGGGGGGGAGGGTTTCTGCTGGTTCAGGGAAGGGGTTTGTTTTGCTTCAGAGGAGCGGAAAATTTATTTCCCACGGGGCCAGACTGTGAATATCTTTTTAATGATGGTGAGCTGTTGTTCACACAAGTAGTCCCATTGGCTTCAGTGGAACAATTTATGGGACTCTCCTCACCAGTGGGAGTAAAGGGTTTATAACCTGGCCCTCAATGAGCCAAGGTAAATATTTGGAATTCCCCCATCTAAGCTTTTCCCTAACACAATCATTTGTTACCTAAAATGAGAGAGCAAAAGAGAGAGCACCAGCATACAGTCTATGAATCACTTACCGACAAGGAGTTCAGCGCTTAGTAGGCCTTGTGTTGATCCTGTGCACTGGGGTGGTTTGTGAATTTCACCCATTGTGAGGACTATCGTGGGCCAGATTGGGAATCCCTTTCCTCTCACTGGGCTGCAATTACTGGCATTAATATTCCCATTGAGACAGCAAGGGGATTCACAGTCTGACCCAATAGGAGAAACCCTTGGTAAGATGATTGTTTGATAGAAAACTCAGCTATTTGGGGCTCAGTTTAAGCTGCTGCTGAATAACCTTACTGTATGCAATAGGCACTGAAACAGCAGATATTTGAGTGTCATTGATCTTGTTTGACAGCACTGCTGTTATCATGGGGACTAGCTTTGCATAAAAACAAACTCTTCTTGAATCTGCTCACTAATATACTTCTTACAAACATGCGTTCCTTCAGCATCAGGCAGACAGGTCTTTCTTTCTCACCTATTTGTCTAAACAAACATTTTGGTTGTGGTTTTGACAGTTTCACTGGGAATCCTCATTCTTTGTATGTTACTTTCCCCATCTCCCTTGTATAACAGTGAAGTGTGCTAGTAGATGTAGAATATCATAGATATGCGTAGGATCTCCCTGCAAGATTCTACTGCATAGAGCAACTGGTGATATTTAGAGATCTTCTATTGCTGTCTTCTTGAGGGGAGGGGCCAGCAGGCAATGTTCCTCATCTCAGTCTTTGAACATCCAGAATCTGTTTTTTACCTCATTTTCCATTATTTGTTTACTGATACTGGAGACTATGGGCCACATTTAGTGAAGCTGGTTGAAGGAGGTATAAAATACCTTTTTCTCATCAGTCTGGTCCTGAATCCTATGGGAGGATTTATCCCAAGAGAGGGTATGCAATGGTACCACCATCCTCTCATGGATGGGCAGCTTTAAGATTTTCTCTTTGACTTAACCAGCCACCCACTTGGTAAGTAGTTCTGACCCCTGCAGGCCTCCTAACAGTGAGGTGTTTGCTGCCACATTCCACTGTTGCAACCTTCCCCTTTGACAGAATTTTCACCTTTATGGGCCTCCATCGGGGTCTATATGGTTGGACTCCAGCATAGATCCTGAGCTGAGTCAAACCTACGAAGACAGGAGCAGCTCATGGGATAGTTGAATTAGCATGTCAGCATAAGTGGCCTCTGCTGAGGCAGTCTCCTGCCCTTGGCAATGAAAACCATCCAGTTCCAGTCCACCGCACACTGATGGAGGGTGGGAGGCTTTTTCTTGGCTGCTCAGTTGCATGTAACACATCCAGTCAGCACGAATACTTATCCTGTGAGCTCAGTGAATCAGCACTGACTTAATGGTTAGCCATATCTCCTCCAGATGTCAGTATATAGTTCAATTTCTGAACGCGATGGTTCTTAAATATCACACAGCCAATACAACCATCTAGTTGCAAAGTTTTGTTGGGGTGGTCAGAAGCTTGCACAACTACAAACTAGACTAGAGCCCCTGGAATTTAAACCCTTAATGAGAAAAATGGATTGTTGAATTTGTTTTTGTATAAGAGATCTTTTCTCGGGTGATGCATGGTTGCTTTGGAGAAGTATGGCAGTTTGTTTGTTGGTGACGGGAAGTACTTATTTGAAAACATCAGTTATTCTTCTTCCTGCTGTGTGCCACTCAGGCCCAATGACAACAATTCCATGCCCCAGGGTCATCCCTAGGGGGCTGCAGGGCCCAAGGCAGAAGTGATGAATCTGTCACTTCCAGGACCGACCACGCTGGCCAATTGTGCCAGCCCATGAGGCCCGGAGCTGTCTCCACCCCACACACACACCTAGGAGCCCTGTGGCCTGCCCGGGCTATTTAAAAGGGGCTGGGGCTCCTGCTGGCGGCGGCCAGGGGCCCCCGGACCCCTTTAAATAGCCCAGGGCCTGGGCAATTACTCCCATTGCCCCCCCATCAGCAGACCTGGTGCCAGTGAGTGCTCTTGCAGACTGAATGATAAGAAACCCCTCAAGGGGAGTGGCCTTTTTTTTCACTTTGATTTACAGCAGCTTCATAATGTAATTCTTATCATTCATGCCACCAAATTCCGAGGTATTACAAGACTGAGAAATCAACAGATATACAAAAACATGTTGACCCAAAAAGGGAAAATTTAAATTCAGATATAGTTGTGACCAGCCAAAGCAAGAGAACCAAATTCATCCCTGGCGTAATGCTGTTGAAATCAGGGGAAACATACAGGAATCAATTTGTAACTTTGTTTTCGCATTTAAAAAATGGGGGAAAAATTAATTTCAAAATGAAAAATCAAAATGTTTCATTCCAAAAATGTTAAAACGGGGCACTTTGGAATTCAGAACTATTTCCCCAAAATGGAATTTTTACTAACTCAGCATGACTTCGTGAAGTGTTTTGATTTCAATGGTATTAGATAGACAGAAAATGGTTCCATCAGAGTTTTTCCAACCATCTCTACTTAAAAGTTTGGGGATGTATTGGGCTCACGGAAGCACCCAGATATTCAAAGACTTCCCTAAACCAATCCCTCTATCTTCCTACCTGGTTTCACTCAATGCTTAGAGATGCAGGTAAAAAGGTTAGCCAGCCACCTTTTGAAGATATGACTGGATGTGAGAAGGAGGGCTGCATCCATAATAGGGAGGTCTGCCACCAGGAGTATGAGCAGATCCATAAGCTGAGGAAGACTAGATTAAGGGCATCTGGTAGGTGGGTGACTATAGGAGAGGGGTCCTCACTCTTAACAAATCATGTTCAAACCTACATAAATATTTGTCTGTTGTCTCTTTGTTTGCTTGTTTATCTATGTCGGTTGTCTCTTGTCTTATACTTAGAGTGTAAACTATTTGGAGCAAGGACTGTTCTTTTGTTCTGTTTGTACAGTGCCTAGCACAATGGGGTCCTTGTGAATGACTGGGTCTCCTAGGCACTACAGTAATACAAATAATAATCGTTTGATTTCTGGGTACTCAATTGTTTTTACGAGAATAGTTTAAGGTTTTATTTCACTTGACTGTCTTAATTCAGTGACTGTCTAAATGAACACTTAATTCAGCTGAACTATTTGATGTCAATATGTCATACAGGGTTCAGACATGGTGTTCTGCTCTACTGTATCAGGAGAGAAAGCTGGAAATTTGTGTATTTGTGCCCTTTGCCTTAAATTGACTTCATTGCACATCTTGCAAAAGCACTTGAATACATAGCACTGTCACAGCCATAGTCTTACTATAATCGAATGCTGCGCTAACCTCAGAATATCTCAATGTACAAATGTATTAAAAGAGCTGTATTCTTTATCCCTGTATTCTTACTTTAAGAGGCAGTATATAGTGAAAGATTCATGGAGAAAATGTTCTCGTGAGACTTCCATCATAACTAGGGAAAGCAAAAATTATTCAGTTTAACATTCACATAAGCATTGAGACTTTGGTGCTTATCCAAAGCAAATGGAAACTCCAAACCTTCTGAGGTTCACCCATCACTAATCCATTTGGATGGTATAGTCCAACTTTAAAGTCATCTAGACCTTTCCCTACTGTAATGGTATATGAAACTGTTAATATACAAACCCTAGATGAATGGAAATGCATTGGAGTTAAAATGTTCACATTTTAAAATTTAGCTGAGATGTTAAAAAGAGCTGCTTTATCTAAAATAGCTGCTGCTTCACTGTGCCCAAATGGTCCTGTCAGTTTCAAAGGTAGCTGTGAGATGGAGCTGAGTCAGTTTCAGTGCACAGCACTCATATTCACCTGACAATCACATTGCAAAGGAAGAAAATATAGTTCAGTAATAAAAACTAAATTGCATCTAAATTGCATAGAAATTACCAACTACTTTGTTTCAGAGTAGCAGCCGTGTTAGTCTGTATTCGCAAAAAGAAAAGGAGTACTTGTGGCACCTTAGAGACTAACAAATTTATTAGAGCATAAGCTTTCGTGAGCTACAGCTCACTTCATCGGATGCATTTGGTGGAAAAAACAGAGGAGAGATTTATATACACACACACAGAGAACATGAAACAATGGGTTTATCATACACACTGGAAAGAGAGTGATCACTTAAGATAAGCCATCACCAGCAGCAGGGGGGGAAAGGAGGAAAACCTTTCATGGTGACAAGCAAGGTAGGCTAATTCCAGCAGTTAACAAGAATATCAGAGGAACAGTGGGGGGTGGGGTGGGAGGGAGAAATACCATGGGGATGAAGTGAGCTGTAGCTCACGAAAGCTTATGCTCTAATAAATTTGTTAGTCTCTAAGGTGCCACAAGTACTCCTTTTCTTCATGGGGAAATAGTTTTACTTTGTGTAATGACTCATCCATTCCCAGTCTCTATTCAAGCCTAAGTTAATTGTATCCAGTTTGCAAATTAATTCCAATTCAGCAGTCTCTCGTTGGAGTCTGTTTTTGAAGCTTTTTTGTTGAAGTATAGCCACTCTTAGGTCTGTGATTGAGTGACCAGAGAGATTGAAGTGTTCTCCAACTGGTTTTTGAATGTTATAATTCTTGACGTCTGATTTGTGTCCATTCATTCTTTTACGTAGGGACTGTCCAGTTTGGCCAATGTACATGGCAGAGGGGCATTGCTGGCACATGATGGCATATATCACATTGGTAGATGCGCAGGTGAAGGAGCCTCTGATAGTGTGGCTGATGTGATTAGGCCCTATGATGGTATCCCCTGAATAGATATGTGGACAGAGTTGGCAACGGGCTTTGTTGCAAGGATAGGTTCCTGGGTTAGTGGTTCTGTTGTGTGGTGTGTAGTTGCTGGTGAGTATTTGCTTCAGATTGGGGGGCTGTCTGTAAGCAAGGACTGGTCTGTCTCCCAAGATCTGTGAGAGTGATGGGTCGTCCTTCAGGATAGGTTGTAGATCCTTGAGGATGCGTTGGAGAGGTTTTAATTGGGGGCTGAAGGTGATGGCTAGTGGCGTTCTGTTGTTTTCTTTGTTGGGCCTGTCCTGTAGTAGGTGACTTCTGGGTACTCTTCTGGCTCTGTCAATCTGTTTCTTCACTTCAGTAGGTGGGTATTGTAGTTGTAGGAATGCATGATAGAGGTCTTGTAGGTGTTTGTCTCTGTCTGAGGGGTTGGAGCAAATGCGGTTATATCGTAGCGCTTGGCTGTAGACAATGGATCGAGTGGTATGATCTGGATGAAAGCTAGAGGCGTGTAGGTAGGAATAGCAGTCAGTAGGTTTCCGATATAGGGTGGTGTTTATGTGACCATCGCTTATTAGCACCGTAGTGTCCAGGAAGTGGATCTCTTGTGTGGACTGGTCCAGGCTGAGGTTGATGGTGGGATGGAAATTGTTGAAATCATGGTGGAATTCCTCAAGAGCTTCTTTTCCATGGGTCCAGATGACGAAGATGTCATCAATGTAGCGCAACTAGAGTAGGGGCATTAGGGGACGAGAGCTGAGGAAGCGTTGTTCTAAATCAGCCATAAAAATCTTGGCATACTGTGGGGCCATGCGGGTACCCATTGCAGTGCCGCTGATTTGAAGGTATACATGTGAAATAGTTATGGGTGAGGACAAAGTCACAAAGTTCAGCCACCAGGTTAGCCGTGACAGTATCGGGGATACTGTTCCTGATGGCTTGTAGTCCATCTTTGTGTGGAATGTTGGTGTAGAGGGCTTCTACATCCATAGTGGCTAGGATGGTGTTTTTAGGAAGATCACCAATGGACTGTAGTTTCCTCAGGAAGTCAGTGGTGTCTCGAAGATAGCTGGGAGTGCTGGTAACGAAGGGCCTGAGGAGGGAGTCTACATAGCCAGACAATCCTGCTGTCAGGGTGCCAATGCCTGAGATGATGGGGCGTCCAGGATTTCCAGGTTTATGGATCTTGGGTAGCAGATAGAATACCCCAGGTCGGGGCTCCAGGGGTCAGTCTGTGCGGATTTGTTCTTGTGCTTTTTCAGGGAGTTTCTTGAGCAATACTGTCACGGCTAACCTGGTGGCTGAACTTTGTGACTTTGTCCTGACCCATAACTATTTCACATTTGGTGACAATGTATACCTTCAAATCAGCGGCACTGCGATGGGTACCCGCATGGCCCCACAGTATGCCAAGATTTTTATGGCTGACTTAGAACAACGCTTCCTCAGCTCTCGTCCCCTAATGCCCCTACTCTACTTGCGCTACATTGATGACATCTTCGTCATCTGGACCCATGGAAAAGAAGCTCTTGAGGAATTCCACCATGATTTCAACAATTTCCATCCCACCATCAACCTCAGCCTGGACCAGTCCACACAAGAGATCCACTTCCTGGACACTACGGTGCTAATAAGCGATGGTCACATAAACACCACCCTATATCAGAAACCTACTGACTGCTATTCCTACCTACACGCCTCTAGCTTTCATCCAGATCATACCACTCGATCCATTGTCTACAGCCAAGCGCTACTATATAACCGCATTTGCTCCAACCCCTCAGACAGAGACAAACACCTACAAGATCTCTATCATGCATTCCTACAACTTCACTACCCACCTGCTGAAGTGAAGAAACAGATTGACAGAGCCAGAAGAGTACCCAGAAGTCACCTACTACAGGACAGGCCCAACAAAGAAAACAACAGAACGCCACTAGCCATCACCTTCAGCCCCCAACTAAAACCTCTCCAACGCATCCTCAAGGATCTACAACCTATCCTGAAGGACGACCCATCACTCTCACAGATCTTGGGAGACAGACCAGTCCTTGCTTACAGACAGCCCCCCAATCTGAAGCAAATACTCACCAGCAACTACACACCACAAAACAGAACCACTAACCCAGGAACCTGTCCTTGCAACAAAGCCCGTTGCCAACTCTGTCCACATATCTATTCAGGGGATACCATCATAGGGCCTAATCACATCAGCCACACTATCAGAGGCTCCTTCCCCTGCGCATCTACCAATGTGATATATGCCATCATGTGCCAGCAATGCCCCTCTGCCATGTACATTGGCCAAACTGGACAGTCTCTACGTAAAAGAATGAATGGACACAAATCAGACGTCAAGAATTATAACATTCAAAAACCAGTTGGAGAACACTTCAATCTCTCTGGTCACTCAATCACAGACCTAAGAGTGGCTATACTTCAACAAAAAAGCTTCAAAAACAGACTCCAACGAGAGACTGCTGAATTGGAATTAATTTGCAAACTGGATACAATTTGCAAACTGGATACAATTTCCCCATGGTATTTCTCCCTCCCACCCCACCCCCCACTGTTCCTCTGATATTCTTGTTAACTGCTGGAATTAGCCTACCTTGCTTGTCACCATGAAAGGTTTTCCTCCTTTCCCCCCCCCTGCTGCTGGTGATGGCTTATCTTAAGTGATCACTCTCCTTCCAGTGTGTATGATAAACCCATTGTTTCATGTTCTCTGTGTGTGTGTATATAAATCTCTCCTCTGTTTTTTCCACCAAATGCATCCGATGAAGTGAGCTGTAGCTCACGAAACTTATGCTCTAATAAATTTGTTAGTCTCTAAGGTGCCACAGGTACTCCTTTTCTTTTTGCAACTACTTTGTGACAGCTGAAAAGTTTCACCATTCACTTCTGTATCTTCTTTGTTTTCAGTATACAATAAAGGTATTTTTCATAGCTAGATTTTATTCCATCAGTGTTAATTCCCTTTGAAATAAGCCAGTTATTTTATTGTATACATTTAGGGGCAAATCTCACTCACTTCTTTGTGGCCTTTAAGGGCTATCCAAAAAGAAATTGATGCAACGAAGAGGATTTGGCAAGCCAATGCTAGGGATGAATATGCCCAGAGCACTGAGAATTTAGTTCTTTGGAAGCAAATGCTCAGCACAGATTTGGGAGTGGGGTTCCCAAAATTGCTATCACTGGCTAAGTGGAAAAACAATTTCATTTTGAGTGCTAATTGGAAGACACTATCAAGAGTGTTATTGTTTTCCCATTGCTAAAGCTTGGGGCCTAATAATTTGTCCTGCCATGAAATATCTCACCAGGCAGTCAGAATACATATTTTACAGTTCTACAATAAAAGTGATGCAAAAAGAATGTGTTTATTTTGTCACGGTGGCTTATGTAAAATATGCTGAATTTATAAATATATTGCTATTTATATCCCTGTGCTAACATAACATGAATATCTATCTTTTATACTTTTTTTTCTTAATACAGAGGAAAAAATCAAACAAGAAAAGACAGTTCCCACTGAAAAATCTGGTAAGGGAGGTTTCCTCCTTTCTAGATTTATGCTTTTTTCAATCCTGTTCAGAATTCACACTTATGTACTAAATTTACATTGCAGTTATTAGTCAGAATAATTTTGAAATCTGTAACTGGTGGCATTTAGATCCAGACAGTCCCCATGAGCATACTTCTTTAGGAAGATGCTATGTACCTCAGAGTTGATCAAGTATATCAGTAATTTAGATTATAAGCTCTTTAGGGTCCTTGTCCATGATTGGGGCTTCTAGGTGGTACAGCAAAACAAATAATAGTAATAATAATAAATTATCAAACATAAAGTCTTTTGTGGATATTTTTATTGCATAATTCCTGTGTGTTATTTTGAATGTGCTTCTTATTTGGTGCATGACCTATCTTGCAAATTAGATACCCATTGATATGGTGCATATTTGAAAAGAGTTCCTTTCTTTAAATAATAATTGTTAATTATATTGTTTGTCTTTATGTTGCACTGTTTAGGAATTTGCACAACAATGGTATTTTAACACAAAGTGATGATACATAGGTCTGCACATCTAGTAAAAATATTGTTTTGATATTCAGTATACAAATATACTACTGCAGATTTCCACAGTAAAGTCCAAAACAGTTTAACTTTTATATCAATGTATTAATAGCTTTGGGGAAAATACAAAATACAGTATTGCGGTATTTTTATATGGAATATTCGGACCCTCATATCATATCTACACGTACTGTTAAATGAGAGAACTTAGGGAAGGAATACCATAGCATCCGTGTATCTTCAGCCTTTTCTACAACTAAATTCAACCTTTTTTTAAAAAATACCTTTGTAAATCTGGCCCATAGTAATGTTAGTAGTGCATCCTTTCATGTGAAGGGAATGAAAGGGTTCAGCTAAGAATGAGTGAGGAGGGAATATACAAAAGGGAGGGAGCAAAGTTAGTAGGCAAAATGTTTACAAAGTATTTCTTCGTTCTTTATCCCTAAATATGACATTTTTACCTTCTTTTATCCTCTGTAGTCAAGTCAAAACCAGCAAGTATGTAGTATATACCTTCATAAGGATAAATCCTTTAATATAGTTGGATGTGTGACTATTTTACTTCTAACAAATAAAAACTTCGTATTGGTAATTTATTAGTTTTTTGCTTAAAGCTACATTCTCTCTATCCCAGCAATCCTAATCTCTGCTATTGCTTTGATTTAACATACTTGTTTATCATTCCTAATTGACAACCCATTCAGTTTTCCATAACCATCTGAGTTAGCACAGTATTCATCATGTTCCCTCCCATACCACATTTTACAAAACAGAAATTAATAAAGGAGTAGCAGACTTTTAAAAAGTCATTGTTAACCATCACTTGGGGCTGAATGACCACTGCTGTTCAAGTAAACAACAATGGGAAAAAACACATTATACGAAATTCAACTCACCATCAAATGGGATTGGGAGGGTATAACTGAGCATGGAATGTGTCCCAGTAACTGTAAGATGAATTTTTAAAAAAATGCCTGAACACTTTAACCAGTGTCTGAACAAATGGGGCTTAAAGTATGGTAAGTTTGTTGACTTTCTGTGCCCTTCTTTTCTTCAACAAGTACAGGTGGACTGCAAAGCTGAAGTGAAAATTTGAGTTGAGCACAAAAGTACTCCCAACCCAAAAGGCCCTGTGCATGTGGAAGGAGGGGTCATTCAGCACAAATTAAGTTTTAGCTCATTGTTTATATTCATCATCTCCTGTGTGAAGTTCCTGGCACTTCCTGGTTTCCTGCATCATTTTGTGGAATCACAGTTAATCATGGAATTCCTGGTAATCTTAAAAGGGATGGGACAGAGGCATTTAGCACTGATTTCTGGGATTAGTTAATTTATTTTTAGCTTTGCAGTTCACCTTTAAGTATACTTACTTTTTTCTGACAACGTCAGGGGCATCAGAGAAGGAAACAATGGCCAACATAGCACTCACCTGATCCTTCTGCTCTAAAAATTGCTCTGGCCCCTTGTTGCGTGCAGTTGGCCTTGCTACTACCATGCTATGAGAGTTTAGGGTTGCTGCAGTTTTCATTTAAGCAGGTGTGTTTATTTCCTATGAATTATGCAGTGCTAGTCTTCTGTTCTTAAATGAGTGTTTCCTCTTCAGTCTTCTCTTGCCTTCAAAATGCCATGCAACTGACAAATTGATAGAAATTGTCGTGAAAGTGAACAAAAAAATAGAAACATGAATTGCTGCTGAAGCAGCTTTTTCTCCTTTATTCTCCATAGTGACATATAGTCTATTCATATGCTCTGGGAGTAGGGTTGCCAGCTGTCTAATCACACAAACCCAAACACCCTTGCCTCATCCCTACTCTGCCCCTTCTCAGAAGCCCCGCCCCACTCACTCATCCCCCCTCCCTCCATTGCTTGCTCTCCCCCACCCTCACTCACTTTCACTGGGTGGGGGCAGGGGGTTGGGATTTGGGTGGGGGTGCAGACTCTGAGCTGGGGCCAAGGTGTTCAGAGTATGGGAGGGGGCTCTGGGCTGAGCCTGGAGCAGGGGGCTGGGGTGCAGGAGGGGGTGTGGGGTGCAAGCTCTGGGAGGGAGCTTGGGTGCTGGTGGGGACTCAGGGCTGGGGCGGGGAGGTTGGGGTGCGGGGGGGGGGTAGGCTCCCGGAGGGACTGTGGGTACAGGAGGGGGCTCCAGGCTGGGCAGGGGGTTGGGTGCAGGCTCTGGTCAAGTGGTGCTTACCTCTGGCTGCCCCTGTCTGCCTTAGCCCTTCACCACTCCCAGAAGTGGCCGGCCATGTCTCTGCGGCCCCTGTGGTGGGCTACGGGTCTCCACACTCTGCTGCGCGCCACTTCTGGAAGCAGCTGGCACATCCTTGCGGCCCCTGAGGGGGGCAGGGCCTGCCCTCACAGCTCCCAGTTCCTGGCCAATGGGAGCTGCAGAGGCACCACTCAGAGTGAGGGCAGCGTGTGAAGTCTTGCCTCCCCCAGGGGCCGCAGGGAAGTGCTGGCCACTTCCGGGAGCGGCATGGGGCCAGGGCATGGGGCCAGGTAGGGAGCCTGCCTTAGCCCTGCTAGACTTTTAGTGCCTAAAATCTCCTGGTTTTGCTTCAGTAGCCTCTGGGAGATAGAGCCTGATTCTGGGAGACCCTCTGCCAAACCAGGAGGGTTGTCAACCCTAACTGGGATGTATTCTGAACTTTTGGAGTTCAACTTAAGTATCTGACTTGCAAACATAAATGCTTGGTAAAAGGGTGGTAAATTTGCACAGTACTTTCCTTTTTTGAGAATTCAGAACTTTGAATAGAATAATTACAGAGCTGATACAAACCATTGTTTGGAAGGTGAGTTGCCATTGATCCCCAGTGATGTGTATTAGTCCTCAAAATACTTCAGTGATCCACCTATTTGTGATCTGTGCTACTGATTTGAGAGTAGACTATATCCATAAGTACTGAATTTATACTATTAAAAAATTACCCCCTTGTTGGTTTTGCGGCATATGCTTTGAATCTCCATTTTGCAGGGTTTTTCATCCCTTGATGTACGTGCATAACTCCTGGTAACATTAATAGAACTTATACATGTGCATCATGGGGAGACTTGATACCTAGATGCAATATTACTTATTACTGCTTTGCTGCAGGCTTTATAATGAATAGACTGCTAGAGGCTAGTCATTTGGCTTTCTTCCACAATAACAGCATGCACAATATAAGATAAATGTTTACTCTTGAAGAAAACATGCACGCAGCTCTTACTTTAAAAAACGGTATGACTGAATTAGCTTTTTCATGCTGCTGCTTTTGTATAGAGCACGAAGCTGTCAGACATGAAAAAGAAGTTCCACAAACAAAATCAGGTAGGCTTTACTGTATGGTCAGTTATCCCTACGTTTGAAACTGCTTAGATAAGTCACAATAGAACTGCAAATGACAAATGACAAAATGTACAAGTGCATGACACTGTTTAACTTTTTGAAGCATACTGTGGCTTTGAAGTGTGGCAAATAGCCATTACGTGTTACTAGAATTCTTCTATCCGTTTCTTCAGCTATATAAAGACAATTTCCTGCTTCCTTGACTCCACTCTTGTCAAGAGAGTTCATAAAATCATAGAATATCAGGGTTGGAAGGGACCTCAGGAGGTCATCTAGTCCAACCCCCTGCTCAAAGCAGAACCAATCCCCAACTAAATTATCCTAGACAGGGCTTTGCCAAGCCTGACCTTAAAAACCTCAAAGGAAGGAGATTCTGCCACCTCCCTAGGTAACGCATTCCAGTGCTTCACCACCCTCCTAATGAAAAAGTTTTTCCTAATATCCAACCTAAAACCTTCCCTACTGCAACTTGAGACCATTACTCCTTCTTCTGTCATCTGCTACCACTGAGAACAGTCTAGATCCATCCTCTTTGGAACCCCCTTTCAGGTAGTTGAAAGCAGCTATTGAATCCTCGCTCACTCTTCTCTTCTGCAGACTAAACAATCCCAGTTCTCTCAGTCTCTCCTCATAAATCATGTATTGCAGTCCCCTAATAATTTTTATTGCCCTCCGATGGATGCTTTCCAATTTTTCCACATCCTTCTTATAGTGTGGGGCCAAAAAATGGACACAGTATTCCAGATGAGGCCTCACCAATTTTGAATAGTGGGGAATGATCACGTCCCTCGATCTGCTGGCAATGCCCCTCCTTATACATCCCAAAATGCTGTTAGCCTTCTTGGCAACAAGGACACACTGTTAACTCACATCCAGCTTCTCGTCCACTGTAACCTGTAGGTCCTTTTCTGCAGAACTGCTGCCTAGCCATTCGGTTATGTCAGCAGAATTTGACCCCCAGCAGAGTCTGAAAAATGTTTGTTTTGAATACTCTCACCTACAAAATAATTTTGGTATTATTCTGCTATTCATTTGGATTTCATTGAACTCCTGCATGGTTCAAATTCTCAGGACCAGGTACAGTTCTGTTTTCTTCAAGGATCGTTATCTCCCTATACTAGCATTTTATATAGTAGCTTGTTCAATCCATCATATTGGACTATCCATTTTCATTTTGTTAAATGACTTTTGGATATTATCATTAGTATGAAGTATCTCTGTGCAATGTATTTACTGCAGCAGTATGAAGCAGTACAGTGCAATTTCACTATAAGTGATGATCACCCCTGTAAAAGAGAGAATCTGCTCTGGACTGCAGAGTGAAAGAAGCTGTGTAGATGTAAGGCGGCTGTTAATAATTATATTTCATTCTTACAGCGTACATTTTATCTGTCTTTCTCAAAGCGATTATCATTATTGTTATAGTTGTAATGTTGTTAGTTACAATAGTAACTTCACTAAAAACAATGTTTAATTATATATGAGAATTAATAAATAAAGCAAGCCTGGGCCGGGAAAATATTATGCCAGCCTTCTCCATACATCTCCATTCTGAATATTATTCTTCCCTCTTTTACTTCTCAGCTAGATCAAAAGTAACTGCAAGTATGTGCCAGAGACATTTGCTACTGAATATAAACCTGCCTTTAGATGCATGATGCCTTGGATTGGATTTGATTTTTGCAACTTTATCATGCTAGAGAATGTTATTTTCTTTTCTAAAAGTGATGCATTGTGGATTTTATTCATTCTGCCTAAAAAGCGAGTGAGCCAAAGCTACAGGTGATCTAATATTGTGCAGCTGCAACAGTCAGATCAGCTAGTTTGTGATTATTTTTTTATATAAGTAAAGTAAATTATCCTAGTAGCATAATTTAGATTAGTGTGGTTTTAGGTGGATGTGGTCAGATCAATTTTTGATAAATTATAGATCAATTTGAATAATTAAATAATGTTTAGCATAACAGAATTAGAAGAAAATGTTATATAATTTATTTGTACTGTTTGGAAATAGTTTTTATAGTGAATTAACCAGGCATGTTTGCTAACCTTTTCAATAGCTTGTATTTTTTACATCTAACAGAATAAAATACCCAATTCAAATGAAGAAAAGAATGAAAGGTCATGATGTTTAAGTGAGTTAGAAGAGAAATTAGACAACACAGACAGAACGAGTCTTCCTTGCACTCCAGAAATTCCCCTTGTTGAGGACTATGGGAGTCTTGGTTGTGTAAAGAAGGACTGAATTAGTATCAATTGCATTGTGAAATTAGATGTTATGTACTGCACATTGTGTTAAAACAACTATAATACTTTTAATAAAGATCAGTGTTTATGCTTATGAAATGTGAAAATGTATTAACTAATAGCATTAATACATTCTAAAAGCATTGTAAAATGCATAGATGTAGTTCATAGAAGGTCTGATTCAAAGCCCATTTAAATCAATTGAAAGCGAAAGCCCATTGAGGTCAAAGGGAGGATCTGGCCCATACTATATGTGGAGGTTAATCCTTCAAACTAAAATAATCTATTGACATTATTATATGATATCTCTTCAAATCTGAAAGTCATTTCAGATCACATGGACTAATGTCCATTATTTTCTAATGTAGGCAATACAGATATATATTCTTTACAGAAAGCTGCACTGACAAAATAATTTAGCAATACATTAAAGAAATATTCAGATAAAGTAATATTTGAACTTAATTAAAACAGACTGAGGACAGAGAACATGAAAAAATAGTTACCACCTTAGGAGTGATTCTGAAACAAGTTTTCATTAAAAAAAACACATTAATACAACTTTGTTCATGTCTTTCTAAGAGAAAAAGCTTGTGTTACAAATTGTGAATTATAATAATATAGTTTTATTGGAGGGACATGTCTGTCAGCAGAAGAGAAGGAAAACCTGTAAAAAGATGAGTGCTTGGGTACTGAGAAAATAACTAAAGTACATATCTTCGCAGATAAAGTATCAGAAAGGTCTTTGAGGCAGGATCTGTCTTTGTTCTGTGTTTGTACAGTGACTAGCACAATGGGGCACTGGCCTCTTGGTGCTACTGTGATACAAATATGTATGAATGAAAATTATAAAGCAAAATCCTGAGAGGTATTGACCACCTTCAACTCCCACTGAAGTCAGCAGGTGGCAGCAGCCCTTCAGCACTAGGGCTGGTAGAAAATTTACCTTTGAAACTGTTTTGTAACAAAAATTGTGTCAACAAAACAGAACTCTTGGGGGAAAGGATCTGCTTTCTGTGGAAAAATTACAACTTTTAATTTTAAAAAATCACCCAAAGTCTAGACGTTTTAGCAGAAAACAGACAAATTTCAATTCAGAAATGCAAGCCTTTAATTTTAGTTTGAGTAGCAGCCGTGTTAGTCTGTATTCGCAAAAAGAAAAGGAGTACTTGTGGCACCTTAGAGACTAACAAATTTATTAGAGCATAAGCTTTCGTGAGCTACAGCTCACTTCATCGGATGCATTTGGTGGAAAAAACAGAGGAGAGATTTATATACACACACACAGAGAACATGAAACAATGGGTTTATCATACACACTGTAAGGAGAGTGATCACTTAAAATAAGCCATCACCAACAGCAGGGGGGGGAAGGAGGAAAACCTTTCATGGTGACAAGCAGGTAGGCTAATTCCAGCAGTTAACAAGAATATCAGAGGAACAGTGGGGGGTGGGGTGGGAGGGAGAAATACCATGGGGAAATAGTTTTACTTTGTGTAATGACTCATCCATTCCCAGTCTCTATTCAAGCCTAAGTTAATTGTATCCAGTTTGCAAATTAATTCCAATTCAGCAGTCTCTCGTTGGAGTCTGTTTTTGAAGCTTTTTTGTTGAAGTATAGCCACTCTTAGGTCTGTGATCGAGTGACCAGAGAGATTGAAGTGTTCTCCAACTGGTTTTTGAATGTTATAATTCTTGACGTCTGATTTGTGTCCATTCATTCTTTTACGTAGAGACTGTCCAGTTTGGCCAATGTACATGGCAGAGGGGCATTGCTGGCACATGATGGCATATATCACATTGGTAGATGCGCAGGTGAACGAGCCTCTGATAGTGTGGCTGATGTGATTAGGCCCTATGATGGTATCCCCTGAATAGATATGTGGACAGAGTTGGCAACGGGCTTTGTTGCAAGGATAGGTTCCTGGGTTAGTGGTTCTGTTGTGTGGTGTGTGGTTGCTGGTGAGTATTTGCTTCAGATTGGTGGAACTGAATCAGAATGTTTCATTTTTGCTCAGTTTGACATGAGACCACATCCTTCTGAGCTACTATGGTGCCCGGGGGGACTTGTAGTTTGGGTATCTGATGACTCTTTTCTCTTCTGTGGGTGGGCTCTCCAGCCAGAATACAACTCCCATGATGCAATGTGGCCATGGAATTTTCATGATGCACCATGGCAGCTCAGCAAGAGGGAAGACTGTGTTGCATCGTGGGAGATGTTACTAAAGCATATGCTGTTCTGACACATGCCATTGACAAACAATAGCCAAGATGAAAAGGAGGACTTGTGGCAGCTTAGAGACTAAACAAAGTGATTTGAGCATAAGCTTTCGTGAGCTACAGCTCACTTCATCGGATGCATGTCAACGTGTGTCAATGTGACTTTTGTGGGAAAAATCCTTGAATCTGCATTTTGCTGCTTGGAATGATCGTATTGATCTAGATAAATAGTTTCTAATTTAAAAATATCAGCAAACAGATATCCAACTGTGTACCTAAATATCTTTATCTATAATTTATACCCTGATACAGTAATCCCTGTGTAGCTCTAGTTAAAAGACTTTCTGGATCAGCTTTATAGAGCATCCTCATTTACATGAATATCTCTTGGTTTTAACTGATCTTTTCACTCAAGGAGGAGTATATATTCTGGATAGTGGCTGCCCAATCCTAGTACTAACTTGCTTCACTGCAAATATTTCTAATTAATTTATATGTACATTATAGCACTGTAAAGCCATGGTTACTGAGTAATCTATGGTCTTCAGGGCTTGTGTGTAGCACAACTATGTGCTAACTGTGTACGGGTATTTTGAGTCAAATTTATCTCCAGTTTGTACCCTATGCTGTCCCATTAGAATCAATGGATCGAGCATAAATCAGTGGAGAATTTGGCCCATTATGTGAAAGGCAGGCCATAACATAAATAAAAAACTAAGTCTGATGTACTCCAAAATTATCTCTGTAAATTTTAATAGTAATCACCAAAATTAATTAGTATTTGATCATTAAAATAATTAGTAAACCATCCTCTTTTCATCATCTCCAGTTTAGTGTGAAACGCTGTCTGTGATGGCAATTGGTCATTTATCAAATCAGAGGCTTTAATTAAATTTAAAACACAGTTCCTGCATACTGATTACTTTAAAGGCTATCAAATTATGACTGGTTACCTAGAACAGAGGACAAAGCTGGTGGTATTTTTTCTTAAATAAGAAGTAATTGTTTAATTATATGAAATGCTAACATACAGTGGGAGAAACATTTAGTGTGGAATTTTCAAAAGATCTCAACATTGGCCCTTCACTGCTCCTGTAGAATTCAGTAGTAAAATTCCCAACCTTGGGGTACAATTTCTGTCAATGTTTTAACACTAGTTTTAATCCCCAGCTTTCTGTCTTGGTGCAGATGAGGGGGAAGAAGACAAAGGTGACTCTAAGTGGTCTTTACGCCTCCCCCTCTTCTTCACTTTCCCCACCATCTCCCCAACCTGGAGTCAGACAGTTTCCTGTTCAAAGGCCAAAGGAGAGATGTAGTTTGGCTTCAGAAAATGGACAAAGGACAGTAATTGGGGCATGAGGTCCCCAAACTATAACTCCCATGTGGCACCATGCAGCATTTTCAAATGTATTATAGTAATAATTATTATTGGATGTTCAGTTTTTAAACAAAGTCCAAATTTTCTAAAGAAAATGAACATCTTTTGTAAAAAGTTTTAGTTGAAGATGCAACTTTCCATCCAAAAAAAAAACAGTTTTGATGGAAAACTTTTGGCCAATCCTGTTTATGATACAGAGAGCCACCAGATGAAACACATCATTTTCAGCTGAAGCAAAAGGTGATAGTTCACCCAAAGTGGAACCTTAAGAAAAGTTTATATATATCCCTGCAACCTGAATGCATCCAATTCTGTACTGTTCTAGTTAAAAGGGATTACGTTTCTGTCTGGCATGCAGGGTTTCTGTCTTTTCTTATCTTGTCTTAAAATCCATAGGATAAAATGAACATTAATAAAACAGAGGGGAAAAGAGACAGTTTCATTTTCCAGTCACTAGGTCTCAAACCATGTAAATTCAGTACTGGGTTTACAGTGGTGCCATGGCGTCGGGTCCACACTCAGAAGGCGCCCCAGGGCCTGGACTGTGGCCTCTTCCCCACCCCACCACTCTCTCCTCTCTTCCCCCTCCCTCTGCTCGCTCCTCTCTGCCCTCCCCCATCCCCATGTGAGCAACGGGAGGGGCCTCAGGGGGAAGAGGCTGAGTGGGAGTGGGGTCTTGGGGTGAAGCGTGGATGGGGCCTCAGGGGGAAGAGGCTGAGCAGGGGCAGGGTCTCAGGGTGGAGCAGGGGGTGAGGGGCTCACAACAGATTAATCTGGCCCTATGTAAATTGGTGCAGATCCTTCAATGGAGCTATGTCAAAATTACACCAGCTACGGAGCTGGCCTATTGTATCTGTGGTGTATTTTTTTTTGCAGCAGTGCCTAGGGACCACAAATGATTGTGCAATGTGCACATAGCAAGAGACAGTTCCTGCTTCAAATAGCTTACAGTCTAAAAAGACAAGGCAGATGGTTTGGGGGAACAAAAGGTACAGAGAGGTGAAGGCACTTGCCCTAGGTCAGACAGTAGGTCAGTGTCAGAGCCCTTAATTAGAGTACATGGCTGGTAGGACAGCAGAGGTGAAAACTTAAACTTAAACACGCTTTACAGAAAAAAAGATGCTAGGTAGCTATAACCTTGAGTGCTTATCTGAAAAGAATCCCATTTAAATACTTACTGGTCAGAAAAGTTTTCATTGGCACAGTAGCTGCATGTTGGCTTATAGCACTTCAAAGGGTAGGATTCACGGTTTTCACTGTTTAATTTCTGCGTACGTGTCCATTGCACGGATTTATTTATTTCCAAATTAATATCCTGTGGGGATAGTTGCAGTTGAAAGTTAAGATCTATCAAAACTGTCAACTTCTAAAAATAAAATAACATCAAGCCTGAATTTCTTCATTTTTATTTATTTATTTCTGATTGTTTTTCTGAAGAACCAGCATCTGAAATGACAGTAGCAGGTAAATTTTACACTTCTCTGAAATGTTGTTGTAGCCTTGTTCATCCCAGGATATTACAGACAAGGGAGGTGAGGTAATATCTTTTATTGGACCAACTTCTGTTGGTGGGAGAGACAAGCTTTCGAGCTACACAGAACTCCTCTTCAGGTCTGGGAAAGGTACTAAGAGTGTCACATCCAAATACGAGATTGAACATATAGTTTGGCGTAAGTAGTTAGCACAAATTCTAAGGGACCCTTCAAGGTGAAGTGGCCCATTAACTCCTCTGTAGTCATAGGGCAATAAGGGGGTTAGTGTGTTACAGATTATTGTAATAAGCCATAAATCCAGTGCCTTCATTAAGGCCATGTTTTTTAGCATCTAGCAAAGTAAACCAGTGAAACACAACCTCACTAAACATGATTAACCAAAACCTTGTCTGGTGTAATCTGGCATAGCTCCACTGAAATCATTAGTGCTACGCCAGTTTACAGCTGTTGAGAATCTGGCCTGATGAACTGATTCTTTTCTATTCACTGTATTTATTTTTAAGTGTGTGGGTTTGGGTGAGCTAGACAGAAGTGATTATCATTAAGCCAGCTTGTGTTAATCAGATAGCACATGTACCAAGAGACACTGAATCCTTATTACAGCTGGCTGGATCATATGGAGTGAAAATGAACAGTTCTAAGGCAATACTGCCAGATCTCTGCTGTACTCAACAGGGAATGTTGGAATGGCGCAGATGCCTGCAGTTATCCACTGTAGTTAATTTCAGTGGGCTTAGCTGAGCATAGTCTTAACTGACTTGCTGTATTCTGGGGGGTTGGAAAAGGAATGCTGAAAAAGGGCAAATACATCATATATCATGCTAAGATGAGTATGTTTGTTTCGTGTAAAGCTTAATAAAAATAACATAGTGCTCTAGACCTACAGTCCGTTGAAATGGGCAAGATTTATCCCTGCTGTAAATTTAGGAACATTAATAGTTACACCAGGGATCAATTTGCTCTAGGTGTCCAAAATAGAATCCCCAATAAAGGCTTCTTAGTTAATGATATTTCATTGCAAATCTTTCTAGCCAAGAAAAAAACAGAAAAGGCTGCAAAGGAAAGAGAAGGTAAAAGCCAACTATTAGAAAAGTGTGTGTGTGTGTGTGTTTTATATAAGATCACCATAGTAGTAATCTCATTGTCCTTGTTGTGAATGTTATAACTTTTATTATTGTTGTTTGAAACAGTCTCTGAAAAGTTTGCCCCAGTTTCAACTGAAGACTGATCTTGATAATCTGATTGTTACAAAGTTAAATTGTCCCTTCCCTAAACTGTTATATTTCTTTCTCCTTTGTAGAAAAAATAGAGAAGAAACATCCCAAAGAGGGAAAAGCCAAAGGTAATAAAGGGAGGAGAAGCTCCGCAAGCAGTAATTTAAAATGAGAACATCAGGTTTTATGGGGATTAGAATGGAGAGCTTTATTAGTCTTTCTAATGTGTGAAGGGGAAAACCCTGGAGTTGCACGTGAAGGCGAAGTAATTCAGCATATCGGGCCTTCTGTGTATGAGGTGGAGGGATGAAATCATCACCTCAAACCTGGAGGTAGGCTGCAATGTGACCCTCCACAGCTAGTACATTAGCCTGTCTGCAGGATTCACAGCCACTGTATTTACATAGGAATGTATTGGTCCCTTCCCGGGTGCCATAATGCTGCATGCTGGGACAGCATATTTGGAACTAGCGTAGGTTCCATCTCCTCAGTGTGTGGGATATTTTGAATTGCTGACCTGTATATTTTGTGATGACTGCATTTGCAATTCGAGATAATTATCATTTATGTAAAACATTTCCTGATCACATACATGCTGGCTAAGCTGTTTGGGCTCCACAGTTTCAACCAAACACTGGTTTGTTCAACCAAACACTATAGTCATGTGTAGCTGAAATGATGGTTATGTAATGCCAAGTAAAATAATTAGTAGCATTGGACAGACAAACTAAGGTACTGAAAGGCATAAAACCACATATATGGAGACCAATTTATGGCTATTCGTGCTAGTTAAACAGAGATCATTTTTCATAGAAGTGCAGATCTGGTAAGCCCACCTAGAGCCAGATCTTCACACACTGATCCACAAAAATCAGAGAGAGATCTGTCCACACAAAATGAAGGGGCATACTTTTTTGAGGATTCAAATGGTCCTGAAGTTTGAAGATAGCTATTAGTAATATTTTAATAAAGCAGGTTTCTTAAACTAACATCCAGAGGCACAGTTTTCCTTGTTCTGAAATTTCCCTTTTTAAAAAGTTTGTTTGCAAAATCCACTTTGATCTGTTCTGTTTCTATAAACTGTAAAGTGTTAACCAGTTCAAAACCTATCAATTGTTTGTTTTTACCTAAATGCTAAAACTTCATTACTTAGTATCTAATGTGTTTCTTTAGCAATGCCAACAGTAAAAGAAATTCTAAGACAGCACAACCTGACAACAGGTAATCAATATTTCCTCAGTCTTATATTTTTAAAGAGAGCCCAACCCTGCAAGCTCTTTATGTGCACAACTCTCATTAAAGTTAATGGGAGCTTCACAAGGGGAGAGCTGACAGAATCAGGACCATATTTATGTATTTGTAGACTGCTGTATTTGAACTGTATCTCTGTCCATAACCCAAACATATTATCAGTCAGTTACCTTTTAGACCAAGTGGTCTGTTATGAAGTTGGAGATGCGTGATTTAGAACAAACATACGATCCTCCTGGGAAATCTGTTCAAGTGAATGAGCAAAAATCTGTCCAATTCACCTGGTTTCTCAAGATGGGGATCTATCCCTGTAAAGCAAACAACGTAAAGAAGGGTGGGATATTTCAGTACGAAGTCCACCTACAATTTCTTGTCATGTAAGCTCTTTGGGATAGGGATAGCTTTTTATTCTTAGTTTGTTCAGCACCTAGTACGGTGGGGTCCTGGACCATGGCTGGGGTTCACAAATGCTATGATAATACAAATCATCAATTGGTTCTACTTGTGGCCAGATCCTTGACTACTGTAAATCAGTGCACGTGAGTTTAGTGGAGTTACACTGATTCATGTCAGTTGAGGATATAAGCCTTTAATCTCACTAGAGAGTAATAGCTGTCTGAAGTAGAGACTATGGAGTCAAATCCACTTTGAGTTGTACTTTGTGGACTTCAAAGAGGTTGCCCCACTTTAACTGCTAACAACATTTGGCCCAAGTTATTTAAAACACCCTGTGGTGTCTATAATTGAGCTCAAATATTTTTAATTATAACAAAATATGCAAGACAAGTGAACACAAAATTAACAATAAGGAAAAGCAAAACAAACTAAAAGCAAGCACAGGGAATGTTGGTCCACTTCCAAGTGACTACTCAGAAGCTTAAAATTAAGCACATGTATAAATGCTTTGCTGCATCAGGACTGATCGGCTTTCACATAAGAATATATCTGTTCTTCTTTCATTGGGAATGGTGAGTCCTGGGCTCAACAAACAGATTGTAACTCCTGCTAATTCTGTAGTTGAATAAGAGATGCAGAAATTCAGGAGATAAAATCTGTGTTGCAAAACAGGCCTCATTATTTTATGCTCACTTTTGGAGCTCAACACGTAAATATAGGTAGTGCTCATAGTGCTGCCAGTTATTAACATGGTCTGACACTTCCCATTATAAGACCCTATTTTCAGTTGCTTAAAACTTTGCCAAACTTTAACCATTTGGGTTAAAAGTTTTAATGTCCCATGCCTGATTCAGGCTATATTTTTGTGAAAAACTTCAGCCAAAATGGTTCAGCCATTTCTGAGAATGTGGCTACGGAAATACCCTGGTTTGCCCATGTTGAATCCTTTGAAAAGCACTTGTATCCCCAGGTTTCAAGCAGGGACTTGAAATTTAGCAGGGAGTGAGAGTTTCATGTCAGGGATGTCTTTTGCCATCTATGTGAACATCCACCCAAATTTGGCCAAGTTATAAGCCTTTAGGGGAAAATGCAGTTCACACAGCTCAACAGAAACTTCTTGAATGTTAGAAACTAAATTCCCTGAAGATTCTGTCCACACTGGGCATTCTTTATCTTGGAGCTGAGCAGGACTTCCTTGCAATTGCAGCTCTGGGCTCTGCTGTGGGCTGTGCTGGATCCAGAAACTGAGACTAAGAATTGGGATGGGGGAGACTGGGACTCTCTTGGCAAGGAAACTGGGATTGGGAGCTGGGCAAGAGGGCCTGGGAGCCAGTTGGTGGGAGAGAGGGAATACTGAGATTTGATGAAGAACTGGGATTAACTAGGCAAAGACTAGGAGAAGGAGCCAAGAAAGAGGGGTGGAGAGTCCAGAGGAGTATAAATAGGACTCCCTGTGCAAGGACTGGGACTCGGCTGAGAAGTCTGAGGAGCAGAGACTGGGACCAGACAGGTGAAGGAGAATGTCAGTGGGAAGAGGATCCATTGTTGGAATGGAACCGAGATTCCTGAGTATCCCCATTCTTGTGCTGCCAGCAAATATTTGTGAAAGCCATGGGCAAAGTACGAGTCTCCTCCCCATCTAGTGCTGAACCAACAGAGGATGACACCCTATTACTGCTATCACTTACTCTGTTAGCTCAAATGGCAGAGGTGTGTTTAGTGGATCTAAAGGTTCCAGCACTGACAATGACTCCTGTGGGTGTCAGGTGGTAGAATTTTTCTTCAGTTTGCCCCGGAAATAAGGGGCTCAGGGCTGGGTCAGAGGGTTGGGGTGGGGAGGGCTGCGGGTTCTGGGGTGGGGCTGGGGATAAGGGATTTGGGGTGCAGGCTGCCCTGGGGAGAAAGGCTTCCCTCTCACCCCACCCAGCTCTCTCTTCCCTCAGCAGCAACTGGGCTGGGAGGGAGAGGCTCCTCTCCCCGCCACCGCAGCTCCATGGCTGGGCTAAGTTGAGGCCAGGAAGGGGCACCTCTCCCCACCATGGCAAGTCTGTGGCTGGGGGAGAGGCATCTCTCCTCACCGCAGCCCTGGGTGCCTGCGTGGCGCTTAATAGGTTGCTGCACAACCACGCCATTTAGAGAGATCTTAGGCTAGAATTAAAATTGACTTTGCAATATTAATTCAACTCACTTGTACATATGCATTATGATACGTGATTACATACTCATTACATATACATTAATTACATGATTACATACTCATTTTTTGACAGGACCTCTGCCTCCTGGACTATGCTCTGGGAGTGAATCAGGGTTGTATAGTCAAGGAGACTGTTTCCTCTCAGAACCGCATTTGTTGCAGATGTTGGAAGGCGTGTAGTGAATAAGGAAGGGGACTGCAGAAAGAGAAAGGACAGTCTCATGATTAAAGCAGTTGAATGCTGTCCTGGAGAACTGGCTTCTGTCACTGCTACAGAGTTCCTATGTGATGCTGGGCAAGTCACTTAAACTAAACTTTTCCCAGGTTGACAGTAGTTGTGTGTTCCTCATTCTCTGGGTGCCTAAGACCTAGGGGTCTGATTTGCAAAAGTGCTGACTGCTCACAGATGAAGTCAATGGGAGTTGTGTTTTGAACATATGAGGTGCTATATAATGCTAAGTACTCTGAAAACTCAGATTGGGCAGGGAAAAATTGGAGGAGATTTGACTTTAATCTCTCTTTACTTCAGCTCCCCATCATTTCACAGAGATGTATGAAATCCGATGAAGTGAGCTGTAGCTCACGAAAGCTTATGCTCAAATAAATTTGTTAGTCTCTAAGGTGCCACAAGTACTCCTTTTCTTTTTATTAATATTTGTGAAAGACTTAAATACTATCATCATGAGCACTATAGAAAAACTCATGATAAATTAATATTTCTACCTTCAGAACAGGGGTTGAAAACCATGTAGTAAACAGGGGCATCAGTCCCATACCAAACAAGGAAGAGAGAGAGAAAATATTGATTAATTGAGCACCATCCCTTCTGTGCACTGAATGAGGTAGGGGTCCTGTAGAAAAAACAGTATGTGAGCATGTAATTAAAGACTGCACCATAATGCAGGCACACAAGGGGGACGAATGAAGGTTGGACAAGCTACCTTACTTCTGGCACTTTCTGACTTTGGTTTTTCAAATTTCTTATTCTTTTAACATAGTTATATGTAATAACATCAATGATTTTTTTTATTTCTTATGTCTTGTAAAACCAAACCACATGCTTCAACAGGAAAAGATCATTATTATTATTATAAGATCAGGAAACATTCCAAATTCAAGATAAAAAACATGTCAATGTATTAAAAAGCCCCTAGACTTGGAGCCCTGGCCCACAGCCCTCACTTGCACAAAAATTTCATTGACTATGGATAATGCAAAAATTTGTTTCCCATGATTAGTTCTTCTAGTAACCACTTTGTTTACATTATGTGATAGATCAGTTTAGTCACATGATATTATTGCTCTCTGATTCGATAATCCTAGCCCTTAAAGAGGTCTCAGGATGGCTGTGCAAATATATTTCCATAAATACAAACAGATAATCACAAAAGTATTTTACGTTGTCTCTTTCCACTGTTTTTGTGAACAAAAATGTTTGTTGGTGTATTTGCAGACAACAAATAAAGGTTTTATAAATAACATCAAAGTGAATTATAGTCAAACATTTGTCAATTTTATATTTCAGTATTAGCTGAACTCTAAGAATTTAAAATCTGAGACCAAATCTAAGATCATATAATAAGTTTGAGCTTCAGTTCTGCTTCCTATGTATTTCCAGTTAAGGCTGATACATTAAGCCCAGTGTATTAAATACTAATACTTTGTACTGGAATAATCGAAGCTGAAAACTATTTAAGCATTCTGGGATAATGTAAAAAGTTAAATAAGAAATCTTCTGTTGGCCTCTAAAGCTTAAATAGAGCAGTTTCATATTCTTAGAGTTGGATTTGAATCTTTCATCTGTTTCTTGATATTATAATGCAATCAGATAAAGAGCAATAAGCAATTTTAAAATCTGTATATATCTTGAATTTTAGAACATTCATATATACAAGGATTTAAGCAGAACCCTGCTAAGCAAAAGCAATATTGATACTTGCAGTAGACAATAACTTATATTCCTTAGTAAACCTGCACACCAATTATTTAAAAAAAAATTATATCACTAGATATGGGCCTGTCTAAATGTCAAAGATGATCTTCCATAAAGTTCAGGAATATTTGGCTCTGTAGTTTTTGCTCAGTCTATACAGAAATAGGCACAAGCAGGGAAGTTCAGACACACACCTAGAGTCAAATACTACCCAAAACTCAGGACTGTCCAGGTCCCAGTTTGTCACTGGGACTATTTCATTTATTTTATAAGACTGTCCTGTAGGTGTTAACATTTACAATTGTTTGAAAAGCTAAACAACTGTATAAGTCATTGTTATATTATAATTATTTTACTCTAATTATTTACAAATAATGCAACAATACAGTGAGGGAGAAATGGAGGGTGAGATTACAATAGTGAGACCATGAACTCTGATAATAGCTACATATAACATACATTTTTGTTAAGTTGGTGCAATGTTCAGACTAATGGGCAGAGTGATTCTTTTCTAGGTAAAACAAATATATTTAGCAATAGAAAGGTAGCTTCACAAGCAGCCTTCATTTCAGGAGTAGAATAACAATTCTACTTGTATACAAGTCTTGTATCTGTGTTTTTTACAATTTTGCGAGTTCTTAAAGGTCCTCATGTCAAAAGAATTTATGCTTGCTGCCCAGTCAAAGTCGAATCTCAGAGAAAACTTAAATTATCACTAAGCATGATAGAAAAATCCTTTATACAAACAAATTATACTACCATCTCTATTGAAGAAAGCATTTTTCAAATAGATGTATCCTTTGCTCCTACCGTGGTATATTGCAGTAATTTCTCAGATGTTTTCCTGTATAAAAAGGATTGATCCAATCACATTATCACCAGAAGATATTCAAGGGCACATAGTAATCACCACTTATAATGAATTCATCTTCTGGGATTGCTGAGGTTTTTCGAGTCTGTATTAACATGTAGAGATTGACAGTTACTATTAAGTTATTTTATTGTCTTGCATTTAGTGTCTACAAGTCATATATTTTTCCCTTGCAGAGAAGATTTCTAAAGCTGCAAAAACAGCAAGTAAGTTCTATTTAGTGTTATAGCCATTTGAGAGACCATCTTTGTTGTTCAGGTGACATATACTTATCAATGCTGGAGCATATGAGATTTTTCAAAAGTTATTTATTCTGACACACTGACAAGGAATGTGTCTTTTTTTTCCCTCCCCGAAACCTTTAGAGGATTGGGGGGCGGGTGTTACGTACTGAAACCTTTATTAAATTTAAGATTGAACTTTTCTGCAACAGACAAGAGGCAACTGCCACAAAAGAAAACTTAAACTAGCTAAGAGAGGGACAAACACCAGTATAAATAGCTCTCAACTGTGAAAGCTCACCTACTGAAAATCCAGTGTTACATCTTGCACTCTCTTTCTTACCTATTGTATGTCAGACTGTTTGTATATTGCAAATTTGTGATGGATTTAGTATCCTGGCAGTAGCTTCTTCTCACAGCTCCACCCCCTTTTTTATTTAAAAAAAATCAGTTGTTGAGATCAAACTTCTGAATTTGGTAACTTGACTGCGACTTGATTATAGTTCATTGAAGCTTAACAAAAAATATTGAGGAGAAAAAACATAACCTTCTCAAAAAAGGAAATGAGGATAACTAAAAGGAACACTACTAGTAACAGTTGAGACTCAGAGAAATAATAAACTCAAAAAAACGTATATTAAAGATTCCCCAGTTTCTTTTTTCACCAAAATTCATCATTAAATCACTAACATTATTTTTCACTTCTTGGATCTTGAGAGTTCACACCATTTCCTAAAAAATAATGGAATGAGCTCATACTCTGAGGTACGTCATGGTTTTATACTTAAGATCTGTACTGCCCATATGACATATCTGACTGAATCTTTGACTGACTGTTTTAATATTTAGTACTTCATCTGACCTGTGAATACCAGTAACTTTGTGTTAGTAATTCCATTTTTCTGAGGTTATCCTCTATGAAACCATCTTGAGAAACTAACAATCTCTGTGAGATATGTATGTAGATAAAATGAAAGATTTAGGGCCAGATTCAAAGCCCATTGAAGCCACTAGAAAGTCTCCCACTTCAGTGAGTTTTGGATTAGACTCAAAATGAACACACGTACGAAAGATTAAAAACAAAAGGTCAATGCCTGGTTTAATTATAAGGAAATCAATAGCCTGTCTCTGTAGTACCATCATAGTCTATTATAAGATACACACTTAATATCTCAATACATGGGACTTGTTCTATCCTTTTGAAACATGTAAATCCCTGTGAAGACTGCAAGTTTAGTACAAATACAGCGGACACTATGTAGACCTTGTGAACAGGCTGGATCCCTGCTGGATCCTTTACAAGTGCACACATATACTGAGTTCTTGTCCAAACTAACCCCCTTTCTGGGGGTTGGCTTTATTGGTAACTAGAGCTGTGCAAATAACTGCCAGTGAACAACAACAACAACAAAAATCAGTTCCAAAAAGCCAGGGGGACTCACTGTAGAATAGCCAAGTGTCTTGTGGTTAGGGCACTCATCTGGGGCAGCCTGACTTAAAGTCCCCAGTCTGCCAGCACAACTCAGTAGTGACCACTTAGAATTTTAACATAGGGTTTTAGCATAGCCTAGGGTGAGTCAACAGAAGACTTACTGTACTCCTCTACAGGATCTCAGAGTCTGCTATTCTGTACTAGCTCTTACACCTTACTTGTTCAATCTTCCAGTCATGAAAGTACATATTAGTTACTTCCTTTAATTATTAGTTTATTCATATTATTTTGCAATACTTACATAGTACCACTGTTGTGAATGTGCTTTACAAAGCACATGGTTAGATCTTGCTCCACAGTGTTTAATTAAAGATAAATCATAAGGAGGGGAGCAGGCAGTAGGGTTACCATATTTGAACATTCAACAAAGAGGACACTCCACAGAAGGGGGGGATTTGCTCACGCTCCCCCACCCCCAACCCCGCCCCAACTCCACCCCTTCCCTACCCCCATTCTAACCCCTTCCCCAAAGTCCCCACCCCAACTCCACCCCCTCCATGCCCCATTGGACCCCTTCCCCAAATCCCCGCCCCAACCCCGCCTCCTGAGCGCACCACGTTCCCCTCCTCCCTCCCATCCATGCGAAACAGCTGTTCCGCGGCGCAAGCACTGGGAACTAGGGGGGAAAGCAGGCACTCTCTCGAGTGATCAACATTCACTTTTTTTCTCGAATGATCAACATTCACTCTCTTTCTTTAATGATCAACTCTTCTTTGGGGAAAAATAATAATGGCAAAATCCCAGGCATTTTTAGATATCTAAAAATTCCTCCTGGATGGTGATTTAAGAACCAAAAAGCCAGACACGTTTGGTAAAATACAGACGTATGATAACCCTAGCAGGCAGTTGATGTTTATCACCAATGGAAGCCTGTGTTAAAGGCATACGGCCTGATAATCCGTAGTCCTGAATCTTGTGTAGTCATTTACGCCACTGCAAAATGAATGTGAAATGGGTAGAAAATGATAGTGGATGAGAGTGAATGCGATGGAAAATCAGGCCCATGGATAGAGATCTGAAGGAGGAGAAAGAGAGGTCATTTGGAAGGCGAGGGTTTTCCAAGCATATGGCACAGCATGAGAAAAAATAAAGTTGAGAAGGGGACAAAGGTTGTTTTCAATGACTTATTCATACTAGTGATGTTACTAAGCATTACTTATAATGTTATGTATAAAAATGAATGTCTCCACATTTACTATAACTCTAGGGATAAACTGATCAGTTTTTTAACCAAACATTGTATGCAAGTCACAGATTTAATGCTGCACAGAGAATCTGAATAGAATTATTTAACATGCAGCTTTAGATCCAGTAATGAGATTCTGATTTGCCTAACTTTGCAGAAAGAATTTAAATAGTTGTGTTATTTATGCCTATTGGACAGTGAATTAATTTCCCCCCTCTATAACTAGGTCAAAAACATTTCTCAGAAACAAAACTGATTGGCTATATGTATTTAATAAATATGCAGAATTTGTGGCAGATCAGAAGATAAAAATCAAAGTAACTATTTAAAAATATCTCTAGAGTTGAATGATTCTGCTGCAAAAGCAAACAACAATAACAAGTGTCTTCATGTTCTTTATTACACAGTTGGTTCTTACCCCTTTGTTTGGCTGATTAATCTTCTTAAATCAAATTGGTAAATAGAAGGAAAGAAAAGTATATATGTATGTATCCATTGTGATGTTGCTATGATGCACCTTCTGGAAGAGACACTGTATAAAATGTTGTTCTCCTCCAAAAGGTTTCTAGACACATAAACTAATGCCAGAGATTACTTATCTTCACTTCAGGTGAATGTCCATGAGAATAATCCCTCTGCCACCCCTGAAATATAACTCTTCCAGTGTTTTATTCCATCTCTTCTAATAACATAACTTGTTTGGAGGCCAGAATGACAATCCAAAAAATTTCTTATCATAGATCTTGTGTCTCTAAATATTCATAAGAAATTACATAGACCTAGTGAAGCAAGACTGATCTTATGTTTCCAAAGTTCCCATTAGTGGAAGTTGAACCTATTGGAGCCATTTCAGTTACACCATGCAACCCAATGGGAACAGCTCTGCTCCGGTAATGACCACAAACACCATTGGAGGTAGTGTAGAATATTTTAAATGATTTAAATTAGACTTTACAGTACTTATCCCAGTATTCCTATTGTTGGAATTCTACAGTGAGAACCCAGGGTGGGGAGGGCATTTTAATTCAGTCTCACCTTTCCTTATAAGAAGGACTGAGGGTCCTTTTTGAAAGTACCAGGTCTTATCCCTGGCATAATTCCAGCACTGTTTCTTAAATTTACCTATACCTTCAAAGAGAAACGGTGTTATTGTGGGAGGAGTAATTCACCTGCATTAGAAAGTTAAAAGTGTAAGGTTTTGTTTTACATTGGTCAACAATATATCTGGTATTAACTTCCATTTAGTTGATATCTATTACTATCACCTTGATGGGATATTTACTGTTTGATTTTCATGTTGCAAAAAATAAATATTTAATCGTTCAGTATCTAACAGCTTTTCAGAAAATACGATGTTAATATAAAACATTAGCTGATCATGCTGGCCATAGGAATCAGTGTGCACAGACCTGTCACATCAATATGTCTAAAGTACATGATCAGAGCACAGCTTGTTCTATCAAATCACTATAGCTCTTCTTGTGGGGAATGAATACTAACGAAATCAACAGCACTGCAAGACTGCTGCAGTTAATGGAAAAACTCCCACTGACTCCCAAGGGATTTGGTTTGGGGCCTAAATTTACTTCTGTTCTGTGGGGAAATAATTCTGTGAATGATTTATCTAGTTTATTCTTCCGTTTCACAAATGAAACACGTCTGATGGCCATGTGTTGTCACTCTTGAAGAAGCTTTTTGCAAGTTTGATCAATCATACTGTACCACTCAGTTTCAGACTGTATTCTCTGATCATTGTATGCTTTGTTGAATGGTGTCTGTTTTCATCAGTTAGGTGTTGCATTATTATGTCTTGCATGGTTTATTATCTAACAGGAAGAAGTGTTTAATTAGTTTGGAGGGAGTGTTGCACTTTTGGTTCATTCACACACACACATGGTAGCTGTGTGGCTGATTATAAGAGATTGTAGGATGGAATACAGTGCATTTCTCTACACATGCAAACTGTACATCCTCTGAGTTAAACCTTCACATGAAATGGTTCCAGAATGAGTTAGCAAGCTGTAGAATTTTTTAGTCCACAGCATGACATTTTAGATACCACATGTCATGTTCAACATTATGGCTACTAATCAGTTAGGGATTCCCCTCTCTGTGGGGACATAAGATCTGCAGATGTAAAAAATGTATTTGCTCTCAGTTCAATGGCTTTCTACAGTTCATAATACAGTATTAATTATAAATAACTATTATATATTTTTAAATTACAATAGTTATAAATACATTATGAAAGCATTCTCAAACCAACCCTTCAGTTTTGCTCCCTCTATCAACTAGACGCACCTGTGGTAGAATTTAGATTTTAATTACCAAATTTGTGGATGTGATTGGTAGACAGACATCTTGGGCCAGATCCTAGCCTTCTTTTTATCTGGACATGGTGAACTCTGTGGGAAGCAGGGGGAAAGGGGACTGTAAGCCTCCATTAAGACTCCCTGATCTTCATGCCACAAGGTACCAGGCTGATCTTCATGCCACAAGATACCAGAGCATGAGGGCTGCTCTAAATTACAGCAGCTACTAAGGGCCCCATGAGGCCAAAACTGCATCTGTGGATTGATGCAACATAGGGAAATCCTGTCCATGTCCCCTCTCCTGTGGCCACACTACCTATGCCAACAGCAATAGGGGGTGATGAAGAAGCTTTTTCCTACTGGGACCATACCAGGGTCATCTCACCATGATTGGCTAAAGCAACTTTACAACTAGAATCTTCCAGTCAGTACATCGGAAAATTTCTACATCTCACTGGTGGATGTGGCTCTTAATCTTATTGGTTGAGCTGGATTTGCATATCACTTTCTTTGATGTCCACTTAGCACTTGCTGCAGTGCAGCTTTAGTAAAGAGTAATTAGTTGATTTTTTTTGCAGTCTCCAGCCATTGGTTTTTTGTTAGAATTAATATCCCATTGAACATCTACTTCGCTTTTTAAACAAAGCAGCTGTTTGCAAAGAACATTGCTTTTGTCCTAATTAAACTGACAGCCCCTTTTGAAGCACTTATTTCTTGTAATCTCAAGTACAGTATTACTGGGAGTTACATGTATATGAGTGTGTGTGTGTGTGCGCTGGTAAATCTGCCTTCAGGTTTTGCGGATTGATCTGCTTTACACCATGTTTTGTAGATTAAAAAAGGGTAGTCCCCTTTAAATTCCTGGCCAAGGTGTACTTTATTGATAACTAAACTGCTAGTATTTTGTTATCCCATCCTTACTCAAACTCCAAAACTTATTTCTTCAGCTCAGTCTAGAAACTCTGCTAGATAAGCTAGGACTGCAAACCTTTTAAATGTTTAAGAATGCTAAAACTTGTGTCTTTTTCTACTAGAACTTGATATTTGAGAGAACTTCATTGAAATGGTTGTCTCCACCATGATGGTTTTTTTTTAAAAAATGGTCATATTACTTCCTTCATTCAGTGGTGACTTTGAAGAGTGTTTGTTTCCAGCCTCAAGATTTATATCGTTATAAGCCTCAACATTTATACAGCAACCATTAAGGGTTTTTTTACATATGCTAATCAAACCCTGTTGCATAAACCTCACATATGTAAAGATTCCAAATGTGCTCTGTTTTGAGACTTTCCTTCCTTTTCTTATATAACTTGAAGGACACTGCTGTACTTTTGCCATGTATTCCATTGGACCCTTTTCTAGCCTACAATTTTGTTTTATTTTCTGTGTTGATGTAGCCGCACAGATCCCAGGATATTAGACGGACAAGGTGGGTGAGGTAATGTATTTTATTGGACCAACTTCTGTGGGTGAAAGAGTTTTCAGGTGTCTCTTCTTTCACTTCTTCAGGTGTCTGTATAAGTTAAAACTCCTTCACCCACAGAAGTGGTCCAATAAAAGATATTACCTCACCCACTTTGTCTCACTTTTTTATTTATCATTTTTTTTATTTTGGGTGTGGATTTTCTCTGTATGGTGCTCTCCAGAGAGTTGCCCGGTCTTCATAGGTGTACATTGCTAAGTCGAAAAAGAACACAGGATGTGAAAGCTAAAATACAATCTGTATGCTGCTATGTTACATGTGGTCCAACAGAATCATGCAACAGAGAGCTAGCTCAGAATTGTGGGACTTGGTAACTGACTCTTGGAGTCATAGACATAATAACACTGCACCTGATAGTGAGGTTCTGTGAAGATTTGAAAGAGCTTCAGTGAATGGTAATTTTATGTGTCCCTCCCCACTGCTCAACTCTGACCTCCTATATTGATGAATAAGGCTTGTAGTTGTCCTCTTGGTTCCATTCCATTTTTCCTCCATTGATACCTTCAAATTATCATGTCATTGTGACCTTCCCTTGAGTAGAGGGTCTTGGGAGTCTAGTTCTCTCTACAGACCATTATTGTTGTCTTGGAATTGACCAGAGTGGGTATCAAACACTGAAACAAATTGCTTCCTTGCTTTCACTGCTTCTGCGGTGCGTCAGCCCATGCTGTTTGGAGGAGAGAGAGAGTCACTGAACACGAATATATGATTCAAGCTCTCATACTCCATGTGATGTGATTGAATAGTGGCAATCCTTAGGCCAGCCCAAATACCAATTTTATATAAGTTTTTAATTAAATAAATTAAATTATCTTTAGAGTACATCTACTAAGTGGGATATGTGAACTATAGTACAGTGTTTGCCAAGATGATGGAGAGAGAGCATCTAGAGAAAGTTACTGCTGTAATTGTCATACAATATGTTACAAGGCATCAGTTTATTTTCAGGATGTGCATTCACGTACAGCATGCATTTCTTTTATTGTGTAGCCAAGACAGAAAATTAGATGTGGAAGAAATATACTCATGAGGGATAGTTTTTCCGCTGCTGTCTCTGATACAACATTACAGTGCTGAAAAATGTCATTTTAGAGTGGATGGGTGAACTGATTTGGAAAGCTTCTGACCTTTCCTGCTGATGTGTATGATGTTCCCCCATCCCCATTAAAGCATGTTGGTTGTTTCCTGGAGGGCAGACTGAGCTTGTTTTTAGGGTATCACTGAGCAATGAGAACTAAGGGGCGAATGCTCTAAGAAGAACACTCTTGTTATTGAAGAAAATGGTGAACTCGTATGTCAAATATTATTTAAAAAATTCCATTTTGTTTTAAATTGAGAAGCCAGTGTCTAAATATCCACCATATGCTGATTTGAAGGGAATAACATTTCTGCTACTGCACGAGCCCTTAACATTTAGCTTTTGGTATTCAAGATCAAATTTAATTGACAGTTATAAAGCCATCCTTTATGTTTAATAGGTACGTGCACGCACTTTGGCAGATATATGAGAAAGCAGGTGGTGAAGTTCATGCTGTTCAAAGAGGATTCCTGACTCCTTTAGGTATCCACCTCCTACAGTGCTTTCTGTGATCAGCCTGTATTTTCGTTCAGGAGTTAGAGAGAGCCCAAATAGGCAAAGTAGGAAAATAGAGGCAAATCTCCCCCAGCCCTCCCACATTGGGTAGCCAAATCAGTACTTTAGAAGAATCATTAATTTTAACATACCATAATTATTTTTTCTACATGTTTCAGTTTTGATTGTTTAATCAAAATACAGTATTTGCATTCATAATAAATGGAAAGTGATCTGTAAGAAACCAGTGAAATTATCCCTTCTTCCCTCATATTCCTAATTGATTACTAATTAGTTGCTTCTAATGCTATGATTTCTATAATGCTATGAATTTTTGTGCTTTGTTGAATTGTTTAATATTATTAGGGAAACAACTTAATGGAATAATTTGGTTCAAATGTCAAGGCTCTAGTAACAAAAATTACTAATGATTGTTTCCCTCATACAGTCTCTAATTTTTTCTACATGTTTCAGTTTTGATTGTTTAATCAAAATACAGTATTTGCATTCATAATAAATGGAAAGTGATCTGTAAGAAACCAGTGAAATTATCCCTTCTTCCCTCATATTCCTAATTGATTACTAATTAGTTGCTTCTAATGCTATGATTTCTATAATGCTATGAATTTTTGTGCTTTGTTGAATTGTTTAATATTATTAGGGAAACAACTTAATGGAATAATTTGGTTCAAATGTCAAGGCTCTAGTAACAAAAATTACTAATGATTGTTTCCCTCATACAGTCTCTAATTTTTTTATTCTGACAAGCCTACCACCATTTTCTCTGAACAAAACTACTTCTCTTTAATAGAATATATCTCCTACGTGACCTGCTTCTCACTTTCATGCAGTGCTCTTATTCACAAAGAAATGGGACTGGAATCATAGAAAAGTAGGGCTAGAAAGGATCTTGAGAGTTCTACTCTTTTTATCAAAGAAACAAACATTTCTTCAGTTTAGGTTTAGGGAAGTTTGTCTTTTCTTCCTGTATCAACCGAACACCGAATAGACAATGAAGAAAAAATCAGATTGTTTTATTCCACTGTAATTACACAGCGCTTGTCCTGTTGTCCTTACACAGACAAAGCTCTCATTCCTTACCTGAGTAAGGACTTCAGTGGTAGAGCTGTAGAATTAAAGTTCATGGAATCGTCGGACTGGAAGGGACCTCAAGAAGTCATCTAGTCCAGTTCTCTGCTCTCATGGCAGGACTAAGTATTATCTAGGCATCTTTTATTTTGCAGATTTTTTATGTCCCAGAAGGCTCAAAGTACAGAGTTAAATCTGTGTTATTTAAAATTACAGTGGATTAGCATGATGGCCCAGATCCTTAATGGTATTTAGGCCCCTAATTCCTATTGGTCCAATGGGAGTTAGGATCCTAGATATTTTTGAGGATCCAGGACTGAGACCTTATATCTAGTATGCAGTGTAGTTGTCACTGTGTCAATTCCAGGACATTAGAGAGACAGGTGGGTGAAGTAATATCATTTATATATAACTTGTGTTGGTGAGAGAGACAAGCTTTTGATCTTACACAGAGCTCTTCTTCTGAAGGTAGCAGTGCACATGCCTGGAGGTGGAAACAAAGGTGCCTAGGGAATCTAGTAAACATAAATTCCCCACGGGTAAAGTTTGTAGATGACCCAAAAATTGGGGGAGTGGTAAATAATGAAGAGGGGAGGTTCTCTGATACAGAGCAATCTAGATCTCTTGGTAAATAGAGCAATCTGATTCTGGGATTTATGTGCCTAAAGTGGCAGTTAGACCTAAGTCTCTCTGTGAACCTAGCCCCAAGTATTCATTTAATTTGTTACTGTGTTGATTGTTTTTGTTTTCTTAATGGTAGGTTTAGTTTTAGTTTATTTCTGAAGACTACCAATAAAAAAATCAAAAGCTTACATGGAGGGTCAGGAATAGAATATCACATAGATAGATTCATAGATACTAAGGTCAGAAGGAACCATTCTGATCATCTAGTCCAACCTCCTGCACAATGCAGGCCACAGAATCTCACCCACCCACTCCTATGAAAAACCTCACCTATGTCTGAGCTATTGAAGTCCTCAAATCATCGTTTAAAGACTTCAAGGAGCAGAGAATCCTCCCTCAAGTGACCCATGCCCCATGCTACAGAGGAAGGCGAAAAACCTCCAGGGCCTCTTCCAATCTGCCTTGGAGGAAAATTCCTTCCCGACCCCAAATATGGCGATCAGCTAAACCCTGAGCATATGGGCAAGATTCACCAGTCAGATACTACAGAAAATTCTTTCCTGGGTAACTCAGATACCACCCATCTAATATCCCATCTCAGGGGATTAGGCCTATTTACCCTGAATATTTAAAGATCAATTAATTACCAAAATCACGTTATCCCATCATACCATCTCCTCCATAAACTTATCAAGTAGAATCTTAACGTCAGATAGATCTTTTGCCCCCACTGCTTCCCTTGGAAGGCTATTCCAAAATTTCACTCCTTTGATGGTTAGAAACCTTTGTCTAATTTCAAGTCTAAACTTCCTGGTGGCCAGTTTATACCCATTTGTTCTTGTGTCCACATTGGTACTGAGCTTAAATAATTCCTATCCCTCTCCAGTATTTATCCCTCTGATATATTTATAGAGAGCAATCATATCTCCCCTCAACCTTCTTTTAGTTAGGCTAAACAAGCCAAGCTCCTTGAGTCGCCTTTCATAAGACAAGTTTTCCATTCCTCGGATCATCCTAGTAGCCCTTCTCTGTACCTGTTCCAGTTTGAATTCATCCTTTTTAAACATGGGAGACCAGAACTGCACACACACAGTATTCCAGGTCAGGTCTCACTAGTGCCTTGTATAACGGTACTAAAACCTCCTTATTCCTACTGGAAATACTTCTCCTGATGCATCCCAAGACCGCATTAACTTTTTTCACGGCAATATCCCATTGGCGGCTCATAGTCATCCTCTGATCAACCAATACTCCAAAGTCCTTCTCCTCCTCCATTACTTCTAATTGATGTGTCCCCAGCTTATAACTAAAATGTGGATGGAGCATCCAGGCTCATATACTGGAGTATTACTACTAACATTGTGTCAAGTATCAGGGGGTAGCTGTGTTAATCTGTATCCACAAAAATAACAAGGAGTCCTTTTTGTCTTTTACTACTAACATAGAAACGGGAAATGGATGTGCTGCTCCTGTGAGCAGAGCACACCAGGATATTAGGACTTAGTAGCAATATTATGGATACAGCAGCACCTGGCACAAATGTAGAATGTTGCCATGATCTCATTTCTAGTATAATAGATAATATATATTCTGTAGCATATATTATTGTGTGTAGAAAAAAAGAGAAACACTAAAACAATACACGTAACAAAAAGGATCATTCTGAAAACCACTTCCCCCGCTCCTGTTTTTTAGGAGTAGTGTTCCTACTATAAGGCCTAGATCCTTAAAGGTATTTAGGAGCCTAGCTCCAGCTGAATTCAGTGAGGGTTAAGCATCTAAATACCTTTGAGAATCTGAGCCTTAATGCTTATCTTTGCTTATACTTGCTTTGCTTGCCTAACAAATGTGAAAGATGGCGATGTTTACAAAGACAGAGAACGCAATTTTTCATTGATTGAAAAGTAAGAAAATGTGCCATTTTCTCAGAAATGGAAAAAGGAAAAGAAAACAAAGTCGCTACAGATACTTTACCAGCAAGGGGGTAGGAAGAGAGATAGCAGTCATTTGCAAAATGACTACTTTAGAGCTGCTGCTGATTGGCTTGGTCAAATTTAAAGGGCCAGCCCCAGAAAGGCAAGTTGGAGGGGAAAAAAGTTCCACTGGAAATATCCTCATATTGCAGTATATTAATTCAGTTGTATAGCTTCCTGGTTTATTAAACCTTGTACACTGATAAAAATACCTACTAAGTCTCCTTTAAGCTGTGAATCAGCTTACTGTATTCACACTGGAATGTATGTACTTTCTTCTAGGGGCCAAATCTGCTTAATTTACTCCTGCTTTGACTTTACCCTTTGAGCAAGAGGCAGTGTGCTGCAGAAGGGAAAGCCCCACAAAGCATTGTGCCAGCCACTCAGAAGCACAATTCCTCCAGAGAACGTCTCATATTAGTGGGGGGAGGGTCGTCTGCAGTAGCACTTCACAGGGGGCAACATGCTCCTCCTACTATTATAGCCAGCCGCTTCTGCTGTCTGTCTGGTATGTGGGGAAAGAAAGGGAGCCCTGGCTCCAACCATTTTCTTATGGAGGGAGTGTCAGGCACAAAAACTTCTGCTCTCCCTTCCACCGGCAGAGGCACAATCTGGGTATGTTTTTTTACAGTGACAAAAGAAGGATCTTAACCTACCTATCTTCTGCACAGCTGGGGAGGAGGGCATGTAGCCATACCTGACTTAGAGGAACAAGAACTGGTCCTTTATATGCAAGGAGTTCCTTGATTAGCCTAAAATTTGTTGAAGCTTTTTAAACACAATAAATAACAGATCACCTGACCTCTGGTCAAAATATACAACATTCTGAGGTTGAATACAGCATAAACTAAACAAATAAGCTAACTAAACAGAAGAAACCAACTTAACAAGGAACTCAGGAATAACAGAATCTAGCCCATTGTCATGCTGTCTGATACATTTGATTCAGAATGATCCTAAATATGTGACAGATCTTCCAAGCACTTTGAGATTTTTACCATTCTTTTTTTCAGCTGCTACTTTTCATGTTTAGTACCAAGGCATATCCTATCTAACCACTTCCTAAAGGCCAGATTATCTAAATTCTTCTAGGGGTCTCCCCCTGTCCCCCAATAATTTAGTGGCTACTAACTATAGCTTTTAAATCAGACTTTTAAGTGAAATGACATATAAATCAGAAGAGCTGATGATAGTAGAATGATCAGTTTTAGTATAACTTTACCAGAAAATTCTGTTGTATTATTTTCTCTGCTCCTACAAGAGCTTTGTGTAAAATTACTCTTATCATAGACCAGGGGGGCCAACCATATTGATCCTCTGGGCCACATAGGACAATATTCAGAAGTTCAAGAGCCAGGGCACTCCTGGTGGGGTTTGGGGTTTCTGCCCCATGAGAGGCACCTGGTGGAGCTCAGAGCTTCAGTCCCACTCCTGTTGAAGCCCTGAGCTGAAGCCCTGAGACCCCCTTTCCTGCTGGCAGAAGCCCCTACCCCACCACCCTGCTGCAAGGCAGAGGTCCTGAGCTACCCCCCCCCAAGTGTGGTAGGTGGAGAATGGAGGCGGGAGCATGGGGGAGGGGGGCAAGCTGCACTTTAACTGTTTAACTGTAAAAGAGCCACACACAGCTCGCAAGCCACAATTTGGCTACCTCTATGGTAGACCATACTTGCACCTGGAAACATGCACAAAGTAGGAGAGTTTAAATTCCAGTATTTATAGCATGTTGGGTACTTTGTCACTTTAAATATCTTTAAATATAATAGTTATTGGAACTAGCAAGTGCATGACACCCTTGTTGCCTGATTGGTAAAACAAAAAGAACCAGCTATTGACTTACTTTCTTATTTTTATATCCATTAGAAGAATATGCAGAAATAATTTCCTTTAAAAAAGACAAAGGTGAGTTTGCAATTGGTGACTTCCTTGGTGTACATTATTTTTCCTTATAACAATCGGTGTCAACTGGATATTTTGTTGGATAGGCGATCTAGTCATTTTCAGAAGCATCAAATGTATCTAGCACAGTTATCAAGTGTGGTATTGAGCTGGATAAAGAACTAACCTTCCTGCGCATCAGGCAAAAAGACCAGAGAGGGAAAAGTCACTAGAGTGAATACACTTGCATTTGTGACAAACTGTGCTGTGCTCCTCCATTTGATGGGATTTGGCAGTCAATAAACTGACTTTGCATTAGAGTTTCTGTTAGGGGAAGCCCTGCAGTCTGTTTCATGTTAAACAGTTATTCTGAGGAGATAAACTTTCTTATATTGAATGAACAGGAAAGAATAAGATATAGGCATCAGAAAATCAATTGTATGAGAACTAATTTCTATCTAGTGCCAGCATTTCTCCTTTCATTTTCCCAAACATGTAATTGACTAACAGTCATTCCATGAAAAACTTTAATTCCAGAGTGCAATCAACATTCAAATGCAGTTACAAAATTCAACATTCCTGACAAATTTGGTATTTTATCTTTTGACTTTGAGTGGAAAGACCATATTCTTCTGATTCTTTAGAAGAGCTGAGAAGGTAATGGAAAAAAAGTATGACTATAAAAGGCTGAGTCTCAAGTGGCACAAAGGTAGCAAAAATTCCCTACATATTAAAACCTTGGGAAAGAAATACTTCCACATATGATGCCAAAGTTCTGAAGGAATGATAGGGTTGGTCATTTGGAACAATTATTTGCGTATCTCTGACCCTGAACATTTGATAGAACTCTTCAGAGCATTCAGAATGGGTCACTGAATTAGAGAGTCATGAAATGGATGCTTGGGTTGAAGGGCCTTTAAATACATACAGTGAAGCCATTCCAGGAAACAAATATTCGGACATCTAGACAGAATATATCTAAGGGAAATAATAAATTTATGTGGGAATGTTGAATATAATATGGACCACTCTCAGTTATGCTATAAAGGTCTCAAAGCGCTCAGAACATATTGACTTTAGCTAAAAGTCCCATTCAGCTTTTCCTCTTGATGATTTAGAGTCTAATTTCTTACCATGTTACTCCAATGTTATGCTACTGTAACACAGTTGAAGTTAATGGAGTTACACGAGCATTAAACTGTAGTAACACAGTGATGAATCAGGTTTACCATCTGGAAACTGTACATATTAACAAATTGTTTGTCTTCTGTGTTTCCCTAGCTCCAGTCCGCTTCTTCCAATGTGTCTTCCTCGATGGATACAATGGATATGGATTACAATTCCCCATTACTCCAGCTCCCAGCCATGAAAAGAGTCCTGGTCATCCAAAGACTTCAGGGCGGAAGTCAAAGACACCAGGACAGTAGAGAGACATGTGACCTATGTATTTTTGAGACTTCGCACTTTATCCCTTCTACTGAGGTCCACAGTAACTACAGTGGTACTTGTTACTGTAGAAATGTGATCCAGCATATCTCAGGCACCTGGAAACATTTTTTACTGTTGTCTGGTGCTGAGGGAAAAGAAGTGGTGGATGAACACTATTCATCCAAACAATACTAATATTGTTCTTGAGGGAAGGCTGTGGTGTTGAAATAGTGTTTGTCAGATTGTGCAGTTTGTTTGTGCATGTGCATTTTCCTGCCTCTTCTGCTCTTCTTATTTTCCCCCTACCTGTTCTGAATTCAAGTACATCTATTTTCCATGTAGTAATTTTTAAAGAGCAAAAAATATAAATGCAAGGCTTATTTCAGTAAGATTTTTGCAAGATTACCTGGAATCCTAAATCATATCCTGTCAATGTTCAATCAGATCTCTGACATGGAAAAAGCCTCAGTAAATCTGAAATATGTGCTCCATGACTGGTGCTATTTTTATGCATAGTTGACCAGTTTAGAATGAAGCTCACATCTTACCTTTAAGCTGCTCAGTATACCATAGTAAGGTTCACGATCCAAACTGTTAATGATCAGTATTTACATTTAAGTTGAAGGCAAGCAATAAAAACTTGCTATATTTTTCCCTTATGTGTACGTAAAATCATAACACCTCACTTTCCTTCTCATTTTGAGATCTGGGGAAGTGAGCCAAGGTGGTGCTGTCAAAGGAGAGGTGAAGCAAGGAGGTAAACTGTAAAGATCTCATGAGTGGGAAGGAAATTCTTTTACTTCCTCTGTCTCTTCTTGGACAGTTATTATCAATTCAGCACAGACTGCAGATAGATCATGCTGGCCAATCATTTGTTAGAAAAAGTTAGACAGGAAGCTATATTATCAGACACTACTTGTGAAACAAAATCAAATTTTCAAGTAAAAATGCCAACATAATATAATCTTGGAGTAATCAACAAAAACAGGGCACGTGCAAGAAATCTTGATGGTTAATTTTACTAGATGAGCTGGAAGGCCTTATAAGTTAATTGCTAGGCCTCCATCAAAGTGCACTGTATTGTCAATTACTTTTAGGATGCGTGCTGCAAGTAAACATGCCAGTCCTCAACCATCTTGTTTATTTCTTCAGATAGTGTGGAATATCTGTTAAAGAAAAGGGATGCACTGGTACTTGACCTATGTGAAGTTGTCTGATTGTAAATTAGTGTTGTGATTGTCTGTACATGTCTAGCAATGTAAATAATAATGCATTTTTGCAAGCTGCTATTTTTCTTCCTTATTATATTTATGAATTTAATCTGTGAAACATGCAGCTGTGATCCCAGTTTCATAGTTACCATCTGAAATACCATGAATTTTAACATGGTAACTCATGAAATAAATCTGCTCACACCTGTAAACCATATATAGCTCTTTTTTTTTTCAGTATAGTGCAAGATAACGTCACCATAAAACCGATGCTTATCTCGATAGGAAGATTGACTTACATGGGTTTCAGATAACTATATCCCAGAAGGACTCAGGCAATTTATAATGGGATGTGGAGTTTTTTTACCTCTAGGTCACTGAGTCAGATTGGTAATGGCTGAAAGTTGTTGCTTTCTGATTGATGTTCAGTGGCCTATGTGAAATGAATTCTTGGTCTTAGCACACTCTGTGTTATGCAGGTACCTGCCTCTCAAAATCTACCATCCCACTAGATGTCCTTGACAGCCATTTAGAAACTCAACTCCCATCTTGTGTCTAGGGGTTGTTCTTCCCAATCAGGAAGGGGACACATTGGGGATGTGGGTGTAGAGTGCTCTGACTCTGCAGTAACCAGAGCTGTAAGCCTGGAACCTTTCACTATGAACAGCCAACTCCCATGATTTTTTTCAGCAGGCCTTTTTTCCCCCCAGGGGTCCACATCCCCTCAATGTATCTTTTGTGTCTCACCACAAATTGTGTGTATTTCAGTGTGTTGTTACACAGGTTGCTGTCCTATGATTTTCCTACTAAGGCTGTCTTAATGAAGGGATTATAACTTTCAGAAGGTCAGCTCATTTAATTCATAGCTTTATCCAATTCAAATGATCAGCATGATATTTTAATTTTTTATATAGTCACAAGCTGTTGGTTTTTTTAGCTTTTTCTGGCACTTAATTTCCCTTTCTGTTCATGATGACTTGGCTGTTTCTCCCATTGTGATTTCATTTGGGAAAGTACAAGAATGTTTTTTAAGAGCCTGTTCCTCTAGCACAGTGGTTCCCAAACTTGTTCTGCCGCTTGTTCAGGGAAAGCCCCTGGCGGGCCGGGCCGGTTTGTTTACCTGCCGCATCTGCAGGTTCGACCGATCGTGGCTCCCAGTGGCAGCGGTTCACTGCTCCAGGCCAATGGGAGCTGCTGGAAGTGGCGGCCAGTATGTCCCTCGGCCCACACCACTTCCAGCAGCTCCCATTGGCCTGGAGCAGCGAACAGTGGCCACTAGAAGCCGCAATCGGCCGAACCTGCGGATGCGGCAGGTAAACAATCCGGCCCAGCCCGCCAGGAGCTTTCCCTGCACAAGCAGCGGAACAAGTTTGGGAACCACTGTTCTAGCATTTCAATTAAATATCAGATTGGCTCTGAAGAAGTAAAACATTTGATCTTTGCTTCAATGGACAAGTGATGTAAATCTGACCAAAGACAATCACTTCCTAATCTTGGCCACTGACATGAAAACTACTGGACGCTCCTCAGTAAAAATGGCAGTCATTTTCCTTGGGCCTTCATAAACTGAGTTTATCTGAAACCTTAACAATGCATTACTTGAATTGCATGGCTTTACTTAAATCAGATTGAAATGTTATTAAAATGTATGCTTATTCTCATCAGTTTTGGAAAATAAAACATATCTGCCTCTGACTATGGGATTTTTTTTTTATGAATCCAAGAATGGGGAAAAAGGATTTGTAAAGGTAACTTGGTTCACCCATGTTGTGGGTGCACACAAGCCTTCTTAATTCAGGAAAGAGTATCTTTCTGCATGGGGGATATGCTTGATGGGCAGTTTCCTTTTAGAATCATAGAAGATTAGGGTTGGAAGAGACCTCAGGAGGTCATCTAGTCCAACCCCCTGCTCAAAGCAGGACTAACACCAACTAAATCAGCCTCACAAGGCATAGCAAGATGAATCCTTTCTACCATACGTCATTCCTGGATTCCGCTTTAGTTTGTAGAAGGCTTAATGACAGGTCTACATAAGAATTGTACAAATAAATGAAAATTATTATTAAAATGTTCATATAAAACATATTAAACCACACACAAATGTTCTTTCCAGTGACTAGTCAGTAGTCTCCACAATGGGCAGTATGGCTTCTTACCAGCAGACAGAAAGAGACAAGGATAACAAAACTTCATAACATCTGCCCTTATGAAGGGAACTGTATCAATGCAGCAATCCAGTTGACTAGGTAGAAGCTTCCACTGAGGAGGATTTTGTCTATTATTTTCTATCTTGTCAATATTGTTATTGACCAAATATAATATATATATTTTCTGTTACTTTCTTTTTTGTCAGTAAGATTAGACCTTTATTTTGAGAGGTCTCAGTCCCCAGAGCATCTGCTGAGGTTAGTTGGAGCTTTTGGTGCACAGCATTTCTGAAACCAGTCCATGAGGAATCTCTGTGAGAGCTCCATACAGAGTGGGCTACTGTTCTGTGTCTCCTGCTCCTCAGACGTGGTTATCATCCTCAACAAGCAGGCCACAAAAATTAGTCAACTTTCAAACTCCTTCCAGCACACAGATTGGAGACTTGGTTTAGAGAACTTTTAAAACAGGCACCTCTGCAGAAGAACAGATTAGATACAGGCGGTGTTATGGTTATACACCCGTCCTCTCCAGGGTCTGTGAGTCTTTGTCTCCATCCAGCAGACTGAGTCCCTACTGACAGCTCAAAACTAGATAATCACCAATACTTAAAGCTTGTTGTCTGCTCTTCAGGAGTTGGTATATCTGAATGTTCAGTTCAGTACTGAGCAGGCAAGTCTGTCTTATTGTCAGAGCCATATGTCCTGGAGCTTGACAGCTCAGCTTGTGCCACTGGCCATAATTACAGGCTAGCTATACTCCAAGTGGTGGTCTCTGTGCATCCTGTACTATTGGTGATCCCATACACTCACTTGCAGAGGTACCCTTATCCCAACTAGGGCTGCACTCAGCCTTTCTGTCTCCTCCACCAGACTGGAAACTAGAAGTTGCAAAATGATGGGATTACCTTTGGCACCCCTTTCTCAGGCAAGAGATTTTGCTTTTAGGAGAGGGGGAATGCTATGGACCATCATGCTTTCCTGCTGAGCAGGATTCTCCCACTGCCACTGACCTCTTGTCTCATTAGGACCTGGAATGAACAATTGCTTTGGTAAGGCCATACAAGTTCCCCTGGTGTTAGTTTACCCTATTGCTAATGAAGTATTTTTGTCCACACATATCACCATGTAGGCTGGCCTTTTAGTCTGAGAAACTCAACTTGGTCAGATGGTGGCACAAAAAAATGTTATCCCCAAGCAGAGAGTATGATGCTAATCAATTACCTAGACACCAGAGCTAGGAATGCCTTCTTACTCTTTAGTTGTGAACTGAAGGGCAGGGTGGCGAGAACTGATATTAACAGTGTGACCACAGTAATTTGTATCTATAACCAAGGGAATACAATGGGCGGGGGCATAGTCACTGAAGCTCCCTGTATAGTCTTCTAGGCCAAAAGCACTCTGGTCACCCCATCAGTAGTGTATGAGCACTGAACTATAGAGCACAGTGGCTGAATTCAGATCAGCTCCACCAAAACAATGAAGATGCAACATTTAGAGTTCATCCTAATATTTCAGAAGTGCGGGATGCCACAAATGATCACTACAGTGTACAATAATAAAAATGGTTTTCATAAAACCATTTATTCAAGGATCTCAAAGCACTGTATAAATATCACTATCCCTAATTTACATATAGAAGATTCCAGCCTTCTGCTAGGTCTAAGAGCATCTAGCAGCAGAAGCTGCTCTACTTTCACCTATGGTGGTTAAACCTGACACCTGCCTTCCGTGACCTTCTGCCTGAAGAGCAAAGTTCTCAAGGTAATAGTACTGTCCAAATCCATGGTCAATTTGGTAGCCCTGGGATCATGGAACTCCAAAACTCATCTCTTTTCTCTCAACAAGCAGTTCTCCATGAGTACCCTGGTCATTTGTATTTGCCAGCTTGACTCTTGAGTGCTTGGGCATGAGAGAAACTGGTCCCTTGTAGCAGGTGGTAATCACAACACTGGGTACATGCAGAAGTCTGTATTTGCTGCTACAAGACCTTTCTTGTTTTCAGGGCCTATCCAGAGAAATACAGATGAGTCCCCTTGGCTTCTTTACTGACCTTTTTTCAGAGTAGCAGCCGTGTTAGTCTGTATTCGCAAAAAGAAAAGGAGTACTTGTGGCACCTTAGAGACTAACAAATTTATTAGAGCATAAGCTTTCGTGAGCTACAGCTCACTTCATCGGATGCATTACTGACCTTTTGCAATTCTTCCAGAATGTCCTGGACAAGGACTGACCGCAAATTTGTTATGGTTTCAGATTTTGCTGTTAGCATTAGTCAAGGAAAGGCTGAATGGTCATCGTATATTTTAGCAGAGATAATCTGGAAGTAGCCAGAGTCCTTTAGGAGTAAACAAAATTAAGTTGAGGTTCCAGACTTCAGTAGGCAACCCAGACTGTAACCTTGTCCTAAAGCTCATAGAGTAACTTGCTATGTTTTCTGGTCAGATCATTGGCAAGCCGTAATAAAGCCCTATAAATTCAGGTCAACAGTCCATAGGACCCTTACTTGTCATCCCTCCAAACCCTGGATTAAAGCACCAAATAAATTTCTCATTTTAAGGAAAACATTCCTGGTGAAATCTCAACCAGGATGGTGACAGAGTTACAGGCCCCTTTCTGCCAAATGGGTCATGGGGGGGTAGAGGGGGGACAGGACTTTCAAAAGTGCCAAACTCACTTCAGAGCATAAGTCCCATTGAAAGTCAATGGAACAGGTGCTCCTAATCACTTAGATACATTTGAAAAATCCCACTCTACAAGCTTCTGGTACTGCATCTGTTTGTCACTAGGACAAAGCAGTGAGCAAAAGAGCCCTTTACATCCTTCCAAAGGGGTCTTCCAACTTCAACCCAGCTCAGGAGATGGTCTGTCTTTTTATCCATTTTACAGAAGCAAGAAAGAGAAAAGATTCCTAAATATGAGGCACGTGTTTTCCATATACCTGACAAGGACACAAGACATCAGGAGTTCAGACCGTCTGTTCATCATGCATGGAGGGCTCCAAAAGAGCTGGAAAACCTTTGTACAGCCACATAGGTGAAGAAGCAGATTATTCATTTATGGGCAAAAAGCCTCCCTTAGCCATCAGAGGTCACGCAAGAGATGCCTCATACCTTGAATTAGATAAGGCAAATACATGACTATCTTTGTACACTTCTTGCCTTCACAACAGGCTTGGTGTGTGGAGGCCTGTGAAGGTCTCTTCCTGGGGAGCCACATCCTCCAGGCAGCAGTCTGTCAACATCCCTGCTCATGTCTCAGTGCCTGCCCTATGTTGGTTATTGCACTCAATATTTCTATAGCATTTATCCAGCTACTGACAGGAGGTTGTATTACCCTCAATCTGGACTGACAAATTATTGGACAAGATTAGCAACTAAGAGAGGGACCTTTCCTGGTGTCAGAGTAGCAGCCGTGTTAGTCTGTATTCGCAAAAAGAAAAGGAGTACTTGTGGCACCTTAGAGACTAACAAATTTATTTGAGCATAAGCTTTCGTGAGCAACAGCTCACTTCATCAGATGCATTTGATATAGCTCATTGGTGCAATGCTAAAACTATCTCACAGTTTGTTCCTAATTGGAAGTACATTGTTCTAGCTATTGTAAGCAAAGTGACATGCAACAGGACAAGAAAGAAAAAGAAAAATCCTTTTGAAATCAAACCCCCAAATTGAATAATTGCAGCTGGTGTAGAGGATAAACTGAAACAATCCCATCTGTTTCTTGCTTTTTTCATGGAGAGGCACCACACAATGATGGCCCTGTAGCATTAATCAGACCAATTAAAAGAAGAATAAAGTAGAGATGTTTACACACCTCTATTTTAAAATATTTATACGGGGTGATGGGACTATGGAGATGAAACTGCACATTAATTATAGCAGCCATCTTCCATGCTTTTCCTTTCAGAAGATGAACAAACAAAGTAGCAAAATATAGAAATGATTTTAAGGCAGCAGAATTAGAAAGCTTCTAAGAAAAGGTCTGGGTTTGTTTGTAATTTTAAAAATATTGTATCTTCTTGTTTAGCACAAACAAATCCTTTTCCTTGTAATTGTCAAACCTGTTTTTTTCAGGATATATCACAGAAGAGGTTAGCCTCTCCTGGGACCAATCCAGTGTCCATTGGCGTCAGTGGACTTCTATTGACTTCAGGGGTGCTGGAACAAATTGTACAGTGGGGGTGCTGAGAGCCATTAAACCAAACTGTAAACTCTGTATATAAGGGGTGGGCAAACTTTTTGTCCCAAGGGCCACATTGTGGTTGCGAAACTGTATGGAGGGCTGAGCAGGCAAGGTTGTGCTGCCCCAAATAGCCTGGCTCCCTGCCCCCATCCGCCCCCTTCCACTTCCCGCCCCCGATTCCCCCCCTCAGAACTCCCAACCCATCCAAGCCCCCCCTGCTCCTTGTCCCCTGACCGCCCCTCCTGGGACCCCCACCCCTAACTGCCCCCCAGGACCCCATCCCCTATCCAACCCCCCCTGCTCCCTATCCCCTGACTGCCCCAACCCTTATCCACACCCCTGCCCCCAGACAGGTCCTCCCGGGACTCTCACGCCTATCCAACCCCTCCTGTTCCCTGTCCCCTGATTCCACCCTCAGAACCTCCACCCCATCCAACCTCCTCCTGCTCCCTGTCCTCTGACTGCCCTGACCCCTATCCACACCCCTCCCCCTGACAGCCCCCTCGGGACCCCAACTTCTATCCAACCCCCCCCCCGCTCCCTGTCCCCTGACTGCCTCCCTGGACCCCCTGCCCCTTATCCACCCCCCAACCCAGCTCCCCGCCCCCTTACCATGCTGCTCAGAGCAGCAGGAGCTCACAGCCCCACCACCTGTGCTGCCCGGGAGGAGCAGCGGGCCAAAGTGTGCTGAGGCTGCAGGGGAGGGGGAGATAGCGGGGGAGGGCCAGGAGCTCAGGGGCTGGACAGGATGGTCCCGTGGGTCGGATGTGGCTGTGGGCTGTAGTTTGCCCACCTCTGCTGTATATGATGGAAACCACGTCAAACCAGGAGGTGCGGCAGCACCCCTAGATCCAGCACCTATGCATTTGGCTCATGTCCTAGATGCACTTTTCTTTTTTTAATTATTATTTCTTTTTTAAATTATTATTATTATTATTAAATTATTTCACTAATCATTTTGGGAAGCTGCTATAAACAAGGGGGAGGAGGGGAGAAAATTTGAGCATCAGAAAAGAACTCTGGGTTTTTTGTTTTGTTTTTTTAACAACTTTGTTCTCAAAGTTAAAATAAAAAGCACTCAGCAAATTAGTGACCATTGACAATGAAGTTACCAAATGCTAAATGTCTCAGAAAATTAAATGCTAGTATGCTTTAGACCTCAGCAAACAATGCCTCTGGGGTACATTTAATTCTGCTTGGAAATGCTGTAAAACTGTAATTTAAGAAAAACCAATTAAAGCAGGTTTACATCAGGCTGTTGCTATCCTGTAGCCTCAATTGGAGAGAAGTGATAATAATGCTAAGTCATTGTAATTCAAAATTCAAAATGAAGAGGTCCTGTAAGACTGGAGAAAGGCTAATGTAGCACACATCTTTAAAAAGGGGGGAAAGGAGGAGCCAGGGAACTAAAGACCAGTCAGCCTGACTTCCATATGAGGGAAGCTACTAGAGCAATGTATAAAACATTCAATTTGCGAATACCTGGAGAATGAAGGGGTAAATCACTAGCAGCAACAAGGATTTCCCAAGAACAAATCATGCCAAACCACCTTGATTTCCCTCTTTGACGGGGTAACTGGCCTGGTGCATAGGGGAATGCAGTGAACATAATATACCTGGACTTCACAAAGGCTTCTGACACAATCCCACATGACATTCTGATAAGTAAGCTGAAGAAATGTGGGCTTGGCAGAATTACCATTAAGTGTATGGCTACATAATTGGCTAAAAAGCCAAAAAAAGTAATTATTAATGAAATGCTGTCAGATTGGAGGGAGGTCTCAAGTGGGGTTCCACAGGGATCTGTTCTGGGGCCGGTGTTGTTTAACATCCTTATTAATGACCTAGATGTAGGTATAGAAAACATATTGATCAAGTTTTCAGATGACACAAAGCTGAGGGTGAGGCCAATACTTGGGAGGAAAGAACTAAAATTCAAAGGGATCTTGATAACTTGGAGAATTGGGCTATAGACAACACAATGAAATTCAACAAAGACAAATGTAAAATGCTACACTGAGGAAAGAAAAAACAAATGCAGAATGGGGGGAAACTAGCTTGGCAGCAGCATTGGTGAGATGGATCTGGGAGTTGTGAGCAATGAGTCAGCAATGTGATGCTGTTGCAAAAAAAGCAAATGCAATTTTAGGTTGCGTGAACAGAAGCATAGCAGGTAAGTCACAGGAAGTGATAGTACTGCTCTACTCAGCGCTCGTTAGGTCTCAGCTGGAGTACTGTGTCCATTTTTGGTCACCAATGTATAGAAAGGATATAGAGAAACTGGAAAGGATCCAGAGGTGAGCAACAAAAAAGGTCAAAGGGATGGAATGCCAGCCCTATGAGAAGAGGCTGAAGGAACTGGGTATGTTTAGTTTGGAAAAGAGGACATTAAGTGGGGATATGATAGCAGTCTTCAGGTACTTGAAAAGCTGCCATCAGCAAGATGGAGAAAAGTTGTTCACTTTTGCCACAGAGGGCAGGACAAGAGGCAGTGGGTTCAACCTACAGCACCTATATAATCTAAAGCAGATTTAGATTATATCTCAGGAAAAACTTCCTAACTGTAAGAACAGTAGGACAATGAAACAAACTGCCTCGGGAGGTTGTGGAAGCTCCTTCACTGGAGGTTTTCAAAAAGAGGCTGGAGAGTGCTCTGTCTTGGACCGTTAGACACAACAAATCCTGAATCTTAGTGGGGGTTAGACTAGATGACCCTTGTGGTCCCCTCTAACCCTCTGATTCTATGAAACCTCCTGCACATTTTTCATTCGATTCTTTTCTTCTATAAGAAGAATGTGGACCAGAGACCTGGAATATTTTGGAGAATTGAAAATGTTATTTTGTTAGAAAAACAAGGCTGTCCATACAAAGTGAGGTTAAAAAAGACAAAAAAAAAAGCCAGACATTTTGGGTCTGATTTGTCCTGACTAGCTACTTTGTATGTAATTTCAGGGGCATTTGCATGAAGAATGAACTACTCTCTCACTTCATTCATACAGTCATAGTGAATAAGGCCAGAAGGACCATTAGATCATCTAGCATGATCTCTTATATATTACAAGCCATTAACTTTCAGCCAATTACACCTAAAATGAGCCCAATATCTTGTGTGTGGCTAAAGAATAACTTGCAGAAGAGCCTGTAGGACTAGCCTGTGAGATATTTTTAGGGTCGTCTGCTTTTCTCCTGCCTTGGAGCCCATATTTTCTGGCTAAATGAGGGATGTCAATCTGCAGAGCTCAGTACATCTGCTAGTGGGCCAGACCCTCAGCTAGTGTAAATAGCATATTTCCATTAATTTTAGTGGAGTTATGCCAGTTTACACTGGCTGAAGCTTCAGTCCAAGAATCCCAGCTATGTGTATACATTCCCCAAACTGGATTTCGCCTTATGTGATGGTTCTAGAGAGAAAAAGAACAGAAGGTGACTCATTCGTGTGAGCTCTTTTAGGGGAAAGGAAAGTGAGATGACTGCAGAAGTGTTTTAGAATAATGAGATATAGGCTCCAGTACCAGATCTCAACTTTGGACTGTGTGCACTGGTCAAGGGATTGGGCAGTCCTTTAAAGTAAAGTTTTCTGTGATGATTCTTGGAGATACCCAGGGTTGTGAGGCACCTTGCTACCATGTGCCCTTAGCATGAGGAATCCTTGTCTACCTGCAGTGAGTCAGCTCCCCAGCTCCACCAGCCACAGGCAACACCAGAATGCCCCTCTCCGCCCGCGCAGGCTCCACTGTCCCTCTTCTAGTTAGTGATAGGCACTTTCCAACCTCCAATCCCTCCAGGTGCCTTCCTGTTCAGCCCCTGTTCCACTGGACATTCATAGATGTGCTGCTTCCCAAGAAACAGTATATCCCAGCTTCGCCTCAGATCACCACTCCACTTAACACACAGAACTTAGATATGATTGTAGGGAAAATAAGCAAAAACTTATTCAATAAACAGAAAAGATTCATGTGATAGCAAGTAGAAGTATTGGAAACAAATGGTTATACATAAAATAAAATCAGAACACACATTTGAGAAGCTAAACTTATTTAACTAGATACTGTCATGCCACATACAGCAAAACTCACCCCAAAGTCCTTCCAGCATTTTTCAGCCAGGCCTGACTGTGATCCTTTTTTCATGAAATAAAACACTCTACTAGTTTGCCCCTAGGTAAAGGATCCAGGGTGTCTCTCTGCAATCCAGATATATTAAAACAGTCCTTTGCTCTTTATTCATAAACCAGACACCCTCCTGCTGTGTGTGTTCCTTTGTGTAGATTTCACAATCTCCTCAGGTTTCAGAGTAGCAGCCATGTTAGTCTGTATTCGCAAAAAGAAAAGGAGTACTTGTGGCACCTTAGAGACAAATTTATTTGAGCATAAGCTTTTGTGAGCTACAGCTCACTTCATCTGATGCATTCAGTGGAAAATACAGTGAGGAGATTTATATACACACACAGAGAACATGAAACAATGGGTTTTATACACACGGTAAGGAGAGTGATCACTTAAGATGAGCTATTACCAGCAGGAAGTGGGGGGGAGAGGAGGAAAACCTTTTGTGGTGATAATCAAGGTGGGCCATTTCCAGCAGTTAACAAGAACGTCTGAGAAACAGTGGGGGGTGGAGTGGTGGGGGAGAAATAACTTGGGGAAATAGTTTTACTTTGTGTAATGACCCATCCACTCCCAGTCTCTATTCAAACCTAAGTTAATTGTATCCAGTTTGCAAATGAATTCCAATTCAGCAGTCTCTCATTGGAGTCTGTTTCTGAAGTTTTTTTGTTGAAGGATAGCCACTCTCAAGTCTGTAATCGAGTGACCGGAGAGATTGAAGTGTTCTCTGACTGGTTTTGAATGTTATAATTCTTGACATCTGATTTGTGTCCATTTATTCTTTTATGTAGAGACTGTCCAATTTGACCAATGTACATGGCAGAGTGGCATTGCTGGCACATGATGGCATATATCACATTGGTAGATGCACAGGTGAACAAGCCTCTGATAGTGTGGCTGATGTGATTAGGCCCTATGATGGTGTCCCCTGAATAGATATGTGGACAGAGTTGGCAACGGGCTTTGTTGCAAGGATAGGTTCCTGGGTTAGTGGTTTTGTTGTGTGGTGTGTGGTTGCTGGTGAGTATCTGCTTCAGGTTGGGAGGCTGTCTGTAAGCAAGGACTGGCCTGTCTCCCAAGATCTGTGAGAGTGATGGGTCGTCCTTCAGGATAGGTTGTAGATCCCTGATGATGCGTTGGAGAGGTTTTAGTTGGGGGCTGAAGGTGATGGCTAGTGGCGTTCTGTTATTATCTTTGTTGGGCCTGTCCTGTAGTAGGTGACTTCTGGGTACTCTTCTGGCTCTGTCAATCTGTTTCTTCACTTCAGCAGGTGTGTATTGTAGTCGTAAGAATGCATGCTAGAGATCTTGTAGGTGTTTGTCTCTATCTGAGGGGTTGGAGCAAATGCGGTTATATCGTAGAGCTTGGCTGTAGACAATGGATCGTGTGGTGTGATCTGGATGAAAGCTAGACGCATGTAGGTAGGAATAGTGGTCAGTAGGTTTCCGATATAGGGTGGTGTTTATGTGACCATCGCTTATTAGCACTGTAGTGTCCAGGAAGTGGATCTCTTATGTGGATTGGTCCAGGCTGAGGTTGATGGTAGGATGGAAATTGTTGAAATCATGGTGGAATTCCTCAAGGGCTTCTTTTCCATGGGTCCAGATGATGAAGATGTCATCAATGTAGCGCAAGTAGAGTAGGGGGATTAGGGGACGAGAGCTGAGGAAGCGTTGTTCTAAGTCAGCCATAAAAATGTTGGCATACTGTGGGGCCATGCGGGTACCCATTGCAGTGCTGCTGATTGAAGGTATACATTGTCCCCAAATGTGAAATAGTTATGGGTGAGGACAAAGTCACAAAGTTCAGCCACCAGGTTAGCCGTGATATTATCGGGGATATTGTTCCTGACGGCTTATAGTCCATCTTTGTGTGAAATGTTGGTGTAGAGGGCTTCTACATCCATAGTGGCTAGGATGGTGTTTTTAGGAAGATCACCGATGGATTGTAGTTTCCTCAGGAAGTCAGTGGTGTCTCAAAGATAGCTAGGAGTGCTGGTAGCGCAGGGCCTGAGGAGGGAGTCTATATAGCCAGACAATCCAGCTGTCAGGGTGCCAATGCCTGAGATGATGGGGCGTCCAGGATTTCCAGGTTTATGGAGTTTGGGTAGCACATAGAATACCCCAGGTCGGGAATAGCCAGGTCGGGTATTCTGATATCAAATAGGAAATCTGCCAATGTGATATCTGCCATCATGTGCCAGCAATGCCCCTCTGCCATGTACATTGACCAAACTGGAGAGTCTCTACGTAAAAGAATAAATGGACACAAATCAGATGTCAAGAATTCTAACATTCAAAAACCAGTCGGAGAACACTTCAATCTCTCCGGTCACATGATTACAGACCTAAGAGGTGCTATCCTTCAACAAAAAAACTTCAAAAACAGACTCCAATGAGAGACTGCTGAATTGGAATTAATTTGCAAACTGGATACAATTAACTTAGGCTTGAATAGAGACTGGGAGTGGATGGGTCATTACACAAAATAAAAATATTTCCCCATGTTATTTCTCCCCCCCACCACACCCCCCACTGTTCCTCAGATGTTCTTGTTAACTGCTGGAAATGGCCCACCTTGATTATCACCACAAAAGGTTTTCCTCCTTCCCCCCGCCCCCTCTCCTGCTTCCTGATGGTAATAGCTCATATTAAGTGATCACTCTCCTTACAGTGTGTATGATAAAACCCATTGTTTCATGTTCTCTGTGTGTGTATATAAATCTCCTCACTGTATTTTCCACTGAATGCATCCGATGAAGTGAGCTGTAGCTCACGAAAGCTTATGCTCAAATAAATTTGTTAGTCTCTAAGGTGCCACAAGTACTCCTTTTCTTTTTATAATCTCCTCAGTTTCAAAATCTAGATTAACTGGTGACTCAGTATCCTAAAAGACTTACAATGTGAGCCACACAATACACAATGACCAGACAGAGAGATAAGCATCTATTATCCCCACTTTTCTGAAAGGAACCTGTCCAAGGCACTACACCTCCTCATGATGTGAAATTAATTTCTGGTTTTAAGAACATAAATTCCAATATAGATACATAACTTAAGTATTAGCCATACATACATTTTACCTTGATTATGGTGGCCAGTGGGCTAATGGCTCTCGAAAGCTCTTACATGCCACCTTTTGGTGAATTATTGTGCATATATATCAGAGGTGGGCAACCTACGGCCCGCGGGCCACATCTGACCCATAGGACCATCCTGCCCAATCCTTGAGCTCCCCGCCTGGGAGGCTAGCCCCCAGCCCTTCCCCTGGTGTTCCCCCTCCCCTGCAGCCTCAGCTCACCACGCTGCCAGCGCTCTGGGCGGCGAGGCTGCATGCTCCGGCAGGGCAGTGTGGCAGCGTGTCTGGCTCTGGCAGGTGGCATGGTTCCAGGCGTGCTGCTCTGAATGGCATGGTAAGGGGGCCGGGAGGTCCCGGCAGGCAGTCAGGGGACAGGGAGCAGGGGGGTTGGAAAGGCCTGGGAGCCCTGGAGGGGCTTTCTGGGGGAGGGGGTGTGGATAGGTGTCAGAGCAGTCAGGGGACAGAGAGCGGGGAGGGTTTGATAGGGGGTCGGTTAGGGGCGGGGGTCCCAGGAAGGGGCAGTCAGGTGACAAGGAGCAGGGGGGGTTGGATGGGTTGAGGGTTTTGAGGGGGGCAGTCAGGGGGCAGGAAGTGGGAGGGGGTGGATAGGGGCAGGGGCCAGGCTGTTCGGGGGGTACAGCCTTCCCTACCTGGACCTCCATACAGTTTTGCAACCCCTGTGTGGCCCTCGGGCCAAAAAGTTTGCCCACCCTGAAATATATGATCCAGGGGATCCCTGTAAAACTCTATGCATCCCCTGTGCCCTCTGCCAGTTGGCATCAAGAAGTCCCTGGATCACATCTTCGAAAACTCTTCCTCCTAATTCCTCTCAGAAAGTTCAGCCCAGTGGCGGCTGCTGGACTCACAGTGCTGCTGCCCAAGTCTTCTATTTGGGTATCCACTCTGCTACTCCTGTAAGCAGCTTGCAGACTGGAATCTGCTTTTGTTTTTTGTTTTTTTAAGTAAAATAGCTTTGATAGACATCAGCCCCAGATCAAATCCATTGACGTACCCAGAATAAATCTGTTAGAATGGTACTAGAGGCTGCTGCTCTTCTTTAAAATTAACATTCTCTTTTTCTTTCCCACTCCCTCCATACTGCAGTGCTGTCATACTGATTGACAGACTTTGCCACAAAGTATTGCATCAATTGGCTGGCTCTGACCAGCCCTTACATAAGATTTTTTTTTAAAAAGGTCATTTCAGTACACACTTGTAATCCCTAAACCATTCCAAGTATCCATTGTCTCAGATGCCCATATAACTAGGGGAAAAGAGTTTCTTTCAATTTGGTCTAATCACTATAGAGCAGAGGGAACTATTATGTTAATGATAAGGCAGATGAAACGTTTCCTAAAATTAAATTAGCAAGCACATTCAATTACACTCCAGCCCCTGTGAACTTAGTCAACAAAATTGTTACCAACTCAGAAAACATTCAACCATGCTTCCAACCACCTTAAAGAAAATAATTTACTGTGTTCAGTGTGAGGATTGGTTATTGATTAAAATCAGTCTCCTTAAAGTGGAAGCTAGTAAAAATAAAAGATGTCCTACTGAGATATTTGTTAATTAATTCAGTTGGCCATTCAAGTGCTGAGTGCCATTTACATTTTCCTAGGACTTTATTTTCTCCAGAAAGATGAGAGCTCCCTCTCTCTCTCTCTGCTGGCTGTTCCCAATGCATTTTAGGAAAGCAAAGCCAAAGAAACCTGATAAATGCTGATGCAGTAGCTACTAGACAGAGAGTACATGATTCTGTGAGGTGTTGAGGGTCCGCTCCCCTTCCATTGGAAACTGAAGTTGTCCCTTCCCTCACACCAGTTGGTCAGCATCTCTCGGGATCAGGCTTTTAGATTGCCATGAACATAAGGAACACCATGTGTCTCTCCTTCTTAGATTGTGAGCTTTCTGGGGCAGGGACTTTCATTTATTATATATAGGTGCTATGTATTTGTGGCACAATGGGTCACTGATATGATAGGTCTCAAGGTGCTCACACAATACAAATGAATTAAATCCAAACAAGGGTATCGAGATCTGGCCCTTAACTATTAGTGATTAAAATGGAAACTTCTTTAGCATGTGTGGGTCAAATTGGAGTTTTGTATACTTTGGCACAGGTAGAATGGCCAGTGATTGTCTTGTCCAGCTTAAGAAATAGAAAAAGATGTGCCTCTACAAACCATAGTGGTTTAATGTACAAATATTTGATTTCCTCTGACTGAGCTAACTCGATGTCCTGTGTGCCTATAAGTTTTCAACATGGAACCAATTTTATGGAAGTCGAAAACTTCTTAAAATAGAGGCTTGTACTGAAAATACAGAACACAGTGTCACTATAGTAGTTAATTTAATGCATTTGTGGTTTTAAGTGTTCTTTGAATGCACCTTTTCCCAATGTTTAAAACACAGTGAGAATCTCTTTAATGACATCTGGGAAAGGATTTCCATTACAAAGTGATTTTTAAGGGTTTGAACTTGTTGATAAATCCAATGAAATTATTATTTAAACAAAAACCTATAGTCAAAATCATGCTGACAAGAATACTCTAATAAATTAAAAGACATTTTGTATTGGCAATTTAGCAAAGGCTAGGATTTATGCGAAGAAAATAAGGAATGTGTGGTGAAATTATCTTTCAGTCACTGACTCACTGATTAACATAAAACTGTAAAGCAGACTGTAATATTTTTTGGGCCTCTACATTTATAATGTAGCAAGTAAGGAAGATCTGTTAGCTTGTAGACTAGCTATGATCATCCATTTTACATATAAAAATGGGGAGAGAGGGTTCTGAGGAACATATATGTGAAGAGGTGTTATGTAATTTGCGTTGCAACAAAGTCTATTTAAAGCATTGCTAAGAGTATTGATGTGACACTTGCAAGCTTCTTTCAGAGTAGCAGCCGTGTTAGTCTGTATTCGCAAAAAGAAAAGGAGTACTTGTGGCACCTTAGAGACTAACAAATTTATTAGAGCATAAGCTTTCGTGAGCTCGATGAAGTGAGCTGTAGCTCACGAAAGCTTATGCTCTAATAAATTTGTTAGTCTCTAAGGTGCCACAAGTACTCCTTTTCTTTATGCAAGCTTCTGGCCCTCAGGCGAAGATGTTCAGAACTGGAATTTTTCATCATTCTGTCTCCCCAGTTTTTTTTTATTTTGTTCATTTTGTGTGCATTTTTATATTGAATTAGTCAGGGAGTCTCCAAGTCCATGTTCAAATTCATCATTACAGAGAGGGGACACAGGCAATGTAAGGAAATTTAAATGATGGACCTCCTTTCTGAGCCTGGGAAAACAACAACAGGAGACACCTGCCCATTAACCACATTGCCACACACTGAATTTCAGTGGGAGTTAGGCACCCATTTGTCCCTTTGAAAACCTATATCTGCATTACTTCTCCTAGACTTGTGCAAATTTGGGCTCAGTTCAGGAAAGCCTTCAAGCTTGTGCTTCTGTCCATCCATATTCAGCAAAACACATGCTTAAAATTAAACATATTTGTTGACTGAGGGTCTTGGTGTCATCTTTGACTCTTCTGTCTCCTTTCACTGCAACATCTATGCTGTCACCACAGCCTCTGCATTTTCTCTCTGTGTCTTCAAAATCCATGGGTTCCTCTGCATTTCTACCACAAAATCTCTTGCCATCACCTAATCATTTCTAACCTTGAGGTGCAACCTTTTTCTCCCTGGCCTCCTGGACTCTCACCTCACCCCACTGCATCCCAGCCATCCAAAATGCAGAAGCAATATCATCCACCCTGCTTGCTGCTCTGACCATATCTATTCCCTCTTTAGATCCCTCCATTGGATTCGCTTTAGCTTAATGCATCACATTTAAGACCCTTATCTACCTTTTTCAGGCTCTGCACCATTCCACTCCCATTGTTTTCACTCCTCCATTCACTCTAGCCCAGCCATTTAATTAACATTCACTTCATGTTCTCTACCAGTCTCATCTTAATGCCTACTTCATGCTGCCCCATCCACCTAGGAAACTCTTTCCTTGGAAACTGAATATGAAAAGTACTCTAATAACATTGTCTCTGAGCTAATATGTTTGTGAGTAATTGGACTGGCATACGTGAACTGGTTTAAAAATTGTAAAGGAGCCTACAGCAGTGTTATTACATGAACGGACTATGTCATTTTACAGTTGTTCTCCTACTAAATGCTAATTAACATCCAACATATATTTGCATGTCTCCATAAGGATGGCACTGAAATGGGCATACATACAGTGACATAAACATTAAAATGTAGTTACTTCTGTATTAAAGTACATAACTATTACAATGGTAAATTATAACTAAGTACTGTAAGGTGCAGTAGTGTTCTGCACAATGGTGCAATAGTGGTCTACACAATCAGAAGAATAAAACGCTTAACTATGTTTCCTTCTGAGACTTTATTGTTTCTACAAGGTGCCTGTTAAACAGCGCTCTTATTCATACTGGATCAAATTCCACACATATCCATCCCTCCTCACCATTTAATATTCTGCACAATACTCCAGACCTGCACTGGTCATGTTTATGCTTCCCTAGAAGTTTGTTGAAGCGATACCGCCAAAGAAGTCTCACCTGAAAAGATGCCCCAGCGGCCCCTGGTGAAGCACATCCCTGTGAGCTATATAGGGTGGGGTAGACATAAACAGCTAAAGGGCCATTTAGCACCCATGAAAGCAAAACATGTTTCAGAAGAAATATCTGTTAAGGTATATTACCTCTCTGTGTTTATGCATTACCACATTAAACATCCTATATTACCTTGTGTTTCTATCTTACCTGAATGGTATTGAACAATTGTTGATCATTAAAAACCCTATGAGGATTTAACATGGAAGCGTTGTCTCTTCTCTGTCCAGATGACATGACTACTGCTGAAATCCCCGTGGTAGAGCTGCATGCCTTAGATATAACCACTACTTCTTTGATATAGGAAGAAATTGAGCTATATTCTTCTTCTTCCTCTGAAGCACCTGGCAATGGCCACTGTCGGAAGACAGGATAGACCATTGGTCTGACCTAGTAGGGCCATTCTTATATCTTCAGAATTGGACCGCCAGATGTCCATGGAAGGTAGCTGTCCATCAGCCTGGGGAGTTAGTGATAACTATTATATATTTTTATAAAGATTGAAGGCTCTAGTTTCCATTAGGCCCTACAATATATGGAGAATTTTCCCTGCTAAGCCAGTGAAAGTCTGAGAGGTGAGGTAGAAAGGTGAGGTAGAAAGGGCCTACTTTGTGGCAGCACAGGACCTTGTAGTTGAATAAGCCTGTAGGTTTCAGAGGAGTGGTAATGACTTCCAGGTCACTAGTTTAAATCCAGGTCTGGTTGACAGTGGCTGAACATTATTTCCATGTGACTGCTGCTTAGTGGCCAGTGTGAAATGAATTGTTTTCTCAGTTTGGCTTCCAGTGGAATGAAGTCCACATCACATTACCACAGTCTCAGCAGCAAAGCCAAAGACTAAATAGGCAAAGAGGCTGAAGTATCCTGCCAGTGATCCCTCTGGGATCTGGCATGAATTGCACTGGTGAGCTAGTATGGGAAACTTGCATTGTCATTGTAGTATCTGGCTTTGTACCACTATTGATGCTTCCCCTGAATTGCTTCAAGAAAAGCCCTGATGCAAATAATGCTTGTTTTATTGTATCTCAAGAGCTATCAAACTGGCATCATTGAAAAGTATACCAGACTGTTCTTGCTAGAGAGCTAAGACTGAATTTATAGGAATAGTGCTGTGTTAGGCATATGACATTTAATTAAAGCATGACTAAATCTAACATCACTTGGCTCCAGTTCTGTAGCCGCTGCACAGATGGAAGTGCTGTTTATTTGAATAGGAATTCTAGGCATAGAAAAGCCCTTTATGTGTATGTGCACTGCTTTAATGATCACCAGAGCTTAAAAAGATTGTTGTGATTCATTTTTAAAGACTAAAGTAACATTAATATTCTCTTCATATGCTTTCCCATATGAGAATTTTAAACTCAAAAAACCCCACAGCTCCCTTGTTGAACTTTATTTTATCTTAAAATTATTTAAATTGTTAATGAAGAGCTGAGAGAGCAAAAAACACTCCTATTTGGTTTTAATTAGGGCTGTCAAGAGATTAAAAAAATTAATTGTGATTAATTGTGCTGTTAAACAATAGTAGAGTACCATTTATTTAAATATTTGTGGACGTTTTCTATATTTTCATATATATTGATTTCAATTACAACACAGAATACAAAGTATACAGTGCTCTATTTATATTTATTTTTATTACAAATATTTGCATTGTAAAAAACAAAAGAAATAGTATTTTTCAATTCACCTAATACAAGTACTGTAGTGCAATTTCTTTATCATAAAAGTTGAACTTACAAATGTAGAATTATGTACAAAAAAGCTGCATTCAAAAATAAACCACTAAAGTCCCTTTAAGAGTGTCTACATGGAGGGAAGCTAAATAGCAGTATGATTATCTAAGTTTAAATCACAGCTTATATTGGGAGGGGATGGGAAGTGTTTAAAAAAAACCCAACTACTTAGAGAACATGGAGCTCATACTTGAGGATAAAATACACTGACATAGGGATGTAAAATGGAGCCAAGCATCAGATCTGTATGATCCAAGGCAGGCACTGAAGCACCAACAAAAACTAGGCACTGAAGCACTAACTGAAAACAGGTGTCAAAGGGGCTTGTAGGAGCATTTAAAGCTAAAGCCTCAGGAATTTAGGACTCTGGACCATAGCTGACTGGAAGGCATGGTGGAAACTAAGCAAGGACACATGACAAGCGACATTAGAATGCTGAGAAAACCTGCTAGAGCAATAGCCACTGTCCTGCATCTCCTGCCAGGGAGCTTCTTTGCCAACTGGTCAAGAAATAACTGACTGGGGGGGGACACTTACACTCAGCAGGAGTGGTGCCTGATGATCCATACAATGCTTGGTGTGTTCGGAACCCTTCTCTACCCCAATTCCCCCACCATTGCTTTACAAGGTCAAAATGCCTTGAGAACTAGGGGAGTTCCACCATCTTGCAGTTAGAACCCAGGAGTCAGAATCCTACATAGATGAGATCCTTAGGGAAAGAAACACTCAAAAATGTGAGGGAAAAATGTGTGTTTTTTGTGCAATAAGCAGAAGAATTCATTTCAATACTTCACCTGTGGCATGGTCATCAATCCTGTTACTCAGTGAAGTATAGGAACACGAGCTAAATTTAAAAGAACTTGGATCAAGCTTAAACATCTTCATCCCAGTAATTAATAGCATGGACGATGTTGTGGCTAATTACAAATTGACGGGGTAATTAAAATGAATCATTCAGGAATGCAAAGGTCCATCTAAACATGATGAAAATATGATGATAAATTAAATCTAGGGCTGTTCATTAATCTCAGTTAACTCACGCGCTTAACTCAAAAAAATTAATCACGATTTATCGCAGTTTTAATCGCACTGTTAAACAATAGAATACCAATTGAAATTTATTAAATACTTTGGATGTTTTCCTACATTTTCAAATATATTGATTTCAATTAAAATACAGAATACAAAGTGCACAGTGCTCACTTTGTTATTTTTATTACAAATTTTTCACTGTTAAAATGACAAACAAATGAAATTATATTTTTCAATTCACCTCATACTAATACTGTAATGCAATCTCTTTATCATGAAAGTACAACTTACAAATGTAGATTTTTTTGTTACATAACTGCACTCAAAAACAAAACAATGCAAAACTTAAGAGCCTACAAGGCCACTCAGTCCTATTCGCTAAGAGAAACAAGTTTATTTACATTTATGGGAGATAATGTTGCCCTCTTCTTATTTACAATGTCATGTGAAAGTGAGAACAGGCATTCACATGGCACTTTTGTAGCCGGCATTGTAAGGTATTTATGTGCCAGATATGCTCAACATTCATATGCCTCTTCATGCTTCGACCACCATTCCAGAGGACATGCTTCTGACTTATCTCTCCCTTTCCTAATGTACATACTGCTAAAAAAATGCATTAATTAAATTGGCGACTGGAGGAGGATTGTATGTCTCCTGTTCCATGGTTTTTTCCTCATTCTACCATATATTTTGTATTATGGTAGTCTCGGATGATGACTCAGCACATGTTGTTTGATTTAAGAACACTTTCATTGCAGATTTGACAAAACGCAAAAAAGGTACCAATGTGAGATTTCTAAAGATAGCTTTTATATCGCCGCTGTAGTGATTTGTCATATGCTCAACCAAATCAGCAAAAACTATCAGAGCCTGAACACAGATCTCTGATGCGGGTCAAATCTGCTGTCATAGATTGTATGAGGTATACATCAGGAATAATTCTCAGAACAATTCCCTTGAAATAAATCACCACAATATCTGATCACAACCTCTTAAATCACCAGTTAGACACCAAAGAGTGGGCAAAAAATCAGTTCCCAGGACATAGTGTACTCCATGCTCTCCTGCAACCTAATGATCCAGGAGTCACCAAGAAACCACACACATTTCTTTTCCCTCCATGGTCAAGATACTTGCACTGTCACTTCCAAACCTCCAGACTATGTGTCTTTGGAAACACCACAGTAATCTGTTCAAAGATCAGGAAGTAGACTCTTTGCCACTCATCCCACCCCCGAGTCTAGTAAAATAAATTTTCTTGAACAACGTGTTCTCATTTCCTACCTCCTCCATGGCTGCTGCCCTATCCCTCTGTCCCAATTCCACCCTCACACAGAGAGTCCTCTTGCTCCTTCCAACCCAATATAACAAAAATGTTGGTTAGACCAGCTGCTGACTATTCAGCTCCCAATAACATCCCCATAAAATAACAACACATTGTAACAGATAACTTGTAGTAAGCAACATGAGTTATTACTTTTTTTTTTTTTTGCATAGGTGTAGGAAGGTTCGGACTAGACATGTCAGTGGCAGGGTGTCACCAGGGCAATGGCATTGGTACATTTCCTTGAATTATGCAGGCAAGCATTAATTCACTGCGTATAACTCCTCTCGTGGTTTTTTTTTTCTTTATTAGCACATGTGTACTGTCATCCTTCCAGACTGTCCATATACACCAACGAAGAAGTGAACATGTTTTTAAATACTGTTCACAGTTTGGGTCCCCCAAAGACTTAGTGGGTGTCATGCGATATCTTGGGTAAAAATTGACTAATTGAAGTCAATTTGACCTGCATCACAGCAACAATTTGATCTCTAGCTCTGCAGGGGAGCAGGGACCTTGTGGCTTATGTCTCTGGAACCTCTGGCTCAAATGACCTCACTAACCCTACTCTGCATTCCCATGAGGGTAGCTAATTTGAACTAAAGCCCTGTAAGCGTGTGGATTTTAAGCACTTGGCAGCATAAGTGAAGTGTAGTGGGGGCATGCAGGCTTAAGTGCCCCTCCAGATTTCTGCTCAGCCTACAGGGTAGGGACAGGGAGGGGGGCTCTGTCCTTCTCCTGCCATGCCTGCACTCCCTGGCACGTTCAGCCCTGTCCGTGGCAAACAACTCTGGGATGGGGAGGAGAGGGGAAAGGGTGGGACCAGCTACTTCTCCTGCTGGCTGAAGGCGGCTGCTCTGTGCAGTGTGGTGGTTGCCTGCAAGAACCCGGCTGGGGCGGTGGCAGCGGCCTGCCTCCTCTGTTCCCCACCTGGACCTGGCTGCTGGGGAGAGGGGCTGAGCAAGCCATAAATGTGCTGGAAGGGAGAGGGAAACATGCCAGGAACCAGCGGGATTGGCTGTCCTGGCCTAGGGAGGTGAAGCTGGAAGTTCCTCCCAGAGGTGAGGTGATGGGGTTAACGTGTCCCCCTTTACAGCGTGTCCCCCAAATATCAGGAGGCACCAGTCATCTATGCTTGGATACGCCATTCTTTAAACAGGAAGGATAGAGGGACAATGGAGGGAAAGGGCTCCTCTACCCATCCATCTGCAGCATCAGAGGCTCTGAAAGGTGTGAAGTGGCCCATTCATCTCAATCTCAGCTGAATGAGAATCATAGAAGATTAGAGTTTTAAGAGACCTCAGGAGGTCATTTTGTCCAACCCCCTAAGGAAAGCAGGACCTAATCCCCAACTAAATCATCTCAGCCAGCACTTTGTCAAGCCAGGTCTTAAAAAACCTCTAAGGATGGAGATTCCACCACCTCCCTAGGTAACCCATTCCAGGGCTTCACCACCTTCCTAGTGAAATAGTGTTTCCTAACCACCTCATGGGGAGAACACCCCATAGGGGTGAATACTGCCTGAAACAACAGCTCTGAGATGTGTGAACTGCTCCATTCATCTGAGTAGGTGTTCCTATCCCCTTCCTGAGTGCTGTAGAGCCTGTGACAAGCATGAAGTATGCCCTTTCTCAGCTCCCCCATCCAGGGGGCAGGACTTCCTGAGATCCTGGCTCATATGAAGGGCTAGTAGGGGAGCCTCAGACTCTCCCAAAAAGGCATGTCTCCCCCTTACCCCAGCTCACACGAGAAGGGTAAGGAGGGGGACCAACTCCTGTAAATGGGCACAGGTTTCCCAGATCCTAGGACTCACATTAGGGGCAGGAAGAGAGTCTCAGACACACCCAGAGGAGCAAGGGCCCCCAAGATCTGGGCACACACATCTGAGGGGAGAATGTGTGGCTGACAGGTGCCTCTGCCCATGTTCTCCCGCCTCTCAAACCCATGTCCTCCTTCCCTGTTTCCCACCTCTCCACTCCCCTAACCCCCATGCCTCTGTCATCAGAGCACACAATCTCTCTCCCATCCCCTCCTGATAACCCTTTCCCCTTACTGCAGCCCCTAACCCCTCTTCCACTGCTCCCCTCTCAGAAATCATTCACCAGTCCATTCCTTCCCAATACTTCAATTATATTTTCCCCGAAATAAAATTGCCACCCATGAGTGAGGCCTTGTATGAATCACAATTTCATGGATTGAACAGAAATTGTTAAATAGCCTATTACTGTGATTTTTACAATAGCGAGGAGGAGGAGGAGGCACCAAATTTCAAAGCAATCTGAGTAAGCATTCAGTTTTTATAGCACTTACAAGAGTCAAGGTTTAAAGCAACAGTTCTCAACCCATGGGCTGCACGTGATCCAGCTGCGGCCCAGCCCTGCAGGATCTGGGGTTGGGTCTGCCAGCCAGCCCTATGGGGTTAGTGTCCAGGCTGCCACCCGACCATGTGCAGTCAGATCCAGGATCAAGGTTCCCACACAGTGGGGTCCTGCTTCCCTGCCACCCATCCCCCTGTCCAGGGCTCTGCTCCTGGCCCCACTCTGTGGAGGGGTGCTGGACATAGGGGTCTGTGGAGGAGGAGTCTGGGGGGGAAAGGGGGGCACACTGTGGTTCTCAATCTACGATCTAGGTAACACTTTGTGGGCTGCATATGCAGCCCACAATGGTAAATAGGTTAAGAACCACTTACTTAAAGCATATAAACTGGAGGGATTTGAAACCCTCTAGCCATTTTTCTCATTAGCCCATGCTCACTGTAAATAAATGTACATTTTCTTAAATACCATTCTCAGTTTGGTTTTCTTAAATACCATTCTCACATCTCCCCCAAAGATGTAGTGGGTGCCATGCACTACTTTGGATAAAACTTGACAGATTGAGTGAGACCATTTTGACCTGCAATATCTCTAGCTCTGGGCAAAAAGAAACCCGCTTTGAAACATTTTGAAAAATGGCTCTTTTTTTCAGGGCTTATATCGCTGCAACCTCCAGCTCAAAGGATCCCAAATCTGGGTCACTATCCATACTCTGCATCCCCTGAGGCACAGCAAATTTCAAAGGAAGCCAACTAAACATGTTGATTTTAGAGAATTTAGAATGGTCAATCTTTAAATAGAAGTACTCGACTTAGGAAGGACCAATCAGTTGCACACATACAAAATGGGAAATGACTGTCTAGGAAGGAGCACTGCAGAAAGGGATCTGGGGTCATAGTGGACCACAAGCTAAATATAAGTCAATAGTATCACACTGTTGCAAAAAAAAAAAAAAAAAAAAAGCAAACATCATTCTGGGATGTATTAGCAGGAGTGTTGTAAGGAAGACACGAGAAGTAATTCTTCCACTCTACTCCACACTGATTAGGCCTCAACTGGAGTATTGTGTCCAGTTCTGGACACCATGTTTCAGGAAAGATGTGGACAAATTGGAGAAAGTCCAGGGAAGAGCAACACAAATAATTAAAGGTCTAGAAAACATGACCTATGCAGGAAGATTGGAAAAAATGGGTTTCTTTATGCTGAAGACGACTAGAGGGGAGATTATAACAGTTTTCAAGTACATAAAAGGCTATTACAAGGAGGAGAAAATTTGTTCTCTGAGGACAGGACAAGCAGCAATGGGTTTAAATTGCAGCAAGGGCAATTTAGGTTGGACATTAGGAAAAACTTCCTGTCAGGGTGGTTAAGCACTGGAATAAATTGCCTAGGGAGGTTGTGGAACAGCCATCACTGGAGATTTTTAAGAACAGGTTAGACAAACTGTCAGGGATGGTCTAGATCAGAGGTCAGCAACCTATGGCACGCATGCCAAACACGGCACGTGAGCCAATTTTTAATGGCATGCTGCTGTCTGCCTAGAAGATTCTCGAGGTCCCTTTCAGTCCTACAATTCTAACCTTAATTAAAGTGGCACTGCCGCATCACTGTAATAGTAGTGCTTCTTTTGATGCACCACTACTCTTTTCACTCTTGAAGCAAGAAGTCACACCTCCAGATTAGAGACAGAAAAAATACAAGTCAAAAAATACATATACCTATCTGGATTTGGATTAAATTGTTTGAATTAGCTGGTTGATTTATCTTATTATAAAGCTATGGCTGTCTTGCAAATTTGACCCGTGGTACAGATTCATATTTTTCTAAAGTCCAGGGATGTTCAGATCCAGAGGATTAGTTCAGGGCCATATCTGATCTATAGACAGGTAACTGTCACAGTAATGGGTAACTCATCTCTCTTGGAGTATTTATTAGCAACATCATAGATACTAAGGTCAGAAGGGACCATTATGATCATCTAGTCCGACCTCCTGCACAACGCAGGCCACAGAATCTCACCCACCCACTCCTATGAAAAACCTCTCACCTATGTCTGAGCTATTGAAGTCCTCAAATCATGGTTTAAAGACTTCAAGGAACAGAGACTCCTCCAGCAAGTGAACTGTGCCCCATGCTACAGAGGAAGGCGAAAAACCTCCAGGGCCTTTTCCAATCTGCCCTGGAGGAAAATTCCTTCCCGACCCCAAATATGGCGATCAGCTAAACCCTCAGCATATGGGCAAGATTCACCAGCCAGATACACAGGAAAGAATTTTCTGTAGTAACTCAGATCCCACCCCATCTAACATCCCATCACAGGCCATTGGGCCTATTTACCACAAATAGTCCAAGATCAATTAATTGCCAAAATCATGTTATCCCATCATACCATCTCCTCCACAAACTTATTGAGTTTAATCTTAAAGCCAGATAGGGCTTTTGCCCCCACTGCTTCCCTTGGAAGGGTATTCCAAAACTTCACTCCTCTGATGGTTAGAAACCTTCATCTAATTTCAAGTCTAAACTTCCCAATGACCAGTTCATATACGTTTGTTCTTGTGTCCACATTGGTACTGAACTTAAATTCCTCTTCCTCCCCGGTATTTATAGAGAGCAATCATATCTTCCCTCAACCTTCTTTTAGTTAGGCTAAACAAGCCAAGCTCCTTGAGTCTCCTTTCATAAGACCTTTCATTCCTCGGATCACCCTAGTAACCCTTCTCTGTACCTGTTCCAGTTTGAATTCATCCTTCTTAAACATAGGAGACCAGAACTGCACACACTATTCCAGGTGAGGTCTCACCAGTGCCTTGTATAACGGTACTAAAACCTCCTTATCTCTACTGGAAATACCTAGCCGGATGCATCCCAAGACCGCATTAGCTTTTTTCATGGGCATATCACATTGGCGGCTCATAGTCATCCTATGATCAACCAATACTCCAAGGTCCTTCTCCTCCTCCGTTACTTCTAATTGATGCGTCCCCAGTTTATCACTAAAATTCTTGTTATTAAATGCTAAATGCATAACCTTACACTTCTCACTATTAAATTTCATCCTATTACTATTACTTCAGTTTACAAGGTCATCCAAATCTTCCTGTATGATTTCACGGTCCTTCTCTAAATTGGCAATACCTCCCAGCTTTGTATCATCCACAAACTTTATTAGCACACTCCCACTTTTTGTGCCAAGGTCAGTAACAAAAAGATTAAATAAGATTGGTCCCAAAACTGATCGCTGAGGAACTCCACTGGTAACCTCCCTCCAGCCTGACAGTTCACCTTTCAGTAGGACCCGCTATAGTCTCCCTGTTAACCAATTCCTTATCCACCTTTCAATTTTCATATTGATCCCCATCTTATCCAATTTAACTAATAATTCCCTATGTGGCACGGTATCAAACACCTTACTGAAATCTAGGTAAATTAGATCCACTGCATTTCCTTTGTCTAAAAAATCTGTTACTTTCTCAAAGAAGGAGATCAGGTTGGTTTGGCAGGATCTACCTTTTGTAAAACCATGTTGTATTTTGTCCCATTTACCATTAACCTCAATGTCCTTAACTAATTTCTCCTTCAAAATTTTTTCCAAGACCTTGCATAGTACAGATGTCAAATTAACAGGCCTGTAATTACCTGGATCACATTTTTTCCCCTTTCTTAAAAATAGGAGTCCTGTACAGATAGAGAAGATATTTGAATAGTCATAGGTATATTTCCTATTATCCATTCCTTGTGTTGACATTGACACATGTGTTTTATTTGTTACATTATTTTACAAACATATAATGAAATATACTTTAGCAAATTCTGACTATTCTTTGGCACCATTTATTTGGCTTCATGAGAGAGTAAACAGAAGTGACACAGCCAGTTACTGTACAAATATCAAGCCACACTAGCACTAATATAACTTTTTGAAGGCACTTAAATATGACATAGGAAACCAGTATATCATGTGAAACAGACAACAATGTCATACTGCCAGGAAAAGATTGTTCATTTGTATGAAGGATGTATCTTCTTGAGCAGCCTTCAAGGTCAAACGAGTCTGGCTTCTGATTCATCTTGATGTTCTCAGACAGAGTGGAAAGGCTTCATATTTATCCCCTTACACAGCAGTTGGGATGTCTTTAAATGAAGAACTAAAACATTTTGCATTTGACCTTGCTATTGGGAGATCTTGAGTTCCATCACCCAAGGGCATATCAGACTGCAATCGCTCAATTTTGTTTACACATGCCAAATCTTTCTCTGGTTCACTGTTAGAATATAGTAAAAGTGTAAAGTGAATATCAGGGAAAAATACCTAATGATGAGATTTATCAGACAATGCAACAATCTCCCCCAAAGTAATAGAAGCCTCATTGCTTGACACATGTAAGGATGGATAGAATAATCATAGGAGACACTCCTGCATTGGCCCTTGAAGGGTGGATTAGATGACCTAATGATATTTCCACCTCACACTTGGCTTGTCTGAGACTTAACATCCCATATCTCACCCAGTCTGAGGACTAGTATGTAGCTGCACTGCCCCAGGAATAGTCCAAAGAAGGAATGTGACTTTCAGAGTTACCATTCCTTTCCTAGCTTCCCTGTTCTGTGGGAGGGAGTTCCAATTGCCTTTTCACAGGGAGCAACATGCCCAATACCCTCCACTCTGAACCAGCTCCACTGTTATTAGTCACTGATGTGATTAGGCCCTATGATGGTATCCCCTGAATACATATGTGGACAGAGTTGGCAACGGGCTTTGTTGCAAGGATAGGTTCCTGGGTTAGTGGTTCTGTTGTGTGGTGTGTGGTTGCTGGTGAGTATCTGCTTCAGGCTGGGGGGCTGTCTGTAAGCAAGGACTGGCCTGTCTCCCAAGATCTGTGAGAGTGATGGGTCGTTCTTCAGGATAGGTTGTAGATCCTTGAGGATGCGTTGGATGGGTTTTAGTTGGGGGCTGAAGGTGATGGCTAGTGGCGTTCTGTTGTTTTCTTTGTTGGGCCTGTCCTGTAGTAGGTGACTTCTGGGTACTCTTCTGGCTCTGTCAATCTGTTTCTTCACTTCAGCAGGTGGGTACTGTAGTTGTAGGAATGCATGATAGAGATCTTGTAGGTGTTTGTCTCTGTCTGAGGGGTTGGAGCAAATGCGGTTATATCGTAGCGCTTGGCTGTAGACAATGGATCGAGTGGTATGATCTGGATGAAAGCTAGAGGCATGTAGGTAGGAATAGCGGTCAGTAGGTTTCCGATATAGGGTGGTGTTTATGTGACCATCGCTTATTAGCACCGTAGTGTCCAGGAAGTGGATCTCTTGTGTGGACTGGTCCAGGCTGAGGTTGATGGTGGGATGGAAATTGTTGAAATCATGGTGGAATTCCTCAAGAGCTTCTTTTCCATGGGTCCAGATGATGAAGATGTCATCAATGTAGCGCAAGTAGAGTAGGGGCATTAGGGAACGAGAGCTGAGGAAGCGTTGTTCTAAGTCAGCCATAAAAATGTTGGCATACTGTGGGGCCATGCGGGTACCCATCGCAGTGCCGCTGATTTGAAGGTATACATTGTCACCAAATGTGAAATAGTTATGGGTCAGGACAAAGTCACAAAGTTCTGCCACCAGGTTAGCCGTGACAGTATCGGGGATACTGTTCCTGACGGCTTGTAGTCCATCTTTGTGTGGAATGTTGGTGTAGAGGGCTTCTACATCCATAGTGGCTAGGATGGTGTTTTTAGGAAGATCACCAATGGACTGTAGTTTCCTCAGGAAATCGGTGGTGTCTCGAAGATAGCTGGGAGTGCTGGTAACGAAGGGCCTGAGGAGGGAGTCTACATAGCCAGACAATCCTGCTGTCAGGGTGCCAATGCCTGAGATGATGGGGCGTCCAGGATTTCCAGGTTTATGGATCTTGGGTAGCAGATAGAATACCCCAGGTCCTGGCTCCGGGGGTGTGTCTGTGCGGATTTGTTCTTGTGCTTTTTCAGGGAGTTTCTTGAGCAAATGTTCAGGGGATACCATCATAGGGCCTAATCACATCAGCCACACTATCAGAGGCTCGTTCACCTGCGCATCTACCAATGTGATATATGCCATCATGTGCCAGCAATGCCCCTCTGCCATGTACATTGGCCAAACTGGACAGTCTCTACGTAAAAGAATGAATGGACACAAATCAGACGTCAAGAATTATAACATTCAAAAACCAGTTGGAGAACACTTCAATCTCTCTGGTCACTCGATCACAGACCTAAGAGTGGCTATACTTCAACAAAAATCTTCAAAAACAGACTCCAACGAGAGACTGCTGAATTGGAATTAATTTGCAAACTGGATACAATTAACTTAGGCTTGAATAGAGACTGGGAATGGATGAGTCATTACACAAAGTAAAACTATTTCCCCATGGTATTTCTCCCTCCCACCCCACCCCCCACTGTTCCTCTGATATTCTTGTTAACTGCTGGAATTAGCCTACCTGCTTGTCACCATGAAAGGTTTTCCTCCTTTCCCCCCCCTGCTGTTGGTGATGGCTTATCTTAAGTGATCACTCTCCTTACAGTGTGTATGATAAACCCATTGTTTCATGTTCTCTGTGTGTGTGTATATAAATCTCTCCTCTGTTTTTTCCACCAAATGCATCCGATGAAGTGAGCTGTAGCTCACGAAAGCTTATGCTCTAATAAATTTGTTAGTCTCTAAGGTGCCACAAGTACTCCTTTTCTTTTTGCGAATACAGACTAACACGGCTGCTACTCTGAATTCTTTTAATGTTATAGGTCTCTGTAATTAAGTCATTATTTGGTAGGTTCAAGTCTACTCACTCAACCTGAGCAATGACATGGCATCTGGTTTTCATCAAAATGGTTTACCCACTCTTCAGTGTGGGGCCATCCAGATCACTTTAGCCTTTCCCTTAAGCTGTTACACTGTAACCTCCTTCTTCTTTGGTTTCCTGCTGATAATTTTGGACATTCAGCAAATAAACCTCCAATTACCTAATTTTGCTGAGCAGGCACATCACATGCATTCTAACTTTTCTATTAAAGGGGGCTTTTTGGGTGTATTTTTCATCAGGTAAATAATTCAGGGGAATGGTTCAAGCTGTGCTAGGTTTCTTGCAACTGAGAAATTTTCTTGAGACAATGTCTTTTGACTGCTGCCTTTCAACCAAGAGTCCCTCTGACCCTCCTAGCACCCCTTTTTTCTTGCATATTGTTCAGCTGCTCATGTCAAGATTGAAGTGCCAGTCTGACAGTGCCTGGAGGCATGCTGCTATTAGCCTTACTCGCAGAGCTGTTGACCTAAATTGACAAAGCAGCCTGAGTCAAAAAGTCTTAAGCGAGGCCACCTTCACTCTCAGAAGCTTTTATACATCATTCTAATAGAGCTGACTAATGAGCATTCATTCTGTCTGGGTCATGAGGCAGACTTTTCTTTGCCACCAGTATGTTCTTTCCAGTAGTTGGGATTTGTTTAATTTACAACTGAACTGCCAGGCTTTGCCATTCTAGCAGCCTAAGAACAAGAGAAAAAATTATTTATGAGCCAAGATGTGACGCATCTATTGAAACACTTATGGTAAAATGGCCCAAAGTGGACTTCATGTGATTCATAACTAATTTCTTGTCTAGACTTCAAACAGTGCACCACTGCAGCTGTAGCACTTCAGTAAAGACATGACTTACACCAAAGGGAAGTCTCCTGTCAGCGTCAGTACTCCACCTCCCCAGGAAGCAGTAGTTAGGTCAATGGGAGAATTCTCCCATCGACCTAGCACTGTCTACACTGGGAGTTAGGTCAATTTAACTACATCATTCAAGGGTGTGGATTTTTCATCCCTCAAGAGATATAGTTATAACCACCTAAACCAGATCTAAATGGTGAGTTTTATTCTTCATTAAATTACTGATTGTAGGCTTAAGCCAAGTGCAGAATAAGTATTAGTTCCCATGGTCTTCCCCTTCCTTTTCTTATGGTCTTGAGTCCTAATGGGAGTTGATGCTTATATTATATACAAAAGGTTCCTTTGTTACCCAGGGTTATCTGAACCCAAAGCTATGGCAACTAGTCTCTGTTTTCCAGGTTGTATCAGAAAATAAATCAGCAGGGGACACAGCACCTCCGTCTAATAAATGATTGGTACATCCAAGAGCGGTTCCACCCCCAAATACTTGTGTTTATTGAGTTCAAAGCACACATCTAAAGTAGCAATAGTCTATAGAATCATAGAATATAGTTACCGAAAGTCTGAGGTGGTGCTGAGTGGGAACAGCAGATTTCTGGTGGTGAGCCTTTCTCTGAGCTGCTGGGGAGATTGTCAGTGTTTTCTTGCTCATAGAAAATCCAAACTCTTTCCAATTAATCTATTAATAAGTAACTCAAAACAAATAACTCAAAGTAACTTCTAATAAGCTGACCATTTCCCTAACAACAGCAAAGAGCTCATAATTTCTACTTACCAGTAAAGCAACTCAAGTAAGAAACCTATAATTACAGACACCCAGGCTCATGAAACCAAAACAAAAGAATCCTTCTGAATTCAACGTATCACAAAATGAGGATGTCAACAAACAAAACAAAACAAAAAAACAAAAACAAGAACAAAAAAAAAACCAACCCTCAACTGTCAAGGGGTCTGTGATGGGATCTAAATTAGCTCAAGAAAGATCTTGGTGTCATGATGGATAATTCTCTGAAAACATTTGCTCAGTGTGCAGCAGCAGACAAAAAATGCTTACAGAATGTTAGGGACCATTAGGAAAGGGAGAGAGGTGTCAGAAAATATCATAATGCCACTAAAGAAATCCATAGTATGCCCATACCTTGAATACTGAGTGAGGTTCTGGTCGACCCACCTCAACAAATATATATTGGAATTGGAAAAGGAAATTAAAAAGATGAGGGGTATGAAATAGCTTCCATAGAAGGATTAAAAAGACTGAGATTCTTCATCTTAGAGAAGAGATGACTAATTAAGGGGGATATGATAGAGATCTGTAAAATCAGGGCTGGTGTGGAGAAAATGAATTAGGAATTATTTACCCCTTTGCATAACAGAAGACATAGGTGCCACCTGATGAAACTAATAGGCAGCAAGTTTAAAATAAACAAAAGGAAGTACTTCTTCCCACAACGCACAGTCAACCTGTGGAATTCATTGCCAGGGGAAGCCAAAAAGTAGAACAGAGTTCAAAAAAGAATTGGATAAGATTACGGAGGATGGGACCATTAGTGGCTATGAGCCAAGATAGTCAGGGCACAACCACCTGCTCCAGGTGTCCCTGAATTTGCAGAAATTGGGACTGGGCAATGGGATGGATCACTCAATCCCTGATCTGTTAATTCCCTCTAAAGCATCTGGCACCTGTCACTGTCAGAGACAAGATACTGAGCTAGATGGACCTTTGGTCTGACCCAGTATGGCTCTTCTTATGCAAGTTTCAAAGAAAATTACTCCTGAATAAAAGTGGCAAAGAGTCCTGTGGCACCTTATAGACTAACAGACGTATTGGAGCATGAGCTTTTGTGGGTGAATACATGCATCCGACGAAGTGGGTATTCACCCATGAAAGCTGATGCTCCAATATGTCTGTTAGTCTATAAGGTGCCACAGGACTCTTTGCTGCTTTTACAGATCCAGACTAACACGGCTATCCCTCTGAAGCTTGACTCCTGAATAAAGAAACTATGTTTTCATTGAATTAAGAGAATGGAAATGCATTGGCTTGGGGAAATGTAGAGGACATGGGATTACTGTGATCTCAATTCTCAAAGTATCTTAACCGACTAATCAAAACACAGAATCTTCAGTACTGTTTTGGTTGTTAAACAGCATAAACCATCACCCATATAATAACCTGTAGATATCAAATTTAATTCTCCATATCAGAATAATCAGTTATCGTGCTTCTAGATGCCAAATTTGGGGCCTGATTCTCCACTCCATTTCACCAGTTTGATAATGGTGTGACTCCATTAAAGTCAATTGGGAATCAAGGACACACTGAGTGCCTGTAAGGGGGAGAGGAATCTCCTTCATTGTACCACAATTTCATATTGGTGTAATTCGATTGCCTTAATCAAATTACTCCCTACTTATACCACTGTGAGCCAGAGAGGAATTAGAACCCAAATCTACAAGATGCATGGTAAATTAAACAACAAAAGCCCCTAATTTTCTGGTACAATCAGACAGCATGTGTTCCATGTTCAGAGTGGGAAATCTCCAAAAACCATGGGATCCACCTAAAACAGAGTTTTTAGAAGCCCCCTCCACCTCAGAAAACCCTCAAACAAAAATAATAAAATACCCATGAAGCATGGAGTGAACTAAAACAAGAGCAATCACAAATGTGTATTCTAACTTTGCAAATGCTAAATCACACTCTGGTGAGTGCACAACACTCAACAAATAGTAAGACATGTTCCCTGCTTGGAAGAGTTCATATTTGAAGATCAACTCAAAATAGGACACAGATGTGTAGGCCAAGAAAGGGAATTCATGGAGAACATTTGGTGATGAAAAGCAAAGTAGGAAGAATTGTCTGAAAGAATCAGTTTTAAGAAGGGAGATGAGGTAGAAAAAAAAGAAGATTGTTGCAAACAAAAAGAGGGAAGTATGATAGAATGTGTGAAGCCAACAGACAAAGGCAGCAGTCAAACAGAGTAGAAACCTAGGGATGGAAAAAGAGGATATGGGAGCAGAGATGAAGGTGTAGGAAAGATTATTTGGGTCTTGATGATGAAAATGAGGAACTTGAATTTGTTGCAATGAGAGATAGGAAACTAATGAACACATTTAATTTGAGTAGGTGGGGAATGTCACAAAACAGTGGAAGTGGAAGATGTTAACATTTGGTCAACCTATATTTGTTCATATGTGTCATGAACTAATTGGATTGTTTGCTCCTTGATCAGTGGCTCTCAACTTTTTCTATACCATGACCCCATGCTGCAAAAAGTTTCAGGATTTCCCTCCCACTTAACTAAAAAAGAAAGAGATGGCAGACACACCCCCAAGATATATTTGTGACCTTGTCAGGGTGATAGCCTCTGATCAAGAGTACTGGACAGGTGCACTTTTTGTAAATCATGTTAATGATTTAATTTAATATTGGGAAGAAGAAGAAGAAGAGTTGAAATTAGGCAAGGTTTCAAGTTGGGGAGAAAGGAAGGATCACAAATTTGTTCATAGCAGTAGATAACAGAAGCGGTGGAGAGAAATCAGGAGTGAAAGATATCAAGTTTTGTTTTTTTAGGGATTGCATTTGAAATGCTAGATGGGTATCCAAGAGGAGATCTGTGAAAGCAGATAGAGTTGGAGAGAGGGGGTGAGATGTCAAACTCAAATGAGCAGTCATTGGTCATATTTAGTTACTCTGAAGTGGATTTTTAACTTGAAGCAGCATTAGGAAGTGCCCTTTGGAATCCTCCATTTTTCTGCCCATTACTGCTATCTATGGTGAACTTTGCTTCAATGAAGAAGGGCCCATCTCATAGACTTTTCAGCCAGAAGAGACCATCATCATCATCATATAGTCTGACCTGCACATCAGGGGCCACAGAACATCACCAACCTACTCCTGTAATGGGCCCATAACCTCTGGTTGAGTTACTGAAGTCTTCAAATCTTGATTTAAAGACTTAAAGTTACAGAGACTCCACCATTTACTCCAGTTCAAATCAGCAAGTGACCCATGACCTATGCTACAAAGGAAGGCAAAAAAAACCCAGGGTCTCTGCCAATCTGACCTGAGTAAAAATGCCTTCCCGACACCAAATATGCCAATCAGTTACATGCTGAATATGTGGGTGAGACCACTTGCCAGACATCTAGGAAAGAATTCTATGCAGTAACTCAGAGCCCTGCCCATCTAGTGTTGCATCTCTGGCCATTGTAGATATTTGCTACTAGCAGTCACTGATGTGCCATATGCCATAGTAGGCAATCTCATCATACCATCCTCTCCATAAATTTATCAAGATCAGTCTTAGAACAAATTAGGTTCTTTGCCCCCACTACTCCCCTTGGAAGGTGTATCAGGACTTCACTCCTCAGATGGCTAAAGCCCCATTAAAGCCATCATGGCTTTAGCCAATCAGCAAAATGGAAAACAAACACTAAGGTCTGGTCTACACTGGGGGATGGGAGGGGAGAAAGAATCTAAGTTACTCAACTTCAGCTACGTGAATAACGTAGCTGAAGTCGACATACTTGGATCTACTTACCACAGTGTCTTCACTGCGGTAGGTCGACTGCTGATGTTCCCCAATCAACTCCGCCTACACTTCTCACTCTGGTAGTGTACCAGAGTTGACGGTAGAGCGCTCGGCGGTCGATTTATCACGTCTTCACTAGCCACGATAAATTGACCCCCGCTGGATTGATCACTCTAGAGATAAGTGTACATGCCCCAAGGTAATTTCCCTAACAGCACCCTGTTCCTCTCATGGAAAAGAAAGATTTAGCTATTAGATTCCTATTGTGACATTGCAGTTCCTTTCCCTAAAATGTGTGTTTTTTTCTGAAATATTTAGCAATCTAACTGGAACATTTTTTTGCTTTGGGTCTAAAATGATAATAGCAGCTAAAATTTCTCCCAGATCCTGTACCTTAAAGACAGTTCTTCGTCAATCCCCATCTATTGTTTCTGGAAAATTACCCAAAATGTGCGTCTGGGATTATGGTTTCGGCTCCTAGGGGCATGGCAATTTGATCACAGAGATAAATTGCTGGCAAAGACTTTATTTCACCTATGTCACATCGTTCAAGTCAATTTCCCAGGAACGGATATGTAGGACACCTTTCCTAAGGTCTATTACTCCGTGATTAACCATAATGGAATCCAAACCTGTTACATTTTCTCTGAAATATGAGCCTCTCCTCTCTCTCTCTGCTTTCCAGAACCAGGGGAACATTTTCAAAGAGAAGGAATACATATCTTACTGAAAATACACTTAGGAAATGAAAAGAGAGTGAGATACCTGATAAGTAAAATCTATTTTTTTAAGTGACCCAGTAAAAATTGCTAAATCAATTCAGAAAGGAAGGTAGGTTAATTTAAGTACTTATATTATATATTATGTTATATTATATAGTTTCACCTGTGCACTTCACAGGTTGCTATAAAAGTTCTTAGTGCAAAGCCTATCTCAGGTGAAAATTGGTGTCACTGTTTCTTCAAGCCCTTTGTTCCAACCTTACCTGTGGGGGGGGGGAGAGAAAGAAAGCCCAGATACTACATACATGAGGAGCAATTCAAACTGCAGGGGAAAAGGAAGAGTTCTACAGAGATACAGTATCTTATCCTGTTTTCTACTGAGAGGGAAAAATAATTTTGTCCAGGGATGCACTGCCAGAATTTTAACAAAGGACCCCCTCAAAACTTTTTTCCAGTGCAGTGTGTGATATGTGTGATATTCCCTGGGTAAAATACTCTTTCCCCTCCCACCACAAAAGATCCTCCAGCCTTTGGGCTTCTGCCACTGATCCCATGACTGGAGCTGAACTAGTGGTAGCAATGGTGGGACATTTTAGGGAAAATGCTTTGGTATATGGAATGTTAGTCTGTAGCTAGAAAAGCTCTTTCTGCTTGCTTTACTAAAAAAGTCTTTATTTAGTTTTTAGTAAGATTTTTTCCTGCATAATTCACTTCTATTTGCATTTTCCTCTACAGTAACTCCTCACTTAGAGTTGTCCCAGTTAACATTGTTTCGTTGTTACGTTGCTGATCAGTTAGGGAACATGCTAGTTTAAAGTTGTGCAATGCTCCCTTAGAACGTCGTTTGGCAGCCACCTGCTTTGTCCACTGCTTGCAGAAAGAGCAGCCCATTGCAGCTAGCTGGTGGGGGCTTGGAACCAGGGTGGACCAGCAGCCCCCCATTCACTTCCCATTCCCCGTGCAGCAGTCGCCCAGCAGGCTATCAATTGCCGGTAGTTCAGCTGTCCCTCCCCCCCACTGCCATGTGCTGCTCCTGCCCTCTGCCTTAGAGCTGCTCTCCAGAGCCTCCTGCTTGCTGTGGGTGGGGGGGGAGGAGAGGGGGAAATAATGTCAGGGTGTCCTCCTCCCCCCTGCTCCTGCACCCCACTTACCCCATCTCCATAGAACAGGGGACACACCACAGGGCTCAGGATGAAGGGAGCTTCCTGGCAGCAGCTGCCCTCTCAGCTTGCTGATTAGTTTAAAAAGGCAGTGTACTTAGAGTGGGGGCTAGGTACTTAAAGGGGAAATGCTCATCTCTTTCTTCACACACAGGGTGTGCGTCTTTGTCTTTGTCTGCCATGCTGTCTCCCCTCCCTCCATTCCTGCTGCCTTGTAGAGTGTGAGGCTACATTAACAACAATGAGTTAACCCTTGAGGGCTCAGCCAATTGCTAGTTCATTATTTAGCAGTAAGGCATCCCCTGGGAAATATCCCACCCTCTGACTCCACCACGTCAACCAAGCTTCACAATCACCATTGTTGTGTATAGTATTAAATTGTTTGTTTAAAACTAATACTCTCTCTCTCTCTCTCTCTCTCTCTGTGTGGTCTTTTGTCTGGCAAAAAAAAAGTTTCCCTGGAACCTAACCCCCCATTTACATGAATTCTTATGGGGAAATTGAATTTTCTGAACATCATTTCGCTTAATGTCTCATTTTTCAGGAACATAACTACAACGTTAAGTGAGGAGTTACTGTATTGGGTTTTGATCTCTTTTATTGTAAAATAAATGCCATGGATTAGTTTCTTCGATGAATTACATAGGTGCAGCTCCCTGAAGTTAATAGAATAGCACACATGTTGTAGAGCAGAATTTGATCTTCTAACTATAATCTTCTTTGACTGTATAATATTTTGTAGGAGTTCACTCAGTGCAGCTCTGAAAAGCAGCTCACCATTACCTTTACCTACAGATCAGTTTGCTCCTCATTAGCTGTGACAAACAGGAGACTTTGAATCAGGGTCCTATTGCCTAAGGGGTTCCATTGTGTATGTTTAGTACAAGCCTGTGGATAACTGAATATCCTTTCAAAGTTGTACTTCCATAAAGGCCTGAACTGAATAGGCATGGGAGTTGGAGATCTGGGTGAGGAGTTTGCAACATAAAGGTGAAAGGTGGGCAGAAGCAGCAGTTAAACAATATGCAGAATCCCATAGCTTGATAGACAGATATACTGTGCACTGGACAATACAGATAAATATGGTTCATGAAATAAAATTAAGGTCCAGGATTCACTTTCTCCATTATCACTTTTTCCCCCCACAAAGTACACAGTCTTGAATTTTACTGTCCATTATCTTGCAGGACATTAAAACAGACCCAGAAATATTCTGGGCCAATAGAGCATAATGACGAAATAGCATTACACAGAAATCATACTATAATCATAAAATAACTTAGTTCAAGCAGCAAGTCTTAAAGATAGCAAGCAGAGTGCTCCGTAAGGCAGCAGTTTCAATTCACAAGGTAGTATGAACATGTGTTTTGGTTTGTTTTTAAATATGTGCAGGATTAACACTGGTTTTCTAGCTTTATTCAGATTCTAGATTTAAAAATTCAAAGTGAAACACGAGTGCAAAGGTTTTACTTGGTTTTGGATCAAAGCCATGTAGAGTCATTGGTTTCAGGATTTGTACAGCTAGCCTATCACAACAGGCTTCGGGCCCCGCAACCTGCTCCCATTGGAAAGTCTTTTGGACATTTACATTGTATTAGATCTTCTGAAAATTCCCCTAGAAGAAACAACATAATAGGCTGTACTGTATTAGTATTATTATAACAAACTCTTATTAAAAACTGACATGATTTTCTTGGAGTATGGAATGGAGACAATTTCTAACAAACATTCACACTCTTGGATGGGTTTCAGAGTAGCAGCTGTCTTAGTCTGTATTCGCAAAAAGAAAAGGAGTACTTGTGGCACCTCAGAGAGTAACTGGATAAAAGATATAGGTCTCTATGCATGCATTCCTCTGTCCCTTTGTATAATTATTTATTATAAAAATATAACAAATATCTAACAATGCTATTACAAGTAAATGCTATTTTGATGGTCTGAAGACGCAAGTTCTACTTTTTTGGTTTGTCACCAGGATACACAATGGTGTTATATCTTTGTACTATGCTGTTGCTGATTTGCTGTTATAAAATCTGATCCTGCATTACTGAAATCAATAGGAGTTTTAATATTGACTTCAACAGGAGTAGGATTGGACCGATATAAAAGTACATTTAAATTTTCCTTTTTCATATTGTCTAATGTCTTAATTTAAACTCTTACTTCCTAGAAGAATGAAAGTTAAAAACTGACAGAGCAAAAAAACTTTTGCCTTTCATTTAACAATAAAAGTGTTCTTATTTCAATACTGGAGTAAACTCTGGGCCAGATACTTCCAATGGAATCAATGGCATGATACCAGGTTACTCCAGTGGATGCAGGATTGGGCCCTGAAATACATCTTCCCTGAACTCTGTATAGCACGTCATCCAAAATTACAGCAAAAGGACTCAGGAACTATACTCAGAATTCAAATGAAAGACAAAGTGAAATACACCTACCTTTTAGCGTTAAAAACTATGTTATTGATAACTAAAATAGGCTGTTAACTAACAGAAAGCTTCCTGCACTGAAGGGATATGGTGCAGTAAAGGTCTGCTCCTCTTCCCATTGAAATCAATGATAAAACTCCTATGGATTTGTGGCATGACTGAGACACAAAAGATTAACCAGATCTTTTCTACATTGTGCTGCCAAAATCCATGCTCAGTGGGAACTCTCCCTCTCTGTGTGTTTGTGTGTGTATCAAGGATGTTAATTACCTCCACACTACCATCACTCCTTTCCTTAGACCTCAAGGAGGATTCTGTATGAGGTTGGCTTCTATGAAGGGGAAAAGGCAGGAAATGCGGAGTGGGCAACTGACTATTGGGAGGGGCTTAGAGGGGAGAAATACTTCCTCCACACTCCAAGGCCATGAAACTTAGCTGTATGTGGAACTGGTAACATGGCCTGAGACTCATGGAGCCCCCTCAGCAATGAAAAACTCCAGGAGTCCCTAGTAATGTGACTGTAGAGTAGCCATGCAGGCAGAGAATGAGAACGTTTATGAGAGTAACAAAGCTGGCACAGAGACACGGGGTCTCTTATGGATCTCCTGAGATCAAGTTCAGATCCCAAGGGATCCTTCAGGCTTTGGTGCAGGCTCTGTGGTTCATTCCACTGGTGGGGAAGACAAAACCATATCCTAACAAATGATTGCAGAGGACCTGCATGGAGCCTAGTTTCTTCCTGCAGATTTTATTGTGTGAGGGAGCAATCTACCTCTGTGATTTTATTAAGTAAATTTTATTCTGTATTTGACATTTGTAAATACCACAAGCAGCTATCCTGCACCCAAGCTTATAAAAGTGGACCTGGCTAAAAGGAGTCTATACTTAAACATTATGACACACCCTTAACTGCAGAGGAACATTATTTCACAAGTTATGTGGTTGCTAAAAGTTGAAATGTCCCGGTTTTATCATCTACAATTTGTTAGATGCACTTCCCTCCTTACAGATCAAATTATCACTTTGTTCATCCTACTGGATGTGTATTAAACTCCCTGTGGGCTGATATTAGCAGGAGTTAGAGGTCACTAAAGTAAAAATAGTGAAAACACATACATGGAACTCATTAAAATTTGTCCCCACTAGAGTAGTCCTAAGTATATTTATTTGACTTCCACTGCTATTTGTGCTGCAAACTGCAATGTCACCTCTTTTACAATGTAATATTACAGTTATTGATCAGAGCACACAATTACCAGTGTAAATTTAATTTAGTAAGCAGTTCCGGCCACTAAAATAAGTAAAAAAATTCTAAGATCAGTGGACTGTTTACTCTAAATGAAAACTAAATATTCTTTGTGAATGGTGGGCTTCTATGTTTCTTTGAGCATGGAATGATCAGATACTATCTGCACGGCCAGATACCCATAATGGTAAAGAATTATCTTTAGGGAATCAGATGATTTTTTTTTTCCATTTGAGGTAGAAGGAACTCAAAAGAAATATGTTAGGAGAGAAAAACAGAACATAAGAAAGCACAGCTGCCTGAAGCAAGCTGTAGAAGGAGACATCCATTAAATAATTGAATTAACCTCTGTTCAGTCTTTTTCAACTGACTGAGATTTATTTTGATAGCTTGCTGTGTGATTTCTTCCAGGTTCACTCACAATATAGGAACCTTTTGCAATGGCTGCAAAAGAAGTTGAAGTATGCATCTCAGTAGTGGAAAAAGTCCCTTGAATGGGCAATAATACAATAAAAAGAAAAAATATCTGTAACAACTTATATTACTACAAATCTGGGGCAGCGGTACTCAAATATTTCATATTTCTGGACCATATCTTAATAGAGAGATTGTCCGGTGGACACCTCCGCTCCTATTTGCCACTGCACAGTCCTCCTAATAATCACATAACATCCAACAGCAATTTGTGTACTTGCTCAGCATAGGTCATTAATGAACTTTGAACTCAGCACCTGAATCTCCAATGAACCCACCTCTGCTGTTTCAGCTAAAACAAACTCCATTAACTGAAAGCAATAATAAGTTGTTCTATTCTCCGTGGACAAGATACTAGAGAGAAACACAATATGCAAGGTACCATCTTCTGATCCTCCTGTTCAATGTGTACACAAAACTGGTGTGAGGGTTAGAGAGGAGATGAGGGTTGCTGTGTCTTCAGTATGCCAATAACTCCCAGTTGTATATCTCCATATCTCCTGAACCAAACAAAGCAATCGATTACCTAACATTTGGATGAGACTGGGGCTAGCTGGCCAAGACTCAATTCAGGAAAGAATGAGGTGATGTTGGAACAGACGGGGCAGATACTGTCTCCTTTGACTGAAGGCTTCTCTCACCATTTTTGGGGCAGGTGGGTAATCTAAAAGTTTGATTTGTCTCACGGTTATTAGAAAATCAAGTGACAGCTACAACCAGGTCACATGTTTTTCATGTATGTACAACCAGGTAGTTGTGCCCATTTCTTTCAGACAGGAACTTTGAAACTGTCATCCATATTTTTTTTGCAGTGTTGTTATAGCCATGTTGGTCCCAAGATATTGAGGACCTGGTGGGTGAGATAATATACTGTATTGGACCAACTTCTGTTGGTGAAAGAGCCAAGCTTTCAAACTACACATAGAACACATCAAGAAATCTGTTATCTACTGCCAGGCACTCAGATACCAAAGAATATCCTCCAAGAAGATCCAGAATCCACACCTTAACACACTTAAACGTCCCCTCACCAAATAAGGACTCTTCACTAGAGAGGTAAATCACATAATGGAACAGGCCACCCAAATTCCCCAAGAGAACCTGCTTCAATGTAGAAAAAAAAACCCAGCAATGTTCGACTACATACCCCTAGCTGCCACCTACCACCCCCACAAACCTGTTGTGAAACCTGCACAACACCTTCAGAAGAGCCTAGGAGCTTAAATTCATAATTTTGCTAGACACCACAAAATCAGTCTCTGAAAAGACACTGATGTAGGGCTTATTACCACAATCTGTAATCCGCTAACCCCCCATTTTTTGTCTTATGACTGGAGGGATGTTAATGGACCCCTTCACCTTCAATAGTCCCTTACATTGTATTAAATACTTATGTTAAACAATCTGTTGCACCTTGTATTTAGCTGTGACACTTTCCCAGACCTGAAGAAGAGTATGTAGCTCAAAACTTGTCTTTTTCACCAGTAGAAGTTGGTGTTCTGAAAGATATTACCTGACCCACTTTATCCATTCCTTTGTTAACTCCAGGTTAGATTTTGCAATTCATTTTACACAGAGCTACATCTGAAGTCCATCTGAAGCTGGTGCAGGAATCAGCACTCCGCTTGATATGAGATACATCATTCTGGGAGCATAGGACACTATGCATTTGGATCTGCACTCGCTTCTTATAAGAAACTAAGTGGAATTTAATTTGATTTAATAGCCTGGGACCTAGTTAGTTGAAAGATCTCCTTTATCCCCATGCCATACTGCAACAGCTGTCATCATAGTAGGTGCCAGAGCAGAAATCACACTCATATGATAGAGAGGGGAGAGCTGTCAGTGCATTCTCTATGCGGGACCCTCAACTTTGTATCTCCCTCCACATGTGGGTCCAAAATGGTCCTAGTTTGTTAACCTCCAGGACACATTTCAGGACATAAATGTCACCCACTCGGTGGGTGTTGATGGGAGATCAAAAAGATCTGCAAAAATAAATAGCAGCGTTGAATGTTTCTGTACGTGAGGCATGGACACGCTCAGTGTTCAACAAATAATTTTGGGATACAATCTGAACACAGAATCTGAACATCAATACTGACAATTGTTCGACTGTACACAATGAGTATCATGTAGCTACAAACCCTGTAGATTATTGATGCATAGAAGAGTTGGGGCAGGGGAGGGGATTGTCACTGAAAATCCATGCCATTTGATGTGCTCATAATGAGGAAGAAGTCCCTGTCCTCAGACAGTAGAGTATCAGACCTCCCTGCTCTATCAGTTTCTGATAGCACCGGTTCTGGAATTCTCCTGGTGCTGCTTCCTGCTTTCCAAACACTTCAGGATGCTAGAGTCACTGCACCCATTGAGTTATTCTGCATCTTTTCTGCAGTCACAGTGGAAAACCAGCCTGATGCCCCCAGGTTTCCACAATGAGCTATGGGAAATCATTCAGTACATATGTCAGCTGAGGACCAGATTTTGGTACTCTCCCTCACACTCAGTAGTGCCTTAGTCACAAGTATTCTCACTGACTTCAATGGATGACTCATGGTGTAAGGTGCTGTTCAAAGGAATATGTGTAACAGAATCTGATCCTGAGAAAACATCACTACTGTATTTTACCAAAAAAAACCAAAAACAAAAACAAAAAAACCACCTTACATTTCCCTGGTCTATGGCTGATTTCTCATTTTCCTCACTTTGCTTTACCACCCACCAGGCCCATCTGCACTACCCAGTTGGTTTACAGTGTGGTGGTGACATATTTTGAGAACATTCTCTTCATCCCGATCTATGTACTTCAAGAGCTTATTAATTCCCATTCCTGTAATGTCCGAGTATCTCATAAGCTTTCATGTATTTATCCTCAAAACACATCTGTGAGGGAGGGCAGTGCTATTACCCTCATTTTACAGATGGGGAACTGAGGCACAGAGAGACTTACCCAAAGTCACAAAGGAAGTCTTTGGAAGAGAAGGAAACCAATTCTGAGGACCCAGCTAGTAGCCTAACCAGTGGACTATCCTTCCTCTCTCTCCCCATCAGCAGGAAGGCTATTGAGGGTCTTTCTTCCTCTCAAACAATGTTGTTGAAATAATGCCTGACAGGCTGCTATAAACTCAGATGTATTTGAATGTAGTCAGTTATAATTTAAAAGTTACATCTTGAGCACCTTTCAAACTTCACAGAATAATGTCGTGTGTTTTTGTGTTACGCCCATGCTATTTTCCTTCTTTATCCTTGACTATATGTTTATGTTCTTTATTAAAGGTCAGCTGTGTAACGCTAATAGAAACAAATCCCCTTGAGCAGATCCCTGTTATTTTACGATGTACAGCAAACCAAAATGACTTTAGTTGCACACAAAGAGTGATCAAGAAAGCAAAGAACCAGAGACAAAAATGACAACGGTTTTCAAAATCCAGGTGTAAGCTAGTAATAATTAGTCTGTTTCTACTTCAGCCTCTCTAGGTACATTCATGCAGGGTGATTTTTGACCTCCATTAGCTGTGCCCATTTGAAAGATCCTTATTAAAGGTTTGCATTGATTCTTATATTTTTCTGCTTACATTGAGTCAAATACAATAGACGTATTTTAAGAAAGAGCTGGATAATTTTGTGGCCATTATAACACTGCAGTAGTGATGCATGCAAAGAAAATGATCATCAAGTCTCATTGTTTAGAACATATCTGGATTGCCAGAAGGGTCAGAAAGGAATCCCTGCACTACACCTTCTCTCATGTAGAGCACTGCACAACAGTCCGGATGCATTATGGGTTTTTTCCGCTCCACTTCTTCTGAAGTATCAGGTCTTAGTCATTGTCAGAGGCAGGATATCAGATTTGATGGACCAGTGATACGATCCAATATGGCAAATTCTATGTTTCTGTGATGAAAAATAAACAAAACATGCACACAGAGCTACTTCGCTATAATGAGCCATGTGCCTTGATATATTTAAAGGGTTGGCATGTATAGTCCCTGTGACAGTCTGTACCCGTGTTCACCCCTTTCACAGGATTATGATACATGTTGTATAAAGTATGTCTTGAAAACTCACAATTTGCTGATCATTACTGTCTGGGTAAAATATGTGTGGCAACATTGTATGTAAAGTTATACAAGATTCCTCTGTATGGTATAACTAAGACATGTTCCAAGTCTGGGGAGTGGCCACAAAGGCAAAAGGCAAGCTGACCTAAGTCAGGTGTCAACAAAATTGAATGGACCATCATCTGTCTAAGTGACCGCTCTTTGGCAGGAAAGAGGTTATGGGTGAAAAATTGACATCTTGACAAAGAAAGAGCTTGTGATTCCCATCCACACAGACGTTTTGTCTCCTGAACCTCAGCTGGAGATACGTCTTGAAGGAGAGAAAAAACTATAAGAAGGGAGAGTAGACACCTCAAATCATCCCTCCCTTTCTCTCTCCCCACAGTATCCACAACACCTGAAGAACAAAAGAAGCAGCAATGGTCTGGGGGAGAGATGCAGAAATTCAGCTAGTAAGACTGCTGAAACATATGGGCAGAGAGACTTTGCTTTGAATTCAGTTAGCTTGTTTAGTTAGGCATTAGATGCATTTTATTTTTATTTTTCTTGTAACGTTTTCTCCTATTCTGACTCTCATACCTGATTATCCAAGAGAGGTTGTAGAATCTCCATCACTGGAGGTTTTTAAAAGCCAGTTCGACAGACTCCTGTCAGGGATGGTCTAGGTTTACCTTATCCTTCATTAGTGCAGGGGGCTGGACTTGCAGCCCAAGTTGGAAAACTGAGAGGATGCAGCTGTTCATCAGTCTAGATTGTACCCTGGGTATGTCACAGTCCCCAGATATGATATTTTGCTGTGATGAAAAAAAGGCTCAAAGGCCCATCTCAGATACTGAGAAGAGATGCTCAGTACAATTCTGTAGTTACAGGGGGATTGTAACTACTGAGGAATATTATCCAATCTAATCTTTCATTCAGACTGGAGGTTAACCACACAGCGTGCAGCTGCCAGAAATAGCTTTCTCCTTTATTCCCGTTTAGTTTCAGAGTGATGAACGTACAAACAACAACAAATTCAGTGCTGAACATAATAGCCAAAACCCTCTTTCAAATGTAGAGTCACACACCTAATCCCAGTATTTTAGAAGAAGGAAGAACAACATATCAGAATGAATTCTCTCTGTGGTGTATCCGTAAGTATGCTGAACAGCTTCCTTTGTTTATTGGTGTAATTTCCATGATGGGAGAGAGAATCACCAGTGTGCATGCATGCTAACATAGTTAAGGGGACACTGTCAACCACAGGGCTAGCTGTTACTGTGTTAAAACTACCTCCAGGTATGCCCTCTTCATGCTACAGGTTCTATGATTAGTTACACTGGTGGAGTGTCACTGCAGAAAAAAAAAAAGTACACATTTTCCTTGCATAGACATATCCTGAGTGACTGGAACAGCAACAGTGCATGCTATGGCTCAGGCCCTGTCTACACTAGCATTTTTTTCTGCATACCACATTTAGCACCAGTGCAGTTCTATGGCCACAAACATGGGGGTGCTTAGGTAGATGAGGAACCTGCTACTGGAGGGATTTTTAACTACCGTCTCATGTAGCTGCTCAGGCCAGGTCTATGTTATGTCATGATTGAAATGACAGCAAGCTGCCCCTACACTATCTACTGGCACTCCTGCTATTGCTATGGCTGGTGCAGCTGGTGTTAGCAACTGCAAGACATTTTTCAGAAAAAGTCTAATGTCTGACACACCCTTAGCATTCAAGAGAATGAATCTGCTGAGCATGATTGAAATGTCGTGAGCGGGTGAGGGAAAAGCAGACAAGAGCTGAGCTATGGAATGGCAAAGAAGCCATGCCTAGCCCAGCATTTATACGCAACAAGATGTGTTCTCTCCCAAAGAAGCTTCCCAGCTGAGCACCCATTTGTTCCCATATTCTAGTGCCATCTGTGGTTCTATTCCCGCCAGCCTGCGGCCTGAAAAGGTGTCTCTACAAGGTCCAAGGTCCTCAGATGTGAGGAAAAGTTGGAAAGTTGGTCACAGAGATTCATTGGTTTCCCAACACTGGAAAACCTGCTCAGATTGCTCAACTGGGCCCTCCATGCAATAAATCCCCTTTAAAGGAGTTTCCATGACTTGCTGCCTACAGGGAAAGCCATCTAAGGGTGGCTCAACCTGAGTGAAATCCTCATTTAAAAAAAAAAACCCACAAACAAGTTGCTTTATTGCCAGAGAAATATTCATTTTTTTTTTTAAAATGGCATATGAATTTAGGACTTCCTGTCAGAATTAAAGGAGATACTGTCAGATTACATGTCTTGGGTCAAAGTGTTCTTTTTATAGGGTTGTCCCATACAGGGGACCGCAACCTCTGGGAGTTTTGACCAAGAGAGTCTTCATCTGACTGTTCTCCAGTCTTCATCTGACTGGAGATTGCTCTTTTACCGACTGAGAGGGAGTTGAATCGAGAGATCCTTTGATATGTGATAGAGGCTGTGTGGCTCTACACCGTTTTCTGGCCTCCCCATGCTTCCTTAGTAGTATAGCTTCTTCTCATTACCGCTTTTAGAACCCCTAAATACTGGGCTTTCAATCAACAGTGGGGAAGACAATTTAAATTAATATTGACAGTGTCCTCACTACCATATGCCTGGAATCGCAGAAGGGTTGACAGGGAGATTAACAAATATTTTTACTAAACAAATATTTTTCATGTTATGTTATATAATCTATGCATTTATCAAAGCTAAACTCTTAGGCTCAATTAGCACATAGTGTCTCTAACAATAACAAATTGCTTCTTTGTTCAGATTTCAAAGACTGGGACAACAGCTAATGTATCACTCCTTGGGGAGGGAAAGGGGAGAGAGAGTGTGTATATGTTGAGGGGAGAGCCCACTGGCTTAAATGCTTTGATTTAAAATGTCATTTGCAAAGAGACCTTGCCTGTTTACCCTTGTGAGGAAAAAAAAGTCTGGAAAATAAGAAACAGTTAATGGAGAAATTTTAATGTAATCCTTTAATTACCTCATCTGCATGAGATTAGATACAGAGTGAATTAGACCAAGCAGAGAAAGAAGAAATTTAAAAAACCCCAAAACCCTAAAATTGCTGTCTCCAAACATCATGAATTTGCAGCCAGATAGTTTGTCACCATTCACAAAAAATAGATATCCATGTACAAAATAAAAAATAATAATCCAGAGGAAATTGTTTTCTGGTGTAATTGACTGTGGAGACTGAATGTACTGAACTGTTTGGGATATCACAGTCACTTCTGTGCTAATGAAGTGAAATAACACAAACACAAGGTGAATTTGTGACATCAGTAATAGCCAGATCCCCATGGCCAGTTACCTGGGAGTAAGAGACATAGTAGTCCTTTATTCCTGCATATACTGATTCTTTACAAGCCAGAATGGTCTTGAAGACTGTTAGCCTGAAGAGAGGGTTCATCACTGAATTCATAGAGCTACTTGCAGCTCCGGAGGGTCTGACCTCCTGTGTGACACGGGAAGTTTTCTGGCATGTGTTATGCAGAGTTAAGACTAGGTGAGCATAATGGTCCCCCTTCTAGCCTTAGAATTTCTGAATTGATGCAAATATATTTAGAACTTGATTTTGATGTGACAAGGTTTCATATAAAATACATCCTTTGTATGGATGGTTGTATGCATGTCATTTTTGTAACAGATGTATTGACCTGTGGTGTTGTGAAACTTCATATTTATTAGTAATGCAACGTGACATTGCTCTGTGCATTTGAGATAAAAATGTACAAAATATTCATTGTGAAATATGCATTGTGAAATCTAATCCAAACTTTCTCATTTTACTAGGAATTGGAAAATGGACCAATTTTGTGTGTGTGTAGGAAAAAAATATACTCTATGAATTCCCAAGAATTTGTTTGGAGAGAACATGGAGCAGTTTTTGAGTGAAAATGCACTGAAGACATGTATGGGGGGGCAAATTTCATACAACGTAAAATTTGAGGCCTCTGAAATCATACACCACCATACTTCAAAGATTCAGAAATGTCATGAAATACAAGTTTTGAATCTCACACCAGTCATTTGAGGACAGTATTGAGTTTTATGATTGCCATGGGTAAGACAACAGAGAAAGTGGTGGTATTCTTTCACATTAACTTTCACTTTCACCGTAACCATATATGGAGCTCCAAATAAGTGGCTTTACAAGTAACGTTGGAATTGGGAACAGGTACTGCTGGAAAGCAAACAACACAGTTGCAGAGATGGGCTATTGGGATGAGGTAAGGAACAATGTACTGAGGTCAAAGCCACTATTACTGTGTGCTTTTCTGAATAAAAGAAGCACTAGCTAAATCTGTGCATCATAAGATATTCTCATTGTGATCACTCCTGAGATTTTCCCTTAGAACTGGCTTTTCAAGAGCCTGCTCCATGCTGTAAATGAGCTTCTGTCTCCTACTTTATTCCCACATCCAGAGACAAGACCATATGGGCTACACATATATTATAACCACCCATTCTGAAACACTTTGGGCTATGCATTACTTTCAAACGTGACTTTCTTGGAAGTACTAAGCTAGCTAGTCATTAGCTCTTGTGATATGCCACTACTCCACAGCATTGCCACACAGTCCATTGGGCTACTTAATTTTATAAGTATTGCCACATCAAATCATGTGAGGCTTCTAAAGACACTTGTGTAATTCAGCTGGAATTGGCAGGGAATGACATTTCCATGAACAATACCTTGAAGAAATTATCTTTGAGTATTTTCTTAAATATTGTATTATCCTGCTTCAGCTTTGAAGTCACCAATGTATAATTACTTGTAAATTAATACAGAAAAAAATTGTGAATCAATGTTTCATAATATGCTTCAGGATAAAAGAATGAAAGATTTTTGTCTGATGAGTTATCAAGAATAAGATTATGCACAGAAAATATTTAACAAGTTCACTTAAAGAACTACTGTCCCCTTATTGAAACCCCAAATTTGATCTGCCTTACAATTGTTATAATCTGGTGGGAAATGCCATCCAATTTAACTTTTAAAGAAAATCCATGACTATCTCCGGCATACTAAACAAAACCAAACAACATGTAAAGAATTGTTTACATAGGACCTCCAATCTGTGTTCTCCTGATGTACAGACAGCAGAAGGGAATACATTATCTAATTAGCCTGTTTGTTTCCAAAATGTTTGCTGATATCAGTGTTCCAAATCATGCAGCTCTCCAATTTTTATATTTTTAAAGTCAGCCCCAAAGGACTGCCGATCAGCTTGGGAGAGCAATATTTTAAGTGACTTCCAGAAAGCCACAGTTAGTTGTATTCCTGACTGTGAAAAACCGGCTGACCAGAATATCTCCTGAATGGCGGGGGCTAAAATTAAAGGATGGAGTTACTGTAACAGCTACAGGAGAACTGGAACAGTTGCAGAGATGGGCTATTGAGATGCTCAGAGGAATGGAAAACCTACCGTATGAGAGGAGACTCAAAGAGCTTGCTTTGTTTATCCTAATGAAAAGAATGCTGAGGGGAGATATGATTGCTCTCTATAAATAGATCGGAGGGATAAATACGAGGGAGGGAGAGGAGTTATTTAAGTTAGTTGCCAATGTGGACACAAGAACAAATGGATATAAGCTGGCCATCAACAAATTTAGGCTTGAAATTAGATGAAGGTTTCTAACCATCAGAAGAGTGAAGTTCTGGAACAGCCTTACAAGGGGAGCAGTGGGGACAAAAAGCCAAACCGGCTTCAAGACCGAGCTTGATAAATTTATGGAGAGGATGGTATGATGAAACTGCCGACAATGGCACATGGCCAGTCTGCAACTCCTAGCGGCACATATCTCCAATGACCGGTGATGGGACACTGGATATAGAGAGCTACAGTTACTAAGTTATTACAGTGAATTCTTTCCCAGTTGTCTGGCTGGTGGGCCTTGTCCACATGCTCAGGGTCTAATTGATCACCATATTTGGGGTCAGGAAGGAGTTTTCCCCCTGATGAAATCAGTAGAGAACCTGTGGGGTTTTTTGCCTTCCTTTGCATCATGGGACACGGCTCACTTTCAGGTTTAAATTAGTGTAAATGGTGGATTCTCTATAACTTGAAGTCTTTAAATCATGATTTGAGGACTTCAGTAACACAGCTGGAGGTTATGGGTCTACACCAGGAGCGGATGGGCGAGACTCTGTGGCCTGCAGTGTGCAGAAGGTCAGTCTAGATGGTCATGGGGGTCCCCTGAACTTAAGGTCTATGAGGAGAGGACTGACTGCTAGGATAGCCAATGAGATCAATCATATGATCCCAGGCTATCAGAGTTACTGACTGGAAAGTACATCCTGCTCAGTACTGCCAACCCAAAGAGTTAAAAAAATCATGAGCCAAGTCCCCAAAATCATGGGATTGGTTTAAAAATAAAGATTTTTTAAAAAAAATAAAACATACATTTTAGCAGGGGTGTTGGAACAATTTGTATAGTGGGGGTGCTGAGAGCCATTGAACCAAACTGCAAATCCTGTACATGATGGAAACCACTTCAAGCCGGAGGGCTGTGGCACCCAGTTCCAGCACCTATGCATTTTGATTCTTATTGTTTGTTTTATTGTCATGGATTCTAAAAGCTACATTAGAGCCACATTCTCATGCTTTTCTCTACAGCCATGAGTGCTAGAAACTCACTTTTATTTTTTAAATGAAAGCTCCAGCTCACAACTGCAGGAATTGGGTTTAAGAAAAATACCAAATATAGCAATATGGCCAATAAAATTGTGTAAATGGGCAACACTGCCGGTACCACTAATGGACACCATTCATGCTAGTGCATTAATAAAAAAAAGTAAGCAGGAAAGTTGTATTATTTTCAAATTATAGTAGAAATATGGAAAATAAATATTTCCTAAATGGAGGAGGACACAAATGGCAGAATGAGCAACCCTTTTCTTATTCCCCTCCCCCCCAAACTTTGCTACACCAGTAGCTGATGGCACACGCAAAGCAACCTAACATTGGCTCTTTAGAAAGCTGCGGCCTTCTCTGGAAAAAAAAAAACGTGGTGCTACTATGCACAGAGGCAAAAGAATGGGCAGGAGTTAAGGCATGACTAAAATTGAGTAAGACAGACAAATTGGGGGTGTATAAACCTGACAATGGCCCTTTTAAGTGACACCAGTCTTCCATATGATTTGCTTTACTTAACTTAATTCTTGGAAACAAGTGACATTTTAAAAGCTTTTTTTTTTAAACCCAAAGCATATGATAAAATGTCTATACAGTATTACACATGCTAAAGCCCAGATTCTGGACTGTGTAGTAAGCTCCGATTGATATCTCAAGGGTGATCAACAAAGATACAATTAAGCCAAATTTATGGTCCCCCTGATCCTGGAGCCATCCAACCACAGGACCTATTCCTAGCCTGAAGTAAAGTAGTCTTAGGGTTTTCCTATTTTGTGCATAAGGGCTGTTCTGACAGTTGAGGATTGCTGAGGTTATAGAGATGCCCTGACCATAACCTCTTTCGACCAGACATCTCTTATGCTGACGGCTAGAAGGACAGTGGCGTGGGAACTGTTATGACCCCCTACCTCACCTGAAGATTTATACGCACAGGAGGAATCCTTGGGAGACTGGCTTTGTTCTGCTAGAGCAGGGACTAGGATTTGGCCCTGTACATACAATTGTATAATATAAAAGAGAGTGAAGATGTCAATTTGTGGTGGTGATATCTGAGCCCTGGCTACACCCCCACTAAAAAGTTAGAAGGGAAGCAGCATTCTCTATCTGTCTCACTAAGAAGCAATTCAATTCTATGCTTCAGCTCTCATTGCCTCCCTTAAATAATCACATGGAGATTGTCCTTGCCTGCAAATGGAGCAGAAATGTTTCCACAGTGACAACATTGCACTGCAAGAAATCTCATGCGTCAGGTTTTGTCTTCAGCATCATTGTGAAAACTAAACCATCGTTACAATTTAATTGCTTATATCCAAAGCAGATATGCTCTCATAAGGAAGAATCGTGCTTACTCTAAAGGGATTTAAAGCACATTCAGCCACAGTATAAAAAGATTCCTGCTCATGCAATTATGCTACTGAGTTTCCAACATCAGGGTGTTTTGTCTGGTATTTTGAAAAGCATTCTGGGATAAATTCATTTATGATGAAAATATGTTCTTAATGACGCAGCTTTTCAGAGGCCTGAAGAGATATGAAAAACAGTTTATGCAATATACCTAAGACTTTGAGTCTGAGTATTCAAAATTCAACATCCTTAACTATTTAAGCCCTAATGACAAACGTATTTGTTTTGATGGGCCTCCACTGAAGTATTACAAGTAGATGAATTCAACTCCAGACCCTCTTCTGTTGTCTCATCTCACTGTGGAGCGCTATGTCACTTCTGCACCATATTCATTGCCTGATCTGGGCCATCTCCAGTGTGCTGGATCATATCCAGATGATGGTATCAGAAACTGACAGCAGGCTGAGGGAATAGGGAGGTGAGGTTGGGTCTGGCTTCTTTTTAGTGAGCCAGATCCACTTCCCAAAGGCTCTCAGATACTACGGTGATGAGGGAGATACAAGAACCTTTACAGTATAGAACAGAATGAGCAGAAACACTTTCCCCGCATCACATTGATTTCAAGAGGCTGCCCCAACAACTGTGGGAATTGTCCAGTTCCTACAGTGTTGACTACCTAGATTAGCCAGTGGTCAAACAGTTAAAGTCCTGGGGTCTGATTCTCCATGCATTTACACAAGTGTAAATCAGGAATAACCATGGTGACGTAAATAGAATTATACTGACATGAAATGGGTGTAAATAAGAGAAGAGAATCAGGCCTGTTTATTCAAAACGCCATGATTTCCATAGGGGTTCTGTGGTCCATTACAAATCTCTTGAACCACACATTCTCCTCCTTCCCACACACCCCATCAAAGAGAAATACTTATTGAGCCACTATGCTTATAAAAATAATCCCTGATTTAAAGGGTCAAGAAAAAAAAGAGATGGTAATTGGACTGTCACTGTGATTTTTTTAATGATATCCATGTAAGCCAATAATGTGAGTGCTATTAGACCAACAGAAGGATAAGTAATTACTAAAATATATAAACTTAGTCAGAATCACATGCTGAACATCAGGGGAGTCAAAGTGTTATTTTGGTTCTCAAAGAAGCAAAAAACCTACTTTACTTCCATGGTCAGTTACCCTAGTTACTCATTCAAATATGCCATACTAAGTGAAACTAGGTGAAACGGACTGGTTTCCAGCAATTAGTTTGTCAGTGCTCAGCTGAGGCCTAAAGCTTTGGGAAGGGTTGGCACCTGGTCTGCCAGTTTCACATACCCTATCTCATTTCTCAGTTTATAGACACTATTCTGCAACAATCTAATCCATATATTAGACTTCTGACAGTAATAAAGTACAAACAGTAGTGCCATATGAATTTATGACTGTTTTCTTTCAGTCCTGGGACCTACAGATTGTACTATGCATTTTCATTTGTGTGTCTGAACAGCAAGAAGCTTTGTTTTTAACTAGGGTTTCATTTAATTCACTAAGGGCCAGATTTTCAATGTCAGACAGACACAGATGTTTATGGATGCCTGACCTATGTGCATAAATACCAGATGTGTGATGACAAATCAGGTATTTGTACACACATTTAGCCAGTTATATGTCTGACAGGCTCTGCATGCATGCAAATACCTGATACGAGCATGCATATCTGTACATTTAAGTTAGACATGGGAAAATATTTGGGGTGAACTCTGGTCTCCACTGAAGTCAATAGCAAAACTCCCATTGACATCAATGGGACTAGAAAGCAATGCTTAGTACATAGGAACACAGGATTTGCAATACTTATTGCATCAGACCCCCGGTCCCTCTAGTCCAATAGCCTGACTGACAGTAGCCGGCACCAAATGCTTTAAAAGAAGCATTTGAATGAAACCTTGCATTAGGCAGATGTAAGATACGAGTCTCCTCCTAATTGTTAGAGATTGTCTTAAACCTGAAGCATGAGATTTAATATCTCTTCCAAAAATTTATTAACATTAATTGTAACAACTCTGGATATTCTTGTTATCCCTACAAATATCCAATCTTGGTATGTTTTTGGTCTCAATGACATCCCGTGGCAGTGAGTTCCACAGTTTAATCAAACATTATGTGAAAAAGTATAAGTTTTTAATGCTCTTGTGTTATGAGACAGAGAGAACAGAAGCTACTAATCTACCTTCTCGACACAAATTATTATATATGCTTTTGTGATGTCCTTTCTTAGTAATCTCCTTTCTAAAGAAAATGATCCCAATCTTTTCAACCTCTCTTCATAAGCGAGTTCTTCCATGCCCTTTATCATTCTCTTGCCCTTCTCTGAATGCCCTCTATTTCTACAATATCCTCTTTGAGATGTGGTGACCAGCACTGCAAACCGTATTCCAGACAAGGATGCACCACTGATTTATATAATGACATTTTTGTATGAATAATCATCCTCCATCCCATTCCTTATCCATTTTAATACCATGTTTGCTTTTCTGACTGCAGCTGCACATTGAGCAGAGGTCTTCATTGATCTGTCTACAATGACACCCACTCTGTTTACTGGAGTTGTTATAGTTAATTAAGAAGGTGCCCACATGCTAATGCTAACATGAAAATCTGACCATGAAGCAGCAGGGGGTTTGCAAGAACCTAGCACAAAATTATTAATGTGACAAAACTCTCTGGCTCATGCCTTGATGCATTCAGATTTCAGCACTCAGCCTTATGGGCCAGATACCCCACTGAAATTGGGCCCCTCTGCACAATACAGGAGGGGAAAATGAGCTGCAAATCACCAGCAGAGCATTTCCCTGAAAAAGGGGATGGGCACAAGTGCACCTGCTACAGTACTTACAGCTCAGTCTAGGGAGCCATGTTGGCAGGGGCAGGAAGTGAGGAGTGGGAAGTGGAAGTGGCGCAGCTCTGATATACCAGTCCTCCAGCAATTTAGGGGCTCACTGGGGACCATAAGCCAGATGCTCAATCAGCCTGGCAGCAGCACTAAGTGACTTTGGAAGCAGGGTTGACCCTCAGAACCAAGGATCTGAAACAAGCTCCCTGACTTTCCTTCCTCTCCTGTGCTAAGCAGAGCTCTGGAATAGGAGCCAATCTGCCTCAAAGTCTTTGGCACCAGTTTAAACTCCCAAATGTAGGTCAGATCCTTGGTAAATACAAAATTTTACTATCTTGTTTTCTGTTAACTAATGCTGGATTGTATAAGGAACCAACTTAATCTTTGGTGTAACTCCTATTATATCTAAATCCATTCCCTTCTCCATTCAAGTGACAATGATTACCTGAAGGAATAGTGTTTGACAACCACTCTAAATCCTCCAACACCTGCAGAGTTAAATTACAACAAAGCTCATAAAGCTGCTAGATGTGTGACAGAATGGAAGTATATTTAAAAATTATGATTTAGATGGCTGGATAGATCTGATAACACATTATCCCCAAAAGTCTGCATGATTTTCCTTGTGTGCTGTTATTTTATATAATATAGCAATTAACATGGAATACCCTAATAGTTATTTCTGAGCTATTAATATTTATAAGCATGATAAAATTACTGCTTTCAGTTAATAGGCACCTGTTCAGGTAGGATAAATGAAGAAAAAATAGTAGATCAAATGTGTAATTGGAATATCATTCCAAAGACTCTTACTGGACTTTCAACATAAATAGAGCATATAAAGGCAATTTCCCTCCTTATTACCAATTTAATATTTAAAAATATTTTTCTTAAATATTTAAAATTCTTTAAATGTTTTGTTTGGATCAAAAGAGGTTTTCATCCAAATATTTGAACTTAAATGTCAGGATGACTGTTTTTCCATACTTCTTTCTCTCCCACTCAATTTAACACAGGGTAAAATACTTCCCCCTCACCCCACAAAAAAACCTAAGTAGTTCTGCAGTGGTATAACTTAACTCTATATTTTAACTCCTATGATAGCAGGATTTAAATAATCTGAAAAACGATGTTTAGGAAAACAGGAAATATGGTACAATAGACACATTCAAATAATTACAATTGACATTCACTTCTCATTTCATTAACCATTATGTTGATGGATTTTTAATGTGATTATATTCTTTAAAGTGGCTCTGTGTTAATGGTATTATGGGATTCCATTATATTGTCCGTCAGTGATTGAGATGAAACTGTCCTCGGTTAACAGTTAAAATGTTTTTTTTTCATAATATTGACCCCTGAACATTCAATCCAGGATCCAATGTTCCAGCTGAGTTATTGCCTTCTTGCACAATCTTACCAGTAAGAGTTTCTGCAGGCCAAACTGTATTCCCTGTGAAACCTATTCAGCCCCATTACCTTCAGATTATATCCTGAGGAACACCTGTGTAATTCCATAGTCTTCAGTGTGTGTGGGGGAAGTAATCAGATGTAACTGATTAGCTCTCCAATTGGAATTTAGAAAATATTTGTACTGTAACAAAAGTTCCTGTTCTACCTCGGTGGGTCATGCACTTATTAGCAGATTTGCTCACCTTGGAGCTTCACGGCAACCCTCAGCTTAGTTGTTTTTCTGAACCCACAGTCCAGGTTGACTCCTCCTGTGTCTGACCAGGAGTTGGGAAGATTTGGGGGGAACCTAGGCCTGCCCTCTACTCCGGGTTCCAACCCAGGGCCCTGTAGAATGCAGCTGTCTAGAGTGCCTCCTGGAACAGCTGTGCGACAGCTACAACTCCCCAGGCTACTTCCCCATGGCCTCCTCCCAACACCTTCTTTATCCTCACCATAGGACCTTCCTCCTGGTGTCTGATAATGCTTGTACACCTCAGTCCTCCAACAGTCAACATTTTCACTCTCAGTTCCTAGTGCCTCTTACTCCCAGCTTCTCTCACACACACACAAACCACAAACTGAAGTGAGCTCCTTTTTAAAACCCAGGTGCCCTGATTAGCCTGCCTTAATTGATTCTAGCAGCTTCTTTTTGGCTGCAGGTGCTCTAATCAGCATGTCTTAATTGTCTCCAGAAAGTTCCTGATTGTTCTGGAACCTTCCCTGTTCCCTTACCTAGGGAAAAGGGACCTGCTTAACCTAGGATCCACAGCCCTTTCATTGATTGCTCTCCTGTAGTCCTCTGGTCTGGAGGGAGAAGGCTGCTGCTAGTACTGCTGCTACACACTGGGCTCTCCCTGCTGTTCCAGCTGCTCCCTTGGCTGGGCCAGATACCGTCCCCCCCTTCTCTGATACCTGGTTGCTGGCTGGCTGTTAGACCCCCCACCCAGTTGTAGAGTGATGCTACTGCTCCAACTGCAGCCCCTTGGGAGGGGCCTGCTAGCCCACTCCCCAGAAGGGGGGGAGTGAGGGACCCCAGCTGTTGCTGCTGTGGACACCACCTGAGAGGGGTCCTTTCTGCCTGCCTGGATCACCACCTGGAGTTCCTAGAGCTGCTGCTGCAGAGTCTGCTGCCTGCTGAAGCCCTGAGGAGGAGAAGAAGAGGACCATCTGCCAGTGGGGCAGCACCTAGAGACTTTGCAGACCACCGTGGAGGGGGCCTTAAGACCGAGTAACTTTCAAACTGTGCTCTTGTGATGGGGATCTTCACCGTGTTTCCAGGGACACAGGGGGTATGGTGTGGAGCTGCCCCCTGATCCATCTGTGTCACCCCCCCACCCAGACCCCACCACTACTACCACCACTGCTGCCCCCTCCACCACCCCCGCTGGCTGTATACCATCTGCCTCAGCTCCTGCCTCTGGACTCAGCTACTTGCTTGGCTTACCACGCCCTATTTCCACCCTTTGGGCCAGAAACAGCAACCAGCCTAAACAGACTTTGTGCAAGGGCATGTGGGCGCACGTACTTCCCCTCCCCCCGGACTACCTACCTCACAGCTTTGCCCTTGCAACCTGCCCCATTTTCCCTTTGCAGCTTTTGCCCCCCCTTATGCCCCAGCCCCCCCTTACTAGCTTCAGTTTGTTTGCCTGCCCCACCCATTTCCTTCTGCAGCCTTTGTTTCTTTGCCCTGCCCCAGCCTCTGAAGCTAGACCCTTGGTTTCCCTGCCCTAACTCCAGACCGCTTAGCCTCTTGCTCTGTGTGCCCATGCCCCCTCCCATGCGCTTTTGCCACTCCCCATTTTAGTTTCAACCCTCTTCACTGCACCCCCAATGTTGTTGTATCCCCCGCTCCCCTAGTGCAGCTAGAGGAGCTGGAATTCCACCTTGTGTCGACGACTGACCCCTAACCCCTGATTGCCCCCACGTCCAGCCCACCCCTTTTGGCGCCCTCCTCCCCTGCCTGCAGCCTAGCGGGGAGGAGTGGTTGACTTGCTTCCCCTTTCGCTTCCTTATTCTGATGTCTCCCCTTCCCTCCCTGCTCATGATGGCGAGGGACGAGACGGATGGGGGCCCCCCTAGCAGCCCCAGCTACCCCTCCCCCGCCTGCCCCTCCATCACCCCCCTCAAGCCTCTACCTCTGCTGCTGCTGCCGAACCACCTGCCACCGCCCCCGCTGGAGCACCAGCAGCGATGGGCACCAGGATGACCTCCACTGCTGCCACTTCCTTCCCCCCTCAAATTCTGGGGGAGCCCCCCCAGCTGGCAGGAAGGGCCTCCATGGCAGGGGCTGCCCCCAGTTCTCCAGCCCCACCACCAGCTGGGGCATCCCTCCCCGCTGTTCCCTCCACCAGCTCTGCGGGTGTCCCTCCCCCGGCCCCCAAGGTGTATGCCCAGGTGGTAGCAGCCCCCCCGCCTGCCGCTACGTCATCTCTCCTGCCCACAGCCTCTGCTACCATCTATAGCGGCCGGGGCCCCTTTCCCACCATGACCAGGAAGCACGGCATCCGTTGCCTCATGGTGCCCTCCTTACCCCACGTGGAGACTGACGTGCGGGTGTTGGCGAGGGTGGTGGGGCCCACGGCCATTGTGGCGGCCTCCAAAATGTATGGCAAGGTCATCTTCTTCTTAGCATCGGAGGCCGCCGCCCAGGAGGCGGTGGAGAAGGGCCTGGCAGTGGGGGGCGTGTTCGTCCCCTTGGAGCCGCTAGAGGACCTGGGCGTCCGCCTGGTCCTGACCTCCATCCCTCCCTTTCTCCCCAATGCCACCCTGTTACCCGCCCTCTCTACCCTGGGGAAGCCCATCTCTGTCATCAGCCCTCTCCCGTTGGGCTGCAAAGACCTTGCCCTCCGTCACATCCTCTCATTCTGCTGGCAAGTGCAACTTCAACTGCCACTGGCGGCGCGTGATGGAGAGGCGCTCGAGGGGTCCTTCCTAGTCCCCTACTGGGGGCCCATTACCATGTCACTACTCCATGGGAGAGGCCCGGTGCTACCTCTGCCGGGCAATGGGGCACGTCCAGAGGGACTGCCCCTTGGCCCAGCAAGGAGGGGCATCCAGGACCCCCGAGCCCCGGCAGGGCACCCGCCCTGTCATCGCCGGCACCCCTGGCTGACGGGTGCCCGAAACCACCCCTCCTACTGCCCAGTCCACCATTGCTCCCACTTGGTCCCAAGGAGCACCTCCCCAACTATGCCGAGATGAGCGGGAGAGCCCCGCCCCTGCTGCTTGAAATCTGGTGGGGCCTGTGGAGGAGGGTGTAACAGGGACACCGCTGGGCATGGGAGAGAGCACACCCCAAGGGGAATCTTCCCTCCCTTGTGCTGCCCCACCGTTACCCCCTCGAGTCCCTGAGCCATCGCCTCTGCCCCCTGACACGACCCCTGCTAGCCAGCCCCCGGATGGAGGGCTGGGCCCTAGTCCAGGGAAGCGGGGCAAGCAGAAGGCTCGAGCTCCGCTCCTCCCATTGGATGCGGAGGCCCCCCGGCAGACCAGGAAGGGGGGCACCAATGCTGAGCCTTCCGCTTTATCCACGGGTGTGTTCCATCCACCGGTGCCGGCTGGGGAAGACGTGGCAGCACTGGAAGGCAGTATTTCCCCTCCAGGGGAGTCCCTCTCCTCCAAGGCCCCTGAGGAAGCCCCTCCTACCCTGGTGCCATCTGAAACCTCAGTGAGCCCCAAGGCGACCGGAGGGATGCAGCGATAGAGCAGTTGGAACGGGAGGTCTTAGAGCTGGAGAGGCATCTGGCCACCAGCCCCGAGGATCCGCCCCTCTGCGGAGCGTGCCGGGAGAAGTGGGAGGAGCTCCGGGCCCTCGAGAACCATCGGGCCTGGGATGCCTTTGTTCGATCCTGCATCAGTCTCCTTCAGGAGATGGATCGCGGATCCCGCTTCTTCTACGGAGAAAAAGAGGGGGGCCAAGAAACATGTCCTCTGCCTTCTGGCAGAAGATGGCATCCCCCCCACGGATCCGGTTGAGATGTGCGGGAGGGTGAGAGCCTTCTACGCAAGCCTTTTCTCCCCGGTTCCGACCGATCCTCATGCTTGCAGAGTGTTCTGGGAGGAGCTCCCTACAGTCAGCGCGGGCGACCAAGACTGGCTAGAGCTGCCTCTCACCCTGGCCGCGTTCTCGGAAGCCCTCTGTCGCATGCCCACCAATAAATCTCCGGGCATGGACAGGCTGACCGTGGAGTTCTACTGCGTGTTCTGAGATGTCCTCAGCCCAGACCTAGTCACCGTCCGGGCCGAGTCTTTGCAGAGCGGGGTCCTCCCTCTTTCGTGCAGGTGAGCCGTGCTCGCCTTATTGCCGAAGAAGGGGGACCTCCGCGATTTATGAAATTGGCGTCCCGTCTTGCTCCTCAGCACGGATTACAAAGTTGTGGCAAAAGCAATCTCGCTGCGGCCAGGGTCCGTGCTGGCGCTGCAGGAGCCGGAGCTGCGGCTGGTCCTGTCGGCATACGCTGACAATGTGCTCCTCGTGGTCCAGGACCCGGGCGACTTGGTGCGGGTGGAGGCTTGCCAGGCCGTTTACTTGGCAGCCTCCTCCGCCCGGGTCAAGTGGGTCAAGAGCTCTGGCTTGGTGGTAGGGGACTGGCGGCAGGCGAGCTCCCTCCCACCCGCGCTTCAGGCCATCCGGTGGAGCGCGGGTCCGCTGCTCTATCTCGGTGTTTACCTTTCTGCCACACATCCCTCTCCACCAGAGAACTGGCAGAATTTAGAGGGCGGGATGATAGTGGCTCCAGAAATGGACAGGACTACTCCGGTGCCTCTTCCTTTGAGGAAGAGCGCTGGTGCTTAATCAACTAATCCTGTCCATGCTCTGGTACCGGCTCAACACCCTGGTCCAGGCCCCAGGTTTCCTGGCCAACCTCCGGACATCGATTCTGGAGTTCTTTTAGTCAGGACTGCTCTGGGTCCCTGCAGGGGTTCTCCATCTACCCCAGGAGGAGGGAGGGCAGGGCCTGAAATGTCTGCTCACTCAGGTCCATGTCTTCCGCCTCCAGGCCCTGCAGAGGCTCCTTTATGGTGCAGGTGGAGCATACTGGCACACGCCTTCCTGTGCCGCTTCTGAGGGCTCCGATACGACCGGCAGCTCTTTTATCTCCATCCGAGAGGTCTTCCTCGAGACCTCTCCGGGCTGCCGGTCTTCTACCAGGACCTCCTCCGGACCTGGAAACTCTTTACAACAACCAGGTCTGTAAAGGCCACCGAAGGGGCAGATCTCCTCGTGGATCCCCTGCTACACAACCCCCAGCTCTGTGTGCAGGTGGCAGAGTCCCGTTCGGTGCTCCAGAGGTTGGTCCTGGCAGAAGTCACAAGAGTCGAAGACCTCCTGGACTATGACCAGGGAGACTGGTTGGGTCCCCTGATGCTCGCTCAGCGCATGCGGCTCTCCAGACCCTGTACTCCCTGGAACATACTTCAGGACGTGAAGGCCACTTTGCCGCCCGCTGCTCGGGTTTATCTCGACCGGGTCCTGCACGAGGGCACACCCTGCCCACCCTCTACCCCAGGCCCGCTGGACCTTTAAATTGGACCCCTGCCCCATGGACCCAACCAACCCCCCCCCCCCCACACACACCCCTTCACTGTAAGCCGGCTGCACGAGATGCAGCCGGTCTGCTTTCAAACCGCGCCAAGAAAACATCTATACACGCTCGTGCTCGTCACCCTCGTGTCCCACCCCGATACAAACTGGCGGGACCTCCTGCCACCTTTGGAGGGTGAGGAGCCCCGGTGGGCCAGCCTATATTCCACCTTAGTGCTGCCGGGGATGTCAGTTGGTGGCTCCTTCACGGAGCCATGAGCACGGGCGTGTACTTGGTGCGGTTCACCTCAATCCCAGACACCTGCACCTTTTGCGGCGTGAGGGAAACCCTGGCACACACATACCTGGAGTGTGCCAGGCTGCAGCCCCTATTCCGGCTTCTCACCAATATTTTATTACGTTTTTGGTTGCACTTTTCCCCTCACCTTCTTATTTATGCACTCCCTATCCGTGGCCCCACAAAATCATGGAATCTCCTAGTCAACCTCCTTCTGGCCCTAGCTAAAATGGCCATCTACAAAACCAGAGCGAGGAGGCTGGCTGATGGAGTCTCCTGTGACTGTGGGGCCTATTTCCAATCCTTGGTCTGTTCACATATCCTGGCAGAGTTCCTCTGGGCGGTGTCCTCTGACTCCCTTGAAGCCTCTGAGGAGCAGTGGGTGCTGTCTGCTCGGTGTCCCCGTCCAGTTCCCTTTGTTTGACACTTTGACCACACTCCTGTCCCTGTTGTTTCATTAGTTGTCCCCTGGAATTATTTGGTATCTAGGTCCTGTGGATCCCCTTTTAGGCTGTGGGGAATCCTTTAGCAGTGGACAGGCTTCGCCCGCCCACTTCCCGGATCCCAATAGGATTACTCTCCTATAGCCATCTAGCCTGACCCTGTCACAGTACTAATGATGATGCTCAATCTGGAATAGATTTCAGATGAGTTTGGCTCTAGGGTGAATAAGAGCAAAATTTCGTAAAAACACATTTTTTTGGTCAATGTTATGGCTCTGAATACAAACAGGGTACATCTTTGGTGAGAATAAAATTGTTATTTTGCATGTTTAGTTTTCAGGCTAGGTAAATTTACAGTTTTTATTCCTTCTACAGTGGTGGCCCTTAATAACTTTCTGATTGCTTTAGCTAACTAAGGTCCTGATCTTACCTAAATTATATTGAAATCAGTGGGATTGTTTTCAGAATAAGGAATTACACAATTTGAGTAGGAATGGCAGAATCTGATCCTAAATAAGTCTCTGAAGTCTGATGATCTCAATATTTGAAATATTTAAGGTATTTCTTATGGTAAGTAAGGTACAGGGAATCACAAGAAAGTACTGTAGATAGTGAGGTAACCTTATCTATTTAGCTTAGATAAAAATGAAACGTTTTTAGGAGCTGCCTCTGTACCTTTTTCTTTATACACAGGCAATACTTCTTGTTCACTGTTATTTTCTAAGGAGTCCCTTTTACATTTTTGTCTTGGTCTAATGTTATAACTAACAAATGGACTGCCTGTTCCTGGAATAGCTTCTTTATTTCCTGATGTCATTTGTTTACCATTAATATGGGACAAATGTTGGAGTGGGGAAATGGTGAATGTTGAATTTCTTTTGAATTTTCTCTGTTTGCTTAAGTTTTGTGTCCACTTTCAGTGAATATTTTCAGGAATGCATTTATGAGCAAGTATATCTGTGAAGATAGCAAATATACAGGAAATTGAGGGACGGATCCTCCACTGAGAGCTACCAAGAACAAGAGCAGTCAGGGAGTCACCTAACTGTCTCTTTGAGTCAGTGGCCAGTTTTGCATTAGTCCCAGTGGTACAATCTCCTTGACGATTTCTTATGATGCTCCAGCATCAGACTGTGGAAGATTAGTGCACAGTAGTTTGACCAGGAGTTGACCAGTTCCCCTTTGTGATATCCTGTCCCTTTAAATGTTTCAGCACTGCCCCCCTTCCCTATGCAAAGCCTCATTTTTTGGTTGGTTTCAGTTTTGCTGCAGGAACAATAAAAGTTTTAGCAGGAGTTAGCTGTGCTTAAATGAACTTCTCTTTGTTTGCCTATATCCTTCTCTGCTGAGTCCACATATAGCATCCTTCACACTGAGACAGTACCCAGCACTATAATTGGAGAGGGTACTATATCCATGGCACAGATAGGCTGTCCTGAACTGTACGTGGTCCTCTGTTTTTTCAAAGTTTAAAGTTCCATTCCCACAGGCTGCTCAAACTCTCTGCAGTTTTTGGCTAGGCCTGAAATGGATACAGATATGGCATATTTAAGCAAGACAGCCCGAGCAGCCAGAGGAGACCTCTCCTAGTAAAGACAGTGAGACTCTCAGTTATTATGAGAGTAGGAAAACATCAGAGCTAATTTGGTTCTGAAAGACTGCACACAGAATATTGTCTCATTAACCATAGAAAAAAATTCTTACCTGGCGTAATTTGATATTCCCTGCCCTTATCATTTGTATGTCTCCTACTGTACTGTAGAGCAGGACAGCACTGGTCTATCTATGCAGGACAGTGGCTTTTTCAACTTCTGGGATGTGCAGGAACTATTCTATGTTTAAGATATCATTAACGAAGCAGCCCACTAAGGATTATGGATCAAAGATGAAGCATCATTTCCTTTTCCATGAGTGGGAGAAAACTGGTTAGATGGGATGCCTTAGTTGAGAATGGAGGAATGTCTTCTAAGTGTGTGGCCCTAAGAGGGATAAGTGAAGAAATCTGAGAGGAATGCTAGCTTACCCTATTTATAGGATGCATGCACACACTCTTTCAGGTAATGGCTTCATTAATCTCTTGTACTTGAGGGATTTAAAGGGAATGGTGATAAACTAATTGTAAAAAATAATTTATTTACTCCCCGAGGTATGAAACAGTAAAATCACCTTCAGAAGGGGCCCTGCTCCTTGCTTTATGAATCATCATACATCACTTCAGTCTCAGCACACAGCAGTCAGGAAAAGAGGCTGCACTCTATGGCAAGTTTATCATCAACCAAACTCCTAGAATGTGGAGTGGGGGGTAGGAAGGGTGGTTCAGAAGGTCTTTCTGCCTGGCACCTCCAATTGGCTTACACATTCAGAGATGAACCATTGTTGTATTTCTGCTCGCCCTCTCTCTTTCATCTGAGGCTATGTTGTTCTAATCTATTGTATGTGAGCAGGACTTCGCCCTCCTCCTCCCCCTCCCCTCACTCCTTCATATTTATGACTAATTTTCTCCCCACTCCTGTGGAATAAAAGCCTAGTCTACTGCCCGATGTCCCAGATCTGATTACTGTATTCCCCGAGGAAAACTGTGATTAGTATACAGCACCTTGATGCCCGACTGTATGCTCAGTAAAAGCTCAGCTTCTTCAGTCTACTTAATGTGTAGATAGATGCCAGCCATCCTAAATCAGTAGTAAATATGAGACCAGGAGGATATGCACTGGACTAAAATCAGTGAAATATAATGGACTGTTATGATTAGCACTTTTCCAAAGGAAGGAATTTACTGATTTCCAATAAAAGCCTTTGGTTGGAAACAGGGGAGCTGCCATCTGCTGCTGTTAAAAAGAATGCTGGCATTTTCTGAGCTAGTCTGTGCACTGCATTTCCTTTTCCTGCTGTGTCTCCTGGTTCCTTAAATTGCCTGTTAACCGCTGCTGGCACCATTTATTTCTTGTTCATTAGCTTTAGACGACCCTATCACAGAAATCTCATAACAAGCCAAGAAACTATTGTTCCACCCGGTACAGTAATCGTTGTCACAGTTCACCCTTCCACATGAATGCAGCAGGCACGAATGGTACAGTATGTCCTCACAGGAATAGAAACATGCACTCATGGAGCCAGAAGGAGAATCTGGCCTCGAGAGGATAATAAGCAGGTGGCTCCAGGAGTCAGGGACTTGCTTGGTGTGGTGTAAGAACAAGAGGAGCTCTAAAAGATATAGGGGAGGAGGTTTAAAACTGGTAAGTAGGGCACTGAGCCAACAGCCACTAGAAAGTAGATTCTGATTCCAGCTGGTCCTGCTCCTCAGGAGATAGATATGGTCTGACCACATCTGGCTTTCAGGCTCCATATTTTCCCTGTGCTACCCACATCCATTCTGAAAATGACTTGGGCTCAGCTATCCCCACAATTTGACTCCAAGTATCCAGTCTCATTCTTGTGTCCCCGCCCTTTGAAAGTTGCATAGGTTCATAGATGAACGGTATCATCCTCAAAGGATAAAGGACAAATTAGATGCCTAAATGCATTTGAGGTCTAGATTCACAAAGGTGACTAACTGCCATTGTAGGTGCCAAAGTCCCAGATTTAGGCACCAGTGGTCTTCATAAAACCCCTATTCAGCTGCTGCCAAGCACTGTAGGTGCCTAAATTCACTCAGCACATACATTTTTGCAGTCAAAGTTCCCTAGGCAACTGTGTTACCTCCATTCTCTGGGAGAAGATGGGCGTTCCTCTGCCTAACTCGCCTGAGGGGCCTGATCTGGTAGATTGGCTCAGAGCACATCTAATAACAATGGCCTACCTTATAACCTTTAGCCGAGTAGTTAGGGTACTCACTCAGGATGTTGGAGACCAGGAGCTCAAGTCCCCTCACTTCCCAGCTGATGAGGAGAAAGGAGTGGAACAGGGATTTGTCAACTCTCAAATTAGTATTCTAACCACTGGGATGTGGGATATTCTGATGTGGGGCTCCCTCATACTCTCCCATTGAAGCTGTTCCACTTCAATAAATAAGTAAAGAGTCATTAGAGCAAGGGGACTGGATTCTAGATTGTCTTCATCATGGGTGAGTGCACCGACCACCAGACTATAGTCATAGATTCCAAGGCCGGAAGGGACCATTGTTCTGTAATAATCTAGTCTGACCTCCTGTAAAACACAGGACATAGAACTTCCCCCAAAATAATTCCTAGAGCATGCTCAGCATCACAACACTTAAGTTCTTTTGTAATCTAGCCTTACAGTCCAACCAAACCCAACTGGCTACCCCGTCTTTGAACTACGGATGTGGCTAATTCTAAGCACCTAGAGGCTTTGGCCATGCCTCTTGCCCCCTTTGAAAACTGCATTCACTTAGGTGAATAATAGATTCCAATGTAAGCACCTAGATAGCTTTGAAAATCCTGCCCATGCTACTATATACAAAATTATCAAGCAGCAAACAGTACTGTGCAGTCCTGAGGAAGCTTCTAGAAGGATGGCGTGAAGCCTTCTTCCTTACTTGAACAGAGACAGAGTTCTTATAGCAGATGCCCCCAATTCTCTGATAAATATATGGTACCCCCAAAAATGACTGGTGGGATCTAGGCAGTGGGTCCCTAACTTCTTAATGGGGGGCTATAATCAGAGGGTTCTATTTTTTAAGAAAAAGGAAATTTATATTACAGTGTACAATAGCCCAAGATGTTAATTTAAAATTAAATGTGCACATGGTATGGTAACTCAAAAGGCAGTCATGTTTGATTATATCATTAAATATGCTAGGCCTGTGTTTTAGTGACCCATAAATATACAGATCAGTTGCTTTGTAAAGCAGGACCTGCAGCAGTCCTGCCTTTGACCAATGGAGGATGTATTCTATTATAGGACAAATAAAATTACCCTTTTGAGAGTCTTAATGCTGTTAGAATATAAATACTTGCTTTCGGCCCTAGCCTGCAAACAGTCACTGCTGTATGTTTACTCCCATGCATAATCCCATAGAAATCAATGACACTATGTTTGGGAGAAACTGAAGGATCAGGACTTATTTAATTTTTAAAAAATTAATTTTAAAAATATTTCTCTTTTTAGAGCTATCTTGTCATGACAAATTGTTCATAGGGGCAGGATGGGAGGAAATATTTTGTTCCACTTTTTGAAAATAACATGTAAACATTTAAAATTAATTTACAGTTTAAAATTTTTAAAGGTAACATTTTCTTCACTTCTCTATTCCTCACATGGCTTATAAGCTGGATCACCTCTCTTGTTACACCTCTTTCTAATATTGTCTCTCTTCTCTACCCTTCTGCCCCTCAACTTTGCCCATTTCCAGCAACTTCTTATAGGAGGGTGAAATATTTTCAAAATGTTCGGTATTAATGAAGGCCCAATCAGTTGCTTACACAACCCCAAAGGAGGTTCAGTTGTGCTAGAGGAGCTGCTGAAGTGAAGTGCCCACCACACCACCAGAGGGACCTGGCTAGGAGCAGGTTGGGGGAAGCTGAGGATGGGCTCGAGTGCTGAGAGGAGTATCTAGTTAGATGCAAAGGAAGGCTGGAGGTAGAATTAGAGACCAAGAAGGAAGACAAAACCTCTTAACCTTGGTCAAATGTACCTATCAATAATTAGTATTAAAACCCTAAAGCCTGGGAATGGAAGGAAGCTCACAGGCTCAAGCTCCTCCCTTCTCTCCCGAGCCAGACACCTCCTGGTGATCCCCATGTGAAGAACTATGTTGCCATAAGGTAGTCACATTCATCAAACACAGGCTGGTTGAAATATGGTACTCACTGCCAGGAGACATCATGGAGGTAAATCAGCACAAGGAAGGTTGATCAAATTTATAAAGAAGAAGGTGCAATCACCAACTAGGCTTTTTAATAGGCTGACTTCAATATAAGATGGTAGTAAATGAACTGATTATTTTTTCTAGGGCTAATATGTCAGTCAGCGAGAGACCCTATGGAGTCCTCTCTTCACTTAAATGTACCTCACTGAAGGCAAAGTTTATAAAAAAGAGGTTTGGGGGGGCTCAAGCCCAAATCAAAGAGTTATGCTTTGCATGGCCTCCTTGGTCCCTCATTGTTTAAGAACTTTGCTGCCGCCACTTCCTCCCATTAAAGAGGTCCCATTGCATCCATGGGTGCATGTGATGGGTGCATGTGATGTAAACACTGTTCTGTAAATATGCAGTGGTGAAATGCAACGGGCAGTTATCCCTCCCAGTTATATAGCATTCAGCTCATGCATGCCAGTTCCTGCTGGTCATTTGTAATCAGCAACCTATTATTTCAGCCTAAAGTGAGAGCAATCATGTTATTCGTGTTTATTTCTTGCTCAAGGGAAAATAATGAGAAGGTAAAATTATATTTTCTAGGGGAAAATATTCAAGCTAAACTACGCTATTTGCATTTTATTATCTTTGCAGAGGTGTTAAATTTCTGTCAACCTGGATTTTATGTGATACTGATAAGGGAAAGGAAACTAGACAGAAAATTGGCATTGTTATGCATTTCTGAGATGCTCACATTTAATCCTTTCAAACAGCTGAACTTTGAATAATACAGTCAAAATGATTTTCAGAGTCTGCTAGGTTATGTGAACGCCATTCCATGAGTTATGCAAAAGTTACTTCTTCACCCCATCCACACCACAAATGAAACAAGAAAAAAAAATCACAAGGAGGCAGCTCGATTTCAGTGGAGAATGAAGCAATTCCTATTATATTATCTTCAGAGCTAATTATTTCCTTCCATACTGCAGCACAAAGGGGGCCAATGAAGAAGAATTAAAGGGCAGAATGGCCCTGAAACCAGCAGAAGAGAAGGAGCAATGACTACAGCATATTCTGCCTTTCCCTGCAAGTCCACAGAATACCATCCACAAGAAATGAACATGTCTAAAGATTTGAGAAGAGGCTGCTATCCCTTTTCCACAGCATACTGGTTCCAAGCCTAACTGATTTACATAAACTCCTAGCAGCTTTCACTACCCCTCCATGTCTTCTACTATCCTAGCTTCTGGGATTTGAAGATCATGATGCTTGAGGGAGGCTGCAAACACATTTCTTGAAGTGAGAGTGGATTGGAAACCCCACAACAGTCTCCTTGCAAAGCTTTTCCAAACACTTGCACCCCTCCTGTAGGGTTACTCTAAGGCTAAGTTTAGTCAATAAATGCTGTGGGGTTCTTTAGAAGGAAAAGCACGACATGAATATAAGCTGCTATTAGGTTTTAGAGTGCCTATGCACCTGGAATTTGTATAGTTAAAAGTAAAATCATCTTTATGTTACTGAATAGGGCATGGACAAAGGCTATGATTTTTAAAGGATAAGAAAAGAAAGGAACATCTCTAAGAAATGCAGAGCGCAGGCAGGAAAAAGCAAATACAAAATGTGTTCTTAGTTTTTTTTTCCCCCTGATTCTTTGTGGAAACATGCTGCTCACTCTTTATTTCTTCTTTAGGCTTTTGTAATATGACCATTAAGTGGACCTAATAATAATGTAAAACTCTCATGGGCAAAAAATTTCCAGCTGATAGACCAATACAGGAGAGTATCTCTGCTGTAGGTAATACTTTGTTATCTAGATCACTTCAAGCTGTCAAACTGTTCTTGCTATTTCTAGTTAGCATGGCATCAGCAGCAAAAGTGTGATATAACATACAAAAAAACCCAAGGGAAATACAATGCTTTGGTATCACCAACATTTTCATCTGGCATAATTTTAAAACTTTGTAAAATGCTTTGTCTTATATGTGACTATCCACTAACAATGGAAATAAAACATTGTTGACACTTATATTGGTTGAGTGGGTTAACCATGCAAGGGTTTCTGGGATGATTCTCAGGACCAGAGCTCAGAAAGAGTGAACTGTTCCCCATTCTCACTGCTTCAGGACAGGGGAGAGGGAAAAGCAGAAGGAGTTTCCCAGTTTGAGAACTTTTTGTAGATCGAGGCAATAGGCCAGTAACTGGCAGTGCCCTGACAGAATGAGATGAAGGTGGTGGTCACTCAGCATTCCTGAAGGTTGTAGTAAAAGGTAGTGGGAAAGTTGCCCCTCCCCAGATAAATTAGTAAATTGGCTTCTTCACAGCCATGGGTGAAGTCTGGCTTGGGAATCACTACAAAAGTGATAGAAAATAAGACAGAAAATATCATACTGCTGCTATATAAATCCATGGTACACCCACATCTTGAATACTGCATGCAGATGTGGTCGATCCATCTCAAAAAAGATATTTTGGAATTGGAAATGGTTCAGAAAAGGGCAACAAACATGATTGGGGTATGGAACGGCTGCCATATGAAGAGAGATTAATAAGACTGGGACTTTTCAGCTTGGAAAAGACACGACTGGGGTGGAGGGAATGATAGAGGTCTATAAAATCATGACTGGAGTAGAGAAAGTAAATAAGGAAGTGTTATTTACTCCTTCTCATAACACAAGAACTAGGGGTCTCCAAATGAAATTAATAGGCAGCAGGTTTAAAACAAAAAAAGGAAGTATTTTTTCACACAGTGCACAGTCAACCTGTGGAACTTCTTGCCAGGGGATGTTCTGAAGGCCAAGACTATAACAGGGGTTCAAAAAATGAACTAGATAAGTTCATGGAGGATAGGTCCATCAGTGGCTATTAGCCAGGATGAGCAGAGATGGTGTCCTTAGCCTCTGTCAGAAGCTGGGAATGGGTGATAGGGGATGGATCACTTGATGATTACCTGTTCTGTTCATTCCCTCTGGGGCATTGGTCACTGTCAGAAAACAGGGTACTGGGCTAGATAGACCTTTGGTCTGACCCAGTATGGCCTTTCTTATGTTCTTGTTTCATCTCTTTATCAGAGCTGTGGAGAGGTGTTTTGAGAACTTGATTCCCTGCTCTGTCAAGCAATGTCCCTTCCCATATAAGAATCAAACAGTTTGTACAAATCTTCAAGCATGCAAGCCTAGAATGTGCATTCTATAAACATTCATGCAAACAAAACTCAATTGCCCAGAATGTTTGCGAATAACAAGCACAAAACAGGTGCAAACACAGACATAGTAAATTTGCTTTTACATTTCAATTTTTTTGAAAATTAGTGTAGGGTTTATTATCAACCACAGAAAAAAATAATCTGATAGAAGAATGTGAGGTTAAAATGTTACTATCCAATCAAATGACTGCTCATAGCACATAAAATTACTAAATCACCAGCGCTTCATTGGAAAATACAATTTGGTTCACTGGTTTTTTTTTTAATAGCACACAAACCAAACTTTCATTACTAGGAAATAATCTGACTTCTCTTCTGCAAACTTGGGGTGGGTGAGGCATCATTAAAATTATATGAAAGAAGTGCACAAGTAAATAGAGCAGAGGCTTATGTGGATATGGGAGGAGGGACAACAACTTGTCCCATTAACTGAAGACTGATGTCCTTAAAAGATCTCCCATCTTGGCCTTCATGATAATGTTATCAGATGGATATTCTTTCAGGTGTCGAGCTGGCTGGCTAGCATCAGCTGTATAAGATAATAGATGAAGGGAAAAAAACAGTCTGGTAATCTATCCCGAGGGAAGGGGTGATTAGTCAAGGTTCAGCTACTAAAAATGCTCTTACCCAGCCAACCGTGTACAAGTACGCTGAAGAAGTATTGATGTGTTAAATTTATTTTTCTCCATAGCCCAGCATGTAGGAACTTCACTGATAATGGAACCAGCATCATCAGGTTACCCGTTCAGCTGATAAGACTAAAGTAAAGCCTTGCCTATATTAGAGAATTTTGGGAGTGCAAGCATCTGTAATGCTTGTATCATGATTTATGACCACACATGGGGTGCTTGCCAGCACCATTGCAGTTGCATTTGTTCAAAACAACGTTCTCCACTGTAGTATCCTGGACTGTTGTAGTTCTAATATAGGCAGGAAACACTGGTGTGGAAGTTGCACCATTGCTAGTTACTCCTCCCAGTCTAGACCACAATGTTCCAGCAACCCGTTCAACAATCACTGTGGCTCCTGTACTCCTGCATGCTTTCTTCCTGTGAGCTAGTGCAGTTTGAGTCTTCACTTTTATAAGGTGCAGTACAAGCAGAAGGAGGTTTTTCTTCTGTAAAAAACCAAAATCTCTCTGCCATTTAATTCTTTACAAAACATGTTATTTTATACATTTTAAAAAGCTATGCTAATTTATATTTTATTTTATTAAAAAATGCTACAGCATCTCTCCCAAATGTGGGTTGCTAGTTTTATAAACTGGGCACTATGGCATGAGTACCCACAATGCACTGGAACTCAGACAGAGAAGGGAATGCTATGGGGATGTGCTGACCAGGTCTCCCAGAGCCAGGATGGCTGGTGTGAACACAAGGTACATACCATACAACCTACTATGGTTGTAACTTGTAGTGGTGTAATTCTCTATTATAGGCAAAACCCTTTAGTGTTGGCCTAATTCTGCTACCACTGAAGTTAATGGAAGCAGAATTAGGCCAACACTGAGCCCTACTGAAAATTCCATCCTTATGTCTAGTGATACAGTGCTTGTATGTGCAGCAGTGATTGTATATGCATTCCAGATAGAACAATAACTGAGCTTGTGAAAATTGTAAAATATATTTCTCTGGAAGGGTAATGAGGATGTTATAATTTTTTTAAAGTAGCCAGGAAATAAGAACTCACCCTTGGAAATTGTACCTTACCAACATTTAAACAAGGAATGCTGCTGAAGCTCATCATTAAATATGATAAATGAGCTTACAGTCACAATGTAAAATTGCAAAGAGTAGCTTTTTGATCTCTGCATGGTAAAAACCTAGATAAAAGAAATTATTAAAAAAAATTGATTAGATATCCATAAGCTTCAAGGAAAGAGGATCGCAAAAGTGACATGAGATAAATGCTTGAAGTCATCAGCCAAAAATATGACTACATCTTAAAAAAATCAGCCAACGCTAGCACCCTGGAATCTGGGACGAATCAAGAGGATCTGGAGTGATGACGTTGTTGTGCAAACACTGTTTCAACCTCCTCACCACTATGTTGTGACTGCCTTTTCATAGGAACGGTATCATTGTCTTGGAGAAGCTGACTTCAGTGGAGTTATTCTAGCTTTAAAGTGGTGTAACATCAGATTCTGCCCTTCCTGGCTCTCCTACCCAGATGTAACTCCAATGAATGTGAGAGGAAAATAAGATATGGTAAACAGCAGCGAAGTAGGAAGCAGCAGGTTGAGAGGTGCAGGAGCTAGTTCTATTGACAAGCATGACCTATTCCTGGGATACATTTCCTGGCGTTCTTCATCTCTGCATATATTGATGACCAGATTGCACACTTTTCCAATAAGTGTCAGCACATAACAGTATTGTGAATGTGAAAATGTGCCACCTCTCTAACACCTACTATTGAATTGTTAAAGTGTCATCCAGTATCACCAGAGTTAACACAAATGTTGATTTTTCCACTCAATTATATCTCCTTGTTCTTAACATAAGTCAGTTTCAACCCATTCAAGCAAAGTATTTCCTCCACACTCATTTTAGCACAAGCAGCCTGACAAACACCCTTGTGTACAAACAAAAATATATGTATTTTAATTTTCATTTGGTCATATTTTATTTAACATAATGTCATTCTTCCTTAGTAACCAACAATGATTTAAACGAGTTCACTTTCCAAAGTAGCCCACTGATCACAGAGAACTGATGATATTTAAATATACAATATAAACAGTGACAATGTTTCACAAAATTGTTAAATCTGCAGATTATAGGGCGGAACACAACAGATTAAAAAAACAAACTATGTTATTACTGCCCAGGAATGAAATTCAAACCGGAGGACCACTTGTGAAAAGAATTTTTACTGAAAATATATAGAGAGAGAACATGATCGATAGTTTTATCTTGTCATTACAAGTTTCAGACCCCCCTGAGTCCTAATAGTTCTAGGCTATGAAATAAAAAACAAAGTTATTCTGAGGATACAAGCACTATTTGTAAATTAGTCCTGTAATTTGTATATTTGATATGATGCTGATGCATATTTTCTATACTGCTCCAAAGTAGATTGTTACATGAGAAAAATGTATTTAGTGGTTACTGCTATTGAGAAGTACAGAACATGAGAGTCTTAGTGACCCTTAGCCGGAACCTTACGTGTATTCCTCTGTGGAGGAGGTCAGCTGTTGTTATAACTTACCAGTTCACCCTGTTACCATAGATTTGTATAGGGAAACATTTAAAATAGTTCTCAAACTATTGTCTGCACATCACCAGTGGATTATGGAGCCCTGTTCCTCAGTGATTCACCCAATGAAATATTTTGAGAACCCAAGATGGTATAGGGATGAGAGGGGACAGGAAGGAGAAAAGTTGCAGTCCTCGGAAAGGATCGCAGGATCTCTTTTGCAATATGGTCTACAGAACGAAAAAACTGGAGGAGAACCAATTTAAAAGAAGCACTATCAACTTGAAATCTAGTCAGCTGCAAAAAGAGAAGCAGTTTCAGGTACTACACCTGTCTCTGAATCCCCTTGCCAATGTTTGTGGTTTTGCAAATGTTTTCCTATTTAAAATATATATTTTTCCCCTGTTGCTCTGCGACAGACCCAAAGAAATCTCATGGAAAACCACATGAGGAAACCAGTGAAGGTGATTATATAAGAAGCGTTGTCAAAGGTACGAAGCAAATGAATTCTGAAGCTGAAGAGAAGAGAGAAAGTCCTGATTTCAATTACAATAATCTTCGCTGTTACTTGCAACAGTAATAGGTAATACTTTTACAGACAGAAGTGTGATGTTCAAAGTTGTTAGCGTTCCTTTAGTCATTTAGAATCTGAGTGACTAATATCTATCATCATCATTAAGTCTGGGTAGAACTCTTTTTTTTTTACATAATTTCAATGGATAATATTGATGTTTATTTTTAAAGATTTTTATCAAATAAAATTTTCATAATTGTGGGACATTGGGGGGAAGACAATTATTTAATGACACTAAATGTTGAGATTCAACAATTTAAAGCTTTATAACCCATTAAAACACAAACTGTCAACATCAACTGTCAAAATATACAACAAATACTACCTTTTTTACTATTCAATCACTAACCTATTTGTAACAAGCCTAAATCAGGCATCTAAAAATCACTGGATTTTTGTTCCTAAATAAGTTCTCAAGTAGCATTTTTCTTATTTTGCCTATTTGTAGATTTCAGTTATCATCAATTGAATTATTTTTCATGTTTGTGTGCGCACAGTGAAATCAACATTTACTGACACTTACTGATAAAAATCTAATCCTTCCAAGCCCAATTAACATCACTTGCAGAACTGCTTAATACCGGAGACAGATCAACTATAGTTTCCTAAGAGCTCGAGAATCTTTCAAAGTGTTTAAGGATAATTCCCACCTCATATATATTTGCAGCCTTTTAAACAGGGAAGGCCCAGGTACTGTTTTCAGAACAGGCTGGACTATCATCTGGTACTGCAGGACCAACCCATACAAAATAAGCATTGTGGCAAGGAGTTGCAAAACACATCCTTTCTTCCCCGGCCTGGAAGAACTCATGCAAAAGAGATCTCCAGCTCTCTTGTTCCACTACAAGTAAATCTCAGGCCTGGTTGTTTGTCCTGCTACAAATGACTGCATAGGCTGCTGGGAAATATTCCAGCAGAAATAGAGAGAAGAGATGAGATAAGAAAAGACTCAGACTGGCATATGGGTCAAGGTTAAAAATAAGATATTATGTTAGAGTGAGGAGAAAACATTTCCGCTCCCTCCTGACTACTGCTGTGCAGCATACTAAGTAAAAGGAAGGCCTCTCTCACCATCACACTAGGATTGTTGGGGCAGCCCTTCTATCTCCTAATTTGCCATTCTTTTCGCAGGCCACCTGGCTTTTCTTTTTCTTAATGGTACTTTGTCTCCTTGTCTCCTCTCTGCCTCATGACCTCTGAAATGGACCTGTCAACCAAGGAGGGCACAATACTTACTCCCCCAGGTCTTTGATGTCTTCTCTTTGGAAATGTAACAGCATTTCCACACCAAAATAGGCATCCTAATTAACCTGTCATTTGTTTTCTGTTCAAATGCTATCATCTACTTCTGTGTTAACAGCACATTGTTTGTCATAACTTTTTGGAGAAGTCTTTTTGTGAATGAATGGCACTGAATCTTTCTGATTCATATGCTTTTTTGATCTGTTTTGGCACCAAACCAGTTATATGCCCTCCCAGTCACTGGGTCAAGCAAGTAGTTGGCTTGGTAGAAGGACTCTAATAGGCAAAATACTTTGGACTTATTTTAAACCAGTTTGTTGTGCTGTATTATTAAAAACTAAAGTCAAATCCCTCCCCGCTACTCCATGAGCTCACTTTTCAGAATTCCCTTGCTTGTTTGTAATTGTTCCGTCCCATTCAAAGTCAGCATTAACAACTCAGGTGACAAATCATTCAAAAGAGTGGACAGCCACCACAATATAAAATGATTCTGAATGTCGGTGTAGAACCTTTATTCCATTACTATCCTCCCAAACATCATTTGGTATAAATTTAACCAATTTATTCACAGGAAACAAGTAGCACTGAGGCATGAAAGAAAAAGTAGTGAGAGTTTGTGAGCTATGATTCGACCATATATCAACAGCTGCCATACCATGGAAAAGATAAAAATGACAAAACTGTATGCTGGGCTGTATGATAATCATCCACCAGGGACCAATATCATTTTGTGGTTTTATACCCCTATGTGGAAAAATTGGTCAGGATCTCAGAAACTGATATGGACATGTTCTTGGAGAATTAAGATATGAAAACCTGGCTGAAAGACATCTCGATGTTAATATGTACGCTAAATTTAAATCCCAGGTACGGGCCTGTTACACGTTCTCAAGGCAATCAAGAGTTAGGGCCACAACAGTTTGTGGGGAACATTTTCTTCTTCATTTCTGCAGCAGCAAGTATATATCTATTTATGCCCCTAATTCACAAAGGAATTTTGGAATGCAGGTCATTTCTGGTTTTGAAGGCTTTCAAGCTAGAATGTTTAGGGAATTTCTAAGAAAATTTTTGATTTAATCATCTCAATTTTCTCAAACAAAAGAAAATAGGGACAGTTTAAATTACTGAGTTATTAATGCAAGTGAGCTAAACACCCCAAAAATATCATTCCTACCATATGTCAGTACCATATGTATGCCTTCTCTTAGGAACCTTGCATGTCTAGCTCTCTTTCCCATTGCCTCCCTATCTGAAAAAAAAGGGTATAACTATCTACTTGCCTTTGTAATGCTCTTTGAGATCTATGGATGAAACCCACTATTCTCAGTACCACAAAAATGCAGGCTAAGCTGCCAGCACAATACGATAAGCAGGATGATGTGAATACTTTCATATCATAATGAGATTCCATTCCATTCCTATGATATCATACTAGAAGCCCTGAATTGAAGCAACTTCTCAAGACCAACCCCATGCATTGCTTTCCCTTATCCTTCACATACACATCTACCTTATGGCCATCTACCTAGCACTGGTGATATCCCAACAAATCATCCCCAAAAAGCAACTGAAGGGTTTTTTTGTTTTTAAAAGGAAAAATCACATCGATCTCTGATGCCTGATTTGAGGGTATTTCTTCTCCTGCTTCCCCAAACCCACCCTTTCCTGAAATCCTGAGGTGATGCCAAAACCAACAGAGCAGAAGAGGACATGCAGTCAGAGGGTCTTTTTGTTAAGTATTCCCAACCCTTTTGCATGATGGTTCTCAGAAGGTTTGGAAACCTTTTTAGTCACCATTATAGTATAGGCCTAAGTAACAAAAAAGGAAAGGTATAATTTTGTCTAGTGCTATACTTAGAATTTGTTGAGCTTGCAATTAAACAGCACAGAGGACATTTCTCTGCGTAAAGCACTGAGGTAAAACAATGCTTGTGAATGTACACTACAAAAATATACATTTCCTTCAGCATGTAGACTTGATTAAACTAAAATAATGGTTTATTTCTGTGAAGAGGCATAATATACTCACTGGAGTCTAAAACAATTCTTTTTTATATTGTACAAGGAACTTGCACTCCTTCTGGGACGTAACTGAGATAAAAACCATGTTACATGTAATCATTTTTGGATCTGAGAAGTCATGTACATTTTGGTATTTATAAGAGGTTACTGTGACCTGATCCAATGCTCAGTGAAGTGAACAAAAAGATCCCCATTGAGTTCCTTGGGTACTGGCTTAGGTCTTTTGAGCACAAAAGGTTCCATGAATTCTCAATATTTTACAAGCATCAGTTTTACACACAGAGACATAGTTTAAAGGGAATTATTAGAGCCTGTTTAAGACCTGTAACTATCATTTTTAAACCATATGTCTTCTTCACTTAGTCACCAGACTAACTGCATTTAATACTGCTATCTAATTCCTTTTCCATGAAAGATTTATTTTTTTCCTGACATTTAAGCAAAATAGCACAGAACTTGGGTTAATACTGCCCAAACAAACAAAAGCAGGAACACAAGATTCCAACCTATGTTTGAAGTTATACAACTGAAGCATTAATGGTACAGCACAAAAACGAATCATCCATCTTCCATAATAATGAAAGTAGCTGAAATTTGGACTGAAAAATGGACTGAAAACTATTACAAATTAACCCTATTTTTAGACAAAATTGGCTTTCCTTTTGCTAAAAATTATTTTCTACAAGAAGCAGAAGCTAGAAACTCCTTCTCTGTAGATGCTGACAAGTTAAGTGAAAAGCTTTATGCAACAATTGTTTTTTCTCTTATTCACTCTCAGATTCTTATCCAGTGTCAGGAATTGCTGCTGTAACATGAAATTGCTTCTGCTAGACATAGACACCAAACAAAATGCACTGAAGTTCAATTCTTCAGTGATGAGACTCTTTCATGGAAAAGTTAGCTTTGTTCTTGGTAAAAGGGTGAGTTCTCCAGTATGTAAGCACTCTACTATATCCTATGCTTATGCTCAAATAAATTTGTTAGTCTCTAAGGTGCCACAAGTACTAGTTTTCTTTCTTCCTACTATATCCTAGTTTTACTTTTTGGAAAGAATCTATAAATGCTCATTAAAGTGAGGACTAGATTAGGCATCAGAACACATTACATAAATTGCAGTTAAGTGCATCCTGTAAGGAATTAAAAACAAAAAACAAATTAGCCAGTTGGTATAAGAAGTTTCATAAAGTCACATTTTTCTACCATGAAGCTTCATAAAGATTTAAGAGGCAAATGATCTCATTCCTACATTTAACAGAATCTAGTGAGCCTACACTTCAACTGGTTTAGATTAAAATCAATAGAGTTATGCTGATTTACAACAGGATCTGGCATTGTCTCCACAAAGCTTCAACCAAGATTTGGACCATCCCTATCTTTAGTTATGCTGAGACAAGGAACATTAACTCTGGGCAAAACTTTGAAACCCATATGCAGGAAAAAACTTCTATTGTGAGAATTTTGCCTGAGTAAGGATTTCAAGATCAGGATTTATGTGAACATACGATTTTGCTATCCCTGAGTGCCCAGTATGTGCAGCATACATCCAAATATGGCATCTTTATGAGCCTTCGGGGTGTAAGTTGGATATATAGCATGGTGTTACTCTGGTTGTGATAGCGTAATAGCACAGAATTCATAACTTGGTTCCGTAGTCTGTTAAAAGGGTAACAATAGTAATAAATATACTTGTTTCCACCATTGAAAAGGAGGTTTCTATAAAATCTGGGAGATGGTGTATTTCAAAGGTGTGAGCACCTACAGTTCCCACAGACTTCCGTTGGAACTGTCAGGGCTCAACATTTTTGAAATTCAGGGCCTGTATATAGTTATGAAATGAACAATATTTTCAGGGTATAGTTTGTGTGTAGAAGTACAATGATTTGTTCAAAGAGATTCCTGGAATATAATCACATGTTGAGGCATTAAGTGCAGACATATACCTCTCAGCAATCTTACTAATCAATCAATCAATAAGTAAGTACTAAAGCTGTATCTCTGTTTTGCTTGTACTAGTCAGATGACTTATGGTGGTTTCTGGGTAAAAAGAGAGGATGCCACTTTGGAAGGGGCAGGACGAACTTCTGACAATACGAACGTTCATGCATCTTTATAGCTTTAGTGCTGAAAGAAACAGTTCTCCAGTAGGATTTCTTACTTAAAATTCTGTATTAATTCTTCACTCTAAAGCCACCACTGGAAATGATAAGTGACCTGTGAATAATATCTTTGCGTTTTAAATAGAAAACACATCGTTGCTGTAGTAGAAGATCTTCCTTGAATCACAGACACCTCAATATTGGTGTTTCTAGGGGATCCCAAGGTTCTTCCCAGCTGTTAGGGACCAAGTAAGAATACCTTAACTGATTCTGATATGTTCCTACAGTACCCCTACTATTCAGCAGTATGATCTTGGCTTTCCTGTGTCTTCCCATCCTTGTCTGAGTGCAGTTTTAATCCCGATGAAGATGTCTGGTCAAGTTCATGGGCACATTCTCATCTTGATGCATATGCATATCAACACAACAGACATGAACTTATAGCTCCCAAATTTCAGGTGACTTAGTTCAGTCCATAGTGAAACTGGTTGCTCTTATGAGATAAGAGTATTTCTGTAATATGGCACATGTTTAATATATACAACTACACCACAACCGAAACAAAAATGTCTTTAATGGCTATGTTGAGTAGCTTGACGATGCCTCATTCATATTAATCCGTGCTTGAAGTGAGATGCTGTACATAAGAGTCTACTATGCTAATGATCACAGTCTCAATATACAATCTATAATATCTCTAAGTATATTGAATAGGTATGATTTATTTTTTATAAACCCTTGATTAAATATACTTGTCTAACAATGCCACTTCATATGTTTGTTAGAGATTGGTAAAAATATATATGTATTCAGTCACCGAGTGCACAGGGTTTCATAATTAACCCTGAGCCTGCAGCTGCAGTTCAAAATACTAGTTATTACACTGCATTGGGATGAATATTTTTTCACTCCAAGAGAGGAAAATGTTCTGGAAAAATTCTTGAAGTGAACATAATATGCAACAGAAGTGACTCCAATATGGCACATACTGAAAGGCCCAGATTAGGCAAATGAGCTTCCAAACCCACAAACTTCTCTTGTAAACTAAACAGAACAAAAGCTCACAAATCCATACAGCCAAACAACGAGGCAGGAGAGGCATTTGTTCCCTGCTCATCTGTTACCTCTTTTCCCCTATAATGCATGACTTATCCCAAGTCACCACCCAAAATCACAAGGTTACTGTGAAATTAATTCCTGTAGATAGTGTTGTAACCAGTGTGGTTTTACCTATCTCCAAGTTCTTATATTCCCCCTTATCTTTGAATGCTGCATGAGCATGACAGGGAAAAGAAAAAAAAACAGTCAATATGATAGCTGCAAGATAGCTTCCTATAGAAAGGACAAAACTTAATTAACGAGTGTGTGTGTATGTGTGTGTGTGTGGGTGTTCATTCCCTTTTTACAGTGCTTTTCACAGACAAATTTTAATAATCACTTTTCCATATTACTTGCCTACCATAACTTACAAATTCAAAGTGGAAGATTACATAATATTTACAAACAAGTTGGCACTTACAGAATAAATTCTTTTTTTTTTTCAAACCCAGGGCACCCATGTTTCAGGCAGACTAGCATAACCTGCTGCCTGATTACATTATGCTACATTAACATGAATAAATAGAATTCCAGCTGGTACATGCCTTTCCAATGGTTTGCTTGCTGCTGAAAAGCAGTACCTTCCACCCCAATTCACGTTCGATGCTCAGAAACTGTTAGTCCAGTGAAAGCAGAGGCTGCATGTTTTCCTCCTCATTTTTATCCAGGCATTTTGGCACCCCAGGATCTACAACTGACTGAGATCTGTAAAAGGAAAACATGTTTTGACTTTTCTTGATCGAGACAAACAAAAGTACATCAGTTTTTTTAAAGGGCTCAGAAATAATGGCACAGGCAGCAAAACTATCTTATCACAGCAAGTGATCAGAAATACCCTCATGAAACAAATGCAGGGAAGGGCCAGTGCTGGTTTGCTGATGTAGGAGTAGAGAACAGAGCAACAAGGCAGGATCTCTCCCTAACACACAATATAGTGCAAGCTGTCTACTCTGTCAGCTCATGTACTGACCTACTCCACCAAAAAGTGAGAGCCTGCTGGTAAAGGGGTGCATCCTGCATCCAATTGGCTAATGGAACACTGCAGTTGGTAGCACATTTTAGTTAGAGGCACAAGTTTCTACTTCTGTTCAGAAGGGAAAAGTGCACCCAGCAGTGCATTCCACCAAGCCAGTCCCATTGAATCCTGCCATGGCCAGTAGGACTCCCAGAACAGATAACACATCCCTCAACCTCCATAATCAGCTTTACAGGGCTAACCAGGGAAGGATTGTAAGGCTAAAGTCACTGATACTTGTGAAGCTCTTTGAGATCCTCAGATGGAAGGCAATATAAAAGTGCAAAGCTGGTGTTATAATACCCTGCTGCAGCCTTGATTAAGGGGGCAGCTTGGTAGATGGCACTTTCTAACACTAATTTCTGCAGCTCCCTGGGTTTTCCATGGAAACCTTCCATCCATGTACTAACTAGGCTTCACCCTGCTGGGCTTTTGAGACTAGAAAGCGTCACTTCCAGAAGAGGTCTGGCTTCCGGCCTTACATGTTCATTCCAAAACCAAAATACTTCATTTCAAAAGCCAGTAAAAATTGTGAAGTGTCAGCAGTCTAGTTCCCTATTATACCATTTACAGAATTCAAGCACCTAACAAAAAGCTAAGAACACTACGAATTCTGCACTTCTTGCATGGTAAAAAATAACACATACTGGACCAAGTGCTGTACCAGTGTAAACGGGCACTGCTCCAAGGAAGTCAACGGAGTTATACATTTATTCCAGGAGAGAATTTGGTCCATCTTTCTCATCAAGTACAGTCAATAAATAATAATAATCGTGAGCTTTTCAGGGCAGGAATTCTGTCCGTTTTATATAGCTCCTATCACAATGGGGTCCTGATCTTGTTCAAGTCTTTGGCTATTACTGCAATACATGTAAATAAATAATAATTCTTCCCAATGAAAAAATAGAAATCTTTCTTTTCCAATTGTATAAAGCCCCTGTTTCTACCTTCATCCCTTAAACCTATCAATGGCATGGCATTGAAATATTGCCTGTCCTCGGTCACAACTTTCTGTACTTTTGGGAGAGATACTTCACATTGTGGGATGGAAGAAGGAAATATTTTAGTGGCAGACACATAACCCTATGTGTGTCTGAGTGTATATGCATGCACTCATATACAAGGTAGGAACAAGAAAGAGAAAAGTGGTGTAGGCAAAAAAGCTCACAAATAATGGGAAAATATAAAAATGTTTGACTACAGTATCTTCTGGAAACCCCTTTGTTTATCTTTCTATTCTTACATTAATATTTATTTCTGACCTAATAAATAATAAAATAATGCACTTGTTCCCAAGTACATGCTGGAACTCGGCACTTGTCCCCAGGTTCAGGAGGAGAACCCTTCAGTAGTGTTAATAAGTTGGTGTGCTCGAGTGCAAGGCTAATTTCTCTGTTATATTTCACTCTTCAACAGGTAATTTAAAAAAACCCTCTGACACAGGAGGCATTGCGATTGTCATTTCTAAGGAGCCATACTGAATTTCAGTGAACCCACACTTTTGCTCATGAAGTTAGTAAACAATCAAGTATGACACAGAGCTGACATGCTTACAATCTGGAAGAGAATACAGAGATGACAGTCACCCTTCACTAGTTTCTTGCTATGCTGTTTAAGGGTGCCCTGACTCTAGTGGCCTTGCAAGGGTGTACATTCCCTCCATCCCACTCCCTGCAACCGGCTGTATACCCCATATTTCCCACTGTAAGCAAGTGAGCAAGGTGGGAATGGAGTGGGTGGGGCTGAGGATCCATCATCAGTATCCCTTTCAGGCTGGACATTGAAATTTGCTGAGGTGGCAGGGAAAGGCACCACAACTGTCACCAAATAATTAGAAATGAGAGAGAATGAGGACACGGAGGGCATATATGTACTGATTTCAGTCAAGCCACATATGGGCCTGGAGAGAGCCCCCTACCCAAAACCCACAAAAAACCTGAACAAGCCTTCAAAGGGAAAGACACGTTCCAGTAAAATGTAACATCTTCCCTTAATATTCACATCAATGAAGTTAGCTTTAAAAATCTGTGGCTGCTTTTGCTGTACTCATCTCTCAATGTTTATTGCTTCTTTAAAGCACCTCTCTCTTTCTCTCTCTCTCTCTCTTTCCATACTGTGGTACTTCAGTGACACATCAAGGTAACAGCAGCAGCGCTTTTTCATTTCTACAATCATTCTTCCTCAGATGGAAGGTATTTTAAATATTTTTAAAAAATCTTCTATCCCCCCTGTGAAATAGGGTGGTATTGTTAACCCCCATTTTAGTGATGGTAAATTGAAGCACAAAGTTGAGTTGTAAAGGAGCCTTAGTACAAATGAGAATTTGGCACAGGAAGTTTAGTAGAGACTAGAACTCAGGTTTCTTTACCAACAGAACATACTTCTTCTCAAGTTTGGTTCACCTAATCCCAGAGAATTTGAATGAGCTCTAAGGCATTTCTGAAGGATACGTTATGGATTTAAAGAAGGTGTATAGGAGCAAGCTGAATGACAGAGTAACGATATTATTGGCAGAATTTTAGTTTGTGAGGGCAGTAGTTACTGAAATAGCAAAAGGAGTTAAACAAGAAAATAGTTGGCTTTGAGATAAATATAAAAGCCAGGAAATTCAGATAGGGCTGTCACTCTACTCTTTGTTTGCTCTCTTGTTACTATAGATGTCAGACAACAGTGTGTGCTGCTGCATACCAAGGCAAAACAAATCAGTCATGTGTGCTGTTGGATACCATACCAGTGTAATACCTAGGCAAAACAAGTTAGTCAAGGAGAGAGCATCAGCCTTAATTCTGAATTTTACTTACTTCTGTCATTTTCTATCTTAACCTCAACTTTATATTTAATAAACCAAAGCTCCAGGGCTTTCTGTCCAGCATCCTGACGGCTCCTCTCTTCTGCAGAAGTTGCACTTAGGGCTTTCTGTATTCAACAGCTGGGAAGGAGAATTCCAGTGTACACTGCAGATGCACTATGCAGAAATCTGAAGGCATGCATTTCAGATGCAAAACATTCAGTTAAGTTACATGCACACAGAAATAAAAAGTTTTTGTTGTTGTTGAATACCCTCTCCTGTTCTCATGTGTCTACAACCCAGATGGAAAGAATACCATTCATTGAATCTGAAGATTCATTTGAAGGCTAAAAGTGAAGGGTTTTTCAAGCCATGAATAAAATGGGGAGAAAATAGATGCATATTCTACATTAGAAAAACAGAATGAGGAAGTCAGTCAATTAATTGCTGTGCTTCTCTAGTCTACGCTAGAGATTTGCCTCTGGGGATCTGCCCTTGGCCCTCTGACTGTCTCCTGTTATACTCACCCCCTTAGGTGAGATCATTTGCTGTCATGGCATCAGATACCATCTTTACAACGATGAGTCCTGCAGATCTACATCTCCACCTCTGCTCTCACCCTCTGTCCAAGATTGCATAACTATCCATGTCTCATAACTCCTCATTAATCATGTGCAAGCTGAACCAAATTTCTCATCTTCACCCACTCAAGCCCTCTACAATCCTATTTGTTCCATCTTTTTTGATGACTCCATCATTGTCTCTGTCTCTCAGGTTCAGGATCATTCTTCTCTACTCCCATAAAACTTGTAAAGTAAGTGAGAATTATCACTTCTCCCAATATACAAATAATAATAAACTAACGTTTCCCTTTTCTCTATTTCTACAACTCTCATCCCTCCCATTTCCAATGTTCTGCAGTCAAAATTATCTTCCTTGTCCACAACTCTGAAAAACACTTCCCTCTGTTAGAATTCCTCCTCTGGCTTCCTCTCTCTTTCTGCACCAAACTCAATCTCTTTGAATTAGATCTTCAAGTCTGAATCTGAACCAGTTGCTGAAAGCAGATTTTGCCCCCTCATCCTCACTTTAAAGGCTCTACATTGTTCTTTCCTGCCTATATTTCTGCTCTCATTTCTTGCTACTCCTACCCACCTATGCCCTGCACTCTGACAACTCTGCCTTCCTATCATTCCATTTGCAGTCTTGCACTTCTTTTCCATACTATCACTCCTCTAATGTGCTAAGCCATATTGGTCTCCTTCAGCTCTTTCCTAAAAAACTAACTTGTTCCAGTTGGTCCTGTCCTCGTGCTATATAACTGTAAGATAACAAACTACACTATATAAACAAAGAAATCACAGCATACCGAGAGATTTGGCACTTTCTGTTCTCTCTTTTTCTCCCCATTACTTGGTCCTTATGTAGTCTAACCTATTGTAAGCAACTTGGTGAGGGACTTTCATTTCTTATCTATAAAGTGCGATGTACACCTACTGTAGAAATTACACTGATTATGATTCTTATGAAAATCAGTGTAGCAGACTTCTTTCAAATGATTTCCCAGGTTATAAATTGTTTGGGGGAAATTATCTGTGGCATCAAGAACAACTATTATAAGGAATTAGGGAAGTGTTAACACCACCAGAAGCTGATTTAACAAACCTCTTCATGGATTTGGGAGAGAGATCTTTTTCTAGTTCTTTCGCAGGAGTGCTGTAGGAATCCACACTGTATTCACTGTCATCATCATACTCATGGTCTAGCAGAGTTCTCGCCCATGTGCCCATGTCGTAGGGTGGCAGCATCCCTCCAAACTCAGAAGGTAGGATCTCAGGATGAATTAGCTGATGCAGACTGTTGAGATTATTACCATGCAGAAATATCTGTACATATGAGAATAAAGCCAAAGAAGTGACACAAATCAACACAGCACAGAATAATATAATGATTATAACTGGAAATAAATATTTATACTGGGGCCCCATTGGGCTAGGTGACAGAAGCAGACAGAATCCTTGCCTTGAGCTATCATTTTGTGTCTATGAGCCTACAAATCCACAAGTGAATCACTTTAAGCATATGAACAGTTCCACTTAAAGAGTTTGCAAGATTAAGTGTCAAAGATGACTAGCATACAAAAAATTAGAAGACATAATCCAATACATATTTTTTCTTTAAGTGTTGTAATTCCATAAGAAATGAATATTGACTTTTACCAGCTAGCCTTCAAACATTCTCTGAGTTTTTCAGAAACAAAAGTGGTTTAGGACAGTGGTTCTCAACCCTTCTTTACCCAGGTACCCCCTAAATCTAGAGAGACAAACCTGCAAATCCCCAACCAGGGGGAAGGGGAAGGGGGGGGGGGTCACAATTACAAGTGCTGATGTAGCAGGGCAGAGCAGTGATGTGTCTCCTTGGAGAGCTGCTGCCTCCTTGTGGAGTCAATGGCTGTGAGGGATTCCCTTCCGATGACAGGGGAAGAGCTCTCTTCTGCACTGACTCTGCAATTTTTGATTTTGCACCCCCAAACTAGACAGGCTGGTGGCTTGCTGAGGTGAGTCAGGGGGTGGAGGTGGTGCTCCCTTCCCAAGCCCTGTGCCTGCGGCTGAAGCCGAGCCAAAGTGCCCCAGGCCGGGGCTGAAGTCCAGTTTATTTTGGCCAACCCCTGAAACCTGCTGGAGGCCACAGACCCCTAGGTTGAGAGCCAGTGCTATAGACCACCTAACTAGGCCTACCCCCAGAAACCTGCTGGGGACCATGGACCATTGGCGGAGAACCAGTGTAGACCACCTAATCGGGAAGATGTTGATGAAGATTTTTAAAAACAAAAAACAAAACCCCTCACACATCCAAAGCACAGGACTTGGTGGTGATGGGGGACTTCAACTACCCAGGCACTTGTTAGGAAAATAATACTGTGGGGGCACAAAATTCACGAGTTCTCAGAACATATTGGGAACAACTTTTATTGAAGAAGGTGAAAAAAGTGACTGGGGAGAGGGCCATTCTACCTTTGATTCTGAAAAATAGGGAGGAACTGGTTGAGAATTTGAGGGTGGAAAGCAGCTTGGGCGAAAGTTATCATGAAATGAAGTGTTAATGTTCCTAAGGAATTGTAGGAGGGAAAAAACTCCAAGAATTAGCAGGTAAGGTCCCATGGGAAGCAATTATTCAAGAGTTTTCTGTTTTTTTAAAGATGTACTATTAAAGACACAGGAACAAACTACCCTAATGCACAGGAAAGATGGGACATATGGTAAGAGACCACACTGCCTTAACCAGGAGATTTTAGATGACCTGCAACTCAAAAAGTCATACAAAAACTAGAAAATAGGTCAATTTATGAAGAGTGAATATATATAAAAAAAAGCCAACACAAACATGTAGGGGGAAAATTAGAAAGCTCAAGGCACAAAATGAGATTAAACTACCTAGAGACAAAAAGAGTAATAAGAAAACATTTTACAAATACATTAGAAGTAAGAGGAAGACCAAGGACAGGGTAGGCCCATTACCTATTATTTTCTTTCCCTCCTCATTAAGTAATACATCAATGGCTGAAGTCTTGAGTGCCTTTTTTGTTTCAGTTTTCACCAACAAGATTAACAATTATCTGATGACTAACAGTGAACATCAGTATAAATGGGGTAGGATCTGAGTGTAAACACATGTTAAGAATTACTTAGACAAGTTAGGTGTCTTGAAGTCAGCAGAGCCTGAGTAAATACATCGTAGAATAGCACTGGCTGAAGAGATCTCAGAGCTATTAGCGATTATCTTTGAGAATTTGTGGAGGATGGGAGTGATCCCCAGAGGACTGGAAAATGGGAATAAAAGAACACAGGGAATTACAGACCAGTCAATTTAACTTCAGCACCAGGCAAGATAATGGACCAAATAATCAAAACAACTGTGAAGCACCCAGAAGATAATAAGGTGATAAGTAACAGTCTATATGGATTTGTCAAAAACAAATCATGTCAAACCAACCCAGTTTCCTTCTCTGACGGAGTAATAAGGCTTGTGGATGGGAACAAGGGGAGCAGTAGACATAATATCTCAACTTTAGTAAGGCTTCTGATATTGTCTCACATGAACTTCTCAAACAAACTAGGGAAATATAGCCTAGATGAACCTACTATAAAGGTGGGTGCAAAACTGGTTGGAAAAGTGTACTCAGAGAGCAGTTATCACTGGCTCACAGTCAAACTGGAAAGGCATGTTGAGCGGGGTTCCACAGAGAGATCCCTGGAGGTCCTGGATCTGGTTCTATGCAATATCTTCATAAGTGACTTGGATAATGGCAGAGAGAGTACACATATAACATCTGTGAATGATACCAAGCTGGGAAGATTTCAAGGGCTTTGGAGGACAGGATTAGAATTCAAAGTTATCTTGACAAACTGGAGAAAGGGTCTGAATTAAATAGGATGAAATTCAAGACAGACAAGTGCAAAGTACTACACTCAGGAAGGAATAATCAGTTACACAAATACAAGATGGGAAATGACTGCCTAGGAAGGAGTACTGCAGAAAAGGATCCGTGGAGTTACAGTGGATAACAAAATAAAGATAAGTCAAAATGTAATACTGTTGAAAAAAAGTGACCAACATTCTGGGATGTATTAGCGGGGGTGTTGTAAGCAAGACACAAGTAATTCTTCCAGTCTATTCAGTACTGATCAGGAATCAGGTGGAGTATTGTGTCCAGTTCTGGATGCCACACTTCAGAACAAATGTGAACAAATTAGAGAAAGTCCAGAGGAAAGCGACAGAAATGATTAAAGGGTCCAGAAAACATGACTTACAAGGAAAGATTGAAAAAAAAATGGGTTTGTTCAGTCTGGAAAAGAGAAGAATGGGGAGGGGCTGCAATATGATAACCATCTTCAAATGAGTAAAAGGTTGTTATAAAGAGGAGGGTGATAAATTGTTCTACTTAACCACCAAGGACAAGACAAGAAGTAATGGACTCAAGTTGCAGCAGAGATTTAGGTTAGACTTTAGGAAAAACTTCCTAACCATAAGGGTACTTAAGTGCTGGAACAGGTTACCTAGGCAGGTTGTGGAATCTCCATCACTGGAGGTTTTTAAACAGGTTAGACAAACTCCTGTCAGGGGTGATCTACAATACTACTTAATCTTGCTTAAGTCCAGGGAATTGAACTCGCTGACCTATCACGGTCCTTTCCAGTTCTACAGCTCTGACTTTCTAAGAATTTCAGGTCCCAGGTTCATATTTTGAAGGTGTTGTACAAGTTCCGTTTGAGGACAGGAACTGATAGGTCAGATGTGGAGTTATCGCTTTGTGAAAGGTGTTTGTCCATGTGTGATAGAAAAACGATAAGACAAAAACATCCTATGTGAGTTCATTTCAGAGCATAGTGATTGTCTGGTTTCACTGACATAATTGTTGTTGGGACATCTGATGCACTGGATGAGGTACACCACATGTGATAAGAATGTGTAAGACCCATGGATCTTGAAAGGTGTGTTGTGGGGGGTATTAGTCATCATAGTAGTGGAAATATGTCTGTAGGTTTTGCATCTGTTATGGCAGGGTCTAATTCTGCTTCAAGAAGGACAAGTGCAAAATACTACATTCAGTTGGCATTCTGTGATCTGTAGGGAGCTTGCTTCTGATGAGCCCAGTTGGTTGGGGGGTTGCTTGAAGTCCAGAAGAGGAGGGTTAGAAAAGATTTTTCAGGATATGGTCATAACTGTGTAATGATACCCCAAGAAAGCTTACTTCCACACAGGAAAAAACCCCACTGGATTGCACACCCCTATTTGTCCCCCAACCCCCTTCTGGCCTTCAAACACCCACCCCCACTCCGTAGCTCAACATCAGAAACAAGCTCCCCATATACCAGGATAGCTATATGGGTGAAACCAGACAGACAATCTAACTCTGATTTAATTACAAATGATGTACATGAGGCAAATTAAAACTACATCTCAGAAGTTACTGTGGTATGCACATACACAAATCCCTTTCCATAGGCATTTATACTGAACATTTTATATAATATGTGCATTTGGCAGCAGTTGTATCTTTGGAGTAACTCCACTGATGTCAATGCAATTGAATCAGGGAAGAATATGGCACTACTTACTTAAAACAAAACAAACAAAAAAAACCACTCAAGTCGTTTTTTAAATCTTTTTTTTTTTTTTTGGAGGCAGGAGAGAAGCCCTTCATAACAGAAATCTTTAAAAGCTATATTGAAATACATTACACAAATACCAATTGAAGATTTTGAGCATGTCTATTTACAATACACTAGGATACATCTGCAGACTATAATTGTTTAACAATATAAAAAAAAACAAACAAACAGAATACCCTTTTCCGTGTTTTCTCCTTTAAAAAGGGCCGTATAACTGTGTAGAGGGCATGGATATACCATGGTTGATTGACAAAATGAATTCCTCCAAACCGAGCTGGAAAACTGTCCTATAGAACATAAAACAAACATACATCATGAGTAAAGTAGATTCTTAAGAGAAGACATATGGTGTGCGTCAACTCAATTTTTTTATGCTGAAATACATTGATTTGCTTACTTAACCTTAAAGAACTCTTTTCCAAAATGGTGTCCACTCAATGATGGTCCAACATTCCATTCCAGAGTAGCAATACTTTTAGGCACACAATTTCCTGACAGAATGATTACAAAGGGCTTCACAGCACTGGGATGACCTCTTGATGTCCCCTCCAGCCCTGCATTCCTATGATTCTATGAACAGCATTCTAATAAAGAGGGCATTTTTGTCCCCTAGATATACTTTACACATTTATGATCTGCCCAGAATTCACCAATACAACATGCTTTCCCATGCCTTTCTCCATTCAATTTCATTTATCTTTAATCTTAATAGTAGTGCAACACATTCCCATCTCTGCCAGTATTGCTGAAATACATTAGAAATATTCCTATTTTCTTGTTCCAGTCTTAAAAATGAAATGTAAACCTAAGCTGCAAGTCAAAATGTATACAATATTGTTTACATTTTGCAAGATTAAAATGCATTAAACATGATCATACAATATTTATGAGCCTTGTTCTCATCACATATTCAGAAGCTGTGAGCTGAAGTATATGGAGCAAGCTTCTGTAGATTCATAGATAGATACTAAGGTCAGAAGGGACCACTCTGATCATCTAGTCCGACCTCCTGCACAGCGCAGGCCACAGAATGTCACCCACCACTCCTATGAAAAACCTCACCCATGTCTGAGCTATTGAAGTCCTCAAATCATGGTTCAAAACTTCAAGGAGCAGAGAAGCCTCCCTCCAGTCAACCATGCCCCATGCTACAGAGGAAGGCAAAAAAACTTCCAGGGCCTCTCCAATCTGCCCTGGAGGAAAACTCCCTCCCGACCCCAAACATGGCAATCAGCCAAACCCTGAGCACATGGGCAAGATTCACCAGCCAGATACCCAGGAAAGAGTTTTCTATAGTAAATCAGATCCCATCCATATAATATCCCATCTCAGGGGATTTGGCCTATTTACCCTGAATATTTAAAGATCAATTACTTACCAAAATCCCATTATCCCATCATACCATCTCCTCCATAAACTTATCGAGTAGAATCGATTGAATGTAGAATGTACTGAGCCAACCATTTCTTTCTAAATTGGTTTTGGCTGTTTCGCCAGACACCTTTACTAAAGAAATACAAGAGGGTGGAGAATTCATCTATATGGCTATTTGCATGCAGTATTTTGGTTCTCAGGGTCAAAAACTGCAATACTATTATATGATCAAGTATGCATATTATTTTTGAAAGTTGATATAGCTGGCAACAGACACCCTTCCTTTTACTGCCAGAAAGAAAACTTGAAGAGGCAAGTTTCAGAGTAGCAGCTGTGTTAGTCTGTATTTGCAAAAAGAAAAAGGAGTATGTGGCACATTAGAGACTAACAAATTAGAAGAGGCAAGAAATTTCACTATCCCTGTTCTGGAATATTGCCACCAAATTTATTATGTCCATGTGTGTGCATATGCCCAGCTACTGGGATAGTCTACTTCCTTCTGATGTCTAAGCTAGACCTCTTGCATTAGGCATAAGTGCAAGAGGTTGTGCTAATAAGCGATGGTCACATAAACACCACCCTATACCGGAAACCTACTGACCGCTATACTTACCTACATGCCTCCAGCTTCCATCCAGGACACACCACACGATCCATTGTCTACAGCCAAGCTCTAAGATACGACCGCATTTGCTCCAATCCCTCAGACAGAGACAAACACCTACAAGATCTCTAGCAAACATTCTTACAACTACAATACCCACCTGCTGAAGTGAAAAAACAGATTGACAGAGCCAGAAGAGTACCCAGAAGTCACCTACTAGGACAGGCCCAACAAAGAAAATAACAGAATGCCACTAGCTGTCACCTTTAGACCCCAACTAAAACCTCTCCAGTGCATCGTCAAAGATTTACAACCTATCCTGAAAAATGATCCCTCACTCTCACAGATTTTGCAGACAGACCAGTCCTCGCTTACAGACAGCTCCCCAACCTGAAGCAAATACTCACCAGCAACCACACACTAAAAACACTTACCCAGGAACCTATCCTTGCAACAAAGCCCGATGACAACTCTGTCCATATATTTATTCAAGTGACACCGTCATAGGACTAATCACATTAGCCATGCCATCATAGGCTCATTCACCTGCACATCTACCAATGTGAAATATGCCATCATGTGCCAGCAATGCCCCTCTGCCATGTACATTGGCCAAACCGGACAGTCTCTATGCAAAAGAATAAATGGACACAAATCTGACATCAGGAATCATAACATCCAAAAACCAGTAGGAGAACACTTCAACCTCTCTGGCCACTCAGTAATAGATTTAAGGGTGGCAATTTTGCAACAGAAAAGCTTCAAAAACAGACTCCAACAAGAAACTGCTGAGCTTGAATTAACATGCAAACTAGATACCATTAACTTGGATTTGAATAGATACCAGGAGTGGCTGGGTCATTACACATATTGAATCTATTTCCCTAAGTTAAGTATCCTCACACCTTCTTGTCAACTGTCTAAATGGGTCATCTTGATTATCACTACGAAAGTTTTTTTCTCCTGCTGATAATAGCTCATCTTAACTAATTCGCCTCTCACAGTTTGTATGGCAACTTCCAACTTATCTGTATGTATATATATCTTCTTACTATATGTTCCATTCAATGCATCCGATGAAGTGGGCTGTAGCCCACAAAAGCTTATGCTCTAATAAATTTGTTAGTCTCTAGGGTGCCACAAGTACTCCTGTTCTTTTTGCGGATACAAACTAACACAGCTGCTACTCTGAAGCCAATAATTTAAAGTGCCTCCCAGTTTCACATATATAGCATTGCAGGAGTAGTACCGGTTTCTTTACACTAGATAATATTTAGGTACATCGATGAGCTATATAATGGCTTTCACTTGAATCCTTTCTATATTTCATTACTTCATCATTCGTTTGTCTTGTGCAGAATGCCCATGTTAGCCAGTTCTCAGATCCCCAGAGGGAAAAACCAATTGAGCTCTGAGAAACTTCTTTAGCCCTAAAAGGACTTTTGATCCCGTGAGAGGTGGTTTGTTCCTCCCAGAAGCTCCACTCAAGATGGACCCACACTATAAAGAGCGCATCCTTACTCCAGTCTCATCTTTATAAAAGCAAAAAAGGCACCATTTTACCACAACCAGTAACGTCAAAGGAAGGACACGTGCCTGCACGAACACACAAAATTCCCTAGTCAGTCTTGCAGATCTCAGCCCAAGCAATCATTAAGTTCCTTTACTCTTTAATTCTTTTATTTGATCAAAATCACTAGGCTCCATATCACAATATCTGGCTCAGTCTCCAGGGATGAAAACAGCTAAAACAGAACCACAGAATTGGAAGGGACCTCCTGGGTCACAGTGTCCATAGCAGGCAACTCCAGCATATAATCCCATACATACATTTATCAAACTCCATCTTAAAACAAGTTGGGTTGTTTGCCTCCACTAATCCTATGGGGAAGCTGTTTCAGAACCTCACTCCTCTGACGGTTAGAAATCTTCTAGTTTTCAGCCTGAATTTGTTGATGGCCAGAGTATATCCATCCATTTGTTCTTGTGCCAACATTGTCCTTAATCTTAAATAGCTTTTTTACCTCCCTGGGATTTACTTCTCAATGTATTTATGGAGAACAATTATATCCCATATGAACCTATTTTTTTGCTAGGCTAAACAAGCCAAGTTTTTAGTTGCTTCTTATAAGATAGTTCCTCCGTACCCCTAATCATCCTAGTAGCTCTTCTCTGCATCTGTTCCAGTTTGAATCATCTTTCTTGAACATGGGTGGCCAGAATGGTGCACAGTGTTCCAGATGAAGTCTTTCCATTGCCTTGTACAATGCATTAATACTTCCCTATCTCCACTGTAATGGATGCATCCGATGAAGTGAGCTGTAGCTCACGAAAGCTTATGCTCTAATAAATTTGTTAGTCTCTAAGGTGCCACAAGTACTCCTTTTCTTTTTGTCAAGTCACTGTATTCCCTGCAGATAAAAGGAGTATCTGGAGAATGTGCCACTTAGGGCAATGCAGTTACCACCTCCAGTTACCACCTCCTCCTCCTTCTGAAACTGGTTATGCTGAAGGCCTGGATATGTGTGGAGTAACACTGACATAATCAATGTCATTGGATACGAGATGGTAGCTGCTGTCTCACTGTGCAAGTGAACATACCCTAGAGCTACTGAAAATTTCTTCAGAGGGTTTCAATGATTTTTAAGGTTTGGGGGTTTTTTTTGTTTTTTTTTAAGTGACTTATGATTTTGGGTACCTCAAGTTCTGGGTGCCCAACTTGAGATGCCTGATTTTCAGAAAGCAGGCGGTCAGTACTTTCTAAAAATCAGGCACCTGTAATGTCTCTCCAATTGGGCACCCAAAACTTGAGGCACCCATAAAGACTTAGGTGTTGTTCCACTCAGCCTTGCAATGCCCTACTGACTTAGGAGTCCAAGCCTCATTTTCCAAAGTGACTTAGACTCTGATTTTTAAGTCTCAAGTGCCTGGACCAAAGTTACACAGCAGGTTAGCAGCAATGCTGGGACTAGAACTCATGGATTCAGGTCCTATGCTCAATCCAGTAGAACATACTGCCTTGTAAGAGCAGAAAGAGGCAGAATAAGTAGCACCAGATGCTGGAGGAACACTAAGAACAGGTGTATTAAGGAGTGTAGCTCTGGAGCTAGAAGTGTATCTGACATTCTGGCACTACTCACATATAACTAACTTTTACACCAGGGATGCATCAGGCAGATAGCCATCTTACAAATCAGCAGGTGAGAAATTCTTCCAAATCAACGATTCCTGTGTTTTTATATAGGTTAAGTCACAGACACGGTGACAGTTGCAAGTGCCCCTAGAGACATATTGCATGGCAGCAGAGCAACCTGTAACCCAGAAATCACATTCTTCATGGACTCTGTGAAAAAGAAATCCCATGCCAAAAACTGACAAGAGACATGTATCTAGGAAGGAGCCACAAAGCAAGCTATGCACTTGTCTGGAGAAATGATTAGCCAGCTGATGGAGCATACCTGAATGGTTAAGAAGAGTGTACTTAATCTCTTCCTTTATTCGCAACACAGACAACTAATTACATTTGTTTGTGTGGGTTTTTTCATATTAACCACTGAGAAACATCACTGATTGTGTGGAATAGTGCAAGATAAGTACACATCTGATAAATAATCAATTCTAAATACAGTTATTCCATGTATGATGAGTAGTACTGCTAATTAGTATTGTTCACAGCCCTAATGAGCCAAGGCTTACAAATGCTGGTTAATAGCGTGCGGTCAGATAAAAGACAGAGCCCTACAAGCTTACATGCAAGGTTGCCTGATCATGACTGTTAAACTGGCCTCTTCTCTAAGGTCACTAAGACAGTTAAGGGGAATGGTCCTGAACAAACTGCCTTATTACAGCATTTTCAGTTCCAAGTCCAAGGAACCCTAATTTACTCACAGCATAGTGGTTCCCGCCGCCCCTCCCAGCCCCCGCTGCTTCTCAATTTGTATGATGAGTCTTTACATGCTTCTTTTCCAGCAACCTGCTGCTTTCAACTTCTAGGCCATGGCACATGCCAAAGAAGCCTGGTTTCTGCTTTCTAGTTGCATTGGCACAGTGTTCTAGTCCAGTAGTCTCTTCTGTTCAGATTTTGCTGTTATCTCTATATGCATAGGCTCAAAGAGAAGAAATAAAGACTGCTACCCATAACTCACACTGCCTGGGTCCACGGACAAATAACTGGGATCATTCTACTTCAACTGAGTGGACGTAATCATCCTCTTTGGATGTGCTCAATTGACTTTATGCCGCCAGTGTTCAGGTATTACTGATATATATTTATTTAATTCTTATTCAGTTTGAAATGTCTCAACACCATCAAGGTGTGCACACAACAAGTCTGTTACCCCATGCTCCCACAACTGTTACTCTAATTTTCTTTCTACCCTTCCTCCTCACCCCCAGTTACTTGTTACCACTGTGCGTCTTGTCTTTTAGCATGTGTACACTACCACAGCAGCGCCACTGTAATGCCATAATATAGATGCTTCCTACATTGATGGGAGGGTTTTGCCATCAATGTAGGTAATCCACCTCTCCAAGAAGAGATAGTTCAGGTGATGAAAGAACTCTTCTGTTGACCTAGCTGCATCTATACCGAGGTTACGTCAACCTAACTATGCACTCACAGCTCCAAGAGATGTAGCTAGGTTGATTTCATTTTTAAGTGTAGACCAGGTCTTATATTTGATGGTAAATTCTTGGAAGCAGGGACTGTCACCTATTGTGTGTTTGTACAAGGCCTATCACTAGGGCCCACTTATTTTGACTGGGCTTGCAGGCACTATTATAATGCAGGTAATAATGAGTTATATTCAAAAGCACAGTAAGGTACCCACCTTTCATTGAAAATCAGTTGGAGTTAAGGAAATTAGAACTCTAGGAATTTTTGAAAATCCCACCTTTGCATCAGCACCTTAATCTATAGGAAGGCTCAGATTTCTTTCATATTAGAAAGAGTCTTTCCAAAGCCTGCATTCTGAATTCCTTGGGTGCCAGCCATCTTGGAGAAGTACAGTGCAGTACCTGATGGATTAGGCCCCAATTCAGTCTTGAAGTCAATGGGTCTATTCATGTGTTTTCCAGCTAAGCATATCTTAAAGTGCTATGATGAATCAGAGCCCTAGCATCTAAAGGAGACCAGCTGGACCAGCCCTGTGGAACTTAGAGCCAAAACTGGGGGCAACTGAATTCTAATAAAACACAAGCCCAAAATTACCATATTACCTTATTAAAGGCTTAACTATCAGTGCTTTGTTTGATAGTTCTTCCTGCAGACAAAAATTCAGATCTCCTACAGCTATTCAGAAGAGTCAATCTTTTTTTGGGAGGAGGGTGGGGAGTCAATATCGTTTTAAGCAGTGTCTAACAGCACACTACAATAAACTTCTTATGCAATATCTGTATATATGCTGTATCTTTGTACTAGAAACCTGATCAAGACACTATAACGTTTCTGCCTGATATAAGGCACAGAGTTCCCAAGCTTCATTTTTAGGACATTAAACAAAAAAACAGGGGAACAATTGAAAAATTTGGACTGGTCCAAAATGTTAACACCTGCCAAGAAATTTTTTTCCTGGAGCAGAAAATTTGAACTAATCTGGGAACTGAGAGCCACCACTGCCCACATTAGGGATGGATAAACCTTCGATCTGCTCCCAAGCACAAATCTTCATTGAAGATATCCAAAAAACTAGGCATTCCAAATAGATTGCAGTGAAATGTGTGCTGTGTATTGTAGGATATTTGTAGTGTCCCCGAATATCTGCACTAAGATCCTGATCCTTTATACACTTGCATATCTAAAGCTATCCAGAGCTGAAGCAAAAACCACAATTACTGTAGAAGAAAAAGCCTTCTCTGGAAGATTTAGACAGTAGTGAGATTTTATTTGGTACCCTGAGCACCTTTCCAATCCAGACAGGTGGGTCAAAAACTGCAGAATTAAAAAAATTAAAACAAACAAACAAACAAACAAACAAACAAACCACCACCACCACCACCACCACCTGATATTAAATAGGAAATCTGCCAATGTGATATATGCCATCATGTGCCAGCAAAGCCCCTCTGCCATGTACATTGGCCAAACTGGACAGTCTCTACATAAAAGAATAAATGGACACAAATCAGACGTCAAGAATTAAAACATTCAAAAACCCAGTTGGAGAACACTTCAATCTCTTCGGTCACTCGATTACAGACCTAAAACTGGCAATTCTTCAACAAAAAAAACTTCAAAAACAGACTCCAACGAGAGACTGCTGAATTGGAATTAATTTGCATACTGGATACAATTATAATTAGGCTTGAATAAAGACTGGGAGTGGATGGGTCATTACACAAAGTAAAACTATTCCCCCATGTTTATTCCTTACCCTCCCCCACCACTCAGAAGTTCTTGTCAACTGCTGGAAATGGCCCACCTTGATTAGCACAACAAAAGATTTTTCCCCCACTCTCCTGCTGGTAATAGCTCACCTTACCTGATCACTCTTGTTACAGTGTGTATGGTAACACCCATTGTTTCATGTTCTCTGTGTATATAAATCTCCCCAGTGTATTTTCCACTGAATGCATCCGATGAAGTGAGCTGTAGCTCACGAAAGCTTATGTTCAAATAAATTTGTTAGTCTCTAAGGTGCCACAAGTCCTCCTTTTCTCTTTTTTTAAAAAAGTGAGTTTCTCACTTCAACTGTCTCAGCATTTATGACTCTCGAAAAGTTACTTACAGCGTAGAACCCCATCACAACTTTTCACACTTCTGCTACTTGGAAAACAGTAAGAAAATGGGGAAAAGCGGGTTGCTCCACACAAATTTCTTTTAATTTTCCTGTGGGAAAACAATTATTTATCAATAGGATATTTTCCAATGGGGGACTTCTCCTAGGAAAATTCTCATGGGGAAAAAAATTCCATTTTCCACCTAGCTCTAGTTGTGAATATCTTGTTAAAGTATATGGCAGTTAGATTTTATTGAAAATTGCACTGTGAATAAATATAGCAACAATATTTTCCTAGCATTTTGAATAAACAGTGTGAAATTACTGATCATGGAAGGTGCCATATTGGTACAGCTAAAGACAAAAGTCTCTCTCCACAAAATACATATCAAGTAGACAGATGAAATGCAGTTCAGTCTTCTCTCATTACACCACCTCTGTGCCTCAACTCTGATCCGAAGGGACCACCTCTATGGAAGATGGAATATTTTTATCACCATAAACATGCAGTCTGATCTCTCTGCTTGAGGCTACTCAAAAGGACCAATTGTTGTGATGGTTTTAGTGATTTGGACATTTTCCCAGTCCATTGAGACCAAGGACATTTTACAGAGTCCACAGATAGCCTCTACCTTCTGCTGTGATTGTTCCAGAATTTAGCTGTATAAAATTTGAATTGGTTACCTAGAGGTGAAAGTCTCTATATCCCATTATAATATACCAATCTCATAAGCCATCTAATTTATAGCAAGGAAGGAAACAAAGAGCTTCAGGTAGCGGCAAAATGAAAAGATAATGAAATGGGGATAGGAGAAACATGAGAAAGATATAGTAATAGTGGGGAATGGAAAAGAGAATGGAAATGACCAGACAGCAATTAATTTGGGGAGGAATACATAAGATGTGCCCCTACTTACATGCAGGGCAATAAAGAAATATTCAAGTCAATATAACATGCCCCTTCCAACCAGGCTTTTCCAAAAATTGCACACAGGGAGATAGGAAAGAAGAAAATGGAAAAGTAGTATTTCATGAAGAGTCCATTTATTTCAGAATGAATTTTAAACATTTAATGGATTTTGTAGAGCTCTAACTAGATTCCCAGCACATACAATTTGTTTACAAACACAGTGTAAGTAAATCACAAGAAAAATATGGGATTTCATTTATTATTTCTGCATATCATCTCAGCAATTTTCCATAAGATTTGGATCCAAATATTTCCCTATAATTTTATAAATTTTATTATATAAATGTCTGGTTGAAACTCACAAGCAGCTACTTTTGGTCTGCATTCAATATGCAGAATGGTATATATGTGGACACAGCACAGTCTACATGTACTTATTTTTGGTGGAGAGAATATGCATACATAATATTTATGTAGATGGTTTATTCCAAATCCTGGGATTCTCTACTTACATTAGTTTTATACCAGTAGTGCTGATTTGCACCATATGTAACAGAAGACTCATGTGCACTCATGTACCAAACTCTATGAATGGCACAAGTATTAAAAAAGACTGACAGAAGAGAAGACCTCCCTGCAGCAACTATGATAGTAAACATTAAATCCTGAATGAGTTTTATCATCTTTTAACTGATCAGTCAAGAACCATCCCTTCGTAACTAAGTAGACAGAATTATTCTCACCAGCTGCATCCTCTATCAGTGAAGCCATATGACAAGCTGAAACAAAATCAGAGTCGCTCTGCCTTGATGTGAGTAGACATGGCCTGTTTCAATCTGTCCACTGATGGAGGAGGCAGGTGGCAAGACAATCTGGAGACCATGTCACAGAGTTACTCTCATACCTCTGGAGGAGGAAAAACAACACATCAAGCAAGAAAGAGGTTTAGTCAGGCAACAGCAGCAGCCAGGTCACAATAGGAGACCAAAAAAACCCAAAAACCCAACCTGTCCAACGTGCTAATTTTAAGCTTTATAAATTCATGAATTGTGTTACCAGATCTTATTTTAAGAAATAAACAGATAGCAAAAGTCATACCTCCCGTTACCAAACTGAAACATCCAAGATAATGGACTATGTAGAAAAAGGGTTGCCAGCTTTCCAATTTCTGAAAACTAGGCACCCCCTGCCCTGAGGTCCTGCCAACCTGCTCCACCCACTCCCTCAAGGTTCCACCCCACCCTGGGAACCGTCGCACTCTCCCCATCCCACCAGTTACCTGTGGGGGGATTGGGAAAGGCTCTCTTCATAAGCCACTTACACAAGTCACACAACAAGTCTCTGTGGAGGAGCTGGGAGTAGAACTCAAGAGTCCTGACTTCCAGCTGTTCCCCACCTCCCCGCTCTAACACACTAGCCCCCACTCCCCTCCCAGAGACAAGACCCAGGGATAGAACCCAGGAGTACTGGCTCCCACTCTTCCCCCCCCCCCCCTTCTCTAACCACAAAACACCATTTTCCTCTCTGAGCTAGGAATAGAGCTCTGGAGCCCTTAGTTCCATCCCCTCCTTGCTCTAACCCATTAGGCCCCACTCCCCTCCCACAGCCAGGGAGAGAACCCAGGAGTCCTGACTCCCAGCTTCCATAGACCTCCAACACCAAGGCACGGGACAGTTCCAAACATGCTCAGGCATCCCCTATCCATCTGGGACTGTGGAGCTGGGGGCAGAAGGCTGCTCACTTTCATCTTGGGAACTTGCCATTGTTTGTAGCCACAACCCGCTCGCCGTGGCTGGCTCAAGAAAACTTGCATGGAAATATTGATTCTGCTTCTCCCAAGGGGTTTAATGATCCTCCATTCCTGGTTCCTCCACACCCCAGGGCGAGGGGCTCTTGGGGCCCCAGCTACCGGGCTACCTCGACTGCAGCTAGGGTGGGTGGGCTGGCTGCAAAGCGCCAGAGCCTGCCAACTTGAGCCACCTGGAGCGAGCGGGCTCCCGAGTTCCCAGGGAGTAGCGCCCAGGGGCAGTAGGGCTCCTATCTGCATGGTGATTGCACCACACATGAAGCTGGGATTCAAAGCCCAGCCCTTCAGGGAAAGCAGCCCCACGTGGAGCTTGAGCCCCTTTGTGGCCAGTGGGGGGCGAGCAGAGCGTAGGGTTGCCAATTCTCCAGGATTGTGCTAGAGTCTCCAGGAATTAAAGATTAATCTTTAATTAAATATGTCATGTGATGAAACCTCTAGGAATATGTCCAACCAAAATTGGTAACCCTAGCGGAGCAGGGCTAGGGGCTGCTCTCCGAATGGCCCTCTCCAGACATCTGCGCCCTGCTGGTAGCGGGCTGCTCCCTTACTTCCCATGGCCTCTCCAGTGTGCTTGGAGCTTGCCTTCCCCTCACCCACTCTGCTTGCAGCATCAGTGCGAACCTGCAGGTGCTTCCCTTCCCCAGCCCCTGGCTGGCCTCCTCCTCAGCCGGAGCCACCTCCACGGGGAGCAAGAGGCCCCCTCTAGCTGCCATTGAGGCTCTCCATTAGCAGCTGCTGGTCTTTCTGCCCTCTCAGCTGGGAGTTGATCACGATTACTTTAGGAATCGGATTTTTAGTGTCCCGTCAGCAATGCTGACCACTGCCAGATCCCCTTTTCAACCAGACTTTCTGGTCAAAAACCAGACATCTGGCAACCTTAAGAATTTGTTAAAAAAAAAAGCCACACTTAATAGATTACTACAAATTAAAGATTAATGATTTCAGAGGTCAGACAATCAGCATAAGACATGAGGATAGAATTTCCTATCTACACACCAGATTGAGCAGACAGGCCTCAGCGTTCTACTGATAGATCAATAATGTATCAAAGTAGCTGTTTAATTTTTAATCTACATAGTTCTCACACACACACACACACACACACACACACGACAATTTTGATGTTACCACAGTAAAAAGGGAAACAACCAGAGCATGCTTACGAAACAAAAAAACAAACAAACAAAACAAGCCACCCAAAACCAAAACCCAGCACACATAGCCAAAGCAAAAAGGCAGTTAGTCAGCAGAACACCAACCATGAGAAAGGGCGCTACCTACCACCTGGATGCAGAGAAATAATAAAGGCACAGATTACTTATTTAGACTCTCTGATACACAATAACTTCTATTTGAAAGGTACATCAAATCATTTTAAAATCCAGCACTGTTAACTATACTCAGTGATTATTCATGCAGAGGAACCTGCTGACATATACACAAGGCCGGCTCTTGGTTTTTTGCCCCCCCAGGCAAAAACAATTTTGGTTCCCCCCTCCCTTTTTGGCCAGAATGCCACCCCTGGAAATGTGCCCATAAGCACCGACTCCGGGGGTGCTCTGCACCCACTGGCAGCTCCCAGCCCCAGCTCACTTCTACTCTGCCTCCGCCGAGCGCACCACCGCTGCTCCGCTTCTCCCTCCCTCCCAGACTTGCCATGAAACAGCTGTTTCACTCAGCAAGCCTGGGAGGGAGGGGGAAAAGCGGAGCAGTGGTGTACTTGGGGGAGGAGGTGGTGGTGGAACGGAGGTGAGCTGGGGCAGAGAGTGGTTCCTCTGCCCCCCCCCCCGAGAGTTACTTCCTGCGGCCCTCCCCATGCGCCCCCTCCCCAGCTCACCTCTGCTCCGCCTCCTCCCTTGAGCACACCACCGCTTCACTTCTCCCCCCTCCCTCCCAGGCTTGCCGCGCGAAGCCTGGGAGAGAGGAGGGGAAATGCGGCACACCTGGGGGAGGAGGTGCGGTTGGGGATTTGGGGAAGGGGTTGGAATGGGGGTGGGAAAGGGACGGAGTTGGGGGCGAGGGCACGAGCTCCCACTGGTGCCAGGTAAAGTCGGCGCCTATGAACGTGCCGCCCCAACCACGTGCTTGCTTTGCTAGTGCCTAGAGCCGGTCCTGCATATACAGCATGTTTTAGCATAATGGGCATAGCATGCTGTTTCCAATCCCAAATGAATTTCTTGCTTGTTTATTGATAGGAGATGCTAGGCATAAAGTTAGACATAATGACCTGGGTTTCTGTTTATTCTGAATCATTTCCACAGGTGTTGCACATGTACAAACAAGACCCTGCTATCTCAATCATGTTGTTTGCCAGAATGGCTACCTTCTTGTATTTCTATGAGAACTTTTTTAAACGACGATCGGTTGTTAGCTGATAGCTCAATCCCTAACCTGGATGCTTGTGGACTGCTTTTCACTGGTCCCTATTCTTTGATTTGTCCAGCTTGCATGGCTGTACCAAGAGATAAAACTCCCTCTGGCATAGCTTGCAGGGTCATTTGAGTTATGTTTATTAAAATATACATTTTAATGAAACATCCCATTTAACTCAAACCAGAGGCAGATTTTTAAGTCTTTACAGCAAGCTGCATTGTTAAAAATACTTCCATTTTCCTACTCCACATCACTGCCTCCTCAGTCAGTTTCACAGACTAAAGCTGCCAATATGCAAAAGGCAAAGGCAACCATAGAATTAAAATGGGTCAAAACTGCGTTTTTTCCCATGGAAAGTTTTGGTTTTCAAATGAAACTTTAACAACAAAAAAATGTAACTGGAATATATTAAATTTGGAAATGCTGATGCTATGCTTCATGAGAGTTGCAGTTTTGGTGACTCAATCTCCCATTCTCCTCCATAGGCTGGACTCTCTAGTTGGACTACACGTCCAATGATCTGCCAGAGTCTCCTTGTGGAGAGAAGAGGAAGTTCATCATGGGAGCCCGACCATGGTTCAAAATGGGGACATAAGGCAACTGAACTACAACTCCTATGAGGCAGTATAGCTGCATTTCAAAACCTGCTTAGAATTAAAGATCCCATGCATTCTCAAAAGCTGTAACGTTTCTGTTTAAATGTAAACAAATGCATCAGGGGAAAACATTTTAACAATCTCATGATCAGAAATTGGATACCATGTAGTTATATTTTGGTCAGTTATGCAATGAAGCAAACAAGTTACAAGTGTTATATATGTCCCAAGACATCTTCACTGCTCAAAGCCCTCAGCTGCCAAATAGATTGCTTTGCTTTCTGAAAAAATGTTATTGCCTGAAACTATCACCTCAAGCTATGATTATGTCAGAATTCACAAGCTAAACAAGGCAAAACTAAGTTAATATTTTGGTGGGAAAGTCAGTGCTGTTGAATTGGTGTTGGCAGTTCAGTAAGTGGCGCTCTTTCTTCTGACACAACTGAGATAATGCTCCAAATCAGTGTTACAAGGGTACTGGGCTTGCTGGAGTTGCTTTCAGATGAGATGTCATATTGAGGACTTGACCACTTGTGGTTGTGAAAGATCCCATGGTACCCTTTGTATGAGATATAGGGCATTAGCCTCAATGTCTTGGCCAAATTTCAACTTGTGTTATCACATTCTGCCTACCTAAATTCCTCCTATAGTCAACACTTTGCTACAGTATTCTTTACTTTAAGTCAAACTGCCTTGAGGAGTAGTTATACACTGTTAAACAGATCCTGCATTCCACCCAAGAGATTACTGTATTTCTTTGATGGAGGATGTGATCCTTGGAGATATACAAAATATAGGCTTGTCATCATAAACACTATTGACTGGGAAGATCCATGGAGGAGAAGGGTTGGTAGATCCACTGGTCTCATTTCAATTTTGTTTCTCTATTCCTCCCCCACAATATGGCTGCATGCTTAGGGACAGAACACCCGCAAAGTTGTGTTCCCCAAGAGTCAGATTCCCCAAATCTTGCACATGTCCACAGTTGCACTGGTTCCACTGCATCAAGAGCCCTGCACATTCTCCGATGAGGGAGCACGACTTGCCCCATAGAAGTATATAAAAAAAAAAAAAAGAATATTCAGATGCAACAAGGTTTCAGAGTAGCAGCCGTGTTAGTCTGTATTCGCAAAAAGAAAAGGAGTACTTGTGGCACCTTAGAGACTAACAAATTTATTTGAGCATAAGCTTTCGTGAGCTACAGCTCACTTCATTGGATGCATTCAGTGGAAAATACAGTGGGGAGATTTACACACACACACACACACACACACACACAGAACATGAAACAATGGGTTTTATCATACATACTGTAAGGAGATTGATCACTTAAGATGAGTCATCACCAGCGGCGGGAAGGGAAGGAGGAAAACCTTACATGGTGACAAGCAAGATGGGCCATTTCCAGCAGTTAACAAGAATGTCTGAGGAACAGTGGGGGTGGGGTGAGGGGAGAAATAACATGGGGAAATAGTTTTACTTTGTGTAATGACTCATCCACTCCCAGTCTCTATTCAAGCCTAAGTTAATTGTATCCAGTTTGCAAATTAATTCCAATTCAGCAGTCTCTCGTTGGAGTCTGTTTCTGAAGAAGTTTTTTTTGTTGAAGGATAGCCACCCTCAGGTCTGTAATCGAGTGACAGGAGAGATTGAAGTGTTCTCCGACTGGTTTTTGAATGTTATAATTCTTGACGTCTGATTTGTGTCCATTTATTCTTCTATGTAGAGATTGTCCAGTTTGACCAATGTACATGGCAGAGGGGCATTGCTGGCACATGATGGCATATATCACATTGGTAGATGCGCAGGTGAACGAGCCTCTGATAGTGTGGCTGATGTGATTAGGCCCTATGATGTGTCCCCTGAATAGATATGTGGACACAGTTGGCAACGGGCTTTGTTGCAAGGATAGGTTCCTGGGTTAGTGGTTCTGTTGTGTGGTTGCTGGTGAGTATTTGCTTCAGGTTGGGGGGCTGTCTGTAAGCAAGGACTGGCCTCTCTCCCAAGATCTGTGAGAGTGATGGGTCATCCTTCAGGATAGGTTGTAGATCCTTGATGATGCGTTGGAGGGGTTTTAGTTGGGGGCTGAAGGTGATGGCTATGGCGTTCTGTTATTTTCTTTGTTGGGCCTGTCCTGTAGTAGGTACCTTCTGGGTACTCTTCTGGCTCTGTCAATCTGTTTCTTCACTTCAGCAGGTGGGTATTGTAGTTGTAAGAATGCATGATAGAGATCTTGTACGTGTTTGTTTCTGTCTGAGGGGTTGGAGCAAATGTGGTTATATCGTAGAGCTTGGCTGTAGACAATGGTTCGTGTGGTGTGACCTGGATGAAAGCTAGAAGCATGTAGGTAGGAATAGTGGTCAGTAGGTTTCCGATATAGGGTGGTGTTTATGTGACCATAGCTTATTAGCACCCTAGCGTCCAGGAAGTGGATCTCTTGTGTAGACTGGTCCAGGCTGAGGTTGATGGTGGGATGGAAATTGTTGAAATCCTGGTGGAATTCCTCAAGGGCTTCTTTTCCAGGGGTCCAGATGATGAAGATGTCATCAATGCAGTGCAAGTAGAGTAGGGGCAGTAGGCCACGAGAGCTGAGGAAGCGTTGTTCTAAGTCAGCCATAAAAATGTTGGCATACTGTGGGGCCATGCGGGTACCCATCGCAGTGCCGCTGATTTGAAGGTATACATTGTCCCCAAATGTGAAATAGTTATGGGTGAGGACAAAGTCACAAAGTTCAGCCACCAGGTTAGCCGTGACATTATTGGGGATACTGTTCCTGACGGCTTGTACTCCATCTTTGTGTGGAATGTTGGTGTAGAGGGCTTCTACATCCATAGTGGCTAGGATGGTGTTTTTAGGAAGATCACTGATGGATTGTAGTTTCCTCAGGAAGTCAGTGGTGTCTCGAAGATAGCTGGGAGTGCTGGTAACGTAGGGCCTGAGGAGGGAGTCTACATAGCCAGACAATCCTACTGTCAGGGTACCAATGCCTGAGATGATGGGGCGTTCAGGATTTCCAGATTTATGGATATATGCCATCATGTGCCAGCAATGCCCCTCTGCCATGTACATTGGTCAAACTGGACAGTCTCTACGTAAAAGAATAAATGGACACAAATCAGACATCAAGAATTATAACATTCAAAAACCAGTCGGAGAACACTTTAATCTCTCCTGTCACTCGATTACAGACCTGAGGGTGGCTATCCTTCAACAAAAAAGCTTCAAAAACAGACTCCAACGAGAGACTGCTGAATTGGAATTAATTTGCAAACTGGATACAATTAACTTAGGCTTGAATAGAGACCGAGAGTGGATGAGTCATTACAGAAAGTAAAACTATTTCCCCATGAAGAAAAGGAGTACTTGTGGCACCTTAGAGACTAACAAATTTATTAGAGCATAAGCTTTCGTGAGCTACAGCTCACTTCATCGGATGCATTTGGTCGTTATCTCTCCCCCCCACCCCACCCCCCACTGTTCCTCAGACGTTCTTGTTAACTGCTGGAAATGGCCCACCTTGCTTGTCACCATGAAAGGTTTTCCTCCTTCCCCCTCCCCCCCCCCCCCCCCCGCTGCTGGTGATGGCTCATCTTAAGTGATCACTCTCCTTACAGTGTGTATGATAAAACCCATTGTTTCATGTTCCGTGTGTGTGTATAAAAATCTCCCCACTGTATTTTCCACTGAATGCATCCGATGAAGTGAGCTGAAGCTCACGAAAGCTTATGCTCAAATAAATTTGTTAGTCTCTAAGGTGCCACAAGTACTCTTTCTTTTTGCAGATGAAACAAGTAACTTGTTTTGAGGTACAGCATCTTTCACAGGCATTCCCCAGTGGCAGCTGCAAGTTAGTTACAGCACAGCAAAAATCTTCCAACCAAACCAAGAGTACTTTAAAAAAATTAAATACAATTAAAGAATAAACATAGTTCATAAAAATGCAAACATATGGACTTTTACAAGTTCTTAAATTTGTCTTTATGTTAGTACTTTTAATGATACGCATTATTGATTAGACAGACGTTAATGGCTATTCTGGAGCTATTAGAGGCTATTGTTTAAATACATATTTATGGAGATTTGGAACTATTCCCATCTACCATATAAATCCCTATTTAAAAAAAAGATGCATAGCACATAGATGTTCATCTCATTAAAAGCCATTGTAGTCTATGGAGGAAACTTACATTTAAACAATCCATTCGGATTGGAACGCAGAATGAAAATAACTGTAAAATACAAGATATTCTGCAAGAAGAACAACCACATTATAATAATTAGTCTCTTACCCAGTTATGTTTTTCTCCACACCCAGACCCCAAAACATCCTACAGGGATTAGACTACTTTATTATTTGTATTGCAGTAGCATCTAGACACCCCAGTCAGGATTCAGGTCCCATTACACTATGCACTGTACATACTCCTTTCACGAAAAGAGAGTCTCTGACCCAGACGAGCTTACCATCCAAGTATACAATGAGCAATAACATGTGGATATGAAATAAGAAAAATACAAATTAACAGCCAATCATGATTACTATAATAAGCAGTGACCACTGCGCACCAGCTGCCTAACCAGTGTTCAGAGTATTGCAGGTATCATGATAGAAGTGTTAAGGAGACATTACAAGGAGGATAATGGGGAGGCTTTGAAAAAAAAATTAATTTTTCTTTCCCCTCCCACATAAGGGGAATTATGTGTGGGGGGGGGGGGAGTGCAAAGATGCTTGTTGCAAAACCTAAAAAAATAAAGGCTGGTCTCAATTGGAAATGCGGAAGACTTTGCGATAGCTAAATACTTACCACATTTCTTTTTTCTTCATTCATGGATGTCCTCTCAGTAAGGGGCAAAGGCTGCCTGTGAGGCCCACTGCAAAAACGAACTCTCTCAGGTGTGTCTAAAGTAGCCTGGTATCTAAGCATGGAGACCTCCCCCAAATGGATTTCTTTTACAAAAATTAATCAATTAATTTGATTAAAATATAGGCCAGAACATGATGCATAGAAGCGCCAATATTTTATTTTTATCTTCACTTTGTGAAGTAAGAAAAGAGGCGGAAAAAGAAAAAGGGACAAAGAGCAGAAAGAAAAGGAGCTATATGCATGGAGCAAGTTGGCTCAGAACTTTCTAACAGTTCAAAGGCCGACACAGTCCCTAGGCAGCGATGCTCCCAAGTACAAAACTCCAACTACAACATATTGCATTCAAGGATATATGATCACAGAAATGCTGAGGGATGAAGGGATCTTTTCTGTTCCTGACAATATTTTCTTAGTGCCACCCAAAGTGATAAGTTATTTGAATTTCATGTTTTCAAATATTGAAATCTTAAATTTCACATGTTGTAACAAAGCATGAATATGTATTTAAAAAATGGCAAAATATAAGCATGTAAAGCCCTTAAGTCATCGTTTCTCAAACTGTGGGGCCCCGATTCAAAAGGGGGTCACTAGGCTATTATAGGAGGTTTGTAGTATTGCCACCCTTACTTCTGCACTGCCTTCAGAGCTGGGCAGCTGGAGAGGGGCAGCTGCTGGCCGGGCACCCAGCTCTGAAGTCTGCACCGCCACCAGCAGCAGCGCAGAAAGTAAGGGTGGCATGATATGGTATTGCCACCCTTAGTTCTGTGCTGCTGCTGCTGATGGCGCTGCCTTCAGAGCTGCTCCATTAGGTCTGATGTGGAGGCTACCCGGGCCATTGTCCAAGCACTCCTTTCCTGGGCCGAACTTCAGTGGCACTGCAACCCTGCCCAAACCACTCACTTAAATCTATTTGAGGGGGAGGGGTGCAATAAAATCTATGCCCCCCTACCCACTTCAAATGGTGCTCTGTAGTTCACTAGTTCCCGTTTCCACATATACTGTATGAAGATGTAGATCATTCTAGCATGTAGATTGAATGGGGTACAAACATACAGGTAACAGTTATGCTGAAATGAGACTTCCTACATCCCTACCATTTTTTTCATCTTTAAACTGTACAGAGTGCTGAAAAAAAAATCTCAGTTTTAATTAAAAATGTAATTTCTATATTGGCCTTCCTGTTTTGTGATTTAATGAAATATTGAGACTGTCTGATGAAGGCTCACCATGGCAACTGTTAACATCATTGGGAATTGTGTGGGATTACAGAAAAATTGAAGAGCTGTTGATAATTGACAATATTTCCACTATTATTCATCAGAATAACTAAGGGGCTGCTCAATGCTACCTAGGCACAAAGTTAGTTAACCAAGATGGAATAAAAAGTGAAATGCTTTTAATACAGTTTCTTGATGGTTTTAATATCAATTTAGTGAAGAGGGCATAGTTGATTAACTTCTTTACCATTCAACACCACTGAGAAAAAACAGGAAAGAATTATTTATGTATCTTTTTGATGGATAGTAGTTTGTCTGCGGGTGTCACTTAGAAAAGAAACATATGGCAAGTCTCTCAAAAGATACAATAGCTAAGTTTATTTCACAAAATTCAGCGAATAGAAACAACTTTGAGTTTTATCCATTTCATTGCAATCATATTTAGGTGTCAAGGGAAAGGAGGTACAAGTTTCTAGCTTAGACAACTATGCATATGAGGCACAAACAAACATTTGATTCCCCCCCCCCTCACTTTTCGTCATCCTTTTTAGACTAAATACAGTTCTGTTTGCCCTGGGTACAAATATAAAAAGCAAACGCACCTCTTTAGGCTGCTTCAGTGCATATGCATAGCTGGATGTTTGAGTTTGGAGGATATTATCAATACAATAACCATACAGCAGTTAGGAGTTACTGGCTCCATCTTTCTATAGGATACTCAGTAACAAATATTCAGAGGCAAATAGCCCCATACCAAGCAGGTAAGCTTGGTGAAAAAAAAAAAAATACTTAGCTCTTATATAGCACTTTTCATCAGTAGGTCTCAAAGCACTTTACAAAGCATGGTACTATCATTAACCCTCTTTTACAGATGGGAAAACTGAGGCAGAGAGGCAAAGTGACTTGCCCAAGGTCACCCAGCAAGCCAGTGGCAGACCCAGGAGTAAAACCAAGGCCTTTTGAGTCCCAGTTGTCCATCCATTAAAATGTCAGAAAAAAAAAAAGACACCCCCCCCATACACACACACAAAGTTTCCTGCAGATTCTGCTAACGTTTTCTAGCCAGTCACACAAACAGTACACTTAAGGCAAACACACAAATGCTCTCACACAACCTCTGACGGACACTAGTAACGAATATTAGAAGGTATACAAGCCTTTACTATTATAGTAGGAAGTACCTGGCTGAAGGAACAGAAATGAAAGTGTTAATAGAAACATCTTCTCCATTTGCTTATCTATGACAGCAGTATGCCCAGTCTCTGGCAGAATTCCTCAGTCATCACTGCAGTTCCACAAAGCCAGAGACAACAGACTGCACCATTCAGTTATCCGATGCTGCTGTCACCTCTGGGACATCAGAGTCTGCGGCAAAAAAGCAACAGGTTGTCAAGCCTGCGGCTGAAGACATTTAGGAGGGGAAAAGCAACATCAAGACCATACAATGGTAACATGATTCATCAAAAAGAATAACTGGGCAGGAGAAGAAAGTGTATATGAAGGTTAGTGACAGTCCAATTATTTTGGCTTAATTTCTACCACTTACAATAAGAGCACACATGGCCTTAGCTGTTCCCACGTGTAATCAAATGGATTTTATTTTAATTGGCTTTCCATACTGGTTTCTTCAGAGGTTTGAGTGTCACCTTCATTTGATCCTGCACTGATTTTCTCTGAAGTTTCATCTTTCCATGGCTACCATGATCAATTAATGTACTATATATAGATTGGTCAGTTTCTCTTCAGTGTTTTCATTATATTGCACCTGCACTCACTGCCTAAGGTTCCTTATTGTGAGCAATAGGGTTGAGTATATTAATAGCAAAGGTATGAAGATGCCCTCAGGTTTTCTAATGCAAATGGGGAAGTTTTAATCAATAGCTCAATATTTCCAAACAAAAAGCTTCAAGAAAGAATCAAGGTTGGAAGTAGGCCTCAACAGAGTCCAGATCATGCCTCAAATCAATAATAAATAGTTCCAAAAAAACCACCCCACTAGCTCTTAAAAAGCCCAAATATTAAGGAATCTGGAAATGAACAGTTAAGGGATTCAGCCAATTCCTCATTGCCAGATAATTCTCCTTCCCACTCCCATCAGTCACTATCACTTAACTTTGTCTCTATTCTGCAATGGAAATATGCTGTTGACGTACACAGTTGGCTTCATATCGTGCTTACATGTACAGTAAAGTTTCTGAAAGGACTCTAGTCCCAAGATCATTCATTCTACAAGCCAGGGGATCTCAACCTTTTTCTTTCTGAGCTCCCCCCCCCCCCCCCAACATACAATAAAAACTCCACGACCCACCTGTGCCACAATAACTGGTTTTCTGCATATAAAAGCCAGGGTTGGCATTAGGGGGTAGCAAGCAGGGCAATTGCCTGGAGCCCCATGCCAAAAGGGACAAAGCTACATTGTTCAGGCTTCAGCTTTAGCCCCATGTGGCAGAGATCAGGGCCCTGGTCTTCAGCCCCATGCGGTGAGGTTTTGGCTTTCTACCTGGACCCCAGAGAGTGCTGGCCCTGCTTGGTGGCTCCCTGAAACCTGTTTGCGTCCCCTCGGGGGCCCCAGACCCCTGGTTGAGAACCACTGCTAGAACCACAGTGTGATGCACTGGTGGAAGAGAAAAATATTTTTATGAATAAAACTGGAGTAGCTTGGTGGTATGCAATGGGTTGATTCAGTCATATTGCCAGTATATATAAGTGTGTGGTTTCACAAGACTGGGTCTTGATTTTTATATCTACTCATTCCAAAAACAAAAAAGGTACATCAATAACATAGTAGTACAGTGCATGCGATTATATACTGGAAATAGATTCTTTGATTATGAAGTGAAGTTGTACAAGCATTTATAATTTAACTGGCTGGCTAAGACTTGTTTCCTCATCCCCCAGCCCTTCAAGCCTCCACTGCACCTCACCTCCATGACCCACAATCCCCCTGCTCCCCTCTGTTCATGTCCATTCACTGTCCCTGCATTCCCTGCACTCTTCTTCCCTTTAATGTCCCACAAGGCTCCTGACCCCTCTACCATCTCTCTAAGGGTATGTCTACACCACAGCGAGAAGCATGCTTTCCAGCACAGGTAGACGCATGCACTACCTTTGCTTGACCTAGCACACTAAAGATACCAGTGTAGACAGAGTGAGAGGGGGTAGCAAGGGCAGCCAGGGCCATAAATAGGGCAGGGTGAGTGGAGAAGCCAGGGCACAAAGCCACAGCAGAAAAATGGGGCCAGAGGCAACATGTGTGTACACCTCAAATGTGGTATCTGGGGGTCATGTACCCCACCCTTGGATTTTTTTTGATTACACCCTACAACCCAGACAGGCTGGTTGACCCTTTGAGGCGAGTCAGGAGGTGAAGGTGACACTCCCTTTCTGAGCTCCCCTAGAGGCATGTCCCGATCCAGCCTCGCTCCTCTTGGGAGCACACCCCACAGTTTGAAAACCTCTGTGGGATGGCCCCCTGAACCTTTAAATTGTGTGTGTGTGTGTGTGTGTGTGATGCTTTTGCTGGAACCAGAGCAGGAATGCAGGTCAGAACTCCTGTAAAAAGTCAGTAAGCAATCTAGTTAGATATGCATTAGATTCTGTTTTGTTTAAATGGCTGATAAAATAAGTTGTGCTGAATGGAATGTATATTCCTGTTTTTGTGTCTTTTTGTAACTTAAGGTTTTGCCTAGAGGAATTCTCTATGTTTTGAATCAGATTACCCTGTAAAGTATTTACCATCCTGATTTTACAGAGGTGATTCTTTTACTTTTTCTTCAATTAAAATTCTTCTTTTAAGAACCTGATTGCTTTTTCATTGTTCTTAAGATCCAAGGGCTTGGGTCTGTGTTCACCTATGCAAATTGGTGAGGATTTTTATCAAGCCTTCCCCAGGAGAGGGGGTGTAGGATTTGAGAGGATTTTGGAGGGAAAGACATTTCCAAACTCTTTCCCGGTTATATATTTGTTAGACGCTTGGTGGTGGCAGCAATAAACCCAAGGGCAAAAGGTAAAATAGTTTGTACCTTGGGGAAGTTTTAATCTAAGCTGGTAAAAATAAGCTTGGGGGGTTTTCATGCAGGTCCCCACATCTGTACCCTAGAGTTCAGAGTGGGGAAGGAACCTTGACAGGCTGCTATTTTTTAGCACCCTAGTTCAATTAGACCTAGCATGTGTCAATCCACACATGCTAGGAAGCAGGCTGCAGTGCAGACATACCCTCAGAGAGCCTCCTTTCAAGACTGAGCAGCATAGCACAGTTTTCAGTGAGTTTTAACAAGGTGGCAAGTTTGAAACTTGAGTATCAAATTGTCAGCTACAGGTGCCCCAAAATGACTCAAGCTTTTTTAAAGAGGCTCACTTTTAAATCATTTTAACTTGGCAAAGTAATTATTTACCTGAAAATCCTGTCACAGGTGATGTGATAAATTTGATGAAGACATACTGAATTATTCCTACAAAACAAGGACGTTGAATCCCTGCTTTAGAAGCATCCCCTCTTTAGAGGTAGAACTCCACCTTACCTATGGAGGCACTACAGCAGGAAAGCTAGCTCCAACATACGCCACAATGAAGTGACTAGCTCTACTCCATCACTGGAGTGCCAGAAGTGTTCTGAGCGAAATGCTGGTATGTCATATTGTTCTCAATTCCAGATGGTGGAGATGCATTCAATTTTATCGACTGAAGTACACTTCAAATCCTACCCTTGGATTTACATACACAGAGCTCACTGACTTCACTGAAAAGCACATGCAGGTGTCTGAAGGGCAGATTTTGTGCATGTCATAGCTCCATTAATCCTCAGATCCTTGTCAGCAGTGCCCTTTTGGAGTCTTGCTTGATATTTGGAGATTGGATGCTATCTCATGCACCAGGCTGTGACTTCAAGTGCAGACATTTGATATATGTACCCACATGCTTGCAGACATGTAGATAGCACTCACTCTAGCTAACATTGCAAAGAAATCTCTTTTAGTTGGCAGCCTGTTTTCACATACTCCTTGCTTTCCAAAACATTAAACTTTGGGACTGAAACATGCAAGGTGGGAAATATGCGCAAAGCCTCATTGGACTTTATTTAAGTTATGGGAGATATGAGAAAAATTTTTAAAAGGTACTTTTTCTACCCTGCATAGCAACAATATTCATACTAAGTCACAGCTGTTTGTTAATTTAAATATTTGGATCTATGCAGGAAGTGAGGGGAAACTGGTTTCCAGACATTCTGGTGGTGTATTACGTCACAAGTCAAAGTGTGAACATTTTTAACAAGAGACCATATTTCCCACAACAATAAGGACTCTACAGTTTATATTACTGCAAATGCAAGGCTTGCAGTTCTCTTTTAAAGATTATGGTCCAGTTCCTCAACTGCTGTAAGTCACCACGGATCCATTGATGGATCTCCGTTTCCAGATGAGATAAGGAAGTTTTAGTACCGTTATACAAAGCACTGGTGAGACCTCACCTGGAATACTGTGTGCTGCTCTGGTCTCCCACATTTAAGAAGAATGAATTCAAACTGGAACAGGTACAGAGAAGGGCTACTAGGATGATCTGAGGAATGGAAAACTTGTCTTATGAAAGGAGGCTCAAGGAGCTTGGCTTGTTTAGCCTAACTAAAAGAAGGTTGAGGGGAGATATGATTGCTCTCTATAAATATATCAGAGGGATAAATACCGGAGAGGGAGAGGAATTATTTAAGCTCAGTACCAATGTGGACACAAGAACAAACAGATATGAACTGGTCATTGGGAAGTTTAGACTTGAAATTAGATGAAGGTTTCTAACCATCAGAGGAGTGAAGTTTTGGAATAGCCTTCCAAGGAAAGCAGTGGGGGCAAAAGACCTATCTGGCTTTAAGATTAAACTCAATAAGTTTATGGAGGAGATGGGATAACATGATTTTGGTAATTAATTGATCTTTAAATATTCACGGTAAATAGGCCCAATGGCCCGTGACGGGATGTTAGATGGGGTGGGATATGAGTTACTACAGAAACTCTTTCCTGGGTATCTGGTTGGTGAATCTTGCCCATATGCTCAGGGTTTAGCTGATCACCATATTTGGGGTCGGAAAGGAATTTTCCTCCAGGGCAGATTGGAAGACGCCCTGGAGGTTTTTCGCCTTCCTCTGTAGCATGGGGCCTGGGTCACTTGCTGGAGGATTCTCTGTTCCTTGAAGTCTTTAAACCATGATTTGAGGACTTCAATAGCTCAGACATAGGGGAGAGGTTTTTCGCAGGAGTGGGTGGGTGAGATTCTGTGGCCTGCGTTGTGCAGGAGGTCAGACTAGATGATCATAATGGTCCCTTCTGACCTTAGTATCCATGAATCTATGACTGGGGTGACTGCTGCCGGACTACCGTGTTCTGGTGCCCACAATTCAAGAAGGATGATAAATTGGAGATGGTTCAGAGAGCCAGGAGAAAACGTAAAGGATTAGAAAACTTGCCTTATAGTGATAAGCTAAATAGATTGAGCTCATTGAGTCTAACAAAAAGAAGGTTAAAGGGTGACATGATTACAGTCTAAGTATCTACATGGGGAAAATATTTAATAATAGGCTCTTCAATCTGGCAGAGAAAGTTATCACATGATTCAATGTCCAGAAGTTGCAGCTAGACAAATTCAGATAGGAAACAAGATATACATTTTTTGTCAGTGAGGTTAATTAACCACTGGAACAATTTACCAAGAGTCATGGTGGATTCTCCATCACTGACAATTTTAAATTCAAGATTGGATTTTTTCTCAAAGCTCTGCTCTGGGATTTATTTTGGGGAAGTTCTATGGCCTGTAATCTGATGTCCTGTAGAACACATGATCATAACAGTTCCTTTAGCCTTGGAATCCAGGACTTCAATGAGGCTACACCAATTACAGCAGCTGAGTATTGAATCCTCTATAGTCTTCCAAAGATACAACCTTGACAGATTGGAAACTATCTCTAGAGAAACAATAAAACCTTGTGCTTGTATAATGCTTTGCATCAGAGGATCCCAAGTGCACTTAGCAAAATTTAGTTAAATGCCATTGCAGTATTTACTGTATGGTAGTAGCTCATAGCCAAATTTAAATTGGCTTAGACAGGATCACTCATGTGAACTGACTACTTGCTAAGAGATTGTAAACAAGGAGTGAAAACGAATAGTGATTTTGGAGGAAAAAAATACTACAGGATTACATATGCAAAGACAGCGTGTCACAGAAAAGGGTAATAAAAGTCCACCTCTGATATGGTCACTACTGCATGCTAGGCATCACAGTACCAGAAAGATTAACAAACTTGACTGAGTTTCAGAGAAGAGCCCCAGAAAGTGATCAGGCAGCTGTACTTATGAGAAAAGATTTAAAGAGCTAACAATGTAGCTTGCAGATACTAGGGGGTGGGGGGTAGGGAGGTTTCATAACAGTCTAGAAATATCTGAAAGATGTTAAACTCCACAGATGTTAAAGAACCATTTAGTGTGGTTCTCAGATGCACGGATAATGTCAAAAGAGACTGTAGCAATCTATTCTAATCTCTTGCATAACACAGACCACAGAAATTCACCCAGCAAATCCTGCATTGAGCCCAATCACTTTTGGTGCAATACTCAGAGGTATAAGTTGAAGTAATGGGATGAAGTTATGGAAGAGAAAAAAATAAGATGAATATCAGGAAAAAATATGAACAATAAGATGAATTAAGTCATGGAATGGTCTCAAGGGACATGGAAGACACATTGCTCAGGGTGAGAGCTAGTCAGGAATTTTCAGATGAAAATATTTTTTCATTGGAAAAAGTCAATATATCAGAACCAGAGTATTTAATGGGAAAGTGCCAGTTTTAACAAAACTGGTGTTCGGTAGGTTTCTCAGGTCCAGGGTGGAATTTCTGGCCAGGGAGAAAGCAAGCCCCCAGAATTGCCAATAGCTCAATGGTTAGGGAATTCACCTTAGACAAGGAAGGCCCAGGTTAAAGTCCCTGAATCAGAAAGAGCGGGAGCTTGATTCTGGGTTCTCCCACATCCCAGGTGAGTACCCAAAACACTAGTCTATTAGCTATTCTGGAGACACTTTCCCATTTTTCCCCCCAGCTCTACTTTGGCTTCTACTTCTAAAATCAAGATACTAGAAACTATAATGCAGGAGATAATTCTGTATTGGCAGGAAGGTTCACTGGATGATCTAGAACATAGTTTTGATCTCTGAGAGACAGCAATACCCTAATCCAGACAGCACTTAATATGTTTAAATGCTTTGCCAAAAGTGGATGGACAGAAGCTCATGCTAAAGTGCTTTGTTGAATTGGCAGAGGTTACCTGGGAATTCAGTGGCACAGTCAGGAATATATTCCCTGCTCTTGTTTCCCAGCTCTGAGCCTGAACCATAAGGACTTCTTCTTCCAATACCAGCAGCACTCCATCCACCTCAATGAGATGTGAACTTGATGGCCTAATCAGCGCCATTTGTTTACTAACATTATTCAGCCTAGGCAATCTCCATTTTAATTTGTTCAATCAGAGAAGTGAAACGTGATTAGAGCTTAACATTGGCTAACGTAGAGGTAGTTTTTAAGAGCAAGAAGTATGAAACGTTTCCAATATTCGTATTGTTTGAAAAATTGACATTGTTCTCTGTCAGTACAGCTGATGAAGAGCAGTGGCAACAGAATACTTTCATTGACTTCCAACAAGCCAAGACTACTTTTCATAAATAAAAAGGAAACTCCAGGTAAAATGCTTCCTCTTGAATTCCTCTCACCCCACCTCCCAAGTGCCACCAGAGCCTAAGGGGAAGTGTGCTTAGGTATGTTTTCTGGATGGTGCAGTGAAGGAACTGGCTGTAGATAAGTTGTGACAAGTTACTTAGGAAACTTGGCTCCAAGTTGGTATTGCAGACTTAGCTTATTGCCTCTCATACAAATTGGTTCAAGTGTCTGCACTTCATTAGGCCAGCTGTGACAATCATAGAATCATAGAATCATAGAATATCAGGGTTGGAAGGGACCCCAGAAGGTCATCTAGTCCAACCCCCTGCTCAAAGCAGGACCAAGTCCCAGTTAAATCATCCTAGCCAGGGCTTTGTCAAGCCTGACCTTAAAAACCTCTAAGGAAGGAGATTCTACCACCTCCCTAGGTAACGCATTCCAGTGTTTCACCACCCTCTTAGTGAAAAAGTTTTTCCTAATATCCAATCTAAACCTCCCCCATTGCAACTTGAGACCATTACTCCTCGTTCTGTCATCTGCTACCATTGAGAACAGTCTAGAGCCATCCTCTTTGAAACCCCCTTTCAGGTAGTTGAAAGCAGCTATCAAATCCCCCCTCATTCTTCTCTTCTGCAGACTAAACAATCCCAGCTCCCTCAGCCTCTCCTCATAAGTCATGTGCTCTAGACCCCTAATCATTTTTGTTGCCCTTCGCTGTACTCTTTCCAATTTATCCACATCCTTCTTGTAGTGTGGGGCCCAAAACTGGACACAGTACTCCAGATGAGGCCTCACCAGTGTCGAATAGAGGGGAACGATCACGTCCCTCGATCTGCTCGCTATGCCCCTACTTATACATCCCAAAATGCCATTGGCCTTCTTGGCAACAAGGGCACACTGCTGACTCATATCCAGCTTCTCGTCCACTGTCACCCCTAGGTCCTTTTCCGCAGAACTGCTGCCGAGCCATTCGGTCCCTAGTCTGTAGCGGTGCATTGGATTCTTCCATCCTAAGTGCAGGACCCTGCACTTATCCTTATTGAACCTCATTAATTTCTTTTGGCCCAATCTTCCAATTTGTCTAGGTCCTTCTGTATCCTATCCCTCCCCTCCAGCGTATCTACCACTCCTCCCAGTTTAGTATCATCCGCAAATTTGCTGAGAGTGCAATCCACACCATCCTCCAGATCATTTATGAAGATATTGAACAAAACGGGCCCCAGGACCGACCCCTGGGGCACTCCACTTGACACCGGCTGCCAACTAGACATGGAGCCATTGATCACTACCCGTTGAGCCCGACAATCTAGCCAGCTTTCTACCCACCTTATAGTGCATTCATCCAGCCCATACTTCCTTAACTTGCTGACAAGAATGCTGTGGGAGACCGTGTCAAAAGCTTTGCTAAAGTCAAGAAACAATACATCCACTGCTTTCCCTTCATCCACAGAACCAGTAATCTCATCATAAAAGGCGATTAGATTAGTCAGGCATGACCTTCCCTTGGTGAATCCATGCTGACTGTTCCTGATCACTTTCCTCTCCTCTAAGTGCTTCAGGATTGATTCTTTGAGGACCTGCTCCATGATTTTTCCAGGGACTGAGGTGAGGCTGACCGGCCTGTAGTTCCCAGGATCCTCCTTCTTCCCTTTTTTAAAGATGGGCACTACATTAGCCTTTTTCCAGTCATCCGGGACTTCCCCCGTTCGCCACGAGTTTTCAAAGATAATGGCCAAGGGCTCTGCAATCACAGCCGCCAATTCCCTCAGCACTCTCGGATGCAATTCGTCCGGCCCCATGGACTTGTGCACGTCCAGCTTTTCTAAATAGTCCCTAACCACCTCTATCTCTACAGAGGGCTGGCCATCTCTTCCCCATTTTGTGATGCCCAGCACAGCAGTCTGGGAGCTGACCTTGTTAGTGAAAACAGAGGCAAAAAAAGCATTGAGTACATTAGCTTTTTCCACATCCTCTGTCACTAGCTTGTCTCCCTCATTCAGTAAGGGGCCCACACTTTCCTTGGCTTTCTTCTTGTTGCCAACATACCTGAAGAAACCCTTCTTGTTACTCTTGACATCTCTTGCTAGCTGCAGCTCCAGGTGCGATTTGGCCCTCCTGATATCTTTCCTACATGCCCGAGCAATATTTTTATACTCTTCCCTGGTCATATGTCCAACCTTCCACTTCTTGTAAGCTTCTTTTTTATGTTTAAGATCCACTAGGATTTCACCATTAAGCCAAGCTGGTCGCCTGCCATATTTACTATTCTTTCGACTCATCGGGATGGTTTGTCCCTGTAACCTCAACAGGGATTCCTTGAAATACAGCCAGCTCTCCTGGACTCCCTTCCCTTTCATGTTAGTCCCCCAGGGGATCCTGGCCATCTGTTCCCTGAGGGAGTCAAAGTCTGCTTTCCTGAAGTCCAGGGTCCGTATCCTGCTGCTTACCTTTCTTCCCTGCGTCAGGATCCTGAACTCAACCAACTCATGGTCACTGCCTCCCAGATTCCCATCCACTTTTGCTTCCCCCACTAATTCTACCCGGTTTGTGAGCAGCAGGTCAAGAAAAGCGCTCCCCCTAGTTGGCTCCCCTAGCACTTGCACCAGGAAATTGTCCCCTACGCTTTCCAAAAACTTCCTGGATTGTCTATGCACCGCTGTATTGCTCTCCCAGCAGATATCAGGAAAATTAAAGTCACCCATGAGAATCAGGGCATGCGATCTAGTAGCTTCCGTGAGTTGCCGGAAGAAAGCCTCATCAATGTTCACCTACCTTTGCCAAGTACTTTGAGAACTACAGATGGAAAAGTGTTATTAGTTACTACAGTTTTAGACATTGTAATTAAGGATCAGAAAGGTTCAATAGCTTGGCTGGGAGGCCCTGTGGGTTACACACTGACTGTGCAGCTAACTAGTGTGGGTTCTAGCCTTGGCTCTGATTCTTAATTTACTAAGCTATTTTATAGACACTTAGAATGAACGTAGGGTGGCACTGTGCATACCCACTTTTTGATACAGGTCCAAGGGGGTGGGGAGTAGCTACATAGTGAACATGCCTATCATGTACCAATATGCTTTGACTAAGATAAGGGTTGTTCCCGAGGAACCCTATCATAGCCAACAGCTCACTCCTTTATCAAATCGGACACATTCCATTCTATTCCCACCATTAAATGAGGCTTGAATAAAGACTGGGAGTGGATGCGTCATTACACAATGTAAAACTATTTCCCTATGTTTATTCCCCTCCCTCCCCAGTTCCTCACACGTTCTTATCAACTGCTGGAAATGGCCCATCTTGATCATCATTACAAAAGGGTTTTTTTCTCTCCTGCTAGTAATAGGTCACCTTAACTGATCACTCTCGTTACAGTGTGTATGGTAACACCCATTGTTTCATGTTCTCTGTGTACATAAAATCGTCCTACTGTATTTTCCACTGTATGCATCCAATGAAGTGGGCTTTAGCCCATGAAAGCTTATGCTCAAATAAATGTGTTAGTCTCTAAGGTGCCACAAGTACTCCTGTTCTACTTATGCTAAACTTGTATTATGCTAAACTGATCTTGTATTTAGCTGTGATACTTATTACCTTTCCCAGACCTGAAGAAGAGCTCTGTGTTGCTTGAAATCATCTCTCTCACCAACAGAAGTTGGTCTAACAAGAAATATTACCTCACCCACCTTATCTCCAAAAAGAATGGTGGCATTCTGAAAGCTTCTCAGAAATCTGGAGCATTAGTTATAGGCCAGAGGAATGAGTTGCTGGATAGAGGGTAGGTCACGTGGTGAAAAGTTGGTGACAAATGCAACTTACTACCTGGGTATCACCACCAAATGGGTGGCATAGAGGTTTCATTTGCTGTTAGAGACCTTGTACACTAAAGCTGGCCTATTTTTGTAACACAGACTTCCTAGCTTTCACTAGGTCACCTGTTCACAATTGTGCAAAGTACTCATTTTTTCTAACAGGGAAAAAAAAATCATGCAAATAGAAATATCTATAAATAAAAATGTCAACCAGGCCACATACTGTAAGAAAGGGAAACCCAGACTGCAAGTTTGTTACTGAGAAAGCATGGCTTCTCCTGACTGACTAAAAATATTGAATATCAACACATTCTAAGCTCATTGTGTACATAGGCGATAAGCAGCACCTTACATTCAGATCAGTAATTTTGTGGTCTCACAGGTCCATGGAAAATTATTAAAGCATACAACTGTGTCTATAACTGGTGTGACCACAACATAACAGTGCTGATAAGACAAGAGAGCAATGCAAACAGATAGAGCATAGAAGGCAATTAAATCAACACCATAACATACATATGCCAGGAGTCAGCAAGTGCTACATTATGAACGAAATTGTATTTCTTGGAGTCCACAGTATTAGATACCATGTAGCACCTTGGCCACCACCAGCTCTATTTCCCCTTCAGCAGGGCCCCTTTAAGAACTCACTCAGCTTCCAGTCACCTTCTCAGCCCAAAATCCCTTCACCAGGCTGGCAGCACACTGTCAAAAACAGAAGTCCCAAAACAAACAAAGTCGTTCATCAGTTCCAGCTCTACAGCCCCGTTTCCTGAGATTACTGTCAGGCTTCCAGACATCCCAGTTACTTCTCTCAACCATGCAACCCTCTTCCTGGTTCCAGCTGCCTTTTAAATTTGAATCACCTGATTCATCTCAGGTGGGGCTCAGCTTGTAACCAGGGCTGGCTTAGCCCCAGGCTCTCCAGCCCAAGGGCAAGCCACCCTGTTACAATCCAGTTAGACTTTGTGGCAACGTAAGGGTAGAAAGTGAAGAGGTGTTTAAGGAAGAAGCTATGTGGTGGATCTAAAGGTTCCAATCTTGTTGATGACCGATAAGGGTGTTCTTATAATGCTCTCTGATGGACTTTTGGGTTTTTTTCAGTTTGATTTTTTAAAACCTAGGAAATTTCACCCCCAAAATTGTTAGAACACATTATTAATGTTGCAAAGTCAAGCATTCAGAAGTTACAAAACATCATAATTCAGTTAAATGTTAAGTTGTCTGAAAAAATCAGGTCATAAGCATGTTATATTGGGAACGCAAAATTAATGGGAACTTTTGACTTTACAGATGGGAAACACAGGCAAAGGGCAATTAAAATGGGGATGATGCCTGCCTCTCACTCCCTCCTCACCAGAATCAATGACCTCCTGGACTACGACCAGGGAGACTGGCTGCATCCCCGGACACTCGCTCAGCACATGGGGCTCTCCATGCCTCCGACTCCCCAGCACATACTTCAGGAGGTGAGGGCTGCTTTACCACCCACTGCTCGGGTCTTCCTTGACTGGGTCCTGCGAGAGGACATGCCTAGCCCACCCTCCACCCCAGACCCTACGGACCTTTTCATCGGGCCCCTGCCCCGTCGACCTGCCAGGCCATCCCACCCCTTTACCATGATCCAGCTGCATGACTTGCAGCCAGTTCAGTTCTGTACCGCGTCAAGAAAATACCTGTACACACTCGACGTTCACACTCTTCACGTCCTCACCCTTGCATCCCGCCCCGACACAAAATGGAAGGACCTCTTGCCACCTCTGGAGGGCAAGGAACCCTGGTGGACCAGCCTATGCTCCACCCTGGTCCTGAGGCCCACTGGGGGCATCAGCTGGCGGATCCTTCATGGAGTTGTGAGCACCGGCATGTACTTGGCGTGGTTCACTCCCCTCCCAGACACCTGCCCCTTTTGCGGCATGAGGGAGATCCTGGCACACATGTACCTGGAGTGCGCCACTTTGCAGCCCCTATTCCGGCTCCTCTTGGCTATCTTGTTATGTTTTTGGTTGCACTTTTCCCCACACCTGTTCATCTATGCACTCCCCATCCATGGCCCCACAAAGTCGCAGGACCTCCTTGTCAACCTCCTCCTAGCCCCGGACAAAATGGCCAGCTACAAAACCAGGGAGAGAAGGTTGGCTGACAGGGTTTCCTGTGACTGTGGGGCCTATTTCTGTTCCTCATTCCGTTCACGCATCTGGGCAGAGTTCCTCTGGGCGGCGTCCGCGGGTTCTCTCTTGACACCTTCAAGAAGCAGTGGGCGCTGTCTGGGGTTCTCTGCTCCGTGTCCCTGTCAGGTTCCCTTCGTTTAGCCCTGTGACCTCACTCCCGTTCCTGTTATCTCGTTAGTTGTCTCCCGTAATTATTTCAAATGCTGATTGATATTGCAAAATAAAAATCACATACTAAATCCAAATTTTCCAAAAACAAGAGGAAAACCCCCACACAAATAAAACACACAAGGTGCCCTTAGTCTCTCATATACCTTGTGCCACAGTGTCACTTTATGTGATTTCTGTTCAAAGCATAACAATCCAACCTGCATCTTTGCTCTTTGTCCCAGCTTACACACAGACTGTTCATTTTAGCTCACTGTTTCACATATGGAGCTTGATTGTCCTCTCACTTGACTGGAATGCATCAGTGTAAGACCAGGGAGCTCCACCAGAGTAAGTGAGGGGAAAAATCAGGATCACAGTCTCTTAGCTCTAACCATTCACCTATGTGGTAGTAGACTGAACTCTGGTTAAGGCATTTCAAGAATTAGATAAAAACTTGACCCAGCACTACACAGTTCATGCAAAGCTAGCAATATCCAAGTGAGTAAAATGCAAATATAAGGTTGTTCTTTTGTTTTATACAAGTAATGAAAATATTTAAATAATTAAAATCAGAAAAAAAAAAACAAAGAAAAGGAATATATGGCCTTATAAAAGCAAAGCACACTGCCACAAGGGTGAATCATAGGTATTTTTCCATAATGATTCCTGCTTATGTTCAATGGAGCAAATATTTCACAGATTACAGTTTTTCATTTTAACAATCATTAAAGACCACAGAAAACAACTGGCAGTTGTATAGTATCCTTCAAAATGTCTCTGGGCCAAGTAGAATGCTCTAAAATGATCAGCATCTGTAGCAGCTGTAAATTACAGTAAATATATAGGGTCTCAATTCTCCAACGCGCCTAGCACTTTGGATCCTGATCCAAAAATACTTAAGCACCTGATTAGCTTTAAGCCAGGGCACAGTCCCAGTGAAGTCAGATGTGAAACCAGAGTGCCCTGCACCTTGCAGGACCAAGTACTAGGGCATGATTCTACTGCCATTGAAGTCAATGACAAAACTCCAGTTGTGGGAGCCAGGGAGGACCAATAGTTCATTAGCCCTGTCTAAAATGATGAGGCAACCCGATTATCTCAAAAGGCGAAAATGTCCCTATTTTAAACAAATGTGCCTCTTTTGTTTGTTTTTAATATGCAGGTTTTCAACCTGGAGCCAAGGAAACAGAGTAAGGAGTGAAAAAGGGAACCTTACCTGAAGGCCTTCTATGGCTAATCTCAGCATGCTTGGTGTGAGTTTGGAGGCCTGCTTGAAGGTGAAGTTGCTCCAGTCGATAATCAAAACAAATCCATTCACTTGAAGTTCAGGATCTTCAATCATGGCTTCTAAAGAAAGAAGTATGGCACGCAAAATATCCACCAGTGTGTACCTGTCGATAATAGATAGTGAACTGGGTTAGGCTAACCAGAAGGGATGGTTGGCATGCAAAAACATGAGTTAAAAAACTTCTAACCATTTCCTCTCATGTTATTTATCAAACGTAAACCAAAGGATGGATTTTGATTTTATATTTACCATGTAGGTAACCTCGGATAAAATTAGCTATCAAATATAAGCAGCAAAAATATAAACTGCCAAAGCAAATGTAAGTTTTCCCATAGAAAGTGACAACCTTCTAAGCTGTATAATTATTTTCCCATTTATCAAATGTATACACTGTAAGATCTGTGCAACTTCTATTGTTTTAAGATCATAGCTGCATGGAAGATAATTACAGTCCAACACTACAAATATGCACCCAATGTTCCCTGGCATAACTTTCCAAAGGTAGAGATTACAACTCCCCAGTCTTCAACTGCTAACAAAAGGGAATTTCAACACCTCTCTCTCTCTCATTATTGTTTACTCTCAGATCCATAAAGTACACTGTAGAATTTTCAAAGCACAACAAAAGAGAGTCTCTTCATGAAAACAAAAAAAGAAACACACCACTGCTTTGGAACATCTCTGGTTAAAAGCAATGTCAGGCTATTAAGATTTAATCAATCACCTTCTGAGTACTTTTTACCCCCTAGCAAGGAAGTTTCAATACTCAGTTTAGAATCTGATAATCATTTTCTTTTGCTACGGTCCACATTAAATTTTAGTACACAGATTGCATGACATGTGCACGCTGCATCTAGAAATAGAAATAGTATATAATGATGTATTTTACACACACATAAATATAAAGATTCCTATATAAATAAACATGCAATAGAAATTATAATTCCATGCTGGTCTCACTACCTAAATTTGGTCTCTCTGAGTCACAGCCTAGTATGGCCTACAAAAACTGTGGACTTTCCAGAATAGGCTGCTAGGGAGTTCTTCCTTATTCCAAGGAGGTTCTTCCCTTGTAATTATTCTGCCATCTGAACAATATTGGTAAAGGCCCCAGGTCTGCAAAGAGATCTGCTAGCAAACCAAAAAACAAACGGGAAAATGGTAAGCATGTTTCATGAAAAACTTTGAAAGAAATTAAACATTATTCATTTAATTCAATTTTCATGATTTTTTTATTTTGAAAAATTTTAATTTTCTAATCTTTTACGTTATTTTGTTGAGATAAATCCCACTCTCTATTATATGTTAAAACTTTCCCCCCTTTTTTCCACGCTGGTAAAAAGCGGGCATGGTAAGAGAAATTTGGGGGAAAAAACAATTTCTCTCTCTCACTTTATTACTTGCTCTTTCTTTACTTCCATTAGAAATTTTTAAAAGGGAAAAAGTGGAATTGCCTTTTAATTTCCAAATGAAAGATTGCAAAAAGGTGAAATTTTTCAATTTTTGCCAAAAAAAATATATGTATTTTTTTTGGATGAAAAGTTTCCATAAAATGAAATTTTCCATGGGAGGAAAAAAGTCAGTCTTTGAAACTCCATTTTTTGATGCAAAATGGTCAAAAACATTTTGACCAGCTGTTCATGGACTCTTACACCCCTCTGTGTCCTACTGGAGTCAGTGGGGCTCTGCATGATCATGGGATCTGCTGTAGTCAGCTACTTTTGCAGGGCTGAGACTTTCAGCATTCCACAGCCACCCATAACTGGCCACTTTTCAGAAGCTGAGCAATAGACTCCACCCAGCCAAACTGCCATATCATCTGGGTTGGAAGGGACCTTAGGAGGTCATCTAGTCCAACCCTCTGCTCAAAGCAGAAAATCCCCAATTTTTGCCCCAGATACCTAAATGGCCCCCTCAAGGATTGAACTCACAACCCTGGATTTAGCAGGTCAATGCTCAAACCGCTGAACTATCTGTCCCCCACACCCCGTTCAGTCAAAGAAGAAACATTTTAAAATAAAAATGGAATCTGAGTTGTCAGCTCTATCCCAAAGCTCAACTGGAGGGGAAAAAAAGTTCATCAGTTCAAAGACGTCTCTCCCATGTAAGGTGTGTGTACACTAGGAAACTTTGTGAGCATTCTTCAGCTCCAGTATAAACCACAGAGTAGACCAAGCACCAAGTTTTTACCACCATGTCATCAAATCCTGTGTGTCAGAAAGACAGATATAGATATATGTATATGTTAATCTGAGACATCACGCATCTTCCTATGTAGTCGTCTCCTAACCCACCACTGGAAAGGGGTGCAGGACACCCAATGAAAGTGGTCTTGAAAACACACAGTACAGTCTATATTGCACAGTTGGTAGCACAAGCACTATAAAACACTCCCACTTTTTTTCTACTTCAGAAGCAGCTGCAGCTCTCTTGTTTGGGAGCATGAGAGCTCCACTTTGATGACTGTCCTGCATTCCTTTCCAGTGGTGGGGAATGGAAGAGGCACAGACATACGCTTCCACAGGCACACTAACTTGTATTAGGGATGATCAGAAAAGTTAAAAATTTTGATGAAAAAGAGAAAATAGTCCATGAAAATGTTCACCAAAAACATTATCTGACTAGCTGTAGTACATAAGGTATTTAAAGATGGCTAAGGCATCTCTCTTCCATTGGGACCATGCATTGGGATTATGCCATCCTTAAAATGGTAGGCACCCTTTTGGTTTACGTAATCCCACGTGAATGTGGGCAGCTCATTTACATTAAATGCCAAGATGCTGCCCGAAGTCCCCAGTGGGCTGAGCTGGGTTTGCGGAGATTTGTTTTCATTCAGGGGGACAGATAACATTTCTTCTGAACACACAAGTCCGTTACAAAGCAAGTCTGTCGGGGATCCAGAATGCCACATATATATTGTTTGCTAGATCAGACCCCTAAACTATCATAACACAGAGAGTGAAATCCTGACCCTGCTGAAGTCAATGACAAAATTTCCATTGACTTTAATGGAGTCAGGATTTCACCCATAGTGTTGAAGGAGCTGTGATTCTACAGGGCTAGATTCTGATACCCTTACTCACATTCTATCGTACCTTATTCCACAAAAAGTCCCATTAAGGTGGTACTCAATGCGAGTATGAGTCTCACAATTTAGCCTATAAAACTTATAATTTCATGGTTCTGAGCTGAAAAAGGCAAGGATTTCTCCCTCCAATGAAGAGGACAAAAAGAACAATGATTCAACTACCAGAAAATGCTTTCACTTGTTATCAGGAGGAGACACCCAATTTATCCATGAAATAAAATAAATCAAGTTAGAACCATTCAGGAACCTGTCCATGTTAAAAAAAAAAAAAAACAAAAACACCTTGATAGGAAATTAGCTGAAAATAAAAGATAAGCTATCTATACTGGGCTTTCTTTCTTGATTTTGCTATATTACTTAAGTCAGATACATTGCTGAAAACAACAAAAGAAAGAAAAATCCACTATGGACAGTGCTTAATTTTTGCCGGGGCTGAACCCTGGCACCTGTGAGCTTGGCAGTTCGTAGCCCCAGCACCCCCTGGGATATCAGCCAGCAGCTGCCACTCTCTGGCCACCCAGCTCTGAAGGCAGCACCACTGCCAGCAGCAGTGCAGAAGTAAGGGTGGCAATTCACCATATCATGCCATAGTTCTGTGCTGCTGCTGGCAGTGGTGCTGCCTTCAGAGCTGGGTGGCCCTTGAGCCCTGGCACCTCCTTCATTACAAATTAAGCACCGATTATAGGCCATTTAACACAGCTTTTACTTTGAGCAAATGCTGAGGCTACCCAGAAATCTAAATCCAACATGACAGAGAAAATCTTAGGTGTTGCAAATTGCAAGTTGTGTATTAAAGTCAAAGCAGAAAAGCTCTATAAAATGAAATTTGAATAAAGGAGCTATATTACAGTTGTTACATAGCACAGAGTTATTTGCATAAAGCTTCATCTCTAGTCCACTCTACACAATACATGGGACCTATGTAAACTGAAGTCCCTTCACAGGCTTGTGACGGACTTGTCCTGCTATATGATGAACCATAACACATGTTCCATTCTCATCTGGACTTGAAGTGTGCGTGACTATGGTTGGTAGAAAATTACCCGCCACTGAGACATGCAATTTTTAAAAAAAAACTGGATACCTATAATCATACAGCTACATACCCAGTCGCCAACAACAAACTAATTCAAGTCCCATGCAACAACAATCAATCTTTGCATATTTCCTAAAATTTTCCAGAGACTTATTAGGAAACGTAACGGAAGGTAGAGCTGGATAGCTATTTTGTAGTTGTTAGTCAAATCATTGCATGAATAATTACCCACTCCTCCATCCAGTTTTCGACCACCTCAATAGCTGGTCAAATACTTCTCGTTCCATACATTCTTCAATTCATAATGGCAATGTTTGTGGACTAATTTACCTGGGCAGCTCTAGAAGATGTATTATGGAATAACCATTAGTAGCTCCATAGTTAAGATTGCAACACTGTTTCCATTTAAAAAAGAATTTTGAATCCTCTCTAAATCTGAACAGCTTGAAAACCATTAGTCCAGTTCAGGGGCTGGGGTAGAGTTTGTGGTGTGCCTCAGAGGCCATTTGATCAAGCAGTTCCTGAGACAGAGCCCTCCAAAATGATCTGTTTAAGTATTGCTAACCTAAAATGTGTTTCTCTCATGGGATTACATTTCTTTTGACCTTCTTTCTCTCTAATTTCATTTAGCCTCTTTTTATCCTCTCTCCTTATTCCAATCTTTCTTCAGTCTCCTCTTTTCATTGCAGATTGATAAATACACACACATGTTCATTCCTTACAGCCCCACCCCTTTCCTGTTTTATGTTTTCCCTTTATTAATTGTTGTCTCTTTCCTGACTACCACTTTTCTTTCTCCCTTTCCTCCCTATTGCTTGCCTACTCTCTCCTTTTCTTGTCATCGCCCCAATCAATGCTTCCTCCTCCCCAGATCCTATGAAAAAACCCTTAACTTTGATGCCCCACTGGTCAAGCATTATTCAAAAACAGGTGCACTAATCTAAATGTATTAAGCTCTATTTATATAAAAATTTGACATCAAAAGTATTATATAAAGAGATGCAAAAAGAAAACTATGGGATTTTTGAGACTTGGTTTATATTTTAGTGTTCTGCAGACCCCCAATTTTACAATTTTTATATACAATTTCTTTGATTTCCTTGGATTTATAAAAGCCTCAGTAGGTGCCCATCCTACCCCCTGGGTTGTACTGCTGAGATCCATGTGCAGTGTTCAGATAACTTTCCGTTTAACTAGAGAAATGTCACAAAGCAAAAATGAAAAGTAGCATTAACTGCAAGCACTACCACAAAATATAACCGGAATGAGATGAGATCTGTTGCAGTTACTAGTTTTTAACTACTGCCATTGTATAGCGTGAAAGAAAGAAGCCATCATTTTATTCTATCGATCTGTACTGTTACAGCCATTGGCCAGCTCAGTGTGTGTGATAAGTAGCATGTGCCCATACTTCACAGCAAGACCCAAAGACTCCAACAGATTAAGTCATTTTGACCTCCAGGCCTTTCAGCTTTTAGGGTGTTTGTTTATTGAGGGGACACTGAGTGCTTTATTTTCCTCTGACCCCAGTTTTCCAATTATTTCTACAGTGGTTTCAGGTGAGCAATGTGCATTGTGTCCGATTTGCTATAATGTATGGCTTTACAATAACCTAGAGCTAACCTGAACCCCCCTGCTGGAGAAATAAATCCTGTTTTATTAACGTCTGACTTCAGTCACACTTTTTTATATAGCCTCTCACATGACATACAGTAGCTAGTAGTGTGTAACTAATTCTTTTAAATAATCTAGAATTCACTATTAACCGTATTTAATGCCTCCTATTTATATAACCATGATTTATACAACTGTTTATACAATACTTTTAGCCTAGAAAAATGTATCAATAACAAAGCTGGAAACAGGTGATCATGTACTGAATGAATACTGTGGGCTAGGTTCACAAAAAGCATCAAACGTCCAATTTTTAGGCACCTAGGAAATCACTGGGATACACAAGGCCTGAGTTAGGTGCCCAGGCTTTCTGTGCAATGAATGGAGAGAGACAGGTACCTAAGAATACGATTCAAAAAACAAGCATGCTAGGCAGCTCTTTGCCTAAGCCAACCAATGGGAGATGCTGAGGAGAGGGGTGTGTCCTAAGCTCCACTCCCTCACAGAATTCAGCACCTACATATAGGCTGGAAGGAAGCAGCTCTCTTGGCATGGGATTCTCAGATGTGAACCCTTGCTTAGAATTAGGTGCATATGGCATTTTTTGCAAGAAGCTGGGGTGGGGTGGGGTGGAGAGAAGGAGGAAGAAGAGCAAGCATCCTGTGCCCTGGCTTCATCCTCATACAACAACCGAAGCTAGAGAGAGGACAGCTAAACACTGGTGGCAGAAGTCTTATGTCAAATCAAATCACCTATGTCAGATGTTTTTAACATCTTATGCCAGAGTTATGTAGGAAACAAAGTAGAGTTTCTTTGCCTTTACCATAGCATCTGTCAAATCTTGCATCAGCTAATTCCCATTTGTTTTGAATAGTAGACAGTCTGGTTCCTCTGAGATGTCATATTAGCTCTATGGCTGACACGAGTCCCTACCATTATGAGGAAATTTTGTGTAGATTCAGTCTGCTTCCATGGATGCAAAATGGTATCTGGGTCTCCACTTGAGTTTAGGTCAGTGTAGCTTCCTGAGGTACTAGATGTGTTGGGAATATAATCATACCACTACCTTTTAGAATCATGTCCACCCTGGCTGGTGAAGGCTTCTATTAAAGAAGCTATTGTACAGTCATTGCTCAAAAAAAAAAAATCACTTCATTCTGGCAGTCTCTAGCATCCAGTATCTAATCTACCATTCTTGGTTAACAATTTTAGAAGGTTTACACAACTTTACAAGAGATGCCTCAGATTTCCTTGACTCTTGTCAATCCGGGTACAGGTGTCGGTACTGACAAAAGAGGAGAACTCAAAAGTCAGCTAAAGTTAAAAATCTTTTGTTTTATGTATATCGTGTTAGCACCCAGAGGCCGCAATTGGGATCAAACAGCCTACTGTGTTAGATGTTGTACAAAGCATACCGAAGTATAGCATTTGCCCCAAAGATCTTACAGCTTCGGTATGCTTTGTACAACATCTAACACATCCCATTGGTTGGCTTCTATTATAGTGTTTTCATTAATTATAATTCATATTTGAAAAAAAATATTATTTCACACATAGACTGACCTTAATATCCAAATAGTGTTACTATATATTTGTATAATTATTTTGACATTTTGTTCAACTCATCGCTTCAAAAATCTACTTGCCAACTCATCTGGTGACTAGGGAGTTGCAGAGTAGGATGAGCCCTTAATGTTTGCAGAATTTAAGCTGCCATGTAAAAAAGTTTCTAACCGGTGAAAACAGCCTTTTGAACGTGAAGCCGTGCAGTGTCTTGTTCCCGAGTCCTCAACAGACCGCTCCAATGCCTTTGATTTGGCTTATAGGTTTCCCCATGGGACAGCAGAGTAAAATTAACAAATCTGGTCAATTTCACTGCTGATATTCAGAACCCTGCAAACAGCTGTGAAACTGACAGGAACCATGCCAATTTTATTCGGCCATTCTTGGGAAAGCTCTGAGTGATAGTTGAAGCAAACATTAGTGGTAGTTATCTAGGAAGATATTCCAAAACACCCACAAAGGGTAGTGGAGGATGAGGATACAAAAAAAAAACAAGCCCTCACACACTGCAATAGCCAGAAAATTTTTTGGAAAGAGTAAGATAATAGAGATCCTATGCCCGGGGGGCAGGGGAGGAGAAGACAATCTCCCTTCCAGCAACCAGTTGGAAGCATAAGATAGATAAATTATACACCTATTATCCAAATGTAATCATATACCTTATATTAATCAGAAGTTAATATGAAAGATTGAGCCCCATGTACAATCCAGGCACAGCCCCTGGTAGGAATCCCATCACCTTTTCCCTACCCAACTGCTGAGAGAGGTGTTGGACTGCTCACTGAGACATTCCCCTTAGCCCTTCCATTAGAACCTCACCCCATCTTTTTATAGATTTCTAGTTTAGTCTTTCAGACTGTAGGGCATCTGGCAGAGTTTTCAGGCCCTGCTTTAATTTAGTGAATGTAATGTCTTGTTTGGCACATGGGCTTGTTTTTTCATAGGAATGTTTTGTTTTGTCCTTTTCCTATTCCTAAATCCTTTAATTGGTCTGATGGTAATTGGAACTATATAAATGACTGTTGATGCTATATAAATCCTCTGGTCTGTGGCTGTTATTCATTTAAAAAAAACAATTGGCACTTTTTAGTTGGAATTGTTAATATGTTGGCTATAATAAATTGTACACCTATGATGAATTATATTTATTGGCTTGTAGTGCACTGTTAACTTAGTCAAGAAAGTATGCTGGGAATTCACTGATTGAACAGAAGCTTTTGAAGAGTTTTGTTATAAGTAAAAAGCACATTGGTTTGTGTACTGTTAACGCATTAAGGGCTTAATCAATGTGAGAGACGGGTGCATAGCACCACTCAGGATCAGGCATTAAATGAATATCAGGTCAGCTGCATTCGTGGGGAGGCAGTGCAGTCCCTTGGATGGGATACTCGCCTGGGAGTCAGGAAATCTAAGTTTTATTCCCAGATCTGCCACTGACCTGCTGTGTGACCTTCAGCAAGTCAATTCCCCTTTCTCTACCTTTGTTCTCTTCCCTTTGTCTGTCTTATCGCTGTGGACAAATAACTCTCTCTTTGGGGGCAAGGACAGTGGGATTCCAATCTCAGTCGGGGTACCTAGGTAGTTGGGTTACCTCAGTCACACTACAACTGTAATATAAATAATGTGTTCAGTTAAACTTGCATAAAATTGTAATTATGTTTTGTCTTTTTAATATTCTCCCAGATGATCTCATGTAATTTAAATCAAATAAGAACACATCTCACTATTAATACAGAATAAACCCACTCTTGCCACATTAAAAACAAGTGATTAACAAGTGCTATTTTTTGTACTTTGACTAAGCACTAGTGCTCTATGTATTTCCACAAAACTTATTTTACCAGAGTGCAATTATGAAGAAAATAGATCATACTCTAGAAAGGCCTGCTATGATGAAATTCTCTCACAAATCTAGTCTGAAGTACAACTTCAACAAGATGTCTAACTTGTCATGTCCTTGCACTTATTCCTGTCATTTTGCTCTTTCTTTTAGGATATTACCAGCTTCTTAATTTAAGAAAAGGCTTGAGGTTGTCTTTACAGGGTAAGGATGTAATAATATAATGATGTAACTATTTATTATTATTATTATTTTTGTGGCAGTGCCTAATCCTGCAACCTTTGCACACATCAATAGTACTCACTCTCTTGGGTAACCTTAGTGATTTTAATGAGATTACTCGCAGGAGTATAGTTTGCAGGAGTGGGCCATAAATAGTTCGCACTTAATGGATCCCTGAATAGATCTTTACTGAAAGTTAAACAAAGTTTAAACTGCCTGCAATTTGAAGGCTATAGGTGATCCACCAACAACAGAAGGAAATTATGTATAGCATCCCCAGTAATGCATTTTTAAACCAATATTTCCCCCCACAGAACATGTTGCCTGTTGCTCACATACCAGGCCTTGATGATAATAATACACAGCACTTGCATGAGCTCACTAAGCCATCCTCACGCCAACGGACCACAATCAGTTTTAGGGCACTTGTAGCCTCATTCAGTTTTGAAACCTTGCTGCAAAAAACTTGTATAAAGACCCCTCTCGTCTCACTGATAATTTCACCAAGGAGACTGTCACCTGCGATGCAGAGTAGGAGAGGAGAAGGGAAGAGGTGTTTAACATTAAGCTGACACATACATAATTAGATGGTTCAGTAACTATTCTTGCCTTCTCTGGCTGAGGAAAAGCACTCAGAGCCTGAGCTTCATATGCATCCAGACTTTTCAGTTCCTCTTCAGAAATGGGAATTAGCCCTGAGTTGGAAGAGCATTGTGGGTATTACTGATATGCAAATGAGCACTACCAAGCAGCCCTCTCTTGCTTAAGCACACAATACATCTCAAACAATGAAAAAGGAGCTGAGACAAGATCCAATAAATATTTGTCAGGCCAGTTGGACAAATTATCTGTTTTGCCTCTTTTAAATGCATCATTATTTCAGCTGGGGAAGAGGCAGAGGAATGTAAATCAAGAAGCATGTCCTTTGCCTAATCCATCAATACCGGAAAAAGGAGTCCCTATCCCCCGCCCTGAATATACAGAGCAGTGGACAGAGGGGGCTTTAAGTCAAAATGTGTCATCTCTATTTTCTTCTTCCCGCTCCATGCTGCAGTCCAGTCCTGCTGTGTGTAAAGCAGGGTGTGTCCCTATTGCCCTCCCCATCATCCTGTAACTCCTGGATTTCATCAGTGGTGGGGGGAGAGTTCAATCATAGAGTCATAAAGTTTAAAGCTAGAAGGGACCACCGGATCATCTCAACCTTCTGTATATCACAGGCCACCAACACTCAGCACCTGCATGCTAAACTCAACAACTGAAATCAGACCAAAAGTATTACAGTCCAAAGGAGTCTAGACTGTTCTGTGCCACAGGAGGGACTTGGGTGCACCAGTGCCCAAGGCCCCTGCAATGGCAGCGAAATGATTAAGGAAGATACACCCAGATGATCCTGGCACATGATCTGCACCCATACGCTGCAGAAGAAGGTGATGGCCCGCCAACGTCACTACCAATCTGACCTGGGGAAAAATTCCTTCCAGGTACCACATATGGTGATCAGTTAGACCCTGAGCACATGAGCCAGCCAAGCACCTGAGAGAGAGAGAGAGAGAGAGAGAATATGCTTGGTGCCACCTCACAGCCTTCGCTCACCCTGTCCATCTCTAGCTGTGGCCATTCCTGATGCTTCAGAGGAAGGAGATACAACTACCACCACCCCAAAAAAAACCCAGAATACACTGGGAGGAAGAGTCCCTTCTGACCCTGGCTGGTAGCCAACTGAAACCCCGAAGCATGAGCTTTTAGGACCATAAGACATGCAGTCCAATGGTGGTGGGTGGGTTAATGAATGAGTGTGTCTCAGCCAGGTGGGAAGGGGCATGTGTTAGAGTCTGGGCTCAGTATTTACCTGCTCTGGTCCCAGTTGGCAGCGAACAGGACCAGGATCTTCCTTCCGTAGTGGTCAAGGTTGGCCAGCCCGCCAGGGAAGCCGTCCTTCAGTGCCTGCTTGATGCCAGGGTCAGTGGCTTTGAAGCTCTTGAACATGTCCAGGTTCTGTTGCCGGTACTCAAAGTACTGAGCCAGCAGGCGGAACGCCTCGAAGTGCTGAAATTTCCTGGCTCTCAGGAAGCGTAGAATGAATGTATCATCTGTGCGGAGGAAGCCAATGTCCGGCCGAGTGATCACCATGTCCCGCACCTCCTGGATGTCCTGGTGCAGGGTATCCGGGTTCTCATTCAGCTCCAGCCGGGCTTTCTCCAGCGTCTCTGGGGACAGACCTGCCTGCAAATGAGTCATAGTGCTGCTCCCTCCTCTGTCGCTGCTAACTGTGCTCCTTTCCCTTATAGGATGCACCCCCACACAACCCCAAAAGGCTGATGCAGTTGTTCCTCACTCTTAGAGCATGTTCCCCCCTCCCCAAATCTCCCTTCAATCTGCTGCTCCTCTTCCTTGTAGGATGTATCCCCTAGTCCCAGCAACCTGCTGCTCCTGTCCCTTATGAGACTCCTCTTTCACCCCACAAATAACCTTTCCCCCAGAACCCCAATAGCCTGATGCTGCAGTCACTGTAAAGAGAAACACCAATATAACAATAACACCACGCCACACACAAACACCCTATTGCTGCAAATCACTATGGAAAGAAGCCCAGCAACAGCTAGTAATAACAATTAATAAAGTGGATCCCCAGCAGAGTTTCCAGGAAGGGGGGGAAGAGTTCTTTCCCCCAGAAGACCCAAGTTTGCCCCTTTGGTTAAGTAGGCATTTTATCGGTGTAACAAAAAGCTGCAGTTGTGGTGGTTTTTTAAGAGCCACATGATCACGGAGAGCGAGTCCAAAAAGCAGGACGAAGGACTACCTCTGGATTTGGGATGAGGTTTTTATCCCTCCCCCATGCAAACAGTGATCTCACCCCGATACTGCAGTCACTAGAGAAACAATAATAAATAATAAAATAATAAAATAAATAAAGGTGGCTCCTCAAACTGAGAGTTCCCGGTAGAGGTTGCTTTCCAAAAGAAGGACCATTTACTTAAGACCAAGGTTTGCCATGGTTAAGAGGCATTTTTCTTTGATTTAAAAAGAAAAAAAAAAAAAAAGCTACATGTCGTTCGTTTGCTGGTCTATATTTAAAGATCCTCTTGAGCGCAGACAAGGACTCCAGAAAACAAAACTGCCTATGGCTTGGGGTGGGTTTTTTCCCTTCTCCCCACCTACACACACAGTGATCTGCGATGGTACCAGCAGGATCTGGTGCTGGTTGTTGTACTTCCCCCACCCCCTTCTATTATTTTATTTTATTTTATTTTTTATCTCAGCCAGGTCTTCCCACACACTGCACTCCGCCTTGGAGGGACTGGTCTCCAGCCCATCCTCCGCCTTCGCCCGGACAGCTCAATTCAATCGCTTTGCAAAACGCACGGTACTCGGCAGCAAGGGAAAAAGGGCTGGAAAGACAGCTCGCCAGGCAAACAAAACCCTAGGCAATGCGGCACCTCCCGGCATCCATCAGCAACAGCAGCTCCTCGTGGTGGCAAGCCCGGAGCTAGGGCAGCGGGGAGGAGAGGCAGAGCCGCCGAGCCCGGCACCCGGCTCAGACTCCTCGAGGCGCGCGCTGCCCGCAGCCCTGCTGGTGTCTGGCCGCGGCCGGCGCTGCCGCTCTGCTTGAGGGGAGCGCGGGCTCCGCGCCGCCGCCCGCCGCGCGCCGCCCGCCGCCTTTGTGTGGTTCCGGAGCAAGCCGGCGGCTGCTGCGGCTGCTGGCAGGTTTGCGTCAATCAGGGCCCCCTGGGCGGCTGCTGCCGGTCACTCCAGCTCGGATCAGCCCCTCTCTCGCTCACGTTGTTGTTACCCAGCACAGCCCTTCCCTCTGCTTCCTGTCCGCGGGATAAAGACAAAAACCAAAGAGCGGCCCCCAGTTCCACCCTGCACCTGCACCTGCTCCCTTGCCCCTCCTGGAGCCACCAGCAGGCCTCTTGCAATTGAATATTTATATCCCGGCCGCTGAGAAACGCCCCCTGCCCTCCCTTTTCCCCCCAACCCCTCTGTGCCTTCCCACTCTTTTGTGTACAGAGCGCCAAACTGCAGTGGAATTAGCAGCTATTGTTGATTTAGATTCATATTGACACTCATTAGTGTCTAGTTCCTACAGGAAGCATCCCTCTTCTAAATGCATTTGAGATACTAAAAAAACAAAAAACCCAACACCCCCCACACAGCGGTGGCTTTGGGTTATTGAAAACGCCTTTGCGGCAGGAAAGTTTAGAAGAGAAATCCAGGAGAACTACTTGGCAGTATGTAGGGGATGGAGAAAGGGGGTTCAGCAATGGTAAATTACAGCAGCCCCTGTGACCCTATAATTGTAAATCCTTTAATTCAGACACACACAACTGCTCGGGAAACAATTGACCCTTTGAGGAGAATGATTCTTCCTTGTTCTCCACCTAAAAGTGACTTCTGATGGATTTGGAAAGTTTAGTAAAATTCAAATTGGCCAGTTTTGAGACATTTGAACATTGTTTTCTGCTAAGATATTTTTTCAGTGATGATTTGCACTCTGACAACTTAAATACGGCTTCTTTTGACTGTGGTTTTCTGATTATAGAATACACAGGAAAACCAAAAAGAAAAGGAGGACTTGTGGCACCTTAGAGACTAACAAATTTATTAGAGCATAAACTTTCGTGAGCTACAGCTCACACAATCCCAGGTTAGGCCTCAATCCTGCAAATGCAAATCTCTTTGAATCCATTCAGATTACTGACATTTCTAAAATTAAACACATGCATATATCTTTGTAGGATCAAGTCCTGGTTGCAGTGCCAGAATTTTGGGTTTTTTTCTTTATCTGGCTGTTTCTTTTGGTTTTATACTCCAGTTATACTCACTCCTTTTTGGTCGAGTTTTCTGAAAACAAATGTTAAAGGAAAAGAGCCTCCATTTAATTAAAATGAATAAAAGTCCCAGTTTTCCTTGAGCTTCAGGCCATTCCTCTTTGAATTCATTATATTGCAAAGGAATACTCAGCTTCTTAAAATTGGATTTAGCCCTTAGTGAAAACTACTGTCTTTCCCTGCTGTCTTTCACCGTGAGCTTGCACTTCTTACTCAGGCTAAAGTCCCAGCTCTAGCTCCTTAGCATTGCATCACCTAACTCAATCACCAGCCCTTAGTTAGGTGCTGTAGCTCCCTACACAATGCACAGGTAGGTTAGGTGCCTAAGAATAGGATCCACAAAAGCCAGCAGGATGAGCAGGGATTTGCCTAAATTAGCCAATAGAAACTGCTAAAGAGAAGGGTGTGGCCTAAGGCCTCTTCTCTCAAAGGAAGTTAGGTTCATAAATCGAGGTTGGAAGAAAACTCTCTCTGCTTGGAATACACAGCTATGAACCCTCTCCTGGAGTTAGTTGTCAAAGTCCTTTTTTGCAACAAAAAAAAAAACACACACACACAAAAACAGACAAACAAAAAAAACCCAAAGAAGTAGATGCACCCTTCTAACCTTTAGCCTATCAGTTAGAGCACTCCCTTAGGTTGTAAAAGACCCAAATTCAAGTCCCTATTCCAATGACTACTTACACAAAGTGGAACAGTTTCAAAAGGAGAAACTGAGAGGACATAGCCCAGTAGCTTGTGCACTCAGCTAAGAGGGGGAACTATGGGTTCAAATCCAGACTCCACATTTGGCAGAGATAATAATTGAACCTGGTTCTCCCACGTTCTGGGTGTCTATACTAACCACTAAGCTACAACTTATAAGGAGGGATTAGTACTTCCTCTTCCTATGCCATTTTGTGCAAGGTTTGATCTGTTAGCGTCTAAACACACCTATTGTATTGGGCCCCACAGTTGAGATAGATAAGGAATGCCTAGTTTGAGGATCCCCCTAGTTTGAGGGTTTAGGAGTGAGCTAATTGTCCAAGCAACAGGAGTGAGGTGCCTATGTGCATGCCCAGCTGCAGATGTTTAGGTACTTAATGGACTTTAGCAGCAGAAACTTAGACTCCTAGGGACTTTAGGCACCTACCTCATTAAGTAGCAGCTATGCCATGGTTTTAAGTAGCTACATTTTGGACTTGGGTGCCTAAATCCCTTTGTGAATCTAACCCCCCACTGAAGCTAATGTGAGCTTTGCTTGAGAAAGGAGTGCATGACTGGGCCCTTAGTATGCAAATAAAGTTTATTAAGCTTTAAAAATCATTGAGTGTGCATGAAAGACTCTAACATGTACATAGTTCTTCTACCCAATCCAATATTACACTGTTTTCTTTGCAAGATTATCCAGTTAAAAACCCAAAACTTAAAGAGGTGCAAAGGCAGAAGAGGAAAAGCAATGGAAAGGATGATAAGGGCAAGGAGAGAGGCCCAGACCTACGAAAGGCGTTTAAGCAGCAAACTTCCATTGAAATAAAAGGAAATCAGGAGCCTTAACAGCTCTGTGAATCTGGGCCAGATTCAGATTTTCCTGAGTTAGTGAAAAAAGTGATCTAAATTACCCCAAATTTACCCACCCAAAATTGTAAATTTAATCAATTTCCCCCAATCAGTTAACCAAATCCTCTGTCCAGTGAACAAATAGCACTCAGATACTCAGAACATACTCATTACTGTGTAAAGAAACAGGTAAACGTAGAAGTATATACAGTGAACAGCAATGATAACACCTTTCTCAGTAAACCAACACAGGAGTACAGGAATGTGATGAGTGCCCCAAACTGCCATCCAAGTCAACACAAGATGAAGTTATTCAGCACCTTGTAACATCAGGCCCATTATGCACACTAGTTGTGACCTATCATAAGAAAACACGACATTTTGTAAAATATCTATTTTTTGCAATGGCAAATACCCATACATCAGTGTTCCCTACTATCCTGGTTTTCACCATTCCTCTATCTAGATATCAGAGTAGAGCTGATTGAAAAATGGAAAAAAATTGCTACAAGTGTTGAACATTTTGAAACATTTCAATTTTTTTTTTAAAAAAAAGAACTGATTTAGAAATTTTTTGCAAATTTTTTTCCTAAGAATTTTCAATAAATTTGGAGCTTTTCAGTTTCTTTCCTCAATTTTTCCTCTCTCAGCCCACATCCCCTTGATCCCTTTTTCTATTTTATCACTGAAAAAGAGGCAGGGGGTAGGAGAAAATCAGTAAGGGGGGAGGAGACAGAGAAAACAAAAATACTCTGTGAACATTTCATTTTTAGCAAAGGCCCTTTTTTTATTTAAAAAATTGTCATTCAAAAATTTTCAACCACTCTATACCACAGTAAAGTGCAATTCACAAGCTTCCTGTTATGAGTATTTTGATAAAAATCTGTGAATTGTACAGACAAAGACCAAAATGTCCTCAAAATAACTGAAACAGATGGCCCTTCCTGGACTGAATGGATCCAGAACAGGGACATTAAGAAAGAGGCACATAGCTGGGCAGCCTGAAACCAGAGGATGCTTAAAGAATGCAGCCTTGGACATGTTCTCCTTGAGCCAGATGGGCCACAGCAGGGGCTCACGGTGACAATGCTTTTGTGTTATTTTCAATTCTTGAATATAAAAATGTGAAAGGTTTGTTCTGAAATAAATGAGTTGCTAGAAGCAATAAGGGATTTTACTGTCATCTGAAAGCAGATTTACCAACCCATTTAAAATAGTGTAATGAAGAAACGTGTTTTCCAATGTCACCCAACCTAAACAGTAAGAAAAACAGAGCCAGCAGTGTAGTTAAATGTAACATATTGATGGCATGATGTAATTTATTTATGATGCATCTCTACTTTTCCCTCTGTAAAATGGTACGGGTGAATAAATCCATTATGTAAATCTAAGCCTATTTCCTGTTGCATTTATAAACTATTATTTTTCCTTGATGCTTTTAGAGTCACTTTAGCCCAAACTTCATAAATTAAAAATTAGAATCACAACAGTTCTACAAGTACCACAAATCAGTTGCCAGATTTGAAACAAAAATAATAGTCAATTAAGCAGAGGTTCTTACTGAAGTTGTCTTCAGAGATGCTAATTCTCATTTAGAATGAAATTGTTTAACAAAATTAATATACAGAGGAGTGTAGGAGCTGTAACAAGAATGTAAGAATGTGTAACCAGATAAAAAGAAATAATGGATGGGCTTATAAGGAAGTAATTACACCAGGGGTTCCTTGATCCCTTTCCACAGAGGGAAAAGGCATCAAGGCTTTCGGGCCATTCTTATTGCTGCAAGTAAGTAATTCAAGTTTTAGCAGCAGCAGCATTTCTGCTCCTGATTTTACCATAGTGCAGCTACACATATAAGGCCAGATTTTCAAAAGAGCTCATCTATCAATTAGGCACCAATAAAGCCCTGATTCACCAATGCAGGTAAATCCATGCTTAATTTCTAGCAAGTGAGTAACTAAAGTCCATTTATTCATGTCTGAACACTGGTGACATCATAGCAGAATTTTTAGAAGCCTTCACACATTCAGCAGCTGATCTCCTAGTGATCCACCATACACTGTCTATCTACCTCATTGCTGGTATTTCCCTACTATGGTGATCCACCTCCATTCCTTCCAGGATAACTTTCTCAAAGTTATTTCCATCTGATGTGACCAAAGTATATAAGTTTGCACCTGTTCATTTCCAAAAGCATAGTTTGTTTCTCTCCAGTAATATTTCTAACATTTGGTTCTTTTCCATCCAAGACATATGCAAGAGTTTTCGACAGCACCACAGCACAAAGTCTTTTATTTTCCTCTTGTCAGCAGCATTAGTTTCCCAAAATTCACATCTATAAGTCGCTATGGAAAAAATTATGCTTTTGACATGTCAAACCTTTGTAGGTTTAAAGATGCCACAGTTTTTCAATACTTCCATAAGGGAGACCATGGCTCAGCGAGACATCTCTAGTCTTCTAATTTATTTGGCCCAGCCTCCCTGGTTGGATATGTATGATCCCAAATAATTAAATTCATCTACTGGCTCTACAGCTTGGCCATTAATTGTGATGTTTGCTTGCATCCTATTATTATTGAGCTTGTCAATATATATGTATTTAATTTTTACTGTGTTCAGATACCCAATTTCACACACATGCTTTAATCTATGCTTATTCAGTTAAGCACTTGAGCATGTGCTTACAGTTAGCCACATGCCCATGTTCTTTGATCAGGGACTAACGGTAACATTTTCAAAAGTGCCTAAATTACTTTGGAAACTAAATTCCATTTTCAAAAACAATTTAGGAACTTAGGAGTTCAAGTTTCATAAAAGTCAATAAGAGTTAGACTCTGAAGTGCCCAAAACACTTTTGAAAATGGGACTCAGGTTCTGAAGTCATTCAGATGCTTTTTGAAAAATTGACCCTAAGTGGCCAGATTTTCAAAAGTGCTCAGCACATTCCCATAGTCTTAGAGGATACAAGGGGTAGCACCAGACCCAAACTTCACAAGTAAAAATAAATATTCCACTCTGCCAGGCACAACAGAAACAGAAAATCTTCCAGAGGTGAATTCTAGGTTGGAACAATTAATCTGTCATATAAAAAGTGCATGTCTGCCAGTCTGATGTAATACTGGAAGAGAAGCTTAAAGCAGGGCCAAATTTAGGGGCAGGCCACCCAGGTGACCAACTGGGGTATGGGGCTTGGGTCCCCCAGTCTTGGGTTGCTGTTTTTTTGTTAATGACAAAAGGGAAAATAGAATGTTTGAAATAAAATGTTTCAGGTATTCTGTGTGTGGATTCATTCTTCACTAACCACCTAGAATGTTCTGGACCTTTGTAAAATCGCATGGAACCTTCCAGACTTTCTGAGAACTACATTTTCCTTGAACCTCCTAGAAGATTGTCAGCCATGCCCTCGCAGATATAAGGGGTAGGGGGTTGCCAGTCAATCCGTGAGATGCAAGAATGAAATGAAGTGAAATGAGAGCCCAGCTGCGATATTGTAAAACTTGGGTAATTGAGAAAGTGTACTTTTGTATTAAGACTTGAAGAGTGAAAGTAGTGTCTAATAATGGACATACTTAATGAGTCGCCAGAGATATCAAATCCCTTTCTATGCAATAGTATAAAAGAAATAATGTTACTTCTTTTGCCATTCTTAACAAGTAATGTTTGATGATTTTCTAAGACTGGGGAAAATAGACCTTTGTTCTTCCTAATGCCACCTGTTTTCCCACATAGAAAATAAAAGATGCCCCCTGAAGAAGACTTCAAGAGCTCAATATAGCAAAAAGCTCAATTGCAATCTAGTTTGCAGCAAGGGGCAAATTTGATGGGAATAATATCTGAAACAGAACAACATAGACCATGCTTCAGGCAGTAGCGATCTTCCCAGTGCAGAAGAAATTGAGGAGTGAAGCGTAAGTTATGAAAGCCCTATAACTGAGGAATGTTGGTGCACAGTTCAATTTCTTATGTTAATACATTCCAGTTATTCTTAAAATTAAAAAGTTTCTATAAGCTTAGAGGAAATTAATTTTTCTTATTTACTTATATATGGCATGAATAAATACAGATTTACAGATCCTAATGTGCAAATTTATCATCTTATATGACAGGGATAAATCATGCATGCAAATTGTGCATCCAAGTCGTAAAATGGGCTACAAATGCAATAAAAGATAAGAGATTAAAAATTTAACAATTTTAAATTGGGGAGGGGGAGGTTTTGAAGATGCTCCTTGTCTGGGGCACCATTTGATCTAGGGCTAGCCATGGCTAAAATAAAACCCTTTGGCACCTATTTATATATTTTTTTAAGTACAGACATTCCCTCCTAAATTTATAACATTCTCAGCTTGTTTCAGAGATTAGTGAATTGTCTTATTGAAATGATATAACCAGACCTAGATGAATATCTTGTGTCCATATATCAACTCAAGAGGAAAACACCAGGGATGAAATTCTGATCAACTGAAGTCAAGGGGAGTTTTGCTACTGACTTCACTGGGGCTAGGACTGCACCCCAGGTTCCTAAATTTAGAGAAATAGGGAAGAATAATTCCCTCTACTGTCAGAATTACTGACTAAAATTCTGTGGCCATTGGCCATAATAGGAGGTTAGATCAAATAATCATAGTGCTCCTTTCTGGCCTGAAATTCTATAGCTCTATAAACTATAATGTTGATGAAAAGGTTAAACACTATGACCCGCTTCACTGTTAATGGGGGAATAAAATGATGTAATGACATACTACAGTGCTGACTGACAAAAATTCAGCCAGGGAAACTGGGAAATGCAGAATTGGACACAACCTGATTCACTGGATGAAATAAACTAGTTCTTGAGGCTCTGGATATTTTATGAGAAATCCATAAAAGATGATGATGAAACAACAGCTGTTTGTCCAAAAATAAGGAAGAGCAAGAATAAATAAGAGTTCTGGAATCTTAAAATTCCTTCTATCCTGTGGGGCTCTCCTGCCTTTCATGGTGAATGCTATTAAATAACACTGAGTTCCTATTTTAAAAAAAAAATATATAAATAAAAGGCTTTCTGTTGCTGTTAGACAAGTGTATTTTAATGCTCTTGTACTGTAGCAAAGTTAACCAAATCTTTGAGAAGTTCAAATCAGATCATCATTCCGCTTCAAACTTCCAGTTCCAAAACCTCATTTTGTGGTCATAGAGAATGTTTCCAGAATGGCTTCTGAGTCTGTTTTAGGACAACATTAAGAAGGACATTTTCAACACATATTTTTGCATTAGCACTTTCTCCAATTTTAATCATGTGACTGAATCTCCACACGGTGGCTTGATAGTCCAAGGCATAGTCCAAGTGCACAATGAAAGGGTTTAGACTCTGAACTGCCATCAACATTAATTGGAGTCTTTTGGCTAAATCTCTCTCCATTAAGTTGAGGAGTTACCCCTCAAGATCAGATACACCCCGTGGCATTTGGAAACATTAAAGTATATTTTCAAAGGATTACTTTGCCACTGCAAAATCTAGCTGTTGAGATTGTAAATCTTACCAAGCATACTATGATTTATAAAGACCACTGAGTACTGAAGTAGCTATGAAAAATACACAATCCAGACAGACAATCTGTACATAACTACAAATTGGATGTGACTTCACTATTTGCTGTAAAGTTGCAAATATTCATGTAGTAGTAAATTATTTGAATCATTCTAGATCTGTAGTTCTGGGGTGTTTTTGGAGGGGATATTCAGGGGTACCCATTTTGACCCCTTCACTTAACTTCACCTCAACCAAAGGTTCTTTCTGTGGCTAAGAAAGTACATGAGTATATCTTCATCTGGAGGTCACCAGTGCCACTCTGAGCCTCATAGGAGTTTACTAACACAAGGTTCACCAACTAGTCTGCCATGATGGATGAGTGTTCCCTAGAGCTCACTGCCACTAGACTACCAAGCCAGCTGAGAGGAATATTTAAAAACATGTTCTAGAAGTGCAAGTGAAAAATTCAGGGACACACATATATATACACACACACGCGTGCGCGGTTAATACTAGTGGTGCGGCAATGGCTAACAGCTTCTGCCTTCTGCACAAAACTAACCACCCACACTGTTGGGGTTCTGAGGTTACAAAACTATGATTTCCTTAAGGGGACCCATCAGAACATATAACAACTGTACTGTATAACCAGTTGCTTGGAAAGTGAAAACATTCTCTGAAGAAGCAAGAAAGAGGTGGGTAATTGGATTTCCTTCTGCTTCAGCTGTCAGGAACACAACACTCAACACAGGAGATTGAATGTACCACTGGAGAAGATGCAACTACTAAGTCATGGTAATTAGTCTAAGATGACCTCAAAGGAAGCTTGCCTCAAACATCTGTGAACAACAGGTATCAATTTATGAATGCTCTTGATTATGTTACCAATGCCTAACAAAGCAAAAGATGCAACAGAAACATACTTCAGACATTTAGGGCTGATACATAGAGACTGATTCTGATTTTATTTTTACTGGGTTTACACAGTTATAACTCTATTGACAACATTAGAGTTTTTGCTGAGTCACATCACTGTTCCCTTCATACTACCTTCCCTGAGCAAGCAAAGTTAGAATCAGGTCCCATCTGATTCAGGAGGTCTGTTTCACACTGCATTATTTATTTTATCATTGTGCCTAGGATCAGGACCCCATTGTGCGAGGCAAATAGAAAGAAAGACCAAAAAGACAGACCCTGTCCAAAGTACCTAAGACCTGGTCTACACTTAAAATTTAGGTTGACATAGCTGCATCACTCAGGGGAGTGAAAAATTCACACTCCTGAGAGCCACAGTTATGCTGAACTCACCCCTCGTGTAGCTGCAGCTAGGTCAATGGAAGGATGCTGTTGTTAACTTACCAACCACTGTCTGGGGAGATGGATTTCCTACAGCAACAGTAAACCCCTTTCCATTGTTTTAGGAAGCATCTACACTATGGTGCTACAGCACTACATCTACAGCATCAGCATCGTAGCTGTGCTGCTATAGCGCCCATAGAGTAGATCCGATGTAAACATAAGGCAAGAGACAAGAGATGGATACAGACAGATGGGGATGCACAAGGAAACAATGAGACAATATTGGTCAGCATAACAGACAGTAGTATCAGTATGCCAACAGGCTAAATGTTGTCAAGGAAAACACATTATGTCCTATTTGGCTGTTAATAACTATCGTGAATGAAGACCAGCATGAAAATATTCTAATAGCTTATACTAAATGATGGACAATACTGGAAATCAAAATTCTATTTATCCACTGAACAGATAAAACACAGGCAGAGTAAACCCCATTCGTTTCTACCAAAGGTGCTTCAGCCTGGTTCTAGAGTGACAAGATCTTTGTACTAAACTCCAGCTGTCCAACCAAATCTCCAGGCATGAAAGGAATGTTCATTCTCCATTAAAGCTGATCTAGAATTGAGAGGGGGGAAATCTCAGAACAAACTCAAAATGTTGAAAACATTTTCATTCTGCAGGTTTCATTTTTATCATGTTCTGTTTTGAGTTTTTTCATTTATTCATTTTTCCTTTTCTCAATGGTTTTTGTTTTTCCTTGTTTCTCTTTCTTTTTTATTCTCCTGCAACCTTTCCCCCTTTTTATTTTATTTTGTTATTCTTTTCTTTTTCTATTTTGTTTATCAGCTTTTGTTCTTTTCCTCCATTTTATACTTTTATATTTTGCGACTAAACAAAGAATGGTGGGATGGGAGAAAAAAACCCCAAGAAAACAAAAATGAAACATGAAAAATGCTATTTTTAATTTTCTCACTGTGTTAAAATGAGCATTTTTGCAAACACTTTTGAGTAAGGAAGAAAGGTCTTTTTTGATTAAAATCAATTTTGTTCAAAAAATGGAGAACAGCCATAATCTTCCTGTCCATTTAAACTTGGCTTCTTTTCTAAGATTGCCAGTAGGATTGCCATGTTGTGGCCCTTATAATGGTGATTATTGTGATGAAGTCCTGTCAGTAGAAACTTGAATAAGAACATCAAAAACTTCTCATATAAACCACTGAAAAGCCATACCACAGTAACAACTTTTCACTATTAGAACCTGAAAATCACACCAGCACCAGCTGTGTGGTGAATCCAAACCACATCACGTGATCCATTGGCTACAGCCAAGCTCTAAGATACAACCGCATTTGCTCCAATCCCTCAGACACAGACAAACACCTACAGGATCTCTATCAAGCATTCTTACAACTACAATACCCACCTGCTGAAGTGAAGAAACAGATTGACAGAGCCAGAAGAGTACCCGGAAGTCACCTACCTCAGGACAGGCCCAACAAAGAAAATAACAGAACGCCACTAGCCATCACCTTCAGCCCCCAACTAAAACCTCTCCAGTTCATCATCAAGGATCTACGACCTATCCTGAAGGACGACCCATCAGTATCACAGATCTTGGGAGACAGGCCAGTCCTTGCTTACAGACAGCCCTCCAACCTGAAGCAAATACTCAGTAGCAACCACACACCACACAACAAAAACACTAACTCAGGAACCTATCCTTGCAACAAAGCCTGTTGCCAACCCTGTCCATGTATTTATTCAAGGGACACCATCATAGGACCTAATCACATCAGCCACATCATCAGAGGCTCGTTCACCTGCGCATCTACCAATGTGATATATGCCATCATATGCCAACAATGCCCCTCTGCCATGTACATTGGCCAAACCAGACAGTCTCTACACAAAAAAATAAATGGACACAAATCAGATGTCAAGAATTATGATGTTCAAAAACCAATCGGCGAACACTTCAACCTCCCTGGACACTCAATTACAGACCTAAAAGTCTCAATCCTTCAACAAAAATGTTAAAAACAGACTCCAACGAGAAACGGCAGAACTGGAATTAATTTGCAAACTGGACACCATTAAATTAGGCTTGAATAAAGACTGGGAGTGGATGAGTCATTACACAAACTAAAAACTATTTCCCCATCATAATTTTTCCCCTGCTGTTACTCATACCTTTTCAACTGTTTGAAATTGGCCATCCTGATTATCACTACAAAAGTTTATTTCCTCCTGCTGGTAATAGCCCACCTTAATTGATGAGTCTTGTTAGAGTTGGTATGGCAACCCCCATTTTTTCATGTTCTCTGTATATCTTCCTACTGTATTTTCCACTGCATGCATCCAATGAAGTGGATTTTAGCCCACAAAAGCTTATGCCCTAATAAATTTGTTAGTCTCTAAGGTGCCACAAGTACTCCTCGTTCTTTCTACATTCTATTACCAATCATCTGAGCCACTCAAACTCTAATTTGTAATGCTGAATTCTATTTTAAACTGTGAGATGAGTATCCAGGATAATTTAAAATATAGGTAAATTGAGATTTTAAGGCCTACATTTTCAAAAAGTGACAACCAAAATGACCAGTTACTTTTTGAAAATGTAGGTCTAAACCTATCCTGCATTATTTTGTTCACTTTAATTATGCTAGCACACAGTCCTAGCCTGAAGACAACTTTTTACAACCAGAACCTTTCCTAATGTTCTCGAATCTCACTTTGAATGGAACACTCATCTGCTATTTGCATTTAGAAGTGACCGCACACAAGGAGAGAACCTCTAATTATGTGATTTCCAATTATTCCTTCGGAGCTGATGCAAGCACCCTGAGACTTCTGCCACTGCATTGTGTTATTCTCCCCACCTTGTGTTTATCTGTTCCTTATAAACTGATTGATATGAATAACCACAAAATTAAACAATTCCACTACAAAGGCATATCTACTTGTAATCACTTCACCTGAGAGTTGTTACGAGGCTGCTGTATGAAGAATGTGTTGCCACTACAATCACCTGTCCAGACTCACAGAACATCTGCACTCTTGGGATCACAGTTTCATGAGTGATCTTTAAATTTGTAACTTCAGTTTTGAAAACACTGATTGGATATTTAGATAACCAAGGGTGGGATCAACAAAGAGAGTTAAGTGTTGTGGTGCTGAGCATCGTGGCACCTAACTTTCAGGTACCTAGAAGATGATAGGAACAACACTGCAATCCACAAAGCCTGAATTAGGCCCCTAGGTTCCTATACAATGAATGAAGAGAGATAGGTGCCTCAGACCGTGATCCACACAACCAGCACGCTAAGCAGGGAGCCACTTAAGCTAGCCAGTGAGAGATGCTGACCGGGGGGGGGGGGTGCTAAGCTCTCCCCCTTTCTCGGAGATTGGTGCCTATCTCTGCTTGCAATCTACAAACCAGGGGAAAATAGGTGGCCAAATGCATAAGTCATGTGCTGGGCCTGAAACAAAATAGCTAGGGGTGGAGTGGAGGAGGTGCCTGAGCTCCTTCAGAATTTGCAGCCCAGTAGCTAGGGTACTCCTAGGGGAAGAGGGAGGCCAGCCAGTTCAAGTCCTCCTGATGGGGAGAGGGAATTTAAATAGGCATCTAGCACCTTTCCGATGAATGCCCTACCACTGGACTATAAATAGTCTGGTAAAGGTGTCTCTCAACCTCCCCTACTGAAGATGCTCTACTTTCTTTAAATAATTAAATATTAATTGGCCCAGTAAAAGATGTAGAATGACTCTATAACCCAGTGGTTAGGGCATTCACTTGCAACAAAGTAGAACCCTGTTCAAATCCCTTCTCTCCATGAGGATGGGAAACTTGAACCAGGAGCCTCCCACATCCTACATGAGTACCTTGAGCTAAAGGTTATAAGAGAAGTCTGCCTCTGTTTTGTGTGGAGTTCGGCAGCCTCTGAGGATACCTGCTGATTGAGTCCCCACATGTGACTTTGGTGGCCAAACGCCTATCTTCCCAAGTTTGTTAATTGTTCTGGCACTTAGGTGGGAGATCAGTGACCAGATGCCCAGAAGGAGGCAGCACTGCATATGGTTAGGCAGGAGATAGAAGCCTGGGAGACTTAAGTGAGGCTGTGTTGCACAGGCCCAGAGGCAAAGGCTTAGGCACTGAGTAAGTTTAGTGCCTATAAGGTTAGGCAGCTGTTAGGCAGGAGTCTTGTGGATTGCAGTGGTGCCTGAAAATGGGACTTAATGGAAATGGAATCTCAATGCCTTTGTGAATCTCACCCCCAACTGCCGTTTGTTCAGGCAAATGTTGCTTGCTGGTGCAGCTTTCAGGGCCTGCTTGAAGCCATTTTGAAAGTTAGCCTTGACCTTTCTGATCCTAATATTTACAGAACCACAACACTTCACACTGTGACTTCTTACATTCATGAGCCCTATACACTGATACAGGGGAAAACAGCAAGGAGTATCAGCAATTAACTTGATACAGTGGCTGCCATTAAAAAGTCAGTATTTGTTAGTAGTTACCACACTTATTTCAGTTACTTCCTGTTGGGTAAGGAATACGGAAAATTGTGCACTCTCACATACTGCTGGAAATTGGTGGTTTATAAATAGCAAATGCATACCTGACTGAGAGGACCAGTGCCATTAATATGTCTCAATGAAGGGCTTCAAAGCATGCATGACAAAGGAGAGCTACAGAAGAGGATCCATGCTATGGCTACTACTGCAGGGAAGATAACGAAGCAGCAGGCCAACTCTCCATTTTTTGAAGGTGAGTATTTGAGACAGGCCTACAGGCTCAGTCCTGATGGCAAAACATTAAAATGACTGGTGATCGCTAAGTAATGCATTTCCTGGGTTATCAAAATTAAGGATTTCATCTCTGAGTTGTGATCCCTTGTTTCACTGTACTCTCACCTATTTTTCACTTGGACATTACTACTTAAACTTACTGGGCCACTCTTGTGAACTGTTGACCTATCAGAGATAGTCATACCACTAACATATTCTTCTGCCAGAGGAGCTATTTCAAAAGTAGCACTGGCTCCATTATAGTAGAACTGATGGCGGCAGCAATAACTGTAAAGAGCTGCTTTCATGAAGCCATGTGGCTTCTATAACAACTTTTCAGAACTTACATAATTATGAACAATGCTACACATTTTTACATGACAGTAGAGGGAGCTTTATATATTAACCATAGATATGTAGGACTGGAAGGGACCTTGACAGGTCATCTAGTCCAGCCCCCTGGGCGGAGGCAAGACCACCGACAAATACATGTAAAGCTACTGATATATGTACCTTTTCTATAGAACTCATAACAGCAGCAAGGATGAGCACTCCTCTACTGACTCCAGGCCTGATACAGTGTCCACTGAAGTGGGTTTTGGATCAGGTCCTTACTGCAGATATTTCTCCAGCTTATTGGAAGGAGCACTTGAAAACAGATTTGTGTTTTGTAAGTAGCAAAGTGAATCAGGAGTCAAGGAGCACACGGAGCACTTTCCCACCATTGAAAATTAATGTTTGTGTTTGCATTTTAAACTAATGTTAGGTCAGAAAAACAGTCACCTCCTCAATTGTGTCATCTTGGTTTTTCTTTTCTTTGTCTTCATAGATTTATGTCTGACAACCTCCAGCTGACACATAGGTGTATACAGTGGACCCAACAGAAAGAAATTCACAAAGAAAAGTGAAAGGTAATTCCAAGAGATGACACAGTCCTGTTAGTTCTGTCAAAATAATTTGTTCTTTGGGTATTTATTCCACTGTTCCTGTCAGTTTCAGATTGGTGGCTTGGGCTTTTTACAGAAGTCCTTGTCAGAATAATAGAAAGAAAATTATAGAAAGGGAAACAAGGGAGACAATACTAAAAGTGTCACAAGTTTAATTGTAGGTTTCAGAGTAGCAGCCGTGTTAGTCTGAATTCGCAAAAAGAAAAGGAGTACTTGTGGCACGTTAGAGACTAACAAATTTATTAGAGCGTAAGCTTTCGTGAGCTACAGCTCACTTCATCGGATGCATTTGGTGGAAAAAATCTCCCCTCTGTTTTTTCCACCACATGCATCCGATGAAGTGAGCTGTAGCTCACGAAAGCTTATGCTCTAATAAATGTGTTAGTCTCTAAGGTGCCACAAGTACTCCTTTTCTTTTTAAGTTTAATTGTAAAACTGCATTTTTTTGTATGTATTGGTTTGGTTTATTTGTTTTTTTCTGCCAGTCTCAAACGGACACCTTGATGTTTGGAGATTATGACAGCAGAGGTAACAGAAAAAGGGAGGGAAAGTCTTGTGAAGAGATTTTTTCAAAGGCACAAAGAGGAATTAAACTTTCAAAGCAAGTTGGGTGCCTAACTGCCTTTTTGCCTTTGAAACTTTCCCCTGAAATCATAGGTTAGTGTTTTTTTTTAAAAATCACTGAAAATGCATACAAGAGCCATATTCCCCGGTGAACGAGGTTGTGACATATGGCTAGAAAGGGTTAAACATCCTGCAAAATAAATAACTCTCAAAAGACATGTGGGGCGATAATGTTTGCGTTTTTGTGTATTTACATATGTCTGAGTAGGATCCACAATATAATCAACAGTCTCTGTGGTGTATTCTGATAATTCAGAGATCAAAGAACATCCTAGCATTTAAATGAATTGTAAACATGGGATATCTCTGTATTCATCTCTCTTTGAGATGTATAGCAAATAATCTGTGAATGGTGGAGGAACAAGCGAATTACCTTATGTTAATTCTGTAGTTAAATACCAATGATGGACCTCCTTCAAAGTCATGCTAATTACTTTTTGAACTCCAACTTGTTGAAAAGGACATGAAATTGGATAAAAGATCCTTGGGTCCTGATTCTGTTATCTCAGATCTGCTTAGGCTTCATCAGGGGAAATTTGAGTCTCAAGACTGAGGTCCTAGTTATGCTGGTAACCCTGAATATGATATTTTGACATTGGACTATAATCAATGAACTATTTCTAAAAGAACTCTTTGCAACTACAAAGCTCACCATCTCTGCTATGACTCTGCACCTAAATGAATGAAACTCATGTCTGTATGTATATTGATCTTTTAACCATACTCTCTCTCTTTTCTTTTTTAATGAAGTTTAAGTTAGTTAATGAGAATTGGGTGTAGTATGTATTTGGGTAAGATTTGGAATATTCAATAACCTGGGAGGTAATGTGTCCAGTCCGTTGGGATTGATAGAACCTTGTCTTTTATATGATGAAATAAGATGTACAGAAATTTTCATCATATTTGACATGGGTACCTGGATGGAGGCCTGAGGCTGGATCACTTTAAGGGAGCTGTGTTGTTTGGATTTCTGAGTAACCAGTAAGGCAATAAAGAAGCTGATTTATGCTGTCTTGGTAAATTTAAAACAGCATATTGGAATATCCACCAGCTTTATGGGGATTGTCTGCCCCAATCTTTGCAGTTCACCCTAATTGAGTGACCATAGCTGGCCCCCACTAGGACCCCAGTCACAGGGCTTTCCTCAAAAATTCAAAAGTGCGAAGGACATGCATACGCTGTCCAGATATGCTAATCATCTACAAGCACTAAAGGTGTAAATAGCAAGGAGGAAGAATACTTGATAGGGTGCCTCAAGGAGCTATAACTAGGACCTTGTTTACACTACCAGGGTAAATCCAACCTTAAGTACACTACTCCAGCTATGTGAATAATGTAGCTGGAGTCGACATAGCTTAGGTGTCTTCACTGCGCTGAGTTGATGGGAGACACTCTCCCTTCGACTTACCTTAATCTTCTCGGGGAGCTGCAGTACCGGAGTTGACCGGAGAGCAGTCTTCCATCAATTTAACGGGTCTTCACCAGACCCACTAAATCAACACCCGCTGCATCAATTGCAGCAGCATCAATCTCCCCAGTAGTGAAGACAAACCCTAGGATTGATGGAATTTAGTAAAGCCAAAGAACATTTGGGCTGAAAACTCAAGAAATACTTCTTGACAGTTAATGAAATAGTCTCCCCTAGGGATGTGGCAGAAGTTCCCCATTGCTTAGGATATTTAAAACTAGACTGGACAAAGGAAAATTGTGAAGAAAACCGTGCTGCACTTGGTAGGAAATGGGCTATAAGAGGAGTTCTTAACTATTTTGTTGTCTGGTCCATATTTTAATAGTGATGGGATTGTGAAGCTGCTCTATACCTATTAGTGATCACACATACCACCGCTACTCCTATGCAAACTGTTTCCCCACTTTCGATTGCATAATGTCCACCTGCTAGCTACAGCAACTGGTTATATGGAAAAGTGACATTAGGAAAACATATGGACTTTTAGAAATCTTTTAATTTAGTTAAAACTGGAAACAAGAAGGAGAGCCAGCAAAATGAGACCATCCGCAAGCATTCTGTCAATCACCGACGGTACAGGGACCATAACTTGAGAACCACCAGGTTATATGATCTAATTCCTTTTAGACTTCTTTGGTTCAAGAAAGTACTGTACCATTTTGGCAGTGAATATGCCTTATTAATACATGAGTTAGAGATAACTGCATAACTCAAGTGTGGAAAAGCAATGAGTGAGTAGTGCTTGGATATCTATGATACATGGAATGAAAGGATATATTTTTACCACAGCCATACACAAAGTACTCTCTTTATATGACTGTGATGGGGTGTCCACCCCACACAAGGCCTGAAGGGCTAAATTAAGCCAATTAACCTACAGGTTGCACCTGCAGAAAAACCAGGGAATGCTAAGGCCTAATTTCTGACTAAATCCAGCTGCAGGAGGAGCTGGCCAGGGTTTATAAAAAGAGGAAGTTGGCAGTAGATAGGGGCTACAGTGAGGAAGCCTGCAGTCATACTCTTTGATATAAGGGAGAGAGCAGGAGCCCAAGAAAGGCAGCGTAAGAAGCACTCCAGTGAAGGAGCAGTAAGGTCTGAGAGGGATAGACCTAAACTGCTGGTTTGAGGGTCAGTGGACTGGAATTCAAAGTGGTGCAGTCAGCACAGAGGAGATGGAGACTGCCTGAGACTTTGAGGAAGGAGACTCTGATAATATACCAGAAGGGGAGGATGATGGGGACTTGGTCAGATAGCTAAGCCTTGAAGGAGAGACACTTCAGCTCCTGATGAGTGAGAGAGGGACTGCAGTGTGAGTGACTGAGGCAACAGGCTGAGTGACTGCTGGACAGGGTGCAGACAGAAGTGAGAATTTCACAGATGAACCAAAAGGAGGTGCTGTGGCGCAGTGAGTAGCATGACCCCATTACAGCCACACAACACAATCATTTGTAACTTGGTTATATTGTTCTCTTCTAGTTGTAAGTTTCCTTGCAGCAGTGATAGTTACAGATTGGGACAAACTGAGATTTCCACTCATGAGTGACTTAGAAAGAGGCCAGTTATTGGCAAAAAGGAAAAAGATCTCTCTTAGGTGAGAAAAAGTGTCTTCAGGCTGGACTTTTGTATTGCAAGCACATAGATACATCAGATGGTCTTAGCTGGTTCTTAGCAGCTCTCATGGCCTATTAACCATATTTTGCCTTTGTATCTCAGTGCAGATAATTGTTATACAAATGTTAACGGGTTCCACCAAGCAGACTGTGTAGGTTAACACAAGCTCTAAAACAATTGGAGATTTGGCAAAGAGCAAGAGAGGAATGTATTACTTTGAAAACAATACTGTTTTCAATTTGTATAGGATTCTTGGGATTTTCTCAGCAAACACTACAGCAGAAGGCAGTATACATTGTGAGATGCAGGGGGATAACAAACTTTGTAATGAAAAGTTTCAGAGTAGCAGCCGTGTTAGTCTATATCCGCAAAAAGAACAGGAGTTCTTGTGCCACCCTAGAGACTAACAAATTTATTTGAGCATAAGCTTTTGTGAGCTACATCCCACTTCATCAGATGCATAGAATAGAACATATAGTAAGAAGATATATATACATACAGAGAACATGAAAAGGTGGAAGCTGCCACACCAACTCTACGAGGCTAATTTAATTAAGATGAGCTATTATCAGCAGGAAAAAAACTTTTGTACTGATAATCAAGATGGCCCATTTTCAGACAGTTGACAAGAAGGTGTGAGGATGTGGAACATGTGGAAATAGATTCAATTTGTGTAATGACCCAGCCACCCCCAGTCTCTATTCAAGCCCAAGTTCATGGTATCTAGTTTGCAAATTAATTCCAGCTCAGCAGTTTCTCATTGGAGTCTGTTTTTGAAGCTTTTCTGTTGCAAAATTGCCACCTTTAAGTCTGTTACTGAGTGACCAGAAAGGTTGAAGTGTTCTCCTACTGGTTTTTGAATGTTAAGATTCCTGATGTCAGATTTGTGTCCATGGCAAACTAGATACCATGAACTTGGGCTTGAATAGAGACTGGGGGTGGCTGGGTCATTGTGGAAATAGATTCAATTTGTGTAATGACCCAGCCACCCCCAGTCTCTATTCAAGCCCAAGTTCATGGTATCTAGTTTGCCATGGACACAAATCTGACATCAGGAATCTTAACATTCAAAAACCAGTAGGAGAACACTTCAACCTTTCTGGTCACTCAGTAACAGACTTAAAGGTGGCAATTTTGCAACAGAAAAGCTTCAAAAACAGACTCCAATGAGAAACTGCTGAGCTGGAATTAATTTGCAAACTAGATACCATGAACTTGGGCTTGAATAGAGACTGGGGGTGGCTGGGTCATTACACAAATTGAATCTATTTCCACATGTTCCACATCCTCACACCTTCTTGTCAACTGTCTGAAAATGGGCCATCTTGATTATCAGTACAAAAGTTTTTTTCCTGCTGATAATAGCTCATCTTAATTAAATTAGCCTCGTAGAGTTGGTGTGGCAGCTTCCACCTTTTCATGTTCTCTGTATGTATATATATCTTCTTACTATATGTTCCATTCTATGCATCTGATGAAGTGGGCTGTAGCCCACGAAAGCTTATGCTCAAATAAATTTGTTAGTCTCTAAGGTGCCACAAGTACTCCTGTTTTTGTAATGACAGATTTTCAGTCTTGTACTTGAGTCAAGCATGATGAAAATGGGACTATAAAAGTCTCGTGTAGCTAATGGAAGATGAATGAACAATAGGAATAGAGTGGTTAAAGCAGTACCACCTCCTCCAATAGTTTCTCTAAACATCATACCCCCAGCCAAATCAACGTTGTCTCCATTCAGAAACTACAGTGAGTGGTTTGCAGGATGTATCATTTTGATCAATCCAGGGCATGTTTATCTCATATGTAACAATGGAACACATTTTCTAAGCACTTACTGACACAAGGAAGAGAAGGGTAAGTATACACTGCTGTGCAAGAACACATGTAGGGTACACTGTATTGTAAAAAAGGAGACATTAGTAGCAATTAGTCTGGAATTGAATTCTTGAAAGTGATGATGCCAAATTTGGTGCTAGTGATATTGATATCTCAGAAACCCTGCTGAAGGACACAAAGGAGAAATTATTGATCTTGCAGTTGTTGGAAGTGAAATAGAGAACTATGACTTTGTCAATATTCCCATTTCTAATTGCTTTGAATTGTTAGCAAGGAAAGTGTAATCAAGTCATCTTGTATCTTCTTTGTAAATGGAAGCAAAGGACACAATACTTTACATGTAAATGTAGGGAAAAAATGTTATAGGAGATGCATGTGGGAGCTAGGTTGTCAATCATAGGAGAGCTGAATTTACACTGGTGTAGATTATGCTATATGGCTTGTACTTGGCTGGATGGAGTGGTCAGCATGTCCTAGGAGCTCTGGAGGTTGGATGGTTTGCAATGGGGACACCCGCAATTTCAGTTAAAAGACCCTGAAGAGATGTTGTTGTCCTTTCAAAAAATAGCTTAGTATTCACTTATTTATGGAGATCAAAAGTGTATTTATATAGGTAGGAAGAAATTAGGTAGCTGGGGAAAAGCTTCCTTTCTGAGTAGTATTACTTAAAAATCACCCAATAAAAGATTTTGCATATCCTCTGTTCTTTGAGAGACTGTGTTAAGAGTCTAATAAACTACGTCATTTTTACTGCAGAACATGACTAATCTCAAACACTGGGAATAAAGTAGAAAGTTTGCACCATATAGTGGATGGAAGAAACTCTGGAAAAGAAAGTTTAGGAGTCAGTGGACTTAAAAGTAGACAGATATGGGTAAATAGCTGGATATTCAGAATGAATGAAGTGGCAAGGACACTTAGGTAATGCATAGCTCATAATGATGAGCTGAAAAAGGTCCCCAGGAAGAGTTGGGTTTTCTCATGAGCAGGAGGCAGTTTCATCAATGAAGTATCTGAAGAGCTGAAGTAAAATCCCCCTTAAAGAACTCTTCATTGACACAAGCAGCCAGCAAAGAGGTTCACACTCGTTGTGGCAGCTTATGTGAAAAGCATTTATATAGCTATCTATTGCAGCCACTGGAACATCCTTAGGGACAATTTGCTTCATGGCACCGAGTCTATAGTCTGTTATAAATTATTCATTGCTACTTGGATGCTTAAGAAATTAGATATCTTGTCACCACGTCACCCAAGCAGTTACATCTCGATTAAAAACTCAAATTTTTCTTCTATACCATTTGAAAGCTGGTTTAATACAGCTAATTTTAACTTATCCTTTATGAAAATAATAGCAGTGGAAAAGGCTTCCCTCTTGTTCAGCCTTGCCAGGAATTTGCCCAGCTCATAAACGAAAATTGCTGGGAAAATACTATGCTCACTTCAGCTATCCACATGACGATCAAGGAGGAGCGGCTCTAATTTTAGTACATTCAACTTTTCCAGTAACTTAGTGTCCTTTTTGACATAATACATTTTCTGATTACTGTAATAGTTTGTAATATAGTTTTGATTTGTAATTGTGATCTCTTTCCTATGAACTTGGAAAGCTATTAAAATACATTTCTTTGTATCTATATTTAGTTGCCTTTTCCACAGTAAAAAAAGAAAAGGAGTACTTTTGGCACCTTAGAGACTAACAAATTTATTTGAGCATAAGCTTTTGTGAGCTACAGCTCACTTCATCGGATGCATACGAAAGCTTATGCTCAAATAAATTTGTTAGTCTCTAAGGTGCCACAAGTACTCCTTTTTCTTTTTGCGAATACAGACTAACACGGTTGCTATTCTGAAACCTTTTCCACAGTAACACAGTTACTGTCAAAGATTATTTCTTCTTGACAAACTTTATTGCGATCATTCAATGACCATTTTACCCCCTGGATCTTTCAGAAGGAAGTTAATCAAATGTTATTGCTTTAGTACAGTGGTTCTCAAACTGTGGGTTGGGACCCCAAAGTGGGTCATGACCCCATTTTAATGGGGTAGCCAGGACTGTCTTAGACTTGCTGAAGCCTGAGCCGCATCACCGGAACCAAAGCCGAAGCCCGAGGTCTGAAGCCCTGGGCAGCAGGGTTCAGGTTACAGGCCCCCTGCCTGGAGGTAAAGACCCTTGGCATTTGGCTTTGGCCTCCTGGCCTGGGGTAATGCAGACTGGGCTTTGGCCTCCCCACCCAAGGCAGTGGGGCTCAGGTGGGCTCAGGCTTCAGTCCCCCCTCCTGGAGTTGATTAGTAATTTTTTGTTGTCAGAACGGGGTCATGGTGCAATGAAGTTTGAGAACCCCTGCTTTAGTATCTCTATCCCAGAACCTGCAACAAGACTGTCATGGGGACCTCTACTTTCTGCTGGTGGTGCCTCCTTCCAGCTATAGCTGTGGATTAGCTCTGCCAACCTGATACCCTCTTCTTGCAGTTCTTTGGCTCATCCTCTCTCTCTTTCTCATTCTGAAGCTCCTCTCTTGTTCCTCAGGAGCTGCCATATCTCATCTTCATGGCTTAGCCCTCCAGCCAAGTCACAATAGTCTTCCGCTTCTGGGATACTATTGAAGCCTATGTCTACACTAGAGACCTTACAGGGGCACAGTTGTACCGATGTAGCTGGGCTGCTGTAAGATCACTTGTGTAGTCGCTCTATGCCAATGGGAAAGAGCTCTCCCTTTGACCTAATTAAACCACCTTCAAGGACCAATGGTAACTATATCAGTGGGAGAAGCTCTCCTGCCAGCATAGCACTGTGCACACTGCCACTTATGCCAGTGAAACTTATGTCACTCCAGGGTGTGTGTTTTCACACCCGTAAGTGACAAGTTTTGCCAACATAAGTGGTAATGTAAACATGGCCTCAGTCTTCCACACTGTCCCAGGCAGTCCTTAAGTCCACTCCCTCAATGGCTAGAATGAATGGACCCTGATTGTGCCACTCATTCACTGGCTGTTAGGGGAACCAGCTGGGTTCCAGCACAGGGACCAGTTAATGTCTGTAATATTATGAACCCTCCTGCCACTCCCCTGGATTACTTCCTACCTTGCCTATCCCAGGTTCATATTCTCAGCCCTTTTAGTTAAATCCCGGTCTGCTAGACAGCTAGACAAATCCTTCCTCTTGGGTCCAAATCCCTTTTTCTCCCTTGTTCCAGGAAAGTAACTGCAGCCTTTCTGCTACCAGCTCCCTGGCTTTACAGAAGTTCCACCTGTTCCTACACAGGTCAGCTTCCCTTCCTTAGGACTTTCCTCTCAGCCTAAATGTCCCTTGGTTTTCAGTTTAATAGATTAATTGGCCCATCTGGCCTATATTAACTCCTTCAGGGTGAATGTGAGGAGCAGACCATATCACAAAGACACAATAAATGTGCAAATTAATTTAGATGATTTCAACAACTATTAATAGTCTAATGAAAAAGATATTATCCAACCAGTCTGACAGACATAGCTGAAAACTCATATTGCACTCTGACACAAATAATATGCATGTTATCCACAGGATTTCAGAAGGGTACTCAAATGTCTATCTGTGATAACATTCACATCACCCAGAGACACTATTTTAGCTAGGAATAATATTGTAAAAATTCTTTTCATACTAACTGAGAGCACAAACTTTCATTAGTTCAGTCTTATTTCCCTCCAGGATGCCCTCGATCTATATCCATTGCTCTACAATGTGAGATTTAACATTCCAACTTTGCAATAATGTCTGGAATTATATGAAGACAACCCCATGCTCTTGTAATAATCTGCTTAGTCCTTTTTCATATTATCATGTTCCCCTGAAGTCAAATTTGCCTCTAGAGGAAATGAAATATGAACATTATCTTTCTCAAAGGCAGGTGCATTTTTTTTTCCAATTGCAAAGGGTGGTTTACTACATATGTTCCAGGCATATAATGAATATGCATCTCTGAGTCACAACTAGCAGTTCAAAATGAAACCCAAAACACAATATTCGTTTGGACAGATCCCAAAAACAACTGTTTTCCCCACAGCCTTCATACTCCGGGGGGAAAAAAGAAGATGCTGGAAAGATGATCAACTGCTTTTAAGTCAATAGGATTTAGGCTCAGGGGTCACTTAGATGCTTTTGAAAATTTTCCAGAGCTGAGAGCCAGGGCCTCCTACGTTATAATCCCATTCATTCACTGTTACTGCAGGAGAGTCTCTCAGTTTCCCTGCCCACATTTCCCTATCTGTACAATGCATGGAATACTATTTAATTGCCTCACAGAGGCATTGTGAAGATTAATATGTTATTTGCACAGTGCTTTTGAAATATAAAGTGCTGTAGAAGTGGCAAGTAGTATTATCAGGGTGCTTTTATGGTACAGAACACGTTGCCACATACAAAGCAGAAAATATTAATTTAGTTGCTAACATTTTGAGCAATTCATAAAACAAGTGACATTACAAACATCACTATACATGAGAGCAAAAAGAAACACCTTTAGAAGACCTCTTCCAAAGGGAGAACACCTCAGTCAGTCTATTAAATTCAATGGGACTAGCTATCTGAAATGACTTAAAGCCTAAAAAAGACACAAAGCTAATAGTATTATGAGTCACACTGTCAAATTGCCTGGCCTCAATTTGTGCATGTGCAACATTGTATGTGCAAGAACATGCATAAAGCCATTTGCATTCATGCTGAATGTGCAAATGAAGTGTAGAGGAGTAAATATTATCAGTTGTCTGTACAGGTGACAGTTTCCAAAAGAAAATGTGCACAGATGCACTCATACAAAAGAGCAACATTTTAAAACTTGGTCCTAAATCTACTATATAGTGCCCCAGGGCTATGGAAAATTGCAGATGGAACTAAATCTAAATATACACACTTAACCATATCACTATCTACTACTCAGACAATAAATCTGAGGGGATGTGTAAGAATTCAAATCTGTTAAACTATTTAATAATCCTTGAATCTCAATCTCTACACTCTTAAATTTTATGTATATTTTGGCTCTTAGTAAACTGATGGACTGATAACACTGAAATGAACCTGACACGGAACAGACAATATTCAAGCTTCCACAGAAAGTCCCCCATCTTGATCTTGATCTATGACAATTTCAGTATTCTAGTCCTGGCAGGGACCTGTGTCAAATTACTTGATGAATTTTGAGGTGAACAAAAATCCAAAAGGAACCACAAAGAAGACACCAGATCCATTTCCTTTGTACCAGAGGTGAACAGCCTAATGTTCTATCCTACTCATTCTCCAAAGATGAAAGGCTAGTGCAGTATCTTGAATGCCAATGTATCCTTACTCTTTGTATTTTGTATATGTACCATATCTATCATTGGTATTTTGTGTCCATCACTGTAGTTTTAAAGCACTATGAGCTTGATCTTGCAGCATGAAAGTTTTTCCACTGATGGGAATGATGACAGGATCAAGCCCTACATATACAAATTAAAAGTATCTGCTCATTCTATAAGGACCCTACTTGCCATTTATCCTCTGTTTACTCTGCTTTCTTCAGATGGATGTTCTTTCTTTACCTCCACGAAAGATTCTACTGCAGTGACATTCTGAAGGGAAGGCCTAGCCCAAGAGACGCATCTTGTATTGCATTCTGAAGGTAGCAAGATTTGGGCTAAACTCGTTTTCTTGTGGTAGAGAATTCCCTTGTGTATAGACTTCCACAGAAAAGAACTGCCTCTGAGGTCTTGGCAACTAACCAAAAATAAAAACTTTTCTCTTTGCATTATTTAGCCCATTTCTGGATGGCTTCTCACAAGTGTCTCATCTTAAGGCTCATATTTCCAAGGTTCTTAAGAAGGTTAGGGCCCAGATCCTATTTAGGTGACTCGCTTCTGTTTATTTCAATGGGAGTTAGGCTCTTAAATATGCTTGAAGATTTACACCTAAGTGTCTAACTCCCATTGACTTTCAGTACCTACCTCCCCAAGTATCTGAAAATTCCAGCCTTAAGCCATATTTTCCAAAGAACTATACTTGATGACTTTTTTTTTTTTACTTGTTTTGCCTTGTTCACCACTTAAGCACTTCAGGTGAAATTTTCAAAAGCTCTACATGATTTTCAATTTTTATGCCCTTAAAATCAATTAGGTACATTTGAAAATCCCTTCCTTCATACTTTTCTGTTTTCCAATCGCACTAAAGGCATAAGACATGGAAGCAATGGCCACCCTAGCACTAGCTTAATCAATTATACCTGCTCTTATGTACATGAAGTTAGACCAACTACCATGATGCTAGGGAATAAAAGTGAAATCCTGACCACCCAAAGTCAATGGCAAAACTCCAACTGATTTCAATAAGACCAATATTTCGCCCTAAGAGAGGATTACATCTCCTTTTTAAACAGGTGTTTTTGGTTTAAAAAAGAACTAGAATGCAAGAATGTTTTGTGCTCTTTATATTGCCTGCAAAATGACAGAAGACTTTCAAAGTCTTTGCAGTTATTGTAGAAGAGAACCGGAAATAAAAGAAACATGCTTTGCCTCAGAAAGAAAAATATAGATTTCCCTTACCTTTTTCATATAAGCCTTCTAAATTCTTTGGCACCAGTCAACATAAAGTGCTTTTGTTTTGAAAACTGCATGATTTTATTTTGCCTTTTAAACTTTGCTCTGCAGGAAAACATATTCTGTAAAAACAAGAAAAAAAGGTAAATATAGTTAACAAGCAATGTTACTATTTTATTCTCTTCCATTTTATTTTCAGGGCATAAAAATACATTTTAAATATTAACAATGATACATCAAAAACAGATGATACAAGATGATATTAAGCACACATATCCAGAAAGCGTAACCCTATTTCCAAAAATATATTCTGTTGTTTATATAGATGGAATGATACCTTTGCTAAGAGTCTTAAACCTTTCTCAAGGTGAGCAATCATTACATATGAATAGAACTACTTACATAAATAGGACTATGTGGTGAGGCGGTGCCCCACCCTCATGCCAGATTGGGATACAACAGGCCAAAGTAGCTGCACAAGGTGGCAGCCAGTCAGGGAGGGCCTGTTAGAGAGCCAATCTGGGCCAGTATTACAGCCAGCCAATCAGGGCTGGGCTAGGCCCTATATAAAGGCTGCCCAGGAAGGGAATAGGCAGTCTCTCCCAGGCCTTCAGAGGGTGAAGGTCTGAAACCTGTGTGAGGAGATTAGCACCAGGGATAGTTTAGTGCTGGGCAGGTGGGGGGAGCAGAAGGGAACTCCCTGCTGGGCTTTGGGCCCTGAGAATAGGGGTTGAAGGGGAAATGGCCCAGAGAGAGAGATGGACAAAGGGAGAGAAGGAGGGCAGGCTGGAAGACTGCTGCCATAGGGTCCCTGGGTCAGGACCCAGAGTAGAGGGTGGGTCTGGGTCCTCCCCTTCTCCCTTGCACTTCCACGTGGCCATCATGGACTACACCTGACCCCTGCCAAAAGGGCTTTGGAGTGTGGTTGGCCATTGTGCCTGGGGCAAAGAGAAGGACTGCTGATAACACCAAACCCCTGGAAGGGGGTGAGACCAGAGCAGTGGGCATTGCTGGAGGGCAGTGTCCTGAAGAGGAGGCCACAAGCTGGGAGCAACTCAGGTTGAGATGCCAAACTAGGGCAAGAGATGGATGGGACACCACTGGCAGAGGGTGCTCTGCATGGACTGAGCTAATTCCCAAGGTCAAACAGCAAGAGGCACTGTGATGGTGAGTCCTAACCCTGTCACAGACTACTTGCATAAATAAGGATTCCTCTTAGGTGTGATCCAAAGGCCTTCAAAGTCAACAGAGACTCCTACTGACTTTAATGATCTTTGAGTCAGGTCTGCCGTGAGCAAGTTGCTGCAGAACTGAGGGCTTGGTTCAAACAGCAGTATGTCAAAGCACACTATTGAACTTGTTGTGCGCAGCTGCAGGGTCCACACAGCCAGTTACTGCCTGGCAGGCTAGTGCACTGTAGATTTACACCCGAGCTTGCCATGCACTAATTCTCCATATGGACAAATGCTGATACCTACATTTCATGAATTCATTCAGGCTTATTATGTACTTTCCATTTTTCAAGCATCAGTTACTATCAAAACTATCAGAAAATTTTGTTGCAGTTTACTAATATCTAGGTTCTGTAATAAAACAAATATTCTAAAATACAAATCATGCCAATTCTTTCAGGGAGTAGCAACTATGATTACTTTTTCTTTCAGCAGCTGTTTCTTTCATTACCACAAGAAAGTGTAAGACAGATGTAAATAAGGCCACACATGGAAATTTCTGCTTGCCTTTCCCATTTGGTGGCACAGATGCTTATTTTTTAAGCAGCTGACCCAGAAAACAGTTGGAACACAACCATAAGAACTGCATAAGTTCCTTTTATTTGGGGAAAATTGGCTTATCTGTACCTGGAAAGAGAGGTGCCTTTTTGGGTCTGTCTAAGGATCACCCATGTTGCATTAGCCACAGTAAAACCAGTTACCGTTTCATTGAATGGCAGCCAAAACCAGTGCAAGATAAGTCATTGTGTCTGTCCTTGTGTATTGTTGCAGTTGTACCCTGTAAAACTGTGTCCACTCTTTAAGCACTACTTGAAAGACTGAATCTCTTTCCTGTCACTTGCTATATACATGCCTTTTGTCATTGCTAGCACTTGTTAGTCCTGAAAGTTATTTAACCAGACTATCACTGCTCTAAGGTGACTCCAATCAGCCAGCCTCAAGGTCAATGCGCTATTTTCAATTTTCCCGATTTCCACTGAGAACTTAAAACTTCAGACAGCCTGGCTTCAAAAAAGTGCCCCAGGATCCTTGCCTTTGGTGCTTTCCATTTGATCTACTGTATTAGCAACAATTTTATGTATATGTATTTTATCTATTCTCTATTAGAGAAAGAGAACAGACATGCGTTTCTGGCATTTTGATTTTCTATTTGCATGCTTTGCCCCATCCTGAAACTCCAAAGTACGTTTCTTGGGTTTTTTTTTTTTTTGCATGGACTCAACATCCAAATGCTATTTTTTTATCTATTAGTTCAACAGAAGGTTCACATTTTGAATTATCATCTTGCCAAAGCCCAAATATAGTACACAATGTAGTACAGAGCAAAAATGAAGGACATAAAAATACTGTAGAACAAATTCATGTATTTTCTCTAACCTAAGAAGAGATCAATGTGGATCAGCTTCATAATCCAGCATTTCTCCCCTAAATAACAATAATAAAAACTCCAGATCCAAGTGGGTAAATTTAGGCCTCCACATGAGAGGCCATTGGTATATGCAGTATGTGTCTGCCTCACTAGGTTTCCTAGGCTAGATTATGGATGATATCACAGAATTTAAGTGAATAAATAGCTGGACTGTGGAATTTTTGCATCCTACTCCACTCACATGCTATGCATAAAATAAGTCCCTGAATCATAACTTAACTAGAGAAAAATATGCCATATTCAGAGAAGCTATGTTGTTCCGGGAGTTAATCAATATTCTGTAACTAAATACTCTAATGTGATATTAGAGGTGGTCAGAAAATAGAGATGTTTTGCAAAAAAAAATCTGCTGAAATGTCTTTTTTTCAAATAAAAATTTTGAAACTCAAAATGTGCCAAGCAACTTTAGCATTTATGAAATATTGTATAGAAAGTAAAGTGTTGTTCTAGCCTGAAAAGGGGGGGGTTCTTTAATTATCCAAAGTCACTAGTTGCTTTTCAAAATTTTTTCCAATGTATGTACTGTAAAAGAAAACCTCTACTCAGAGTTCATATTTGTGTATTAAGAGACAAGATGGGTGAGGTAAGATCATTTATTAGATCCACTTCTGTTGCTGAAAGCGACAAGATTTTGAGCTACAGGGAGATTTGGTGCAAAATTTCATGCATATTCAGCATTTCATATGAAGTGCAATTATACTGGAGGACTTTGTGTAATATTTCACATTGAGTAACTTTTAGATTTTCTTAGAGCAAACTTTTGCCCTCAGATATGGGTATGCAGCCCCCATGGATATCAGTGGGAGATGAACTTGTATATGTGAGGGAAGAAAGTCACTTTGTGTTCTGCTGGAGAGTCCCCAGAAGATTACAATTTGAAATGAACACAGAGTGACATCAAGTTGCATACACCTTTTGCATTTTCTAAGATCAGTGAGTTCTTGCCATTTTTTGTCTTTATTGTGTTTCACCTGTCAGTTTCTGGGTGACTGCTGCACCTGTTTTCTTCCCTCCATGGCAACCTCTTAAAACTTTTTGGCTACTAGCAATCACCTCTCTTGGGCAGAGAGGCTCCCTTCTGACAACCATCAATCTTACAGGGCTCTAGCAGGTCAAGTAATTCCAACCCTTCCGCAAGGATTGGGGCCCCTACTTGGACAGAGGGTCCTGTCCATTTGCTGGATTAGAAAGAGGGCCTTACATGGGAGTAGTTTGGGGGGGCACAGAGGTGAGGCACCACTTCCCCCTCCCCGATTTCTGCAAGTGCCAAGCTGCCCTGCAGGGCTTGCTCTGCTCAGACTGTGGGGGGTGGCTCTGTTCTTCCCACACTGTGCCTCCACCCCCCTCCCCCAATCCTTCTGGCACGTTTCAGCTCATGGAGAGCGGAGGAGGTGGCAGGATGAAGCAGCTGTTCTCCTGCCCTGCGGGTTGCTGCCTTGGCAGCTGAACATTGCCTTCTGGGTCCTAGTGCCCATCTGTTTCCTGTAGAATGGTGAGTGTCTGTGGGGGCAGGACAAGGAGGATGGGGGTGGAATTGCAGGAAGAGACAGTGGGTAAAGGGGATGGCATAGGGGAGGGCAAGAGAAGGGGATGGGATGGGGTAGGAGAAAGGGGGAGGGGATGGGGAAGAGAAGGGGATACGGGAATAGGTAGGAGGAAGCAGGAGCCTGGCATGATGACATCCCCTCAGCCACAGGAGTACCAGAGCAGTAACATCGCTGCAGCAGCAGGTGCCAGAGTGGCCTCCAGCAGCAGCTGATGCTCCCCCATTAAGCCAGACCATTCCCACCCCACCCCCAGCAATGACAGTCCAGGTACCACTCCAGGTGCGGGGAGAGAACCAATGACCCAAGGGAAATGGCTTCAGCATGCACCTGTGTGTGCTTCCCCCCAAATATAGTAATCAAACTAGGCCTGAGGGGGCTTGATTCAGTTTAAACACAGTTTATCCAAAACTCCTTTATTTGACTGTTGCCTCTGGAGAATCCAGTTTGAACTAGAATATGAGAGTTTCCCCAAGAGGTGCCACCCCTCTGGGAAGGTTGCAAGCTGGCTGGTTTTCCTTAATCACCCCCCACTGTTTTTAGTTCATGGAGGAGCTGTAGTAGCCCTACCCCAAGAAGTAGAACACAGTCATACATAAACCACTCATTAAAAACATTAGACTCCAACGACACTGAGTGGGGTTGCAATATCTGTCAGATCACCTACCAAGCTCAATTTAAATTATTGTTGGAGATATTGATATTAATATGTTAATTACCTGAACATCAGTTTTTTTAAAATATGCCATAATAGCTACTGAATAGCACAAAGTATGTGGGTACATTGTAGGAATTTGAGTAAAAGACCTTTATTCTTCTAATCTCACCAATACCCTAGAACACAAAAGATTTAGTTTAAGAGAGAACATGTTCTTATTCAGGTTCTGTTTGTTTAGGAAGATATTAATGTAAATGGAACATCCAGTTCTTTTAGCTTCAAAGTACCTTTATAGAACAGATTTTAGCAAACTGATTTTCAAATCAATAGGGTTTATTCACTAAAAATAAATCCGTAGACTTGTAGACAAAGCTCTTGCCAATCTCAGCCAAAACCCACATAGAGGGTTGACACTTTGCTTTCACATCTCAGTGATAATAGATAGTTTATTCTAATGAATATCTTCCCTCACACTAAAGTTCTTGCTTGACTCTACAGTGTTAAAACTAGCCTATCTGTATTTCTCCAAAAGCATTAGATGGTGGGTTGCGAAGGCAAAATCCACAAGAGAGAAAGCAGACTTCCATCAGATGATTTCATAAGATGCTATCTTCCCAGTCTTCCTTACAGTCAAATATCAAAGTATAGAACATAACATCACTGGGCTTAGGTTAAGCTGATCCTTGACGTAGGGGCCAAATAGTGAAGACCAGCTAAAATATATGGGCGTCCTGTTATACCGCTGTCATCCTTTCAACTTGGTCAACAAAAGCCATTTATAATAGGATATGTACAATGTCAATACATGTGTGAGCACAAACAAGCTATACCATGGTTCTGCTTCTTTCATTGTTCCTGTCATTGTGATCGCTTACTAGCAAATGATGGTAATGCCCACTCCTCTGTTTCCAGAACCACAAAGTTAGACAGCAGCAACTTACTTTTCAATTTCCTCTGACATACTAGCCTCAATGGGCACAATCCTCAGTTAGTGTCAATTAGTGTGGCTCCATTGAAGTAACTGATTTACACTAGCTGAGGATCTGGCCCATATCTTTAATCAACATTCTTAAAATATAAACATACTCTTAAAGAAAACCATATCAGTGTTTCAGAGTAGCAGCCATGTTAGTCTGTATTCGCAAAAAGAAAAGGAGTACTTGTGGCACCTTAGAGACTAACAAATTTATTAGAGCATAAGCTTTCGTGAGCTACAGCTCACTTCATCGGATGCATTTGGTGGAAAAAACAGACGGGAGATTGATATGCACACAGAGAGAACATGAAACAATGGGTTTATCATACACACTGTAAGGAGAGTGATAATTAAGATAAGCCATCACCAGCAGCGGGGGGGAAAGGAGGAAAACCTTTCATGGTGACATGCATTATCATGAATAGGTCAGAGTATGAACAAGAGGCTACTAGGCAGCTCTCCAACGCCACTTTCTACAAGCCATTACCCTCTGATCCCACTGAGAGTTACCAAAAGAAACTACAGCATTTGCTCAAGAAACTCCCTGAAAAAGCACAAGAACAAATCCGCACAGACACACCCCTAGAACCTCGACCTGGGGTATTCTATCTGCTACCCAAAATCCATAAACCTGGAAATCCTGGACGCCCCATCATCTCAGGCATTGGCACCCTGACTGCAGGATTGTCTGGCTATGTAGACTCCCTCCTCAGGCCCTACGTTACCAGCACTCCCAGCTATCTTCGAGACACCACTGACTTCCTGAGGAAACTACAGTCTACTGGTGATCTTCCTAAAAACACCATCCTAGCCACTATGGATGTAGAAGCCCTCTACACCAACATTCCACAAAAAGATGGACTACAAGCCATCAGGAACAGTATCCCCAATAATGTCACAGCTAACCTGGTGACTGAACTTTGTGACTTTCTCCTCACCCATAACTATTTCACATTTGGGGACAATGTATACCTTCAAATCAGCGGCACTGCGATGGGTACCCGCATGGCCCCACAGTATGCCAACATTTTTATGGCTGACTTAGAACAACGCTTCCTCAGCTCTCGTCTCCTAATGCCCCTACTCTACTTGCGCTACATTGATGACATCTTCATCATCTGGACCCATGGAAAAGAAGCCCTTGAGGAATTCCACCAGGATTTCAACAATTTCCATCCCACCATCAACCTCAGCCTGGACCAGTCCACAAAAGAGATCTACTTCCTGGACACTACGGTGCTAATAACCGATGGTCACATAAACACCGCCCTATAACAGAAACCTACTGACCGCTACTCCTACCTACATGCCTCTAGCTTTCATCCAGATCATACCACACAATCCATTGTCTACAGCCAAGCTCTACGATATAACCGCATTTGCTCCAACCCCTCAGACAGAGACAAACACCTACAAGATCTCTATCATGCATTCCTACAACTACAATACCCACCTGCTGAAGTGAAGAAACAGATTGACAGAGCCAGAAGAGTACCCAGAAGTCACCTACTACAGGACAGGCCCAACAAAGAAAATAACAGAATGCCACTAGCTATCACCTTCAGCCCCCAACTAAAACCTCTCCAACGCATCCTCAAGGATCTACAACCTATCCTGAAGGACGACCCATCACTCTCACAGATCTTGGGAGACAGGCCAGTCCTTGCTTACAGACAGCCCCCCAATCTGAAGCAAATACTCACCAGCAACCACACACCACACAACAGAACCACTAACCCAGGAACCTATCCTTGCAACAAAGCCAGTTGCCAAATGTGTCCACATATCTATTCAGGAGACACCATCATAGGGCCTAATCAAATCAGCCACACTATCAGAGGCTCGTTCACCTGCGCATCTACCAATGTGATATATGCCATCATGTGCCAGCAATGCCCCTCTGCCATGTACATTGGTCAAACTGGACAGTATCTACGTAAAAGAATGAATGGACACAAATCAGACGTCAAGAATTATAACATTCAAAAACCAATTGGAGAACACTTCAATCTCTCTGGTCACTCGATTACAGACCTAAGAGTGGCTATCCTTCAACAAAAAAGCTTCAAAAACAGACTCCGAGAGACTGCTGAATTGGAATTAATTTGCAAACTGGATACAATTAACTTAGGCTTGAATAGAGACTGGGAATGGATGAGTCATTACACAAAGTAAAACTATTTCCCCATGGTATTTCTCCCTCCCACCCCACCCTCCACTGTTCCTCAGATATTCTTGTTAACTGCTGGAAATAGCCTACCTTGCTCGTCACCATGAAAGGTTTTCCTCCTCCCTCCCCCCCCCCCGCTGCTGGTGATGGCTTATCTTAAGTGATCACTCTCCTTACAGTGTGTATGATAAACCCATCGTTTCATGTTCTCTGTGTGTGTATATCAATCTCCCGTCTGCTTTTTCCACCAAATGCATCTGATGAAGTGAGCTGTAGCTCACGAAAGCTTATGCTCATATCAGTGTTGTGATCAGACACTGCCTACATTTTTGCTTTGGCAGCCAAGCTTTGATAGTATGCCAAGATCCAGTTAGTAACAATCTTGTCTGTGCTGAAAATCTATAAATCACATTCATACGTTCATTGCTTTCCAAATGCTGTCACAAAGACAGCAAGGCCTTCTCACATAGGCAGGATGAGAAGATTGGAACAAAGCTGTAGGAAGTATTGAGAGGTCATACTGAGACACCCCTTGAAGTGTGTGCTCCTTTCAGAGGATCCTCCGTTCTTACAACATAGTTTTCTAAAACTATTTTTTCTGTCTCGTTTATATCAGAGCACTGTGTTTTACTGTAACAATATCTAGAAATAAGAGAAATTAGATCTGTGCTTTCATTAACTGTCCTGACTTCTGTCATTGCCAGGTCCCACCATATAAGTCATCTTTTGCTTCAGGGGAGAAAGATTAATCTTGCCTTTCACGTATGGTACAATAGTTGGAATGGCTAGAACGAATATAATGCTTGTGAATCTCCTAAACATCAGTAATATTTGACCATCTACATTCAGCCAAATAATTTCCAGCTACATTCAGATGGGCAAATATTTATTCTCTCATTACGACTGCTGCTATGAACACCAACCCTGTACTAGGAGAGAGTTAGAAAGACCTTACCTATTCCTTCAAACACATGAGGAAAGGAAGAGAGAAGAATATATACATCTCAGGCAATTTCTTATCTTTGCCCTGTGGAGAAAGAAAAGAAAAGGCCTCTCCCCCCAGCAGCCACCAGACTCTGGTGGGAAAAGGAGAAAAGAAACTCTTTTCTTTGTATATTGTGGAAAACTAAAAGAACTACTCTCTCCCAAACTTAATGGGGAGAGGTAAGAGAACTCCCTACTCCTCACAGACCATAAAAGAGGAGACTAAGGGGGGATATGATAGAGGTATATAAAATCATGAGTGGTGTGGAGAAAGTGAATAAGGAAAAGTTATTTACTTGTTCCCATAATATAAGAACTGGGGGCCACCAAATGAAATTAATGGGTAGCAGGTTAAAAATAAATAAAAGGAAGTTCTTCTTCACTCAGTGCACAGTCAACTTGTGGAACTCCTTGCCTGAGAAGGTTGTGAAGGCTAGGACTGTAACAGGATTTAAAAGAGAACTGGATAAATTCATGGAGGTTAAGTCCATTAATGGCTATTAGCCACGATGGGTAAGGAATGGTGTCCCTAGCCTCTGTTTGTCAGACGGTAGAGATGGATGGCAGGAGAGAGATCACTTGATCATTACCTGTTAGGTTCACTCCCTCTGGGGCATTATGGGTAGACAGGATCCTGGGCTGGATGGACCTTTGGTCTGACCCAGTACGGCCATTCTTATGTTATGACTTCTTTAAATTCAAAGCAGTATGTAAAATGGCCATGTGTGTCCCCTTAACCCTAATGGTTATAGTGGCATGGGGAACAAAGCACAAAATGAGCCGCAACTGGCAAGACCATACTTAGAGGCTCTTTCTCTCTCCTTTCCTTGGAGGATCCTTCCTTCCTTGCCCAACATTGTTCTGCAGGCTGTTATCATGTCCCATCTGCCTTAGTGATAACATTGCCAAGCTATTCATATTTCGCTCTTTTAATTTTTCCTCCTGAATCAATCTCTCCAGGTCATTAATCACCTGTGTCTGACGGGAGGAAACAAAATCATTAATTTGGAAGTAGGGTTCACAGAGTAACCATTACAGCAGGGGATTGTGTAAACTCTACAAATCTCTCATGCTACCTGTCCCTTTGTGTGTATTGAAAACTATGTCAGACAGCAATACATAGGGGAGACTGAAGCAAAGAGGCCCAATTCTGGAAAAAAATTGTGCACTGGACAGGAAAATTATTGAAAGAGCATATGGGGGTATAACTGCAAAGGTTAGAGGTGAAGGTATGCTTTTTTATATCCTGGGAGGCCAAGACAAAAATTTAATTTTTTGCAAGAGTTTTTTGATAGTTTGTGACATAGTAGCTGATAAATGCCAAAGGGATAGTTTTGAGATCTCTTAATCTCAGTTCAGGTCTCTAAAGAATGGAGTTATGCCCAAAATATGCAAGTGAGCTGGCAAGAACCAGTACAAGCCTCTGGTTATGAGGGAAAAAATAACTTAGATTCCTAATTGTTTCCCTTTAAGAATCTTTTGCAGCTCCCCTAATGTTATCTCTGAACATGTTCATTTCCATCCTTCTGACTTCATCTAGTGTATATAGACTCGTGCAAAGGAGTGGTTTATGACTGAGAAGAATATCAGCTGAGCTTTACCCAAGCTTGCAAATTTTGTTCTTTGGGGCCAGTGTAAAGGATTTCTTTGTTGCTGACTTGAAACTAGATTTAGCAGGTGCTATGACAGAATTTTCTATGGAGCAGATTCCACATAACATTCATTTTGTGGTGAATCGGAACCTTTGTATACTGCATTTATGGATATTGTTGATAGTATCCAATTTGAAGAGCTACTAGCAAAAGACACAAAAACAAATTGTGACATACCAGGGTACATCCAGACCAGTGTGTGTGTGTGTGTGTGTGTGGTGTCACCCTCGCCCTGCAACGTTTGGGTGCTTTACAATGCCTTGCTGAAGAAGCTCCCACCTGGGCCACTCACAGCACACAAGTCACGCCTTGAGTGTCTGTGTGTAACTGCAGCTTGCCAGCCACACTTGGGTTAGACTCTGGCTCTCACCAGCCTTGGTTATACTGTCGAATGACCCAACACCCACTCCATCTCAGATTTCCCCCCAGACATATATGTTAAGTACTGCTCAGCGTTCTCCTAGATAGAACAAATATTTCAAGTCCATTATTCTTCTAAGGGAATTATATGACAGTTTATTATCTCAAATAGTTATCCAGACACTTTGATTTAAACACACTGGATTAGATAAAACAGTAAAACAAAAATATTAATTACAAAGAGATTTTAAGTGAGTACAGGTTTCAGAGTAGCAGCCGTGTTAGTCTGTATTCGCAAAAAGAAAAGGAGTACTTGTGGCACCTTAGAGACTAACAAATTTATTAGAGCATAAGCTTTCGTGAGCTACAGCTCACTTCATCGGATGCATTTGGTGGAAAAAACAGAGGAGAGATTTATATACACACACACAGAGAACATGAAACAATGGGTTTATCATACACACTGTAAGGAGAGTGATCACTTAAGATAAGCCATCACCAACAGCAGGGGGGGGAAGGAGGAAAACCTTTCATGGTGACAAGCAGGTAGGCTAATTCCAGCAGTTAACAAGAATATCAGAGGAACAGTGGGGGGTGGGGTGGGAGGGAGAAAGACCATGGGGAAATAGTTTTACTTTGTGTAATGACTCATCCATTCCCAGTCTCTATTCAAGCCTAAGTTAATTGTATCCAGTTTGCAAATTAATTCCAATTCAGCAGTCTCTCGTTGGAGTCTGTTTTTGAAGCTTTTTTGTTGAAGTATAGCCACTCTTAGGTCTGTGATCGAGTGACCAGAGAGATTGAAGTGTTCTCCAACTGGTTTTTGAATGTTATAATTCTTGACGTCTGATTTGTGTCCATTCATTCTTTTACGTAGAGACTGTCCAGTTTGGCCAATGTACATGGCAGAGGGGCATTGCTGGCACATGATGGCATATATCACATTGGTAGATGCGCAGGTGAACGAGCCTCTGATAGTGTGGCTGATGTGATTAGGCCCTATGATGGTATCCCCTGAATAGATATGTGGACAGAGTTGGCAACGGGCTTTGTTGCAAGGATAGGTTCCTGGGTTAGTGGTTCTGTTGTGTGGTGTGTGGTTGCTGGTGAGTATTTGCTTCAGATTGGGGGGCTGTCTGTAAGCAAGGACTGGTCTGTCTCCCAAGATCTGAGAGAGCGATGGCTCGTCCTTCAGGATAGGTTGTAGATCCTTGATGATGCGTTGGAGGGGTTTTAGTTGGGGGCTGAAGGTGATGGCTAGTGGCGTTCTGTTGTTTTCTTTGTTGGGCCTGTCCTGTAGTAGGTGACTTCTGGGTACTCTTCTGGCTCTGTCAATCTGTTTCTTCACTTCAGCAGGTGGGTACTGTAGTTGTAGGAATGCATGATAGAGATCTTGTAGGTGTTTGTCTCTGTCTGAGGGGTTGGAGCAAATGCGGTTATATCGTAGCGCTTGGCTGTAGACAATGGATCGAGTGGTATGATCTGGATGAAAGCTAGAGGCATGTAGGTAGGAATAGCGGTCAGTAGGTTTCCGATATAGGGTGGTGTTTATGTGACCATCGCTTATTAGCACCGTAGTGTCCAGGAAGTGGATCTCTTGTGTGGACTGGTCCAGGCTGAGGTTGATGGTGGGATGGAAATTGTTGAAATCATGGTGGAAGTGAGTACAAGTAATGAGGCATAAGTCAGAAGTGGTTACAAAAAAATAAAGATAAGATGTTTACTAGTGTCCAACTTAACAAACTATTAATTCAAGCAAAGTTTCTCACCACATGCTCCAGCAGATTTCTGACCAAATTCTGAGGTCAGGACTCCTCCCCCCAGAGTCCAATACCTGCTTCCTTTATCTCTTCAGTTGCAGTGAATACGATAGGCAGTGAGAGAGACGGGGGTCCCTTGGGATATTTCTTTTCTCTTTATAGTTTCAGTCCCCCTCTTGGAAAATATTTCCAGCTGGGCACTGGGACACAGAAAGTCTATGTGGAAGGATGTTCCCTGCTGGTGGGTTTTTTTTTTTAGCTTTCTTTGTTTCCCTTCCTGCTTGATGACTCTGTTTAGTGCTTAGATGCAAATTAAGCAGAGCACACATTCACTTGTTTACGATAGACCTGTTTGCTAACTTCCGTTTGGGCAGGGCTGTGGAGTTTGGAACATGTGTTAAGAACACCATACAGGGGAATCTTTTAACTTTACACACAATGTTGCCACACATATTTTACCAGGACAATACTGACCAGCAAATTATGAGTTTTCAAATTCTGGGCATACTGGGTACAAAGATTATTACAAAAGTGTGTAGGGTGTGAATATAGGGGTGTATTCTGTCACAATAACAGCAAATTTTGTAAGTACATCAGAAGCAGGAAGCTTGCCAAAGAATCAGTGCAGCCACTGGACAATCAAGGTACTAAAGCAGCACTCAAAGAAGATGAGGTTTTGGAACAAATTATTAAATTTCACAGTAATAAGTAACCAGAACCAGATGATATTTACCAAAGAGTTCTGAAGGAATTCAAATATAAAATTGCAGAACTACTAACTGTGGTATGTAACTTATCACTTAAATGAGCCCCTGTACCTGATGACTGGAGGAAAGCTAATGTAACTTTGATTATTTTTTTTAAGGCTCCAGAGGTGATCCTGGCAGTTACAGGCCAGTAAGCCTAACTTCAGAACCAGGCAGATTGGTTGAAACTACAGTAAAGAACAGAATTATTAGACACACAGATGAACATGGTTTGTTGGGGAATAGTCAACCCCGCTTTTCTAAAGGGAAATGATGCCTCATCAATCTGTTAGAATTCTTTGAGGGGTCAACAAGCATGTGCACCAGGGTGTTCCAGGTGACACAGTGTACTTTGACTTTCAGAAAGTCTTTGACAAGGTCCCTCACCAAAGACTCCTAAGCAAAGTAAGCAGTCTCATAAGATAAGAGGGAAGGTCCTCTCATGGTTAAGTAACTGGTTAAAAGGTAGAAAACAGAGGGTAGGAATAAATGGTCGCTTTTCACAATAGAAAGAGGTAAGTGGTAAGGCCCCCAAAGCATCTGTACTGGGGCCAGTGCTGTTCAACATATTCATATATGATCTGGAAAAGGGGGTGAACAATGAGATGGCAAAATTTGCTGATGATACAAAATTACTCGAGGTAGTTAAGTCCAAAGCTGACTGCAAAGAGTTACAAAGGGATCTCAAAAAACTGGGTGACTGGGCAAGAAAGTGGCAGATGAAGTTCAGTGTTGATAAGTGCACAGTAACTAACATAATCCCAACTATACATACAAAATCTTCTTCAATGCTTAGCCAGACAGTCGGCTATAGCAATCGTTCACCATTTGGTCTGTTCCTGCACAACCGCGAAGGCTTGATGGCCTAAGAGTCCATCATTGGAACAGATTTGATGAACCCATGTAATAGGGGGTCTGTCTCTGGGCCGCCTCCACCCCTCAGTTGGAGGAATTTTATGCTGGATGTTACAAGCCACCCAGAGAATGGCGTTCGCTGGAACGTCGTGTGTCATCCTTGCGACATGTCCGAAAAGCGTAAGGCTCCACCTGCTGACAATGGCCCCAGTAGTCTGTAGACCCGAATTACCATAAATATCTGCCTTACAGATGAAGTCATTCCACTTTATGCCCAATATATGACATTGACCTTTTGTGTAGAAAGCCTCCAGCTTTGTCCAGTCTGCAAGACTTAGTGTCTAGAGCTCAAATAAATCCTGAACTTAGTTATCATAGTAAGATGATGTTGATTCCATATCAATTGTAAATGGCCCATGGCAGATGCTGCAATGCAAATCCAATGGAGAAACTCTGTGTGAGAACTGGAGGAGCTGGTAAGTATAGAACCCAGATAGCAAAAGCTGGAAACTGGTTTGATGGTTTCATTGTTCAAAGAGATTGGAGTCATGGGCAGACTTGGTCCTAGATTTTGCAGTTTTGTCTTTGACCAGGAAACATGGAGACCAATCTTCGCTGACTCCTACTCCATACGCTGGAGTGCCTCACAAAACCTGTTGGGGCTCTGTACTAAAAGAACAACGTCATCAGCGTAGTCAAGGTCGGTGAGTGGGAGATTACCGAACTCAATGCCTATGGACCTGATGGAATGCTGCATTATGAAATCCATTGTCTGAGAAAAGAGTGCAGGGGCCAAAACACAACCTTGCCTAACACCAGATACTGATGTAAAAGGCTCTGACATCCAGTTCCCCAGACAAACAAGGGCAATGGTTCCATTATGAAGCTCTCTAATCAAGTCCACCTATGCCCTTTAAGGCCTTCCATAACACGACATGGTCTACTGAATTAAATGCCACTTTAAGATCAACATACGCTATGTGTGAGGGCTTCCTAAACTCGTGAGGTATCTCCAACAACAAGCAAAGGGCCAAAATGACGTCTAATGTGGACCTTTTCCTCGTAAATCTTGACTGTTGGGGACTGCACTTCCGGTGTAGCAAAGGCTCCAGGCATGCCAGCAAAACGTGCGCAAACACCTTCCCTGGAACAGAGAGCAAGGAGATCAGCCTGCAGCTCTTACATTCACTGCATGGTCCCTTGCCCTTATAGAGTGAGATCACTATGCCATCCGTCCAGGTGGTTGGCAGGGTTCCAGTTCTCTACACCAGACGAAATATGGCCAGAAGCAATTTTGCTACAGGATGAATAGCACATTTTAGCAGCTCTGAGGGGACACCATCAGCACCAGTTGCATGTCTATTTTTTAGTTTAGAGATGGCACACTTCACTTCATCCAATGTTGAATCAGTACAAATGTCTGGATCTGGAACTGCAATGACTGCCAGATCATCCAACTCTGAGCAAACAGCAGCTGGAGGGTGGTTCAGAGCACTGTGATAATGTTCCACCCAGCGTGAGAGAATCTCATCATCTGATTTACATAGATGGGCTTGACTGTCATTCAGGATGCCATTTGTAGTGACTACCCCTTGACTGCTGAGATTGCGAATGGCGTGGAATGCTGGCTTCAAGTTGCCCCTGGCTAAGCCAAATTCAACATCATCCGCCACTTGGTTATAATATGCCTCGCGGAGTGCCAGGGTGTTAAATTTTTGCTTCAGCTGATTACAAATGCACTTATCACCAAGCTGACAGGCTGTGGTCTTCAATTTAATTATCTGGAAGGCCTCCTCCAATAGCCATGGTCGGCATGTTGGATGCCTATAGCCAATCATCTGCTCAGCAGATTGGTTGAGAGTAGAAGTGAACAGAGACCAGGAAATCTCCACGTCGTCTGGCAGATTAGCTAGAGCCGCAAATCTGTTGTTGATGTCAATACAAAACCTGTTGCCTAAACCTGGCACATGGAGTGCATCGATGTCAAACTTCTTCATCATCGCAGAGGGCTTACGTGCTCAGTGGAGCATCAACACCATACAGGCGACCACTAGGTGGTGATCTGTGTTCGCTGCACATTCCACACCATGATATACTCTACAGGAAGTGAAGAGATGGCTATTGCTTGTAATGATGTGGCCCAGCTCCTTCTGATTGACACCATCATGAGAGATTCATGACATCTGGCGTATGCATCACCACTTGAACCATGACCCAAGAATGGAAAGATTCTGGGAGTCACAGAATGTAAGCAAGTGGCGAGAGTTATCACTGGGTGTGCATGAACCATAATGACCAATGACCTGTTCAAACCCAGTTCAAAGGAAGCCAGTAACTGTATTTAGGTCACCCAGGATCATGAGATTTTTGTTTGGAAGAACTGTGCATACTAGATGTTCCAATTGATCATAGAAATTATATTTAACTGAGTCAACAGATTCCTCTGTTGGTGCAAAGACTACTATAAAAGTGAGATAACTGTGCCGATGTTTAAGACATGCAGTAAGTAAATGAGGAGACACGGGTATCCAGGTTGTCGGGGAGGATGTGGCCTCACCTCGCAGTAGCACTCCTACCCCATATAAATGATTGGGGCTGCCAGAATACATAAGTAAAGAATCTTCCACCTCATGACATCCGCAATCTATCAGCCTTGCTTCTGTTAGTCCTGTGATTAATATACCAAGACTGTCCATTTTGTGTGAGACAGTGACCTGATAACTATGCCTGTGAAGAGTTGTAACATTCCAAGTTGGAATTTTGCTGGACTGTCGTAGATCAATTGGATTCCTCCCCCCACCCCACTCCCAAGTCTGACCTGTACCTCATCATGGTGGAGTGAGTGTTACATCTGAAGTAGGGGATTGCTTGTTGGAGCTATGCCATCAGCAATGAAGGCTTGTCCGAAATATCGTCTAGAGCATTATGCGTGATGGACAGGTCCAACGTGAACCCTGAAAATGATGGTAAGCACAGGCAGCGAAGAAGCAGGGCAGCAGCTGCACCTAGCTACCCGAGGCAAAGGATGTTGCTGAGAAAAACTCAACTGTTTGTGTCGCACAGAGTGAAGCCAGTACTGGTAGACCAGGAAAAGGGTCATGTTACTGCACCTCCATCCCATCCCAGTGGGATGAGGTATTTCCCGGGGTACTCAGCACCAGGGTTAAAGTCCCTAGCATACTTTCAGCTGTAGATGCCTTGTTGGTGCCATCTCTGCTCGGTGCAAACATGACAGGTTCGTGCCAAAGCCCCCCTGCGGACGTGCATCCTCTGATGTCAGCAGGCACGTCTGCAGTACATTGTGACAATGCATCCAATTGTATCTGGGACATACAAAATGACAGAGTCTAAGTAAGCTGTTACACCCAAAAAAGAGATCTTGAAGTCATCGTGGATAATTCTCTGAAAACATCTGCTCAAAGTGCAGTGGCAGTCAAAAAGCTGACCGAATGTTAGGAACGATTTGGCCAGGAATAGTAGTGTAGAGTGGCTCTACATTCCTGAACTTCAATCCCTGTGGACAAATAGGTAGTTCAGTGTGGGGGAAACCTGCAGTGATTTGGTTTTGCTGAAATAACGAGGCGTCCGGTAGCACCTTGAAGACTAACAGATTTATTTGGGCATAAGCTTTCATGGGTAAGAAACCCACTTCTTCAGATGCAACTAATGCATCTGGAGAAGTGGGTTTTTTACCCACGAAAGCTTATGCCCAAATATATCTGTTAGCCTTTAAGGTGCCACCGGACTCCTCGTTGTTTTTGTGGATACAGACTAACACGGCTGACAATAAAATACTCCGATACTTGGTTTTGCTGGTAAACTGATAGCTTCCTTTTCCAAAGGTGCCTCTCATGACCACTAAAGTTCAATTAAAAAAACCTAATAATGAAATATTTAAATAATATTTCTCCTCCCCTCCCCTACTCTACTTTGTTTTTACTGCGGATTCCTTTCATCTGGTGCATGGCATTCTCTTCTTTCATTACAAACTCTAGAGATCATCTTACCCAGTCATCCAGCAAATAAATTATTTTCATTTATGATCCAAATAGTCTCTTCATAACTGTCAATATTTAATGTATTAGATGCAATCCTGAAAGGGCCCCAGACCACAAAACATATTTACTAAGCAATGGAAGACAGTATGCGGGGGGGAGGGGCAGTGTTTCTCCCTGTAGCACACATACTGTATTGTTTCATTTTGTTTTTTCTTTAACCATATTTCAGAATATATTTGATCATTATCCAATTTTCTTTGGGTATCACACATACAGATCTCCTTTGCTGGCATTTGTGTACATCTTCAATACCAAGTAGCAGTTCTCTTGAAAGCAGTGAGTATATTGCTGTCATGTACATGCTCCCATATGGTGCTAGAAGTTTAATGTGAGGAACAATGGCTCTGACTCCATTTCTGTTCTGCTTCAATAGTGACCCCTCATTCCTTCTTCCAGCCTCATGATGATTTATTTGAGATCCCAACTCAGCAAAGCACTTAATCATGTGCGTAAGTCCCATTGATGGGATAGCTGAGACCATTATGGGCTACTGTCAACTGCATTATGGAATACACTCTTTCCCTCAAACATCCTTGACAATGGATGTCAGCCATTCATGGCTCAACTGGGGAGCATTCCGTGATGTTAGAATGTCTATCACAGATCAGCATGACCACTGTCATTCATGCCCGAGAGAGGGACAATCATTTAAAGGCCTAATCTATCTACATAACCTTTTCTGCTTGGGCCCTCAGAATAGGAGAGTCATCTGAATATATTCCTTAGAATATAGAAGAAACTTTTCAGCCATCAATTGTCAGGTCAGCATCTAATAAGTAACTGACCCAGCTTTGGCTTCAATAATTTGTTGCTGATGTAATAATGTCTGTTTGTTTGAGGTCTCTAGAGCTTCTGTTTTGATAAAGGCTTTCAGAGAGTGAACTCTATTCTCCTGCCAGGTTTTTTGTGTAGTTTTCCTTTGTGAATGTTGTGCAGACAGAATAATGGGCTTACCTACATGTATACGCATTTACAACCTACTCACACAGGCTAGTGTGAGAAATTGGAATGGGTTGCAACAAGGATTTTATTATCAGGACCATGTTAATTAAGAGTCGTACAGCCACAAGTTACAGTAGAAATGATGGTTGCACTGTTGTAGCCATGTTGGCACCAACCAGGATATGAGACAAAGTGTGTGAGGTAGTATATTTTATTGGACCAACTTCTATTATGGAGCTCGAAAGCTTGTCTCCTTATTGGACCAACTTCTGTTGGCAAAAGAGAGAAGCTTTTGAGATTCACAGAGGTCTTCAACTTTAACAGAAGTTGATCCAATAAAATATATTACCTCACCCACCTTGTCTCTCACAGTAGAAATATCATTTGTGCAAGCTGAACTTAGACAGTCACAAATATAAAAATTAAGTCGGAATACAAAATTATAAAAACAATTAATTCTTCATTTGTAACCTTGGGTCTAGTAAAATGGCTTTGCATAGCAGTACTCTTCTTCCAGAATTCTCCATTCCTGCCCTCCCAAATCTGCCATTTGCCTGCTTTGGGACAGATTCTGTCTGGACCTTCGGAGAATACATATGTGCAGGGAGGGTGCAATGAGCCTTTGCCCTCCCCTTGCCCAAAAGCTAGGCAGACTCAATCCTTGTATTCAGGTGAGCACTGGGTCTACTCCTTCCTACCCCCTCTGGAAGCACAGCATACTTCAAGAGCATAGGGAGTAGGTGAAGGCATAGTTCCACCCCCTCATTCCTTCACAGAGCTGGCTTTGCATTGACAATGGAGCACAACACACCTTTCTAAGGGACCAGGCCTATATAAATCTTTGACTCACCACACTAGTATGTATGGTATGGTCAGAGTTAAGCTGGAGACTGGCCATTAGGGATCAGCCAAAGAGACATTTTAGCTCTGATCCAGCAAAGCCCTTAAGTCCATGCTTAACTTTAAAACTGTGAGAAGGCCATTTAACTACTTAAGTGGGACTACTCACACTTAGAATTAAATGTATTTTGATGGAGGTGGAGCTGTGCTGTAACAATTTAGGAATACTCTATGCTGACAAGTCCTCTTTACTCCACCCTTAGCTCTAGAGATGCACGACTATCAAATCCTAGCCCTGCCTGTGGGCCTAGGCTCACTCAGGTTACTTCACAAGGCCCTTATCAGAAGAGATATAACAGCCACATCTGTTTTCCCTCAGGTCATCCAGTGGAGAGAATATCTGCTCTCCCCTAGGTCTCTTCCTCACTCAGCCCCCTACAAAGGGTCCTGACCCTTAGGGGAAAACAAACAGTCCTCCCCAGTCACTCTCCTACAGCTGGGCCTTTCCTCCTCTTAAAAGAAAAACAAAAAAACCTCACACCATGCCCAGGTGTGGCAGGGCAGGGCTAATAGAACATATCAGGCTTCAAAAGTGAGGGTAGCCCTGCCATAGGACCCAAGTAAGCCTAGAGGAGAGAGAGAAAGTTGGGAAGCTAATTAAGATGCAACAAAGATAAAGTAGGGGAACTATGAACACTTTGCAAGGAGACTATAAAGATGTTTGGTTGAGCTCCAAAACTTAGTATGATACAAAATATGTAATAGAATCCACCCCCGCCCTGCAAATATTCCTAATGAAGAGGATAGTACCCGTGCCCAATGGTATAGGATGGAGGATATGTTTTTAATGCTGGGAAAATGTACTTACATTAACAAACAGGAATTTGACAATTATTCTAACATTTGGAGATTTGCTGTCTTCTGTTAGCTATGCAGGGAAAGCTCAGCTCTCCAGATTGCAAATCGTGATTGAAAAAATCCTTCTTTGTTTTTCTGTGAGATTGATCAGTGACTTGTCATTATAAATCCTGTGCACTGCTGTTCTTCCTTCTTTATGGACCTTGGATGAATATATCTATAGCAAAATCATGAATTAGTTTGTTATTTATGTCTGAAAAAGTAAAAATGAATTTAAAACAAAAAACACTGCTCTAGGCTGAAATTCAGTCTATAGCCCACAAGTGATTTTCTTTGGAAATGTTCAGAAATAATCAGTTAGCTCTTTTTATGATACAACAATGTAAAAAACAAGTATTCTTACTAGCTTTAAATGGTTTAAATTATTTGTTTTTTTCTAAAATAAAATATTGCGGTCCTTCTCATGGTTTATTTTAATTATTATTTCTATAATGCATTTATAGGACTTTGTGTGTATATACAATTAATTAAAAACCCATCACATTTTATGTGATACATCGAAACACTTATAGCCAAATTAATTCCTGCACCTGGGGGAAGCTGGATGTTACACTGCCCTTCTGCCTCTTTGAAGTGGTATAAAATATATTTTTCTGAGGGTCACAGGACAACAATAATTCTGGCTCTGGAATACACTGTATCCTACACAAATTTAGACCTTGTTCACCCAATTTTAATATCTTAGATAAGCAGGTAATCTTCTCAACGTATCTTGAGGGCCAATACATGTCATATACTTCCCCAATACATATGTGGGGAAGTGAGCTCCATAGTGCAGGCTACTGAGAATGCAATAGCATCATTTCCAAGACATAAAACTATGAATTGTAAGCTTGTGCACCCAAGCTGATCTCAATTGCTATGGCATAAGACGAGGAAAGAGAATCTTTCAGATACACAGGACTCATTATAACAAGCTTTGATTAAAACCAACAACTTTTATTAAACCCATTGGAAGCAATGTAACCTAAGAAGTCACCATGCAGAGAGGGTAACAAAGCAATTTTTAAACATTATCTATTTTTTTAAAAAATGTACATCTACAAAAATAGTGTGAAGAAGAAATGGGCTTTGATAAGAGACTTGAATGAGGGAAGGAATAGAAGTGGCAGAGGGGGTCAAGGAGGGAGTTTCAGAAATAAGGAGTAGCAGGAAAGAAGCCAAGGAGGTAGAAACAGGAAAAGAACATAAAGAGGATATCCAGGCAAGCAGATCTAATGAAGAATGGGGAGATGGAGAAGGAGTAGAAGGATCTAACAACTAAGAGGTACAAAGGAGATGAATTGCAAAGGGCCATGAAAATGAGAATGAGGAACCTGAATCTAATTTGGGAAGTAAACGGACACCAGTAAAAGAATTTGAAGAAGGACCAAATTAAATTATTTCAGCAGCAACTAGATAATTTTTTTAGTAAAGTCTGTGATAGGTTGGAGGGGAATGAGTGGTCAAGGGTACAGAGAAGGAAGTTGTAATAATCAATGGACGTGATAGTTTCCAGTGTGAATGGAAAGGAACAGGTGGATTTTTGAGCTATTGTGGAGATACAACCAGGAAAATGTAGAGATGGTATCTATAGGAGATGAAAGAGGAGCTGAAATATACATGGCAGTAACCCTTTGCTACAGAAGAGGGACTCTGAAAGGAAAGAGGAATAGTTCAGTTTATGAAATGTTGAGCTTGAACAGGCAGGAGGACATACAGGAAGAATAAGAAGTGACAGAGAGGACATCAAAGAAATGACTTGCCTGTGCAGTAGGTGGAAAATTCACAATGAGAAACACTGCATTGTATCTCAGTTGGCATTCACCAAACTATCTGCAGTTGCAGAACTGCAACAGTGTGGCTAATTGAAACACAGCACATGTTTTGGTGGAGGAGAAGAAATCTTTAATGCCATAATACTGATGAGATCATTTTTACTTGAAGAACAATCAAAATGAGGGTGGCTGAGACATTGACATTTAAAAATCCACTGACTGGGCATGCATTGTAACTACTATTCCTAAAACTCTCACTAGGCAGTCAGTATTATGAATCTGTAAAACAACATTACATACTGTTCCAATATGTAATAACATTACATATTACAGATCCATACTATTCCAAGGTATACTGTTCCTCTCAAAAATATTGTGTAAGAAATATACATACAGTTCAGACAAATCTCAATGATTAGCTGATTCATTACTGATTTGAGGGTGCTCTATTGCAGTGATTTCCTGAACTGGGCACAACCGGATGTTTTAGGAAGTTGAATTATAATCCCACAAACACCAAGGTTATATCTGATACTCTACGTTATTTGAATTTAATTTTGTTGCAGTTTAATTCTATACTAATTACTAGCTTTGTCTACCATTATGTGTACTTGACTAAATCAGGGGTAAACTTTTCCACCCCACCCTCCCATCTCATAATCTTGTCTATTCTGGCATGATACATCAATGGAGGCTGCTTCTCTCTGTGATGCTTTTATTATATTAAGCAAAAATATCACAAATCCTTTCTTGTCAGCTTTTGATTTGTCAAATATTTGGCCAAGCCAATGAACAGATTAAGCTTACTATATATTACCAGATGGCCTTATGGGTTTGTGTCCCCTCTTGGGCAAGTTCTGTGTCATCTCGGAGCAGCTGCATGGAGCCCAGAGGGATCTGTGTACTTTTCATTCATTCTGCTGGGTCACTCATCATTAATATTCAGAGGCAGAAGAGGTGTCAGACCAGAGAATTGGTGCTGGCTCATGTCAACACGCTGACATGTCAGTCATTAACCCTAGAGGCTGCCAGGCCCAATTCAAAACAAGAGTAACTGCAGGACGGAATGCATCACTAATGGGGATGAGATTTCTTCATCTCAACCAACCATTGACAGTATAGTAACATAATTAGAACCTTACCCACCAGCACTACCATATGAAGGCAAATAGGATCTACTTTGAGATAAAATCCCTTATCTAAATCAAGTTCAAATGATTCTACTGCTGTTATAGAGTGTTCTCAGAATCAAATTGCATTTAAAATATCTTTATTACAAAATCAGTAAAATGCAGCTCCATGGTAGTTCTAGATTTGCTGGAATTTCTTAGATGACATCTTGATCATATAAAAGAGTAGATTTTTTAAATTAAATACAGTCGTCTTGGGGAAAAAATAGCAACAAAGTAATCCCTAGAGTTTTTTATCTCAGTGCAATTTCCCACTACCATACTTGTGATGGCCTCTGAGTGCACCTACTGGACTCCCTAAAGAATGCTTCCTGCTCTCATGGAGCAGCTTTGATAGGAAATGTGTGGCTAAAGTGGCAAACTTCATGTGGGTTGAAGATCTCACACTAGAAAAATTAATTGCAGTTATAATAATCGCCCAAATCCTCTTCTTGTTGAATTTTTGGCATCTTGAATTTCCAACTGTTCAACAAATGTTAGCAACAGCAATTATAGCATCTTCTATAGAATTAGAATAATAGAAATGTAGGGCTGGAAAGGATCTCATTATGTCCAGTCCACTGTGCTTTGGCAGGACCAAGTAAACTTAGACCAGCCCTGACAGGTGTTTGTCCAATGCCTTCTTAAAAACCTCCAATCACAAATCTGCACAGACACACCCCTGGAACCCCAGCCAGGGGTATTCTATCTGCTACCCAAGATCCATAAACCTGGAAATCCTGGATGCCCCATCATCTCAGGCATTGGCACCCTGACAGCAGGATTGTCTGGCTATGTAGACTCCCTCCTCAGGCCCTACGCTAAAAGCACTCCCAGCTATCTTTGAGACACCACTGACTTCCTGAGGAAACTACAACCCATCGAAAAAGAGTACTTGTGGCACCTTAGAGACTAAACTTTATTTGAGCATAAGCTTTCGTGAGCTACAGCTTACTTCACGAAAGCTTATGCTCAAATAAACTTGTTAGTCTCTAAGGTGCCACAAGTACTCCTTTTGTTTTTGCGAATACAGACTAACATGGCTGCTACTCTGAATACAATCTATCAGTGATCTTCCTGAAAACACCATCCTAGCCACTATGGATGTAGAAGCCCTCTACGCCAACATTCCACACAAAGATGGACTACAACCCGTCAGGAACAGTATCCCCGATAATGTCACGGCTAACCTGGTGGCTGAACTTTGGCTTTGTTCTTACCCATAACTACTTCACATTTGGGGACAATGTATACCTTCAAATCAGCGGCACTGCGATGGGTACCCGCATGGCCCCACAGTATGCCAACATTTTTATGGCTGACTCAGAACAACACTTCCTCAGCTCTCATCTCCTAATGCCCTTACTCTACTTGTGCTACATTGATGACATCTTCATTATCTGGACCCATGGAAAAGAAGCTCTTGAGGAATTCCACCAGGATTTCAACAATTTCCATCCCACCATCAACCTCAGCCCGGACCAGTCCACACAAGAGATTCACGTCCTGGACACTACGGTGCTAATAAGCAATGGTCACATAAACACCACCCTATACCGGAAACCTACTGACTGCTATGCCTACCTACATGCCTCCAGCTTTCATCCAGACCACACCACACGATCTGTTGTCTACAGCCAAGCTCTACGATACAACCGCATTTGCTCCAACCCCTCAGACAGAGACAAACACCTACAAGATCTCTCTCAAGCATTCTTACAGCTACAATAGCCACCTACTGAAGTGAAGAAACAGATTGACAGAGCCAGAAGAGTACCCAGAAGGTACCTACTACAGGACAGACCCAACAAAGAAAATAACAGAACGCCACTAGCCATCACCTTCAGCTCCCAACTAAAACCTCTCCAACGCATCATCAAGGATCTACAACCTATCCTAACGGATGACCCATCACTCTCACAGATCTTGGGAGACAGGCCAGTCCTTGCTTACAGACAGCCCCCCAATCTGAAGCAAATACTCACCAGCAACCACACACCACACAACAGAACCACTAACCCAGGAACCTATCCTTGCAACAAAGCCCATTGCCAACTGTGTCTACATATCTATTCAGGGGACACCATCATAGGGCCTAATCACATCAGCCACACTATCAGAAGCTCGTTCACCTGCACATCTACCAATGTGATATATGCCATCATGTGCCAGCAATGCCCCTCTGCCATGTACATTGGCCAAACTGAACAGTCTCTACGTAAAAGAATAAATGGACACAAATCAGATGTCAAGAATTATAACATTCAAAAACCAGTCGGAGAACACTTCAGTCTCTTTAGTCACTCGATTACAGACCTAAAAGTGGCAATTCTTCAACAAAAAAACTTCAAAAAAACAGACTCCAATGAGAGACTGCTGAATTGGAATTAATTTGCAAACTGGATATAATTAACTTAGGCTTGAATAAAGACTGGGAGTGGATCATTACACAAAGTAAAACTATTTCCCCTTGTTTATCTCTCTCCCTCCCTCCCCTCCCCCCCCCCCCGCTGTTCCTCAGATGTTCTTGTCAACTGCTGGAAATGGCCCACCTTGATTAGCACTACAAACGTGCCCCCCCCCCACCGTCCACTCTCCTGCTGGTAATAGCTCACCTTACCTGATCACTCTTGTTACAGTGTGTATGGTAACACCTATTGTTTCATGTTCTCTGTGTATATAAATCTCCCCACTGTATTTTCCACTGAATGCCTCCAATGAAGTGAGCTGTAGCTCACAAAAGCTTATGCTCAAATAAATTTGTTAGTCTCTAAAGTGCCACAAGTCCTCCTTTTCTTTTTTCTCTTGGAAGCATATTACACCATTCAAGTTAGAAAGTTTTTCCTAATATCTCACCTACGTCTCCCTTGCTGCAGATTAAGCCCATTTCTTCTTGGCCTACCTTCAGTGGACACAGAGAACAATTGATCACAGACTTCTTGATAGCATTCCTTAACATATTGGAAGATTCTTATGAGACCCACCCTCAGTCCTCTTTCCTCAATACTGAACATGCCCAGATTTTTTAACCTTTCTTCATAAGTCAGGTTTTCTAAAGCTTTCTTCATTTTTGTTGCTCTCCACTGGATTCTCTCTAGTTTGTCCACAGCTTTCCTAAATTGTGATGCACAGAACTGGACACAGTACTCCAGCTGAGGCCTCATGAGTGCAGAGTAGAGCAGGACAATTAATTCCTGTTCCTCACATAGGACACTTCTGTTAATGCACCCCAGAATGATATCAGCCTTTTTCTCAGCTGCATCACGTTGTTGACTCATGCAATTTGTGCTCAACTAGAACACCAGGATCCTTTTCAGCAGTACTACCACCTAGCCAGTTATTCCCATTTTGTAGTTGTGCATTTGATTGTTTCTTTCCTCTATTAAGTATTTTGCACTTGTCTTTAATAAATTTTCATTTTGTTGAATTCAGACCAATTTGTCAAGGCTGTTTTGAATTCTAATTCTGTCCTCTAAAATGCTTGCAGCTTCTTACAGTTTGGTGTCATCTGCAAATTTTATAAGCATATTCTCCATTCCATTATCCAAGTCATTAATGAAAATATTGATAATAGACCCAGGACTGACCCCTGTGAAGCCCCACTAGATACATCCTCCCCCCACCACTCATTTGACAGAGAATCATTGATAACTCCTCTTTGAGTACGGTCTTTCAACTAGTTGTGGACCCACCTGAGATGAGCTGTCCAACCCACACAAAACTTGAAGGGGTTAAGGTGCCCAGGTGGACCAATTAACCACCTAGGCTGCACCTGGAGGAGGAGCCAGGAAGCAAGGACCAATTAGCGATGAGGCGCAGCTGGACAGGAACAGGAGGGGCCTGTATAAAGCCAAGTAGCTGAGAGCAGGAGAGAGCTGTAGAAAGAAACAGCAGTTACTCTCAGAGTGAGAGAAGGCAAGATAGGAAGTAGCCCAGGGATATACCAGTATGGTTCAGGACTGTGCAGACATTGACTGCTTGTGGTAGGGTCCATGGGCTGGAACCCAGTGTAGAGAATGGGCCTGGGTTCCCTTATCAGCCACTGGGCAGTGGCACCATTAAGGAGCAGTGGGAGGAAAGACTGCCTGAGACCGTGGGTCCCATGAAGTGGGAGCAGTAAAGTCCCAAGCAAGCAAGGCAGGGAGAGTGATGGAATACAACTTCAGGAAGGGGCATTGGCCTGGTGAGCTAATCCCCAGATGTATCCAGAAAGAGGCACTCCAACCATGACTAAAGCTTCCATTCCCGTGACACCACCTTATAGTAATTTCATCTAGACCACATTTCCCTCATTTGTTTATGAGAATGGCATGTGAAAGCGTGTCAGAAGCCTTACTAAAAATCAAGATATCACATGTACTGTTCCCATCCACTAGGCCAGTAACCCTGTTACAGAAGGAAATTAGGTTGGTTTGGCTTCATTTGTTTTTGAAAAATCCATGCTGGCTCCTTTTTATAATAGTGCTCACAAATTCATTGTTTAATATTTTTACAGTAGCTTTCTAGATATCAAGATTATGGTCTATAATTCCCCAGGTCTTCTTTGTTTCTCTTTTTAAAGACAGGTGTTATGTTTTCCCTTCTCCAGTCTTCAGGGACCTCACCTGTTCTACAAAAGTTTTCAAAGATAATTGCTAACATTTCTGAGATTGCTTGAGCTAATTCCTTAAGTACCCTAGGATGAATTTCTGCTGACTTGCATACATCTAACTTACCTAAATATTATTTAACCTGTTCTTTCCCTATTTTAGCTTTCATTCTTTTCCTCTTGTTGTTGTTAATTGTATTGAGTATCTGGTCATCATCTTTTCATCATTCATATCAGTTTATCATCAAGGGGGAGAAACTTCATTTTGTTCTAGTAGACAGTTTTTGTCGGCATTGAGCCAGATTTAAGAACAAGCTCTGTAGTATCTACCTCTCAATGATAATAGAGGAGGACCCAAACTCAATCAAGCTACGATGAAGTTCAGATCTGGAGCTGATCATTAGAGCTAACCTCTTCTCTACCATGAGTTGAAGTAAAACCCTGACTAAGTGTATCTTGAAGAAAGTTGGGTATGAATTTTACAAGTCAACTCCGCCTCTATGAAGTATATTTTTTAGCATTCAGTGATAGTTCAACATAAAACTTCCTTGGTTCAGAGACTCAACTAGTGTAAATCAGTGTAGCTCCATTTAAATTAATGGAGATATACTTATTTACACCAGCTAATGATCTAGCCCATTTATCTCTACTGTGAAACTTGTCAGACATTTGTTTTCTTCTTACTCTTGTAATTATCTGCTTTCCATATGTGATGTGCACAGTCCATTCTGAACCTTACTCTTGTTTAGAGGCTTGAAAACATTTCACCTTTGTTTTTTCTCACACCAGATGGTAACTGATCCATTTGCTTAATTTATCCATTAGGGAGAAAGAAATGTCGTCAAGTGTCCTTAATGCATTCACACCCTCCATCCCAACATTTGATTATATTGTGAGTGATACATCCCTGCTGTGGCCTGACTTTTGCAACCATTTCTTTCTGGCCTGTTAAATGCAGCTCAAAGTATATATTGAAGAATGTAATTTCTACACTTAAAGTTCTGCAAAAGAGCCATATGACAGGATCTACCAAGTGATACAGCTGAAACACAAGAGATTTCTCCTAAAGAACATTAACAGAGTGACAGTGATCCACAATAACCAATTTCACTTTGGGATGTACATGTGTCAAGCCTGATTCCCCACTCTGGCACTTTGAGTGCAGAAGGTGGGGGTCCACAAGGATTCTAAAAATTAATACTGGCCCCTCCAGGCTTGTCTTAAACTCTTGAGGTTACAACTTTTCTCTGACCTTGGATGGGTAGATCTTGCCACTACCAAAGTGCAAAAAAGCCTTGGAGAACCCAAAAAGGTACACTTGGGAATTCCTTCCTGTGGGGTACCCTCAAGCCCTTTCACTCCCCCCCCCCCCAGGGAAGAGCTGAGAAAGAAAACAAAAGAAATCAGCTATTGCCACCAGCTAATTAAGAATGTGCACAAACCTCTGGAGACACAAAATCCAATCCTGTTCTTAAAGGTAAATTTTATTTAAAAACAAAAAGAAAGAAAATACATTTGAAAACTCAGGCTATTGCTATATTTTAAAAAAAAACTTACAAAAATTCAGCATCAAGAATAACCATCTTGAGGTCCAGCTTAAAGGTTACAAGCAAAACAAAAGCATTTGGGGTTAGCACAGGGGAGTCCACAAGCCATAAAGAACTAACCAGAGATAAACCTAATCACATCTTCCTAGACATTTCCTGATCTACTTACATATCTGGGGTTTTAAATGAGTAGTTTCTAGGTACGATTTGATGATTTTTCATACCTGGCCCAAGCTCTTACAGCATAATTGCTCTGTCCCTTCTTTCTGGGAGAACAACACAGACAGACAAAGGGGAAGTTTTCCCAATTTTAAAAAGTTCTAGCCTTCCGATTGGCTCTTTTGATCAGGTGCCCACTTGCTTCCTTTTACCTATGCAGGGAGACTTTTTAACACTCTACAGGTAAAGCAAATAGCTATAAAATCCTTTTTAGTAGTTCTCTAACTGGCTGGCTGGGTTCATAAAAGGAAGCTACCCCCCTCTTCATTTATCACAACAGGTAACCTATGCTGTATCAGTGGAATACTGGCCTTGATTTTCCTCTTACTTAAACTGATGTAAGTTAGAAACAAATGTGAGGAAAAAATAGACCATTGTATTCAAGCAGTCATTCTGATTTCCAGAAATAAGATAAAATAAAATCCCTGGCCTTTCTTTTTGTGTTATTTTAGTATTCAAGCTTCTAAACACTAATTGTTTGAATAACAGCTTTTACTATACATCTTGAAAATATGGCATCTTACAAATAAGCAGGCTACAAAGACAGCAGTTTTATACATTTTTAAAAATACATTTTGGTCACTAGTAACTCCATTTCCATTTTGTACACTAACAGGATGAACATCCAGTACAGTGGCACCTACATTAGTTTTATGAATGTTGTATGTTCTAATGCACCATTTATATTAATACTACTACCTTAAAATAGCATGTATTTGCTTCTATCATCTTTTAATACAGGGATGTAAGTTTGATGATTCATAGATTCCAAGGACAGAAGGCACCGTTATGATCATCCAGTCTGACCTACTTCATAACACAGGCCATAGAATTTCCCCCAAAATAATTCCTAGGGCCTATGTTTTAGAAAACCATCGAACCTCAATTTAAAAATTGTCAGTTATAGAGAATCCACACTGACACTTGGAAAATTGTTCCAATGACTAACTATTCTTACCATTAAAAATTTATACCTTATTTCCAGTCTAAATTTGTCTAGCTTCAACTTCTAGCCATTGGATTTTGTTAAACCTTTCTCTGCTAGATTGAAGAGCCCATTATTAAATATTTGTTCCCTATGTAGCTACTTAGAGACTAATCAAGTCCCCTGTTAATTTTCTTTAAACTAAACAGATTGAGCTCCTTGACTCTATTGCTGTAAAGCATGTTTTCTAATGCTATTATCATTCTTGTGGCTCTTCTCTGAATCCATTCCAATTTATCAACATTTTTCTTGAATTATGGACACTAGAACTGGACACAGTATTCCAGCATTGGTCACCCCAGTGCCAAACACACAGGTAAAACAGAGATAAAGCCAGTAAACTCTTTGGCCCAGATATTCAGTAATGCCTTTGGAGCATATGACATAACCCAGGCCTCTCTTATTACAGAATAAGCCCTCTCCTTTGAGAACAACTTCTGGCTATGTAGAGGATGGGGTGCTTGTTGTCTTTTACCTCCTGGGATAAGAAGGTCCCTAATCCCACATCAGAGGCATCAGTTTGTAGCAGGAAATCCCTGGTGAAGTCAGGGCTATAGTAGGTTGTTTCTCAGCAGAGGTGGGCCTTAAGGATTTGAAAGTCTTCTTCACAAGCCTTAGTCCACTGGATCTTCTTTGGGCTGTTATTTTTGAGGAGATCTGTAAGATCTGGCTATAACAATGGCCTTCACACCTTATCTTTTCCTGATGCATACATTCCTCATTCACACAAACAGTCTTTTAGAGAGACCTTCAAAAGGTATAGAGCAGTTTTTATGTTAAGCAAGAAAGGCATTGTAAATTAAACCTTACTAAATCTTGTAATCAAAACAGTTCACATTGTGGCCCGGGCCTTCAACATTCCTCTAATCTCATTAACGTCATAAGGATTACTCTGGTCTGTCCCTGCCTTATCAGTACAGACACTGGCAGTCTGTCAGATGCGTTTCTACCAATGTCTACCAATGTCATTCCTTTCCGCTATTCAAAAAGGGAGGCTGGCAGGATGATCAAACCATACATTAATTCTTATAGTGCAAATATAAAATCCTGCTCCCACAATGTGTGGAGCTGGGTAATCCTACAGCCAGAGATTATTGCGGGGGTGGGAGGGTGTTCTGCAGCTCATTCAACATATTCAAAATTGGACTATTTCTTAGAGTCACAAGACTTGACCATTCTATCTCTGATGGTGGTATTGGTACTATTGTTATAGCTGACCATGCTCCTATACACGTGTCTTTTAGGGCCCCAGGGTATGGGACCTGTCATGCTGTCTGGCACTTTGGATCTTATACCAAAAACACTGGCAGCCAATTCTGTAGTAAGCTAACAAAAGGTTTATTAGCTAAGAAAAAAAGAGGTTAAAGCAAAATATATGTACAGGTGAATCAGTTTGTAACTCTAAATGGTGACAGTGATGTAACAAACTGCCAGTTTCCCAAAAGTCTTTTAAGGTACCCAGACAGTCTCTAGGGATCTCCACTTTGTATCTGGTGCACTTCTCTGTAAGAGTCCAAACAGTTCAGAGATATAAGATCTTTCTTTGAATCCATATTTATAGCTTCTTCTGACAACACAAGTTGACAAGCTACTCACATGGGATTGTCTTTTGACCTTAGACCATCATACATAATGGCCAATTGCTTTGAAACTAGCAATTTCTGTAAGAGACCTTCATTATCATTTCACAAGATTTCTTTGATGGGTTATTTAGTTACAAGGGTATACACAATGTAAATGTTTACTATTACATTATAACAGGAATAGATAAGTAAAACAATGCAAATAACATCTCAGTTTTCATGAAGTTTAAACACCCAATATACTCTTATACATCTAACCATTACTTTGATCTACACTCAAACTAAATGAGTCAACAGTATAACACTGTTGTAAAAAAGCAAACATCATTCTAGGATGTATTAGCAGGAATGTTGTAAGCAAGACATAAGAAGTAATTTTTCCACTCTATTCCGCACTGATTAGGCTTCAACTGGAATATTGTGTCCAGTTCTGGGTGCCACATTTCAGGAAAAATGTGAACGAATTGGAGAAAGTCCAGAGAAGAACACCAAAAATGATTAAAGGTCTAGAAAACAACCTATAAGGGAAGATTAAAAGAATTTGATTTGCTTATTCTGGAGAAGAGACGACAGAGGGGACATAAGTTTTCAAGTACATAAACGATTGTTACAAGGAGGAGGGAGAAAAATTGTTTTCCTTAACCTCTAAGGATAGGATAAGAAGCAATGGGCTTAAATTGTAGCAAGGTCAGTTTAGGCTAGACATTAGGAAAAAATTCCTAACTGTCAGGGTAGCTCAGCACTGGAATAAATTGCCTGGGGAGGTTGTGGAATCTCCATCACTGGAAATTTTTAAGAGCAAGTTAGACAAACATCTGTCAGGGATGGTCTAGATAACTTAGTCCTGCCATGAGTGCAGGGGACTGGACTAGATGACCTCTGAAGGTCCCTACCAGTTCTATTGTATAAACCCATTTACCCAAAAACCCTATTATCCAAACCTCTGCATTATCCAAATCCCTTCCTTGTCCACCAGCACAAGATACATGCCCTCAGCAGCACATATCTCATGCTGGGGAACAAGGAAGGGACTTGGATAATGCAGAGGTTCAGATAATAGAGTAGAGGCCCTGGCCAGGACTGCAGCAAGGAGGAGGAGCTGTTGCCCATGGCCACAGGGGAGGCCACCCTGCTATGAATGGCCTCTGTGGCAATGCAGGGAGCCTTCTGCAGCCCTGCTGTCATGGGACTGAGCAAGAGGTACCATGACAGCGAAGCTGCAGAGGGCCCACTGTGCTGCTGCAGGGCTAGTCTCAGCAGGTAGAAAGTGCAGGGAAAGCTGTAGTCTGGGTGAGGCAAAGCAGAGTCTTGGCTAGGGGATCTCTCCTGTGACCCACCAGGACCACAGAAAGCCACATCCTACACCTGCAAGGATTGGGTGCCTGCAGGGATCAGGTATCACTGGCTCTGCAGAAGTGCAGGGAGTATACTGCAGCTCTTCTGTCATGGGAGTGAGTGAGTGGGGCAGAGCAGAAACCCCTAGGAGGACAATGAGCCCCTGTCCCAATGTTGAAAGGTTCTTGACCTCTTGATTATCCAAACTCCCAGTTAACTGAATAAAATCCATGTTCCCCATGCTATTTGGATAAGAAGAAGTACATTGTATTTATAAAGGATGTATCAAATTTTGAAAAAAAACCCAACCCTAATATCTACACCTAACAGAAGTAATTTATTTTCTCTTCACGTATTTGTGTGTGATTTTTTTACTGAAATCTATACAATGCAATGGGTCCTTTCAGTAATTGATTTACATAGGTTGCATTTTCATAATTCATTTTATGAACTGGGACAAATAGTTTTAGAAGGCTGTCTGCGTTCATTTACATTATTCTCTATATGCTCTATGCTTTCTAGTACATTATGTCTAACATATGCTAAATAACCCAAAGAGCAAATTATCTGTCACTTTAAAGAGTGACTAGAAATCCGTTTATTTATGAAACATTCTGTTACCAGACAAGAGTGTTGTACATACACAAGGCAGGGTGATGAATATGCAATACTGTTCACTTGAGTTTTCCACAGATAACCAATTGCATGAATAAAAGACATACCAGTGTAACCCAGAAAGCAGCAGTTTTCAAGTCATACTTTAAACAGGACATTATATAAGTAAACCCAGTCAAAGTTTTGATGTAGGCATGTAGTGTCCAAATGGCCTAAAAGGTGAGTCTAAAGTTAATACACAATTACAAATCACCACAGATTTCTGATTATACCCAGACTTCTTTGAACAAAGAAAATAGGAAATAAAGTCAATAAAGTTTAAGAAAATGTTAAAACACAGCACAGTACCTACAGTGCAGTGACTGTCAACACAGATCAAAACCAAATATTCTAATATTAAAATACATTTTAAAATGGCTCACTATTAGAAATAGATGTAAAAATGTGGCCCCTTCCAATTGGGGTTTGTAACAAAGTTGTGCCACTTAACTGTAGACTGGTAACCTGGTCAGTCATGCACAGCTTCATGATGTCTGATCTGCTTCTCACTGTACTTCAGAACAAGAATGTGGAGTTAAAAAACCCTTCAGCTGGTTCAAAACACTGCCTCCTGCCTCCTTTAAAAACACTGGCCCCTAAGAGCTTAGCACCCCAATGCTCTTTTCACTACACAGTAAATTCCATCTTTGTGGATGCCCTGCCCCTTTCAATGTACTCTGTGCAGAGCCTTACTTTCATTTGTTCCAGTTTGTTGCCAGAATAGTAAGAGTCACCACAGCAGATAAACATAGTTGTGTTTAAATCAGCTCCCCTTATCTCTTTCTCTGCTGGGTCCAACTATAACAATGGCAGTAAAAATCTTCTATCCCATGAGTGTCCAGTGGTCTCACTGCCTGAACAAGAACAAAAGTTCACCTAGAAACAAGGTGCCAGACTGCTTCTTTTGCTGCAGGAGTAGTATGGGCCGGGCAGCAAGAGAAGGGGAGTAAGCAGCAAAACATAAAAAGAAAGGAGGAGGCAGCTGCAATTTTGGAGGTGCCGCAGACAAAGCAGTGCCCTCTGAGGGGGAAGAAGCCATCATACAAGCACAAAGTCAGTTGTGGCCTGCACTGACAGTGAACAGTCATAGAATCATAGAATCATAGAATATCAGGGTTGGAAGGGACCCCAGAAGGTCATCTAGTCCAACCCCCTGCTCAAAGCAGGACCAAGTCCCAGTTAAATCATCCCAGCCAGGGCTTTGTCAAGCCTGACCTTAAAAACCTCTAAGGAAGGAGATTCTACCACCTCCCTAGGTAACGCATTCCAGTGTTTCACCACCCTCTTAGTGAAAAAGTTTTTCCTAATATCCAATCTAAACCTCCCCCATTGCAACTTGAGACCATTACTCCTCGTTCTGTCATCTGCTACCATTGAGAACAGTCTAGAGCCATCCTCTTTGAAACCCCCTTTCAGGTAGTTGAAAGCAGCTATCAAATCCCCCCTCATTCTTCTCTTCTGCAGACTAAACAATCCCAGCTCCCTCAGCCTCTCCTCATAAGTCATGTGCTCTAGACCCCTAATCATTTTTGTTGCCCTTCGCTGTACTCTTTCCAATTTATCCACATCCTTCCTGTAGTGTGGGGCCCAAAACTGGACACAGTACTCCAGATGAGGCCTCACCAGTGTCGAATAGAGGGGAACGATCACGTCCCTCGATCTGCTCGCTATGCCCCTACTTATACATCCCAAAATGCCATTGGCCTTCTTGGCAACAAGGGCACACTGCTGACTCATATCCAGCTTCTCGTCCACTGTCACCCCTAGGTCCTTTTCCGCAGAACTGCTGCCGAGCCATTCGGTCCCTAGTCTGTAGCGATGCATTGGATTCTTCCATCCTAAGTGCAGGACCCTGCATTTATCCTTATTGAACCTCATTAGATTTCTTTTGGCCCAATCCTCCAATTTGTCTAGGTCCTTCTGTATCCTATCCCTCCCCTCCAGCGTATCTACCACTCCTCCCAGTTTAGTATCATCCGCAAATTTGCTGAGAGTGCAATCCACACCATCCTCCAGATCATTTATGAAGATAGGAACTAAAGTCAGAGGGAACTAAAGTATGGCCAAAGGAGGAATTCAGCATGTTATATTTGGACTCAGCAGAGGAGGAGATAGAAACAGTGGTGTGCTGTATTCAATTTATTGTTCTAGCTGCAAAATTGAAACTAACACAAAAGTGAGGCTTTGCACTGGGGAGGGGAAAGTGCTCAAACATTTAAAAGGACAGCGCATCACATTCCTCCAACCCTACTTATAAAAACCTTCCAAACACATATACCTTATTGGTTACATGGCTAAACACTAAGCACTGTATAACTTAACTAAAAGTTACAGATGGACTACCAGAGATTTTTAAATTGCAAGAATTTGTCTGCCCTGGAACAGCAATTCACTAACTAAAAACCTATAAATACAGGCACACAAATGGTTCTCACTCTCTTGGGACGGTAGTGTGGCAGTGTCATAAACAGGAACAGTTGGTGGTAAGGAATCAACTGGATCTGATACCAAAATTTCTCCTACCACGTCATCAAAATTATGAGCTGTAATGGAGGAGGAATGTAATGGAGGATATTCAATTGGAGGAATAGAAAGTCCTACTGCAACATCCCTGGACTCTAGTACTTGTTAAGGCTGTAATTGGTCCATGTCATTTCCATAAAACACCATAAGATAGTTTTACCATGAATGAAACAGGTCCCATGCATTTTACAAGTTTTCCAGGTACCTATTTCACTCCAGAACTATAACTGCAAGTCCACGCTAAGTCTACCACTTGAAGAATGATGAGTCTCACATCACTGTGCATAGTTTGAGATTTTGCCCCAGGTGAGACAATATCAGGATCGTGCAGGTCCCAACAGGCATGCAAAATCGCTTCAAGAAAAGAATTGCAGGTCACTCCAGGGTAGTAGCATGTGGTGTATGTCCTGTAAACAAGCAAGAAATGGTCCAGTTTCTGCCGATGACTCAAAATAGACTTGCTAGGTCTTAAGGCAACTGTCTCGAGTGTTTTTACATAAAGTTCTGCGAATCTGTTCATAGCAGGAAAATAAGGAGCAGAGCATTGGTGCTGAATTCCATTTGAAACTAGGAACCTCTGAAATTCTTCAGAATAGAACTGAGGTACAATGTCACTCTCCACCTGTAATGGTAAACCAAATTGGCTAAACAAATTAGTACAAGGCTGTCCAATTGTCTCTGTAGCAGAAATTATAAAAACTTCTGGCCATTTTAAATGGGTGTTGACTATGACCAAAAACATAATCTTCTAAAGATCCAGCAAAGTCCATGTGACTACATGTCCAAGGACACTGAGACCACAACCAAGGGTGTAGATGAGCTGGGCTAGAATCATGCTGTATTTGCCAATATGTCGTGCAGCACTTCACCTTCCTCTCAATATTGTTGTTGATCTATGGCCATCAGACCTAACTCCAAGCTATGGCCTTTATCCTTGCAATACCAAAATGACCATTGTGAAGAGCTTCCAAAACCTGAGATTGAAGTGAAGTGATTTCAGAATGATTTCTTGTATTCCCCATAAGATGTCAACATGAATTATCTGTGTATTATGATTGCATGACATGAATTGTGTAAACTGAGAATTTCATCTTTAGTGGTTTCTTTGTAGATGATGTCTGAGCTAGCAATATATAACCTATCCATCAAATTTATGTAAAACAGTCTTCAAAGTTTTGGGGTGACAGCCCATCAGCACTGCTGTGCAGAGTCCCTTTAATGAATTGAACAGTATAGGAATGATCTCAAAGTAGCCATCATTGCATATGAGCAGCAGCTAATAATAGAATTCAATGTTTCAGTCCAAAAATTGAAAATAAAGAGTGATGATCTATCAGCAAAGTAAAAAGTCTACCTTACAGATAGGTATGAACTTCCCAAATCCCAAGATAATGCTGACAGCTTCTCACTATGTGCACCTAGTTCTTCTCGGGGGCAGTGAATGTTCATGAAATGAAAGCAATGGGTTTTTCAATGCCATAAGGGAAAAAGTGGAAAAGAACTGCGCCCACTCCATATAGTGAAGCATCACAATCCAATTGCAATGGTAGCAAGGCATCAAAGTGTGTAAGAATTTCAGCTGATGTCAGCTTCTTTTGAGTCCTTAAATAAATACACACTTACAAGCAAAGAAAAAATGGAAATGGACTAAAGGATGTAACAGTTCATGTAAAGGCACCAGCTTAGGTAGAAATTGACTGTAGTAGTCAAGCAGTCCTAAGAATGAACGTAACTGTGACACATTCTCTGGAGGGCACTTCAAGAACCGCCTTCTCTTTCTCTAGTAATTTCCTGAAGCCCATAGCATCAATTACATGTCTAACGTATTCAACTGAATATTTGAAAAACCTTACCTTTGCATCAATTACTCTCAGTCCATGGTCTTCCAAATGTTGCATTACAGCATCCAAATTTCAAAGATGATCCTCTAGATCCTTTTCTGTAATAAAGACGTGATCCAAATAGCTACAAATTCCACTCAGTCCTTTCAAAACTCATCCATGGCTTTCTGGAACACAACAGATGCAAATGTGCTACCTAAAAGCCTCCTGTTGTACCAAAATAAGCCTTTTTGCATGTTGATTGTGAGACAATTGCAAGATGCCGGATCAATCTCCATTTGTAGATATGAATTGAGCTAATCCAATTTATTGAAACACTGTCCATTACTGAAAGAAGCAAACAAATCTTCAATATGAGATAATGGATACTGGTCTGGATATAAAATGGATTCTGTGTCGCTTTGATATCTCCACAAATTTGGACTGGGCCATCCTTCTTGATCACTGGTTCGATGGATGTAGCCAATTCACTGTGTGAAACTGGTGACAGACTCTGGTGTTCATTAAATGGTCCAAATCAGCTTGCACCAGAGGCTTCAGAGCATAAGGCACAATTCTGGGCTTGCAATATTTTGACTGCCTGTCAGACTTAATAGTGAGCTTCCCTATTATATGCTTATCTGTCCCAAGTTCTTTTTCAAATATTTGATGTGTCCATCCAGTATGTTTAGAAAGTTTCAAGGTACTTTTTTGATCACCTTGTTCTCTGTTCACCTTATCTTAAGTCAAGATCTGCCTAATAATAGTTGATACTTTCCTTCAGATACATACGAGGGTAAAACATCTTATTGCCCATTGAATTGAACTTTCACTTGGAGTATACCTTAGAATAGTCCAAGACATAAGTCTTCAAAACTATGGAGATTTCTTCCAGAGGAACTTGTGACAATATCTGGAAATAGGTAGATGCAGAAATCAGTGAGATGGCACCTCCAGTATCAAGCCCCATTCTGGTAGGAACTCTTGATCAAGGGTATCATCCACATTACATTTCTGACTCCTGATAACACATGCAATATTAGGTCTTCATCAGTGTCACTAGAGTTCTGTCTTCACATTATGAATTCCTGACTTCAGTCCTTTCCTAGGTTCAGTCTTTATAGGTGATTTTGTGGATGGATGATTACTCTGTGTTGGTGGTCACTGACCTGTGCAACAGGTCAGTGTTGTATCCTTTCTTCTAGCACTTTTTGCAGATGACCTAGTATGCCCTGCGATCCTTCTCAGCATGTGTAGTTTATGCACAATGGCCACATGGAAATTCCTTTCATTCCATGATCTTCTGTCTCACCAGTTCAGAAGGTGAACTTCACACTAAATTTCAGAGAATCCAACTCAGCCTTTTTGAATGTAAGCACTGATACTGGTCATTGCATAATCCAGAGACAAATTGGTCATGCAGTGCATCACTTAATGTTTGTTCAAGCTGTCAGTGCTCTGACAACTTCCTTTGAGTAGCCATGAACTATGCTACTGACTCTCCACTTCCCTGGTGTCACTAGGTAACAAGTATAATTCTGCTATGATCAGTGAGATAGGAGAGAGATGTTCCTGCATTGCTTCTGTAATTGATGCATATGTGGCACCTCTGGGCATAATTGGAGAAAATGGGTTATGCAGCAGCGCTTATGCCTTCGGGCCCATCACCATCAGCAAGGTTGGGCAGGTACTACTGTGTGGGGGAAGCTGTGTATGGCGGTTTTGCAAGTGCTGAGACTGTGTGATAGGTTGGCAGGTGCTTGGGGGGTTTGTGTGTGGTGGGCCTCGAGCAGGTCTTGGCGGAGTTAGAGCAGATGCTAGCAGGTCTGTGTGGTGGTTTGAGGCAGGTGCTGGGGGTGTGTGTGTTGGGCTGGGGCAGGTGTCGGGGAACTGTGTGCGGTGGGCTGTGGTGGGTGCTGGGGCAGTTGCTGGCTTGAGCTGTGTGTACTGGGCTGCGGCAGGTGCTAGAGGACTGAGTGTGGTAGGCTGGAGCGGTTGCTGGGGGACCACATGTGGTAGGCTGGGGCAGGTGCTGTGAGCTGTGTGTAGTGGCAGGTGCAAGGTGGCTGTGCATCTTGGGTTGAATTGGGTGGTATGGAGGGGCTGTGTGTGGAGGGTTGGCGTAGGTGCTGTGGGCGGAGATGTGCATGATAGGTTGAGGCAGGTGCCAAGAGGCTGTATGTGGTGGTTTGAGGGGGCTACTATGGGGGGAGCTGTGTGTGGTGGGTTGAGGGGGGGCTGTGTGTGGTGGACTGAGGCAGTGTTGGGGCAGGTGCGGGGTGTGTGTGGTGGGTTGTGGGGGGCTGTGTGTGGTGGGCTGGGGCAGTGTTGGGGCAGGTCGGGGTGGGTGTGGTGGTTGAGGCAGACACTGTGGGGGGAACTGTGTGCGGTGGGTTGCGGGGGGCTGTGTGAGGTGGGCTGGGGCCATGTTGGGGCAGGTCGGGGTGTGTGCAGTGGGTTGTGGGGGGCTGTGTGTGGTGGGCGGGGCAGTGTTGGGGCAGATGTGGGGTGTGTGTGGTGGGCTGAGGCGGGAGCTGTGTGTGGTGGGTTGTGGGGGTCTGTGTGTGGTGGGCTGGGGCAGTGTTGGGGCAGGTCGGGGTGTGTGTGGTGGTTGAAGCGGGCACTGTCGGGGGAGCTGTCTGCGGTGGGTTGTGGGGGGCTGTGTGTGGTATGCTGAGGTGGGAGCTGTGTGTGGTGGGTTGTGGGGGGCTGTGTGAAGTGGGCTGGGGCCGTGTTGGGGCAGGTCGGGGTGTGTGCAGTGGGCTGGGACAGGTCAGGGTGTGTGTGGTGGTTGAGGCAGGCACTGTGGGGGGAGCTGTGGGCGGTGGGTTCTGGGGGGCTGTGTGTGGTGGGCTGAGGCGGGAGCTGTGTGTGATCGGTTCTGGGGGGCTGTGCGTGGTGGGCTGGGGCCGTGTTGGGGCAGGTGCAGGGGTGTGTGTGGTTGTTGAGGCAGGCACTGTGGGGGGAGCTGTGTGCGGTGGTTGTGGGGGGCTCTGTGTGGTGGGCTGAGGCGGGAGCTGTGTGTGGTAGGTTGTGGAGGGCTGTGCGTGGAGGGCTGCGGCCGTGTTGGGGCAGCTGCAGGGGTGTGTGTGGTGGTTGAGGCAGGCACTGTGGGGGGAGCTGTGTGCGGTGGGTTGCGGGGGGAGTTGTGAGGTGGGCTGCGGCTGTGTTGGGGCAGGTCGGGGTGTGTGCGGTGGGTTGCAGGGGGCTGTGTGTGGTGGGCTGGGGCAGTGTTGGGGCAGGTCGGGGTGTGTGTGGTGGATGAGGCGGGCACTGTGGGGGGAGCTGTGTGCGGTGGATTGCGGGGGGAGTTGTGAGGTGGGCTGGGGCCGTGTTGGGGCAGGTCGGGGTGTGTGCGGTGGGTTGTGGGGGTCTGTGTGTGGTGGGCTGGGGCAGTGTTGGGGCAGGTAGGGGTGTGTGTGGTGGTTGAGGCGGGCACTGTGGGGGGAGCTGTGTGCGGTGGGTGGCGGGGGGCTGTGTGAGGTGGGCTGGGGCCGTGTTGGGACAGGTGCGGAGGGATGTGCGGTGGATTGCGGGACGCTGTGTGCGGTGGGCTGGGGCCGTGTTGGGGCAGGTGCGGAGGGGTGTACGGTGGGTTGCGGGGGGATGTGTGCGGTGGGTTGCAGGGGGCTGTGTGCAGTGGGCTGGGGCCGTGTTGGGGCAGGTCGGGGTGTGTACGGTGGCTTGCGGGGGGATGTGTGCGGTGGATTGCGGGGGGCTGTGTGAGGTGGGTTGCGGGGGGCTGTGTGAGGTGGGTTGGGGCCGTGTTGGAGCAGGTCGGGGTGTGTGCGGTGGGTTGCGGGGGGCTGTGTGAGGTGGGCTGGGGCCGTGTTGGGGCAGGTGCGGAGGGGTGTGCGGTGGGTTGCGGGGGGAACTGTGTGCGGTGGGTTGCGGGGGGAGCTGTGTGCGGTGGGCTGGGGCCGTGTTGGGGCAGGTGCGGAGGGGTGTGCGGTGGGTTGCGGGGGGCTGTGTGAGGTGGGCTGGGGCTGTGTTAGGGCGGGTGCGGAGGGGTGTGCGGTGGGTTGCGGGGGGCTGTGAGCGGTGGGCTGGGGCCGTGTTGGGGCAGGTGGGGTGTGTGCGGTGGGTTGCGGGGGGCTGTGAGCGGTGGGCTGGGGCCGTGTTGAGGCAGGTGGGGTGTGTGCGGTGGGTTGCGGGGGGCTGTGTGCGGTGGGCTGGGGCCGTGTTGGGGCAGGTCGGGGTGTGTACGGTGGGTTGCGGGGGGCTGTGTGCGGTGGGTTACGGGGGGCTGTGTGCGGTGGGCTGGGGCCGTGTTGGGGCAGGTGCGGTGGGGTGTTAGGTGGGTTGCGGGGGGATGTGTGCAGTGGGCTGGGGCCGTGTTGGGGCAGGTCGGGGTGTGTGCGGTGGGTTGCGGGGGATGTGTGCGGTGGGTTGCGGGGGGCTCTGTGCGGTGGGCTGGGGCCGTGTTCGGGCAGGTCGGGGTGTGTACGGTGGGTTGCGGGGGGGCTGTGTGCGGTGGGCTGGGGCGGTGCTGGGGCAGGTGCGGTGGGGTGTGCGGTGGGTTGCGGGGGGCTGTGTGGTGGGCTGGGGCCGTGTTGGGGAATGTGCGGTGGGGTGTTCGGTGGTTTGCGGGGGGGGGGTGCGGTGGGCTGGGGCCGTGTTGGGGCATGTGCGGTGGGGTGTGCGGTGGGTTGCGGGGGGTGGGTGCGGTGGGCTGGGGCCGTGTTGGGGCAGGTGCTGAGGGGTGTGTGGTGGGTTGCAGGGGGCTGTGTGCAGTGGGCTGGGGCCGTGTTGGGGCAGGTCGGGGTGTGTACGGTGGCTTGCGGGGGGATGTGTGCGGTGGATTGCGGGGGGCTGTGTGAGGTGGGTTGCGGGGGGCTGTGTACGGTGGGCTGGGGCCGTGTTGGGGCAGGTGCGGAGGGGTGTGCGGTGGGTTGCGGGGGGCTGTGTGCGGTGGGCTGGGGCCGTGTTGGGGCAGGTGCGGAGGGGTGTGCGGTGGGTTGCAGGGGGGATGTGTGCGGTGGATTGCGGGGGGCTGTGTGAGGTGGGTTGCGGGGGGCTGTGTGAGGTGGGCTGGGGCCGTGTTGGGGCAGGTGCGGAGGGGTGTGCGGTGGGTTGCGGGGGGCTGTGTGCGGTGGGCTGGGGCCGTGTTGGGGCAGGTGCGGAGGGGTGTGCGGTGGGTTGCGGGGGGCTGTGTGAGGTGGGCTGGGGCTGTGTTAGGGCGGGTGCGGAGGGGTGTGCGGTGGGTTGTGGGGGGCTGTGTGCGGTGGGCTGGGGCCGTGTTGGGGCAGGTGGGGTGTGTGCGGTGGGTTGCGGGGGGCTGTGTGCGGTGGGCTGGGGCCGTGTTGGGGCAGGTGCGGAGGGGTGTGCGGTAGGTTGCGGGCGGCTATGTGCGGTGGGCTGGGGCCGTGTTGGGGCAGGTCGGGGTGTGTGCGGTGGGTTGCGGGGGGCTGTGTGAGGTGGGCTGGGACGTGTTGGGGCAGGTCCGGAGGGGTGTGCGGTGGGTTGCGAGGGGGGAGGTGCGGTGGGCGGGGGCCGTGTTAGGGCGGGTGCGGAGGGGTGTGCGATGGGTTGCGGGGGGATGTGTGCGGTGGGCTGGGGCCGTGTTGGGGCAGGTCGGGGTGTGTGCGGTGGGTTGCGGGGGATGTGTGCGGTGGGTTGCGGGGGGCTGTGTGCGGTGGGCTGGGGCCGTGTTCGGGCAGGTCGGGGTGTGTGCGGTCGGTTGCGGGGGGCTGTGTGCGGTGGGCTGGGGCCGTGTTGGGGCAGGTGCGGTGGGGTGTTCGGTGGGTTGCGGGGGGATGTGTGCGGTGGGTTGTGGGGGGCTGTGTGCGGTGGGCTGGGGCTGTGTTGGTGCAGGTGGGGTGTGTGCGGTAGGTTGCGCGGGGCTGTGTGCGGGGGGCTGGGGCCGTCTTGGGGCAGGTGCGGAGGGGTGTGCGGTGGGTTGCAGGGGGATGTGTGCGGTGGATTGCGGGGGGCTGTGTGAGGTGGGTTGCGGGGGGCTGTGTGAGGTGGGCTGGGGCCGTGTTGGGGCAGGTGCGGAGGGGTGTGCGGTGGGTTGCGGGGGGCTGGGGCCGTGTTGGGGCAGGTGCGGAGGGGTCTGCGGTGGGTTGCGGGGGGCTGTGTGAGGTGGGCTGGGGCTGTGTTAGGGCGGGTGCGGAGGGGTGTGCGGTGGGTTGTGGGGGGCTGTGTGCGGTGGGCTGGGGCCGTGTTGGGGCAGGTGGGGTGTGTGCGGTGGGTTGCGGGGGGTGTGTGCGGTGGGCTGGGGCCGTGTTGGGGCAGGTGCGGAGGGGTGTGCGGTAGGTTGCGGGCGGCTATGTGCGGTGGGCTGGGGCCGTGTTGGGGCAGGTCGGGGTGTGTGCGGTGGGTTGCGGGGGATGTGTGCGGTGGGTTACGGGCGGCTGTGTGCGGTGGGCTGGGGCCGTGTTGGGGCAGGTCGGGGTGTGTGCGGTGGGTTGCGGGGGGCTGTGTGAGGTGGGGTGGGGCCGTGTTGGGGCAGGTCCGGAGGGGTGTGCGGTGGGTTGCGAGGGGGGGGGGTGCGGTGGGCGGGGGCCGTGTTAGGGCGGGTGCGGAGGGGTGTTGGGTGGGTTGCGGGGGGATGTGTGCGGTGGGTTGTGGGGGGCTGTGTGCGGTGGGCTGGGGCTGTGTTGGTGCAGGTGGGGTGTGTGCGGTAGGTTGCGCGGGGCTGTGTGCGGGGGGCTGGGGCCGTCTTGGGGCAGGTGCGGAGGGGTGTGCGGTGGGTTGCGGGGGGATGTGTGCGGTGGGCTCGGGCCATGTTGGGGCAGGTCGGGGTGTGTGCGGTGGGTTGTGGGGGGCTGTGTGAGGTGGGCTGGGGCCGTGATAGGGCGGGTGCGGAGGGGTGTGCGGTGGGTTGCGGGGGCATGTGTGCGGTGGGCTGGGGCCGTGTTGGGGCAGGTCGGGGTGTGTACGGTGGGTTGCGGGGGACTGTGTGCGGTGGGCTGGGGCCGTGTTGGGGCAGGTGCGGTGGGGTGTTCGGTGGGTGGCGGGGGGTGTGTGCAGTGGGCTGGGGCCGTGTTGGGGCAGGTGCGGAGGGGTGTGCGGTGGGTTGCGGGGGGCTGTGTGGTGGGCTGGGGCCGTGTTGGGGCAGGTCGGGGTGTGTACGGTGGGTTGCGGGGGGCTGTGTGCGGTGGGTTACGGGGGGCTGTGTGCGGTGGGCTGGGGCCGTGTTGGGGCAGGTGCGGTGGGGTGTTAGGTGGGTTGCGGGGGGATGTGTGCAGTGGGCTGGGGCCGTGTTGGGGCAGGTCGGGGTGTGTGCGGTGGGTTGCGGGGGATGTGTGCGGTGGGTTGCGGGGGGCTCTGTGCGGTGGGCTGGGGCCGTGTTCGGGCAGGTCGGGGTGTGTACGGTGGGTTGCGGGGGGCTGTGTGCGGTGGGCTGGGGCGGTGCTGGGGCAGGTGCGGTGGGGTGTTAGGTGGGTTGCGGGGGGATGTGTGCAGTGGCCTGGGGCCGTGTTGGGGCAGGTCGGGGTGTGTGCGGTGGGTTGCGGGGGGCTGTGTGGTGGGCTGGGGCCGTGTTGGGGCAGGTGCGGAGGGGTGTGCGGTGGGTTGCGGGGGGCTGTGTGGTGGGCTGGGGCCGTGTTGGGGAATGTGCGGTGGGGTGTTCGGTGGTTTGCGGGGGGGGGTGCGGTGGGCTGGGGCCGTGTTGGGGCATGTGCGGTGGGGTGTTCGGTGGGTTGCGGGGGGGGGTGTGCGGTGGGCTGGGGCCGTGATGGGGCAGGTGCGGAGGGGTGTGCGGTGGGTTGCGGGGGGTGTGTGCGGTGGGCTGGGGCCGTGTTGGGGCAGGTGCTGAGGGGTGTGTGGTGGGTTGCAGGGGGCTGTGTGCAGTGGGCTGGGGCCGTGTTGGGGCAGGTCGGGGTGTGTACGGTGGCTTGCGGGGGGATGTGTGCGGTGGATTGCGGGGGGCTGTGTGAGGTGGGTTGCGGGGGGCTGTGTGCGGTGGCTGGGGCCGTGTTGGGGCAGGTGCGGAGGGGTGTGCGGTGGGTTGCGGGGGGCTGTGTGAGGTGGGTTGCGGGGGGCTGTGTGCGGTGGCTGGGGCCGTGTTGGGGCAGGTGCGGAGGGGTGTGCGGTGGGTTGCGGGGGATGTGTGCGGTGGGTTGCGGGGGGCTGTGTGCGGTGGGCTGGGGCCGTGTTGGGGCAGGTGCGGAGGGGTGTGCGGTGGGTTGCAGGGGGGATGTGTGCGGTGGATTGCGGGGGGCTGTGTGAGGTGGGTTGCGGGGGGCTGTGTGAGGTGGGCTGGGGCTGTGTTAGGGCGGGTGCGGAGGGGTGTGCGGTGGGCTGTGGGGGGCTGTGTGCGGTGGGCTGGGGCCGTGTTGGGGCAGGTGGGGTGTGTGCGGTGGGTTGCGGGGGGCTGTGTGCGGTGGGCTGGGGCCGTGTTGGGGCAGGTGCGGAGGGGTGTGCGGTAGGTTGCGGGGGGGTTGTGCGGTGGGCGGGGGCCGTGTTAGGGCAGGTGCGGAGGGGTGTGCGATGGGTTGCGGGGGGATGTGTGCGGTGGGCTGGGGCCGTGTTGGGGCAGGTCGGGGTGTGTGCGGTGGGTTGCGGGGGGCTGTGTGAGGTGGGCTGGGGCCGTGTTGGGGCAGGTGCGGTGGGGTGTTCGGTGGGTTGCGGGGGGATGTGTGCGGTGGGTTGTGGGGGGCTGTGTGCGGTGGGCTGGGGCTGTGTTGGTGCAGGTGGGGTGTGTGCGGTAGGTTGCGCGGGGCTGTGTGCGGGGGGCTGGGGCCGTCTTGGGGCAGGTGCGGAGGGGTGTGCGGTGGGTTGCGGGGGGATGTGTGCGGTGGGCTCGGGCCATGTTGGGGCAGGTCGGGGTGTGTGCGGTGGGTTGTGGGGGGCTGTGTGAGGTGGGCTGGGGCCGTGATAGGGCGGGTGCGGAGGGGTGTGCGGTGGGTTGCGGGGGCATGTGTGCGGTGGGCTGGGGCCGTGTTGGGGCAGGTCGGGGTGTGTACGGTGGGTTGCGGGGGACTGTGTGCGGTGGGCTGGGGCCGTGTTGGGGCAGGTGCGGTGGGGTGTTCGGTGGGGTGGCGGGGGGTGTGTGCGGTGGGCTGGGGCCGTGTTGGGGCAGGTGCGGAGGGGTGTGCGGTGGGTTGCGGGGGGCTGTGTGGTGGGCTGGGGCCGTGTTGGGGCATGTGCGGTGGGGTATTCGGTGGGTTGCGGGGGGTGTGTGCGGTGGGCTGGGGCCGTGTTGGGGCAGGTGCGGAGGGGTGTGCGGTGGGTTGCGGGGGACTGTGTGGTGGGCTGGGGCCGTGCTGGGGCAGGTGCGGTGGGGTGTGCGGTGGGTTAAGGGGGGCTGTGTGCGGTGGGCTGGGACCGTATTGGGGCAGGTGCGGTAGGGTGTTCGGTGGGTTGCGGGGGGCTGTGTGCTGTACTGGGGCCGTGTTGGGGCAGGTGTGGTGGGGTGTGCGGTGGGTTGCTGGGGGTGTGTGCGGTGGGTTGCGGAGGGGTGTGCGGTGGGTTGTGTGTGGTGGGCTGGGGCCGTGTTGGGGCAGGTGCGGAGGGGTGTGCGGTGGGTTGCGGGGGATGTGTGCGGTGGATTGCGGAGGGGTGTGCGGTGGGTTGTGTGCTGTGGGCTGGGGCCGTGTTGGGGCAGGTCGGGGTCTGTGCGGTCGGTTGCGGGGGGCTGTGTGCGGTGGGCTGGGGCCGTGTTGGCGGAGGTGCGGAGGGGTGTGCGATGGGTTGCGGGGGGCTGTGTGCGGTGGGCTGGGGCCGTGTTGGGGCAGGTGCGGAAGGGTGTGCGGTGGGTTGCGGGGGGCTGTGTGCGGTGGGTGGCAGGGGGTGTGTGCGGTGGGTTGCGGGGGGGGGTGTGCGGTGGGTTGCGGGGGGGGTGTTGGGGCAGGTGCGGTGGGGTGTGCGGTGGGTTGCGGGGGGTGTGTGCGGTGGATTGCGGAGGGGTGTGCGGTGGGTTGTGTGCGGTGGGCTGGGGCCGTGTTGGGGCAGGTTGGGGGTGTGTGCGGTGGGTTGCGGGGGGTGTGTGCGGTGGCCTGGGGCCGTGTTGGGGCAGGTGCGGAGGGGTGTTCGGTGGGTTGCGGGGGGTTGTGTGCGGTGGGTTGCGGGGGATGTGTGCGGTGGGTGGAGGGGGGCTGTGTGAGGTAGGCTGGGGCCGTGTTGGGGCAGGTGCGGAGGGGTGTGCGGTGGGTTGCGGGGGGCTGTGTGCGGTGGGCTGGGACCGTGTTGGGGCAGGTTGGGCTGTGTGCGGTGGGTTGCGGGGGGCTGTGTGCGGTGGGCTGGGGCCGTGTTGGGGCAGATTGGGGTGTGTGCGGTGGGTTGTGGGGGGCTGTGTGCGGTGGGCTGGGGCCGTTGGGGCAGGTGCGGTGGGGTGTGCGGTGGGTTGTGGGGCGCTGTGTGCGGTGGGCTGGGGCCGTGTTGGGGAAGGTGCGGAGGGGTGTGCGGTGGGTTGCGGGGGATGTGTACGGTGGGTTGTGGGGGGCTGTGTGCGGTGGGCTGGGGCCGTGTTGGGGGAAGTGCGGAGGGGTATGCGGTGGGTTGCGGGGGGTGTGTGCGGTGGGTTACGGAGGGGGTGTGCGGTGGGTTGTGTGCGGTGGGCTGGGGCCGTGTTGGGGCAGGTGCGGAGGGGTGTGCGGTGGGTTGCGGGGGATGTGTGCGGTGGATTGCGGAGGGGTGTGCGGTGGGTTGTGTGCTGTGGGCTGGGGCCGTGTTGGGGCAGGTCGGGGTGTGTGCGGTGGGTTGCGGGGGGCTGTGTGCGGTGGGCTGGGGCCGTGTTGGGGGAGGTGCGGAGGGGTGTGCGGTGGGTTGCGGGGGCTGTGTGCGGTGGCCTGGGGCCGTGTTGGGGCAGGTGCGGAGGGGTGTGCGGTGGGTTGCGGGGGGTGTGTGCGGTGGGTTGCGGGGGCTGTGTGCGGTGGGCTGGGGCCGTGTTGGGGCAGGTGCGGTGGGGTGTGCGGTGGGTTGCAGGGCGTGTGTGCGGTGGATTGCGGAGGCATGTGCGGTGGGTTGTGTGCGGTGGGCTGGGGCCGTGTTGGGGCAGGTCGGGGTGTGTGCGGTGGGTTGTGGGGGGCTGTGTGAGGTGGGCTGGGGCCGTCTTGGGGCAGGTGCGGAGGGGTGTGCGGTGGGTTGCGGGGGGGGGTGCGGTGGGTTGCAGGGGGCTGTGTGCGGTGGTCTGGGGCCGTGTTGGGGCAGGTTGGGGTGTGTGCGGTGGGTTGCGGGGGGCTGTGTGCGGTGGGCTGTGTGCGGTGGGCTGGGACCGTGTTGGGGCAGGTCGGGGTGTGTGCGGTGGGTGGCGGGGGGTGTGTGGGGGGTTGTGTGCGGTGGGCTGGGGCCGTGTTGGGGCAGGTACGGAGGGGTGTGCGGTGGGTGGCGGGGGGGTGTGTGCGGTGGGCTGGGGCCGTGTTGGGGCAGGTCGGGGTGTGTGCTGGTGGGTGGCGGGGGTGTGCGGTGGGTGGCGAGGGGTGTGCGGGGGGTTGTGTGCGGTGGGCTGGGGCCGTGTTGGGGCAGGTCGGGGTGTGTGCGGTGGGCGGCGGGGGGTGTGTGCGGTGGGATGGGGCCGTGTTGGGGCAGGTGCGGAGGGGTGTGCGGTGGGTGGCGGAGGGTGTGTGCGGTGGGCTGGGGCCGTGTTGGGGCAGGTGCGGAGGGGTGTGCGGTGGGTTGCGGGGGGTGTGCGGTGGGTTGCGGGGGGTGTGTGCGGGGGGGCTGGGGCGGCTGCGGGGGGAGGGGTGTGCGGTGGGTTGCGGGGGGTGGGGTGCGGTGGGCTGGGGCCGTGTTGGGGCAGGTGCGGAGGGGTGTTCGGTGGGTTGCGGGGGGTGTGTGCGGTGGGCTGGGGCCGTGTTGGAAAGGTGCGGAGCGGTGTGCGTTGGGTGGCGGGGGGGTGTGCGGGGGGTTGTGTGCAGTGGGCTGCGGCCGTATTGGGGCAGGTCGGGGTGTGTGCGGTGGGTGGCGGGGGGTGTGTGCGGTGGGCTGGGGCCGTGTTGGGGCAGGTCGGGGTGTGTGCGGTGTTGTGGCGTGGGGTGTTTGCGTGGGCTGTGCCGTGTTCGGCGCAGGTGCG